>NC_083237.1:28871779-31791779 GCF_032191835.1 Heteronotia binoei
TAAGGGTAGAAGAAATAGCCTTTTTCTCCCAAGGGAAAAATCAATGCGAGTAAGTGATCGTCCATTCCAGTACATAACAGTTTTTGCATAACTCCTACCAAGTATGTGCTTCCTGCACATAAGATGCACTCCAGGGTGTCAAGTTGACAGATTCAAGAATGAGTCAAAGTTGATACTTATACTACATTTATTGATAATCTGGTACTTTGGCACAAGGCCTCAGCTTTGAGAAGAATGAAACCAATACATTGATACACGGGTTTTAAGATACACTTCAAAGGGATTCCTACGGGGTGGGGGGAAGGAGTGGGAACATTCACACATAACTACAAAGATACTTTCCCAAGGCAGTTTATCTAGCCAGTTGTCCTTGCTTTCATATGCAAGGCTTCCTCCCACCTGAGGCCCTGGGAAGGCGCCTACTACTTCCTTCACACCAATCGCCAGCCATAGAGGGAAGGGGGGTTGACTATAGGTGATACACTAGCAGCATTTGGCTCATCATGATTTTAACCAGGCCTTCCCCTGACAGGCCAAGAACCCAACAGTCTTTGACACAGGGAAGCGCCCAGTTCACAGACAACGGCTCAGTAGCAATTTGAAAGCCAGTTTTCCTGATAATTCTTTATCTGCAATATTGAAGGGGAAGGGGAAGGCAGTAGGAAGTGGCTGGCCAATTCAAATCTTTTTGCTATCATGAACATATATGGATCCAACCTGGATCACAAGGCTGCCAATCCTCAGTTGGGGGCAGGGGATCCTGCAGTTTGGAGGCCCTCCCCCCACTTCAGAGTCATCAGAAAGTGGGAAGAGGGGGGAGGAAATGTCTGCTGGGCACTCCATTATACCCTATGGAGACCGATTTCCATAGGGTATAATGGAGAATTGATCTGTGGGTATCTGGGGCTTTGCGGGGGGGGACTGTTTTTTTGAGGTAGAGGCACGAATTTTTTTTGTGGTAAACATAATTTTATTGATAACATATGGTAACCATATCCATTAATACCGTCTTTTTATCTATCCCATAGGCTATTTTCTAGTCCCCCCTCCCCCCGTTACTTGACTCCCACCAAAGTTATATACTTAAAATACTAACATTTAAAGGTACCCTTAAACCATAAGAACCTATATTCATATTCTACTTTTCTAGTATTATCGAAATCAAAAAATTGTCCAATATCCTTTTATATTCCATTCTTCTTCTACATAACATCTAAACTTTTTCCACTCCTTTTCATATACTTCCAAATTATAGTCTCTTAAGATTCTTGTTAGTTTGTCCATCTCACTCCATATTATAACTTTTACAATCCAATCCCATTATTCTGGTATTTTTTCTTGCTTCCATAACTGCGCATACATTGTCCTAGCCGCTGAAAGCAAGTACCAGATCAAAGTTCTATCTTCTTTTGGAAATTTTTCCATTTGTAATCCCAATAAAAAAGTCTCTGCTATTTTCTTGAATTTGTATCCCAAGATCTTTGAAATTTCTTATTGAATCATCTGCCAATACTTTTTTGCTCTTTCACAAGTCCACCACATATGGTAAAAAGAGCCTTCAAGTCTTCTACATTTCCAACATCTGTCTGGCATCTTTTTATTGATCTTTGCCAATTTTTTAGGAGTCATATACCACCTATACATCATCTTAAAACAATTTTCTTTTATACACTGACATGTTGATAATTTTATAGAGTTCTTCCAAAGATACTCCCATGTATCCATCTGTATTTCTTTATTTACATTGATTGCCCACTTTCTCTCGGCTTGACTTCGCGAACGAAGATTTAAGAAGGGTGCAGTAGTCCACGTCTGCTGCAGCCTCGCTGGTGGCTGACAAGACCAATGCGGGACAGGCAGATCCGGCCACAGTGGCTGCAAGGAAAAGCTGCAGTTGGTGCTGTAGCAGTGCGATTCTTCCTCAATCTCCTTTTGTCCTCAAGACCAGCTATGCGTGCGTTCTCAAAGGAAGAGACAGCCTGGTGGATGGTATGCCTCCATGCTTTGCGATCTGAGGCTAGGTCAGACCACTGGTGATGGTTAATGCAACAGGTACCAAGGGATTTCTTCAAGGAGTCCTTGTACCTCTTCTTTGGTGCCCCTCTATTTCGATGGCCGGTGGAAAGTTCGCCATACAGAGCAATCTTGGGAAGGCGCTGGTTTTCCATCCTAGAAATATGCCCTGCCCAGCGCAGCTGCGTCTTCAACAGCAGTGCCTCGATGCTTGTAACCTCCGCCCTCTTGAGGACTTCAGTGTTGGTCACAAAGTCACTCCAGTGGATGTTGAGGATGGTGCGAAGGCAGCGCTGATGAAAGCGCTCAAGGAGTCGCAGGTGATGACGGTATAAAACCCATGATTCGGAGCTGTAGATGAGGGTTGTCATCACAACCGCTTTGTAAACATTGATCTTTGTGCCTTTTTTCAGATGCTTGTTGCTCCACACTCTTTTGTGCAGTCGGCCAAATGCACGGTTTGCCTTTGCCAGCCTGTTGTCCATCTCCTTGTCGATCTTGGCATCTGAGGAGATGATGCACGCCAAGTAGCTGAACTGCTGGACTGTCTTCAGAACTGATTCACCCACAGTGATGCAGGGAGGGTGATAATCTTCCTGGGGTGCAGGCTGGTGGAGAACTTCTGTCTTCTTCAGACTAACTTCTAGGCCGAATAGCTTGGCAGCCTCTGCAAAGCAGGACGTCATATGCTGCACAGCTGATACCGAGTGGGAGACGAGTGCAGCATCATCAGCAAACAGTAGCTCTCGGATAAGTTTTTCCATTGTCTTGGAGTGAGCCTTTAGTCGCCTCAGGTTGAACAGGCTGCCATCAGTGCGATAGCGGATGTAGACACCATCGTCATCATCTAGATCTACTGCGGCTCTTTGAAGCATCATGCTAAAGAAGATCGTAAAGAGAGTTGGCGCGAGAACGCAGCCTTGCTTTACACCTGTGCCTATTGGGAAGGGCTCCGAGAGGTCGTTGCAGTGTCTGACTTGGCCTCGCTGGTCTTCATGTAGCTGGATGATCATGCTGAGGAACCTTGGGGGACATCCTAAACGTTCCAAGATTTGCCACAGGCCTTTCCTGCTAACGGTATCGAAAGCTTTGGTAAGGTCGACAAAAGTCTCATATAGACCCTTGTTCTGTTCTCTGCATTCCTCTTGGAGCTGCCTGAGAACAAATACCATGTCGGTGGTGCTCCTGTTAGCTCTGAAGCCACACTGGCTCTCTGGGAGGAGTTCTTCTGCAATGGTGGCACCAGTCTGTTCAGGAGTATTCTGGCAAGGATTTTGTCTGCGATGGAGAGCAGGGTTATCCCCCGGTAGTTGGAGCAGTCTGACTTTTCCCCTTTGTTCTTGTGTAGAGTGATGATGATTGCATCGCGAAAGTCCTGTGGTAGTTTGCCTTGTTCCCAGCAGGTGACAAGTACTTTGTGAAGTGTGCTATGTAGTACTGTGCCCCCATGCTTCCAGATCTCTGGTGGGATTCCATCAACTCCCACTGCCTTGCCACTTTTCAGTTGCTTGATGGCTTTAACAGTCTCTTCTAGGGTGGGGATCTCATCCAACTCTGTTTTCACTGGTTGAAGTGGGGTAAGGTGGATTGCTGAATCTTGAACTACGCGGTTGGCACTGAAGAGAACCTGAAAATACTCCGACCACCGGTTCAGTATGGATGCCTTGTCTGTGAGGAGCACTTGGCCGTCTGCACTACGCAAGGGACTCTGAGCCTGATATGATGAGCCATATACTGCCTTCAGGGCTTCGTAGAACCCTCTTAAATCACCAGTGTCTGCACACAGCTGGGTTCTCTCTGCAAGCTTGGTCCACCACTCATTCTGAATGTCTCGAAGCTTACGCTGGAGGTTGCTACATGCAGCGCGAAAGATTGCTTTTTTCCTGGGACAGGAGGGCTGAGCAAGATGTGCTTGGTAGGCAGATCTCTTTTTCGCTAGTAATTCTTGGATCCCTTGATTGTTCTCGTCAAACCAGTCCTTGTTCTTCCTTGTGGAGAACCCGAGGACTTCTTCAGAGATCAACAGGATGGTAGTTTTTAGGTGTTCCCAGAGTGCTTCTGGAGAAGGGTCTGTGGGGCAACTGGGGTCCTCAATTCTTGACTGGAGTTTTGCCTGGAAGGCAGCTTTAACTTCGGCTGACTGAAGGCTGCCAACCTGAAGCTTCCTCCGAGGGATACCTCCTCTCCTGGGTGTGGGTTTAAAGTGAAGACGGAGATTGCAGCGTACAAGACGATGATCCGTATGACATTCCGCACTGGGCATTACTCGGGTGTGTAAGACATCTCGAAGGTCTCTCTGGCGCACCAGAATGTAGTCGATAAGGTGCCAGTGCTTGGACCGTGGGTGCATCCAGGTTGTCTTCAGGCTGTTCTTCTGCTGAAAGATAGTGTTGGTGATGGTGAGCTGGTGCTTCGTGCAGAATTCTAGCAGGAGGCGCCCGTTATCATTGCAGTTGCCAATGCCGTGTTTGCCAAGTACTCCTTTCCAGGCTCCCGAGTCTTTACCTATTCTGGCATTGAAGTCGCCAAGGATGATCACCTTGTCCTCTGTAGGGGTCTTCCATACGAGGTTGCGTAGATCAGCACAGAACTTGTTCTTTTCTGCAGGATCTGCTTGAAGGGTTGGGGCATACACACTGAAGAGTGTTGCATGCTGCTTGTTTTGAAGTGGGAGGCGCATGGACATGATGCGATCTGAGTGACCTGTTGGCAGGTTTTTGAGTTTGGAGGCAATGGAGTTCCTGACCATGAAGCCAACGCCAGAAAGGCGGCTCTCAGCCTTTGACTTACCTGACCAGTAGAGGGTATAGCCAGCACCATGTTCTTGAAGACTACCTTCCTCAGGGAAACGGACCTCACTGAGAGCTGCTATGTCAATATTCAGCCTGAGAAGTTCGTGGGCAACTAGAGCAGAGCGTCGTTCAGGGCGACCACTGTCTACTGTGTCAAGCATGGTTCTGATGTTCCAACATGCAAGCTTTAGTCTTTGCACACTTTGTGAGGCAGGTGCATGCCTTTTCTTTGTTGTTATTTTTTGACCGCAAGTAAGGATGCCCGTTGACCGCGGCTAGCCAACTGGGGTGGGGGAGACGAGCTTTGTTTAGGCCACCTTTTCTAGGCCCCTCTCCATGTGGAGCAAGCAGTGCTGTCCCTAGATAAGGCTGCTTGGTCATTCAGGGTGCTGCCGAAAGATGCTTTCGTCTCCGGGTCAGCATCAGGCGACCAATACCCTGAACCGCCTACATGCAGGATCGGGACTGCGGCTTCCAGTGGCATCTTCCACCTGCTGTTTCACCCCTTGCCCATCGCTGCAGGACTTGGTGTGTTGTGAGTTGTGGATGTGGATATGCCCTTCAGGCCTGCGCAGAGGAATTTTTAGGTGAAGCACAGTGTGCGTGGTACTGGCTCCACCCTTTCACCTTGGGGTCATCTGCCATGGCCCAGTAAGCCGGAACGCCGGCAGCGAGTCCTCCAGGTGGTAGGTGTTACATTAACGAGCTCTATCTGCCTGGGGTTTGATGTTAGAGTTTTCCTTCTCTTGGCTGGTGAGGTTGGTGAGCCCAGCCTGCCCATCCGGTTATACCGCCGGACATTCGGTCGCACCATGACGTGGCAAACTCTGTGAGAAACGGGGGGGGGGACCAGCGGGAAGGTGTTGCCACGGATGCAGTAATGCAGGAGAGGCCATTGCAGTGACCATCTGCCAGGCATAGCCGGACAGTGACTACGCGGCGTTCACTACACCGGGAAAGGAGAGGCTATGTATTGTGCATACACTTTCCCTGGGGGGGGCAGGATACCCAAGAGGGAGCCCACCCCTCCCCCCACCCCACTTAATCATTTGAGATTTTACTACCTCATCTTCCGTAGACCATTTTAACAGTAACTTATATATTTTTGAAATTAATTTTTCATTATGTCCAAGCAGAACTTTTTCCATTTCTGTTTGCTCATGTCTTATTTTTTCAGTTTTGATATTTTCCACCAGGCTTTTTATTTGTTGCATTGAAACAATCATATTTTTTATTCAACTCCTCAGCAGTTTTCAATTCTATTTTGCCACTTTGTATTTTTAGTAATTGATTGTATGACAACCCTCTCTCTTCACTGGTTTCAGCTGTTATTTTTATTACTTCTGCTGGCACTATCCATAATGGCTTTCTCTCATCACCATATTTATTGTACTTCATCCATGTATTTAACAAATAATTTCTGATATAATGGTGAGGAAAAAAAATCCATCTTTTTCTTCCCATAGTACATTTAAACCGTTTTCGCACACAGCTCACCTTGGAGCCACGTCCCTCTTCGCTGCGCAGTGTCTGCTCGGATTTCCCACCATCTGTGCCGGAGGAGCAGGAAGAGCCGCGGCTTCTGCATCGCAAATGGAAATCGTTAAAACCCAGTTTCCATTTGCGACGCAGAAGCCGTGGCTCTTCCTGCTCCTCCAGCGCAGATGGTGGGAAATCCGAGCAGACGCTGCGCAGTGAAGAGGGACGTGACTCTGAGGTGAGCAGTGTGCGAAAACGGTTATAAGCATGCCAGCCAAATTTATTTCCAGGAGCTTCCAACATTAAAAGTTTTTTTATTCAACAGCGTCATCCAGTCTTTTATCCATACTAAGCAAACTGCATCATCTTAAATCTGGTAGCTGGAATCCTCCTCTCTCTTTAGCACATTAAAATGTGCCCATACAAATTCTGAAATCTTCATTTGCCATTTATTAAATTGTTTGCTATCTTTCACAATCAGAATGGTTTGAAACAAATATATTATTCTCGTCAGAATATTCATCTTAATTGCAGCTATTGCACAAAATTTTCAGCATCCAGTGCCTCTCCTCAAAACACCCCAGAAGCCCCTGAGACACACATTGAAGGCGTAGAGCATCTGCTTTGCATGCAGGAGGTCCCAGGTTCAACCTTCAGGGAAAGGGATCAGGTATTAATAATGCAAAAGATCTCTGTCTTAGTCCCTGCAGAGCTGCTGCCAGTCAGAGCAGGCAATACTAACCTTGATAGTAGAAAGCAGCTTCCTGGGCATGTCCAAAAGCAGATTCCTTTCAATACACAACAGGTCACAAAATAGCCAGCTGAGAGCCTCAGAAAACTGTAAGTCACATTTATTAGGCTACAGTCAACATATTTGTCAGATGGGTCTAGGGGATGGTGATCTAGCTAGACAGGAAGATTCTGATCTGCCGGGGCTGGATTCCATCAAGAACGACATGGTGGGATTCTGACTGATCAGGCTGAAGGACGGTGGCCTCACAATCAGGGCTAGTCCAGCAGCTCCCAAGAGGAGAAACATCGTAATGGTTGCTAGTGCCGTGATGAGCACCATCCCGGTGGAGTGTTTTCCAAAGTCAACGTCCATGGTGCGGAAATCATGGGGCATGTCTAAAATGGGGGGAGAAGAAACAGGGGACGCCTTTCATCCAAGGAGAACAGCATCATACTTATGCCAAGGGGTTAATTAAAGGAAAGGGCCCTTGCATTCTCAGGAGTTCATCATCCAGGTTTTTTTCAACATCAGGAACATGTGTTTTTTTAAAAAAAAAAGAAAAACCAAACACTGTAAAGTAAGTAATCCAAAAAAGATCAAGTCTGCTTCAATACAGATATTCAGGGCCCTGAACTAGATAATCCAGGCAAACCCGATCTCATCAGATCTCAGACGCTAAGCAGGGTCAGCCCCAGCTAGTATTTGGAAGGGCGACCTCCAAGAAATACCAGGGTCACGACACAGAGGAAGGCAGTGGCAAAGCTACCTCTGAATGTCCCTTGCCTTCAAGCCCCACTAAAGGTCATCAAATGTCAATTTGACAGGGAGGTAAAAGAAAGACATTGGGGAAGGGGGCTGCAGTTCAGTAGCAGAGCATCTGCTTTCCATGCAGAAGGTCCCCAGCGTCTCTGGTCAAAAAGGGTCATGGGAATAGGTAGGGTTGCCAACAGAACTAGTAAAACAAATTGTTCTGTCCTTTAAGAGAGGCTTGATGGGATGCCATTTACCTACATGTCGGGTTGTTAGCTGTGGGTTGGAAAATTCCTGGAGATCTGGGGAGGGGAAGGTCTGAGGAAGGGGTGGATCTCCACTGTGGATGAAGCCACAGAGTCCACCCTCCAAATCAGCCAGGCAACCTGATCTCTGCAGTCTAAAAATCCATTGCATATTCCAGGAGATTGTCATGCCCCACCTGGAGGCTGGCAACCATGCCTACACGCCATGAAAAGCTTAAGTTACCCATCTCTACACATTTACTAAAGGGAAAGGACATTTTTCTCTAGACTTGTTCACATGGCAACCATACAGTACTTTTTAAATTAAAAAAAGGAACACACCAATCTAACCATTTTTCTTACTACTGTATTGTTAATTGATTCCCAGGACTTTTTTTGAAGAGAAAGCCCAGCAGAAACTCATTTGCTTATTAGGCCACACCCCCTGATGCCAAGCCAGCTGGGACAGCATTCCTGTGTGTTCCTGCTTTAAAAAAGCCCTGCTAATTCCCAAAGGGTCAGGTTCCCATAGTCCCAGATGGCTACAACTTTTGTTTAATGTGTAGCAACCTGATACTACAAAGGAGTCTGGAGAGCAAATATTAGGGCAGGGGTCTTCAATGTAGCACCCATGGGTACCATAGTGGCCACTGACATCTTTCCTGGTGCCCATCAAGTGTTTTCAGAAAGTGGTGGAGCCACCCCCCTCCATGAGGGTGGGAGATCCCCAGCCCCTCCCCCAATCAGCTGGTTGGCAGGGAAACTTAACTGGAGCAGGAGGGAAGCCTAGGCTACATTGCTGGTGACTTGGCAACATCACAACATGCCAATGTCATCATATCAGCAACATCTGGGTGACACTGGTATTTGGGGAAAACCCTATGGCAGAAGTCATTTTCACCAGAGTTTTCCCCCAAATACCAAATTGTTGCCTGGGCGTCCCAGCATGATGACATCACTTTTAGTACATACCAGAATGATGTGGCCCATCACCAGCCATATAGCCTGGGCCTCCCTCTCACTCCTGATAAGTCCTCCTGCCATCATTCACCGGTTGCCAGGAGGGACCTAGCAAACCTAGGCAGAGCCAAGAGGCAATTTTGCCCAGCAGTGCTTCTGACTGGCCACTGGAAATCTGCTCGGTTGTGCAGATTAAAACACATCCAGATAAACAGAGATTACGCCCTAAATATTAAAGAGTCACTACTGGAGCTATACATAACCTTGCTCCCTGATACTTTGCAGTTGGTTCCACCTTCTGCAGCAGCCATTTTGTGCTTGGCTCCACCTCCTGCAGCAGACATTTTGTTGTCGCGTCCACAACCAGTGTCAGAATTCTAGACGCGCCTACAGACTCAAAAAAGGGCAAGAGCCCCTGCATTAGCACAGCCTATATTCCTCTTTCCAGTGCTTCTCCTGGATCAAAGCTCCCCCTTTTCCCCAAATCTCACCCCTTGTACGGAAATCCTTGGACCAGCCAGCTACAGCCAGCACAGAGTGGTCTTTATTGCAGAGAAGGTATCTGATCCTGTAGGAAAGATAAGAGCAGGTTTCAAGCAATTGAAGAAGCTACCCAACACATACCCCTCTTGCTACTTATACCCCTGCCCTTATCCAAGAGAACACTGGAATCCTAGCATCCCAGCCCTTGCAACCTTTCACACAAGCCAGTTAGTGTGGAATTGTCAACAGGGCCAACAAGCAAGTCCAAGAAGCTAATAAGGCTTCCCGCTGGTGATATTGCCTCTTAACCATGGGTGCCCAATTTACTGCCTCTGAATGTGGAAGTTCCCTTTTGTCTCCATGGCTGGTAGCCACTGACAGGCTTCTCCTCCATGACATCCTTTAAAGCCCTCTAGGCTTGTGGCCAGCACTACCTCCATCGGCAGTGGAATGCCATCATTTGTTAATTGAGCAAAGTAGAATTTCCTTTTGTCTGTCCAGAATTTGAATGGATTAGGCTGGGAAGCAAAGAGGGGGGGAAAGAAAACAGAAGGGAGAAACAGAACTTTTGCTCAGTGGGAATGCCTTCTTCTAACCAATGAGAAGTATCTACCGAAGAAGCACAGTGTTGCTGGCTCAAGCAACACTCTCTGCTCCTCCCAACTCTGTCCAGGAGGCAGAACACTTGAATCTCTGTTGCCCCCGTTCCCTAGCAATTTTTAAAAGCAACACAGCAAGCGGTGCATGCTCAATGAGACTTCCCAGATGCATTCTTTTCATGTAAGTTCAGTCTTCCTTTTGATCGCCCTAGCAACTCCACCCATCACCAGGTTTGTTTCGCTAAAGGTAAAGGTGTGCAAGCACCAGTCCTTTCCGAGTCTGGGGTGACATTGCTTTCACAACGTTTTCACGGGGTGTTTTGCCATTGCCTTCCCCAGTCATCTACACTTTCCCCCCAGCAAGATGGGTACTCATTTTACCGACCACGGAAGGATGGAAGGCTGAGTCAACATGGAGCTGGCTACCTAATCCCAGCTTCCACTGGGATTGAACTCAGGTCATGAGCAGAGTTTAGGAATGCAGTACTGCAGCTTTACCACTCTGCGCCATTTGGCTCTTCTGGTTTAGCTACCTGCATCCAAATGATACCATTGCCTATGAATAAGACATTGGCCATGATTAACAACTTGCCCACAAGGCTACCCCTTTCAAAGGCCTCTCACCTGTACATTCGACCAGGAAGGACAGCTCTCATACAAGTATCATTGAGGCAAGCTAGGGAAGGCCCCATCTCACAAGCATGGTCTCCCAAGTCCAAAGACTGCACCATGGTTGGGCTGCAAATGGGTATAGGAAACCTCTGGGTGGCTTTGTACACACTGTCATCCCCTAGAAGAAGAAGGAGAGCACAATCCTAAACACTGTTCCCTCTAAGCTGAGTTAGTGTGAGCTAGCTCACAGACTTTTAGCCTTGAGTTCACACATTTTTGTCTTAGCTCAGGAAGGATAACCCCAGAGCAAACTAATTTATGCAGTGGCCAAATCAGTCACTCACTAATGCCACTAGATCACAAAACAGAATTTTTGCTTACAAAACTCCACAGCTTAGAAGAAGCATTGATCCTAAGCAGGCCATGTCAGAAGTCTGTGCCACCTCCTTCAGAGGGGCTTATTCCCTGGAAGCTCAGCAGCTAAAACCACGATCCAGCCAGTCTTTTTAGAACCCAGTAGCAAATCAGAATTGTCTAGAAAGCTTTTCGGATATACAGAGACACAATAAGCTGCTTAGCAGACTGTGGGTCCATCTAACCTAGCACTCCAGGTCCCAATTGGCAGAGCAGCTGTCAAGCAGGCGGATTCAATGACGAGTTGAGTTGGATACAAAGACTACGTTTATTGATAGACCGCTACTTTGGCTCAAGCCTTGGCTTGAGAAGAATGAAACCAATACATTGATACACAAGTTTTAAGATACACTTCAAAGGGATTCCTACGGGGAGGGGAAGCAGGGGAGCGTTCACACATAAGGTATCAAAACTACATACATTCCCAGGGCGTTATCAGGCATTCGGCCTTGCATCGCCCAGATGGCGCTTCCTCCCGCAGGAGGATTCATGGGAAGGTGCTGATTGCTTTGGTCCCTATAATTAACAGTCATAAAACAAAGAGGGGCCAGGAAAGGATAATAAACTAGCAGCATTTGGTTCTGTATGATCTTACCCAGGCCTGCTTGTGACAGACCAGGAACCCATCAGTTATTGATCAGAATTAGCCATGCTTGACAGCAGCCATGCAAGGGAACTGACACAAGTTTAGTCAGTAGAATGTTCCAGAAAAGAGTCAAAATGAATATCAGGGTTCCCACTAAACTGGTACTCAACAGTACTTCTCTTGGAACCCACCAAGCTTTCCAGAAATAAATGGTGCCATTCAGGGATTTTTTTGTAGCAGGAACTCCATTGCATATTTGGCTACACAGCCCTGATGTAGCCTATCCTCCAAGAGCTTACAGGGCTCTTAGTGCAGGGCCTACTGTAAGCTCTTAGAGGATTGGCTACATCAGGGAGGTGTGGCCTAGTATCTAAAGGAGTTCACAAAAAGCCCTGGTGCCAGTGTGAGATAGAACTTGTTATCTTTCAGATAAAGAAACTTTCCACTGGAGAATCAGAAAGACTGTTAGTAAG
This sequence comes from Heteronotia binoei, assembly GCF_032191835.1. Taxonomy (NCBI): domain Eukaryota; kingdom Metazoa; phylum Chordata; class Lepidosauria; order Squamata; family Gekkonidae; genus Heteronotia; species Heteronotia binoei. The sequence continues at coordinate 28,883,919 of NC_083237.1, forward strand.
TACCTGGGTTTTTTCCTAGCCAGTGCATGGTTTTGTTCCCGTTCACAATTTCCTTCTTCCTAACAGGTACAGGAAGGGAAGAATTCCTTTTGGCTCTGCCTCCAGAGGCAGCCATTCTGGGTTGGACTCCACCTTCTGTGGTGGCCATTTTGAGGTGGTGCTTACCATCCTTTCACAAAATCCCAAAGGTGCCCACACTTTCAAAATGTTGGGGACTTCCTGGTATAGACAAAAATCTTCCCACAGTTTTTCACATGCTCCATCCCAACCCCCAACTTCATACCTTCAAGTTTCACCTGCATCTCTATGGTGGCTGTCTGCCAGGTGGCCAGGCTATGATCCAGGGTTTTATCATACCAGAGCTCATACAGGCAGTAGGGAGGGCGGAACCAAAGCACGGTTGAGAGCAGGGAATCTCGGTGGTACAAGGAAATCGGATAATCTTCTAGATAGTAGGCAAAACAAAAGGAGAATTAAGGAACCTATCCCTCGGTCCCCTCTAAGGATCAGTCTCCAATCAAGCTCACAAGATATACTGTTAGATCCAACTCTATATGTACAAATCCACATCCTTGGGCACCACATTAACCAATTGTCAGGGCTGTGCATATAGTTGCTAGTAAGTTATCCCAACACATTTGCAATCATTGGCCAATGCACTGGAAGGACAGCCTCTTCATAAAGCAATGGGTAGAACACAGACTATCGGTTTAATATTTTTTGCAGAGGGGAGAGCAGAGTACTTTTATTTAAAGTTGAAAATTCTAGAAACCGACCCTATATCCCCATAAGAGAGAGCCAAATTCCTTCTTGTATATATTAACAGCGAAACAATCCAGGTCACCATTGCAATATGGCTCTACTCACATCATACTCCTAACAGGCTCACTACCTGGAAATGCACTCCTGCCTGAACAGAAGAGGAAACAGAAATGCAATAAGTACAACTATTCTCAATATAAATATGTAGCGGTGCAGAAATCCTCATCAATGGAGCTTCAAGTTGCAACATTTTAAAGCGGCAAACTGAGGGTTGCCATTCGCTAGCTCCCAGGTGGGATCTCCTGAAATTACAACTGATCCCATGCAAATACTACCCAGACCAAATGTTCTCTCAGTTTGTTAATTTCACTATCATGTCATTGGATTCTAAATTTGTCCCACTTTGCATTCTTAACCACTGCCCACCAGCTATAAGTAGCTTTGCTCACTGTACCCCATTCCATGGTCTGATGAAGTATGCATGCATACGAAAGCTTTCATTCTGAATAAAACTTCATTGGTCTTAAAAGTGCTACTGGACTCCTCCTACTTTGTTCTACTGCTTCAGACCAACACGACTGCCCACCTGGAACTGATCTCCAAACAACAGAGTTCAGTTCCCCTGGAGAAAATATATGCTTTGGAAGGTGGGCTCTATGGCATTCTGCCCCACTGAGGTCCCTCCCAGACTCCACACCCCAAATCTCCAGGTATTTCCCAACCCAGAACTGGCAACCCAAGGGAAACCTAACCACACATTTAAAAGGTAAGATATATATTTCAGTCGCCAGGACTGCAAGTATCCCTAGGGAGATGAAGGGCAATTATTCTCTATTCAACCATTGCCACAATGGCCTTTCTAAGCCACTCACCTAATGCCAACAGGGAAGAAGATTCAAGAGGAACTAAGAGGCCCACACAAAATAATAATACCACCACCTCCTTCATCCTTGGCCAAGCAAATCTCAACTAAGATCACAGATCCTCTTGTAGCTAATTGGAGGGGGGTATTTAAAGGAAAAGAGATTTGATTGTGAATGGCAGCATGATAAATTGTAAAAGGGGAACTACTTGAGGCCATCTGGGATTACTCAGAACTCATTCGGAGTTCCACTGAACTTATTCTCAAAAAAGTGTGCATGAAATCTTAGCCATTGACTTGCCAATTGCCTGGAGAGGGGGAAATGTCCTGTCCCTTTAATAGAGACTTTAATGAGATGTTATTTACCAATGAAATGAAAAGCTACAGCTGCCTATTTCTGCACATTAAGCCTCTCTATTAAATGGAACAGGACATTTTTCTCCAAGTCTGTTGCCATGTTTACCTTCTTGCATGTAAGTCCCCTTGAAGCCACTCGTTCTTAGTTCCAGAGAAGGAAGTAAGGGTGCCTCAATCTGGATAGCTCCGGCTAGCCAGATCTTGTCAGATCTCAGAAGCTTAACAGAGTCAGCCTTGGCTAGCATTTGGTTGGGAGACTTCCTTGGAATACCAGGGGCATGGCGTGGCGGCAGGCAATGGCAAGCCACTTCGGAACATCACTTGCCTTGAAAAGCCATCGGGGTTGCCAAAAGTCAGCTTGGAAAGGAAAGGTCCCCTGTGCAAGCACCAGTCGTTTCCGGCTATGGGGTGACGCTCTCACAACGTTTTCAGAGCAGACTTTTTATGGGGTGGTTTGCCATTGCCTTTCCCAGTCATCTACGCTTTCCCCCCAGCAAGCTGGGTACTCTGGGGCAGATTGGAACTGTCTGGGGCAGTGATGCTCTGTATTCTTGGTGCTTGGGGGGGGGGGGGGCAAAGTGGAAGGGCTTCTAGCCCCACTTGTGAACCTCCTTTTTTTTTTGGCCAATGTGTGACACAGAGTGTTGGACTGGATGGGTTATTGGCTTGAGCCAACAAGGCTTCTCTTATGTTTTTATGTATTCATTTTACCGATCTTGGAAGGATGGAAGGCTGAGTCAACCTCAAGCCAGCTACCTGAAAACCCAGCTTCCACCGGGGATCGAACTCAGGTCGTGAGCAGAGCTTAGGACTGCAGTAATGCAGCTTTAACACTCTGCACCACGGGGCTCTTTTAAAAGTCAGCTTGACTTGACTGCAAAAGGCCCCCCCCCCCATTAAATTCTAAGAGATCTATAGGACACATAGGATTACCAACCCTCAGGTCAGACCTAGAGATTTCCCACAACTTCAGGCAACAGATATCAGTTCCCCTGGAAAAAAAAATGGTTGCTTTGGAGGAGGTGCTCTCTGGCATTTTATTCCCTGCTGAGGTCCCACTCCTCCCCAGACCCCACCCCCCCTCTCCAGGTCAACCCCCTAATCTCCAAGGTATTTTCCACCCCAGGGCTGGTAACCTTGGGAGCAATGTTTCCTCTAAACTGTAGAGTCTTGAGAGCAAAAATTTTACTTTGTGAGCTACCGGCATTAAAGTTGTGAGCTACTGCATAAATTAGGGTGCTCTGGGGTCATCCTTCCTGAGCTAAGACAAAAATGTGTGAGCTGGAGGCTCAAAATCTGTGAGCTAGCTCACGCTAAGTTTAGAGGTAACAGTGCTTGATACTGAGGGAGTTTAAGTAGTCTTTTAAGGAACTATATACAAATGACCCAGGGGCAAAATATAGCCTTTCCCAATACATGCTAAGAGAGCTGGCAGGGAGCAGGTGTAGACTGAAGGAAAGTTGCCAGCAGGATGGGAAATTGTCTCACTTTTGTCCCTTTAATGTGAGCAGTGGAGTGGGGTGAGGTGGGGGGCTTGATGTGCAGAAATTTCTAAATGGCTTTATTGATTCCTTCATTTGTTTGTTTTAGTACTCACATGGAATGGGCAAGGAATCACTTGCTAACTGAAGCCATTGAAACCTTAGTTAAAGGGATACCTACAAGGACCATTTCAAAACCTGACACCCTTAGAATGACCCAGATGGCAGGAAACAACGAACCATCTCCAGTCTCAGGCAGGGACAAGCAGTGGGAGATCCCTGAGCCCCTGGGAAGCTTCCTGCCATGCCAGCCCCCATCACAGGAATGGCCAAATTTACTTATGTTTGCTATAGTGGTTAAGAGCGCAGACTGTAATCTGCGAGAATAGAGTTTGATTCCCCACGCCTCCACATGCAGCCAGCTGGGTTACCTTGGGTCAATCAATGGTTCTTTCAGATCTCTCTCAGCCCCACCTATTTCACAGAGTGTCTGTTGTGGGGAGAGGAAAGGAAGGGGATTGTAAACAGCTGTGAAACTCCAAGTGAAGGGCAGCATATAAATCCAATCTCTTCTTCTTATTCTCCTCCTCCTCCACTTCTTCATTCAAGATGGGTATGAAAGGCTCTTCAGGCACATACAATGGTTGTGTTGTTTGCTAAAGTCTACCTTCTAAATATTTTCAGAAGAGGGCAACATGAGGACATGCAATTTAGAGTTGCCAACTTGGAGTTTGTAAATTCTTGGGGATTTGGGGGTGCTGCCTGGGGAGGGTGGAGTTTGGGGAGAGGAGAGAGTTCAACAGGAGTATGAGACCACAGAGTGCAACCTCCAGGGGAACTGATTTCTGTAGTCTGGAGATCAGTTGTAATTTCAGGAGAAATCCAGGACCCACATGGAGGCTGGCAACCCTAAAACCTCTCTTCATCTCTGTGACCGATGGGCATCAGCAAAGAGTTGCCCTCATACAGCTGCATGAGGAGAAAAGGAAAAGGAAAGGTTCCCTGTGCAAGCACCAGTCATTTTCAACTCAGGGGTGACGTTGCTTTCACAACGTTTTCATGGCAGACTTTTTACGGGATGGTTTGCCATTGCCTTCCCCAGCAAGCTGGGTCATTTTACCAACCTCAGAAGGATGGAAGGCTGAGTCAGCCTTGGGCCAGCTACCTGAATCCAGCTTCCGCCAGAATCGAACTCAAGTCATGAGCAGAGAGTTCAGACCACAGTACTGTAGTACTGCACTCTGCACCATAGGGCCACTACATGAGGAGAGGGAGGTGCCAAATCATACAGGGGGAGTGCCATAGGAGCCCAAAAGTCTTCCTCTGACCTCTGAACTATCCTTGTTCTGCAGAAGAAACACAAACAGCTTGTGAGGCACACCATGGCCATACCAGGAAAAAGTACAATTCAGGCCTGACATGTCAGGAGAAACAGGAGGGGAAAGAATCAGGATGTGGGAGAAATGACTATTCTGCTCCAGAGCAAAGAAACAGGGGTGTCATTTTTAAATTTGTTTTTAACTTTGCTATTAGAAAACTCGCACAGCAAAACTCAAGCTGGGACAGAACCTTTCTCTCTGATGCGCTTGTAGGGGACTTTGTCCTTGGGACAGTATTCAAAAATGATGGTACAGCTGTCTTTGTCACTTCATCAGGATTCTAAAACGGCTTTCATTGTTCTCTCCTCCATTTTAACCCTCACAACAACCCTGTGAGGTAGGCAAGGCTGAGAATGTGTGAGTGGCCCAAGGTCACTCACTGAGTTTTCATGGCACAAGTGGGGATTTGAATCTGCTTCTCACAAATCCTAAAATAAGAACATAAAAGAAGCCATGTTGGATCAGGCCAATGGCCATCCAGTCCAACACTCTGTCACACAGTGGCCAAAAAAAAAAATGTATATGTATATATACATATACACACACACATATATATACACACTGTGGCTAATAGCCACTGATGTAACTCTGCTCCATATTTTTATCTAACCCCCTCTTGAAGCTGTCTATGCTTGTAGCCGCCACCACCTCCTGTGGCAGTGAATTCCACATGTTAATCACCCTTTGAGTGAAGAAGGACTTCCTTTGATCCGTTTTAACCTGATTGCTCAGCAATTTCATTGAATGCCCACAAGTTCTTGTATTGTGAGAAAGGGAGAAAAGTACTTCTTTCTCTACTTTCTCCATCCCATGCATTATCTTGTAAACCTCTATCATGTCACCCCGCAGTCGACGTTTCTCCAAGCTAAACAGCCCCAAGCGTTTTAACTTTTCTTCATAGGGAAAGTGTTCCAAACCTTTAATCATTCTAGTTGCCCTTTTCTGCACTTTTTCCAATGCTATAATATCCTTTTTGAGGTGCGGTGACCAGAATTGCACACAGCATTCCAAATGAGACTGCACCATCAATTTAGACAGGGGCATTATGATACCGACTAATTTGTTTTCAATTCCCTTCCTAATAATTCCCAGCATGGCGTTGGCCTTTTTTATTGCAATCGCACACGGTCTTGACATTTTCAGTGAATTTTCTACCACGACCCCAAGATCTCTCTCTTGGTCAGTCTCTGCTAGTTCACACCCCATCAACTTGTATTTGTAGCTGGAACTCTTGGCCCCAATGTGCATTACTTTGCACTTGGCCACATTGAACCTCATCTGCCACGTTGACGCCCACTCACCCAGCCTCAACCCTTTGGAGTGCCTCACAATCCTCTCTGGTTCTCACCACCCTGAACAATTTAGTGTCATCTGCAAACTTGGCCACTTCACTGCTTACTCTCAATTCCAAATCATTTATGAACAAGTTAAAGAGCATGGGACCCAGTACTGAGCCCTGCGGCAGTCCGCTGCTTATCGTCCTCCACTGTGAAGACTGCCCATTTATACTCACTCTCTAACCGCTACACCACACTGTCTCTCAATAAACAAAGTAAAAATAGTTGAATAAGTAAACCTTTAAGTACATTCACACAGGACTCTTCCAGCAAGTTTCTGTATGTTTTCTTGACCAACTTGGTGCAAAAGTGTATGTTTTATTGCATTTCGTTTGGGTGCTTAGACCTCTTTTGTCTTGAAAGTTTGTGTGCGTGCGTGTTAAGCTAAAGATCAAATGCCCACACTCCTCCACCAGAGCATCTGGGGTGGCCCACAACTCTGCTAATTTATGACAGTGATCTTCTAGCTAGTTTTGCATCTCTGATCCCAAGGCTCAATTAGCTGTATCCAGGGTCAGCTCTGGCAGCCGAGATGCTATCGATAACTTCAGAGACACCACCTTCTCGCTTTCCCTCCTGCGACAACTGCAACTGAATATCTAATTAAAACGTTAACAGACAAACACTCAAGGCACGTTAAAAATATGTTTTTTTAAAAAAGAAAATAGCTGTCACTTGGGTCCTTCCACTCTAATCAGATTTGACAACCTCCAGGTGGGGCCTGAAGATCTCCCAGAATCACAACTGATCTCCAGACTACAGAGATCCGTTCCTCTGGAGAAAATGGCTGCTTTGGAAGGTGGATTCCATAGCATTGTAGCCGGCTGAGATCCCTCTCTTCCTGAGGTTGCTAACCTCCAGCTATGGCCTGGAGTTCTTCTGGAATTACAACCGATCTACAGATGACATAGATCAGTTCCTCCGGAGAAAAATGGCTGCTTTGGAGGTCGGAGTCTATGGTATTATACTCTGTGAGGCCACATCCCTTCCTAAAACCTGCCTTTCCCAGGCTCCATCCCCAAATTTCCAGAAATTTCCAAACCCAGAGTTGCCAATCTTATGACCCTTAATGAAATCCTGCCTCCTCTACCTCCAAAATCTCCAAGAATTTCCCAGCCGAGCTGGAAACCCTAACTTTTAATCCACTCCATTCATAGAGAGCTCAGAAGCCCTCAGAATCTATTCCTCTTCTGTTTCCCTAGGCTCTAAACTACCAAGTACCAGTCCGTGATTGTTACCTTACTTTTCCTGTCATGTGTCAGAAAGAGTTTATACACTCCAGATCTAAAGACCTGCTTGCATACCCTTGCTTATTACATGATACTTCCAATTTCTGTCTCAAAACTGTACCAAAAATAGGGGGTAAAATCTACATAAATGAGGTGAAAATGGTGGATCCCTCCATGCTGATGGAGATTTGAACAGGATACAATGCAGCCCAGCCTCTGTTTTCCATGCAGAAGACCCACGTCCAGATAGCAACTCCAATTAAAGAATGAGAACCACTGGGGAAAATCAGGTTGGTCTGAAGCAGCAGAACAAAGTTTGAGGCCAGTGGCGCCTTTGAGATCAACCCATTTTTATTCAAGGTATAAGCTTTTGTGTGTATGTGTGCACTTGTACTCTCTGGATCAAACTTTGTTAAAACGTTAGTGTAGGATCTGGGAGACCCAGGTTCAAATCCCTACTCTGCCATGGACACTTGCTGGGTGACCAGTCCCACACACTGAGCCTCACCTTTGATACAGGGTTGTTGTTACAGGATTGATGAAAGGAAGGAAAGGAGAACGATGTTAGCCACTTCAGGTCTCCACTGGGAGTATATAAATGATGTAAATCTGTAATAATAGAACCACCTGTCTGTCTGTCTGTATTAAACTAGTGTTTAATAGTCAGTGCAATAGGTCTCTCTCTCTCTGAACCAAGCTACTTGGTGTATTGCACTAAATGATTGATTCCTACCTTTCTCTTCAGTGTGCTGCACATAGATGAAGTCCCCTTCTTCTCAAACAAAGGACTTCCCAAACGACAGAGGCGCAGAAGAGCAGATGTGCAGATCTCTTTTATTGTTTTTTCACATTAACGTGGGGAGGAGAAAACAAACCATACACCCCGTTCTCCTCCGAAATTCTTCCCCATAGTCACAACATCTTATACCTTTCTGTAAACAAAGGCCAACTTAAAGATTGGCTACTTTGAACACATATATAATACTTTGTTAAGGCAGGTTAGTGCAAATGATCAAGATTAGTGCATTCTCTTTGGCACTCTGTCCGTGCTCTAATGCAAATCTGAATATACGTCCAACAAGTGGGTACCCAAAGCAGCATTCAACATCATTCTTCCTGTCTCTGTCCTCACAACAACCCTGTGAGGAAGGCTAGCCTTACTTGCCCAAGGTCACCCAGTGAGTTTCCACAGTAGACTGGGGATTTGAAAACAATTCTGTCAGACCCTGATCTGAACTTCTAACCACTACACCACCCTGGCAGTCATCAGATGAATAGTAGTCAGATCTCCAGGAGTGTATGTTGGCTTCTCAAAACAGCCATTCAGGATCCCCCAGTTGCCAAGCACCATCTCATTGTTGCCTTGATGTTCCTGGGAGGGAAGCTGTTGCCGTTTCACAAGATCCCAACTCACAGTTTACATGCTGTTGAAGTCTCAGTGCACACTCCTTGGCACCACCCAGATGGCCAATTTGTGGACTCCATCTTGACATATGACCTTAAGAGTTGGTTACAGCCAAGGAGATGCTTTTTTCATTTCTCTACAGAGGGACAACTCTCCTCCTACTATGGCCACAGCATGCCTGAACTTTATGTTAATGAGGCCTTGTAGAAATAAGACCACCTGCCGCCCACCCTCCATCGATAGCCTGTGAGTCACATCTTGGCGTAGGAGAGGACTTCATTAGTGGCAATGTTGAACATGACCTTTCCAGGGGGGTCAATTGGCTCCAAAAGAGATGCTTCAATAATAGGAAACAAAGGGGAAGCGGGCAGTCAGATTTCCCCATCTTGTTAGTATTAACATCATTTCCGAAGATGTGTTATTTTGGAGGGAAATGAGAGGTTATTCTGGCATTTATGTCTGACTTTTACAGTGATGCGCCTGACCATCCCTTGGCAACAGCCTTTCTCCCTCCTATCTTTGTGGGGCAAGATGGGCAATGGTTAGAACGCTGAGCTAGGCCTCAGGTAACAGTCTCAAACCTGTACTCAGCCACAAAGCTCACACAAGGTTATGAGGATAAAATGGAGGAGGAGGGCCAAAGCAGCTGCTAACATTAGTTTTCCCTGCATTTTATCCCAACAAGAGGTCTGTGAGGTGGGTTAGTAGGGTTATCAGCAATATGGAGGGGAGGGGGGGGAAGAGGCTTAATGTGTGGGGCACTTGAGGCAGTTAATATAACTTGGTAAATAACATCCCATTAAGGAGATTCCCCCCCTTAGGACTCAGATGAGCAGCTTCTTGCTGGATTGTGGCCTTTACTCTTTACCGGATGCTGGTCAGGCTGCCAGCTCTCAGTTGGGAAATACCTGGAGATTTTGGGGGTGGAGCCTGGGGAAGGCGGGGTTTGGGGAGAGAAGGGTACAATGCCACAGAGTCCACCCTCCAAAGCAGCCACTTTCTCTAGGGGAACAGATCTTGGGCATCTGGAGATCTCCAGTTGTTACCTGGAGTTGGCAACCCTAATACACAGGACAAGAGGTGCCTTTTTACCTCAAAGTCTGAACTGTTGAATAAGCTTGAGTCTACCCAGATAAACCATTTTACAACAGATTATGCCAAAGCTACCCTGAACATGAACTAAAAGCCTCCTCACCATGTGTCAATTTAGTTGAGTTAGGGTTGCCAGCCTCCAGGTGGGACCTGGAGATCTCCAGCTTTTACAACTGATCTCCAGCTGGCAGAGATCAGCTGCCCTGGAGAAAATGGCTACTTGGAAGAGTGGACTTTATAGCATTGTACCCTACTGAGGCTCCTCCTCTCCCCAAACCCCGCCCTCTCCTGGATCTACCCCCAAAGTCTCCAAGGTATTTTCCAACACAGACCTGGCAAGCTAAGGATAATGAACAAGAACCTTAAAGGTCCTCAGCCATGAAACTTTCCAGGTGACTTTGAGCCAGTCTCTCACTGCCTAGCCTAATTCACAGGGTTATTGAGGGAATAAAATGGAGGCTGGGACTGGGAGAATAAATGTTGCAAGATGCTTTGGGATGGGGGAAAGACAGAACAAAACTGAAATAGAAAGGGGCTCCCCATCTTATCCATGTATACATTTCTTTTCTTCCATTTTTCCTTCCTTCGCTCTTCTTACACTGTTCCCTTCTGTTTACTTCCATCTTTGATCATTGGATCTTTCTGTCCTGCATATTTACGCTTTACAAACAAGAAATCCTTCTGTTTTCTGAACCTCTGCCATTAGAACTCCCCCCCTCCCCCGCTGTCACTTCATTTTACATCCTCATTATTTCCTTGATCTGAGTGATGCAGGGTAATCCATTCCTCCTTTCCTGCTTAAAGAAAATGGTTCGCCTTTCCATTGATTGGGACCCCAACGCCTCCACCTGCCCCCAACACTGAGCTTCTTGTTTGCGTCACAAGCAAAGATGCAGAGGTATAAATGCCCCTGCAGGAGGTGGCGGAAGGGGGACACGGACTTTGGCTACCAGAAAACTTGACTGTACCCTCACCTGCTGGTAAGGAGCCCTGAACAATCAGAGGAAGAAGAAGCTATGCTGTCTGTCCAGGATCAGCCCTGACTGCATGTTTTTTTCTCCTCCTAGGATCAGGGGTGATGGAACCTAAGATCAGAAGTGGTAGAGGCCTCTGGCTCATCAGCTTCTTTCTCAGCTCATGTGTACTGTTCTCCTCGGGGGCTTTACTTCCCAAGCTGCATAATTCAGGCCGGTAAGTGAAGGGTGGTTTCTCTTTCCTTTCCTGATAACACCCAGAGAACTGGAGAGAGCTCAGGAACATGACCGAGGTCCTGCAAAGAGTCTGTGGCAGAGAAGGGACTTAGAAAGAGGCTCTTTCTACCAAGCAAGTTGTACAATCATGTAGATAGTGGGGTTTTAAAAGGGGGAATTCACATTTGCACACTCCTTTCTAATAACTTCCCACCCTGGTTTCCATTCTTTGGCTGCCAGTTTTGTATCCAAAAGGAGTTTTCATTGGTTTCCTGTTTGGGAGATTATAATTTCAGCATACCTGTAGGAAACTCATAAACCAGTCTGAAAGCCCACAAACATTTATTCTTCTCTTCTGTCAAAGGAGAGGCTGGCCTGTTAGGAGAAACAGAAAGGGCAGGAGGTTCATATAGAGAGTTGGGCATTTTTACTGAAATGTTTGGTCATTTGTTGGAAAAGCTGAATATTTGGGGGTATGATCCTGGCTGGGAAGGCCTGGGTAGAGTGTGTGTGAAGTGCAAGTGCAATCCTCAACAGCATCCTACCTTTCTGAATCCATTGAAGTCAACGGGCTTAGAAGGGTATTCATCTGCACAGGGTGGTGCTGTGAGTGGTAGGGCTAGAGCAGGGGTGGCCAAACTGTGGTTTGGGAGCCATCTGTGGCTATTTCACATATATATTGTTGGCTCTCGAAGCCCCCACCGCACAGTGCTTGGAGAAGGCATCTCTCTCTTTAAATCACTTCTCCAGGCCAAGCCAACCAGTGACGTGAAGAATGCATTTAAAGTTAAAGTTGCATTTAAAGTTTAAGTTGCTTTCTTTCCACCTCTCCCATCTATTTGCTGGTTTGGAGGATGGGCTCCATGGCAATATACACTGCTGAGCCCCCTTCTCTCTCCAAACCCTGACCTCTCCATGCTCTACCCCCAAATCTCCAGGAGTTTACCACCCCAGAGTTGGCATCCCTAGGGCCAGCCTTTGGGGAATAAATATCTGAAAGACATTTCTTCAGTGACAAACTCCACTCAAAGCAACATAATCCTCTTCCCATTGCTCCAGCCCACCTGATCCCAGTGTCTGTTCAGAAAACCAAAGTTTCTTTCCCTCTGCTTTCTTTCCCAGCTTGCTTTGGAAGCACGATGTATCACAGAACCCTTCAACAGAGAGCGGTGTTAACCTCAAAGCCCCCCTTGTCCCCTGGGGGAGCCGCATCCCTTCCATCACCCTGCGTGACTGGAGCCTCAAGTGGACATCTTCTGATGTCACTGCTCCACAGCATGAAGAGAAAGACGACAAAGGGCAAAACAGGAAGTCCCGCCCCTGGGACCCAGTGAGACAAGAAGATGCGCCTTCCGAACGTCTAAAGATGGCACTGCTCCCACGGAGTTGGATGCAAGGTTGGGGTGGGAAACGAAGCCTCGTGGTAGCAGATGATGCCGCCTTCCGGGAAAAAAGCAAGATGCTGACAGCTATGGAGAGGCAGAAATGGCTCAACTCCTATATACAAAAGTTTTTGGTGGTGAACTCTGAGTAAGTGGGAGTGGTGGTGGGGAATGGCAATGGGGAGGGCAATGAGGGTCCAGCTAGTTGTATCACACCAGTCGCTGAAACCCACCAAGAACTAGATTGCTGTATCAAACATTGTCATAAATTGAAGATCAGCCTCATATCTTCCCCTCCCCAGTTTTCAGACCCCTTCGAAAGCTTTTCCATCTCTGCCGTAGTCCCTTTCCATACATGCAGTTATTTATTCAACTACTTTCTCTTCTGCTAAGATATGCAAAGGGCTCTTTCCCCACAATGAGGACAGAGAGAGAGGCTTGGGGCAAGCCCTCTTCTTGTTCTGCTGCTCACTACATTGCCCAAGCCAGGCAGGAGAAAATGAGGGCACCAGTTGAGCCACCTAGAAGAGAGCTCTACTTGGGCCTCTGTTGCTGTTAGTACTGGGAAATCAAAGCTGCTATGCCTCAGCCTCTTATATAGCCACCATTTCCTTCAAAATATAGTTTTTGAAAAGGGAATTGGTAAATCGTGATAGCATTATAATGATCTATTGCCGTAATATATGAGTCCCCAAGCATTTGCTTTAGAAGGGTTATCTTATGTTCTTATGTTCTATTCCAAAAGGCATGTTTCAAGACTGCAGCAAAGTGGGCAGAAGCACAGAAGCAGAATGAACAGGGGATGATGACATCCTATAGATTCTGCTCAAAATAATGCTGCAGTAAGGAAGGCAAAGCAGAGCAAAACATTTATGCGGGAAACAGCCTTGGAGTTAAAGAGCTAGTGTGGTGCAGCCGTTCTAAGGGCTCTTGTGGGGACACAGTGAAGGAGGATTGTATATGCCACCCTAAGCTTCTGGGAAGAAAGGTGGGGTTAAAATGTGTTATATCAAGAAACACAGTCTGTGTCTTAGCAAATGACTTCTCTGAGCACACCTAGTATAGCTAGCTAGCTCTTAAATAGGTGAAAAATAGAACCCCTCTTAATAATAAGTTGCTGAAAGGACATCGAAAGTACAAAAAATCCGTCAGGTTCAAAAGTTTTGGCAAATTTTGAGCAAAAGATGCACTTCAAAGCAGAACTGCAGCTAACTGCAAAGCAGCAGTCTTAGAAGATGAAGCACAGAAAAAGTATTACCATATAATCCATGAATTGAAGAACCATTGCCTCTTCATTATGTGTCAAGACTGGGGGCGGGGGGGGAAGACTGGAATTTTTACTGCAGAAGCATCATGAAAGGTGTTTGAAACAGCAGTTGTTCTTGGTTTTCTGTAAGGGGAAGAAACCCCCAAATTTCTAGGGTTAGATCAGGGTTGTAGGATACCACTCAGGGGTCCATCCCAAGCCCTGTTGTTGGAGCACGTGCTGGGAGTTCTGAATTAAAATTTAATCCTCATGAGAACTCCAATTCAGATCAGAGCTGTGGCTGCTGAGTTTCTGCCCTGAAGTAGTCCTGGGGAGCTGTTTTCAATCCTATTGGGGAAACATGTATAATCCATCAATACAGCTATGGGGCAAATAGCAGCACCCAAGGGCCCTTTTGGGGGAGGAGGCTTAAGCCCCTCTCCTCACCAGCCATGATCGTACTCTGAATTGGGGCCCCCAGGTCTGGGAATTAAGTTGGAACTTCCAGCGTGGAACTTCCAGATGATGCCTGGTAAACAGTACCCAGGGAGTGAACTATGAGGTCCCAGCTCCACATTTGCAAAATCACAAATATGGTTGACACTTTAAAAGCTCTAAACCCCAAAGGAAGCTTTTGACCTCCTCAAATCATATGTCCCCAAACTCTGAAGGTTCTCCTCTGAAAGGTGACACATACTGGTGCCTGGTCTGAAGTCTGATTGAATTAGAGCACTCTCAGGACAAATCTAGAAACCAAGATCTGGAATGGGTGCTAATGTATGTCCCCCCACAGTGAAGAGTCCCTAGAATCTGCAGGTGTACAGTTTGGAGTGGTCCAAAGCCTACTTTGGGTGCAGCTGGCCTCATTTCCATCATCTTGATTTCTTCTGCACACACTGGTGTATGGTGTGTAGCTTTCGTGTGAGCACTGAGGCTTTGAAAGGCAAGTTTTTTAAAAAAGGTTTCACTCATCTTAAGGATAGGATTATGTCCTCCTGCAGTTAATGAAATCTTTATGTGGACTTTCCAACCTATTTTGATCTGGTGAGTTTTCTCATGGTGCTCGTTGTGCTTTGTCCTTAAGTTTGTGAAACCTTCCAAAAACCTACTTGCCTTCAGAATCCAAAACAAACAAAAAAGCCCATCTGAAAGGGACCTGTGTGACCTTCCAGAAGACAATTCCCAGAATCGAGGTTGTGTATGATTTGAGGTAGTCCAAAACTTGCCATGGGGGTTCTGAGCATTTTAAATATCAACAATATCTGTGACTGGAGGATTCATGCATAACGTCCTGGGACCAGCTTCAGCCTCACAGATAGACACAGGATGGACCCACACATCCCGTGGTGCATTGTTCATCCCAATATAAACGAGAACAAAATCGGGCAGAGAGAGTCATGTCTGTCTTTGCTGTGCATGTTTTGTACCCACCCCAGTTGGGCTATTTTTCTTCTTCTGTACTAATAAAAGGAGGCTTTTTGTTTGGTTTGGATTTTCTTGTTCAGAACAAATATGGAACCAATTGCAAAGCAAACTGTTGTGTTTTATTGGGAAAAGGAGCAGGGATGCAACAGGGAAAGGGGCAGGGCTGCAAAAAAAGGAGGTGTCAACAAAACAAGGGGAAGTGTGGAAATGAAAGAGGAGCGAGTGGCCCAAAGGGCAAGTTATGAAGGGTCAACCTACACATGATGCTCAGGATCAGTGTTCCCTCTAAGCTGAGTTAGCATGAGCTAGCTCACAGATTTTTAGCCTCCAGCTCACACATTTTTGTCTTAGCTCAGGAAAAATGGCCCCAGAGCACACTAATTTATGCAGTAGCTCACAACTTCAGTGCCAGTAGCTCACACAGTAGAATTTTTGCTCATAAGACTCTGCAACTTAGAGGGAACACTGCTCAGGATCTGTGACTGAATCCCCTCAATGGGTAAATTTGGGCTGCTTCCAGAGGCAGAATGAAAACAACCCCCTTCCTGGCAGCAACAGCATCCACACACCCCTGCTCCTCTGATGCTTGCTGCTACCACTCCCCCTGCTACTCACTGAGGTGTAGTAGGATCTTTTCAGCACCTGCAACTAGAGATCCTAGAGATGTCAGCAATTGAACCTAGAACTTGCTAGATGCATGAAATGTGCTGTTCTGCTTAGTCAGGCCTTTCTTCTAGAAATGAGACTTCAAGAGGAGTGGGAATCTTGATCTATGGATTCTGAAATAACTGAGAGCAAAAACTGGGGCCGACCAATTGCTAAGAAACATAAAGCCCTCCTGACCTGGGTGGTCCAGGCTAGCCTGCTCTTTGTCAGATCTTGGCTGCTAAGCAGGGTCAGAATGATAGAATCACAGAGTTGGAAGGAGTCACACAGGCCATTTGCTCCAGGGCAGTGTTCCCTCTGTGTTAGTGTGAGCTAGTTCACAGTTTTTTAGCCTCTGGCTCACACATCTTCGTCTCAGCTCAGGAAAAATGGCCCCAGAGCAAGCTTATTTCTGCAGTAGCTCACAACTTTAATGCCAGTAGCTCAAGAAGCAGAATTTTTGCTCACAAGACTCCACAGCTTAGAGAGAGGATTCTAGTCCAACCCTTTGCCCAGTGCAGGATCAGCCTAATTTTAGAATCAAAATGACAGAGTTGGAAGCCTTGGTTTGTACTTGGATGGGAGACTGCCCAGGAAGTCCAGGGTCACTACACGGAGGCAGGCAATGGCAAACCCCCTCTTCTTTGTTCCTTGCCTTGAAAACTCTACAGGGTTGCCTTCAGTTGGCTGTGATTTGACCGCACTTCTGCCACCAAACAACATCCTGTGCCAGGGAGTTCCACAAATTAATTATGCACTGTGTGAAGAATCCCATCCCTTTTTAAAAAAAAAGGTAAAAGTAGTCCTCTGTGCAAGCACCAGTCGTTTCCGACTCTGGGGTGATGTTGCCTTCACGTTTTCACAGCAGACTTTTTATGGGGTGGTTTGCCATTGCCTTCCCCAGTCATCTACACTTTCCCCCCAACAAGCTGGGGACTCATTTTACCGACCTCGGAAGGATGGAAGGCTGAGTCAACCTCAAGCCAGCTACCTGAACCAGCTTCTGCTGGGATCAAACTCAGGTCGTGAGCAGAGAGCTCCGACTGCAGTACAGCTTTACCACTCTGCTCCACGGGGCTCTCTTCCCATCCCTTTACCTGTCCTGAATCAACTTCATTGGGTGTCCCCAAGTCCCAACATTTTGGAAAAGGGAGAATGCATTATCTCTGTCCACTGTCTCCACCCCCATGCATCATGTTATAAACATGCGTTGTGTGTCCCATCCCCTCTAGCTGCCTTCCTCTGCAAAATCCCAAACTCTTTTATCGTTTCCTGTGAGTGGAAGGTACACGCCAGCCTCCTATTAAGAGATGACCACTGAAGCTTTTGTCTGGAGATTTCTGTGCATCAAACATCCAGTTGCAGAGCCAGGATAATAGAAGACCTTAACCACAGTCCATCCCTGTCAGAGAATCCACAGTCTCTTGCTGCAACTTAACCCCATTCTTCTTGGAACTAGAAACACCAAGCACACCAACAAAGGAGAAACATCATTCAGAAGAGAAAAATTTATTCAGCTAACACAGGCCCCTCCCCTCCGGGAAGTGCACAAACCCAGCCCCCAATTCCAGTCTCTCTTTTCCCACAAATAGGATGAAACTGGTTGGTTTGCAGAAGAAAAGTCCCAGCAGAAGAGAGGAGGGAGCCACAGAAGGCCCATGTCTTAGTCAAGACCGGATCTACATGTTTTTTGAGGGGGGGGGGGGCAAAATTAAAAAATGATGTCCCCTTATGGGCCCATTCTATCTTATGGGCCCATAGAATAGAATGGATTTCATACCCAATTTGGCGCCCCCCCTCTGTCGGCGCCCAGGGCAAGCACCCCCCCTCTGCCCCCCCTAGATCCGGCCCTGGTCTTAGTGTATGTATGAATTGACCCAGGCAAGCAGGCATACCCCATGATCATGCCCAGGAGTCTTCTGCTGCTCCTGTGACAGCCAGTTTGGTGTAGTGGTCAGAGCACAGCCAGGGAGATCCGAGTTCAAATTCCCACTGAGTCATCACATTCATTAGAAGATCTGACTCAAGCACATACTCTCTCTCCTTGCCTAACTTGCCACCTAAGCTTGTCAACAGGAGGAAAGAACCACCTACACTGCCCTAAGCTTCCTGGAGAAAAAGCAGGCCGTAATGGAAGCAGGTGCGCCATATACAAGTTTAGTTCAGGACAGAGTGGTGTTAGTTAGTGTATGTACACGCCTGGAAAGGGATAGAAAGGGAGGAAAGGAGCATATTTGTAGCACCCTCTCTTGAAAAAGGAGTTAAAGACCATGCAAGAATGCACATGTGCAAATGGAAGGATTACAAGGAATTGAGATGGGGAAGCAGCAAAGACAGGAAAGGGCACCCTTGGAGGCTGCTGCTGATCAGCTGTGGCCAGCCATACGAAAACAGTCGCTTCCAAGAGCCCAAGCATACAAGACAGAAGCTCTTTTTTTTTTTTGTAACTGGGTATTTATTTACATACTTCTAACTGGCCTTTCTGCTCAAAGAAGACCCAAAGCAGCTTATATCGGTCTCCTCTCCTCCATTTTATCCTCACCTCAACCCTGCAAAGTGGCTTAAGCAGAAAGTGTGCGACTGGCCCCAAGGTCTCCCAGCGTGCTTTCCAGGGCAGAATGGGGATTCGAACCTGGGTCTCCCAGATTCTGTTGGCACTTTGATTTGAGTCCAGTAGCACCTGAGTAGACCAACAACAGTTTTAGGTCAGTTTTTGAGCGTCAAAGGTCTCTTCATCAGACAGATGAAGGGAGCTTTGACTCTAAGCCGTTGCTGGATTCCAGTCTAGCTGTTCTTCCGCAGAGCATCATGGCTACCCTTTGAAACTTGCCCAGCATCGTAACCACGACCTCACACTGGCTCTCAGCTGAAGGGCAAAGTGTTAGTCTGTGGCACAGGCAACTGAGCAGATTCAGAATAACAATTCCTTGGGGAGAGAAGACATAGAGAGAGAAATGGGGCAGGGTCTGTGGCATTAGCAGGCAGCTCTGGAGGGCACCACTTAGAAGAGACAGAGATGTTACTGTTGGATAGGTTCTTCCGCCAGCGGGAGAGGCAAGTGCGAAACAGATCCTTGCTCTATAAGAGAAAATTGGGAAGGGGGGGGAGAAGAAGAATGAGTTGTCAGGCTCCCAAGAGGCAAACCCAGCAAAAATGAACATTGGCATTCCCAGCTCCCAGCATCCATTGTTCTAAGCAGATAGCTGAACCATTGGGGGACTCACAGCACATATAGTACCCTCAACAGCCCCATTGAAACTTTCTTTTCTTAAACAATAACCGGTTCCAGAATTGGAGGGGGAAGTAATTTTAATGCCCAAAGAGGCACATTCCTTGTGGACGTGCAGCAGGGCTGGTGCTAGGCTTTCTGGAGCCCTAGGCAAGTCACCCAAGCCGCCCTAGCGCCCCCTCATTATTAAAAAAAAAATAGGGGAAATGAAGAGCACCAAACTTGAAACTTTTCACATTTTTAATTTACTGATTTTTAATTCAAATTTTTCAAAAAAATGTGATAAATTATAAAAAAATTGTGAGAATTAGTGCTTGCCGCCCACACCAAGAAGGAGGGTGGCAGGACAGGATGAGGTGGGAGGCCAAGTCACACATTGGAGAGAGGGGTGTGGCTTGGCTTTGTTGAGGACAGCTTGGTAGTGGGAGAGGACAAGGTGACCGGTCAGGAACCAGATGCGTTAGGGAGGGAGTGCCCAGCGGTGCCCCTAGGCCAGGTGGCACCCTAGGTGACTGCCTACTTTGCCTACTCCCAAGCACCTCCTGACATGCAGATAGGCAGGTTTTGACTGAAAGCCCTGATAAAGGTTGAAAAAGGATGGAGGGCCAAACAAAGGCCATTACAATATGTGTGTCCAAACTGTCATTCATGCTGACAAGGGTTTCACTGGGAAGTTAGTTCCCATTTCAAAAGGCACTCACTTCATCATCACGAAAGAAGAAGCAACATCCTAACAGGGACAAGGCATAAGGTGACGGGTGGTTCATCCAAACAATTAGCTCACTGTAAAAATGTGATGGTGCAAGAATATTCAGGGGTGTCAAACTCATTTGTTATGAGGGCCGGATCTGACATAAATGAGACCTTGTTGGGCCGGGCCATGTGTGTCAAAGTGTAATGCCATGTAGCAGAGATATAAACTTTTTAAAGAACACAAACATAGTTAAAGGTTTTTTTAAAAAAAATTAAAATATGCTTTAAAGATTAGCATTCTTTTGATGTTTTGTTTATTTAACTGTTTCTGATAATTGACACCTCTTGCTCTGAACTATTGCATCAAAATCTGAAGACAATGGCTGTGCTGTAGCAATCGTGAGTATGCAGTTCAGGTGTTCAGGTGTTTGTAAGTTGCAAACCTACTTTTGATTTATTGGCATTCATTACAGAAATCTCATGGTCAATGCTTTGAGCCTAAGACCCAGGGGAAAACATGAAATGGCTGGGCATTGTGATCTTTTGTACACAAGTTGCCTCATGTGCTGGTCAGACAGTGGAGAAAATAGAGGCTTTGCTCTGTAGCTCCTGTGCAACTGAGGAAGCCTGTCAAAGCAAGTTGTGATACAGAAGGAAGCAAAAGAGAGAGAGAGAGAGAAGGAAGCAGATGACAGTGAGTTGCTCGGGGGCCTGATAAGAGCCCTCTGGGGGCCTGATTTGGCCCTTTGGCACACGTTTGACACCCCTGCTAAGAATCTACTCCCCTGCAGATCCGGAAGCCCCATTTGTCCATGCCCTTAGCCCTTCTCCCTCCCAGAGAATCTGAAAAAAGTCCTCACCACGGAGATGGAGGAAAGACAGGAAATCCAACAGGGTTTGGAGTGTGTTTTCCTCTGCAGGGCGAACTGGAGCAGCAGCTGCAAGGGAGAAGAAACGGCATTGAAGGGCAGAGATGACTAACGGAGCAGGCAGATTTTGAGGAGAGGGGTCAAGAAGGTGTGCTCACCAAAGGAATCCTGCCCTAATGAATACAAGTCCTCCATAGCGTCTCGCTTACCAGCTACGCCTCCTTTATCTGTCAGCGTCTGGTGGGCATCTGCTTTGGGAATCGGAAGGGAAGAAAAAGCTGGATTAAACCAGGCTTAGAGACAGCTGCTCATTTGGAATCCAGGGTTCCCTAAGAATCACCCTTCTCCCCATTGAGGAAAAAGTTTGTACGTTGCCAAAAAAAAAAAAGTGTGTGGGTAGGGCCTGTTTTTTTTCCTTTTCAGGGCTGGTCTTAAGATCACAGAGCAACCAGGGCAGCTGCCCTGAGCCCTGTGCTGGGGTGGGGGGAGGCACAGTGGGAGGCCTCTCACCACTGAGCTGCCACTACTGGCCTTTTGGCCACTGCTACAGGCAATGATTTTGAGGGGCATCACCCAGGCAGGGCCCCTGGCACCCTCTATAAGAAGTGGAGGGTTCTGCTGCCTAGGGTTGCCAAGTCCAATTCAAGAAATATCTGGGGAGTTTGGGGGTGGAGCCAGGAGACTTTGGGGGTGGAGCCAGGAGACATTGGGGGAGGAGCCAGGAACAAGGGTGTGACAAGCATAATTGAACTCCAAGAGAGTTCTGGCCATCACATTTAAAGGGACAGCACACGTGCTTACATTTCAATATTGATCTTTATCTTAGTCACTGGTTTCCTTACCAGCACACTTCTCAGAACTTCACTCACACCCCCAACCAAGCTAAGGGAGCAAAGGCTACTCAGCTCTTGTTGAGCCCCACCGGCCCCCATCATTAGGGAAGCGGACAGGGCTGAGGGCACCGGTCTGCCCTGAGATCCCTCCTACTCCCCGAGAAGAGCAGACTACTATTAAAAACCCCAGCCTCCCCTCAGAGCCCCACAGCCAGGCCCAGCGCCAGCGGCACCGCTTAACTTTCCGGTGGGGCGGCGTGGCGGAGAGCAGGAGCCCCGCAGCCAGGCCCAGCGCCAGCGGCACCGCGGGCAGCCCCGAGGCCGCGGCCAGCAGCCGCCCGCGCCGTCCAAAGCCCCCCGCCGGCCCCAGCAGCCATCAGTCAAGGCCATGCGCCACTGCAGCCCCGAGGGGAAGGGAGGGGAGGAGAGGCTGCCCCGGCGTGGCGGAGAGCCAGCGCGACCACTTACCTCTCCGGGGGGCGGCGTGGCGGAGAGCAGGAGCCCCGCAGCCAGGGCCAGCGCCAGCGGCACCGCGGGCAGCCCCGAGGCCGCGGCCAGCAGCCGCATGCGCCGTTGGAAGCCCCCCGCCAGCCCCAGCCGCCACCAGTCAAGGCCATGCGCTGCTGCAGCCCCGAGGGGAGGGGAGGCTGCCCTGGAGCGCCATCGAGGGCTGGTTGGTGGCGGCGCGGATGGGCCACTGGCTGCCTCCTCCTTCACCTCAGCCTGAGCCTTGGTGCTGTTTCCCCCCCTCCCCCCACTTCCATTTTTTTGGGGAGCGGGGGAAGAGGCTGGAAATCCTGGAGTCCCCCGCCAGGTCGGGAGGTTTGGGATGCCTACTGCTACCCCACTGCCACTCTGCCTGTTGTGCTCAGTAATTCTGGAACTCCATCCTTGGATTCACTAGGATTGCCATGTTGCTTCTTTGGGGCCATCAACATACCACAGCTATACAGCAGATACAGGTAGGCAGGTGGTCTAGCAGATTTCTATGCGTACTCCCAACTATCTGTGTTTTTCAGGGACTAAACCCTGTCCCTGGCCTTGGAAGATCATTGTCCTTATTCTGTTCCTCTCTGCCTGTCGGGAGTAACCTTAGAAACATTTTTATTAGCACTATTAGAACTGATAGCCTTCAATTCCCATTTCAGTGTCCACAGAAGTTCAAGCTCCAAGTGTGTGGGTGGGTGAGCATCTTCAGTCTGCATAGGCAAAGGCTATGAGAGAGAGAGAGCCAAACCAGGACATGATGAGGCACTGGCTGGGAAACTATGGACAGGTTTTCTGAAGGATTTGTAAACATTGGTATCTTGTAGCAAAAGCAGGAGACTCTCCTGCACCCCATATCTTTTCCACAACCCTCAACCCTGTAGCCGCCATTTACCCATCTAGAGGAGAAAGTGTACAGGCAACCAGTTTAGTTACCGCAATGGGATAATCAGCTCTGAGAGGTTGGCTGAAGTTAAACGCTCCTTCCCTCATGTGGTGGCCCTGATGTGAATTTCTGACACACAAACACACACCCCAGCTGCTATCTTGCCATACAGGGGAGCTATTCATAGGTCTCTCTGCATTTTGCCAAGTTTGACATCTGCTCCCACCACCACCCTAGTGCTAAACATAGGGTTGTCAACTTCCAGGTGGCAACTGGAGATCTCCTGCTATTACAACTGATCTCCAGGCCACAGAGATCAATTCCCCTGGAGAAAACGGCTGCTTTGGAAGGTGGACTTTATGGCACTACATTGAAGTCCCTCCCCTTCTCAAACCCGCCTTCCTCAGGATCCGCCCCCAAAATCTCCAAGTATTTCCCAAGCTGGAGCTGGCAACCCTAGCTAAACACTACACAGTCTGTCAGTGCCAAACTTATATGACTTTTTTTGTAAATTAACAATTTATTGGTTTTAAAATTGGGAAACAATACAATTATATTACTTTTGAGATAGAATTTGACTTGTTTGAGGTCGCCTCTTTCAGGGCAATTCTTGGCAGAAGCTATTGCAGAATTAACTCTTCAAGCAAGGACTTCTGAAAACTTGCAATCTCAGACTTGGAAGTCATCTTCAGCAAGAGAACTGGGCTGAATAACAAGTGGAGCACTTTGAAACCCTGAAGGGGGGCTGAGGATCTGCCAGATGGGCTGGAGCCCACCTTTGACAACTTAACCAAAGACCCAGCAGGGTCGGAACCATCACAATGCAATTGATCATATTTCTGTAAAGGCAGAAGTCCAGTCTGGATTCACTTTCCTCCCTCTTTTTCTCTTGCTGGAAGTATATGTATCCATACAGGGGTTTTTTTGAGCAGGAACGCAGTTCCGGCTGGCTTGGCTTCAGGGGGTGTGGCCTAATATGCAAATGAACTACTGCTGGGGGTTTTCTACAAAAAAGCCCTGTATACATACACACAGGCTTTCAAAAGAGAGATCGAGGTATATTTCATAGAAACACAATGCATAAGTTTCATTCCCCTGCTAAACCTATTCCAAAACTGTGGTGAATGTTATTTTGCATCTCCACAATATTACAAGGCATTATTACACAACAGTTCCTCCAGAATTTTACAGGTGAAAACACAGAGATGCTTACAAACATCCTCCTGCCCAAGTATCATCCCCACCCCATGAACATTGCTAAAGTCTCTATTCTTACTGGCTATATTCCTCAAGTTGTATGCTGCTTTAATAGCCAAAAAGGCTGTTTGGTTTGTAGGTTTAAAATGCACAGCGTTCCTACAAACAGCCATTCAAAATGAGCCTTTTGCAGCATGTGAGGTTGCGCATTGGATTCAGGGTGCCTTAACATCCACACATGCACACTGGAGGGAAGAAGTAGCCACTTTCCCATTCAGATATTTAACTTGTAGGATCCTTCTAGGATCTCTGCAAGAATGACAACTTTAGGAACTCACACTAAACACGGGGATAACATTGGGCTGGGCCAGTTTCCAGCAAACGAAGAGATTGTCCTTGGTAAACAGGAGCACTTGGAGATACAGTATTAACTCAGGAATACCCGCATGGGAGTCCAACACTATTGAGCCCATATTACAGATTGGGAGGCTGAGGGCAAAGGCTGTGCAGCCTGCTTACAGCTGTCGTAGACACTGAACTTTCTGGCTGACTGCTGATGCAGAGGGTAAAGGACAGGAACTGTCATGGAGTTACTGATTTCCCAACTCTGCCTTTAACAAACAACAATGGTACATGACTACGCTGTGGTCTTAATTGTCCTTTAGCGTCCCTGCTGATGTGGAAAGTGGCTGGACTGTTGATAGGTGATAAGCTGGGTTTCCAAAAGGGGGCAATTCCTTCTAATGATTTCTAGAAGAACAATTACAGAATAATCTTTGAGGGATTTCAAGATGCTGCGGTAGAGGCTCCACTGGCAGATGCATGCATTTTGGAGCTCATTTGGCAGAAGCATGCATTTCTTCTTAGTCACTCCCAGCCAAAAAGGTTTTGTAAGTTTCTGAAGCACCGGTGGGGGGTGCGGCTCCATGCAGCCTACTGAACACACTAAAGAGTCTTGTGGCATTCACTGAAGGATAAGTTTTCTTGAGCCTATTGTTGTTCTCCAGTGACATGATCCGGCCATCCCACTAGAGTGGGGACATCTTCCACCACCCCCTTTCATCTTCTGGGGTCCTATACACTCGGGCCGCATCCATCTAACTTCCCCATCCCACCCCAACCAAACACTTTTTGGCTTGAACTGACTTACGAGGTCCCAGCAAGTATCCAGCGCTGTTCAGGGTCCAGCCGCGTTTATCCTTGGGCTACAGGAGCAAAAAGGTAAGGGAAGTCCCATTAGAGGAGTTCCATGCTGTCCTGGTCCCATGAAAGACCAGTAGGGGAATCGTAGCCAGCATTGCCTGGTCCTACTGTCAGCAGGCCCACCTACCCCTCAAATACAGACAAGGTCAATTGTAGCAAAGTGGTTTGTGGCAGCAAGCGGGACTGACAACTTGAGCTAGCTGATCAATGGATGCTCCACAACAGAAAAGTAGAGGAGGAGGAGGACGAGATTGGATGTATAACCCGTTCTTCAATGAGAGAAGCTTACAATCTCTTTTCCCTTCCTCTCCCCACAACAGACACCCAGTGAGATAGGAAGTGGTTGAGAGAGCTCTGAGAGAACTGCTCTTGAGAGAACAGCTTTGAGAGAGAACTGTGACAGACCCAAGGTCACCCAGCTGGCTTATTTGGAATAGGGGTGGGGAATCAAACCCAGCTCTCCCAAATGAGAGTGTGTGCTCTTAACCACTACACTGGCACAAACCACTATACGAAAGGAGTCAGGGAAACTCAAAGCCAATCTTCTTTGCAGACATTTGGCAATAAAAAGTAACTAGAAAAGCTTTAGCTCTGTTGAAAAGGTCTTTTTGCTTTCAGCCTAAAAGCTCAAGGGATAGGCACAAAAACATAATAGCCCCTGGCAAGGTTAAGGGCTGGTGTTGTGTGGCACCTGCCAAGGCCCAGCACTCAGCCCTGAAACACCCTTGACTTGTTGCCATTTCTCCCCCCTCACAGATGCTGCCTCCCTCTGAGGGAGCAGTGGCAGCAGCAGGGGAAATAAGTAGTTGGCACTGTTCATGGGGTTGCCAGATCCAACTTAAGAAATATTTGGATACTTTAGGAGTGGAGCAAGGTTGTGACAAGCATGACTGAACTCCAAAGGGAGTTCTGGCCATCACATTTAAAGGGACCGCACACCTTTTAAATGCTTTCCCTCCATTGGAAATAATGAAGGACAGGGGCACCTTCTTTTGGAGCTCATAGAATTGGACGCCCTAGTCCAATCCTTTTGAAATTTGGGTGGTGTTTTTTTAAGAAGAGGCGTCAGATGCTATGCTGAAAATTTTATGCCTCTGCCTCAAAAAGCAGCACCCCATTACTGTATACCCACAGATAGATTCTCCATTATACCCTATGGGGATTGGTCTCCATAGGGTATAATGGAGTGCCCAGTGGACATCTTCCCCCTCCCCACTTTCTGATAATCCTGAAGTGGGGGGAGGGCCTCCAAACAAGAGGATCCCCTGCCCCCACCTGGGGATTGGCAGCCCTAGCTGTTCAGGTCCCCCTTTCCCTCTGAGTGGCAGCAAGGACTGGGCCTAAAAGGAGAAGATGATGGAAAGCGGAGGGGGGGAGTCTCCCTTGGATTGGGAGGGCACCCAGTTACCCAGGTCCTGTTCCCCCCCCCCGCCAAAAAAAAAAGTGGCATTGATAACTCTGCTGATGGAAGAAGGATGATGTAAAGTCAGGACTGAAGGAGCCAACCTCACTCACCACAAGAGCAATTCCAAAGCATTCCCCAAGGAGTCCGCAGAGGAGCAAAGAAAAGCACAACATGGGCCGAGAATGCCACATCTGCATGTGAGAGAGAAAAGAGAAGAGAAGCTGAAGAAAAACACCATTACTAGACAATCTTATGCCCTCACCCAGATGGCCCAAGCTGGCCTGATCTCAGAAGCTGCTACCTGGACCACCAAAAAAGTCTACGGTTGCTATGCAGAGGCCAGCAATGGCTAATCACCTCTGTTCCTCTCTTGCCTTGAAAACCCTACAGGCAGGGCTTTTTTTGAGCAGGAACGCAGTTCAGGCTGGCCTGGCATCAGGAGGTGTGGCCTGATATGCAAATGAGTTCCTGCTGGGCTTTTTCTATCAAAACAAAAAAGCCCTGCCTACAGGGACATTATTATAAAGATTAAAAAGATAACAAGCTACCTCTGTCAATCCTATACACACTTACTAGGGAGTAAATCCTCACTGAGCTAAGAAAGATTTACTATATTCCTCCATCCAAGACCCTAGGGTAAAGAAATATTATTTTTATCCCACGGTAGGGTTGCCAATCCCCAGGTGGGGGCAGCGGATCCCCTGGTTTGAAGACCCTCCCCCCGCTTCAGGGGCGTCAGAAAGTGGGGAGAGGGGAGGGAAATGTCTGCTAGGAACTCTATTATTCCCTATGGAGATTTATTCCCATAGAAAATCATGGAGAATTGATCCGCTGGTATCTGTGGCTCTAGGGGGGCTGTTTTTTGGGGTAGAGGCACCAAATTTTCAGTATAGTATCTAGTGCCTCTCCCCAAAATACCCCCCAAGTTTCAAAAAGATTGAACCAGGGGGTCCAATTCTATGAGCCCCAAAAGAAGGTGCCCCTATCTTTCATTATTTCCTATGGAAGAAAGGAATTGAAAAGGTGATGGCCAGAACTCCCTTGGAGTTCATTTATGCTTGCCACACCCTTGATCCTGGCTCCACCCCTAATGTCTCCTGGCTCCACCCCAAATTCTCCTGGCTCCACCCCCAAAGTCCCAGATATTTCTTGAATTGGACTTGGCAACCCTATCCCATGGTCATCTCCAGGAAGCCGATTTTGCAGGGGTTTTAAAAAGAGAAACCTAGCCCACCTGTTGGACCAGATTCAAGAGCAGGGTGAACATGTGAATGAAAGCCAGCAGTGCCTCTGTAATACGTCTTTGGCACTCTCAAAAGCACAGTTGTCGCCCCTGCCACTTTCAAGTGTCCCCACAGAACTGGACTCCGTGGTCCAATCTTTTTGATACTTGGGGGGTGTTTTGGTGACAGGCACTGGATGCAATGCTGAAAATGTGGTGCCTCTACTTCAAAAAACAGCCCCCCCAGAGCCCCCATGGATCAATTCCCCATCATACCCTATGAGAAGCAGTTTCCATATAATATAATGGAGTGCCCAACAGACATTTCCCTCCCTCCCCTTTCTGATGACCCTGAAGTAGGGGGAGGCCTCCAAACTGGGGATCCCCCACCTGGGGATTGGCAACCCTACTTTAAAGTGAGCCATGCCTCAGGGAAGCTCATCCCCTTCCATAAAATGGGTTTGTCTTTAAGGTGCTTCTGGACTCCTGCTCTTTTCTACAGCTCCAACCAGTTGACTGTGCTGAGCTCCTAGCAAATGCCAGGGCCTTGGATCCTAGGCTACAGTCGCCAACAGCCTGGAGGGGGGAGGGGAATGTCCTGTCCCTTTAACAGGCACTTAATGAGATATTAATTACTAGGTGTGGTTATTTACCTCCCTGCCTTGTAAAGTTCAGTCGCTCATTTCTACACATGAGCCTCTATTAAAGAGTCAGGACATTTTCCTCCAGGCTTCTTGGCAGCCCTGACACCAGCCCTTCTAACTTCTACTCCATAACTCACTTCTTGGGCAGCTTGCCAACTTTATGTGCACAACCCCGAATCTTTTGTGCACATATTTTGCGTCTTTGCCTGGCCCAGCACTTGTGCTTTTGATTGCTATGCAAGAGGCAGTCATTCAGAAGATGAGGAACAGCCAGGCTACAAGCTGCCACACCTGTTGAATTCCCTCCTGTTACACAAAGAAATTCCCCCGCAAAAAAGTGAATATTCTGATGTACACCTTTCTAATGCTTTATCAGCCCTGCTACTAGATCTCAAAGCTCCCCATTCCCAGATCAGTGCCTTAAAATCATAAACTTCAAAAGATGGGAGGGGTTCCTACCTTTAGATCTGTCTTGAGATGATGGGTGTCTGATCCCAGAAAGAATAAAGACCTGGGCTTTATAAGGGAAGGAAACAAGGGGTTGGGTGCGTCAGAACTCCAGTCAAAAGGAGAGGGGGGGACCTGTATAATTGTCTATAATGGTCCCCTGAGACCCAGTTGGATGGGGGAAGAAAGATGCTCTACTTGCTTTTAATGTGCAATTTATTCGTATCCTTTGTCAGAAAATGGGTGAGAAAGTGGGGGTAATTAGTCCTAATTGACTCCTCAGAGTGAAGAAGAGGAGGGCAAACAGGAGGCATTCCAAGTTCCCTTCCCTGACGCAGGGACCTCAAGAGTCCTGGTGCCCAGACTCCTTTCCTTGCTGCCCCCCCTAGGGACCCCGTCAGTCACACAGTCTTCTGATTGTGTAGGATCAGATGCCCCTGAAGGTGCAGCTTAGCAGCAGAATACACAGTCCATGGACTCTGATTTATTTTAAATGTTGAGAACCTGAATGTGACTAAGACTGAACTACTGGTGTTTTCAATTTCACGTTTGCTTTTCCCAAATGTTGCTTCGCTCTTTCGGCTTATGTTCTGATGAGACTCTGTCCAAATTTTATTTTTGTCAATTGTCTTGAACAATACCATATTTCCTATGTAATCCTATGTGGAGTTACTCCATTCTAAAGACATTTATTTTCAATGGGTTTAGACTGGAGCAACTGCATATAGTAGGGATGGCCAACGGTAGCTCTCCAGATGTTTTTTTTGTCTACAACTCCCATCAGCCCCAGCCAGCATGGCTGATGGCTGGGGCTGATGGGAGTTGTAGGCAAAAAACATCTGGAGACCTACTGTTGGCCACCCCTGGCATATAGGGTTGTACTCTTCAATAGATATTCACCTTTAGAGAACTTTTAGTAAACTGAGAAACAGCTTTGTTTGCTTGCTTGTTTAAATTTCATTTCCCCTCCCCCTTCTTTCCTGGGCCACTTTGAAATTAGATTTCCACCTAATATCATGTAATCTATTAAAGTGCAACTTGTCTTGGACTCCATATAAAGCAAGCAACAAACTGCAAACCTTTGGCTTCAAATGTCCAGAAACAACTTTATGTTTCCTCATTTCTTTGTATACTGATCCCCCCCCCCCCCCGAGTTCTGGGGAACTCAGAAACATATACTTTGGGATCATTTTACTTGGTTCCAATAAAAACTGCTTTTAATCTTTTTTTAATAGATCAATGCAACTACTTTCGTGGTTTACTTCATTCTCAGTCTGGCTTTTTCGCTGAGACTCAAGGCAATGGACACAATTTAAAACTATGTCATAAAAACAACCTACATACAATAAAAATTGGATGTCCTAGGGGAAAAAAATTGTATAATTCATACAATAAGGCAGGATTACTGGAAACTGGAAAACAATGTAATAAATGATGGGCTAGGTCCAATGATGTGCAAGTGGAAATATAAACAGACTTTATGCACGTGTTTGTGCAAGATCTTGTGCAACACCTAGTGCTTTTCTCCCTATATACAGTGCCCACAAGTTGGGTGCACAAGCAGAAAGGTGGAGTTACAGAAAGTCTTAGTGCAAGGGGCTAACCATCTTTTTTCTTGCATTTCTTTGTGCAGGAGTACTAGCACAATAGCACAAAAGGAAATGTTGTCCAGGATCCAGCTCCAGCCAACTGGTTTACTCCGTTGCCCTCCTTGCCACAGCCCCCATCTTTTTTTCCACGGAGGTCCCATAATCCCCAGCACAGCTTTTTTTAGTGACTACAGGGGAATCTCTCCTTTTCCTCATCTTCAGGAAACCAAGTTGGATCCAACCCAATGAACACAATGAGCAATGGAATGACAACTGCCTAAAATTTCACAGCCAACGTGTCAGCCGGTGCCTTTTTGGCTGATTTGTGCCCTTCTTTCTCCTGAAGGATGGGCTGATCAAGGATCCATCACTGCTGATTGTGTAGGATCAGATTGGGTGTATGCAAATAGCAAAATGTGAGCAGCTGTTAAGGGCTGCCGCTGCTATTCAGGGAACTGCTATAGTGACAAGTTCTTCAAGAAAATTCAAGTTCTAAGCTTCATTCAACACAAATAGTTACTACTACTACTACTATTATTACAATGCTGTCAATGGGTATGCCCTTATCTGGATGACCCAAGCTAGCCCAGTCTTGTGAGATCTCAGAAACTAAACCGGCTCAGCCCTGGTTAGTGCTTGGATGGACAACTACTAAAAAAGACTAGGGTTGCTCCACACAGGCAGGCAATGGAAAGCCACCTGCCTCTTGCCTTGAAATCCCTATGGCATTGCCATTTAGTCTTTGATATGACATTATTTTCCACCATCTATGTGCATGTTTTATTTATTTATTTATTTATTCTATGACTTATATCCCGCCCTTCCCATAAAATGGCTCAGGGCGGCTCACAACAAACGATAAAACAATAAACAGAGTGCAAAGTTATTACATTTAAAAAAGTCAAAGTGTTTAAAACCTAAAAACCTTAAAATCTTAACGTTAAAACTATACAGTATATTTCACTGAAGTCTGATAAGCTACATTTATCTAGTCAGGCGTAGGCTAACCTGAAGAGGCTTGTCTTACAGGCCCTGCGGAACTGAGTAAGATCCCGCAGGGCCCTCACCTCTTCCGGCAGCTGGTTCCACCATGTGGGGGCCATTGTAGAAAAGGCCCTGTCTCTGGTTGTCTTGAGACGGACTTCTTTGGGCCCGGGGATGGTGAGAAGGTTTTGCATCCCAGACCTCAGTACTCTCTGGGGAACGTGTGGGGAGAGACGGTCCTTCAGGTAGGCAGGTCCCAGGCCATATAGGGCTTTAAAGGTAATGACCAGCACCTTGTACCGGACTCGGTATATTATTGGAAGCCAGTGCAGAGCCCGAAGACCCGGCCGAATGTGCCCCCACCTTGGGAGGCCCAATAACAGCCGGGCCGCGGCATTCTGCACCAGCTGCAATTTCTGGGTCCGGCACAGGGGCAGCCCCATGTAGAAGGCATTGCAGTAATCCAACCTCGAGGTGACCGTAGCATGGATCACTGTTGCTAGGTCGTCGCGGTCCAGGAAGGGGGCCAACTGCCTTGCCCGCCTAAGATGAAAAAACGCGGACTTGGCAGTGGTTGCTATCTGAGCCTCCATCTTTAGGGACGGCTCCAGTAGCACCCCCAGGCTTTTGACCCTGTCCGCCGCCGTCAGCGGCGCACCATCAAAAACCAGCAGGGGGATTTCCCCCCCCCCCCGGTCCACGACGGCCCAAACAAAGGACCTCTGTCTTCGCAGGATTCAGTCTCAGTCCACTCAGTCTGAGCCACTCAGCCACGGCCTGTAATGCCCGATCTAGGTTTTCTGGGGTGCAGACCGGTTGACCGTCCATAAGTAGATAGAGCTGGGTGTCATCAGCATACTGGTGACACCCCAGCCCATACCTTCGGGCAATCTGGGCAAGAGGTCGCATATAGATGTTAAATAACATTGGGGAGAGAACCGCTCCCTGGGGCACTCCACAATTAAGTGTGTGCCTCCGGGATAGTTCCCCCCAATTGTGACCCTTTGTCCCCGACCTTCGAGGAAAGAGAAAAGCCACTGCAGGGCCAGCCCCTGAATCCCCGCGTCAGCGAGGCGGCAAGTCAGTAACCGATGGTCGACCGTATCGAACGCTGCCGATAGGTCCAACAACATCAGCACTGCCGAGCCACCGCGATCCAGATGCCGTTGAAGGTCATCTACCAGGGCAACCAACACCGTCTCCGTCCCGTGACCTGGGCGAAAGCCGGACTGGAGTGGGTCAAGGACGGAAGCGTCCTCCAGGAAAGTCTGTAGCTGCCTCGCCACTGCCCTCTCAATAAGTTTGCCCAGAAAGGGCAAATTTGAGACCGGCCTATAGTGTGCCAATTGGGCCTGGTCTAAAGATGGTTTTTTTAAGAGGGGACGGACCACAGCCTCTTTAAGGGCGTTGGAAAGAGCCCTTCCGTTAGGGATCTGTTTATGATATCCCGTATAGGATATCTGAGATCCCCTTGGCAAGATTTAATAAGCCAGGAAGGGCATGGGTCCAATTTACAGGTTGTTGGGCGGGCAGCCAAGAGGATCCTGTCAACTTCCTCCAGGCTGAGGGGGCCGAAACCGTCCAGAATATAATCCGAAGACATGCTCGGGGCCTCGGTTGCGTTAACTGTCTCTAAGTTGACGGGGAGGTCGAGGCGGAGTGATGCGATCTTGTCCGCAAAATAATTCGCAAAAGCCTCACAGCCTATCTCCAATTCAAAGGAATTTGGTCTGCCCTGGGGCAGCGTAGTGAGATCCAGAATTATATCAAACAATTGTGCCGGGCGCGAAGTTGCGGACGCAATCTTATCCGCAAAGTATGTCTTCTTTGCGGATTTGATTGCCATCTCATAGGTCTTCAAACTCTCTCTATAAGATGTTCGAGTGCGCCGCCATTGCCTCTCTAGTCGTCTGAGGTCCCGCTTCAATTGCCGCAATTCCTGGTTAAACCAGGGGGATGGCTTAAGGCGGGGGCGCAGAGGACGCCTAGGCGCGATCTCATCGATGGCCCTGGAGAGTCCATCGTTCCAGGACTCTACCAGATCATCCGGAGAGTCGCCAGTGGGCCAGGTATCCCGCAGAGCCGTCAGGAACCGTTCCGGGTCCATCAGGCTCCGTGGGCGAGCTAAAATACGCTCTCCGCCTAAACAGGTTTGGGGTGCCATATCCATACGAGCCTTAAGGGCAAAGTGATCCGACCATGGCACTGCTTCCATTGCAATATCATTCACTTGTACTCCCGCCGCGAAGACCAGGTCTAACATGTGTCCCGCCTGGGAGAGTCCTAGTGTCACCATGGATGACACCAGGTCCATCGCCTGGCTGGAGGCCGCGTCGTCGGCGTGGACATTGAAGTCGCCCAAGACCAATAGCCTTGGGCACTCCAGCGCCCAGCCTGCCACGGCCTCCACCAGGTATGGTAAGGCGGCGGCTGGTGCGTTAGGCGGTCGGTACACCAGCCAGATCGCCAACCTCTCCCCAACATCCCACATCAGGCCAGCACATTCAATGCCCGGGATCTCCGGGGCCGGGAGAGC
The DNA here is from genome assembly GCF_032191835.1 of Heteronotia binoei. Taxonomy (NCBI): domain Eukaryota; kingdom Metazoa; phylum Chordata; class Lepidosauria; order Squamata; family Gekkonidae; genus Heteronotia; species Heteronotia binoei. Next base: position 28,917,934 of record NC_083237.1, read on the forward strand.
CCTAAAGGAGTAAGCCTCTCGTATGAGTAGTGCCACTCCTCCCCCCCGCCTGCTAGTCTGGGACTGGTGGAAGACCGAGTAACCTGGGGGGTCATCTGGGAGAGAGCCACGGTCTCCCCATCTCGCACCCAGGTCTCGGTCACGCAAGCCAGGTCCGCGTCCTGCTCCAGCAGGTAGTCCCGAAGGACCACGGTCTTATTATTGATGGACCTGGCGTTGCATAACACCAGTGTCAGAGGCGGGTCAATTCGTCTGGTCCCACTACCTGTCACCATCGGGATGGGACGCAGGCTGGAAGGTGGTCGAGCACTCTCATGTCTCAGCCTCCTTCGCTCCCACCGTCATACCTTCCCCTCCCCAGGAGTACCGGAATCCCCAGGCCAGTCATCTTCTTTAGTGGACACCAGTTCGTTGACTGATGATAACAGTAGCTCGGGAAGTAAAGTGCTGCTGTATACAACTACGGAGTAGTAGGTGCAAGGTGTTAAAGTGCACCTTGTGTTGCTTTGTGAAGTAACTATTTTTCAGTTAGATGTACACAAATGTTTTACATCCATCTGTATTTCCCAGTAAACTGTTCTAGGGCAGCTTCTAGGCCTCCTACCTTTTAAGCTGGTCCCTCAAGCAATCCCTTTAACCACAGTTTGATCTGCAAGCAGCAATCAGGAGACATTCTATAATGTCATGCCCCCATCTGCCTGTTTTCACTTATTAAGCCTCTGCTAAAGAGATCAGGAAGAGGTGGCAAGAATACACAGAATTATACAAGAAGGACCTCAGTGTCCTTGACAATCATGACAGTGAAATCACTGACCTTGAGCCAGACATCCTGGAGTTTGAAGTCAGATGGACCTTAGAAAGCATTACTAACAACAAAGCGAGCGATGATGGTATTCCAGTTGAGCTATTCAAAGTCCTAAAAGATGATGCTGTTAAAGTGATGCACACATTATGTCAACAAATTTGGAAAACGCAACAGTGGCCACAGGATTGGAAAAGGTCATGGAAGGGTAATACCAAGGAATGTTCAAACTATCGCACCATTGCACTCATTTCACATGCCAGCAAGGTCATGTTAAAGATCCTACAAGCTAGGCTTCAGCAGTACATAGATCGGGAACTACCAGAAGTTCAAGCTGGGTTTCGGAGAGGTAGAGGAACTAGAAATCAAATTGCCAACATTCGCTGGATTATGGAGAAAGCACGGGAGTATCAGAAAAACATCTATTTCTGTTTCATTAACTATGCTAAAGCCTTTGATTGTGTGGATCACAACAAACTGTGGCAAGTCCTTAAAGAGATGGGAGTACCACCTCACATGTCTCCTGAGAAACCTGTATAAGGGTCAAGAAGCAACGGTCAGAACAGGATATGGAACAACTGACTGGTTTAGAATAGGAAAAGGAGTTCGACAAGGATGTATACGATCACCCTGCTTATTTAATTTATATGCAGAGTACATCATGCGGAATGCTGGCCTGGATGAAGCAGAAGCAGGAATTAAGATTGCCGGGAAAAACATCAACAACCTCAGATATGCAGATGATACCACTTTAATGGCAGAAAGTGAGGAGGACCTAAAGAACCTCTTGTTGAGGGTGAAAGAGGAAAGACAAAAGAAGGGGACGGCAAAAGATGAGATGGCTGGACAGCGTTACTGATGTAACAAACACAAATTTGAGCAGACTTCGGAGGATGGTGGAAGACAGGAGGGCCTGGCGTGACTTTGTCCATGGGGTCACAAGGAGTCGGACTCAACTGTGCAACTGAACAACAACAAAGAGAAAAACAGGTTGCTTACCTGTAACTTATGATCTTCGAGTGGTCATCTGTGCAGTCACACACATGAGCTTTCCCACTGGAACGAACCCGACCTCGGAGAATTCAAAGCTAGCCTAGGCGTTTATTTTGGCGCGCGTTCCCTCCCGCTCTGGGGAGCAGGCACCCACTGCGCATGCCTGGAGCGAGGGGACAGCGCTCCACCCACCCAGTTTCTTTCACGCTGCTGTAAAGTAGTAGTATAGGTGTAGATTAACTTAAGAAACCAGCAGCGGGGATAGCTGGGCGGGCGTGTGTGACTGCACAGATGACCACTCGAAGATCATAAGTTACAGGTAAGTAACCTGTTTAAGAACATAAGAACATAAGAGAAGCCATGTTGGATCAGGCCAACACTCTGTGTCACACAGTGGCAAAAAATTTTATATATACACACACACTGTGGCTAATAGCCACTGATGGACCTGTGCTCCATATTTTTATCTAAACCCCTCTTGAAGGTGGCTATACTTGTGGCCGCCACCACCTCCTGTGGCAGTGAATTCCACATGTTAATCACCCTTTGAGTGAAGAAGGACTTCCTTTGATCCGTTTTTAACCTGATTGCTCAGCAATTTCATTGAATGCCCACAAGTTCTTGTATTGTGAGAAAGGGAGAAAAGTACTTCTTCCTCTACTTTCTCCATCCCATGCATTATCTTGTAAACCTCTATCATGTCACCCCGCAGTCGACATTTCTCCAAGCTAAAGAGTCCCAAGCGTTTCAACCTTTCTTCATAGGGAAAGTGCTCCAGCCCTTTAATCATTCTAGTTGCCCTTCTCTGGACTTTCTCTTCTTTGTGGTCTCTGTGCAGTCCCACACATGGGTGACTGATAAGCTGAACTGCACGGAGTTGGGTGCTGGTTCTGAAAAGGAACTTCAGATATTAAACATGCATATCAGTCAAGAACATTCATGTAATACAGTAGAACTGCACTTACCGATGGAGAGACTGCGGGCTTCAATCAAAGATGGAATGGAGTACAGCCTGTCCAAAGGAAGAGTCTCACCGTGCACTATGGCATAGTGCGTGGCGAACATCGATGTAGAAGTCCAAACTGCAGCAGCACAGATGTCTTCCATAGGCACACCTCTGGAGAAGGCAGAGGAAGTAGAAAGAGCTCTTGTAGAATGGGCTCGTAGGTGTTCTGGGGCAGGTTGCTTAGCCAGTTGATAGCATAGTGCAATGACTGTCACCAGCCATTTAGAGAATCTCTGAGTAGAGATTCTTTGTCCTTTTTTGTGGGTTCCGTAAGCTACAAAAAGTCTCGAATCTTTACGGAAGGGACCCGTTCTGTCTATATAGTAAGCAAGGGCTCGACGTACATCAAGATTGTGAAGAGTTCTTTGGTCCCTGTCAGAAGGGTTTTGAAAGAAAGACGGTAATGTAGTCATTTTTTGTAAATGGAAGGGTGACACCACCTTTGGGAGAAAAGTGGGGTCAGGTCGTAAAACTACCCTGTCATGGTGGAAGACAGTGTAGGGAGGGTCTGCTCGAAAGGCGCATATATCACTGGCCCTTTTGCCGGATGTAAGAGCCACTAGCAGTGCTGTTTTCCACGATAACAGGTGTAGTGGGATAGATGCCATTGGCTCAAAGGGAGGCTTCATTAGTTGGCTTAGGACTAAGGATAAGCTCCAGGTAGGGTATAATTGACGGATTGGTGGCCGGGGGTGTAGAATGCTCTTAAGGAATGATTGCAGCAGGATGGGAAGATACTGTGCGTCCTTCTATATGCGGGTGGAAAGCCGAGATGGCTGCTAAATGCACTTTTAGCGATGAATAGGTAAGACCGGATTCTGAGAGAGAAAGGGTGTATGATAGAATTTGTGACATAGAAGATGATGCTGGATGGAATTTGTGGTGAGTAGCGTAGTCAGTGAACCGCTTCCACTTCAGGGAGCAAGACTTCCTAGTTGATGGTTTCCTGGCATTTAATAGGATGTGTCTGACTTCCTCAGGGAAGTCGGAAAACTGATCCTCCATGCGGTCAATCGGAGGCGACCTGGGTCATGATGTAGGACCTTGCCATTCTGTTGTGAAAGGAGATCCCGAGCTTGAGGGAAGCAGTGGAATACGTTGTTGGAGAGAAGGAGAAGGGTTGTAAACCAAGGTTGACGGGGCCACCACGGTGTGACCAGTATGCAGTTGGTTTGGTCCAGTTGGATCTTCTGGAGTGTCTTTGTTATTAGTGGAATGGGCGGGAATAGAAAGTGTAGTGGCCCGTCCCACTGTTGGAGGAAGGCATCCCCCGCAGATTGGATCGAAGGGGGGCCTCGCATATAGAATTGGGCGCATTGGGCATTGTCTGGAGAGGCAAAAACATTGATGAGGGGAACTCCAAAGTCCTTGAAGACTGGTTGGAGATATGACCTCTTGAGTGTCCATTCGTGGTCGTTGACAAGTTGTCGACTCAGGGTGTCCACTTGGGTGTTCTGGACCCCTGGTATGTGTACAGCTGTGAGGTGTACGTCGTGTGCGATGCTCCAATACCAAAGGGCTAGAGCTCTTTTGCAGAGACGGGTGGATGCGGTCCCTCCCTGTCGGTTGATATAGAACACAGTCACCACATTGTCTGATGTCACTTGCATGTGACGACCGTGATGGCAGGAAGGACTTGGTGCGGTCACGTTCTGGAAGGAGTGCAGGTCAAGTTGGTGTTCTTGCATCTGGGTTGACAATTCTGTCGGCTCCTCAGTTAGGAAGTGTTCAGGCATGGACTCGTGGATGGACGGCGATGGCGAACAGGACTGGATTCGAATAACTTCCTCTTCGATCCTGTCCATCGGTATCGACATTGGAGTTGGAGGTGATTTCGGTGCGGAAGCCGCCGTTGGAGCCGCAACATCAGAAGTTCTGGGATCCGGTGGGGTCGACTTCGATGTACCTCTCAGTTCCTGGTGGCCCTTGGATGACGATTCCAAGTGTTTTTTCTTGGATTCGTGGGATTTTTTTGTATGTTTCCCAGACTTAGGCTTACTGGAAGCCGAGGCCACTGAAGCTGCTGGTTTCGCTGCGTCCCTTTGAGGAGTTAGGGAAGGCGGTGATCTGTGGGGCCCAGAAGAATGCGATAGTCTCGCGGCGCGGTTTTTTCTGGCCTGCTTTCCGAACTGGATACAATGGATGCAAGTGTCCATTCTGTGGGCCTCCCCCAAACAAAACAAACACAGCGAATGGCCATCGGACGATGGGATTTTCGCCCCACAGCGAGTACACTTTTTAAAAGTGATTTTTAGATCTTTTCCTTCCATATGCCCGGGGGGGGGGTAGGGAAGGGAAGTAAGATGATAGAAAAGCGGGTAAAGATAGATAGATAGATAGATAGATAGATAGATAGATAGATAGATAGATAGATAGATAGATAGATAGATAGATAGATAGATAGATAGATAGATAGATAGATAGATAGATAGATAGATAGATAGACAGACAGACAGACATACATACATACGATACCAGTAGAAGAAAAAGAAGCGAAGATCGAACGGAAGTCAGTCATGGATAAGGTAAGGATGAGGTAAAAGGCTAGGTTGCCGAAGGAGACGCAGCGAGGAAGGACTATCCCGGGCGGCAGTTAGAAGGAAACTGGGTGGGTGGAGCGCTGTTCCCTTGCTCCAGGCATGCGCAGTGGGTGCCTGCTCCCCAGAGCGGGAGGGAACGTGCGCCAAAATAAATGCCTAGGCTAGCTTTGAATTCTCCGAGGTCGGGTTCGTCCCAGCGGGAAAACCCATGTGTGGGACTGCACAGAGACCACGAAGAAGATCAACTGGTGCTTGCACAGGGACTACCTTTACCTTTCTTTCTTTTTTTAAGAGACAGCACCCTGACCTGGATAGCCCAGGCTTGCCCAGTCCTATCAGATCTCAGAAGCTAAGCAGGGTCAGCCATAGCTAGTATTAGGGTGGGAGACCACCAAGGAATACCAGGGGTGTGACATGGAGTCAGGCAATGGCAGACCACCTCCAGTCCTCTGTTTCCTAGAAAACCCTACAAGGTTGTTATAAGTCAGCTGTGACTTGATGGCAAAACAACAACAAAAGGATAGCAGGACGCTTCCTTCTGTCCACTTGTGGCATCCTTATATTGCAACACTTTTGCAGCACTGCTATTCCAGCAAGAGACCCTCTATTTTCAAAAACCAGTTGCTATATTCTCTTCAAGAGCTCTGGAGTGAACCAAGCCCAAAGGCAGAAACTGAAAAAATACATCCACGGTTTGTTGTCGTCTTTGCCCTGATGACGTTTTGCCTGGAATCTTCCAAAGAGTGCTCTTCTTGCAAAATGATACCTGCACAAATAAAATAATCTACAATTTTTATTATTTTTTCACTCCAGAAGAGACAACAGAAGGAAAAAAGAGATGGCAGAGAGGAGGAAAGTAGCAAGAAATGGATATGAGCAATGCAGAAAGAAGTTCCGAGTAGCCACATTGGTCCCCAAAGAACAGTCCACAGGCAAAATCCAAGACTGACAAAACAACATAGGACCATGCACAGCAGTCACAGCCCCCCCCCCATGTCCCTCTCAGAATTAATTTGCTTTTTTTGCCCACAACTGTTTTTTCCCATCAATGTCCTGTTATCCGTCTCTGAGAGTTCACCCTAATTGCCACAAAGACTTTCATCTTCATCTTGTCACTGAAGTACCTGGGAGACCCTTCGGCCCTCACAGCACAATTAGAGCCCGGGTGTGATTCCCACCCCCCAGCCCCAATGACGTCTTTTTTGAATGCCTTGTGAAGAGCTTTCAGGAAAGAGGAGAAGACTCAGGGTCAGGTGCATGGGCTGCTGGGAAAGGGGGGACCCAATGGATTAGAAGTGGCACTCACAGCCTCTTCTTTGAACATGTCAAAAGCATATTCTTTCATCTGCTTGTTTTAACAGCCCTACGAGTGATTTTGGATAGGCCTGTGAGTCACAATTCCAGCGTACTTTCGAGACAGTCAGAACAGCATCTGATGGACAAAGGCTTGGTGTGGCAGTCAGGACTCCAGTGTCTTCTGGGAATTATGCATTTTATGGCCAGGGGGTTGGGAAGGAGCTAAAAAATCAGCTTGCTGCCCAGTCAAAATTTTTGTCTTAGCCAGTTACCACAACAGGAAGAAACAATGCCAAGGAAAAAAAATCCCAGTGGCACTTTTTTTTTTAAAGCACATACATGGGCACTACAGCTTCACACTGCTGTGGGAAGGTAAAGCTGCATACGGATGAGCTATGAATACAAACTTGTGCCTTGTGTGTAGCTTTGCCCCTTGCAAAAAGACCTTGAAGACAGCATTTTATTTGATGGGTCATGTTGGGCATAACTCCATCGAAGGATTCCCACTGCATCATAGAATCATAGAGTTGGAAGGGACCTCCAGGATCATCTAGTCCAACTCCCCTGCACAATGCAGGAAACTCACAAATACCTCCAAGTTCATAGGATCAGCATTGCTGTCAGATGGCCATCTAGCCCCTGTTTAAATACCTTCATGGAAGGAGAGCCCACCGCCTCCTGAGGAAGCCTGCTCCACTGAGCAACTGATCTAACTGTCAGGAAGTTCTTCCTATTGTTTAGTCAAAAACTCTTTTGATTTAATTTCAACCCACTGGTTCTGGTCCAACTTTCTGGGGCCATAGAAAACAACTTTGCACCATCCTCAACATTCCTTCAAGTACTTGAAGATGGTGATGATATCACCAGTTATCTCCTCTCCAGGCTAAACATACCTAGCTCCTTCAGCCTTTCCTCAAAGGCCTTGGTTCCAGACAACTCACCACATCATTTTTAGCTACTGCATCACACTGTTGACTCATGTTGTGTATGTCCACTAAGACCCCTAAATCCTTTTCACACATACTACTGCCAAAACAAGTCTCTCCCATCCTATAATTATGCGTTGGATTTTTCCTACCTAAATGCAGAACTTTACATTTATCCTGGTTAAAATTAATTTTATTTGTTTTAGCCCATTTTCCAGCCTGTCAAGATCGCCCTGTATCCTGACTCTGTCTTCTATTATATTTGCTACCCCTCCCAATTTTGTATCACCTGTAAATTTAATAAGCATTCCATCTATTCTTTCATCCAAATCATTTATAAAGATATTAAATAAAACAGGTCCCAGGACAGATGCTTGAAGCACTCCACTCCTCTTCAAGAGGATGAAGAACCAGTAACCAGCACTCTTTGGGTGCAATATGTCAACCATCAGAGCAGACGGCCAACTAGTCCAGCATCCTGTTTCCTGCACTAGCCAACCTGATGCCCTGGAAGACCCACAAGCATGTTGTTGTTGTTCAGTCACACAGTCGAGTCCGACTCCTTGTGACCCCATGGACAAAGTCACGCCAGGCCCTCCTGTTGTCCACCATCCTCCAAAGTCTGCTCAAATTCGTGTTTGTTACATTAGTAACGCTGTCCAGCCATCTCATCTTTTGCCGTCCCCTTCTTCTTTTGCCTGTAATGTATTGGCTGAAATACGCGCCCATGCGCAGAGGCGGCTGGGTATCCCAGGCACCTCTAGCGCGGGGCGCGGAATCCCCGCCTACTACATCCACGGCGGGAAGTTTAACAGGCCAGGATTGGCCTGACCTGTACAGGAGGCTGAACCGGGTATGTACATAAGCGGGGCCCGGCCCGCGTGTTCGCTCTCTTGCAACGTGCTCCTAATAAACAAGGTTGCCCTACTCTCGTCTCCGCCTCGAGTACGTTACACTGGCGACGAAGGTGGGATCCTAGCCTCATCGGCTACAATCGGAGACCTTGGGCAACGAACGACCGGCCACGACCGCCGCCGCCACCATGGCCAACCAGAGCGGGAACACCGGGTACATCGAGCCCTTCGACCCTGCAAATCCTGAGGGCTGGGAGTCCTACTCGGAACGGGTCGAGTTCTACCTCCGGGCCAACAAGATCACCGACGCCGGACCAAAGAGGGATGTTCTCCTGAGTGTCTGCGGGCCAGCCACGTTCGAGATCGCCAAGGGTCTCTTGGCTCCCGCCCGCCTCGCGGAGAAATCCTACGATGAGATCATCAGGCTCCTCACGGGCCATTTCTTGCCGCAGCCCTCACGGGTGGCCCGCAGATTCCTGTTCCACAAAAGGGACCAGACCGCTGGAGAATCAGCCGCGGACTACTTGGCGGCCCTCCGCAAACTCGCCGGGAACTGCAACTTCCCCCAGTTGGAGGAAACCCTGGCCGACCGATTCACGTGGGGCCTCCGCGACGAAAGGCTCCAGCAGAAGCTCTTCGCCAAAGAAGAGCTCACCCTCCAGGGCGCCTTCAGCGAGGCGGTCGCGTTCGAGAGGGCTGCCCGGACCTTTCCCCGGGTCAAGACCGAGACCGCCCACCATGAGGAGCTGGACCCCGAGCACCAGGACGAGGGGGAAGCCTTCCAGACGCGACGCGACGCAGGACCAGCTGCCCGAGCTCCACAGCGCCCCCGAGCCAGCGAACGGCCGAACCAGCGAACTAACGAAAGGGCCAAATGCGCCAGCTGCGGCGACCCCCACGATCGGAGGGACTGCCAGTACCGGACCTGGGACTGCAGGAGCTGCGGGAAGACCGGCCACATCGCGCGAGCTTGCCGAGCCAAGCACAACCGCCCGCGACCGACCGCACACCACGAGGCCACAGAGTCCCACTCAACAGCCTCCACCTCACTTCAGGTACTGAGTTTGCCCCTGACCACCCCCAACAAGATAAAGATGGCGGTCCTCATAGACGGGGCCCCCTGCGTCATGGAAGTGGACTCGGGCTCCTCCATCTCCATAATCGCGGAGGAGACCCTGAGAAGGCTGCGCCCCGGCCAGGGGCTGCAGCTGCGACCGGCAAATTTCATATTGCGGGACTTCCAGCAAAACCCGGTCCAAATAGCGGGGTGGGCACGGGTGCAGGTGGAACGGGGGTCCTTCAGAGGCCCCCTAGACATCCTGGTGGTCAGGCGGCCGCTTACCACCCTCTTGGGTCTTGCATGGTTTGGCCCCTTGGGAATCCGAATAGAGGTGGCGCGCACGACCACCGCGGGAGGGTTCGCCTTCTGTCTTTCCTAGCATCAGGATCTTCTCCAGGGAGTGCTCCCTTCTCATTTGGTGGCCAAAGTATTTCAGCTTCAGCATCTGACATTCCAGGGAACAGTCAGGGTTGATTTCCCTTAGGACTGACTGATTTGATCTTCTTGCAGTCCAAGGGACTCTCAAGTGTCTTCTCCAGCACCACAGCTTGAAAGCATCTATTCTTCTGCGCTCAGCCTTCCTTATGGTCCAGCTCTCACAGCCACACATTACTACTGGGAATACCATTTGCAAGTGGGATCTGCAAGTCACCCTAATCCTCAGCATATCATTTTTTGGTGGTCAAAGGAGACATCCTCCTTTTCTTCACCAGTAGAAAAACTGGTTGGATGGATCTAGCCCATAGACTGTCTCTGAAAATCTCCAAAGTAGAGTTCACCCTCCAAAGCTGCCGTTTCATCCTAAGGAACTGATCTATGTAGTCTGGAGAGCAGCTGAAATTTTGAGAGAGTGCCTGGGCCCACCTGATGGCATCTACCCCCCCCCCCCGCTTTTATTTAAAGTGTTTCTGAGGGTAGCCATGTTGGTCTGTGGTAAAACAGTTAGATTCAGGTCCAGTAGCACCTTTTGTTGTTGTTTGGTTGCACAGTTGAGTCCGACTCTTTGCGACCCCATGGACAAAGTCACGCCAGGTCCTCCTTTCTTCCACCATCCTCTGTTGTCTGCTCAAATCTATGTTAGTTACATCAGTAACGCTGTCCAGTCATCTCATCTTTTGCCATCCCCTTCTTCTTTTGCCTTCTGTCTTTCCCAGGATAAGGATCTTCTCTAGTGAGTGCTCCCTTCTCATTTGGTGGCCAAAATATTTCAGCTTCAGCATCTGACCTTCCAGGGAACAGTCAGGGTTGATTTCCCTTAGGACTGACTGATTTGATCTTCTTGCAGTCCAAGGGACTCTCAAGATTCTTCTCCAGCACCACAGCTCAAAAGCATCTATTCTTCTGTGCTCAGCCTTCCTTATGGTCCAACTCTCACAGCCCTACATTACTACTGAGAATACCATTGCTTTGACTATACGGACTTTTGTTGGCAGGGTGATGTATCTACTTTTTATTATACTGCCCAGGTTCGCCATAGCTGTCTTCCCAATGAGAAAACGTCTTTTAATTTCATGGCTACAGTCACCATCTGCAGTGATCTTGGATCCCAGGAATGTGAAGTCTGTCACTACTTCCATGTCTTCCCCTTCTATTTGCCAAGGAGTGATGGGGCTGAGTGCCATGATCTTAGTTTTTTTGATGTTATTTCAAGCCTACTTTTGTGCTCTCCTCTTTCACCCTCAAGAAGAGGTTCTTTAGGTCCTCCTCACTTTCTGCCATTAGAATGGTATCATCTGCATATCTGAGGTTGTCGATGTTTTTTCCGGCAATCTTAATTCTGGTTTCTGCTTCATCCAGCCTGTCAAGATCGCCCTGTATCCTGATTCTGTCTTCTATTATATTTGCTACCTGTTCCAATTTAGTATGACCTGTAAATTTAATAAGTATTCCATATACTCCTTCATCCAAATCATTTATAAAGATATTAAACAAAACAGGTCCCAGGACAGATGCTTCCCCCACAAGCATAGCCACTGACCAAAGCTTTCCCCTGTTGTTTATGTGGTTACCAACCTCCAGGTTGGGGCTGGAGATCTCCTGAAATTACATCTGATCTCCAGACTGCATCTGTTAGTTGCTCTGGAGCAGATGGCAGCTTCAGAGGGTGACCTCTATTGCATCATATTCCCATTGGAACTCCCTCCCCTCTTCCTCCCCAGGCACCACCCCCAGGCCCCCTCCAAACTCCACCCTCTTCCCCCCCCAGACACCACCCCCAAATCTCCAGGAATTTCCCCAAGGTAGAGCTGGCTTCCTCAATTGCTCTCCCTCTCCGATAACTGCCATTCAGAGACAGACTGACATGGAAGTACAGAAGTTCCATTTAGTCTTCATAGCCATAGCTAGATTTCTCCTCTATCTTGTATCGTGTCACTCAAAGGCCATATAAGGTATTGGCCATGATTATATCTTGTGGCAGGGAGTACTAAAGTGATTCCTCATTCTCCTTAGTTAACTTCCCACACACACACGCTAAAGAGTCCCAAACTCTTGAACCTTTCCTTGTAGGGAAGGTGGTCTGATCCCTTGATTATATTGGTTACCTCTTGTGAACACGTTCCAGTTCTACAATATCTGTTTGAGACAAGAAGACCAAATCAGTGCATGGTATTTCTAATGAGGCTGCACTGTCATAGAGCTATCCAAAGTAACCAACAATTTCTGTACATTTTCTTCCCTCCCAGTGCTTTTTCTAATAATAAGGGTCTGACTTGCTGGACCAGACCAGTGACAGTGGCCAATAAGGTGCTCTGAAAAGCCATAAAAGCTAAAATACCAAAACTTCTGATGTTGCCTCCCAATGTTCCATCTAAGCTGCAGAGTCTTGTGAGCAAAAATTCTACTTTGTGAGCTACTGGCATTAAAGTTGTGAGCTACTGCATAAATTACTGTGCTTTGAGGTCATCCTTCCTGAGCTAAGATAAAAATGCGTGAACTGGAGGCTAAAAATCTGTGAGCTAGCTCACGCTAACTCAGCTTAGAGGGAACACTGCCTCCTACCACTGGGATTCAGACAGTCGCTGCATTTGGAGGTGGCAGTTCTCTTTAGTTACCTTATCTAGTAGCCTTATGGGATGTAGTCTCCATGAATCTGTCTAATCCCCTTTAAAGCCACCTTTTCTACTGACAGTAAAATTCCACAGAATACACCCAAACATAACGCTTGTCTTTTCAACTGCTGAGTGAATATTAAAAAAAAAAATCAAGCAAGCTACTATAACCCCAAGTTCTCTTTCCAGGCCAATCACCACCAGCTCAGGTCCCATCAGAACATGTGCAAAATTAGGATTGTCCTACTTTGCATAATTCTGCACTTGCTTTCATTGAACCTTATTTGCTTGCCATCTTGTATTCCTAGTTTAAACCGATCTTCCAGTTGGTTTTCACAGCCTGCTTTTGTTTTCTGGCCAGTGGCCACCATGTAGGAAAGGAGCATGGGTGGGGTAGAAAGCAGATTCAAATTGCAGCCCATTTTTGGCAACCCCATAGGAAAGGGGTGGCCGATGATAGCTCTCCAGATGTTTTTTTGCCTACAGCTCCCATCAGCCCCAGCTGTTGGCCATGCTGACTGGGGCTGATGGGAGTTGTAGGCAAAAAACATCTGGAGAGCTACCATTGGCCATCCCCTGCCATAGGGTTTTCAAGGCAAGAGACATTCAGAGGTGGTTTGCCATTGCCTGCTTTTGCATAACCTTGGACTTCCCTGGTCTTCCATCCAAGTACTACTAAGGGTCAGATTTAGCTTCTGATATCTGACAACACTGAACTAGCCTGGGTAAGGTAAGGTTGCCATCCTCCAGGTGGAGTCTTGACAACTTCCGGAATTACAATCGATCTCCAGCTGACTGAGATTCGTTCCCCTGGAGAAAATGGCTGCTTTGGAGATGGATTGTGTGGCACTATACCCTGCTGAAGTCCCTCCCAGGGTTTCACCCCCAAATCTCTAGGAATTTCCCAACCCTGAGTTGGCATCCCTAAGCCTGGACTTTCCAGGGCGATAACAGGCATAGTCCTAAATAAATCACCTAGCATTCCCCCTTAGCCTCTAAAAAGGGTTCAAAAAGGTTTAGGGCAGAGGGCTAAGACTACCTCTAAATTAATACAACATCCAAAGGGCCTCAAGTCACTCTAAAGACACTGGACATCATACAGCCATGGCAGTAGAGTGACCAGGTCTTGCTGCTGCCCTTTAAAAAGTTTCATTTTCAGCAATGGTGATCATCAGTTTGTCTCCAAGCTACTGCAGGCTTTACTTGCTGATTTCTGAAAGTAAGATCTAAAAAGACAGCACCAAGCCAAGTTAGGAATTGGGGTCTAATTCAGCATTGCTTCCATCAGCACCAGCCAGCCAACTGCCTCTGGGAGAGTGTACAGGCATGATGGAATTTGCTCCGAGCACCGGATATACTGCATGTGAATCTGGAGGCTCTATTTAACTGCTGAGGTCAACAGTCATTAATCTAGCCTTCATTAAAACAGTATGCCCTTTCTCTCCTCTGTGTGTGTGCGCGCGCACGCGTATCCACATAAACATGCGTGTGTATATAAAGCAAATTATATCCCCACCCCAAGGCTCTCAAAAAAACACAGGTAAAATCACCCTCCCAGCCCACACGGGGAAAGGAGGCGCTGGCCCTTTAAACCCTCCCCCCGCCTTGGTCCCCCTGCCATCTCCAGCTGACACTCTTTCCTGCCTACCGAACCCCGCCCTAGTCCTCCCAGCATCCTGCGCTTCTCTAGCCTCACCCATGGGTCTCATCTCTATGGCGCCAGCAACTCCGATTGGCTGATTTGGGGCGGTGCCATGTTCCTATTGGCTGCACGGATTTAAGAGGCGGGGCACCGAGGGGAGCTGTCAGGCTGTTCGAGGGAGGGATTTTCCGTTGCCGGCCCTGGGCCCGGGCCTTGCAAGAAGAGTGCTTGCGCTCTCTGCCGCTGGAAGACCTCCTTTCCTCCCCCCATGGGGGGTGCATAAGACCCGGAGCTTCTCCTTCCCTCCCCGCAGGGTTTGGGCGGGTAAGTGTAAAGGAAAGCATTTGCAGGGGGTGGATTGATTGACAGCACCTCAGCAGAGGTTATATTGAGGGGTGGGGTGTTTGGAAGGTCAGGGCGTTGGGGAACTGATGCTTGGGATTCAAAGGAACGGGGTGGGTGGGAAGGAGAACAGATTTGCATTGAGCACTGAATGATGGGTATGCACTGGAGTTGGGGGATTGTGCCAGGGTGGGGCACCTGTTTTGAAAAAGCAATGCGTAAACATAGAAAGGTATGTATGCATGCGCGTGCACAGTGGGGAATGTTAAGCGGGCTGGAGTTTAAAGCAAAGATTGCAATGCATAGACAAAGGTAGCCTGAGGCGCCACCCCGTTTCGTTGTCCCAGGTATTTTCTGCTTCGCTGCTTATATCCTGTGCTCTTGCAAACTTCCACGATCTTTCACATGTTATATGGGCATGTTGTTGCAGTGGGATGATTTGCAACGGGTCTAGTCAATAAATTCAGGTACTACTGTTGGAGAAGAGTCTTCCCAGATGTATTGGGGAAGGGTGGAGATTTGCAGAGGGAAGATAGCAGAGGCCAGATCCTTAAGACTGATCGAGGCCTGTAACCCTTAACCAGCAAGTGAGAGGGTACCTCTGTAACATTTGTCCCCTCATAGGGTTTTAGCTGCATTGGATTGCACGCCTGTACTGCTTCAGGGGATCCTGCTGGTCCCTCAGCTGCTGGGGAGGTATTAACTGTAGTCATCCAGCAAATTGATATGGACCCCCGTATGGGGCATATGTGCTTCTATGTCAGGTGTATTGACTCAGCAGGCCTGCTCTTGCCAACCAATTTATATTTACTGGTCTGATAAAACTGCTTACGTAGGGTTACCAGAATGGGGTCTGAAAGCCAGTCAAATCTAGGTTTCATGTTGGCTCTAACCCTATGTGGTACTGTTGACCTACCAGTCTCAGTCTTGGCTCCGCTCCACCCAATGGAATGATGCTTCTGCTATCAGAAACTAGCATCTCTAAAATGCCACTTACTGGGAATCCGGCTGCCTGGGAGTGCTTTAGGTGCTGTAGAAGAAAGAACCAAGGAATGCCAATCCCTTCTTCATTGGAAAAAATTCTAAAGTATTATTCATACATAATGGCAACATGTTTTTTCATCCCAAGAACAAGCCTCGGGGTTATTCAGGCATGTTTCTTCCTTGTCACATACAGCTCCCTAATGAAAAACTTGCACATTTGTGAAGTTCATAGTTTGTGGTTAAATCTGAATCCTGTCTGTTGGTTGTTCACTGCCTTACAAGCCAGGATTCAAGCATGGCTTAAGCCAGAGTTGTCATGCCTGTAACCACCTGAGATCCTTGAGCTTAGCATATTTAGGTTAACATCTTCATCTGTTTTAATGTGAAGTACTAGGCCTGAGGGGGGGGAATCAAAGAAATTCCTACATAGTAGGAAAGGGAGATAACAATCTGAGAAACTAGCTGTGGGGGTGGGGTGGGAAGTTGCAACAGTGATGTAAGCTCACATGGATTGCTGGCGGGGAGTGAAGAATTCCATTGCAATGGCTTCTGCTAGATCAGTCCTGCTATCTCTTCCTTTTCAGTTTGACCCACTACCCAGCGGAGATGACGGAATACAAACTGGTGGTGGTGGGCGCTGGTGGCGTTGGGAAGAGTGCATTGACCATACAGCTGATCCAGAATCATTTTGTGGATGAATATGACCCAACTATAGAGGTATTGGGATGTTCCCAGTGTCACTGATGACTTTCTTATGACCGAAATCAGACGCCTTTCTTGAGTCCTTTGCTGCCTTTTGACACTTGCAATCAGACTACCTGTTCAAATTTCTCTGGGTTTCCAATGAATTGATCTCTCAGTTAATCTCTGATTCTTCCTCCTGTTGTTGCTGAGAACTCTTGTTTATTGTCTTGGCATCTGCAACGGTTCTTTCTGCATATCCAAGATGTGTGCCCTTCCTCTCTGTGCCTACCACTAAAATGCCCTTGTCTTTAATCGCCTCCTTGCAGGCCTTCGCCTGATGTATCTTTCACTCAGTTCAATTCAGTTTGTGATAGTTTCAGTTGTTAAACTACTTTGCCACCTCTCTGTGCTTCTGAACTTCAGGATTCGTACCGGAAGCAGGTGGTAATTGATGGAGAGACATGCCTCTTGGATATTCTGGACACAGCTGGGCAAGAGGAATACAGTGCCATGCGTGACCAGTATATGAGGACAGGAGAAGGCTTCCTTTGTGTCTTTGCAATCAACAACACAAAGTCTTTTGAAGATGTTCACCACTACAGGTGAGAGAACTCTGAAGCCTTGGCTAGACCATCACTTTGAGCCATTGTTATGTTATAGTGGGGGAGGCAGGGTATTAAGTGCTTTTAATAAAGGAGGAACTTTGGCTGGGAACCAATACTGAACAAGTTGGCTATTATACAGATTTGCATTGGGTAAGCAAACTTATGCAGAGACAATGCTTTTGCCTCACTTATTATGATTGTCAAGTGGCTTCTTTCTATCTTTTTTTTGAGCCAAAATAGGTGTGGCATATAGTTGCTATGTATCTTATCCTCCCTAGTCCATCATCGTTTTCCTCATAAGGCTCCAAGTTTGTGTGGAGAAATGGGGTGTGTCTGTGTGCTGAACTGAAC
The DNA here is from genome assembly GCF_032191835.1 of Heteronotia binoei. Lineage (NCBI taxonomy): Eukaryota > Metazoa > Chordata > Lepidosauria > Squamata > Gekkonidae > Heteronotia > Heteronotia binoei. The sequence continues at coordinate 28,935,069 of NC_083237.1, forward strand.
ACATAACACACCTGTTCCTTTTCTCTTTAGTGCAATCCTGAATGGAAAAACAGAGAAGGAAAAGTTAAACGCCACTCCTCCAGCCTAATACTGTGATTCAGTTTGAAGTTTTTAAAAGTTGGGATAGAGATACATAATGACCCATCCTATTAATTTGGACCTCAGTCTGCACCCTGACTTATGAAGAGAGTGTGCAGCACAAGCTATTATCTCCTGGAATACAGTAACAGGGATGCAGTTCAAAGATCTCTTGCTTATGAGTGGAAAACTGGGATGTAATTGGGGAGTTCTTGGTCCAGGCAATCTAGGTTGACATGTCAGTTCTTCATGCTTGGATTGTAATCTCATCTCCTGTACAATCACAGAGAACAGATCAACCGTGTGAAGGATTCTGATGATGTTCCTATGGTGCTTGTTGGCAATAAGTGTGATCTCCCCTCTCGGACAGTGGATACTAAACAGGCTCAGGAACTGGCCAGAAGCTATGGAATCCCCTTTGTAGAGACCTCTGCTAAAACCAGACAGGTATCAGTACTGTACAAGTGGTTGACTTTCTGGGCTTTGCAGATACTCTGGTGGGAGGCAATGCTACAGACTCCAGGCAAACTATAAAATCTATGTCCCCTTCCCCTCCCCTGCCTGTTTTGATTGCCTACTCTAACTCCTAGCAGCAGGATCTACATTATTTATTTTGTGTATTTTATGAAAACATTTATACTCCACCTTTCCTCAATGGGTGTGTACCAAGATTAAACCAAGTCATGGGATTCAGGCCAAAAATTGCTGTGATCATTGGGCCCAGATTTTTAATTATATCACTGCAGGAGCAGTTCTGATTTGGGAGCAACTACATATTTCATGACTGTCCTCCTCCTTGCGTGTATCTGATTGGTAACGGGGTATCAACAAAACATCATGCTCCTAGCGCTGTCCGTTTCCAGCTTTCTGACACCAAAGACTGAGGTGAATGTATGGCTTTTTCCCCTTCACTCAAGAGGGAAAAAACAGGTTGCTTACCTGTAACTGATGATCTTCGAGTGGTCATCTGTGCAGTCCCACACATGGGTCTTGCCGCAGGCAACGAATCCATACCTCAGAGTCTCCAATAGCTTGCTTAGAGCGCTTTTTTTGGCATGCTTTCCACTCGCTCTGGGGAGCAGGCATCGACTGCGCATGCCTGGAGCGAGCGGGAGGCGCCATTCCCACTCAGTTTCTTCCAGCCACTACTGAGTCTACAGAGGTAAAAACCAAGGCAGAAAAAGCCAGCAGAGGGGAAGGCTGGGTGGGCGTGTGTGACTGCACAGATGACCACTCGAAGATCATCAGTTACAGGTAAGCAACCTGTTTATCTTCATCGTGGTCTCTTTGCAGTCCCACACATGGGTGACTAGCAAGCTGAAAGTCAAAAGGAAGGTGGGTGCTGGCAAAAAGAAAGATTTTCATACTTAGAGAATGTGCATGCACTCACCTGGGATGATTTCAATGGAAGATGGACCTGAGGACCACTTGGCCGAAGGAGGCGTCTCGTCTGGCACGAACGTCCAAGGCGTAGTGCGAGATGAACGTGGATAGCGAGGACCATGATGCAGCAGCACAGATGTCGTCTAAGGAGACGCCCGCCAGGAAGGCCGAGGAGGTCGCAACTGCTCTAGTCGAGTGAGCCTTAAGGCCTTCAGGTAAAGGTTGCTTAGCAATTTCATAACACAACCGAATTGCACTGGATACCCACTTAGAGAGTCTCTGGGTAGAAATTTCGTGTCCTCTCTGAGGATTGCCGTATGCCACAAATAAGTTAGGGTCCTTACAGAAGGGTTGTGTACAAGAGAGGTAAAAGGACAAGGCTCTTCTAACGTCAAGGGTGTGTAGAGCTCTTTGTCCAGAGTCCTTAGGGTCAGGAAAAAACGTGGGCAACGAAGTAGAAGTTGAAAGATGAAATTGTGATACAACCTTGGGTAAGAAAGAAGGATCCGGTCTCAGAACCACTTTGTTCCTATGAAAAACTGTATAAGGAGGGTCAGAACAGAAGGCACGCAAGTCACTGGCCCGCTTGCTGGAAGTAAGAGCAGCTAACAAGGCAGTCTTCCAAGAGAGAGGATTAAGGTCCACAGTGGTCAAGGGTTCAAACGGGGATTTCATAAGTTGTGAAAGCACTAACGACAAACTCCAAACTGGTACAATCGGTTTGATAGGAGGGTGAAGGTGTATGAATGATTTGGAATGATTTGGACAGGTGTATGAATGTAGGAATGATTTGGACAGTCTATGGGGAAAAAAACAGTCTGACCATTAATAGGTTTGTGGAAAGTAGAAATGGCTGAAAGGTGAACCTTTAGCGAAGAATAGCTGAGCCCCGACACCTTCAGAGACAGCAGGTATTCCAGGATCAAAGGAAGAGGTACAGACTCTGGATGGAGATGTTGAGAGGATGCAAAGGAGCAGAAGTGCTTCCACTTGCACTGGTATGAGCGCCTGGTAGAAGGTTTTCTAGCATTCAGGATAACTTCAGCTACTCTTGGTGGTAAAGTTGTGGCTGAATTCTACAAGCTGTAAGTCCTAGAATTTGAGGGTTGTGGTGCCATACCTGGCCGTGATCTTGAGTGAGGAGATCGTCTGCCAGGGGAAGGCGGCGATAAGTGTGATGGGACATTTGAAGGAGCCTCGTGAACCACGGTTACCGTGGCCACCATGGTGCTATCAGTATGCAGTCTGTACCGTCCCAAGCAATTTTGAGAAGAGATCGGGTAATTAGAGGGGTCGGTGGAAAAAAATAATGAAGAGGACTGCTCCAGCTGTGGAGGAAAGCATTGTTGCCTCTCCTGGTATAAAAGAGAGGGCATTTCGAGTTGTCTTTCGTAGCAAAGACATCTACTTTTGGAGTCCCGAAGCACGCAAAAATGTGATGCAAGTAGAGTGGATTGAGGGACCATTCGTGGTCATCTATACACATCCTGCAGAGAGAGTCGGCCAGGACGTTCTCTATCCTTGGAAGGTGAATAGCAGGTAGATGCTGTTTTTGATGCACCATTCCCAAAGAAGTATGGCTATGTGGCACAGATGGGGAGATCTGGTACCGCCCTGCTTGTTCACATAGAACACTGTGGCCATATTGTCGGTTGTGATCTAGACATGTCGGTTCTTCACAGACAGAAGGAACGATTGAAAGGCCCTGTGAACGGGTAGGAGTTCTAGGCAGTTTATATGCATAGCCCTCTCGGACACAGTCCACAGACCCCTGACAGTCTTGTCCTCTAAGTGGGCTCCCCATCCCCACTTGGAGGCATCTGTAGTCACGATGACAGACGGAGGAGGAAGAACAAAGGGCATTCCGCAAAGTAAATTGTCCGGTACTGTCCACCAAACGAGAGAGAGTCAAACTTTCTGAGGCACAGTGAGAACGGTATTCTGTAGCTGTAGGTGTGGATGGTAGGCACGAACAAACCAAAGCTGGAGATGTCGCATATGCAGTCTTGCAAATCGAAGAACCGAGGTTGTTGCGGCCATGAGGCCCAAAAGACGTTGAATGGTGATTGCCGGTTGCGTTGGGGTACGCATGACCTCCTGGGCCAGGGACATAATGGTGTGGGCACAATCCTCGGGGAGGAAAACAAGATGAAGAGATGTGCAGAGACAAGCACCTGTGAAGTGCAGGTCCTGAATTGGGGTGAAGTATGATTTGGTGACATTCACACACAGGCCCAGGGAGGCGACAAGAGAGAGTGTTGTTTTGAGATTCTTCACCAGTTGATGTGCTGTGGGAGCGATGAGCAACCAGTCATCTATGTACGGGAACACTGGAATGTTGCGAAGGCGCAAGGCAGTTGCGACTACTGCCATGCACTTCGTAAAGACTCTGGGTGCGGTGGAGAGCCCGAACGGGAGAGACTGATACTGAAAATGATGATAGCCCATGGCGATGATGGCCCATGGTGAAACGAAGATATCTGCAGTGCTGAGGTCTGATCGTCACATGGAAATAAGCGTCCTGGAGATGCAGAGATCCAGAGATGCCATCCAGGAGTCCTGCGGAATTAGAGGAAGGATGGATTGGACGGAGATCATTCTGAATTTCTTGTAGGCTACCCGCTTGTTTAGCCTTTTGAGATCCAGAATGGGTCGCTTGCCCCGTCCCTCTTGGGCACCAGGAAATATTGAGAGTAAAAGCCTGTCCCCCAATGTTGAGAAGGAACAGGTTCTATGGCATTCTTTTTGAGCAAGTCGAGAATCTCTTGTCGGAGATGAGGGGAGGGTGGAGTAACAGTGAAGTAGCGGTGGTGAGGTGGCAAAATGAACTCAATTGCGTCGCCTAGGCGGATTATGGTGAGCACCCAAGAGTCGGTGGTGATTGAGCTCCAGGTGGGATAGAAGGGGAAAAGACGTGTTTGGTAGCAGGGATCCATCTGTCGTGTGAGATGCAGAGGGGAGTCAAAGAGACTGCTTGGCAGGCTAAGAGGACTTCTTTGTCAGTTGGGATCGTGGCCTCTGTTGGAAGGGTGGCTTTTGTTGGGTGGGTTTCCTTTTCCAGTAATCGGACTGCTTAGGAGAGCGTGGGCGCCTCTGGAAAGATGGTCTCCAGGGCTTAGGCCGATTAAACTGCTGAGAGGCTGGCTGAGAAACTCCAAGGTGCTTCGCCCTCTTGCGGCCATCATCCACCGAAGTGAGGACCTCGTCCATGGAGGCATGAAAGAGGCCTAGGCCATCAAAGGGTAAGTCCTCGATTTTTTGTTTAATGTCAGGCTGCAGGTTGGTCGACCTCAGCCAGGCGTGACAAATACTCTGGACGAGCAGGAAACAGCATGCCTGATGCTGTTAATTTGCTATTTCGAGACTCATGACAGTTCAGAAACTAAATTAGATGCCATCTTCTGGGAAGTCTCAGGCAGAGAAGGAACAAGAGGGGTGAATTGGTTGGCCAGATTGAATATATATGCTGCAAAATAAGCCAAATAATTATTCAGCTTAGAATTGGTAGAGGCAAGGTTGAAGATCTTGCGAGCCAAGTTGTCCAACTTCCGGCCCTCACAGTCAGGAGTGGGGTGTCTGGATGGTTTGGCCTTGGTTGCTGAGCGCACTATGATGGAGTTAGGTGCCGGATGAGAGGCTAAAAATTTAGAGTCAGAAGCATGTACTCTGTAGAGGGAATCAAAGCGCTTCGAAGTAGGTGGAATCGAAGCAGGTTTGTCCCAGGCCTCACGCAGCCCCTCCAAGTGCACTGGCAACATAGGGAGGAGTGAACTCGCCGGGAAGTCCGCCTGAACCAGGTCGTGGACGACATCAGACACCTTGGGTGAGTCGGAGGGAAGTGTCTTGTTCAAGGCCTCAGCTATAGTAGTGATGAGGTTAAGGTAAGCCTTCGAACCATCGGATGGTGAGAGACGGACTGGCTAAGTGGAATCCGAGGCAGGATGATCCTCAGAGTCGGAAGAGGCAGAACTGTCCCTGTCGGAGTGGGATTCCTTGGTAGCAGGAGAAATCGGAGGCTTGGTAGGTGTAGATGTGGATGCACATTGCTCAGAGAGTTTAGCCCATAGCCGAGAAGCAGTTGAAGTTCTGGGCAATGTAGCAGTCATAGCTGGAGCAACAGAAATGGTGGCGGAGGCAGTGCGAGGCATCACTGATTCTCGGTACCGAGGAGGTTCCTGAATTCGAAAGGCTTCACGGTGTCGAGAAGAGAGATACTCTGGGTGTCGGGTTCGAGAAGAGTCACGGTACCAAGGAGATTCAAAGTCACAGATGCGAGGCATAGATATATCACGGCTATGTGATGCGACTCCGAATTCATGGTACCGAGAGCGACGGACACCCTCATCCGAGGGGGAACATAAGTAGTGGTGGTAACCCGGCGTCTGGGAGATGGTGACCTGGAGAGTGACAAGTAGTCATATCGATCCCTCTGGTAGTAGTCGTGATATCCATAGTAGGCTGGAGAGCGTGAACGGACATCACGACGTCTGACCAGTGAGCGGGATCGGACATGCTGTGTGGAGACCTGTGTTGACGACTCTTTGTAGAGAGGAGAAACTCCAATGTCTCGCAAGGATCCAGACTGTAGCAAAGATCGGGGATGCTCCTGAGTGAGGGTCGGATCCGAACGAGGGTCTGGTTCGAGGATGTCGAAAGGCACCACACTATGTACCGAGGGCGAGCGAGTTCGAATCGGTATCACCTCGACAGCAACCGGGGAGTGAGGTGTGAGGTAAGGCATCTTGGAGATGACGTCGGAGGGCGGCGAAAGCTCTGGTGGAACAAGCGGAATCGGAGCCGAGTGAGTAGAAGCCGACACCATCGATGGTGACGTTGAAGCCCTCGGAGAAGTCGTCGGAGTCGACCGTGCCGGATCGCGGGATTTCTTCGGAGCCGAGGTCGACGGTTTGGTGGGGCGAGACTTCTTCGAAGCCTTATGGTCAGTATCAGGGTGCTTCAATGGTCTCTTATGGGACTTATGCTTCCTTTGAAGTTGAGGAGCAGCCGATGAAGCCGAATCTCCCACTTGGTGTGGGGGAGGCGGCGAATCAGAGGTGGGCAAAGCCCGAAGAGACCTTTTGAGCAAGAAACTTTGAAGTCTAGCCACTCGATTTTTTCGCTCCTGTTTGCCAATGTTGGCGCGATGAGAGTAGGTATCTACCCAATGAGCTTCACCCAGGCAGAAAAGACAGTATGAATGACCGTCTGAAGTGGGGATTTTAGCGGCGAAACTTTTTAAAAGTGATTTTCCCTTCCATATGCTCCGGACAGGGGAGGAAGGGAGAAAAACAGGGAAAGGAAAGCGCAGAAACAAGGGCTTTTTTTTAATTTTATAAGGACGAAAGATAGATGAAACGTAGAGAAAAAGAGAATACGATACCAAGTAGAAGATATGAAATGGAGGGAAGACGAGCTGAGGAGAGAGGAACGCAGCAAGGTAGGTGTTGTCCGGGCGGCGGAAAGGAAGAAACTGAGTGGGAATGGCGCTTCCCGCTCGCTCCAGGCATGCACAGTCAATGCCTGCTCCCCAGAGCGAGTGGAAAGCGCGCTCAAAAAAAGCGCTCTAAGCGAGCTATTGGAGACTCCGAGGTATGGATTCGTTGCCTGCGGCAAGACCCATGTGTGGGACTGCACAGAGACCACAATGAAGATCCCACCGATCTGCCCAGTGGTAACTAGAAGGAACTATCTACATTCTTTAAAAAGCCATGGGCATACCAGATATTTAAACAGGAGAACTAATTATCTATTTTTCTCCCCTCTTTTTATATCTTTCTGTGGATCTTGAAGGGAGTGGAGGATGCCTTCTACACCCTGGTGCGAGAAATCCGAAAGCACAAAGAAAAGATCAGCAATGGGCGCAAGAAGAAATCTTCCAAAAGGAAGTGTGTTATCCTCTGAAGGGGGCAAGAGACTTTATTCCACTGTTGGGAATGCAGAAAAACCCTCTGGAATTTGGGTTTTTCCTCTCCCTAGTTGCAAGATATATTCTGAAGGCCATGTCCCCTCACCCTGTTTGGCTGGAAGGAGAAGGCAGCAGAGTTCTCTAAACCCTCAATTTTATTTTCCTATTTTTAAAACTGGGACACTGCATCAGATATAAGGAGGGGTTGTAACCACATTTTATGTTCCTTTCACTTCTTGCCATTTTTTCCTTTTTAAAATAAAAAATCACTGTGTTTCCAATCCTTAGGATTATAGAGGTCAGTCCATAAAAAGTAGCCTGATATAGCTCAATCCTCCTGGTTAGATGGAGGTTATAGCTTAAAGGCAGCATCTCAGTCAGAACCTTAGGGGCCTTTTGCACTTTTGTAGCATTTTTCCCTTGGGTTCTCAGCAAGACTGAAGAGCGAGCCAAATAGACTTGGTGCCACTTTTTCTTGCTAGCAGAATAAGGGGTCGCTTAAGGTGGAGGTGGCAGTCAAAAATGCCAAGAGAGAAAATGTGGAAAGCCAAACCTTCTGTCTCGCTGGATACTTCATCCCACTCTTAAATAGATGGTGCTCGGTTCTTTTTCTTAAGGGTGGCTGAGTTTTGTATTTTGTTGTTTCTCTTTCTAGTTTTTTGTTCATTTGGGCCATTCTGCATAACTTCTGAGCAAAGGCTCCTTCTTGCCTTCAAATGATAGGCTCATTGCGTTTTATCAAGAGTGTTGTGGTGTGGGGAGATCAACAAAATGGAAAGGAGTATGATCTTTGGGGTTACTTGTAAAACAGTTGTTTCCATCCAGAGGAAGTGGCATTTAATACTTCTGCAAAACCAGCAGTTTGTCTTTGGAAATGGCTGAATGTTGTCGCCAAGAGAAACATCTTAATATAAGTAGCCACTACTGCCTCTTTTACTAAATGATTGTCTATGACTTGGAGTAAATTTATTTTGATGCTTTAGAAACAAGGGAGAAATTTTATCCAAAAAAGTCTTGGTTCCCATCTTGTCCCCCAAATGTTTTACCTCATCCCTGAATTAGGGTATAAGACTAGCAGGGAGAGACCAAGAAAAGTCAGAATTAACTTTGAAAATTATCCTGCTAGTGATTAAATAAGTTTCCATTGTGTATTCAGCCTTTCCCCCAAAAAACCTCAGTCCTACGTTAACAGATATGGTCCTTTTCCACAGTCCTAAGGAACTGTACAATAAAACCCATAAGTGGGAATAAACCTGTGAATAAGCTAACTGATCTATGAGGTCTGATGTCTGTGGGATTGTCTACTTCCAAACAATAAACATTGAAGCAATCCTCTTTGGCTTATCAGCCTGCTCTGGAGTTAGCTTTTTTCTTTGCCACTTTACAAGCATACATGCACATCTTTCCTGGAATGCGTAGTCTTGGAAGTTTGTTTAATCTCTGGAGGCTTTTAAGGACATGATGGGGCACTGACCGTTCTGATGGGATAAGCAAATTTTTGCCTGAATACATGGCCTGTGCAGAGGAACTTCTGTTTGTTATAGATTCCGCTTCTCCTGCTTGATTTAAGATCCCCAGAATTCTCTCCTCTTAAAAGTACTTCTGGACTCTAGTAACATCTCTTCTCTACATACTTCCAAGACTTTTTGGAATACTTCAAAATATATACATATATTTTACAGACATAAGTTGGCCTTCCTTTAATCTTTCCAAAAGTCATCTTAGCTAAGAGTGTTGAGACAACACATAGGGAACTCCGGTTGTTTGTTCACCATGAGCATTGTACCGCTTAAATCCTTTTACAAATTACTTGCTGCTCATTCTTCGGTGTGTTCTCAGTGGTCTGATGAATGGACTGGATTTATGATTAGTTTTATATGACATGGTTGACAAAAGGAAATCCAGCTGTTCTGTATATAACTAGTCTCCTAAGATACCTAAGTTCCTGTTTCATTAAGTAAAGAGTTATAGCATTTAGAGTCTGCTTTAGTGGATCATTCTTTGTCAAATTTGTTGGGAGAGATGGGATTCTCCTATTGTCAAAGAAGTTCAGGTGGTATTTACAGGCAACTGTGGACTTTAATAAAAGTCTGTTATGAGAAAGGAGCAAACTGAAAATCCAGATGTGAAGTGTAAGAGCCTGAAGCAAGCATATAATATGACAAAGGGAGATTATGTGCAGTCTTTCCAGCCCGCGAGGAGGGACTTTGGTTGGAATTCCTTGTAATATTTCTTTAATTAGATTTTTTTAACCGCCCTTCCCTGGCAAGCCAGGCTCAAAGTAGTGTACAACCTAGTTAGTGCTTGTCCCTTTCTGATTATGCAAATCTAAACACAGACCCTATAAAGCCTTTCTCAGGAGGAGGAAAAAATGGAAACAAGAAGTGATGTGGTTAATAGAGGGGACAGATGTAGGTGTATTGAATTCGTTTGGGCTACTCTGTTATGTATCAGAGTTCTTGGAGACTTACAATAAGAGAAAACAAAATAGACGAGTACAATAAATATCCCTTCAACAGCCTCTTGGGACAGAACAGCATATTACTTCTGTAAATATGGGTACTAAGAAATGCTAATTATAGTGTCTGGGTGGAATTTGTAAGGGAGAATCAAGGGAAAGGAGAGAGGGCAATTTAATGCTACACCCAAATAGTCTTTTTCTCCAGCAGGAAAAACTGGGGAGGGAGAGATAAAAAGGCAGGTGGTGTTAAGTACTCCCACTTGCTCATTACCCCTTGCAAATTACTTTCCCTACACAATTATTATATTCCAAGCACAGATTTGGGGCCCTTACTGGAAGCATAATTTATAGATCAGTCCATTCATTTGTTGCAGAACAGCTGGTAAAGCCAGCCTAAGGCAAAACTCAAGTTGTCGGGTATTAGCCTCTACAGAAAAGGGCAGTATATCATATGGGTAGTTATGACTAGAGGCTTTAGGAAGGACATACACCCATACTGGCACAGATGCTGTCCTGCCTGGAGCCTTTTACAAAAATGTGTCTGTTAGGAATCCTGTCTTTCTAACCATGAGGACCAGAATCTTCATCTTTGAAAGAAATGATCAAATTCTGACAGATTCAACTGTTCTGTACAGTACATTCTCCAAATTTGGTATGGTGTAGTCTGAGTTAACCACTATGCTTCTGTCCTTTAAACAGATTGTGGTCCCCATGGTTCCTTTCTGTGGAACTATTACAGAGCCCTAGCCCCTGCAGGAAAATGACTTACTCTGCATTTTGGGGCAAGTTCTTGCAAAGACTACCTTTTTTTTCTATTAGCATGGAGCCTTTTTAAAGCAGACTTATCTTAAAGATGGATGCACTGACCTCCCAGAAGACACACCAACTCCTGAAACAACTGAAGTTGTTTAACACACGATAAGTACTACACCCTTCTCAAAAGTTCTTTGGCAGTGTTGATTCTCACTAAAATCTCAGCTTCTGTGATCAAGTTAGTTTAATTCCACAGATTTATTTTTATACAGCATATTGGTCTTTCTGATCAGCTTCCTTTCCTTTGCCCAAATTGATGAAGAGGAACAACACTAGATGGGTGGTGGTCGTAGGTACTGCAGTTGCAGCTGAGGCCAAGGATTTCCCCTGGGTTCAGTCCAGACAAGATGATGGCCATACGGTGGCACTAAATAGACTATTGTCAGTAATGAAACACATGCAATGAGAAGCCCAAGAAGCACTAGTTTCTGCAAGATGAGCAGTAACAGGTATCCTAAAGGAACATCAAGGAACCTGTGTGGAGAGATGATATCATGTTATTCTCTTGACTGCTGGAGGGCTCCTTACTCAACAAGGCCATAGTAGTTACTGCCTCAGTTATGGGCAACTTTTGGATGAAAGAAGGAAAAGGCAAAAGCCAACCAGGTAAACAGTAAAAACAGGCTGCTTACCTGTAACTGATGATCTTCGAGTGGTCATCTGTGCAGTCACACACATGGGTCTTGCCGCAGGCAACGGATCCGTACCTCAGAGTCTCTAATAGCTCGCCTGGAGCGCTTTTTGGCGCGCTTCCCACTCAATTTCTTCCAGCCACCACTGACACTCGGTAGAGCTAAATATAAGGCAGAGGAGGCCAGCAGCGGGTCAGGCTGGGTGGGCGTGTGTGACTGCACAGATGACCACTCGAAGATCATCAGTTACAGGTAAGCAACCTGTTTATCTTCTTCGTGGTCTCTGTGCAGTCCCACACATGGGTGACTAGCCAGCTAAATGGTCACGGAGGTGGGTGCTGGTAAGAAAAGAAAGTATTAGTCACACCATATAATCATATCATGTAACTGGTAGATAGAAGCGGATGCACTCACCAGTCGCTGTAATGGAAGATGGATTTGATGACCACTTGGCCGAAGGAGGCGTCTCGTCTCGCATGAACGTCCAAGGCGTAATGGGAGATGAACGTAGATGGTGAGGACCAAGATGCGGCAGCGCAGATGTCCTCTAGGGAGACACCCTGCAGGAAGGCCGAGGACGTCGAGACCGCTCTGGTAGAGTGAGCCTTAAGGCTTTCGGGTAAGGGCTGCTTAGCCAACTCGTAACACAACTTGATGGCACGATACCCATTTAGATAGTCTCTGGGTAGAAATTTTGTGCCCTCTGTGGGGGTTGCCGTAGGCCACAAACAGGTTAGGGTCCTTACGGAACGGTTGCGTACGAGAGAGGTAAAAGGACAAAGCTCTTCTGACATCGAGGGCGTGTAGAGCTCTTTGCCCAAGGTCCTTTGGATCAGGAAAGAACGTTGGCAACAATGTGGATGTTGACAGATGAAAGTGGGACACAACTTTAGGAAGGGTCCGGTCTAAGGACCACCTTGCCCTTATGAAAAACCGTGTAAGGGGCATCGGAGGAAAGAGGTAGTGCAGAGGGCCCTTCCAGGTGTGTAGGAAGGCATCGTTGCCTCTCCTGGTGTAAAAGCGAGGGCATTTGGAATTGTCCTTCAAGGCAAAAACATCTATTTTGAGTACTCCGAAGCAAAGAAAAATATGATGCAGGTAGACTTGATTGAGGGACCATTCATGGTCGTCTATGCGAATCCTGCTGAGAGAGTCGGCCAGAACATTCTCCACGCCTGGGAGGTGAATGGCAGTCACGTGGATGATGTGGAGTCAGCTGTGGCATATCCGAGATGACATCAGAAGGCGCCGAGAGCTCTGCTGGAATAATCGAGGCCGAAGCCATCGGGGTGGAAGCCGAGGCCGACATCGATGGGGTCGGATCACGGGGCTTTTTCGGAGCCGAGGCCGAAGCGGCCGGATTACGCACTTTTGGCGAGTCTGGATGATGCGATTTAGGATCCGATTTCAGCGAGCCCAAATGTCGAGACTTCTTCGAAGCCTTGTGGCCGTCAGAATGCTTGGACAGTCTCTTGTCGGACTTATGCTTTTTCGAAATGTGAAAAGCGGCTGGCGCAGCCCCTCCCCCTCGTTGTGGGGGAGGTGGCGAATCCGAAGCGGGCATAGGCCGAAGAGATCTTGCAAGTAAGAAACTTTGGAGTCTAGCCGCTCGGTTTTTTCGCGCCTGTTTTCCAAAGCTGGCACAGTGAGGTCAGGTATCTACCCTATGCGATTCACCCAGGCAAAAAAGGCAGTACGAGTGCCCATCAGAAGTAGGGATTTTAGACCCGCACTTCCGACACTTCTTAAAAGTAATTTTCCCTTCCATACGCTCCGGACAGGGGAGGAAGAAAGAGGGTGGGGAAAGAAAGGAAGCTCAGAGATAGGTCTTCGGGTTTTTTTAAAGATTTTTTGTGGACGAAGAAGGATAGAGAATGAAGAAGAATTTAAAGAGGAATACGATACCAACAGGAGGGAGACAAGCCAAAGAGAGGAGCGCAACAAGGTAGGTGTTGTCCGTACGGTGGAAAGGAAGAAACTGAGTGGGAAGGGCGCCTCCCCCTCCAGGCATGCGCAGTCGGTGCCTGCTCCCCAGAGCGAGTGGGAAGCGTGCCAAAAAGCGCTCTAGGCGAGCTATTAGAGACTCCGAGGTATGGATCCGTTGCCTGCGGCAAGACCCATGTGTGGGACTGCACAGAGACCACGAAGATCTAAAGAAATCCTGGACTGGCTAATGGAAAGAGCTACAGATTTGAGATAAGGCAAATAATGAATAAACTAAAATGCAATGGGATTTTCTCGATCTGTATGGTAGCAAGATAATGTAGCTGGGAGATCTCACTTAAACTATAGCTTGACAGCAAGAGATATGTTGACCTTTTTTAAAAGGAAAAGCAGAAGAGATTCAGTACATGTGCACCTTTCAAAACAGATACATTATACCTGTATTTACAGTTGGATAGCAGAACCTAAGTTTCAATCCTACTTTGCTAAAATGGTACAAAAGAGTATTCTGTCTTCCAAACCTCAAGCAAATATTAAAGCCATAAAATCTCAAATGAATGGAAAAGGAGGTGCTTCTAACAATCCTGAACAGAACTGATCTCAATATCTTTCCCATCCCTGCAAACATGTCAACATTATTCTCAAAATGCATACATGCAGATAAAATTGGCCTGTATTATGCAATAGGGTTTAAAATAAGCTGTGAGGATATTTACCTACATCTAGGAAACCTTACGTCTCCTTATTTGGGAGTCCCTTGGCAAGCTAATTGTAGCCTGGGTTTACAGCACATAATACCATTTGGTGTCTGGCCAGGACTTGCCTGGACCTAATTTCAAATGTGTGGAGCTAGTTACAGTAACACATAAGTGAAAGAAAGATAAGACATTCTGGCTTTGATTTAGTGGAGCATTGCCGCAGGCAGGAGGATTTCTGGCCACACAGCATGACTTTCTCACTCCCCTCTTCCTGTTACAGCTTCCCAAACTCCTGAAATGTGGCTTCTGGAGGTTGGCAAAAAAAACTAGGAAAAGAATTTAATTAGGTGTTTTGGGCTGCAGGGAAAGGGTGATGCTCTAGGGTTGGAAATGTTTTGTTGAATCCAAAACTTTGAGCCTGTGCTCAAAGTTTTCCCATTTTGTGTTAGGTCATATATTGTAAATCTCAGCCAGAGATGGTAGAAAATCTCTTGAATTGCCTTTAGGCTAGAAATCTTCATCTGTTTTAGACTTACCTTCAACAAAATAGTTTATAGTGTATTTTTGTCTTTCTGCTTCTCTCTAAGGGGCTTGCGGGATAGGGTGGGGTATAAATCGAAAAATTAAATTAAAATTAAAGAGCTTCTACTAGGATAATCAAACTAAAATTCCTGCTCTGTACAACTATGAAAAGGAACTTTTTTTGCACTTGACCATCTGTGCTAATCTTCTTTTTCCATCTTTGTCTATTTTGTCTTTGTAAAACTCTCAAGGATGGTGTTACTGGTGTGACCCACTTGTGCGCCTGACCTACCAGTTGGCTGTAGGCTATACAGAGGAGCTATACCGAGTATAATCAGTGTTTTTGCCACACTCTGACACAAACAACTGTAGAAGTTGCTCACCATTCTGTCAGACTCGCAAACCATTTGTTGAACAGCTTCTTCCTACCAGCTGGCACTAGCTCATGGTACACTGGGATTAAAGCCTGTTCTTCAGGGGCTGGTTCACACCTGCTAGAACAGAGAGCCAAACATTTTGATCATAGAAACACTTTGGAATGCTAATAAGATAACTGATTTACCAGCTGGCATTATTTGCACCAAATTGGGAGGGGGGTATACGCAGAGAACTCCAGTCTCAGGCTGATTTTGCACAAGGATGTGAAAATGCACCTCTGCCACAGTGATGGCAGCAGCAGGCAGTATGAGAATGGCATCTGTTGGGGGGGGGGGAGTAGGAGACTGTAAGCCCCTTTGAGTCTCTGATTTAGAGAGAAAGGTGGGGTATAAATCTGCAGTCTTCTTCATCATCTATACACATGCCACTGGCTGCTATTAATGCTTTTTTCCCCTTCCACACACTCCTCCCCCCATGGCACATACACATAAAAGTACACATACAAGAGAGATTACACTAGGCCTCTTGCAAACCCAGATGGCTTCTCCTTTTCCCTCAGCTCAGCTGGGAAGGAGAAAGGAAAGGGCATCTGGGTTTGTGGGAGGCCTGGTGCAATCTCTGTTGTATGTGAACTGCAGCACAGCTCATTTTGGAAAAAGAAACAGTGGGGAGACATTTAAGGGGCTAAAAGGGGGAAGAAATGAAGAGCCTGGCACTGTCCCCTTGCTTGCAGTGCCTGCGGGAGGAACATTCACATGGATGCTCTGCTCAGCAGTTCTTCCCCTTTTATCTAGCTTAAAGGAAAAAGCTGTGCTCAGATTTAAAGTGGGAGGCTTGTATTCCATGTGCAGGAAGATCTGTATTTGAAAGCAGCCACAGTGCCCCCTCTACCACCATGGGGTAAATGGATAGTGGAGGGCAATAGTGATAGGCTGCAGGTCGCAAAGAATATTTTCCCATAAAGTTAATTAGGATCAAAGCATTTTCCTCCTGCCTTCCCCTGGCCTACCACAAGAACTTTTGATCAGATGTATGCTGTACTTGGAACTCAGCTCCCAGGTAGAGGAGCCTGAGGAATAGGCTTCCACAGGAGGGGTGGGCTCTCCTTCTTTGGAGGCATTTAAACAGGCTAGATGGCCATCTGACAGCAGAGCTATATGAACTCAGGCAAATCATGAGGGCGGGCAGGAAAGACTGCATCAGTGCTTAGTTCTTGGGGCCCTTTCTTACATGCCCAGAGAAATGTTTATCACAACTTTAGGGTCAGGAAGCAATTTTCTCCAGGACATTTTGGTCAGGGATCCTGGAGGGTATTTTGTTGTCTTCTGGGCATGGAGAAGGTCACTGAGGTGGGGATAGTTGTGAATTTCCTGCATTGTGCAGGCGATTGGACTAGATGACCCTAGAGGTCCCTTCCAACTCTGAGATTCTGTGATGCAGCAGAAGATCACAGTATGCAAGGCAAGGAGAGTTAAACCACCCCCCCCTCTACTGTCCTTGACTACATTCTAACTCCAACATGAAGCTGGCAACCCTACCCCCTCATCCTCTGCCAGTGGCCAGGGGGGACCTGGCAATCCTAGTATGATTTGACTGACACTTACAGTTCTGCTGAGCTGATTTCTGGGATTTCTGGAAGGTTAGTATATTCATCCTTTGGGGGAAAACATTGATTGATATGACTGACACAATGAAGATGTTTTAACACAAGTTACACAAATCTGTCATCAGCTGCATTTAAATCTTGTGATGTCCTCCCCATCTGAAAATTTCCAGCAACTTTTGAATGCATTTTGGTGTACTCCTGAGTCTCTTGGTGACCTTCCAACTGTTATTTTAGTTTTTCACCAGTGATTACAAGAAGCAGGTCCTGCAGAGAGGCAGACAAAGCAATCTGACACAGAATGGAGTCCTGCTACCCTAACTAGCCCATTTCTGTCACAATGCATTCAGCTATGATGACTGCTCTACCCAAAACAATTGTGTATAAGAAGGTCTCTCACAGCATACATAGTACCTACTACACTATGTCAAGTGTCTTATTAGTTTAACTAAGTGGGTGAAACCAAATTATGTTTGAGAATTACTAATGTACACAAGTGAACAAATTGTTCAGAAAAGAAAAGCCTCTTGGATAACCACTTCTCCTAACATTAATTTTCTATCCTGGTCTTCAAAGGGAACAACTTAAAATAAGGGCTTTTTTGTAGAAACAGCCCAGCAAGAACTTATTTGCATATTAGGCCACACCTCCTGATACCAAACCAGCTAGAAGTGCGTTCCTGTGCGTTCCTGTTCCCCCCCCAAAAAAAAAAAAGCCCTGCTTAAAATACATTTAGAAAGAGCTTAACTTCACATGCCACTTCTTCCAGTTGCTCATAACTTTATTTCTGTTTGATCGTTGGGTCTTTCATTGTTTGTCATGTCCCTGCCCAAAACAATTTTGCTTGAGCCACAAAATCCAAATAGTGATTGCAGTGTTTCTTTTCTTTTGCAGGGAAGTGTGTGTGTGTATTTTTCTAAATGTATAAAGTAAATATATGTGTGTGTACACACACACACATTTTATTTGATCTTGCAAAGTTTTCATTAATGGTAATACTTCTCTTGGACTGTTGCACTTTAAATGTGGGAAACATCACATTTCGGTGTTGTTCCCAAAGGGAAGAAATGCACCTCTGCATATTGGAAACAATAGCATATAGCAGAAAATGCTGTGCTGAACCCTTCTCCCTTGTGGGCATCTTCTGTCTGTCCAGAGACACCCTCTGTTCTGAAATGGACCAGACCAGGTAAAATTCTTCTACTTTATTTTTCTAGATGTATAAACTGGCCCTTTTTTCCTCTTTAAAAACTACTCCAATTCCTTCATCCCAGAGAACCTCTTCAATAAGGCTGCCCACCAAACTGAAGGGCTAAACATCAGCCATGGCCTATTGCACCAAAGGGCCTCTTCAGTTAGAAATCAGGGAGGCTGACTGGAATGAGTATCTCAGAGACTGCATTACTTGTCTGAACTGCTGCCTTTCTCTATTAGTGGGTCATTCAGAAAAAGAAAATTCAGGGTTGGGAAGGGGTTCTTTTAACTAAACATCAGTACAATCAAAAAATTATAAGATGGTAGGGTCAGGTGGCAGTTACGGTAAGCGTGCTCCATTTGCTGTAAATACTGCATGGCTCATAATTGTGCTACCTACGTAAATGGCACTAGGCACCCAAAAGGAAGATCTCCCCCTCCCGGCTGTTTGGTCTTTTCTCTCCCCCCCATTTAGAAAACCAATTACCTTTATGCAAGGCACAAAACCCCCTGCCTACGTTTGTGCAGATGGAAAAACAGCTCTTACCCAGGAAAGGGGTAATTAACAAATACAATAGTACAGATCTCATTGAGGAGTTTTCCATTAGTCTAAATGGAATAGTGAGAACAGATGATGGAGGAGAGATGGTAGGTTATACAGAATAGAAATGTAAGATCAGGACGTTCTGCAGTTATGTTCTCATACACCTATCTGCTTTACCTTAGGGAGGAGTGTTATACCCCAAGAACATTAAATTAAAAATGAAATAATTGAAAGTTTGCTTATTTCATATTTGATTTTACTTTGCCATACAGCTTACAACACTACAGAATGCTGTCTGGCACTAGGACAAGTTTTCAACATCACAAGAAAGGGGCCTTGTCTGTGGTAAGTATGAGCTAGTTTCAGAGAAGATAGAGAAAGAGCCCATGTGGTATATTGTAAGGAATGTTGGACTAGACCGTGGAGACGGGTTCAAATCCTTCTCATTCCACAAAGCTCAGAGATTGGTCAAAGCCTTCCCTCTCAGCTTAAACAAGTAGTTGTAAGCAGAGGAGGGAACTGGATAACATGGCTACTGACCATGGTGACTAAAGGGAACCTCCAAATACAGAGGCAGCCAACCTCTGAATCTCAGTGCCAGGAGGCAACATCAGGGAAGACCTTGGCTTCTATTCCCTGTTTCGTGAACCTCCAGTGGAACTGGTTGGCCACTGTATGAGACAGGATGCTGGACTAGATGACCAAGCAGGGCTTTTGCTATGTTATGTTATATATCGCCCTGGCCTCTTTCAGTGGAATATGGGATTAGAATAAATGATATTTTGAAATTGATATTTTAAGGTTCAACAAATTTAGATTCATCAAGACTCCAACTTTCTATAGATTACAATAACATCTGAATGTGAAGGGAACGGTGTACAGAAGAATAGACTTTGTTAAGGTAAAAGATCTTTATCACTCCGGGACTAAAAAAGATTAAGATCTGGAACTAACTGTGACTAGTGAACTACCCTAAATAGGAGAACCCCTTGCCAATCAAGTTGTTACATCTCCCAACAGACCTCCTAAAGCAAGACAGCTAGAAAATACGCAATTTTAAATGGAATCTCGAATTTCCAGGTTCAGTGCAAATGGGATTGCAGGAAATGGGGCCAGGCCAGGCGAAGTCCAGGGGCAGTCCAAGGTCTGTAGCTGGGTAGCAAGGAGGGTCCAAAGTGCCAAAACCGAATCACAGTCCAGGTATCGTAGGTCAGAGGTTCAGAAGCCGAAGTCAGGGGGTCCAGAAGTCAAAGTCAGAAGCCGAAGTGGATGCTAGAACGTCAGGTAAGTGACTAGTTGCTTCCACAAAGCCTTCTCTCAAAGCCCACAGCTATATAGCCCTCTGCTGTCTGTTGCCCATTTGGGCTAATTGCTGACTCAGAGGGCAGCCAGGATCCTGCTGAGACTCAAGCACCCTCACTCCTAGAAGGGCTAGAATCCTTTCAAAACTCAGGGCTCAGGGAGCGTCTTGCTCGTGAGCGTGCCGCCCTCCTCCGATCCCTGAGGTCCTGACGAAGGCGGTCACGCACACAAGCCACCCGAGAGGGCGAGGCAGGGGGGCTTGGATCTTCTCCAGCAGGAGGCAGGGGCACTGGTGCAGGTGGCAGGGGCACAGTTTCTTCTGCAGGCTCAGCTTCTTCTGCAGGGCCCCCCGCACCCATGACACTATCCCCCCCCCCAGGGCCCCCCTCCGTCGAAGGGCCTGGGAGGTTGGGGTGGTTGGTGTGGAATTGCTGCACCAAGTCCAAGGCATGAAGGTTGTCCACGGGCACCCAAGACCGGTCTTCCGAGCCGTATCCCTCCCAGTCCACAAGGTACTGGAGGCCTCCACGATGGTACCGGGAGTCCAGGATTTGGCGCACCTCATATTCTTCATCATCCACCAGCACCGGTGGCGGTGGGGAAGGAGGCTGAGCTGGGTCAGGGGGTGCAGCCGGGACAAGGAGGGAGCGATGGAACACAGGGTGAATGCGGAGGTGGGGTGGCAACTGGAGCCTGAAGGCGACAGGGTTTACTTGTTCCATGACGGGGTAGGGTCCAATGAACCGCGCATCCAGCTTGTGAGACCGACCAGGCCGGCGCAGGTAGCGAGTTGAGAGCCACACATGATCCCCCAGCTGCACTGGAGGGCCCTCTTGCCTCTTCCGGTCCGCAGCCAGTTTATATGCCTCCTTGGCCCGGTGTAGCTGCTCTCGGAGCAAGTCTTGGCTGGCACGGAGTTCTTGCAGGTAGGCATCAACAGCGGGGACATTCGTGGGTGGCAGGATTGCTGGGAAGAACCGAGGGTGGTACCCGTAGGTTGCAGCAAATGGGGTCATTTGGGTGGATGAATGGACCGCGTTGTTGTACGCAAACTCCGCTAGGGGCAACAGGGTGGTCCAGTCATCCTGCTGATGACAGGTGTAACAGCGGAGATATTGCTCTAGCGTGGCATTGGTGCGCTCCGTCTGACCATCCGTCTGTGGGTGGTAGGCTGAGGACAGGTGCACTTGAGTACCCAGGCTGGAATGGAGGGCTTACCAGAAGCAAGAGGAGAACTGGGGGCCCCAGTCTGAGATTAGGTGGGCTGGGAGTCCGTGCAGACGAAAGATGTGTTGCAGGTAGAGCTGGGCCGTCTCCTGAGCTGTGGGAAGTTTCGGGCACGGAATGAAGTGGGCCATCTTTGTAAACAGGTCGACAACCACTAAGATACAAGTCTGACCCTTGGATCGCGCAAGTTCTGTGATGAAGTCCATCGAGAGGGTATCCCAGGGTCCTGAGGGTGTGGGCAAGGGCTGTAACAATCCTGGGGGTTTGGCTGGGATGTCTTTGGCCATTGGCAGACGTCACAGGAATTGACATAACGGGCAACATCGGAGCGAACTTGTGGCCACCAGAATTCCCGTGTCAGCAAGTGGGTGGTCTTATGCTGACCAAAATGCCCAGCGGGTAACGCGTCATGGGTCAGGCGTAGCACTTCTGCCCGCAAGGGCCCGGGCGGCACATAGAGGCGTTCACGGTGTAGCAAGAGGCCGCCTCGAGTCGTGAACTCGCCTGTTGAGCCATCTTGGAGTGCCTGGAGGTGTTGCTGAACCCAGGGATCATTGACCTGGCTAGCCCGAATGTCCTCCACGAGTGCTGGTGAAGTGGAGGTAGCTGCAAACACTGAGGGCGGCAGGATGGGAGCAGCAGGTGCGGTCTCAGTTGAAGCAGGGGCGTATTCCAGTTTCCGCGAGAGCGCATCGGCTTTCCGGTTTTGGGTATGGGGGATGTAGGTGATCGAGAAGCGGGAGAAGAATAGGGACCACCGGATCTGGCGCTGGTTGAGACGGCAGGTGGTCTGGAGATGCTCCAAGTTCTGGTGGTCGGTGAGCACTTGGACAGGGTGGCGAGCCCCTTCAAGGTAATGTCTCCAAACCTCAAAAGCCGCCTTGATCGCTAGCAACTCCCTCTCCCAGATGGTATAGTTCCTCTCTGCAGCAGTGAGCTGGCGCGAGTAATAGGCGCAGGGCTGGAGTGGCTGGGACGGCTCCTCGCGCTGGGACAGCACTGCTCCTAGGGCCACCTTGGAGGCATCAGCTTCCACCGTAAAGGGAAGCTGGGGGTCGGGGTATCTCAGGAGTGGCCCGGTGGCGAAGCGGGTCTTCAGGGTGGAGAAGGCGTTATTGGCCTCTGGGGACCAGTGGAAGGGTTCTTTGGGGCGGAGTAGTTGAGTCAGGGGCGTGGTCAGGAATGAATTGCCGATAGTAGTTGGCAAAACCAAGGAACCGCTGCAGGTCCTTGCGATTCTGAGGAGCCTTCCAGGTCAGGACCGCTTCCACTTTTCTGGGGTCCATGAGTATTCCCTGCGGTGACACAATGTGACCAAGGAACTCGACAGAACGCAGGTCAAATTCGCACTTCTCCAGCTTGGCGTAGAGGCCGTGGGCTCGTAGGCGCTGCAGGACCTGGCGAACATGCTCGGCGTGCTGAGCAGGATTGCAGGAGTAAATTAGGATGTCATCTAGGTATATGATCGCGAAGCGGTCGAGCAGGTCCCGGAATACAACAACAAAATTTTATTTGTATCCCGCCCTCCCTGCCGGAGCAGGCTCAGGGCGGCTAACAGCATCATTCAGGTTTCAGTTATACAAAGGTGAATAAAATTACATTTAAACATTATAAACATTTCAGTTAAAATTCTGGTTAAGTTTAAAAAATTAAGTTAAAATTAAATTAATAAAGTGCTAATGCTATGTTGGTTTTATGTTTTTCATGATGGCGGTTTTCATTAGCAGTTTCCTTTTTCATCAGCGAAAGCCAGTCGGAAGAGGAAGGTCTTGCAGGCCCTGCAGAATTGTTCTAGATCCCGCAGGGCCCGCATTTCCTCTGGAAGTTGGTTCCATAGGCTCGGGGCTATAGAGGAGAAGGCCCGGTTACGGGTGCTTTGCAGCTTCACCTCTCTCGGTCCAGGGGTAGTCAGCAAGTTTTTTCCGGCTGACCTCAGTGCTCTCTGGGGCTCATATGGGGAGAGATGGTCCCTAAGGTAGACAGGTCCTCGACCATATAGGGCTTTAAAGGTGATGACCAGCACTTTGTAACGGACCCGGTATATAACTGGCAGCCAGTGCAGTTCGCGCAGTCCAGGCTGTATGTGCTCCCATTTAGGAAGCCCCAACAACAGTCTAGCCGCTGCATTCTGCACCAGCTGCAGTTTCCGGGTTCGGTACAGAGGCAGCCCCATGTAGAGGGCATTACAGTAATCCAGTCTTGAGGTGACCATTGCGTGAAGCACCGTTGCCAGATCTTGGCGCTCTAGGAAGGGAGCCAACTGCTTTGCCCGCCGTAGATGGAAAAAGGCTGACTTGGCAGTGGCTGCAATCTGGGCCTCCATTGATAATGAAGGCTCCAGTAGAACTCCCAGGCTCCTAACCCGGTGCGCCGCTTTCAGTGGCGCCCCGTCGAAGACCAGGAGAGGTATTTCCCCTTCCCGAGCGCCCCGACCTAGACAAAGGACTTCTGTCTTCGCTGGATTCAATTTCAGCCCGCTCCTCCTCAACCAAGTTGCCATATCCTGCAAGGCCCGGTCTAAGTTCTCTGGGACGCAGTCAGGCCGGCCGTCCATCAGCAGATAGAGTTGGGTGTCATCTGCGTATTGATGGCACCCAAGTCCATGTCTCCTGGCAATCTGGGCAAGGGGGCGCATATAGATATTGAATAGCATTGGTGAGAGAACTGCCCCCTGAGGCACTCCACAATCCAGTGTGTGCCTCTGGGACCGCTCGCCCCCAATTGCCACCCTTTGTCCCCGATCTTCGAGGAAGGAGGAGAGCCATTGTAGGGCAGACCCCCTCACACCTACATCGGCGAGGCGGCGGGTCAGTAGCCAGTGGTCGACCGTGTCGAACGCAGCCGACAGGTCCAACAACATCAGCACCACCACACCGCCCCGATCCAGGTGCCATTGGAGATCGTCCACCAGGGCGACCAGTACTGTCTCCGTACCATAACCCGGGCGAAAGCCGGACTGGCAAGGGTCTAGGATGGAAGTGTCATACAGAAAGCTCTGCAACTGTGACGCCACTGCCCTCTCTATTATTTTACCTAAAAACGGTAAATTAGAGACCGGTCGGTAATTAGCCAATTCGGCCAGGTCTGCTGTACTTTTTTTCAAGAGGGGACGGACCAAAGCCTCTTTTAGACACGATGGAAAGCGCCCCTCCAATACATCATTCATGAATTTCTGGAAGACAGCGGGGGCGTTGGTCAGTCCGAAGGGCATCACCAGGTGCTCGTACTGCCCGTATCGGGTCCCAAACGCGGTCTTCCACTCATCTCCGGGCCGTATGCGCACCAAATTGTGCGCTCCACGGAGGTCCAGCTTGGTGTAGATTTGGGCCCCCTTTAAGCGATCCAAGAGTTCAGGGATCAGTTGTAGAGGGTACCGGTCGCAGATGGTGATCTTGTTCAGGGCCCGGTAGTCATTGCACAGCCGGAGCTCCCCACTTTTCTTCTTCACGAAGAGGACTGGGGCAGACAGGGGAGAGGTTGAGGGTCGGATGAATCCGCGTTTCAGGTTCTTGTCCAGGAAGTCTCGCAGAGCTGCCAGCTCAGGCTCCAACATTGGGTACAGACGCCCCACCGGGAGTGGTGCCCCAGGTACCAAATCAATGGCACAGTCATAGGGCCGGTGAGGGGGAAGCTGATCAGCTCCTGTCTCTTCAAAGACATCGGTGAAATCCGCATACTTCTGAGGAAGCTGAGGACCACCACTCGGGATGCCGGCTGCTAGAGTGGTGGGAGGAGTCAGATGGGGGCATGGGTCTCGGAAGCGTAGTTCCTGCTGGGCCCAGTCCACAATGGGGTTGTGCAGCTTCAGCCAGGAAAGGCCTAGAATCAGCGGGAAGCGAGGCATGCGGGCGACATCAAACTGCAGCTGTTCTTGGTGCTGCTGGACGTGGAAGGTGATGGGACAGGTCTCCTGGGTGACGGGGCCAGAACGGAGGAGGCGCCCGTCAATAGCATCCACCAGCGTCGGAGTCTCTTTTGTCTGCACTGGGATCTGGTGCTGCTTTACAAAGGCGGCATCTACAAAACAGTGGGCCGCTCCCGAGTCCAGCATGGCATACACGAACAGCCAGCGTCCATCGGGCAGACGGAGTTTGACTGGTAGCAGGAACGGGCCCGGGGTATCAGCCTGCTGTTCAGAGGACCCAGCTAGTCGCCCCAGGCTGGAGGGTCCACTTATGCCTGGGGCTGCCCTTTTGGCGGCGGTGGCAACGAAGGTCCAGGTATCCGACGCTTAGCAGGGCAGCCAGAGGCATAGTGGCCTGCCGTGCCGCAGTAGAGGCACAGATTCTGCGTGCGGCGTCTGGCCTTTTCTTCTGGAGTCAGGCAGGGTCGAGCAGCTCTAAGCTGCCTAGGCTCACCCTCGTCTCTGGTACTAGCTGGGGATGGAAGAGGAGCCGAGTGGCACGGCGCAGGGAGCTGGCGCCCTCTGGTCTTGGCTTGGCGGCGACTTTCCAGGCGGCCATCGATGCGGAGGCAGAGGGTGATAAGTCCTTGGAGCGTGGGTGGCTGCTCCACCCTGGCCAGTTCGTCCAGGACTTCCTCCGCCAACCCTTCGGTAAACTGGTCTATCTGGGCAGCCTCATTCCACGCCAAGTCTTGGGCCAGGAGCTTGAAGTCGGTGGCGTACTGAGCCACTGAGGATTTGCCTTGTTTCAGGGCCCTGATTTTCCGGTTGGCTGTAGCTGCTTGGACTGGGTTTGAGAAGGCAGCAGACAGGTGGGCCTCAAACCCCTGGTAATCAGTCAGCAGGGGAGAGGACTCAACCAGTAGGGGTGTGGCCCACTTGGCCGCCTGCCCCTTTAACAGACTAATGATGAAACACACCTTTGTTTTGTCATTGGGAAAGTCCCGTGCTCTTAGCTCGAAGTACAGCCGACACTGCGCCAGGAAAGCAGGAAATTCTTCCATAGCACCCCCAAATCTGTCAGGTGGGGGAACTGGGCACTTGGCTGGAGCACTGGCCGCAGATGCACTACTGCCTGTGTCAGCTGCTGTACCTGGGCTTGGAGAGCAGCCAGTAGTCCTGCAGTTCCACTTGCTTCAGCATCCATCCTGTGGAATGGGTGTTTGTGGTGCCGGAAGCAATCTGTCACGGGCTGGGGCCAGGCCAGGCAAAGTCCAGGGGCAGTCCAAGGTCTGTAGCTGGGTAGCAAGGAGGGTCCAAAGTGCCAAACCGAATCACAGTCCAGGTATCGTAGGTCAGAGGTTCAGAAGCCGAAGTCAGGGGGTCCAGAAGTCAATGCCAGAGTCAGGGGGTCCAGAAGCCGAAGTCAGAAGCCAAAGTGGATGCTAGAACGTCAGGTAAGTGACTAGTTGCTTCCACAAAGCCTTCTCTCAAAGCCCACAGCTATATAGCCCTCTGCTGTCTGTTGCCCATTTGGGCTAATTGCTGACTCAGAGGGCAGCCAGGATCCTGCTGAGACTCAAGCACCCTCACTCCTAGAAGGGCCAGAATCCTTTCAAAACTCAGGGCTCAGGGAGCGTCTTGCTCGTGAGCGTGCCGCCCTCCTCCGATCCCTGAGGTCCTGACGAAGGCGGTCACGCACACGAGCCACCCGAGAGGGCGAGGCAGGGGGGCTTGGATCTTCTCCAGCAGGAGGCAGGGGCACTGGTGCAGGTGGCAGGGGCACAGTTTCTTCTGCAGGCTCGGCTTCTTCTGCAGGGCCCCCCGCACCCATGACACAGGAGTCTTGTGGCACCCTAAAGACTATTCTTTAGGGTTTGTAGATCAGAGACCATTTACGTGAACTCCAGTATCCATGATGTCAGGGAACTCTGACGTTGGAATCAGAAAGGGGAAAGGGTCCATTACATTTCAAACGATGCACACAGACAATGCAGTCTATTGAGAAAGTGGCACCACTGAAGTTTAAGAGGGGCATGATTAACACCAGGAAAATTTGCTAAAATTAATACTAACAAGAAGACATTAGTCACTCAGCATCTCAGAAAGCAGCCAACATTTAAATAATGATATTGTTCTGGAAATTATAATTCAATTCACCAAAGCCAGTTTCATCTGTTCCTTCCTGATGACAGCAATGTCAGAAAGTGACTGGAAATGTTTATATTTATAGGTAAAAAACGTCAAGCACCATTACAGTCAGTGTTATGCATTTTCTAAACACCCTGAATTGCAGTTTTGAAACCTCAATAAAGATTTGCTCTTAAGACTCTTGCTTTGGAGCAAGGCTCACTGAATGCTGTAAGACTCTGAGCTTTCATTTAAAGAAAAAGCAAATAAGACACAGATTTTGGCAAAACACTTGAAAACATATTAGCTCTTGCTTGGAAATTAAACAGGTGTGTTTAATCTTGCCTATGTCTAGTTTTCTGTTAAAAAATCAAGGAAATATTCTCTTTAAATTTGATTTTTCCTTAGCACATAAAAAGCTGTCAATCAAACCAGTTTTGTAAAACAATTTTTATTAGTAACATATGGTAATAAATCTATATATCTTACATCTTTAAAAATTTCTTTTATCTACCCCATATATTACTTTCCACCCACCCACCCCCCGTTACTTGACCCCCGCCAGTGTTATTTACTTAAAAAAAAATATTAAAGGTACCCTTAACTATTAAAACAAAAATTTATATTCTTCTTCTTTTTAAAACTTAATTATTATCAAAAATTGTCCAATGTCCTTTTATTTTCCACTCTTTTTCTATATATCTTCTAAACTTTTTCCACTCCGTCTTAAAAACTTCTAAGTCATAGTCTCTTAATATTCTTCTTAATTTGTCCATTTCACTCCATGTCATAACTTTTATAATCCAATCCCATTTCTCTGGTATTTCTTCTTGCTTCCACAACTGCGCATACAATGTCCTAGCAGCTGAAAGCAAGTACCAGATTAAAGTTCTATCTTCTTTTGGAAATTTTTCCATTTGTAATCCCAATAAGAACGTCTCTGCAACTTTCATTACTTCATATCCCAATATCCTAGAAATTTCTTGTTGGATCATTTGCCAATACTGTTTTGCTCTTTCACAAGTCCACCACATATGCTTTTTACATTTCCAGCATCTGTCTTGTTTACATTTCCAGCATCTTTGCTCATTTTTAGGAGTCATATACCATCTATACATCATCTTAAAACAGTTTTCTTTAATACTTTGACATGTTGAAAGTTTCATAGAGTTCTTCCACAAATATTCCCAAGTTTCCATCTGTATTTCTTTATTTACATTAATTGCCCATTTGATCATTTGAGATTTCACTACTTCATCTTCTGTAGACCATTGTAGAACTAATTTATATACTTTTGAAATTAATTTATCATTGTCTCCAAGCAGAACTTTTTCCATTTCTGTTTGCTCTTTCCTTATTCCTTCAGTTTTAATATCATTCTCCTCCAAGCTCTTTATTTGTTGCATTTGGAACCAATCATATTTATGATTCAACTCTTCAGCAGTTTTCAGTTCTATTTTGCCACTTTGTATTTTTAATAATTGATTATATGACAACCGCTTTTCTTCACCTATCTCAGCCGTTATTATTATTACTTCAGCTGGCACTATCCATAACGATCTTCTCTCATCTCCATATTTCTTGTATTTCATCCATGTATTTAGTAAATTAGTTCTTATATAATGGTGAGAGAAAAAACGTCCATCTTCTTTTTTCCATAGTACAAATACGCGTGCCAGCCAAATTTATTTCCGTGACCTTCCAGTGCCAAAAGTTTTTTTATTTAACAATGTTATCCATTCTTTCATCCACACTAAACAAACTGCTTCATGATATAATTTTAAATCTGGTAGTTGACATCCGCCTCTCTCTTTTGCATCAGTCAAAATTTTCATTTTAATCCTTGGTTTCTTCCCAGCTCACACAAATTCTGAGATTTTCCTTCACCATTTATCAAATTGTTTGCCCTCCTTCACAATGGGAATAGTTTGAAACAAATACATTATTCTTGGTAAGATATTCATTTTAATTGCAGCTATTCTACCCAGCAATGACAAAGTAAGCTTGTTCCATTTTAGCATGTCTTCATCCATTTTACGTCATAACTTCTCATCGTTATTTTTAAACAAGTCAATATTTTTCATTGTAATCTCTACCCCTAGGTACTTTACCATAGAAGTGACTTCACAGCCCGTTAGTCTCTGTAGTTCTTGTTGCTTAATCATCTGCATATTTTTACACAGAATTTTTTATTTTTCTCTATTAATACAAAGTCCCGCCAACCCCCCATATTCTTGTATTTTAGCTAACAACAAAGGTGTAACTTGTATGGGGTTTTCATTTATAAACACTATATCATCAGCAAAAGCTCTGTATTTGTAAGTAAATCCTTTTATTCTTAGACATTCTATCTCTTTTTCCTTTTGGATCTGCATCAGTAATATTTCAAGAGTCATTATAAACAACAATGGTGAAAGCGGACAGCCTTGTCTGGTACCTTTGCTGACTTTCATACCTTCTGTAAGGTCTGCATTTATACACAACCTTGCATTTTGTTCAGAGTATATTGCTTTTGTCATTCTTAGAAAATTTTCTCCCAGCTCCATTTTTTCCATTACTGCAAACAAAGTCCCAGTTTAAATTGTCAAATGCTTTCTCTGCATCTGCAAAGAAAAATGCTACTTTTTCTGAATGTCTTTCATAATATTCTACAATATTTACAACAGTTCTAATATTGTCTCTTATTTGTCTTTTGGGAAGAAACCCTGCTTGATCCTCCTTTATAAAGTTTATCAAATATTGTTTAAGCCATTCTGCCAAGATTCTTGTAAATATTTTATAGTCATTATTTAATAGCGAAATAGGTCTGTAATTTTTTACATTCGTGACATCTCTATCTTCCTTGGGTATCAACGAAATAACAGCTTCTTTCTATGTGTTTGGTATACTCCCTCTTATTCTTATCGTATTCATCAACTTCTGCAGTTTTGGTATTAATTCATCTTTAAAAGTTTTAAAATATTTAGCTGTATATCCATCTGGTCCAGGTGCTTTCCCATTTTTCATTGCATTAATTGCTACTTCAACTTCTATTTTTTCAATAGGATCATTCAAGATTTTTCTCATATTTTCAGTTAAGGGCTCTATTTTTATCTTTTGTAAATACTCATCCATCTTCTCTTTCTTTATTTTAACACCTTTAAACAATTTGGCATAGTATTTAAAAAATTCTCTTTTTATTCCCTCTTGAGTAACCACTTCTCTTCCATCTACCACAATTCTGTTAATAACTCTATTTTCTCTCTTTTTCAATTGCCAAGCCAAATACTTTCCCAGTTTATTTGCTCTTTCAAAGGATTTTTGCTGAAGTCTTTTCAAACTCCATTCCACTTCTTTATTTAACAAATGTCTCAATTGAGTTTGTAATATTGTAATTTCCCTTAAAATTTTCTTTTTCCCTGGTCTTTTTCTCAACTCCCCTTCCTTTTTCTTTATTTCATTTTGAATGTCCAACAACTGTTTTCTTTCATTTTCTTATCTTTATTATTCAAAGTAATCAACACTCCTCTCATTACTGCTTTATAAGCATCCCAGACTGTCTGAAAGTCAGTATCTTCTTTGTCATTCACTTGGAAAAAAGCTTTAGTTTCATTTTCTAGGTATGTCACTGTTTCTTTATTCTGTAGCAAATCTTCATTCAATCTCCATCTTCTCACTTTCCTGGACAATTTTGTAATCCACATTATTGGGTTATGATCAGCCTCAATTTTAGGTAAAATCTCTATCTTTCTTGTTATAAGACCTAAATTTTTAGTTCCCCACAGCATGTCAATTCTAGAAAAAGTTTTGTGTCTTACTGAAAAAAAAGTATAGTCCCAAACTTCAGGGTTAAATTTCCTCCATATATCTTCCAAATTTTCTTGTTTAACCAATTCAAAAAAAGACTTTGGCAATTTTCCTTCTTTGCAATTTTTTTTCCCTCCAGATCTATCCAATGAGTTTTTAACTGTTCCATTAAAATCTCCCATTATCAAAACTTGGTCATAGGTCAATTAATC
Source organism: Heteronotia binoei (assembly GCF_032191835.1). Lineage (NCBI taxonomy): Eukaryota > Metazoa > Chordata > Lepidosauria > Squamata > Gekkonidae > Heteronotia > Heteronotia binoei. Next base: position 28,965,725 of record NC_083237.1, read on the forward strand.
AAGCTGTTGTATAATATCTTTAAAAAATGCATCCTTTGCACCATTAGGCGCATATAATCCCAATAACAACTTTTTTTTCCATTTAATATTGTCTCTACTGCTACAAATCTTCCATCTTTATTTTTAAACACTAATTTTGGCTTCAGTTCTTGTTTAATATACAAAACCACTCCCCTTTTCTTCTGTTCAGATAATGAAAAAAATTCTACTCCCAATTGTTTGTTCCATAAAAATTTATAATCCTTTTGTTTAATATGCACTTCTTGCAAACAAATTATATTACAGTTTTGTTTCTTAATCCAATGAAATGTTGCCCTTCTTTTTTTTGTGGTGAATTTAGTCCATTAACATTCCAAGACAATAATTTGTAATCCATCATGATGCAAATTCATTATTTTCTTCAAAAAATCTACGCAGCTCCTGAGAATTTGTAATTGTGATTCTCTTCCCCTGGAGTTCAAAACTCAAGCCTTCAGGTATTATCCATCTAAACCTCATTCCATTGTCTCTCAATTTTTCTGTCAACTTTTTATATGTTTTTCTATCACTTATCACTTGCCTTGGCAGTTCCTTCATGATTCTCACTTTACTGCCTCCCACAATCAATGTCTTTTCGAAGTTTTTATTCATGATCCTTCCCACCGTTTCCTTTGTCATATATCTTATAACATCTCTTGGAAAGTTATTTTTCTTGGCAAAAAGTGAATTCACTCTATACATATAGTCATACATGTTTTTAGTCTCTTCAGGGTCTTCATCTAAAAATTCTACAATTATTTTTATTATATATTCTTTTAAATCACCATCCTCTCCTTCAGGTACTCCTCTCAGACGTATCTGGGTCTCCATCAATTTGCAGTCATGGATCGTCACTTTTTCTTGCATTTTTAACAAGGTGGAATCATATACTTTCATTTTGCCTTCTACCTCCTGCATTTCTTAGATGTTTCCTCAGTTTCCTTTCTGAGATCTTCCATATCGTTTTTAATCTCTACAATAATTTTTTTTCAAATCATCTATCATCTCTCACCCCTTTCATCATTCTTGCCTCCATTGCCTCTAATTGGTCCTGCATTTTTTCCAATGAAGTAGCCGTTGTTCAGGGCTGTTTATGTTCAGACATTTAAAAACACCAAAAATTTTATTCTCACAGAGTTCAAATTTAACTATCAGGTTCAAAAGATAAGAGCTTGCTTTTTATAACAAGCTTAATTTCGCCATCCTCGGAGCTTCCTAGACCAAGATATTAATTTTTAAAACTTTTAAACCCTTCAAAAAACCACGAAATTTTGGACCTCACCAATTTCCAATTCAACTATCAGAATCAATAGAGTAGGTCTTGCCCTCTATAACAAGCCCAATTTCGCCTTCCTCGGAGCTCCCAAAGTAAAGATATTTATTTTTAAAGTTTTTAAATCTTCCAAAATGGCGGTCGCAACATTTTACTGCTCCTTGCATTTTTTTCCCCCTTTTAAAAACTTCTGAGGACCACACAAATAATATAACCAATAGTATTTATCTTCTTACCCTCTTCTCAGTTAATTCCAACAGTTTTTAATGTCCTGAATTCTTTAAAAATAGTTTTTTATTTTGGCCTCCCAGCAATGGCCGCCGATGTTTCTCAATGGTATATATTCCTAGAGTAGGTTTTCTTTCCACTACTTCCTGCTCTTGTTACCACGAAGTCTCATTCACACTGGTAAGGAGATTTCAAGATACTTGACGTATTTCCTGTCTTGCTCAGATGTAATGCAGGTCTGTGCCAATATGATGATGTTGCTTTTTCTTCCAGAACTGCAAGTAGACTAAACAATAAATTCCTTTCCACTTTTTAACAGTTTTTAACACTGTCCTTTATATTTATAAAGTCCCAATTTCACCTCTTCCTCCCCTCTTCTTCCAAACTCTCTAAATTTTCTTTTTCCACCTTTTAAATTTGCTTCTTTAAATTATAAATAATTCCAGAATGAAAAATAGTCCTCTGTACCTTTTCTTCCAATTATCCAAGTTTCCACTGGTCTTGCAAAGCTTTAGATGTTTAGCAATGTTCAAGAAGGTTAGGATCCTGTTGAGCTTATATCAAATAAATGACTCTGAGAACTTCTGCAAATGCTGAAAATGCAACTCCTTGAGACCCCTCAAAGAAGCCCCCCCCCGGGACTTCTTTTAAGCCAAGGTAAATCTCATCAAAGTTTTCTGTGCATATCTTGGACTAATCTCTGACTGAGAAAAGTAGGCAGTAAGCCTTCCACTACCCCAAACAAAGAAAAGAACAAGTTCTATGCTGATCTACATAACCTCGTACGGAAGACCCCTACAGAGGACAAGGTGATCATCCTTGGCGACTTCAATGCCAGAGTAGGTAAAGACTCGGAAGCCTGGAAAGGAGTACTTGGCAAACACGGCATTGGCAACTGCAATGATAACGGGTGCCTCCTGCTAGAATTCTGCACGGAGTATCAGCTCACCATCACCAACACTATCTTCCAGCAGAAAAACAGTCTGAAGACAACCTGGATGCACCCACGGTCCAAGCACTGGCACCTTATTGACTACATTCTGGTGCGCCAGAGAGACCTTCAAGATGTCTTACACACCCGAGTAATGCCCAGTGCAGAATGTCATACGGATCATTGTCTTGTACGCTGCAATCTCCGTCTTCACTTTAAATCTACACCCAGGAGAGGCGGTATCCCCTGGAGGAAGTTTCAGGTTGGCAGCCTTCAGTCAGCCGAAGTTAAAGCTGCCTTCCAGGCAAAACTCCAGACAAGAATTGAGGACCCCAGTCGCCTCACAGATCCTTCTCCAGAAGCACTCTGGGAACACCTAAAAACTACCATCCTGTTGACCTCTGAAGAAGTCCTTGGGTTCTCCACAAGGAAGAACAAGGACTGGTTTGACGAGAACAATCAAGAGATCCAAGAATTGCTGGCGAAAAAGATCTGCCTACCAAGCACATCTTGCTCAGCCCTCCTGTCCCAGGAAAAAAGCAACCTTTTGCGCTGTATGTAGCAACCTCCAGCGCAAGCTTAGAGACATTCAGAACGAGTGGTGGACCACGTTTGCAGAGAGAACCCAGCTGTGTGCAGACACTGGTGATTTAAGAGGGTTCTACAAAGCCCTGAAGGCAGTATATGGTCCATCGTATCAGGCTCAGAGTTCCTTGCGTAGTGCAGACGGCCAAGTGCTTCTCACAGACAAGGCATCCATACTGAACCGGTGGTCGGAGTATTTTCAGGTTCTCTTCAGTGCCAATCGCGTAGTTCAAGATCCAGCAATCCACCTCACCCCACTTCAACCAGTGAAAACAGTTGGATGAGATCCCCACCCTAGAAGAGACTGTTAAAGCCATCAAGCAACTGAAAAGTGGCAAGGCAGCAGGAGTTGATGGAATCCCACCAGAGATCTGGAAGCATGGGGGCATAGTACTACATAGCACACTTCACAAAGTACTTGTCACCTGCTGGGAACAAGGCAAACTACCACAGGACTTTCGCGATGCAATCATCATTACTCTACATAAGAACAAAGGGGAAAAGTCAGACTGCTCCAACTACCGGGGAATAACCCTGCTCTCCATTGCAGGCAAAATCCTAGCTAGAATACTCCTGAACAGACTGGTGCCCACAATTGCAGAAGAACTCCTCCCAGAGAGCCAGTGTGGCTTCAGAGCTAACAGGAGCACCACCGACATGGTATTTGTTCTCAGGCAGCTCCAAGAGAAATGCAGGGAACAGAACAAGGGTCTATATGTGACTTTTGTCGACCTTACCAAAGCTTTTGATACCGTTAGCAGGAACGGCCTGTGGCAAATCTTGGAACGTTTAGGATGTCCCCCAAGGTTCCTCAGTATGGTCATCCAGCTACATGAAGACCAGCGAGGCCAAGTCAGACACTGCAACGATCTCTCTGAGCCCTTCCCAATAGGCACAGGCGTAAAGCAAGGCTGTGTTCTCGCGCCAACTCTCTTTACGATCTTCTTTAGCATGATGCTTCAAAGAGCCACAGTAGATTTAGATGATGACGATGGTGTCTACATCCGCTATCGCACCGATGGCAGCCTGTTCAACCTGAGGCGACTAAAGGCCCACTCCAAGACAATGGAAAAACTTATCCGAGATCTACTGTTTGCTGATGATGCTGCACTTGTCTCCCACTCGGTATCACCTCTGCAGCATATGACGTCCTGCTTTTGCAGAGGCTGCCAAGCTATTCGGCCTAGAAGTTAGTCTGAAGAAGACAGAAGTTCTCCACCAGCCTGCACCCCAGGAAGATTATCACCCTCCTTGCATCACTGTGGGTGAATCAGTTTTGAAGACAGTCCAGCGGTTCAGCTACCTGGGGTGCATCATCTCCTCAGACGCCAAGATCGACAAGGAGATTGACAATAGACTGGCAAAGGCAAACCGTGCATTTGGCCGACTGCATAAAAGAGTGTGGAGCAACAAGCATCTGAAAAAAGGCACAAAGATGAATGTTTACAAGCGGTTGTGATGACAGCCCTCATCTACGGCTCCGAATCATGGGTTTTATACCGTCATCACCTGCGACTCCTTGAGCGCTTTCATCAGCGCTGCCTTCGCACCATCCTCAACATCCACTGGAGTGACTTTGTGACCAACACTGAAGTCCTCAAGCGGGCGGAGGTTACAAGCATCGAGGCATTGTTGTTGAAGACGCAGCTGCGCTGGGCAGGGCATATCTCCAGGATGGAAAACCACCGCCTTCCCAAGATTGCCCTGTATGGCGAACTTTCCACCGGCCATCGAAACAGAGGGGCACCAAAGAAGAGGTACAAGGACTCCTTGAAGAAATCCCTTGGTACCTGCTGCATTAACCATCACCAGTGGTCTGACCTAGCCTCAGATCGCAAAGCACGGAGGCACCCCATCCACCAGGCTGTCTCTTCCTTTGAGAACGCACGCATAGCTGGTCTTGAGGACAAAAGGAGATTGAGGAAGAATTGTACTGCTACAGCACCAACCCCAAGTCAGACTTTTCCCTGCAGCCACTGTGGCCGGACCTGCCTGTCCCGCATTGGTCTTGTCAGCCACCAGCAAGCCTGCAGCAGACGTGGACTACTGCACCTTTCTTAAATCTTCGTTCGCAAAGTCAAGCCGAGAGAGAGAGACCCCAAACAGAAGTTCCAGCCTGCTCCCGTTGTGAAAAGCAGCTCAGCTCGACATTTTCCTCCCCCGGAAGTCTCAATCAAACCAGTTTTGAGTCACATGTGTAATTTGTGTGATTTAATAAGAAGAAGAAGAAGAAGATATTGGATTTATATCCCGCCCTCCACTCCGAAGAGTCTCACAGCAGCTCACAATCTCCTTTACCTTCCTCCCCCACAACAGACACCCTGTGAGGTGGGTGGGGCTGGAGAGGGCTCTCACAGCAGCTGCCCTTTCAAGGACAACCTCTGCCAGGGCTATGGCTGACCCAAGGCCATGCTAGCAGGTGCAAGTGGAGGAGTGGGGAATCAAACCCGGTTCTCCCAGATAAGAGTCCGCACACTTAACCACTCCACCAAACTGGCTCTCCAACTATGCACCAAGACAACTATGAGATACAGATTTTCTGAAACAAAATTTTAAAAATTCAATAGCTTCCCTAAAAAAAAGCAAACCTGCAGAAGTAAAAAAAAAAGTTCATACTTCTTCAGAGCCCCAATATAATTTTTTTTAAAGCAACCAAACAACATATCAACCAAGCAGCCTGGTTTTCATTGCTGTGTGGAGAAGGGAAGGAAAGTACATGGCCACCAAATTGGTAGAAAAATGCACAAAATGTCACAAAATGATGTGTGGGAGTTATAAAGACCGAAGTTATCCGATCAGTCCTATTTGCATTACAGTAATCCATCTGGTATCCTGACCTGCATAGTCCAGGCTAGCAAGATCTTGTCAGATCTCAGAAGCTAAGCATGGTCAGCCCTGCCTAGTATTTGGTTGGCAGACATCCAAAGTATACTAGGGTCACGATGCAGAGGTGGGCAATGGCAAACCACCTTCAAATGTCTCTTGTTTTGAAAACCCCACCAGCTTGCTATAAATCAGCTGTGACTTGGTGGCACTTTCCAGCACCAATCAATCCGATACTTGCCATGTATAGCTTTGTTCTCTGCAGCAACAAAATGTGCTGTTTGTGTGCTAGGAAAACAAGATACCCCTAATTCAGAAGCATCTCCTTGGAGAGGTAGCTGAACAATAAAAAGGGAGATAACACCAGTTATTGTACCAAGAAACAAAGATTTAGATTCAATATCTACCTTCCACTAAGCAAATATTTCTCCAGCAGAAGGACTCAAACAGTGTCTTCCTGAAGTAGAGAAAGACTCCTTACCTAGTGGAAGGGGTTGGCATGGGATGCAGCTCATAAATCAGGAAAGGCTTGAGTTAAGTTTTGTTCTCTACATTAGAAATAGCTCTGTGGTTGCCATCTACCTCTTCTCCAAGTTCAAAATGTGTTGATGTCTCCATCTTGCTGCTTTTTTGAGTCACTCCAAGCTTGCTGTTGCCACTCTGTTCACTTGCTAAACTACCCTGGGTTTGTTCCTTCATGCTGGATTGGAAGAAAACAGAGATGATGATGATTAAACTGAAACACACAGAAACAATAAATCATTGCCAATAACTAAATGGAAAATATGAAATTTCCCTAAAACTAAAGAAGTGCATCTCAGATGTCAAAATGTTTTGTAAAAGCCTTGCCATAACTCAATATAGGTTATATGGATGGGATCCAACAATCTTTTCTGCCTGTAAAAAAAAGAAAAGGAGCCCTTTGACCACCCAAAAAGGCTCTGGTGGGGAAGGGATCATGGGGCCAGTATGGGCAAAACCCACATAAAGAACTGGGTGAGACTGAGCAGGCTGAATCCAATTCAATATTTAAATTTAAAAATTAAAAATTTACCTTTTATATATAATTCCCTTTTCATCTTTGCAAATTTGAGCAACCTAAATGGTTTATATTGGGTGGGACTGTGGTGCATCAAGCTTTGACTCGTCAAACTATCAATCGAGAGTACTTGCGTGTCATTGGTTGAGTCTGCTCCTCTCTCCTGCCTGAGTGGCTGTTGCTAGCCAGCAAATCTGATTCTGTCAGTAAAAGGCAACCATCCTTAGTTCTGGCAGTTACAGGTTCTCCCTACTCTCCCATTGGCTGAGCTGCCTGTCACTCTAATTCACAAAGGAAAGAAAGAAACCCTTCCATTGATTGGCTGAGGGAGGGGGGAGGAGGGAAACAGCCAGAAAAAGGCTTCCCTTGACTGGCTGAGGACTCCTCCCTATCCTCCTCTGGAAAGGGGAAAAAATGTTCTTTAGCACCAGGCCAGATACAGAGAGAAAGATAGGGAGGGAAGACACCAAGAGAGATTAAAGTCCTGTGCTTAAGACCAACAACATTATCAGAGACAGACTGTTGGTCTGAAAGGTGTCACTAAAGGCCTCTGAGGCAGAACTCATTGGGGCTAGTCCTGACTACAGTTGCCAGTTCCAGGTTGGTGGGAAATTTCTGGAGATTCTGTAGCGGAGTTTGAGGAGGGCAGAGGAGTTAGAGCTTCAGAGTGGGGCCTGCCAGACGCAGGTTTTTGCTGTGGAAGCTGACTGGGTAATTTTGGGCCAGTCACAAACTTCCAGCCTAACCTGCCTCACAGGATTGTTGTTCTGATCAAAACAGGAAGTGGAGAATGATGTAAGCTGCTTTGGTCCCCCACCCCCGCACTGTGGACAAAGACTGTTCTTTTCCTATGTAGAGGCTGTAGGAAGTGGGAAGGCAATGGAAAGCTGAAATCAGCGGGGCAGATAAAGGGAAGGAGATAGGGTTGTCAACTCCAGGTTAGGAAATTTGTGCTATGGAATTTTCTATGCAGCTAAGGAAAAGGATCCATTTCAGTGGATGAACTGCATATGTTTATCGTGTAGTCCACACTTTCTTGAAGGCTTGGTGCCATATATAAATAAATTGGACTTGATTCATATTTAGTTTTACTTTAACGATGAAAAATATGAGTCTTGTGTTTTTTCTCCACACACAATCTCCAGGTGAGGGCAAGAGATCATTCAGAATTACAACTGCTCTCCAGTTGGCAGAGATCAACTCCCCTTGATGTGTATGTGGGAGAGTCAATGCCTTCACTTGGGTGGGTGGGAAGACAGCAAGGGTGGGGGGCACTCACACAGAGCCTCTTTCTAGAGCCTGTTGTGTTTTTCTTCAGAATGGGCCTATTCCCTAGTTACTGAATAAGATTATGGACATTATATATTCCTTTTTCACAACTGCTTGTCTGATTTTGTTCATCTCTGTGTTGTCCCATTTAGCTGCTGCTTCAACATGTGATGTTTCTTCATATTATTAGCAGGGCTTTTTTTCTGCAAGAGTCCACATGAGCAGAGCTCCACCTGGGCTGGCCAGGGCTGGCTGTGGCTGGCCTGACCCACCATGTAGCAGCCACATGCTCTCAGGCCAGACGATGTGGCCTAATATGCAAATGAGCTCCTGCTGGCTTTTTCTACAAAAAAAGCACTGATTATTAATATTTCTGGCAGACATCCCATCCTTTGACCTGCCATACATACTGCTATCTCATTAGACTGCATTTTTTCATGGCTGGTTTCCTCATGTAAAGAAAATGTCTGCGTGTTTAGAGTGCCCCCTTGCTTCAGATCATTTCCACAACCCTTGAAGTATTTTTTAAAATGTTTCATCTGGCAACATTGCAAGTAAGGAACACATTACATGGGAAAGCACAGGGATATATATTGTAAAGTGCACACAGGTGTGCATTCAAGTCTACCCAAACATAGCAGTGTGCATTCAGGTCTACCCTTATCAGTATTTTCCAGGTATATTTTGGCATCCTGAATGTATCCAGAATTTTTTGAGAGAAACAAAAAAAATCCCAGGAAAAAAAATCCCATATATTTGGGAATTACCAGCAAACCCGAACAACACCTACAGTACAGGGCTAGAGCAGATTGTTCCTGCAGCTCAGCTGTTTTGGGGGTGTCTTCTGCAGTCCCTTTAAACAGAGGATGTTTAAAGAGACTGCAGAAGTCAGTCCACAAAACAGCTGAGGGGAGGGGCACTCTTCCCCACCAGCTCAGCTGGGGCTGTTTTGGGCTGTTGGACTGAACTGCTGAACAAAGCCCCAGTGGAGCCTGCTGGAGAGTTCTCCCCACAGGATCAGCTGCTTGATGGGTTCTGTTGGGCAGTCCAGTTTAAACCAGGCTGCCCAGTAGATCCCTAGCAGAGCATGCAGGGAGAGTTCTATCTGAAGTATCAGGTGCTTTGTGAGCTCTTTTGGGCAGTCTGGTTTAAAGGGACTGCCCCAAAAAAGCCTCAGTTGAGCCACCTCTCAGATGTTTTTTGCAGCTTTGCCACTACTTTTTTTTTATTCTGTATTTTTCAGTTTGGGTGTATTGGATCCTCCCAAAATGCAGGATTTCAAAAAACAAACAAACTCAGATCCAAATACTTTACTGGTATTGGGATCTGGGTTTTTTAAAAATAAGAATCCCATTTTTTATTTTTTTTGTTCAATAGCCCTGAAATGAAAAATATGAAAGTTGGGGGTGGGGATATACACACACCTAAGAAAGCAGCAGCAAATTGGGAGTGTGAGGCTGGGGGTGTTCTGTGCATCTCACCAAAGAAGTTTGAGATAATTTAGGGTGGGATCCTCTGCAGCACTATCAGAAGTCAGTGGTGGGCCTTTCTGCCTTTCTTTTCCCTATCTGGTGCCTGCAAACACCAAAAAAGGCAAAGCTGGAAGCTGGGAGAGTCACAGGGCCCAAAAGCCAAGCAAAATGGATTGGTAGAGTGATGAAGAAGCTGTAAAATTGGGCCTTTTTATCAGTGGAGCTTCTACGTCCAGCAGAAAGGAAGTATATGAGTAGGGTTGCCAGCTCTGGGTTGGGAAATACCTGAAGATTTTGGGGGTGGAGCCAGGGGAAGGTGGGATTTGGGGAGAGGGGACCTCGCCAGGTTATAATGCCAGAGTCCATCCAAAGCAGCCATTTTCTCCAGGGAAACTGATCTTGATAGTCTGAAGATCAACTGTAATAGCGGGAGATCTCCAGCTACCACCTGTAGGCTGACAATCCTACCTATGAGCCAGTGCTTAGTGTTACACTCTAAAAATATGAAGCTGGAATATAATTTATATGAGGCCCTGACATGAATGGCCTAAGCTAGCCTGATCTCGTCAGATTTTGGAAGCTAAACAGGGGTCTGTGAAGGGCGGGGTATAAATCCAAACTCTTCTTCTACTAGAGTTGCCAATCCCCAGGTGGGGGCAGGGGATCCCCCGGTTTGGAGGCCCTCCCCCCGCTTCAGGGTCGTCAGAAAGCGGGGGGAGGGGAGGGAAATGTCTGCTGGGAACTCTATGATTCCCTATGGAGATTTATTTCCATAGAAAATCATGGAGAATTGATCCACGGAGCTCTGGGGGGCTGTTTTTTGGGGTAGAGGCACCAAATTTTCAGTATAGCATCTAGTGCCTCTCCCCAAAATACCCCCCAAGTTTCAAAAATATTGAACCAGGGGGTCCAATTCTATGAGACCCCCAAAAAGGTACCCCTTCATTGTTTCCTATGGAAGAAAGGAATTGAAAAGGTGTGCCGTCCCTTTAAATGTGATGGCCAGAACTCCCTTTGGAGTTCAATTATGCTTGTCATAGCCTTGATCTTGGCGCCACCCCCAATGTCTCCTGGCGCCACCCCCAAGTCTTCAGATATTTCTTGAATTGAACTTGGCAACCCTATCTTCTACTACTATTTGGATGGGAGACCTCCAGTGAGTACCAGGGTCATGACACAAGCAGGTAATGGCAAACCACCTCTGAACATCTTTTGCCTTGAAAACCCTACTGGGTCAGTATAAGTCTTGACAGCACTTTCTACCACCACCATTTATATGAGGCAGCACACAATCAGAAGGAGAAACAATCATTTTAGTAGCTGCTTAGTTTCTTTCTACTACCTGAACAAAAACAGCAAAAAGAGCAGGGCTTTGGGGGAAAAAAACCTTCTGTAATAAGGATTTTTTTTTAAAGGATCCTTCTTTGGAATGAAAAGTGCAGAATTTATAATCATGAGTCAATTTTTTTTGTGGGGCAGCTTAGTTAATGGACAATTTTTTTCTGTGACCATGTTTTTGAACAATGCTTTTGTTGAGAATAAAATTGAAGTGGGGCAGTGCACAAAGCAAGTGAAGTTTACAGGTACCCCAGAAATTCTCAGTAATAATAATAATAATTTTTTATTTATATCCCACCCTCCCCGCCTAGGCAGGCTCAGGGCGGCTTACAAGACATGGTACATATACCATGATATAACAATAAAATACAGTTAATACAATAAAATACAGTTAAAATACAAATTTGTGACTTTAAGTTAAATAAATAATTTAAAACCAAAATAAATTAATGGTGCTAAGTTTCAGTACATATATAAAGATGGCTTGATATCATTGCCAAGATTCCACCTTAGAAGGCAAGTTGGAAGAGGGCGGTTTTACAAGCCCTACGGAACTGGTTAAGATTCCGCATGGCCCGCACCTCCTCTGGCAGTTAGTTCCACCATTGGGGAGCCATTATCGAAAAGGCCTGCTCCCTTGTTGTTTTTAGCTTGGCCTCCCTTGGCCCAGGGATTTTCAGAAGATTTTGCGAACTAGATCTCAGTGCTCTCTGGGGAACATATGGAGAGAGACGGTCCCTAAGGTAGGCAGATCCTCGGCCATATAGGGCTTTAAAGGTAATAACCAGCACCTTGTAACGAATTTGGTACACAATTGGCAGCCAGTGCAGTTCCCGCAGCCTAGGCCGTGCATGTTCCCACCGAGGTAGTCCCACTAACAGTCTGGCCGCCGCATTCTGCACTAGCTGCAGTTTCCGAGTTCGGTACAGGGGCAGCCCCATGTAGAGGGCATTACAGTAGTCCAGCCTCGAGGTGACCGTCGCATGGATCACTGTTGCCAGGTTGCCGCACTCCAGGAAGGGGGCCAACTGCCTCACCCTCCTAAGATGGAAAAAGGCGGATTTAGCAGTGGCTGCTATCTGGGCCTCCATTGTCAGGGAAGGCTCCAGTAGCACTCCCAGACTCTTGATGCTACGCACTGGTATCAGTGACGCACTGTCAAAAGCTGGTAGGGAGATCCCCTCTCCCAGCCTGCCGCGACCTAAGCAAAAGACCTCTGTCTTCGCTGGATTCAGCTTCAGCCCACTCAACTTAAGCCAGCCTGCCACGGCTTGCAGCGCCCAGTCCAGATTTATAGAAACATCGTCAGTCCAGCCGTCCATCAATAGATAGAGATGGGTGTCATCAGCGTACTGGTGGCAACCCAGCCCATATCTCCAGGCAATCTGGGCAAGGGGGCGCATGTAGATGTTAAACAACATCGGGGAGAGAACTGCCCCCTGAGGCACCCCACAATTAAGTAGGTGTCTCTGGGACAGCTCTCCCCCAATCGCCACCTTTTGTCCCCAACCCTCAAGGAAGGAGGAAAGCCACTGTAAAGCTAGCCCCCGAATTCCTGCGTCAGCGAGGCAGTGGGTCAGCAGCCAATGATCGACCATATCGAACGCAGCCGATAGGTCTAACAACAGCAATACCGCCGAGCCGCCTCGATCCAGATGTCGCCGGAGGTCATCCATGAGGGTGACCAACACTGTCTCCGTCCCGTGGCCCGGGCAGAAGCCGGACTGGTATGGATCTAAGGTGGAAGCGTCATCCAGGAAACTCTGTAACTGCAATGCCACCCTCTCTATAATTTTGCCCAAAAAGGGCAAATTTGATACTGGCCAGTAATACGCCAATTCAGCCGGATCTGATATAACCTTTTTCAAGAGGGGGCGGACCACTGCCTCTTTCAGGGGTGTTGGAAAAAAGCCCTCCGAAAGAGATCTATTTATGATGTCCCGTATAGGACATCTTAGCTCCTCCTGGCAAGCCTTAATTAGCCAGGAGGGGCATGGGTCCAGATCACAAGTAGTTGGGCGTGCAGTGACAAGGATTCTGTCAACTTCCTCCAAGTTGAGTGAGTCGAAACAGTCCAGGATCAAACCGGAAGACACGCACGGGGCCTCGAGTTCACATACTGTATCCAACATGGCAGGGCAGTCGTGGCGGAGCGACTGGACCTTATCTGCAAAAAATTTCGCAAAAGCCTCGCAGCCAATCTCCAATTCCTTAACATTTGGCTTGCCTTGTGGCAATGTAGTAAAATTCCGGATTATCCTAAACAATTATGCCGGGCGCAAATTATACTTGTTCATACCTTTCTACCAGCTCTGATGTACGATGTTCCTGCTGCTGCCTGTATTCCTGATCCTTCAATGTGGATTGAACATCTGTCACAAGGCTCAAATGAGATGATCTGTATATCTTTTGCAGTAACATTTGGGTACTATCTGCCTTTGAACTGATTGATCCCTAAGGCGGGGGAGGGGGGAGAATGTGTAAATCTGTCTGTCTGCTAGGACAATTAGCTCTACAGTGGGCTTTTGATATTCAAGGAAGTTTTGACAAAGACAATGAACACTGATGTTCAAAATAAGAAAAGGACAGAAAAAGGAATGAGTACAGTATCTACCTACCCTAGCAGCACAGAGCTGAGCTAGATATAGAGATCAGCAGTAATATTTGAAACATATGGAGAAGCAGGGTCTATAAGCTGTATGGAGGGGTGGAATTCTAGCAGAAGCTCTTTTGTATATTAGGCCACACACCCCTGATGTAGCCAATCCTCCAACAGCTTACAAGGCTCTTAGTACAGGGCCTACTGTAAGCTCCAGGAGGATTGGCTACATCAGGGATATGTGACCTAATATACTAAGGAGCTCCTGCTAGAATTCCACCCCTGGCTGTATGTTGTAGAAAAGAGAAAGAGTCCAGTAGAACCTTAAAGACTAATGAAATCTATGACAGGGTGTGAGCTCATTTTTTTAGATACAGCTAGAACGTCAGTCCATCTGTCCTTATATCTTGAAGAGTGAAGTGATTTCGGGCGCTGAATGACAATAGCAGGCATGATATGCAGAGGGGTAATAGGTGTGGAGAAATCAGCACTGATAATGAGCTGTCTGTGTTAGGGACAGGGAGTATTCTGTTCAGATTCTTGGACTTCTCATCATTCCAAATCAGGAATGGAGGCCTGAAATACTGCTTAGATCTAGCATGATGTATCCAATCTCAGCTATTTTGTCATAATGGCATCTTGAAGTCACAACTAAATTGGGAACAGGTACTTTAAAAAGAAGGTTAAAACAGGTCAGTAGATCCTATCATGGATTTTACACATAATGTATAGTTTGATCCTTAGCAATCATTTCCCCGTTCCCAGAACAAAAGAGGAAGAAAAATTATCTGGGTTCCATTTGTAATCACCACACTTACCATATCTTCTGTCAAAGCTCTGTATTCCTCAGAAGCAACTGCATGTGTCACAAAAGATGGCAGTGTCCCATACAAAGGGCTAGGCAGACCATCTTCCTCACCAAACTCCTGCTGAACACAGCAAGGACCTATCAACTTGGAGTTCTATAAATATTTTATGTGGTTTTAGTATCTCCCCTCAAGGTAGTATTTTTATTGAGAGATAGCATTGTTTCCCAGGACCAAAACTGCAATGCTTCATCATGGAGAAAATGCTGTTCCTTTTTCAGCTAGTGTATCCATACTACTGCAACTGCTGACTGTGGAAATATCAATGGCAAATACTGGGTCATTTTGTGTGACATCACTAGCGATAACTAAAAACTCCCTACCCATACGCCATTCTATGAACTTCTGTTTTATAATTAAAAGTGATGGATCTGTGTTGTTGCAGTGGGATGATCATCCACTATTCACTTAAAAAACATTGTAGCCCCATCTTCTTGTACTGTTTCCATTTCTGAAACATATACATTTCCTCTGAAAGCTTCCTTGCTGATTATGGTCTTTAAAAATGCATACTCCACTCTCCCCATGGGGACTCAAAGCTCATCTAAGCTCATTTTTAAGGGGAAAGCTGAAAACAGCAGCTCCCAAAAATGTTACCCCCACCCATTCCCAAGGAATGAGATATCTGGTGCTAGGTTAGGGTTTATGTGAGAACAGCACTTAAACTGTGGTCTTTCATTGTCTAAGCAGGCCCCATGTAGCCAGCACAATCTCAAGACACAGGGCTACCTAAGGAAGTCTGAGCTTCATTCCTTTGCATAGTCAGAGCAATGACATAACAATGCAAGAAGAAATATTAGTGTGTGGCAATTTCTTACTTTCTGGGATTCTTCAATCTCCACAGAGAGTGGCTGTGCTCCGGCCTGTACGCAGCAGGTCTTCACATTTTCTAGGGAATTTCTCAGCAGCCTGCATCAAACATTTACAGTAAGGAAGTATGTTGAGTTCAAGAAAGTGGTTAATTTTGGTATGACACCTATATACAGGAGACAGGAACATCCCAGATTTGGTACACAGAATTTATTTAGTTACAGGATATTAAAAGATACTGGAGAGGGTGTAAAGACAACTTGCTGTCCCAAATCAAGGACACCTCTCCTCAAAGTTATGTTTTAGTCAAACAACACATTAGTTTTTTTCCTTCCTCTAGCAACTGAGGAAAGGGTAGTTGCAAAATTCTTATTGCGTCCTGGCAAAGGGGAAGACCACAACTATTTGTGTATCTGTCAGTGACCATTTAGGTAAGAAGGTACAAAAGTTTAAATTAGTTGGCCCTCAATGTTCTTTTTCCAGTACTGAGTTTAAACATTCAGTAAACATCTGAAGAAAAAAAATCATTTCAGATTCTCAATACTAGACAAAACTGGGTCATATATCATGACATGCATGCATAAGAGAGTAAATAATGATGGACAGATCGCAGAGACAACAAAACCGCTACCTCTGGTGATAGCCAATTCAGCCTCATATGTCCTGTCACCTGAATCCTCCATAGTGGGACTGCCTGGTACTAAAAAAAGAGTCCCCACCTATTCCAGCACCCTGCTCAGACACTTTCTGGATGTATTGTTCTTGGCAAGTCACAGGATAGACAGCCTCATGTTCTAGAAAGAGCAAGCAGCTGACAACCGCCTCTTTTATGGATAAATTCTCTCACTCAACTGTTATCAGTTTTATGCATTTAGAGGCCGTTATTTTTAAATTCACATCTGAACACTTAGTAATTGGGGGAATAGAAGGCACTTCCATTATTACTATCACAGCACAATCCTATCCAAAGTTCCCTCAGCCTAATCCTAGTGGATTTAGACTAGCGTAAAACTGGAATAATTTAGCATAAATTTGCACTGTAAATTAATTAAAATCTGTCTCCTGAATCATCCCTAAAGTTTAGGATGGGTCTCCACAGCTTAATAATAACCTGTCCAGATGCAATCACACACCCTGAAAACTTTAAAGTCTTCTATCAAAAACCACTCAGAATGAAAAGATCTTTTGAGCAACTTTGAGAACATAACTGCATTTTGAACAAAGCAGGAGTCAAGTTGACTCCTTGATTCCTGCTTTGTTCAACTGCTTCAGACCAACACATCTGCCTGCTTGGATCTATAACTGCGTTTTGTGTGTGTGTGTACACGCATGTACACCATCACAGAAATTAAGGAGGTCAAACTAGTCATAGGCAGGTAATACTTTATGACTAACATTCTTAGAAACACAGAGCATATATAGTTAAAAAGTTAGATCCCTGCATATTTTGCCTGGGAATATATTTTATACATTCAAAATTACTAAGGCGCTCCAGACCATAGGACGCACCTTCCTCCTGGGAGGCGATCCGCTGCCTCCACCTCCGATCCCGCTGCTTCCCCCGCGCCTGCCTGCCTGGCTCCAGCTCTGTTTCCAGCAAGCGCTGGGATCGCTCCACGCTGCCCCCACCGCAAACCCAGCGCTTCGTGAGCGATGGCTGCGGAGGGGCAGAGTGCTTCCTCCGTGCCTGTCTGCCTGGCTCCAGCTCTGACGCTTACAGCAAGCGCCAGGATTGCTCCCTCCACCCTCCGATCCCGGCGCTTGCTTTAAGCGTCAGAGCTGGAGCCAGGCAGACAGGCACGGAGGAAGCACGCTGCCCCCTCCGCAGCCGGCACTCGCGAAGTGTTGGGTTTGCAGTGGGGGCAGCGTGGAGCGATCCCAGCACTTGCTGGAAGCAGAGCTGGAGCCAGGCAGGCGGGCGCGGGGGAAGCGCCGGGATCGGAGGCGGAGGCAGCGGATAGCCCCCCCCCCGGAGGAAGGTACGTCCTATTGTCCCTTCGCTCCATAAGACGCACACACTTCCCCCCCCCCACTTTTTTTTTGGGGGGGGAGTGAGTCTTATGGTCCAAAAATTACGGTATTTCCCTGTTCATGACATGAGGTGACTTTATCAACAATCTTGACAAAATCACAGAGCCCTGGCTGGGTACCATACCTTGGTACTAGAGATAAATGGCCCATTCTTGCCCATCCTAACCAGGAACAAAAAAAGACCCATCTTAAAGAGTACTTATTTAACAATACTTGCCCTTTTCTATCTTCACAGGAATGGCATAGCTGCTTTTGAAGCCTGAGGACTTCCAGTTTCAATTTCTGTACAAATATCACAGAGAAAAGTGGGTTACAACTGTTTGACAGCTACTATGGCCACAAAGACAGAACAAAGGAAAACAAAACAGATCAGGTGTATGTGCTGGCCTACAAAAGTATAAGGTCTAGTTTTCTAGTGGTGCCATGTTCAATTCTCTGAGAATTCTAGTGTTTCATATTTGGAAAGAGTATGATTCTGTTAAAAGTTTTTGATTCTACATACCTATTGCCACCTACCTAGGAGTCCACAAAGTCTCTCCGTTGGATAGGACTCTAAAGTATCTGCCATTGATTGAAAATATTTTATTTGGAGTCTGCATCCCTAGAACCTGTTGTTCATCACTACCCAGGCAGTGGTCTATTTTGCCAATTCTGACAGAATATTATAGCCACATAAGAGAAGCCATGTTAGATCAGGCCAATGGCCCATCCAGTCCAACACTCTGTGTCACACAATGGCAAAAAAAAAATTATATATATATATACACACACATACACACACACACACACACACACACTGTGGCTAACAGCTACTGATGGACCTCTGCTCCATATTTTTATCTAAACCCCTCTTGAAGCTGGCTATGCTTGTGGCCGCCACCACCTCCTGTGGCAGTGAATTCCACATGTTAATCACCCTTTGGGTGAAGAAGTACCTCCTTTTATCCGTTCTAACCCGACTGCTCAGCAATTTCATTGAATGCCCATGAGTTCTTGTATTGTGAGAAAGGGAGAAAAGTACTTCTTTCTCTACCTTCTCCATCCCATGCATAATCTTGTAAACCTCTATCATGTCACCCCGCAGTCGACGTTTCTCCAAGCTAAAGAGTCCCAAGCGTTTCAACCTTTCTTCATAGAGAAAGTGTTCCAGTCCTTTAATCATTCTAGTTGCCCTTTTCTGGACTTTCTCCAATGCTATAATATCCTTTTTGAGGTGCGGCGACCAGAACTGCACACAGTACTCCAAATGAGACCGCACCATCGATTTATACAGGGGCATTATGATACTGGCTGATTTGTTTTCAATTCCCTTCCTAATAATTCCCAGCATGGCGTTGGCCTTTTTTTATTGCAAATGCACCATGTCTTGACATTTTCAGTGAGTTATCTACCACGACCCCAAGATCTCTCTCTTGGTCAGTCTCTGCCAGTTCACACCCCATCAACTTGTATTTGTAGCTGGGATTCTTGGCCCCAAGAATCTTTGCACTTGGCCACATTGAACCGCATCTGCCACGTTGACGGCCACTCACCCAGCCTCAACAGATCCCTTTGGAGTTCCTTACAATCCTCTCTGGTTCTCACCACCCTGAACAATTTAGTGTCATCCGCAAACTTGGCCACTTCACTGCTCACTCCCAACTCTAAATCATTTATGAACAAGTTAAAGAGCATGGGACACAGTACCAAACAAACACAGTACCAAACAAAATCAAGTGCATGTTGCATAATATATAAACCACTCTGGGTAGACTACTACTAGGTCCCAAATAAGATCTCTGTTACCTGTACCATCATTTGGTATTCATCTAGAGTCACTGTCAACTCTTCAGTTTGTTTCTGTTTCTGGGAAAGACAAAAAATAATCATAACAGTCAGTAGAGGATTATGATAATCTTGTGTTAATGCAAACTGCGATCTAACACTATAAAAAATAGCTTCTTTTCACAGAGTTAGGCCTAGTCATGATATTGCAGTGACACCTACTGATTCAAGAAGGCAGAAGCACTGTTAACTCTTGTAAAACAGGCTTCTGTCTTTTATTTTCCATGTACTCTACATTACCAGAGGAAGACCACATAACTTACTTCAGCACTAGCCAAACCCCTTCACATTGCCACTTTCTACATGCACTCATGCAGGCAGCCTTGTTTCCAAATGGAAATGCAGGTAATTAGAAGCATGATAAAACTGTTCTTGCCACAGAAGTGGACAAGACAAAAGACTGAGAATTCCACATAGTCCATGGTTGACCAAATTCAACAGCATGCAAAATGCTGAGGCTTGAACCCATGAACAAATTCCCTGAACACAAGACTGCCTCAGCCATATTCACTTCCATTTGCATAAGATCAATGGTTTTGGTAATGGAGGCCCTAGCAGAGGAGGAAGCGAGTTCTGTGCCAGTAGACTGTCTAGTGTGCATGGAACTTCTTCATGAGATCCAAGTGTAAATTTTTATTAAACCAACAGAGTAGCAAGCTTTCACATTAAAACAGAATTCTTCCCTGCAATGTGCCTCCTTGCCTATAGTAGTTGGAGCTGCTACTCCTACCCCCAACATCACTGAACTGGACAGAACGGAGCCCTTAACTCCATCAGGGTGTCCAGCAGCGCCATGTTACGCAGAGCTGTACTCTTTTGAGCCCACTGAAGTAAATAAATTTAAAAGGATCAAACTGAGTTAACCCTTTCAATTTGGTATTACTTCTAATTTTCAATTTGGTACTTTTTGTTAGATGCAGCTCACCTTGTTAAGGTCTGTATCTTTGCAAGAGATAAGATTTTCACACTCATAGAGCTGAGACTGCAAGAAAGGAACAATAGTGCAAATAACTGTCCTGCTTTCTTACAAAAATAAAGTATAACATAAACTATAAGAACAGAAGATATCAGCCAAACTAACACAGCAGCAATATTTTAACGATACTGTATATGTTCCTCAGATCATTACTACCTTAATTTTGGCCTTCTCTGTACACAGCTGTTTGATTTTATTCTTACAGTTTTCTTTTTCCAGAAGCAACTTCCTGTTCTGTAAGAAATACACACCAGAAATTTAACATAAAGAAGAAGAAGATGAAGATATTGGATTTATATCCCGCCCTCCACTCCGAAGAGTCTCAGAGCGGCTCACAATCTCCTTTATCTTCCTCCCCCACAACAGACACCCTGTGAGGTGGGTGGGGCTATCTCCTCTTGTGTTGAAGTAGTAAACTATATCAGTTATGTTTCAGCTGGTCTTTTTTCCAGCTGAATGTGGAAACTGAGAACATCAAATATCCATGTACATTAATCACAAATAATTTCATTCGATAGGTCAAATGTAGACTATTCCCCACCATACTGTTTGTATTTGGTGGCCAGATGCAAAAGGAACAGGGTCCTCCCCTAAGCCCTATATACCCTCCTTTTTTACATTTGTTTGGGTCATGCTCTTGAAATACCAGCATGGCAATAGGAGTCCTTTTTTGCCCTTGCTTACCTCTTCCTGCAGGCTATCTACTTGAATCAAGAGGCACTGCTGTTCTTTTTCCTAAAGTTTAAGGGGGAAATTCTTAGTTTGACTGGTTTTTAAAAAGGACACAGAATTCTGACATCACATTTTACAGCCACAGGCTGATTCCTAGAGTGGTTCTGGGGTTTGCATACATATGGAAACTTGTGAAAAATGGGCCGTCCACTTTAGACTACTTGTCCCATGAGCAGCAACTCCCATGAATCCAGACATAGTTCACAGGAAGCCACATGGGTAATATTACACAATAAATGTTCAGATTTGTGCAGCTACATGAAACACTACAGGAGGCTGCCCACAATTTCACAGCAACTATGAAGAAAACCTACACCCTACCCCAAAAAGTAGTGAGTTCAATAACTTACTGCAAATTAAGACAAAAGCGCCTCCACTTTACCAAAAAGGAATGTTTATGAATCAACTCCACAAATGAATATTCAGAAGCACACTCACCAGCTGCCGACCTTGCGTGTGAAATTTGCTGTTCTCCTCTTCCAAATTTTTGCAAAAAAACTTCAGATCTTCTAATTCATTTGCCACTGCTCTAGCTTGTTCTAGGGCTTGCTGGGTGCTGTAATGCAGGGCAGTAGATGTTTACTTAAAATTCTCTGCATTTCTAATTTTACTGTATTTCAGCTATGCAAGGAAGAGCCAAAGGAGCTGGGGAATTAAAGAGTGTCAATAATATTAGGAGGAAAGGACCATAGTCCAAGCTGGAAAATAATAGATTGCCTCCAAAATTTCCATTCTGCTAATAATGGAGTCAGCATAAGGAGCCTTTCTCTATTACAATGTTACAATGAAGGTTGTTACAATGAAGGTATGCTCCACCATTCACAGACCAGAAACTCTGGATCCAGCCCATTGATTAGAAGGCACTGTACTGGGCTTGGGGGGAAATAGAGCTGAAACAAGGGGACAGAGTACACAGGAGCCACTTATTGGATTACAGAAGTATTTGTAAATTTCCTTCAACATAGCTCTCAAGATTGCAAAGCCTCATATAGATAATAATCTTACCTTCTTTCCCATACCCATATTTCTTTTTACTGAGCCTACTGGCCTAGGAGTGCCATCCTCCAGGTGGTGGCTGGAGATCTCCTGGGATTGCAACTGATCTCCAAAGATTAGTTCCTCTGGAGAAAATGGCAGCTTTGGATGGTAAACTCTGTCACTTTACTGTTGAGGTCCCTCCCCTTCCCAAACCCCACCCTCCTCAGGCTTCACCCCCAAAATCTCCAGATGTTTCTCAATGCAGAGCTGTCAAGTTCAACCCTACTCTCTACCTCCTCAGATTAGCACTGATTATTAATCAATCTTAACGCACACTCTCAGCTTTCCTTTCAGCTCAACAATCTCCTCAGAAAGTCGCAAATTGAGCTCTTCTGCAGTCTCAATCGTCCTTTGCAACTTGATGTTCTGCACAGCTAGCTGCTTGTTCCCATGCTGCAAATCTTCAATGCTGTTCATCAAATCTGCCGCCTCTTCTCTTTTTTAGGGGGGGGGGGGAAGGAAAAAGGTAATAAGTCAGAGATGCAAAACAGAAAATGCTAATTAGAACACTACAGCCATCATCATTATTATTTGTCACTTCCCCTTTGAACAACACGGATACATCTTGGATATCGTTCTGCCCAAAGGCTGCCAGCTCTGGGTTGTGAAATACCTGGAGATTTCAGGGATGCAGCATAGGGAGGGTTGTGTTTGGAAAGAGGAGGAACCTCAGCAGGGTATCATGCCATAGGGTCCACCCTCCAAAGCAGGCATTTTTTCCAGGGGAACTGATCTCAATTGTTAGTAGAGCAACTGTAATACTGGGAGATCTCCAAGTTTCTCCTGGAGGTTGGCAGCCCTTTTCCGTAGACACTACAGATAGTTAGGTCTTGCTGATAGAGTCAAGCCAACAAAGATTTTCTAGAATGCAGAAAACAAATATATTTCTTTTAGAAAGTGAGGCTCTGATTTGAATCAATGCCCCTCAGGTTGGACGGCTATTTCTCTTTTTAAAATATCACAAAGATCTACTCACAGATTCCCCTAGTATCACGTTTTGGCCCTAAAAGGGTAGTACTTAACAAATGTTCACTGGACAGTCTTTGCAAATGCTTCTTCTAACCCATCAGGACTTCCCGTCCAAAAAATTGAAAAACTGAAATCACATGTGCAACTTTCAGCCACTCTCCTGCTGTTGGTATGCACATGTGAAAAACAGAAAGTTTTAAGTACACTTGTGTATTAACTGATGGTCACACAAGAGAGTTAATTTAAGATTGCATTCTAACCTTCCTGCTCTTTTCAGTCTGCATGAGATTTCAATCAAAGATTTTCCAGCTGCTTTGCAAGAATGCCAAAACATGTTATTTTTTAATTTATTAATCAGCATACTCAGGCCTCAGATTCAGTGGGAGCTCACATGAGCACAGCTCCTGAACCTTCCTGAGAGTTCCACCTCCTCCTGAGAGTTCCACCTCCTTGTCCATTGAATAGTATGTGCAGCTACATAACAATCCCTGAATTAGCTCCACCACCTATTTCTCTACAAAACGACCCCTGAGCATACTCATGTATATCTTTGGAAGGAAAATGCTATCAATTTGGCAGTTCTCTATATGGGCTTTTCTCCCAAAAACCAGAAATAGATTGTATTTTAAACAGCAAATTTCTTTACAAGAGAGGAAGCCATCTGTGCAATGACAGTGCTGTGTACCAAAAGAGGCTGCATTACTGACCACACTATATTTAGAAAGCTAAGGAGAGTGCCCCCTCTTTCTTCATTTGTTCCTTTTCTTTTTTCAGCACAAGCACTCAGCAGATGGCAATATGCAGATATGGCCTATAAACTTCTTGGGTACTGTCTAATCTTCTAGATAAGACACAGATTAACAGCCATCTCTCCTGCCTTATTATCAGCCTGAGAAAGTAAATCAACACTGGATGATCTTTCCTTGTTTGCCACACTCTTTCTTACAGTTGTATCCTCTCCTTTGTGCTGGTAGAAAACATTGACTCACCACTGATACAAGGGACAATGCCTGCCTAATCTTTATGATATTGTAAAGTACAAAGAAACTCAAAAATAACAAACTGTAGGGAAAGGGTATTAAAATTTTCCATCTTTTCTTTGTACAGTTCCTCAACCTAATGCTTCAACAGACCATGTATATTATTTTCATTCATTTATTAAATGTTTTTATATTATCAATTCTCTAAGTCTGATCTCTGTAAACACACCATGCCTATTTAGTCTTGTTACTGAAGTACAGTAATGGGGAAGAGCAGAGAGTGAGCTTGCCATCCCTGGAGTTGCAATAGCTCCATACTGCAAAACTGCAACTGATTATTGACTGTCCCCATGCTAGCTTGTAGGAGTGAAGAGAGAAATGAGGAGACTAGGCAGGGCCTCTAAGTGTAGACTGCTGGATGTGTAAATCTATCCACAGGGAGATAGTCTTTGAGTCACTGGTAGCCGTTAACTGCCCAGTTTGTTCTTGGTACTCACCCAGGAGTGAGGGGGAAAGGACAGAGGAGCTGAGTAGAGTGAGGATGGTTGCTGAGTTTTTCATCCTTCTGGGAAGCCAAAGGAAACAGGGCTTGCGAGTATGTTCCTTCATAGCCAACTTTGTATGTTCCTTCATAGCCAATTTCCCACATTAAAACCTTTATATAAATTAACAGTATGCCTTAAGACTCAAGAAAAGCAGGATCTAGTTATACGCATGCAATTTGTCCATGACTCTTGTTTGTATACCTCTAATACACTGTGTCATCCTAACAGGAAATTTACTGTGCCCAGCTCCCCATCTCATAATATCAATTCATACCTTTCCATGTATGCCAAAACAATTCATTTAACATGAATGTCAAAACAATTTTCCTAAGGCAATGTATATGACTTCTGAAATTACAAACCCATCTTTTCTGCAATCTGATATCCAGTCCTTCATGACTTGATGAAAGGTAGGAAAGTCAACAGCAATGCCTCTCTCTTCTGGATCCAGTCTTGTATAGAGAGACTGAAACCTCCAGTCTTCAAAGCTCTGCCCGGTCATCTCCTGTAAGTATTCAATGATTCGGAAAACAGACACCTCTCCTATAACCAGAACACAGGTGAGCAAAATCATACAGGTAGCTAGAAAACTCCAAAGACAGAGTTATTTAGAACTACTTTAATTTTGACTATTCATTACCTCTTGAAGCACAGACCAATAACGAATAGCAGATTCCTGTTTCTTTTCCTTTAAAAATTCCTTATATCGATTTTTTTACGCTCCTTAGAAGGCTTAGGGATCTCAAATCCTATTTCCTTCTAGCCATCCTAACAACTTTCTGGGGGTATCTTTTCAGCTGTAGACACTCCCAATCAAACCAAGCATTTCCAGCAGAACTAAAACACTTAACTGGTTCCTTACACATAAGCAAGGATTTTAAGTGTTGAACAATATTTTCATAATAATCAACCACATCAAAATCTTTTTTTTGAACCCATGATTTCCATCGAGACCACTACATAATCAATAGCACTTGCCCAATGGGCAGAAATATATGTAAAAGCCCTTCCCTTAAAATCCAAACCTGAACCATTTAACAAATACAGATTGAACATTGACAAGAACTCCAGAAACTTCCTACCAGCTTTGTTAATAATGGGATCCTGCAGCAATCTCTCATCCGTTATATACCCTGTATTCATAACTCCTCCCTCAGTCAAATCACTTCGCCTGAACCAATTCTGGTATTAAAATCTCCTCCCAGGACAACTTGGGCTTTTGGGAATTGAACCACTGACCTTTCCAATAAAGCAAATATAGCTTATCCCAAGTGAATCACAATTTTTCCTTCCATTTTCTTTAGAGGGCAAATAAATATTTATACACAACACAGTTCCCAATGATGGGCCATTTAACAACAGAACCAGCACAAGATTGCCACAATCATGAGATATCAACTCAACTTCAACATGAAGGGTCCCCCTGATAGCAATAACGAGTCCCCCACAACCTCTTCCCTTGTTATGGATCTTAACAGCGGGGGAATTATATATGTTGCAACCTTCTATAAGGGAGGGGATGGCTTCAGAGCCCACGTCTCTTGTAATAAAAATATATCAGCATGGTCTTATCCATTTGTATAATTTATTTGCTCCCAAGTATCTCCCATCCTGTCCAAAGCTCTGACACTTACCCAGCCATCAAAGCTTTGTAAATGTAAAGGATCCTCCAGGCTGAAGACAGTGAAATGGCCAGCTCACATGTTGGCTAGAATCTGGCACCCAGAAGAAGAGTTTTGAATCACAAGGCGGGGAGGGGCAAAGAAGAGATAAAATCCCTTGGCAAAGAGAGAGAGGGGTCTGTTCTGGTAGATTTGCTCTAGAAGGAGCTCTCATACCTGTGTTCCATCTTGATGGCTGCCATCATCATGTGGAGCAGTCAAAGGGCTGCCTGGACAAAGACTCCTAGATAATAGCAAGCCTTTAGACTGCTGTAAGCTTAGAATAAGACCAGCTAGGACATGTCTACAGTTGCAAGACAAAGAATTTCTTGTTTATTCCCTTTGTTTCTGCTCCTTGCTCAATCCATTGTTATGCAGAGTTATGTGTGTCGACTTTTTCCTTTTAATAAATCATTTACTGTTTTTAATGCTGGTAGTAGTTCTCCATTCTACATAGACCTCCACCGCTCAAATATACTATTCAAAAGAGGCATCAAAGGAAGAGAGGCAGTTGACAGCTCAATTGCTAATCCTCTGTAAGTATGCAAGTACAGTAAACTGGCAACCAGTCACTGAGTAAGGGGAGATATGGGCACTAGATAAAACTTTTAACTGGCAACACAGAAGGAAATCTGGGCGTGCTGGCCTGGTAATATCAAAACCGACCAGCTTGTGGCAGTGCACCAAAGGAGAAGTGCAGAATAACCCCTGCAAGAGTTTGGAGAATGGTATGAATCGAGTAGAGACTCAGGATGACTACTGGTGCCTAGATGCCTCAGAGCATTCAAACAGAGTGGGTCCCGTGTTTGTTAACAATTGAATAACTCAAAGGGACACATGAAGCTGCCTAGTATTGAATCCAACCCTTGGTCTTTCAAGGTCAGTATTGTCTATTCTGACTGGCAGCAGCTCTCCAGGAAGAGGCCTTTAGCGTCACCTACTACCTGATCCTTTTTAATGGAAGATGCCACAGACTGAACCTGGGACCTTCCGCTTATAAAGAAAATGCTCCATCACTGAGCAACAACCCCTTATTTAAAAAAAAAAACCTTTAGGGGGGGTGTCTATCTTTCTCCCAGGAATTATTGCCATTAGTTACCCCCAGGGCTTTTTTTGTAGAAAAACCCCAGCAGGAACTCATTTGCATATTAGACCACACCCCTGACATCCCATTGTTTTGCACAGGGCTTTCTATAGAAAAAGCCCAGGATGACCTCATTTACATATTAGGCCACACCCCCTGACACCAAGCCAGCCAGAAGTGCGATCCTGTGTGTTCGTGCTCAAAAATAAGCCCTGGTTACCCCAGATTTCCTGCTAATTTTCCATAGTAATATTTGACTGCACTGAGATGAGGTAAAGAGCTAGCGTATGGTCCTAAAGATTTCTGGCACTCATGCTAATCAATACTGTAAAAGGCACCTTAGCAAAACAAAACAAATCTGTTTTCCTACTAGATTTGAAGACTAAACATCTCCATGTGGCATTAAAAAGCTTTCTACCTGTTTGTTCTGGATCACAGGCCTTGAATGTGCATTTCAAAACATTCTCCTCTGAGCACTGACTGGCACTCAGGATGATGTTCTTGCTGCTGACGCCAGTGCTGTCCCATGACTCCACTAAAGAACAAGAGGAAGTAACATTAAATGTAAATTAGATTTTTTTTCTAAGCCTGGATTATCTGCAGTCATCCTTCCGGGGCTGTTATGAAATGTATTTACAATCCCATTACTAAGGTGAGGATGTCTTGAATAAATCTGCTTGGAAAAAAGCTTGGTGGGGAATTACATATATCAATTTAGTATGTCACTATCCATACTAGGCAGTAAGGCAGTGGTAAAGACTAAAGAGAAATCTAAGGTAACATCACAAGAAAAGCAACTGCCTGTTTAATTATTTTTCTCCCCTCCTAAAAGGGCCAAACTAGACATGAGGCTTCCCAGGGTTACAGTCCACCAGATGGTAAGACAGCCCATGATGGTAAAACAATCTAATCATTATAGACTAAAGTACCTACCTGCCTGAAAGAAACCCTTGGGTTGGCCTGTTACAAACTCATAAAGAAGATGCCTTTTTCATGAACTTAACTGGAGAGAACAAACTGTCTTCCACAAGCAGAAGCTTCTCACAAAACATAAACTGTTACAAACTGATTATTTCAGCAATGGCCAACACCTACTTTCTGTTAATTCCGTTGTTAATTCTGCATTTCCTGTATTCTCTTGAGAGTTGTGACACACATCCTCCATCACTGCACATAGATATGTTCCTGGATGAGGAATTTCACTTCTTTGGGAGCAATTTTTAAAGGGAAAAGTGTTAAAATCATTTATTGCTCTACATGTAGCAAACAAAATATCAACACATTAAGTTCTAGTATCTACACAGCAAGAAGTTTCTTCAGGTAATTGTTTACCAGGTTTTGTGGAACTAATTAAAACACTTACACTATCACTCATTTAAAAATCAGAGTAGACAAACTAAAGGCATGAAAATCCCATATATTCCAAGCCCAACAGTCTGAAAAATCACTGAAGGTTGATTGGTTTTAATCACAGCATTAAGAAACCCCATGATGATGAAACTGGTATTAATTTCCATTCCCTTTTGTTGATATAGTGCTTAAACTTCAACTACGTTACATTTTCTGCCATCAGAATTCTATCAGAGTTATGAAAACTAAGATCGATTTGAGTTTAAATGTGGGCCTCAAAGTTTGGACTGGGAAAATAATTAAAATGACAAAACAAACAAACAAACCTCAGCCGCCGCCACCCCCAGCATTGTGCAGTTCATATGCATGAAAGGCAGAGGTTTTCAACTCTCTCATACACAAAAAGCACAAATGACCGTCTCTCCAGCCATAGCTATGGAAAACATTTGCCACAGCTTATGAAAATAAACATAAGAAACATATATCTACAACAATATCAATTCATATGAGGGTACTATTATAGTAATGATTTTCAAAATTATTTGGAGTGTCCCAGTCTATTTTAATAGTGCATTTTGTACATGGTGGCATCACATATTGCCTCATTATTAGAGCCTCAACTTTCACTTCACAGTAATTTTGAAAGATATCTGTATATTATTTGGGGAAGGTTAGGGTGCTGCTTTAGAAGAGAAAATTAGTGGAGTTTTTGGGGCATGGAAATTTTACATCAAGTATTGAGCAAGCCTTGGGGTTCTCCAGAGAAAAGCTCTGGCAAAAGCCTGTCATTTTTTTCCAGGGGGGAAAGGCTAAACTCACATAACCTGAGGAGGGACTGACAACCATAGTAATAATTGAAACGTAATGAACTACACCGAGGGGAAACATCCGCTCAGCTGCGTTTTGGCAAGCTGCAGCCTGGATGCAAAGGACTGAAAGGCGCGTCTGGGACTGCTGAGGGAAAGGCCATGTAGAGGGAGCAACCAACCCGCAAAAATTCAAAGCGAGCAGCAAAATCGGGAACTAGAGTGAAAGGAGGAACAGGAGAGGAACCGTTAACTGTCAAACGACAGGGCAGTATTTCAAACGACAATGAGAAGGTTTAAGTGATGATGGCGGATTTGTATGTCTTATTTCCCTCAGCACCACAAGGAGCCATTGCTCATGGCGTCAGTGAAGCCATGACAAACCACCGCGCAGAAGCGGTGTCTAACTATACCATAGAAACGCAGAAAAAAAAGAGAAAAGTGTTTCCTCACAACACACACAATAACAATATTCCTGCGCTTCTGGAAAAAGGGAGCGTCGGCGAGCGCTTTCTTATATAGTGGATATGCGAAGAGGGGCGGGGCCAGGGGCGGCAGGCGTCGTTCTGGAGATAGCGGAGGGAGTTCCTCGACGGAGAGCGGGAAAATGAGAAAGGTGAACTGGGCCAATCGCGGAGGGCTACTCTCTGCAATTAAGAGAGGATCAAAGAAAGCGTCTTGTTGAACCTCCCCTTTTTCTCTCTGTTCTCTTGTTACGCTTCCCGACCCATGTGTCCCAGCATTAGAGTTGCCAAGTCCAATTCAAGAAATATCTGGGGACTTTGGGGGTGGAGCCAGGAGACATTGGGGTAGAGCCAGGAGCAAGGTTGTGACAAGCATAATTGAGCTCCGAAGGGAGTTCTGGCCATCACGTTTGAAGGGACCGCACACCTTTTAAATGCCTTCCCTCCATTGGAAATAATGATAGGGGAACCTTCTTTGGGGGCTCATAAAATTGGACTCCCTGGTCCAATCCTTCTGAAACGTGGCGGATATTTTGGGGAGATGTATTGGATGCTATGCTGCAAATGTAGTGCCTCTAAAAAAAAACAAAACAGGGCCCCAGATACCCACAGATCGATTCTCCATTATGCCCTATGGGGATCGGTCTCCATGGGGAATAATGGAGTGCCCAGCAGATATTCCCCCACCCTGCTTTCTGATGACCCTGAAGTGATCATCTCCAAACCAAGGGATCCCCTGACCCCACCTGGGGATTGGCAACCCTACCCAGGATCTCAGTCTCTACTTCCCCTCTTTCCCCATAGCACCCTGCAATTCCTCAGCTACCTACTTTCTGCATCCCACCTTACCCCTCTGCACACTCAGTCCTCTTTCCTGTCTGCATTCTGTTATGTCACCTACCATCCCCTTTATTCGTTCTGCATTTCATCAGCTATCTCCTCTTTTCACACAGCTACTCACCTTTTGCAACCTGTATTCTCAGCACAGTTTGGTTGCTAGGTCTTCCCTGGCCAAAAGCAGGGACGGGAGGATAGAGCTGCCAAATCCTGGTTGGGAAGCTGCTGGAGATTTGAGAGATGGAGCCTGGGAAGGATAGGGACTTCAGTGGGGTACATGCCAATGAGTCCACCCTTCAATCTCAAAGCATCTGTTCTCCAAAGGGACTGATCTTTGTTGCGTGACGATGAGCTGTAATTCCAGAAGATCCCCTGGTCTCACCTGGAGCCTGGCATCTTTACTGCACTCACAGATCTTAACTCCCCCTCCTTTCCTCTCTACCCCAGTTTTGTATTGTGGAAAATTTTCCATTTTTCAAAACACATTTTTTTGATGCTACATTTTTCTGTAGAAAACTTTCTGCCCAAAGTCTGTAAATATATTCTACCTTTAGGTGTCAGGGCAGTTATGCTGCAAATCAATCATGTTAGATGGGCTAAATGTGATAGACATAGGAAACATAGACAAACCCAGGTGCCCACACATGGTCAGGGTTTGTACATTATGAATTTGCCTTTCTTGGCCAAGATTATTTAAATTTTCTTAACATTCAAATATTGAGATTATTTTTAAAAAGTTGAATTGGAAAGCTTTTGGAAATTTTCTTAAATGTCTACAAAAGTGGCCATCAGGTATGTAGATCTTGTCTAAGGTATAGGTTAGTCTAAAAAAGTAGCATGTGGGGGCGAGGAGGCTCAGAGTTATCACACATGATCTCTCTCCGGACCAGACTTTTCAATAGCTCTTAATGGGGAATAATTTGTCCATTCAATGAATCAGAGCACCTGCTTGTACGGACACTGTTTATCAAAACTAAGCCTCAAGACTTCCTGTGTGTGTGGGTAAAGCACTGTCAAGTCACAGCTAACTTATGGCAACCCCAGTAAGGGGCTTCCATAGCAAGTAAGAAGCAGAGGTGGTTAGCCATTGCCTGTCTCTGCAGAGTCTTCCTTGGTGGTCTCCCTTCCAAGTACGGACCCTGCTTGGCTTCTGAGATCTGACAAGATCAGGCTATACCAGGAGTGGCCAAACTGCAGCTCAGGAGCCGCATGTGGCTCTTACACACCTATTATGTGGCACTTGAAGCCCCCATTGCCTCATTGGCCAGCTTAGAGAAGGCATTTTTCTCTTACTTCTCCAAGCCAAGCCAGCCTGCTGCTTGGAGAATGTATTTAAAGTTTCTTTCTACCTCTCTCTCCCCCTCCCCCATCTATTTGCCTGCCTTGCAGTTCTCAAACATCTGACATTTATTTTATATGGTCTTATTTTAAGCAAGTCTGGCCACCCCAGAGCTATACCATGCTGCCTTCCCTTCCTCAAGACTTCTTAGAGGGTCTGGGGTCTTTTTTAAAAAATGAAACAGGATCCAATTCTTCCCTTGCTGAAAAGCCTAAGAATTATGGTCAAAGTGTAAATAGAACAGCATTGTCATGTGAATGCTTTTATTAACAAAAACAAATGTTTGTCATGCAGAATATAGAAGTCAGTGGGATAAGAGGGAACAGGCAAAAGAGGGAAAGGGGAAAGATGAGGATGACAAGGAGAAGCAGCAAGCTATGAAAGTCTCAGGCAAAACCCGTGGAAATCAGTAAAAGCCAGGTCCAAAGTACTGTTTCATTTGGTTAGCCAGTTGCTCGAGTTCCTGGAAATCTGATTGGTTGGGATCATCCCTATCCTCTTCCCATGGAGACAGTCTCTTCTCTTCGTAGTCTTCACTCAGCCCAGCATCTTCTATATAGTAGAGGCCTCTGGGCAGGCTGGCTATTGCCAGTTGGCCATCTTGCCTCAAGTCGTCGTGGTAAACCTCGTCTTTATCCTGGTTTATCAGGATAGGCTGGAAGACAGGCAACTGTTCGCCAAGGCTGTTGAGGTCCACACTGTCCTCTGGCTTTTCACATGTGGAAATTGCATATCTAGGAGGGAAGGGAACACAGTGGCAAAGTGGAATGAGTGGCAAATGTACCCATTTGATATCACTTCATCCCAATAAAGACCTATTACATTCCAGTGTTTTCTGCATTGTTTGCCCTTCTTTTCTCAGACCTGATTTGTGGCTTCAAACATCAAACATAGTTGTAGTTAAGCTTGTCAACACTAACTTGGGAAATTCTTCTTGACTTGGGATGGGGGGACGTGGCGTCTGGGGAGAGGAGGGAACTCAGCAGGAACGCGATGCCATCCATCCGCCAAAGCTGCCGTTTTCTCCAGGGGAACTGATCTCTGTAGTCTGGAGATCAGTTGTAACTCTGGGGGAACTCCAAGCCCCACCTGGAGCTAAAGGGCTTGCAATCCCAGGAATATTTTCAGCTGCTTCCCGTTGGGGTAGCAGGAGCTGTGCCAGTCTGATTTCTCTTTGCAACCACAATTTCTCATCCCCCCCCTTTCAATCACACCCATACAATTGCAATGATAGAAAATAAAATTTAAAAAATAATAAGCACCACTGTAGCAAAGAGGCAAACTGGTAATTAAATCCCCCTGCCTCAATCAATTCAGGAATGCAGCCACAGCCATAAGACTAAATGAGAATCAGCTAATTTAAATGGCAAAAGCCGCTTTAAAAGATCTTTCTGCTCATTTTAGAACTAGGTGGCACAGTAAGGAAGGGAATTCTTTTGACAGAGAGAAAAACCCACAGAACTAGTCCTCCTTACCTTTTACTTCTACACTGCAAGCCCTGGGCACAAGGGCAATACTTCCCAGATTTGGTAAATACTGCCTGGTTACCCCAACCCATTAATCCAAGGAAGGTAGTACTTGGTGTCTGGCATGCTTCTCCTTCTTTTGGATAGGGTGCACAGACTGGAAATGAGAAAGCTGCAAGGAGACAGGACAGAAATTGGGAAATGTTACATGTGCAAAGGGCAGGGATCAAATAAGTGTAGAACATCCTCTGTGTCAGCCCTACTGAAACGAATGGGAGTTCTGTTGGAGATGTTCTCTGCAGTATCCATGGACCATAAAGAAATATTGGCTTATTTCTCAGCAGAATTCAAGGAAATAACAGTCCGGAATGTCTCAAAGCTATTGCTAGGAGGCGGCACTGTCCCTATCAGGGGTCCCCAACATGGTGACCCCTGACCCCATTTCTGATGCCTGCCAAATGTTGTTAGAAAGTAGACAGGGCTAGATGGACATTGCACAGCAGGGCTTCTGATTGGTCACTGGAGACTGGATTCGCTGTGCAGACTTTTTAACCAATGCTTCAGCAGCAGCTGCCACCTGGCACGAGTATCTTTGCTGCATCTGAAGGCAAAAGGTGTGTATGCACGAAAATATTTTCAAATAATGTTTATTTTAAAAGGCATCCTGTTAAACAGTTTCCACCCAAAATGTTGAAAAGTTGCTGTTACAGTTACATATGATCTCCCAAACATTTTGCAGTTGGCTCTGCCTCTTGTTACACCCATTTTGAGATTGGCTCTGCCTCTTGTGGCAACCATTTGTAGTTGTACCCACAACACTGTGTTAGCATTCCAAAGGTATCCATGGACTAAAAAAAAAAAGGCTGGAGACACCCTGTTGTATATT
Source organism: Heteronotia binoei (assembly GCF_032191835.1). Taxonomy (NCBI): domain Eukaryota; kingdom Metazoa; phylum Chordata; class Lepidosauria; order Squamata; family Gekkonidae; genus Heteronotia; species Heteronotia binoei. The sequence goes on from NC_083237.1 coordinate 28,999,964, forward strand.
TCTCCCAGGACTTTCTTAGGACACAGCTGACTGCTGCTAGAATGCTGAACCTTGGCAATTCTTAACATTTCTCCATCAAGCCTACAAGTAAATTGCATAGCCTCCTCATGCTCTCTTTTGCCCCTCATACTGCAAATGAGCCTACAGCAGTACAGAAATGACCAGATGGGGCAAAGAGAGGGTCCACAAGGGTCAAGTAAAAGCTGCAACAATTGCAACAAAGATGTCTTTTTTCAGGGAATGTACCCTTTTAATGTAATGCATCGCAGTGCCACTTAGCAAGTAACATCTGGAGTAAGAAAAATGTCCAATGCATCCCCTTTTATTGCACCACCAATCTCTCATAAGTTCCAAGCAGAGCAAAAGGGGAAGTATGTAAAAGTTGAAAAGTATCTCACAGCTGCTGGTGGCACAGCACAACTCCGGAGCACACTCTTCTCGCCTTGGGTCACATCTCGTCCCACTCTCTCCTCGGCTCACACCTTCTGCACACTTGCCCCATACACACAGGTAACCCAAGCAGCATTCTCCATCCTTTTGGCAAGTCTAGGAGACAAAGCAAATGAGGGGGAGGCAGCTTGTACCCCATTCCTTGAAACACTCTTTTGTCTATTCTTTCATGCAACATGTTTAAAGGCATCATCACATCCCAGTCTATGCCTCTGAAGGCCAGTGTCGACATTACAGTTTTCATACTTTAGTTTCAAGAATTAGGATGAGAAAACTCTTCATGGGTACAAACAATTGCTGAGTCAGAAAAATCAGAGGTCATTCTGACACACATGCTTGGCATAGTCACTGGCAAGTGGGAGTCGCAGGGCCTCTCATGTTAAGCGCCGTCTTCAGGGGTAAGAACCCTTCCCTGTAATTGATGCAGCATCAAAGTTGCATGCAAACAATATTCTGTGAAACATATACCCCAGTGGACTCACCATATCCTTGACTTTGCACTGCTGACACTGGGATATAAGCAGTGACCGGAAACAGAACTGGTCTTTTTGACAATCATTGTCATTTGCACACACCTGCTGAGAAGGAAGCAAACATGGTAAAGACTGCTACACTAGAAGGTCAGCTCTTTCAGTATTGGGGGATAGCTAGAATGCAAGCAGATCCACACTTTCACCCCAAGACCTAAATGAAGAAACTGCATTTATAGCTGTATGCTTTGCTAGGCAAAATGCTTGGGAGCAGGTACAGAACACCTGCTGATGCTGATGCATTCACCTGTTTGAGCTTAAGATGGGCCAGGATTGTCCTGTTATCTGATTGGCTGGGACTTGCTATATCTTCAGTGACTGCTGTCAGAAGTCTTCCTGTACAGCCTAGGTGTAAATCTTATACATCAACTTCCAGATGATGTTATCATCAGCTGGAAAGGAAAGGAAAGCCAAGCCACCCAGTTCTTTCTTTTCCATTAGGTTCTGAGCTCAGATGCCGCAGACTGCTCCAGCGTAAGATAAGATAAATACAGCTAGGACATAAAAGGATTCAGACTTAACAGTGTTCAGCAAATGTTTTTAAAGTCTGATGTATGCGAACTGCAGGAAGTGAAAGTACAATAGTGCTGTCAGCATATAAAAGAACAGAAAATGGGTTATGAGTCAACTTTGGGGCATGTATGTCAGCAGAAGCAAACTTCAGAGAAAGGGTCATCTAGAGGAACAAGAATGCAGCCCTGAAGTACCCCCCTGGTAAGTGTAACCGACATACAAACAGAGCCTTGGAAGTTATATTGTACTTCCACAAGGAAGACTTATAAAGTTACTTAACTAGGAATAGGCAGCCACGGTATAGTTGGGGCTTCCAGTTTCTTTCCATAGATGTGTTACAGAGATTGAATAAAATACTGCCTGTAAGTTGATTAAAAGCTTTACCCTTTTTAGGATTTCTCAAAGAAATTAGACAAAACTAATGCACAGCGCAAAACAGAGTTCCCTTTCCTGAAGCCAGTCTGCTCCAGACCCAGAAATCTGAGTTGTCAGCATTTAGGATTGTCTAGGTTGGGAAATACCTGGAAAATGTTGGGGTAGTGTCTGGGGCAGGTGGGGTTCAGAGAGGGGAGGGACCTCATCAGGGTATAATGCCATAGAATCCATCCTCCAAAGCAGTCATTTTCTCCAAAGGAACTGATCTTGGTTGTCTGGAGATCAATTGTGGGAGATCTCCACATGCCACCTGGAGGCTGGCACAACAAGATGCCAGTTGTGGGGAAAGGAATAGACAGAGATTCTAAGCTGCTTTGAGACTCAAGGTAGAGAAAAGCAGGGTATAAGAGCCTCCTCCTCCTTCTCCTCCTCCTCTTCTTAATGGCAGCACTTTATATAGAGCTTTTGAGCATTCCACACACATCCTTACAGCGGCCTTGTTAAGGAGGGCATGACCCAGCCAGCTTTTTACTCAATCTTCCCTGGTTCTCTTCCTTCTATAGCCCCTATGATCTTTTCACCTACAGGTCTCATGGTCCCCAGCATAGCCTTTTTGGGTATGTGTCCAAAGGGGACCTTCCTCCTTTTTTCACTAGCAGATGGGATGGCTGGATTCAAACCTTTATCCTCATACTGCAGATAGGGAGCTGAGTATGGAAGGGGGGAGGTTTGCTAAGACCAGAACATTCATAGGAGAGACATTTGAACCAGCGCAGGCATTTTTGCAGATCCTGGTCACATCAGAGGCAATTTCCTCACCCCAGCTCTCTCTTGCCTGTATCCTATGCACCCCCAACTTTTTCTGGGTTTAAAAATAATAGGTAAGGGACAGATCACTACAGTTTAAATTGATAATCGACAGAAAGCTATATTTTGGTGATATAGCATTTGCAGTGGCAACAGAAGGGACATGAAAAGTGTTTGCCATGTGGGTGCAACATAGGGTTGCCAACCTTCAGATGGTACAGCAAAACGCAGACAACACCGTGCTAAGGAACTCAGTCAGTGCTGCTTTGCCCACAGTCACAAAAGCTTGTATTATATTCATCATTGATTCAACACATCCCTTGGATCAAAGCAATTGTGAATAACTACAAATGAACTCCAGTGGATGTTACAGTTTTAAGACTGTTGGATTGTTGTAGTAAGAATTAGAGACTGTGTTGTCATACTGAAGCACTCAAAGCAGTGCTGAGTTCTTTAGCACGGTGTTATCTGTGTTTTGCTTAACATAAGCCATGTTTATTCCTGTTTTGTTCTTTCAGCTTCCAGGTGGTGGCTGGTGATCTCCCATGATTCCAACTGATCTCCAGGCAATAGAAATCAGTTTGCCTGGAGAAAATGGCTACTTTGGAAGGTGGAGCCACTGGCATTATACCCCATTGTTAGCATATGCCTGTCCATGCCCCACCCATGTGTGTTCTCTCCTTGAAACTGACAGCACCTGAAACCTACTGTTTGCAGCACTGTTCTCATGATTCTGCCAAGCTGCCTCTGTAAGTACATATTGTCCTAAGGAGCTTCCTCCCATTTTAGGGAGGATTCTGGCTTCTCCTATTCCCAGTGTTGGCTGTCCTTTATTAATTCCAGCACTCCTGTGTTCACATACATCCAGTGGTCCCAATGGAAGATTTATAGTGCCATCTGCTGCAGGTAACGTGTCACAGTACCAAATATTTGGCCATTCTCTTCACAACACTTTTTCAAGGTAGGCTACTAAACACATTCAGAAGGTGAGCACAAAATGTTGTGTGTCACCCTCCTGAAAATAGTACCAGCCTCAGAGCAGCATTTTGCTAGTTTTCTGACATGAAAAGGCTTCCATGTAGGTAAATTCATTCAATCAGTGTTTCACAACATAAAAGCATAAGAAGAGGCCTGCTGGATCAGACCTGTGGTCCATTCTGTCTCACACAGTGGCCAACCAGTCATAGTAGATGACCAACAAATAGGACATAGATGCTGATGCCTTTCCCTAACATTGCCTTCTAGCATTAGTATTCCGAGGTTTACAACCAGGGTCAAGACTACATGCAAGAGACGTGGATGACAGACGTGCTTTCTGCAGGGAAAGTGTCACATGGGGACCAAGTGTCAATTCAACTGGTTCAAAAGTAAGTTTCTAAACTTAAATCCATGGTTAGGTTCAACAGGGTGTCAAAACACAGGCAAAAACGCACAAACTAAGAAAGGGAGTCTGGGGACAAGATTTCCAGCTAAAAAATGGACTGGAGTGTCAATGCCCTACATTGTTCTTCATCCAGCCCTGTAACTTGTAAGAACAAAACTGCACATTTTATCATCTGTTTTCCCTGGAGGTGAAAGAGAGAGTAAAGGAAATTATGTTTCATTTTGGTTATGAAACACCTGGTGGTACCGTGTAACGGGATAAAGCTAAACCAAGGTCAAACAGTTATGCAGCAGGATGTTTTGCTGAGCCAAGCCGATAAGGGCGTACATACTATGCTTCAGACAAAGAAACAAAAGTTAATGTGAGCCAAAACTAGGAAAATGAAACTTGAGGTTTCACAACCGTAAAAGAGCCAAAACATATCTTAGGGGGAGGGGGGAGAAACACGGGGTGCGTGCGTTAGACTGAACAGGATAGGGCAAACAGATTGTAAGCCTGTGGGCTAATTGGATCACAGGGCCAGCCTAGGCGGGACAGGGAAGGCTTAAAATCAGCTGCACTGCACTGCAGACTTTGGATTTCTGGGTGGATCTACTTGCCTGGATTTCCCCGTGCTTTGCAAACCATGCTTAATAAATGCTTGCTCCTCTGACCTACTCACCCAGAACTCCTTTCTTTTAATAGATTGGCCTTCTGGCCGTAACAATTTGGCGCCCAACGTGGGGCCCCAGACTCCAGAGTGAGGGTCTCAGTGCTGACTGGCGTCTCGGTCCTGGGCCCATTGGCCCCCGTGTTTGGGGCCAGAGGACAGTCGTTTTCTCAGTGCTGTTTTGATGCTTCACGGAGCCAAACCATTTCAGAGGGTCAGAGAACCAAGCAAGGGGGGGGTGATGTACTCGACGGAAAGAGACTGTCATCCCCGGGTGAGTACTCTTGGTTAAGTTAAACACAATGGGAAATAAGACGTCTAAAGGGTCCGAGGTCAAGGGGGACGCCCCGTTAGAAAGACAAAAGGACAATAATGGTGGGAATGGGAAGGGAACAAAGGTTGGGTTCCCTCGGGATTCTCCACTTGGGCAGTTGTGCCAAGAGTGGGAAAAATTCAAGGATTATGGAGTCTCTAAGGATATGGTAGTTAATAAATGTTTAAATGAGTGGCCACTCGTTAGGGATTTGCCATGGGGCCACACTTGGCCCAAATATGGCACTAAGGATCGGGGAATAATAAGAGACATGGAACAGTATTGACTCCGCTTGGAGCCGAGACGAGAAGTTCCAGATAATTTTCACTGTGTAAATGTGTGGTTGGCTTTCACGTCACAAAAGGTCGTGATGGCTGAGGGGAGGAATGGAGATATAAGATCTGACCAACCCCTTCCAGGGGGAGAACAGCATCAGTACCTTGTTCCCCATGAAGAAAGGGGGCGGGTTACTTTTGGAGAATTGAAAGACATAATTCAAAGAGATCAGGTGTGGGGGGGGGGCAGAAATAAGGAGGTAAGGAAAGAAGGGCAAGCCGGCGAAACCAAGTCAAAAGCAGAGCTAAAGAAGTTGCTGAATGAGAAGACAGGAGAGATTAATGAAGAAGAAGAAGAGATTAGTGAAGGGGCGACAGGGGGAAGAGTTGCTACCCTCCGCCAGATCCCAAGGGGGGTGGACAAGTAGGATTTGTGGACATCCCACTGACCTCCACAGAAATATACACCATTAAAAAAAAACTCAATTGCCCCCCTTGTATGAAAATCCTAAAATATTCAGGGATAAGCTGGATGGTTTCTTGGGCCCGTGAGTTTATACACTCAGTGAGCTGATGCATGTTTGCAGACAGTGGGTGGGGGCGGAGGAAATAAGACAAGTGCTTCAAACTGCCAGAGCAGAGTGGTTAAAAGAAGGGAATGATAGGAATGAAGCAAAGTCCCTGACAATACTCCCTGAAGGGAATCCAGAAAATCTGGATTTCCAGACTCCGGTGGGTCGAACTTTTTGTGTTACTTATCGAGGCTTGTTATTGGGGGGCATTGTAAAAATGATTCCTAAGGTCTTTAACCCTCAAAAGGCCTTTGGACACCCACAGGAGAAAGAGGAAAGCCCCCTGGAGTATTTAACTCGGCTAAGGGAGGGGATGGTGGCTTTCACTGGGATTGATCCGGAATCAGGGAAAGGGGAGCCGGTTCTTAAGTTACAGTTTATTTCAGGCAGTAGTGAGGACATTAGAAAGAAACTTCAGAAGTTGGACGGATTAATGGGAAGTTGAAGGATTTAGTGGGGGAGGCACAAAAAGTTGTAGCAAGAAGGGAGAAAGTGGAGGAGGAGAAAAAGATTAAGTTGATGGTTCAAACGGTAAAGGAAATGCAGGGATTGATTGTGGGGGGAGAAAACTGGAGACCGGAGATGGCAGCAACCCCACCTCCATCTATCAGGACATGGGGAGGGTACAGACCTTCCCTCTGGAGGCCCAGCAGGGGACTAAGCGACGGGCTGCAGGGAGGGAATGAGGACTGGAAGGGTCAGGGCGTTCTGCATTTTGGCCCTATTTCTGCGGAGCCTATGATAACGTTAAAAGTAGGGCAAAGGGGGAAGGAGGTAAACTTTTTAGTTGATACAGGAGCCATGAGGTCATCATTGGCATGGCTCCCACCAGGAGTTCAGGTTTCAACCTGTAAATTTTCTATTATAGGGGTAGAAGGCAACCAGAGGATGGGCCCCTCTCTGTACACCAGTCCTGGTGCGAGAGAGAGAGGCATCCCCTAGCTTTATGCACCAATTCATGTGGTTGCCCCAAGCAGGTATAAATTTGCTGGGAAGAGATTTGGCAGGGAAACTGGGCATTTTAATACAATTCAAGGAAGACACTTGTTTGGTCAGGATGAGTGTTTTGACTGATGGAGACCTGGACAGCATAGATTCCCAAGTCTGGGTTTCCTCCGGTTATATGGGTTTTCTACATGGCAAGTTATGCCGGACAAGGCTTCCAACAATTTGCATCTGATTAAAGGCAATTTTGTAAGGGGAAAGGAAAACTGGCTATGCTATTGTGGAGGGCCATATCGGTTTAGTCGTAGAGCAAGGGGCCCTCCCTCCCTCCTGGTCAGCTCAAACTGCAGAAAAGAGCACTAGAGGTGGGGGAGGGAAAGGATGTTAATATCTACACAGATTCCAAATATGCTATGGGGGGGGTGTACATACTTATGGAAAAATCTGGAGGGAAGGAGGATTGTTGGGAGCGAGGGGGAAAGCTTTAGCTCATGAGCAGTTGATTAAACAGACTCTTGATGCCCTCTTCCTGCCAGCACAGGTGGCAATCATATATGTACCAGGACACCAGAAAGGTAACACTTATACTGCCAAAGGTACAGATACAGCAGCCAAAGAAGCAGTTTTCAAACCACAAACAATGCTGTCTGTGATTCCTCAGGGACTGAGTGTCCCTGAAAGTCCGCCCCTCAAGTTTACTGACAAAGAAAGGCAGATAGCTGAAGAGGAGGGGGCAGTGGAGACCCAAGGAAAATTGATTCACCCCGATGGGAGGGAATGGCTGCTAGAGGGAACTGCCCGCGAAGTGTTAAGGGCTTTGCATGAAGGAGGACATTGGGGAGTAGAAGATCTTTTGGACGCCTTTCAACAGAAGTATTTGGCTTACAGGGGATGGACTTTGGCCAAACAAATCCTGAGAGGATGTGTAATTTGTAACCAAGTTAACAAGGGAGGGCGGTCGGAGGGACAGAAAGGGGGCCGACTGCTACCCATCAGACCATTTCAACATGTACAAATGGATTTCATTGATCTCCCACCGATTGGGAGACTTAAGCATGTTCTGGTCCTCACAGACCAATTAACGGGGTGGGTTATGGCTTTCCCCACTGTAAGCACTACTGCTGCAACTGTGGTTAAGGTCCTGTTAGAAAAAGTCATACCTGAGGTGGGTCTGGTGGAAACATTTGATACAGACAGAGGACCCTCTTTTGTGGGGAAAATAGTCAGAATGGTTTTAGAACAACTGGGAATCAGCCTTAAACTACACACTCCTTGACACCCCCCCCCCCTCATGTGGACAGACAGAAAGAATGAATTCTATTTTAAAGAAAGCAATAAAGAAATTAGTCTTGGAAACCCAGTTGCCATGGACTAAGGTCCTTCCCCTTGTTCTATTTGTTGCTCGTACCAAACCAAGGGCTGGGTTAAAACTTTCACCATTTGAAATGCTTTATGGATTCCCTATATGGCAGGTGGTGCCTGATAAAGCATCAGACAATTTGCATCTAATCAAAGACGCCTTTGTTCAAAAATACTTGCAGTCTCTCTGCACTTTTGTCTTTCAACAGGAGGTGAGGTTTGATCCATCTCACACTACCGCTAGAGGTCGCTGTTCATCCATTCAAACCGGGTGACTGGGTGTATGTGAAACAGTGGAACTCGCAGCCACTGGGACCAGCTTGAGACGGTCCAGGAGACCACTCCAGGTTTTGTTGGCTACTGAGAGCTCTATCCACCCAAACGGGGTTGGAATCATCACACAAGGGTCAAGGCAGGCTTCGAAAATTGGTGAGCTGAGCTACACCCTGATGAGCCTCTGAAGCTGACTCTGAGGGCCAATGGACCAGTGGTGGGAAATAGCGACATCTGAAGACAATTCGGCCTGGACGCCTGCCCAGAGACTTGAAGAAATCATAGGCGATTTTCACATTTTTAAATATTCACCACCTCAAAATACTTTGTGAGAAGGGGATTTTTGTCAATTTTATAAAGGTAATCTTACCGGTGAATACATTGAGGGGAGGCTTAGATGGGTGCTGGCTAGATTCCAACACAAGGCACCAGAAAAACACCAGAAAAAAAGGTGAGATTTATTTGCCATACTTATTATGAGAATTGGAGGATTTGGAGAGAGGGCTGAGAAACCAGAAATATATCAAGGAGAGGAACAGGAATTGATAGATCCAGAATATTGGTATGAGAAATATTGTGTAAAGTGCATGGACCTCCTGCATCCCTTGCACGGAGACACAGACGACTCAACCGACACAGAGAATGAGATAGAGGAGACTGAGGAGGAGGACCGATGGGATGGGATGTTGGATCACGGGTTGTGCCCCTGGGACAAGGGAGATTGTCAGGTGTGGGCAGAACTTACTGGTGGATATTGTTGGTGAGTAGTCTACTTCCAACAGTGATTTGTAGCACATGCCCATGTATTACAACTACAAAATAAGGCAGACAAATTATGCAAACTCTCATGTATCACTCCCATTATCAATGTGAGGGAAAGGTCACTCAGTGTAACTATAATCAAACTCAATACTCTATATGTGATGAAGAAATATGCTTTGACCTAAAAGCCCGTTTCTAGGACATGAATTGAAGTAAGGGTATACAAAGGGAAAGGCCCTCTTATTACCCAGACCCTGTATATATAGACCTGAACACCAGGACCTGTGACGTTAACATTTGATGCTTGTTTTAACAATCATTGCTGGGGTCTTGATAGGGAGAGAGAATATAGGTTGGAACATAAATACATCTGAAGATAATAAAGGGGGGGCCAAATTGCAAGCACGACCCATTGTGTGTATCATCATCTCTGGAAGAAAATGTCCCAGGACCCCTGGCCCACTCCAGAACAAACCCAGAATTCATTTTTAGAACTGGCTGAGAATGTAGCTGTTTCCTTAAGTGTTTTTGTTTTGTATGTGGAGAGAAGGCATACTCAAAACTCTCCCCCAAATGCTTCCTAGGAACGATAAGGTCTTCATTCTTTTTGATACCCCTGGCACAAGGACAACTGTTGGGGGAAAGATTATATTCTAGAAACTGTTGGGGGAAAGATTATATTCTAGAAAGAAGAGGGACCTGCAAATTAGACACTGGAAAAAAATGATGAATGCCCCCCAGAAAGGATTGTTCAGTACTATGGGCCGCCACTTAGGCCCAAGATTGGAGCTAGGGTTATAGAACTCCAATTGATTTACTCAATAGGCTTATAAAGCTGCAAGCAGTAGTTGAACTTATAACCAATGATACCGCTGAAGCTCTTAATCTCCTAGCTAGACAGCAAACAGAATTTAGAAATGCTATTTACCAAAACAGACTGGCTTTAGACTACCTTTTGGCCACAGAGGGAGGCTTGTGTGGGAAATTTAATCTGTTGTTTGAAAATTGGTGACACCCAAGAAATAATGACGGAAACAACAGATAGAATGAAGAGTTTGGCTCATATGCCAGTGCAAAAGTGGTCAGGGATTTTAGACACGGAGGGATGGTTGGGAGGCTTGTTTAATAATTGGAAACAGGCTTTAATGAGGGGTCTTACAATAGTAGGAGGTTTAATGCTCATTCCGTGTCTCATACCCCTGATCCGACACCTGGTGCAGGGAACAATAGAAGGCATAATGAAGAAAGAACTCCAGGTTAGGCAAACGTTATTGGTAGGCAATGAGGAAATGGTCCCGATGTTATAAATGACATTAAGCCCCCCAGAAGTAACAAAATGACAAGGTTATATTCAACTAATTACATTACTCTTAATGCGTACAATGCTGGCAGCTGAATGGGCTTCATCTCTCCCCCCCCCCCCCACCTTCGCATGGCCCTTTTTTCCTAGAGGCCTGGCTGTACCACTTCTAGGCCCTGCCAGGCCTGTCTCCTGCATGTGTGACACAAGCCTAAGGCTTGGCCTATAGAATTAGGTAGTAAAATCTTTAGATAATAGAATGGACTATACCACTTCAGAGAGCTGGTGGAGAGTAGTATAAATACTTAACAAAAAAAAACCAACCACCACCCTTGGATACAGAAAACTAGGGTTGCCAATCCCCAGGTGGGGGCAGGGGATCCCCCGGTTTGGAGACCCTCCCCCCGCTTCAGAGTCGTCAGAAAGCGGGGGGAGGGGAAGGAAATGTCTGCTGGGAACTCTATTATTCCCTATAGAGATTTATTCCCATAGAAAATAATGGAGAATTGATCCGCGGGTATCTGGGGCTCTGGGGGGGCTGTTTTTTGAGGTAGAGGCACCAAATTTTCAGTACAGCATCTAGTGCCTCTCCCCAAAATATCCCCCAAATTTCAAAACGATTGGACAAGGGGGTCCAATTCTATGAGCCCCAAAAGAAGGTGCCCCTATCCTTCATTATTTCCTATGGAAGGAAGGCATTGAAAAGGTGTGTCGTCCCTTTAAATGTGATGGCCAGAACTCCCTTTGGAGTTCAATTATGCTTGTCACAGCCTTGATCTTGGCTTCACTCCTATGTCTCCTGGCTCCACCCCCAAAGTCCCAAGATATTTCTTAACTTGGACTTGGCAACCCTACAGAAAACTGTTATATCAAGGACAAATGCTAGCCAGTCCATTCCCTGTGCTACTTTCTACCAATATTAAGGTGTTTATTCTTAAAGGGGGGGAGCATTCAAAACAGTGGTGTTCCATGCGCATTCTGAAGTGGTACATTCCATTGTCCTCTCAAAAGTCATCCACTTCAATCCTGTCTTGTTCTGCTATGTGTGTAGAAATGGTCTAGAGTTATTTCACTTGGACACATGAAATTACTTCTACTGGGTCAGATCATTTGTTCATCCAGGTCACTCTTGGTTGTCTGCACTGGCAGAAAGCTCTCCAGAGTCTCAGAAAAACGTCTTTCACCTTCTACAGGATCTTACAACTGTCACGCTGTGTCTCATTGAAGTTACCTGTGCTTACTGAATCTATTATTTACTGCTCACTAACATTACTGCTAAATAAATCCACTTTCTACTAACCCAGGTACTCTGCATAGTAAAGGAGGGGGGATGGGAATAGATGAGGATGGAAGTTACCAAGGATCTAAAGGCCAGCACGGCCTTTGAAGTGCAGAATGCTCAGCTCACCATCCTGGCGCCTCCCGAGCCGAGCAAGGACATTGCCAGGAGGGAAAGATAAGCGGGCGTGTGAAAAGTGTTACTTGCAGAGACCAACTGTAGTTTTATTATGGGAAATAGTTTAAAGCCCAACTCCTTTGAAGTGTATTCATAAATGCCTATGGTTCAAGCTATCTGTTATCAGTTCCAATGAATCTGTAGACGGAGTAACATTGTAGCTATCAATAAATGCAACTTAGTTTTTAATAAAGACAAGTCTGCTCATTTTGAAGCTTCAATGAACCCTTTGCTGACATTTTGGAACTGATCCCTACGAGGGCTTATCAGCGTGAGTTACTTTGTAGCGGCTGGCTGCAAAAGCACCCGACGACCGAGAGCCTTCAGAACCGATTGAGATACCCGGGACACCGGCGTGGCATATAATCGAGCCCCGGAAACCGCAACGGGTGAGGCAAGAGTTATTCCTCACCCCGAAAGCGTGGTACCCCCGCACCTCGACTACCCTGATGGACGAGGCAGCACTACGACACGTGAACATCCTCAGGCAACCCGGTGAGCAAGGCAACCCGGGAAACCCGGGGGACCGGGGAGATTCCCCTGTGAGGGGAGAGGACGAACGGGGCCCCCCGAAATCGGGCGATGTGCTATCGGAGTCCGAATCGGAGGAGGAAGAGGGGGACAAGTCAGAATCCCCTCCCCCAAAATGCGACCAGGTGGAGGACCTGAGACGTGAGATGGCAGCCATGAACCGAGACCTGAGGAGTGAGATGAAGGCGAACCTATCACTGATGGTGCAAGAGATGCAGAAGCAGATAGATCGGGCCCTGACTCGGGCCCCTGGGGGGTTACCGTGGGCGCAACCCCAAGTCCCGTTCAACCGGCGGCACCAGCGGCGGGATCCGCGAGCCCAGCGGTGCCGGCGAGGAGGGTGAAGACTTGCGAGCTGGACACCACCTTCGACGGGAGTTCGGAGGGGGTGGAATTCTTCATCATCCAGGCCAACAGCTACATGCAGTACTGGGGGAATTCCTTCCCCGATGAACTCAGCCGAGTGGCCTATCTGGGGTTGAAGATGCGGGGGGAAGCCCAGCGGTGGTTCGTGGGCCTCCACAAGACCCGCGGACCCAAAGTGGCCACCGTGGCAGGTTTCCTACAAGCCCTACTCTCCCAATTCGAATACCCGCTGCAGGAGACCCGAGCCATCGCCACCCTGCAGAACCTTCGGCAGGGGAACAAGTCAATGCAAGAGTACACGACCGAGTTCCGAACCCACTGCGCCAAGATACGGGGTTGGAACGAGGCGATGAAGATCCTGGTGTTTAGACAAGGGCTAAACGCCGGACTGCTGGATCGGGCCCTGGGGCAGGCGCGGCCGGCAACACTGGTCGGGTGGATCCAGTTAGCAGGAGAAGTCGAAACCAACATGAAAACAGTGGCCCTACAGCATCAGCAGCACCAAGGGGGCAAGACAAGCCACGAGCCCAAGGCTGCCCCGAAGGCGGAGGCGAGAAAAACCCCGGGGGGGAGGGGGTGCCGCTAGAACCTTTCCTCCCGGCCACAAATGCTACCAGTGTGGTGACCCGAATCACCTGGTGGCCAACTGCCCCGAGAGGACCTAAGCTGCCACACCCACCCCAAAAGGGGTGCCAGCAGGCCCCAAGAAGCCGATCAAGCCGAAAGAATCGAGTCGAAGCAGCACTGCTTTGTAGATGGTGCTTGACGAGGATTCTATAATGCTGGAAGAGATGGGGGAAGACCCATGGGAGACCGAGCTGGCGGGAAACGGGGACGACCTGCACTAACGGGTGCCCGGCGGCAGGTCGTGGAGAAAGCGGCACCACTGAGGGTGAGAATCTCGGGGGAGTTGATGTTTGTCCCATTGACTTTGTTAAACGTAAAACTGAAGAGATTTGCGCACGCGAGGGCCCTCATAGACTCGGGGTGCACCCGGGAGATTATAACCCCTAGACTAGTAGAAATGCTAGAACTGAGTAAAGAACTACTGCCCAAACCAATCCAGTTCGAGCAGATGGATGGTACCCGCATGAAGGGGGAACCGTGTGTAGAGCAAACCCAGGAGGTTCCCATGGGCGTAGAGGAACATTGGGACCTGGAAGTGTTCGTGATCGCCCCTTCCTCCACGTTCGATATTGTCTTGGCGTGGGGTGGCTAGCGCGGCACCAGCCAGACATACAGTGGGGGAGCACACAATTGATTTTCTCGACAGACGGTGCACCTCCCACTTTTGGAGGGAACTGTGGGGGCCCTGACCGCCACCCAAGAATGAGAAACTGTGCGTTACAATAGAGGAAATTAAGAGCATTCCCCCAGAGTACCGGGACCTGAAGGGGGCGTTCAGTGAGACCGAGGCTGATGAGCTGCCCCCTCATCGGAACACAGACTGTGCCATAGAGCTCATTCCGGGCCAGTCCCTACCCAAAGCCAAGCTCTACTCGATGGGGTGGGCAGAGAAAGCGGAGCTGCGAGAATTCTCAGATAAGAACTTGCGCCGAGGCTTTATTTGCCCAGCCACGGCCTCGCACGCAGCCCCGGTCCTGTTCCGCAAAAAAAAGGACGGGAGCCTTAGACTTTGCACTGATTTTCGCGGGATTAATGGGATCTCCATGTCAAACGCCTACCCCATCCCCTTAATTAAAGACTTGTTGAGCGCAGTATCGGAGGGGTCCATATTCACCAAACTCGATCTGCGCGACACCTACTTCCGAGTCAGAATCAAGGAAGGGGACGAGTGGAAAACAGCGTTCAACACGCCGATGGGGCAGTTTGAGTACTTAGTAATGCCGTTCGGGCTGCAGGGGGCCCCTGGGGTCTTCATGAACTTTATCAACTACGTGCTCAGAAAATACCTATACAGAGGGGTGGTGGTGTACCTGGATGACATCATTATTTATTCCAAGGACCTCCCCTCCCATGTAAAACTAGTGAGGGAAGTCCTGACAACCCTGTACCAAAACAAACTCTATGCTAAGCTGTCCAAATGCGAGTTCCACAAAGAGGAACTGGACTATCTGGGGTTCAGGGTGTTGGGCAAGGGGTTGGCCATGGACCTGGCCAAGATACAAGCAGTACTGGACTGGGAACCCCCGAGAACACGTAGACAGCTCCAATCCTTTCTCGGGTTCGCAAATTTCTATAGGTCGTTCATACAGGGGTTCGCCAAGGTGGCCCTACCCCTAACTGACCTCCTACAGACCAAGGGGAAGGGGCGCGAAGCGAAAAAACCAGGGGCCAAACTGAAATGGACTAAACAGTGCCAAGAGGCATTTGATACTCTAAAACGGCTGTTCACCAGTGAGCCGGTACTAGTGCACCCCAATGAGCTCAAACCCTTCGTGGTCCAGTGTGACGCTTCCGATACGGCGGTGGGGGCAATATTGATGCAAAAGGACGAGGGGGGCCAACTAAGACCATGCGCCTATATTTCCCGGAAGTTCTCGAACGAGCAAAGGAATTGGTCAGTGTGGGACAAGGAAGCGTACGCAGTAACTTTTGCCCTAAAAACATGGAGGTCTTGGCTAGAAAAAGCCAGGGTGCTGTTCAAAATCTGGACAGACCACAAAAACCTAGAAGCGCTCACTGGGCGCCGCAAACTGACCGGGAAACAAATCTGATGGGTGGGATTCTTTGCTAAATTTGACTTCACGTTGCGTCACATCCCTGGCTCCAAAAACTTTTTAGCAGATGCCCTCTCCCAACTGCCGCAGCACGAGAGCGAACGGGAGGAAGTTATAGACTCTCTAATACCCCCCGAAGCCGTGGCCGGGGTGGCACAAACCCGATCCAAAACCGCCTCCCAAAAGGGCAACCCCTGGGGGGGGAATAAACTAATAGTAGAAGTGGAGAAGGAGGGGAAGGACCGGCCAGACGGATTGAAAAAGGGAGAAGGAGGGTTTTGGTACCATGAAGGGAAACTCTACGTTCCAAAATCCCTGAGGGTGGAGGTGCTACAGCACTGCCACACTAGCAAACTGGCCGGGCACTTCGGGTGCGTCAAAACCCTCCACCTGGTCCATCGACAGTTCTAGTGGCCGCAGATGAAAAAAGACATTTCTGAATTTGTGCAAACGTGCCCTACTTGCCTCATGGCCAAACGAAGGGGGGGGGGGGAAGGTGCCGGGACTTTTACAACCCCTTCCCACCGCCGAGCGGACCTGGTCAGTGATCTCAATGGACTTTATCGTAGAACTACCCCCCTCCAGGGGGCGGACAGTGATACTGGTGGTAGTGGACACCTTTTCAAAACAAGCCCATTTCACCCCGTCGCAAGCTCCCCACCGCGAAGGAACTAGCCTATTTGTTTTCCCTGCATGTGGTCCGGGTCCACTCATTCCCAGACAAGGTCATTAGCGACCGCGGGCCGCAGTTCGTTGCCAACTTCTGGCGGGAGTTTTGCAAGCTCACACGGATGGAGCAGGGGTTGAGCTCAGCCTATCGCCCGCAAATGGACGGTCAGAGCGAGCAGGTGAATAGACTTCTGGAGCAGTATTTGAGGTGCTACATAAACTTTCAGCAATCTAACTGGGTAGAGCTCCTTCCCTTTGCCGATTACGGATACAAACAGCCTCCACAGCTCAACCAAAATGTCTCCGTTCCAAGCGGTGCATGGCTACGAGGGGAAGCCTTTCCCCTCCCTCCCAGGGGGCGGGAGCGATCCTCTCTCCACAGACTGCCAGCAGTGGTGGCAGAAGCTAGAAAAATCTTGGAAAGTTATCCAGGAGAACCTGGAGGAGGCTAAAAAGGATTACAAAGCCCAATTTGACAAAAAGCACAGCCCAGGATGGGATTTCAAAGTAGGAGAGACAGTGCTTTTATCCACCAAAAACCTCCCGTTGCCTCAGACCTCTCGAAAACTGGCCTACAAGTTCCTGGGACCCTTCAAAATCAAGAGGGTGATTAATAAAGTGACAGTAGAACTTGATCTGCCCAAACTGTTCAGTAAAATACACCCTGTTTTCCATTGCAGTCTTATCCGTCAGAATCCGGGTGGTTCGAGGTGGCATCCCTGGAGCCCGGAGCCGGAGCCTATTCTGGTGAAGGGTCAGAAACACCACGAAGTGAAGGAAATCCTCTATGCTAAAATCCAACAGGGGGTCCTGCACTACCTAGTCCGCTGGCGCTACTTCCCGCCCAGCTGTGACGAGTGGGTGAAATCCTCTGACCTCAAGGCTCCTCAACTACTCAAGCAATTTTACCTACTGCACCCAGATAAACCCCGAGCAAGAGCTTAGGGAGGGGCAGTATGTCAGGCTGTGTCTCATTGAAGTTACCTGTGCTTACTGAATTTATTATTTACTGCTCACTAACATTACTGCTAAATAAATCCACTTGCTACTAACCCAGGTACTCTGCATAATAAAGGAGGGGGGAGTGGGAATAGACGAGGATGGAAGTTACCAAGGATCTAAAGGCCAGCACGGCCTTTGAAGTGCAGAATGCTCAGCTCACCATCCTGGCGCCTCCCGAGCCGAGCAAGGACATTGCCAGGAGGGAAAGATAAGCGGGAGTGTGAAAAGTGTTACTTGCAGAGACCAACTGTAGTTTTATTATGGGAAATAGTTTAAAGCCCAAATTCTTTGAAGTGTATTCATAAATGCCTATGGTTCAAGCTATCTGTTATCAGTTCCAATGAATCTGTAGATGGAGTAACATTGTAGCTATCAATAAATGCAACTTAGTTTTTAATAAAGACAAGTCTGCTCATTTTGAAACTTCAATAAACCCTTTGCTGACAACAACTGGATATATTAGGAGTTGAACCTGGGAACTTCTGTTTTCAAACCAAGTGTCTACCAGTGAGCTGTGGCAGCAACAAAAAGTGTCATCAAGTCACAGGGGACTTATGGAGACCCTGTAGGGTTGCCAGATCTGACTCAGAAAATATCAGGGGACTTTGGGGGTGGAGCCAGGAGACTTTGGGGATGCAGCCAGGATTAAGACTATGGCAAACATGATTGAAGGGAGTTCTGGCCATTACATTTAAAAGGATTGCGCTCTTTTTAGATGCCTTCCTTTCATTGGCGATAATGAAAGATAGGAGCACCTTTTGAGGCTCATAGAATTGGACCTCCTGGTCCAATCTCTTTCAGACTTGAGGGGCGAGGGTTTAAGAAGAGGCACCAGATGCTATGCTGAAAATTTGGTGCCTCTACTTCAAAAAACAGCCCCCAGTGCCCCAGATACCCACGGATTGATTCTCCATTATACCCTATGGGGTACAGTCTCTGTAGGGTATAATGGAGTGCCCAGCAGACATTCAACCCCCATCCCTGCTTTCTGATAACCCTGAAACAGGGGGGCAAGGGCCTCCAAACCAAGGAATCCCCTGCCCCCTACTGGGGATTGGCAACCCTATGACACTGTAGGGTTTTCAAGGCAAGAGATGGACAGAGATGGCTTGCTTCTGTGTAGCTACCCTAGACTTCCTCGATGGTCTCCCATCCAAATACTAAACAGTGCCAACTCTGCTTAGCTTCTGAGATCGGAAGACATCAGCCTAGTCAGAGGTAGGGTTGCCAGCTTTGAGTGGTTAAATACCTGGAGATTTGGGGAGTAGAACCTGGGGAGGGCAGGGTTTGGGAAGGGGAGGGACTTCAACAGGATACAAGGCTATAAAGTCCACCCTCCAAAGCATTTTCTCCAGAGGAACTGACATATATTACCTGGACATCAATTGTAATAGCAGGCAATCTCCAGGTCCCACCTGGAGGCTGGCAGCCCTAGGCTGCTAGTGAGCCATTGCTCTGCTTGTAAATGCTGTACTGAAAATGAGTAGCATCCATATTGTTTCAATCCCCTGGGAGGGGAATTATTACAGATCCCTCCTCCTCAAGGTTTCATTTTTCAGGGGAATGACTTTTATTTCAAGATAGAGAGGAACTATGCCCCCCTTTTTTGTAAGATCCCCCTGTAAACCATAACAGGAAGTATCTCAGAAACCAGAACAATTCTCCCTGGCCCCAGACAAGTTAAGCCTCTCCCTGGTTTACATCTTCCGCCAGAAGAAAAAGAAGTGACGTTTTCGTGGGATGTACTTCTGCTGAGGGGGGGCAGAGAGGATTTTCTTCTTGATGGGGCGAGGGGCTGTTAAAAGCCCATTCCGAATGGCCAGCAGCCTGTGTTTCCTATCACTGATGGGCTTTTCCTTGGCCCAGCTGCTGTCCGTCATCTGCTCGCTTTTGAGGCTGTGAGGGAATCGGAAGATCAGAAAGGTCAGCCTAGGCCTAGGCTGGGGGGGACTCTCCGTGAAGAACCTGACTCCATCAATCTGCCTGTCTGCCTCAGGGTCTGTTTCTTTCTGACTAGCCACTGGCTTGGGATCCTGGAAAGACATGGATCAAAAGGGATAATGATGATGATAACAACAACAATAACAACAATAATAATAATAATATGGCACTGTGCATAAAATATCCAGGAAATCCTAAGTTTGTCTGGCAGCCAGAAATTCAAGCTCTTTTTTAGCATTATGCACCACTAGGTGGCAAGCTAGACTTGTTTTTAAGGCACAAGATGTTTGAGAGAGGGTTTGCAATTGTTTGCCTCCGCCTCACAACCCTGGTATTCCTTGGAGGTCGCCCATCCAAATACTAGCCAAGGCCGACCTTACTTAGTTTTTGAGATCTGACGAGATTGGCCTAGCCTGGGCTATCCAGGTCACAGGGCACCAAAAGGCTAATATCACCACAGTGATCTGTGTGGATCGGTGGAAAACGTATGCTCAGAGTTGGAAGGGAAGGAATGGTCCAAGATTCTGGTTCCTGCCTTCTAGGACTGGGGATGTGTGCCATAAAAAAGGGGGATTGGAAAATCATGGGAGAAGGAAAGAAGAATCAGGGGGTTTGGGGTGGGGGGAGAGAATGAAGCTCTTCTGTTCTTTTTTTTTATTGACTGCTTTTTAACAAGATTAAGCATAGACAAGTCTAACAAGAGCTGTCAGGCATAATAGCTAGATGGAATTTCTGTTTACTGCCTTTGGAACAAGTTTCATTAACTGCACCTCTTGGCTGGTTGCCCTCATTATGATAGTCATTGATCAACATCACTTCCAGTGTACCCAATGCTGACCTCTAGATGAGCTGGCTGTGCCATGGTGTTCCCAGGGCTCCACCAAGAGAGCAGCCTTTGTGTCCCCAACAGATTGGCCAAAGGTAGCTGCCCCACTCCTCCCCACCTTATTTAGGGTTGCTAAGTCTGATTCAGCAAATATGTGAGGACTTGGGGGTGGAGCCAGGACCAAGGTTGTGACAAGCACAACTGAACTCCAAAGGGAGTTCTGGCCATCATGTTTAAAGGGATCACATTCCGTTTAAATGCCTTCCTTCCACTGAAAATAATGGAAGATGGGGGCACATTCTTTTGGGGCTCACAGAATTGGACCCCCTAGTCCAATCTTTTTGAAACTTGGGGAGTGGTTGAGGAGAGGCACGGATGCTATGCTGAAAATTTGGTGCCTCTACCTCAGAGAGCAGCCTCTCCCCACCCGCCCGAGCCCCAGATACCCACAGATAGATTCTTCCTTATGGGGACTGGTCTCTATAGGGTATAATGGAGTGCTCCATGGATATTCCCCCCTCCCCCCACTTTTTGATAACCCTGAAGAGGGGGATGGCCTCCAAACCAGGGGATCTCCTGCCTCCAACTGGGGATTATAACACTGCCTCTATGAAGATGGGGCAGATGACAAG
This sequence comes from Heteronotia binoei, assembly GCF_032191835.1. Lineage (NCBI taxonomy): Eukaryota > Metazoa > Chordata > Lepidosauria > Squamata > Gekkonidae > Heteronotia > Heteronotia binoei. The sequence goes on from NC_083237.1 coordinate 29,020,575, forward strand.
GGAATAGCATTGGCTTCATGCTCTGTTTTCCGGTTCCTCTGGAAGGCTTCTGGCTGGGCTCTGTTGGAAGTGGGATTTTGGACTACATGACCCAGGATAAATTCTTCTTATATTGCCAAGAGTTCCCTGCAGGGAAGAGGAAACAACATCTATGGGTGACTGCAAGAAAAAACAGGGATCTTCCTGAGCCCTTTGGGAAGAACTGACAGTCTAGTAAGAGTTATGTGCCTTTTGCAGCTGTTAGTCCTGAGATATGTCCCATGACACTTTAGGAACATCTAGCCCAGCCTGCAGCTCATTGGGACTGAATGTCCTTGTTAGGGTTTGACTTCATGTTCCATTCCTCAAGAAGGCATATATGTTCTTGCACTGTTCCCTGGGAAGCATGGACAGGTGCATCTTGGGAACACTGCCCCCGCAAGCCCGTTGCCTAAAATGGCAGGGCTGTTCACAGTTTGGTGCTCTAGCTTGGCCCTCGAACATGCCTGCAAACTGACTCCAGCCTACAGACTCTCTCCCTCTCCTCACACACAGCCAAATCAGGTCATACACACAGACATCCTAAAACTGGTTGGTGTGTATGTGTGGCATACTAACCTGCTTCTCCTCCTCTGGAGGGGTATCTCCCTGTTCAATAGAAGTCACCGTTTTCTCTGAAAAGATCATCTCGCCTGTATGGTTGTCAGTCACCTGTGTGTATGGACAAAAGAACAGGGCTTCAAAAACTCTTCCCTGTGGGGTCAAAGCTCCAACCGGCTATGGGAGCATTTTACTTCCTTTCCCTTACAGTGAGTTCTCTGTTTACACCAGGTTTACATTAACACTGTTCCTCTAGCCAGTTTGGCATAGCGGTTAAGTATGTGGACTCTAATCTGGGAGAACCAGGTTTGATTTCCCCACTTCTCCACATGCACCTGCTGGTATGACCTTGGATCAGTGAGAGTCCTCTCAGAGCTGCTCCTTCAAGAGCAGTTCTCTCAGAGCCCTCTCAGCCCCACCTACCTCAGGGTGTCTGTTATGAGGAAGGGAAGGGAAAGGATATTGTAAGCCATTCTGAGACTCCAAGTAAAGGGTGGGGTATAAATTCTTCTCTTCTCTCAATCTTCTGATGGTGTTTTTTTCCCCCTAAGCAACCCAAGGAACCCATGTTAGTTCATGGACTTGAATATATTCCCTCAGCAGTGCAGCGTGGTGCCTCAACCAAGAATTGGTTGGCTGCTGTGTGAGACAAGATGCTGGGCTAGATGGACCAGTCTTCCAATCTAGCAGGATTCTTCTTATGTTCTTAAGAAGGGATTTTATTCAGGTTGCCAGTTGTTTAAATAGCTTAAAATAAAGAATTATAAAAAAAGAAGGGGTTTTATGTGTCCATCAGACTGCTGTCTGGGCATTTCAATAATGCATAAATAAAGTGTTGCTGAGGGGTTGCTTGAAGAGTGGGAAGAACAGGCAGACAGACAGATTAATGTAACAGAAGCAGGCCTCATTTTGGGCTGGAGATCACAGGAGTGGAGCTCCAGAACCTCTAAATTTGATTGTGTGCACTTCCTTCCTTCCTTCCTTGCTTCCTTGCTTCCTTCCCCCATAAAACACTTGCTTCTGGGTTCCATTGTTCAAACCCCCTGTGAGAACTCTATGATTTGACAAACTTTCTAATATTTTTCCCCACAAAAAATGAGAAAGTAACCAAAACATATAAAGCAGACAGATGGAAATCTTCATCATACCACCGTGACCACATAGGAGAAGAATTTAAGAAGTATGATGGGAGTAAGGTTTTAGTATGACAATTATAATTCAAGAAGCATTTTAAGGTAGATGCTGAGCTGATATAATTCAGTACACCTTCTGGTGATGTCAGGGGTATACGCAAATGAGTTTGTGGTAATGAGCTCTGGCACCTCTTTTTCTACTAAATGACCCCTGAGCAGAAGAATTATTGTGGGGAAACATGTATTATTCATTTCTATGTTTCCCTAATAGGGTCCTAAGGCTGCGAACGTCAAAACATTTGAACATTCAAACAGCATTTAAAATAATATATAAAATAATTCAATAAAAATACACAATACCAAAACCAAAACCAGAGAAGGAAGGCCAGTAGCAGTTATTTGCAGGATGCCAAACAAAACATAATTCTTCATCTGCTGACAGAAGAAAGTGACACAGGACCAGACAAACCTCTCTGGGGAGGGAGTTCCAGTGTTTGGGTGCCACCCCAAGAAAGCCTCTCTTGAGTTGCTGCCTATCTAGCCTCAGATTTGGGGGGGGGGGGGCGTGGAGCGGAAGCAGTGCCTCTAAAGATGACTGTAGTAGACTGGTAGGTTCATAAGGGAGAAAACAGCCTTTCAGGTACACTGGCCCCAAGCCCTACAGAGATATAAATATATATTTCTCCAACCCAAGACAACAGAAAGAAGAGATTGGATTTATACCTTGCCCTTCACTTGGAGTTTCAGAGCAGCTTATAGTCTCCTTTCCCTTCCTCTCCCCACAACAGGCACCCTGTGAGGCTGAGAGAGCTCTGAGAGAACTGCTCTTGAGAGAACAGCTCTGAGAGAACTGTGGCTGACCCAAGGTCACCCAGCTGCTGCATGTGGAGGGGTACGGAATCAAACCCATTGCTTTTAACCACTACACCAAACTGGATTTTAAGGTTTGGCTTAATCACTGATTAAACATATGCACTATGTACTTTTTAAATACAGCATCGAAACATGCTCATCCATCTGTCATTAAATAAAACCTGTTGAGCCAATGGTAACATTCCAAACATAATCAGTTCATGAGGCAAGAATTACAAACCAACCATTCCCAAATCCATGCAAGTCTTAAAGGCATCTTAATATATGCAGAACTGCCAGGCCACATTTCAATCCCACATGTGGGCAGGATATCACTCTTCAAAGTGCATTCAAGAAGAATCATTCAGATCTTCTTCACCTGCAAAATAATTTTGTTTGGCATACCTCATAAAGTGCAATTCAACTTTAAAGTAGGGACATCCAAACTACAATCTATGGACCACTGCCACCCCACAGACCCTTTTCACCGGGCATTCAGGAACTGCCAGGTGTTCAGGTCAGCTTTGTGCCTTTGATGCCATGCTCAGAAGAGAACACAGGCAAGCCCGAATTCATGTGGAGCCAGCACCAAGCATAACTATAAAGGAGAGACTTTATCTCCCTCTATGGGTCATATAGTGGCTGGGGCACAGAAATGGAACAGACCAAGGGTGGCCAAACTGTGGCTCGGGAGCCACATGTGGCTCTGTCACACATCTTGTGTTGCTCTTGAAGCCCCCACCACCCTGTCAGCCAGCTTGGAGAAGGCATTTCTCTCTTTAGATCACTTCTCCAAGCCAAGCCAGCCAGCAGCTTGGAGAATGCATTTAAAGTTGCTTTCTTTCCACCTTCCTTCCTTCCTTCCTTCCTTCCTTCCTTCCTTCCTTCCTTCCTTCCTTCCTTCCTTCCTTCCTTCCTTCCTTCCTTCCTTCCTTCCTTCCTTCCTTCCTTCCTTCCTTCCTTCCTATCTTGCAACTCTCAAACATCTGACATCTATTCTATGTGGCTCTTACACTAAGCAAATTTGCCCACCCCTGGGACAGACTCCACTTCCAAGCCTACCAAATGGTTTAGATCACTTCTTCAAGCCAAGCCAGCCAGCAGCTTGGAGAATGCATTTAAAGTTGCTTTCTTTCCACCTTCCTTCCTGTCTTGCAACTCTCAAACATCTGACATTTATTCTATGTGGCTCTTACACTAAGCAAGTTTGGCTACCCCGGGACAGACCCTGCTTCCTAGCCTACCAAATGGCTTGCTGGCAAAAGATCTCAAGTAGTGGGTGGAAAGCTATTTGTCTGCCTGAGACCTAGGAGAGAGCCAACTGGAGTGGCTGATCCTGGTAGGCCAAAGCCACAAGTCAATGCAAGGCAGCTTCACACATTCATATAGTTAAAAGAACTGACATGCTGCAGTTTTCCCCCCCAACAGCTCACTCACCTTGTTGATTACATGACGGCTATACAGAGTGGCATTCCCCATTTTCCGCTGCTTTTCCTCCTCGTTGTGATAGTTGGGGGGCAGCTTGCTGATGTCCACCGTACTGTCAAACTGCTCATTGGCCAGGGCTTCCTACAGCAACAAAGATGGGAACATCAGCCTGTTCCTAAGAGCTCTGAAGGTTCAGACCAGACACCAGAGATCCATCTAGTCCAGCATTCTGTCTTCAGGGCGGACCTCTCAGAATGCTGTTTCCAGAAGGTCACATGGTTGGGATGACAATGACATCCACAACAAGCACAGGGCAGGTTTCATATGGCTTTTTATTCCTGGCTGGCCTGAAATCGTTTTGTTGGTATTTCTGTGTCTGTGCATCACTCCTCCCAGAATTGCATGCTCGTGCTTGAATTAATAAAACGGGAAGTTTGTGCAATTGACCTGTATGTTTCCCGAGTTTTATGCAATCTGTTCAGAAGAACTTGGAACATGGGAAAATGTGCATTTGGGTTCTTGTAAGTATCCAGGAGATGGGCATTTCTTATCTGGGGAAGGGGGTTACAGAAGGTTGATTAATATGCATTCAGAGTACTTATATTTGCATATTAATAAAAAAAATTCAGAGCTTTTTTTTGTTGTTTTTTAAACAGGAACGCACAGGAACGCAGTTCCGGCAGGCTTAGGGTCAGGGGGTGTGGCCTAATATGCAAACGAGTTCCTGCTGAACATTTTTTTCTGCTAAAAAGCCCTGTGTGAAACAATGGTGACATCAGGGGATGTGGCCTAATATGACAGTGAGTTCCTGCTGGGCTTTTTCTACAAATAAAGTCCTGCAAAAAAACATTTTGAAGGGGGGAAGAGCATACTTTCTTTTTTAGACAATGCATGTACATGTCACAGTGGGTACCACCTTAGGAAAAGTATTTCCTCCTACGCGAGTGAGTCAACAGGAATGCCTCTTCTAAGATGGCACTTAATACCTACATAGTGCCAGATTGGTGTAGTGGTTAAGTGTGTGGACTCTTATCTGGGAGAACCAGGTTTGATTCCCCACTTCTTCACTTGCCGCTGTTGAAATAGCCTTGGGTCAGCCATAGCTCACACAGAGTTGTCCTTGAAGGGCAGCTTCTGTGAGAGCTCTCTCAGCCCCACCCACCTCACAGGCAGTTCCCTCCATCTCACACATTTTTGTCTTAGCTCAGGAAAAATAGCCCCAGAGCACAATAATTTATGCAGTAGCTCACAACTTTAATGCCAGTAGTTCACAAAATAGAATTTTTGCTCACAAGACTCTGCAGCTTAGAGGGAACATTGCTCACAGGGTGTCTGTTGTGGGGGAGGAAGGTAAAGGAGAATGTGAGTCGCTTTGAGACTCTGCGATTCAGAGTGGAGGGCAGGATATAAATCCAATATCTTATTCTATTTTAAAGAGCTTTAAAAAAAAAAGGTGTTGACGGATTAACTGATAGCAACTTTTCTGTTGATCAGGAAGTCATCAATGGATCCATCCACCAAAGCATGCAGGTCTAATTTTAAAACAGTTCAAGACTAATACACATTTGGGGAGCAGCCACTGAAGGTGCCTCTATATGTAATTATGCAGTCATAATGTCCTGCATGGACAATTTCACAGAGCTTCCTCAATTGATTTTAGAGCTCATGACAGAACATAGCAATTGAGGATCTCTCTCAGGTTTGTTTAGCCCATGTCACTGAACAATCTGGACTCAGAAATCCTTAAAACATAAGAACATAAGAGAAGCCATGTTGGACCAGGCCAATGGCCCATCCAGTCCAACACTCTGTATCACACAGTGGCCAAAATACACACACACACACACACACACACACACTGTGGCTAATAGCCACTGATGGACCTCTGCTCCATATTTTTATCCAATCTCCTCTTGATAAGAACATAAAGAATTCTCAGCACTGTCGGACAATATACAGCCCCAGGTTGTCTCATGGGAAGTCGGGAGTGGTTACACAACTTTTACAGCCAATATGATTTTTGGAGCATGTCATACCCCAAGGAAGACAGGCTCCAGCTAAGTTAAAATCTGGAAACAGCAAACACCACCCCGCAAAGACCTGCAAGAAATGTGTGTGTGTGTGTGTTATCCTCTGCAATGTTATCATTCCAGTTTAATTACAGTCACTGCGGGGGGAGATGTCCTCAAATCTAGAATTTGGAAGCCTTGGGAAGCCTTCATTGGCATCTGAAATGAAGGTGCTGCAAGATGAGAGGTTTGTGAACAGCTGAGGAACAAACCTTCTTTCCTGAAATCTTAAAAAAAAATTGTTTGGTTTTGAGTTCCTAAGAACAGAGTGCTAGAAAACATATCCGTTCCCAGAGCAATGATAAGAACAGCGTATGTGCCAAAACACAGATTTGTGTGCTGTGCAGTATAAACAGGCCAGGGAGAAAGGGACAAGAAAGAGATTGGAAGAAAGATGCTGATGCGGAGGATGTGGAGAAGTTCAGAAAGAGATGTTAGCTATGACACTCATCTGCCAGATGTAGCTCTTATTGTAAGGATCCTCCCTTGTTTGAAAGGACTGTAGCATGCCTCCCCCCAGCACTGGAACATTCCTTTTATTCAGGGACAGATTTTATTTGGCCACCTAGACCCTCTCTTCTGCCCTCCTCATGACTTACCTGGTTTTGCTCCATGAGGTTGCTGAAAGCCCGGAATATTCCCTCAGCACTGAAGGGCAGGAAGGCAGCAGATGCAATCCCTCCCTGCATCAGAGGCATCAGGCACCATAACCCCCATACCAGCGGCAGCATCCTGGCCCGGTCACTGCTTCTCTGGCTCCTGAACTGCACAAAGGCAGAAGGGAGATCAGACAGAAGACTGATAGCCAGCAGGGGCGGGGCCTCCTCTCATCCCTTCCTGCTGCTCAGATATTGCTCTCCCCTACACACACAAACGTCCCCCTCTGTCCCTTTCGTAGCCCCACTGTGCATCTACCAACACAAGTGCTGAAAGGAGAGGCACAGGGCCAAACCCTGTCAAGGAATCACAACTCCAAGAGGCTTTCTTCCCTAATCCCAGCTGCTGACCAAGGTCATCCTCCACTACAGCCCCCTTCTCAGTGACCCCCTTTTGTTCACCCTCCCCCCACACTTCTATCACAGCTCTCCCTTTATACCTTCTCCTCACTGACTCGTCTGTTAATGTCCCAGGATTCTAAGTGGTCAGTTTTTACCAAAGTGACGCTTTGAAAAGGATTCCGATTCCAGAACCTAGCAGCATCACTAGCCATCTGTTTCTCCACAAAGGCCACACTACTGGCCTGGGTTACCAATGTTCCCTCTAAGCTGTAGTCTTGTGAGTCAAAATTCTACTTTGTGAGCTACTAGCTTTAAAGTTGTGAGCTACTGCATAAGTTAGTGTACTCCGGGGTCAACCTTCCTAAGCTAAGACAAAAATGTGTGAGTTGGAGGTTAAAAATCTGTGAGCTAGCGCACACTAACTCAGCTTAGAGGGAACACTGCCAGGGATCACTTTTTCATAAGCCTCCCCCCAGTGCCAGTGTTCCCTCTACGTTGTGCATGTGAGTGGCTACTCATAAACACAGGAAGCCCTGCTCAGCACCAGTCTGCAGTCACACAGTGTCTTGCACTGCCCATTGCCCATTTTAAGATTACAGCAGACGGAGTTCTGTTCTGCTCAGGATGTGAACTGCTCTGCACAGTGTGTGTGCATGTGTGTGGGGGGGTGGGAATTAGAAAGAACATTGCAGTCCCCACCCTGTTCCAGAGGAAGGCATCGGCCCCCCTCCAGACTGACATATTGGGTCCCAGGTCAGACACCAGCCCTTCCACATGCTGAAGACTTCACACAAACTAGATCTGAGACAACCTCATGTGCAGCATCTGTTTTGAATACTTCTGAGGAATATAAGAAGTCAGACACCCCCGAGCATGTTCTTACCTTCACTCTTCACTAACTAGAGCTAGCCTTTGCCCCTAAGAGCAGTGTGTTGGTCTTTCAGGTCAGAAGGCTCTTGTGGCTTCCACAAAGGCAGGTTTCAGATCCGCTCCTCTCATTTGAGAAATAAACTCTTGTCTACCTCAATTTTTATTACTTGATGAACTAACACCTATGACAATGCAAGTTCCATAGAAAATATTCCTCAATGAGATTCTCCACTGGATCAAAGCAGAAGTCCATCTAGTCCAGCATCCTGTCTCACACAGTGGCCAACTGGCAACTCTAGAGCCAACAACAGGGCACGGAGGCTGAGGGCTTTCCCCCATGTTGCCTCCTGACACTGGTATTCAGGGGTTTACTGACTCCAAATGTGGAGGTTCCCCTCCGTCTGTCAAGCAGGCGGATTCAATGATGAGTCAAAGTTGATACAAAGACTATGTTTATTGATAGACCGCTACTTTGGCTCAAGCCTTGGCTTGAGAAGAATGAAACCAATACATTGATACACAAGTTTTAAGATACATTTAAAAGGGATTCCTACGGGTAGGGGAAGCAGGGGAGCTTTCACACATAGAGTATCAAAACTACATACATTCCCAGAGCGTTATCAGGCATTCGGCCTTGCATTGCCCAGATGGTGCTTCCTCCCACAGGAGGATTCATGAGAAGGTGCTGATTGCTTTGGTCTCTGTAATTAACAGCCGTAAAACAAAGAGGGGCCAGGAAAAGATAATAAATTAGCAGCATTTGGTTCTGTATGATCTTACGCGGGCCTGCTTGTGTCAGACCAGAAATCCATCAGTCATTGATTAGAATTAGCCATGATTGACACCGTCACCATGGCTAATAGCCACTGATAGACCTTTCCTCCATGTATCTTATCCCCTTTTAGAGCCATCTGTGCCTGTGGCCATCACTACACCCTCTGGCAGCAAATTCCACATTTGAAGCACTTGAGTAAAGAAGTATCTCATTTCGTACACCTTGAATTTATTGTCTAGTAACTTAATTGGATGCCTTCAAACTCTGCTATTTTGGGAGATAAAAAGTTCTCTATCCATTTTCTCTACCTGGTGCATAATTTTATAAGCCCATAGTGTGCTCCTTGTCCTCTTAACCATTTATTTTCTAAACTGTAAAATCATCCTGGTTGGCCTCATCTGTACTTTTCCCAGCTCTGCACTGTTCTTTTCAAGATATGATGCCCAGAACTGCACATGGGATTCTTCTAAAAGAGGCTGGCTGCCCCATAGATCTATCGAAAGGCATTATAATATTGGCTGTTTTATTTTCAGTCCGTTTCCTATAATCCCCAGGATACAACTGGCTTGTTTCATTCTTGTAGCACACTACCTTGACATTTCCGTTACAACACCAAGGTCTCTTTCCTTCACAGTCTCAACAAGTTCAGACCCCATTGGCTTTTTCTATTTCTATGAACAATTTTTCCACATTCCTCCCATTCAGTTGGCATCTATTGCACAGATGTTGTAAAAGAAGCAAACAGCCTGGACAGTTTCTGTGCCTTTGGCAGCCACATGAAATCCCTGGGTGAAGCTTTTGCAAGTCTGGGGATATGATTCCCAGTTAACATCTAGAGTATCAGGTTGCTGTTAAAAGCACAAGAGCAGGGGCCAATAAAAAAGCTGGTGACTCTAACAGTCTCTTGCGGAGGAGAGTGTTCAACAAATACGCTCTTAGCTCACGTGGGCTAATTGTTAGGTCCAAAATAAGCAGTTAGTGTCCTGAGACTGGGCTTTTAATGCATCCCAGGAGATTCTACAGCAGGGGTAGCCAAACTATGGCTTGGGAGTCACATGTGGCTCTTTCACACATATAATGTGGCTCTCACAGCCCCCATTGCCCCCTCGGCTGGCTTGGAGAAGGCATTTCTCTCTTTAAATCACTTCGCCAAGTCAGCCAGCAGCTTGGGGAATGCATTTAAAGTTAAAGTTACTTTCTTTCCACCTCCATCTCCCTCCCCATTTATTTTCTTTCCTTGCTGTCTTGCAGTTCTCAAAAATCTGACTTCATGTCTTGTGGTTCTCAAACATCTGATGTTTATTCTGTGTGGCTCTTTCATTAAGGAAGTCTGGTCACCCCAGTTCTACAGTGTACCAACATACTGCAACGCGCAGCTTAACATTTAAGCATTAAGCAGTTCCTGTGAATGAGCTCATGTCCGGGAAGTATGCACCATGGCAAAGGGCGCAGTTCTGCCATGTCACCATTAGATGGTGGTGTAAGATTTCACTGGAACTGGCAGGTGGTGTTGTGTTGAGCTAAGTCTGCATGTTTTTCTTGGGGAAGATTTGGCTGTGTGTGAAAAGCAGGTTAAATGCAGACGATATATTTGTTTGCTTCTAGAAGTGTTTCAGCACACAGCGGGTTTTGCAATATTCATTGGCCGCTGTTGCTCCACCCCTAGTTATTGGATTGCTCTAGGGTGTGAAGACCTTAGTTCTCTCTATCCCTCCAGGCACTGCTGCCCTGCTTTTGTCTCGACTTTCTGGTTCTTTATTTACAGATGCAGATAGTGGTATCGTTGGGAGATTCAGCAAAGCCATATGTACAGTTATGTACAGTTTAAATCCTCCACAATTATGTTGAATCTGCACATGCATTCTTTACTCCAGCGGATTTTGCTTTTTGTCATGGCGCCCACTGTGCTGGGAGATTTTGGGGGTTGAGCCTGAAGAGGAGGGGGGGGCCTGGTGAGGGACTTCAATGAGGTAAAAGGCCATACAGTCTACCTACCAAAGCAGCCATTTTCTCCAAGGGAATTGGCTGTAGTTTGGTGTAGTAGTTAAGTGCGTGGACTCTAATCTGGGAGAACTGGGTTTGACTCCTCACTCCTCCCATGCAACTGCTGGAGTGACCTTGGGTCAGTCATAACTCTGTCAGAAACTTCTCTCAAGAGCAGTTTTTGTCAGAGCTCTCTCAGTCCCACCTACCTCACAGGATGTCTATTGTGGGAAGAGGAAGGGAAAGGAGATTGTAAATTGAGACTCCACGTGACCAGTGGGGTATAAATCCAATCTCCTCTTCCTCTTCTTGAGATTAGTTGTAATAGCAGATCTCCAGCCACTATCTGGAGGTTGGCAACCCTGTCTGTATTGCAGGCATATGTGGATGTGTCTTAGTTAGGGTTATCAGCTTCAGGTTGGGAAATACATGGAGATTTTGGGGGTGGAGACTGAGGAGAGCAGGGTTTGGAGAGGGGAGGGATTTCAATGGGATATAATGCAATAGAGTCCACCTTCCAAAGTGGCCATTTTCTCCAAGTGAACTGATCTCTGTCACCTGGAGAGCAATTGTAATAGCGGGAGCTCTCCAGCCAGCACCTGGAAGTTGGCAATCCTAATTACACTAGGGTCTCAGCTGTGACCATTCTGCCTCAAATGGTTCTTCTAGACCTTTAGCCTCTTGACAGAGTCTAAACTTCATATGGCATTGCTCTTAGGTTTGCTGACACACACAAAAAACCTCACTGTATTAAGCTGTGTACCCAAGAGGCAAAGCCAAATTGGCCACTGAATCTTCCAGAACCTCTCAGCTACCTGTTCACATCAACCCACAAACCTGCCTTCTACCCAGTCAGAGGAAGTACAGAAAAAGTGGGGGAAACATCGGGTCTTTCTGGACTGATCATGGCTCCTCTGAATACAACTGCAGCATGGAGTATTTTCTTAGGTTCAGCTGATGCCTACTGCTTAGAAGACAGAGATATGCCCCTCATCATTCACACATTTGGGCCTACATGGTAACATGCTCTAAGGGAGGCTCTGCAAGCTCTGGCTCAAGCAGAATGCCCAATGAACAAGCAAGCACAGACAAATCTTAGTGCGTTCACATCTCACCCATTTGGAGGCATCTGGAAGGGCTGCCTATTTGTTAGCAGGACAAATTTAAAGCACAGCCTCATGCAGTTATACTCTTCTAAACCTGCTGGCTTCAGTGGACTTGGAAGGGTGTGACTCCATTTAGGAGTCACTGTTAATTTCTGGAATCCTAAATGACCTGTTTAAGGAGCATCTCCTCCCCTATGAATCATCCCCTGAGGCCTATCAAGGAAGCCCTGCTTTATTTTTATTTATTTATTTTGCAGATTTATATTCCACCCTTTCCTGTAAACGAGCTCAGGGCGGATAACAGCATGAATTAGATAACAATAAAAACCTACAATTAAAACGAAACACAATATAATAAAACCAAGAAACACATTATACCATAGGCAGCAAGGGCATATTACAGAATAAAAACAGTTATCGGCCTGAAAACATAATGATCACGGGGCAATAAATAAGTTAGAATCACAGCAGGTTGAATAAGCAGATGGAGTGAGGATGCCCGCTGCCTCAACCAAAGGCCCGGCAGAATAGTTCCGTCTTGCAAGTCCTATGAAATGGCAGTAAATCAGGTACGGCCTGGATCTCCATGGGAAGCTGATTGCACCAGATGGGGGCCAGGGCCGAAAAAGCCCTGGCTCTTGTTGAGGCAAGTCAAACATCCTTCAGGCCAGGGATAGTCAAAAGCAGGGATCATTTTGTAGAAAAATAGGTGGTGGAGCTCATTCAGCTGCAGCTGCACATACTATTCAATGGACAAGGAGGTGGAACTCTCAGAAGGAGGAAGAGGAACTCTCAGAAAGGGGCAGGAGCTGCGCTCCTGTGAGCTCCCACTGAATCTAAGGCCTGGTCAAAAGATGTTGCGTAGCTGATCTCAGCTGTCTCCAGGGCTCATATGGGGAAAGGCGGTCCCAAAGGTATGTCAGTCCCAGGCCATATAAGGCTTTAAATGTCAATACCAAAACCTTGAAACAGATCCAGTACTCGACTGGATTTGCCAATTGGTACAGCGCTGGCCAAATGCTTGCCATGTAAACATTTTACATTGAGGCTAAGGTTAACCACCCAGATTGTAATGTACTGAAGTCAGAGACATTCAGATGGCAACATGCTTTATTAGCAAGTACATCACAAAGACAACACAGCAGGGCCGGGTCCCCTGCTATATACATTTCCCGGAACAACCTTCTTCCTGGTCAGGTCCAATCCTGGCCAGTTAAACTTTCTGCCACTGATCATCATAGGCGGGCTGCGTTCATCCCTTCCAGGCACCGCCCACAGGTGCGCTGTGCTGTACTTTCCGGGATGAATGCCAGACACAACACAGATGGTGCAGGGTAGTCCAGTCTTGGAAGCTAAGCAGGGTTGGCTGTGATGGTCAGTATTTGGATGGGAGCCCACCAAGGAAGTCCTGGGTCACTATGCAAGGACAGGCAATGACAAACCACCTGTGAACACCTCTTGCTTTTATGCTTGCCATCTTGAAGCTGCTATTCAATGGAAAACTTTGTCTTATCCAGATAAATTTTTTAAAATGTTGTTTTGATCACTAAACACCGATTGTTTGTTGTTGTTACCCACTCTGAGCCCGCTTGTGGGGAGGGCAAGTTAAAAATGAAAAATATACATAAGTATAAATAAAACCCTCTAAGGGGTTACCATAAAGTCAGCTGTGACTTGATAGCATTTTACATCACCACCGAAGTTAACCCCTATGAAACAGGGTTGCCAACCTCCAGGTGAGACCTAGAGATCTCTTGATTACAGATGACTAAGATCAGTTCCCCTGGAGAAAATGGCTGCTTTGGAGGGTGGGCTCTACGGCAGGGGTGTCGAACTCATTTGTTATGAGGGCCAGATCTGACATAAATGAGACCTTGTTGGGCTGGGCCTGTCAGCAAAGGGTTCATTGAAGTCCCAAAAATGATCAAAGGTGACTTGGTTAAGAAACTAAGTTTCATTTATTGATTACAACAATGTTATTCTCTACATAAAACTATTGAAACTGATAACGTATAGTTTGAGCCATTGATATTTATGAATATACTTCAAAGACTGGGGCTTTAAATCACTTCTCATAATAAATCTACAGTCGTCCCCGCAATTGCTACTTTCACACGCCGCTTATCTTTCGCTAGGGATAGTTACATCCTCCCTCTTGGTGGTGTCCTTGCTCTCGCTTGGGAGGCACCAGGGCGGCTAGCCTGGTATTCTGCACTTCAAATGCTGGACTGCCCTTTGGTGTTCTGGCAACCTCCTTTCCCACCCCTCCTTCCTTTGCAGGGCGCAAGTGTTAGTAGGTTAGCATTTTATTAGGCATGAAGGTTAGTAAGCATGGATTAAGTACAATTCAAAAACATAACTGACTTCAATTGAACATTGCCTGACATACTGCCCCCCCTAAGCTCTTGCTCGGGGGGTTTCTGGGTGCAGTAGGTAAAATTGCTTGAGTAATTGAGGAGCACTGAGATCAGAGGATTTTACCCATTCGTCGCAGCTGGGCGGAAAGTAGTGCCAGCAGACTAAATAGTGTAAAATCCCCCTGTGCATTTTAGAGTCGAGGATCTCCTTCACTTCGTGATGTTTCTGGCCCTTCACCAGTATAGGTTCCGGCTCGGGGCTCCGAGGATGCCATTTCAAACCACCCGGATCCCGACGGATAAGACTGCAATGGAAAACAGGGTGTATTTTACTGAACAGTTTGGGCAAGTCCAATTCTACAGTCACTTTGTTGATCACTCTTTTTATCTTGAAGGGGCCCAGGAAGCGGTAAGCCAGCTTTCTTGAGGTCTGGGGCAACGGGAGGTTTTTAGTGGATAGGAATACAGTCTCTCCCTCCTTGAAGTCCCACCCCGGGCTGTGCTTTTTGTCAAATTGGGCTTTGTAGTCCTTTTTCGCTTCCTCTACGTTCTCTTGGATAATTTTCCAGGATTTTTCTAACTTCCCCCACCATTGTTGGCAGTCCTTGGAAAGAGGTTGGTCCCCGCCCCCCGGTAGAGAGGGGAAGGGCTTTCCCTCGTAGCCATGCACAGCTTAGACGGGGGACACCTTGGTGGAGCTATGGAGGCTGTTATTATATCCGTATTCAGCAAAGGGTAGCAGCTCCACCAGTTGGATTGCTGAAAGTTTATGTAGCACCGCAAGTATTGCTTTAAAAGCCCGTTCACCCGCTTGCTTTGACCGTCCATCTGCGGGTGGTAGGCGGAGCTTAGTCCCTGTTCCATCCCGGTGAGTTTGCAAAACTCCCGCCAGAAGTTGGCAACGAACTGCGACCCGCGGTCGCTAATGACCTTATCGGGGAACAAGTGAACCCAGACCACGTGTAGAAAGAAAAGATAAGCCAATTCCTTTGCGGTGGGGAGCTTTCGGCAAGGGATGAAATGGGCTTGCTTCGAGAAAGTGTCCACCACTACTAGTATCACAGTTCAGCCTCTAGAGGGGGGCAGATCCACAATACAGTCCATTGACACTGCCGACCAGGGCCGCTCTGCGGTGTGGAGGGGCTGTAAGAGGCCTGGTACCTCCCCCCCCCCTCCATTTTGCCATGAGGCAAGTGGGGCACGTTTGTATGAATTCTGAGATGTCTTTTTTCATTTGCGGCCACCAGAACTGCCGATGCACTAAGTGGAGGGTTTTTACGTATCCAAAGTGCCCGGCCAGTTTGTTGGTGTGGCAATGTTGTAGCACTTCCACCCTTAAGGATTTTGGGACATACAGTTTCCCCTCGTGGTACCAGAACCCTCCTTCCCCCTTTATTAATCCATCCGGCCGGTCTTTTCCCTCGGCTTCCGCCTCGATGATCAGTTTGTTCCCCCCCCCCCAAGGGTCTTTCTTTTGGGCGGCCGTCTTGGATCTGGTCTGCACTGCTCCGGCCACTGCCTCGGGGGGTATCAGAGAGTCTATAACCTCCTCCCGCTCACTCTCATGCTGGGGCAGCCTTGAGAGGGCGTCAGCTAAAAAGTTTTTCGAACCTGGGATGTGGTGTAGGGTGAAGTCGAATTTGGCGAAAAATCCCGCCCACCGAATTTGCTTCCCGGTCAGCTTTCAGCGCCCCGTAAGGGCTTCCAGGTTTTTGTGATCAGTCCAAATTTCGAACGGGACCCGGGCTCCCTCTAGTCACGACCGCCACGTCTTCAGGGCGAACGTCACTGTTTAGGCTTCCTTGTCCCACACTGACCAATTTCTTTGCTCATTCAAGAATTTGCGGGAGATGTAGGCGCAAAGTCTTAGCTGGCCCCCCTCATCTTTTTGCATTAATATTGCTCCTACGGCCGTGTCGGAGGCGTCACATTGGACCACGAAGGGTTTGAGCTCGTTGGGGTGCACTAGCACCGGCTCACTGGTGAATAGGCGTTTTAAAGTGTCGAACGCCTCCTAGCACGGCTTAGTGCAGTTCAATTTGGCCCCTGGTTTTTTCGCCTCAGGCCCCTTCCCCTTGGTCTGGAGGAGGTCGGTTAATGGCAAGGCCACTTTGGCGAACCCCTGGATGAACGACATATAGAAATTTGCGAATCCGAGGAAGGATTGGAGCTGTCTACGTGTCCTCGGGGGTTCCCAGTCTTGTACGGCCTGTATTTTCGCGGGGTCCATGGCTAGTCCCTTGCCTGACACCCGGAAGCCGAGGTAGTCTAGTTCCTCTTTGTGGAACTCACATTTGGACAATTTGGCATACAGTTTGTTTTGATATAACGTGGTTAGGACCTCTCACACTAACTTTATGTGGGAGGGGAGGTCTTTGGAATAAATAATGATGTCATCCAGGTACACCACCACCCCCTGATACAGGTACTTTCTCAGTACATCATTGATGAAGTTCATGAAAACCCCCGGGGCCCCCTGCAGCCCGAATGGCATCACCAGGTATTCGAACTGCCCCATCGGTGTGTTGAAAGCCGTTTTCCACTCATCCCCCTCCTTAATCCTGACTCGGAAGTATGCGTCGCGCAGGTCAAGCTTGGTGAATATCGACCCTTCCGATACTGCACTCAGCAAGTCTTTGATCAGGGGGATGGGGTAAGCGTTGGACATAGAAATCCCATTAATCCCGCAAAAGTCAGTGCAAAGTCTCAGGCTCCCGTCCTTCTTTTTACGGAACAGGACCGGGGCAGCGTGCGGGGCCGTGGCCGGGCGAATGAAGCCCCAGCACAGATTCTTATCTAGGAATTTCCGTAGTTCCGCTTTCTCTGCCCACCCCATCGAATAGAGTTTGGCTTTGGGCAAAGACTGGCCGGGGATGAGTTCTATGGTGCAGTCTGTGTTTTTGTGCGGCGGCAGCTCATCAGCTTCCATCTCGCTGAATGCCCCTTCAAGTCCCGATACTCTTTGGGGATTGATTTTATTTCCTCTATGGTCACACACAGTTTCTCGTTCTTGGGGAGTGGCCATGGCCCCCATAGCTCCCGTCACAGGTGGGAAGTGCATCGCCTGTCGAGGAAGTCGATCGTGTGCTCCCCTCACTGTATGTCTGGCTGGTGCCGGGCCAACCACCCCACTCCCAGCACAATGTCAAAGGAGCATGATGGGGCGACCACGAATACTTCCAAGTCCCAGTGGTCCTCTACCCCCATGGGAACCTCCTGGGTCTGCTCCTTTCATTTGAGTCCCGTCCATTTGCTCGAACTCGAGCAGCCGGGGGAGCAGTTCTTTGGCCAGTTCTAGCATTTCCACTAGTCGGGGGGTTATGATTTCCCGGGTGCACCCTGAATCTATGAGGGCTCTGGCATGCACAAACCTTTTCAATTTCACATTTAACAAAGTCAATGGGACGAACATCAGTTACCCTGATATTCTCACCCGTAGTGGTGCCGCTTTCTCCGGGACCTGCCGCTGGGCACCTTCTAGTGCAGGTCGGCCCCGTTTCCTGCTGGCTCGGTCTCCCACGGGTCCTCTCCCAGCTCCTCCAGCATTATAGAATCCTCGTCAAGCACCATCGACAAGGCGGTGCTGCTACGGCCCGACTCTTTCGGTTTCGCCGGTTTCTTCACACCCCCCCCATTGGTGCTTTTGGGGTAGGGGTGGTGGCCCTGGTTCTCTCTGGGCAGTTGGCGGCCAGGTAGTTCGGGTCCCCGCATTGGTAACACTTGCGGGTAGGGGGGTAGGTTTTGATGCCCCCACCCGGGCAGTCTTCTTCACCTCCGGTCTTGGGGCGGCTCAGGGCCCGTGGCTCGTTTTCCCCTGGTGTTCTTGGCGTTGGAGGGCTACCGCTTTCATGTTGGTCTCGACCTCCCCTGCCAGCTGAATCCACCCAACCAGGGTGTCCAGCCGCGTCTGCCCAAGGGCCCGATCCAGCAGCCCAGCATTCAGCCCCCGGCGGAACGCCATGATCTTCTTCGCCTCACTCCAACCCCGTATCTTCTGGCAGTGGTTGCGGAATTCGAGGGTGTACTCGCGGATCAACTTGCTCCCCTGCCGGAGGTCTTGGATAGCGGTGATGGCCCAGGTCTCTTGTAACGGATCCTCGAATTGAGATAGCAGGGCTTGCAGGAACCCCGCCACCATGCCCACTTCGGGGCCCCTGGTTTCGTACAGGCTCACGTACCACAGCTGTGCCTCCCCCATCATCTTCGACCCTAGGTAGGCCACGCGGCTGTGCTCATCGGGGAAGGAGTTGCCCCAGTAGTGCATATAGCTGTTGGCCTGGATGATGGGAGTCCCAACCTTGTTGGGACTCCCATCGAACGTGACATCGAGTTCCCGGGTCTTCACTCTGCCCCCCGGAGCGGCCGGGGCGGCAGGGCCGGCCGGCACTGCAGCACCGATCGGGGCGGCTGGCTGAGCAGGTTGCGCCGGCACCACTGGTTGGGTCTGAGTCAGGGCCCGGTCAATCTGCTTCTGGACTTCACGCACCACCAAGGATAGGTTCGCTTTCATCTCCCTCCGCAGGTCACGGTTCATAAGCTCCATTTCACGTCTCAGGTCCTCCATCGGATCTCGTTTCGGGGATGGGACTTCGAGTCGCGTTCGTTGGGAGTCCCGACAAGGTGGAATACTTCATCATCCAGGCCAACAGCTATCTAGGAATTTCCATAGGCCAGACCATGTCAGGCCAGACCATGTGAGTACCTATTTAAGATTAGGTAGCAGAGATATAAACTTTATAACGGACACAAACAAACACAATTAAATAATTTTTTAAATAAAACTTAAAACATGCTTAAAATGTTAGCACTCACTGGTCCTAAAGGTGCTTTCTTTGTATCTCTCCCATGGGATCCAGGGAACTGGGCAAAGGAAGCTGTGGCTCTTTCCTTCCTTCTTCAGGGGACTGGGGGGAGCCTCAGCCAATAGAAAGAAGAGAGGCTTGGCTCAGTAGCTCTACCTTCCCCCCTTCCTCCCCAAGGAGGTTGCATGCCTGCAACTCCATATGAGTTACTGTTCTGGAGTGCTATCTTTCAGTCAGCCTCTGCTAGTAAAAGGTAAAGGTAGTCCCCGTGCAAGCACTGAGTCGTTATTGAACCATGGGGTGTTGTCACATCACAATGTTTTATTGGCAGACTTTTTATGGGGTAGTGTGCCATTGCCTTCCCCAGTCATCTACACTTTACCCCCCGCAAGCTGGGTATTCATTTTACCAACCTCAGAAGGATGGAAGGCTGAGTCAAAGGTACCTTTAAACTACAATACTAGAAGCTCAGATAAAATATATACCACAAGTTAGGAAAAGCACAAACTGGTATAAGAAAAGGCCTGCATGGTTAACAAATGGAAGCTGTAAAAGGTAAGAAGGACTCCTTTAAGCAGTGGAAAGCTAGTCCAAGTGAGATTAATAAAAGGGAGCACAGGCTGTGGCAAATCAAATGCAAGATGGTGATCAGGCAGGCAAAAAGGGACTATGAGGAACATATTGCAAAAAACATAAAGACCAACAATAAAAATTTCTTCAAATATATTAGAAGCAGGAAACCAGCCAGGGAGGCAGTGGGGCCCTTGGATGACCAAGGGGTAAAAGGATTACTGAAGGAGGATAGAGAAATGGCTGAGAAGCTGAATGCATTTTTTGCCTCTGTCTTCACTGTGGAAGACGAGAAGTGTTTGCCCGCTCCAGAACCACTAATTTTGGAAAGGGTGTTGAAAGACCTGAGTCAGATTGAGGTGACAAGAAAGGAGGTCCTACAACTGATAGACGAATTAAAAACTAATAAGTCATCAGGTCCGGATGGCATACATCCAAGAGTTCTGAAAGAACTCAAAGTTGAACTTGTGAGTCTTCTGACAAAAATATGTAATCTTTCATTGAAATCTGCCTCCATTCCTGAGGACTGGAAGGTAGCAAATGCCACCCCCATCTTTAAAAAGGGTTCCAGAGGAGATCTGGGAAATTACAGGCCAGTCAGTCTGACTTCAATACCAGAAAAGTTGGTAGAAAGCATTATCAAGGACAGAATGAGTAGGCACACTGATGTTATTGTTATTGGCTCAGGGTTATTCAGGAAGACTCAGCATGGGTTCTGTAAGGGAAGATCTTGCCTCAATAACCTGTTACAGTTCTTTGAGGGGGTGAACAAACATGTGGACAAAGGAGACCCTATAGATGTTGTTTACCTTGACTTCCAGAAAGCTTTTGATAAAGTTCCTCATCAAAGGCTCCTTAGAAAGCTTGAGAGTCATGGAGTAAAAGGACAGGTCCTCTTGTGGATCAAAAACTGGCTAATTAATAGGAAGCAGAGAGTGAGTATAAATGGGCAGTCTTCACAGTGGAGGACGGTAAGCAGTGGGGTGCCACAGGGCTCAGTACTAGGTCCCATGCTCTTTAACTTGTTCATAAATGATTTGGAGTTGGGAGTGAGCAGTGAAGTGGCCAAGTTTGCAAATGACACTAAATCAGGGTGGTGAGAACCAGAGAGGATTGTGAGGCACTCCAAAGAGATCGGTTGAGGCTGGGTGAGTGGGCGTCAATGTGGCAGATGAGGTTCGATGTGGCCAAATGCAAAGTAATGCACATTGGGGCCAAGAATCGCAGCTACAAATACAAGTTGATGGGTTGTGAACTGGCAGAGACTGACCAAGAGAGAGATCTTGGGGTTGTTGGTAGATAACTCACTGAAAATGTCAAGACAGTGTGCAATTGCAATAAAAAAGGCCAATGCCATGCTGGGAATTATTAGGAAGGGAATTGAAAACAAATCAGCCAGTATCATAATGCCCCTGTATAAATCGATGGTGCGGTCTCATTTGGAATACTGTGTGCAACTCTGGTCACAGCACCTCAAAAAGGATATTATAGCATTGGAAAAAGTCCAGAAAAGGGCAACTAGAATGATTAAAGGGTTGGAACACTTTTCCTATGAAGAAAGGTTAAAACGCTTGGGGCTCTTTAGCTTGGAGAAACGTCGACTGCGGGGTGACATGATAGAGGTTTACAAGATAATGCATGGGATGGAGAAAGTAGAGAAAGAAGTACTTTTCTCCCTTTCTCACAATACAAGAACTCATGGGCATTCAATGAAATTGCTGAGCAGTCAGGTTAAAACGGATAAAAGGAAGTACTTCTTCACCCAAAGGGTGAGTAACATGTGGAATTCACTGCCACAGGAGGTGGTGGTGGCTACAAGCATAGCCAGCTTCAAGAAGGGGTTAGATAAAAATATGGAGCAGAGGTCCATCAGTGGCTATTAGCCACAGTGTATATATGTGTATGTGTGTGTATATATATATATATATATATATAAATTTTTTGGCCACTGTGACACAGAGTGTTGGACTGGATGGGCCATTGGCCTGATCCAACATGGCTTCTCTTATGTTCAGGTTTGAGCCGGTTACCTGAACCCAGCTTCCGCCAGTATCGAACTCAGGTCGTGAGCAGAGCTTGGATTGCAATACTGCAACACCACTCTGCGCCACAGGGCTCTAATAACAGATAATTCCTTCTGCTCCATCTCTGTATTGAGTATATCATTAAATCATTTCTGATACAGAATTCAGCAGAAATAGCCTCCCCTAATTAGGAGGCTTCTCATTTGTCTCTGTAGGAATTGCTGCTCTAGAGGAGCCTCCTTCCAACCAAGTGCAGGGTTACAGCAGAACAGCACAATATATTTCCCAGTACAGAGATGCAGAAGAACTATCCAGACTCAGAGGATACTTACTGGCTGTTCCAACGTTGCATGAGTCACTGACCTGGGCTGGAAGGATGCAGAGACACAGGGGCTCCTTTGAGAGCAGGTAAATCTTACTCTTACATGATCTAACCAGGGCTTTTTTCCTGGGGGAATGTGACGGAATGGAGTTCCAAAACCTCTTTGTGGAAACAAAATTCTCAAAAAATGTTTTCAAGTTAATGAGGGGCATCTGTGTGTTTCTCCTTCATTTCCCTCTCAAGAGTTCCAGCACCTCTTTTTCTAGGAAAAAAAAAGCCCTGGACCCAACAATAAAGTATTCATGGCCGTAATAGTAAAAAACCCAGTCTGAAGGTTATGATTGTTGAATTGCAGCAGCAGGTGAGGAATCAGCACAGCGGAAAGCACCATCTGGACTTCTGCCTCCAATTTCAGGTCAAGATTACCCAGGCTCAAGATGCCAGTTCAAGAGTTTTGTACTGCAAACAAGCCACAGGGAGAACTGGCTTAATGTCTGCAAGTAAATGTTACAGAGAAACGGTGGAAGGGATAAGAATCTGACTGGCATGTGCACAATACTCTCAAAGCATTTCATATACATCCCCTTACAGCCTGATCCTGTCAATCTTGGAAGCTAAACAGGATCAACCTTGGCTAGTATTTGGAAGGGCAACCTCCAAGAAATACCAGGGGTGTGAGACAGAGCCAGGCAAAAAATCCCTTGCCTTAAAAACAAGTCTAGGTCACCACCTAGTGGTATATAATGCTAAAAAAAGAGCTTTACTTCTGGCTGCCAGATAATCTTAAGATCTCTTGGATGTATTGCACAAAATGCCTGATTGAAGATGATGATGATGATGGAGGAGAAGGGGACAAACTTGCCTAATGTAAGAGCCACATGGAATAAACATCAGATGTTTGAGAGCGACATGACATGAATGCCAAATGTTTGAGAGCGGAAGGAAGGAAGGCAAATAGATGGGGGGGAGGTAGAAAGAAAGCAACTTTTAACATTATATGCATTCTCCAAGCTTCTGGTTGGTTTTGCTTGGAAAAGTGATTTAAAGAAACAAATGCCTTCTCCAAATCAGCCAATGGAATGGTGGGGGCTTACAGAGCCACATAATATGTGTGATAGAGCCACAGTTTGGCCATCCCGCTCTAATCTTTGTAATCTTTACAACAGCCATGTGGGAGGGGGGTGTCAGTGTCCCTGTATTAGAGATGGGAAAGGACTAAGAGACAATGGATTCTAACCAAGGATCTTCTGCTTCACAGCTCATCACTCTGCACATGATCTCTAACCATATAAACTTCTCTGTGAAGGTTGGCAACAGACCTAGAAAAAATGTCCTGTCCCTTTAATAGAAGCAAAATGGGAAATTCTTTACCTGGGATGTGATTTGCCTCCAGGCCATTCAAAACTTCAGCTGCCTATTACCATGCATTAGGCTTGTTAAAGAGACAGGAACTTTTTCTTCAGGTCTGCTGGTAACCCTAAAAGAGAGGCAGAAAAAGACTAAAAAGTGGGTTAACAAATCATGCTGCCCTACCTCTCAAGGCTGCTGGAAGGATTACTAAAACTATGTGAAATTCTTTGTATGCTGAAAAAATGTGCTGCTTTTTCAGAATGCTCTTTCATTGCTGGGTTTCCTTACTGCTGTTGGTCTTTGCAAAGTGTTTTAATGCTGCTGGGTTTGAGTTCCACAGTTTCACTGATAATGTTACTGATCGCTTGTGTTGTATTCAGGGGTCGTTTTGTAGAAAAATAAGTGGTGGAACTCATTAGCATATGCCCCCCCCAGCCAAAAGCAACCCAATGCAAGAAAGGAGAGCCCTGGCCGAGCGAGGTCTGTTTGAGCTGGCTGGAGATCCATGTGTGGGTCAAAAGGCCAGCAAGCCACCCACTGCCCAAAATCACATAAGAAGTGGAGAAAGGGTGATGCAGGCTTCTCCAGGGGTTAATGAGGGCTGCTGGGGATGTGGGAAAGCCCCTGGTGGCTGGCTGGCTGCCCACCCACTCTCCTAATCCAGGGATGGTTATGCAGCTGCACCTACTATTTGATGGGCACAGTGGGTGGGGAGGAAGAGGGGGAACCATCAGAAAGGTTCAGGAGCTGTGCTCCTGTGAGCTCCTGCTGAATCTGAGGCCTGGTTTATTGTCTTAAATAATAAGAACTGGAAACTTCTTTGGCACCTCTCTTTGTTGAAGATTTGTGTCAGCACCTTATGCCTAGTCTTCCTCCTGTGGGAAAAAAAAGTTCTTCCAGTAGTCTTTAATCCACTACAGCAGGGGGGGGGGTCAAACACCTTTTCTGGAGTCCACCAACTGTTTTTAGGAAGTGGGTGGGGCAAGCAAGGCTTTTGTCCAGCAAGGCTTCTGATTGGCTATTGGAGATTTGATTGGCTGTTCAGATTTTTTTTAATGCTGCTTTGGCAGCAGCTGCCACCATAGCACAGGGATCTACACTGTGGGACTGAGGTCAAGCCGTGGAAATAATTTTGTGGTTGGCTGTAGAAAGCCAATGTGGTGTAGTGGTTAAGAGTGGCAGACTCTAACCTGGAGAAGTTGTTTGATTCCTGCTCCTCCATGTGAAGCCAGTTGGGTGACCTTGGGTCAGTTACACCTCTTTCAGAGCTCTCTTAGCCCAAAAAAGTCAACTTTGTCACATGAGGAGGAGGAGGAGTGATTGGATTTATACCCTGTCCTTCCCTTGGAGTCTCACAGCAGCTTACAATCTCATGTCCCTTCCCCTCCTGACAACTAGCACCCTGTGAGGTAGGTGGGGCAGAGCGCTCTGACTGAGAATCGCTCTTGAGAGAACAGCTCTGAGAGAACTTGTGACTAACCCAAGCCGATCCACTACACCAAACTGGCTCTTAAGGCTGCCAGACAATCTTTGTTTCTCCTGGCTACACTACACACACAATACCATTTGATAACTTTATAAATCATTATTGTGGCTGGCTCAGCTTCTGGCAGCAGCCATTTTGTTGCTACACCCACCATGCCCTGTCAGAATTCCAAATGGCTCAAAAAGTGACATCAGATCCAAGTGACCACCTGCAACCCAATCGGCTGTCTGTCTGATGAGGCATCAGTTAGTTATGACTGTAAATTTTAGATGTATTAGATATAATCTGATTTTAGATGTATTAGAGAGCCAGTTTGGTGTAGTGGTTAAGTGTGCGGACTCTTATCTGAGAGAACCGGGTTTGATTCCCCACTCCCCCACTTGCACCTGCTGGCATGGCCTTGGGTCAGCCATAGCTCTGGCAGAGGTTGTCCTTGAAAGGGCAGCTGCTGGGAGAGCCCTCTCCAGCCCCACCCACCTCACAGGGTGTCTGTTGTGGGGGAGGAAGGTAAAGGAAATTGTGAGCCGCTCTGAGACTCTTTGGAGTGGAGGGCGGGATATAAATCCAATATCTTCTTCTTCTTCTTCTTCTAGATATAATCTGATTTTAAAGTTGTGAATTTTATGATGGAACCCACCTTGAGCCTGCTTATGGGGAAGATGGAATACAAATTGAAATAAATAAATAAATAAGGAGAGGATCCCTGCACTACAGGATGTTTTTCTCTACTGCCTTTTCCTACCAGAAGAAAACTTGGTGGGAGTTTTAAGAGCCAATCCATAAATATCAGTGTTCCCTAAATGGAAGTGTTCTAATGCCAGTTGTGTTTGTTTTTTCTGAATGAAAATTGGTGGCCCATATGACACCCAAAATTATTTATGAATAAAAGAGTACAGATACTTCAGAGGCACCCGGCCCACCCCACACCCTTTCTTTCTGTGTGACTCATTTTGCTGGGCACATGGCTCCAAGGGGAGAAGGCAAACTCAAAGCTGTTATTCATACAGAGATGCAACAGGCCCCCTCCTCTGTGTGTAATGTTGCTACCTCTGCATGTATTGTGACTGAATGACCCAGTCACATCCAATGTACAGCGAAAGCACCAGCAGTTTGCTGTCCCACAAGATCTGACTACAAGGCCAGACCATGCCATACCAGGCCGAGGCCCCTCCACTCCACTCCCCAAACCCTGCCCTCTCCCGGCTCCACCCCCAAAGTTTCCAGGTATTTTCCAACACAAACCTGGCAACCTTACCCAGTCCCCTTTTTAAGAATAAATCCCCTCCTGAATGGAATGCTTTCTTACTTTGTGCAGGGTGGCATCTTAGCAGGCTGACCTTTCTTAGCTCGTTAGAGCACCTCACACTTTGGCAACTACTACACTTTGGCAATGATGCGCCACTGTATGGTTTGTTTCCATCTGGGGATAACCTTAACAGCCTCGGAAGGAATCCAGCATTAGCTGAACTTTGCAAAGGCACTGAGATATCAAGCGCAGTCCTGGTTTTTACACAGGTTTACTTGGAAGTAAGCGATCTGCGGGCACTGAGATTGATTTCTGCCTCCGGGAACCCAGCAGGCCACCTCCTCGAAGATTTCTCTAGTTCTCCTCTTTCGGGCTTCCTTCCCTGGATAACCTTTTGCTGCCGGGGGCGGCCTCTGGGCGCCAAGCTCCGCCCCGCGGCTCCTGGGCTCTGCCCCTTCTCTCCTCCCCTGAAACTGACTCACTGCTGCCTAATTTAATTCCTCTGCCTCATTCCAGAGATTCCTGAGAAAAACTGTCACCTTTCCAAAATACCACGCAGGCCTGTTGCCGCTTCGCTCACAGCAGCACGTTCCAATTCTCCAGCCCTTCCCATTCCAACCCCAAGGAGCGCGCAGGATCTCCCTGGATAAGCCCAAATTAACTCTAAAGGTGGGGGAACGAAACTTTCGGTCTTTTCCCTCCTCCCACCCCCCCGTTTCTCCTCCACTTTTTTTTTTATTTTAAGAAAGCAAAGTTCAGAGAAAATTTCTCCTCCATTCATCCAATCAAAGCTAAATGCTTGGAATATCTTCTGTAGGTAAGTATCAGGGTTTTTTTTTTTCTTTTTAAATTATTGTTTGGTTTCTGCTTGATCCCGACTTCTTTGAAAGCAAGTTCTGGAAGGGAAGGTTTCCGTTAAAAATGTGCGCCTAGCGAGGGAGCTGCGGGCCGACTGGGTTTGGAGGCAGAGGAGGAGAGAACTTTTGTCAACTTTTTTTCCTCTTCCCCTCGTGGGAAAGTTTAGATAACTGGATAAAGCGTTGCTTTTAAGGCGGGGGGAGGGCGGTGGCCGATGGGAGGGGACGTGTGTCGGCCGCAGGGATTTTTAAAATCCAAACCGCGATGCCTACAGGGTTTTTCTGTATCTTATCTTTGAATGTGCCAGTTTAAAAGGCCTTTTCCAAACTAGGGGGCGGGGGCTGATTTCTCACTGTTGGTTTTTGCACGTGAATAGCAAACGGCTATGCGCGTATCTTTTCTTAACGTATGCAAAGCAAAGGCCCGGGGGGTGGGGAGGAGTGTCGCACCTTTTAAAGGGCTTGACTCGGAGCTATTCTATCGTCTTCGGAAGCGAAAAAGGATTGCTAACTCTTTGCCTGGATAGCAAGAGCGGCTTCCAACGGAGCCTGTGAGCAACCGTGCTGGCAAAGGCGATTTGGCGAATGTGCTTGGGTTAGGGAGTTTCTACGGGGGACGGCCGTGTGGATTTGCCCTCCGTTTCCAGTTTTTCCGAGGCGCTGGAGGAGTTTGCGGGCTCTTCTGCGGAATGGTGGGCGTGCTTTCTCTCGTCCGGCCTGCCCGGTTTTCCCCTTTCCACCGTCGGCCTCCCTTTTTTTTTTAGTTCTTTGGTAGACTTGTAGGCCCCTTCCCAGCGGGGCTTACTTCTGAGTAAGTACGCAGAAGCCCCAGGCGAGGCCCCGCCTCCAAAGCCCATTTTAAGTATAGATCTCTACGGATAAGCCTTGCTCGGAGATCGCCACGGTGTTAACCAGAAATAACAAAGGAGGGTTCATTATACAATACCAGGTCTGAACGCCTAGAACTGCACAGGCCCGGTTTAGGCAAAGCTCGGTAGGCCGTCGAGTGACACGTTTTGGAAACTTGGCGGTAACGACTCTGCTATGTAGACTCACACCGGGTCTGAAATCAGAACCATCTGGCAGACGTAGAACAGGCTTGATCCAATCGGCTTATTTCTCTTCCCCCTCCATTTTGACCAAAACCCTCAATTAGGTTTAGCGGGAAAAACGTTTTATCAGAATACAAGACCTGTATTTATTCTCCTTCCATTACTGTTCGTTTATTATATTTAGGTCCAAAAACTTTTTTTAAAAAAAATCTTGCCAAAAGCTGGCCTGCTTGGAAAGGAAACTTCAGGAGAGCCCCTCCCCTCTTGGAAATGACAACAGTCTTTCTCGCATTAGTGTGTGTGTGCGCGCGCGCGAAGCTGTGATTGAGTAGCCGATGGGCCAGATTGGGGGAGCAGGAGGCACTGCGGAAGTTCAACTCTTGCGAATTTGCTCTGGGGGTTCTGGTTCTCTTGCAGTCTGTGTTATCTCCAAACAAGAAAGAGGTGGAAGGATGTGTGTGTGCCAGAAAGACTGAGAGAGAGAAGGAGAGACACTTGGCTGCAAAAGTCTCCATTTTCACAAGACCTTGATGTGACTTGTTCCAAAAACAAACATGACCTTTCTCATGCGTGCATGAGTTACTCAAATTACTGGGTGAGGCTGGGGCCCTTAACTGCTTGTTCGGAAGGTACAGTGAGAGGCTCTTCTTTAATGTCCTCTATAGTTATTGGGGGTTTTTTAAAAAATCAAAATGAAAGGAGCATGAGAAGCGAATCAAGACTCCAATGCTTGTGGGATTTCAGATTTGGATCAGTCTCTACAGCAAGAGGCCCTGCAGCAGGTTTAGCTTTTAGAATTAAAAAACAAATCTAGATCAGCCTATCTGCTGTTTTCCCCTGAAAATTCAATTTTGTGCATTCTTCAGGAACTATAGAGAGCCCCGTGGTGCAGAGTGTTAGAGCTGAAGTACTGCAGTCCTAAGCTCTGCTCATGACCGGAGTTCGATCCCCGGCAGAAGCTGGGTTTTCAGGTAGCCAGCTCCAGGTTGACTCAGCCTTCCATCCTTCCGAGGTCAATAAAATGAGTACCCAGCTTGCTGAGGGGAAATTGTAGATGACTGGGGAAGGCTATGGCAAACCACCCATAAAAAGTCTGTCCTGAAAACATTGTGAAAGCAACATCACCCCAGAGTTGGAAATGACTGGTGCTCGCACAGGGAACCTTTCATTTTCCAGGAACTATATTTAGTATTTCACATTTCTACAAACTGGGATGTTACAAACTCTGACTTTCAACATGGCTTGTGTTTTTTAAAAAAACATTTACTCTTTTGTTTTTATTTTATTAAAGGCTTCAAAAAGTTAACACATCTGACCTGCATTTCACAAATTTGTAAATAAAACGGTATTAAAATGTTCTTTCTGTGAATTCAAGTTAGCCTTTATTGGCATAAAACTTTCAATGAAATTGCTGAGCAGTCGGATTAGAACTGATAAAAGGAAGTACCGGTACTTCTTCACTCAAAGGGTGATTAACACATGGAATTCATTGCTACAGGAGGTGGTGGTAGCTGCAAGCATAGCCAGCTTCAAGAGGAGATTGGATAAACATGGAGCAGAGATCCATCAGTGGCTATTAGCCATAGCGTATTGTTGGAACTCTGTCTGGGGCAGTGATGCTCTGTATTCTTGGTGCTGGGGGGGGCACAGGGGAAAGGATTCTGGTGTTCTGGCCCCACTGATGGACCTCCTGATGGCACCTGTTGTTTTTTTGCCACTGTGTGACACAGAGTGTTGGACTGGATGGGCCATTGGCTTCTCTTATGTTCTTAGGAATGTTTACAGGGAAGGAAAACCTCTCATGGTCAACAAGGTCCTGGGTAAAGTATGCATAAGATTGCAGCCTATGTTCAGTGTGTTAACTGAGAAGAAGGCCTGCTGGGGAAGAGGATTTATTTGCAAATATTTTTTAGGATTACACTCTTGAATTCAGGGGTGCGCTTGGGCATCATAGCACCCACTATGTGTTTTAAGAAAGTGGGTGGGCCAGTTGGGAATCCTGCCTCAGGGTTGCCAGATCCAATGGGAAACTCTTGGAGATTGGGGATGGGGTCTGGGGAGGACAGGGACCTCAGTGGGGTACAAAGCCCCAGAAAATCCACCTTCCAAAGCATCCATTTCCTCCAGGAGAGCTAATCTCTGCAGTCTGAAAATGAGCTGTAACCCCAGGGGATCCCCAGGTCACAAGGAGGCTGGCATCCATATCTTGCCCAACAGGGCTTCTGATTTGTCGCTGAAAGTCTGATTGGCTCTGCAGGTTAAAATAACATTGTTTAAGTGTCAGCTGCCTCCTCTTTATTTGTTTTATTCTTTCAACTCTTCTCCCCAGGGTATTTTTGAATGACCCCTGGTCTCCCTAGCACTTGGGCTTTCTCTGTCCAGCAGCACGTGCTATGGCAGCCATTTTGTGGTTGTGCCCATTACTCTGTGTTTGAACTCCAAATGTATTCACAATCTCAGTGCTGTTGGGGACCCCTTATCCGCATGGCTCTATCTGAGATATTCTAGTAGAACAGTATTGTGAAGAAGAATGTTAATATGACATATAATTGGGGGGGGGGAATCAAAGCTACCTGAAAAGTTAAGAGAAGATCTCACCAGATTCGAAAGTAAATCTGCAGTAATTCATATAACAAATAAGTCCTGAGAAGATTCAGCCTTCATTGTTTATTAGACAGCATGGCCTATTGAAGTCATTTGGGAGAGAGACATCTGTAGCATAAAGGACAGGGAGTTCCTGTATATTACTTGATCTCCATTTTAATGTTTGTTTTGGGGTATTTTTTGGCTTGGTTCCTTGGAGCTTGTTTTCTTGCTACCAGTAACCAGAAAAGTGGCTATTTACAAGGCCATGTTAGAGTTTTGAAAGCACGTATTGACAAAAAAATGCATATGGCTTCAGTAATAATACAAATTAACATCAAAAACATTCAGTTATTAACTTTCTCAATAGCAGTTTCATCTATTTCCCTTTCCTTTACTATTTTGTAATATGGAGTATCTGATCCCCTTCCTTCATTGTTTCAGGCTTTTGGTGTACAGAGAAGCCAATACAACATTAGTGAGAAGCTGGCATAAATTTAGATCATGAAATGGAACATGCCTGATTTTTGTGATAAAGCCCTTTAGATGGGTTTAAAAATTAGGTCTGATAATGGCACTGCTTAGAAGGTTTTTCTTCCAAACCACAAACCATTCATATATGTTATCTCCGATAAAAATGCTTGCCAGATTTCTTTGGGTTTCCTTTGGCAAAAGAAGGACTGAAAAGACTCTTACTGCCTTTGCTCCAGATCATTCTTTCCAGGGTAGTGTAATGGATTGACTGTCAGATTAGAGCTGTAGGAGTCCTGGGTTCAAATCCCTCCTTCATGGAAGCTCACTAGATACCCTTGGACTAGTCCCACAGCCTCAGCGTAACCTACCTCACAAGGTTGTTGTTAGAATAAAGGCAATGAGGTGAACCATGTATACCAAAAAAGTCCAGCATGAACTCATTTTTCATATTAGGCCACACCCCTGACCTCGCCATTGTTTTCACACAGGCTTTTTTTTTCACTCTGACATCAAGGCAGCAGAAACTGCGTTCCTGTGTGTTCCTACTAGAAAAAAAAAGCCCTGTATGCCTGCCACCTAAATTTCATAGAGAAACGGTAGAGAAGGTGTAATTGTTTCTACCATTTATATGAGTAGTTTTTGGAACTGCAGTGGATGAAATGTGGGGGGGGGGGGCCTAGGAAGTAGAAACTTCATGAAAGACTTTGTGGATTCTGTATAGAGAAGAGTTTTCAAAATAACCTGGTTTCCAGGGCACTTAAAGTCAATAATGAAGAAGAAAACCCTCCCCCCCCCCCCACCAAATCAGTTAACTTCTGTAAGTGCAGTGTCCTTGACTCAGTGCTGAGGAAGTTGGTGCTTATGATCAGTCTTATGCTAGAGAAGCTTTGCTTCATAAAACGTTTTATCTGTCTGGAAAGTTTGCAGCTGTTGGTAATGGACCAGGAGGGGAATACGAGAGGGAAGCAAAGGCCTAGTATTCTGGAGGGGGCAGGAGGGAAATCTGATCATAGATTAAAAACCAACCTCCTTCCTGTCTTGAACAGAAGATGTAATCCATGCTGGAAGGTTTCTTTGTCTAGCTTCTGCACCCCCCCCCCCCCTTCCCCCATTATTTGAACTGGAGTAACCAGACATTCAGCTGGGTTTGGCTTGTCAAGGAGCAGTGAAGGGGAGAGAGACTCACGTGCTTCTCTTCAAACCCCCCTTCCCCCAGATCTGGTTTCTCTGGAAGAGACTTAATTAGTGTTGCCCATTCCAAAAACAGCTTTTGTTCTTCACAAAACTCCTGTTTCCACCCTGCCCCTCCCCTTCAATGGTTATAGACTTGTGACTGTATTTGGCTGATGCCAGCAATAGCCGATATGAGGCCTGTAAGACCTGGTGCAGTTCCAGCAGCTTCTGACTCCAGTATAGTTTGTGATACTGAGGACCCCACCACAAGGCAAAGAAAGAAATCTGACGTGAGGCCCCCATCACTTGCTCCTCAGTGACAGCCATAGGGTTGCCAGCCTCCTGGTGGTGGTGGCTGGAGACCTGCAGGAATTACAATTTAGGGTTGCTGCAACTTTGTAATGAGTGTTCCAGTTGTTTATGGGGTTTCAGCCTAAAAGAAATTGTTGTAAATCTAGAAGACTTTTTTGTCAATGTTATACCTTTAAGAAATTCTCAGGTAACACACAGCTGCATGGTATTATTAGATTGGCCCTTAAATTTCAGTCCTTTGCATAGGGCAATTGCCAGTAAATTCTAAGAGGTTTGGGTTAAGGATAGGCACAGTACTGGCCCTTTTTAAAATCATACACTTGTGTTTTGAGCTAAAATTGCTGCAAAAAGAAGGGCTTGCTTGATATTAAAATTAATTATAAAGAAAATAAGAGCAACTGGCTGTCTTAAGAACATCTTGCTGAGTATATTATAGAGGGCTATAGGCCAGCAAACTCCAGAAGGCTTGAGCATCTGGTTAAATGAATCAGTTTGAACTGGCTCTAGCTCCTATATGAAAAATATATATACTTAAGTGTCTTGAAGTGGTAAGTGTTTTACTGAAATAAAAACTTTAGAATTTTCGTTTCATTCAGCTTTGTGCTATCTCCTGCCGTTATTATCTTGGTTTATTCCAGAATGAGAGAAAAGATGTGGCAGAAGAATATTAACATTTGGTTGGTACTAGTAGAGCCCTGTGGTGCAGAGTGGTAAAGCTGCAGTATTGCAGTCAGAGCCCTCTGCTCACGACCTGAGTTCAATCCCAGCGAAAGCTGGTTCAGGTAGCTGGCTCCAGGTTGACTCAGCCTTCCATTCTTCCAAGGTCGGTAAAATGAGTACCCAGCTTGCTGGGGGGAAAGTGTAGATGACTGGGGAAGGCAACAGCAAACCACCCTGTAAAAAGTCTGCTGTGAAAACGTTGTGAAAGCAACATCACCCCACAGTCGAAAGTAACTGGTGCTTGCACAGGGGACTACCTTTACCTTTTAGTGGCTGTTAAACCTGGAAGAAACATAGAAAGGCATTGCTGCCAAAGAAGTCTACTGATGAATTGGGCCTATATCTGGGTGCTCATGAACTCTTGTTGCAATATGGGAATGTTAAAATTGGACCTCTGTTACAACATGAAGTATGCAAAATTTATAATATGAAGTATTAAAATATATGAATGGATATTTAAATTGGAACTTTGTCACAATATGAAGTATGCAAAACTTAAAATGTGGAGTAAAATACCGGTATATATTTTAAATTGTTTTAATAAACTTTAACTTCCATTACCTGTTCCATTAACTGCGATCCCTTTTTCATTGTTACACAATCCCCAGTTCAGGGCAGAGATTCCCCCAGTTTGGAGGCCCTCCCCCTGCTTCAGGGTTATCAGAAAGTGGGGGGTGGGGAGATGTCAGCTGGGCACTCCGTTATACCTTATGAAGACCAGTTCCCTGGGGTATAATGGAGAATTGATCCATAGGTATCTAGGACTTTGGGGGAATGTTTTTTGAGGTAGAGGCACCAAATTTTCAGCATAGCATCCAGTGCCTTTCCTCAAAATACCCCCCAAGTTTCAAAAAGATTGGACCGGGGGTCCAGTCTATGAGCCTCAAAAAACGTACCCCTATCCATTATTTCCCAATGGAGAGAAGGCATTTAAAAGGCGTGCTGTCCCTTTAACTGTGATTGCCAGAACTCCCTTCAGAGTTCAGTCATGCTTGTCACACCCTGGCTCCACCCCCAAAGCCTCCTGGTTCCACCCCCAAAGTCCCCAGATATTTATTGAGAAGGGCAGTGTTTGGGGAAGGGAGGGTCCTCAGTGGGATACAAAGCCATAGAATCCACCCTCCAAAGCAGCCATTTTCTCCAGGTGAACTGATCTTTGTAGTCTGGAGATCAGCTGTTATCCCAGGAGATCTCCAGTGCCATCTGGAGGCTGGCATCCTTGGTACCTGTCCAGAGGTTGGTAATTCTAAAGATTGACCCTGGTCCTAGAGACACATAAAAGAAACATCTGTTTATTCAGCCCTATGACTTTCTATGAACCTGACCCTTGGGGCTGTTTCTTTGTGACTTTTATTTTTGTAGCTTTAACACTGTGCAAACCGCTGTGGAGATGAGTTATTGAAAGGCAGGATATAAATGTTTCAAATAAACAATATGCTTGGTTGACTTTCATTCCAAATACTACACAAGGAAGGGGTTCTTGAACCTTCTCCCCACCCTGCATGTGAGCAGTAGCAAAGACTGTTAAGAGTTCTTCCCTCAGGCACATCAGCTTCTCTGCGATGCATCTGTGAATGATCAGAAAGGCAAAGAGGAATGTGCAGCTGAAGTGCATTATGGGAGGGCCCTGTGCTAGCCACATGGGAGATGCAAAGGTTAAAGGATTCTTTTCCTTCAAGGAGGCTGGGAGGATGTATTAAAGAGCCCCTTTTCTCTCAGCTAAGAGGGAGTGTGGGTGGAGCTACGTCACTGGGCCTTCCAGCCTTTCCTCAATTGACAATACATCCCTGTTAGAATGTAGTTGCCAACCAAGGGCCTCATAGAGGCAGCCAGCATGTTATGTTCACAGCAAATAAAGTGCTGGGTAGAAAAGGCCTGAGTTCAGATCCATGCTCAGCCATGAATCTTGCTGGCCCCTTGTGCTGGCCACAACGCCTAACTCATCTCACAGGAGTGTTGCTAGGAGACAGTGGGGACGACGCCATGCATGAGCTTCTTGGAGAATTCAAACATAGGGGCTAGAATCCAAAATGTTCCTTAAGCTCATGCAAAGGACTTCCTCAAGCTCTGTGAATGTTCTGACTACTTGCTGAGTACCATTCTTCTCTTATTCTCCTCAGATTAAAAAAAGGGGAGGGGTTTCTATGAAAGGGAAAACAAGGTTAAAGCCCCCTTGGGTTTACAGAAACTGGTTTAGCGGTTCTTTGGATTCTGGCTGCACATCTGTGCTTGCCTGTGGAAAACTTTTTTTTGCATGTGTGCCTACAATATTCTTGTTTATGTAAGCAAACAGGGGATGTTTGTTCCTTTGTGCTGTGGCTGTGAATTTTGCTAGGCCAGTCCTGCAAAGAGAATGTTACACAAGATAGGCTTTTGGTCTGACCTGGCAAGAAAGTTTAATGTTATTTTATGAACAAGTAATGAAGGAAGGCAGCAGTATGTAGGAAGCAGCCATGCCCTGCCAAGCATTCACTCACAAAAACAATAGAAATTGTCCGTATGGGTAGCCAGATGAATTTTCTCCCACGTCTCACCCACTAGAATCAACTCTGCAAAAACCCTTTCTGTTCCAGCAACCCATTGGAATCAAAAGCACAAAGTTTTTGTTTCAACAGCCCATTGGGATCAACGCAGTATCCCCAAATGCCAACCTTGGTGCTTCCTCCTCTTGCTGTCTTTCAGGTATTCTTCCTGATATCATAGAGTCCAGTGCGAGGGCTATCCCCTCCCGGGAGATGGGGGATGCTGGTGAGAAGGGTTTGGACAATGATGCTGAAGGCGTCTGGAGCCCTGACATTGAACAGAGTTTCCAAGAGGCGCTGGCGATCTACCCACCTTGCGGGAGACGCAAGATCATTCTGTCGGACGAGGGGAAGATGTACGGTATGTGGGACTTTAGCAGTTTGGCCATGCCTTGCCTCCCTTCCTGGGGGAGAATCATCAGGGGAATGAGAGCACAGGTTAAAAACAGCATGCTTTTAAAGACAAGGAAGAATCTTTCTAGCTGTTAGAAGATGCAGCTGGTACAAGTGCTGTGCTGTAGGAAGGCGGTGCTAAAGGTATTTGCTGCTTATAGCTTCAGAAGGGAGAAGCAGGTCAGCCCCATATGCAGTCTCCTTAAATCATTTCTGTATTAGACTGGCTTGCACCATGCAGGGTGGCTGTGGCGCAGTGGCAGTGCATCTGCTTTGCATGCAGAAGGTCCCAAGTTCAATCCCCATATTTCCAGCTCAAAGGGTAAGATAATGTGAAAGACCTCTGAGTCCCTGCCAGTCAGAGAAGACAAGATTGCTTTTGAGAGACCAGGAAATAGTCTGACTTAAGAATAAAGCAGTTGTGTGGGGTTTTGTGGCAGCGATGGCAGAGTTTCCTTCCTAACCTTTAAAGAACCAATAGCTGTTTAGAGCTAGAAGAAGAAGCAAGAGACTGAGGTTCAGATAACCCATGGAAAGAACTTGGTATGCAGCTCTGTTCTTGCTAGAGTTGTCAGGTCTCCCCTGGCCACCGATGGGGGATGGTGGGGTAGATCCAGGTTAGGAAACCCCGCAGGGCCCTCACCTCTTTCAGCAGTTGGTTCCACCAGAAAGGAGCCGTACCAGAGAAGGCCCTGTCCCTGGTGGATTGCAGGCGGGCCTCCTTTGGCCCGGGGATAACAAGCAGATTTTGAGATCCCGATCTCAGTACTCTCTGGGGAATGTAGGGAGAGACGGTCCCTAAGGTAGGCAGGTCCTAGGCCATATAGGGCTTTAAAGGTAATAACCAGCACCTTGTACCGAACTCGGTATATTATTGGCAGCCAGTGCAGAGTCCGGAGCCCTGGCCGAATGTGCTCCCATCTTGGGAGCCTCAATAACAACCGGGCCACGGCATTCTGCACTAACTGCAACTTCCGGGTTCGGCACAAGGGCAGCCCCATGTAGAGGGCATTACAGTAGTCCAACCTCGAGGTGACCGTTGCATGGATCACCATTGCTAGGTCGTCATTCTCCAGGAAAGGAGCCAACTGCCTCGCCCGCCTAAGATGAAAAAATGCGGACTTAGCAGTGGCTGCTATCTGAGCCTCCATCGTTAAGGAAGGCTCCAATAGTACCCCCAAACTCTTGACCTTGTCCGCCGCTGGGTTTGAATCTTGCTAGCCTTCCAGGGGTTAGCGGGTGGACAGATCGCCTGGCGATGATGCTCAGACTGGGCAAGATGTTTTCTGAATTTCACGTTCCTTTTGTCTCTTGTGCAGGTCGCAATGAACTCATTGCCCGCTACATCAAACTGAGGACAGGGAAAACACGGACAAGGAAACAGGTTAGAGGGGAAGGGCTGAGCGGGGGTCATGGCCTGCCCTTTCCTCCCCAAAGACCTTGCTGCCTACTCACTTCCACTTTGCTGCTGTAGGTCTCCAGTCACATCCAAGTATTGGCACGGCGGAAAACCCGTGAGATTCAAGCCAAGCTCAAGGTGAGACCCAGCCCCGCTGCTGCTCAGCCCCCCTCCAGCTATACTTGGCTTCTTCGTGCCAAGCATGTCTCTCCTGTTCCTGTTGAAAGAGGAGGACAACGAATGCAGGCATAGTTTTGCAAAACTCCCATAATTCTTTGCAAATACTGCTTAGCAGTGAATGTAGGTGCTATGTCTTTATCACAACCCCATAATGCTTTGCCAGAGTTCTGTACCTGCAAGTTCAGGCCTGGTAGGGAAAGGGCTTCTGTTTGGTTTGGGATTACACTTATGCCAAGCACATTTAATTAACTGAATTGTCCTTTGTGCTACCCTGGTGGAGGATGGGTATGTGATCAGTCCCATTATAATAGTGCTGAGGGAAGGAAAATGCTTGGAGGAGTATATAGGGCTTTTTAGGGTTGCTGACCTCCAGGTGGGGCCTAGAGATTTCTCTGTTTTGCAACTAAACTCCAAGCAAGAGAGATCAGTTCATCTGGAGGAAAAAGGCAGCTTGGAGGGCAGACTCTATGGCATTCTACCCAAGTGAGGTCCCTCCCCTGCCTTTCCTCCATTCCAT
The DNA here is from genome assembly GCF_032191835.1 of Heteronotia binoei. Classification (NCBI taxonomy): domain Eukaryota; kingdom Metazoa; phylum Chordata; class Lepidosauria; order Squamata; family Gekkonidae; genus Heteronotia; species Heteronotia binoei. The sequence goes on from NC_083237.1 coordinate 29,058,707, forward strand.
CCCCAAATCCCCAGCAGTTTCCCAACCTGGAGTTGGCAGCCTTAAGCTGAATACATCTCTCCAAAAACATTATTGGTGTACAAGGCAGGCATAAGTATGTGAGAAAGTTCACCTCAAACCACAGGAGGGGAGGGGCAGTGGCTCAGTGATAGAGCATCTGCTTGGTAAGCAGAAGGTCCCAGGTTCAGTCCCCAGCATCTCCAGCTAAAACGGGTCCAGGCAAATAGGCATGAAAAACCTCAGCTTGACACCCTGGAGAGCTGCTACCAGTCTGTGTAGACAATACTGATTTTGATGGACCGAGGGTCTGATTCAGTATAAGACAGCTTCATATGTTCATAAACTGGAGTTCCATCACCTGCTTTCTCTGGAATGGGATTTGAATGAGATCTAGCGGAGGATGGGTGAAGAGTGACTGCTGTGTGGGACTCCTTCCCTGTGGTATTGAGGTGAACTTTAAAAAGAAACATACAGGGACCGACTTGAAAGCTTGTTGTATTGTCTTGGTGACAGGACCGGCCCTAGACTGCCTGGCACCCTAGGCAAGGCTAACTTCTGGTCCCCTCCACCCCCCGCACTGATAATGCTACTGCATCACATGGGACCTCCCAATTTGGCGCATCCAGAAGGCTGGCACCCTAGGCAATCACCTAGTTTGTCTAGTGGCAGGGCTGGCCCTGCTTGATGAGAAGGCTGGTAATGGCATCCTCCATTACGGAGATGTACTCAGCCACGAAGGGATGTTGGGTGCATGGTCAGATGGAGTCTCAGTTAATGCAGGGCAATGTTTCCAAGAGGAACTCCTGTGTCCTCCAGTGCATCCCAGAATCCTCTGCGGCAGCCAATATCTCAGAGCCAGGTTGCAAAGGCGTCTCAGCAGAGAAATTGGTAGGGCAGGAAGTCTGACTTTCTGCTGTATGCTGGACACCAGAATGCCTCTTTCCTAGGACCAGGTTGCCAAGGACAAAGCCCTTCAGACCATGGCAGCCATGTCTTCTGCTCAGCTGGTGTCTGCCACAGTCCTCCAGGAAAAACTGGGCCTCTCAGAACCCCACTATCCACCCACCACTACGGTAAGCACATGGAAATAAGGGCTATGGTGCTTCTCCTCAGAACTAGTTTCCTGGAGACAAAGGTTTATTTAAATCAGCTTATATAGCCTAGATGCCCCAATGAAATTTTCCTTTTGTATTGACTGCAGTCAACAGAGTTCTTCCAGTTCTGGACGGGGGATGCCAGCCAGCCTCGGACGACTCCAGAGTAAGCGCCTGCTGCTCCCAGTGGGAATTGGTCCAGTTCTTCTGCAAGCAGCGTAACCAGAGAGGGGCAGGCAGGGACGTTAAAACAGCACAGGCCAGTTACGGTTCAGATCTGGACCCGGGCAACAATGACAATGGGCGCAGGCAGATCTGTTGCTACTTCTTGTGCTGCTTCAAACCACACCTCTACCAAATGGCCTTTACAGAGCAGCCAGGCCTCATTTTGACATAGGGTGGCCAATCCCCAATTGGGGGCAGGGGATCCCCCAGTTTGGAGGTCCTCCCCCCATTTCACGGTCATCAGAAAGGGGAGGGGAATTGCTGCTGGGCACTCCATTATACTCTATGGAGATCAATTCCCATAGGGTATAATGGAGAATTGATCCGTGGGTATCTGGGGCTCCAGAGGGGCTTTTTTTTTTTGAGGCAGAGGCACCAGTTCCTCTTCTTAAAACACCCTCCAAATTTCAAAAAGACTGGACCAATTCTATGAGTCCCCCCAAGAAACTGCCCCTGTCCTCCATTATTTTCTATGGAAGGAAGGCATTTAAAAGGAGCACAGTTCCTTTAAATGTGATTGCCAAAACTCCTTTTGGAGTTCAATTATGCTTGTGACACCCTTGCTCCTGGGTCCACCTCCAAAGACCCCAGATATCTCTTGAGTCTCAATTGGCAAGCCTGTTTTGGCATACTTCTGGCCACCTCCAGGACAATGGAATGATTTAAAGAGCAGGCTCCACCTGAGCATACTTACATGTTGCAGCACCCACAATTGAATGGTATTTTCACCAGGGTTTAACTGTATGCTAATACATTTTATTCCTGCCACCACTCTGCAGTGTCAAGCCCATCCTCCAGACACCATACACCATTGCACCAATTGTCACAGCGCCCCCTGCTGTCCCAGGTAAGCTACCATTTTCATTTCCCTCTCCTAGCTATTTCCCTTGCCATGAGCAAGTGGGGAGCATGCAAGATGGCCTTCAGCTTGCTTCCCCTTTCCTTGACAGGTTATCACCCTCCCACAGGGAGACTCTCCCATCTACCCAGTCCAGCCTCTTGGCAGGGAAGCCAGATTGGTACAGAAACTCTTCGATTGGTGGAGTTCACAGCTTTCGTGGAGCGGCAAGGCGAACAAGAGCCGGTGAGAGACAGACGTGCACGTGCACGTTTCGCCAGTCAGTGTAGAAGGGTAGAGTTTTCTTGAAAGGTCTGAGGGAATTTAGAAGTCATCTAGGGGTCATGAATACCACGCTGGGCCAGAGAGAAGTTGACTTGGCGCACTTAGGCCAGTGACTGTCTGAATCTAGCCAAAACCACAAGGTTGTGGGAACAGAATAGATTGCCCAACAGCCTTTTTTCTGCAGGAGCCCACAGGAGTGGAGCTCCAACTGGGCTGACCAAGGCTCCAGCCTGACCCGCCATGTGGCAGCCATGTGCTCCCAGGCCAGGTGGTGTGGCCTAATATGTAAATGAGCTCCTGCTGGGCTTTTTCTACAAAAAAAGTACTGATTGCCCTATCCATGTCACCCAAGACTTCCTGGAGGAATCTACTGTGATAAATCAAAAGAGATATCAGGAGAAATGTGAGAATGTAGAGAGAATGAGAATGTTGAGAGAATGTGAAGTTGAAAGTTAAGAAGCTGGCAAGCTGACTGCTATTTCTAGTTTTGCTGTGTTGGGGAGCTGGTGTGTAATTTAGTGGCAAAGAGCAGGGGGTCAGGAAGTCCCTGGTCCAGATTTCATCCTGGAAATGAACTTGCAAAGTGACTTTCAAGTCAACTGCTATCACTCAGGGCCTAACCACATGTTATGAAGTCCTCAGATCATGTCTCAGTCTGCTCCAAGGACCTTAAGCCTCCCCTTTCCTGACTTGAAATTGGATGCAACCTGTCAGTACCACTGCGGCAACACACACACCCTCCACTATGTGCTATGGAAGCTACAGTTGCCTACGGCAGGCATAGCATCTGAAAATAAAGCTTAGGAACCTTAAAATTGATCTCAAGCATTAGGGAGATCATGGGAGTTACATTGCCAAGAATATTCTGGCCTGAGTTATCTGCAGAAGTGCCCCTCTCCATTTGCAGTAGAAGGTAGGGTTATCAGTGGCAGGCATAACTCATCAGAAAATAAAGATAAGGAGTCCCAAACTTGGCCACCAGCTTCAGGATGATGGTGGCACATATGGTGCCAAAAATGAAGGGAATTGGAGCATCCTAGCATAGATTAGCTTCCAAATTTCCCTTTGGTATTTGCAATGGAAGCAAAGCTTTACTCATGAGAAGCCAGCAATGGCAAGTGGCACAAACAGGGAGGGTCAAAAATATCCCTTTTGTGACTCACAATTTCCTGTGTGGTGGAGTGGTTAAACTTGGAATTCCCGGTTTGCCATGGAAGCTTCCTGAATGACCTTCAGCCAATCACACACTCATAGCTAAACCTACCTCACAGGGTTGTTGTGAGGCTAAAATGGTAGAGAAGTGAACAATGTAAGCCACTTTGGGTCCTCATAGGGGAGAAAGGCAGGATATGACATTGGTTATAAGTTCAGTTTTACCTCCAGCTCATCCGCTGAAGAAAATCATTCTTCCTGTTGCTTCTTCTGGTGTCATTGCAACTCTTTAGCAGGAGGCAGAACTGCACATTCAGTATTCCGACTCCTGGCCAATATCATGATCGCAGTGAGTTCTGGATCTGGGAAGCAGGACTGGAGCCCCTAAGGCCCCATATGGGAGAGCAACACTGACGATACCTTGCAGTGCTATTAGAAGAAACACTGAGAACAAGTAAAATACCTTTTATGCTAATCAGGTGTTGTATGAATGCTGAGTTTCAGAAGTTGAAAAGTCAGGTAGTCGATGTCACTTTGCATAGGGTGTCACACATGAAGCTGCCTTCTACTGAATCAGGCCTTTGTCTATCAAGGTCAGTATCATTTGCTCGGTCTAACAGTGGCTCTCCAAGGTCTCAGGCAGAGGTCTTTCACATCACCCACTGCCTGCTCCTGTCAACTGGAGATGTGGGGACTGAATTTAAGACCTTCTTCATGCAAAGCAGGGAGTCTTCCTTGGAGCCACAGCCCCTCCCCTTCTGTGTCTACAGAAAGCTTTGCAATTGCAAGATATTGATCTGTGCAAGTATCTACAAGCTCCATCTCTGACTTGGTCCCTTTGTCCTCCACAATGTAAGCAGCAGCATCGTTTTGTGCACATTGACCCAGCGCCTGCCACGGACCCACCCCTGGAGATGGTGGATGTACGCCAAATCTACGACAAGTTCCCCGAGCGAGGAGGGGGGCTGCGAGATTTGTACGACCAAGGGCCTCCCCATGCCTTCTTCTTGGTCAAGTTCTGGGTGAGAACCCCTCAGATCTCTTTCCATCTCTCCTGAATCCCTAAGTAATAAGGAGACCTAGCAAAGAGGCTGGCAATGCGACATGGGCACTTCCCCGTATTACCCAGCTAACCTAATAGGTTCAACAGATTGGCTGGGGAGGAACTGAGCAGATAAACATGGAACAGGTTTTGAGATGTTCCAGATCTCATGGAAGTGCTTGGCCTGCCCTAAGATTTATTGACTGGGGAGTCAGCAAAAAGAAAGAAACTGACAGTGGCCTGAAATCAATAGTTAAACTTGAGTAACTCTCAGTAGGACTGTAATGTGATCCACTTTTGGATAAACAAAAGGGATATTGCCAGGGCTTTTTTTTATAGCAGGAACTCTGATGTAGCCAGTCCTCCATGAATTCTTAGTACAGGGGCTCTTAGTACAGGGCCTACTGTAAACTCCAGGAGGATTGGCTATATCAGGGGTGTGTGGCCTAATAGGCAAAGGAGTTACTGCTACAAAAAAAGCCCTGGATGTTGCACTTGGACTGGAGTTTGAATTCCTTCTCTCCTCTGGATGTAGCAGTATCTCTGCTTCGTTTTGTCCCACCTTAAGATGTAAGGCTTCTACTTTGCCCAGTCTTTTCCAAGAAGATCTATTTATTAGATTTTGTACCTTAGCTAACTAAGCATTAGGAATCTTCCCAGCAATGGAAAGCAGCATTAGGAATCTTCCCAGCAATGAAGAGCTTACACATAAAACTCAAGACTCAAATTTTAAAGTAAGTATAATATTACTGGGGGGGTTTTAAAAACCCCCCCCAAAAATTGCATCCATGGTAGAAAGACTGGTTAGAAATGATCTCTAAAGTCAATCCAAATAAATATCAATTTCAGCATCAGAACCTAAGCTTTGCTAGACCAAACAAGATGTGTGCCTAATGGCCATTAGCTAAAGGTTGATACATATATGCACTCTCTGAGTGTTTTGATAGCCATGGTCAGAAGGAGTTATTGAATCTGCATTCCCTTGATGTATGTGCTTAAAAGTTTAAGAAAACTTTTCATGCCACCTAATTCTTTTGCCACACAAAATATTTGGAATGCCTCATAATCACCCTGCCTTGTTTATATGTCATAGCATGTATATATACAATAATTTGACCATGAAGGAAGGCCTTGGAGGCTGAAGGAAGTTTGATCCTGTTTTAATGTGGTTCAAGGTTATCAGCCTAGAGAGATATTGAATTGTATGATGCTATATAGATCCTGAACTAGGGATGGGCATGAACCAACTTAAAAGCCAAAATTCGTGATGAACTGGGACAGTTGTTGGTTCACAAACTGCGATTTAAGCAACTGCCTATGAACCGCCATGATTTTTGCAGTGGTTTGTAGGTCTCTTCAAAAGCCTCGACTTCTCTTCACTCCCTGAGTTGTGCCACAGCCTCTGTTTTTAAAGTAGAGTTTTAGTGCACTTTGTAATAAATACATATATTTTATTTCTCATAATTTTTTCTCACCCAGCCTTTGGGTACTCAGCTTTGTTGTTTCTAAGGGTAGGGATTTCTCCCCTATCATAACAATGGGCCCATAAAGCACCTGAGATGTAACAAGTGTTGTTTTACACATCAGCCATGAAAAATGCTCTGTTTCTCTCTCATTTTCCCTTGCTGTAGGCTGATCTGAGCTTTCCCCTCCCTGAAGAAGAGCCAGGGGGCACAGGAGGGGCCTTCTATGGGGTGAGCAGCCGATACGAGGGCCCACGGGCTCTGACTCTGTGTTGCACCTCCAAGGTCTGCTCCTTTGGCAAACAGGTGGTGGAAAAACTGGAGGTGGGTGTGGGCGGGGTGGGCTGTTGGAGGGTGTGAGGGAACGGAGGGTCTGAGGGGGCAGTGAAGGGGTGCAGAAGCATATAGTCAGGTTTTGATTAACAGAAACATAGCCCCACATGAAGCCAAGCTCTGCAAAGAAGACAAGCAAGAGAGAGCTGGATGAAATTGCATGTAAGAACCCAGTGAAGCCAGAATTGTTGGCTACCTTTCTTTTCTCTCTCTTGTGGGAGAGATGGCTGGAAAGCCAGTTTGGTGTAGTGGTTAAGTGTGCGGACTCTTATCTGGGAGAACCGGGTTTGATTCCCCACTCCTCCACTTGCACCTGCTGGCATGGCCTTGGGTCAGCCATAGCCCTGGCAGAGGTTGTCCTTGAAAGGGCAGCTGCTGTGAGAGCCCTCTCCAGCCCCACCCACCTCACAGGGTGTCTGTTGTGGGCGAGGAAGGTAAAGGAGATTGTGAGCCACTCTGAGACTCTTCAGAGTGGAGGGCAGGATATAAATCCAATATCTTCTTCATTTCTCAACTATGCAACTGATTTTCCTTAAGAGCTGGGAGGGAGAAAAGCAGTGGGAGAACACCAGTTGCAAAGCTGAGAGAAATGAGCAGAAAAGGGGGGGCAGCACCTTCTGCTCTCTTGTACCTTGCCTGTGATCTCCTCCAGCTTTCTCTGCAGGTCTTCAGAGGACCATACCAATTCTCAGCTGTCAGAGCTCGGTTACACGTGACCATACTTCTGATGGCAAGTCATCTGTGCAGCCAGGCTTTGAGTTTGGAGTTGGTGGGCTACAGATCTGGGAATAGAAGGGCTTTCTCAAAACCAGGACTTAGAGCTGGAGCTCAAGGCAAACTAACCAACTGTACCCTAGAGCTCACATATTTGGTCTTCAGAAGGGAAAAACTTTCCAGATCAAAGATCAGGAGTTTAAGTCAGGCTTGAGCCCTGGTACACTACTCAGGAATTTAGATTTGCAGGAGAGATGGTTGGAGGTAGCCTAAAGGAGATATATAGACCTTTAGCAGTATAGAGATGGGGACTTTGGGATTAAGGTTGTAGATGTGCAGTTTTGTCAGAGGGGCTTGGAGGGGGGCCATGAGACCTAGAGGAATCAAGAAAATTCTGTGTTTGAGAAAGACACTTCCCACACTTCTGCTACCTTGCTATTTGTAGCAAGGTGGGTTCAGATGGCTTGTATCTCAAAACTAAACAGACCTGCCTGGAATTAGAAAATCGATCCCACTGATATGCAGTGGAGTTTACATTCTAGTAAGTTTGTGCAGAATAGCAACCTTGTTCTTTGGAAACTGATCCTCTTGCTGAAGGAAGAGGGGTGTTAGGGGGTTTCTCTGCCCAGTTTGCCACTAACCATCCTGTTTCACTTGCCCTGTCTGCTTAGACAGCCGAGCCGCCCCGTTGGGAAGACGGACGCTTTGTATTCTGCCTGCCACGCTCTCCACTCTGCGAGTACCTCATTAATTTTATCCGCAAATTGCGAACGCTGCCGGAAAAGCCAATGATGGATAGCGTACTTGAAAACTTCACCATCCTGCAGGTATTTGTGGGGGGGGGGGGGGGGGGGGATGGGTAGGAAACAGCTTACTCAAAATGGGACTTTGTTGGGGAAGAGGTAGGGAGCTAGAACAGAGATTTCTTGCCAAATCCAGAATTTCATGTAAACAGAAACCACACTTAAGAGAACTGATAGCAGAAAGCATCTCTTTCTCTCATGGTTTAAAGGCGGATGGGAATACTACTGTATTTATCTTCCCTTTCTACCAGTGTGTAGAATGCTGGAAAAAGGAGCAGAGACTCTCTTCTACCAGCAGCCAATACAGGTAGATGGGGTTGGAGAGGTTTGCTGGGCTGGGCATGCTCTTTCCCACACATCAAAGTTGCTGCAGCTGCTTTTACTTTCTAGAGGGAAGCAGCTATTGTTGCCTTATAGGAAGCCTCATTCAACAGAATGGTGGGATATTCTGGTAAATTACAGTTGCAGGTAGGGCCAGCAATTTTATTTAACGGCCCCTATGCTTTGTTTAAAATGAATAACATAAATGTACAAATGCACTCATAATACATTAATCACAACAAACCAGGTCTAGGAGATGTCCCAGTAACTACAGTATATTATAGCAAAATGGATGGAAGTAGATCTCAAGTAGCTTGCTGCAGGTAATCTACATTAGGGGGTATCAAGGGAATGGAAGGATAGTCCAGAGCAGGAGTGGCCAAACTGGAGTGGCTCTTTCACAGATACTGTGTGGCTCTCGAAGCCCCCACTGCCCTGTTGGCTGGCTTGGCGAAGGCATTTAAAGTTGCTTTCTTTCCACCTCTCCCTCCCCATCTATTTCCCTCCCTCCCGATTCTCAGACATCTGACAATTATTCTATTGTGGCTCCTACATTAAGCAAGATTAGCCATCCCAATCCAGAGGGTATTTTTACATGTAGAAGGATGAAAGCCACTTGTAGATGCAAACAGAGCAATGTTTGAAGGGGCATTTGCAAAGTTGTCTTGCATCTTGCTCCAGTGGTCCCCGTTTTAAAAAATATTGAAGAAAATGAAATCAGCATGCCAAAGTACCATTGGTCCATATTTTCAACTCAGACTGGCAAGGACTCTCCAGGGACTCAGACAGAAGTTCTTCCCAACACCTCTTAACTGACCCTTTTAACTGGAGATGCCAGAGGTTGAATCTGAGACCTTCTGCATGCCGAGCAGATGGTCTACCACTGAGCCACAGTGCCTTCCCTAGAGTAAAGTTTCTATGCAAACTACCTGTCATGGTGCTAAGCTTTCTGGAAACCATGGTATGAAGTTGTATAGTCCATTCAGCCCTCTTAGCACTTCATGCTACCCATGTAGATCAGTCTTATAACTACTGGCTGCTGCTCCTCTTTCTCCAGGACCACAAATGCAAGGCAAGACGAACCAGACATCAAAGTCTCTCCAGCCCTGCCTGTCTTTCACGGCTGCTGCCAGAACAAAAAAATCTGTTTTTCCAGCATTCCAAAACAAGCCATTAAAATACTTTTGTAGCCCCCAGTTTGTGAGCTAGCCAAGAGTGGACTTGGAAGAGAAAGGAAATGTGGGGGGATACCCCATAACTAAAAATAGTTTAATCTGCTGGATCTTATGATAACCGAGAGGCCGGGAGAAAACATATATTAGCAGGGTTGGGGCAGATTCCCTGTAAAGCAGGTAACTCTAGGAAATGGCCATCCCATGGTGAAAGTTCTGCATGAATCTTTTCCCCCTACAACAGGTTTTGCGGGATCAAGAAACTCAGGAGGTGCTATTGTGCGTGGCCTTTGTGTTCGAAGTCTCTGCCAGTGAGCGGGGAGCGCAGTACCACATCTATCAGCTGGGCCGGGACTGATGGAAGGTTTTACTTCAACGTTGCTATGACCTGAAACAGGCCACCCTCCTCTTGACAACACCTGCTAGGACAATAGACTGTCTGAACTGCTGAGCCTTCTAGGAGAACCTGTTTCTGTCCCCTGGTACCCACAGGGGACCTGCAGCAACCAATTCAGTCAACAGCCACCTCTCTTCCCTGGCTACAACAGGGCCATCGAGCCCTGCCCCTCAGTGGCTACTGCTGTTCAGTGGACGCACTCTCAGCTGCAGCAACAGCTTTGGTAATCCTGGCCTGGCTTGTGAAGGGGATTGTGCTTTTGGTCAATCCCCGTCCTGTAGGATGGGAGCAGCAGATAACCCTATGCAGCCCCTCCCCAATGTGAATGAGACGGGCTTTACACTCCACAGCAAGACACGCTGTTTCTTAGCGCTGTTTTATCAAATGGACAAAGATTGATGCCATCCAGCAAAGAGGTAAAACATCAGGTTGCAAGAGTGGAATCCTGCATACAGAGAACTTCCTTGCCCTATCAGTTTTTCAGTTAGTCATAGACATGCTTTGTTTTCTCTGCATAGAGAACTTTATCCCATCATTGGGGTGAAAAACCCTCCCACTGCAGTATGAAGCAATACAGCCCAGCTCTTACTACCTAAGAAGCAGGGCTTTTTTTTTTTTTTTGCAGGAACGCAATTCCTGCTGGCTTGGTGTCAGATGTGGCCTAATATGCAAATGAGTTCCTGCTGGACTTTTTCTACAAAAAAAAGCCCTGCTAAGAAGCCATTTACTTTGGCCTGATTGAAACATGACAATGAAAGGGTAAAAGCAGAAGAACAAGATTAGAGTCCGGTAGCACCTTAGAGACCAAGAAGACGGGGTGGTGCAAGGGGGTATGAGCTTCCAAGGACCTTTGCACTCTGTCTCATTGAAACCAGGCAACAACATGAGTTATGCCAGGCTATGCCTCTTCACTTAAAATACAAGCCAACACCCACCCATGCCACCCAAGTAAGGTCTCCTAGGTCAGGCCTTTTGGTCTCACAAGCACCAGGATTTAAACTAGGCCTAAGAGGAAGCAAGGGAGGGAACACTTGCCCAAAGCTTGTGATGGAGATGCAGGTTGTTCTAAAATGGCACGTGCACCAGGCCCAGCCGGGGTTCAGGTCCTCACACTCTCAAAACTCAAAAGAGGCTGCTCCTGTCTTCCTTTGGTGGCAAAGATGGAAATGTGATCTTGCATAAATTTTATTTTGACATAATGTGAGTGTTTGAGTGACTTTGTAGCCTGCTCCAGTGAAAGGTTAGTTAAAGGTGTCCCCACCAGTACTTGTCACAAGAACAGAAAGAGAGATGGTCTCTTCTTGCTGAACCCACTGGAGAGCTGTAGATCTCACTCTGCTGTTGGCCATTTGGGATAGAGGGCTTTTTGAGCACTGGGTTTTATGTGCAGTCTACCAGAGATACCTTCTTGGGTCCATCTAATCCAGCATCCAAATGCTGTGGAAGGCAAAAAACAAAGAAGAATTGCAAACTTATACCCTGCCCTTCTGTCTGAATCGGAGACTCAGAGCAGCAATCTCCTATATCTTCTCCCTCACAACAGACACCCTGTGAGGTGGGTGGGGCTGAGAGGGCTCTCACAGCAGCTGCCCTTTCAAGGACAACCTCTGCCAGAGCTATGGCTGACCCAAGGCCATTCCAGCAGGTGCAAGCGAAGGACTGGGGAATCAACCCAGTTCTCCCAGATAAGAGTCCATGCACTTAACCACTACACCAAACTGGCTCTCTTTTCCCCTGATGTTGTATCCTAGCAGATATATTTAGAGGGTTACTGCCTTGGAGCATGCAGGTGCTCTTCAGTCATCCTTGTTAATAGCTGTCCATGAACCAGTTATCTCTGAGTTAGTTTACTCACCTTTTAAAGGGATCTGTCCACTGACATTGAAGACCAGTTTTACTGAGTTTTGAACTTGTCCTTTCCAAGGACTAATTTGGCCAAGCTACCAATGGCAAGCAGCCCCTGGTGTTGCATTCAAGCCGAAGACTCTTTTATTGCTGAAAGCAAGCCATCAGGTAGCAGGCCAGCCAGAATTAAGGGGTGGAACAAAAGTTTGAATTCACCTTTAAGATCAACCAATTTTTATTCAAGGTATAAGCTTTGGTGTGTGGGCACCTTTTTTCAGATACAGTACTTGCTCATGAATAAAAATAAATAAAAGAAATACAATTTATACCTTGGATAAGACTTGATTGGTATTAAAGGAGTCACTGGACTCAAACTTTTGTTCTACTTCAGACCAGCATGGCTGACCACCAGAATTAAGGGGTGTGGCTCTCGGTACCTATGCCTATCTACACTGGCTTAACTGACAGTCGCAAGTACCCAAAATAGTTATTTGTGGATCTATTTTTTTAATTTACAAATGAATACGTTACAAAAAAATCCAAATACTGTTAAAATAACAGAAACCAGCTAAAAAGAAAGGTGAAATGATAATACATACCCTGTTCTACCCCCTATCCATTCAAAACCTGTGTGGTCCTTTCACAATTCCACCATCTCAACTCTTCATGATTACATGCATCTGTTCATACCTTGACTTTTACATGTATGTGCATCTGTCACTGTGTAGATATTAAGGTAGACAAAGGACAAAAGCTTGACAAACAGTTGCTCACCCTAGCCTGGAGCTCAACAAGAGCAGGCCATACACTGGCCAAGACCATGATACGGGAGCGCAAGGCCCTATCCAAGTCTCTGGGCTAGCACCAGTGCACACATAGCCTGTGTAAGAAAAGGCTTTCCCCTGTATCATCCAGGTTATGGTCTCGCCCCTATTAAGAGTGTGGTGGCTGATCTGCTTAATCAGAGGAAGAACCAAGGGGTTTTTTTGTAGCAGAAACTCCTTTGCATGTTAGGCCACACACCCCTGATGTAGCCAATCCTCCAAGAGCTTACAGGGCCTATTGTAAGTTCCAGGAGGATTGGCTACATCAGAGTGTGTGGCCTAATATGCAAAAGAGTTCCTTCTACAAAAAAAGCCCTGGGGAGAACCTGTTGTTTCTGTGGGAGCTGACTATCCCTGGGAGCTCCTGAATACACAAGGAGTTGTGAGAGTGCATGCATGGTTAAAAGCTTAGCCAAGGGGCCGTGATGGAACAAAAACATGATGGAAAACCTCCGTGACAAATCCAATAATCTTAACATGCATAACGGCAATTATAAAAGGAAAACAGGAGAAATATGGGGAGGAGGGGGCTTACAACTAGGAATGTTTAGAGATGGCTGTAGGAAACTAGAAGGTGAAGTTTAAACTGGGGCACTCGAACCATTTTCCTACTGCTGCTGGGTAAGTCAGGCTGAGGTCAAGACATTAGGCATTGGCATGGCATTAAGGAGAGGTTTCTTACAATGTACTGGACCCAGACTGGGACACATTCACAAGTTCTCAGATAAACCTCCTGTCACTGTCAAAGCAGTGCACAGAAGCCCGAGTACCAAATAAGGAGCCCAGCAAATGCCTCAGCGTTCCCATTTAAAAGCAAGGCTCACCAGCTAGGTTGTCATTGTCCTGTGTGTTGTACTGCCTCTCACTGGAATGTCACCTATTTAAAATATATGTGTTAAAAATTAGATTTCATCTCAATAGCAAAAGTTAAGGATGGAAGGTTACCGGCTCCTGACTGCAAGAGAGGGAAAATCCCCCCACCTGCTAATCATGGTAGATGACTGGGTAAAAACACTAGCAGCTGACCCCACTCTGACTTTAAAATACTGATGTGTGTATACACATTTGAGATGTCCTGTTCCGCAGCTTCCCAGTTTAAATTCGGTAAACCATCAGGGACCAACAGTGATACCTTGCTATGAAACAGACAAGTTTTCTTCATGCTGAAACAGGCTCCGTCTCAGGTGGTCATTAAAATACAAAATAGCATCACAGTGCGGGGATACTGATCTGACTTTGGAGACAGTCTGTATATTTTGGGGGGAAAGGGCTTTGCCGGTGAATCAGGAGTCCCATGTTGTTCTATGAAGAACTTGGCAGGTTTGGGCATGTTCTGTTTCTTGTTGGGGCCCGCAGGCTTTGAAGGCTTCGGTTTCATTTACCAAGATAAGGGTAGACTCAAACCCACACCTTGTACCAGGGTGAATATGAAACTAGGTAGAGAAACCTGTTCGAGGTACCTCACAGCCCTACAAGCGCTGCTTTAAACGGTGGTGGAATGTGTGAACTGGAAGGAGTGACTTCCAAGGCAGCCCTTAAAAGATGAATCTAGGAAGCTGAAATGCGTCTCCTAGGAATAGCGAGCGAGCTTGTCGTAGTTGGGCCCAATGGTCTTACACAGAAACATCGATAGCGTCATTAGGAAGAGCTGTGGGGAGGGAGAAAGAAGTCATTAAGAGGGGCTTCAGTTCCATCTTAGAATTGTTTCTGATACCAGCAATATCAATATAATCTATGTCATCCAAAAGGGCAGGGCTTTTTTTGTAACAGGAACTCCTCTGCATATCAGGCCACACCCCTCTTAATGTAGCCAATCCTCCAAGAGCTTGCAGGGCTCTTATTACAAAGTCTACTGTATGGTCTTGGAGGATTGGCTAAATCGGGTGTGTGGCCTAATATGCAAAGGAGTTCCTGCTACAAAAAAGCCCTGCAAAAGGGAATTCATCAGTGGGACACTATTCAACCAAAATGGTCAATTTCACAAGTTATATCAAGGCAGTTTATCACATTTTGTGGATAGTTGTTCTTTAAGTCACAAAAGGAGAACAGGGTACCCTCTTCCCACTACCTCCTTTCACTATTTTTAAACAACCAAACGTTTTATAGATCCAAGGCCATAGGAAAACCTTCAGCAGCTACAGGACCTTCAGCAGCTACAGCTTCAGCAGCTACAGCTCCCTCCATGTCTGGAGGGAGACCCAAACCTCTCATTTTCCATACTGCATCCCCAATGAAGTAAACAGTTCCTACCACCACCATCACCCTCTACTTTTCCTGACAAAGAAACTTGAGGCCAGGGGAGGAAATGTGTGGTATGTTAGATTTATAGAAGTGTCTCATCCTGAACCCACACCTGGATAAAACACTGCCTAGCTGACTGCCTGAGAGCTCAGTTTGGAAGCTAAGCAGGATTGGCCCTTGTTTGTACTTAGATGGGGGATCACCAAGAAAGAGCAGGGCAGCTTTGTAGAGTCATGCAGTGGCAAACCATCTCTGCTTGTCTCTCATCTTGCAGCAAACCCCATGGTCCTGGGGACGCTGTGAATCAGTACTTGACAGCACACAATTTTTATTAGCTACCTGCTTTATGAGCTCTCCAAAGCCCGCTCTGGCTTCGTTTCCCCCTCTTGTCTTGCACACACGCTCAGGAGGTGGTTGGGATGAGTATGCCATGCCTGCAAGCCTGGCCCATCCTGCTGCTATGCAGCCCACAATATTCTTTGCACAGGCCTGTCTGTACTTCAACCATGGAAGCAGCAAAATCTACCTAACCCAGGATTTGCCTGAACCGCAATGATTCAGCAGGGTGTGTCTGTGCACCTGCAGGGCCTGCCTTCTGCATGTCCAGTCCTGGCTGCCACTTCTCTTTATGTTCCACTCCATGCACAGGGTCATAAGGAAACAGGGTAGATAGGCCAGGGCTGCCAGCAGCCACCATGAGCGGCTAAGGAAGATACCAGGTCTGATGACCGGAAAGGGTAATGAGAAGGCATTTAAAGGGCTGGCTCAAGGGACTCAGAAGGAAGGACGTGGCTTGCAAGCCAAGAACAGGGCATCAAAGGATCTGTGGTGCATTCTTGTTTTCTGATGCTCTGGGAGGCAAACGATCATCTTGGAGCTTGGAGACAATAGTGGAAAGTTACCTGCATGTCCAGGCTAGCCTAATCTCATCAGATCTTGGAAACTACACAGGGTCAGCCCTGATGAGTACTTGAATGGGAGACCACCCAGGGAAACCAGGGTTACTACACAGAGGCAGGCAATGGCAAATCACCTCTGAATGTCTTTGCCTTGAAAACCCTACAGGGTCGCCCTAAGCCGAATGCTACCTGATGGCACTTTCTGCCACAGTTAGCTGCATAGAACATTTCCATCCACTGCCCCAGTTTATAAAGGGGAGTGGCATACTTGAAGGAAACTAGAATTTAACTTCAGGGTTGGAGGGTTCTGTTCATTGGTTTAAAAGTAAAGTTATTGCAAGACATAGACAAAGCCCCAAAGCTCAGAGTTAACTTGCATCCTGACCTCTGAACTGTAAACCCTTCCCAGATGCGAATGGGCAGGCAGTAATTACTCAAGAGGGGCAGGGTGCACACACTCTCTGTCCAGAGGTGCTTAACCTCACGTTTACTTGCTCCGGATGGGAGCTCTGGAATTCAGAAGAGGTGGCGCTCCTGCTTGTTCCCATAAGTCCTTCAGCAGATAAGGATAGAAAGGGAAAATACAGGAGATAAAGGGACTCAGTAATGCAGTACACACTTCAGGGAAGGTAGTTCTTGAACAAAGAGCCCTCCCTGCCATGCTTATCCCTTAAATAACCTCACTATGAACTCCCTTGTTGCCTTGCAGACTTTTAAAAATGCCCTTTATTGCTCTCTGCTGTTCGTCGTCTCTCTCTCTCTCACTCTCTTTCTCTCTCTCTCTGTCGCTAGTTCTTCCCAGGCGGCTGATCAAATCACTGCAACGCACTGCTGCCCAGTCCAGGGCCAGGTCAGATCCTGAGTCCTCTCCTAACTTCCTCTCCTAACCCTTCCAGGGTATCGGAGCTCTCTTCAGCAAGCACCACAGATGTTAAGTACATGCAGTTCGTCTGCAGAGAGGAAACAGGAGGAGTTGTGGGGGGAGGTGCCAATTCAGGTAGGTGCACAGCCACTAAATCCCCACCAGACCCCAGAGAGAAACTCTCGACCCCACAATGAAACCCCAACTCCTTTCGCTGCCCGGAATCATTACCTTGCCAGTACTCCAGGTAGATGTCCCTGTGCCCCAGGAAGCAATGGGTTAAAACAGAGGGGGAGGGGGAGAGTTACTATGCGGAAAGGAGCTTGAGACAAACATGCATGCACTGGCTCCGAAGCACATCCTCGCAACACCAACCGGCGCAAAAGCCATGCACACCCAGACGTGTCTGAAAGGGGGCCAGGGTGGGGAGGGGACCAGGAATCCTCCCACCAAGCAGGGCAGACAATACACAAAGCCTGCATCTCCTCAACAGCTGGCTTTGGCCCAGCAAGTCCAGGGAAACTGGAGATCTCTGTGGGATGATTCACGCTCAACCTTTTTTGGGCATGTTCAGCTCACAAGATAAAAGGGCTCCAACAGACAACAGAAGAAGCAGCTGCTGCCGCTGCTGGCAGGAGGCACTGGTGGGGAGAGCAGGAAGGAGGTTCCATCTCCTCGCTCAGGCAACACTTAGCCAACAGGAGAGGGAACGTTAACCATGGAGGCAGGGAACAGAGGTGGAACCAGGGCTTTTTTTTGTACAAGAACTCCTTTGCATACTAGGCCACACACCCCTGATGTAGCCAATCCTCCTGGAGCTTACAGTAGGCCCTGTAATAAGAGCCCTATAAGCTCTTGGGAGGTTGGCTACATCAGGGTTGTGTGGCCTAATACTCAAAGGAGTTCCTGCTACAAAAAAAGCCCTGGGCAGAACACATGTTGAAACTAAAGTCCTGGGTTCATGAGCTGGCCTCTCCAGTAAGAGGAACTCATGGGTTGAGAAAGTTTCTGCTTGAGACCATGGGGAGCCCCTGCTAGTCAGAATAATGCAGCCAGTTATAGGCTGGGGGGGACCAAGGGTCTGACCCAGAAGGTAGCTGCTTTCTTATGCAAGAGTTGGACTTGCTCGGTCTCTTCCTCAATCTCTCAATCTGCAGTTGAGGACCAGCTGGGATTAGCAGCCATGCATTAGGGTTTTGTACGTAAATTGCTGGCTTAGCAGCTCTACTATCAGTTGCAGTTTGCTTTCCCAGAGGATCGATCTAAGCACAGTTGAAGTGCAATTCTCTAAAACAAGCTGCTGGTTAGGAAAAAAAGTCACCCCAGCTCCCCACCCAAGCCTATGGACAAAATCTCCATGCATGGCCCAAGTACCCTCACAGCATCAATACCAGGAAGCACAGACCTTGCTTGTAATCCACCTCACTCAAACCATACTGAAAAACTCAAACACTGCATAAGGGCCCAGAAATTGTTGTCAGTTTCCTGGCTCTCATACACCTGACAAACCAGTGGCTTTTCCATACATGTATGGTCCATACAATGGCCATATATGCTCCTATCCATACAAAATGTATGGGAGGGGTACCCACAACATCCCATAGGTCTAAAGCATGCCAGAAAGCTAAACATATCTATGCATATATAATACAGTCACACTCCCATTGCCACCTGCTGGGGAAGTAGAGAATCTCTTGGGAGCCACCACTATGCAAGTCCCTGTGCTCCAGCACGCTGATCAGCATCCTGCACCAGAGCTGCAGGAACTATAAGAAAGGTTTAAAACAGGAAGAAGAAATACCCTCTGCACCCCTACATACACACACACACACACACACTCTCTAGAGTAGAGGTCCCCAACGTGGCACTCATGGATGACCATGGTGCCCACAAACACCTTTTATGGTGCATGCCAAGCATTTTTAGAAAATATAATCGGTCTGGAACAGGCTTTTGCCCACCAAGGCTTTTGATTGGTTGTACAAATTTTTAAAAACATTGCTAAGGCAGCAGCTGCCCCCACAACACATGGATCTTCACTGTGTGACTGGACATAAGCTATGCGTATGCAAGAAAATATTTGTAAATGTATTCATTTTTAAAGGGCATCCTGTTAAACAGAATTTCTAACTGGAATGTTGAAGAGTTTTTTATTAGGGTTATGTGCAATCTCATTCCTTGACATTTTGAGGCAGGCTCCGCCTCCTCTGGTAGCCATTTTGTGATTGTGCTCACCACACTATGTCAGAAGTCCATAGGTACTCACAGCCTCAGAAAGGTTGGGGACCCCCGCTCCAGAGTCAGCCAGCCATGTCTAGTGTCCACTTAAAAGTTTCTCCTCAGTGACCCACTCCAGTGGCACATTCCTCAAGATGTAGCATTGACTCATTTCCCATTTTGCTTGAAACACCACCTGATGGCTGCTGTAGGGACTGAAGCCTCAAATAACCCCTCCTCTCCCTTCTAATACCTTTTTTTGGGAAAAAATGAGGGAAAAACTCTAAAAGTCACACACTGTCACCTATTAGCAGTTCTGGTCTAAAACCCAACTGATTTCCCATTTTTAAGTTTCCAGTATAAATCACATAGTTTTACCACAGAGTGCCTGAGAGACAGAGCAACACCACTCTTTCCCCTTACAGACCTGTGGCCAATGGCAGCTTTCCATTTTTACTAAAAGATGAGGCTGTGCAGTCCCTCTCCTCTTTTTCTGTCTTTACAGAGTCAGCTCTCAGGGCTGGCATCAGCATACCCAGAGGTGGAGTAACTGCTGAGGCCCAGGGCTTTTGGCGGGAACCGCTGCCACTCTGCTTACTCAGTTACTTTCGAGTGTTTCACCACCCATACTCCTGGCTGTACATGCTGCTCAACAACCACTGGAGCAGGCTGTGCTGGTGCTGCATAGTGGCAGCATTTCTGGCAGCCACAACAGTGGGATTCTCAGCTGTGTTCACTGCCAAGTACCACAGGGAAAGGGCATCCATATCGTGATTCCGGGTAGCTATGACTGTGGGTAGTGAGAGTGTTTAGAAGTACGTGAGGGGCATGGAGGTGGGTGGGAAGGAAAGGAGGAAGGAGTGAGAGGGCTGATAGTAGTCAGAGGGGCTGGGCACTCTTTGCCCAGGGCCTACTCAAACCTGGAACAGGCTCTGCCAATTCTACAAGGGTTAGCAGGACTGCCTGCCTCACCAGCCTGGCTTTCTTCAGCACCCCCTACTGGAGGGGAGGGGAACTGCCAGGTAGCACCCTCTGCTGGAGGGGAGGGACTGCCAGGTGAATTATTCTAACAGATATTCAGGGATAGATCAACAAGATTATCTCCTCTGCTTATGCTAGTGTTGGCAATCCCCAGTTGGAGGCAGGGACCCCCCAGTTTGGAGGCCCTCAGGGTCATCAGAAAGCAGAGAGGGAAGGAAGGAAATGTCTACTGGGCACTCCATTACGGCGACTGATTCCTATAGGATATAATGAAGAATTGATCTGTGGGTATGGAGGTGGGGCTGTTTTCTGAGTTAGAGGCACCAAATTTTCAGCATAGCATCTGGTGCTTTTCCTCAAAACACCCCCCAAGTTTCAAAAAGATTGGACGAGGGGGTCCAATTCTATGAGCACCCAGAGAAGGTGCCCCTAGTCTTCATTATTCCAAATGGAGGGAAGGCATGACATGCGGTGCCTTTAAATGTGATGGCCACAACTCCCTTCAGAGTTCAGTTGTGCTTGTCACACCCTTGCTCCCTGCTCCACCCCCCAACATCTCCTGTCTCCACCCCCAACATCCCCAGATATTTCTCGAGTTGGGCCCAGCTTATGCAAGTGCCGTACTGTGGGAGCCATGCCAGCTTCCCAGAGCAAATCCACAAATGTCTTACCTCCATGAGGGCAATTCCAAGACAGAGTCCCACAATGGTGATGATATTATTGGCAAGCCAGTTCTGGACGTTGGCCATGCAGCCCTATGATAGGGACAAGAGTGTGTTAAAAAGGGACTGAGGGAGAGAGAAAGAGAGAGTTACACATTTCTCCCAAAGAGCCACATTTACGCTACTTACATCCTTATAGACAGGCCACTCTCCCTGGGCAACACAGAAACCTTCAGCACGCTTTGGAGGCTTGGGGGTCTCTGTGTTGTTGCTCAGTGGCTGGCCAGCCTGAGAATGGTTTCGGCAGGAGCAAGGATAGATGGAGGAGCCATTGTTGGCCACTGCACGGTTCTCTCGCCAGTCTACGTAAGAATTCCATCCACAGCACTGGAACTGGAGGGGGTGGAATGGGGAGCAGGGATCATGAGGAGCAGAAGTCAGGGAAGGTTTAAAATGTGAGCCATGAACAAGGTCACTGCTAGCAGGACATAACCAGAAAGCAAACAAAAATAAGAACACACAAAGCTACCTTCTACTGAATCAGACCGTTTGTCCATCTAGCTTGGGCTCTCCAACAACCACACTTCTGCTAGCTTTTTAGAAAGCGGGCAGGGCTAGAGGGGGCTTCGCCCAGCAAGGCTTCTAATTGGCTGTGCAGGTTTTTTAAAAAAACATTTGTTTGGCAGCAGTTGCCACTGTAGAACAATTAACTTCACTGTCTGACTGAAACGTTAGCAGCCATTTTGTGGATGGCTCCACCTTCTGTGGCAGCCATTTTGTGGCTGTGCCCACAATGTTGTGTCAGAATTCCAAAAGTGCCCACAGGCTCAAAAAGGTTGGGGACCCTGATCTAGCTAATCAGCATGGTCTACTCCAATAGCTAGCAGCTCTCCAATCTCTCAGCTGTTTCCCGTGGCAACGCTGTAAATGGAGATGCTGAGGATTAAGACCAGAGCCCCTCCCCCAAGAAACCTGAGATGAACATTGTTCCTGGAGTATCTTACCTGCTCTTGCACAACATCCCAGCTCTCCTCCTTATCTGTGAATGACCCATTCAACTTGTAATTCCGAATTATGTCACCAACATAGTCTCTGACTGTCACATGGATCTGTGTAGTAGCAGAAAGCATGGGATAAAGGAGGATATCTTACAGTAGCACCTTTCCCCACCTCCAAGGCAAGACAAACAATGCTCTTATGAGCTCTGTACCAATATCCCAGTTCCCAAGCTGACTTGACCAAATAGGTCCACAGGGCCTAGGGATCCCAGCTGTTCCTTTCTCAGATACCCCAGTTCCCCACAGGGAAGAATACAACTACTAAAATCAAGAGTACAGTAATCCTAGTGTCCAGTGACCACTGGCCCTTTGAAACCCCAGTCTCTCAAAATTACAACTGATGTCCAGACTACAGAGATCTGGATAAAATGGCTTCTTTGCAGTGTGGATTTTATGGTATACCACAGAGTCTAGGAGAAACTTAAGCTCCTCCCTAGGCACCACCCCCAAATCTACAGGAATTTCCCAAACCAGAGTTGGCAGCCCCATTTCCTTGTGCTCCACCCTCTTCTCCATCAACAAAGCCCAAGAACAGGGACAGGGTGCATGAGCAACCTCTGTGTGCCTTGATATTCTCTCCTCACTCAACTTCCCTGAGCTATAACGGGAAGGTAAATTTAAATAAAAGGAAACAGAGACCAGAAATACAAAAATGTACGGAAAGGACCCCACAATTTTTCTGTGCATGCAGACTGGCTCCCAAAAGAGTATTCTATTCACTGTGGAAAACTGACTCCCCCTTTTCATTTTTTTGAACTGACCAAGACCAAACTCTTTCAGGAACTCATGCAGTGTAGCGGCTAAGAATGCCAGACTAGGATCTGGGTTCAAATCCCTCCTCTGCCATGAAGTTTACTGGGTGATCTGGCCCAGCCATTTTCTCTCAGCCTCACCTAACCTCACAGAGTTGTTGTGAGGATTAAATGCCAAAGAGAAGAACAAAGGATGCTGTTGTCCTGAGCTCCTTGTGGGGATGAACAGGCTAAAAATGTACTAAATAAACAGAGAAGGGTGCCCTTCCCACCATGGGATGTAAAAGCACCTGTGCTGGCAAATTCCCTCATGGTGTGACTCACCGTGTCCCGCTGTGTATACACCACAATTCCAATGGCGATCTGAGCAACGAAGAGAAGCAGCAGAAAGGCAAAGTACTGTTGAAGAGAAAGATAGGCCAGTGAACCCCAGGCACTTGGTGAGGGAAGAGAGGGATGTGCCCATTTTCTTTTTCTTTTCATTTTTATTACCACCTTTTTGAAAAAAGGAGCCACAAGGGGCAACATTTGAAAAAACTAAAATTCGTAATTTAAGATGCTGCGATGTCTGTTTCAAAATATACACATTAAACAGAAATTACTCCAGCAAAATCCTAAATGTGCCAATCTATACAAGGAAATGAATCAGAAGAAGAGTTCCTGAGACTGTGCCGCAGCAGAAAGAGGGTGGCTGCAAATGCTCTCCCCTTTAAAAACTCATATCCAGGAAAGAGATGTAACCTATGCTGCTTGATATGCTAGTTTTCTACTTGCTGGAACTATCCCCTTCACCAGGACAGTATATTTGCATATGTAGTTTGACATCTTCAGGTTGAAATGATTTGCTGCTCATGTGAATTGGCTTCATAACTATATTCAGTACAGCAGGGCAAATAGGAGGCATTTCCCTGTCTTCCCAATGGGAACCCAAGGTGGCTTACTTTGGAGCGTGTAAGTGGGGTATAAGTGAAGTACATAAACACATGCAACTTGGTTTCCTCTTGCAATTGTTCGGTAATGTGTTTCTGATTACATTGACTGAAGTTCCCACTCACAAGGAAACAACGTTTAAGCCATTTGTTTTTCTACTCACAGCAGAAGCACCCTGTCCAAAGAAGTAAACTCAGCTCTGCAATCAACAGTGCTGCAGTGTTATAAAATGTGCCAGAGGAAAAATAAAAATAGTCCCAGAGTCTTAAGAGGGTGTCTCTGTGGCATTGTCATAAAGTCTAAAGGTAGTCCCCTGTGCAAGCACCAGTCGTTTTCGACCCTGGAGTGACGTTGCTTTCACAACGTTTTCACGGCAGACTTTTATCGGGGTGGTTTGCCATTGCCAAGTCATCTTCACTTTCCCCCCAACAAGCTGGGTACTTATTTTACCAACCTTGGAAGGATGGAAGGCTGAGTCAACCTGGAGCCGGCTACCTGAACCAGCTTTTGCTGGGATCAAACTCAGGTCATGAGCAGAGGGCTCTGACTGCAGTACTGCAGTTTTACCACTTTGTGCCACAGGGCTCGTTCATTAAGTCTGCCCCATTCTTAATTCCTTAATGGCTTAACGGAATTTCAGTGTTCAGACTCAGTGTACCTTTGAATATCAATTGCTGGGGGACAGGGGAGCAGCAGTAGGAGAAGGATGTTGCCCATCAAGCCCTACCTTAGGGGCTTCTTGGGGGCATGTGGCCAGTCACTGCAAGATACTGGATACTGGACTAGCTGGATCTCTAGTTTGGTTAAGCAGGGCTCTTAGGAGTCTAGTGGCTCTTTGGCCCTGCTTCTAGGAAACCCCTAACTCCCACCATGCTCTGCTCTGAGGCAACTAGACCTCATTGACCAGGGGTGGCCAAACTGTGGCTCAGAAGTCTCATGGGGCTCTTTCACACATATTGTGTGGCTCTTGAAGTCCCCACCATCCCATTAGCAGGCACTTGTCTCTTTAAATAACTTCGCTAAGCCAAGCCAGACGGCAGCTTGGAGAACATACTTAAAGCTGCTTTCTTTCCACCTCCATCATCTATTTTCCTTCCTTCCTGCCTGCCTTGCAGCTTTCAAACATCTGATGTTCATGTCTTGCAGCTCTCAAACATCTGACATTCAATACTCCCTCTAAGCTGTGGAGTCTTGTGAGCAAAAAATTATGCTTTATGAGTTACTGGCGTTAAAGTTGTGAACTACTAAATAAATTAGTTTGTTCTGGGGCCATTTTCCTTGAGCTAAGACAAAAATGTGTAAGCCAGAGGCTTAGAGGGAGCACTGCTGACGTTTATTCTATGTGGTTCTTGCATTAAGCAAGTTTGGCCAACCCTGTCATTGACTGTTCCTTGAGATTTTTCAAACACCAGCTCCCTACATACTTACAAATCCCAGCATACACTTGATTTCTTTGAGGGAGCCCAGGCATCCAAGGAATCCCATGAGCATTGTAAGGATGCCGACCCCAGAGAAAATATAGGACCAGATCTTCAATGCAAAAAGTGATGACCCTGGGGGAAAAGAGGAACAGATGTTATCAGTCCAAGCTGGCTTTGTAGGGTACTCAAGATTTCAAAAAATCTCACTTGAAGAAATACTTCCCTGTCCTTCCCTGGGGAATAATTCTGGATTATCACATCATATCCAGTGGGATCCAGTGTAGGAACCTAACATGCTTCCTCTCTCCCTCCCCATGCGAAGGCCAAAATGACAAGAAGGAGGAGCTGTCAGTGGACAGGTGGATGATGGCTTGAGTGGAGATGTCTGGGTTGGTGCCCACTGGGCCTGGAAAGGAGCAGGTAAGATTCACAGTACTTGAGAACTCACCTAGGGTGGATGCAAAACTATTCTGGTCAAAAAGTATCCATAAACCAAAGCTGAAGAGGAGGCTTCCAAGAATCTGGAGTTAGGAGGAGAGAACAGAAAAAGGGTGATAACTCTGGGCTGTTACTGGCTAAAGATCTCCCTCAATCCTCCTCCCTGACCCACTGAAGCATGCCTGTGAATTATACCCATGAACCCACCTAACCTGGTCTCAGGCATGCTCTCCCTAACCAAATACTCACAAAGAAGAAGATGTTGAAGATGAAGAGGAAGTACTTGGTGACGCTGAGGCATCCTTTGTGAGACATGGTGCCTTCCTGGGAGGAGTGGCAGGAAAAAAGAACTGTCAAACAGAATGAGAGACACACAGACACACATGAAATAAGAGAGCTGTCTATTTTAGGTGGGCCTGTTCCCCTCCCCGCCTCATTCCACAGCCATCCTACAAAGAACAAGGGTGGTTTTTTGTTTTAATGAAAGACTTCCAGATAGATGAGGCCAAAACCTCTTCCCTCACTCTGAAACCCAGTGGTTGAGGTCACAGTAGTACTCCAATGGGTTGCTGGGGAAACACAGGCCCTCATGGGGGGTGGGGGGTGTGCCAGCTTCATTCAGGGCATTGCTGCTGGGGAGGGTGAAGAGAAGCAGCAGTGGGGCCAACCAAGAGCTCTGATCCAGGGTTTTTAGTGGTTTCTTTGAGACTGACAACTGCTTTCAACTGATAGCATGCCTCCACCTAGTCTTCCAGCCCTGTCACGTCCCACACCCTGCCCAGCAGGGTTGCCAACTTTTCAACCGGCCAAGCCCACTCAGGAGCCTCCACCAGCACCCTGGAGCACAGACAGCACCAGATGATTGCTTGTGCTCTCCAAAAAGCTTCACGGGCTGATTTTTGCACATTCCATTGGCTCTTAAAAGTCTCTCCCCCTCCCCCAAACAGGGCAGACTCCTTTTTTTTCCTGGCCAACTGGCAAATCTATTCCACCACAGACCTCCTCTCCAAAACACACAACATTTCTCTTTGTCTCAAAGTGTAGATTCTGGAGCCACCTCAGAGTTCAGATTCCAAGGCCCAGGGACTCCATTCATACCTCAAAGAAACAATGTACAATATGATGAACCATTCTGATGTATCTATAAAGCTGGTGGTCAAGGGGCTTAAGACAGCACAGAGGCCTTCTTGGACAAACAGCAGCTCTTAAGTTGCTAAATTAGGACATTCAGACTAAAAATGAGACTCTCGTGAGATGCTGAAGCCTTCTACAATTCACTTGTCAAGCATTAATCTGTGCTGAAGAATACATACACAGGGGCTATCTCCCCCCCATTTCACAAGTTTCAGGTCAAAAGCTGCTTCAGGGCTGAACTTTGCTAGCGAAACCGCTGATGTTAACAGGCAACAGATAGAAGAGGAAGTGGTGGGCTTCAAAGCTGCCACGCATCACAGATTCTCAGAAAGATCCGCAAACGTCCTGGGGTTTGTGTAAGGCTGATTCAGACTGGATTTCACAAATGACATGGCTATGGTCAGCAAGAGACCTGCTGACCAGGTCACCCAGCACTACACTAGTGGCTAAGCTATCAAGAACCAAATGTTTATCCAGCTGCCCACACCACACATTGCCTCTGTTTCTGAGCACACTTGCTTGTACAACCGGAGGTTTATTTTCCGTTGCAAGTACACTTCCCTATGAAGAAGCACATACTCTCACTTCTGTATGTGCTTGTTAGAGTGTCAGATGCAGATCTGGGAGAGACCCAGGTTCAAATCCCCAGTCAGCCATGGCAACTTGCTAGGTGACCTTGGGCCATTCACATGTTCTCATGTTAACCTACCTTACAGGGTTGCTGTAAGGATAAAATGGAGGAGAGGAGAAGAATGTAGGGCAATTTGGGTCCCCATTGGAGAGAAAGGTGTAGTGAAATAAATAAACACTCAAACACTTTGTCTGGAACAGATCCTTGATGTACATTTAAGCATGCTCTGGTTAGTGTAAAATCCAGCTACATCCACATTTGTTCATATGCCTCTTTCTGTCCTTCCTCACATGCACCCTAATTCAGAAAAGATGTCTCAAGGCATGCTTTCCACAATGCAGACAGAAGTACGTGTAATCCATGGAAACTTATGTAACCCCTGCATGACACACACGCTCATGCCTTCCTGAGAGTTCTTCACAGTTGCACAATTGATTCTCAGATCCTATGCACAAGCATGTATCCTCTCTCTCACACAGAGGAAAAAACATACACAAAGTGCACTCCAGGTTTCACTGACACATTCCTCCTCGCAGGGCACTTTTAATCAGTTCATATGCACCAAGTCACACAATGAGATGCATTTCACCCTGATGTCACTAGCAAAACACGCAAGGACCCTCCTTGTCAGTCCTTTGTTCCCAGAGATTATTAACCAGAGATACAGGCATCAGTCCCTCCTACTTCACACAACCAGCCCAGCTCCCATTCCCCCCTACTCCACACTATTCCTTCTAACCCCCACATACAGTCCTTCAGGTCATCCAATCCCAGGCCTCTCTCTTCTACTAGCTTTCACTCCGAAAGTCCCTTCAGTATCACAGAGATCCAATCTCTCACCAGTTAGCACTTGGAACCCACCACATCAATGTCCGACCCCCAAAGAGTTAAGGCCTCCTGCATGCATCTCATACTGCTAACGAAGCCATCTCTCCGCACCATCCGGGCTCAGCTTTCAACCCCATACAAACCTCACCACTACCCTCACTTTCAGATCCGACCCAGCCTACCCTGTTCAGGTGTCCTATGAAGAGACAGGCCCCAAGCAGCCCCCAGAAAGACAGGACTACCCCTCCCTCCCTTCCGTGATCACAGCCTGGCCCAGTAGACCCTACCCCAATGCACACCCACTCATACAAATATGAAATGCACTAATCCCCCCTTTTTCCTACAGCCCCCCAACTTTTCCTCTCGAGGACTCCCCCATAATGACGAAGATCGAGTCCCTGGAGGACTTACCGGGGCTCCTACACGCTGGCTTCTCCCTTCTGCAGTTTCTCACGCTGCGAACCCACTCTACCCCTCCCTTCCTTTTTCCCCTTCCAAAGAGCAAAGTTTCCGACCAACTTCACTCAGCCACCTCCAGGGGCCCTTCCTCCTCCATTCGAACCGCTGATTTTTCATTGGCTGCCAGAACGAGGGGGGAGGGGAGGCTTGGTGAACGGAGGGGGCGTGGCTTAGGTATTAAAAATTAATAGATTCCAGTCCCGCCCACCGCTTGTAATTTCCAGCCAACTTCCCCCTCCCCCACGCCAAGGCTGAGGACTGGGGGGTTTAAGGTGGAACTTTTACTTTCCGGACCATCCGCACCGGGAAAGTTCCAGCGGGGCAGCCCGTGCTGATCCGCTGCGAATGATTAAAAGGCTACGAAACTGCGAAAGGACGCCTCGTTTCATGGCCTCGCAATTCAAAACCTTTCAAGACACCTTTTTTGTTTGTTTCTGATCATTTGCAGTATTTATGCCAGTAAAATACACAATCAAGTCGAAGGTTACTTAGGGTTGCCAACCTCCAGGTGGTGGCTGGAGATCTCCTGAGGCAAAAGAGAGCAGTTCACCTGGAGGGAATGGCTGCTCTGGAAGGCGGACTTGACGGCATTATACTCTGTTCGGATCCCTTGGCTCCCCAAACCCTGCCCCCTCCATACTTCTGTTACAGGTAGCCCCCCGTGGGCCTGGGGCTGACATCTCTGTGGACACCTTGGTGTTGTGCCAGTGCAGATCTTAGCTGTCATTCTAATCCAGGGGTGGCCAAACTTGCTTAACATAAGAGCCACATAAAATAAATGTCAGATGTTTGTGAGCTACAAGACATGAGGAAGGAAGGAAGGAAATAGATGGGGGAGAGGAGAGGGAGGGAGAGATGGAAAGAAAACAACTTTAAATGCACTCTCCAAGTCGCCATCTGGCTTGGCTTGGAGAAGTGATTGAAAGAGACAAATGCCTTCTCTAAGCTAGCTGACAGGACAGTGGGGGCTTTGAGAGACACACAGTATGCGTGAAAGAGCCAGTTTGTGGCTCCTGAGCTGCAGTTTGGCCACTCCTGTTCTAAGCCCTTCTGAGCTAGGCATAGCCCCCCTCTGCCCTGAATTCTCATTATTTTTATAAGCACTGTGCACCAAAGCCCACATCCAATCATAGCTCAAAGCCCTGATCCACCAGTGTTTTGTGGCATCACCACATAAAGTTGCCAACGCTGGTTTCAGAAATTCCTGGGGGGTTGAGAGGATGTAGCATAGATGGCTGGGGAAGGCGATGGCAAACCACCCCATAAAAAGTCTGCCATGCAAACATTGTGAAAGCAATGTCACCCCAGAGTCGGAAACGGCTGGTGCTTGCACAAGGGACCTTTCCTTTTCCGGAGAGAGTGGAGTTTAGGGAGGGGAAGGACCTTTGCTGGGGTATCATTCCATGTGGTCCACCGTCCAAAGCAGCCATTTTTCCCAAAAGTGGAATAAATGTTTTAAATAAATATAATTTATGTAGTCTGGAGATCTGCTGTAATTCTGGGAGATCTCCAGCCTCCACCTGGAAGTTAACAACTCTATCACCACTTCATCAAACCTTGACTTGACACGTGGATCTTAACCATTCTTACACTGAGACACACACCAAAGAATACTATTCCCCCATCCATCTCCACAAGAAGCAGATTTTTAGTAAAGGAAAGGTGACCAGGGGAGTGGCATCATAAACATTTACAAAATGATTCATGGGGTAGAAAAAGGAAATAGAACCTTTTCTCTCAATCTCCCCATACTGAAACTCATGGGCAACAGATTAATTAAGTGAATCAAAGAGTGATTAATTTGTGGAATTCATTAGCACAGGATGAAGAGATGGTCAGTAGTTTAGCTGGTTTTAAAAGGCTATTAGACAGATGACAGACAAGTTCATCAAAAGCAGTTTGGCACAATGACTAAATGGTACTTCCATGTTTATAAGGACATAGCCTTCTGAACACCAGTGCTGGGAGCGGATAGTTGGAAAGAACAGAGGGAGTTTTTGTCCTCCATGCCCCTTCTGGTTGGCCATGGTGGGAAAGAAGGTGATGCTGGGCCAGATAAGTCAGTGGTCAAATCCAGTGTAGCTGCTCTTAAATTCTAGATCTGTTGCTTTGCAGGCAACTCTGTCAGGGCAAATAAAAGCAGAAGCTCAGATCCTTTCAAGTTTTTTGTGGAGGCAGTTTGGATTTCCTCAAGCATTCAGAGAGAGAGAGGCACAGCCACACAGATATGCCAGTGTCATGCCTTTTTTTGTTGTTCAGTAAAATGCCATTCGCAGCAATGGCACTACATAATATAATAATCATAACACATAATAATGAGCGAATCAAGGGGTTTTTAAATTTCAAGACAGTGCAAAAATACACATAAGCTTAAATACTCAATGATGGCCTGTGGTTTCAAACTCATTTACTCATTTTTCTCTCTGCCAATTAAATTTTAACTTTTTCCCCTTTAAAATGGAAAGGAAGAAAAATTATGTGAATCAAACTTCCCTTCATGGTTACTTAGAAATTTGCCACACTATGATAAGGTAAAAATGCACAATATTGGCCCAATATGCACATACATCTTACTGCAGATTTTCAGAACAGTAAACTTTTAATCTTGACTTCAGATTCTATGCCCACCTTATGCACTATTCTTTTTCCTCTGTTGTATTTATTCTGCACCTACTATTTTAAAAACCTGCACTTTTCTAATTTGGGGTAGAACATCACTTGTGATGTGCAGAGGGGCATCCAAAGGTGTTTTTTCTATATTTACACAGTTGCTTATTGAAGCTACACAGTAGTGTCCAGCATGCACCTTCCTTTTAAATCCTCAAGGTTCAGGTTTTGTGCATGTATTTTAGCATTAGTTTGTTGAATTAAAGGGAACAGAGGAATGCAGGTAAAGGTGGAAAACCTACTGTTGAAACTGACCAGACCTTAGTGAGAAAGAAAGAAAGAAAGAAAGAAAGAAAGAAAGAAAGAAAGAAAGAAAGAAAGAAAGAAAGAAAGAAAGAAAGAAAGAAAGAAAGAAAGAAAGAAAGAAAGAAAGAAAGAAAGAAAGAAACTGACAAACAGCTGCTAAAGCCTCTTTTCCATACTGCCACACATTTGGGAAGTCTCTGCTATTATTGGCCTCTGTGAAAAATGGGAATGATTCACACAATCTCACAATATGGAAGAACGTGTTGAGTGTACAGAATACATGACAGAACCCACTGACAATGCAAATTGCAATTGTTGGCAACGTGTGCAAAAACACCCATGCATAATAGGGCATTGTTGCAAAACTAGGTACTTACACTTAGGAGTGTTGGCTTGATTCACAAAGGGGTGCCAAAGACCATTATTAAGAACGTTACCATGGGTTGCCAAACTCTGGAGATCTCCTGAATTAAAGTTCATCTCCAGAAAATAGAAATCAGTTCCCCTAAGGAAAACCGCTGCTTTGGAGGCTGGACTCTGTGACATTATACACTGCTGAAGTATTAAGCAAAGAAACACCCTCCTCTGATATTAACCAGAGGCCCACCCTCCCCAAACCCTGTCCTCTCCAGGCTCTGCCCCCTAATCTCTAGGATTTTCCCAATCCAAAATTGGCAACTCTGTGTTTAACACATCTTTTACAGAATGGAAGAAAATAAAACGTTCACCCAGGCTCTTGAACTTTAACACATTGTGAAAATGAGAAACCAAAAGCGAAGTGGGAAACACTTAGGAGAGAACTCGCTGCCCCTTGCTATTCCTTGGAGCCAGTCCTGGAGTCAGTCCCTTGAACTCTGTGGGAATTCCAGTGGAGTAAATACACACCAGGTCAGGCTGCATCTTAAGAACTTGCGTCATTTGCATAATTGTTGCTATAAACAGGTTATACTGAAAGTGATCCCCACTGAAAGGGAAATCAAATTGCAGACTGGAATTCATACACCCACAGCTTCATAAACCTGCCATGGCTCAAAAGCATGAGACACATGCTAACCTTCCTAGATCCTCTTTCAGTCCTAAGGATGCCTGTCTGCAGGTGGGACCTGGGGATTTCCTAGAATTACAGCTCATCTCCAGAATACAGAGATCCAGGGCTTTTTTTTAAGGAGGAACTCATTTGCATATTAGGCCACACACCCCTGATGTAGCCAATCCTCCAAGAGATTACAGGGCTCTTCTCGCAGAGCCTATTGTAAGCTCTTGGAGGACTGGCTGCATCAGGGGCTGTGGCCTAATATGCAAACGAGTTCCTACTACAAAGAAAAGACCTGCAGAGTGTCACGGCTGGGGCCGGGTCAGGTGAAGTCCAGGGACAGTCCGAGGTCTGTAGCCAGTAAGCAGGAGGGTCCGAGGCGCCAAATCCAAATCACTGTACAAGTATCGCAGGTCTGAGGTCCAGAAGCCGAGGCCAGGGAGGCCACAAGTCACAAGCCAAAGTCAGGGAGGCCAGAAACCAAAGTCAAGCCAGAGTGGATGCTAGAACGTCAGGGAGATGACTAGTTGCTTCCCCAAAGCCTCCTCCCAAAGCCTACAGCTATATAGCCCTCTGCTGGCTGTTACCCATTTGGGCTAATTGCTGGCTCAGAGAGGCAGCCAGGATCCTGTTGCAACTCAAGCATCCTTGCTCTTAGAATGGCCAGAATCCTCTCAAAACGCAGGGCTCAGGGAGCATCTTGCTTGTGAGCGTGCCGCCCTCCTCCGATCCCTGAGGTCCTGACGGAGGCGGTCACGCACACGCGCCACCCGAGAGGGCGAGGCAGGGGGGGCTGGGTTTTTCTCCAGCAGGAGGCAGGGGCACTGGTGCAGGTGGCAGAGGCACAGTTTCTTCTGCAGGCTCAACTTCCTCTGAAGGGTCCCCAGCACCCATGACACTATCCCCCCCCCAGGGCCCCCCTCCGTCGAGGGGCCTGGGAGGTCAGGGTGGTCGTTGTGGAACCGTTGCACCAAGTCCGGGGCATGAAGATTGTCCATGGGCTCCCAAGACTGGTCTTCTGGGCCGTATCCCTCCCAGTCCACAAGGTACGGGAGGCCTCCACGATGGTACCGGGAGTCCAGGATCTGGCGCACCTCGTATTCTTCTTCATCATCCACCAATACCGGTGGTGGCGGCGGTGGGCAAGGAGGCCGAGCTGGGTCAGGGGGTGCAGCTGGAACAAGGAGGGAGTGATGGAACACGGGGTGAATGCGGAGGTGGGGTGGCAACTGGAGCCTGAAGGCGACAGGGTTTATTTGTTCTATGACGGGGTAGGATCCAATGAACCACGCATCCAGCTTGTGAGACCGACCAGGCCGGCGCAGGTAGCGAGTTGAGAGCCACACCTGATCCCCCGGCTGGATTGGGGGGCCTTCCTGCCTCTTCTGGTCCGCAGCCAGTTTATAGGCTTCCTTGGCCCGCTGTAGCTGCTCTCGGAGCAAGTCTTGGCTGACGCGGAGTTCTTGCAGGTAGGCCTCGACGGTGGGGACATTCGTGGGTGGCAGGATCGCCGGGAAGAACCGTAGGTTGCAGCAAACGGGGTCATTTGGGTGGAGGAATGGACCGCGTTGTTGTATGCAAATTCCGCTAGAGGCAACAGAGTGGTCCAGTCGTCCTGCTGGTAGCAGGTGTAACAGCGGAGATATTGCTCTAGCGTGGCATTGGTGCGCTCTGTCTGACCATCTGTCTGTGGGTGGTAGGCTGAGGACAGGTGCACTCAAGTCCCCAGGCTGGAATGGAGGGCTTGCCAGAACCGGGAGGAGAACTGGGGGCCCTGGTCTGAGATCAGGTGGGCTGGGAGTCCATGCAAACGAAAGATGTGTTGCAGGTAGAGCTGGGCTGTCTCCTGAGCTGTGGGAAGTTTCGGGCATGGAATGAAGTGGGCTATCTTGGTAAATAGGTCAACGACCACCAAGATGCAAGTCTGACCCTTGGATCGTGGAAGTTCCGTGATGAAGTCCATCGAGATGGTATCCCAGGGTCATGAGGGTGTGGGCAAGGGCTGTAACAACCCCGAGGGTTTGGCCGGGACGTCTTTGGCCCGTCGGCAGACATCACAGGAGCTGACATAACGGGCAACATCGGAGCGAACTCGTGGCCACCAAAACTCTCGCGTCAGCAAGTGGGTGGTCTTATGCTGTCCAAAGTGCCTGGCGGGTAACGAGTCGTGGCTCAGGCATAGCACTTCTGCCCGCAAGGGCCCGGGCGGCACATAGAGGCGTTCACGGTGTAGCAAGAGGCCGCCTCGAGTCGTGAACTCGCCTGCCGAGTCGTCTTGGAGTGCCTGGAGGTGTTGCTGGACCCAGGGATCGTTGGCCTGGCTAGCACGAATGTCCTCCACGAGTGTGAGTGAAGTGGAGGTGGCTGCAAACACTGAGGGCGGCAGGATGGGAGCAGCGGGCGCGGTCTCAGTTGAAGCAGGGGCGTATTCTGGTTTCCGGGAGAGCGCGTCTGCTTTCCGGTTCTGGGTATGGGGGATGTAGGAGATCCGGAAGTCAAAGCGGGAGAAGAAGAAGGACCACCGGATCTGGTGCTGGTTGAGACGGCGGGTGGTCTGGAGGTGCTCTAAGTTCCGGTGGTCAGTGAGCACTTGAACAGGGTGGCGAGCCCCTTCGAGGTAATGCCTCCAAACCTCAAAAGCCGCCTTGATCGCGAGCAACTCTCTCTCCCAGATGGTATAGTTCCTCTCCGCAGCAGTAAGCTGGCGCAAGTAATAGGCGCAGGGCTGGAGTGGCTGAGACGGCTCCTCGCGCTGGGACAGCACTGCTCCCAGGGCCACGTTGGAGGCATCAGCTTCCACCGTAAAGGGAAGCTGGGGGTCAGGGTATCTCAGGAGTGGCCCGGTGGCAAAGCGGGTCTTCAGGGTGGAGAAGGCGTTATCGGCCTCTGGGGACCAGCGGAAGGGTTCTTTGGGGCGGAGTAGTTGAGTCAGGGGTGTTGTCAGGGATGCATAGGCCGGGATGAATTGCCGATAGTAGTTGGCAAAACCAAGGAATCACTGCAGGTCTTTGCGATTCTGAGGAGCCTGCCAGGTCAGGACCGCTTCCACTTTTTTCGGGTCCATGAGGATCCCCTGCGGTGACACAATGTGACCGAGGAACTCGACAGAGCGCAGGTCGAAGTCGCACTTCTCCAGCTTGGCGTAGAGGCCATGGGTTCGTAGGCGCTGCAGGACCTGGCGAACGTGCTCGGCATGCTGGGTAGGATCGCTGGAGTAAATTAGGATGTCATCTAGGTATATGATTGCGAAACGGTCGAGCAGGTCCCGGAAGATGTCATTCATGAACCTCTGGAAGACAGCGGGGGTGTTGGTCAATCCGAAGGGCATCACCAGGTGCTCGTACTGCCCGTATCGAGTCCCAAACGCGGTCTTCCACTTGTCTCCAGGCCGTATGCGCACCAAATTGTACGCTCCACGGAGGTCCAGCTTGGTGTAGATTTGGGCCCCCTTTAAGCGATCCAAGAGTTCAGGGATCAGTGGTAGAGGGTACCGGTCGCGGATGGTGATCTTGTTCAGGGCCCGGTAATCATTGCACAGCCAGAGCTCCCCACTTTTCTTCTTCACAAAGAGGACTGGAGCAGACAGGGGAGAGGTCGAGGGTCTGATGAATCCGCATTTCAGGTTCTTGTCCAGGAAATCTCGCAGAGCTGCCAACTCAGGCTCTGACATAGGGTACAGATGCCCCACTGGGAGTGGTGCCCCAGGTACCAAGTCAATGGCACAGTCATAGGGCCAGTGAGGGGGAAGCTGATCCGCTCCTGTCTCTTCGAAGACATCGGCGAAATCCGCATACTTCTGAGGGAGCTGAGGACCACCACTCGGGATGCCGGCTGCTAGAGTGGTGGGAGGAGTCAGATGAGGACATGGGTCTCGGAAACATAGTTCCTGCTGGGCCCAGTCCACGATGGGGTTGTGCAGCTGCAGCCAGGAAAGGCTCAGAATCAGCGGAAAGCGAGGCATGCGGGCGACATTAAACTGCAGCTGTTCTTGGTGCTGCTGGACATGGAAGGTGATGGGACAGGTCTCCTGGGTGACGGGGCCAGAACGGAGGAGGCGCCCGTCAATAGCCTCCACCAGCGTCGGAATCTCTTTTGTCTGCACCAGGATCTGGTGCTGCTTTACGAAGGCGGCATCTATGAAACAGTGGGCCGCTCCCGAGTCCAGCATGGCATACACGAACAGCCAGCGTTCGTCAGGCAGATGGAGTTTGACTGGTAGCAGGAACGGCCCCGGGATATCAGCCCGCTGTTCGGAGGACCCAGCTAATCGCCCCAGGCTGGAGGGTCCACTTACGCCTGGGGCTGCCCTTTTGGCAGCGGTGGCAGCGAAGGTCCAGGTATCCGATGCTTAGTGGGGCAGCCAGAGGCATAGTGGCCTGCCGTGCCGCAGTAGAGGCACAGATTCTGCGTGCGGCGTCTGGTCTTTTCCTCTGGGGTCAGGCGGGGTCGAGCAGCTCCAAGCCGCATAGGCTCATCCTCGGTGCTGGTACTAGCTGGGGATGGGCGAGGAGCCGAGTGGCACGGCGCAGGGAGCTGGCGCCCTCTGGTCTTGCCTTGGCGGCGACTTTCCAGGCGGCCATCGATGCGGAGGCAGAGGGTGATAAGTTGTTGGAGCGTGGGTGGTTGCTCTACCCTGGCCAGTTCATCCAGGACTTCCTCTGCCAACCCCTCGGTAAACTGGTCCATCTGGGCAGCCTCATTCCACGTCAAGTCTTGGGCCAGGAGCTTGAATTCGGTGGCATATTGAGCCACCGAGGAGTTGCCTTGTTTCAGTGCCCTGATCTTCCGGTTGGCTGTGGCTGCTTGGACAGGGTTTGAGAAGGCAGCAGACAGGTGGGCCTCAAACCCCTGGTAATCAGTCAGTAGGGGAGAGGACGCAAACAGCAAGGGTGTGGCCCATTTGGCCGCCTGCCCTTTTAACAGACTGATGATGAAACACACCTTCGTTTTGTCGTCGAGGAAGTCCCGTGCTCTCAGTTCGAAGTACAGCCGACACTGTGCTAGGAAAGCAGGAAATTCTTCCACGGCACCCCCAAATCTGTCAGGTGGGGGAACTGGGCACTTGGCTGGAGCACTGGCCGCAGGTTGTTGCTGCAAGTGCACCACTGCCTGTGTTAGCTGCTGTACCTGGGCTTGGAGCGCAGCTAGTAGTCCTGTGGTTTCACTTGCTTCAGCATCCATCCTGTGGAGTGGGTGTTTGTCAGGTGGAAGCAATCTGTCACAGCTGGGGCCGGGTCAGGTAAAGTCCAGGGACAGTCCAAGGTCTGTAGCCAGTAAGCAGGAGGGTCCGAGGCGCCAAATCCGAATCACTGTACAAGTATCGCAGGTCCGAGGTCCAGAAGCCGAGGTCAGGGAGTCCAGAAGTCACAAGCCAAAGTCAGGGAGACCAGAAACCAAAGTCAAGCCGGAGTGGATAATAGAACGTCAGGGAGATGACTAGTTGCTTCCACAAAGCCTCCTCCCAAAGCCTACAGCTATATAGCCCTCTGCTGGCTGTTGCCCATTTGGGCTAATTGCTGGCTCAGAGAGGCAGCCAGGATCCTGTTGCAACTCAAGCATCCTTGCTCTTAGAATGGCCAGAATCCTCTCAAAACTCAGGGCTCAGGGAGCATCTTGCTTGTGAGCGTGCCGCCCTCCTTTGATCCCTGAGGTCCTGACGGAGGCAGTCACGCACACGGGCCCCCCGAGAGGGCGAGGCAGGGGGGCTGGGTTCTTCTCCAGCAGGAGGCAGGGGCACTGGTGCAGGTGGCAGGGGCACAGTTTCTTCTGCAGGCTCAACTTCCTCTGCAGGGTCCCCAGCACCCATGACACAGAGATCAGTTCCCCTGGGAAAACGGCTGCTTTGGAAAGTGGACTCTGTGACATTGTACCTACCTGAGGTCCCTGTCCTCCTTAGGCTCCACCCCCAAATCTCTGGGAGTTTCCCAACCGGAATCTGGCAACCCTAACCTCCATCTCCCGCCAGTGGCCGGGAGGGACCTGACAACCCTTCTCTAACAGAGGGGTATATAATTTATTTGCTTGTACTCCAAACCAGTGTTCCCTCTAAACTGATTTAGCGTGAGCTAGCTCACAGATTTTTAGCCTCCAGCTCACACATTTTTGTCTTAGCTCAGGAAGAATGACCCCAGAGCACACCAATTTATGCAGTAGCTCACAACTTTAATGCCAGTAGCTCACAAAGTAGAATTTTTGCTCACAAGACTCTGCAGCTTAGAGGGAACAAACCCAATGCTTTTATTCTTAGACTGCCAAACAGAGCTACTGATGTATTCCATGCTTATGGCTGACTTGCATCCTGGTTGGAGCAGAGCAGATTTCCCCCCTGCCCAATACTGAATGAGACAATTGATCTATCCAGGTCAGTATCATCTGCTCTGTCTGGGAGCAGCTCTGCAGGACTGCAGGTGGAAGACTTTTGTGTCATCCAGGATGTGACCCTTTTAACCAGAGATGCCAGGGAGTGAACCTGAAACCTTCTGCACGCCAAGCAGCTGCTCTGCCACTGAGCTGCAGCTCGTCCCTTCTTGTCACAGAGACTGTTGATCAAAACAGGCAAGGAGACCGACCGTGATCAAGGCTCCAGGCTCAACACTTTTGTTTCCATCCTGGTCATTCTTCTGCTTTGCTTTATGAAGATGCTTTTGGTATACCTTGAAACAGTACCACATAATCTAGTGGACAGCCCAAATCATATCTTTGACATTAACGTGGTGCCACTGCTATTAGTCCGTATGCTCTGTCCCTTTGCAGAGGGGAATTGAGTAACAGTTATTTATTTAGAGAGCCAATTTGGTGCAGTGTTTAAGAGCGCGGCCTCTAATCTGGAGAACTGGATTTGGTTCCCCACTGCTCATCCACATGCAACTGCTGGTGTGACCTTGGGTCAGTCATAGTTCGCTCAGAGTTGTTCTCTCAAAAGCAGTTCTCGAAGAGCTCTCTGGTGTGATTCTGCATAGAACTCGACTGTAGAGCTGCTTCCACATGGGGATTTTCCCCACATGAAGAGCAGAAAGTTTGCATGGCTTGCAGTGCAGCTGGGATGAGAATGTGAGAGAAAGGGAGAGGGGTCTAGGCTTCAGGGGGACAGGATAATTTTTGTTGTTGTGCAGTGCCTTTTGCACATGCACAGTGGAGTAAAGGGGAGGTGCCTGGGATAGGAGGGGTGGAAAGAGCAGTGGTAGATTTGCCAACTTCCAGGCCAGACTTGGAGATCTCCTGGTATTACAGCTGAACTGCAGATGACAGAGATCAATTCACCTGGAGAAAATGGCTGCTATGGCATTATACCCTGCTGAGATTTCTCCCCTCTCCCAAACCCTGTCCTCTCCAGACTCCACCCCAAAATCTCCAGGAATTTCCCAACTTGGAGTTGGTAACCCTAAGGTGCAACAAATAGAATAAAAATGGGTGTAGGCAAATCCTGCTGCTGCCTTCAAAGTCTTTCCCCTCCCCCTGACATTTGTCAGGTGGGTGTAAATAACAGGGCCTTCTCTGTAGCAGCACCATGACTGTGAGCGCCTGTAAGCCAAATGGGCCATTGCCAGGTATATTTGTTCCAGTCAAAAACACAACCAGCCAGGCTTCTGAGGTGAGCAGGAAACGTCATTTGAATAAAGGGGAACCCAGGCATCAAAGGGCTGGATTCCAAGGAGCAGGTGAAGATACAAGCTTTTTGTAATCATGCACAAACAGCCTCTTGCACATGCAATGATGTCCATTTCTTTAACATAACTATCCCGTGCATGATTATTATTACGACCTCTTCTGCATCTGCTCTCCATCAGTAGTTGACCATGCAGGTAACTCCCTAGAAACTCTCAGTACCATTTTAATTAGCAAGGAGAGAGAGAATACTACATTTGACTGTTAGGTAACCTTTCTCAATTATGGTGCCCAGTGTGGAGCTCATTATCTTACCTTACATACCATGCAAAAGAATTTCCTTTTGCTATACGACAAGCAAGCAGGGAAATTTCCTTATTGAGCTATTACTTCCGGGGGGGGGGGGTTGTAGAAAAAGCCCAGCAGGAGCTCATTTGCATATTAAACCATACCCCCTGACATCAAGTCAGCCAGAACTGTGTTCTTGTGTGTTCCTGTTCAAAAAAGTCCTGATTACTTCTCATCTTTAAGCAGAAATTCAAAAGAGTATCTTTGGCCCTTGTACCACACTCCTGCCCTAGGGATCTCTACCTAGCCATCTTCACACCAAGTTTCCTACAGCAAGTTTAACGCTATTTTCTTTTGGAGAGCAGGGCCTCTGACATGGAATGCCACAAGTCTTTTAGCTGTTCATTGATGTATGGTACTGTGGGGGAGTTGTTTATGTTTTTAATATAGCTTTATGGCACATCATATCTTAAAATCTGCGATAAGCAACTCTGCTGAACCACCTGGATGAAAGGCAGGGTGTAAATGTGTTAAGAATAATATACGCTTGAGATGTAATTAATGCAAGCGCCAGAGGAGAGGGTGTGTAGTCTCCCCAACTAGGATTGCATTGGGTCATGTTTCTCATATATGATGCTTAAATTACTTCGAGGTGGCTATAGTCTTGCATTTATCTAGACTGGCGTCTGCTATCCAATTAAGGTCTTTTATTTTTTTTCCTTCTGTGCTCTGGAACAGGCAAAAGTTTTCACAAGGACTCTAATTGCAGTATGATCCAATATGTTAATCTTTTGCTTTTTGATATTCCCTTTAATGAAGGACTGTCCCTCCATGGATGAAGATTCTGCAAGTAAAACTGACTTTGCTTGCAATAAGCGCCACACCTTTACATTTCAAGGCGCCTGGGGCAGAACAGTACTCCACATAACACTGTAAAGTTAATAACCCATGTCATTAATACTGTATTTCTTTGAGCACTGGGTAAGTAGATTAACTTTTTCCCTGCAGCTGATATTTTGCAATTTTGTTTTAAATTGCAGGTTTCATTTTCTGTTCATCTCTACCAGTAGGTTTCACAACTTCTTGCAAAGTTTGCTACTGCCATCTGCTGCTAAACTAAATTCTCTTTTAAAAGGATTTTTTTTTGCTGCTGCTGCTGCTGCTGCTGATAATTAGGGTAGCCAGCTCTATGTTGGGAAATTCCAAGAGATTTGGGGATAGAGCCTGAGGAGGGTGGCATTTAGGGAAGGAAGGGACCTCAGCAAAGTAGAATGCCATAGAGGAGTTCACCCTCCTAAGCAACCATTTTATCCACAGGAGCTCATCTCTGAATATCTGGGGTCTGATATTTATTAACTGGAAATCACTTGTAATTCCTGATGATCTCCAGGCACCACCTGGGGGTTGGCAACCATATGCTGATTAACCCTTCTTTGAGGGGGCTGTTTTTATAGTTATAGGATGCATATTAGGCCACACCCCCAGATGCCAAGCCAGCCGGAACTGAGTTCCTGTGTTCCTGCTCAAAAAAAGCACTGTTCTTAACATTTAGCATCACTCTCCATGTTAAAAAAACCCCTAAACTTCATATACATTATCACACCAGCCACTGCAATAACCCTGCAAGGCAGGTCAGTGTTATTATCTGATGCTGAGAGAGAATAGTTCAAATCACTTAGTAAATCTGTGTCTTAGAAGAGATATGAACCTCTAATATCATGTTCAGCTCCAAGCAGGTCTGCTCAGAATACTACTCTAGTCTTGTCAACGGGGCTCTTTTCCCAGGAAAAAGAGCACAGTGTTAACCACTAGGCCCCACCAACTAATTTCTAACAGGGTTAGGATAGTGTTATCAGCTTCCAGGTGGTAGCTGGGGATCTCTTGGGATTACAACTGATCTCCAGGTGACAGAGATTAGTTCCCCTGGAGAAAATGGCTGCTTTGAAAGGTGGCCTCTATGGCATTGTAGCCCATTGAAATCCCTTCCCAAATCCTGCCCTCCTCAGGCTCCACTCCCAAAATCTCCAGGTATTTCCCAACCTGGACCTGGCAACTCTTAAATCAGGATAATTTGAAAAATAAATAAATGGCATGCCTAACCTTTAAGACCAGAACTTTTTAGTCTCCTCTGCATAATATCATTAGGTGATCAATGCACTATTTCTTATGAAACTGACATTATAAATAATATTGCTAGGAGCAAACAACATTACAACAGAACATTTACACTACTGGGCTTTCCTCTGATTTGTGTGGGTCATTCATTTTTCCCTTCCTCTGCCCTGCCTCCCTCTCCCTCCTCTCCGTCCCTCGTGTGTGTCATTCGTTTTTGTGGCCTTAGAAAGCAAGGAGAATGAACCGGGAAGTTAAAGAAGAGATGGAAACCTTCACTAGGCTCAGTGGAAGAGCTTCTGTTTTGCATGCAAAGAACCTGGATTCAGCCCCCAGCATCTCCAGTTAAAAAAGGAGCAGGATGGGAAAGACCTTTGCCTGAAACCCTGGAGACCTACTGACAGTCAGAGCAGACCATACTGACCCTGATGGACTGAAGATCTGAGCCAGTATAAGGCAGCTTCCTTGTATGTTCATGTATGCATGTTCAGATATCTGTTTCCCTGGCATCCCAGTTTCTAACACTGGATGCTTTCATACAGTGACTGTTTGCAAGTGGATTTTTTCCATTTCACACAAACTCAAATCACAAATTGCATTCAAACAAATTATTTAGTGAGTGTGTGTGAAAGCACCCACTGATTTGGCAAGCCAGCCTTTAAGAACATAAGAGAAGCCATGTTGGATCAGGCCAATGGCCCATCCAGTCCAACACTCTGTGTCACACAGTGGCCAGTATATGTGTGTGTGTATATACACTCACACACACATACATACACACATATATATACTGTGGCTAATAACTACTGATGGACCTCTGCTCCATATTTTTATCCAATCCCCTCTTAAAGCTGGCTATGCTTGTAGCTGCCACCACCTCCTGTGGCAGTGAATTCCACATGATAATCACCCTTTGGGTGAAGAAGTACTTCCTTTTATCCATTTTAACCTGACTGCTCAGAAATTTCATTGAATGCCCATGAGTTCTTGTATTGTGAGAAAGGGAGAAAAGTACTTCTTTCTCTTTCTCCATCCTATGCATAATCTTGTATGTTTTAATGTTTTAAGTGTTTTAAATAATTTTAAATTGTAGTTTTATTGGTTAAATTGTAAAAATGTATGTTGTTAGTCACCCTGAGTCCACTTGCGGACTAAAAGCAGACCTGGGTAGAATTCCAGAGAACCAAATGTTGCTAGTTTATTATACTTTCCTGGCTCTTCTCTTGCTTTATGACTGTTAATTAGAGGGAACAAAGCAATCAGCACCTTCCCATGAATTCTCCTTAGGGAGGATGAGCCATCTGGGCATCGCAAGGCCGAATGCCTGATAACGTCCTGAGAATGTATGTAGTTTTGATATTCTATGTGTGAACGCTCCCCTGCTTCCCCTCCCGTAGGAATCCCTTTGAAGTGTGTCTTAAAAGTTGTGTATCAATGTATCGGTTTCATTCTTTTCAAGCAAAGGCTTGAGCCAAAGTATCAGTCTATCAATAAACGTAGTCTTTGTATCAACTTCGACTCGTCATTGAACCCGCATGCTTGACATTTTGAGAAGAATCCTTTTTGAAGCTTAACCGCCCTGGCCACTTTATAACTGAATGGCTGAAAAGATTCCAGGAGGCAGTGAGTTTCACGAACCCGAAGACGGGGTGCCCATACCGTGGCATGTGCTGGACACCCGGAGAGGACCAGGCTCGCCTCTCCAGATCCAACAGCTCCTGGTCACACCCCTGCAGTGGCAGCCGCGGACCTCCACCACCACAATGGACGAGGCCCCGGTGCAGAGAGAGGCCATCCTAACCAGACACATGCACTGGGTGAAGATGGCCAATGAAGGGGGTGACAATCCGGGACCAGTGGAGCCAGAGGAGATTGATACCATCGTGGTCGTTCCCCTGCCAGACGGCGATCCCAATCCAGGAGAGAGGGATCCAGAGGCCCCGGCCCCAAAGGAGGAGGAAGATGAGATGGCCCGCAAGTTCCATGCGATGGTGCGCAAAGAGGTGGAGGATGTCGCCAAGGGACTGCGGGACGAGATGCAGGAGATGACCACTCGGATGGCGGGGGAGTTC
Source organism: Heteronotia binoei (assembly GCF_032191835.1). Taxonomy (NCBI): domain Eukaryota; kingdom Metazoa; phylum Chordata; class Lepidosauria; order Squamata; family Gekkonidae; genus Heteronotia; species Heteronotia binoei. The sequence goes on from NC_083237.1 coordinate 29,102,751, forward strand.
ACCAGGCAGATCAACCGAGTCCTGGGACTGCCTGGGCCCCGGAGGGCTCACCCACCCCGTCTGGGCAGGTAGCCGGCAGCTCCGGGGGCACCGGACCGACACCTAGGCCGGCAGCACCTCCGGCGCCCAGAGAAAGGGGCCATGGGTGGGAGTTGAATGCCACGTTCGATGGGGACCCAGAAGAGGTGGAATACTTCACGATCCAGGCTAACAGCTACATGCACTACTGGGGGAACACGTTCCCTGACGAATTCAGTTGAGTGGGTTACCTGGGGTCGAAACTGAAGGGGGCCGCCAAAAGATGGTACGTGAGCCTGTACAAAGCCATGAGTCCGGAACTGGACTATGTTGCTACGTTCCTCCAGGCTTTGATGGCTCAGTACGAAGACCCCCTCCAAGAGACCCGGGCGTTGGTGGCCCTGCGTGACATGCAGCAAGGGTCAAAGTCAATTCGAGAGTACGCTGCGGAGTTCCGGGCCAACACTGCAAAAGTGCGAGGGTGAAGTGAGCTGATGGAAATCGAGCATTTCACCAGGGGGCTAAATGTTGGCATCCTGGACCGAGCCCTCACCCAAGCTGACCTGCTATGCTGGTAGGATGGATCCAATTGGCAGGTGAGGTCAAGACCAACATGAAGCGGGTGGCCATGCAGCGCCAGCACCAGAGCGGCAAGGGAAGCCAAGACCCAAAGACGGGGGCCAAACCGGAGGTGAAGAAAGCACAAGGAGGAGGCGGCGGCGGGAAGGCCGCTGGGCCCTGCAAGTGTTTTCGATGCGGGGACTCCAACCATCTGGCCAGCAATTGCCCCAACCCCCCTCGGGCACCTCCGAGTGCATCCTAGCCAGGCACCCCAGTGCTGAAGAAAACACTGAGCCGCCCTAAGGAAGCGGCGAAAGGCAGTGCTGCGACCACAGGGGAGCCGGAGGATGAAGCCCTCATCGCTGACGAGCTGAGTGAACTGGTGTGGATGGACGAGCTGTCGGGAAACGAGGACAACCTGCTCTAAAGGGTGCCAACCAGCAGGTCACGGAGGAACCAGCACCACTCAGGGGTTGCTGTATTTTGTACCAGTGAAACTATTGAACTATTGAACAGTAGACTCAAAAGATTTGTACAGGTGAAAGCCCTAATTGATTCAGGGTGCAATCGAGACTTAATCACCCCCAAGCTGGTGGACACCTTGGGGTTGGCCACCACGGCCCTGCCCTTCCCCATACAATTTGAACAAATGGACGGGTCAGTTATGCAGGGAGAGCCCTGTGTACTAGATACGCAATTGGTGCCCTTAGGGATCGAAGGGCATTGGGACCAAGAGACATTTGTAATCACCCCCTCTTGTTCGTACGATGTGGTCCTGGGAGTGGGGTGGTTGGCTAAACATGAACCAAGCATCCGGTGGGGGGATCAAACTATAAAGTTTGTTGACCCACTGTGTAAGGCACATCTTTGGAGTCTGGACTGGGGCCTGCAACCTTCTCCTACGAAGGAAAAGGTCTGCTTGACGATAGAGGAGGTCCCGGCCATCCCTAAGGCATACCGGGACTTGATGGGAGTGTTTAGTGAACAGGGAGCGGATGAATTCCCCCCCCACACACACACAGGAGCACTGACTGCGCTATCGAACTGATACCAGGGCAGTCGCTGCCTAAAGCTAAACTATACTCCATGGGCTGGGCAGAGAAAGTGGAGTTGCGGAAGTTCCTAGACAGGAATCTGAAATGGGGTTTTATCAGACTGGTGATGGCCCCCCACACCGCCCTTGTTTTATTTAGGAAAAAGAAGGACAGCATGCTCCAGCTTTGTACGGACTTTCGTGGGATTGCAACCTCAAATGCATATCCCATCCCCCTCATCAAGGACTTGTTAAGCACGGTGTCTGAAGGAAAGATTTTTACCAAACTGGACTTGAGGGATGCGTACTTTAGAGTAAGCATAAAGGAGGGGGATGAATGGAAGATGGCTTTTAATACCTCTATGGGACAATTTGAGTATTTGGTAATGCCATTTGAACTACAGGGTGCGCCGGGGGTGTTCATGAATTTTATCGCTGATGTATTGCGGAAGTTTTTGTTCAAGGGGGTGGTGGTGTACCTGGATGACATCGTTATTTATTCACAGGATGAAAAGTCTCATGTAAAATTGGTGAAGGAAGTGCTGAGCACCTTATTGGAACATAAGTTATACACCAAGCTGTCCAAGTGTGAGTTCCACAAGACCAAATTAGATTACCTAGGGTTTCGGGTGTCCGCACAGGGGCTGGCTATGGATCCGGCAAAGGTGGAAGCCGTATTGGATTGGGCTTCTCCGAGGACACGTAGACAGCTACAATCTTTCCTCGGGTTCACAAATTTCTACAGAAACTTCATTGCGGGGTTCGCCCAAATTATGCTCCCCCTCACAGAGTTGTTAAAAACGAGGGGGAAGGGACCCAAGGCAAAGTGGCCGGGTGCCCGTTTAAATTGGACACCGAAATGCCAAGAGGAATTCAACAAACTCAAACGGCTATTTACTAGCAAACCGGTCTTGAGCCACCCTAACGAGTTGCGGCCCTTCATTGTGCAATGTGACACCTCCGACGTGGCTGTAGGAGCCATCCTCATGCAAAAAGACGAAGAGGGGAGGCTGAGACCCTGTGCATATATTTCCAAAAAGTTCTTGGCAGAACAGAGGAACTGGTCGGTGTGGGATAAAGAGGCGTTTGCTATAACTTATGCTTTGAAAACCTGGCGGTTGTGGTTGGAAGGGGCCAAAATCCCTTTTGAGATCTGGACGGACCATAAGAATCTCAAGGCCCTCACTGGCCGGAGAAAACTGAGTGAAAAGCAGATTAGGTAGGCGGGGTTTTTCTCCAAGTTTGACTTTGTGCTGAAGCATATTCCAGGAACCAAGAATTTCTTGGCTGATGCCCTTTCTCACTTGCTGCAGCACAATAGCCAAAAGGAGGAGGTGGTAGACTCCTTAATTCCCCCCTCCCAAGTAGCTGTGGTAATTGACAGAGTTTTTATACGCGTAGGAAGGTGCCCCTGTAGGAGTAGGTAGTAGAGTGCAACTCCAGAACACTGTGGTAAAGAAAACAAAACTCCAAGACAGCCGAGTAAACAGTTGTATTGGGTTAACACGTAAGAAGCAGTCTCAGGCAAGCCAATGGGTCATACACATTGAAGTCAGTCTGTCCAATATACAGTACCAATTCTAAGTCCAGGTAGAGAAGTCAAAATCCAGTCCATACATCAAATCAGTAGCCATGCAATCCTCCAGAGTTTCAGTATACAAGCAAGATGTTACTCCTTCACTCACAACGTCCTTCTGCTCCTGCTATCATCAACCATCAACCACACCCACACAGGGCAAGGCTTTTCACTAATATAGTACAGCCCACCAATCATAACAGTGATTGTTTCATTAGCTGCACCTGACATTCTTGTGACTCCTGTATAGCTTAGTTACATAACAAATGATTCAGCAGTTTTTAGTTCTCTTAAAGCAACTTAACACTGACATCCTCCCCTTTATGGAACTAAACATTCTATACAGTCATATAAACATTCATAGTCTATATACAGTAGTATTGCCACCTTTACTTTAAACCTAGTTTCAGACAGTTGTCCTTGTGTTTAACAGGTGTCTGAGACTTTGTAAAGATATCAGCAATATTTTCAGCTGTAGCGCAGTATTCAAGATTGATTAGCTTATCTTCCAAGCATTGTTTTACATTGTGAAACCTTACATCTGTGTGTTTTGATCTAGATTTTACTCCTAGACTGTTTGCTAGCTTGATAGCTGACTGATTGTCCTCATACACAGTAATAGGTTCTACATAATACAAACCAATGTCAGATAGTAATTGTTTGTACCAGATAAGTTCACTGCACACTGTGCTAAGTGCTGAATACTCTGCCTCGCATGACGAGAGGGCTACATGTCGCTGTTTCAAAGATTTCCATCCTATTAGTGCACCACCAAAGAAAATTGCCAATCCGGTAGTGGACTGTCGGGTGTTTTGGTCACTGGCAAAACTTGCATCTGCATAAGCATATATTCTTAGGTCTTTAGTAGGTGTAATAAACAAACTGTATTCTAAGGTACGTTTCAAGTACCTAAGGATGTGTTTTGCCGCTATCCAATGGCACTGTCTTGGCTGCTTCACCGCCCTGGCCAATTGGTTGGTTGCCATCGCAATATCAGGCCTAGACCAGTTTGCTATATATAAAAGACTGCCAATCAAGGACTGATAAATGCTTTGGTCAAATAATGGACTCTGATTGTCATCAATATCAAAATCCTGCAGCATAGGACATTTAACTCCCTTGCTTTGGTCCATTTTGTAATTTTTTAATAACTGAGTTATTTTATCCCTTTGTGAGACTCGGTACCCGCCATTTACACATTCTATGTCTAAGCCAACATACTGTCTGATGTTGCCTAGATCCCTCACTGTAAATTGGTTCTTCAGAGTTTCAACAATGGTATTTAGCATTTTTGCATTTCTACAAATTATAGCTAAGTCGTCAACAAAAACAAGTATTAAGCACTGCTGCTCCCCTTTTCCCTTGGCAAATATACATTGGTCAGCTACACCTTGTTTGAAACCTAGCTTTTTCAAACATTCTGTTAAATACTGGTTCCACTGATGCCCAGATTGTTTTAACCCGTACAAAGATTTTTTAAGTTTCCAGCATAAATTTACATTGCCATTTTCACCAGACACACCTGGTGGCAATTTCATATAAATTGTATGTTCTAGAGGTGCGTGCAGGTATGCGGTTTTGACATCAAGGTGTCTAATTACACAATTGTGCTTTGCTGCATAAGACAATGCACAATAGATTGATGTGGCCTTGAGTGTTGGTGAAAAAGTTTCGTCATAATCTAGTGCTGACTGTAAGTACCCTTGTGCCACAAGTCTAGCCTTGTACTGCACCTTTCCATCAGATCCAGATTTTAACTTAAAAACCCATCTACACCCTATGAGTTTTTTTTAAAACTTAAAATTTTTATTTTCCAATAACAATAAGATCAAACAACTACATCATAATAAAACATAAAAATTAACATATCCATGAAACATGTTAAAAAGTAGGGGGGGGAAAGAAAAGGAAAAGAAAAGAAAAAAAAATTATTTAGCTTCCTAGTCTTTCTTACACATTCTCACCTCACTCAGACCAATCCTGACACGCTCCTATCTTTCATACACGTTCTCACCCTACTCAGTCCAATCCTGACCCACTTTAATATAATACAAAATTCAAATATTTTTTTGGCATTTTGTTTTGTCGAATTAGCATTAATATAGTCTAGAAATGGGAACCATTTTTCTACAAATTTTCCCCCATTTTAGGATTGTCACTATAAGAAAGTTGAGATGCAATTTTGTCTTGCACTGCTATATCCCAAACCTTTTGGAACCATAGGGTGATTGATGGTATTCTAGGAATTTTCCAAAATTTTGCCAGAAGGATTTTTCCTGCTAAGAACAGCAGTGATATAAGTTCTAATTTTAAATGAGAAAAGTTTTTATTCGGCCAATAATTGAGGAGGACAGATTCTGGAGAACAAGGGATGGTTTCTTTAACTATGGTTTCAATTTTATTTATTAAGGTAATCCAGAATAATTGGATTTTCGGGCATGACCACCAGCAATGGATAAAGGTTCCTGTCTCTCCGCAGCCTTTCCAGCAGCACCCTATGAGTTTTTGGTTAGGTGGTATTACAGACTCTTCATACACTTGCAGACTTTTCAACGACTCAAGTTCCGCATTTATGGCCTCTGACCATCCAGTCTGTTCATCTTGCGTTAGATGCTTGATGCTCTCGTAGCTAGAAGGTTCAGCAAGAACGATGCACGCTTGGCCCGGACTGTAGCGATCTGGAGGACGTGTTTCTCTCGTAGATCGTCGTAGAACCGGTGTTGTTGCCTCATCTGGCGCTGTATGCTGGTCATCTGGCTGCTGCTGCTGCTGCTGTGACACTCCCACTCCCGAAGATGGAGGTGTTACAGGTCCTGGCTTGATGTCTCTGCTGCTGGGTGAAGGACTCCGCCTCTCGCCTCTAGGTGGTAGCTGCGTATCAGTTTTCTCCGCTGTAGGCAGGAATACTGTAGAGGACGTTCTCTCCCAACCCACAGAGTTTTCCAGAAATTTTGCAGAGCATGAAGTTGTTATCTTTTTTTCACCTACTTGGGAAAATCTGTAAGCCTTGTGATTATTTGTATAACCAAGAAATAACAACTTAACAGCCTTGTTTTGCCCCTTTCTCTCGAGCTGCTTTGGGATATTTACATAAGCTGTGTCATGGGTGCTGGGGACCCTGTAGAGGAAGTTGAGCCTGCAGCAGAAACTGTGCCCCTGCCACCTGCACCAGTGCCCCTGCCTCCTGCTGGAGAAGATCCCAGCCCCCCTGCCTCGCCCTCTCGGGTGGCGCGTGTGCGTGACCGCCTCCGTCAGGACCTCAGGGATCGGAGGAGGGCGGCACGCTCACAAGCAAGACGCTCCCTGAGCCCTGAGTTTTGAGAGGATTCTGGCCCTTCTAAGAGCAAGGATGCTTGAGTTGCAACAGGATCCTGGCTGCCTCTCTGAGCCAGCAATTAGCCCAAATGGGCAACAGCCAGCAGAGGGCTATATAGCTGTAGGCTTTGGGAGGAGGCTTTGTGGAAGCAACTAGTCATCTACCTGACGTCCTAGCATCCACTTCGGCTTTTGACTTTGGACCTCCTGACCTTGGCTTGACCTCTGGACCCCCTGACTACGGCTTCTGAACCTCTGACCTACGATACCTGGACAACGATTTGGCTTTGGCACCTTGGACACTCTTGCTCACCGGTTACAGACCTTGGACTGCCCCTGGACTTTACCTGACCCGGCCCCAGCTGTGACAGATTGCTTCCACCCACACAAACACCCATTCCACAGGATGGATGCTGAAGCAAGTGGAACCGCAGGACTACTGGCTGCCCTCCAAGCCCAGGTACAGCAGCTGACACAGGCAGTAGTGCACTTGCAGCAACAGCCTGCAGCCAGTGCTCCAGCCAAGTGCCCAGTTCCCCCACCTGACAGATTTGGGGGTGCTGTGGAAGAATTTCCTGCGTTCCTGGCACAGTGTCAGCTGTACTTTGAACTAAGAGCGCGGGACTTCCCCAATGACAAGACGAAGGTGTGTTTTATCATTAGTCTGTTAAAGGGGCAGGCGGCCAAGTGGGCCACACCCCTACTGGTTGGGTCCTCTCCCCTACTGACTGATTACCAGGGGTTTGAGGCCCACCTGTCTGCTGCCTTCTCCAACCCAGTCCAAGCAGCCACAGCCAACCGGAAAATCAGGGCCCTGAAACAAGGCCAGTCCTCGGTGGCTCAGTATGCCACCGAATTCAAGCTCCTGGCCCAAGACTTGGCGTGGAATGAGGCTGCTCAGATGGACCAGTTTACCGAGGGGTTGGCAGAGGAAGTCCTGGACGAACTGGCCAGGGTGGAGCGGCCGCCCACGCTCCAGGAACTTATCACCCTCTGCCTCCGCATCGATGGCCGCCTGGAAAGTCACCGCCAAGCCAAGACCCGAGGGCGCCAGCTCCCTGCGCCATGCCACTTGGCTCCTCTCCCATCCCCAGCTAGTACCAGAGACGAGGGTGAGCCTATGCAGCTTGGAGCTGCTCGACCCCGCCTGACTCCAGAAGAAAAGGCCAGACGCCGCATGCAGAACCTGTGCCTCTACTGCGGCACGGCAGGCCACTATGCCTCTGGCTGCCCTGCTAAACATCGAATACCCAGACCTACATTGCCACCGCCGCCAAAAGGCCAGCCCCAGGCGTAAGTGGACCCTCCAGCCTGGGGCGACTAGCTGGGTCCTCCGAACAACAGGCTGATACCCCGGGCCCGTTCCTGCTACCAGTCAAACTCCGTCTGCCCGATGGACGCTGGCTGTTCGTGTATGCCATGCTGGACTCGGGAGCGGCCCACTGTTTCGTAGATGCCGCCTTTGTAAAGCAGCACCAGATCCCAGTGCAGCCAAAAGAGATTCCGACGCTGGTGGAGGCTATTGACGGGCGCCTCCTCCGTTCTGGCCCCGTCACCCAGGAGACCTGTCCCATCACCTTCCACGTCCAGCAGCACCAAGAACAGCTGCAGTTTGATGTCGCCCGCATGCCTCACTTCCCGCTGATTCTAGGCCTTTCCTGGCTGAAGCTGCACAACCCCATCGTGGACTGGGCTCAGCAAGAACTATGCTTCCGAGACCCATGCCCCCATCTGACTCCTCCCACCACTCTAGCAGCCGGCATCCCGAGTGGTGGTCCTCAGCTCCCTCAGAAGTATGCGGATTTCGCCGATGTCTTTGAAGAGACAGGAGCAGATCAGCTTCCCCCTCACCGACCCTATGACTGTGCCATTGATTTGGTACCTGGGGCACCACTCCCGGTGGGGCGTCTGTACCCAATGTCGGAGCCTGAGTTGGCAGCTTTGCGAGACTACCTGGACAAGAACCTGAAGCGCGGATTCATCCGACCCTCAACTTCTCCCCTGTCTGCTCCAGTCCTCTTCGTGAAGAAGAAAAGCGGGGAGCTCCGGCTGTGCAATGACTACCGGGCCCTGAACAAGATCACCATCCGCGACCGGTACCCTCTACCACTGATCCCTGAACTCTTGGATCGTTTAAAGGGGGCCCAAATCTACACCAAGCTGGACCTCCACGGAGCGTACAATTTGGTGCGCATACGGCCCGGAGACGAATGGAAGACCGCGTTTGGGACCCGATATGGGCAGTACGAGCACCTGGTGATGCCCTTCGGATTGACCAACGCCCCCGCTGTCTTCCAGAGGTTCATGAATGATGTATTCCGGGACCTGCTCGACCGCTTCGCGATCATATACCTGGATGACATTCTAATTTACTCCCGCAATCCTGCCCAGCATGCCGAGCACGTCCGCCAGGTCCTGCAGCGCCTACGCGCCCATGGCCTCTACGCCAAGCTGGAGAAGTGCGACTTTGACCTGCGCTCCGTCGAGTTCCTTGGTCACATTGTGTCACCACAGGGAATCCTCATGGACCCGAAAAAGGTGGAAGCGGTCCTGACCTGGCAGGCCCCTCAGAATCGCAAAGACCTGCAGCGGTTCCTTGGTTTTGCCAACTACTATCGGCAATTCATCCCAGCCTATGCATCTCTGACAACACCCCTGACTCAACTACTCCGCCCCAAAGAACCTTTCCACTGGTCCCCAGCGGCTGATAACGCTTTCTCCACCCTGAAGACCCGCTTCGCCACCGGGCCACTCCTGAGATACCCCGACCCCCAGCTTCCCTTTACGGTGGAAGCTGATGCCTCCAACGTGGCCCTGGGAGCAGTGCTGTCCCAGCGCGAGGAGCCGTCCCAGCCACTCCAGCCCTGCGCCTATTCCTCACGCCAGCTCACTGCGGCAGAGAGGAACTACACCATCTGGGAGAGGGAGTTGCTCGCGATCAAGGTGGCTTTTGAGGTTTGGAGACATTACCTTGAAGGGGCTCGCCACCCTGTCCAAGTGCTCACCGACCACCGGAACTTGGAGCATCTCCAGACCACCCGCCGTCTCAACCAGCGCCAGATCCGGTGGTCCCTATTCTTCTCCCGCTTTGACTTCAAGATCACCTACATCCCCCATACCCAGAACCGGAAAGCCGATGCGCTCTCGCGGAAACCGGAATACGCTCCTGCTTCGACTGAGACCGTGCCTGCTGCTCCCATCCTGCCACCCTCAGTGTTTGCAGCCACCTCCACTTCACCAGCACTCGTGGAGGACATTCGTGCTAGCCAGGCCAATGATCCCTGGGTCCAGCAACACCTCCAGGCACTCCAAGATGGCTCAACAGGCGAGTTCACGACTCGAGGCGGCCTCTTGCTACACCACGAACGCCTCTATGTGCCGCCCGGGCCCTTGCGGGCAGAAGTACTACGCATGACCCACGACGCGTTACCCGCTGGGCACTTTGGACAACATAAGACCACCCACTTGCTGACACGGGAATTCTGGTGGCCACGAGTTCGCTCCGATGTTGCCCGTTATGTCAGCTCCTGTGACGTCTGCCGACGGGCCAAAGACGTCCCAGCCAAACCCTCGGGGTTGTTACAGCCCTTGCCCACACCCTCAGGACCCTGGGATACCATCTCAATGGACTTCATCACGGAACTTCCACGATCCAAGGGTCAGACTTGCATCTTGGTGGTCGTCGACCTATTTACCAAGATGGCCCACTTCATTCCGTGCCCGAAACTTCCCACAGCTCAGGAGACAGCCCAGCTCTACCTGCAACACATCTTTCGTCTGCACGGACTCCCAGCCCACCTGATCTCAGACCGGGGCCCCCAGTTCTCCTCTCGGTTCTGGCAAGCCCTCCATTCCAGCCTGGGGACTCGAGTGCACCTGTCCTCAGCTTACCACCCACAGACAGATGGTCAGACAGAGCGCACCAATGCCACGCTAGAGCAATATCTCCGCTGTTACACCTGCTACCAGCAGGACGACTGGATCACTCTGTTGCCTCTAGCGGAATTTGCATACAACAACGCGGTCCATTCCTCCACCCAAATGACCCCGTTTGCTGCAACCTACGGGTACCACCCTCGGTTCTTCCCGGCGATCCTGCCACCCACGAATGTCCCCGCCGTTGAGGCCTACCTGCAAGAACTCCGCGCCAGCCAAGACTTGCTCCGAGAGCAGCTACAGCGGGCCAAGGAAGCCTATAAACTAGCTGCGGACCAGAAGAAGCAGGAAGGCCCCCAAATCCAGCCGGGGGATCAGGTGTGGCTCTCAACTCGCTACCTGCGCCGGCCTGGTCGGTCTCACAAGCTGGATGCGCGGTTCATTGGACCCTACCCTGTCTTAGAACAAATAAACCCCGTCGCCTTCAGGCTCCAGTTGCCACCCCACCTCCGCATTCACCCCGTGTTCCATCGCTCCCTCCTTGTTCCAGCTGCACGCCCTGACCCAGCTCGGCTTCCTTCTCCACCGCCACCACCACCAGTGTTGGTGGATGATGAAGAAGAATACGAGGTGCGCCAGATCCTGGACTCCCGGTACCATCGTGGAGGCCTCCAGTACCTTGTGGACTGGGAGGGATACGGCCCAGAAGACCGGTCTTGGGAGCCCGTGGACAATCTTCATGCCCCAGACTTGGTGCAACGGTTCCACAACGACCACCCGACCTCCCAGGCCCCTCGACGGAGGGGGGCCCTGGGGGGGGATAGTGTCATGGGTGCTGGGGACCCTGTAGAGGAAGTTGAGCCTGCAGCAGAAACTGTGCCCCTGCCACCTGCACCAGTGCCCCTGCCTCCTGCTGGAGAAGATCCCAGCCCCCCTGCCTCGCCCTCTCGGGTGGCGCGTGTGCGTGACCGCCTCTGTCAGGACCTCAGGGATCGGAGGAGGGCGGCACGCTCACAAGCAAGACGCTCCCTGAGCCCTGAGTTTTGAGAGGATTCTGGCCCTTCTAAGAGCAAGGATGCTTGAGTTGCAACAGGATCCTGGCTGCCTCTCTGAGCCAGCAATTAGCCCAAATGGGCAACAGCCAGCAGAGGGCTATATAGCTGTAGGCTTTGGGAGGAGGCTTTGTGGAAGCAACTAGTCATCTACCTGACGTCCTAGCATCCACTTCGGCTTTTGACTTTGGACCTCCTGACCTTGGCTTGACCTCTGGACCCCCTGACTACGGCTTCTGAACCTCTGACCTACGATACCTGGACAATGATTTGGCTTTGGCACCTTGGACACTCTTGCTCACCGGTTACAGACCTTGGACTGCCCCTGGACTTCGCCTGGCCTGGCCCCAGCTCGTGACAAGCTGGTATCCCAAATATCTTTATATGGTTAATTGTAACTTTTCTGCCATACCATATCTCAGCTGGTATTTTGCCAATAGCAGAAGACCAAGAGTAATTTAGAACATGGGAAGCACACATTATACTTTCCCCCCAATAACACATTGGTAGGTTGCTATCTCTCAGCATAGAGACGCACATATTATAAAGGGTTTGATTTCTCCTTTCACAAAATGAATTATATTGTGGTCGAAACGGTGCCGTCCGTTGATGACTGATTCCATATCTCCTGCATAGGGAAAACATTTTATCATTACAAAATTCTGTACCATTATCAGTAATAATAGTGCGTGGAACTCTATCTGTTTTTCCTCTTGATGAAACGAAGCCAATTGCTGAAAGCTTGATATGTCTCAGCCTTCGATCTAAGTAAAAAACAAAAACCATAGCGAGAATGATGATCCTCTATATGCAAACAGAATTTAGCTCCGCCCACACTTCTGGTTGGAAAGGGTCCAATCAGATCTAGGAAAACAAGGTCCAGTATCGCATCAGACTTGAATTTTGTTGAAGATACTGTTGGTGCTGCTTTTGATTTTGTTGCTTTGCAGATTTCACAGTCAACAAAACAATTGCAGGCCTTGGGGGTAATTTCAGCTGCTTGTAATGTTCTTTTAACAGCATGGAAATTTATGTGCCCCAACCTTCTGTGCCACATGTGAATGCACTCCTCGTGAGGAGGCCTATTCATACTCACATGGTGGATCATATTTTCTTTCTCCAAGAAATATAAATTGTCTTTCCTTTTGGCCACAACAGAAATGTCATCTGCATTAATCAGGCAGCTGTCAGCTGTAAAAGAGACTTTAAAATTTTGCTCAGTCAAAGTAGATACAGATATCATATTATACTTTAAACTTGGCACATGAAGCATTTGAAGTTTCCTTTTAAGGCTAGGAATTTCAACAAGACCTTTTCCTGCTACCCAGGCACAAAGCCCATCTGCTAATTTGACACACTGACCTTTAACTGGTGTGTAGGTGTCAAAGAGATTTTTGTTCTTAATGATGTTCACTGTCGCTCCACTATCAATTAAGAACTGGGTGCTGTAGGAAGAATTGTTAACAACAAGGTTCACGTGCATTCCTCCCTTGGGAGTAACTGAAGACTGTTTCTCTTTGAAGCATTTACATTGGTGCTTGAGGTGTTTTGAGCTGTTACACAAAAAACATCTCCTCACTGAGTAAATTTTATCATTTGCTGCATGATTATCTGCCCCTTTAAATTCCTCCCGGGCGGGAGACTTGACTGAATGAGCTGGAGATTGCTGAAACATAGCTGCATCCCTCCTCCTCATGTCCTCATTCATTAAACGGTGGGTGATGTTAGACACTGTTATCTCAGTTCTTGGTAATATATCCAAGTTGGCTACAAACTGATTATAACTAGCGTCCAGGGAGCAAAGGATTATGTAAGCTTGCTGTTGCTCAGAAAAAATCACCTCTTTCTCTTGCAGCAGCTGCAAATTACGTTTCATGAATTCTAGGTGGTTACTCATATCCCCACCAGCCTCATATCTTGCCTTAAGGAGTTTCTTCATTAAATATATATGGGACCCCACACCGTCACTGACATAAAGTGACTTTAGGGCATCCCAACATGCTTTTGCACTGTTGGAGGTTTTTATATGGATAAGCTGGCTGTCTTCCAAAGTGAGACCAATTAAAGCACAAGCCTTATCCTCGTTGCTTTTGTGTTTAGCAATTTCTGCGGCATCATCAGCTGCGTCTAATCTGGCTACGTCGGGTGGATTCGTCACGTACTCCCACAAACCTTGGTATTTTAGAAGCATAGTGACCTTCTCAGACCAGGTGCTGTAATTATCTCCATTCAGCTTCTTGACAAGAAAACCGGAGACTTGGATACAGGACTCCATTGTGCCTATGTGAAGACAAAAACTGCCACGCCCAATAAACGGCTGTTACTCACGAGTAGACCACAGGAACTGTTGGCACTTATGTTGCTCTTACTCTCCAGGAGACCAGGGCTGGGCCCATAACCGATGACAGAGTTTTTATACGCGTAGGAAGGTGCCCCTGTAGGAGTAGGTAGTAGAGTGCAACTCCAGAACACTGTGGTAAAGAAAACAAAACTCCAAGACAGCCGAGTAAACAGTTGTATTGGGTTAACACGTAAGAAGCAGTCTCAGGCAAGCCAATGGGTCATACACATTGAAGTCAGTCTGTCCAATATACAGTACCAATTCTAAGTCCAGGTAGAGAAGTCAAAATCCAGTCCATACATCAAATCAGTAGCCATGCAATCCTCCAGAGTTTCAGTATACAAGCAAGATGTTACTCCTTCACTCACAACGTCCTTCTGCTCCTGCTATCATCAACCATCAACCACACCCACACAGGGCAAGGCTTTTCACTAATATAGTACAGCCCACCAATCATAACAGTGATTGTTTCATTAGCTGCACCTGACATTCTTGTGACTCCTGTATAGCTTAGTTACATAACAAATGATTCAGCAGTTTTTAGTTCTCTTAAAGCAATTTAACACTGACAGTAATGACAACTCGGTCTCAGACTAAGCGTAAACAGGAGGGGTGGGGGAAAGAACGGATGGCTTTAGAGACCGAAAAGGAAGGTGACGGCTGACCGGGGGAAATTCAGAAGAAAGAGGACGGGTTGTGGTATCGGGGGGAGAAACTGTATGTCCCCAAAACCATGAGAGCAGAGGTCTTACAATTTTGCCACTCAAACAAACTGGCCGGTCATTTTGGGTACGTGAAGACACTCCATCTGATCAGTAGGCAGTTCTGGTGGCCCTCCCTAAAGAAAGATGTATCCAAGTTTGTAGCCTCCTGCCCCATTTGCATAATGGCGAAAAGGAGGGGGGTGAAGCCACCTGGACTACTAAAACCCCTAGAGACAGCTACCCGACCCTGGTCAGTGGTCTCAATGGACTTTATTGTCGAACTGCCGCTGTCACAAGGCAAAACCGTAATACTGGTGGTAGTAGACACTTTCTCCAAACAAGCACACTTCATCCCTTGTGCGCAATTACCAACAGTTAAAAAGCTGGCCTATCTATTTTTCCATCACATTGTTAAACTTCACTCATTTCCAGACAAGGTAATTAGTGACCGGGGCCCACAATTCATTGCCAACTTCTGGCGGGAGTTTTGCAAATTGTTGGGGATGGAGCAAGGATTGAGTTCCGCCTACCACCCTCAAACTGACGGGCAGACGGAACGCGTAAACGCCTTGTTGGAACAATACTTGCGATGCTATATAAATCATCAGCAGTCAAATTGGGTGGACTTGCTCCCCTTCGCAGAGTATGGTTATAATAACAGTGTGCACAGCTCCACCAAAACCTCCCCATTCCAAATCGTAAATGGGTATGAAGGGAGACCCGTCCCAACATTACCAGGAGGGGAACAAATAAAGGAGCCCAGTTCATTCGAGCAATGGTGGGGAAAACTGAGTGAGGGTTGGAAAGGGATTTAAGAGAACTTGGAGTCCGCCACAGAGGCGTACAAAAAACAGTACAACAAGTCACATGTGCCCGCTTGGGACTTCAAGGTGGGGGACTCAGTGTTCATATCAACAAAAAACCTACCATTGAATCAACCCTCCAAAAAATTGGCTTATCGATATCTAGGCCCCTTTAAAATCAAACGGGTGATTAACAAAGTGACTGTAGAGTTGGAACTACCAAAAATGTTTAGTAAAGTACACCCTGTCTTTCATTGCAGTCTGCTGCGAAGAGACCCCGGTGCTTCTCTTTGGCACCCTTGACCGACAGCTCCGCATCCTATCCAGGTTGGGAATCAGAGTCACCATGAGGTCCAGGAGATTCTAGACTCCAAAACGAAACAGGGGACATTATATTACTTGATCAAATGGAAACACTTCCCTCCTAATGAAAATGAATGGCTGGCTCAGAAGGATGTATTAGCCCCAGATCTGGTCAATAAGTTTCACAGAATGTTTCCTCAAAGATTGCGGGGTTGAATTTGGGGGGGGGGGGGCAATATGTCAAGCATGGCAAATTCTGATCAATAACTAATGGTTTTAGGGCCTGACTAAAAGCAGACCTGGGTAGAATTCCAGAGAACCAAATGTTTATTATTCTTTACTGGCTCTTCTCTTGCTTTATGACTGTTAATTAGAGGGAACAAAGCAATCAGCACCTTCCCATGAATTCTCCTTAGGGAGGATGAGCCATCTGGGCATTGCAAGGCCGAATGCCTGATAATGCCCTGGGAATGTATGTAGTTTTGAAATTCTATGTGTGAACGCTCCCCTGCTTCCCCTCCCATAGGAAGTGTGTCTTAAAAGTTGTGTATCAATGTATCGGTTTCATTCTCAAGCAAAGTCTTGAGTCAAAGTATCGGTCTATCAATAAACGTAGTCTTTGCATCAACTTCGACTCGTCATTGAACCCGCATGCTTGACATTGTGTTCTGGTAAAAAGATGGCAAACTTTATGTCCCTAAGAGCCTCCGCTCAGAGGTCCTGCAATTTTGCTATTCCAACAAGCTAGCCGGGCACTTTGGGTATGTGAAGACACTGCATCTAATTAATAGGCAGTTCTGGTGGCCATCTATGAAGAAGGACGTTTCTGAGTTTGTGGCTTCTTGCCCTATTTGCTTAATGGCTAAGAAAAGAGGGGGAAAGCCCCCCCGGGTTATTGAAGCCCCTAGAAACAGCCACACGTCCTTGGTCTGTAGTGTCAATGGATTTCATAGTCGAACTACCAGCCTCGCAAGGGAAGACCGTAATTCTGGTAGTAGTGGACACCTTTTCCAAACAGGTGCACTTCATTCCGTGTGCACAATTGCCATCCGCCAAGAGGCTAGCTTATTTGTTTTTCCACCATATTGTGAAACTCCACTCTTTCCCCGATAAGATCATTAGTGACAGAGGCCCACAGTTCGTTCCCAACTTCTGCCGAGAGTTTTGCAAACTGATGGGTATAGAACAGGGGTTGAGCTCAGCTTACCATCCACAGACGGACGGACAGACGGAACGGATGAACGCGCTTTTAGAACAATATTTACGGTGTTATGTGAACCATCAGCAGTCTAACTGGACCTCTTGCCGTTTGCTGAATATGGTTACAACAACAGTGTGCATAGCTCATCCAAAGCTTCCCCGTTTCAGATTGTAAATGGGTACGAAGGCAAGCCTGTCCCACTGTTGCCGGAGGGAGAGCGAACCTGAGACCCCACCTCTTACAAGCAATGGTGGGGTAAGTTGGAGGGCAGCTGGAAGGGGATCCAAGAGAACCTAGAATTGGCCAAGGAAGCTTATAAAAAACAATATGATAAATCCCATGTGCCCGTTTGGGATTTCCAAGTAGGGGATTCTGTGTTTGTGTCAACAAAAAACCTTCCACTGAATCAGCCTTCAAAGAAGCTGGCTTATAGATATTTGGGTCCTTTTAAGATCAAAAGGGTAATCAATAAAGTGATGGTAGAACTGGAGTTGTCCAAGATGTTTAGTAAAATACACCCTGTCTTTCATTGCAGTCTTTTGCGAAGAGACCCGGGTGGTACTCCTTGGCACCCTTGACCGCCAGCTCCACAACCTATTCAGATTGGGAATCAGAGTCATCATGAAGTACAAGAAATTTTAGATGCTAAAGTAAAACGTGGAGTGTTGTATTATCTGATTAAGAGGAAACATTTCCCGGCCAGCGAAAATGAATGGGTAGCAGAAAAAAGATGTTTTAGCCCCTGATATGATAAACAAGTTTTATAAAGCATTCCCTCAAAACCCCCGATGCTGATGTTAAGGGGGGCAGTATGTCAAGCATGGTAAAATTCCATTCATAATTGATTATTTTAGGGTCCTCCATAACACTGGTCTGTGAAATATCATGGAGGACCAAGGTCTGTTAGCTCTGTTATTCTTTTCCCTCCCCCTTCTTGCTTTATTGCTTGCAAAGTAGAAGTAGAGAGAAACGAAACTAACTTGAGAAGAAATAATCAACACCTTCCCATACATTCCTGTTAGGGAGTGCGACACATCTGGGGAAAGCAAGGACAGAGTCCTGATAACACCATGAGAATGTAGACACTTATGATAGTTTATGTGTGAGACCCATCCCTCGCTCCCACCTTTTGGAATCCTTTTGAAGTAGGTCTTAAAAGTATTGTATCAATGTATCTTTTTTATGTTTAAAACAATTTATTAATAGTATATGGTAACAATGTCAAATTATATCGTTACAATCCCTAACCCATATGATATTTTTCTAATCCCCCCTCCCTCCTTTACTAGACTTCCGCCGATGTTATATACTTATAAAGGTACCTATAACCCATCAAAATTCAATTTTCCCTTTTTCTTAAATTCATTCTTAAAAAATTGCCCAATGTCCTTTCAAATTCCACTCTTTTTCTATATATCCTCTAAATTTCTTCCATTCCCTCTTAAACACTTCCAAATCATAGTCTCTTAAAATTCTTGTTAGTTTATCCATCTCACTCCATGATAAAACTTGCACAATCCAGTTCCATTTCTCTGGTTATTTTTTCTTGTTTCCATAACTGCACATATAATGTCCTAGCAGCTGAGAGCAAGTACCAAATTAAAGTTCTATCTTCTTTTGGAAATTTTTGCATTTGTAGTCCCAATAAAAAAGTCTCTGCTACTTTCTTAAAATCATATCCCAAAATTTGCGATATTTCTTGTTGTATCATCTGCCAAAACTTTTTCGCTTTTCCACAAGTCCACCACATATGGTAAAAAGAACTTTCATGTTTCTTACATTTCCAACATCTATCTGACATCTTTTTACTCATCTTTGCCAGTTTTTTCGGAGTCATATACCACCTATACATCATCTTGAAACAGTTCTCTTTAATACTCTGGTGTCACGAGCTGGGGCCAGGCCAGGTGAAGTCCAGGGGCAGTCCAAGGTCTGTAGCTGGTGAGCAAAGAGGGTTCAAAGCACCAAAACCAAATCACAGTCCAGGTATCGCAGGTCAGAGGTTTGGAAGCCGAAGTCAGGGGGTCCAGAAGTCAAAGCCAACATCAAGGGGTCCAGAAGCCAAAGTCAGAAGCCAAAGTGGATGCTAGAACATCAGGTAAGTGACTAGTTGCTTCCACAAAGCCTTCTCCCAAAGCCCACAGCTATATAGCCCTCCGCTGTCTGTTGCCCATTTGGACTAATTGCTGACTCAGAGGGCGGCCAGGATCCTGCTGAGACTCAAGCATCCTCACTCCTAGAGGGGCCAGGATCCTTTTAGAACTCAGGGCTCAGGGAGCGTCTTGCTCGTGAGCATGCTGCCCTCCTCCGATCCCTGAGGTCCTGACGAAGGCGGTCACGCACACGAGCCACCCGAGAGGGTGAAGCAGGGGGGCTTGGATCTTCTCCAGTAGGAGGCAGGGGTACTGGTGCCGGTGGCAGGGGCACTGGTGCAGGTGGCAGGGGCACAGTTTCTTCTGCAGGCTCAGCTTCTTCTGCAGGGTCCCCAGCACCCATGACATCTGGCATGTTGATATTTTCATCAAGTTCTTCCAAAGATATTCGCATGTATCCATTTGTATTTCCTTGTTTACATTAATTGCCCATTTAATCATTTGAGATTTTACTACTTCTTCTTCTGTAGACCATTTCAACAATAATTTATAAATTTTCGATATTAATTTTTCATTATCTCCAAGCAGAACTCTTTCCAATTCCATTTGCTCATGTCTAATTCCAACAGATTTAATATCATTTTCCATCAAGCTTTTTATTTGTTGCATTTGAAACCAGTCATACTTGTTTAACTCTTCTGCAGACTTTAATTCAACTTTATCACCTTGAATCTTTAGCAGTTGGTTATATAACATCCCTCTCTCTTCATCAGATTCAGCTGTTATTTTTATTACTTCTGCTGGCACTATCCAAAGCGGCTTTCTTTCATCACCATAGTTCTTATATTTTATCCATTTATTTAGTAAATTATTTTTAATATAATGGTGAGAAAAAAGACCGTCCATCTTATTTTTCCCATAGTACATATAAGCATGCCAGCCAAATTTGTTCCCATGAGCTTCTAACAATAAATGTTTTTTATTTAACAGCATTATCCAATCCTTTATCCATGTCAAACAAACTGCATCATGGTACAGTCTTAAATTTGGAAGTTGAAAACCTCCCCTCTCCTTAGTATCTGTTAAAATTTTCATCTTAATCCTTGGTTTCTTCCCAGCCCATACAAATTCAGAAATCTTCCTTTGCCATTTGTTAAATTGCTTGCTATCTTTCACAATCGGAATAGTTTGGAACAAATACATTATTCTTGGCAAAATATTCATCTTAATTGCAGCAATCCTACCCAACAAAGACAAATTAAGTCTATTCCATTTCATCATATCTATGACCATATTGCACCATAACTTTTCATAGTTGTTTTTATACAAATCGATATTCTTCATAGTTATTTCTAGACCTAAATATTTAACTTTAGGAGTAACTTCACATCCCGTCAAAATCTGCAATTCTTTCTGTCAATTTGTCATTCAATTTGGTTGCATATTTTTGCATAAAAATTTTGACTTCTCTTTATTTATATATAGTCCTGCCATTTCTCCGTATTCTTTTATCTTAGCTATCAACAAAGGTATCACTTGGATCGGATTCTCAGTTATGAACACAATGTCATCTGCAAATGCTTTATATTTATAAGAAAATCCTCTAATTTTCAATCCTTCTATCTCTTTGTCATCTTGTATTTGGCTTAACAAAATTTCAAGAGTCATTATAAACAACAATGGTGAAAGTGGACATCCTTGTCTTATACCTTTGCTCACCTTCATTTCTTTCGTAAAGTCTGCATTTATACACCATTTTGCATATTGATCCATGTATATTGCTTTTGTCATTCTTATAAAATATTCTCCCAGATTTATTTTTTCCATTACTGCAAACATAAAGTCCCAGTTCAAATTATCAAAGGATTTTTCTGCATCTACAAAAAATAATGCCGCCTCTTTTTCTGGGTGTTTCTCATAATATTCTACAATATTTACAACAGTTCTCACATTGTCTCTTATTTGCCTTTTAGGAAGAAATCCCGCTTGATCTTCCTTTATAAAGTTAATCAAATATTGCTTAAGTTGTTCTGCCAAGATTCTTGTGTAAATCTTATAATCATTATTTAGTAATGAAATTGGTCTATAGTTCTTTACATTTGTGACATCTCTATCTTCCTTGGGGATCAACGAAATTACAGCTTCTTTCCAAGTATTTGGAATTTCCCCTTTTATTCTTATCGTATTCAACAATTTTTGCAATTTTGGTACTATCTCATCTTTAAGAGTTTTATAAAATTTAGTTGTATATCCATCCAACACAGTTTTTACATTTAACCGCTATCTTTAATCCTTCCATCATATTATAATCATCCTCTATCTTTTGATTTGGTGGGCGATAACAAACTCCCATAGTTAAATTTCCTTTTGGGCCCTCTATTTCAACCCAAAGCATTTCTAGAAGGGAATCTAATTCTTTGACCTGTCTTACTGGACTGCATACCCTATCTGACATACAGAGCCACCCCACTTACAACCTTCCCTCCCTATCCTTCTGATATAACTTATATCCAGGAATCACCGTGTCCCACTGATTCTCCTCATTCCACCAAGTTTCTGAAATTCCCACAATGTCTATGTTTTCCCCCAACACTAAACATTCAAACTCACCAATTTTACTTCGAACACTTCTAGCATTTAGCACTTCTAGCATTTACTTCGAACACTTCTAGCAAAGGAGGCCAGATTGAAATCCACCCGGGATCGGGCCTTCTCTGTAGCAGCCCCCCTACTGTGGAACCAACTCCCGGAGGAGGTACAGGCCCTGCGATGCTTAGATCAATTCCGCAGGGCCTGCTAGGATTGCATCCGCAAATTCGCGCCCAGCCCAATTATTTAGAATAATTCGGAATTTGACTATATTGCCTCAAGGCAATTCTAAAGCTAAGGAATTGGAGATTGGCTGCGAGGCTTTTGCGAAATTCTTTGCGGATAAGGTCCAATCGCTCCGCCAGGACTGCCCCGCCAATTTGGAGGCAGTAAGTGGACTCGAAGCCCAATGCGTGTCTTCGGATTCAACTCTGGATTGCTTCGACCCGCTCAGCTTGGAGGAAGTCGACAGAGTTCTTGCCACTGCACGCTCCACGACTTGCGATCTGGACCCTTGCCCCTCCTGGCTAATTAAGGCCTGCCAGGAGGAACTAAGATATCCTATACGGGATATTATAAATCGATCCCTTTCAGAAGGTGTTTTCCCAACACCTCTGAAAGAGGCATTGGTCCGCCCTCTCCTGAAAAAACCGTCATCAGACCCGGCCGAATTGGCACACTACCGGCCGGTCTCAAATTTGCCCTTTTTAGGCAAAATTATCGAGAGGGCCGTGGCAGTGCAGTTACAGGAATTTCTGGAGGACGCTTCCGTCCTAGACCCATGCCAGTCCGGCTTCCGCCCGGGCCATGGGACAGAAACAGTCCTGGTCGCCCTCATGGATGACCTCCGATGGCAACTGGATCGAGGCGGCTCGGCAGTATTGCTGTTGTTAGACCTATCGGCGGCGTTCGATATGGTCGACCACCGGCTGCTGACCCGCCGCCTCGCCGACGCAGGAATTCGGGGGCTAGCCTTACAGTGGCTCTCCTCCTTTCTTGAGGGTCGGGGACAAAGGGTGGCAATTGGGGGGGAACTGTCCCAGAGGTACCCACTCGATTGCGGAGTGCCTCAGGGAGCAGTCCTCTCCCCGATGCTGTTTAACATCTTTATGCGCCCCCTTGCCCAGATTGCACGGAGGTATGGGCTGGGTTGCCATCAATATGCAGATGACACTCAGCTCTATCTATTGATGGGCGACCGGGCTGGTGATGTCCCAGCAAATTTGGACCCGGCACTACAAGCCGTGGCTGACTGGCTCAGGCTGAGCGGGCTGAAGTTGAATCCGGCGAAGACTGAGGTCCTTTGCGTGGGCCGCGGCGGACCGGGAGGGGAGATTACTTTACCGGCCTTTGACGGAGCGCCACTGGTACCGGTGCGCAAAGTCAAGAGCCTGGGAGTGCTACTGGAGTCCTCCCTATCAATGGAGGCCCAAGTAGCTGCCACTGCTAGATCCGCCTTCTTCCATCTTAAGAGGGCGAGGCAGCTGGCTCCCTTCCTGGAGCGCGTCGACCTAGCAACTGTGATCCACGCAACGGTCACTTCGAGGTTAGACTACTGCAATGCCCTCTACATGGGGCTGCCCTTGTACCGAACACGGAGACTCCAGGTAGTCCAGAACGCGGCGGCCAGGCTGTTGGAGGGACTACCACGGTGGGAGCCTGCACGGCCTGGGCTGCGCAACCTGCACTGGCTGCCGGTTGTCTACCGTGTTCGCTATAAGGTGCTGGTTATTACCTTTAAAGCCCTATATGGCCGAGGACCTGCCTACCTAAAGGACCGCCTCTTCCCATATGTACCCCGGAGAGCACTGAGGTCTGGTTCCCAGAATTTATTAACAATCCCTGGGCCAAAAGAAGTTAGGCTGAAGGCCACTAGGGAGCAGGCCTTCTCGGTGATAGCCCCTCGCTGGTGGAATGGCCTTCTAGAGATGGTGCGAGCCCTGCGGGACCTGAACCAATTCCGCAGGGCTTGCAAAACATTTCTTTTTCAGTTGGCATTTGAGACATCTTGTGGTATTTGAGACAGAACCTGATAATGAACGAACAGATATTTAGCCATCTCATATACATCAGGACTATATTATTTTAGCACCTATTTTATATGTTTTATGTATTTTAAATAACTTATTTGTAATTAATGTTTAAATTGCTATGCTTTATGTGAATCATGGGACTCCCATGCCTGTTATATTGTTTATTGTTTAATGTGAATCATGGGACCCCATGTCTGTTAGCCGCCCTGAGCCCGCCTGGCGGGGAGGGCGGGATATAAAAATAAAATATTATTATTATTATTATTATTATAAGACCCACCTCTTTAAAATAGCCTTCACATAAACCGAGCCAAGAAAGTCCTGTTGGATATGTTCTATGTTTTAATCACTGGATTTTATGAAAGATCTTAATTATAGCACCATAATCTTAAATTTAATGTAATTTTAATGATTTTAAGGATGATTTTATAATGAAATTGTATATGAATTTATAATTGATTGCACATGGTTTTATTGTATACTGTATTCACATGTTGTGAGCCGCCCTGAGCCTGCTTGCGGGGAGGGCAGGATACAAATAAAAAGTTGTTGTTGTTGTTGTTGTTATTATTATTATTATTAGTAGTAGTAGTAGTAGTATACAAACATCTATAATTTCCCAGGCAAGTTAGGCCCGCAACCTTCCTCCTGATGCCTTGAGACTTTGGCAGACACTCCATACTGTTTGTCACCATCTCAGTGGACAACTCTGATCCATTACCCAGTAGAAAAGTAAGAGCTAACCCTTCATCTCTTTGAGATGAGTCCTCCCAAACCAGAGACATTTAATCTCCTGTTGGCTTTCCCCCAAGATTTAGTTTAAAAACTGCTCTGCCACCTTTTTTATTTTAAGCGCCAGCAGCTTGGTTCCATCTGGGGACTAGTGGAAACCGTCTCTTTTGTACAGCTCCCGCTTGTTCCAGAAAGAATCCCAGTGCCTAACAAACTTAAACGCTTCCTCCCTACACCATTGTCTCATCCACACATTGAGACTTCTAATTTGTGCCTGTCTCTCCAGTCCTGAACGTGGAACAGGTAGCACTTCTGAGAAGGCTACCTTGGAGATCCTGGCCTTAAGTCTTCTGCCTAGCAGCCTACATTTTTCCTCCAGGATCTCATGACTGCATTTTCCCACATCGTTGGTGCCAACATGCACCACGGCCACTGGCTCCTCCCCAGCACTGTCTATCAGCCTATTTACAACATGCGTAATGTCTGCTACCTTCACACCAGGCAGACAAGTCACCATACGGTCAGTATGCGGTTTTGCCACCCAGCTGTCTACTTGCCTAAGGATCGGATCACCAACTACCAAGACCCCCCCTCTCTCCCTGCCCAGGGATGGTTCCTTGGCGCAAAAGGATACCCGCTCACCAACTGAAGAAGAGGTCCCTTCTGAGGGTGCATTCCCCTTATCCTCAGCACGGTGCCCTGTTCCCTCTCGATCCTCATGCTCCCTTGCAGCAATGGGGCTGCCACATTCAGAGTGGGGCTCATCTAATACATCCTCGAGGGTCTTCTCCGAGTGCCTAACTTCTCCAAGTGTCTCTGCTTCTCCAGGTCATTCACCTCGGCCTCAAGGGTACGAACTCATTCCCTGAGTACCAGGAGCTCCTTGCATCGAGCACACACCCAGGACTTCTGTCATACATGTGACACTCAGTGCAAAACACTGGAAAGCCCCCACCCCCCTGCTGGTATTATACCTTCATAATAGCTTTTTAAAAAATATATAGTCCCCTTTTCAATCCTGTTTGTTTATGTAGCTCTCCTGGAGGGTCTACTTACCTCATTGGGAACACAAGGAAAATAGGGATCTGGGTTCCTGGTCCTTACACAACCCCCAGGCTAAGAGCCACAGACCAAGAGCCCTTTGGCTCACGCCCTTCGGCTCGTGCTTCTGGCAAGGTGCAGCTTAATAATGCAAAGAGAGTGGGGCCTCAGTCTGCCCCAGGAACACAGCCACTCCTAATCAATCAGCAACAATCACCTTCAGCCCACTCAAACCAAACAAACAGCAGTTCCCCAGCAACCACAAACTCAGAATTTTCAGCAATCACACAGTCACACAAACTCAGAAATTCTCAGCAACTCCCCCAGCTGTTTAGAAACCTCACCCTTATAGCACTTCTTATCTGCTCTCTCAGAGTGCTCTGAAATGTACCTTATATAGTTTTGAAAGTGAACATATTGTTTCCTTCAGCAAAATCATTACAGATCAGTATTCCATAAGGTAAGATGTGAACTATAAAGCAAAATTATTCCTAGAGGTCTCTCCTGGGATAACCCTGCAGCATCTCCTCTTAGTGGTGCAGGAAGGTTAGCAGTTGTACTGAGGTCACAAGATGGCAGTATTATACTACTAAATGAGGGAACCAGGAAGGCTTCAAGCTGAACTTTGTGTCAAATGGGAAAGGTCTAGTGCAGGGGTATCAAACTCATTTGTTATGAGGGCCGGATCTGACATTAATGAGACCTTGTTGGGCTGGGCCATGTGTGTGCCTATTTAAGATTAGGCAGCAGAGATATAAACTTTATAAAGGACACAAACACAATTTTAAAAAACTACTTAAAATAAAGTTGTGCGTTTGAGAAAGCCTGGCAAAGCAAGCTCTGCCTCCCCACCTTCCTCCCTAAGGGAGGAGCCTCAGCCAATGGAGAAAATAGAGGCTTTGCTCTGTAGCCACTGTGCTATTGAGGAAACCTGGCAAGGCAAGCAGTGAGGGAGAAGGAAGCAAGAGAGAGGGAGAAGGAAGCAGATGGCAGCCAGTTGCTCAGGGACCTGATAGGAGTCCTCTGGGGGCTTGATTCGGCTCCTGGGCTGCATGTTTGACACCCCTGGTCTAGTGGTTGTGGGATGGGAGGCCAGTTTACCTAATTTCTTTCCCAAGCTGATGAATGGGTCTTTTGATCCTGTCTCTATCCACTGTCTGAAGCATCAAAGCCTCAAGAAGTCTCATTCCTTCTTTAAAGGCAGCAATCTGCCTTGAGGTATTGGCATGTGACATCTAAGGTGAAAGGAGAATCCCCGTGAGTATGCAATGCCAACTTCTCTAAGGGACAAGCTACAACCTGTGGCCACTGATGCTACTTTAGAGAGTCTGACCATTTTATAAAACGCCTCCCACAACATGAAGGGGAGCAGGCAGGCAATCTTACTCCTCACACCTTTTTAAGTGCAATTGGCCAGGCCTATCACATCTCCCCCAGTGTTGTGGGGTTGTGGGGATCCCTATCAGGATCAGTCTTTCAACACATTTTTAAATGGTCAAATTCTTCTTTAAAGTAGCCATGGGTCAAACATGTAGTTTTGCCCTTTGAATGGTGGTAATTTCATTCAAAAGGAAAGAAATGCTGGAATACTTGAACAATGCTATCATTGTATCCAAGTTCAGCACCTGGTTTAGTATGGCTAAGGAAAGTTTATTTCGTTTTTGTCATCCCAAAGTGAAAGCTTGAGTCTCTTTACCCAGACTTACTTGATTACCATATGAAGCATATTTTATGGCTTTTTCTATCTAGAAAGAGGGTTGGTCCAGCAAGTATAAAGCTAGCTTCTGTTTGAGGATACCCTCAAGATCTTGGTCCTCTGCTTGCAGGGGGGGCTGTAGTGATTTTGGAATCCTGGGCAAAAGGAAAGAATGCCCCCCTCCTCATTCACACCCAACCCACTCTGAAGAAGGAAAAAACATCCCATTTTGACAATCTGTGTCTCTTTAAAAATGTATTGCAGTTTGCATTTTGACCTTAGTCTAGTTTCCATAAACATAGTCTATTCCCACACCAGCCATTCGGGGTCCCCTCCAATGTGGGGCCCTGGGCAATTACCCAGGCTGCTCCATAGGTGGGACCACTACTGTCTGCTCCATCTGGGATGGAAGCCACAGATGTATTGATTGGCCTGCCTCTCCAGATCATCTCAATGTCTTTCCTCCATCTCTTTTTCTTCTTTACTATGGCTTTTAATTTGGTTTAAAGTTTCATTGCAATACTGACAGTCATATTAGCATCTCTTCCATTCCATTAATATTTTCTGCCATATTATCTACCACTGTTTACATGAGGGATAACTGTAAAGTGATTTTTGCCTGGCATCCTTGATGACGATGACATATTTATTTATTTATATCCCGCCCTCCCCGCTGGAGCAGGCTCAGGGCGGCTCACAACAACAAAATGAAAACAATCAATTTAAAAATTGCATAACATTAATACGATAATTTAAAATTCAATAATTAAAACAATCATTAAAACTATCTGGTGCTGATATCATACGTAGTTGTTTCGCTTCCAATGGCTTCAGTATTCTTGCATTTTCTCCCACTATGACGTTAACTCTGGAAACTCTAGATGATGATGATAATGACGACAACAACGACGATGATGACGGGTGGAATTCTAGCAGGAGCTTCTTTGCATATTAGACCACACATCCTGATGTAGCCAATCCTCCAAGAGCTTTCAAGGCTCTTATTTGTAAGCTCTTGGAGGATTGGCTACATCAGGGGGTGTGGCCTAATATGTAAAGGAGCTCCTGCTAGAATTCCACCTCTGATGACAACGATGATGATGAGGATTTATTCAACTTATAAATTGTCCAATAAGAAAATTCGGAGCCCTTCCCAATAGGCACAGGTGTAAAGCAAGGCTGTGTTCTCGCGCCAACTCTCTTTATGATCTTCTTTAGCATGATGCTTCAAAGAGCAGCAGTAGATTTAGATGATGACAATGGTGTCTACATCCGCTATCGCACCGATGGCAGCCTGTTCAACCTGAGGCGACTAAAGGCCCACTCCAAGACAATGGAAAAACTTATCCGAGAGCTACTGTTTGCTGATGATGCTGCACTTGTCTCCCACTCGGTATCAGCTCTGCAGCATATGATGTCCTGCTTTGCAGAGGCTGCCAAGCTATTCAGCCTAGAAGTTAGTCTGAAGAAGACAGAAGTTCTCCACCAGCCTGCACCCCAGGAAGATTATCACCCTCCTTGCATCACTGTGGGTGAATCAGTTTTGAAGACAGTCCAGCGGTTCAGCTACCTGGGGTGCATCATCTCCTCAGACGCCAAGATCAACAAGGAGATTGACAATAGACTGGCAAAGGCAAACCGTGCATTTGGCCGACTGCATAAAAGAGTGTGGAGCAACAAGCATCTGAAAAAAGGCACAAAGATCAATGTTTACAAAGCAGTTGTGATGACAACCCTCATCTACAGCTCTGAATGTTGGGTATTATACCGTCATCATCTGCGACTCCTTGAGCGCTTTCATCATCGCTGCCTTCGCACCATCCTCAACATCCACTGGAGTGACTTTGTGACCAACACTGAAGTCCTCAAGTGGGCGGAGGTTACAAGCATCGAGGCATTGTTGTCGAAGACACAGCTGCGCTGGGCAGGGCATATCTCCAGCCTTCCCAAGATTGCCCTGTATGGCGAACTTTCCACCGGCCATTGAAATAGAGGGGCACCAAAAAAGAGGTTCAAGGACTCCTTGAAGAAATCCCTTGGTACCTGTTGCATTAACCATCACCAGTGGTCTGACCTAGCCTCAGATCGCAAAGCATGGAGGCACACCATCCACCAGGCTGTCTCTTCCTTTGAGAACGCACACATAGCTGGTCTTGAGGACAAAAGGAGATTGAGGAAGAATCGTACTGCTACTGCACCACCCCCAAATCAGACTTTTCCCTGCAGCCACTGTGGCCGGACCTGCCTGTCCTGCATTGGTCTTGTCAGCCACCAGCGAGCCTGCAACAGATGTGGACTACTGCACCTTTCTTAAATCTTCGTTCACGAAGTCAAGCCAAGAGAGAGAGAAATTGTCCAATCCCTGCTCCTGCAGGGCTCTGGGTGATATACAAAAGCATTAAAAAACATTTGCCAAATAAAAGAAAGAGCAAAATAAAAATACATTATTAAAAACAGATAGTGGATACTAATACATTAATTATCCAGCTTTGCAGACTACCAGCCGGTCCACTAGCAGGGGAGAGAGGGGCAAAGCAAGCATGAAGAACAGAGGGAGGTGCTAGTCAAGATGGAAGGCGTTGTCCTCAACTCAATGCCTTGAAGGCCCTGCAGAATTGCTTAAGAGTACATAAATTTGCAAAACATTACTCAAATTTATGCCAGAATTTTGGCAGTGCTTGCATTTAAGCAGACCACGCTGTTCTTGGCTCTTTTGGGAAGCCAGTCACTTCTCGTGGATGTTTTAAGGGGTTATGTATTTGGAATGTCTTCTCTGTGCAAGATTCTTGAAAGTCAAGCTAGGTGGAGTAGAGGATACGGAACTAGATTGAGGAAGGCCTGACACAACATAAAGCAGTTTCATACTCCCAAATTCTTCTACCTTGAAACAGCAGCTTGGAGCCAGTGATTTCCTTCTGTTAAAACTTCCTTTAATAGCAAGACTTCTTCCAGCAGGGGAAATGCAAAAGCATTTCCTTTGATGATGCCATGCCGTTCACATCTTGGTTGCCACCATATGAGGCAACCATCGGATGAAATCCCAGAGGACAATTTAAAGCTGTTATCCTCAACACAGCAGTGCATACGGATGCATGACACCCACTGATGTAACAGTATTTCCTAATGCGCACTTCTTCCTTCTCCAAAGCTTCTATGCCCCAAAACAAAAGGCCAGTCCTAGATTTCCAGCACATCATTGGAGCAGGAGATCCTTCTGAATAACCCAGGAGATTTCACCTTTGTATCTTCATTAGTACTCATTCAGAAACAGCTGTCTCCATCACAGAACAACACTTGGAACCTCCCAATGTTTTGTGACTGGCCTCAGCTTCCGGGCAGGCTAGGGTTGCCAGGTCTGTGTTGGAAAATACCTGGAGACTTTGGGGGTGGATCTGGGAGAGGGCAGGGTTTGGGGAGGGGAGTGGCTCAGCAAGGTACAATGCCAGAGTCCACCCTTCAAAGTCAGGACCAGATCTACATGTTTTTTGAGGGGGGGCAAAATTAAAAAATGATGCCCCCTAATGGGCCATTCTATCTTATGGTCCCATAGAATACAATGGACTCCATACCCAATTTGGCACCCCTCCCTCCGTCAGCGCCCGAGGCAAGCACCCCCCTCTGCCCCCCCTAGATCCGGCCCTGTTCAAAGCAGCCATTTTCTCCAGGGGAGCTGATCTCTGCCAGCTGGGGATCAGTTGTAAAAGCAGATCTCTAGGCCCCACATGGAGGTTGGCAACCTTAGGGCCGGCCCACAGCTGGAGGGGGGCCAGCGGAGCTCTGCCCCCTTTCAGTTTTGCAGAGCCCCACCCCAGCAGTGATCAGCCTGCTCTTAAGGCACAATTAATGGATTAACACCGCCTGGAGCACCCTCAAGGGTGGTTGGTCATGACCTATGTGGCAGCCATTTTGTGATGGCCCATTACCTGTTCTTATGAATCCAAAAATGCCCTGAAGTATAAGAAGGCTGGAGACCCCTATTTAAAGGAAGGGAGTCATTAGCTATACCACTTGACACAGCCTCAGTCATTGGACTATTTACTTAACTCCGCCAAATGTTTTTCATCCCCACTGCTGGGACAGAGAACAGAATTATTTGCTCTGAGGGGAAAATAATTTGCAAGAGGAGCACAAAGAAACAGTGTCACTAGTACGGTGGAAAAGAGACTGTATTATATGTGGATAAAGTCAATTACAAAAATACTCAACCAACAGTCTAGCAAATATTTGCAGAGAAGGTATGAAGGTTCTGAGCTAAGCCGCTTCTCTATTTTAATTCCTCTCTCTGTATGAATCTGAGAACACCCAGCCATTGATTAGAAAAGCCAAGTTACATAATCAGGATAAAGTATCCCAAAGAATATCAAACCACAGGTATGTGAGGTTAGTGTAAAATTGCACAATTAGATCGTCACAGAAGTAAAAAAAGACTCAGCACCTCTAAATGCCTGTAGGTCACAGAAAGACATGGGTAATTTTCACAGAAGTTATCTGCCCCAAGTTGAATGCTTTTGGGAAGTGGGTCCCCCCCACCCCGCTTCCCCATGACATCATGGTATATTCATGAACCTCCAGGGGTTTCCCAGGCTTTTCTCCAATCTTTCTCAAACCAGCTTCTCTCTCAACTTTTGGGGGAAGATTTGCAGTAAAAAGTAGGGATCTCAGCCTCCAAGTGGGACCTGAGGATCTCCCAGAATTACAGCTCATCTAGACTACAGAGATCAGTTTTCCTGGCAGAAATGGATGCTCTGGAGGGTGGACTCTGTACTCCACTGAGGTCCCTGTCCTCCCCAGGGTCCATCCATCCCCAAATCTCCAGGAGTTTCCTAACCCTAACCCCGCCCCGCCCCCACCATCCACTACTAGTGGACACAGTAGACTTAGCAACTGTAGTATAAAGCTGGGACTGCTGCCTTGTGGCTGGGAAAATTCAGTTGGGCAGCCATTTCCCCTGTTCCAGTCCCCATGGTAGCCATTTCTACCCCCTGCCACTAAGGGTCTTTTTTTCCCCACTGACACAAGAATATCGTTATAATGATATATACCAGGGTTGGCCAAACTTGCTGAATGCAAGAGCCACATAGAATAAATGTCAGATGTTTGAGAGCTGTAAATAGATGAGGAGAGGTGGAAAGAAAGCAACTTTAAATGTGTTATCCAAGCTGCCCACTGGCTTAGCTTGGAGAAGTGATTTAAAAAGAAAAATGCCTTCTCCAGGGTGCTAGGGGCCTCAAGAGCCACACAATATGCGTGAAAGAGCCACATGTGGCTCCCGAGCCACAGTTTGGCCACTCCTGATATATACCTTATCAATAGGGGTGTTGTTGTTTTGTACCAATTACCTCAACACCTGCTATACTTCATCTTATAACTATTATAATTCTCAAAGATTTAAACATCTTTCCCTCCTTTTTTTGAATTTTTGCTGTTGTATTGAACATCTAACTTAAAGAAGGGTGGAGGACCCAAGGCTGCCAACCTCCAGGTGTTGGCTGGAGATCTCCTGGGGTTATAACTGATCTCCAGGCAACAGAGATCCGTTCACCTGGATAAACCGGCTGCTATGGAAGGTGGACTCTATGGCATTATACCCCACTGAAGTCCCTTCTCTCCCTAAACCCCACCCCCTCAGGCTCTGTCCCCCAAATCTCTAGGTATTTCCTAACACAGAGCTGGCACACCTAGGTGGATTGAAAAATCTGGCTTTGCTGTATTTTAAATTGGACCTAATAAAAAGCTTTAGAACCTATCCAGTTGCTTGTGGATGTGTACCAAAAAATAATCTCACCTTGTTTAGACAAAACAATAAAGGCATTCAAGTGACAGAAAAGGTGTCACGTGTTCAAAGTTAGTTACAAGATAGGAGTGCTACAAGAAGAGTCAGAATGGTGCAACTAGTTAGAGTTGAGTCCAGTTGCATTTTAGAGACCAACAAGATTTCAGGGTAGGAGGTTTTGAGAGTCAAAGCTCCCTTCAGCAGATACAAATTGGAATGGAGATTTCTGAATTCTTATATCCCAGTAAGAAGGTTGGAGGGATATTGCACAAGCACTGGGAAGCAAACCTTTTCTTATCCAAACCTTAAACAAATTGTCCCCCGCAACAATGCCCTTCCTGACATGGACATGGACTCTGGGACCTGCAACAAGCAAAGATGCCAACTTTGTCCCCACATTCACTCTGACACCAGGGGTCATTTTGTAGAAAAATAGGTGGTGGATCTCATTAGCATAACATTAGCATATGCTGCCCGCCCACCCCCAGCCAAAAGCAACCTGATGCAAGAAAGGAAGGTATGTCAGATGTTTGAGAGCTGTAAATAGATGGGGAGAGGTGGAAAGAAAGCAACTTTAAATGTGTTATCCAAGCTGCCCACTGGCTTAGCTTGGAGAAGTGATTTTAAAAGAAAAATGCCTAGAGATCCAGCCAGCCCAAGCAGGCCTCGTTCACCTGGGGCTCTCCTTGGCCGCCACCCCCCCTCCCCCACAGTCAGAAGGTCAGCAAGCCACCCACCACCCAAAATCACATAAGTGGAGAAAGGGTGGCTTGAGCTTCTCCGGGGGTTAATGAGGGCTACTGGGGCATGGCAAAGTTTCTGGTGGCTGCCTTCCTGCCTGCTCTCCTAATCCAGAGATTGTTATGCAGCTGCACCTACTATTCAGTAGAAAAGGTAGGTGGGAAGGAGGAGGGGGAGCCCTCAGAAAGGTTCAGGAGCTGTGCTCCTGTGAGCTCCTGCTGAATTCAAGGCCTGGACAACACAATCACTGGACCTAACACCGCCAGTTGCATCAGCTCAGGTTCGTTCACTTGTTCATCTTACAGTGTTGTGCACTGCATGCTATCAAATGCCAGCAACGCCCTTCCAACACTCGACATCAAACAGGTCTGTCCCTATGCAAAAGAATAAATGATCATAAATCCAACATAAAAACCCACAACACTCAAAAACATCTGGACAACATTTTAAAAACAGCTGGACAACTGAGAGATGATATGATCACCATCTTCAAGTACTTGAAGGACTGTCATAGAGGATGGTGAAGAATTGTTTTGCCCCAGAAGGTCAGACCAGAACCAACAGGTTGAAATTAAATCAAGAGTTTCCTGCTAAACATTAAGAACTTCCTGGCAGTTAGAGTGGTTCCTCAGTGGAAAAGGCTTCCTTGGGAAGTGGTGGGCTCTCCTTCTTTGGAGGTTTTTAAGAAGAGGCTGGATGGCCAACAGCATTGCTGATTCTGTGAATTTGGCAGATCATGAGGAGGGCAGGAAGAGTTGCATCAGTGCTTAGCTCTTGTGGCCCTTTCTTACACGCCCAGGGAAATGCTGATTGCCACTTTGGGGTCAGTTAGCAATTTTTCTCCAGGCCAGTTTGGCAAGGGATCCTGGAGGTTTTTGCAGTCTTCTGGGCATGGAGCAGGGGTCACTGGGGATGTATGTGTGGGGGCCGGTATTTGTGAATTTCCTGCATTGTGCAGGGGGTTACACTAGATGACTCTGGCGATCTCTTCCAACTCTATGATTATTCCAATATATTCTATTGCTGAACTAAGAGTGACAGTCCTCAAGCAGAGAAGCTTCAAGGGGAGATTACAATGTCAAATTGCTAAATCTGAGTTAATTCACAAGTTCAGAACAGTGGAACCCCCTCCCCCACCCCGGCTAAATAGGGACATAGGATTCTTATCTCACTATACATGCTAATTTCCTCTCCCCAAGCATTTCCCTTCTACTGTAATCAAGCTGATCACTGTGCGTTGTACCTTTGCATCCCATGTTCCTTCTTTGCAACACCCATCCCACCTTCCTTCTGATTGGACTATAAGGACTTGAAAATCTCCATTCCAGCTTGTAACTGATGAAGCGAGCTTTGTTCTGGAAAGTTCATAGCCCCCCCCCCCCCCCCCAATCTAGTGGGTCTTTAAAATGCTACTGTACTCAAATCTAGCTGCTCTACTGCAGACCAGTGTGTCAACCTTCAGAATGCAGTAGTGGTTCAGTGTTGGACTAGGCATGGGGAGTCCCAGGTTCAAATCACTATCTGCCATGCATGACCATTCATGGGATAACCCAGGACCATTGAATGGTCATCTAGGTGCCGAGGGGGCTGCACCATAGATCTGTTGTACAGCATCTGCATGGTAAATAGAAGGTTTTAAGCCCCTACAAGATCTGCAATTTAAAAAGACTCAGGTAGTAGTGATGCGGAAGACCTCAACCTGAGGCCGCATGAAGAGCCACCACCTGTCAAAGAAGACTGCACTAACCAGGGCTTTTTTTTCTAGGAAAAAGAGGTCCTGGAACTCTCAAGCTGGAAATGAAAGAGAAACACACAGGTGCCCTTCATGAACTTTTATACATTTTTTGAGAATTTTGTTCCCACAAAAAGGTTCCAGAACTCCGTTCCCCCACATTCCCCCAGCAGAAAAAAAGCCCTGGTACTAACTGTGACAGACCCAGTGGCTCAATTCAATAGAAGGGACATTTTTATGTACTTCCTCACCAGGCTGTTTTGAGGAAAACACGAAAGAGGGAGAAACCAACAATAATGAAGGCGAAGGACAGATTCCTGTAGGCAACAGAGAATCCCTAGACTATAGTCTTCCTTTTCTGAATGCTGAATTTCGCATGCAGTATTTCCCCACACAAGTAGGCCACACAAATAATAGCCCCGTTCAGTGTGTGGTGGGAAGTGTCCTCAAGTCGCAGCCGACCTATAGCGACCCTCATAGGGGTTTCAAGGCAAGGAGATGCCTGCCTCTCCTTTGTGTACCGACCCTGCCATTGTTCTGATCAGGGGCCGACCCCGTGCTTAGCTTCGAGCTCGAGCTCGCCTGGACAATGTGCAGCCACACTGACATCCTATAATTGAACCATAATAAAGAGGACCAAAAAAGAGGGGGGCGACTTCAAGGTGGAGCCAAGTAAAAAAGCCAAATAAAAGCTGATTGTCAAGCAGTTCTGGGCTAATCTTCCCTCCAGCTGTTTAGAAGCGAGAAGCGAGAAAAAGGAATTCGGAGAAACAAACCTTCTGTTTGACCGAGGCTCTTTTGGCGGCCCGGAAACCCCGAGGGTGGGTGGGGACGCAGGCTGGGCTCGGAACCCGCCTCCCGGCCCGCCTCTCCACCGCCCGTGGCTGATGCAACGTGGCTGAGGCGCAGAAGAGCGGGCACACGGTGGGCGCAAGCAGGTAGGGCAGCTCGGGGGGCAGAAATGAGTGGGGATGGTGGGGTATGGGGAGCGAATCGGTTGGAAGAGCCCGGCTAGGAGTCGGACCGGGAAGGGTCCAAGGGAATGAACCGGCTGTGGGAGGTGGACGTTCTCCCCTTGTTCTGATTTGGAGGGGAAGAAGCATAAGGGCGGTTGGGGGCATGCGAGGTCCCGATTCGGAGAAAGAAACCGTGTGAGGTTGCCTTTTTCTCCCCTTCCTTACCTTTAGTAACCATTCCCCCCTCCTCCTCCCATGAGACGCATGCTGCTCCTGCCTGTCATGCTGGTGTTGCCTTTTTTAATAGGAAAGGGGCCAGATCCTTGCCATAAGGAGAATTAAACAGGAGTCCTGCCAGGGGAGAAGCAGCCGAGTGGAGATCAGGGATCAGACGGGAAGCCAGGTTAGGGAGCTGTGGGCTTGCACTGAACCCTGGTGGTCTGTTTGAGATGCCCTGGCATATGTAATCATAGATCCAGAGGAGTTAGCCAATAGCCCTATTAGTCTGTTGCTGCAAAATAGAAAGAGGCCAGTAGCACCTTTAAGATTAACACATTTTGCTGTAGCATAAGCTTTCAAGAAATGAAGAGCTCTGTTTCTTGAAAGCTTATGTCACAACAAACTTTGTTAGTCTTAAAGGTGCTACTGGACTCTTTACTATTTTCATGGCATATGTTCCCAAAGACTTGAATTCCCCCAGAACGTGCCCAAAATGTTCAATGTGCGAGCATCGTGAGCTGCTGCACAGCAAGGGCTGAAGGGCAGGGCGTCTCAGTCCAATCAATGCCTTCCAGAAAGGGTTGAACTTGGGCACCTGTTTAGTTAATCTCTGTGTATGGAGTGGAGTTTTTACAGCCAGAAGACAAGTCCTGACAGGTATAGGTTGAGGCCAGGTCTGTGAACATATGGGAGTTAGGCTCTGATTTAAAATATGCAGCTAAACAAAAGAATAGAAGCCAGAGCGGTAGAGTGACTTGTCCCACTTTGGACAGCAGGTGCATAATAGGAGTAGGAAATTCTGTCAACTTGCAGGCTGGTTTTGAAGACTTTTGCCATTTCCTGCCTTTGCATACCTGCCCTGAACTTCCTTGGTGGACTCCAAATCTTAACCAAGGCTGACCTTGCTTAGCTTCCAAGTTCTGATGAGATCCAGCTAGAGAAGAAGAGAAGAAGAGATTGGATTTATACCCCACCCTTCACTGCCTGAAGGAGTCTCAGAGCGGCCTACAATCTCCTTTCCCTTCCCCTCCCTACAACAGATACCCTTTGAGGTAGGTGGAGCTGAGAGAGCTCTGACAGATTATGCTCTTGAGAGGAACAGCTCTGTTAGAACTTTTGACTGACTCACGTTCACATCAGCAGGTGCATGTGGAGGTGTGGGGAATCAAACCTGGTTATCCCAAGTAAGAGTCCACACACTGAACTACTAAACCAAACTGGCTCTCTCTAGCCTGTAAGGACAGGTGAAACAATATTTTAAAACATATTTTCTCTCTGAGGGGGAGGTCACTGCAAGCAGAAAATTAGTTCACCTAGGGAAAAGCTGCTAAGCCAGCCTACTTTCTCAGTGATGTAGTCATTTATCCTGAGGTGCTAGTTAAATACTTGCATGGAGTTGAATAGGAGCACGCTAAAAATGTGACTCAGGACAGTCCGTGCATGTTTTGTGCTTTTAGGTTTTTATTTGTATTTTATCCTGTGGTTTTTATGGGTGGGTTTTTAATTATCTGTTTTTAGGACTTTATCTTGTTTAATTTTTGTGAGCTGCCTTGAAGAGTCAGCTTATAGTTGTTTTAAACATAAAGAAATAAATTTGTGTGGCTCAGCGTCTGACCAGCTAGTTAACTTCTAGTTAATTTCAGTTCACCTGGAGAAAATGCCTTCTTTGGAAGGTGGATTTTATGGCATTGCACCCCGTTGATATCCCTCCCCTCCCCAAACCCAACTTTCCTCAGGCTCCATCCCCAAAATCTCCAGGTGTTTCCCAACCTGGAGCTGGCATCCCTATTTTAGGTGCAGGAATAAATCTTGGATTTTAAGAGTCATGTATGTTAGTTTATTCAATTTATATCCCACCCTCCCTGCCGAAGAAGGCTCACTTCTACAGTATGTCTACCTTGTCTTCAAAAATGTTTAACTCATTATAAAAGCATAGGCTTTTTTTCCAGCATTCTTCCAAATTTCCAATTTGGGGACAAAAAAAACCCTTCCCCCTAATTGCCCCCTTTTTTCCAGGCCTTTTCAACTCTAACACCTTGTGCTCCACAATCTGATCAGGCATTTCTGCTTTGGCATTATGGTTACATTTACTTTGTTGTTGGATATTGCACCATCGCTGTGTGATAGTAATCCTGTCTATGCAATGAAGTTGTCTTGTCCACACAGGAAAATCCAGTTTTAAATAACTGTCATAATGTAATTTCCAGAGATTTGTGGATGTAGCTTGTGTCTGAACTGCTCCATGCTATGCTTTTATTTTCCTTGCAAATCAGATTCCCCAGCTACAATTCGATCCTGATTTAAAAGAAAAGGCAAATTGTGGTTTGCTGCACAGGCAAACTGGTTTGCTGAGAGGCAAACTTATGCATCAGGCTTGATTTAAATGGGAGGGAAAGAGCTCCCTGTTTGACTTTGCACAGTCTCATTTAAACTGTGCATAGCAGCTATTCACATTTAGCCAGCACAATACTTACGGATCTCCAGCATGCAAATTAAGCACACAGAGCTGCTGGCCCAGATGGCAGCAGAGTTTTAAAAAGAAGGTAAACTTGTTAACAGTGGCACAGGGAAGATTGGGCCATAAGCAGCTGTATACAAGGAGAGAAGCATGTGACCCTGAGGAGCCCTCATACTGATTTCATGTAATAGCAGACTGTTACATCTGAACTATGCCTGTGTTGTTTGTATACGTGGAAGCGGGAGAGCCTGTAGGCGAGAGCAGATGCAATGTTCTCACACTGCACCAGTGTTTAAACACCAGTGCTGTATTTCCCATACAATATTTTCCCACACAGATATGCTGCAGTGAATCCAGGAATTTGTTGCACCGTGAAGCCATTTTGTACTGGTACTTTGGAACATTTCTAACACATGTATAATGCAGATCTATCCAAGAAATATAGTCTGCGGCGCAGCCCTAAGAGCATAAGTTGATGTTCACATCCTAAAATCTGTGTGCATTTTAAATCATGCCTCTGCTCAGAGGCCTGTATTTGCTACATTTCAGTTCATATGTCCTTGTAAGCTAAATGTGTAGAAGGTGGCTCAGTGCCTTCTGGTTTGGTTTTGTTCATGCCTGTGTGTAACTGTTTTGACAATGGCCATGTTGCATATTGAAACATTAATGAGTACATAATATATACCTTGGGAGAGAAGATGGTCTAGTATAGATCTCAGAAGCTTAGCAGGGAGGCTGTGGAGGAATGCTCTGCAGAGGAAGGCCATGGCAAACCAGCTCTGCTTCTCACATGCCTTGAAAGCTCCTTGCTGGTGTCACCATAAGTTGGCTGCAACGTGACAGCAGTTTGCACACACACACATGCAATATGTACCTTCTGGTATGCCTGACTATTCTGATATACCTGATGCAGGGCTTTTTTTTGTAGCAGGAACTCCTTTGCATATTAGGCTACACACCCCTGATGTAGTCAGTACTCCAAGAGCCTACAGTAGGCCCTGTACTAAAAGCCCTGTAAGCTCCTGGAGGATTGGCTATATCAGGGGTGTGTGGTCTAATATGCAACGGAGTACCTGCTACAAAAAGAGCCTTGTATGTCAGATACTGTGACCAGTGCTTTTTTTTGTAGAAAAAGCCCGGCAGGAACTCATTTGCATATTAGGCCACACTCCTGACACCAAGCCAGCCAGAATTGTATTCCTGCTCAAAAAAAGCCATGTGTGACTATTGCAGGGAAGTGGACTGTGTTCTTTTTTCCTTCTGCTCAAAAAAGTCCTGCTTCTTGCACATTACAGGAGACTGTCAGTACACGTGATACAAACCCCCCCCCCCCAAATTGGTTCACATGTAATGTAGTTGTTACCTGAAGGAACCCTGGGCTTGCATGCTTCCCCACCCATGTACTGAGATGCAATTAATTCTTTCCTTCTTTTTTGCACACTCTAACTTGCTGTTAGATCAGAAGAACTGGCAAGCCAGGGTTTGCACTGGCTCTCCAAACCAGGATTACAAGCCACAGTTTGTGGAAGTAGATGTGGCTCACTGGTGGATCCCTGTTTTGCTTGTAAAAAAAAAAATCCCAGGCTCAGTCCTCAAGATCTCTTGGTGATGGCTCTCAAATAGCTGGTGCTGGAGAAATGGGGCAAATAGTCTCCCACCACTCCCCAAAGGCCGTTCTCCATGTGCACTGCAGTTCTTATCCAGATTGGGCCCTGTGCACCTGGGGACTAAGTCCTCAGCACAGAATTCGAAAGTGTGGCCTCACTGAGGGACCTCCTGATGGCTCCTGGTTTTTTGGGCCACTGTGTAACACAGAGTGTTGGACTAGATGGGCCATTGGCCTGATCCAACATGGCTTCTCTTATGTTCTTATGTGAGGATCACAGTAGGGTTGCCAATCCCCAAGTGGGGGCAGGGGATCCCCTGGTTTGGAGGCCCTCCCCTCGCTTCAGGGGCATCAGAAAGCAGGAGGAGCGGAGGGAAATATCTGCTGGCACTCCATTATGCCCTATGGAGATTTATTCCCATAGAAAATAATGGAGAATTGATTCGCGGGTATCTAGGGCTCTGGGGGGGGCTGTTTTTTGAGGTAGAGGCACCAAATTTTCAGTACGGCATCTAGTGCCTCTCCCCGAAATATCCCCCGAGTTTCAAAACGATTGGACCAGGGGGTCCAATTCTATGAGCCCCAAAAGAAGGTGCCCCTATCCTTCATTATTTTTTATGGAAGGAAGGCATTGAAAAGATGTGCCGTCCCTTTAAATGTGATGGCCAGAACTCCCTTTGGAGTTCAATTATGCTTGTCACAGCCTTGATCTTGGCTCCACCCCTAATGTCTCCTGGCTCCACCCCCAAAGTCCCCAGATATTTCTTAAATTGGACTTGGCAACCCTAGATCACAGAGACCCAGGGAAAAGCCTAATCTAATGTATAGTTAGGCTCT
Organism: Heteronotia binoei; assembly: GCF_032191835.1. Taxonomy (NCBI): domain Eukaryota; kingdom Metazoa; phylum Chordata; class Lepidosauria; order Squamata; family Gekkonidae; genus Heteronotia; species Heteronotia binoei. The sequence continues at coordinate 29,144,040 of NC_083237.1, forward strand.
TTACGAGATAAAATAAACTGATGATTAAAAGTAAAGGTAGTCTCCTGTGCAAGCACCAGTCGTTTTCAACTCTGGGGTGACGTTGCTTTCACAACGTTTTCACAGCAAACTTTTTACAGAGTGGTTTGCCATTGCCTTCCCCAGTCATCTACCCTTTCCCCCAGCAAGCTGGGTACTCATTTTACCAATCTTGGAAGGATGGAAGGCTGAGTCAACCTGGAGCTGGCTACCTGAACCATCTTCCGCTGGGATCGAACTCAGGTCGTGAGCAGAGGGCTCTGACTGCAGTACTGCAGCTTTACCACTCTGCACCACGGAGCTCTTAGGTAATTACCTTGCAAAAAAGAGCTGAATCGTATTGCAGAAATGCTCAGGAAAGCTCAGTTCTTGGGCAACTTTCAGGCTGTGTGTGCAAAGACAAAAGTCCCAGGCAGAGAAGTAGTAGTCTTAATTGCCATCGGGGAAACCAGAGTGAAAGTGAAGCTCATCCAAACAAAGGCTGAGTCCAGAAACAAATGGAAGTTCAAAAGAGCTGGGCGGGAGGGATCCCTAAAATTAGATGGTTCCTCAGTCAGCAAACCTGTGGCTTTTTGTGGCCATCTTGCACATTTCTGCAGCTTCCTCTGTAAGCAGTTCTTCAAGGCCTCTTTGATGTGGCCGCAGCTCCTGTGCCAGGCTGGAGGTCACATTGTAATGTAATGCTGAAGGTCTGGGACAGAGCTGCAGTGTTGGTAATCTGGCTGTGAAACCTGTGGAAGTGAAACATGAGGCAATAGAGGTAGTGGCATGTAAACAGAGAAGTTTGGGGTGCCTGAGCTGGTAAAAGGAGTCGAGTTCTAGTCAAACCATACAAGTGACTTGTATTCTCACAGCAGTTCTGACTAAAGAGTAGTAATTTAGATCAGGACCACCTTATACCAGGAGTGCCTAGTCCAAAGATCTGCAGCCTTTTATAATTAAAGAGCCACGCTAAATCTGAGTGCAGAATGAGAAGTCAGTGAAGAGCCAGTATAAGAAGGGACCGTTTGTATAACTGGATTAATACCTTGCTGATAATTGACATGTCAGTAAATAGTCTATCTTCCCCAGCCTGTATGCTGCCTGTCATGAGTCCTCTATTAGGAAGTAGCACACACCCATAAAATAAACCACAGGAAGTAATAAACCAGGGGTCTCCAATGTGGTGCCCACGGGCACTGTAATGCCTGCCAAAATCTTTCTTGGCATCATTAAAAAGTGGGTGGGGTTCTGGCCCAGCAAAGCTTCTGATCAACCATTAGAGGTTTGGTTGGCTGTAAAGATTTTTAGAAACATTGCTTTGGCTGCTGCTGCAGGGCTGGATTAACAATTAGGCCAACTAGGCACTGGCCTATTGTACCCCACGCCTTTAGGGGCCCCGGGACGGCTCCCCCCCATTTTTCTCCCTGCTTGCAGCCCTCCCAGCATGCATGCACAGCCAGCAACTGAGCCACTCTTTGCCTAACTTGCTTGGTTTGGCTACTGCTGGCATCAGTGCCAAGTTTGCATCTCTCCGCCTCTTTCCCACTGCTTTGTCAAAGGGGCTTTTGAGAAGGTGCCTACAGGCTAAAGGTAAACTGCGGCAACCCTTCGGTGCCTGGCTCCTCCTCCTTCTGTGGCAGCCATTTTGTAGCTGTGCCCACTATTCTGTGTCAGAATTCCAAAGGTACCAGCAAAAAAGTTGGGCTCCTGTATAATAAACACACACAGGAGCAGTTGTGCAGTAGTTCCAGTGGAGAGGCATACTTTGCTCCTCACCCAGCCACATTTAGGTTTAGAGCCATCGGTTGGAGACTCCTGGTTTAGCTAGACTGCTTGTTGTTTCTGCAAGGTCTTGGTCAGAGAAAGATCTTTCCCTTCTGTTGCTTGAGGCCATGGAGATGCCAAGGACCCAACCCAGGACTTCCTTCATTGCAAACTACATGCACTCTACCAAGGACCATGACACCCCTCCCTGTGCCTCTGCTTAAGTCATGATCAGACCTGCAGCTGTTTTAAAGTGAAGTAAGATCCAATCATGGCTCTGTTGACTTCTCCGTTGTCTGAGCTTCAGTTGTTGTTAACACGGCAAACAGTCTCACGGTGCCTGCAGCCAAACCCAGTTGTTCAAACATGGGCCCGCGCTGCTTATTTCTTCTTCAAAGCACAAGATTCTTGCTTGTGCCTTCCAAAGACTCCAGTGCAGGAGTAAGCCAGGAGACCATGTCTAGGTCTCTGTCCACTTCAGAGGACTCAGTTGGACACCCTATCTTCCTGTTTCCAGTGCCAAAATAGGCAGCAGTCCACTGTACTCTTAATGGCTGTTCATAGCATTCATACCTCAAGGGCTTAATGTTAGCACATTGGAATGTTAGCTGATGCTACACTGATACTGGCGCTCCCAACTAGTTTAGCAGCTTGCAGGTTGGAAGGAAAGCTCCCACAGAGCAGGGCCAGCTGCGGTACCCAGACCTCAATTTGCTCACCATCACACTAGTTGGTCTTGCGCAACCTGCTCTAGGCTTTTGACTGTTGGCATGTAACTGTTTTGTACATGTGCCCAAGGAGGGGATCTTTACAGGAATTGGATGTTGCAATTGTGTGTTCTTTCCCCACCCCCATGGATTACGGGAAATGGGAAGCAACAGTTGTGTGATACCATTGCAGTTGCCACGCGTTCTGATCATGAACAGAGGGACTTGCTGGGGTAGCTTGTAGAAGGCAAAGTAGTCCCAACAGATGTTTTTAAATACTGCACTATCTAAAATAAATCCAGCATTGGCATGTTCATCAATACGTGTCTTTTAAAAGTACGGTTAGCCACAGTGTCAGTTGTTGAACACCAGGTGATGGATTTCTTAATCAGTAGTGTATGAACCTTACCTGCAAATAAACTATTTATTTTTGGTATTTTGTGTATTTGTGTGTGTGCATGTCCATGCTTGGAAGTCATGGTGACTTCTGGTGACAGCTACTGTGGCATGGAGGGTGTTCAGAGAAGTGGCTTGATACAGCTTGCCTATGCCTCCCGGTCCTGGTATTCCAAGGTCTCCCATCCAAGTACTTGGCAGGGTCAGCCCTGCTTAGTTTCTGATATCTGATGAGATTTGGCTTGCCTAGACTATGCAGGTCAGGGTATGAATTGTTTATTTTGTTCACCAGGTATAAAATACAAAGTGTTGGATCCTAAGACTCCCATCTGTTAATTTGGATCCCGTTCTGCTAAGTTTTTCTTCACGGGCAAAAGAATGAACTTTTCTGATGTAGACATTTGGCTACCTGAGATGGGAAAAGTCTTTATCGGAATCCATAGAAAGGGCTCATAAGATCCAAGCCAGTTATCTCAACATACTGGTAACGTCTGGTGTCAAATATAGATGATTTTTGAAAATATTCTTTTATTCCCCCTCCAAGAAAAAAACGACATTGGCACAGAGTGTAGCAAAAATGGAGGAGGCTGTCAAATGATTGGTCATCTCCTGGGCTGCCAGTTCTTCACAAATCCCTAATGATCCCTAAGAACATAAAAGAAGCCATGTTGGATCAGGCCAATGGCCCATCCAGTCCAACACTCTGTGTCACACTGTGGCCAAAAAACCCAGGTGCCATCAGGAGGTCCACCAGTGGGGCCAGGGCACTAGAAGCCCTCCCACTGTGCTTCCTGCAAGCACCAAGAATGATCAGGGAGGAAAGCCAAAGTCTGTTTAACGGCAGCATGGAAACAGAATACAGACGGAGATTTGAGTCTCCCAAAGTCAATTAAATATTATAATTCAGTTCTTTCATTGCCTTAAACCAGGGGTGTCAAACATGCAGTTTGGGGGCCGAATCAGGCCCCTGGAGGGCTCCTATCAGGCTCCCAAGCAACTGGCTGTCATCTGCTTCCTTCTCCCTTTCTCTTGCTACCTTCTGCATAACAGCTTGCTTTGCAAGGGTTGCTCAATTGCTCAGGAGCCACAGAGCAAAACCTCTATTTTCTCCATTGGCTGAGGCTTCTCCCTCCCAGTCCCTTGGGGAAGGAAGGAAAGAGCCAGAGCTTCCTTTGTCCAGTTCCCTGGATCCTATGGGAGAAATACAAAGAAAGCATCCTTAAGACCAATGAGTGCTAACATTTTAAGCATGTTTTAAGTTTTTAAAATATATATATTTGTGTTTATCTGTGTTCTTTATAAAATGTATATCTCTGCTACTTAATCTATAAGAGGTACACACATGGCCTGACCCAACATGGCCTGGCCCCTCAAGGTCTCATTTATGTCAGTTCCGGCCCTCATAACAAATGAGTTTGACACCCATGCCTTAAGCCATTGCTACAGAGTGATTGTGGCAGCTGGATAGAAAATCAGAATCAGAAACAGTGGCTTGATGAAGGAGTGCCATACCAACGTTTTTTCTGCTTATGGTCTAAAAACCCTAGTTTCTCTGTCGTATGTCTTGAAATGAAAGCCATGGTGTGGTGAGATGTCTGGACTGAGTGTATGAGTTGACCAGATCAGTTACCGCAAAGGGAAGGAGAACTGAAAATGATAGACTTGGAGCAAGCAGAATTTTCGATTCTGTTGAGTAATTTGTTGTGGTACTATAAAAAGGGATAATGCTTCCCCTAGGTGAGAACAGTTGTTGAAGGCATATTGACAGGAATTGAATGACCCGTCAGCATCATTTGAAGTGATGGAAAGAGGTCCCCTCCATCTCCATCTTGCCTTGCCTTGCCTTCCAGAGCTCAGTGTCACACTGCTAATTCTCACCCACTGTATCCTCACAACAACCCTGTGAGGTAGGTTGGGTAAGAGAGACAGGCTTCTCTATTCAGATATCATGCTTATGAAGCCATCTAGGTTTGTGTCCCCCCCCCCACCCCAAGTTCTGGTTAGATTTGATGTCTGAACAGAACCCAGATGAATTTTATAGCTCAGCAGAGATTTGAATTTGGGTCTCCTCAATCCTAATCTGACACTCCCCTTACAATGCTGGTTCACCCCCTCTGTACCCATTTAGAAACAACAGTAAGGAGAAATCACATTTGAGCAATGAAAGACATTGAAATTGATTATGTACTTAAGTGCCCTCATGGTGCCCTTATGGTAACCTGAGCAAGGGGATTTTTTGGGTTGCTAAGCTCCAGATGGGACCTGGATATCTTCTGGAATTATAACAGACCTCCAGACTATGATGATCAGTTCCCCTGGAGAAAATGGCTGCTTTAGAGGGTGGACTCTATGGTATTATACCTTGCCCAATGTGATCTGGCAACTGTAGGCTTTTTCAAGGCAAATGAGAAACAGAGGCGGTTTGCCATTGCCTTCCTCTGAAGAGCTGTTCTTGGTGGTTTCCCATCCAAGTGCTGATTCTGCTTAGCTTCCAAGACCATGCCACTTTCTCTCCCAATTAAAAATGGTTACTGTCACATAAAAATACTACTTTTATGTTTGTTGAATGGGGTGACCAATGGGATCTTGTCAGCTGGAAATGTCATAATGGAACACCAAGCAACACAAGAGGAGTCAGGCTGCCACTGCTTCTGGATGCTCTCTTCGGATGATTCTCTATGACTAAGTGGCCCCATGTGCCTATGTACTGCATTGGACCTTTCCAAAGCTCAGATTTGTATTCTGGCTGTGAGTAGAGGATGGGACACCAAATCTACCCTAGAGCACCTTGACTTATTCTTAACTCAAATTTCTTTTTATGCTTACTTTGCATGTAGGGAGACCCACTGCTGGTGACACTCTCCTCCTGTGAATTTGGGTGAATTTGGGCAGGCTCACCTGTGGGCAGGTAAGTATGTGCTAAACCTTCAGCTGCACGTGTAAATGGGATATCATTTGAGTCAGGGCTTGACTCCAGCCAAAAGTTTCATTAAAGGGGCAAAATAATAGATCATGAAAGATCTTTGCAACAGAGAGCCCTCAAATACAGTCTTGCATCCTGTTTGATCTTAAAATACCGTACATCCCTAAGAGAACCATCATGTGCATAGCCTGACGCTGTAAAGCTACAATGCCTTGCTTAATATTCAGAGAGAGAGACAGAGAGCTAGCGCTACCCGTAGGCAGGCATGGACTGTGTTGTGCCAGCTCTGCCTCTTTCCTGAACTCTCCCTCCCCCCCTGCTCTGGCACCTGCCCTTGCCTTTTATCTCTGACCTTGGCTCTCCTTGTTCTCTGACGGTCAGGTTGGCATTGAATCTCTGTCCTAGGCAATGTCGAGAGAGTTTGGCATTGCTGCCACAACAAAGAAAAAGCACAGAACAAAGGCTTGCTACTAATACAAAGGCAGACAGAACAGTTGGCAGTAGAAACTGGCATTGCCCTATCTCTCTGGTCTTTTACATGGTGCAGAGACATTTGTAAGATTCTCTGGTTGGATACCAAGAAAGGAGGTTAATGATTCTCTGGGTGGGCAGTTTGCAGCTGGTAATTGAATGGAACACAGCATGGTGAACAGCCAACGTTAATAGCCAGGCCATGATGCATTCAAGAAAGAACTGGTGAACAGAGGAGCTTGGCAAGGGGTGGGGTGGGCTCACTGTTCTGTAGCTGCGAGGGTTTGTCAAAAGGCTGTGAGGCTGAGGCAGAATAGAAGGGGGGAGATTTAAATAGAAAGAGGAAATAGGAAAAACCAGAAATAAGACCGGTGGGAGGAATGGGTAAGTATGGATCAGTTTGGGTTGTCAGTATAAGTCAACTTCACATTCTCAACTACTCAGAAATTTTTTATTTCTCCTGGCTGATGACAAAAGGCCAGAGTGAGGGACCTTTCCTGGACAATTGTGGTCATAAGGTGGTTGGGAAGGAAGCTCATTCTCTGGTCAGTTGCTGGGTCCAAGTTCCATCTTCAAGTCCATCTTCAAGTACTTGAAAGGCTGTCATATTGAGGATGGTGTGAAATTGTTTTCTGTTGCCCCAGAAGGTAGAACCAGAACCAGTGGGTTGAAATTAAATCAGAAGAGTTTCCGGATCAATATTAGGGAGAACTTCCTGACAGTTTAGAGTAAAACAGGCTTCCTTGGGAGGCGGTGGGCTCTCCTTCCTTGGAGGTTTTTAAGCAGAGGCTAGAGGGCCATCTGACAGCAATGTGGATCCTGTGAATTTAGGGGGAGGTATTTGTGAATTTCCTGCATTGTGCAGGGGGTTGGACTAGATGACCCTGGAGGTCCCTTCCAACTCTGTGATTCTAAATTGGTTTCCCCTTTGCCATGATGACCCTCCTGGGAGGGAGCCAGTGTAACCTCCCACTGTCCCTTGGGTCTCTGGCTGGTGACAGGGGGGACCAGAATGCCCTTTATTACAGCCCAGAGAAGAAACCACAGCTCAGTGGTAGAGAACCCACTTGGGGTGTAGAAGATTCCAAGTTCAGTTCCTGGCATGTCCAGTTAAAAAGTATTTAGTTGTTTGAGAAAGGCCTTTCTCTGCTGGAGAGTAGCTGTCAGCCAGAGTAGACAATACTGAGCTACATGGAGAGATGAAACTGATTTATGCTGAGTTTGATTGTCTACTCTGACCGGCAGCAGCTCTCCAGGTCTTTTCACATCACCTGCTGCCCCATCCTTTTCTTTTTTTAATTGGAGACTGCAGGGACACAACCTGGGACCTTCTGCATGCAAAGCAGATGCTCTGCCTCTGAGTCACAGCACCTTATCAGTAGTCTGATTCAGTGCGGGGGGTGGGGGGGGCTGCATATATTTCTCACACATAGCTTCACCTGCTGCTCACTCAGTCTATATTTTCTTGTCTTTCCAGACTCAAATCCCCTGCCGTGGAATCACCAAGTGTGGTTGTGTGTGAGCGTTTCACTGTGAGGGCAGTTTGTTCAGTGTATCGGATGCTTGCATTGTACACATGTGTGACTGCTCTTTATCTAAGGGTCCATATCAAAAATTTGCTCCACTGGCTGTGATTGAATGTGTGACAGGGTAGGACTCCTGGCACAGAAGTGAGAGCTCCTGTTGGCATTAGGGGCTCATCAGGGCACAACGGCGAGCGACTGTCTCTGCTTGCATAAAGCATTGCCCTGTGGTGCCCAATTCACTATGCAGGATAGCCAACACACATTAACGTGCGCAATTGGAGAGCAAATGGTAAAGTGCAAAAAAGTGTGTATGCTTGCTTGTGTGACAGCATTTTCAACAAGAAAATGTGCTAGCATTGGCCATTGTGCAAGTCATTTGTGTGCATAACTGAGTTTTGCATGCTGACAAGTGTATAAGTGTGTGACAGGACCTAGTTGCAAGGTTTTTTATTTTGTGTGTGTGTGTTGCCCATCTCCATTGATGGAAAAATCCAAAGTAGACCTAGAGTCCGGAGCAAACTACCAAGGTGAAGTCAGTGAGGAATTGTTTCTGGATGAGCCCCCCGCCCGGCCTGCCTGGGGATCCAAGGCCCAATATATCCTAGCTCAAGTTGGTTTCTCTGTGGGGCTTGGCAACGTTTGGCGGTTCCCCTACCTCTGCCATCAAAATGGGGGAGGTGAGTAGGAAGGGGTCATTTTGATGCATTTGGGGCTGGGCGAGAATTCTTCTTAGCTAGCAAGGCACCTGGACTTTTAACAGATCTGTGGTTGCTTGGAGGGAATCTTTATTTACCATAGGTGACCAGGAAGGAGCTGTTTATGAGCCTGCCTTGTAATATCATATATGCTGTTCCTTATGATATGATCCAGTCAGGGCTTTTTTTGTAACAGGAACTCCTTTGCATGTTAGGCCACATACCCACTGACGTAGCCAATCCTCCAAGATCTTACAGGACCCTTATTACAGGGCCTACTGTAAGCTCCAAGATGATTGACTACATCAGGGGTGTGTGGCCTAATATGCAAATGCTACAAAAAAAGCCCTGGATCTAGTCCATTCATATGAATTACTTGGAAGCAGCAAGTACAGAAAAAAGGGCGCTCTTCAGTTCTGCAAGTTGGAGGGATGGTAAAATCAGGCTCCCCTTAGCCTGAAATTATTGCTGATTCAAAGAAGCAGGTGATTTAAGGGAAGCTGGTGCCTGTTGTGCAGGGAAATGCTTGTACCTGAATCTCTCTGTTTTTCCGCACACAGGAGCTTTCCTGCTGCTGTATTTGCTGCTCCTCTTCGTCATTGGGATTCCACTCTTCTTCTTGGAACTGGCAGCCGGACAGATTATCCGCCAAGGCAGCATTGGGGTCTGGAAGCACATCAGCCCCCGCCTAGTGGGCATTGGCTTTGCAAGCTGCATAGTGAGTCTTCAGTGGTGGTGTTTGAATCTATTAAGCAGTGGTCAGCAACTGGCTGCCAGCAGCACATAACCAGCCCATGGGGGGAAATTCTAGTTTATGTGGCTAAAAGGAATGTCTTTTCTTTGCTGTCCACCTTCTTTATTCAGGGGTGTATTTTTGTATTTTTTAAATATGTGCGTGTGTGTGCACTTGTGAGTGTACACCTGGAAGTGTGCACCTCTGGTGACTGACCCCTACTGGAGGCCTGGAGGATATTCAGGGAGGTGGTTGAATAAAGCCTGCCCCACCTCCTGGCTGCTGATATTCCATGGAAGTTTCCCATCCAAGTATTTGCATGAGTTAGCCCTGCTTAGTTTCCAAGATCTGACAAGATTGGGCTTGCCTGGGCTGTCCAGGTCAAGGCCTGTCTGCCTCCTTTTAATCTATATAGGTTTGTCATATGTAATTGCTTCAGCCACCTGTCAGTGTCCTGGCAGCTGTAAGTAATGAGAAGGGTTCAGTACCAGTGCCTTGGCTTGGAACACAGAAAGGGCCCAAGTTCAGTCCCTGGCATCTCCAGCTGAAGGGATCAGGGAGTTGGGGATGTGAAAGACCTTGGCCTGTGACTCTGGAGAGCGGCTGCCGGTCAGAGTAGACAAGACTGAGTGTGGTAGGCCCATGGTCTGACACAGTGGGAGGCAACTCCATGTAAATTGTAGGGAGAAGAGCTTGGTCTCTTAACCCTCTCCGACTAGGATTGTCAGGTCCTACTGTGTGTGTGTGTGTGTTGGGAAAACTGGGAAGCTCCTGGAGATCTGAGGATGGAGCCTGGAAAGAACAGGGACCTCAATGCCATAGAGTCCACCCTCCGAAGCATCCATTTTCTTCAGGAGAACTGTGGTCTGGAGATAAGCTGTAAATCCAGGGAATCCCCAGGTCCCACCTGGAGGCTGGTGTCCTTATCTCAGACTCATGTGGCATGCCAGTGAATCATTGACCTCTGGGGTTAATTTCCTGTTGAATATCCTTGGTGCCTGCGTGTTAAACATTTCTGCGTCTTGCAGTCACTGCTACCTGCCCCCATTTGGGGCTTGGCTTAGGATCCTGTCCGAATCACAGCCCCTTCCTCTCCTCCCAGGGCAACTACCTCAATGCCCAGCTTGGTTGTGGAGGTACTGATTTTCTTACTCCCTCTCCATAGGTATGCTCCTTTGTTGCGCTGTATTACAATGTCATCATTGCCTGGAGTATTTACTACCTGGGCAATTCCTTCCAGCTTCCCCTACCTTGGGAAAGTTGCCCAGAAGCATCCAACCACACAGAAGAAGGTTAGTAAAGACTGGTGGACAGTTGGTGCATGTGTGGTCTGTTCTGCCTGTGTTTGGCATTGTAGATTTCCCCGGATGGACAATTCACCTTCCACAGATCGTCCCTAAGACCCTTGCATTGCTGTCTCTGTTCTCTTATTCATTTCCTTACTACTTTTGTAGTCCAGCCTTTCTCAGTTAGGCTCAAGGCAGATTATACAGTTAAAAGCCACGTAGTAATTAAAAATATAAATTAAAAAAATTATTATTATAATAAAGAGCGGTATAGTAAATACAACAGAACTGCAACAAAAGCGAATGACAAAATTAGATAAACAGTGTGTCGGTATAATATTTACAATGAGCAAAGCAATTAGGAAGAACTTCTTGACAGTTAGAGTGGATCCTCAGTGGAAAAGGCTTCCTCAAGAGATGGTGGGCTCTTCTTCCTTGGAGGTTTTTAAACAGAGGCTAGATGGCTACCTGACAACAGTGCTCTGATCCTGTGAACTTAGGGGAAGTACTTGTGAATTTCCTGCATTGTACAGGGGGTTGGACTAGATGACCCTAGAGGACATCTCTGTGATTCAATCAAATCCATCTCTATGATTCAATCAAAACTACCCTGGATTTTATAGGCGTTCACTTAGTCACCCTGTTCTGTTTATACAAAGGCCCTCCTGAATGATTCCTGTGACCCTTTATTCTCTTCTTAGAAAGGGAGTGCACCCTCAGTTCTCCCACCACCTACTTCTGGTACCGTAACGCCTTGAACGTGACCGGCTCCATTGAGGAGAGTGGAGGCTTCAATCCAGCTCTTGCCGGCTGCCTCTTTGCAGCGTGGGCCCTGGTGTGTCTCGCCATGATTAAAGGCATCAAGTCCTCTGGCAAGGTCTGGACTTCTGCAACTAAATTTGTTTTCTTTCCTCTTAGGTAGGGACACCCTGGTTGAACAGTAACACAACTGTCAGCTGGTTACAAAATTCTTTCATCGGACTACTTAATTCCTGAAACTCATTATGCATATGGACAAAATCCCTAAATGGGTGCATTCCTTTGCGGCATTGAATTAAACACAAGACATGGGAGTTCATTAACCAAGCTGGTGCTCATTGTTCAAATTAGCAAAACTGTAATAATGCTTTATCTTCCACAGTAATGCACTAAAGCTAGAATATCTCCAGGAAAACAAACTTAAAAGGACACTGTTCTCTTAAATCTCTACCCCACCTATTAAACTGAGCCCTTTGTGGTTTCATCAGTTAAACGTTCAACAGTATAGTGATTTCTAAGCATGAGGCTCCAGATAGTTATTGCCCCAGTAGGTTCTGGGACAGCCTTATGGGGCTGAGAAGCAGCTGAGCAGGGAGTCAGATGGCTGTGGATGAGGGATGCTCTTCTCTCCCACCCATGGAATCAAAATTACATTCAAGTGGTACATCTGTGACCAATTCCAAATCAAAGTATTCACCTGCCTCACGTGTAGAAGCTAAGAAAGGAAGTGATGGATAGTTTGAAAGTCTAAAATGACCCTTTTGTGCTGATGATTCTTCTGAAAGCTAACATCGTTCACTCATGCTTGTCCGTATTCTCAATCCCACTGCAGGTTCTGTATTTCAGTTCTCTGTTTCCCTACGTGGTTCTCTTCTGCTTCCTCGTGCGGGCATTGCTGCTAGACGGGGCAATGGATGGAATCAGGATCATGTTCACACCCAAGGTGAGACAGTGGGGCCCCATGTAGAAACTCTGTTGCAGGTGAAGTGCTCCCTTCCTTCCCACAAACAGATTTCCCCTTCCTTTCCCATTTTGAAACAACAGTTATGTCCACACTCGTAGTAACATGCAAAAACTGATTAGATTGAATGAGAGGTCACAAACCCTGGCTGCATGCTGATTCAAAATTGCAAAGAGCTTGAAATGGCACAGGTGGGGTTTTCTTGCTGATGAAAGAGAGAGGAAAGCATCCCCTTCTACCATTATAGCTGCACTGGAGATCGTGGGACCAGCCTGGACAAAGTCCATGTGGGATGGAAGCTGATGTATTGGAGGGAATTGGGCAAGACTGAGTGAATCCAATATCCAACCCATGTTGAATGCCATGGTGAAAAGCTGAACAGCCAGAAATGCAGTTAAGTGTGAACTGCTGCCTAAAGGAACATTTGAAGCTTTTTTGCACCAAGTCAAATATGGGCCCATAGACAGCAGCTCATGGTCCCAGGCGAAGGTCTTCTCCCAATGTCTGCTTCCTGAGATTCTTTAGCTGAAGTAGCCAGGCCCTTCTGCATCCAGGACAGGTACTCTGCTATATCCCACCCCCCCAAAGATTCTGTATGCACTTGTATTACACTGAGTCAGACCATTGAGCCCAGCATGGCTGTGCCTCTCCAAGACAAGAATTTTTCATAGCTTCTTCTATGAACTGGGGATGCCAGAGGTTTACCCTGGGATTGCTTAAAAAGAGAGAGTGGGATAAGACCAGCTAAGTTTAAGGCAAACTGTATAGAAAAAGAGGAGTGTTGTATATTTATTTTTAAATGATTGCAGTGTATGATGATAAAGTGTACTGATAAGAATTTTAAGTTCTCACTTTCCATCTATGTAATGAGGCAATAGATCCATGTCTGTGTAAAATAGATCCTGATCCTTTCTCTCCCCAAAGACCATCTGTAAATGTTACAATTTTAAAAAAAATATTTAAAAGAAATGGGTGGGATGAGAGCCAGTTTGGTGTAGTGGTTAAGTGTGTGAACTCTTATCTGGGAGTGGATTTGATTCCTCACTCCTCCACTTGCAGCTGCTGGAATGGCCTTGGATCAGACATAGCTCTCACAAAACTGTCCTTGAAAGGGCAGCTTCTGTTAGAGCTCTCTCAGCTTCACCTACCTCACCGGGTGTCTGTTGTGGGTGTGGTGGGGGGAAGGTAAAGGAGATTGTAAGCAATACTCCCTCTAAACTGTGGAGTCTTGTGAGCAAAACTTCTACTTCGTGAGCTACTGGCATTAAAGTTCTGAGCTGCTGCATAAATTAGTTTGCTCTGGGGCCCTTTTTTCCTAAGCTAAGATAAAAATGTGTGAGCCGGAGGCTAAAAAACTGTGAGCTAGCTTACACTAACTCAGCTTAGAGGGAACACTGATTGTAACTTACAATTTGTAAGCCACTCTGAGATTCAGAGTAATCAGGTGGGGTATAAATCCAATATCTTCTTCTTAAGCATGTATTGTTCCCCTTTTCTTAAGTTCAGCCCTTGTGGACAGTTCTCTGTGTAACCCTCTGCTCTCCATTTTTTTTCTCTGCCCAGCTGTCCATCTGGGGTGACATGCAGGTCTGGCGCCAGGCAGCCACCCAGGTGTTCTTTGCGCTGGGCCTGGGTTTCGGCACCATCATCGCTTACTCCAGCTACAACCCGCGAGACAACAACTGCCACATTGACGGGTTGCTTGTCTCCATCGTCAACTTCCTCACCTCGGTGCTGGCCACGCTGGTCGTGTTTGCTGTGCTGGGCTTCCGGGCCAATATCATCGCCCAGGCTTGCATGGAAAGGTCAGTGGCTTCTCAGCCAAGTCCCACTCCTGTGGGGGTTTTTTGAACCAGTGGATGATGGCTTTATGTGAACAATCTTCCAAAGAGCATCAGCCTTGCTCGTGCAGCCCTTCTTGCTTTCCTTCTTCCCAACAAGGTCCTTGCTTCTTTACACTTCCTTTCCATATGAACCAGTCTCTTGTGCTTAGTTGCTGCACAAGCAAGGCTTCCAAATTCTGGAATTCCACCCCCCCCCCCCCCCATTTGGAATCATGATTGGCAGGATGAATTTCAAACACTGTTTGCTGGTTCAAATGTAAGAGTTATCTGTAATTGAGTGTGTATGTGAAAGTAATTAGTTAATGGGGAGGGACAGGGATTTTAGGGGGAGGTATTTGTGAGTTTCCTGCCTTGTGCAGGGGGTTGGGCTAGATAACCCTGGAGGTCCCTTCCAACTCTGTGATTCTAAGCAGGGGTCGTTTTGTAGAAAAATAGATGGTTTGTTATGGGATTGTTATGCAGCTGCACCTACTATTCAATGGACAAGGAGGTGGAACTCTCAGAAGGAGGAAGTGGAACTCTCAGAAAGGTTCAGGAGCTCCCACTGAATCTGAGCCCTGATTCTAAGTAAGCCTGAACCTCCTTTTTAATGTTCCTGACCTAGATGGCCTGATCTCATCAGATCCCGACAGCTAAGCATGGTTGGCCCTGGATAATATGTGGAAGGGAGACCACCAAGGAAGTCCAGAGTTGCTACTCAGCAGCAGGCAATGGAAAACCACACACTGTTTGTCTTTTGCCTTGTAAACCTCCGCAGGGGTTGCCATAAGCTGGCTGCAACTTGAGGGCCCCTTCTGCCACTACTCACATAGCAGGGAGGCATGGTTTGCTGTGAAGTCTGAACCATATGTCTCCCTGGGAAGCATATATATGTCTCTGTCACTCATATATAGGCATACAGAGTCTGCTTGCAAACAGCAACTGAGAGCCAGTTTGGTGCAGTGGTTAAGTGTGCGGACTCTTATCTGGGAGAACCGGGTTTGATCCCCTACTCCTCCACTTACAGCTGTCAGAATGGCTTTGGGTTAGCCATAGCTCTTGTAGGAGTTGTATTTGAAAGGGCAGCTGCTGTGAGAGCCCTCTCAGCCCCACCCACCTCACAGGGTGTCTGCTGTAGGGGGAGAAGATATAGGAGATTGTAAGCCGCTCCGAGTCTCTGATTCAGAGAGAAGGGCGGGGTATAAATCTGCAGTCATCTTCTTCTTAAACAAAAATTTACCCTGCTGATGTGTTGGAGCATCTTTTTGCATGTGCTGAAATCAGTAATTATTGCACCTGATTTCATTATCTTAAGATACATTAACAGTGCAGTCCCAAGCAGACTGAACACCCAGTGAAGTGAATGGGCTTAGTAGGGTGTAACTCTGTTTAGGATCACACTGTAAGGCTCACTCATCGAATAATGCCCCTTTTGCTATAGCAATTGTTTGCAAGGGGATTTCCCCGTGTGAAATTTACTTGCAAACGATTGCTCGATTGCACCGAAAGTGCATTATCCAATGTGTGTGAAAGCAGCTGATTTTACTGGCTACACTCTAATCTCATGCTCTTTGGTTTGTGGAAAGAGCGAGCCTAGAAATAACTTGGGCTTGAAAGAAAGATCCCACCGGCACATTCAGTAGCAGTGCTGCCAAGGAGAACAGCTTTGGTTTGAAACATGCAATGTGTTAAAGGCTGAGGGTTCAGCACCTCTCACGTCAGGGGAAAGTGCTAGTGTTAGCAGAACAAACGCAGAGGATTCAGCCCCAAGACTTTAGGCTGTGCAAAATCACTCCCACTTCTTTATCTAGAAGAAGATAAGACTTCTGACCCCTCCCTGCTTCCAATGTTTTGTTGTTCTTTTTTCTAGCAACATAGACAAGCTGTATCACCTACAATTCAGTGGCTCCCTCCCCCTTGAGCTACTCCCTGCCAGGAATGTCTCAACCGCTCAGTACAGCATCTGGTATCGGGGACTTCCCAATGAAACGGAGACACAGTTGCTGGAGTTGGGGATTGGGAACTGTCGTGTCGAGGATGAGATGAACAAGGTGATTATACAGGGGGATGCCATGGAGGGGCATAAGAGTCAGGCCATTGGCTGGTGCCTAGGCTGCATTACTCATGATCCACCTATCCAAATACAGTTAAACAGACAGGTATGGTGGCCTTTCAGGAACTTGGTGAACTTCCCATGTTGCTGCCTATCTGGGAATAGTGGCAGTGGGCCTAGCATGATGAGTCATGGCCGATGAGTCATGTTGGCTTAGTAATTATTGCACTTGATTTCGTTATCTTAAACTACATTAACAGTAGCTTACATGTAATGTAATTTCAAGCCCAAGTTATTTCTAGGCTCGCTCTTTCCACAAACCAAAGAGCATGAGATCTGAGTGTAGCCAGTAAAGTCAGCTGCTTTCACACACATTGGATAATGCACTTTCGATGCAATCGAGCAAACGTTTGCAAGTAAATTTCACATGGGAAAATGTAACAGTAGCTACATTAACATTAACATCTGGGTTAGAAATTAAACTGCAGGGCGAAGTTGTTAAGGAAAGCTGGGTAAAGTGGTTGACAGACTTTGGATACAGCATTGAGATGGAATACTGGGAAAAAATATGGAATCAAAACTTAAGGCTTACCAAATCCGCTGTATATAAAGAAAATATATACAAGATGATGTATAGATGGTATCTAACGCCGGAAAGGCTGAGTAAAATTTATCTTGAATACTCCAACAGCTGTTGGAAGTGCAGGAGAGTAAAAGGATCTCTATATCATATTTGGTGGAATTGTGAAATAGCGAAAAAATATTGGGCCCAAATTAATATGTGGATACAGAAAATATTAAAAATAAAAACGCGGCTTGCCCCTGAATTGTATTTACTTAATGTGTGTAAAGATAATCTCCCTAGACATGAAAAAAAAATATTGCTATATGCAATTACTACTGCGAGAATTCTTTATGCAAAATATTGGAAAGTATCAAAAGTTCCAGATAGAAATGAATTTATACAGAAATTGCTAGAGGTTGCAGAGATGGATATTCTTACTGTTAGACTAAGAGGAGGTAATTTACAAGACTGTAAAAAGACATGGAATAATTTGTATATTTGGGTAAATAATAAGAATTGATAATGGAAATAAGTTGTATATTACGTAACTACCCTCTATGCTCCTTAGGTTGAGGGGGGTGTTGGGTGTCGGTGTTGGGGTTGGTGGTGGATAGGTTTTATTACTTGTATACTGTTTATGGTTATATGGAAATACTGTTTATGGTTATATGGAAATGTCAATAAAACCTGATTTTGATTTTTTTTTAAAAAAAACATTAACATCTGGGCTGTTCTAGTTTGCTTTATTGCTTTCTTGTAGGTTTCTTGGAATGTTGAATGGGGATGTAAGAAAAGGACAGACATAATCAGGACCAAGTTTCTCTGTCTCTCAGATGATGACCGGGAAGGGGAGATTTTTCAGTCCTTTAATGCTTTATGTCTCATAGAATCATAGAGTTGGAAGGGACCATACAGGCCATATAGTCCAACCCCCTGCTCAATGTAGGATCAACCTAGAGCATCCCTGACAATTGTTTGCCCAGCCGCTGCTTAAAGACTGCCAGTGAGGATGGGGGAAGCTCACCACCTTTCTCGATAGCTGATTCCACTGTTGAGCAGCTCTCACTGTAAAAAAGTTTTTCCTAACATCCAACCAGTACCTTCCCTCCCCGCCCTTAATTTAAACTTCTTATCGCGAGTCCTTCTCTTGTTTCAAAAAGTCACATTCTGTCACAAGTGTGATAGCCAGGTGGTGTCATGTCAGACTACTTCTGGAAGACCCAGGTTCAAATCCCCCACTCCACTCTGGAGCTGGCTGGGTGATCTTGTGGCATTTGCGCTCCCCCAGTCTGTCTTTTTTTCCATATTTTTATTGTTTATTAATTAAAATATACAATTTTTCATTGTCTCATTGTTCCATTATACATTTTTCTTCCCCATCCCTCCCCCCTCAGTCTAAACTTCTTCCATCCAGGGGCATAGGGCTTGAAGCTTCCATTGAACGTCTTCCTTCCGTTCCTCTTTCATCCAGTTTAGGTAAAGCAACCATTTTTCTTTGATCCTTGATGTTTTATCTTCCCATGGCAAATCTCGGTTTATTATGTCCATTATCTCTGATTGAACAAATTCAAACAGATAATTATGCCGAGTTCTTTCTGTCCATTTATTTTTATCTTTCCACCCTATTGCTATTACTGCTTTACCTGCTAATACCATTGCTTTTAATCTTGATTTTTTCCCCTACTATTGCATTGCCTAAAGTGCTCATCAACATTAGCTCAAAATCTATATTTAGCTTAACATGAAAAAGCTTATTTATTGTTCTTACTATATTTTCCCATACTTTTAAAACTTCATGACACTCCCACCACATGTGGGAGTACCACCCTTTCACTTTTCTACAATGCCAACAGTTTGGGCTTAGTCCTGGAAACATATTAACTAAGGTGTAAGGGGTTCTGTACCATTTGGTATAACATTTTAGTTCAATTTCCCTAAACTTGTGTATTTTTATTCCCTTAATTCCTTCCATTAGTTTTTTAGCTTTTTGCTCTGTTATTTGAAATTCTGTACTCCATTTTCTTTGAAGGTGGGCTATTATTCCTTCTTCATCTGAGGTCATTTTGTTATAAATTACCCCTACCAATCCTTTTTTGGTTTTTTTCCATTAATTTATAAATCTCTTCTATTGGTTCTTCTATATTTGTCACTATTTTTAATTATTTTTTTAATTTTTGTGTATAAGCCTGCAGGTTTTAACCAGTATTTTGCACCTACTGCCTCCCCAAGAGCTTGAAATGGTTTTAAATATTTGCAGATAGCAAGTCCTGTACTCTACTATATCCTTTTTGTTAAAGTAGTTCCCCCCATCTATAGTCTATACCTTCCTCTTCCAAGGTTTCCAAAGGTGACCAACTGGATATTCGTTTTAACCATTTTGGCTGCCACTTTTTCCAGATCATTAATGTACTTTTCCTTGGTCCTGTATCCAATTTAAGCTCTCTAGCCCTTTTATTTGTAAAAAAACCAAATTTCCCTACCCCTTTGTTAGCTTCATTTTCAAACCTAACCCATTTCTGATTCTCTTCTCTTTCTATTTCTAATAATGCTTTAAGTTGAAAAGCTTCATAATAATTTATTATATCCGGTACTCCCCATCCTAGTTTGGAGTTATGATTATATACTACCTTTTTTGCAATTCTAAATTTCTTAGTACCAAAAATCCATTCTCGTATTTTTGTGTTCCAGATACTCATTTTTTGTTTGTCCATTTCTAATGGTATTGTTTGAAATAAATATAATAATTTTGGTATCCAAAACATTTTCACACTATTTACTTTAGCAGTTATACTCATGGTCTTCCTCCTCCATCCTTTCATATCTCTTGTTATCTTTTTCCATACCTTTTTATAATTTTTTTCCACTATCTTATTAGTATTTTTATAAATTTCTATTCCCAAATATTTAAATTTCTTGACTCCCATTCCTATTTTGGTTAACCTATTACTTTCCTTCCTTTCCTTTGAGTTCACATTATAATATATTATTTCTGATTTCCCCATATTAATTCTTAGCCCTGATATCGCTTCAAAATCATCTAGTATGATTTTCGTTTCCTTAATTCCCTCTTGGGGATTTGTTATAATCATAATTATATCATCTGCAAATAAATTAATTTTCATCTCCTCCTTGCCCATCCTGCATCCTTCTATCCTACCTGAATTCCTATTTCTTTCAGCCAATTGTTCCATTGCCATTATAAATAAGGCTGGTGAAAGTGGACAGCCTTGCCTTACTCCCTTTAAGATTGGAAATTGTTCCATATGTTCGTTGTTCACTCTTACAACTGCTGTACCTTCTCTGTAAATTCCCTGAATTGTATTTATAAATGGCTGGCCTATTCCATATTTCGACATTATGGACCACAAAAATTCATGGGACAGTGTATCAAATGCTTTGTATACATCTAATTTAAGTAATCCTAGTTTCTTCCCCTGGTTATGGCAAATTACATTTAATATATTTCTTATGGAGTGAGCTATACTTCTACCTGTCACAAACCCATACTGATCTTCTTTTATTATATGAGGTATTACATTTCACAATCTGTTTGCCATTATTTTAGCAAAAATTTTATAATCTTGATTTAATAAACTTATTGGTCTGTACGAGCCCACTTCTTGAGGATCCTTCTGAGGCTTCACTATTAAAGTTATTTTCGCTCTCCTCCAAGTATTAGGAGCCCTTCCTCCCTTTAAAATATTATTAAACACTATTTGCAGTTCTGGGGTCAATATTCCTTTCATCTCCCTGTAGAATTCTGCTGTAAAGCCATCTAATCCCGGAGATTTCCCAGTTTTTAACCCTTTTATTACCTCATCTATTTCTTGGATAGTTATTTCCTTCTCTAAGCTTTCTTTATCCTGATCTTTTAAATTTTTTCCAACTTGCTCCACAAATTCAACTATATCTTTTTTTGCATATAAAGTTTTATAAAAATCCAGGAAGGCTTCTCTAATCTCCTTCGTTGAATTTGCATGTATTTTTATACTTTTCACCCTGTGCTTATGCCTTCTATCCTTTAAATAATTTGCCAATCTCCTATTTGAGTTTATTGTGATCCTCTGAAATTCATTCCTTACCATAGTTTGTTTTTTCCAAAGTGCTATAGAGTCAAGAGAATCTAATTGTCTCTTAAGTTCTTTAATTAATTTTTGCCTGTCAGGGCAAAATTTCTTTGCTTGGTGTCTTTGTAACATCTCCAGTTCTTGTAATTTCCCTGTCTTATTGGAAAACCATTCTTTTTTATTTCCTTTTCCTTCATTATACATTGTCCCCTAATTACTGCTTTAGCTGCATCCCAAAGAATATCTGTGGCCACTGTCCCCCTATTTTCCTTAAAATATAATTGTAACCGATTTTCCATAATTTTTTATCTTTTTCTTTAGTCATAATCATATTATTATATCTCCATATTCTTTTAACCTGTTCACCTTTTATTTCTATTTCTATGCTCAATGGGGCATGGTCAGATATCCATATTGGATGTGTTGTTATTCTTGTCAATTCCCAGTTATTTGATCTTTGAAAGATTATATGATCTAAGCATGAAGCTGTTTTGTGCCTGCTTGAAAAGTGTTGGTTGGGGGGACTTCTGGTCTGGCTGGAAGACAGGCTGCAGCTCCCTAGATAAGGGAGATTTTATTTTCACAGTTCAGGGTATTACAGACCTCTGAGAGGGGAGTCTATGCCCATTAATCCTAGTTAAGGGTTAATCCAAGATGACATTTCTTTCCTTTTAAGCTGTTGATATTGATCTGGAAGAGTGGGGGAACTCTCTCCTTCAGATTTTGATATCCGGCGTTTGGATTTGTCAGCCATTCTCTGCTGTGATAATATAGTCATAAATTTGACTTAAGCCGGTCGAAAACCAGACACTCAATGACGGACGGACTTTAACTGACTTTAACTGCATGATAACGAGCCGGGGGCGTGAAGAATCTTTGCAAGGTACATTAATCTATTTTTATCTTCACTCTGAAAGACTTTGGGAGACTTGGAAACTATTCTAACTTGGAGTGGATTATAAACAGATGAAATAAAAAGCTACTGAATAAGAAATATTATTTTGTCAAGTTGGAACTCTGAAACTCTGAGAGTAAACAGCTGTAACAGAATTTAAAAACAAGAGGGGGAGTTCCCGGACGACGCACTAGTGAGCTCTGCTGAATATCCACTCTCATAAACTGTTGAATTTAAACAAACTGAACTGAATGAAGGCATAATTGGATAAAAACCCAGTCTGTGAAAACCAGAGGCAGTAAAAACAATAGCCTTGAAAGATAACTGAAGAAAGGATATATTGTTTTGGAATTCGGGGTTGCAGTTTCTTCATGAGCTTCGGAGGCTGCGAGATTTGGATGTGAGATCAGAGCAAGCTGTAGCAGGAAGTAAAAAGGACTGGCCAATAAAATAGAGTCTGTAAGGATTATAAAAGCTGTGACATCTGACCTTTGAACTAGGAAGGAATTGAGATCAAGAAAGACCTCTCTGGACTTGAGCTTTACCATAGAGAAAGAACGATTGCCATTTTAAAAGGGGGAAAAACTGCCAAATTTGTGAAAAATCAATATTTTTGCCTAGGAAAGTGGGAGGAAGACGAAATTAGTCTCATTTAAAAGAACTCATCTTAAGCTATTGGACTGGGTGCTGCATCCTAATTGGTGTTTTTTTTCAGGGTTTGGTGACTTTGTACATGTCAGAAGGAAGAGCAACTAGGGCAAGAACCCATTCATTAGACAAGATGCAGTCTCAATTTGATGCTCTGGAGGCAAAAATGTTAAAAGCTATGGAAAAATTGCAAGTGGCAAAAAAAAAAGACATTAAAAAAGAAATAGGAGATTTTAAAAAAGATATAGAGGGTTTCAAGGAAGAGATACAAAATAGAGTTGAGAAGGTGGAGGTGAAAGTGGCTGTGCAGGCCTCCTCCTTGTTAAAACTGCAAGAGAAGGTTATAATACATGACTGTAAGATGATGGAAACACAAGTTCGCCTGAGAGGGGTACCGGAAATGGAAGAGGCAGACTTAACGGGATACATGGTGAACAACATCACTGAATTCTTAGGTGAAGACCCTGACGAATTCAAGAGGATGCTGGATGGTGCCTATAGAGTCAACTCTGCATATGCAAAGAATAAAGGTTTGCCAAGAGACATTGTTATAAGACTAAGATCAAAAGAGATGGCAGAGAAGATTGTGAGTAAAGGCTACCAGAAAGCATGGGCTATAGAAGGGAGTAAAGTCAAAATAATGAAAGAGTTACCAAGACAAGTGATCAGTGACAGGAAGAAATACAAGAAGTTAACCGATCAGCTACGCGCAGAGGGTACAAGATATAGATGGATAATACCGGAAGGTCTTGGATTTGAACAACAGGGAAGAAGGATCACAATAAGAAGCGAACAAGAGATGCATAGCTTTTTTGAAGAAAATAAAGAATCAAAATCATAATGGAGTACAAATTACTATCTTGGAATATAAATGGACTAAATTCACCACAGAAAAGAAGGAGAACCTTTCATTGGATTAAAAAACAAAAATGCAATATAATTTGTTTACAGGAAGTTCATATACAACGCAAAGACAGTAAATTTTTGTGGAATAAAAATTTGGGGTTGGAATTTTTTTCACTAGCAGAACAAAAGAAAAGAGGGGTAGTCTTCTACATCAAAGAACAACTTGAGCCAAAATTAATCTTTAAAGATAATGATGGAAGATACATCGCTGTTGAGGTGATGATAGAGGCGAAAAAAACGCTATTACTAGGATTATATGCACCCAATGGAGCAAAAGATAAATTTTTTAAAGATATAAATTGACAATTGGATGAAAAGACATATGATCAGATTTTGATGATGGGCGATTTTAATGGGACAATACAAAATAAACTTGATAGATCAAGCCAAAAGAAGAATGAAAAAGAAGGGAAGCTACCCAAATCTTTCTTTGAATTGGTTAAACAAGAAAATTTAGAAGACATATGGAGAAAATTTAACCCTGAAGTAAAAGACTATACATTTTTTTCAGCGAGACATAGTTCTTTTTCGAGAATAGATATGATATGGGGTTCCCAAAATTTGGGCCTCATAACAAAAAAAATTGAGATTCTACCCAAGGTTTGGGCGGATCACAACCCAATATGTTGGTCTACAAAACTGCGAAAGAAAACAAGAAGATGGAGAATTAATGAGGATTTACTACAAGATAAAAGACATTGTATCATTTTTAGGAAAGGAGACTGCAGCGTTCTTCCAAATAAATGAAACGGATGACATTGAATTTCAAACAATATGGGACACTTATAAAGCAGTAATGAGGGGACTATTAATTACATTGAACAATAAAGATAAAAGAGCAAAGGAAGAAAAGTTGGCAACACTGCAAAAGGAAATAAATAATAAAGAAAAAGATTTGAAAAAAAGACCAGGGAAAAAGAAATTAATAAAAGAAATTACGATATTACAATCCCAAGTTAAGCATTTGCTGAACAAAGAGTTAGAATGGAATTTTAAAAATTTGAAACAGAAATCGTTTGAAAGTGCGAATAAACCTGGTAAATATTTAGCCTGGCAATTGAAAAAAAAGAAAGAAAATAAGACTATAAATAAAATCATGGCAAATGGGAAAGAAATAGTGGATCAAGAAGGAATTAAAAGAGAATTTTTTAAATACTATGCAAATTTATTTAAAGGTGTAAATATAAGCAAAGAAAAAATGGAAGAGTATCTACGGAATATCCAGGTGGCGCCTTTGACGGAATATATGAAAAAGATATTAAATGACCCAATAGAGAAAATTGAAGTAGAAGCAGCAATAAAAGCAATGAAAGAGGGTAAAGCCCCTGGGCCAGATGGATTCACATCAAAATTTTATAAAACTCTTACGGATGAAATAACACCCAAACTGTTGAAACTGTTAAATACAATAAGAGAAGAAGGGAAGATCCCAAGGACATGGAGGGAAGCTGCAATTTCTTTGATTCCTAAGGAAGATAAAGACATCACAAATGTAAAGAATTATAGACCAATTTCATTGTTGAACAACGACTATAAGATTTACTCAAGAATCTTAGCAGAGCGATTGAAACAATATTTGATCCATTTTATAAATAAAGACCAAGCCGGATTTCTTCCTAAAAGACAAATAAAAGACAATGTGAGAGCTGTCATTAATGCTGTGGAATACTCTGAGAAGCATCCAGAAAAGGAAGCGGCCTTATTTTTTGTTGACGCAGAGAAAGCCTTTGACAACTTGAACTGGGACTTTATGTTTGCGGTAATGGAAAAAATCAATTTAGGGGAACAATTTATAAAAATGACAAGAGCAATATATACAGATCAATATGCAAAATTGTGTATAAATGCAGATCTTACTAAAGAACTGAAAGTGAGTAAAGGAACAAGGCAAGGATGTCCGTTATCACCACTGTTGTTTATAATGACCTTGGAAATATTGCTACAACAAATTCAAAAAGATGAAGAAATAGAAGGTTTAAAAATTAGAAGATTCTCTTATAAATACAAAGCTTTTGCAGACGATATAGTGTTTATACTGGAGAATCCGATTCAAGTGTCACCATTGTTGTTAGCCAAGATAAAAGAGTATGGAGAACTAGCAGGATTGTATATAAACAAAGAGAAATCAAAATTCTTATGTAAAAATATGCAACCAAATAAAATAAAAGAACTACAAGAGGTGACGGGTTGTGAAGTCACAACCAAAGTTAAATACCTTGGAATAGAGATAACAATGAAGAATATTGATTTATTCAAAAATAATTATGAAAAACTGTGGTGCAAAATGGACAAAGATTTGATGAAATGGAATAGGCTTAATTTGTCCTTATTGGGTAGGATAGCTGCAATCAAAATGAATATTTTGCCAAGAATAATGTATTTATTTCAAACCATCCCGATTGTAAAAGATGCAAAACAATTTAACAAATGGCAAAGGAAAATCTCCGACTTTATATGGGCCGGAAAGAAACCAAGAATAAAGATGAAGATCTTAACAGATGCTAAAGAGAGAGGAGGTTTTCAACTTCCTGATCTAAGATTGTATCATGATGCAGTTTGTTTGACATGGATTAAAGATTGGATAATGCTGTTAGATAAAAAACCTTTATGGTTAGAAGCTCACGGAAATAAATTCGGCTGGCACGCGTATATGTATTATGGGAAGAATAAAATGGATGGTTTTTTCTCTCACCACTATGTTAGAAACACTTTACTAAGTACTTGGATAAAATATAAGAAATATGGGGACGAGAGAAAACCGCTGTGGATAGTGCCAGCAGAAGTAATAAAAATAACAGCTGAATCCGACGCTAAAAGAGAAATGTCATATAACCAACTGCTCAAGATTCGAGGAGATAAAATTGAATTAAAATCTTCGGAAGAGCTAGACAATAAATATGATTGGTTTCAAATGCAACAAATTAAAAGCTTGTTGGAAAATGATATAAAATCGGAAGGAATTAGACGAGAACAAACAGAATTGGAAAGGGTCCTGCTTGGTGATAATGAAAAATTGATATCAAAAGTATATAAGTTATTATTGAAATGGTCTACAGAAGAAGAAGTAGTAAAATCTCAAATGGTCAAATGGGCAGTCAATGTGAATAGAGAAATACAAATGGATGCATGGGAATACCTTTGGATGAAATCAATGAAGATATCAACTTGTCAGAGCATAAAAGAAAATTGTTTTAAGATGATGTACAGGTGGTATATGACCCCGAAAAAATTGGCTAAGATGAGCAAGAAAATGTCGGATAGATGTTGGAAGTGTAAAAAACATGAAGGTTCTTTCTTCCATATGTGGTGGACATGTGAAAAAGCGAAAGAGTATTGGAAGATGATACAACAAGAAATCTCCAAAATATTGGGTTACGACTTTAAGAAAATTTCAGAGACATTTTTGCTTGGATTACAATTAGAAAAATATCCAAAGGAAGATAGGACTCTAATTTGGTACCTGCTATCAGCTGCTAGGACATTGTATGCTCAGCTTTGGAAGCAAGAAAAAATACCGGATAAATGCGATTGGACTATGAAAGTTCTATCGTGGAGTGAAATGGATAAATTAACTAGAACATTAAGAGACTATGATTTGGAGATATTTAAAAAAGAGTGGAGGAAGTTTAAAGAATACATAGAGAAAGAGTCGAATGTAAGAAGACATTGGACAATTTTTTAGTAATATTGGGGGGGAAAAAAACGAAGAAGCAAGAAGGGGGGGGAAATATATATATAATTTTGATTAGTCAGATGTATCTTTAGTTTTGAATTAGAATTTATAACCTCGGGGAAGTCTATATTGGAGGGAGGGGGGATTGAAAAGTCATATGGGTTAGTATTGAAGCAACGAAGGGAAATTAAGTTCTGTAACCATATGCTATCAATAAATTGGTAAAACACGAAAAGTGTTGGTTGGGGGTTCAAACCTAAGGCTTCGTATGCTTCTATCAAATTCCACTTTTTCCACATGATTGTCTTGTCTTTAGTAACATCAGTGTTAAAATCTCCTGCTATTATTACTTCTCCTTCAGAGAACCTCTGTGACTTTTGTAAAACCTTTACTAAAAAATTTTTCCCTCCTTTGTTTGGGGCATAGATATTTATCAATGTTATAAATCTATTTTGAATGGAGCATTTAGCCAAGAGATATCTTCCTTCCCAGTCACTTAACGCATCTATAAATTTAATATCATTCCTTTTGTGTACCAAAATTGCCACTCCCCTTGCTTTTGCTGTATTTCTTGCTTCAGTCAGAACCTCCCACCGTGGGTCATTAAATAATGGTTTAATATCCCTTTTGGCTTTGTGTGTTTCCTGTAAGCACATAATATCTATACTTTGCTGCTTTATAAGTCTAGCAAGTCTATACCTTTTGAGATTAGAACTTAAGCCATTGACGTTCAATCAAAGCATTTTCAACATTCTAACCATATTCTTTTACAGTAAGATTCTCCCAACCCTCTGGATGAATGTTTACTTTTTTTATCTTTCCCTTCCCATTTCCCAAGTGCCCACCCGCCTCCCCATCCCCACCCACCTTCCCCTGACATAGAGCTTGTAACTGGGGGTGATTCCTCATCCTCTCTCTATGCCTTTAGGTATGCACATCCCACCCCTCCTTCATACTTAATTATATCCTTTTTTTTTTAACTTAAGAATGCTTTATTGAGTTAAGAAGTGCGATACAGATATAACAAACGAAAACCATGAATATGCATCAAATATCAAATATCAAAACATGACACCATGAAACATTACAGAGCGCAGTTACGAAAGTAATTGACAGGACATCAATATAGTGTGGTATGAGGCATTGGGGATTCTATTATCAGCATAAACTTTATCAATGAAAGGTCGCCATTTTTCTATAAAATTTGAGGAAGCAATTTGTTGGGAACGATGAGGGCCTAAGTCATAAGTGAGCTTATCCAGTGCAAAATAATCCCACAATTTTAACCACCAAGTTTGTCGTGAGGGAGGAGAG
The DNA here is from genome assembly GCF_032191835.1 of Heteronotia binoei. Classification (NCBI taxonomy): domain Eukaryota; kingdom Metazoa; phylum Chordata; class Lepidosauria; order Squamata; family Gekkonidae; genus Heteronotia; species Heteronotia binoei. The sequence goes on from NC_083237.1 coordinate 29,172,205, forward strand.
TGTTGTTTCCAAACTAGAGCTATTGCAAATTTAGCAGCCACAAACATGAGTGAGATCAATCCCTCTGCAGATTCGGGGATATTTGAGTTATCTAGAAGATTTAAAAGGGCAAATTCGGGCGTAAATGGAGGAGAGTATGATGTGAGTTCTTGTACTTCTTGATAGATTTGTCTCCAAAAGCTATTTATGATTGGGCAGTGCCACCAGGAGTGGAGAAAAGTGCCCCTCTGTCCACAGTTCTTGAAACAGAGGGGTGAGATGGAAGACGAGTGCGCTAGCTGCACTGGGGTACGGTACCATCGTGTGAGGACTTTAAGGGCTTGAAGTTGGACATTCATTGCTTTCGTTTTATATATGGAAGAACCCCAGATGGCTCGCCATTGCTCCTCAGTTAGTTCTATCTGCAAATCTCGAGCCCAGGCACCTTGATAGGAGTGCGGCTTTGCATTAAGGGGGCTGAGTAGCAATTGATATATTTTTGATATCAGTCCTTTGATCGGGATTGAATCACCAAATAGGATCTTTTCAAAGCCAGCAAGGTGGACGCGGAGAGGGGGACTGAAGGAATGTGTATCTAATAAATGTTTAAGTTGAAGGTATTCGAACCAGGGTAGTCGAAGGTCAGAGTCAGCCTCCAGAGTCACTTTATCTTTCAGTACCCCCTTAAGAAGAACATCAGCAAATCGGGTCAGTCCTAGACGTTTCCATTGCATAAACGAGTCTTTACTCAGCGCCGGAGCGAACCAGGGCTGTCTAACAAAAGTGGTTAAGGAGGAGGTCGGGGGAGCTAACTTATTACTGTGTTTACGCCAAACCTGCAGCATGGAGGCCAAAAAAGGGTTCGGAGAAGAAGAAGTTTTGACGCGCTTAGACACACACCAGAGTTCCTCCTGGAAAGAGGGGGCCCTGAGATAAAAATCCTCGATCGACTTCCAGTCCGCCACGTAGGAGGACCTATAATATTTCACCAAATTAGTGAGGATAATAGCATCATGGTAGTTTGAAATATCTGGGACAGCTAATCCACCCAGCGAAATAGGCCGTCTACTTGAGGCAAAGTTGAGCCTTGGCTTCCGATGCTGCCACACAAATTCATTTATTTGGGATTGCCATTTATGCAGCAGAGAGGCTGGAACACACAGAGGGACCGCCCGTAAATAGAACACAATCTTAGGTAGAATTAATGATTTAATTAGATAGATACGCTCCAAAAGGGTGAAAAAATTTTTCCCCGAGTGGGATAGGAGAGAATTGATAGATTTGGAAATTTCTGTCTGGTTAACGGTTGGGAGAGTAGTGAAGTCTAATGGGATGTGAACACCAAGGTGTTTCCAAGATTTTCTAACCCATTTGTATTGGTAGTGCTTGCTGATAAAAGAAATAGAGGTAGAAGATAGGGTAATGGGGTGCAAGAGAGATTTATCAAAGTTTATGGTGAGGCCTGAGGCGATAGCGAAGTCTGAAAGATGAGAGTGAGTTGCTGGAAGTGACGAGGAAGGGTTGGTAAGATACAAGGTTATATCATCTGTGAAGAGACTAACTTTAAAAGCTTCGGTCCCCACGAGAATACCATGGATGCGAGCATCGTTCCTGATTTTGATGGCCAACGGCTCAATTGCAAGAGCGAATAGTAGGGGCGAGAGAGGGCAGCCTTGCCGTGTGCCTCTAGACAGACTGAAAATAGCTGAGTTTAAGTTGTTAATCCGAAGTAGTGCTGAAGGAGAGAGATAGAGGGAGTCAATAAGAGTACGAAATTTGGGACCAAAATTCATTCTTTCTAGTAAGGAGTGCAGGTAGAGAGGTTCGACTGAGTCAAAGGCCTTCTCTATGTCTATAGATAGGATGCAGGCATCCTGAACAGCTTTGGTTTTGCAATGATGAATCAAATTCAGTGTTTTTTGGGTGACATCAGTTAAGTCACGACCAGGGATGAAACCCGACTGATCAGAGGCAATATAATTTGCCATAAAACTATTCAGTCGCCTTGTTAAGATGCTAGTAAAAAGTTTGTAGTCGGTGTTTAAAGAGATATCGGTCGGTAAGACTTGGGGTCTGATTCATCTCTCTCTTTTTTGTGTAAAACAATAATTTTGGCAAGACTCCCAAGACTGAGGGACTGAGCCAGAATCGAGAATATAGTTAAAAAGAGATAGTAAGTAGGAAGATAATGTAGAACTATAAGCTTTATAAAATTCAGAAGTGAAGCCATCCAGACCTGGCGATTTGTTTGTGCGCAATGATTTGATGGCTTCAGCAAGTTCCAGCTCATCAATGGGGCGGTCAAGACACTTTCTGTGGGCTTCTAGCAAAGTGGGGAGTGTAGTAACGGATTGAAAAAACTCAGAGATCGCTTCAGGTGGTGGGTTCTTGGATTGGTATAGAGAAGAGTAGAATTGACTAAAAATATCTAAAATAGACTTTGAAGAAGTGCGTACAACGCCTTCGCGATTTCTGAGACCCTTCACATTCTGCTTGCTGTTTGGCTTTCCATGCTAGAAGCCTATGAAATTTTGGGCCCCGATAACAAAAGGCTTGTTTGGTAAATAGCAGATTACGTTTGATTTTTTCAGTATCCAGGGCCTCTAACCTTTTCCTTTCCTCTTGCAAGTGCTGAAATGTTTTTTTGCTGCAAGTGCGTTTATGTTGGAGTTCAAGATCTTTGATTTTCTCAGTCAAGAGGTTAATAAGATGTTGTTTTTTCTTTTTTTGGGTGGCAGCCAATGCAATAATTTTGCCTCTTAGGAAGGCTTTGCACGCATCCCAGACCGTTTGGGAAGGGATGTCATCAGAAAGATTGTGGCTAAAAAATTCCTTAATTTCCTGTTCGATTAGGTTGAAAAGTTCTTTATCTAATAATAAATAATTGTCAAGTCTCCAGGAAAAGCTACGGTCATATTGTACAGTTTTCTTAATAGAGCAGATAACTGGCGCGTGATCAGACCAGAGTTTTGGTTCAATTGAGGCATCTACAAGAGCATTACAAAGAGAATCAGAAATAAATATATAATCAATGCCCGTGTGAGTTTGATGCTGCGAAGAGAAATAGGTAAAGTCCCGCTCATTTTGATGGAGAAACCTCCAGGAGTCTGTAAGCCCCATTTCTGGCATTATTTTATTCAAGCCTGAGGGGGAAAAGCCTCGTCTGGGGGTGGAGTGGAGAGGCGAATGTTCCGATTTTCTGTCTAGCCGAGTGTCCATAAGGAAATTAAAGTCAGCTCCGATAATTAAAGGGCCTTCCTGAAAAGCTTTTAATTTGTTCATAATCTCCCGGATAAATTCTAGTTGTCCCGAATTAGGCGCATAAATGGCAGCTAGGGTTGTGATTTCGTCATTGAGTCTACCCTTAACAAAAAGAAATCTACCACGTTCATCTATCTCAGAGGCCAAGCAAGAAAACTGAACTGAACGTGAGAGTAAAATGGCAACCCCCCTGGCATGAGAGGAACCAGAGGCTGTGAAAGACACAGGAAAATGGGCAGAGCGAAATAGGGGATTAATGTCATTGCATAAGTGTCTCTTGTAGAAAGATAATGTCTAGAGCACGTTTCTTCAACCCTGAGAGGATGCGTCTAGATTTGATTTTGCTATTAAGCCCTCGACAGTTCAGCGAAAAGATTTTTAGGTCCAGGGCCATTTAGGTCAAAATATATGGATTATAAATTAGGTCTCCCGTCAGGGACAAAGGACGGAGACGATAGACAATTACAATGCAAGATCCATAGCAGGGAAATGCAGTATGAGACCTCATGACTATGAAAAAGGATGGTTTGTATGTGAGTGAATGTAGGACAGTGTCCCAATCTATGATTACTGCGGGAATATAATGGGATATTGGAAAGGTACTAATTGCTATAACAGGGCTAAATAGAAATAGTAGTTTAAGCCAACTTGGCGGGCCTTTGAGAAAGAAAAATGACGAGCACAGGAGAAAAAGGGCCACTGATCCAAAAAGCAAGCCCATAAAACATGAAGGCATATACATTTTGTTCCTAGGACAAATGAACTGCATCAGTGTCAAATCAAACAAACAAGAACTAGAAAAAAGGCAAAGAAACCTATACAGAACTAATAGACAACCATGTGATATCCCTAGTTGAACAGCAGATGGCGTACTAGAGTAGCAGCATAAGTGGTAACCAGCATATCTAACACTATAATACAAGTAACAGCAATAAGTGTACCTCATCCCCATCCCCATCCCCCCTCCCCCTTTCTCTGTCCCCTCTGTATATAAATGATGGTCAAAGATAGATTGGAAAGATGTCTGCAGGGGGACAGAACTCCCATCGGATACATTAAATAACAGAACCAGTAACCAGCACATGGGGAAAACCCGTGGGTCCCAGGAAACCACCCAAGACCGGGATCCTTGTACCCTTCCACTACACATTCCCCTCATTCTTGAGAGCTGGAGAGCCAAGCCCCACTCTACCCTCACCCCCCCCAACCCTTCCTCAGATGTTAATTATCATATAAGACAAAGCTTTAAAGTAAGATAACATAAGATAACAACGCAGGTTTATGATGAGTTTACTGATTGCAGTGACTGTATAAAGTCCGGAGCCTGGGCTGGTTCATGCGAACGGGCGGAGATTTTACGATCCTTAGGCGGTGACACGAAGGTCCATTTTCGCTTTTGTGACTTACGATCCAGCTCCATCGGAACATCTATGTTGAGTGACTGAAGTAGATACAAACCAGCTTTAGGGTCTTCAATAGTCCAGCTTTTCCCTTGGCGATGTATGACAAGTCTGCCTGAGGGCGACCATCTATAGCGGATGCTTGCTGCGGCCAGCTTTTGAGCAATAGGTTTGAGGAAATGCCTATTCTGCAGGGTTTCTGCTGATAGATCTGGGAAAGGAAGTATTTTCTTATCCTTATAGGGAAGACCATTAAGGTTTCTGGCAGTGTCTAATTATATCCTTACCTTATGACCTTTTATTTCATTTTATGAATACTTCCCTTTTCTTATGTTTTGTCCTGATGTGTAGAGGGTTCTCCTTCCTCTTGTTCCAATAATGAAGTCTCCTCCATCGACTGGGAACCTATGTCTCCTGGGTCGATTCCAAACTTCTCTAGTAATTTCACTGCTTCAGCTGGATTTCTTGCCATCAGTCTTTTCCCTTCTCTGAAAATTACTATAGAAGCTGGATAAATCCATGTAAACTGTATTTTATTCTGGAAGAGCCTCTCAGCATAAGGTTTCATTAAGCTCTTTTCTTGCAATGTTTCCTGACAGAAATCTTGCCTTACAAACACCTTTTTTCCTTTATAATCCAATTGTTTATTTTTTTTAGAGCTAGAAATACTTGCTGTTGTAATTTCTCCCTTGCAAATTTAATTATCACGAGGCGTGGTTCCCCCCCTCTTCTCCTACTCCGCAATCTGTGAACTCGTTCTATCTGCTGTTCATTTATTTTTATTCCTTGCTCTGAAATCCATTCTACCGTGCTCTTCTCTAGGTGTTTAGGATCCACTTCTTCTGAAATCCGCTGTACAATTAGATTGGCCCTTCTATTTCTGTCCGAAAGCTCAGTAATTTGTTTCTTCAATTGAGTAATCTGCTCCTTATTCTCTTTTGTGGCATTTCCAGCTCTTAATGCCATTTCTTTAACTCCTTTCAATTCCATATTTAATTGGGAGACTTCTTTCCTCACCTCTTCAATTTCTGCTCTTATCTTCTCATTAGATTCTAACATTAAATTTTGGAATTGCGTCATTTGCTCCGACAGCCCTTTCACGGTCGTCGCCATTTTAGACAATCAAACACTGTTAGTGTCGACTCCTTATCTTGAAAGTTAAATAAAAGTTTCCTTACGGCACGCAGCAGCTGAATTTTCAGGTCAGACTCCTCTTTTATCTTCACGCTGTAATAGAGATGTTTACATTCCTTTTAGGTCGTAAATCTTTTTCTTTCTTGGAGGGGGGAAGGCTTCGGCTTCTTACTCCTTAGAGCATGCGCACACCCTCTCCTCCTCCCCCAGTCTGTCATACCACCCGCCATCCTCCCCCACAGTGATCTGAACGGTGATCTGAACAGTGATCTGAACTGCCTTATCGGGTCCACTAATTTACCCCAATCTGTATTATTAGTCCGCCACGTTGTTATACTATACTGTATTGTGTGCTATGTTAATTGTATTTACTGGCTTTTATTGATTTTTATTGGTTTTATTACATTGCAGTTATTGCATTATGTGTTGATTTTATATGTACAGTATGTCACAGAAGTGAGTACACCCCCTCACATTTTGTAAATATTTAAGTATATCTTTTCATGTGCCAACACTGAAGAAATGACATTTGGCTACAATGTAAAGTAGTGAGTCTGTAGCTTGTATAACAGTGTAAATGTGCTGTCCCCTCAAAATTACGCAACACACAGCCATTAATGTCTAAACTGCTGGCAACAACAGTGAGTACACCCCTAAGTGATAATGTCCAAATGAGGCCCAAAGTGTCAATATTTTGTGTGGCTACCATTATTTTCCAGCACTGCCTTAACCCTCTTGGGCATAGAGTTCACCAGAGCTTCACAGGTTGCCACTGGAGTCCTCTTCCACTCCTCCATGATGATGTCACATAGCTGGTGGATGTTAGAGACCTTGTGCACCTCCACCTTCCGTTTCAGGATGCCCCACAGATGCTCAGTAGGGTTTAGGTCTGGAGACATGCTTGGCCAGTCCATCACCTTTACCCTCAGCTTCTTTAGCAAGGCAGTGGTCGTTTTGGAGGTGTGTTTGGGGTGGTTTTCATGTTGGAATACTGCCCTGCAGCACAGTCTCCAAAGGGAGGGGATCGTGCTCTGCTTCAGTATGTCACAGTACATGTTGGCATTCATGGTTCCCTCAATGAACTGTAGCTCCCCAGTGCCAGCAGCAGTCATGCAGGCCCAGACCATGACATTGCTACAGAGGTTGAAGGGATGGGGGGGCCAGCCTGTCAGTGCTCAGACCATACGCCGCATGCTGCATCAAATTGGTCTGCAGGTCTATCGTCCCAGAAGGAAGCCTCTTCTAAAGATGATGCACAAGAAAGCCCGCAAATGGTTTGCTGCAGACAAGCAGACTAAGGACATGAATTTCTGGACCAAGATAAACTTATTTGGTTCAGATGGTGTCAAGCGTGTGTGGCGGCAACCAGGTGAGGAGTACAAAGACAAGTGTGTCTTGCCTACAGTCAAGCATGGTGGTGGGAATGTCATGGTCTGAGGCTGCATGAGTGCTGCCGGCACTGGGGAGCTACAGTTCATTGAGGGAACCAGGAATGCCAACATGTACTGTGACATACTGAAGCAGAGCATGATCCCCTCCCTTCAGAGACTGGGCCGCAGGGCAGTATTCCAACATGATAACAACCCCAAACACACCTCCAGAATGACCACTGCCTTGCTAAAGAAGCTGAGGGTAAAGGTGATGGACTGGCCAAGCATGTCTCCAGACCTAAACCCTACTGAGCATCTGTGGGGCATCCTGAAATGGAAGGTGGAGGTGCGCAAGGTCTCTAACATCCACCAGCTACGTGACATCATCATGGAGGAGTGGAAGAGGACTCCAGTGGCAACCTGTGAAGCTCTGGTGAACTCTATGCCCAAGAGGGTTAAGGCAGTGCTGGGAAATAATGGTAGCCACACAAAATATTGACACTTTGGGCCCCATTTGGACTTTATCACTTAGGGGTGAACTCACTGTTGTTGCCAGCAGTTTAGACATTAATGGCTGTGTGTTGTGTAATTTTGAGGGGACAGCACATTTACACTGTTATACAAGCTACAGACTCACTACCTTACATTGTAGCCAAATGTCATTTCTTCAGTGTTGGCACATGAAAAGTTATACTTAAATATTTACAAAATGTGAGGGGGTGTACTCCTGTGACATACTGTATGTGATCTGCCTTGAGCCCTCTTGGGATAGGGCGGAATATAAATGAACCAAAATAAATAAAGAATGAATGAATGAATATAAAATGGACATGCTGTTTGTATGCAAAAAACAAAACAGGGAACATCTTCCAGCTTGGAGCAAAATAGCCATATTCTTCCTGTGGCTAGGCATCATCATCTGATAGTGAGAGAGTGACTTTTCCAAGGCAGACTTTTTGATTCTTGCCTTTGGGGCCACTTTATGATCCTTTGTAGATGCCGTTTGCATTTATGGTCAGCTTGTGTCAATAAATTCCATGTGTGGTATAACAGTGTATTTCATTGGTGGCACGCCACATCACATCCAAAGTATTTTGAATGCAGGCTCCCTCTACCTGCCAGAATATGTCTTTCTCTACCACTGAATGAGCTCTGCTTCTCTCTAGCCCTGCCCCACTCCTCCTCCTTTCTTGTGGCCTGGCTTTTGGGCTCTTTTCAACCTCTCTTTATTTCCCGGATTGCCTGGTGTGACCATCCATTAACACATTAATTCAGCACTGCCTGTCCCCTTAAAAAAGAAAAGAAAAGTGAAAGCATTGTTCAGGCAGAGTGGACAAAAGTGGCACCATGACTGGCACAGGGGGCAGCCAATTTGCACTTTGCTCAGCTGAGTGTGGGAGGTAGCTGGCTTTGTGATGGCCACCACGGTCAGCCCAACCAGCCCTCTGCAAAGTCAGAAGAATCAGTTTATTTGAGGCTCAATTCTGTTTGGAAGTTGTGCCCCTGTCTGAAGAAGAAGCAGGACCAGATCTACATGGGGTTTTTTTTTTTGGGGGGGGGGGAATTAAAAAACGATGCCCCTTTATGGGCCATTCTATCTTATGGTCCCATAGAATACAATGGACTCCATATCCAATTTGGCACCCCCCCTGCCCCCCCCCAGATCCAGCCCTGAGAAGAAAAAGAAGATATGGGATTTATATCCCGCGCTCCACTCCAAATTTCAGAGTCTCCGAGCAGCTCACAATCTCCTTTATCTTCCTCCCCCACAAAAGACACTCTGTGAGGTGGGTGGGGCTGAGAGGGCTCTCTCAGCAGGTGCCCTTTCAAGGACAACCTCTGCCAGAGCTATGGCTGACCCAAGGCCATTCCAGCAGCTGCAAGTGGAGGAGTGGGGAATCAAACCCGGTTCTCCCAGATAAGAGTCCGCACACTTAACCACTACACCAAACTGCCTCTGAAAAAGGGATGCTTGGAATCCACAGCTAGTTTGGCCCTCAAGTACATATGTCTGTGTTCAACCAATGCATGCTGCAGGATGTTAGTCAGTGCCCCCTCCCCTGCCCACACGGTTTGTTTGGATGATTTGGCCTGCAGTTAACTGAGCCCACAAAGGGTAATAGCACAGGGTTGAAAAGGCAGGGAGACAATAGGCCTCCCTCTGAACTAACTCTAGGTCTGTGGGTCTTCTGGCTGTTGTCCCGGAGTGGCACAAACTCCCAACAATCTGTGCCACAGGGCAGCCATTCATAAAGCATCTCCTCTGTTTGGTTTATACTTGGTGCATGCCAAGATGAGTGACTAATTCCCAGGTTCTCCATCTCTCTCTCTCCACAGGGTGTAGAAGGCACAGGCTTGGCCTTCATCGCTTTCACCGAGGCCATGACCCTGTTCCCCACAGCCCCGTTCTGGTCCGTGCTGTTCTTTTTCATGCTCCTCAACTTGGGGCTCAGCACCATGCTTGGAAACATGCAAGGGATCATCACCCCTTTGCTGGACAACTTCCAGAGCCTCCACCGGCGGAGAACCCTCTTCACAGGTATGGCGGGGCCCAGGAAGGATGGGGCGTGGCTGCAGGGAGCAGTGTCCCCTGGGTACCTCAGCACCTGAGCTACACTTGCAGGAGAGCCAAGCACAATGAGTCCTGAGGGTCTAGAATGGATTGTGCCATTTAAGACTAGGGAAGGAGGTTGCACTTTGAAGTACAAAAACTCTCTGCAAGTAGAAAAGTTGCACAGCAAGGTGAAGTGAATTAGAATCTTTCTCCCTGATGTGTTGTTAGATTTCAGAGACAGGGAGAGGTTTTTTCATGTGCTGGAAGCATTTAAGAACTAGGTCCCCTGCCCTGCAGTTTTAAGTGGTACAGCTAATGTCTTAGCATTCTACCAGCTCATTCTACTTTGTACGGTTGAGGGCCTCCTCATGCACAAAATGGTGACAGAATTCCAGGTTGCACAAGTTGAAGCCACAGGTGGATTTTTGAATGCTCTACTCTGTTTCTAAACAGAAAACATCCTGACATGTCGAAAACAATGCTCCCTCTAAGCTATGGAGTCTTGTGAGCAAAAATTCTACTTCTTGAGCTACTGGCATTAAAATTGTGAGTGAGTGATTGGGTACTGCATAAATTAGTTTGTTCTGGGGCCCTGCTTCCTGCGCTAAGAAAAAATGTATGAGCTGGAGGCTAAAAAACTTATGAGTTACTCACACTAACTAAAAACTAGGCTAAAAAACTTATGAGTTACTCACACTAACTCAGCTTAGAGGGAACACTGATTGTAGGCTGATTGTAGGCTTGGCAATCCCCAGGTCCCAGCGGGGGTTCTTCCACTTTCCCGGATTCCTTCCTGCCCCCAGTCAGCTGGCCAGCAGGAGGAAGCCCCGCCCCCAGAGGACCATGTGCCTTTCAACCTCCGGAGGCTTCAGTCTCCAATTGAAAGGCTTCCTCTTGGGATGGTGTGTCTGTGTTACTTCGAAGAAATTGGCAGCAACTCGTGAGTAGAGAGGCCAATCCCTCACTTCAGAGTCGCCAGAAAAGTGGGGGGGGGGAGGGAAACGTCTGCTGAGCACTTCATTATTCCCTATGTGGAGATCGATTCTCATAGGGTATAATGGGGAATTGATCTGGAGGTTTCGGGGGCTCTGGGAGAGCTGTTTTTTGAGTTAGAGGCACTAAATTTTCAGTATAGTATCTAGTGCCTCTGCCCAAAGTACCCCCCAAGTTTCAAAATGATTGAACCAGGGGATCCAATTCTATGAGCCCCCAAAGAAAGTGCCCCTATCCTTCATTATTTCCTATGGAAGGAAGACATTTAAAAAGGTGTGCTGTCCCTAGCACCAGTAGTGATTAGGTATAATGATTTACTGGACGAAAGAGATAAACTGAGACAAAAGGAGCAACTAGAATCCCGGGGAGTGAAGATAGACTGGTGGAATATGTTGCAGATTACATCAAAATATAATAAAGATAAACTATTAGGCTTCACGAAACAAAATTTTGATTTTGATAAAATTTTATTGGTAGAAAAGCAAAAGATAATTAAGAAGGTTTATAATTATTTTCTACAAATTAAGCTGGAGGATGAAGTAATTAAGGAAACAATGCTGAAGTGGGCAAATAATTTGGGAAAATCCATCACGCTAGATCAGTGGGCGCAATTTTGGAAAAATAATTATAAGGTGATCAAACCGATTAATTTTAGAGAGAATGCTTTTAAACTTTTTCACAGGTGGTATGTTACACCTGTACAACTGAATAAAATAAATCCAATCTTCTCCCCGAAATGTTGGAAGTGTAGGACTCGGTTAGGGTCGTTTTTTCATTTATGGTGGACCTGTGAGCTAGCCAGAAGGTATTGGAGAATGGTACATAAACTAATAATAGAGATATTAAGAGTTAATATTACTTTGAAACCAGAGATAATGTTACTTTCGATGGTCCGAGATGAGCTCCCACGAGAAGATGAATATATAATGATATATATTGTGACTGCGGCTAGAATTCTTTATGCCGCGGTCTGGAGACAGAAAAATGTTCCACAAAGGGATGATTTAATTCAAAAAATACTGAATGTAGCAGAAATGGATATTCTATCAAATATGGTTAAAGGCTTATCGAAATGTGATGCCACAAAGAAATGGGAAAAATTTTATTTTTGGGTAGGAAACAACTGATTGCTTAGATACCGCCTGTTAACTATTGGTTTGGTGTATGTTAAATTATAATGGAAGTTGAGATGTTTGATTTTATATGGAGAAGGATAGATTAGTAGAATGTGTATAGTAAACTTAACAATGTGATTTTTTTTTTAATGTAATTTCAATGTGCTCAATCACTCTCTATCTGGATATTTTTTTTTCTCTCTTTTTGTTTTGTTTTTGTTTTTGTTTATTCTTTTTTACTTCTTATGGCAAAAAAAAAGAGAGGGTGTTTATGTGTGGAAAATAACAAAATAAAAATTAAAAAAAAAAAAGGTGTGCTGTCCCTTTAAATGTGATGGCCATAGTTCTCTTGGAGTTCAATTATGCTTGTCACACCCTTGTTCTTGGCTCTGCCCCCAATGTCTCCTGGCTTCACCCCCAAAGTCTCCTGGCTCCAGACCCAAAGTCCCCAGATATTTCTTTAATTGGACTTGGCAACCCTAATTGATTGTAAATTACAACAGCAGGAAGGGCTTGTTTCTGAAAGAAGGTAGTCAGAAAATGTGACCTATGCCTCTTCTCTTTCCCACCCTTGAATTCAAAATGGTCCAGGCCAGAATTTGAACCCCTTTTGTGTAACATGTGAGAGGGCTGAGGTTGGTGCTTTCCAGTGGGAGGCATGGCCTTGGGGAGAGGCAAGGTTAGTCAGGACTTGACCTCTGATACCTGTTTTTCAGGCTCAGCCATGGATTAATAAGAGTGCCTCTGAGCAGGTGGGCTCTCTCTTCACCACTTCATAACTGCAACCAACCTTTGCACAGAGATGGATTTAGGAAATTAAGGACATCCAGGACAGGATGCGATTCCCAAGCAGGCTGGAGCCCCAGCATTTATTTTCTGTATTCCTTGTGTTTCCGGTGGATGGTGGGGTCTGTTGTCCAGTCTGCTGATGTGGGGCCTCCTCTCCCTTCTTCTCCCTACAGTGTTATGCTGTGTTGTTGGGTTCCTGTTTGGCCTGCCTTTCGTTCAGCGTTCTGGCAGCTACTTTGTGTCCATGTTTGATGACTACTCAGCCACCTTGCCCCTCCTGATTGTTGTGGCTTGTGAAGCTTTTGCTGTGGCCTGGATCTATGGGGCTGACAGGTACGTTTCTATCCTGCCTCCCGACTGGGTCTAAGCATCTGCCAGTTTGACCTTTCTCTTTTGGTTGATGGAGTCTACACCGTTGCCTCAGAGTGGATCAGACACCCTTGTCTTTCCATTTGATACGCTATTGGCCACGTTTGCCCTGTTGGCTCAGTGGCAGAGCACTTGCCTTGCATGTAGAAGGTCCCAGGTTCAATCCCTGGCATCTTCAGCAATTTGGGATCTTGAGCTATAGGGCTGGGAAAGGCTTCTGCTTTAGACCCTGGAGAGATGCTGCTGATTTGAGCACACAATACCAAGCAAGGTGGGTTGGTGGTTTCCCTCTGTATAAGGCAGCCTCAGATAGCTTTGGGGACTTAGCTGTCAGGCATCTGCCTCACATGGTGAAAGTCTGAGGTTGATACAGACATCTCCCTTTAAAAGATTTAAAGCAGGAAGTGCTGGGAAAAGACCTTTCTCTGCCTGAGGCCCAGAAGAACCACTGCTAGTTAGAGTAGGTAGTACTGAGCTAAATGGATCAACTCTGTGTAAATGTCCAGAGATTGTCTGCCAGCTATCACTGGGCTGCCTGCATCAGCTTCCCTCCCCATCACCTGGAGGGTGGGGCTCTGGCCACTGCCACAGTACAACCACAAGCCCTCACCTCAGCCCAAAGTGGTGATTGGCCAGTTGCTTCATGGCCCAGGGGGTGCCTCATGTCTGTCCTGCCCCCAAAAGTGGGACAGAGCCAAATGGAACATTGAGGTGATCACCATGGCAACAAGAGCCAAGCAAGACTTCTCACAAGGTCTGGCGGGGCTAGGCCTTATATAGGCCAAGGGCTAAGGAGGACTCCCTGGTCAACTCTGGTGGCCCCCAAAGAAAGGGAGCTGAGGCATCCAGGAGGGAAGAAAAGACACAGGGTGAAGCCCAAGAAAAACTGCTTCCTTCCCTAGTGAGGTGAAGCAGGAAGGTAGGCCTGCCCCCCCCCCCCCCGGCTGTTTCATGTGTTGTTCTTCCTTCCTTCTGACTCCAGGTTCTTAAATGACATAGAAGCCATGCTGGGCTGGCGGCCCTGGGGCATTTACACCTACATGTGGCGTTTCATTAGCCTGGCATCAATGCTGTGCCTCCTGATAGCAAGCCTGGTACGCATGTGTTTAAGTCGCCCGACCTACCAGGCCTGGAACAAGGAAGAGGTAAGCCCCCCAGTCCTATCCCTTCATGATTCCAACAAATAACAATAAGATAAAGGGTCGTTTACTTATTTCAAAGATATATCCTGGTAGTGGTGGTGAAAAGTGCCATCAAATTACAGCTGACTTACGGTGACCTCTGGTGAAATTTTTCAAGGCAAGAGACGTTCAGAGGTGGTTTGCCAGTGCCTACCTCCACATCATGACTAGGAATGCCAGCCTCCATGTGGGTCTTGGGGATCCCCTGGAATGACAACTTATTCCTAGTCAACAAAGATTCACCCCTCTGAAGAAAACAGGTGCTTTGGAGGGTGGGCTGTATGGCATTGTACCCCACTGAGGTCCCTGGACTCCCCAGGCTCCATCCCCAAATCTCAACCGGGATCTGGCCTAGCCATTCCCTGCCAGTGGTCGGGGGGACCTGGCATCTCTAGTCACAACCCTGGGCTTCCTTGGAGGTCTCCCATCCAAATAATAGCCAGAGCTGACCCTGCTTAGCTTCCGAGATTCAACGAGATCAGGCTAGCCAGGTCAGGGATCATAGTCCTATCCTACCTTTCAGCAATTAAAATGGCCTGTGAGGCAATTCATACGACCATTTTTAGAACATTATAATATTATACTACAAGAGGTTTGTGTGGTTTTTTTTTTTAAAAAACAGCAATTTGTTTTGATCCTTGCTCCAAATTTGTCTTGGTATGATTGTCTACCCTGCTGTTTGCTTCAGAATAGGAGCATGAAGTGAGACTAAAGAGCCCTCTGTGTAGCCTTCTCTATGTTGCATTTTGCTGGCCCTTTGGGTCCAACCATCTTTGCCTGGTTTCAGGTCAGCTGCTTCTCCTTATCTTGCTGGGAGGGGTGAGGAGGAAGAGGCTGACTACCCACAGAGCTTCAAGTGCATTATATGTACTATGGAACAAGGTGTTTTAAGGCCAGTGTGGTGTCGTGGATCTTTAGCCTGCTTCAGCTTTTCACACATTCTTGCAAGCAGTCTCTGTTTCTAACCTGAGCTTAAGAAGTTTCCAACTAAATCGCTGAATACACAGAATAGCTCAGGGACAGCTGCAGTTTGCACATTAGTCACTTTCTTGGTCCTGTGGTTTGAGGTGCATTTAATTAAACAATAATCTGTTAGCAACCAGCATTGGACCACCAATCCAAGGCTTTTTGGGGGCAGAAGCGCACAGGAGTGCAGCTCTGCTTGGGCTGGCCAGGACTCCAGCTTGCACGCTGGGGAAGGAGCAGGGAGACCTCCCAAGATAGGCTGACTGTCCCCAGCCCAAGAGATGTCTGTCTTGCCTCTACCATGGCCAGGTTCTTTTCGGTCCTGGCCCCAACCTGGTGGAGTCAGCTCCCTATGAAGATCCAGGCCCTACCTGGCTTGTTAGCCTTTCGTAGGGCCTGCAAAACGGAGCTGTTCCGCCAGGTCTTTGGGTGAGGCAGCGGGCATCTATCCATTAGATCTTCTTCGTGGTCTCTGTGCATCACACTGATGGGATATAGGCGCCCGCGCCGATCTCGATCGGTATTCTTGAAAGCTGCGGATTTCCGCGCCCCAGGCCCAGTGCGCATGCGCAGAAGCCCCACCGCGCATGCTCACAGGGACCGGAGCGGACATCCCGCCAGTTCTCTTCTGACCGCCGCTTGGATCAGTCGATCTCTCGCTACGGTCGGTAGAAATCCTTTCTTGGAAGTTGCTATTGTTGGATTTATCAGATATTTTATTTGGCTTAGTCCACACAACAGTCTTTTTAAAGACTAAGGGGCGGAAAGAAACATTTTTGTTTCGGGACTTTCTCCTCAGTTCTCTCTTCCCACCCTTTTTCCCCCCCCCTCCCCCCCGCATGGAAAAGCGGTGGGGATTTTTCAAAAGGTGCAGGAACTGCGGTAGCAAAATCGCTCCCCCAGACGGGCACGCTCTTTGTCTTTTTTGCCTGGGAGAGACACACATCCCTGACGCGTGTGCTCACTGCGCGAAGTTTTCCCGCCAAACGAAGAAAAACCGCGCGGGACGTTTAGCGGCGGCACTGATGGAAAAAGCTCTGTCGCCTAAGAAGATGTCGACGGCGCAGCACAAGCCGTCAACGTCGGAGTCGCTCGGCACCGACAAGAGCGCCCCCGACGCCGATCGCCCCACGAAGCCGGGCTCGGCATCAAGGTCCGCCTCCTCCACTCCTGCAAAACGGCCAAGGGAGGAGAAGGGACCTCAGCCGGAAGCGAAGAAGAAAAAGTCGGATAAGCATCGGTCGTCCGCAACTTCGCTCCCGACATCGCCATCGGAATCGGCAGCGAGAGTTCCACCGTTGAAGCTATTCGCTTCCCCTCGCCGCCGTTCAAGCCCCCCGGTATTGGCATCGATGTCGACGCAAATCGCCATATCTTCCGACTCGGACCGCGACTTTGATCTATCGCAACGATCGGGAGCAGAAGGTAGTCCACCAGATATACATATTGTGGAGGACACTGTTCAATCCCGAACACCGGCCCGAGACCCATCGGTCAGCCCCGATCATCGGCGGAACCGAAGCCCCAAAAAGGATCGACCCACTACACCTAGAGAAGACAGCGGGCGCGACTACTCAACCAGCCCTCGGCGTAGTCCCCGGGGTCGACATCGATCCCGAGATTCAGAGGAGAGATCCCGCGTCAGAGATCGATCTCCTCGGAAACCACCGCCCCCAATGTCATGGGATCAGCGGCAGTGGCAATACCTATACGGGTCGTGCCCTATGCCCTCCATGTTCCCCTGGTTCACACCCAGACCTCTGGATTGGGACCAGCAGTCTGAAGCATCGGTACGATCCCGGACGTCGTACAAGCCGAGGCACACTCCGTCGGCGTCGGTGTCAAAACCACCTGACACGACACCGCCAAGGACACAAAAGACTTCCCCACGACGGCGAAGTTCGGAGAGTCGAAAGACCCCTGAGTCACCAAAGGCTCCAGAGACGCCCAAACATTCCTCGGAGCACTCGGGCTCTGTAGAAGGCTCCCCCAGATCTGAGGAAGGTTCTCCCCGGGAAGACCAAGACATCTCCTCCCCAGAGGAACCGGCTCCATCAAGTAAAGTCGGCGAGGAGCTCCCCATATCCCCATCCGAGGACTTGAAATCGTATGGGGATCTAATTAGACGGATGGCACACACCCTGTCGCTACCGACAGTCCAACCAGAGCCGGTAGTCACCGACAACGTGTTCGATGTCGTCCAGCTAGACACCTCGACGGCCATCGCCTTACCGCTTACAACGGTCATGCTCCACACCACAAAATCGTCCTGGGACAAACCAGCTTCAACACCAATAAGCTCCCGCAGGCTGGACCATATGTATCGAGTCCAGGAATCCACAGCAGAGTTTTTATTTACCCACCCGAAACCAAACTCTGTAGTAGTGGCATCGTCCTCAAAGGCCAGAAAGACAAATGCTTCTCCCCCAGACAAAGAAGGGAAGAAACTAGACAACCTAGGCAGAAAGTTCTACACAGCAGGTTCGTTAGGAGTCAAAGTTGCAAACTATGGAGCGTGTGTGGGCCGTTATCAATATGCCCTATGGGACCAATTGTCGGCTCTACCAGACCTGTCAGAACAAACCAAACAGGCAATGAAGAAAATCCAAAAGGAAGGCATTGCATTAGCAAAACAGCAAATCAATTCTGCCAAACACGCAGGTGACATTGCAGCAAAGACACTTACCTCAGCGATCACCCTAAGACGTCACTCTTGGTTGCGATCCACGGCGCTCCAGCAGGATACACAATCCTGCATCGAAGATCTCCCATTCGATGGAAGCGGATTATTCAGCTCCAATACCGATACCATACTGCAGGAGATGGATAAAAGTATTAAAACGTCACGCAATTTGGGGGTCCCCATCTCATCTAGGCCCCAAGGGAGACGCTCCTGGAACAAGCCGTGGAACAAGAAGCAGTTCCCCAAACAGCCTACAGAACAACAATGGAGACCCAAGGGCTCCACACCTTACTCCAAACCCCCGTACAACCCCAAAACGAAGTACTCACCTACTTCATCACAGTCATCCAGACAAAAGAGGAGTAGACCGTCCAAACAGGGTCTTTGACTGCCCTTCCCCCTGTTTTATCCCTTCCCCTTCGGACCCGGACCATACCAGACTTTTCCCTTATTTCCAGGCATGGTCCACAATCACTACGGACAAATGGGTCTTGTCGATAATCCGGATGGGTTATCAAATAGAATTCAGAGAAAACCCTACAGTTCCCACCGTCATCCACACCAGGGTGTCCCTCACACTACAGACAGAGGTTCAATCCTTGCTCGAGAAAGATGCAATAGAACGGGTGCCAGTCAACCAGATTGGACAAGGTTTTTACTCCCGATATTTCACCATCCCCAAAAAAGATGGAGGCCTTCGGCCCATTATGGACCTACGAGGCCTGAACCATTTCATACCAAACCAGAAATTCAGAATGGTCTCCCTACAAAACATCCTACCCCTACTGAACCAAGGGGATTGGATGGCCACACTGGACCTGCAAGATGCCTACTTTCATGTAACTATACACCACGACTACAGGAAGTTCCTCAGGTTTGCAGTTGGAGACTCCCACTACCAATACAAAGCCTTGCCTTTTGGCCTCTCCACGGCACCGAGAGTTTTTACAAAGACCATGGTGGTGGTGGCAGCTCATCTACGTCTACAAGGGATCACTATCTTTCCTTACATAGACGATTGGCTGCTGGTGGCGAGTTCGAAACCCCTACTACTACAGCACATAGAAGTCACTTTAACCCTTCTGCAAACCTTAGGCCTACAGGTCAACCTACAGAAATCGGCACTGCAACCCGCTCAGAGGGTGCAATTCATAGGGGCCATTCTGGACTCACAAGTTTGCAGGGCATTCCTCCCGGCACAAAGAGCGGAGGATATCCAATCCCTAATACATGTGTTCTTAGTCAACCCCACAGTCACAGCGTTCCAAGTCCAACGCCTCCTGGGCTTAATGGCAGCGACCACGGCAGTACTGAAATTCGCCAGATTCCACATGCGAATGCTACAGTTATGGTTTCTGCGCGTGTTCAACTGTCAGACAGACCTCCCCTCACGCCAACTGACGGTCCCAACGTCAGTAATCTGGACTCTATACTGGTGGCAGGAAAAGCAGAACCTCCTCCAAGGAGCCCCATTTCACAGGCAGACTCCCACATTCACCATAACGACGGATGCATCCTTATGGGGCTGGGGAGCACATGCGAACGATATGTGTGTGGGGGGCAGATGGCCTCAGGGCCTTCTGCACTGCCACATCAATTTCCTAGAGCTGCTGGCCATACATCATGCCATTCTCTCATTCAGACACCAGATTGTGGGGAGAACGGTAGCGATCTTGACAGACAACACCACAGCCCTATCTTATGTAAACAGACAAGGCGGCACAGTCTCAAGGAAGTTATGCCTTCTAGCGCTACAGATTTGGGAAATCTGCAGAGAGTCGAACGTTACCCTAGTAGCCACTCACCTACCGGGCAATCTGAATGCCTGTGCGGATTACCTCAGTCGGGGAGGGGCCTCACTCCACGAGTGGGAACTCAACTGGGAGTTCCTCCTACCGGTGTTCCAGAAGTGGGGCACACCGGAAGTGGATGTCTTCGCCACACGCAACACCGCAAAATGCGACAATTTTTGCTGCAGAGGGGGTGCAGACCTTCTGTCGTTGGGAGATGGGTTACTGATCCCATGGACTCGCTTGCATGTGTACCTCTTTCCACCAATCCCACTGATTACGAGAGTGATTCACAAGATTCAACTCGAACACCCCAAGGGGATTCTCATCACACCGTGGTGGCCCAGACAGCAGTGGTTCTCTCCGATACTGAGGCTGTCTCGCGGAATGTTCCACCAATTTCCGATGAGCCCAGACCTTCTACTGTCACACGAGGGACGAGTGATTCACCACGACGTGCCTCACTTGAAACTCACGGCATGGAGGCTGGTGTGACGACATTGTCCGATAGAGCCCGGGACGTTATGTTGAATAGTAGAAAATCATCCACGAGAAAATCATATGATTATAAATGGTCAAGGTTTATCCAATTTGTGAACAAAACTAACAGGGAACCCAAGACAGCAGGCCTCCCACTAGTCCTGGACTTTCTGCTCTCACTCCTTGACAGGGGACTAACGGTGTCATCTGTGAGAGTGTACTTAGCAGCCATATCGGCTAACCATGAACAACTTGAAGGCCACTCTGTGTTCTCACACCCTGATACTAAACGGTTCTTAAAGGGCTTGGCCAAGTTGTACCCTGCGGTGCGAGTCCCAGCCCCTGCTTGGGACCTCCCAGCGGTACTACGGGCATTAACGGGAAAACCCTTCGAACCCATGGCGACATGTTCCTTGCAATTACTGTCCTGGAAAACAGCCTTCTTAGTGGCCGTTACCTCTGCTCGCAGGGTTGGTGAACTGGCAGCGCTGCGCTGCGATGACCCATATTTAAAATTCAGTACGGAAGGAGTGTGCTTACGTCCTGATGTAACATTTCTTCCGAAAGTAACGTCTGCTTTTCACCTGAATGCAGAAATATGCCTACCCACATACTTTCCTAATCCAAGTACAGACTCAGAAAGGAGACTCCATACACTGGATGTAAAAAGGGCTCTCATTCTACTTGCATAGAGTGAGACCTGGACGAAGGGACCCTAGACTCTTTGTCTCGAACTCCACAACATCGCAAGGTGTAAGAGTTTCGTCGCAGCGAATCTCTAAGTGGTTAACCGAGACTATAAAACTGTGCTACCTGTTGAACAAGCAACCTCTGCCAAGACAGATTAGAGCTCATTCCACGAGAGCCCTAGCTACTTCGGCAGCCTTTATGAGAGGAATACCACTGAAAGACATTTGTGATGCTGCCACTTGGTCCTCCTCGCATACGTTTATCAACCATTATGCGCTGGACCTGAACTGGCGTAGACGCTCATCAGTGGGCCGTGCGGTGCTTCAAGAGGTTTCTCGCTGATGGACCGTTGCACCCTCCTCCAGGTAGGACTTTGGCTTGCTAATCTCCCATCAGTGTGATGCACAGAGACCACGAAGAAGATAAACAGGTTTCCTACCTGTAACTGATGATCTTCGAGTGGTCATCTGTGCAGTCACACTACCCGCCCTCCTTCCCCTCCGCTGCCGGTCCATCTATAAGGGCTTACGCAGTGGTCAGAAGGAACTGGCGGGATGTCCGCTCCGGTCCCTGTGAGCATGCGCGGTGGGGCTTCTGCGCATGCGCACTGGGCCTGGGGCGCGGAAATCCGCAGCTTTCAAGAATACCGATCGAGATCGGCGCGGGCGCCTATATCCCATCAGTGTGACTGCACAGATGACCACTCGAAGATCATCAGTTACAGGTAGGAAACCTGTTTATCGGTTGGTCTCCCCTACCACACTACTGTACTATCCTACTGTGCTGATTTGCTGTACTGTCCTGCTACATCATTTTATTACACTGTCCTGCCGGGCCATTTTGTTGTACTGAATATTGTAATTGGGTTTTTTTATTGTTATGTTGTGATTATATTGTGGTTTTATTATTTATGTTGTGCTCCTCTCTGAGCCCCTACGGGAGAATGGGCGAAATAATAATAATAATGCCTCCCTGATGGCTTCAACTGCAGCGGGTGCACTGGGGAAGGCACAGGGGAGCTCCTGCTGGGCTTTTTCTACAAAAAAAGCCCTGCTCCAATCTATATTGCAGGTCTCACCAGATGGACTCCATTCATTTTGATTCTTGATGTTTCTTCACAGGCAGATAAACAACAACTGGAATACCCACCATGGGCTCTGGCTCTTCTCATAAGTCTCATTGTCGTGGCCGCCCTTCCCATCCCAATCATGTTTGTCCAGCAGTTGTTGCTAGAGTGGATGGCTCCAACAGTACAACCTGTGCCCACTAAGGAAGAAGACAACAAGGAGGAGGAAAAAGAGAGTCCAGCTGATCCTGATTACCAAATTAATGGGTATCTGCCTGTTCGGACAGAAGACAAACAGGACTTCTAGCTGGAATGTACCCTGGTCAGAACGTGACCCAACAGGTCTCCTAAATCATTCTCATCTTTGATAAATCCATCATAGTATTTTTCCCTTCCAGCCTCAGCCTCAGTGATATCAGGGCTGGTATTTGTTTAGACCCTTCTGGCGTTATTTGTCCAGTGGATGGATGCCAAAGATGGGACAAACCAATGAAACAGGAAACCAAAATGGTTTCCACAGCTGATCTCTCTAAACCTACTGAAGGCCAACTGTGGCTTAAGACATGAAGACTCTGAAGACAAGGAAAGAGGACTCAAGGGACCTCGGAAAGATTAAAAGTGATGTACAGGTGACCCAAGGTGAACCGAAATTTGAAAACCTCAAAGAGTCAGCTTGCAGCTCATGCTACAGCCACAGAAGTCTGTGTTGGTTTTCCAGAAGATGCTTCTGCAGTGTTCTAATACCTCCATGTTTATTGAGATGCAAGACTTACAAAGTTTTGTGACTAACCCTGGGAGGCTAAAGGGCTGTGCTTAGAGCATAGTGAGAATCATCGGGATCCAAGAAGGGAAATGACGGTCCAAAACCTGATGGGGGTTTGTCTCTTTTTGTTCAAGTACCTGTTACAATTGCTGCCCACATTCACTCCTCTCTACCTCCCACTGTTTCCTCTGTTCCCCCTTCCCAGGTCTGGATTAAAGGGTAAACATCTTAGGTGCAGTGAGCTTTCTGTTTATTGCCAGGCCAGTGACACCAAATACTCTGATGGCCTTCTGCAATCCAGAAATCAAGCAAGTTCACTGGCCAAATCAAAATATTCCCCCTCTGGTATATGGCTAACAATATTATTGCCTGAGCACCCTAACAATAAGACTGAGTTTGGAGTCTACAGCAGGAGAAAGCCAGTGACCTCCAGGACCCAGGAAAGGATGTTGTTAAATTATCTGAAAGCGAGCTTAGTGACTAAAAGAGTGAGCCATGGGTGAAAAGTCCTTAGGTGTTGTCTCAACAGTTTACTGGATGGCTCCTGAGTAGCCCTATTGGATCAAGCCAATGGTCCATTTAATCCAGAGACCTTCTTTACAGTGGTAGCCAGCTGGGTGTCCCTGGGAAGTCCAAAAATTAAGAACATAAGAGAAGCCATGTTGGATCAGGCCAATGGCCCATTCAGGCCAACACTCTGTGTCACACAGTGGCCAAACAAGTGCCATCAGGAGGTCTACCAGTGGGGCCAGGACTACCAGAAGCCTCCCACTGTGCCCCCCCCCCCAAGCACCAAGAATACAGAGCATCACTACCCCAGACAGAGAGTACCAACAATATGCTGTGGCTAATAGCCACTGATGGATCTCTGCTCCCTATTGTTTATCCAATCTCCTCTTGAAACTATGCTTGTAGCCACTGCCACCTCCTGTGGCAATGAATTCCATGTGTTAATCACCCTTTGGGTGAAGTACTATTGTTGACTGCTCCTCAGCATCTGACAGTCAGAGGTATTTTGTCTCTGAACCTAGAGGTACAATTTGGCTGTTGTGGCTAATAGCCAACAGTAGACCTATCCTCTTTAAACCTGTCCATTCCTCCCCTCAAAAAAAAATCCTGTCCATCACTGAGAGGCAATCAATTCTACAAGACAATTACCATTTTGTGAAGCTGCTCTTCCTCTTGTTTGTTGGAGCTACTATCCATGAATTTATGGATCTACTATCCATGAATTTATGGATCTACTATCCATGAATTTCATTGAGTCTGACTTCTAGAAAAGTTAATCTCTCCACTTTCTCTGTATAATGAATAATTTGTAGATCATGTTGCCAGCCACTACCCTTGGGTTGGTGGTCTTTTTCTGCTATAAGCCCCCCCCCACCCCCACTTTTGCTTTGCTTTGTTGGACTGGTGCTCCAACCCAATAATCTTTTAGTTGTCCTTTTTTGCACTTTTTTCTTGCTCTGCAATATCCTTAAGGTCCAGCAACCAAAAATGTTACTGTATTTCATATGCAGCCACACCAAGGACTTGCAGAAAGATGTAGAAACTGGCAGCTTTGGAAGGTGAACTCTATGGCATTATCCTCCATTGAAGTCTCTCCCCTCCCCAAACCCTGCCCTTCTCAGGCTCAACCCCCAACATCTCCAGGTATTTTGCAAACTGGAGTTGGCAATCCGAGTTACAATACTGGTGGTTTTATTCTCATTTGATGTGTCAACCTATCATGGGCCATCTGCAATAGGAGGTTAACAGCATCGATGCCTTCTTTGTCTCTCATATGGGTCATTGCATAATGTGTACGAAGTGTTTTGAACATTCAAAAGGCAGCCTTAAAAACTTGTTAACATTCCTTCGTTAGGTTGAATAATCCAGGATATCCTTTAGATGTTTCATTAGTGGAAGTTATAATGTCAACCAATCTCAACCAATCCGAGGTTGGAGAACATGACACTCACACCCCTCCAGTGAATGGGATGGGGTTGGGAGGTTTTGGTATATGAGACCCAGAAAGCGATTGGCTGAAGGTGAAGTCAGCTGGGTGGCCATCTGCCTCTGCAGGGACCTGAGGCAGGGTAGCAGATTTGTTGCCTGGTATGAATTACCCTTCCTCTGTTGCTTGCATATTTTATACCAAAAATCACTGTAAATCTCCTGAGCTCTCCCAGCCAAAGAAATGAGAGCCAGAAACCTATGGGTGGGAAAGCAAGGAGCACATAGCAGTATTTGTTAGTAGACATGCTAATAATAATAGCCTCGGGTTCTGCCAAAAATTATGACTGATAGAAAGACTTCCATCAGTGGGCCTAGGGTCAAATCCAGGAGATCAACAAGGTTTTCAGGGTAGAAGCTTTCCAGAGTCAACATTTCCTTCGTGTCTCAGGTGCTACAGGGGGTGAATCTAACTGTTTTACTGCAGCCAATGCAGCTACCCTCCAAAACATTCATCCGTAGACTGTGACTTCCTTGCCTTCCCCAGGGTTGCCAACAGGCCTGAAGAAAAATGTCCTATCCCTTTTTAATAGAAGCTCAACATGTGGAAATGCAGGGTTTTAAATTTTTTTTTACAAGTTTATTGAAAAAATGCAAAACCATATATAGTACAGTATCGTGATCAGGTTACAGGAGTCAATGAGAATAATAACCAAAATGTTAACAGTCGCATGTAGGATTAATGGCAAATGTGATTTACAGTCAGGAACTAAAACAATGCCTCAGTAGGTTGCAGATTGAGTTAATACCGTCATGAAGAGGTGACAGTAAAATGAGGATTAAGCAGTTAAATAAGCATTAGAAAGATAATAATGTCATAGCAGCAGTAATAAGGAAGCAGTGACCACGTTTATATTGTAAGCTAACCACATGTAAACCATTAAAAAAAGCAAAAAATAACAAAAATAAACAGGAAGAAGAGAGTAGAGGACAGAGAAGGAAGAGTACGATTATAACACTGGAATATCTATAGGGGAAGAAAAGTTGAATAGAGAGGGGTTGTGAGAAATGTGTTCAATGAGAGAACACAGTTGACTTTTTTCATGGCATAGAGTAAAATAACATCCTACTAAGCTTCTCTTAAAAGAGTCAGAATATTTTTCTGCTAGGCAATTGGGAGCCTTAGCTTCCCCTTCTGAGTGTAGCCCAAAATGCTCCTTGAAATTCTGCTTCCGGAAGACTCCTTAGGAATAGCGTGATGGGGGTGAGGAGGGGAGTTAGATGTCTAGCAAGAGGGGGAATCGGCAAAAATCATCCCGCCCATGGAAATGATAGGCAAGATCCTAGCCCAGTAACATTTGAGTTATAGTCAAGGCTTTGACTACAAATTACATGCAAACAAATGTGAGAAAAGGCATCATGGGAGAGGGAGTGATATTGAAGGAGAGAAGCAACAAAGGGAGAGCTTAGCCTTGTCTCTCTTACTCCTTATGCCCCTTCAACTATGTGTGTTTTGTGGAGAAGTGCAGTACTGCAGTCCTAAGCTCTGCTCACGACCTGAGTTCGATCCCCGGTGGAAGCTGGATTTTCAGGTAGCCGGCTCAAGGTTGACTCAACCTTCCATCCTTCCGAGGTCAGTAAAATGACTACCCAGCTTGCTGGGGGGAAAGTGTAAAAGACTGGGGAAGGCAATGGCAAACCACCCCATAAAAAGTCTGCCGTGAAAATGTGAAAGCAATGTCACCCCAGAGTCGGAAACAACTGGTGCTTGCACAGGGGATCTTTCCTGTCCTTTAACAACATATGAGGAGCCCTGCTGGATCAGACCAGTAGTCCATTTAGTCCACATCCTGTCTCCAGTTCCTCTGGGGAGCCAACAACAGAGAACCAGTTTGGTGTAGTGGTTAAGTGTGCAGACTCTTATCTGGGAGAACTGGGTTTGATTCCCCACTCTACTTCCAGCTGCTGGGATGGCCTTGGGTCAGCCATAGGTGGCACAGAGTTGTCCTTGAAAGGGCAGCTTCTGGGAGAGCTCTCTCAGCCCCACCTACCCGACAGGGTGTCTGTTGTGGGGAGAGGAAAATAAAGGAGATTGTGAGCTGCTCTGAGATTTGGAGTGGAGGGCAGGATATAAATCCAATATCATCTTCTTCAACAGGGCGTAGAGGCCAAGACCTTCCCCTGATGTTGCCACCAGCACTGGGATTCATCAGTTTAGTACCTCTGAATGTGGAGGTTCATTTCAATCACCATAGCTAGTACACACTAATAGACCTATCTTCCATGAATGTGTCTAATCCCCTTTTGAAGCTGTTTCTTCCTGTAGCCATCACGAATGACATCCCTTGGCAGTGAATTCCACATTTAATCACTCTCTGTGTAGAGAAGTATTTTCCTTTGTCCATCCTGAACTTAACTGCCCATCAGTTTCATGGGACACGCCTTGCATTCTAGTATGATGGGAGAGGAAATTTTTGTATCTTTGTAAACTCTCTCCACCCCATGCATAATTTTATGAACCTCTATCATCCATCATGTCCTCCTTCACTTGTCTCTTTTCTAAACAGAAAAGCCTCAGATCCTTCAGCCTTTCCTCAGAGAGAAGGTCCTCCAACTCCCTAATCATCTTGGTCGCCTTCCTCTGAATTTTCTCCAGCCCTGCAATGTCTTTTTTGAGATATGATGACCAGAATTGTACATGGTATTCCAAATGAGGCCACACCACCATAGATATATACAGCTGCACTATAGTATTGTCTGTTTTATGTCTTATCCATTACAGGGCACTGGTTTATTAGCAAAAAATCCATTAGCAAATTCTGTGCTTTTTCTTCATGCATGTGCTACACCAAGTTCCACCCAACGTTCCCTGACCATACAGAGCAGGTTTCTGAGGATCCAGTATGGTGTTGTGGTTAAGAATACAAGACTGGAACTTTGTAGGCCCAGGTTCAACTACCGACTTGGCTATGAAGCCTGGAGTACCTTGAAGCAGTCACACACTCTTAGCAAACCCACCTCACTGGCTGGTCATGAGGGTAAAGTAGACAAGGGAATGATACAACATGCACACCACCAACTTTGAGAGACAATGCTTACATGACTACTGTTTTACTGCAATTGGTCAAATTTCTGAAAGGGACCCTAAATTGAAGGGCACCTGTCTATGAAGTGAGACTTCTAGCAGCATCGCGGTTTCAGATCAAGATCAGTGGGTTGATGCCAATGAATCCAGTCCTAGTTCTGCATTTTTAAACCAGTTATTATTTCCCATGGACTATCAAGGACCTAACTTTTTTCTTCTTTTAATAACAACTAAATTTGTAGATGAAGGTTCAGACTGGGGTCTTTCCTGATACTTTGGTATGGTACATTAAGCAGGGGTGGCCAACGGTAGGCCTTCAGATGTTTTTTGCCTACAACTCTCATCAGCCCCAGTCAGCATGGCCAATGGCTGGGGCTGATGGGAGTTGTAGGCAAAAAACATCTGGAGACCTACTGTTGGCCAACCCTGCATTAAGGGACTATCTAATAGTAGGAAAGATGATTCATTTACTGTTTCTAATGAGGGAAGAGATATGTTTTTGGTAACATGGACTAAAAGATCAATAGGCACAACTTATCACCCTGTGAAACATCAGTTTCCATGAATTAGAAATTTCAGTTCTAATTTGAGGGGGTGGGGGTGGGTTCATGTGGGTTTTCTGAGCTGTGACTTTCATTCTTTCACCCAGATTCACAGATTGTTTTTGTGGAATGGGATCCACAGGCATAACTTGAATATGTATCTCATGTGGATGCCGACCTTCCACATTGCATTGTCTTTAGCAGCAAAATGTGTCCTGATGCATACAACTCATACTGTGACACACCTAGCCATATGCAAACAATCATGCCTAAAGTGGGATTGGGGCATTTGTCTTCATAGAAGGGTATTTGTTGGGTTGGACCTTGTTTTACTCTGTGCCTTATCATTGTGTTTTTAAGTGCTGTTTCAATATTTGTACATTGTTTTTAAATGAAAACTGTTGTAAAAGGTTTTTTTGTGAGGTTAAACAATTTAATCACATGTGGTTCATTGGACAGTGGCTTTGGGAGACTCGACTTTCAAAATGTTGCCTGGCTGAGGGAGGGAGGCTTGGTAAAGCCAAATTTGGCCAGCCTCAAGTCTCCCATGTGAAAAATTGAATGAATAAGAACCTGCCTCTCAAGGTTGTTTTGAAAAAACAATGAAAGTTGTTTTTGTATATTCAGTGCTATCTCAGTAGAGTTAACACTGCTGAAGGAGCAGAGGTGGTGTTCCTTTATGGAAATGGAATCCACAGTTATGTGTTTGAGAAGTGTAGGCAGCATTTTAGCAGTCCTGTGGCAACCGAACCTTTAGAGTAATTGACCATATGGAATCTTTGGAGTTAGGTTGTTCAGAAATGGGTATTGCGTCACTCCTCCTGGCTTCAGATCTAATCTGTGTCGAGGCTAAAAATGGAGTTTTCCTGTCCGGGCTGAAAACAGAGTTTGATTGTGATGTTTGTACCATGGTGCGAAAGGACTGTGGTGAGCCAGTTTGTTCTCTGATTTTGGATGGGACTGGAACACATGAAGGGATTCGGCTCAAGAAAAGTACAGCTGCTGTTTGGGATGCTTAAACTCAAATCTAGAATTAAAGAAGGATCTTCTGTTAATATCCCTGACATTTTTAAGATATGCCGTTCTGACTCTAACCTGTTTTACAAATATCAAACTTCTTAATGATGTTTCCCTGACCAAGTAAATAACCCTTGCTACAATGTGTCCCAAGTGCCAAAAACTTCTCATGAACTGTCATACGATTGGCTACATCCTTTTGGAGAATTTCTGTAACTACATTAGAAAGCCTTTCACACTTCAGCTTGGGCTTTGCTTCACTGTCATCCTCTTTGGACTCATCTGTAGAGTCTTCATTACTCTTGGACTCCTTCTCTGCTTCCGCCATAGTGCTGCTGGCTCAACTGTGTAATTAAAAGAGTCTAATTTGTTTCTGGGATTTTCTCTGTAAAAGCTTTCATATCTACTAAAGATGAAAGGACTAAACCCTCTAGATATTTTTAGAGAGGTTTGAAGCTGCTTGTCCTGGTTCCTGTGTGAGCCGCATAAGATCAGAGTAGTACTCATGTGGTCAAACCACACAAATTCTTTTTTTTCTTTCTTATTAATAAAAATCTGTTTGAAATGTTTATTCCTCTTGTGTGTGTATTTTTCAGAGGGTGGAGAAATCACCCTGCTGCAGTTCTCTCTCGTACTGCAGGGCAGGTTGGCCATTATAGCTCAAACATAAATTTTCCCACAGAGGTCACACACGTTTCATGTATATGATTAAGTGGACTGTACTTCATGAAAGCTTGTTTTACAGCTAAGTTTATAGTCCTCTGTGCATTGACCTGGGAGTAAATGTCATTCAACATATGGGAACTTCCATCAAATTACACAGAATTTTGCTTTTGCCTTAAGAGTTTATGAGGGCTGCCCTGCCAGTAGGGATGCAAGCCTCCAGGTGTGACCTGGTGATCCCCAGAATTACAGCTTATCTCCAAACAACAGAGATTACAGTTCTTCTGGAGGAAATGGATACTAGAGGGTGAACTCTGCATCATTGTATCCCATTGAGGTCCCTGTCTTTCCCAAGCTCCAACCCCAAATCTCCAGGAGTTTCCCAGTTTGGAGCTGGCAACCCTACCTCTTCATCCTCTGACAAAAGCTAGAGGGGACCTGGCAAACTTACCTACTAGAATGGGCAAAGAGGGGATGTAGTTCCATGATACAGCATGCAGAAATTCCCAGGGTCAATCCCTGGCATCTCCAGTGTAAAGGATCAGGTAATAAGTAATGAAATAGATCTTTGCCTAACACCCTGAAGAACCACTGCAAGTCTTAATTGACAAGGCTGACCTTGATGCCCTGCTTCAATTTATGGCAACTTCATGGATTGTGGAATAGTCCAGTAGCACCTTAAAGACTAACAAAACGTAGCAAAATGTTTTTAAGGTACTACTGGACTCTTGATCTTTTCTTCTGCTACAGGCAGACCAACTCGGCTACCCATCTTGATATATCTTCATGTACTGTGATAGATCAAGATGGGTTAGTCTGTCCAGTCACATCTGCTATTGCTATTTGCCTGCTAACATCATTCAATACAGTGAAGTAATTCCAACTGCATAGCACTATAATCCAACATTTAGATCCCCTTAAAGTACAATATTTCTGTGTCATTCACATCACAATCACTACGGGGAACCAGGGCTTTTTTTTTCTTGGGAGAATACAGTGGAATGAAGTTCCAGAACCTCTTGGTGGAAATAAAATTCTCAAAAAAGGTTTAAAAGTTTATGAGGGTGGTTAGACGCTCCAATGGAAGAGATATATAAAGTAATGGCCAAACAAAGGAAGGGTCTAGTAGGGTTACTATACAGAAAAATGATTTAAAATAAAGATAAAATAATACTACATTTACAAAAGATTTGGAGTCATGAAGGTCAGTTAACAGAGAGGTTGGCTGGGAAAATCTTGGAAGGACTAGAAGGGATTAAAGTAATCAAATTTAAAGAACTGGAATATAAATTTTTCACAAAATGGTACAAAACACCCGCACAAATAGCCAATATATTCCCAGGAATGAGTTCCAAGTGCTGGCACTGCAAACAATTTAAGGGTTGGTTTGCACATATGTGGTGGGAGTGTGAAGAGGTTAAACCCTTCTGGGGGGAAATTATTGAATTTATTAGAAAAGTCTCCAATGTACCATTAACCATTGGCTTTAATATGATGTTGTTAGGCACAACAGGAAGTCCGGCACTAAGTAGACCCACTCAAAACCTTGTCAAGGCAATGATACTAGCGGGGATGGCGGTCATCGCTTTGGGGTGGAGAGATAAAAGTAAATGGTCAATAGAAATCTGGCACAACTATTTGATTACATACAGTCTGACATCGTGGCAACAATCAACAAGGATTCCACGTGGAAAGATAAAGCCAAGGAAATCGAGACCAGATGGAACCCTTATTTAGAATGGATCTCAGGAGAAACAAGGAAGGACATTCAGTGGAAGATCAAGACTTTGTGCCCTTGGCTGAGGGGGAAAGACTAAGAGAAGATGGGGAGGGTTGGGGGGGGGGGAGGGTTATTTGTAATTCCAACATTCATGCGTTGTAATTGTCAATTTTACAAGAGTCAATAAAACATAAAAATATTTATAAAAAAAAAAGTTTATGAGGGTCACCCCTGTTTCTCCTTCATTTCCCTCTTGAGGGGTCCAGCATCTCCTTTTCCTGAAAAAAGCCCTGCAGGGGACAATAACATAAACACTGAGTATCTGTAAATTACATCCAAAAGGCTGAATTCCAGCACACTACATGTGAAATTGCTTCATTGTACTGACATTCTATTGGCTCTTTATGGATTCTTTGGTTTGTATATGGTAATATCATTCAACATGTGTAAGCAGGTTTGAAATATTGACTATACATATCTGCTTTACAACTACACTATATTGTTTTTATGCTCCCGAAGAGATTATACTGTCCCATATATGGAAACATTGCAGACTCTTTGTTTGGCTTTGTCTGTTAAAAAATTGGTAAAATGAAAAAAAAAAACCCCAGCATCTAAAATCACTCCACTTTCCCATATATACGTAGGTCAGATGGGACATATTCTAGCAGCATCTGAAGTAGTGTGAAAGCTCATACCCTGTCACAAATTTTGTGTTTGTGTGAATTTGTGGAATTGTGTTTGTGTGAATTTATCCTATCCAACGTTGATTCAGAAGTCCCCCTGAGCTCCAGAAGATCTGCTCCCCTGTAAGTGTGTAAAAGGGCTGGCAGCCCCGCCGGTCAGTCTCCTTCCCAAACTGCAACCCGCCCCCCCTTACTTCTTCCCATCATGCACTGTCCTCCTAGCGCTCAAAAAGCCGTTCCCTTTTATCACGTGACTAAATTAGTAACCAATCCCCTCCCCAGCTTTTGACGAGACTGGGGGAGGCACCTGGTGACGCATTGACCGTCACGTTACCAAAGCTATTGTGAGGAGTGGTAAAGGATGGATTTTTTTTAACGGAAAACGTGTAAAACGGCTGTGAGATTTTCTGAGGAAGAGGCAGGAATTGTGCGGCACCGCTCTGTACTGAAGTCAGCACAATTATTTCGTTTCTGTCCGGAAGTGGTTATGTACACCCTTTTCTTTTTAAATGACGCTTTCCCGCGCAAAGAGTGGGTGGGATTCAATTGTCACTTACATCATGGGGACTTCCGGTTTAAAAAAAACTTCCCAGCGCCGTATAAGGAAGGGTTTGGCAAAAAGCGCTCAGCGGCGCCCCTTTGTGCCTCTGAAAATATAAACAGAGAAGCGTGTTTCTTATCTCTACGACCTTTTGGTCTCTGTTCCCACAGACTTTAGGATGAGGGCGCAGCTTAGTTTTATTGGTTTACTGGAAGTCTCAAGCTACTATGGTGTAGAACAGGGGTGGCCAAACTAGCTTAACGTAAGAACCACACAATAAAGGTGAGATGTTTGAGAGCCGCAAGACAAGGAAGGAAGGAAGGAAAATAGATGGGAGAGGGAGGAAGAGGTGGAAAGAAAACAATTTTAACTTTAAATGCATTCTCCAAGCCGGCCAACAGGGTGGCGGGGGCTTCAAGAGCCACACAGTATGTGTGAAAGAGCCACATGTGGCTCCTGAGCTGCAGTTTGGCCACCCTTGGTGTAGAACAAAGTTGTAGTCCAGTAGCACCTTTAAGACCAGCGAGCTTTTATTCATTTATTCATTGGTCTTAATGGTGCTACCGGACTCCAGCTTTGTTCTGTTGCTTCAGACCAACATGGCTGCCCACCTTGACCTGGCTACTATGGTGTATTCATTTATTCTCATGGAAGTGGCCCAGTTTCATGGCCTTTTGCAGTAATAACAAAGTATAAGAATCTTGTAGTGGCCAGCTTCAAGCTTAACTAAAGTTTTCCTGGGTCTGAGGAAACTACATTTGACCCAGTGTGCTCCTTCCATCCCACCCATTTCTTCTATAGTAAAAAACCTTGCTGACAGAGATGAAGTGCAATCAAGCCCAGCAAAGCTGATGCTACAAGAAACAGCACCATCCCTTTATGTTATATGTTCTGAAGTAAGAAGCCCCAGTGTTTGACAGGGCTGACTCCTGTGAACTTGCACATAATATTGTAGTCTAACAATACTGATATTATGTCTTTTCCCTAGTGTAAATCCAGACAGGAGTAGCTCTGCAGAGGCACATAGTGAAAACATTGGTCTTTAAGATGCCACACACAGGACTCTTAGGTTTTTGCTGTTGGGCATCTGTCCCTCTAGTAGGATTGCCAGCCTCCAGGTGGGGCCTGGAGATCTCCCAGAATTACAACTCCAGGCTACAGAGATAAATTCCCCTGTAGAAAATGGCTGCTTGGCATCAAATTCCCCCTCATCACCCCCTAAATCCACCCTCCACAAGCTCTGCCCCCAAAATCTCCAGGTATTTTCCACCCCAGAGTTGGAAATCTTATAGCCCTGCAGGTTTCAGGTTTCCTCCCCTGAGAGAGGGAGCTCTTTCCCCATCAACACATCTGCCAAGGGACCCATTCTGAGGTGTACTCTGCGGTGCAGAGTTAGCTCCGATAGGTGCACTACACGGACCCATTGGCTTTCATCATGCCCTGAGTGAAAAGGGTACACCCATCATTTCATTATGAGCTGAAAACAATGTGTTTTCCCTCCCTCTTTCTTAAAAAAAAGTCCTAGAGAGCTCAAAAATTAGCAGCTGTTTAATGATGCCCATTTTTGTTTGCCATAATGAACACTATTACACAGCTTTTGGTTTTAAGATTCATCTATGAACCAGCACTGCTTCCTGTAGGCTTTGTTTACACTCCCCAAGAACAGTCTGTAACTGCCAGTAAGCTGGTTTTCAGGGAAGCTTATAAACTCTAACTCCAGGTTTCATGGGTGCGTCATGCGTGTGTTGAATATAGATACAATACAGTCTCGTCAATTGTATTTTTATACTTTTGTGATTACGAGCCACAGCCACTTTGTGAACCCAGAATGCAAGGGAAAAGTTAAACAAGCAATTGTCCACCACTTCCTGTTTTCTCATTCGCTGAGAGCCAGAGTGGCATAGTAGCTAGTGTTGCACTAGATTAGAAGAAATCTTGGGTTCAAATCTTCCTTGCCATGAAAACCTGTGTGATCTTTGCATCTGTTAAAACATCATTATAAAATTGTTATTCTGGAATCTGATGTCTTCATTATGTAACATGCTAATTTACTGCCCACCCTCTGCCTATATGTATGGACTGGTAAATTCCATTTCATTATGTCTGAAGAAGTATGCATGCTAATGAAAGTTCATACCTTGAATAAAACTTTGGACTCAAACTACGTTCTACTGCTTCAGACCAACACAGCTGCCCACATGGATCTACCCACCTCAGAACACTTTTACTGGGATTTAAAAAAAAAATCAAGGGAAAACTTTATGATAGTATCACCCAGTAAACTCCTATTTTATGCATACTCATAAAAAGTATGACTCAGGTGTGTAGAACCATATTGGTCTAAAGCAGTACAAAGTTTGAGTCCAGTGGTACCTTTAAGCCCAATAAAGATATGTATCTGAAGAAGTGTGCACATGAAAGCTTATACCCAGAGTAAAACTGTGTTGGTTTTAAAGGTGCCACTAGACAAAAACTTTGTTCTTATAAAAACTGTATGTTTAACATTATTATGTGTTCACATTCCTACTCTGCCATGGAAGCTCACAGAGAGCCCTCTTGCCAGTCAGTCTGTAATATAATGGGTTCAACGCAAGGAAAAGGTGAGGTGGTAGTGATCATAGCTCTTTTATTGTGTACAACATAGTATAGGGCTGCACTCTAAGACAAGAGAACTGGGTCAAGGGGGCCAACTTATATACACTCAGGGTTTCTACACAAACACACTATTGGACCATTCAAACCAGCAGGGGGCCCGTGATTGAAGCAGGGCAGCAGGGATTTGGATTCTACTGTCCATTGTTCCCGAGTCCCCAAATTCAGTCCTACAGGCTCCAATGAGTCAGGCAAGAACACTATTAAATATACACATTTCAGATCACATATACAAGTCTTTCAACCTAACCTATTTATTTACCTCATTTATACCCCATCTTTTCCCTCCCCCATGGGGACCAAGATAATTCTTTTCTCAACCCTGTGAGGCAGGTTAGGCTGATAGTGTACAGTTGCCCTAAAGTCACCCACTGAGCTTCCATGGGGAGATGCAAGCCTGGTGTCTCCTAGAGCCTAGACATGCACTCTTAACACTACAACCTACCTCACAGGGCGGTTGTGAGGATACTATGGAAGAGGAGAGAGAAGCGTACATGCTTTCTTGAGCTACTTAG
The DNA here is from genome assembly GCF_032191835.1 of Heteronotia binoei. Taxonomy (NCBI): domain Eukaryota; kingdom Metazoa; phylum Chordata; class Lepidosauria; order Squamata; family Gekkonidae; genus Heteronotia; species Heteronotia binoei. The sequence continues at coordinate 29,208,144 of NC_083237.1, forward strand.
AAAATAAAGGAGCTAAATAAAATACATAAAATTCAAGGCTCTCCCCCCCCCCCCCCACCTATGCTTCCGAGGAAGTTCAGGGGCTCCTGCAACACAGCTTGAAATCAGGTTGTTCGCTCTGGGTTGAAGATATCTGGTGGGTGGAGGCTGGGAAGGACGGGGTTTGGGGAGAAGGAATTCATTCAGCAGGATATAATACCGTAGATAGAATCTATCCCCCAAGGCAGTCATTTTCTCCAAGGGAACTGATCCTAGTTGTCCGGAGGTCAATTACAATAGTGGGAGACTTCCAGGTGCCACCTGGAAGTTGGCAACCTTTAGTCCTGGGGTTGAGCGCGCGCGCGCGATTGAGAGAGAGAGCCCCGAAACGTGGCTCTCCTAGCCCCGCCCCCTTCTTGCCCTGCCGGTCTTTTGTAAACTCCTCTCTGCCCCTCCTCTTCTGCCGGCTGCCTGGTCATGTGACTCCCCAGGAGGGCGGGGGAGGAGGAGCCGGGGCCGCCAGCGGCGGCGTTCCTTCTGCGGTCCTTTGGCGTGGGTGGAGCGGAGGTGAGGCTGGTGTGGCGGAGCGCCGACATGGCGGCAGCTGGCAGAGAGTGCGAGCCGGAGCCCCCGCCCCAAAAAGCGGGTAAGGGGGAAGGAAGGCTGCAGGGACAACAAAGGAGGGGGGATGATGTCTTTTGGGAGGGGGGCGCGGTTGCTAGTCAGGTGGGGATGTGGTTGTTTGTCAGGCACAGCAAAGTATCAAGTCCCTGCTGCAGTCATCATGTCGCCATGCCCTCCCCCCCTCCCGCCCAAAGGGCCCTGCCCTCAGTCTTCCAGTCTGGAGCACCTTTCGGTGGGGGTCCTCACCCTGAATCGGGGTCATTGTGTTGGCTGGTGCCGCCCGATGCCTCGGGCTGGGCATTCCTCAGGCAGTGTGTGGCTATCTCTGTCCACATGTAAAACTAAAAGGCTTTCTTGATACGGGGAAAAACTTAAACAGGTGTTGTTGTTTTATTAATGCTAAAAAGGTAATATAAGGTAAAAGGAACAGCCCGTTTTGTGCAGGCTGGCGATATTGGTCAGTTCTGTTATGTCATATATATCCCACCTCATCAGAGCCAAACCTGATTCTCTCCCACGAGTTTGTTGCGTTAGTTGGCATTGCATCCTAAAGGTCTTTCAATGGTTTTGAGCAGGAGTGGCCAAACCGCGCTCGGGAGCCACGTGTGGCGCTCAAAGCCCCCACCGCCCCGTTGACTGGCTTGGAGAATGTATTTAAAGTTGCTTTCTCTCCCCTTCCCCACCTTTCTCCATCTATTTGCTTTCTTCCTTGCAGCTCTCAAACTTCTGATGTTCATGTCTTGCACCTCTCAAACATATGACGTTTATTCTGTGTGGCTCTCACGTTAAGCAAGTTTGGCCACTCCTGGTTTTGAGTATTGGCTTGTCTTCACTTCTTACAACTGCCCTGTAAGGTAGAGCCAGTATTATTATCCCCTGTTGTTGACGCTGAGAGAGGGTAGCTTGACTAAGGCATTTGTGCAGAGTGCAAGCCAAACGCCAGTGAATCCTTCTAAGTTCGTTTAAGTCCATGGCTTTAGAAAAGTGCAGCTCTATTTAGGATTGCACTGCAAATCTCTTAAACCAATACATTGATGCCTGATTTCTGTTTAATGATAAATCCCAGGTAAAAGGTGAATTACTGAGGGATGCTGTGTAAATTTGTTATGGCAAAAACTCAAGGGAGTTTTGGGGGTACCTTGGAGGCTAAGAGATACATAGTGGCTTTTATAGACTAGAACTCGCTTCATTAGATGTATGAAGTGTGTCCTTTTTGGATACACTGGAGGCCCACAGTGGTATGTGTAGTAGCTAAAGGGTCAGATTAGGGCTGTAAAGACTCATGCTCAAATCCCTGCTCAGCCACAGACCTTGTTGGGTGACTTTGAGCCATTAACTTGCTGCTTTATGTCTCTCACGGACTAATTTGGTAAAGCCAGGTATGCTGCTTGGAGGATGGGCAAGGTCAAAATCATATAATTTGTTGATTTATGGAGATCACTGTGTGTTCTCTCCAGAGGGGATACAAAGCAGCATACAGCTTTCTCCTTGCCTCCATTTTATCCTTACAACAACAACCCTGTGGACTAGGACAGGCCGAGAGGGTGACTGGGCCAAGGTTTCCCAGTAAGCTTCCTTGGCAGAGCTGGGTCCTGGTTTGACACTCTAACCACTACATAATATGGTTTTCTGTACATAATGAGGAGAAATGTAAACAGTGGACTACCATACACTTGACAAAGTGCCCTTTTGTGTACAAAAGCTTTAAGTCCTTAAAGTGCTGCGAGACTTCTTAATCCTACCCAACATCACTGTTCTGCCCTCTTCCTCCTTAATTAATGATATGGTTTATTTGTTGTTGCTACTGTACTTCTGTAAATGAATTATTAAAGTTTAATAAAAATGAAAGGGTTTTTTCACAAAAAGAAAAGCTGCAGAGTGCTATGAATTGATTGTGACAGTGACCTTTTCACCAGATGTTTTGTGTGCTGAGTGGCCAGCTTGCCTGTTCTTGCATTGCCATGGTAAAATGTGTCCCAGCAGTTCTGTGCCTTTGGTAGCTGTCTTGATCTGCAGCAGTTCTTAATTGGTAGAGAGGCATTTGTCACCTAAAAGTATCACAGTTGATAACAGAAATACAAGCCAGTTAAAAAAACGTTGGCTACCCTGCTGTCCTAGAGAAACTACATCAAAATTGGGAGAATGAGTAATATTAGTTAAAATTGTGCAACATATAATAAGATTGGGGGTATGGGGTGGATCCTCACCCTGAGAATTTTACAGTCTAAATTTAGATCAGGGTGGGGAAGGAAGAGGTAACATGAACGTGTGCTGATGCAGTTACCCAAACTTGGGCTGTGTGCTAAGAGGTTAATCCTTGGGTGGGGCTCAATTAGGTTAATGTTTTAAAAAAAATTTACTTCTTTTACTTAAACTTTCTGCACTATGGAGACCCGAAGCCAATTACATAATCGAGAGCCAGTTTGGGGTAGTGGCTAAAAGCAGCAGACTCTTATCTGGAGAACTGGGTTTGATTCCCCACTCCTCCAAATGAAGCCACCTGGGTAATTTTGGGTCAGCCACAGTTCTCTCAGAGCTGTTCTGTGAGAGCTCTCTCAGCCCCACCTACCTCACAAGATGACTGTTGTGGAGAAGGGAAAGGAGATTGTAAGCTGCTCTGAGATTCAGAGTGAAATGAGGTTTATGAATCCAATCTTTTAATTTTCATCATTTTTCTCTTTATTTATTTATAGTTTGTTATTTTTGATTTTTAGCCCACCCTTTCCCAAATGGGCTCTGAGTGGGTAACAACAGCGGGTAACAACTCTTCTCCTTTTTATATTCACAACAACCTTATGAGGTGGGTTAGGGTGAGCATGTGTGACTGGGCTGCAGTCTCTCAGCAGTTCCTCAAATGAAGCCACCTGGGTGACCTTGGGTGAGCCACAATTCTCTCAGAGCTGTTCTGTGTGACCTCTCTCAGCCCCACTTACCTCACAGGGTGTCTGTTGTGGGGAGAGAAAGGGAAGGAGATTGTAAGCCACTTTGAGACACATGAGGCCTGCTTGTTACACCTCAAACAGCTTTTTATTGGGGAATATTACTATTTCTTAGCTCAAAATGGTAGGCCTACGAGAGGTGAGGTGTATGGGATCTATGTCTTTGTCTACGGAGATAGACCACTGAAAATCCTTTGGTTAATAATGGATTTTATTATAGCATAAGTTTCAAATAGTTACATCCCAATCAAACAATTTCAAGCATACAAGAGGAATACAAGAGGTTAGCTGAATAAGCAGGATGGGGGAAGGTGATACAATACCTATATCTTTGCAGGGTAGACTCAGTCAGAGGAAATGCAAGGCCTCTGGAGGGAGATTTCTCTTGAGAGGAAGGGGGGGTGAGGGTAGGAAGGGGGTGGAGGAAGGAGAGGGTGAAGGGATTCCCTGTTTCCTTCGTTTTTCTTCTTCTGCAACCAGCTTTCCTGCTCCTACGCTGCCCTAAACCTGACAGGTTGGGTTGTCTGTTTTCTAGGGTAAATTACGTCACATCACTCAATTAACCTACCCAATGAGGGGGCAGAGTGTCACACCAATGGAAAATCGGGGTGTCATATGTGTAATATCCAATCAGAGACCATTCGTATCATAGATCCATACCCCAACATAGGCATTTTAATTACACTGGCCAAATGACTTTATGGCCTTGTGTTTCCCAAAACTGGTTCCTTTGAAGCTCCCCAAAAGTGATAGATTTCTCCCTTAGTGTCAACCATGGATGGGCATCCATCAAGTGGTCAGGGGACTGAATGACTTTGATGGCCTTAGCAATTAATTAAAGAAAAATAGAAACTTTGTTAAGAGTCAAAATTGTGATATCAGTTTACAGGTTATATAACACACATTCACAACAAGAGGAGTGCTTAGTCTCTAACCTTTGTGCTCCTGCTGTCTTGTCCTGAGGATTACCAGATACAAGCCATTTATTTGTGTTGGAGGTTTCCTGGGTCAATCTTATTTCCTTATGCTTTGATAACAAGTCTTTTAAAGTTTGCCAAAAGTGAAGGAATTTTTATGGCACTGCCCACCAGTCTCTCTGAGCCCGGAACTTTTTCATTCCCAGGAGCAGAAAGATGGACGCTTCTCAACCTTTCAGCTGGCATCATGTTTGTCTGGCTTGTGGACCAGAATCACATTACAGACTTGCTTTGGGTCAAGAAGGAACTGGATTTGTCTCCCTTATGTGAAAGAAAGACCATTCCAATTCAAATGGGCATTGCTGTATCCAATTAATATTCTAGGGTTACATTGCAATATCACATTCCAGGGGTGCATGGCTTGGGAATAAGTACAGGGGTGTCTTCCTGGGTATCATGCTGGGGTGACCTTGGACCAGTTCCAGTTCTCTCAGAGCTCTCTCAGCCCCACCTGCCTCACAAGATGACTGTTGTGGAGAAGGGAAAGGAGATTGTAAGCTGCTCTGAGATTCAGAGTGAAATTATAGCGGTGAATCAATAAGAACAAGAATTATATCAATAGCTAATCAATATGTATGGCTTAGCAATGCTTAGAATAAAGGGAAATAGCAGTGCCTTTAGAAAATAGTTTTAGTGGCAGTTTAAGTCAGCTTGCTGAGGCGTCAGGAAACTAGGGAAGTGACGAAAGGTTAGTGACCATTTAGAAAAACCACAAGACAGCTGGGGCCCCGGCAGCAAGCTTAAAGAAGAGCTTCCTCTTTCTGCAGGTAGAACATATATGCAAGATAATAGCAATTTAGCAATAAGGAATGTGTTGGTATTAATCTCAATAAGGAAACAAGGGACAGCTGGCAGCCCATATAAGGTCAATGAACCCAGGGAGATGAGCTAACGGACTGATACACCACACAGATTGTGGTCAAAGCATGTTTTTGTCAGTATCCCAGGGACTTGGGGAACTAAGATGTGTTAAGGTATTGGTTGGGTTGAGAAACCCTATAAAAGAGGAGGGGCAACTGTAACAAGCGCTCAGACTTCCACCTTTGAGGCAGATGCCTAGGAAGCTGATCCCACACGTGTGCTAATAAAGAGCTGTTTTCCTGATTTCATCTCAGACCTCCTTTTGTCTCTGCACCTATCCGTAAGAACCACCAAGCGGGGGTTTCCCGCTACAAAATGAGGTTTATGAATCCGATATTTTCTTCTTAATCATTCTTCTCTTTATTTATTTATAGTTTGTTATTTTTGATTTTTAGCCCACCCTTTCCCAAATGGGCTCTGAGTGGGTAACAACAGCGGGTAACAACTCTTCTCCTTTTTATATTCACAACAACCTTATGGGGTGGGTTAGGCTGAGCATGTGTGACTGGCCTGCAGTCCTCCAGCAATTCCTCTACCCTACAAGAGGCATTTCTTCCATCATTGGTGCCATCATTGGAGAGCCGGTTTGGTGTAGTGGTTAAGTGTGCGGACTCTTATCTGGGAGAACCGGGTTTGATTCCCCACTCCTCCACTTGCACCTGCTGGAATGGCCTTGGGTCAGCCATAGCTCTGGCAGAGGTTGTCCTTGAAAGGGCAGCTGCTGTGAGAGCCCTCTCCAGCCCCACCCACCTCACAGATTGACTGTTGTGGGGGAGGAAGGTAAAGGAGATTGTGAGCCGCTCTGAGACTCTTCGGAGTGAAGGGCGGGATATAAATCCAATATCTTCTTCTTCATCATCATCAGTTCTGTGGGGCTGAAAGTGTTATGGGCAGTGGGCGGATTTTGGGCAAGGAGACAGCCTCACTGACGTATGGTTCTTTCAAGCTTCATCTTCATTAATGGTGTGTCGAAGCAGTTTGAGTGTCAGCCTAAGACCTGGGGGAATTATATTTGAATCCCTGTTCTGCCATGAAAACTTGCTGGTGGCCTTGGGCCCATCACAAGCTCTCAGCCTAACCTACCTCACAGGGTTGTTGTCAGGAAGATGGAGAACAAAGGGGTTTCCATTGGGTAGAAAAGTGAGGTATATATTTTAAAACAATTGAAATACAATATAAACACTGTGGAGGAAGAGTGATAACAAGGGGGTCTTTCAGAAGTGGCAGGGCTGGGGGGTGGGAGGTTTGAACACCAGAGAATGCAAGTCCCTAATTTTATATCTTTGTAGCCAGTCTTGTTGTGTAGAAGGCATGCTACTACAGAGAGGTGGCTCTGACTCTTTCTTTGGCTGCTGACTCAGGGCTGGTCTAGACATTACACTTTGATTATGAGGCCGGTCCAAAGCCGTAGTCCCCTGAGGTCTCTTCCGCGAGCAATCTCAAAGGCAGCACAAAGAGCTGCATGGCGCTCATGGCATGGAGGAAGGGGCTGCAGGAATGCTGTGCTGGATTGTGACTGAGGAGTTCTGAGTTCTAATCTCAGCTCAAGTCATGCAGCTAAGTGGGAGGAGCTTGGGCCAGTCATACATTTGTTTGTGAGCTCTCCCTCTCTCTCCAACTTGCCTCAGAGGATGGTGATGAAGCTAAAAATGGGGAGGGGGGATATGCTCACCTGTGTACATCACCTTTAGTTCTGAGTAGGGGGAGGAAAACGGGGCTTTTTTGAGCAGGAACGCAGTTCTGGATGGCTTGGGTCAGGGGTGTGGCCTAATATGCCAGTGAGTTCCTGCTGGTCTTTTTCTACAGAAAGCCCTGTGCGAAACAATGGTGATGTCAGGGGTGAGGCTTACCGTGCAAATGAGTTACTGCTGGACTTCTTGCAGAGAGGGTAGGATATAAATGTAAGGTAAATGAAACAAAATGAGCCCCGTGGCGCAGAGTGGTAAAGCTGCAGTACTGCAGCTGGAGCCCTCTGCTCACGACCTGAATTCGATCCCAGCAGAAGCTGGTTCAGGTAGCCGGCTCCAGGTTGACTCAACCTTCCATCCTTCCAAGGTCAGCTTGCTGGGGGGAAAGTGTAGATGACTGGGGAAGGCAATGGCAAACCACCCCGTAAAAAGTCTGCCGTGAAAACATTGTGAAAGCAACATCACCCCAGAGTTGGAAACGACTGGTGCTTGCACAGGGGACTACCTTTACCTTTTTAAATAAAACAAAAAAACCCTGAAGATAAATTTGAGAAATGATCAGTGCAAATCTACATGGTGAGCAATAATGCACAAGCCACGCCTCACTGGGACTTCCTTATCTGGTAACCAGTATGAGTCAGCCATCCTGAGAGGTGCATATAAAACTGTACGAAGCGCTTGAAAAATGGTTAGTCATAACAGAATCATATTGATGGGGAAAGGGAGACAACATGTGGGAAATGGAAAGTGATACTGTGGGCTGACTGGACTGCGAGGGGCAGCTTGTCAACTTACCTGGGTTTTCTTAGCCCCTTGTTTTGTTTCCTGCCGCACCTCACGGAGGGATAGGGAATGAGCACCCAGACTGAAAAAGCAGATTGGAGGGTGGTGGGCTCAAGGATTTCCTGGGAGGCTGGCAAGTTTTCTGTGCTAGAGCTTATTTTCATCCACGATGCTCTCCCTTCCAGGCACAACTTCTGACCAGATCCTTAAGACAGGAACTCTTCTTCTCAAGGGGTGAGTGAACACATGAAGCTGCCTCCTTCTGTATCAGACTCTTGGTCCATCAAAGTCAGTATCGTCTACTCAGACTGGCAGGGTCTCAGGCAGAGGTCTTTCGCATCATCTGCTGCTTGGCAGGCCGGTAGCTACAGGAGGGCCTGAGGGGGTCCGGGCTCCTCCAGTCAAAACCCTGTTCCACTTTTGTGGCACCTCCTTTGAGTTCCCCATCACTCACCACCACTGGCTGCCATTGCTCTGAGCAAGTATACTGCTGGTTGCCTTCAGTCCCTGCTCCAGAAGGAATGCCAGGACAAGGGGGAGGAGGGGCTGTGGCTGAGCAGCAGAGCCTCTGTCCCACGTTGGGCTTGCCCTCCTTGCAAACTACAGGGCAGAGAAGCTGATGGGGGCTGCCTTCAAGGGGGGCTTTTGCTGGGGAGGGAAGGCTTGCTGGGTGAAGGTGAGGATTGGAGCAACGTGCCCCAATGACCATGGCAAGGGAGGAAGAGCTTAGGAGTGGCACTAAGAAGATCCCAGCATGGCTATGCAGAGAGGCCTGCCTTGCAGGGGGGTGGTATGTGTCAGGCAGGTGGCACCTGGGATTTCCTCTCCTCCTGAGGAGATTGGTTGGTGCTGGCTGACTTGCGCGCCCCTCCTCTTGCGCCTCTGCTATCCCCACGGATCTGACCAGAGGACTCCAACTGTCAGGTACAGGACATTCCAGGGCTGTGGGTGGCCCCTCCAAATGAAACCTGTGTTCCTCCAAACTTTAAATCCTGGCTATGGCCCTGCTGCTTGGTCCTTTTAAATAGAGATGCTGGGGACTGAACCTGGGACCTTCAGCATGCCAAGCAGGTGCTCTGCCACTGAGCCACAGCCCTTCGGGGCCTTAAAGGGGCTGTAGACCAGAGGAATTAGGGGATGTGTTGAGGCTATGAGTCATGCAGCGCTGGGCTTCTGTGGGAGTGGAATTAATTCTGGTGCATGATGATGGTGATCTCCCCCTTTCTTGTTCCTGCGACAGCTTTATCCGGGACCGAGCCCAGCGCAGCGGAGATTCTGGCTATGACGAAGTGATAGCAGAACTTGGAGGTTCAGAGTCCCAGCCTTGTGACCCCAGCACCAAGAGACTGAGCGAGTGCCTGCGTCGGATCGGGGACGAGCTCGATGGCAACATGGAGCTACAGAGGTGGGTTTCAAGCAAAGGCTGAATCTGCTGCCAGCTTCTGATAGGCCTCAGCATTGGGAATCAAAGCACCTGTCAATTCTGTGCTCCTCTTCTCAGCTCCATAGCCCCCATGCATACTGGTCACACTAAGCAGTTGTTGGCCAATGGGGAGAGAGTTCCAGCCGTCTCACACTGTGTTTGTTGGGATGGATTATCATCTTACTCAGCACGGAGAGATCGAGAAGATTGAAACCCAATAGAATAATGAAGAGCCTTTTGAGATACCCCCTCTTTCCGGCAGAGCATCAGTCGGTCCTACAGCTTGTGAAAACCGGGCCTGAGTTCCTGCTCTAATAAGCTTTCTTTCAGAGTCGCTTCTGAATGGCAGTCTGTAGCGCATTGCCTGACAGGAGCTTTCTCCTAAGTCAGCTGATCCAGGGATGGTTTAATTTGCTTATTCCTCTGTACTACACAACATGGCTCACTAATTGAAGCTATCTTTGGTATTCTGGCTATGGCTCTCTGCTTATGACATACCATACCATGAATTCGTGCCAGGGCGGGTTTCGATTGCTAAACGCTGGGCAGTCTTGCTGTAGAAGGGAGCTTAATGGGATGACCCTTTGGTCTCTGTCAGGCCTATGTCTAGACGTGCCTCTGCTCAGCCTCTCCAGCGAACTCTTGCTAAATACATTAAATGACATTTGTTTTCCAGAAATGAAAGCTTGGCCAGCTTCTTCCTGTTAACCACCCTCTTTTGGTCCGTGTTTGTGGCCTTGGGGTTTCCTTCTTCAGAAACCATGATGTTTCCACTGGGTTCTCTGTGGGTGGGCAGGGCGTAGGTTTAATCTGAGCCGCTCTGATGCTGCCCCTTGCAGGATGATAGAGCAAGTGCAGGGATACCCTCCGAAGGAAGTCTTCTTCCGGGTGGCTGCAGACATGTTCGCAGATGGGACCTTCAACTGGGGCCGTGTGGTGGCTTTGTTCTACTTTGCATGCAAGTTGGTCCTGAAGGTCAGTATGCCACTGCTGTCACACCGCCATTCCCCTGCCCCTCCAGTCATCCACTCTCCAGTTCTGACTGTTGCTAGTAACTGACTCTTCTTTCCATATCCCCCTTGCTACCCCCACGGACACGGATAGGCAATTTGCACTAAAGTACCAGACCTCATCAGGACCATAATTAACTGGACGATGGAGTACATCCAAGAGCATATCATGGCCTGGATCCAAGCCCAGGGTGGATGGGTGAGTATGTGCGGCATTTTCCAGGACATTAGAGTTTAGTTAATGATACATTTATACCCCACCTTTCTCCCCACTGGGGTCCATAAATTGTTTACATCATTCTCCTTTCTTCCTCCATTTTATTCTGACGACAACCTTGCAAGGTAGGTTAGGCTGAGAGTGTTTGACTGGCCCAGGGTCACCCAGCAAGCTTCCATTGCAGAGGCGGGTTTCAAACCTGGAGTGTCTTATATCGTAGTTCAGACATGGCAAAAGCCACATAGAATAAACGTCAGATGTTTGAGAACCACAATACATTAATGTCAGATGTAGGAAGGAAGGAAAATAGATTGGGGGATGGAGAGGTAGAAAGAAAGCAACTTTAAATGTGTTCTCCAAGACAGCCGATGGGGCTGTGGAGGCTTAGAGAGCCACACAATATGTGTAAAAGAGCCACATGTGGCTCCTGAGTCACAGTTTGGCCACCCCTGTCCTAGTCCAACACTGTAACCACTACACAGTGTTGGACTTCAGTTGTCAAGAACTGTCAAGCTTAAGACTCTCAGGCCAGTTTCTTAAAGCCTGCAGTTGCTCACAGCTGTCCCCTTACAAACTGCATGCCAGTTACATTCCACAAACCAATGCCCATTGAAAACGGATGCTGTAGATCTGTCTTAGAGGCAGAAGGTCTCAGGTTTAATCCTGGCATCTCCCATTAAAAGGATCACACATGACCACACAAAGCTGCCTTATACGAAATCAGAACATCAGTCCATCAAGGTCAGTATTGTCCACTCAGACTAGCGGTGGCTCTCCAGGGTCTCAGGTGGAGGTCTTTCACATCACTTCCCTCCTGGTCCCTTTAACTGGAGATGCTGGGAATTGAACCTGGGACCTTCTGTTTGTAAAACAGAGATTGCCGCTCAGCCATGGTCAGGTCAGAGTTGATGTGAAAGGCCCTCTAGGTGGGATGCTGCACAGCCAACACGAGTCATCATAGACAATAGTGGCCTTGAAAGAACAGTAGTCTTTCTCAGTAAAAGACAGATTCGTGTATCCACGGTGTGCCCTCTTAGAGTGCATGGTTAGCCATCACCTATTCCTGTGCTTTCTCTCTGGTTACCCCACAACCATGCTATATCCAGAAGATCCTTACTGCCCTTCGAGGGTTCTGTAAATCTATTTCAGGGGGCATTTGTATGATTGTTAGGGATTCAGTTGTGCCTGACCTGTTGCTGTCTGAGGTTGATTAAGCTTTTGTTGCGGGGGGATATGATTGTGCTCCCATCTTGGGCTCATTGAGGAAAGGTAGGCAAGAAAATGTTTTTAAAAGTGTACAGAAAGGGGTTTTTTTGGCTGCTCTGAGAAGTTGCTTGTGAGGTGTTGCTGTTGCTTTTAGAAGTTGCAGAGGCACTCCATGGTGGAGGCAATTCAAATTAGGCCTGCCACCACCACCTCCCACAGCCTGCCCAGGGACTCAGCATGGTGGGAGACAGCTGTGCCTGCAGGCAAGGGAGGGTCACCTCTGCATAGACAGAGCTGTGGCAGAAGGGAATGCCAGCCTCTTGGCAGTCAGATGCAAAACAGCACTTGGGGCTTATATGTACAGTGCCTCCATATCTCTACAGACTTTGCAGGCAGCAAAGAAAAAGTAGGTTTAGATGGAGGTTGTGAGTGACTTTCTTTAACATGTATTAGAAGTTATTAGAAATGCTTCACGTTCAGTTGGAGAGAAGTTGATGTGAATCCAACAGGCATCATGCCACCTAAGGTTTGGATTTGCAGCCTGCATTTCCTGACCATTTCTGACTGATGAGCTTTCAGTATCTGATCCTGATAGATTAAGGGTCCTGGCTATGGTTACAGATATAACAGCCACCAAATGCTGGGCCTGAATTAAATGTTCTGTTCATTTGGTGGAAAGTGCTATTAAGTCACAGCTGACTTTATGGTGAGCCTGTGGGGGTTTTTAAGACGAGAGACGTTCAGAGGTGGTTTGCCATTGCCTGCCTCTGTATCATGACCCTGGTATTCCTTGGAGGTCTCCCATCCAAATACTAGCCAGGGCAACCCTCTTTAAGCTGCAAAAATCTGATGAGATAGGGCTATCCTAGGCTGTCTATAGACTCTGCTTCTCTTCCCAGTAGGTGTCTAAAGCAGCTTACATAATCCCCCCTGCCTCTGTTTGACCTTCATTGCAACACAGTTCCATTTTGGCACTTCCACTTTTTTCCACCCTCCAAAACACGAGATAGCAACACCATCAGGACTCAGACACTATCTTGCTTTCTCAGAATTTAATGTTCATTGTTACCTTGGTTTTAATTGCTTTTTGCTGGTTTTATACCACTGTAACTCACCCTAAGCTCAGTTTCTAGGAAGGGCAATCCAAAATCTAAATAATCTGAGGTTGATTAAGCTTTTGTTGCGGGGGGATATGATTGTGCTCCCATCATTAAACGAACAACCCTGTGAGTTAGGCTAGGCTGAGAGAGTGACAGGCCTAAGGTCACCCAGCAAGCTTCCATGGCAGGTTGGGATCTGAACCTGGCTCTCCAATCTCAGTCAAGCACTCTAAGTGTGACACCGCATTGCCTCTTGGCAGTAATTCAGAAAGATCTTCTGGGGAAGAGTTTCACAAGCAGGTCTGCTGAAGTCAGGTAATGTTCAAGCTTTTCCATTTGTGCAATTTGAATTATTCCCCCTCCCGTCTTGTTTTCTAGGAGGGCCTCCTATCCTACTTTGGCACCCCGACTTGGCAAACCATTGCTGTATTTGCTGCCGGTGTTCTGACTGCGTCACTGACCTTCTGGAAAATGTCTTAATCTTCAGTCCCCTCCAGCAGGGAGGGAGGGGCACACTTTTTCATTGTGGGAGCAAAGAGGGCAGGTACCCTCAATTTCCTAATCAAGAGAAAAAAATGGGCTGTGATTCCCCAACCCCCCCTGTTCTGGGCAAATGAGGTTTTTTTTATGTACTCTTTATCTTGGTGCCTTTTTAAAAAAGCGCACACCTTTTTCAAGTGTACTTGATGGTATTACTTTTGCCTGTCTGTGCCTCCTGGAGGTTAGAGAGCAGCAGCCATGGAGATTGCTAATTGCAGCTTTTGAAGGATGCAGGAGCAGGGGAAGGATGAAATGAAGGATGATAGGTAGCTTCTGGTTGGTGAGATGGCCCCACTGTTCAACCCGTGTGTGGTTTCCTAGAACAGGACAACGGGATATTTTGTCTTCGTGACTTCTTCAAACGAGACCGATTCTGGTGGAACTGTGTGAGCCAGCCTCTCTCTTTTGGGATGGGAAATCTCAGAGGCTGAATCGGGACACAACTCTGCATTGGCAGATTCAAAACTCGTCAATGAAATACCGAATTCTGCCCCTCCGGGACTTGAAATGTGGTCCGAAGTGGTGATCATTTGGACCACAGGTACTAAATTACAAACACCAAGAAGCAGAGTTATCTAGGCACCATTTTCAATATTAATTCAGCCGATGTCAAATGGGGGATGTTGAAGCAATGCCTCACAGTAGCAGGTTCTTTTGGTTTTCTGAAGAGATGCTGAGTGGTGATGATGGCCAGAGAGATGCTGGAAGACAAAATAGGAGAGCTGTGCTTGACAAGAGGAGACCTGCACAGCTTGAGGGACCCTGGGCTGTTGGATGGATTCATCTGCCTAGTTCCACCGCAGTGGAAAAGATGCTTCCGACTGCCTGAGGATCTTGGTGGCTTAGGGGAAAAGGAGCAGGAAAAGAGGGCATAGCAGGCTTCCATCTGTTCTGCAAAGGTTCTGCAATGCACTGCCAGCCTCTTCCAGTGGATTAACTGCCCTCTAGGTGTTCCCTAAGTTTTGTCAGCTCAGCTCAACAAACAAAAAATGTCACCAAATGCTTTGTTCAATCTGTATTTCACATACCGTGCCCAGTAGGGACTATCTAATTGTGGCTGTGATGGGGAAAGTTTGAGTATTTGGTATTCTCTTGTGTGGCTTCTCTTCTTTTTCTTCTCATCTCCCCTCCCCCAAGTTGTGTGCAGTCACAAAATACTTCCGTACATCTGCCTGGATGCAGATCCCAACATCTGGGGGTATGCCATCCCCCACTGTGTTGCCATGCAGATACTAATTTTGTACAGATTTGGACTAGTGTGGAATTAACTTTCACACAAACTGGTGCTTCAGAATTGGTTTTTTACTGTAAGGAAGTGGAGCTCCTCTCTTAGCCTAAAGCCTCTGTGTTCTGCATTTTGGTTGAAGAGAGTTAGTTTCCATCTCCTTACTACATTTGGCTTTTATTTGTGCTGGAAATTGTTTATGGGAGAAAAAAATGAACTGATCTATATGTTTTTTGGTGGTTCAGAGCAGCGGGGAGATGGATGGGAGGATGGAGCATGGAATATGTTAGAGGGCCCTCTGGCAGTGGGGTTCTTTGTTATTTTATCTCCTGCAGTCAGAGGTAGAGATTAGAACTTCCTTGAGGGGGCATCAAATGCATGTGGGTGGATAGCTAATTGAGCCAGCTGGCAAAATCAATTTGTAACCTTGTTGGGAAGGAGGCCTCTTTGGTCTGCTCAGCTCCTTTTCATCTTGTCTTCCTTGTGGTTGTCCATGTATTTCCTACCCACCCCTGGAAGGGGGGAGAAATGAACACAAGTGAAGAAACTAGTTTAGTTTGCTCAGGCAGGAGACTGTGATGGCAGAAAGCTGAGGTAGCTAGCAGAATGGACTGTACCACTTCAGATTTCTAGTGGTAGAATCCAACCTTGAATGGTCATTTTCCTTAAAGAAGGAAAGAAAAGGAAACTAGCACAGTAGGAAGACAGGTTGCTGAGTTGTCTTTTAGCTGTGGTGGTTTCTTTTTTTTGAAGAAAGGACCCACTACCTTTTTGGAGCAGCCCGTTGTTTTGTTTCATTTGGCCCTCATTCTCCTGCAGGTGTGATTCAGACATCAAAAATCTACTGTTGCTGCAGCCATAGGAACACAGTATCTATTGCAGGCTGAGAGAGTTCAGCTTGCCCTCAAGTGTGTGTAGTTGACAGTGTGCTAAAGCATCCTTTAGAAATACCAGGGCTGGCAGTGTGTGTCTTCCCCACAATGTATGTTGTTGGGGGTGGGGACTTGGGGGGTAACTTTTCCTGCCTCCATCTAAGTTGATAGTGGCTGGTTCTTGGAAATAATTGAGCAGGAGGAGGGATCAGGGTTTTTTTTTCCCTGCAGTGGTTGCAGGGAAGGGGAATAAGTGGCAGGCAGGGAAAGAGGGTATTTAGAACAGAACTACAGAAATTGCCCCGAGCTCACCCATTGCCTTCCTTTCCCTGTTCTTTAGGGGCTTGCAGCACACACAGACCTTGTACAAGCGCAAGCAACCATCCTCTCTCCCTATGATGTCCTTCTAAAAACTCAATCAGGGCAGGATTCACTATCTGAAAGTGCCCCCCCACTCTTCTCCTCTACAGCTGTTTGTGCCACTCCTGTTCATCAAAGGCAAACAAATGCAGCCAGCTGTTGTGAATGTGCAGGTGGGGTCAGAGTGTAGGGGGCAGAAGATCCAGTGAGTGTAGCAGGCTGGGGAGAATCAATTGTACTTGAATAATTATATTTGGGTGGTTTTTTGTGTTACCTCAGGGGCTGGGTTGGATGGGGGTTGGGGTGGAGTGTGATGCCATTAGAGGGTAGGGGTTTGGAGGAATGGGAAACTCCCAAATTTTGAATGGAGGGGTGGGAGACAGAGAAGAACGTGCTGACATTAGGAAATTTGAGGGGAAAGTATGGGGCTTCTGATGTCATTGTTTGGAAGGGGTTTTTTTTTAAACGCTGTGGATTTTCATGATGTCATAGTTTGGGGGTTACAAAAGAATTGAGGTTTAAGAATTTGCTAACTGGGTGGGGGAAGGGAGTGGGCTGATACTTGTTTCAGGCTTGAGGATGTGTTGGCAGGAGTTATATGTAATCCCAATCTTGGGATGGGGAGAATTCTTGGATCACTGGCATCTCTCTCTGATGGGCTTGGGAAGTCCAGCAGGTATAACAATGCATATTGTGTGTCTTTGATTGCTGTTGTGCCATGATCTGTATAGGCATCTCTCCCTGCCCCCACCCCACTGGATAGTATGTATGCGATGCTATTCTTTGTCTTTTTTGCTTAGCCATTTTTACATTGAAGTTCTCTCGCATTTTTGGTAAGGACCCTTTTTCACTTCCCAGTACCTTCAACCATTCCCTGGTGCTCTGTCATCCTGAAGTAGTTTACGGTTCATCATATCCATTTGGGCAGGTGTCAAAAGGGGTTCCAACAAACGGTTGTCAGGCAGATGGTCTCTGGGGGGCCAGAGTGATTGGCAGGTTGCACAGAACAGAACATACAAGTTGCTGTGTTTCAAGGTTCTCCTCCAGGGTCTACTCGAGGTAGCAGCAGTGGCGTCACTGGGGTGGGTTGCACCCTGGGGCCAAGTGCGTGGGTTGCACCCTGGGGCCAAGTCGGTTGCACCCTGGGGCCAAGTGTGCCGGACTCGGAGGGAAGAGCAGCAGTCCTCGTGCGCTGCCCAGAGGTGCTAAATCCCTCGCGTTCGAACAAAGGAAGCCTCCGCCTGGAGAAGCCGAAAGATTTGGGGACGGTAACCGTCCCGAAACTTGAGGAGAGGCGCTGCTCGTCCTGCAAACTACTTCTTCCATCAGTCCGTCCCTCCCAAGGCGCTGGCGGCGGCGCGGGCTTGTGCAAGACCAGTTGCTAGCCGAGAGCGGCGGCTGGGGGAGCTCAGCGCACCTGGCGAGAACCAGCGAGAAAGAAGCCCGCTTCGGGTCCTCGTCGCCTGCCCCCTCCTCCCCCGCCGCCAGCAGCAGCGCCTGCGGTGCGGAGTCTTCAGCACTGGCGCTCATGCGCACTGCCGGCAATGCTCCTGCGCTACCCCTCACCCGCTCCTCCTCTTGCTGCTGCGAGCGCGCCTGATGCCGCCTGTTTTCCTCCTGCGTGAGGGACTCCCTCGCTCTCTGCCTGCCTGCCCCCTTCCCTTCCCTCCTGTGCCCCGCGCGTCTAAAGCCTCCTTTCCCTCGCTGGTTGGCTCGCAACGTCCTCCCTTCCCTGGTTTGCCTGCTCGCCCTCTGATGCCTGCCTGCGGAGAGCTGCGCTTTCCTCTTCCCTCCCGGCCTTCTCTCGCTTCGCCACTGCCTTGAAAGAGCCTCCCCGCGTCTCCCGCCAATAAAGACTGTGATTGCTTGCCGCCTGCTGCCTTCAAAGAGCCCTAGGGGGCCAATGAGAATGCTCTAGGGGGGGGGCCAATGGCCCCCTTGGCCCTGCCCTAGTGACGCCTCTGGGTAGCAGTGCTGTATTCCACCTTCTCCTCCCGCATAACCATAACCACCCACAGCTCCCAAAAGTAGAACTCATAGCAAGAGTTCTCTGCAGCTTCAGAGCCAGCCTGTGGGAGTCACATTTTAATGATGGCTGCTCCATTATTCCTCCCAGACAGGGCCAGCCTGCCAACTAGGCAAATTAGGTATTTGCCTAGGGCGCTGGGAGGGAGGGGGTGCCAAATTGGGCTCTCCTCCCCCCTCCCGGCACCCAAGACAAATGCCTAATTCAGCAGCAGCAGGCAGGACACACACCCCCAGTGCACTCAGAGGAGCAATGCCAGCCTCGTGCTTACCCACTTCGGCGGGCATCCGTAGAGCGCTCTCTCAATAGCAGAACGAGGCTTCGCTCACCCCCTCCCTGGAAGGGGAGGGTGAGCAAAGCCTCGTTCTGCTCTCACTATTAAGAGAGAGTGCTCTACGGATGCCTGCCGAAGCAGGTAAGCACAAGGCTTGCGTCGCTCCACTGAGTGCGTGGGGGGGAGCGGAGTGGAGTGGCACCGCAGAGAAGGGGGGAGGACAGCTCAGGGGTGCACAGGTAGTAAGTCTGCCTGGGGCACCACTCGCCCTGTTCCCAGAGCTTTCAACTAGCCACTGGGGAGGAAGTAATCCTTTAGAGAGGTAGCAGGAAACAGTCATCAAGGGTTTTCAGTAGGCCTGCCTACTCAGTACCGTATCTTCAGAGGGCACCATGCGATTTTATTTTATTTTTTGCTAATCCTTCTAGAGGAATCCCTAACCCTGAGCATGCCAGTCGCACCTGGCTATGACAAAACCGCTCTCGTACTGTACCTCGGGGAATGCCTGGGGGCTGCCCTTGGCCACTGTTAACGTTGCTCATGGTTGTCGTTTCTATGCAATTGATTCCCCCACTCCATGAAATGGTTTCTGTCCTTTTTTAAAAAACGACAAATTTACCTTCCCTTTTTTAAACAATTTTTTAAAAAAGTTTGATACCTTTCTGATCTGTTAACTGTGAAGCTCAATTTTTTGTTTGTTTTCTTCTGGTGTGTGGAAATAAAAAAAAACGGTTTGAAGTCTGTCTGTTTCATAGAGAGAAATAATAATACTGCTGGTCTTAACAGTGGCTCTAGCCTGCCATGTAGCAAATAGCCGTTTCCCTTCCTGCGCAGTGCTACAGAAACGATCCGGGAAAGAGTTTAGTTTTTTGGTGAGGAAATAGCAGTTTGCCAGTCCAGCTTTTAAAGGAAATATGAACATGAGCTGTGGTTTCCTAAAAATCCTGAATGAGCAATGAGTTGTTGAGATGCTTTGCCTCATTCCTCCCCTTTGTAATATTTTATCTCTTTTGCCGCTATCCACCAGTGGGCCTGGTAAGATCAATGCTGCAAGCCCCCTAGAGGCAGGAAATATTTATTCACCCCTCCCCTTATGTCTCACCCAGGGCAACATTCTACCCCCTGGAACAGTCCTGTCTCCCACTTCCTTCAGGTGTATTAGGTGCTGGTTGCTTGTAGACAAAATATTTACTGTTTGAAACAAGCAAGCAGGGCCATGGGGAACCAGCTTAAAACCCTTTGTCTAGGTTTTCTACTTTCATGGAGTTTTATTGGGGGAGGGGGATCCAAAATGGTACTGTCTTCTTTCCTATCTGCAGTCTGAATTCTGCTGTTGCTGTAGGACAGGGGTGGCCAAACTTGCTTAACGTAAGGGCTATATACAATTAATGTCAGTCGTATGAAAGCCACAATACATGAATATCAATGTTTGAGAGCCGCAAGATGGAGGAAGGGAAGAAAGGTGGAAGGAAATCAAATAGATGATGAGGGAGGGAAAGGTGGAAAGAAAGCAACTTTAAATGGATTCTCCAAGCTGCTAGCTTGCTTGACTTGGAGAAGTGATCTACCTTTCCCAAGCCAGCCAACGAGGTGTTGAGGGCTTCAAAAGCCACACAATATGTCTGAAAGAGTCACATGTGGCTCCCGATCTGAAGGGGGGGCAAAGACGGGGTGCTTGCCGTGGGCACCGATGGAGGGGGGGTGCCAAATTGGGTATGGAGTCCATTGTATTCTATGGGACCATAAGAATGGCCCATAAGGGGGTACCATTTTCAATTTTGCCCCCCCCCCCCTCAGAAAACATGTAGATCCGGTCCTGTGACTCATGCAGAGACTGCCTTGGCCACCCCTGCTGTAGGGCAAAGCCTCTTCCCAAGAAGTCCGATGCAGGAAGACACTCCCTCCTCCGAACCAAATGTAGTATTTGCATCAAATTTAATTTCCCAACAGTAAAGGCAGCTTTTCCTAAGTTTGCTATAGCTGGAATCTCAAAGCAGTGACATTCAAAAGACTTTAGAGCTACTTTGCGTTTCCTACGCCTAGGTGTCAGTTACCCATCAGCTTTTCTCCCTTTGCTTTATTTTTCTAGCACGCAACCCTAATGCCTAGACAATGCCTATTGTCTCTCCATCCTACAAGAGAGCATTCCCCTCTGTTCCGCTTGTGGCTGTGTTTCCCCTACAGTGGCTCAGTGGTAGACCATCTGCTTAGGAAGCAGAGGGCCCCAGGTTCAATCCCTGGCATCTCCAAAAAAGGGTCCAGGCAAATAGGTGTGAAAAAACTCAGCTTGAGACCCTGGAGAGGCGCTGCCAGTCTTGAGTAGACAATACTGACTTTGATGGACCAAGGGTCTGATTCAGTATAAGGCAGCTTCATATGTCCAACGCAACAAAAAATTATGCCTTCCTGACCCGTTACAAAGTCACTGAGTGTTTGCAGCTCATACAAGAACCGGGTTAGATCTGAGATTAGAGTTTTACGGCCCCTCCCATCCTCTCCATCTCAGCCTTTTTCTGAGGGGGGGCAGCAGAAGCAGTTTCGTCTCCCTCACTGTTTTTGAGGCCTCAATCCTACTCAATGGAATGTAACTCTGTTGGCTTCTTTGCGCAAATGATGTATCGAGGCCAATAAACGCATGGATTTAGTTGGTTTGTCTGGGTTTTGGGTACTTTTTCCGGAATGAGAGTTAGAGAATCTGGTCAATCCTGGGCATGTAAGGTTGGTAGGAGGACTTCTGCACGAATTGTTGGTCTGGATAGGGATTTCTTTCCTCCTGGGCCTTATCCCAGGTTCCATGAGTTGCCAGGCCAACTCGAAGTCCGAACTTGGTCACGATTATCTCCTTCCTTGCCCCAATCGGTCAGGTGGCACGTGACTCATCTGGATCTGGAGGGGGGTGCTTGCCCCGGACGCCGATGGAGGGGGGGCAAATTGGATATGGAGTCCATTGTATTCTATGGGACCATAAGATAAAATGGCCCATAAGGGGGTACAATTTTTTAATTTTGCCCCCCCCCCCCCGAAAACATGTAGATCCAGTCCTGTGACTCATGCAGAGACGCTCTTGGACCTCTCGGGTTTCTTTCTCCTGCCACACCTCCCTTGGAAAGACCTCTCCGGCTTCTTTAAATGCCGTGCGCACACAAACACACCCGGCTCTGGACGTGCGCCTTCTGGCTTTCCCAGTCCCCGGTACAGCTGCTCAACTCTCCACCCCTTGCCATGTGTCTTCGACGCCGCTTTTCTGTTTCCTGCCAACCGGTCCCGAGGCGGTTCTCTCGGCGAGGGCAAGCCTCTTTCTCTGCCCTCTTGAGGCCGGTTCTTTGCGGGAAAGAAGGCCGGCGTTGGCGCGCCTTTTCAGCCGAGGGGAGGCGCCAGTCCGAGGAGAGCCGTGCGCGGGCCTACGCTCCGACTTGGGCATGGCTGCGGAAGCGGCGGCCAGCCGGCAGCTGCCGCTATCCTCTGTGGGGCCAGGTAAGAGGGCATTGGATAGCATCGTGGCTGGTTTCTGACGGTCCTGAGAGATCCTTTTCCAGTCCCTGCCGCTGTCAAGGGCGCTTGCGAGTTGGAGCCAGGGCCCATCATTAGGGAAAGGGATTCTTCAAATGTTCCCTCCCCTGGGCGGAAACCTTGTCGCCTGGACATGTCCGGGCAAGCTGGGAACAGTCTCAAGCATTCTGCATTTGCCTCCAAGATGTCACTTGAGCATATGTGATGCTCTTCACATACAGCATAAGCCTTGTTATTAATGGCCTGACTTTAAACTGCCTACCAGCTATATATGGCTTTGCTCACTGTGCTGGATTCCTCGTCTGATAAAGTGTGCTTAAGAGCGCACGAAAGCTTACGTTCTAAATAAAAATTGGTTGGTCTTAAAGGTGCAACTTGACTCCTGCTTTGTTTAAAATGCTCGGAACACTTGGGCGCCTGACTTCAAGGAATTCTGTCAACTCCTGATGATGTATCTGAGGAAGTGTGCATACACCCAGAATGTAAGGAAGTGTGCTAACACCCAGAATTAAACTTTCTTAGCCTTAAAGGTGCCACTGGACTCCAACTTTGTTCTAATTGTTTCAGACCAACGGGGCTACCCATCTGAACTCCTGAGGCAGACCAATCATTTCCTCACAACAGGGGCGTAAATTACCTGGGGTGGGCAGCAGGGCTCAAGCCCCCCTCTCCAGGATTTCCAGGAGGGGACAATGCTCCCTCCAGGTTGTCAGGCCGTCTAGGATTTCCCAACAGGGTACTAAATATCCAGTTGTTAGAGTGCTGATCTACCACTGGGGAGAACAAATTCAAAACCCCACTTAGCCACCAAATGCACTGTAATGCGACCTTGGACCAGTCACACACACAGCCTAAGTTGTAAGAAAAAGAGAGAGGGGAAGAAAGTATTTTGTTTCATACACAAATGAAATATTTAATCAAATTGTCTCCGAGAAGCAGTTCATGGCATCTTTCATCTCCTCTTTCAGAGTCCTTCTTATTTGACTGAGATTCATAATATCACAAGTGGAAAAAATATTGTTCAGCTGCATGGTAAATTGTTGATTGCATATGTTTTTGGAAATAAAAATAACTTCTTATTGAAATCATTTAATATAGATAACTAAGTGTGGGACTGGAGCAGGTTCAGCCCTGTGCCAATCCACCACCCCCCTCAGGAAATTCAGAGGTCTATGCACTGGTCTCACAACCAGGCTACCTAGAGTTCATGGCAGGCCAAGGACTAGAACAGCAGCCCAACCTCTTCACCCTCTTAGCTGCTAGACTGTGAACCTGTGATAGTGAGTCAGAACACTGATCCCTCTAAGCAGAAAAAAATGTACAGCTGTATTGGTTGTTGCAAAATCCAAAAACAAGAACAAAATCTGTGTTAATACCTTTTAGTGGGACCAGTATGTAAATACTTTTCCAAAAAACAAAAACAAATAAAACTTTATTGAAACAAATAGGGGTTATAGCAAAGGTGACAGCACAATAGACAAATCATATCAATGAAATCACTATACATCAGTTGTCATTATTCCAATGATATACAAAAAACAGAGTTATCAAAAGAAATACAGAAGTATATGTCAAGACATCAAAAATAAAGCAAATCTTGAAAAAATGCATTTTTTAGAATGACATGTAAATATTTTTAATTAGGACACACCAAATGGGTACAAACACTGTCCTAGTGTTCAAGCACATGAGGTCTTTGTCAGGCTGGATGTTACAAAGTTTAGAAACAAAAAAGGGTTTCTACTCTACCTGGAGGTGGCTCTCCAGATTCTCAGGCCAAGAAAAGTGTCTCATACTGTCCCGTTGTTTTGAAGGGGAGATGCCAGGGACTGATCCTGGTTCTTTCTGCATGCACAGCATGTGCTCTGACAATGAGCCATTAACTCGTTATGCCAGCACATGCAAGGGTGTGTATTTGCATCTTTTGTGCAGATCTCATTGTATGATATATTCCACTCTCTGAGATGATCTGGATAAGCAGTCAAGAAGGTTGTCAGTATCCTGGAGAAGGTAATGTTCTGTGCCTTTAATAGAGGCTTAATGGGGATATTATTTACCAGGTGATCAAAATTAAAGAGGAGTTTGGCAGCCCCTTAGGGGCTAATACAAGTTTCTTCCAGCAGAAGTTTTTGGGTGAGTTAGAGCTCAATTCATCTTAGTTCTGACTCACAGAAGCTTCTAGCAGATTCTATCACATTCTGTTACCCTTTAAGGCAGGGGTCTCCATTCCTTTTGAGCCTGTGGACCCCACTGGAATTCTGACATAGCATGATGGGTGCAGCCACAAAATGGCTGCCACAGGAGGCAGAGTCAGCTACAAAATGATTGCCGTCACTGCTTCAGTTACACAGTGAAGATTCTTGGGCTGTGGTGGCAGCTGCTATCAAAGCAACATTTATAAATCTGCACAACCAATCAGAACTCCAGTAGCCATTCAGAAGCCTTGCTGGGCTAAAGCACTACCTGGCCTCACCCACTTTCAAAAAACCTGGTGAGCACCTGAAAAGATATTGGCATGCACTACCTTGGGAGATCCCCCTGCATTAAGGTCTCTGGTTTGTTAAAACAAACTAACATGGCCACACACCTCTGGTCTTATTCCACAATGATCCCCTTGTAAAAAAAAAGTTTTGATTGGGACTGGGTATCATGGAGAAAATTGGCTCGGTGTGTGCTGCAATTGGCCCAGGGATGTCCTTTGTATAGATAAATTATTGAACCAGCCTATCTACAGTTATAAGTATCCCACCACCAGTGATTTCTGTAATGAAACCAGAAACTTCATTTCACCTACTTGATTGCAGAATTTGCTAGCAGATTGTGACAGGGATATAGTCATGGACGGTTCACCTCTCTTGCTATGTTTTCCACCATGTAATTGTTGTAGACCAAACATCTGTAAGAGATTGCCAGGAGGAAAAAAGTCCTGTTCCTTTAACAGATGTTTAATGTATAGAAACAGGCAGTTGTAGCTTACATGGTATGGAGGTAAATAGCATCCTATTAAGCCTCTATTAAAGAGTGGGATGTTTTTTTCCAGATCTATTGCCACCTCGGTACCTATGTGCCAAAGCTCTGATGTTTCCTGTTTTCAAAAGTCTGCATGTAATAACCAAGTTATGAAGTTCATATTCCAAGTATGATAGTCTGCAATTTTGCCAGAAAAGTAAGAATTCCAGGTAAGGCAGTAACAGAACTGAGTTCCAATTCTGTACTCACCAGCAGCCCTGCAAGAAAAAGTACTTTGCATGCAGAAGGTCCCAGGTGTAGCCTCTGACAACTCCTCTTAAAGGACTTTTCTGTCTGGAGACTCTGAAAAGTCCTTATTGATCTGAGTAGACAGTACTGAGTTAGCTTGCAACAAGAGAAGACAGCTTCCTATGTCTTCGTTTTTCCTTTTCCACAGAAAATAAACACCCTGCCAAGAAATTACCAATAATGATACAAAACCACTACCCTAATTTATGGCATGTTACACTGCCCATGGATTAGGGTAGTGGGATTTGAATAGGTTCTGTTCCAAGAACTGTGAATGGCACATATATAGATATGGGACTTCTGGGGTCTCATGACTGGAGGAGACACAAGAAAAGGAATGTAGGTTTCTGGGATTTCAGAAAAAGAAGAGTTGGTTTTATACCCCACCCTTAAAACGCCCTATGAGGTAGGTGGGGCTGAGAGATCTCTGAGAGAACTGTGACTGACCCAAGATCACCCAGCTAACTGAATGTGGAGGAGAAGGGGGGAATCAAACCCAGTTCTCCAGATTAGAGTCCACTGCTCTTACCCACTACACCAAACTGGGAAATATACAGCATGGAGATAACAAGAAGAACAGAATCTTGGAAGCTGAGAGAACTGTCAGTGGCTACTAGTGACAACAACTACTACTCTCTCCAGTGCCAGAGGCACTGTCACTAGCTGACTTTCTGTCAGTTGCTGGGGTCCACAGGTGGGAGGGTGCTGTTGCCCACTTCCTGCTTGTGCATTTTCGGGAGGCAGTTGGCTGGACACTGTGTGAGCGGGATACTGAACTTGATGGGCCTTTGGTCTGATTCCACATGGCTCTTCTTATGTAACCAACCCCCTCTGTTCTCTGTGTGTGTTTTTGTCAAGGGGCTTCTGACAACCTCTCGTACATCCTTCGCATTGGAAAAGCTCTGCTGATTGGGTAGGTGAGACCTCCACATGGTACGGGTGGCACCTTTAGTCCCTGAGCATGGTTAAGAAATTCTTACACTTTCAAAAACTCTTTTCCACATCAGATCTTTCTGCCTCAGCCCCTCCTGAGTATCCAGGAGAAAGTCAGTTCTCCAACTCCTTTCTACAAACTATATCTGCCCTCAGAGAACCCCTTTATCTCTTACTCAAAGTGTGGCAGTCCGATATGTCAGCATTCCCATTAAATCTTCCTTTTCTCTGATTATTTTATTTATTTATTTATTTTATTCAATTTTTAGCCTGCTCTTCTTGTAAATAGGCACAGGGCGGGTTATATCATTAAAAAAAACAACAGTTAAAAACAATTAAAATATATAAAATCTGAAATTACAGATTACCCAGGGATCACCCCCCTTTAACATGTTTCTACCCTTTTTTTGAACAGATTCATCTGATCTTTGTTTTAGCAGCATGCAGCTGACCATCCTCAGCAGGCCTCTGCAGAACAGCTGAGCGGAGGCATCACATGGATGGATGAATTGGCTAGGGAGAATGTGTCAGATTCTGCCCAGCTCTCCTCACTGCAAGAATTCATGCTCCACCTATGGCAAGAACTCAGCAATAATCCAGCAATCACTAGGTGAGTTCATCTGTTTTACAGAGGTGAATGAGAGGTTTGTGGGAGAAGCAGAGGCACAGTGGTTTTGTGCACAGAAGAATCCTGAGTTGAGTCTGCAGCTTTCCACTGGGAAAGCGCTTTCTCCATCTGAAACTGTTGGGACTTTAAAAATCATTTCCCAATATGCCAGACTTCAATATAAACCATGCTCCACTGCAACCAATCCTCTGTAGCCAATTTGTTGGAATACAAGCTATGTACATTCCAGCCATTATAGAATTAACTGTTTGTTTACCTGATAGAGGAAGTGATGTATTGTGACCTAAACCCAACTGTGGGCTGGTTTCTGTTTTATCCCAAATACCCTATTCTGATGTTTTCTAGTAAACTTTATTTCTTTTGATAAGCTTAAGCCTCGACTCCAATTATTACCATTTCTAGACTCTGAATTTAACATGTATTTACCAACAAATTGGTAACAGAGGATTGGTTGCAGTGGAGCATGGTTAAATTGGAGTTTGGCATATTGGAAAATGATTTTTAAAGTCAGAACAGGTAGACAGTGAAAAGTAATTTCAAAGTGACCAGAAGCTGTTTGAAAAGGCCGTATTTTTTGCTATCGGAACGATCGAGAGGAACAAAGGACCCGCTGGGAGCCTACTTCACCCTTAATTGCCGTCCGCTGAGCGAGAATCTGCATTTCAATTAGAAGCTGGAAGCACTGCATTCCTCAAGGGCCGCTTTCTCCTGCTAAAAACTGAATTCAAGGATGTCTAACACAGAAGAGGAAAATCCTTCAACATCAGCTGTTATAAGGAATGACGCCCAAGCGATGCAATGATGACACGTGTTGTGAGTACTGATCCGATTAATGTTAAAATTCCATGCTTAAATGCAAGCAATTTTAGATTTGGGTCGATGAAAATGAAACTGCTCCTATGTGAGAAAAATTGCTATGAAGCAGTATTCAATGAAAATAAGGATGAAATTCCAGATTTTGATATTAAAGATAATCGTGCAAAATTGATAATTCTGAGTGCCATATCAGAACAAGAAAATACCTTAGTCCTAGACTGTGGCATGAGTGCAGAAATGTTTAAATTCTTAGAAAAGCAATCATTTATGCCTTCTATGACTCAGAAAATATTTCTCAGAGAAAGACTGCACAGTTTTAAGATGAATGAAACAGATTCAATGGCTACCCATCTGAATCAGATAATAGAAGTGGTGTCAGAGCTTAAGAGAATTGGAGCCACAGTGGAAGATGAAGAAGTAATAGCTGCTTTATTTAATTCTCTTCCTAAAAGCTATAAAAGTACTGCATCCTTGTTGAGGATAAGAGAGAAACAGGAACTTGATTATGTTATGGAATACTTGAAAGATGAGGCCAGAAGAAGGGAACTTTTTGAAACTGAGAATAAGATGTCTGTACTTAGAGTGCATCCTGGGAAAAATGAAATTTTATGTCATTTTTGTGGCTTGAGAGGACATTGTCAGTATTCCTGTAGAAAGAAATTAAAACAAAATCAAAATGCAAATGCTTCTACTGGAGCAGCGACACCCAATGGGCAAGTGAAGAATAGCAACCAACAAAAACGTGATTTTAAATCTTCAAAGCCAGCAACAAAGGCTAAGAATGTGTCTGATAGGAATCCTACATAAATTACTGAATCAAATGCAAATCTTGAGAATCATTGGATGATAGATTCTGGAACTTATTTTAATGTCTGTAAAGATAAGAAATCTTTTGTGGAATTGGATGAGGACAACTGTCCTAAATTAGAGCAAGCCAATGGACAAATACTGAAAGTTGAAGGAAGTGGGACTGTAATCTTAAATGTTATGTATGAAAGTCAAGAAATTAAAAAGGTTACACTAACAGAGTGTGCATATGCCCCTGAGGCAGTCAGCAACCTAGTTTCAACAAAAAGAATTATCAGAAGAAATCATGAGATTGTACACAGAAATGAAAATGGAAATATTATTGATCCTGAATCTGGAACTGAACTTATGCTTGATGTAGTTGATGGTCTTCATTATCTAAAACTTGATGATGATAATGTTGATGATGATGATATGCAAAATGATGCTGAAAATATTTCTGATGTAACAAATGTTGTTGGGCCAGTGTATAATACAATGCAATCTGTATGTCAGCATAAATCATGTCTTCTTAAATGGCACATAACTATGGGACACCATAGTGTGCATAGTGTGCAAAGTGTGCAAAAATTGTTGAAATGTAATGTTGATGTTATTGATTGTGATCAAATGCAATCAAGTTGTGATATATGCTTAAAGACAAAAGGTATCACCCCAAGATACATGGGCAAAAATACTGTATACAATGAAAAATTTCTAGATATGGTATTCCCAGATATTGCAGGGCCAATCAAAGAATCGGCTGGTGCAAGCAAGTACTTTTTAACATTTATAGAAGCCAAGTCAAGATATGTCTGTGTCTACTTAATTAAAAGCAAAGATCAAGTATTTGACAAATTTAAGTCCTATATTGCTGCTGTGAGAAACAAATTTGGCAAAGTTCCAGAAGTATTGTTCACAGACAATGGAACTGAATACAGTAGCAGTGAGTTCCAAAGGTTTATGGAACAACAAGGCATTCAACATAAAACTACTACACCCTATTCACCACAGCAAAATGGTGCAGCTGAGAGACTGAACCGAACAATTATGGAAATGGCCAGATCAATGCTAATGCAATCTGGACTGCCAGATTATATGTGGGGTGAAGCTGTAAATACTGCCGTTTATTTGCATAACAGAATTCCATCCAAAGTGACTAATAAATCGCCGTTTGAGATTTGGTATGGCAGACGACCTGGTTTTGAAACATTTAAGACCTTTTGGTTGCAAAGCATACGCGTTTGTACCTAAGGAGAAAAGGGGAAAACTAGACCCCAGAGCAGAACTTGGTATCCTTGTGGGCTATGCTAATGGTGGAAGAGGATACAGAATCCTAGACCCTAATACACGTACTGTCAAAGAATGCAATGTCGTATATATAGATGGCAACAGTGTTTTGCAAGCTCCTATACAAGCTGAATCCTATAGAGGATGTTACCTTCAGTGAATTTGCTATTTGGCAACCTGCAGAGACCACCTGTGAGCAGGCAGGTCTACCTTCACAAGAAAGCACTGAATCAGAAGGGGAAGCAGGAAGTCCAAGAGAAGCAGAGACAACCACAGTTACTGTGAGAAAGTCAGCAAGGAGCAACAAAGGCGTACCACCGCCAAGACTTGGAATTTGTGCAACAGTACAACCTGTCAAAGAACCCTCAACTTGGAAAGAAATAAATCAGCTACCTGATCCAGAAAGAAAGAAATGGATGGATGCATTGAATGATGAAATGAAGTCTTTACATGACAAGCAAGCTTGGACACTTGCAAACTTACCTCCTGAAAGAACAGCTATTGGTTGTAAATGGATTCTCAAAGTAAAATACAATCCTGATGGAAGTGTGGATCGATACAAAGCACGTTTAGTAGCAAAAGGATACAAGCAAGAACAAGGAATTGACTATACAGAGACTTTTGCACCTGTCATAAGTCATGTTGCGTTCAGAATACTTCTAACAATTGCAGCCTCCAAAGGCATGCAAGTTGAACACGTGGACATTAAAACAGCTTTCCTCAATGGAGACTTAACAGAGGAAATCTACATGGAACAACCTGAAGCATTGAAGAAGTTGGAAAGGAAAAACTTGTGTGTAAACTTCAAAAGGGAATTTATGGATTAAAACAAGCCACAAGAGGTTGGTCAGATAAGCTGACAGAACTACTAAAGAAACAAGGATTTCAACAAGGGAAATCAGAACCCTGTTTGTTTACAAGACTCAAAAATGGACAATACCAGTACATGTTGACTTACGTTGACGGTCTGATTTTATGTTGCTACAACAAGGAGGACATCAAAGAAATTGCTGATGAGCTAAATAAAGATGTGGAAGTCAAATGACTGGGAGACATAAAACATTACCTTGGAATACAAATTGAAAGAGTTGAAGATGGAAGTTTTGTGCTGAATCAAAAACACAAAATTATGGACTTTATTGAATCCATGGGAATAAATAAACATGGAAACATTAGTACACCACTTGATCCAGCATACTTAACTTTGCAAGAAGGAAAATTGCTTGAAAACAGTCGTGAATATAGAGAAGCAATTGGAAAACTACTGTACTTAAGCAGAATCTCGAGACCAGATATTTCTACTGCTGTTGGAATCTTGAGTAGAAAGACAAGTTCACCGTATTACCATGATTGGAATGCCATAAAGAGACTGGCAAGATACCTATTTAAACTGTTGATTACAAATTACTAATTTCAGCAAGTGACAACCCAAGACTAGTAGTCTACATGGACTCCAACTTTGGAAGAAATGAAGGAGATGGAAAATCAACAAGTGGAAATGTATTCTTCTATGGAGATAGTGTGATTGACTGGAACACTAAGAAACAAAAGGTTGTAGCTCAATCTACTGCTGAAGCTGAATGTGTGTCTGCTCAAAGGGCATGCAGTGAACTGGAATGGATTATTTTTCTTCTTAAGGAATTTGGAATAGAGGAACCTAAACCAATACTCATGTATGAAGACAGCCAAGCATGCATAAGCATATGCAAAGCTGAGAACATAAAACTAGACAACAAACATATTGTCATCGTGTGTTTACTTGTGCAAGGGATGATTAAAGAAGAACTGATTGAATTACAATACTGCCCTACTGAAATGATCACTGACATCATGACGAAGCCGCTCGACAGATTGAAGTTTGAATGACTACGTGAAAGTATGAACTTGATTGAAATTGCTAATGACTGAAATGTTGCATAACTTGAGAAGGGGTTTGTAGGAATACAAGCTATGTACATTCCAGCCATTATAGAGTTAACTGTTTGTTTACCTGATAGAGGAAGTGATGTATTATGACCTAAACCCAACTGTGGGCTGGTTTTTGTTTTGCCCCGGAAAGATGTGATCACAACATTGGTCAGAAAGGATGTTAGGTGTGAAATGCTTTGATCTTGTATGCAAGCTGAATTGCTCTTCTTCCTGGCGAAATGCTTTTTGGGGAGAAGAACAATTCAGCTTGCATACAAGATCAAAGCATTTCACACTTACCATCCCTTCTGACCAATGTTGTGATCACATCTTTCGTGGGCAAAACAAAAACCAGCCCACAGTTGGGTTTAGGTCACAATACATCACTTCCTCTATCAGGTAAACAAACAGTTAACTCTATAATGGCTGGAATGTACATAGCTTGTATTCCAATAGAAACCCAGCCAACTTCCTGCCAACCGGAATAAACGATACTGACTTAAATGAACCAATGGTTTGGCTTGATTTAAAGTAGTGGTGGAAAGTGCCATCAAGTTGCAGGCGACTTATGGTGATTCAAAATGTTTTCAAGGCTAGAATCATAAGAGTTGGAAGGGACCCTTCAGGGTCATCTAGTCTAACCCCCTGCACAATGCAGGAAATTCACACATACCTCCCCCCACAACACAAAGTGTCCCCTGTTCCCATGCTTGAGCAGAGATGGTTTGAGTAGAGATGAGCGGAAATGGTTTGCCATTGCCTGCCTCTACAGAGCAAACTGCACATCTTTGGTGGTTTCCCATCCATCCAAGTACTAACCAGGGCTGACGTTGCCTAGCTTCCAAGGTTTGATGAGATTGGGCTATCCTGGGCCATCTGAGCTGATATAAAATACTTGACCTTATACAGAAAACTGGCCAGTTTTCAGTGGATCCCCAAGTGTTTGCTTGCCACAAACCCAGCGATGGATTTTAGACTGGATGGATCTCAATATGATCCCATAAGGGACTTCATTATACTTAAGATCACCTAACACAGATCAGTTAATGGTTGGAAGACCCTGAAGAAATTGTACAGTCATGTAAAATGAAGAGCGAAATCTATGTAATACTTTTTTTAGAACCAGCTTAACTGACACAAAACTTGAGCTTGCACTTTGACTTGGTCAATTTTACAATACGTTGATTGGCAGTGTGGATTCTAGTAAAAATATACAGTACAAGGCTGCAGTTGGTCAATCCTCCTCTGTCTCTCACACACAGTGGACTTTGCCAGCTCCCCCTGGGGCACTTCCCTCTCTATATTGATGCCACTCTCTTTGCAGTATGGTGCATAGTGTCACCGGTAACAACCTACTCAAAGTCCTGGCTGAAGTCTCAGAGACCATGTTTGCCAATGGGATCAACTGGGGCCGGATTGCTGTCTTCTTCTACTTTGCATACAGAGTCATTGCCCAGGTAAAAAAAAGGAGGCGGAAGAACTTGGGACCTGGGACACAGAATTTGTGCACTTCTGTCACAAGGGCAGGGGCTTTAGATTCCTCTATATTTATTTATGTCCCACCCTCCCCTAATGGGCTCAGGGCTGCTAACGATATTGGACAAGGATTTTCATAATGGGTTTTGGAATGTGATTCACTTTCATCATCCTGCCTTGTAGAAGTAGATTAAGAACTTGGAAGGTCTCTGGGCCCATTCCTGTTGGGGGATATACAAACAGCTACATCCATCTCTGCAGGGCTGGGTTCGCAAGGATTCATACAGTGTACAGCCTGTTGCCTTTGGTCCTCCTGAGCTTTGAGATTCATTTGTGGGACCTTGAGCCATACACTATTTTATCACAGGGTTGTTGTGAGGGTAAAAGGAAGGAAAGGAAACCCCATGTAATCATACAAATGGGCAGGAGGGCAAAACTCTTTTCTAGTGGGTCCTTAGAGGAGGGGGTCTCACTCAGAGGAGGTTTCCCCTGAGTGGTTTAGGATTTTGGAAGCCTTGGTGATTTGTCCTGCTCTCTCAGTGGTCACACATAGTGTGCCTGTGTCAGGAATTGCTGGGATCAGCAAAGATTCTGTTTTGTTTTTTGTGGGGCTGCTAGCGGAAGATGGGCATCTTGCTCTGTGGAGGCCCTGCAGGTTGTGTTCCTTTCGGTGGAGAAATTAACCCCATTGGGTGGGGGAGATGCATCCATTATGGAAGGGAGGGGGGAATAATTACACAACAGAATGTTGTTGGTGTCCTTGGTGAAACTTTCTACATTCTGCCTCTGTGTTCTTTCACTTCCCCATCTCCGCCTCTTTCTCCTCTCTTTTGCGAATTCCTCAGATTTATGTTGTTTCAGAGGGTAGCCGTGTTGGTCTGCAGGAAAAACAGATTTGAGTCCAGGAGCCCCTTAGAGACCAACAAGAGTTTCAGGTAGAAGCTTTTGAGAGTTGAGCTCCCTTCATCAGACACAAGTGGAAATAGAGATCTTGGAGTCCTTTTATTCTAGTCAGAACATTCTGTACATCCCACCCACCTTCTGACTAGAACAAAAGGACTCAGGATCTTCATTTCTACTCCTGTCTGACAGAGGCGTTGACTCTCAGAAGCTTATCCTCTGAAACTCTTTGTTGGTCTCATAAGGTGCTATCAAATATATATTCCACTCTTCTTCCAAGGAGTCCAGGACAGCATAAAATGGATCCCACTTTTCCTCTCACAACAACCCTGTGAGGTGCACTAGGATGAAAAAGACATCCAAAGATCTCTGCAGCAGAGGAGGGATTCAACTCCGGGGTCCCCCTGCTCCAAGTGGAAAAGTGCAGTAGTGTAACCACTGCACTACACTGGCACTTCTGCCTTTGAGTCACACAAGGACTTCTATACACACATTTTCTGTCTCCAACTCTTAGTTTAGTCCCAGCTGATTGCCTTCTGTTCTGGAATGGACCATGGCCTTCTTGCAGAACCGCCTGGTTGCCTGGATCCAACAGCAGGGGGGGCTGGGTGAGTGGAATTATGTTTTGTTTAAAATACAGCATAAACATGCCTTATTAAGTGATCTGTAAAGTGGCTTTCCTCAAGATAACCACAAACTGCTTTCAAAGCTAGCATAATAACAGTTACAGAACACGCACCAATAAAATAT
The DNA here is from genome assembly GCF_032191835.1 of Heteronotia binoei. Classification (NCBI taxonomy): domain Eukaryota; kingdom Metazoa; phylum Chordata; class Lepidosauria; order Squamata; family Gekkonidae; genus Heteronotia; species Heteronotia binoei. The sequence goes on from NC_083237.1 coordinate 29,242,503, forward strand.
TAAGAGCAGGAAGAGAAAGCCTCAGTTTCTTCGTCTTCACAGACGCTGTAAGGTTTTAATTTACTGCATAAAACACATCAACAAGGAAGCCAAGTACATCTCTCATGGGAGGAAGTTCCACAGTAGGTGCCACTACTGAAAAGACCTTGCCTCAGTTAAGTATCAACCACAGCTCAGACAGTGGAGGAAAATGGTGGGGGCTTTTAAAGAAATTAGCTGTGTGAATGGGCAGAGAGAGAGGGTAGTTCTCAATATAGTTTGGTCCCAGACCATGTGGGGATTTCAGTGTCAAAACCAGCGCTTTGAGTTGCACTCAGAAGCCAACAAAGTGGACACAAATCAGAATATTATGTACATGTTGGTGGGGGTCAGACTCACTCAGTGGTTGTCTGCATGAAAAAGCTTAAAGTCAAGGATTCCCCAAACAAAAAGGTAGGCCTGTATGTCACAGGTGCCCTTAATCTCTCTCTCTCTCTCTCTCGACTTGACTTCATGAATGAAGATTTAAGAAAGGTGCACGTCTGCTGCAGGCTCGCTGGTGGCTGACAAGACCAATGCGGGACAGGCAGGTCCGGCCACAGTGGCTGCAGGGAAAAGTCTGATTTGGGGTTGGTGCTGTAGCAGTACGATTCTTCCTCAATCTCCTTTTGTCCTCAAGACCAGCTATGCGTGCGTTCTCAAAGGAAGAGACAGCCTGGTGGATGGTGTGCCTCCATGCTTTGCGATCTGAGGCTAGGTCAGACCACTGGTGATGGTTAATGCAACAGGTACCAAGGGATTTCTTCAAGGAGTCCTTGAACCTCTTCTTTGGTGCCCCTCTATTTCAATGGCCGGTGGAAAGTTCGCCATACAGGGCAATCTTGGGAAGGCGGTGGTTTTCCATCCTGGAGATGTGCCCTGCCCAGCGCAGCTGCGTCTTCAACAGCAATGCCTCGATGCTTGTAACCTCCGCCCGCTTGAGGACTTCAGTGTTGGTCACAAAGTCACTCCAGTGGATGTTGAGGATGGTGCGAATGCAGCGCTGATGAAAGCGCTCAAGGAGTCGCAGATGATGACGGTATAATACCCACAATTCGGAGCCGTAGATGAGGGTTGTCATCACAACTGCTTTGTAAACATTGATCTTTGTGCCTTTTTTCAGATGCTTGTTGCTCTACACTCTTTTATGCAGTCGGCCAAATGCACGGTTTGCCTTTGCCAGTCTATTGTCAATCTCCTTGTCGATCTTGGCGTCTGAGGAGATGATGCACCTCAGGTAGCTGAACTGCTGGACTGTCTTCAAAACTGATTCACCCACAGTGATGCAAGGAGGGTGATAATCTTCCTGGGTGCAGGCTGGTGGAGAACTGTCTTCTTCAGACTAACTTCTAGGCCGAATAGCTTGGCAGCCTCTGCAAAGCAAGACATCATATGCTGCAGAGCTGATACCGAGTGGGAGACAAGTGCAGCATCATCAGTAAACAGTAGCTCTCGGATAAGTTTTTCCATTGTCTTGGAGTGGGCCTTTAGTCACCTCAGGTTGAACAGGCTGCCATCGGTGCAATAGCGGATGTAGACACCATCGTTATTGTGGAGAAACACCATCTTAGAGTGTTGGTGCTTCAATGGCAGGGATCAGTAAATTCCTCAGCAGGCTTTGTAGCCTTCCCCTCACTCCCCCCTCCCTTCCAGAGCCAAACCAACAACTCTAGGGGGAAAGCCTCCTAGAGCGGCAGGAAGTTCTTTTGTTCTTGGCATGTGTTAGGCAGGAAGAGAAGCCAGATTTGAACTGGGGCTCGAGCGAGCATGTGGTGAGCAATGGAGGCTCCTGCCTGGGAGGCCCCAGGCAGGCAGACCAAGTAAGTAATTCTCAAGACAGGACAAGGTTAGACCAGGGACAGTAGAAAGCGTTTATAAACACCTTTCCTTTGTCATGCTGTTTGCTGTGCTGGGCTACTTTTTTAAATGCAACTGTTTTTGTTTTGTTTTTCTTTCCCTATCTTTTTCTCTTTTTGAATAAATATATTTTTACTGTTTAAATGCTGGCAGTCAAACTCTGTACCACATAGATCCCCAGACCGCTTTAGACCATGCTGTGTTGAGAAGGGGGCCCCAGGTGAAGGGGGGGAAGGCATGCAGTTGGATAAGGTGCCAATCCTCCAGGGGTGCCCCAAAGAAGCGCTGAGGTCTCTGTGAAACCCAAGTGCAGGGTGGCAGAGGACCTGGAGGCCTAGCCTCATAGCGGGAGAGGGGGATTGGGAGTCCTGTTCCTCTCAATCTGAACCCCGGGACTGAGCAGGTGGTGGCAGCGCGCCCAAGGGGCAGGAGGAGAAATAGCTCCCTCCAGGAGTTGGCGACTCAATAGGGAGCTGACGGGACCGGGTCTGAAGGCAGAATCGGGCCGGTTCCGTCACAGTTATCATCTAAATCTTCTGCTGCTCTTTGAAGCATCATGCTAAAGAAGATCGTAAAGAGTGTTGGCGCGAGAACACAGCCTTGCTTTACACCTGTGCCTATTGGGAAGGGCTCCGAGAGATCGTTGCAGTGTCTGACTTGGCCTCGCTGGTCTTCATGTAGCTGGATGACCATACTGAGGAACCTTGGGGGACATCCTAAATGTTCCAAGATTTGCCACAGGACGTTCCTGCTAACAGTATCAAAAGCTTTGGTAAGGTCGACAGAAGTCACATATAGACCCTTGTTCTGTTCCCTGCATTTCTCTTGGAGCTGCCTGAGAACAAATACCATGTCGGTGGTGCTCCTGTTAGCTCTGAAGCCATACTGGCTCTCTGGGAGGAGTTCTTCTGCAATGGTTGGCACCAGTCTGTTCAGGAGTATTCTAGCAAGGATTTTGCCTGCGATGGAGAGCAGGGTTATCCCCCGGTAGTTGGAGCAGTCTGACTTTTCCCCTTTGTTCTTATGTAGAGTAATGATGATTGCATCGCGAAAGTCCTGTGGTAGTTTGCCTTGTTCCCAGCAGGTGACAAGTACTTTGTGAAGTGTGCTATGTAGCACTATGCCCCCATGCTTCCAGATCTCTGGTGGGATTCCATCAACTCCCGCTGCCTTGCCACTTTTCAGTTGCTTGATGGCTTTAACAGTCTCTTCTAGGGTGGGGATCTCATCCAACTCTGTTTTCACTGGTTGAAATGGGGTGAGGTGAATTGCTGAATCTTGAACTATGCGATTGGCACTGAAGAGAACCTGAAAATACTCCGACCACCAGTTCAGTATGGATGCCTTGTCTGTGAGGAGCACTTGGCCGTCTGCACTACGCAGTGGACTCTGAGCCTGATATGATGGACCATATACTGCCTTCAGGGCTTCGTAGAACCCTCTTCGTAGAACCCTCTTAAATCACCAGTGTCTGCACACAGCTGGGTTCTCTCTGCAAGCTTGGTGCACCACTCGTTCTGAATGTCTCGAAGCTGGAAGTTGCTACACACAGCGCGAGAGGTTGCTTTTTTCCTGGGACAGGAGGGCTGAGCAAGATGTGCTTGGTAGGCAGATCTCTTTTTCGCCAGTAATTCTTAGATCTCTTGATTGTTCTCGTCAGACCAGTCCTTGTTCTTCCTTATGGAGAACCCGAGGACTTCTTCAGAGGTCAACAGGATGGTAGTTTTTAGGTGTTCCCGGAGTGCTTCTGGAGAGGGATCTGTGAGGCAACTGGGGTCCTCAATTCTTGACTGGAGTTTTGCCTGGAAGGCAGCTCTAACTTCGGCTGACTGAAGGCTGCCAACCTGAAACTTCCTCCGGAGGATACCACCTCTCCTGGGTGTAGACTAAAGACTAAAGCTTGCGTGTTGGAACATCAGAACCATGCTTGACACAGTAGACAGTGGTCACCCTGAACGACGCTCTGCTCTAGTTGCCCACAAACTTCTCAGGTTGAATATCGACATAGCAGCTCTCAGTGAGGTCTGTTTCCCTGAGGAAGGTAGTCTTCAAGGACACGGTGCTGGCTATACCCTCTACTGGTCGGGTAAGTCAAAGGCTGAGAGCCGCCTTTCTGGCGTTGGCTTCATGGTCAGGAATTCCATTGCCTCTAAACTCGAAAACCTGCCAACAGGTCACTCAGATCGCATCATGTCCATGCGCCTCCCTCTTCAAAACAAGCAGCATGCAACACTCTTCATTGTGTATGCCCCAACCCTTCAAGCAGATTCTGCAGAAAAGAATAAGTTCTATGCTGATCTACGCAACCTCGTATGGAAGACCCCTACAGAGGACAAGGTGATCATCCTTGGCGACTTCAATGCCAGAGTAGGTAAAGACTCGGAAGCCTGGAAAGGAGTACTTGGCAAACACGGCATTGGCAACTGCAATGATAACGGGCGCCTCCTGCTAGAATTCTGCACGGAGCATCAGCTCACCATTACTATCTTCCAGCAGAAGAACAGTCTAAAGACAACCTGGATGCACCCACGGTCCAAGCATTGGCACCTTATTGACTACATTCTGGTGCGCCAGAGAGACCTTCGAGATGTCTTACACACCCGAGTAATGCCCAGTGCAGAATGTCATACGGATCATCGTCTTGTACGCTGCAATCTCCGTCTTCACTTTAAATCCTCCGGAGCTGCCCTTAATATTAATTGATTTAAATGTGTGACCTTTAATTGTTTTGATTGTGCAGAATGGGTACTCAAAGACATAGGCCTTTTGTTCCTCAGGCCAGAGTAGAATAACTATCAAAGCGTTTGTTCAGCTGCTTTCCAACAGGGGGCAGTATCACCATATCTTTTGTACACCAGCCACTTTCAATCAACCCCATCTGCCCTTTCTGTTTGTTTTATTTGATAGATTTATATCCCACAAAAGCTCATCCAAATGACTTCCAGGACAGCCTCCAGTTTTAAAAAATGATCAGTTATATATATGCCGAAGGATTAAGTTCCATTGGCTGGTCTGTAATCATGTTGCAAACTCTAGTAAATAGGGCCTAGTTATTCCAAAGCAGAAGGTCCAAGATGGAGATACTTGACAAAGCTTGCTGTAGAAGAGGAAAAAATCTGGGTTCTGGCTTCCTAGTCCTACTAAAACCTGAAGGAAAAAAGTTTGGACACTATAAGAACTGAAGCAGAACTGTTATGTGCCAGCACAGATAACTTGCTGTGCTTCTCTTTCTGATTGGGAGTAAGTTTAATACAGAAAAGCTGTAGATTAGGGTTGCCAAGTCCAATTCAAGAAATATCTGGAGACTTTGGGGGTGGAGCCAGGAGCAAGGTTGTGACAAGCATAATTGAACTCCAAAGAGAGTTCTGGCCATTGCATTTAAATGGGCCGCACACCTTTTAAATGCTTTCCCTCTATTGGAAATAATAAAGGATAAGGGCACATTCTTTTGGGGCTCATAGAATTGGACCCCCTGGTCCAATCCGTTTGAAACTTGGAGGGTATCTTGGGGAGAGGCACTGGATGCTATGCTGCAAATTTGGTGCCTCTATCTAAAAAAACAGCCCCCGAGAGCCCCAGATACCCATGGATCAATTCTTCATTATACCCTATGGGAATTGGCATTTCCCACCCCCGCTTTCTGATGACTCTGAAGCGAGGGGGATCCTCTGCCCCCAACTGGAGATTGGCAACCCCACTGTATATGTTTGCTTAAACAGGATAAAGCCTGATCATGAATGTACTTGTTAAATGGGCACTGAGAAAAGTCAGATAACCATAAGTGTATGCAAGCAAAAATGACAATTTCCTGCATACTAAGAAAATATGTGGAGTATCAATTACTTAATAATATGCAAATTTCTTAAGGGGGGGGAAATTGACAAAGCATTTTTCTTTCTCCAACCCTAGAGGTTCTGTGTAAAGGATCAAAGCTCTCTTTGCCCAGATTATGATTGGACATTGAGCCATCTGGTTCCTCCCTAGCCCTGAGATTGGGGCACCTATTAGTGGAGGAAAGCTTCCTGCCTTATATTAAGTCCATTGGTCCAAGAAGCCTACTATTGTTTCCTCTGGTTCATAGCTGCTCTCCAGGGTCTCTAGTAGAAAAAAGCGTTTCCCAGGGCCTGCACCCAAGGTCCTTTAATTGTAAATGTGGGGAGTGGGGTAGAGTTTGAACCTAGAACTGCCTGCAGGCCAAGTACAAGGGTTCTTCCTTTCTGAACCTTCTGGCCGGGAGTCTCCTGTTACCTTTTCTCCCACTCCCTGTAGAAATATCTTTAGACCATTTTGCAAAAACTGTGGAATGTTTTGAATACGTATGTGTGCAGTTGTTCTGTTTAGTATCTTTGAATCTGAATGGATTTTATTGTCCTGTTGTCTTACAGACTGCCATGCTGCATTACACTATTTCTTCAAGGTGTAGACAGAGGCCAGATGGAGACCAGACAGAGACCTTCAGCTCTGTAGACTGATGCGCTTCCTCTCCTGTTGCACGTGGAGCAGAAAATAATTTGATGCGCTACAGAACTGCTCTCTGACATGACCACAATATGACAGATATGAAGCCTCTTTTTAAGAGTGCAGGGAGTACAGAGGCTAGTGTTTCTCCCTTTGGCCTATGAGAGAAGATATTACATCCTTTTTATTTTTAAGCCGTGAAGTTTGCTGGGCAACTTCAGGCCAGTCACTGACTTTCAGCATAACCTTCCTCACAGGGTTGTTGTGAAGCTTAAAGGAGATCATCTCTGTATATACCACCATGAGCCATTTGGGGCAAGGATGGGATGCAAATATTTTTCCAGGGATGTATTGTTTCAATAAAACATTCTCTCTAAAAACCCAGCATCCCATTTGTGGAGGGGGTTTGCACAGCTTCACCCCATCTCTCACATCCAATGAACCCTGGTTTGTTTCTCTCTCTCTCTCTCTCTGATCTTGAATATATATTGTATAATACACAGCACAGCCATCTCCGTAAAAGAGCTTAATGTTCATAAATTGTTGCTTCGGTTTTCAACCCCATCTGAAAAGCCATTCATTTTGTCTGATCACAATTGGGGGTGCAGCCAGTTGTGGTTAATGAGCAGAGGCACTCTCTACATACTTTTCATTGTTTCTACTTTACATGTTCCCAGACAATGGATTCAGTCCAGTTCAGTGATCTGGACAACATAAATCTGCAAAGCAGGAGATGTTAAGTCCCACACACAGACTCCTTGGTACATACATCATTCTTATACAGTTCAGTTGTTAAAAGATGAGGCAGCTGTGGCCTCATGCCTAAAGCCAGCTTTCTAGAGACTATCCAGCCAGTGTGGTGTAATAGTTAGAGTGCTGAGCAAGGCCATGGGAGATCCAGGTTCTATTTCCCCCTCCACCATGGAAGTTTGCTGGGTGACCTTGGGCCAGTCCCTCTCAGCCTAACCTATCTCACAGGGTTGTTATGAGGATAAAATAGAGGGTGTAAGTTGTTGAAGAATGGTGGAGTATAAATGAAGTGAATGATACTGACCCTTAAAGCTGGGAGCAGAATAGTCTAAGCCAAGGTTGTCAAACATATGGCACGAGAGCCAGAACCAGCCCATCGAGGGCTGCTATCCATCCCCCAGCCCCAAGCAACTGGTCATTACCTTTGTTGCCAGATGACGGAGGATATGCATTATGTCCCTGTAATTCTGTCCCAGTGCTAATGAGTAATGGGCGGTGGAAATGGGAGGGCGGTCATCAGGGAGATACTGTAAGAGTGTTAATGTTTAAACATAACCATGTTTGTATTTTGTGAAAAATATCATTAATTGTGTATGCCTGTGTCCTTTACAAAAGTTCATATATCCTGTATCTGACATTACATTTTATGGCACACATGGCCTGGCCTGACAATGTGATATTTCTGTCAGATCTGGCCCAGATTTATTATAAATGAGGCTGGCAACTCTGGTTATTTGGTTCCTTTTGGGGAGAAAGGCAGGATATAAATCAAGTAAACTAATATTGGCCCTTGAAGATGAGAGAAAAGGGGAGGGACTGATGGCCTGGTAAGGGTTGTCCATTTTGTGGGACTTGGCAAGAGGCCTGGCTTTTCACCATCAATGCAGCTTCTTCATAGAACCAGTTGGTGTCGCCCACAGTAATGTAGCCCATGTGAGTGGCTGGAGAAAAAAAAATATTTAAAAATAGACAGTTGAAGATTTTCAGGGCATGAAGCTGGGTGGGGAGGGAATCTGATAATTGCTGCAGATCAAGCCAATGTTAACAGGACAGCAAGGGATCAGTTTAAAAGTTGGTGCACCTACACAAGCGCCTCTGAGAATGCCAATTAATGTGTTTCAGTAGGTAATCATGTTGGTCTTCAGCAGCAGAGCATGATTTGAGTCCTGAAGCACCTTAGAGAGTCAGTTTGGTGTAGTGGTTAAGAGCGGCAGATTCTAATCTGGGAAACTGGATTTGATTTCCCGCTCCAAAGGAAGCCTGCTGGGTGTCCTCGGCCAGTCACAATGCTCTCAGCTCTCTCAACCCTACCTATGTCACAAGGTGGGTAATTCAAAACCTCTGAATTACAACACATGGAATTCAAAACCTCTTGGAGAGCCGGAAACATGAAACCATGGAAAATCCTGGGAATACAGTTCCTTACTCTCTCAGTTGGAATTGCGTTTACAGCTGAACACTGGAAGGCTCCACCCAAAGCTGCTGACCAATAAACTGATTCTATAGAGGCATTTGCCTGCTGGAACACTAAGTAGTTTGAAATAAGACTTTTGGGGGGAGAGAAGAGCACCCTGTATTTCAGTTTTGAGTGGCTGCAAAGAACGACTGAATGATGAATTTATTTGTATTGAACTGAATAGAGCATATGCACACACTGAATGTGTGAAGGTATTATTGTTTATTACCGGTGATTATTCTTGCAGTTTCCTGTGGAGAAAATTTTAAGGGTGGACTGTATGGCATTGTACTATGCTGAGGCCCCCTCCCCAAGCCCTGCCCTCTCCTGGATCCACCCCCAAAGTCTCCAGGTATTTTCCAACTCAGACCTGGCAGCACTCTGAATGTATAAATCCAGTCTCACGTAGCACACTATTTGTTTCTTCCCCCTCTCGCTCTAGTAGGGCTACGCCAGAGGCTGCACGTAGGCTGGAGCCGAAGGCCTTTGGCCCTCTCCGCGCAGGAAACCTGCTGGCTGGCTGCTGATTAAAAACCTTAGCCGGCCTCCCGAGAAAGATCCACGTCTGTTTAAGCAGCCAGATTTCTGCTGTCATTAGCAAAATACCAGTTCCGGGAGACAAAACGGGTGACGAGATTATGGGTTGTAACCTGAAAGATGTCATCTGTTAATGAGCCTAATTAAGGTGAGAGGCCAGACCGCAGGAGAGAAAAGCCACAACTCAGCAAGCTGCAGGGGCTGTTAGTGGCTTTTAATTGGCAATTAATAATTTCCACGCCCCAGAACCTCTGTACCAGGACTTGCTGATAGATCAGTTTACAAAAGCAGGCTGTAATGGTGGGAGGGGGGGAATAACAGCTCCATAAGGCACATTATCCTTTTATTTCGGTTCCTCATTGCCATGCCCAAAGCTAACCCTACTTTGGACAAAACTGATGTACTGCAGTGTCTCAAAGGGATATTCAGCATATGTTTCCTGGACAAGAGGGAACCTACTTCATGAGCTAACTGAAGTGAAGCTTTGACCTGAAGACAGCTATACCTAGGCATTATGGTTGCCAACCTCCAGGTAGATCTCCTGCTTTTACAATTCCAGCCAGCAGAGATCAGCTCCCCTGGAGAAAATGGCTACTTTGAAGGGTGGACTCTGTGGCATTGTACCATGCTGAGGCCCTTCATCTCCCCAAATCCTGCCCTCTAGAGCCCGGATCCACCCCCAAAGTCTCCAGGTATTTAACGACACAGACTTGGCAACCCTCCTAGGCATACACAAAAAAAATTACAAATAGTGGAGTCAAAAGGCTATTAAATGCAAGAGGCATAATCTCTGCCATTTCTATGCGTCTATCTGACAACTGAGGTTTCACTTCAAGCATTTGATGAAGTGGCAACTTGCCCACAAAAGCTTAAAGGTGCCTTGAGACATCTCCCCCACCTTGAAAATAGCTAACATGCCTGGCCCACTGAGCTTTACAGATGATCTCAGAAGTTAAGTAGGTTCAGGCCTGTAGTGCTTGGATGGGAGACCACCAGGGAATAGGGTTGCTAGACTTGTGCTGGCAAATACCTGGAGATTTTTGGGATGGAACCTGGAAAGGGAGTGGTTTGGGGTAGGGAAGAGACCTCAGCATGGTGCAATGCCATGCAATCCACCCTCTAAAGCAGCCATTTTCTCCAGGGGAACTTATATCTGTAGCCTGGAGATCAGTCGTTGTAGAAGCAGGAAATATCCAGGCCCCACCTGGAGATTGGCAAGCCTACAAAAGGAGTCCAGGGTTGCTATGCAGAGGCAGGCAATGGCAAACCCACCTCTGTTTGTCTCTTGCCTTGAAAACCCTACCTGGTTGCCCTAAGCTGGCTGCTATTTGATACACAAAGATGAGGAGCATGGTGGATTTAAACCAGCTGATGCCTGCAAATCCAGTTGGAGCCAGTTCTCTTGTGGAAAAGAAACATGATGTACCTGGAGTGTTTGCCACTCATGAGCTTATTTGTTAAAGCTCCCCCCTCCTCCCTTCTTGAACTTCCCCATGCTTTATGGCCCTATGTTATGCTGACTCACAGTGAAGAAACCTGCTGAGTCAAGCCTTGTGACCATTATGATACAAACTGTTTTTTTTTTTTCAGTTTGAACCTTTTAGTTCTTTGATAGAACAGTGAAATGTTGCATTCAGGGCCCAGGACTGGTAGTGGGGGGTGCGGGACAGAAACAGGCACCTTTTACCATGGTATGGTAGATATATATGCAATTTTGGGAATCAAATAGTTCCTCCCCCCCTAATTCCTGAGTGTACGTATGGGACTGGATCACTGCTGTGTAGGTGAGACCTCACATGACAATTTTCTGCCAGGACCAAATAAATAATGTTTGGGCCTTGGTAGTGTGGGGAAGGAGGAATGTGGGGTAGCTGGCAACCTTGTGTCAACATTGGCAGGCTGATCGTCAACATACATACTTGAAAGCCACCGCCCCTGAAGGCAGCATGCCCTTTCACCAAGCCAAATGTGATTTAGAGATCTGTGACTGCATCTCCTAATATTTTAGTTTTAATATAAAAGCATCTATTTCTATTCCCCTCCTCTCAGCTAACAGCAGCTTTCTGCGGAGATTTAGACTGGGAAAATGGGAATAGAGTGGCCAACAGACCTGGAGAGAAATATTTTGTCTCTTTAACAGGAGCTTAATATAATATTACTTTACCAGGGGATTAAAAGTCATGCCATGGGAAGCCCAGCCAAAGCTTTTTGTTTTTACACTTTTAAGCCTTTATTAAAGGGACAAGACATTTTTCTCCAGGCCTAAACAGGATGTACTATCTGTTGTTGTTTGTATTAACCAAGCATTAAACTGTTGTATTTTTAAACATGTCAGCATTTAAGTTCTGTGTTCATCTTGGTTTCAGATTTCTGCAATCCTAATGCTATTACATTACTCATTGGATGTCCTATCCCTTTGACTGCATTGATTTACACAGTGTAATCCTCCTAGAATCAAAGTGAGAAAGAAAGAAAGCAATTGGGGAGAAAGGGGGATGGGTTGAACCCAGGCCTTGAATTCAGCAGGAGCTCACAGGAGCACAGCTTCTGAAGCTTTCTGACGCCCCCCCCTTCCTCCTCCCCCCCACCTACCTTGTCCATTGAATAATAGGATTAGGAGAGCGGGCAGCCAGCCAGCCACCAGGAGCTTTGCCATACCCCCAGCAGCCCTCATTTACCCCTGGAGAAGCCCATACTACCCTTTTCCCAATTCTTATGTGATTTTGGGTGGCACGTGGCTTGCTGGCCTTTTGACTGTGGGGGGCGGGCAGCCAAGGAGAGCCCCAGGTGAGCAAGGCCTGCTTGGGGTGACTGCATCTCTAGCCAGCCCAAGCAGGCCTTGCTCATCCAGGGCTCTTCTTTCTTGCGTCAGGTTACTTCCTGAGCTACTAGCATTAAGGTTGTGAGCTACTGCATAAATTAGTTTGTTCTGGGACCATTTTTCCTGAGCTAAGACAAAAATGTGTGAGCCGGATGCTAATAAACTTTGAGCTAACTCACACAAACTTAGCTTAGAGGGAAGTGGAGAGAAAACGCCAGACCTCCAAGGCAGGCAGGAAAAGGCCCATCCGGGAAGAGGAGAGGGATGGAGGGAGACCAAGTAGGGATGCCACCCTCCAGGTGGGAAGGAAAAAAGCCACTGCGTCTGTGTAAATGTGTCTACAAGATTCTCTTAAAGTGACAGGAAAACACTGTAATTGCTTACAACAAGAATAAATATTTTTCAAGGGACCGAAAGATTACAAAATGTAACAAAACAGAACACACAATAGAGAGCAGGCGTAAAACCCATAAGTCCAACAGGTAAAGTTCAAAATATTACAGCCATTATTCTTCTGCCTCTTCAGGGAAACATCCATAGCTCCAAGTAGGAGTAGTGCTGTTGGACTCCTACTTTGTTCTATTGCTTCAGACCAACACGGCTGCCCACCTGGATCAGCTTAGAAGGGAACTCTGCTCACAGGGGAGAGGAAGAGAAGGAGATTGTAAGTCGCTCAAGACTCCTTTGGGCAGTGAAAGGCGAAGTATAAAACCAGCTGTTCTTCTTCACCGCATGGAGGAAGTGTAGCATGAAAGACCCAGCATGATAGAGTGTCACACTAGGATCTGGAAGACTCCAGGTTCAGATCCCCACTCTGCCACAGAAGCTTGCTGGGGGACTTTGGGCCAGTTACACAGCCAAACCTGCCTTGCAGGGTTGTTGTGAGGATAAAAAGGGAAGAAAGACGAGAGAACAATAAGCCATTTTGGGTTGGTAGGACACAAATGAAGTACATAATACCACTAGGTAAATAACATCTCATTAAGCCTCTATTAAAAGGGCAGGACATTTTGGTGTAGTGGTTAAGTGCGTGGACTCTTATCTGAAAGAACCAGATTTGATTCCCCCAGTTACAGCTGCTAGAATGATCTTGGGTTAGCCCATAGCTCTCACAGAGCTCTTTGAAAGGGCAGCTTCTGTGAGAGCGCTCTCAGCCCTACCCACCTCACAGGGTATCTGTTTTGGGGAAGGAAGGTAAAGGAGATTGTAAGCCGCTCTGAGCTTCAGAGTGAAGGGCAGGGTATGTCTTCTTTTTCTCTCCTGGCAATTGGTAATCCTAGGTATGGGGGAGCTATCAAAAGGCGGGGGGGGGATCTTTGTACTGGGCTTTGAGGAATAAAGAAGCAGTGATAATGCCGTGGGCGGTGGGCAATTTGATGTGCAGACTGCTGATTGCATTATTTGTTCTGGGTGTCTTGGAAGGGAAGTGATGGGGTCTTACATGGGCAGAAAAGAAGGCCAATAGGAATTGAGACTCCAGAGTTTACTTTCCCCCTCCTCTTCCTTTCCTCCATCTGTCTTATACTTCCCAGCACTAAACTGCTGACTCATGCTGATGCAGCTGAATGGTGCCCAGAAGTCAACTGCAGGGTTTCCCAAGAAAGGAAATCTACAAGTTGAGAGGTGGGATTTGGGGTTCTAAGATCAAGGCTAATGGCTTGAGAAAGGGACAAAGGAGAAAGAGTTAAGAGGCAAGTATTCCTGGATTCTTGGAGTCAGTATCTGAACCCAGGTTTTCTCACTAACCTCAGCACTACACCAGATGGACTTTAAAGTCATCTAAGCTTAGCTAGTGGCTCTCTTGCAGTGAATTCTCTGTTAATTATGCACTGTATGAAAAAAACTGTTGTCATTTAGGAACTGGGAGACCAGGTTCAAAACCCCCCTCTGGCATGGAAGCTTGTTGGTTGTCCTTGGGCCAGTCACGCACACTCAGCCCTAACCTACCTCACAGGTTGTTGTGAAAATAGAGGATAGGTGAACAATACAAGCCACTTTAGATCTCTAATGGGGAGAAATATGAGGTGTAAATGAAGGAATTAAACCGGATTATGTGTGAGGGAGGGAAAGTTTGCCTATAAATATATATCAACATGGTCTTCCTCAGTTGTCTTACTTTAAGCTTTAAAGCCCCCAGATTCTTACCCTTTTCATGCAAGGAAGCTGCTCCAAGGACTTAATCCTACTCGAGAATCCCACGCCACAGGTGCTGGGAAAGGCCTTCTTCTGCCTTTGCCTCAGACCCTAAAGAGTTGCTTCCAACAGAACTCAGACAATAATAAGCTATGAATCTAGCGGTATCTTTAAGACCAACAAAATCTAGGCTTAATTTTATGCCTACATGGAAACTTTTATGAATTTATTGCATGAAAAATGAAAAAAATGAATGATTTGTGGTTTTTAAAATTAAAAGGCAAAGAAAATAAAATTATACAGAAAGGTGATAAATTTCCCTTGGTCTGATTTTGGACTAAGATTGTAATGAGTAAATATATGGATTCCAATAGTAGAGAAAGTCAAATATTAACTCCTTCTTTTATAACTGGTTGTTTCTTTTGTGTGTGTAGGTGGGGGGTTTTGTCTTCTTTTTTTTATTACTTGTACAAAAATTCTCATAAAAATATTTTATCCCACAAGACTGACAAAGTTTTATTCAAGGTATAAGCTTTTGTGTGTACACACACTTCACCGTACTGAAGGGAACCATTGGAGTCTGTTTGAAAGATTCATCTGGATTTTCCATTTCAGTTCATTAGCATATGCCACCACCAGCAGCAGCCAAAAGCAACCAGACGCAAAGGAGAGCCCTGGGCAAGCAAGGCCTGCTTGGGCTGGTTAGAGGTCCAGACAGCCCAAGCAGGCATCGCTCACCAGGGGCTCTTCTGTGGCCACCCCCCACCCCCGACAGTCAAAAGGCCAGCAAGCCACTCACCACCCAAAATCACATAAGAAGTATAGAAAAGGTGGTGTGGGCTTCTCCAGGGTTAATGAGGACTGCTGGGGTGAGGCAAAGCTCCTGGTGGCTGCCTGCTCTCCTAATCCAGGGGTTGTTATGCACCTGTACCCACTATTCAATGGACAAGGTGGGGGCGGGAACCCACAGAAATGTTCAGGAGCTGAGCTTCTGTTAGTTCCTGCTGAATTTGACCTGGCTGTAGGTTAAATCAAGTCTGAATTCTCCCTGGAAGCTAAAATTACCACATTGAGGCTATTGTACTGTGGTCACATCTTGAGAAGACAAGACTCTCTGAAAAAGACAATAATGCTAGGAAAAGTTGAAGGCAGTAGGAAAAGAGATGATGGGGTTATTGTGGAAACCTCAATGAAAATGTAAACCCAATATGCGGCAGTGGTGAGAAAGGCAAATTCCATGCTCAGAATTATTAGGAAAGAGATTGAAAATAAAAGCCAATTTTGTAATGCTCTTGTATAAGGCTATGGTGCAGCCTAATTTGGAATCCTGTGTGCAGTTCTGATCACTGTATCTCAAAAAGGATATTGCAGAGCTGGAAAAAGTGCAAAGGAGGACAAACAAGATGACTAGGGGATGGGAGTACCTTTCCTATGAGGAAAGCCTGGAGAGTCTGGGGCTTTTCAGCCCAGAAAAAAAGACAGCTAAGGGGAGACATTATAAGGTTTATAAACTATGAAATAGATTAAGTGGATAAAGAGGGAAAAAGCAGGAGTCAAGTGGCACTTTTAAGACCAACCAATTCTTATTCAGAACGTAAGCTTTCCTGTGCTCTCTTAAGCACACTTCATCAGACGAGGGTATCCCCTCATCTGATGAAGTGTGCTTAAGAGAGCACACAAAAGCTTATGTTCTGAATAAGAATTGGTTGGTCTTAAAGGCGCCACTTGACTCCTGCTTTGTTCTACTGCTTCAGACCAAAACTGCTGCCCACTTGGAAAGAGGGAAGTTTTCTCTCTCTCCTCCATAATACTAAAACTTGAACACCCAATAAAATTGTTAGGAAATAGGTCAAGACAGAGAATGGAAATACTTCTTTCTTATGGGAGTAATTAAATTGTGAAACTCATTGCCAGTGGAGGGAGGGTTACAAACCTTCAAGTGGGAGCTGGAGATCCCTGGGATTACAACTTGCCTCCATGTGACAGAGATCAGTTTACCTGTAGAACATGGCTGCTTTGGAAGGTGCACTCTACGGCATTTCACTCCTCTCCCCAATCCCCACCTTCATCAGGTTTTGTCCCCAAAATCTCCAAGTATTTCCCAACCCAGAGCTGGCAACCCTAATTGGAGGTAGTCATGGCCACAGGCATAGGTAGTTTTAAAAGGATGTTAAGACAACTTAATGGAAGAGAGATCCATCAATGTCTACAAACCATGGAAAGTGAAATCTTCTGACTACAAAGGCAGCAAACCTCTGGATATCAGTGCTAGGAGGCAGCATCAGAGAAAGGCCTTGGCATCCATGCCGTTTGTTGGGCTTCCAGGGCTAAACATCATACTGGATTGGATGGGGCACTGGTCTGATCCAGCAAGCTGTTCTTAGGCACCACAAATGAATCTAAGTCCCTTTTAAGGAGCCACTCTCTGTTTCATTTACTTTAAGCATCCACAAGACATGTTTTCTGCATTTGCTAGTTAAAGTGTTATAGGCTGTGTGATCCCATGCATTGATAAATCACTGGCTCCTTTTTCCCCAGTTGCGCTTAAGGAGCTTAATTTGGTTTGCTGCTTTAGAAACTTGCCAAGTGCAAGTCCTGATGGCTGCTACAAAACTACTGGCTGTTGCAAGAGTTTAATGTGCCCGGAAGGAATAAAAATAATAGCCTGTTGCGAAGTCATAATATGGATCCTTGCCCAAGACAATTATACGATACAGCCTATATTCAGACTTTCTGTATGTCTGAGCCCATTCAGCAGGCCCTGGTGTCTGATCATTGGGCTGTTGGCCTGGCTACCTCTGGCCTCTGGAGAAGGCTCCCCCACCTGTTAAAAAGTGCAGAGAAGGGGAAATTTTAGCAGAGGCAGCTTTTCCCCCATGAAGGTAGTGCAGCAGTGGGGAAACCCACAACTTTAAAAATTAGGTTTTTTTTTCTGTATAACTGTCTCCTGGCCTGAAGCTGGCAAAAAAACAACTAAAGATTGTGTTTTTCAAAATCTTACCTAAGAACCACCTAAGAAGTGCCCTGCTCGTTCAGACCAGCTATCTATCATCCTGTCTCACACAGTAGCCAACTAGTTATTATAGAGGGCCAACAACAGGACACAGTGGCTGAAGCCTTCCCCTGATGTTACCTCCTGGCATTTTACCAGATCTGAGAACAGTGTCTGGGGAGGTGAGGGACCCTGGCCAAGATGTTTAGCATAGCTAAACATAAGGTAGAACTTCAACTTCCTAACCATTAGTGTGTTTCCTCAGTGGAACAGGCTTCCTTGGGTGGTGGTGGGCTCTCCTCCTTTTGAGGTTTTTAAGCAGAGGCTGGATGGCCATCTGACAGCAATGCTGATTCTGTGAACTTAGGTAGCTCATTAGAGGGAGGGCAGGAAGGGTTGCATCAGCGCTTAGTTTTTGTGAGTCTTTCTTACACACCCAGGAAAATGCTGGTCACTGCTTTGGGGTCAGGAAGCAAATTTCTCCAGGCCAATTTGGCCAGGGATCCTGGAGGTTTGTTTTGGGGGTTTTTTTGGCCATCTTGAATTTTATTATAATTTTAATGTTTTTATCCTTATGTTTGTTTTAGTGGTTTTTGTTCACTGCCCCCCTTTTCAGCCAGGAATGGGTGGTATTGGATACAATAAATAAATAAATAAAAATTCTGGGCATGGAACAAGGGGTCACTGGGGATGTTGGGGGAGGTGTCAGTTTTCTGGGTTGGACTAGATGACCAGGAGGTCCCTTCCAGCTCTATGATGTGATATCATAAAGCTCCACTCTTTGAAGCTACTATTTTCTCGAGACTAGAGGACCTGATCTCCTAAGTCTGGAAATCAGCTGTAATTCTAGGGGAACCCCAGGGCCCGCCTGGAGGTTGGCCACCCTACTCTTTAACAGCTGCACAAGAGAGCGCTGTTTAAATACTGTTAAACTGCTGACTTCCATCATCCGCCATACTCAGAATTATCTTTCCTGTCCTTGCCCAAGACAATCACACAATACAGCCAGTATTCAGAATTGAACATCCAGCCTGAAAGCAGATCTCTGTGGAACTCAGAAGCTTGCTCACTATTTTCTGATATTTTAATTGATTGTAATAAAAAGTATTGCAGGACTGCTGCTTTTGACCCTCCCCCCCCCATGGACCAACAAAACTGACTACAACCCCCTCCCCCCAAGTGCATATGTTATACTGGATTGCCAGAATTGTTTAAAATTCCCTTCAAGGCACACTAAGCAGAAATCTAACAGGTGGGACCTTGTCCTTTGTCCTACCTTCATGTAGAGACAATCATGCTTTTGTATTACTTCAGGAAGCCTCACCCTTTCTGAGGCAGATGGCACCTTGGGAATTCTGACAAAAAGTTTGCCCTAAAACAGCTGCCAGTTTCCTCTCAGTCCCACATTGAAGATCCTTCTGCTGTGGTGGCAGCTGTTGCCAAAGCAATGTTTTGAAAAATTTGCACAACCAATCAAAAGCCTTGCGAGGCAAAAGCCCCACGTGGCCCCACCCACTCTCCTAAAAACAATTCGGTGGATGCCAGGAAAGGTGTTTGTGGGCACCATGTTGGGGACCCCCCAAGTCAGTTTAATATATTTGGATTCTGCCCCTCCTCCAAGGGCATTATAATGAATAATTAATTCCCTCCTCTATTTTATCCTCACAACAAGCTCGTGAGGTAGATGAGACTGAGAGAGCGCGCGCGGCTGGTCCAAGGCCGCCCAGTGAGCTTTATGCAGAGACGGGGGCTTTGAAGCCGGTTGTCACTCGCCTGAAGAAGCCAAAACTGCCCTGTCCCTTTATTGAATTCCATCTATACCCTGCAAAGTTCAACTTTCCACACACTAAGCGTTTGCTAAAGGGACAGACAGGCCATTTTTGTCCCGCCCTGTTGGCAACCGCGGATTTCCTAGTCCGCCCCTCTAACTATTCCCCAATTCTGGATTCTTCCCATCTATTCCATTTCTGCCAGCGAGCCAGCTGTTTCCAGTGCAGGATCTTGGGGGTGCCAATGGGCATCGATGCGCACGTCCTTCACACCTGAAGCAAGCCCGGAAAGGGCAAGGCGAAATGGACCCGCCGAGGCCAGCCACCTGCTGGGGGCAGAGCCAGGCCCTGGGGACGCCTGGGTTCCTCTTCTCTGCCCAGGCTCCACCTTTCGCAACTCCGCCAGATAGTGTGGAGCGGAGCGGCGATTGGCCTCTGCGCACGTCCCTCTTGCGCGCCCGGCGGCGCTATAAAAGGGGCTCGCCTCCCTTTGTCCTGCAGAGCTCGGTTCTTGCTTCAACAGTGTTTGAACGGAACCTGGTTCCATTGTCTTCTTCCCCACCTCGCTCTCCTTAGGAAAATCCCCCTGGCATTTTCTGCAACGCTTGCTGTGATCCAGAAAGACACCGACTGCCAGTCGACAGATCCTTTTATTTTTTTGCACCAGCCAGACCAGACGCCTTTTCATCCGAACCTCCCAGCTAAACCGGAGCCATGGATTCCCACATCCGCCAGAACTACCAAAGCGACTGCGAAGCGGCCGTTAACCGCATGGTCAACATGGAGTTGTATGCTAGCTACGTCTATCTTTCCATGGTGAGTGAGGCGCCCCGGCGGCGTCTTTGGAAGCTCTTACCCTACTGTGTTGCGCGCAGCGATCTGTTTCTGGGAGAGCGCTTTGGCACCTCTTTGACCTGCTCTTTGACTCACCAGACCTCCCCGATTTCCCCCCGAGGGGAGATCTGTGGGATCTCAGTCCCTTAGCCGTCCTTCATCCATAATCGATAGCTCAGATTCCTCCTCCCGGGAGTCCTGTCCCTTATCCGTCCTTTGCAAAAAAAAAAAAATTCTCTCTCTTCCGGCTTGTAGATAAAACGGAGGTGGGTTGTGTCTGTCGTTCTTTCTTCGACATCAAATGGCTTCAACTTTGTCCTGCTTGGTCTCGAATGGATCAATAAAAGAACCTAGAACCACTGAGCTTTCTATTTGCCTATCATCCTGTTTCGCTTTTCTCAGTCTTACCAAGGGGGTGGGGAGAGGAGGAAAATTGTATTCCAGCCTCTCTCTGCTTTTCTGCCTTTCATCTCCTCTCATTGTCTTGTAGGTTGCCCAACACTACTGTATCTAGTGGCAACAGATTTGGGGAGTGGATCAACAAGTCTGGGAAACTGAGATAAACCCTGGGTGGATAACTTCCAACTGTTGCTTTACCCCACCCCAGCCCAATAGCTCTTTCTTTACCACCCCTCTGTCTGTAATCTCCATTTGTCCCATTTGTAAGGTGGTTAGTTCAAGCTTTAATCTAGATGTTTGCATTGGACTACATGTAGTATTTCTCTCTTTTTCCCTCATAATTATACTATTTGCCTTGTGTATACTGGAAAAAGTACAAATTTTGTTTTCTTCCCCCTCCCCACTCCCTCCAGTCTTAAGTGTACAAACTCTCTGCAGTGTGGAGGTCTACATGATAACAGGAAATTGCTAAACTGCTGTCACATGTGTAGGCGGAGGATAATCTGCTTCTCCCACCTGGCCATCTTTCTGCAACAGGAAAAGTTAAATTTAATGACTGTGGGCTACTTTGAATAGCAGAAAAGTGACATGTGTTTATTTAAAAAAAAAAACTGTTGGGTGGATGCACATGACCTGTGGGGTGCATTTCTTTGCACACTGGTATCCAGTTTGGCGTGGGAAGTTAACAGAACCGGGTGCCACTGGCTAAGCTGGTTTATTTTGCTTGCTAACTCAAAGGGCAGTCAGTTGCTCTGTGTGAAGGCACTATTGGCACATGATGGCAGCCTGGGAGCCATCTTGTGGTGGCTGCTGTGTACTCCTGCTCTGACGTTGAGCCAAGGGTTACACACAATATCTTAGTTTTCCAGAATTCAGTTTTCTTTTTCAGAGTCTGAGCTGACTTAAAAGCTTGTACTTGGAATATCTCTCTTATATCAGCCCTGCTTTGCGTGTGCATGCTCTAGGGCTGTGAGGAGAAGTCATGCCCACTTCTCCCTTTCAAATCCACTTAGGTGCTCTCTCTCTTACCTGAACATCAATGTGTCTGTCTTGTTTTGCTCCCCTTCACAGTCTTCCTACTTTGACCGCGATGATGTTGCCCTGCGCCATGTTGCCGAATTCTTCCGGTCGCAGTCTCATGAAGAGCGGGAACATGCTGACAAGCTACTTGGGTTCCAGAGCCAGCGTGGTGGCCGTGTCCTCCTGCAAGATATCAAGGTAGGCCTCTGGGATGGGCAAGCAGGATGTCCAAGTTATAGTTTATTACAGTCTCAAGACAGGATACAATGTAAACATAATATGGAAAAGTAAAAACAGACCTAGTATGTAGCAGGATTTCAGGCTAGCTGCAGTGGCTGAAGACCCCAAAAGCCCAATTGCCAAGGCTCAGTGGACCACTTTCTCAGCCTGTAGAGTCTTCCATTCACACCTGCACTTGGGAGAAACCTGAGCCCATTTGGAGAGGATGGGATAGAAATGTGAATAAATAAAAAGAACACAGTTATGATAATGTGGTGTCTGGTGGTAGACCTGTGTTCGCGCATCTGCCTCTGCCACACACTCTTTCTGCCCTTGGTTGTAGTATCTTCCTCCTGGAAATAACTCCACAACTTTGAATGAAACCCAACTTAAATGGTTTTCTCTGTACAGAAGCCAGAACGTGATGCTTGGGGCACAACTCTTGATGCAATGGAGGCAGCCCTTCAGCTGGAAAAGAATGTGAACCAGGCCCTTCTGGAGCTGCACCGCCTGGCAAGCAACAAGGGAGACCCCCATGTGAGTATCACCTTGGTATCAATTTGATCTTTCTGTTCCTGGAAAGGCAGAAATGCTTTTGCCTCTCAGACACAGATGGCAATGGGGCTGTCGAAAGCTAGATGGTCCAGCCATGACTGCATCTAGTCTCCAGTGATGACGACTTTGGATGCTTGTGCTATATCAAGATCCCTTTTATATCTGCTGTGTAGAGTAGAATTATTGTCCTGACTTAGATGGCCCAGGGTAACTTGATCTTGGAAGCTAAGCAGGGTCAGCCTTGGTTAGGACTTGGATGAGAGACCTCCAAGGAAGTCCATAGGTGCCTTGCAGAGGCGGGCAATGGCAAACGATCTCTGTTTCTTGCCTTGAGAACCCATGGATGGCACTTGCCATCACCAAACCAATTGTGGCAGGGTTTCAATTGTTCTAGACGATGATAGTTGTGTGGAGTGCCCTTTTCAAACAGAGAAAACAGGATATGCTCTATGCAAGGGATTGTGAAAGTCACTGTTATGCTGGGAGGGGCCAACATAAAAATGTTTAGAGGACAACACGGTTTTGAGCAAACTGCTGTCCATTTTACAGCCATAATTGAACTGCAGACTATTGAGCCCAAATAGCAAAGAAACATCTGCCAGGATGATCATGTGGTTTCTCTTCTAATGGGGTGGCTGGGTCATTGTCCCCCAAACTCTGAAGTGACCCATACCTTCAAGGTCTTGAGGAACCTTTATTGAGTTGCCGGCTGCCGCCATCTCATCTCATTTACTTTCTCCCTTCTCAGCTCTGTGACTTCCTGGAGACTCACTACCTCGACGAACAGGTCAAGGCTATCAAGGTCCTGGGTGACTATATCACCAACCTCCGGCGGCTGGGAGATTCCCAGGGGGGGCTTGGAGAGTATCTCTTTGACAAGCACAGCCTAGGAGAGAGCAGCAGCTGAGTGTGGCGTGGCCCCCCCACTCCATATTCCTGGGAGCACTGCCTCTGTGAACCCACAGATCATACCCACCACCATCACAATCGCCGTGCCCCAGTCAAGGGGGTTGTACCTGCCAACTCTTGATTGGCATGCTTCCAATAAACAAGGGTTCACCAGTTTACATTTGTCTTGTGTTCTGTTTCTTTATCTGATGGGAGTGGGTTTTTAAGGTGGGGGAAGCGGTGGATCAAACTGACCTGTGCATTTTCATTCCTGAGATCATAGAATCATAGAGTTGGAAGGGACCTCCAGGGTCATCTAGTGCAACCCGCTGCACAATGCAGGAAACTCACAAACACCTCCCCCTAAATTCACAGGATCTTCATCACTGTCAGATGGCCATCTAGCCTCTGTTTAAAAACCTCCAAGAAAGGAGAGCCCACCACCTCCTGAGGAAGCCTGTTCCACTGAGGAATCGCTCTGTCAGGAAGTTCTTCCTAATTTGAGCCAGAAACCCTTTTGATTTAATTTCAACCCATTGGTTCTGATCCTACCTGCTGGGGCCACAGAAAACGATTCCACACCATCTTCTATATGACAGCTCTTCAAGTACTTGAAGATGGTGATCATATCACTTCTCAGCTGCCTCCTGTCCAGGCTAAACATCCCCAGCTCCTTCAACCTTTCCTCATAGGACTTGGTCTCCAGACCCCTCACCATCCTCCTCTGGACCCGTTCCAGCTTGTCTATATCCTTCTTAAAATGTGGTGCCCAAAACTGAACACAATACTCCAGATGAGGTCTTACCAGAGCAGAGTAAAGCAATACCATCACTTCAAGTGATCTGGACATTAGACTTCTGTTGATACAGCCCAAAATTGCATTTGCCTTTTTAGCCACCACATCGCACTGTTGACTCATGTTCAGCGCTTGATCCACGAAGACCTCTAGATCCTTCTCGCACATACTACTGCTAAGACAAGTCTCCCCCATCCTATAACCATGCATTGGATTTTTTCAATGTAAAAGGAGAGGGCAGATAGCTTTGGTTTGCAAGCAAAACAGCCCTATTAGGTCCTGGGCATTTCAGATGCTCAGAACTGTGGCCAATTTAATGAATTTGGGCCATCTGAGCCCAAGATGAACTGACTGATTTGGTACAGAGCAGCTTCATACCCTAGCTGGAAAGCCTTTTCTGACCTAGCCTGCTTGTTTTCAGGCTGTAATTGAATTGGAGCAGCTCACTGCTATATGACTGGTTGCTAATGGAAGGCAAAAATAGCTTGTTTCACGGGATGGTGGTGGGGAGTTTGCTATGCCTTTCACCACTGTTCCAGAGGGGCACAGGTAGTAATTTTTTATAGTCACAACTGTCTTGTGGTGGCACTTTAAAAAAGACTGAAAAGCTTCCCAACCTAGAGCCCCCTTAGTCAGATACATGAAATACGTCCTCAGATAGAACGTGCATATGCAGTAGTACAGACATAAAGGAAGAAATTAAGACAAATCTGAATCGCTACTAGTTATATTTTTTAAAAATGAGCCACCTGTGTCTAGTGCTAGTAGCTTTGATGTAAGCTGAGAGCTGTTTTTGTACCAAGTTGGGTTTAACTTTATGAATACTTCCTGTGTTGGATCTTGAAGCCTCTTAGTCTACAAGTGAGCTTTTCTACCCGCCCCCTGGAAACTTCTTCCTCCTCCGCCTTTTTCTTTTTATATCCAATGTCTTAACTGAATAAGAACTGGGGAAATTCAAAACTTATATATTACAGTTCTAATGTTCCAGTTGGTCCAAATAAAACCATTGCATCCGTGGCTGCTTTTGGAGGGTTTTCCCCCTCTTAACAAGTCAATATGACTGCAATTTTGAAATTTTTCAAGTCCTGGCGCAGTTCTTCATTTGCTTTTCCAGATATTTTCCACTGCAAAGGTCTCTTACTGCCTGTTCTGGCCATCTAATGGGGTCAAGCCCTAACCTGAATAGCCCAGGCTAGCGTGACCTCATTAGATCTCAAAAGCTAAGCGGGATTGGTAGCATTTGTGTACTATTTGGATGGGAGACCTCCACAGAACTCCAGGCTTATGATGTGGAGGCAGGCAATGGCAAACCACCTCTAAACATCTCTTGTCTTGAATACCCTACAGGGATGACATAAGTCAGCTTGACTAATTTCTAATAGAGCCCAGTAATATCTCTTGGTGATGCTTATGAATATTCAACACCTGGTAAAAAATGAACTGCTGCTGTTTTAAGATATAGATTTCTCCCCCTGTAGTTGTGTGTATAGTATGCTGCACCCACCCTAAAAAAATTGCAACTGTATATAGTGAATTAAATTAAATTAAATGGCCTCCACTATAGTAGGATCACTAACAGCAAAAAAGAAAGATCCCACCATGAGAACATAAGAGAAGCCATGTTAGATCAGGCCAATGGCCCATCCAGTCCAACACTCTGTGTCACACAGTGGCAAATTTTTTATATATATGAATATATATACACACACATGCACTGTGGCTAATAGCCACTGATGGACCTCTCCTCCATATTTTTATCTAAACCCCTCTTGAAGGTGGCTATGCTTGTGGCCGCCACCACATCCTGTGGCAGCGAATTCCACATGTTAATCACCCTTTGGGTGAAGAAGTACTTCCTTTTATCCATTTTAACCTGTCTGCTCAGCAATTTCATCGAATGCCCACCATACTAAAGTTGTATAGCATCATAAAATGTTTAAAATTGTATTTTATTGGTTTTTAAATTGTATTATAGTACTGATTGCTAGCTGCCCTGAGTCCACTTGCGGGGAGAGAGGGATAGAAATTGAACATAATAAATAATTAATACTTTTTTTCAGCATTATTACAGCAAAGTGAAAATTTAGGCAGGGGATAAACTGCCTTGCTTCTGCTAGAGAAAAAGGATCCCAATTCCAACAGAAACAAGAGGGCCCACCCTTGGCTGTGCAAGAGAGATAACAGCCCTGTTATTGCCAGCTTGTGGGGGGCAAGCAGTGGGATTTTAAACCAATAAGATGTATGCAAGATGGCTTTTCCTTAAACATTCACCAACTGTTAAATTCAGCTGCTACATCCCAATAGCTTTCTTTGGGTTAAAATCAGAGCACCAAAAACCCAATTCTTGTGTGTTTCAATATAGATGTTGGCAGGACCAAGTGTTTCAAGGTGGGTCTGCCCCCCATCCTCTAAAGTGAGGGAAGTGCACCATGGGGTGTCCAATCCTGCAGTCATGACCTCACATGCATTCCATGCAAAACTGGACCCCAACCCTGGCTGGGCAAAAGCTGTCTGGGATGGTCAGACTCAGAGAATAATGGGAGGGGCAAGGGTTCAGATCTCTTCCTGTAGGTACACCTTTTTTTAATCTGCCCCTACTTTATTACAGGGTTACTTTAAACGTGGCTTGTTTAATGCTTGCTCCAATATAGTTCAGCAGGACTTTCTTCACAATGATTGGGCTGGAATTACAGCTCAAGAGAGTGTATTTTTCAAGGAATAAAAGCCAACAAGGGGGGGAAAACACCCCACCCCAAGAACTGTAAAGTACATATTGATAAGGGTTTATCATGAATGGAAAAAATAATGGAGCAGTAGGGTTGCCAAGTCTAATTCAGAAAATATCTGGGGACTTTGGGAGTGGATCCAGGAGACTTTGGGGTGGAGCCAGACTTTCCCATTTTCAAAATAAATACATAAAAATACAGCGGTGCAGTTCACCTGAATAGTCATCATTTCCTCATCCCCCAATAGCTGCAATTCTAGTAAATGAAAGTGTAAACACACAAAAAGCAGCCAAAATGCACAGAGTTTGCAAGCTCACATGTGGCTGGGGGTGGGAGGAAGCCTGTAACTGGGGATCCCCGGCTGGGACCTGGGGATTGGGAAGCCTGTGGAGCAGTGAGAACATGTTCCCTGCGAACCAAAGTGGATATGCGCGTGAGTTTTTTCAGTACAGCTTCCCCCCCATCCCTGGGAAAACGCCTAAAGGGACTTGACAGAAACTTATAAAGTGGTAGCATGTACTGGGAAGTTATTCTTCTGTATTAGAAGCCAACCACTGAGTCAGTTGAACTGGCATAAGGTTTAGGACAGACACAAACCTCAGCATTAGCATATGTTCTGTTTCCACAGGGTATGAAGATAATCTATGGCACAGATGCCTGTAACAAATGAATGTAGATCTGTCCACACAGTGAGCTGGAGTGGGTAAACAGAACCTCCATGAATAGAGGCCATATAACTTTAATGCCATGATGTTGAGGATGAGCTACAGAGAAAGGTCATTCATGCCCTGCTTGTAGATTTCAAGAAACATCTACATGACTATAGAATAGTGGGCTATTTATGATTTATAATAGCCACATTGGTCAAAATGACACCTTACAGAATTACCCAGGCTACCTAGCTAGGTCCTTGCCCCCAGACCGATTACAGTCTAATATAGACCATGGGGAAAACAACAAAGGAAGGAAGGAAACTCCAGAGAGACTTCAATAGGTTTTTTAAAATCCTGTCCCTTGCTGTGAGTTCTTGACAGAGTTAAAGGAGGCCCTTTTTACAGAAGGACCAGCTTAATCAACTTCTTGTTTGTCAAGTAATGTCTAAAAAGCATTCTTCGTAACTGGGCAAAGTTAGGAATGTGATGTTGCTAGATCAATTTAAAGATCAGTTTTAAAAGAAAAGTTTAAAACCAACAAACAACAACATCTGATCTTTGCTTAGTGCACCAGTTGCAAAGGTGCCCAAGATGGCGATTGAGAGACAGTGGTATACATCTAGGGTTGCCATGTTCCCCCGTAGCCACCAGTGGGGGATGGGGGGGTGGGGTAGAATTGCCGTTCCAGGTTGGAAAATTCCTGGAACTCCCCAAGGAATTTGGGGAGAGAGCTTGGGGAGGAAAGGGACCTCAATGGGGTACAAAGCCATAGAGTCCCTCATCCAAAGCATCCATTTTCTCTAGGGGAACAGATCTCTGTAGTCTGGAAATGGGCTGTACTTCCAGGGATCCTCAGATCCCACCTGGAGGCTGGCATTTGTCAGTTAGTTCACTTAATTGCTTATTTGCCTTTAAGTACATCAGGGATTGTGCTGGCCTGGCTGGAGACATCTGAAAAATCCTGGCCTCCTCAGCCCTAAAAGCCCCCCTCTCTCTCTCTGCTTTCTCTGCTCTCTAAGACCAACCTAACTCACAGGGTTGTGAGGAAAAAATTGAGGGAGTAGGAAGTGACATATATGGCCCTGAGCCCCTTGAAGGGCATGGGATATTGTTTTCAGACAATATTTTAATTGTGAAAGCCTCATCAGCTTTGACAAGCACAAGGCCCTCCTTGTTTTTCTTTCTATCATGGTCTGGAAAAGGGAGCATGAACTCAAAGACTCTTTCTTTCTAATTGCTTTTTCTCAGAAATCTCATCAATAAAAAGAGATCTCAACCAATATTCCCTGAACTTTCCCACCTGCTGGTGCTGTTACAAGAGATTCACTTAACTATGTAAACAAATTGTTTTAAGTAACCTTTGAGCTGGTTAAACAGAGCTGTCTATATGAATGGTCAGTTTGTGTGGATATAATATCCCTCCACATTTGTAAAAGATAAGCTCCCTCCCTTCCCATATTCCACAAAATTGTGAACCATTCACCTCATGATGCGTATAGAATTGACATTTCCCACTTTGCCCCAGAAATCCGTTCCCAAAGACCTTGTCCCTCACAAGACAATATGGTCTTTTTTAAAAATTTTGTAATTGTTCAGAAGTTGTTTTTAATTCAGAACCCTTCAGACCACTGTAAAGTTGACCTAGAAACATTGAGGGGAGGGGTGAATATATCTATGGATTACAAAGCTAAACAGGGCTGAGTGTGGAGAAAATGAGCACCTTTTACTCAATGGACTGAGAGCCTAACTTGGGTTGCAAGCCCACTTCCATTCATGGTCAACTTATTCAGATATTTACACCCACTTTTCTTCTCAAAGGGAGCTCATATTTTCCTCTCTTCCATTTTATCCACACAACAACAACCCTGTGAGGTAGGCTAGGCTGGTAGAGAGTGAGTGGTTCAAGGTCACTTGGTGAGTTTCTGGGGCAAAGTGTGTGTCTGTGTGTGAGGGGGTGAATTTTGACAAAAAAAAAAACTTGAAGAAGTCTTAGAAAAATTTCCTTCCACCACCACTTGGATTAAAATTGGCAACTCACCTCGCTATGTGCATGTGTGTAAACTGCCATTTCATTGCAGCCAGCTTACACCGACCCCAGCAAGGGGCTTTCAAGGCATATGAGAAGCAAAGATGGTTTGCCATTCATAACCTTCGTCTGCAGGCCCTGCATTGGTGGTCTCCCTTCCACAAACCAACCTTCCTTAGCTTCTGAAATCCAAAGAGATCAGGCTATATCATAACATCTTCCTTCTCCCACCTCACCATAGTTGTATATTAAACAAAATATCTTTAGGACAGGGGTGGCCAAACTGAGTCTCAGGAGCCACATGTGGCTTTTTCAAACATATTGTGTGGCTCTTGGAACCCCCCCCACCCATCAGCTTTGTCTCTTTAAATCACTTCTCCAAGCCAAGCTGGTCTGTGGTTTGGAGAATTTATCTAAAGTTAAAGTTGCTTTCTTTCCACCTCTCCCTCCCTCTTTTGGCTCTCAAACATCTGACATTTAGACCTTGCAGCTCTCAGACATTTGACATTTATTCTGTGTGGCTCTTACATTAAGCAAGTTTGGCCACCCCTGCTCTAGGAGATCTGCCATCCCATCTGAAACATTTCAGCTATGAAAATAAGACATTTTTACCTCTCTGTCAGCACAGATAAAGCAGAAAATTACTGTGGGGGAGCCACAGGCCAACCTCGGTGAATGTTAATTAAGGAGGAATTTGCAGTGCTATGCTAGAAAATAAGTCTCGAAACAGGACCTGCTGTTTAGGACTACTCCCTCCTTGTGCTTTAACAGAATTAGGGTTACCAGCTGGCCCAGTGGGAAAGGTCTTGTCTCTTTAACTGAGCCTTCATGTGCAGAAATAGGCAGGTGAAACTTTTCCCAGCAGAGATGAATATTATCACCTGGCCATTAACATCCTATTAAGCCTTTTTTTAAAGGGACAGGACATTTTTGTCTAATCCACTGGGCTACCCTAGTGGGCTGGGAGAAAATGATCCTATCCCATAGGCAGAGGCCTAATATGTGGAAATAGGCAGCTGTAAGCTTTTCATGGCATGGAAGTAAATAATATCACTTGGTAAACAGCAGCCCATTAACCCTCTCTAAAAGGGGCAGGATTTTTTTTTCTCCAGGTGGCTGGCGACCCTTACGTAACTAAATGCAAACTGTATTTAGTATTACTATTAATGTATGCTCCTGTTTGTTATCGGTGTCCTGCTTAAGCAGGGTCAGTCCTGGTTAGTACTTGGGCAGGAGACCACCGAGACGACATCTACACAGAGGCAGGCAATAGCAATAGTCTCTTGTCTTGAAAACCCTATAGGGTTGCTGAAAGTTAGCTGTGACTAGATGGCACTTTCCACCCACCTGCTTTGGCTAGAATTTGTTTCGATGCACCTTGGCACCCTCCAGAGTGGGTTGTGATCAAATGGAATAAAGATCTGACATTCATCCATAATTCTTCTTCTCATCAGAACTTGGGATCTTAGTTTCTAGTCTTCCTTCTTCCACAGCCAACTAGGTCTATGAGTCAGTCTCGCCATTTCACCCTGTCATGTGCTCATCCCCCACCCCTGCTGACCATGCCAAAAAATCTGTATGATTCACAATCCTTGAGACAAACAGATAGGGAGGCAAGAGAGATGGGCAAGCTATGGAGACTCTCAGCTCTCCTATTTCCTGGCCTGATTCAACTTTGTTCTACTGAGAAAGTCCAGCTGGTCTGTTGTTTCCCATCTGCCTTCTCTGTTAGCTTCTGGAAGAACTGACTGGGCGTGATTGACACTGGACTCCAAAACTTTTTTCTCATTCAGATGACAGAGAGTAAGAAGTCAATCTCATTGCATGATAGGGTTGCAACAACCAAAATTACACAGAGAGTCAGATGTTGAAGGAAGCTGCTAGAACCAGATCTGCAAGGCAGCCCTGAAAACAGGGAGTAAAACGTTTTTGCCTTCTGAGGTCAGAGTAGAGAAGGTGGGGGCAGGGTCTGCGAGGAACCATTTCAGACAAGAAGGGGGCAGGCTACATTGTGTTTTGGGTTTGTTGTTTTTTTGCTAGTTCTGTACTACAGATTTGTGTAAATTCTAGGTGTATTCTCCACCCATGCAAGGGCAGGCAGCCTTTGAATTGTGCTGCCCCCAGTACCTGCCTGGTCTGCCTGCATTATTGAACCAGCCCTAATGAACAAACCTAAAAGATACCAGGTTTGCTTACCTTGCTTTGGTTTGCAACTAGTTGCCTCTGTACTGAACCAGACCATTGTAGCTTAAGGCCAGTGCCAGAATATACAAAAAGGGATCATTGAACTAATAAGGTCAGACCACTTATGCATTCCTGAAGTGAATTTGTGCACGAAGCAGCCTATTTTGCTACAGTGAAGTATGCAAAGCAAAAACAGGCTCTTACCAAAGAGGAGAGCACAACCATTTGCAAATCAAAGAAGAGACACAAAAGTCAGAGAGCTTTCCTTGAACCCAGAGAGGGAAAATTGTGCAATGTCTGGTGTAAGAATAAAATGCATTGGTTTTAGGCTACGGTCATGTCCATTTTACTTATAAGTTTGTTCTGCTTAAAACTGTAAGATTTAACACCGAGTTAACGGGGGAAGGGAGATATTGTGTAGCAGTCAGTATCACCTGGGAGAGCAAGAAACAGGGATCCACTCTTTCCTCCTTCTCAGACCTCCCTGGGTGACATGGACTTAGCAGCCCTACAATAGTTGTAAATATGGGAGAACAATAAACTGCTCTTGACTTCCTGGTAGAACACTGGGATAAAAAATGTTATACAGATAAACATCAGGAAAGGATATTTAACGTTAGGCTGTACAGAACATTTACACTTTTGCTTTTTCAAATCCAAAGAAACATTTGAGAGAGACATTGTTACTCTGTAGAGATCCTGTCTTCCATTAAAAAGAATTTGTACCTTAAGGCTCTATGAAATTGACAGGATATCTTTCTGCATAGACCTTTCTGTACAGTCCTGACCCAGATATCCCAAGCAAACCCAGTCTTTTCAGATCTCAGACACAAAGGACCTGTCTGTCCAGTATTTTAATGGGAAACCGCCAGAGTCACAATGCAAAGGCAGGCAATGGCAAACCACCTCTGAAGAAGACTGCAGATTTATATCCCATCCTTTTCTCTGAATCAGAGTGGCTTACAATCTCCTATATCTTCTCCCCCCACAACAGACACCTTGTGAAGTGGGCAGGGCTCAGAGGGCTCTCATAGCAGCTGCCCTTTCAAGGACAACTTCCTGCGATAGCTATGGCTAACCCAAGGTCATTCCAGCAGGTGCAGGTGGAGGAGTGCGGAATCAAGCCCAGTTCTCTCAGATTAGAGTTCTCACACTTAACCACTACACCAAACTGGTTCTCAAATGAATGTCTCTTGCCTTGGAAACCCCAAAGAGCCCACCATAAGTTGGGCCAGACTTGTTGCTCTGTATTCTTGGTGCTGGGGGGGGGGGGGCACAGTGGGAGGGCTTCTCGTGTCCTGGCCCCACTGATGAACCTCCTGATGGTACCTGGGTTTTTTGGCCACTGTGTGACACAGCGTGCTAGACTGGATGGGCCATTGGCCTGATCCAACATGGCTTCCCTTATGCTCTTATGTTGGCACTTTACACACACCTGTCTTTCTCTGCGCTATTGAAATGGCCTCTGTAGATAGGATGATGTTCCAAGTATGTTTGGGGAGTCCATTATCTGTAGCACAATGTCTGACATTTTCCCCTCTAATTTTAAGTAATTGTTTATTTGGCTCCCTGCTGTCTGATCACGTCTATTCCGACTACTGCTTTATATACAGTTCTCCCCATCATCTGCGGTGCTTTATATTAGCAGAATGGGCCTTTTCTTGAAAAAATGAAACCCCGCCGTTCTAGCTCAGCTTTAGCAACAGCTCTGAAACAGCTCCAGTTTTCTCTCTTTCCCCTTTTCTGCGTCACCGGGGTGGGGGCGGGGAAGGGATGTCGCTAACCAGCAGGATTGGGGAGGGGGAACCAGTAGACGGAACAGCCTCAAGGTCTCTGGCTGTGTAGAACAACAACAAAGGGCGGAGAGGAGGGGCCGAAGGGAAAGGAGAAGAAGCTGGTTTCTCGCTCTCCCCCTCCCCTTTTGCTGAATCATTCAGAGATTTCTTTTGTGGCAAAAGCGTGTTAAAAAGGGCATGCTTTTGCTGAGTCACATGGTTGAAGGAAGACGCGGAGAAAGGGGAAATTAACTTTTACCTTAGTTTTAATTACGACTCTGCTACATAACCTAGGGCTCCTGTCCGCTAGTTTTCTCCATCCCTTTGATTGCCAACTACCTGGACAAAAAAGCCCTGTCCCTTTAATTTTTACTGACCAGGTGATGTGGTTTGCCTCCATGCCATGAAGAGTTTCAGTTGTCCATTTCCACACATAACCTAATGATAAACGGGCAGGATATTTCGCTCCCAGGCTTGTGGGACACCCTACAGTCCCCCAAACGACTAGTTATGTTCCTGAATCTGCCTCCCCTCCAAACCCTGGGACTTTGAAAACAAGCAGACATTTAACAGGTATAGCTCTCCCTCTCTGGTGCGGTGAGTGGCAATCTGTACTTGTTGGATGCCTTTGTTGGTCTTAAAGGTGCAACTTGACTCTTGCTTGTTCTACTGCTTCAGACCAACACGGCTGCCCACCTGGATCTATCTTGTGTTGGATGCCTGTCTGCGGTGCATCTACTAAAACGCACAGCACCAGATGAAGATGGCAAGACAAGATGGGGACCAGCAACGTCAAAGGGCGAAAAATAATTAACCCTACGTATAAAATACGGTTTCTTTGAGAAAAAGGTCTTCTAACTCATCATTTAACCCATGGTATCCAGGGAGGGTTCTTCCTGATCCTGTTTATCTAGAGCAGGGGTGGCCACACTGCGGGAGCCACATGTGGCTCTTTCACACATATTATGTGGCTCTTGAAGCCCCCCACCCCATCAACTGGCTTGGGGAAGACATTTGTCTTTAAATGCATTCTCCAAGCTGAGCCAGCCGGCAGCGTGGAGAACACATTTAAAGTCAACATTGTTTTCTTTCCACCTCTCCCTCCCTCCTCCCCATCTATTTCCTTCCTTCCTTCCGTCCTTCCTTCCTTCCTTCCTTCCCTGATGTTCATGTCTTGTGGCTCTCAAACATCTGGTGTGTATTCTATGTGGCTCTTGCATTAAGCAAGTTTGGCTGTCCCTGATCTAGAGTGTGGACTTCGACTCAGCTTTCGTTAGAACACGTCGGAAAATTCCTACATCGAAGGCACTTTATGCTGCTTTAAATGTAAGACACCCCCCCCCCCCGTGACATCCGAGTAAAAGTGCGAAAGACTGGGTAACGTATCCACACCACCCAAGCATTTGCAAGAAAAAAAGTATATTGCTCCTAATGTTCACACAAAATGCACTTCTGCTCGCAAATGCATTTCTTTATTTATCTCCCGCTTTTCTCCCCGGCTCCGACTCAAAGCGGCTTTTTGAGCATCACGCCCCATTTTCCCTCAACAGCCTTGAGAGCTGGGAGTTTGTGACAAGGCCCAAACGTCCATAGCCAAGTGGCCCAGGATCCTAGTCCGCCACTCTATTTATTATGCCACAGTGCCCTAATGCATCCATGCATTGAAAAGCAGCAATCCCCACTGAAATCCGGGGTATTTTTTTCGGGTACAAACAAACAACCATTCCTTCGAGCTTCTAAAGCCCTCTCTGTCTTCACAACCCTCCATTAGCAATGCTCGCCCCCCACCCCTCTGCAAGCCAGGGAGGTGGGGCGCCTTCCCTGCGCTTGCGCCCAGCGCGGAGGGAGTCGCTGGGAAGAGCCTCCGGCCTCTCTATAAAAGCCCCTGCTGCGGCGCTTCCCTCCCCAGATCGTCCTCAGCCTTTGGCTGTCGTCTTCCAGCTCTTGCTTCAACAGTGCTTGAACGGAGCAGGGTCGCGGCCGCCCCATCCTTCCATCTCTCCGCCAGACCAGCAAAACCAGCCTCCCTCCATCTGCGCCATGAGCTCCCAGGTCCGCCAGAACTACCACGCCGAGAGTGAAGCTGGGGTGAACCGCTTGGTCAATCAGTTCCTCCATGCCAGCTACGCCTATCTGTCCTTGGTGAGTTAGTATCTGCTTCCACCGCCCCCGTGGATTGGGAGCTATGGGGAGGTGCAGGATAGACAATAGTCCTTATTAGCTGCACGATGGAGGCAGTCTTTTATTCCCCACCCCCGAGGTCTTTACCAATGTTCCCTTTAAGCTGCAGAGTCTTGGGAGCCAAAAATTCTACGTTGTGAGCCACAGGTATTAAAGTTGTGAGCTACTGCAGAAGTTATTGTGCTCTTGAGTGTCAGTTTTCCTGAGCTAAAAAAAAAAGTGTGAGCTGGGAGCTAAAAACCTGTGAGCCTAGTTCACGCTAACTCAGCTTAGAGGGAACACTGATCTTGACTGGTTTTCCAGTCCAGGGTGTGTAACGTTCCACCTGGGGCAGGGTTCTGCCTGTGCTGGGGTGGGGCTAGTAGGTCTAGTTTCACCTCCTAGATCCTAAACCAGAAAAGTCCAGCTCCTTTTCTATAACTTTTTTTAAAAAGGCTTTCTCTAAGAACCTAGGAGTTTTGCTTCCTTATATGGTTCTATTAAATTGCGTTATTCCCCAGTGAGTGCTAATCCTTAAAAAGTGTTTTTCCAACCTTTGTTATCCAGCCTGTATTTGCCTAGTTACGTGCGGAGGGATGACCACATGGGGCATGCACAACCCCACCCACCTGGACGTTGCAGGCTTCTGCACAGAAAGCTCTTTGTCTAGAAACAGGGGTGTCGAACTCTCATTTGTTATGAGGGCCGGATCTGACATAAATCAGACCTTGTTGGACCGTGCCATATTGGGTTGGACTGAGCCATGCCGGGCTGGACCATGTGTGTACCTATTTAAGATTAGGTAGTAGAGATATAAACTTTATAAAGGACAAAGACAAGCACAAATGTACTTTTAAAAAACTTAAAACGTTAGCATATTGGTTTTAAAGATGCTTTCTTTGCATTTCTCCCATGGTATCCAGGGAACTGGGCAAAGGAAGCTCTGGCTCTTTCCTTTCTTCCTCAGGGGACCAGGAGGTGGAGGAGCCTCAGAAAATAGAAGGAAGCCAATAGAAGGGAGAGAGGCTTGGTTCAGTAACCCTGCTGTGCAATTGAGAGAGCCTGGCAAAGCAAGCTATTCCTCCCCAATGGAGAAAATAGAGGTTTTGCTGTGTAGGTCCTGTGCTATTGAGCAAGCCTGGCAAAGCAAGCTGTGATGCAGAAAGGAAGCAAGATATAGGGAGAAGGAAGTAGATGACAGTTAGTTGCTCCAGGGCCTGATTCGGCCCCCAAATTGCATGTTTGACACCCCTGGTCTAGAAGCTGCCCTGTTGCCCATTTTAAATTCTTGCCTTTTGTGCTTTATCTTTTTGCCCTGCTATTGAGAGTAGCTGGAAAAGAAACTCCACTTAGTTATGTAGGTAAGGGGTTTTTGTGGGGGTGGGGTTTAAATCTGGTCCTCTCTTAGCCAAATCCCCAGGTCTGGTTAGTGTGCCGCAGTGGTGTAAAAAACTTGTATCTGATACACAGTGTGCCTCATTAGGGACCTAAAAATTTGCAACTCCTCCATAGGGCTGTGAGTGCTGTGAATTGCCTTGCCCCTTAACAATATGGGGTGGTACTTTCTCCTGTTTCTTGAATTAGAATAATAGATTTTGAAGGGACCCCCAGGATCATCTATTCCAACCTCTTGCACAGTGCAGGAAATTTGCCAATACCTTCCCCCACACACCTCCAATGACACCTGCTCTATGCCCAGAAGATTGCAAAATTTCCAGTGTCCACTTGTTATTGCACCTAATACCTGTCTTTTACTCTCCCAATACTTAGTAAATAGAAAATAACAAACCTAACTTCTTTACTCTTTGTTACGGTATCTTGTCTCCCCCCACCCCCCAATCTCCCAGCATGCCCTGTACCTTTGTTTACCAGTGGTAAAGTTCACTTATTGCTGAATTCTGCTTGCGCTTGTGAAAACACAGTGCTAAGATAGGGAGTTGATGATTAAACCTTGTTCCTTCTACCCCACAGTTTGTTAGGCCTTGTTTAGTCCTTATCTGGGTATCACTTGGGTTTAAGATTAGGAAGAGGTGGGGCAGAATTGCAGCATTGGCATCTCTTGGATGTTAAAGGCCATAAAGGCCAGTGCTGCTGCTTTCTTGTCTTAATTTTCAGAACAGAAATGTTAAGCTTGGGTGAGATGTTAACACTTTAAAACTGGCATGCATGAATCTTAATAATCAGGGCTCTTGACCAAGTGAATGTGCATGACTAGGTATTTTTTATGGAAGTCCCCTTACAGAACTGCTAGTGCTTAAGCAAAACTGAAGTTTCTGCCCTGCTTTGAAGGAAGCCATGATAGTCAACCTAGGCTCATACCTATTCATTTTCAAATCGCACTTATACAGCACTGGGTCAGCCCTAGTAAAGTGGCCTCTTATTTCCCCCCCCCCCCATCTCTCACCTTTCTTTTTCTTTCGTGTTGCTGATCGCCATCTTGTCCAGCCATCTTCAGCTGATGCTGGGGGCGGGGCGGTAGTTACTAATCTCTAAGCAGAATTTAGTCCAAGTTTTTAAAAGTGTATCATTTTGCTGCCAGGAAAGGTTGGCTTAAAACTACAGGCTTAGTTTCAGAAAGGAGAGCTTATAGTTCTTTAATGTGTAGTTATGTGTTCAATTAAATGTTAATGAGGTAGCTTTGGTTTCCTAAAACCCATTAAAACAGAGATAAGGGAACTTTGTGCCCCCTGGCAAAGGGAACTGTGTAAAAAAACTCTCAAAATCCACAAATATTCCCTTTTTGCCTTTTCTGTCAGGGTTTTTATTTCACCCGGGATGATGTGGCTCTGTCCAAGTTTGCATCCTTTTTCCGACACGTGTTTGAGGAGAAACACGAACAAGCTGAGAAACTCCTGACCTTCCAGAACCGTCGTGGAGGGAGAGTTGTTCTGCAGGATGTTAAAGTGAGTGTGGGGTGTCTCTTGGGTGAGTGTGGGAGGGGCACAGAAATGGAAGGAGAGAGTGGCTGCCAGGCTGACTGCAGGGGTTTCTAAGCAAAGGCAGATTTAAAGCTGGGAACAAGTCATTTTGATGACCCTAGAATATCACTAAAGGGCTTGTTGGAAGGGGAGGCCATAGGACAGTGGGGTTCCCACAACAAGAGATGTGGTCTCACCATGTTCTAATGTCCCAAGGTATACGTGGCTTTTAGGTGGATGATACACAGCAACTTTGCTGAAGCTAAGCAGGACAGTGTTGCAGTGGAAGACCCTTGGGAATCTTGTGAAAGCTTACACGGAATTCTCTGATGCAAGAAAGGGGAGAAAAATGTAAAACTTTAGTGGGGACTGGCTTGGTGCATGGCGTCTTGCTTGCTACCCTGTTGACAATAAGAGAGCATATCCAGAGATTCTGGATGTGGGTCTCTTTTGCTCTACAGGGACTTTTGCAGTACGTATTTGCTCTCGCTGCTTCAGCCTCCAGATCACATCAGCTGGTGTATGTGGATGCATTTCTTGCCCCAGAGGCTGGATTAAATGGCCCTTGGGTCTTTTTTCAGCAGGCCAAAATAGTGGCAATAGGAAACCTGAAACTGCAAAGAAGGAAAAGACAGGCTATGCAGAAGTGAAGGACAGTGGTAAAAAATGCAGTCCTATGTTTGGGACAAGCTGACCGCTAATTGTCAGAAATCTCCACCCACCAACTAGGTCCATGCTGATCCCTAACATGAGCCAGTGGACAGAGTGGATCTCTTGCAAGCAAAGGAGAGAGCTGCATTGAGGATCTTTAGCAAGGCTTGAAGATTCTGGTACCCTACTTAGGAGAAGGGAAGGCGTTGAGTTGTACCCCATCTGCTGAGCTGTTCAGGGACAACACCACATAGTGTTCTTGTCACCTGTGCATCCTGGGAAAAATCTGCTCTGTCCTACCCTTCCGTTGAGAACTGATGGCGAGTGGGTGAAATTGGGAAGAATGCAGAGTTGACCATTCAAGAGGTGTGTGCCTGATGAGTTGCTGGGACCAGTAGCTTTCAGAAGTCCTAGTGTGGATAAGGCAGGATGGAGCCAGAGTGCCCCACCTGATGCATGGTCTCATTTGTGCTCTCTGCTGTTGCTCAACTCCAGAAACCGGAGCAGGATGAATGGGGGAATGGAGCCTCTGCCATGGCCTTCGCCCTTCAGCTGGAGAAGAGTGTGAACCAGGCCCTGCTGGATCTGCACCAGATTGCTTCTCGCCATGTGGATCCTCATGTAAGCACTGAAGCTGTTGCTCTGTGTTTTGGGACCCCTTCCCATGACTTCCAAGGACAACATACCCATCCCTCCCTCTCCATAACTCTATTTGTCATTCAAAGAAGAACCAAACTCAGTTCTTAAACCTTTAAAATGAGTACATTTGCATATAATATTGCTACAGGCAGGGTTAAACTGTATTTAACATGTAAGGTCAAACTGTCATGGCTAACATATAGGCAGGGCTTTTTTTTGAGCAGGAATGCAGTTCCGGCTGGCTTGGCTCAGGGAGTGTGGCCTAATATACATGAGAGTCCTGCTGGGCTTTTTCTACAAAAAAGTCCTTTGTGAAACAATGGTGATGTCAGGGGTGTGTGGCCAAACACTCAAATGAATTCCTACTGGGCTTTTCCTACCAAACAAGCCCTGCATATAAGAAATCATAAGGAATTTGCCTCCAGGAAACCCCAGGGCTGGATGGGTTGCTGAATACTGCGGCCAAATAACCTATTTTCTGGATTTTGTGCAGTGCTGTCACAGAAGCCACTTTTTAATCATGATGAAGAGATAACTTTAATTTACGTTGTGTTCTTAATCCATTCAAGTTATGGGTTAGTAAAGTATGAAGGTGGCCCTCCCCCATAGCACTTGTTTCT
The DNA here is from genome assembly GCF_032191835.1 of Heteronotia binoei. Classification (NCBI taxonomy): domain Eukaryota; kingdom Metazoa; phylum Chordata; class Lepidosauria; order Squamata; family Gekkonidae; genus Heteronotia; species Heteronotia binoei. The sequence goes on from NC_083237.1 coordinate 29,282,357, forward strand.
GGAGTCCATTTCCATTTTTTCTTCTCTTCCTTTCCAGCTGTGTGACTTCCTAGAGACTCACTACCTTGATGAGGAGGTGAAGCTGATCAAGAAGCTGGGGGATCACGTGACCAACCTGAAGCGGGTGCGTGCCAGCGAGGACGGCCTGGGCGAGTACCTCTTCGATCGCCTCACCTTGGGCGAGTCCAGCGACTGAGCTGCAGAGTTGCTGGTTCCCTCCAGAGTCCTCCCACCAACTTGTCCAGTTGTGTTGCTCTAATTTGTCATGTGTTTGTGTTTAAAAGTTTTTTTTTTTTAAAAGCTGGCTGTTCAGTGAAGAGACATGCCTCTGTACCCTGCGCATCTTGGGGGGAGTCTGTAACTGGCATTAAATCTTGGCATTAAGCACTACACTGGTACTTGTTAGTGTGTGTGTATCCATGTTAACTTTTGCACAGCCCCTTTGGATTTAGTAAATATTTCCCAGTTTAGCTTCCATTGATTTGTAAGCAGGTGACCTCCTCTAAAACAAACTGACCTCCAGTTCTGCTAATATATTGTAACCGTGCTTCTCCTCTGTTCTCTGCCTTCTAAGGGCTCACTTTCTGTAATCAGAGATTTGATCGTCTACCACTGTATACGTATTTTCACTGCGATAACTGGCACCCCTTGACTGACTCAAAACTGCCTTGCAGGAGACTGAACAAGACTCTTTGAAGTCAAGAACTAAAACCTTTCCCCGTTTTGTTTCTAAGAAATGCAGACTGGTAAAAGAGTTGAGAACGCTGAAGCTTGGACAAGTGATGTGTCTTAGCTGGTTGTGAAAGTATTAGTTGGTTGTTTCTTTAGCATTTGCTTTAGGCAAGCAGTATCTTGCAGTCTTGTCTTAGGTTAGGTGGATGTATTTGAGTGTTCTAAGCCTTAGATCCAGTTATCCTTTTCCTCTCAATTTCGCCCAGGTATCCATACTATAGATCCTATAACGTCCCTAGTCTGTCTTTGGTAGTCAAAGGGGAAGCCGCCTTTCCTGTCTTAGAGAAATTGGCTGGGCCCAGCCCAATTTTTTCAGTTTATCTGTAAAATAGTCATAGTAGTCACATGCACTCTTAACTTCCTGTTTCTGCCACTAGTCCCAGAGTGCAGATCCAATGGGCTTCGGAGAGCAGAGCTCAGTTGAATACTGGGAGACACATCCTATTCCTGAATAGCACTTTGCCAGAGGAACTTATCCCTTCAGCTGGACAGTTGTCTGTCAAGGATGGGCTAGCTGGGACCAGATGGCCTATTAGGTTCCTTTCAACTATGACCGTGGAGGCCTTTTGAGCTGCTGTATGCAAGACTACCAGAAAGGTGCCTATGCTGCTGCTGCCTTCTCTGCATTGTTCGGGGTATATGCTGGGAAACAATGTGTAATCATTGCAGAAATAACTTCAAAGAACAGAAATGCAGCTATCCCATTGAAACCAATGCACTGACTTCAAATGGAAGAGCTTGTGCACTGCTTACTGTGGCCTTGAAAGAAGGCTAGCATGCATTCCCCATATACCTTTTGGAATAAGTAACTGAATTAGGGATGTAACAGTAGAGCCAGCCTCCCCATAACAGATGGCACTGTAGGTGTGAAACTAGTAGAAAAGCAGGGTAGCTAATATTTGCTCCCTCAGGTGTATATTGCATGTTGGAACAGGTACTTGCACCAGTTAAAAAGTTGTAGGGGATGCATTTTGAGCCTTGTTGCATGGAAGTTTAAAGAGCTCCTCCCTTTACCTTTCCCCCCATGGCATCACTACTTAGCTGCAACTAGAGCCTTTGCACAGCTGGTAACACTTCCTCTCACATCTGTGGAACCCAGTCTACACTGGGGGTGGATCCTGTACCCCAGTTTTCCACTCAATTGAACAAAGTCGAGCATTGGGGAGGGGTATTTTTTTATAGTGTGTGCCTGCATCTGGAAGTTGTGGTGACCTCTGGTGACTGACCCCTACTGGGGGCCTGGAGGATATGAAGAGAGGTGGCTGAATAAAGCCTGCTCCTGTCCTCGTGACTTGCTATTTCAAGGAGGTCTCCCATCCAAGTACTAATTAAGAGTTGACCCTGCTTAGCTTCCAAGGGGGCTTGCCTGGTCAGGTGTTTGGAGCCTTCTTAAGGTGGATAATGGTTCATAATAAGGGGAGCCCACATGCTTGTTCTGTTGGAATCAGTGTGTGGTACTTGGGTCTCTTTTTCATCTGCAATGTGGTAGAATTGAGGCCAAGAAGAAGGGGGGCAGCCAAAGAGTAGCCGGCAAGTCCTACAGCAAACAGGTATTTGAGCCAGGACATTTCCACTCTTGAATCAAGAACCTCTTAGCTCAGGGGTGGCCAGACTTGCTTAATGGAAGAGCCACATAGAATAATCGCCAGATGTTTGAAAGCCACAAGACAGAAAGGCAGGGAGGGAGAGATGGGGAAAAACAACTTTAAATGCATTCTCCAAGCCACCAGCTGGCTTGGCAAAGTGATTTAAAGACACAAGTACTTTCTCCAAACTGGCCAAAAGGGTGGTGAGGGCTTTGAGAGCCATAAAATGTGTGTGAAAGAGTCACGTGGCTCCTGAGCCACAGTCTGGTGACCTCTGTCTTAGCTTATTTAACAGGAAACGACAGCTGCCTTTTTGTGTTAAAAATAAGCAAAGAGGTTATTTCCCAGCTTGTTCCTGCTGCTTTGTAAAAAAACCCAACCCTTAGTCCAGCTGCTACATGCATTTCTGTATTTTTATCTTATTTTGTAAACAGCTACTTGGATGTTTATGAAAAGGCTGATAGCCAAGTTTTAAACTAGAGCAGCAACCTCCCCCCATCATTTCCCTTTGCAGAAAAGACTTCACTGCAGAAGATTAGAAACACACAATTTTCCAAAGCAAAATTTATTCTTAAATAATTTGAGATTTGTCTCACAAGCAGCTTTTTTGTTCATTTGATTTTTTCCCCACACAGTAGCTTGGGTGGGGAGAGGATGGAAGACAAAAATCAAAAGCACTTTTAAAAAGAATTCTGGGGGGGGGAGGGGAGAAGGAACAACAAAAACAAGGGTAGTGACAAACACAACCGTAAGCGAGGCGATCCCTTAACAAAATGAGGAGGTACAAGAAATGGGGCAGGATGAGATATGTGATTCATAAATCAAGCACGGATGTTTAGCCAGCCCAAAGAGCAAGCAACATAATCAGCAGATAGGCCAGGCCAAGGGGGCAGGGGATGGAGTTTCCTTGGTACCAAACTTGGCAGCAGATTTGGGGCCCCATGCTAGAAGCAGTCCTCTCTTGTGCTGAACACAAATCTTCCAACCTTCCCAGGTTCTCCCTGCCTCCTTTGCGCAGCCTAGCATCCTGCCTGCTAAACCCCACAGCAATCTTTCTACAGCCCCACCACAGTGGGCAAGAAGAGTCATCTTGAATGTTGTGTTCTGGCTGGTTGTCCAAGGCAGCCCCAGTCCTAGCAGGGAAAGCCCTTCCTCCCCATTTATTTAGGAAACACGTTCATAAAAACAGTCATTCACCGTACAAGCATTTGGTCTACACTTTCAGAAGCCGAGAATTGGCTTTGAGTCTCTGCATATTTTTAAGGGCCACTGTTGCAGTGGTGTGTGGCTGCTCTCTGGGGAAATGGCCATTCAGAAACCCCTGCCCTGCAAGATGAGTCAAGGAGGCATTCCAGGGAGCCCTCAACATTCTAGAATCACCTATGGAATGAATCCCTGTTTCTTGCAGCCACTTGACTCCTCTGGCTTATATGGTTGGGGTTTGCCAGATCACTGGTCTCCCCTCCCTTGTTGAACACTATACAGCATCAATCACCTTGCAAGGAGAGCAACAGTAGCAGGTTCTGGAGTGCCTAGTCTATAGGCTCAGGTTGTCAGTATGGCTGCGGTAAAATCCATCCCTTAACATTTGAAAACAACTCTGGTTGGTTCTTCTACCCCCACCCCAGTCCACACAGGCACAGCAGTTTATACTGCAAGACAGCCCCTGCAAGTTCTCCGTTTTTTCCTCCTCAGAACTCCACACATGTAGATTTAAGCCGATGATCACTTAGAGGTCTTTCCCTACATTCCAAGCCTCCAGCACCATTCCAGAAGGTTTGAAGCTAACCCTTGCTGTCAAGAAAACACTTCTTACACTTCCAATCAGGAAAGTTCAATAGCAAACAGGACGCCTCCTTTTAAAGATGACTCTCTTAGCTGTATCCATGAGACATTCACACCTGTAAAACCCTTGCCACTCACACTATAGGACCTCCACTTCTCCCAGTGGTCTCAAACTTTTAAAAATGGCCAACACAGTCAAGAAGCAAGACTCCCCAGTCTGTCTGAGACAAATCTGTACAGGACAAGCTTCAGTCTTCTCTTCCTCATGCACACTGTTCTAGAACGGGGCAGACTGATGGCGTTAAGAAGTGCGACTAGCCTCTCACAACACCAAAAGTTTTCTAGGATATCAAAGCGTGGCGGTAGGGACAGCTGTGAAGATCTCAAGCAGCGTGATCAGCAATTTAGCACTATAAAAGGACAGTTTATAAAGCATTTGTAATCTCTTGTGATATCAGAGAACAGCCCTGTTCCTAAGCATTCCTAAAAGCCTGGACGTTACAAAATATTCTGTCCCATCATAAGCATAAGCTACCCTTGAATATCACTCCCACAGAAGACTTCCCTGATTCCTTTTCCTTCCACATTTCTACATCGCAGGGTTCTAAATGGCTTCTTCCAAATAAGATGAGCAATACACAGGAATCCAGAATGTGCCACCTCACATTTCAGATAGAGCTTCACAAAGCAAAGCAAGCAAAGGGCAACTTCCCTTCCTATGCTGAAGTGTGGGTATGTCTAATCCTCCCCCACAACCTGATCCAGAACAGACAGCTTTATAGACCAACATGGGAAAATGACAACGCCAATCCCCGCCTTGGCTCTGGAACATGCTACAACCTACATTCTAGAACCATTCCAGAATCCAGCACCAGAGAGCAGCTGACCTATCAAGGGTGGGGTGATGCGCATGGCAGAGGGGCAGCCATGGGAGGTTGTGTTGGCGTAGCTAGAAAGGGCTAATTCTTCTCCTCGATGAAAGAGTTGGTGGGGCTGCTGAGGTCGCTGGGGCTGCTGGGAAGGGTTGGGGTGCTGGCGTTGGAGGAGGTGCTGGCGTTGGAGGAGGTGTTGGCTTCACTGGAGCCCTTCTTTGAGCGCTTCCGCCACTCGGGGACGGCGCCCATCAGTGCCGTGGACTTGATGTTCTGCTTGTCCTTCTCCGCTTCTTCATCTTCGTCGTACCGTTCGTCGTCATCTTCAGTCTCACTGTGGTGTGGGCTAGAGTGGCGGGAGATGGAAGGCGATGGTGGCACCGAGGCTGGGCGAGGGTAGCGGAAACCCTGGGCCTGCAAAGCATGAGAGGGGAAAAACCATGACTGTGAAAAGCAAAAAGAAGAGGGAAACTATAAAGCTAGTGAACCCACACTGCTTTCTAGCAATCTCTTTCCTTCCTGCAAGGAATTAAGGGCAACCTATGTGGATCCCTCTATTTTACCCTCACAAGAATCCTTTGAGGTAAGAACAGCTTGAGATAGCATGGCCGGGCCAGAGCAAGAGTTGTGTTTGAGCCCTGTATTTTTACAGTCAGACACAACTCCCTTAACTCGCTGCCACTTGTCTTTTGCAATGGAATTCAGGGGCCCTGAGCTACTCTGAATGGGGCTAGAGCAAGGGTGGCCAAACTGTGGCTCTTAAAGCCCCCACCACCCTGTCAGCTTTGAGAAGGCATTTCTCTCTAAATCACTTCTCCAAGCCAAGCTAACCAGTGGCTTGGAGAATGCATTTAAAGTTAAAGTTGCTTTCTTTCCACCTCTCCCTCCCCATCTATTTGCCTGCCTTCCTTCCTGCTCTCAAACATCTGACGTTTATTCTGTGTGGCTCTTATGCTAAGCAAGTTTGCCCACCCCTGGGCTAGAGTTTATCTAGCCTAGTCCGTCTTGCTCTGTATTCTCTGCCTTCATCAGCAATGGTCCCCATTTGAGAGTATCCTGGCTCTGTTGCCCAAGATAATTTCAACTGCAGATGGCAGGGATTAAGCCTGTGACCTTCGGCGTGGAAAGAATAAGCTCTTGTCACAGAGCTACGGCCTTGTGCATCGACTCTGGGCTGGGGCAACTGCATATAAAAAAGATTTCTTTCTCCCTCCCCTCAAATGCATTGCACTTACAGCTGTTGGTTCATGTGGCTCATAGGTAAAGTTGTCAGGGAATGCCTTTGCCAGCGCCATATGCCGGGCATACATGTAATACTGCGAGAGAGAGAGAAAATGGGAAGCGGGGGGAAACAGATGAGTGCTTGCCTTATTACATCCATGTGCCATTCACCTTCCTGCTGTAGCCAAAACAGCATTTCTTAGAGCCATCTCCCAAACAGTTGGCCCTTTAACCCCCACCAGCCTATACATTATTTAGAAAGTTTATATGCCACCTCTCCAGGAACTAACTTGAGGCAGCTCCCAACAAAATACAAGAAAACAAGCCAATACACAAAAAACTCCAGAAAACAAACCTTGGGATGCCCCAAATTATATTATTTTTAAAAAGTCTTCAGGTTAGAACCACACTTAAGTAGAACAGCCCAGATGTAGGTTTACCTCCTCAGAGAGAACAAGGACACAGAAGCAAAGATAAGGAAAACACTACCATCTCATTAGCTCAGTGCCTGAAGAAAAGATCCTTGGACTCAAGCCTGACTGTCCTCCCCAGTGCCCTATGTATCTCAGCGTAGTTATGCATGATTCCATGGAGAGGGGGGAAAAGCACCTTGCACATGCCCAGAGGTTCTCCATGCAATTGCCTGAATAGGGCTAACTCCTGGGGGTTCCAGAGCCATGCACAAGGACCTCCTGGCCTTCCCCCACTTTCTCTGTTTCTGTGAAGGGCAGAAAAGAAGTTAAAAATATAGTATGCTCAGGGGGTAAAACTAAGCCAAAGCAGACTTTTGGACTGGGAACCCTCTGGTGGTAAATAAATGAACTGTGGAAAGAGGCCCACAAGATACTAGGGAAGAGCTTTGAGAAAGGAGCACACAGATAGAGAGGAAGAAAGCACCAGCCCTCTGCCCTCCTGTTGCATGAAAAACTTACCCTGCCCAGATATTTCCAGTCTAGGAGGTCAGAGAGCCGCTCAGTGCGGTTTCGTTGGATGATGCGCTGCCGCCGGGTCTGTTGACAGAAGCTGTAGAGAAACGAGGTCAGCTGTGTGCATGATTCATCCAAGGCCCGGAAACGCCGGTCCACAATGTAGATACCTAGGAGAACAAGGCAGGTGTAAAGGAGAGGCTGCAGCTCAGTGACAGAGCTCATGCTTTGACTGTGGTAGGTCTCAGGCTTGAGCCAAGGCATTTCCACACTTAGAGGTTAGATCTGGCAGAGACACCACGGCACTACCCTCCCTGCAAGAGCACCAGTTCCCACTCCTCCCAATACCAACCGTAAGCTGATGGGTCTGCTATGTGTTCCTCCATGAAGCAGCCAAAGCCAGAGAGGTTGGTGGAGATGCTGGGAATGCCCATAACGGTGCATTCGGCTGAAAAGAAGAAGAATTGCAGATTTATACCCTGCCCTTCTCCCTGAATCAGAGACTCAGAGCAGCTTACAATCTCCTATGTCTTCTCCCCCCACAACAGACACCCTGTGAGGTGGGTGGGGCTGGAGAGGGCTCTCACAGCAGCTGCCCTTTCAAGGACTACTCCTGCGATAGCTCTGGCTGACCCAAGGCCATTCCAGCAGGTGCAAGCGGAGGAGTGGGGAATCAAACCCAATTCTCCCAGATAAGAGTCCACACACTTTTTTTTTTTTTGGCATATAAATCAAAATTTTATTACAGACTCATTATAATTCATACCTATTCCAACAGAAAAGTGTACAACAATAACAAATCAAAAACAACACAACTTAATAACATCTCACCTGAGTTAACATAAACTAAAGTTGATCTATCTCTTTGGAGATTACTTCATGTGTTACCATTCCACACTTCTTAATATGTATGTCTATTTATATTTTTATTATTATTAGGAAGTAGTGAAAAGAAAACCTACTCTAGGAATAAATACCATTGAGAAACATTGTCGGCCATTGCTGGGAGGCTTAATTAAAGACATTGTTATAAAAAGAATTCGGGACAATATAAATTGTTGGAACTAACTGGAAAAAGGGTAAGAAGATAAGAACTATTGGTCACATTATTTGGGTAGTCCTCAGAATTTTTTAAAAGGGAATAGAAATTTTTAAGGAGTGATAAAAAGTCACGGCTGCCTTTTTGGAAAATGTAAAGACTTTAAAAATTAATATCTGGACTTTGGGACGTCAGAGGACAGCAAAATTAGGCTTGCTGTAAAGGGCAAATTTTACTCTTTTGAATCTGACAGGTAAAACAAAAATTGGTGAGGTAAAAAAATTTGCTGTTTTTTGAGGGGTTTTTAAGGCTTTAAAAATTAATATCCTGGTCTAGAAAGCTCTGAGGAAGGTGAAACTAAGCTGACCATAAAAAGTAAGACCTAATCTTTTGAACTTGACACTTAAAATTGAAATCTGTGAAGTTAAATTTTTTTGGTGTTTTTTTTAAATGTCTGAAGCCAAGCAGCCCCGAACTAGGGCTCTTTCAATGGAGAAGATGCAGGAACAATTGGACGCAATGGAAGCCAGATTGATGAGAGGGGTGAGGAAGATAATCAATGAATCGAAAGAAGAAATTATTACAGAGATATAATCTACCAAGAGATGTTGTTGTAAGATATATGACAAAAGAAATGGTGGGAAGGATCATGAATAAAAATTTTGAAAAGGCACTGATAGTGGGAGGCAGTAAAGTGAGAATCATGAAGGAGCTACCAAGACAAGTGATAAATGATAGGAGAACATATAAAAAATTGACAGGAAAACTGAGGGACAATGGCACAAGATTCAGATGGATTATACCTGAAGGTTTGAGCTTTGAACTCCAGGGGAAAAGAGTCACACTTACAAATGCTCATGAGTTGCATAGATTTTTTTGAAGAAAATCAAGTATTTGCACCATGATGGATTACAAATTATTGTCTTGGAATGTTAATGGACTAAATTCACCATAAAAAAGAAGGGCTACATTTCATTGGATTAAGAAACAAAATTGTAATATAATATGTTTGCAAGAAGTACATATTAAACAAAAGGATTATAAATTTTTATGGAAAAAACAATTGGGAGTAGAATTTTTTTCATTAGTGGAACAGTAGAAAAGGGGAGTGGCTTTATATGTTAAACAAGAATTGGAGCCAAAATTAGTGTTTAAAGATAAAGATGGAAGATTTGTAGCAGTGGGGACAACTTTAAATGGAAAAAAACGTTATTGGGACTGTATGCACCTAATGGTGCAAAGGACGCTTTTTTAAAAGACATTACACAAAAACTTGATGAATTGACCTATGATCAAGTATTATTTCAATGGAGATTTCAATGGAACAGTTAAGAACTTATTGGATAGATCTGGAGGGGGGAAAATGATGGGAAAGAAGGGAAATTGCCAAAGTCTTTCTTTGAGTTGGTTAAACAAGAAAATTTAGAAGATATATGGAGGAAATTTAACCCTGAAGTGCGGGACTATACTTTTTTTTCAGCAAGACATAAAACCTTTTCTAGAATTGACATGCTGTGGGGAACTAAAGACTTAAGTCTTATAACAAAGAAGATAGAGATTTTACCTAAAATTGGGGCTGATCATAACCCAATAATGTGGATTACAAAATTGTCCAAGAAATTGAGAAGATGGAGATTGAATGAGGATTTGCTGCAGAATAAGGAAACAGTGACATATCTAGAAAAAGAAACTAAAGCTTTTTTCCAAGTGAATGTTAGGGAAGATATTGAGTTTCAGACGGTCTGGGATGCTTATAAAGCAGTAATGAGAGGATTGTTGATTACCTTGAACAATAAAGATAAAAGAAAGAAACAGTTATTGGACATTCAAAATGAAATAAAGAAGAAGGAAGGGGAGCTGAGAAAAAGACCAGGGAAAAAGAAAATTCTAAAAGAAATTACAATATTACAAACTCCACTAAGACATTTGTTGAATAAAGAAGTGGAATGGAGTTTGAAAAGACTTCAGCAGAAATCATTTGAAGGAGCAAATAAACCGGGAAAATATTTGGCTTGGCAACTGAAGAAAAAGAGAAAAAATAGAACTATTAGTAGAATTGTGGTAGATGGAAGGGAAGTGGTCACTCAAGAGGGAATAAAAAGAGATTTTTTCAAGTACTACGCCAAACTGTTTAATGGTGTTAAAGTAAAGAAAAGAAGATAGATGAATATCTACAAAAGTTAAAAATAGATCCCCTAACTGAAAATATGAGAAAAGTTTAGAATGATCCAATTGAAAAGATTGAAATTGAAGCAGCAATCAACGCAATGAAAAATGGAAAAGCTCCTGGGCTGGATGGATATACAGTTAGTACCATATTTTTCGCACCATAAGGCGCTCCGGACGATAGGACGCACCTTCCTGGGAGGGGGCAATCCGCTGCCTCTGCCTCCGATCCTGGCGCTTCCCCCGCGCCTGCCTGCCTGATTCCAGCTTCTTGCAGCAAGCGCTGGGATTGCTCCCTCCGCCCTCCGATCCCAGCGCTTGCTTTAAGAATCACAGCTGAAGCCAGGCTGTCAGGCAAGGAGAAAGCACCCGCCCCCTCCACAAACCCAGTGCTTCGCGAGCGCCGGCTGTGGAGAGAGGAGCGTGCTTCCTCCTTGCCTCAGAGTGCAGAGGCCGGCTGGCGAGCGGGAGCGACGGACCTGCTGGCGGCGCTGAGCGGTGCGCCGAGGCCGTAGAGCATGGCTCTGGCGGGCGACCGGGGCACCCGGGGGGCATCGGCCAGGAGCCGGCCGAAGAAGGAAGGCCGAGGAGGAGGCCCAGGTGAAGCTCCCGGGCTGCGAGGGTGCCGCAGGTCGAGGGGCCAGGAAATCCTTGTGCCAGATCCTCCCCCCCCCCCGCTTCCCCCTGGCCGAAGGGCAGCCCAGCCGGCCGGGAGGAGGCTTGCCCTACTCGCCCAGCCCTTGCTGGCTGCATGTCTCGATTGGGCATTTCTCCGCTGGCGTTCTCCCTGCCACCCCCCTCCTCTCTGGCGTGCCTCCTTCCCTTCCTCTTGGGCTCCCCTCCCCTCGGCGGTGAGTGTCTGGCCGGCTGGGTGTGCGCCCCTTCTGCCGCCGCCTCTTTCAGCCGTCTGCTCTCCCCGCTTTTTCGCCAGGATGCTGACGGAGAGGTGCCCCAGTGATCCGCCGTGAAATGCAGCGCGCGGCGCTGGAGCCGGAGCAGAGGGCGTCGGCGAGCCGGATTTGGGCTTGGGCTCCGGCAGCAGCAGCAGCCGCAGCGGCCAAGCTGGGCGGCGCGGGGGGATGGCGCTCCCGGGGGAGCCGGCCTTGCTCAATGGGGTTGCCAAGCAGACCGGCTGGCCACCCCTCTCCCCCGGCCCGCCACCCCCTGCCGCGCCGGTGCCCGTGATCGAGCTGGTGCGCGGCGGCCGCCCTATAAATGGCAGGGAGACGCCGCCTGGAGCTATGCAGAGCCAGCTGGGAGACAGCAGCAGCAGCAGCAGAGTGCCCGCAGCCCTCGCCACGGGCCCCGGCACGCCCCCCGCTGGCGGCGGCAGCAGCCACGATGCCCGCATGGTGCAGCTCAGCCCCGCCGCAGCGCTCGCCCTCCCGCTCCAGTCGCCCACCAGAGCCATGCTCTACGGCCTCGGCGCACTGCTCAGCGCCGCCAGCAGGTCCGTCGCTCCCGCTCGCCAGCCGGCCTCTGCACTCCGAGGCAAGGAGGAAGCACGCTCCCCTCTCCACAGCCGGCGCTCGCGAAGCGCTGGGTTTGTGGAGGGGGCGGGTGCTTTCTCCTTGCCTGACAGCCTGGCTTCAGCTGTGATTCTGGGATCGGAGGGCGGAGGGAGCGATCCCAGCGCTTGCTGCAAGAAGCTGGAGCCAGGCAGGTAGGCGCGGGGGAAGCGCCGAGATCGGAGCCGGAGGCAGCGGATCGCCCCCCCCCCCCCGGAAGGTACGTACCTTCGCTCCATAAGACGCATGGTGCGAAAAATACAGTATTTTAAAACTCTGAAGGATGAATTAATACCAAAATTGCAGAAGCTGATGAACATAATAAGAGTAAAAGGGAAAGTGCCAAATACATGGAAAGAAGCTGTTATTTCGTTGATACCTAAAGAAGATAGAGATGCCACGAATGTAAAAAATTATAGACCAATTTCGACAAAATATTTACAAGAATCTTGGCAGAACCGCTTAAACAACATCTGATAAATTTTATAGAGGAAGATCAAGCAGGGTTTCTTCCCAAAAGACAAATAAGAGACAATATTAGGACTGTTGTAAATATTGTAGAATATTATGAAAGATATCCAGGAAAAGAAGTAGCATTATTCTTTGCAAATGCAGAGAAAGCATTTGACAATTTAAGCTGGGACTTTATGTTTGCGGTAATGGAAAAAATGGAGTTGGGAGAAAGTTTTATAAAAATGATAAAAGCAATATACTCCGAACAAAGGGCAAGATTGTGTGTCAATGCAGACCTCACAGAAGAAATGAAAATTAGTAAAGGTACTAGACAAGGCTGTCCGCTTTCACCACTGTTGTTTATAATGACTCTTGAAATTTTATTGATGCAGATTCAAGAAGAAAAAGAAATACATGGTTTATGAATAAAAGGATGTACTTACAAATATAGAGCGTTTGCTGATGACATAATGTTTATAAATGAAAATCCCTTACAAGTTACACCTTTGTTGTTAGCTAAAATACAAGAATATGGGGAGTTGGTGGGATTTTGTATTAATAGAGAAAAATCAAAAATTCTGTGTAAAAATATGCAGATGAATAAGCAACAAGAATTACAGAGACTAACGGGCTGTGAAGTCACTTCTAAGGTAAAGTACCTAGGGGTGGAGATAACAATGAAAAATATTGATCTGTTTAAAAATAATTATGAGAAATTGTGGCGTAAAATGGACGAAGATATGTTAAAATGGAATAAACTTAATCTGTCATTGCTGGGCAGAATTGCTGCAATCAAAATGAATATTCTACCAAGGATAATGTATTTGTTTCAAACTATTCCTATTGTGAAGGATGCTAAACAATTTGATAAATGGCGTAGGAAAATTTCAGAATTCGTGTGGGCTGGGAAGAAGCCAAGGATTAAAATGAAAGTTTTGTCAGATGCCAAAGAGCAAGGCGGATTTCAACTACCAGATTTAAAATTATATCATGAAGCAGTTTGTTTAGTGTGGGTAAAAGAATGAATAACGCTGTTAATCAAAAAACTTCTAATGTTAGAAGGTCATGGAAATAAATTTGGCTGGCATGCGTATTTGTATTATGGAAAAAAAAGGATGGATGGTCTTTTCTCTCACCATTATAAAAGAAGCAATTTATTAAAGATATGGATAAAATACAAGAAATATGGAGATGAGAGAAGACCTTTATGGATAGTGCCAGCTGAAGTAATAAAGATAACGGCTGAGACAGGTGAAGAAAAGTGGTTGTCATATAGTCAATTGTTAAAAATACAAAGCGGGAAAATAGAACTGAAAACTGCTGAAGAATTGAGTTACAAATATGATTGCAACAAATAAAGAGCTTGGTAGAGAATGACATTAAAACTGAAGGAATAAGGAAAGAACAAACGGAATTGGAAAAAGTTCTGCTTGGAGACAATGAAAAATTAATTTCAAAAGTAGTGAAATCTCAAATGATTAAATGGGCAATTAATGTTAATAAAGAAATAAAAAATGGAATCTCGGGAATATCTGTGGAAGAACTCTATGAAACTCGCAACATGTCAAAGTATTAAAGAAAATTGTTTTAAGATGATGTATAGATGGTATATGATTCCTAACAAACTGGCAAAGATGAACAATAAGATGCCTGACAGATGTTGGAAATGTAAAAAGCATGAAGGTTCTTTCTACCATATGTGGTGGACTTGTGAAAGAACTAAAATGTTCTGGCAGATGATCCAGCAAGAGATTTCAAATATTTTGGGATATGAATTCAATAAAGTTGCAGAGATTTTTCTATTGGGACTACAAATGGAAACATTTCCAAAAGAAGATAGAACTTTAATCTGGTACTTGCTCTCAGCTGCTAGGACATTGTATGCGCAGCTGTGGAAGCAAGAAAAAATATCAGAGAAATGGGACTGGATTATAAAAGTTATGACATGGAGTGAAATGGACAAATGAACGAGAACATTAAGAGACTATGATTTGGAAGTTTTTAAGAGGGAGTGGAAGAAGTTCAGAAGTTACATAGAAAAAGAGTGGAAAATAAAAGGATATTGGACAGTTTTTGATAATGATTAAGTTTTAAAAGAAGAATATAACTTTTGTTTTTTTCTGTTTTTATTTTTTTTAATAGTTAAGTGTACCTTAATATTTGTTTTCTTAAGTAAACAAAACTGGTGGGGGTCAAGTAATGGGGGGAGGGGGGAGAAAAGTAAGATATGGGGTAGATTAATTGCTTTTTTAAGTTGTAAGATATTGATATAGATTTGCTACCATATGTTACCAATAAAATTGTTTATACACAAAAGAAATAGAAAGAGCCCATAGACTACAGAGGAGAAGAGAGGGAGGGGCTCCAAGGGATGTTATTATTAAATTTACAAGAGAGAAGCTACAGCAAGAAGTTTATAAAACTTTGAAAAAGAAGGATTTGTTCTTCAGAGGCAATAAGGTCTGGGTGAGAGAAGACTTCTGCCAAAAGACTATTAAGCAGAAAAACCTAATGAGACCTTATAGGAAAAAGCTATATGACAACAAAGTAAAATTTTCATGGGGGTACCCATTTACAATAATAATATTTAAAGATGGGAAGAGGATGATAGCTAGAAACCCCAAGGAGGCAGAAGAACTTTTGAGAAGATTGGGACTTGCCACAGACGACTTGAGTGTACACAGAGAAGAGGAAACCATGGAGACACCTGACGATCCAGGAGAAGGAGCATCAAGTAGGCTCGATAAAAGGCGAAGGATGGCTTCTCTTGAGGATATCTCATAAAGGGAAGTATACAAGAGTTTAATGAGCTAACTATCTGGAATCATATGTAGGTGGGAGACGGGATGTTTTCGTCCACATTTCTGTCTCAACCACGGGGGGGGGGGGAAGGGAAGGCATTTCCATATATATATATATATATACACACACACACACACACACACACACACACACAGCCTGGGAGGCCAATGAGTAAAAAAAAATAAAGAAAATGGATAGGTCATTAAGAATACTTTCACTGAATGTAAATGGGTTAACATCAAATCTTAAGAGATATAGGTTAACTAAATAGGCTTCCCAACCCTCCCGCCCTGGCGGGGGACCCCAGAGTTTCCACCCTCTTCCCCCGCTCCCCAAAAAAATGGAAGTGGGGGGAGGGGGGGAAATGGTGAGCCGCTGCCGCCCCCTCCCTGCCCAGTGAAGCCGTAGGCGGCGGGCCCGCCGGCGCCCAGCAGCAGGAGGCGGCGGAGGAGGAGCTGCCGGCTGAGGGCCTCGCTGGCGGCGTTGGCGCAGCAGAGGGGCAGCAGGAGCGCGCCCCCTTGCCTCCGAGGGTGTCCGCGCCAGGGGCCGCTCTTTCCCGCGCTCTTCTTCCAGTCCTCCTCGGTCTCAGCTGAGGCGGCCACGGCGATTGCTGGGTGGGGGTCTGGGAAGGGAACGAGAGTATCCAGAACCATCCGCCATCTGCCGCCCCCTCCCCGCCCAGTGAAGCCGTAGGCAGCAGGCCCGCTGGCGCCCAGCAGCAGGAGGTGGCGGCGGCGTTGGCGCAGCAGAGGGGCGAGGAGACTGCGAACCGCTGGCGCGAGACTGACACCTAGCACGCCCCCTTGCCTCCGAGGGTGTCCGCGCCAGGGGCCGCCAAAATGGTGAGCGATTCCTCTTGGGGAGAGGCGTGGGACCCCCAGGGGGGACCCCCGGCTGTTAGCCCCCGACTGTATTTCGAGGCGCGGACGCTCTTCGGGGACGCACGACCCTTCTTCTCCGGAACGACCCCCCGAGGCCCACACCCCACAACCACCATTTCAGGGGATCCAATTCTATGAGGCCCCCCCCAAAAGGTGTCCTTATCCTTATTTCGAAGGGAGGGAATGCATTTAAAAGGTGTTCATTCCCTTTAAATGTGATGGTCAGAACTCCCTTTGGAGTTCAATTATGCTTGTCATACCCTTGTTCCTGGCTCCGCCCCAATGTCTCCTGGCTCCACCCCCAAAGTCTCCTGGCTCCGCCCCCAAAGTCCCCAGATATTTCTTGAATTGGACTTGGCAACCCTATAACTAAATTAGCTAGAGAACAAAAGATCGATTTGATGTGTCTACAAGAGACACATAAAAAAAAAGATAGAACACCGTTAATAAAAGATCCGTATTGGCAGGTCTTAGCAGAAGCTAGAGGGACTTCCAAGGCCAGGGGGGTGGCAACCTTGATCCATAAGAACTTAACAGTAGAGGATACTGAAACATTAACGGATAAGGAAGGTAGATACCTATTAGTCAAGTTTAAAATGGAAGGTAAACGGGTTACCCTAGTGAATATTTATGCACCAAACAAAAAAAAGATTTTTCTTTCTTTTTTTTTTGTTAAACAATTTTATTGATAACATATGGTAACAATATCTATTTATATCACCTCTATCCCTAACCCATATGATATTTTCTATACCCCCCTCCCTCCATTACTAGACTCCCACCGAAGCTATATACTTAAAGTTAACTTATAAAGGTACCCTTAACTATCAAAATCTAAATTCATATTCTAACTTTCCCTAATACTTAGTATTAAAAAATTGTCCAATGTCTTTTTACATTCCATTCTTTCTCTACATAACTTCTAAATTTCTTCCACTCATTTTTAAATACTTCCATATCATAGTCTCTTAGTGTTCTTGTTAATTTATCCATCTCACTCCACGATAAAACTTTCAAAATCCAGTCCCATTTCTCTGGTATTATTTCTTGCTTCCACAACTGCGCATACAATGTCCTAGCAGCTGAGAGCAAGTGCCAAATTAGAGTTCTATCTTCTTTTGGAAATTTTTCCATTTGTAATCCCAACAGGTAAGTCTCTGCTACTTTTTTGAAGTCATATCCCAGAATCTTAGATATTTCTTGTTGTATCATTTGCCAAAACTTTTTCGCTTTTCCACATGTCCACCACATATGATAAAAAGAACCTTCATGTTTTTTACATTTCCAACATCTATCTGACATCTTACTCATCTTTGCCAACTTTTTAGGAGTCATATACCACCTATACATCATCTTGAAACAATTCTCTTTAATACTCTGACATGTTGATATTCTCATAGAGTTCTTCCAAAGATATTCCCATGTATCCATCTGTATTTCCTTATTTACATTAATTGCCCATTTAATCATTTGAGGTTTTACTACTTCTTCTTCTGTAGACCATTTCAACAATAACGTATATATTTTTGATATTAATTTTTCATTGTCTCCGAGCAGAACCTTTTCCATTTCTGTTTGTTCGCGTCTAATTCCTTCAGATTTAATATCGTTATCCATCAAACTTTTTATTTGTTGCATTTGAAACCAATCATATTACTCAGCTCTTCAGCAGATTTTAATTCAATTTTATCACCTTGAATCTTTAGTAATTGATTATACGACAACTCTCTTCATCAGATTCAGCCGTTATTTTTATTACTTCTGCTGGTACTAGCCATAATGGCTTTCTTTCATCACCATATTTCTTGTACTTTATCCATGTATTCAACAAATTATTTCTGATATAATGGTGAGGAAAAAAATCATCCATCTTTTTTCCCCCATAATACATATAAGCATGCCAGCCAAATTTATTTCCATGAACTTCTAACATTAAGAGTTTTTTATTTAACAACATCACCCAATCCTTTATCCATGTCTAACAGACTGCATCATGATATAATCTTAAATCTGGAAGCTGAAATCCTCCTCTCTCTTTAGCATCTGTTAAAATTTTCATCTTGATCCTTGTTTTTTTCCCAGCCCATACAAATTCTGAGATCTTCCTTTGCCATTTATTAAATTGTTTACTGTCTTTCACAATCAGAATAGTTTGAAACAGATACATTATTCTTGGCAAAATATTCATCTTAATTGCAGCAATCCTACCCAACAAAGACAGATTAAGTCTATTCCATTTCGCCATATCTTCATCCATCTTACGCCATAACTTTTCATAATTACTTTTGTACAAGTCAATATTCTTCATTGTTATCTCTAAACCCAAATACTTAACTTTAGAGGTAACTTCACATCCTGTCAGTCTCTGCAATTCTTTCTGTTTATTTAGTTGCATATTTTTGCATAGAAATTTTGATTTTTTCTTTATTTATGTAAAGTCCTGCTATCTCTCCATATTCTTTTATCTTAGCCAACAACAAAGGTATCACTTGTATCAGATTTTCCGTTATAAGCACAATATCATCTGCAAATGCTCTATATTTTTAAGAGAATCCTCTAATTTTCAGTTAGGGTTGCCAATCCCCAGGTGGGGGCAGGGGATCCCTGGTTTGGAGGCCCTCCCCCCACGTCAGGGTCATCAGAAAGTGGGGGGAGGGGAGGGAAATGTCTGCTGGGAACTGTTATTCCCTATGGAGATTTATTCCCATAGAAAATCATGGAGAATTGATCCGCGGGTATCTGGGGCTCTGGGGGGCTGTTTTTTGGGGTAGAGGCACCAAATTTTCACTATAGCATCTAGTGCCTCTCCCCAAAATACCCCCCAAGTTTCAAAAAGATTGGACCAGGGGGTCCAATTCTATGAGCCCCAAAAGAAGGTGCCCCTATCTTTCATGATTTCCTATTGAAGGAAGGAATTGAAAAGGTGTGCCGTCCCTTTAAACGTGATGGCCAGAACTCCCTTTGGAGTTCAATTATGCTTGTCACAGCCTTGATCTTTGCTCCACCCCTAATGTCTCCTGGCTCCACCCCCAAAGTCTCCTGGCTCCACCCACAAAGTCCCCAGATATTTCTTGAATTGGACTTGGCAACCCTATTTTCAGTCCTTCTATTTCTTTATCATCTTGTATTTGCCTTAGCAAGATTTCAAGAGTCATTATAAACAACAATGGTGAAAGCGGACATCCTTGTCTTGTACCTTTGCTCACCTTCATTTCATTTGTAAGATCTGCATTTATACACAATTTTGCTTGTTGTTCCATATATAATGCTTTTGTCATTCTTATAAAATGCTCTCCCAGATTTATCTTTTCCATTACTGCAAACATAAAGTCCCAGTTCAAATTATCAAAGGCTTTCTCTGCATCTACAAAAAATAATGCCACCTCTTTTTCTGGATGTTTCTCATAATATTCTACAATATTTACCGTATTTTTCGCTCCATAAGACGCACCTGACCAAAAGACGCACTTAGTTTTTAGAGGAGGAAAACAGGAAAAAAACATTCTGAACCAAATAGTGTAATAAAATGGCCTTGGGTCAGCCATCACTATCATAGGAGTTGTCCTCGAAAGGGCGGCTTCTGGGAGAGCTCTCTCAGCCTCGCCTACCTCACAGGGTGTCTGTTGTTGGAGAGGAAGATAAAGGAGACTGTGAGCCCTTCTGAGATTCAGAGTATGGGTTGGGATATAAATCCAATATCACCATTATCTTTTGCTGCTGCTCTTAGGGAAGGGTTCATCCAGTCCATCACTGTGTCACACAGTGGCCAAAACCCAGGTGCTATCAGGATGTCCACCAGCAGGGCCAAAACTCCAGAAGCCCTCCCACTGTTGCGTCCAAAAAACCCCCATCTTGGGCAAATTTAATGTTTATTTACATACTGTAACTGAAAAAGACACCTCGGGAGCACTGGCCGCCATCACCGTGTGAAGACTTCCACCCCTCCTAGGCCACGCCCCTTGAAGCCTTCCTTCCTTCAGCACAAACGGGGCTGGCAAAAAGGCACCAATACTTGTGAATACTACGTGAGGAACACATAGTCTAAGTGCTGCAGACTCAGCGGACCCGGTCGCCAGCCCCAAGCCATGGGGCTCCTCCTCCTCTTCCTCCTGCTGGGGGGGGGGCGCTCCCAGGGCGGTTCAGCTGTTCCCTCCACCTTGATTGGATGGTGAGCTTGGGGTGGCCCAAAGTGAAAATCATGAGGATTCATGAGCATCCGTGGTCCAAAACCAAGTTTTTGTTCCACAGTGCTGACACGAAGCCATGGATCCACAATTTCTGGGGTGCAAACTGCCCATGGATATGATATGTGACTGCATGGTGATCTTGGGGGTGTCCAAGGCAAAAATCATGTGGATCCATGAGGATCCGTGGTCCAAAAACAAGTTTTTGGTCTTTGGCGCTGCCACGAAGCCGTGGATCCATGATTTCTGTGGTGCAAACTCTGCCCATGGACATGATATGTGACTGGATGGAGGGCTTGGGGGGATCCAAAGCAAAAATCATGAGGATCCATAAGGATCCGTGGTTCAAAACCAAGTTTTTGGTCCATGGTGCTGCCACGAAGCCGTGGATCCATGATTTCTGGGGTGCAACCTCTGCCCATGGACATGATATAAGAATAGATGGTGAGCTTTGAGGGATCCAAAGCAAAAATCATGAGGATCCATAAGGATCCATGGTTCAAAACCAAGTTTTTGGTCCATGGTGCTGCCACGAAGCCTTCGATCCACGATTTCTGGGGTGCAAACTCTGCCCATGGACACGATATAAGAATAGATGGTGAGCTTTGGGGGATCCAAAGCAAAAATCATGAGGATCCATAAGGATCCGTGGTTCAAAACCAAGTTTTTGGTCCATGGTGCTGCCACGAAGCCGTGGATCCATGATTTCTGGGGTGCAACCTCTGCCCATGGACATGATATAAGAATAGATGGTGAGCTTTGAGGGATCCAAAGCAAAAATCATGAGGATCCATAAGGATCCATGGTTCAAAACCAAGTTTTTGGTCCCTGGCACTGCCACGAAGCCATGGATCCACGATTTCTGGGGTGCAAACTCTGCCCGTGGACATGATATAAGAATAGATGGTGAGCTTTGGGGGATCCAAAGCAAAAATCATGAGGATCCATAAGGATCCGTGGTTCAAAACCAAGTTTTTGGTCCCTGGCACTGCCACGAAGCCGTGGATCCACGATTTCTGGGGTGCAAACTCTGCCCATGGACACGATATAAGAATAGATGGTGAGCTTTGGGGGATCCAAAGCAAAAATCATGAGGATCTGTGGTTTGGAAACATGTTTTTTCAGTGCTGTGGTGCCACAAATTCGTGAAGGCATGATTTTTGTGGTCCTGCCTATAGTCTAAGAGAGGATCTACAACATGATGTTGGTTTGATTTCATTTCACCATAAAATCATATGAATTCATGAGGATCCCTGCTTTGGAACCCTGTTTTTGCATTGCTGAAGCGCCACAAATCCGTGGAAGCATGATTTTTGTGGTCCTGCCTATAGTCTAAGACAGGATCTATAGAATTACAGTGGTTTTATTTCATTTCAATGTAAAAAATCATATGAGTTCATGAAGATCCAACTTTTCCCCTTTTCCTTCTTGAAGTCTCCCCCCCCCCCCTCTCACTTGCCGGCTCTGGCTCTGGCTGAACGTTTGCAACTGCCACTCATTCATCAGTTCCTTGGAGCACAGGAACTTGGAGATGAAGCCCACAGCTGCGGCGATCTCGCGTATCATGCTGGCCCGGGTGTAAAGGGAAGGATGCATGGGGGCAAGGGGCAGCCAGCTCTGGTGGTTGAGTGAGAGGGCAGGGGGCGGAGGGGAGCGTGAGTGCCAGGGGTCAGGGAAAAAGAGAATTAGGGAAAGCACTGAGCGTGTTCAGAGAACTGAATTGAAAAGCTCTGCCCAACTCATCTGCATCCCGCTGATGCAGGAGGGCAGCAGCGACGTTGACAAACACTTCAACCATCTCCCGTCTACGGCACAAAGGGGAGTGAGGGCGGAGGGAGGGGGCTCGGGCAGGAGTGATGTCATCTGATTGTAAACAAATAGAAAGAGGGAGAAGTTGGAGCTGCGTCGTCTGTCGAGGGTGGGAAACAGCTGCAGCCTCAGTTTGGGAATGGAGTGTTTGGCACTGGTAGAAAGAAGAGGCAGCAGCGCGAACTTCGTTGGAGTCTAGATGTTGTTTAGCTCCATACCAAGCGATGCTGTCTCTGCTCCACCGGCTCGTCTTCCCGCCCCCTCAAAGAGGCGGAGGCTGGGCGAGGGCACTGAGGCAGCGCTAGAAGCCACGGAGCTGGGAAGTGGGGGGGGGGGAATTGGAGCTGGGAGAGAAGCACGTCGGAAGTGCAGGGGGTGGGGGGGGCTGTCAGTATTCGCTCCATAAGACGCACACACTTTCCCCCCCACTTTTTGGGGAGGGAAAAGTGCGTCTTTTGGAGCAAAAAATACGGTACAACAGTTCTTATATTGTCCCTTATTTGCCTTTTAGGGAGAAATCCCGCTTGATCTTCCTTTATAAAGTTAATCAAATATTGCTTAAGTCGTTCTGCGAAGATTCTTGTATATATCTTATAATCATTATTTAGTAATGAAATTGGTTTAATTCTTTACATTTGTGACATCTCTATCTTCCTTAGGGATCAACAAAATTACAGCTTCTTTCCAAGTATTTGGAATTTTCCCTTTTGTTCTTATCGTGTTCATCAATTTTTGCAATTTTGGTACTATCTCTTCTTTTAAAATTTTATAACATTTATTTGTATATCCATCTGGCCCAGGAGCCTTACCTACTTTCATTGCATTGATTGCTGCTTCGATTTCAATTTTTTCTATTGGATCATTCAAAATCTTTTTCATATATTCAGTCAAAGGTGCTATTTTAATATTTCATAAATACTCTTCTATTTTTTCTTTTTTTATTTTCACACCTTTAAATAAATTTGCATAATATTTAAAAAATTCTCTTTTGATTCCTTCTTGGTCTACTATTTCTTTTCCATTAGCCACAATTTTGTTTATAATTTTATTTTCTTTCTTTTTCTTCAATTGCCAAGCTAAGTACTTCCCAGGTTTATTTGCACTTTCAAATGATTTCTGTTGCAAACTTTTCAAATTCCGTTCCAATTCTTTATTCAACAAATGTCTCATTTGAGTTTGTAATATAGTAATTTCCCTTATTATTTTCTTTTTCCCTGGTCAATTCCCCTTCTTTTTTCTTTATTTCATTTTGAATGTCCAACATCTGTTTTTCTTTTGCCTTCTTATCTTTATTATTCAATGTAATCAATATTCCTCTCATTACTGCTTTGTAAGTATCCCAAACCGTCTGGAATTCTATATCAACAGTATCGTTTATTTGGAAAAAGGCTATGGTTTCCTTTTCTAGAAATGTCACAGTTTCTTTATCTTGTAACAAATCCTCATTTATTCTCCATCTTCTTGTTTTCTTTTGCAATTTTATAGCCCAAAGTATTGGATTATGGTCTGCACATATCTTTGGTAGAATCTCTACTTTTCTAGTTATGAGGCCCAAATTTTTAGAGCCCCATAACATATCAATTCTAGAGAAAGTATTATGTCTTGCTGAAAAAAAAGTATAGTCTCTTACTTCAGGGTTAAATTTTCTCCAAATATCCTCCAAACTTTCTTGTTTAACCAACTCAAAGAAAGATTTTGGTAATTTCCCTTCTTTGTTATTGCCCTTTTGGCCAGACCTATCTATATTATTTTGCATTGTTCTATTAAAGTCACTCATCATCAAGATCTGGTCGTAGGACACATCATCCAACTGTTGATTAATGTCTTTTAAAAAAGCATCTTTTGCCCCATTTGGTGCATATATAGTCCTAATAACAACGTTTTCTTTGCATCAGTCATTACTTCTACTGCTACATATATTCCATCTTTATCTTTAAATATCAATTTTGGCTCCAATTGTTCCTTAATATAAAAAACCACACCCCTTTTCTTTTGTTCCGCCAATGAAAAAAAATCCAACCCCAGTTGTTTATTCCATAAAAATTTGTAATCCTTTTGGTGTATATGAACTTCCTGTAGACAAATTATATTACATTTTTGTTTTTTAATCCAATGAAATGTTGCGTTTCTTTTTTGTGGTGAATTTAGTCTATTTATATTCCAAGATAGTAATTTGTAATCCATTATGGTGCAAAGTCTTTATTTTCTTCAAAAAAGCTGCACATCTCCTGCTCATTTCTTATTGTTATCCTTCTTTCACGTAGCTCAAAGCCTAAACCTTCAGATATTATCCATCTGTATCTCGTTCCTTTAGCACGTAGCTTCTGTCAGTCTCTTGTATTTCTTTCTGTCATTTATCACTTGTCTTGGCAGTTCTTTCATTATTTTGACTCTGCTCCTTTCCACTATCAGAGCCTTTTGAAAGTTTTTTTCAGAATTTTCCCTGCCATATCTTTTGTCCTTAGTTTTATAACTATGTCCCTTGGTAGGCATTTATCTTTTGCATATGATGAATTAACTCTGTACATACTGTTAAACATATTTCTGGACCTTTCAGGATCTTCCTCTAAAAAGTCAGCAATTATTTTCACGATATATTCCATTAAGTCAGTTTCCTCCCCTTCAGGTACTTCTCTCAGATGCACTTGAGTTTCCATTAATCTGCAGTCATGTACTGTTACCTTTTCTTGAAGCTTTAATAAGGTGACTCTGTTTGTTACTGCAACCACCTCATTTTTTAAATCTTCAATTTCTTTTTTAAGATCTCCAATATCCTTCTTAAGTTCTTTTTTGCAAGCTGTTAACATCTTTTCCACGCCCTTCATAATCCTGGCCTCCACAGCATCAAACTGACTCTGCATTTTATCCAAGGAATGGGCTCTTGCACGAGTTTGTCTTTCTTCTGACATTAAAAAAAAATCTTCAAAAATTCTAAAATCTCGAATTCTAAGATCCAACACCAAATCTAATAGAACTTGCCCTTTAAAATAAAACTAATTTTGCCATTCTCCAACCTTCCTAAGCTTAAATATTGATTTTTAACAGTTTTTAACAATTTTCTCTTCTTCAAAATGGCGATCGTAATTTCTCTATGGTTAAAATTCCTAGCGAAGCCTTCTTCTTGCTCCTTTTACCTTCTTTGTTAGTCTCGTCTTTACTTCCTGGTTCACAAGGCCCCAGTTCACGTTCTCCAATTACCGCGATCTTTGGAGTGCTTGTTGTGTTGATTGCAAGTGCAGAGCCATAACACCGATGTATATGTCAGCCACCACAGGTATTCAAAACAATTCCTTTCTTTCACTGTTTCTATCAAAGTCTTTAATTTAGCAAAGTCCAAGTTTTAGGCCTTCTCTTCCTCCCCTCTTTTTCTTTGTAATTCAATCTTTCCCAGCTTCCAATGTTATTTAGATTAGCTTTAAAAAGTCTCGAAGCGAGAGATTGTAATCAAGTACCTCTTAATAGCTATGCAAACCGAACTTCGGTCTCTCCGTCTTTAGATGATTATCAGTTCCAAAAGAGAATGAGGTCCCGACAGGCTTATGCCAATTAAATGGCTCTGTAATACTTTGTAGATGCTGGAAATGCCACTTCTCTTAGGCGGTCCTCAAAGCTTCAAAAAGATCTCCTTTGAGAACCTTAATCAGCTGAGGTTAACCGCCTCAAAGTTTGCCTGCGTATCCTGGACAAATCTCTATCTGAGAATTGTAGGCAGAAAGCCCAAAAGAAAGGCTTTTTACTACCCTGAACAAAGTATTAAGTTTTTCCCTTATCCAGGGAACGTCCACTCAGCTGGACTCTCACACAGGAAGCCAGCCCCTCAAAATATATATATATTTTTCTAATTAAGGTCTTCAAGAAGATCCAACAATTTTCAGAGAGTGAATTAATAGTTGCAGGGGACTTTAACATGGACATAACAAAGAATAAAAATATTAAGTTGGGAGAATGGGGATTGAAAGAAGCACATGAGTTTACAAATTCTAGACCTAGACCCACACACATATCTAGTAGGCATAAAACAGCGTCATGAATAGATTATATAATCCTGGAAAAGAATAATAATATGTCTATAAAAGAAATTATAACCTTCCCAATCTGGATATCTGACCATGCTCCTTTAAGTATTGAGTTGGAGTTAAATTTACCAATAACAAATAGATCCTGGAGATATAATAATTTAATAATGGCAAAAGAAGAGGATAGAAACTTTATGAAAACACAGATAAACTATATTTTAAGGAAAATAGAGGAATGGTTCCCACTAATATATTATGGGATGCTGCCAAAGCACTAATAAGGGGGCATTGTATAAAGAGCAAAAAGAGGATGAAAAGAGAATGGTATGAAAAAAGACAAGCCAAATTTCAGGAATTGGAGAAGTTACAAAAGGAACAAACGATAAAATATTGCCCAGCAAAACAGAACAAAATAAAAGAGATCCAAAAACAGCTGGAGGCACTAGACATAGCTACAATATGGAAAAAGGAAACTATGGTAAGGAATGATTTTCAGAGGAATAGTATTAATACAGCAAAAAGATTGGCAAATTATTTGAAGATTAAAAAAGCAAAACAGAAGGTTAGAAGTATAAAAATTAACAAAAACTCAACACAAAGCCCTAAGGAAATTATTAAGGACTTTGAGAATTTTTCTAAAAATTTGTATAAGGAAAAGCCCATAAAGGAGTTTCAGGAGTCAATTAGTCTTTCTTTGGAGAAAGAGAGGATCGAAGCATTAGAAGGAGATATTTCAGTCCAGGAAATAAAGGATGTAATAAAAGGTTTTAAAAAAGGCAAATCACCAGGGCTAGATGGCTTTACAGGTGAATTCTATAAAGAAATGATTGAAATTATTGCACCTGAAATGCAAGCAGTTTTAAATGAAGTGTTGGGAGGAAAGAATGCCCCAGATACGTGGAGGGAATCAGAAATAATATTAATTCTAAAACCTCAAAAGCACCCGGAAGAGGTAGGTTCATACAGACCAATAAGCCTATTAAACCAAGACTATAAGATTTTTACAAAAATATTGGCTAATAGACTTCAGAAGGTCATTTCGACAATCATTAAAGGGGACCAATATGGGTTTATTAAGGGTAGAAACATCACACACCCCATTAGAAATATACTCAATGTCCTATATCATGGTCAGAAGGAAAAAATAGGGTTACTAAAACTGGACATTTATAAAGCTTTTGATACTCTTTCTCATGAATTTTTATGGCAAATATTGAGGAAAATTGGGATAGGGAAAAGGTTCTTACAGGCATTTCAGGAGATCTATAAAGGAGGAAATGCGAAAGTAAGAGTAAATAATAACCATACACAAGCATTTCCTATACAAGGAGCAGTAAGATAGGGTTGTCCTCTATCTCCTCTCTTATTTATAATAGCAATGGAACAACTAGCAGAATGGATTAGAAATTCGGGTAGAATTGAGGGCTATAAGAGGTAATGAAGAGATGAAGCTTAACCTTTTTACAGACGATATTATTGTAATTATGACTAACCCTAAAAAGGGTGTTAAAGAGGTTAAGATTATCCTAGAAGACTTTGAAAAGTGTTCAGGGCTAGGGGTCAATTTGGCAAAATCAGAAATTATTTATTTTAATGTTAACAGAAAAGAAAGGCATGAGATAAATAGGTCTACGAAAATAGGATTGGGGGTTAAGAAATTTAAATATTTAGGTATAGTTCTGCATAAAAATATTGATAAAATGATACAGGAAAACTATTATAAAATATGGAAAAAATTGAGAGAGACATGAAAAGATGGAAAAATAAAACGTTAGGGTTATCTTCTAGAATAAGAAGCGCTAAAATGTTTTGGATACCAAAGTTAACATACCTATTTCAAATGTTGCCTCTGGGAACAAAAAAAATAAAACTGAACAATGGAATAGAGCATTAAGAGAATGGACATTCAATAGTAAAAATTGCAGATTCCATAAGCGAATAATATATAATCATAAATCAGAATTTGGATGGGGAATTCCGGACCTAAATATTTATTACGAAGCCTTCCAACTAAAACCATTATTAGAAATAGGTAAGGAAAAGTCTCAGAAGTGGGTCAACTTTGAGAATGAAACAAATAATAATATAGGTAGATCAGGCATTTTTTTCTAAAGTTACGAATAAAGACTTACAATTAACAATAGGCCCTAGAAGAGCTTCATTAGAGGTTTGGAAGAAATGGCAGCCGCATTGGTTAGGAAGAGTTTCTAGATGGGCACCCCTGAAAACTGTCAATGAGGAAGTGCAAGAAACTAATTTCAAAAGTTTGAAAACTGTTTATTTTGTCTGCTTTGTGAATGTGTTTGTGTGTTTTCACTTTCATTTAGTGGAATTGCAGCTGCTGGGGAGCCCTTTGAAGGCAAAAAAAGAGAACGAGGAAATGAAGACTGTATTCAGGGGAACTGAACAGCTGTATTTTTATGTTAGGGAATGGGAAAATCTCCAGGCTGCACCCCAAAAGTCTCCAGGTATTTCCTGAGTTGGACCTGGCAGCCCTAACCTGGAGAAATCTCAGAAGTCAAGGACAAGCAATGGCTTTGTTGCTTAGCCCTTGATGAACAGAAGAATCGATGTATGTCTAACCTGCTTACATCGCTTTTCTTGGTGCAGAAATATATATAAATAGCCTTGTTAATATCCATTCCTTTCTCATAATTTCGAGCTATGCTCATGACCACTGCATAGCAGACTTTACTCAGATGCCCAGCCGCTCTTTGCCAAAAGTCCTCCCTTCAGGCATACATGGATTTGAATGAATTCAACCTTCTAATAGACCAGTGCTTGCATAGTAAACATCATCACGTGAACAATTCCCCAAAATGATTGTTGCTAGTGATTTTTGAACAAAGAAGTGGAGTCCACTTAAGGTGCAATTACCATTGCACAGTAGCAAACCTACCCGGTGTGTAGCCCCATGGCTCATAATACGAAGGAAACACCCCCAGGTGGCAGCCTCTAACAAACTCCTCATAGTCAACAGGAAGAAGGGGGCTGGTGGAAGACAAGAATTCAGGATGGAAGATGACCTGGGAAGAGGCAAGAAGGAGAGACCACTGTAGCCTTATCCCTGCCAGTAGGACTGTCCTTAAATGTAAACACTTGGGCTTCACTTTTCCTTTTCATTCAAGGTAGTTCAGAGCAAACAGACATACAAAGATCATAAACATTATACTAAAGTTTAAAAACCACAGCCAACTTTTGCTGGAGCAACCTTTCAGTTCTTCCATGTTTTCCTATGGGACAAGGTTTATTATGGGACACAGGTTTGGTGTTTATGACTCTGGTTACAAAAGCAATAAAGATAACTAAAATCCACAGCCACTACCACAGAGTGTTGGACTGCATGGGCCATTGGCCTGATCCAACATGGTTTCTCTTATGTTCTTACATTCTTATGTACCACCACTATGTCCTCAGGCAGCCACCGCCGATTCCCTGATTTCCCTCTATGGATGCTGCAGAACCTCAGCTACTGCCTTTTCAGGCTGCTCCATGTTCCAGATGTGAACAGCCTTCAAACTACTCAGGAGCAGCCTGTGGACTCAGAAAGGACTCTGAAGGTGGCTTTGGGTGCAGCACTAAGCTGGGAACAGGGTGAAATGACAGAACGTCCCTTCATGCAAAAGTGGGGAAAAAAAATACAATTCCCTACATATAGAAAGCAAGCTTGTCTGAGAGAAAGATTTTTATCTCCATTGGCATTAAAAAAAAAAATCCTGCTTTTCTCCCCAATGGGGACTCAAGGCAGCTTAGAACACTGCTCTCATGACCACCACCCTGTGATGAAGGTTAACCTGAGAGAGACTGTAACAGGCCCAAACCCAGCCAGCTGCCATAGCAGAAGTAGGGATTTGAACTCAAGTCTCTCAGGATCCTTCTCTAACACTCTACCCACTGCGCTATGCTGGCTTCTCCCTGAAGTATGTTTGTTCTGTGCAGGGAAAAAAACCCTCCAGTTTTTCCTCAGTAAAAGTAGGAATCTTGATCACAGCACCATCCTGTCCAGCTATGTTCCCTTCTATAAATAAATTTCTATATTAAACTTAACACGCTTCGGGGAGTGGCTCCAGTGGCATTCCTTGCCAACACATATTGCCACCCCCTGGGTTCCTTCCTGTACTCAGGTTTAACTCACCTTTCCAGACAAGTCAGGCATCCTAATCTACAAGATCCTAGCTCCAACTCCTTCACATGAGGCTGTCCTAAGCATCCCACTACTGTCTCATAGAAGTAAACATTGCCATCCATCAGTCACCCACCTTCACACGGTCTGTGCTGCTGTTAAAGAGACCGATGCGCCGGATGGTGTTGAGGATGGGGTCAGTGGAGTCATCCAGCATGTTATGAGTGCAGACCGGGGGGAAAGACTGGCGCTAATGGTGAAGAATAGCAATAAGCATTAAGTCATTATCCAGGCAAGAAAAATAGAAGAAAGGAAGTTTGTAGTTCTCAGGATTCCCGAGGAACGGTATGGAAGACTGACCAGCCTTCCCTCCTCCCCTCTCTCTACCACACCTTTACTGGCAATTAGACTTGGGACATCTATTTGCTTCCTAAGTACAGAATTTGCATTTCCTGGTCTGGTCACAATGTGGACTTTGAGGAAGTGCAGAATATGTAAAGATACCCAAGAATGAACCTGAGAATTTCAGTTTTTTAAATGCTTCCCATTTTCCCTGGGATGCAGACTCAAATATTCTGCTCTTCTGATTCTTTGCATAACCATAGTCTTATTGTATACAGGTTGGTTCCCCTTTTGGATCCAGTTGTCAGTGAGGTAACCCAAGCCTAGGTTGTACCACTTCAGATTGCAGGCAGGGACTCAACATGGTTGGAAGTTCCTCTGGACAAGAATTTTCCTCGCGTATGGACAAATCAGCAAGCCAGGGAGAATGCTTTCAGCCTAGTCTTCTCCCAAATAAGCTAGGCTTTTAATGTGAAGGAAATATATATGGATTCGTATCGATAAGCATTTGGTGGCTGGAGCCCAAACTTGCAGCCCAGACACGAATGTACCACTTTTCCTTCCGTCATATTCTACCCCCACGCCAATAATTGCCTGAGGACTCATTCTCCCCCTCTTCACTTGATACCTGGGTGGCAAAAATGGCTCTCTTCATCATGGTGAAGTCTTCCTTGTCCAGCATTTTGTTCATGTCTGGAAGATTCCCCCTGAGGTAAAAAGAGGAAGGAGAACTTAATGATGCCTATAAGGTGGTATGGAGAGACTCTCTCTCACCTCCACCCCCCACCAGGTAGTCTATGCAAGAATCAAGAAAGGTACCCAAAATGGGCAAGCTGGGCAAAGAGGACCCCATCCACAGGAGTCAGGGCAATCCAGCCCATGCCCCAGGTGTTCAGCCAACTTCTCCACAGGGACCACTTACACAAGGAGTGATTCATAGAGTTTCTTGCCAAACTTCTCCTTCACTGCATTGGCTGTGTCCCTAGACAGAAAACAGAGGGAGAGGGGGCTGGATTAGAGCAGGGACTTGGATGCCTGGGCTCTGCAGAATTAGGAACTAGGGCTACTAAGCAAGTATAGAGAAGTACTCCAGCAAATCTTGGTTCAGGGCCCTGAGAAAGCCTAGTGAGGCCTAGTAAACTGGGATAGAAGTGGAGGAATGTTCTCTGTGGAGGAAACAAGATTACAGCAAGGAATGGAATTGGGTCTATAGCTAGTCTTCCCTTAGGTGAGGCTACCAGGTTTCCAGGAAGGGCATTCAAAGAAATAAAGTGAAACAAATCAGTAACTTTTGCCATTAGCAAAGAAACTTCTAGAACTTTTCCACCATGCCCAAATATCTATGTGTAAGTTAGTGAATCTGAACTACTACTAACACACAATCCTAAATCAGAATAATTATTTTAAAGTTCAAAACCTTTTAATTAGGCTTGCCACCCCCCCCCCACCACCACATCCAAGCAGGGATTCCCCTACCTTTGGGGGGGTCCTCTACTTTTGGTTTCCCCAACTGGCCAGCAGGGGGAAACCCTACCTGCAAGTGCTCCAAACCGCAGCATGATGTCACCTGGAAGTGATGTCACTGCATTGCCAATGCTCTATTTTTGGGCAAAACTCTATGGTAAGTCTGGGCTCATGCCATAGAGTTTTGCCCACTACATTGGTGGCATGATGACGCCACTGTCAAGTAATGTTATTGCACCGCATGTGCTTTGCACACAAAGCAGAAACTCCCAAGAAGGTCCAGAGATCCCCCTGCTGGGAAGAAGGTAAGACCTGGCAATCCTACTTTTAATGAGCACCTTTCTTAAATGAGCTTCACTAAATTGCCTTTTTCAAGATCCTTCAAAGCAGAAGGGAGGACTTTGGAGCGCTTCTACTTTTGGGGAACCATGGAGTACTTAAATTGGAATTTTTTCTGGTTGGTTTAAAAGTATGTACCCCCCTCGCTCAACTCAAGGCAGGGTTTTAAAAAAAATAGTAGGGGATGTAAATCAGTGCTCTAAGTGAACCCACTGGCACCACCCATGACTCCAGATGGTAAGTACTGAGCAGAAATATTCATTGTATATAGCCAAAGGCCATCACAATGGAAAATTAAGAACATAATGATAAAAAGGTCAAACAAAACTAAAAACACTGAAAAATCCATTATAAGATAAGATACAGAAGTAATATTAATTCACAGAAATACAGTTACCATTAGACTCAACCATAATAGACCTAATTAGTTACAAATATTAGTATATGATAAAGTTACAAAGACCTAAAATGAAACCAGTTAGTTATAAGATTTATTCACTGAGATAGCAGTCTTGGCTCTAATTTTTTTTCCCACCAGGGTGAAAAGCAGCACTCTATAAGTGACAAACGAGTCAGTATCAGATAGTAAAAAATCCAGCTTATCAAGATCAGAGAAAAATTTTTGTCCCGTGAACAGGTCTTCAAGGAATTTCATTCTAATTTCTGCAGATAGGGCTTTTTCTGTAGCAGGAACTTTTTTGCATATTAGACCACACACCCCTGATGTAGCCAATCCTCCAAGAGCTTACAGGGCTCTTATTCCAGGGCCTACTGTAAGCTCCAGGAAGATTGGCTACATCAGGGGTGTGTAATATGCAAAGGAGTTCCTGCTACAAAAAAAGCCCTGTCTGCATACATTCCAGATGGGAAGTGTGCTTCAATTTAATCCAAGTCCCCTTGGGAAGGACAGCTGAATCATGCCCACTGGGACTGGTTTGGGTGAGGGCAGATTCTTGGGTCTCCCCAAGATGGACTCACCAGAGCTGCTTGCGGACTGCTTGCCCTTTCAGAGTCTCCACGTTGAAGTTATTGGTCCGGGCTGGCATGATGAAAAAAGCTACCACTGTTGTCTGGCTGCCGTTCACCTGCATGGAAAGGAGCCACAAAAATAAGGGAAAAAACCACAAGCAACTCTATCACAACCTGCTGCTCCTCTTGCTTCTATCTGGAATGGTCACCCTCTTCCACTGAGTGGGCAGCTTCAGGAGGGACACACATGGAGCAATGAGGGAGGAAGGGGATACCTACCTAGTCAGCCAGATCTGCTGAAGGTACCCTGGCAATCAGTGGAGTGAGAGATATCCAGGGCTTTTTTTGTAGCAGCAACTCCTTTACATATTAGGCCACACACCCCAATGTAGCCAATCCTCCAAGAGCTGACAGGACTCTTAGTACAGGGCCTACTATAAGCTGTTGGAGGATTGGCTACATCAGGGGTGTATGGTCTTAATATGCAAAGGAGTTCCTGTTACAAAAAAAGCCCTTGATGTCACACCCAGATCTGGCTGGTGAGGCAAGTGTCCTCTGCCTTCTTCACTGCTCCATGGGTATCCCTCCTGAAACTGCACTCTTGATGGAAGAGGACGGCCATCCCAGATAGAATGAGTGTTCTGTTCTTCAGGGTATACAATAGCTGTATTCCTCTGGTAGAGCTTCCAAACGAGCTCTGAGCCCTGCTCCTTCTGCTTTCCCTTCTGGATATTTGCTACCCAACCCCTTGATGAAAATGTTCTCTCAGGTCTGCAAAAATCTAAACACAAACATCAAAAAAAGTTACAACACAAATACTAAAAATAGTCTGTCCACAAAGCTTCATGAGAAGGAGCGTTTCAAAGTACCATCTTTCTAATCATGGTAAAAACATACAACAATGCTAAGCATCTCCGATCAAGCAGCAGTAAAAGTAGTAGTAGAAGAAAATTCCACGGCTGCGCCACCCAACAGGGGGTCAGAAGCAAAAGCTACCCAGGATACTTCTTCTGAAAGCCTTTATCTGCACAACACTGTCAACACAAAAGGAAACTCAAGACAGTCGTCTGTTCAAACTTTCTCTGGCTACCACCTCTGTGCACTCTATCTCTCTAGGCTTGACTTCGCGAATGAAGATTTAAGAAAGGTGCAGTAGTCCACGTCTGCTGCAGGCTCGCTGGTGGCTGACAAGACCAATGCGGGACAGGCAAGTCCAGCCACAGTGGCTGCAGGGAAAAGTCTGATTTGGGGTTGGTGCTGTAGCAGTGCGATTCTTCCTCAATCTCCTTTTGTCCTCAAGACCAGCTATGCGTGCGTTCTCAAAGGAAGAGACAGCCTGGTGGATGGTGTGCCTCCATGCTTTGCGATCTGAGGCTAGGTCAGACCACTGGTGATGGTTAATGCAACAGGTACCAAGGGATTTCTTCAAGGAGTCCTTGAACCTCTTCTTTGGTGCCCCTCTATTTCGATGGCTGGTGGAAAGTTCGCCATACAGGGCAATCTTGGGAAGGCGGTGGTTTTCCATCCTGGAGATATGCCCTGCCCAGCGCAGCTGCGTCTTCAACACCAATGCCTCGATGCTTGTAACCTCCGCCCGCTTGAGGACTTCAGTGTTGGTCACAAAGTCACTCCAGTGGATGTTGAGGATGGTGAGAAGGCAGCGCTGATGAAAGCGCTCAAGGAGTCGCAGATTATGACGGTATAATACCCACAATTCGGAGCCGTAGATGAGGGTTGTCATCACAACTGCTTTGTAAACATTGATCTTTGTGCCTTTTTTCAGATGCTTGTTGCTCCACACTCTTTTATGCAGTCGGCCAAATGCACGGTTTGCCTTTGCCAGTCTATTGTCAATCTCCTTGTCGATCTTGGCGTCTGAGGAGATGATGCACCTCAGGTAGCTGAACTGCTGGACTGTCTTCAAAACTGAGTCACCCACAGTGATGCAAGGAGGGTGATAATCTTCCTGGGGTGCAGGCTGGTGGAGAACTTCTGTCTTCTTCAGACTAACTTCTAGGCCGAATAGCTTGGCAGCCTCTGCAAAGCTGGACATCATATGCTGCAGAGCTGATACCGAGTGGGAGACAAGTGCAGCAGCATCAGTAAACAGTAGCTCTCGGATAAGTTTTTCCATTGTCTTGGAGTGGGCCTTTAGTCGCCTCAGGTTGAACAGGCTGCCATCGGTGCGATAGCGGATGTAGACACCATCGTCATCATCTAAATCTACTGCGGCTCTTTGAAGCATCATGCTAAAGAAGATCGTAAAGAGAGTTGGCGCGAGAACACAGCCTTGCTTTACACCTGTGCCTATTGGGAAGGGCTCCGAGAGATCGTTGCAGTGTCTAACTTGGCCTCGCTGGTCTTCATGTCCTGCTCTGGTGGGATTCCATAAACTCCCGCTGCCTTGCCACTTTTCAGTTGCTTGATGGCTTTAACAGTCTCTTCTAGGGTGGGGATCTCATCCAACTCTGTTTTCACTGGTTGAAGTGGGGTGAGGTAGATTGCTGAATCTTGAACTACGCGATTGGCACTGAAGAGAACCTGAAAATACTCCGACCACCGGTTCAGTATGGATGCCTTGTCTGTGAGGAGCACTTGGCCGTCTGCACTACGCAAGGGACTCTGAGCCTGATATGATGGACCATATACTGCCTTCAGGGCTTCGTAGAACCCTCTTAAATCACCAGTGTCTGCACACAGCTGGGTTCTCTCTGCAAGTTTGATCCACCACTCGTTCTGAATGTCTTGAAGCTTGCGCTGGAGGTTGCTACATACAGCGCGAAAGGTTGCTTTTTTCCCAGGACAGGAGGGCTGAGCAAGATGTGCTTGGTAGGCAGATTTCTTTTCCGCCAGTAATTCTTGGATCTCTTGATTGTTCTCGTCAAACCAGTCCTTGTTCTTCCTTGTGGAGAACCCGAGGACTTCTTCAGAGGTCAACAGGATGGTAGTTTTTAGGTGTTCCCACAGTGCTTCTGGAGAAGGATCTGTGAGGCAACTGGGGTCCTCAATTCTTGACTGGAGTTTTGCCTGGAAGGCAGCTCTAACTTCGGCTGACTGAAGGCTGCCAACCTGAAACGTCCTCCGGGGGATACCGCCTCTCCTGGGTGTAGATTTAAATTGAAGACGGAGATTGCAGCGTACAAGACGATGATCCGTATGGCATTCTGCACTGGGCATTACTCGGGTGTGTAAGACATCTCGAAGGTCTCTCTGGCGCAGTAGAATTTAGTCAATAAGGTGCCAATGCTTGGACCATGGGTGCATCCATGTTGTCTTCAGACTGTTCTTCTGCTGGAAGATAGTGTTGGTAATAGTGAGCTGATGCTCCGTGCAGAATTCTAGCAGGAGGCGCCCGTTATCATTGCAGTTGCCAATGCCGTGTTTGCCAAGTACTCCTCTCCAGGCTTCCGAGTCTTTACCTACTCTGGCATTGAAGTCACCAAGGATGATCACCTTGTCCTCTGTAGGGGTCTTCCGTATGAGTTTGCGTAGATCAGCGTAGAACTTATTCTTTTCTGCAGAATCTGCTTGAAGGGTTGGGGCATACATACTGAAGAGTGTTGCATGCTGCTCGTTTTGAAGAGGGAGGCGCATAGACATGATGCGATCTGAGTGACCTGTTGGCAGGTTTTCGAGTTTAGAGGCAATGGAATTCCTGACCATGAAGCCAACGCAAGAAAGGCGGCTTTGACTTACCCGACCAGTAGAGGGTATAGCCAGCACCGTGTTCTTGAAGACTACCTTCCTCAGGGAAACGGACCTCACTGAGAGCTGCTATGTCAATATTCAACCTGAGAAGTTCGTGGGCAACTAGAGCAGAGCGTCGTTCAGGGCGACCACTGTCTACTGTGTCAAGCATGGTTCTGATGTTCCAACACGCAAGCTTTAGTCTTTGCACACTTTGTGAGGCAGGTGCATGCCTTTTCTTTGTTGTTATTTTTCGACCGCAAGTAAGGATGCCCGTTGACTGCGGCTAGCCAACTGGGGTGGGGAGGAGACGAGCTTTGTTTAGGCCACCTTTTCTAGGCCCCTCTCCATACGGAGCAAGCAGTGCTGTCCCTAAATAGGGCTGCTTGGTCGTTCAGGGTGCTGCTGAAAAATGCTTTCGTCTCCGGGTCAGCATCAGGCGACCAATACCCTGAACCGCCTACATGCAGGATCGGGACTGCGGCTTCCAGTGGCATCTTCCACCTGCCGTTTCGCCTCTTGCCGATCGCTGCAGGACTTGGTATGTTGTGGGTTGTGGATGTGGATACCCTTCAGACCTGTGCAGAGGAATTCTTAGGTGAAGCGCAGTGTGCGCAGTACTGGCTCCACCCTTTCACCATGGGGTCATCTGCCATGGCCCAGTAAGCTGGGACGCCGGCAGCGAGTCCTCCAGGTGGTAGATGTTACATTAACGAGCTCGGTCTGCCCAGGCTGGATGTTAGAGTTTTCCTTTTCTTGGCTGGCGAGGTTGGTGAGCCCAGCCTGCCCATCCGGTTATACCGCCGGACATTCGGTCGCACCATGATGTGGCAAACTCTGTGAAAACGGGGGGGACCAGCGAGAAGGTGTTGCCATGGATGCAGTAATGTAGGAGAGGCCATTGCAGTGACCATCTGCCAGGCATAGCCAGACCATGACCACGCAGCATTCACTACACCAGGAAAGGAGAGGCGATGTATTGTGCATGCACTTTCCCTGGGGGGGCAGGACACCCGGAGGGAGCCCACCGCACCACCCCTCCAACCTCTGTGCACACACACTAATAAAAGTGCATGCTTGGTTTCTATTCTTGCCTTTTTGCACCTCTTCATTACGCCACTCTGGACTCTAAAGGTTCCCTTCAAATGTAAGAGTTCCATTTTGATGTCCATTTATGATGGAACAGGATGGCTTTGATTGTCTCCCTCTTCCCCCTCCACACACTCCATCATCAAAGCTCCAGAGCCAGAGATTACCATCAGAATCTGGGCATCACAACTCTACTTTCTACACATAACTACACTGCAGTGCCCTTCCTCTTGCCCCTTTCCTCTATTTACCCTGAGCAAGTAGTTCAGCCGGGCCAGAGCTTCCAAGAAAATGTCAGCCCCTTTATTGGAATATTCATAGCGTCCAGCGATGAAAAAGAAGATGGTCTTGTCAAGGTTGAAGTCCAGGTGCCTAGGAGAACGGGATGGCAAGGAGAGGTTGAATCAGGGAACTGGCAGCTAGCCCTTTCCCTGGAAGCCGCTGAAAGACTCAGTCCTCTCCCCCCCCCCATAATCATTTTACCTAATAAATCCATTATGCTACAATTAAATATTAACAATACAGTTATCAGATTACTGGCCATTATGAATAATGTATCACTTGAGGCACATTGTTATTATTCAAGGTTAAAGGAAAAGGAGTTATGTTATGATTACTCAAATTATACATCTTCTTTTTGAAAATAAAATAACGATCATTGTTCACTGGACAACACCGGATTGCCTGTGGAAAGGGAGGCTATGGATGGGCCTGCACAGAGGCTGCAGCTATTTTTACCCTCGAGATCAAGAAGAGCAGCATCCTCCCCTTAGATCTTGTACTGCATATAAATATTTTTAGTCCAGCGGCAACTTTAGGACCAACAAAATAGCATTCAAGGTATAGTGTGCCAGCACAACTCTTCAGATATAAAATTCTGTTGGTTCTAAAGGTGCCACTGGACTCAAACTTTGTTCTGCTGCTTCAGACCAACATAGCTGCCCACCTGCATCCATCCATCATGTTAATGGTTACAAGCAATACTTCCTCTAGGCTGTGAAGTCCTGTGAGCAAAAATGCTACTTTGTGAGCTACTGGCATTAAAGCTGTGAGCTACCGCATAAATTAGTTTGCTCTGGGGCCATTTTTCCTGAGCTAAGACAAAAATGTGTGAGCTGGAAGCTAAAAAACTGTGAGCTCACACTCAGTTTAGAGGGAGCATTGATTACAAGTTAAGACACTTAAATTGGCAAATATATATATTTTTAAAAGAGGGTTACTGCAACATTATAAATGTAGATGATTAATGCTGTACTATCCCAGGCAGCACAAAGTTAGTCCCTAAAGGAAGCAGAACAGAACAGTCCAATGTTTGCGAATAGACTCAGTCCTACGTAGGGTTGCCAACTCTGGGTTGGGAAATTCCTGGAGACTTGGAGGCAGTGCCTGGGAAGGGGAGGGTTTAGGAAGGGATTCAATAGAGGAATAGTGCCATACAGTC
Organism: Heteronotia binoei; assembly: GCF_032191835.1. NCBI lineage: Eukaryota > Metazoa > Chordata > Lepidosauria > Squamata > Gekkonidae > Heteronotia > Heteronotia binoei. Next base: position 29,321,791 of record NC_083237.1, read on the forward strand.
CCCTCTCTGAAGCTGCCATTTCCTCCCAGGGAACTTGTCTTTGAAGTCCAAAGATCAGTTGAAATCCTGGGAGAACTCCAGGGCCCCACCTTGAGGTTGACAACCCTGGTTCAAGAACAGTGGCTTACTGGAAGCCACCCACTGAGGTCATGTCTGAGATAAAATCTGAACAGGAGGGGAATATTTGGCTGCTATTGCAAAATAGGAATACCGCATGCCTAGGTCACCAATGGGTCTTCTGAGAAACCATACACCTCCCTTAGAGAGAAAAAGTCCTCTGATCTGCACTTCTCAACTTTAAGACATGAAGTATAAGAATTACAAAGCTGTCGTGGGGATAAATGAAATAAGGAAAGTCTGCCATCTTGGATTTTCAGTCCCTTCTGCCTTTCTCCACACCAGCACTGCTACTTCCTGCTCCAACCTTTTCCTGGGAAGTTAGGTTCCTGGGGCTGCCATTTTGACTGGCATGACACTAAGGAGGCAAGACTAGGCCCTCTGAGAGCCTCGTGAGGACTCACCCATAGAAGTGTCCCCGGACAAACTCCTGGATGCGAGCCTTACTCTGTGCATGGAGGTTCTGGAATTCATGCATGGCTGAGAACTTCTTGACATTCAAACCATTGGGAGTCACGATATCTGGGTATTTGTGGGAAAGGGGTAGGAAACGGAGAGTGCAGACACAGTGGGTTTTAATTCTTTAAAAGTATTTTGAATCTGCCCAGCCCTCAAACAACATGCCCATAAATACACAGTAAGAGTTCTGGTATATATTTCTTACCCCAGCAAAGTAAGCCTGAATACCTCCCACATTCTGAACATCAGTGACAGATTCATAAGCAAATCATAATTGATTCATGCAATAGTCCCTCCCCCACAAGCACAACCTGTCTGTTTTGAGGGGTTTTACAAAAGTATGCTGACTGTCCCCATAGTGGCATTCTGGACCTCCACAAAACACATCACAATTCTGTTTTAAAAAATGAAAAGCTTTGCAGGCGAGGGGTGGGAACACTAGGAGGAAATGTCATTCTATCACAGGAAGCCAGGTGACCTCCACAGTTGGCAAAGAGAACGTGAAGATTCTTGTCATTTTCACACACGCAAAAAATAATGCACTTTCAGTACACTTTGCAACTGGATTTTGCTGGGTAAAACAGCAAAATCCACTTGAAAGCAGTTGCTGAAGTGGGTTAAAACTACATTATTTAGTATGTGTGAAAGCGCCCTCTACGTTTCCCAGAACTGAGGTTCCACACCACTTTCTCCAGAAGGCCTGGGGGCTGAAGAAAGCTTACATCCATTCAGGCAGAATCTGCACCTCCAAGCTAGGTGGGAATGCCTCATGACGCAGCTGTCTCCATGACCAGTGTTCCCTCTAAGCTGAATGAGTGTGAGCCAGCTCACAGTTCTTTAGCCTCTGGCTCATACATTTTTGTTTTAGGAAAAATGCCCCCCAGAGCAAACTGATTTATGCAGTAGCTCACAAAGTAGAATTTTTGCTCACAAGACTCGCAGCTTAGAAGGAACACTGTCTTGACCCTAATATAACACAACTTACCAGGTTTCCGTTTTAATAAATGCTCAGCCTCCACAGCTGTGATTTGAGAGACGGTCGTGAAAACGTGGGCACAGTGGACTGCAGATCGCTCCATACAATAACGGTGGTAAATCTGTCGGTCCCCAGCTTCCTTGTCTAAATTAAACTAAAATGAGGGAGAAAAGTAATTCTGACAAAATCTATGCAGTCCAGAATTATGAAGTTTAAAGAGCATGTGAGAGCAGGAAATGCAGAATTAGAGAAGTAAACATAAGAGCCAAGTGATACCTTGCAGTTATAAAAGAGGAAACAGGATTTTACTGGCCTATCCACAATATCCTAAAAAACCATCCCAAACTGATTGAGTGATCCTCCTACAATTCTCTCCCAGTGCAATATCCAGTCCCCACAGGCTGGGATACATATTAGCCTCCTCAAGACTCACAGTCTGTAGGTTGTTGTAAAAGTCCACACTGCCTGCACACAGGTAGCGACCTAGCAAGGTAGCATGGGTGGTAAAGACGGTAGCCACTGGAAGTTTCCGGGTTCGGCAAAGGATGAGACCAACCCCAGCCAGCCACTCATGGAAATGACCAATGATGAAGGGTTTCTCTTCACATTGTGCAGCAAACTGTACAAAAAGGCACAATCAAAAATTCAACATAGACATCATGAAAAAGGTCATAATTTGAAAAGATGGATTTATACCCCTCCTTCACTACTTGAAGGAGTCTCAGAACAGCTTACCATCTCCTTCCCTCCCCACAACAGACACCCTGAGGTAGGTGGAACTGAGAGAGTTCTCCCAGAACTGCTCTTGAGCAGAACAGCCCTGAGAGAGTTATGACTCATCCAAGGTCACCCCAGCAGTTGCATGTGGAGGAGTGGGGAATCAAACCTCGTTCTCCCAGATAAAAGTCCAAGCACTTAACCACTACACCAAATGTTTTTGTGAAGTTTAAATGGAGCACCATAACAAATATGGCTTTGTTTCTTTAACAGTAAACAGTGTTCTAAAACGTGGGTTTAATTCTAGTTATTGGGAAAGATAGCTAGGACCAAGGTTTTCTAAGCCAGAAAGTCTTCAACTATAGTATAAGATGGAGGAGGAAGCATGTGATTCTGATAATTTCAGGATTGTTAGCCTCAAACTGAATTGTTCATGGTGTCTGAACACAAGATAAGCATCTCTGTGCAGGGAACAGGGTAAAAGTAAGACGGCAGACACAGGTTTCCTTACCTCTCCTAGAAACCATGCTGTGAGGAAGCCAAAGAGTACTGCATCATTGGCTTCTCGGTCGTACCAGGGAATCCCAATGGAGCAGCTTTCCCACAGCTCCGTCTTCCAACGATCGAGGCTCCAGGCTGTTGCCCCAATATCTATAAGGATCACATAGGGGCCACCCTCAATCAGCCAACGACCAAAGTAAACCTAGAAAGGTGACAGGCAGAAGATTATCCAATAGGCAGGAATGGACTCCTACAGTAAAACATGTTTGCTCCTTTCTTATCTGTACGAGACACAGTTCAAAATCCCACAAGAAGATCCATACATCAAAATATAGATTGTTCATTAAAATATTCAGCTATGAAATATGTGGGTTTTTAAAATTCCACTCCATTCCCAAATTCAGTTGCTGCTATTCAGGTTTTTTTTGTACTAATAATCAATTTGGCAAAAAACCCCCAAACCCTCAGAGTGTTCGTAGAAGAAATGGAATGGTTGACAGAATGAGATATCGAACCGAGTGGGGACAGAAGGAAACACAGGGGCCAGAAAGCCCAGATAGGGTTGCCAGCTCCCAGAAGGGAATATATTTTGGGGACAGAGCCCAAGGACAGCAGGGCTTGGGGAGAAGAAGGACTTCAGTGGGGTTCAATGTCACAGAGTCTACCTTCCAAAGCAGCCATTTCCTCCCGGTGAACTGATCTCTGTCACTTGGAGATCTCCATACACCACCTGGAAGTTGGCAACCCTAAGTCCACAGCAAGGGGGGAACGGGGGGGAATCTGCTCTGAGTGGTGCAACTCCCATTTATTCCGCCCCCCCCCCCTTCAGTTTCAAAAATCTACACTGGGGATGATTATACATTTTCAGTTTCCCCCTTTTTGTCGCATTAACGCAGAAGTCAAAAATAGTTTGAGAATCCAGACACAACACCAGGAAGTGGGGCTGCCTTCATGCCTCATGACAAGCTCTTGACTAAGAAGTCTGCTGCCAGTGTGCATGAAAGCAGCTTCTCTATTGTGTTCATGCACTCCCTTTGCTTTCCCATCTCTTCTTGTGAGAGTATGAGCAAATGCTTCCCAGTATGATACCTGAATGCGTCAGCAAGCTGGATTTTGTTTGCCCTCTCAAGCCAGAATCCAAAACCTCACCAAAACCCCAGTTGAGAAGCACAAGCTGCGAGGAGGAAGTCGAACTCAGAAGCCCCTGAGTTCAAGCACCAGCACATCAGACTGGGAAGTATTCTTCTTTCCTAGCACATGATGGGGGGTGTCGGAGGAGCAAGAAGCTGCATTTTGTGCTGGATACCAGCTGCATTATTAGAGTCTGCTGCGATGTCAAAACACAGGCCAGTTTTTTACACAAGAGCAACAGCCACACATTTTGAACTCCTCTCTTTATCGATTCCAAGCAGTTACACACAGCCAATCAAGTAGGGTTGCCAGATCCAGGTTGGGGAAACTCCTGGAGATTTTAAATTTTAAATTTATTAACTGGTTTTTATATGTCTAATTTTTAATTGTTAAATTCAAAGTTTTTATCTATTAATTGTAAATGTATAAAATGTTGTTAGCCGCCCTGAGCCGCCTAGGCGGGGAGGGCGGGATACAAATAAAATCTATTATTATTATTATTCAAGGGTGGAGCCTGAGGAAGACTGGACAGGGGCCTCTGTGGGGTACAATGTCAAAGACTTCACCCTCCAAAGCAGCCATTTTCTCCAGGGGAACAGATCTCTGCAGTCTGGAGTTGACCTGCATTTCTGAGGGATCCCCAGGTCCAACCTGGAGGCTGGTATCCCCGCCCGAGTCAAGACAGCTTGCAACAAACAGATGTTTTGCAATAGGCTGCCCAGTCTGCCAACTCTGAAGAGGCCCTGGTTCAAATTGAGGGCTTCAAACTGCAAAGGAGTTTGGGCTGCCAGACTCTTCCCTTTTCATCCAGGACACTTCCCTCCTGCTCACAGAAATCTTGCTCCCTCCCCTCCACTAACTCAGTAGGCCTCCGTGCGTGACCATTTTCTCTTCCGACAGGTTTCACAAGATGGGGGCGGGCGGGTGTCTAATTTTAGCACCCGGTTCATGTTACCCTCATCTCCATTTTGTGAAAGGTCGCTAGCCTCGTGTTGTTCTTCGCTGGGCTGTCTGAAATAACTGCCCGATCTGAAATCTCCGCCTGCTTTCCCCGGCTGTGAGGGTTTTGATACATAGGAAAGAACTAGCAAGAGGGTGGGACATCATGCATGACCAAGTACTGCTCATATTTTATAGGCACAATTTATTTATTTATACTCTGCTTCTCTTTTCAATGAAGACCCAAAGAAGCTTACAAACTGATCTCCTCTTCTCTATTTTATTCAATACTACTCAGTGAGGTAGGCAAGCCAGCCAGTGACTAGCCCAAGGTCATTCAAGCAATATTCCATGGCAGAGCAGGGACTGGAACCCAGCCTCCCAGATCCTAGTATGACCCTAACCACTATACCGGGGTGGCCATGTTAGTATTATGTAGCCTGCTATGAAGCATGCTAGATCAAGAACTGTCAAAGTGACAGCTAATCACATGACAAGAGTCACAGGACTAATTAACCTAGCTGATGTAAGGACTGGTAATATCGGGATCTGTTCAGAGGAGTCGGCATGAGTCAGCAGTTAGCTGATTGGTGGGCTGTCCTATATAAGCAGCAGAGTACCAGAGTGGTTTTTCTCTCTATGTATGTGTGTTACTGGTGAAGCACTTTGCTATTCTGGACTGTATATGTATATAACTTCACTGTAAATATCTGTATAATACACGGTTTGTTATACTACCAAACTGGTGTCTTGGCTCCTCATATCGATGTTCCTAGTGCTAAGGCAAGTTACTGCTTTGGTCTACCTGCACTCAGCGCACGCTCCTGCTGTCAGGGTTATGGACCCAGGCCGAGCGCTGTGCAGTTAAGACCTGGAGACTGTGACTGGCTGTGGAGGTTTGTTGGAGTTTGGAGGAGAGCCATGCTGGCGCAGGAGGTTAAGTGTGAGTCCAAGGAGTGTGCTGACACCGTGTCATTGTCCTTGTTGGTGAGTGACGAGGAGGAATTCTGGATGTCTGTGGGCAGCAGAGAGATGGCTCAACCTTTGGCTGTTGTGGTTGAGAAGCTCACGTCGGTGAACTATGCGGTGTGGTCTCTGCGAATGGAATTTTTCCTAAAGAGAGAAGGGCTGTGGATGTGTGTGTCTGCCCCCCCCCCCCCCTGCTGCTCCTATGGCTAATGAGATTGTCCTGGAGCAGAAAGCTCTTGCAAACATCATCCTCAGTGTGGGGGATGATCAATTGATATATGTGAGAGGGAAGCTGATGGCGAGAGAGGCTTGGAATGCGCTTCGTGGAATTTATGTGCATACCACTGCTGGGTATCTCATGGCATTAACACGCAGGATGTATCACACGTTGCTGGTGCCAGGTGGCTGTGTACGGGAGCATATTAAGGCTCTCACCGACTGCTTTGTGGAGCTGGAGACCAGAGGCAAAGTCGTTGCTGCGGACGACAGAGTTTATATTTTGCTTTCATCGCTGCCTCTGGAGTTTTCACAACTGATAACAGCTCTGGAGTCTGTCGACGCCAACATTCTGACCATGGAGTACATCTGTGCCCGGCTGTACGACTTTCAAGACAGGCTGACTGCAGCATCCCATTCTGGGAGTGGAGCCAGTGCACCTGTCAGTGGGAGTGATTCAAGGGCTGTGCTGAGTCAGAGGATCGTTGCCAAGCAGCAGCAGGAAAGCAGCTCAGCAGTACTACATGTGAAAAAGTGTTACCGGTGTGGGTCAGCTTCTCACATCAGGAAGTTCTGTTTAGAAGCTGGGAGACAGAGAAGAACATCTCTACAGAAGCCTGGGAACTGTGAGCACGTTAAGCTGGTACCTACGGGAACAACAGCACAGGGGTCTGTTTGGCTAGCAGACTCTGGGGTGACTAGTCATATTTGTACCTCTAAGGCTTTAATGAAATGTTCTCGGCAGGCTGTGCTATCTCATGTAAACCTTGCTGATGGTTCTATGTCCAAGGTAGTGTGTAACGGCCGGGTAAACTTTCCAGCATTAGGCTGTGACCTTGAGAAAGTGCTGTGTGTGCCAGCATTACAATCAAATCTGCTCAGTGTTAGCTCATTAGCTAGAGCAGGATTTGAGGTAAAGTTTTCTGACACAGGCTGTAAAGTGTCTAAAGGTGGAAAAAATCCTCACAGAAGGAAAGTTGGTTGATAATGTATATGTGGTGGGGAGTGAAGCCGTTAAGGCAGATCAAGTGTCTAATGTATGCCCCCATGATTCATGTTTACATCTCCTCCACCATATTCTTGGGCATTCAAGTTTTCATACTATTAGTAAGACGCTGTCTTTGCTGCCAAATGCAGCTGTAAAATCTTGTAAAGCATATCTAGACTGTCAAGTGTGCAAAAAGATCAAAAGCAAGGCATTCCGGTTGCTAAGGAGACCACGAGGGTGTCTGAGCAACCACTAGCTCTAAACCATGCCGATGTCATCGGGCCATTTCCAAAAAGCCATTCAGCGAATAGATATGTATTTCTGATTGTTGATGACTGTACAAGATATTGTTGGTCTTATGTACTCAAACAGAAATCAGAAGTGTTTCAATGTTTTAAACAGTGGACAAAAAGAGTACAGAAGCAGCTTGGAGTTCAGCTGCTAGCTCTGCAGACTGACAAAGGGGGTGAATTCATGTCAAGTCAGTTTGGTACATGGTTGAAGCATCAGGGGATTGCACATAGGGTGGCAAATCCGGCAACACCTTCAGAAAATGGGGTGGTTGAGAGGAAATCAGGCATATTGCAAACAATGATGTATGCCATGTTAGATGATGCATCTCTGCCTATTGCATATTGGGCTGAGGCATTCATGGTAGCCACATTCCTGGTCAATAGATTGTGGACAAAGTCTACAGATAACCTCCCCTATAAGGCTATGTTCAAGAAGGAGCCTAGTTTAGAGTTCCTCAGAGTGTTTGGAATGAAAGCCTGGGTAAATATTCCTCTGAAATTAAGAAGGAAAGGAGGTGCCAGATCCAGGAAATTGGTATTTCTGGGATATCAAACCAATATGAAGTCATATAGGTTTAGTGACACTGAACAGAAGGTGACGTTCAGTAGATCTGCTAACTTCGGCGAGCATAGCAATTGGGCTAAGCTGCATGGAACTGAAGGGAATACTCACGTGTTGCTGCCACTGACCAATGATAGTCAGGAGCAAGGTTCTGCACCAGTACCTGCTGTGGTACAGCAGGAGGTATCTGAGAATGAGCAAAAAGCCAGAGGAAGGAGCAAACACATCTTAATTAGATATTACAATGTAAAAGAGTCGGTTACTCGGGGAATTGTGATACTGGAAAAATGTGCAACAGAGGACATTTCTGATCTGTTTACTAAATGTCTGTACAATGAAAGACATGTAAAACTGGCTGAACTATTTGGCATGCGTTCACTAGCAGTCTAAGGAGGTGTGTTAGTATTATGTAGCCTGCTATGAAGCATGCTAGATCAAGAACTGTCAAAGTGACAGCTAATCACATGACAAGAGTCACAGGACTAATTAACCTGGCTGATGTAAGGACTGGTAATATCAGGATCTGTTCAGAGGAGTCAGCATGAGTCAGCAGTTAGCTGATTGGTGGGCTGTCCTATATTGGCAGCAGAGTACCAGAGTGGTTTTTCTCTCTATGTATGTGTGTTACTGGCGAAGCACTTTGCTATTCTGGACTGCATATGTATATAACTTCACTGTAAATATCAGTATAATACATGGTTTGTTATACTACCAAACTGGTGTCTTGGCTCCTCATATCAATGTTCCTAGTGCTAAGGCAAGTTACTGCTTTGGTCTACCTGCACTCAGCACATGCTCCTGCCGTCAGGCCAACGGTAGCTCTCCAGATGTTTTTTGCCTACAACTCCGATCAGCCCCAGCCATTGGCCATGCTGGCTGGGGCTGATGGGAGTTGTAGGCAAAAAAACATCTGGAGAGCTACCGTTGGCCACCCCTGCACTATACTATTGGCAAATGCCCGCCAACTGCACCTAATTTTGGTGACGTGACATTGCACACATTACAAGTACGTGCACAAAATCAATATATGCTGGGACAGAACAACCCAGTAAAGCAGGTCTCACACACTCTGTGTGTCCAGTTTGGACAACATGCATATCAGTCATGCCTGTGACTGAACAGTGATTTTCAGCATTCCTGATAACTGGGCCACATCACACATGCACAGAATAGTTCATTAGAGTGCAGGTGGCAAGCCCACGTATAGAACAGGTAAGACTAACACACTCAGGTCAGGGATCCCCACCCTCTCCCAGATCCACCACCCCCAAAGTCTCCAAGTATTTCCCAACACAGACCTGGCAACCCTATGTGTGACAACATGAGTAAGCGACAGAAAAACTGTTCAAAATCAGTATTTTGAAATCTAATCCAGCAAGGCAGAGAAAAAATATTTTGCTTGCTACTGTCTGAATTCCTGGAGGTGTAAAGAAATATTTCCTTCTGTCAGTCCTGACCAGTATCCCTGTGTGATCCCAAGACCTCGTATCACCCAGGAGCTGGGCAAGGTGCCATTGGGTGTGCACTATAGATGTGAAGGTCCCTTACTGAAGGGGAAAGGAGGGGAGAAGAATGGCCTGGGGTCAGTCACTGCTCTTCACTGTCAGAAGCTTTTTGGATATATATGAGACACTGGGGAGAAGAGAGACCCTAATAGTAGCTTATTTAAACAGCAGCAAGTTATTGGTTTTCATGTGATATCTGGAATGGGTGGGAGGCAAGGTGAAAGGGGGGCTTGTGAGCCTGTCTGGCTCTCCATCCTGCTGAGCTCTATACTATTTCTGTGGCAGACATTCCACGGCCTTTTGTTGGAGGGGGGCCTTTGTCTTTAAGTGTCATATATACGCCCCATAAAGGCACATACCCAGCCATACATATATAAGTTTGGTTGATTTAAAAAAATCCCACTCTGTCCTGCCCCAGTCTCTACGGCCAAGATCTCTGCTGAGGGAAATACCACAAACATCTCTATGAACCGTGCACTACACTTCTTTGCTGTCACTGGAGAGAAGCTTTCCACCCCCCTCCCTGAAAGCAGCGGGTTTTTTCCCTGGAAATAATGACTTCAGAGTAGGATTGCAAACTCTTGAGTTCCGGGCCTCACCTGGAAGGGGGCAACTCTACCTCAAAGGAGTCTGCAGGGAAAATCCAGGCAGACTTCTCACAATGGTTGCTTCAGAACGTATTCTGCTCTGTGGCACTGAGAAGCAGTTCTGCTCTATGGCAAAGAGTTAGAGTGCCATTGTGGTTAGAGTACTGGACTTGGGCCAGAAAACTATGTTCAAAATCCCCACTTAAACATACGACTGATGGGATAACCATGGGCCATTCTCTCAGCCTCACAGGGTCAGTGACAGAATGTGGAGGAAGGGAGAAACATACATTATACCCTGAGCTTCTTGAAAGAAGGGACAGATAAAAAGGTAACTAAAAAATCCAGTACTGCCCAATTTAAACCGGTGGAGATGTGAATACTCCTGAGACACCAGCGATCTAGTTCACTCATCCATACCCTTTGATATTCTGCAACCGGGTGGGCGGGGAGAAAAGGAGCTAAGCAGGGAACACCATAAAACTAAAGCAAAGTTGAAGAATCAACAAGTTCCAAGATTTGCGCATGGCGAAAGACAGAAGCAAGGCATGTCCCATTCTGGCACCAGCGCTTGAGAGGCGTTCCCAGAAATTTGGAGAGGAAGCTGAGAGATGGATAAATCTTTGTCCTGGAGCTCTTCTCCTCAATGAGGCTGAGGAAGAAGTAATCTTGCCAAGGCCAGGGAACAGAAGTACAAGCCCAGGACATGAAATTCCAGGGGCTGTGAGCAGAACATACACAAACCCACATACCTCCATGAAAACATCTTTGCTATTGCTCCTTTTCCGCTACTTCCAGGTTGCAGTTTTACAGATACCTGGAATGCACTTGTCACCCTTCCATCAGAAGCAGGGAAGGTTTCTCTGTATATTTTCTCTCTCAGAACCCTGCGGGATCACATCATCACCTTATTTGCAAGCAGATGCCTCTGGGAAGCTGATAAGTAGGGTAGGAAGGCAATTACTATTCCTGTTAATCCACAGTGGCCAATTCTTGGAGATATGCTGCCTCTGAACCTGGAGGTTCCATTTAGCTATCATGGTCAACTACCATCAAGAGGCCCAGGCTCTGAAAATGTTTCTAATCCCCTTTAAAAAGCCATTTAAGCCACTGCCTATCCGCTCATCTTGTAGCAGTAAATTCCATAAGTCAATTACACACTGCACAGGAAAAAAACACACACTATTTCTCCTCTCCTGAATCTACTGCCCCTGAATTTAAATGCTTCCCACCTGGAACCTCTGAGGGCAGCTGGTGCTGGCATAAAACTGGCCCCTGCTATCATGAATGTGCCCCACAAGCCAAGAGAGGCTCCACGCAATCAGGATATCAGCCCCTAGGCATTCTCACCCCTTGCCTGCAGTTACCACTATATGGAGCCATGTCCAAGGAGCAGGGTTGCCAGCCTCCAGGTGTGGCCTGGAGATCCCTCAGAATTACAACCGATCACCAGATGATGGAGATGAAGAAGAAAGGAGAAGAGAATAAGAGATTGTTTTTATACCTTGCCCTCCACTCGGAGTCTTAGAGCGGCTTACAATCTCCTCTCCCCACAACAGACACTCTGTGAGGTAGATGGGGCTGAGAGAGAGCTCTGAGAGAACTGCTCTTGAGAGAACAGATCTGACCGAACTGTGATTGACCCAAGGTCACACCAGCAGCTGCACGTGGAATGGGAATTCCAACCCGGTTCTCCCAGATTAGAGTCTACTGCTCTTAACCACTACACCAAACAGGCTCTCAGATCAGCTCCCCTGGAGAAAATGGCTGCTTGGGAGAGTGGGCTGTACGCGTTATATACCAATGAAGTCCCTCCCTTCCCCAATCACTGCCCTCCTCCAGTTCCACTCCCTACATCTCCAGGTATTTCCCGAACAAGAAGTGGCACCCCTACCATGGAGCTACAAAGCAGCTGACAGAACTTTTTATGTGCAGTTAACAACACAAAATGAGAAGAGAATAAGGACTTTTCTTTCAGCAAGGCCTACCCACCATCTTAACCCCAAACTATGTGCTCACATTAGCCCAGAAGGACCGAGCAGCGGTTCTGAGCATCTCAAGAGAATTAGTATTAGAATGTCACTGCAGACAAATGAGGGATTCAGAATAACTGCTTCCACCTGGTCAGATAGCAACAGTGGAATAGAGAGCCCATGTTCCAAGGCAGTTTTTGCTATCCCTTCCATCCAGCTCAAGAGTGTGGTTTTTTGTTTTTAAAGTGCACAGTATGTGGGCAAGAGACAGAAAGATCAGCAGAACTCTGCAGGATCAGACCAACGATCTTTAGACTCTAGCATCCATTTCCAGTGGGGGCCAGCCAGGTTCCCACAGGAGACCATAACCAGGACATAAAAGCAACAGCCTCTCCTGATTAGCAACTGGTAGTCAGAGGTACGCTGCCCCTGAACAATGAGGTTCCATTTAGCTGTCATAACAAATAGCCATCAACCAACCTATCTTTCTTTTTCTCCCTGTTCCATTATATTAGAACTTGGGGGGCACCTAATGAAGCTGATGGGCAATAGGTCCAGGACAGACAAAAGGAAATACTTCATTACTGAACAAATCATTAAATTGTGGGATTTGCTGTCAGTGAATGCAGTGATAGCCCACAAGCACAGATGGCTTTAAACTGGAGATGGGAGGGGTTGTTTAAGCAGATTTAGAGGATAAATCCTTCAGCGGCTGCTACTCGTTGTGAGTAAAAGGGACCTCCATATTCAGAGGCACCAAACTTTAGAAACCTAGTGCTGGGAGGCATCATCAGGGGAGGGCTTTGGCTTCTGTGCTCCATTTGTTGGCCCTCCAAGGCAACTGGTTGGCCACTGGGTGAAACAGAATATTGGACTAGAAGGACCACTAGTCTGATCCTTGTCATAGGCTCCATGCATCTGTTGAACTCTCTTTCAAAGCCACCCAAGCTAGCAGCCCTCACTGCCTCTTGCAGGAGAGAGACTGGGAAATAACTGCCGTAAGTTGTACCAAACATACAGAGTGACAAATTAATATTACAAGGTGCAGCTAATGTAGAAAAGGAAAAGCTTGACCATGCTGTACTTGGGCAAGAGATTTCATGCATCTCAAATTGCCCCAAGTAGGAATGGACAGACCTGACCTAGCTGGATGGCCCAGGCTAACCCACCGCTGTCAGATTTCAGAAGCTAAGCATGATTGGCCCTAGTATTTGGATGGGAGACCACCAAGGAAGTCCAAGGTCATTACACAGAGGCAGGCAATGGCAAACTGCCTCTGAATGTCTCTTGCCTTGAAAACTCTACAGAGTCACCATAAGTCGGCCACGACTTGACAACACTTCACCACCACCACTAATGGATAACATATGCTTTGCAAGAGAAGTTCCTAAGGCCTTTCAGTTTTGCTCTCAGGCCCTTACTAGAGCCCTAAACTCTCAGTCCATTAAAAAAAACCCCTCAACTCTATCCTGGAAGGCCCTGGCAACCCACAAACCAAATTTAATCCAATAAGCCATTTTTCTGGGCTACTAAATTCAGATTGAGAGGGTAGCTAAAAATTTCCGCTATTTTACACATAATGAGGATTAGTTTTACTCACATTGTCAAAGAGAGGCCATGCTTTACTGTTATGTCTCTCTTAGGATGAGATGTTTTAGCTGACAGCTATCAAGGCTGCATGTATTAGACTACCCTGGTCACATGCAAAGGAAAATGCAGAATTTAGTACTGGGACGTCAGCATTCTGGGGCTCTTAATTTACAAAATCTGCTACTGTTTTTGTAAAAAGGAAATCACCTAAGCATGTGGAGATCAATGACACTAAGCAGGGTCAGCTCTGGTCGGTACTTGGATGGGAGACGCCCAGGGAAGTCCACGGCTGCTCTGCAGAGGCAGGCAGTGGCAAACCACCTCTGAACATCTCTTGCTTTGAGAACCTTACTGGGTCACCATAAGTCAGGTGGCAAAGACCTCTTCCAACACATCCCTGCCTCAAACTATCCAGGACAGAGAAAGTTGGATCCACTCTGATCTATGGAGGTAGCAGCAGAGGAATAGAAAAAGGGGAGGGAATGAAAAAGTGCTTTTTGTGGCCCAAGGAAACTCACAAAACATTGTGACATTTAGAAATCTTCATCCCAGTCCTCACAAACAGCAGATGAGGTGGAAAACCATTCTCTAAACTGTCTCACTTTGGGCAGGTGATCCATGATTGAATGCAGAACTATGTCAACTTGGCATGTTTGGATATAGCCCTTCTCTCCAAAAGTAAGATGCATGCACACTTTGATGTCCAGCCACCAGGTTTATCATCACATCTGCTGTTTGTGAGAACTAGGTATCTCCCTTCGTCTCCACCCAGCTTCTATCCCCCCTCTCCAAATTCTTACTTTGCATCCTTTAGCATTCATGGAGTCAATGGTCCGGCGGATGGCAGGGTTAGGTGGCTCTATTAGCTCCACTTGAGTGCGGACATTCTGTTCCAAGTAAGGCCCGATCAGGAAGTAATTCTCACCCCACTCGTCCAAGGTGATTTTGGCTTTGGTCTGGATAACTGTGTAGATCCCACCAACTATAAGAAAGCACAGAGAAGAGGATAGGTTAGATGCCCATGGAGAAGAAACTGAGCTCCATTTCCCATGGAAATGTGGAGTTGCCCTATACAAAGTCAGACCGGTCGTCTATCAAGATCAGTATTGTGCATCGGCTCTCCAAGACCTCAAGCTGAGGCCTTCCACATCTGCTTCTACTTGATCCCTTTCCCCTGGAGCTGCTGGGGACTGAACCTTCTGTATGCTAGCAGATACTCTGCCAGTGAGCCACAGCTTCATCAATCCACACAACCATGAACCAAAACCAAGAATCCAGAGGTCTTGACATCTGGAGGTTCCTTGGCTTATTTCAGTACGGAAAGGTATCTTGAAAGCACCATATCTTGCTAAGATTACTTTCGCTGAATATGAACTAGGATGGGGAGGAATTCTAGCATAAACCATCACATTTAAATTGTTGTTTTTTCTTTAATTGAAACATTAAAACATTCCACCTGATTATTTAGCTGGTATACCACTTTCCAGCAACAGTGTTCTGAAGGCAGCTTACCTTTTTTTTAGTAAGAAAACACTTAACAAGGACAACACAAGCTGGAAGTAAGAGGGCCTAAGCATGACGATGTAGCACCTCTAAGCTTTTTGTCTGCCCTCTGATGGCTTCATCAACTGCATTTGACCAGGGGGGTGGGGCTTTCAAGCATGATGAAGGGGTGGATGCTGGCATGACAGAGGGATGATTCCTGCATCCATTTTGCTCTCCCCCCCACCCTGGCCAGGGAACTGCAGAGTCCTGTGGTCCATCTAGAATCCATCAGAGTCAGTTCATGCACCCAAGAGTGACAAGCTATCCGGCGACAAGAAGTCAAGGGGCATACATGGATGCACAAATCAACCTCCAGGAGCAGCTTCAGAAGATACAGAGCAACTCACACTACTTCTAACTTCTGATGGGAAACTCATGCAGGGCAAACAAACATGCCAGAGCCGTATCAAAACAACTGTTTCTCCTGGACAGGTTCTCTTAAGTAGCAGCACAGAAATGAAATAAAACTACAAAGTGCTCTTAGCTGATCTCCAAAACTGCTCCACAATATTTGCCAAAGGGAGGGAGATCTCCTGTCTCAGCCCAGGAGATGCATATGTTTATGCAGATAGCATATAACTGATCCTCACCTTGGGTGGGGTGGGGAGGTGGGCTCCCTCCGGGTGTCCTGCCCCCCCAGGGAAAGTGCATGCGCAATACATCGCCTCTCCTTTCCTGGTGTAGTGAACGCTGCGTGGTCACTGTCTGATTCAGCCCCTGGGCTGTATGTTTGACACCCCTGTTCTATGGTATAATTTGATAACATGCCCAAGTACACTGGTGTCTTATCTGCATTATTCATTTCAGACAAACGATAATTGTGATCTTTACATAATTGGATTCAGTCACATACTTCTGGAATGCTGTGAGTTTCACATGAGTGTAGTATGAGTGAGTTTCACATGAGTGTAGATAACCACTGTCTGGCTATGCCTGGCAGATGGTCACTGCAATGGCCTCTCCTACATTACTGCATCCGTGGCAACACCTTCTCGCTGGTCCCCCCGGTTTTCACAGAGTTTGCCACGTCATGGTGCGACCGAATGTCCGGCGGTATAACCAGATGGGCAGGTTGGGCTCACCAACCTCGCCAGCCAAGAGAAGGAAGACTCTGACATCAAGCCCGGGCAGACAGAGCTCGTTAATGTAACATCTACCACCTGGAGGACTCGCTGCCGGCGTCCTGGCTTACTGGGCCATGGCAGATGACCCCATGGTGAAAGGGTGGAGCCAGTACTGCGCACACTGCGCTTCACCTAAAAATTCCTCTGCGCAGGCCTGAAGGGTATCCACTTCCACAACCCACAACATACCAAGTCCTGCAGCGATGGGCAAGGGGCGAAACGGCAGGTGGAAGATGCCACTGGAAACCGCAGTCCCGATCCTACATGTAGGCGGTTCAGGGTATTGGTCGCCTGATGCTGACCCGGAGACAAAAAGCATTTTTCGGCAGCACCCTGAACGACCAAGCAGCCCTATTTAGGGACAGCACTGCTTGCTCCGTATGGAGAGGGGCCTAGAAAAGGTGGCCTAAACAAAGCTCGTCTCCTCCCCCCCCCCCCAGTTGGCTAGCCGCGGTCAAAGGGCATTCTTACTTGCAGTCGGGGGGAAAAAAAAGGCATGCACCTGCCTCACAAAGTGTGCAAAGACTAAAGCTTGCATGTTGGAACATCAGAACCATGCTTGACACAGTAGACAGTGGTCGCCCTGAACGACGCTCTGCTCTAGTTGCCCACGAACTTCTCAGGTTGAATATTAACATAGCAGCTCTCGGTGAGGTCCGTTTCCCTGAGGAAGGTAGTCTTCAAGAACACGGTGCTGGCTATACCCTCTACTGGTCGGGTAAGTCAAAGGCTGAGAGCCGCCTTTCTGGCGTTGGCTTCATGATCAGGAACTCCATTGCCTCTAAACTCGAAAACCTGCCAACAGGTCACTCAGATCCCATCATGTCTATGCGCCTCCCTCTTCAAAACAAGCAGCATGCAACCCTCTTTAGTGTGTATGCCCCAACCCTTCAAGCAGATCCTACAGAAAAGAACAAGTTCTATGCTGATCTACGTAACCTCATATGGAAGACCTCTACAGAGGACAAGGTGATCATCCTTGGCGACTTCAATGCCAGAGTAGGTAAAGACTCAGAAGCCTGGAAAGGAGTACTTGGCAAACACGGCATTGGCAACTGCAATGATAACGGGCGCCTCCTGCTAGAATTCTGCACGGAGCATCAGCTCACCATTACTAACACTATCTTCCAGCAGAAAAACAGTCTGAAGACAACATGGATGCACCCACGGTCCAAGCACTGGCACCTCATTGACTACATTCTGGTGCGCCAGAGAGACCTTCGAGATGTCTTACACACCCGAGTAATGCCCAGGGCAGAATGTCATACGGATCATCGTCTTGTACGCTGCAATCTCCGTCTTCACTTTAAATCTACACCCAGGAGAGGCGGTATGCCCCGGAGGAAGTTTCAGGTTGGCAGCCTTCAGTCAGCCGAAGTTAAAGCTGCCTTCCAGGCAAAACTCCAGTCAAGAATTGAGGACCCCAGTTGCCTCACAGATCCTTCTCCAGAAGCACTCTGGGAACACCTGAAAACTACCATCCTGTTGACCTCTGAAGAAGTCCTCGGGTTCTCCACAAGGAAGAATAAGGACTGGTTTGACGAGAACAATCAAGAGATCCAAGAATTACTGGTGAAAAAGAGATCTGCCTACCAAGCACATCTTGCTCAGCCCTCCTGTCCCGGGAAAAAAGCAACCTTTCGCGCTATATGTAGCAACCTCCAGCTCAAGCTTCGAGACATTCAGAACGAGTGGTGGACCAAGCTTGCAGAGAGAACCCAGCTGTGTGCAGACACTGGTGATTTAAGAGGGTTCTACGAAGCCCTGAAGGCAGTATATAGTCCATCATATTAGGCTCAGAGTCCCTTGCGTAGTGCAGACGGCCAAGTGCTCCTCACAGACAAGGTCGGAGTATTTTCAGGTTCTCTTCAGTGCCAATCGCATAGTTCAAGATTCAGCAATCCACCTCACCCCACTTCAACCAGTGAAAACAGAGTTGGATGAGATCCCCACCCTAGAAGAGACTGTTAAAACCATCAGGCAACTGAAAAGTGGCAAGGCAGCGGGAGTTGATGGAATCCCACCAGAGATCTGGAAGCATGGGGGCATAGTGCTACATAGCACACTTCACAAAGTACTTGTCACCTGCTGGGAACAAGGCCAACTACCAAAGGACTTTCGCGATGCAATCATCATTACTCTACATAAGAACAAAGGGGAAAAGTCAGACTGCTCCAACTACCGGGGGATAACCCTGCTCTCCATCGCAGGCAATATCCTTGCTAGAATACTCCTGAACAGACTGGTGCCCACCATTGCAGAAGAACTCCTCCCAGAGAGCCAGTGTGGCTTCAGAGCTAACAGGAGCACCACCGACATGGTATTTGTTCTCAGGCAGCTCCAAGAGAAATGCAGGGAACAGAACAAGGGTCTATATGTGACTTTTGTCGACCTTACCAAAGCTTTTGATACCGTTAGCAGGTTCCTCAGTATGGTCATCCAGCTACATGAAGACCAGCGAGGCCAAGTCAGACACTGCAACGACCTCTCGAAGCCCTTCCCAATAGGCACAGGTGTAAAGCAAGGCTGTGTTCTCGCGCCAACTCTCTTTACGATCTTCTTTAGCATGATGCTTCAAAGAGCCGCAGTAGATTTAGATGATGACGATGGGGTCTACATCCGCTATCGCACCGATGGCAGCCTGTTCAACCTGAGGCGACTAAAGGCCCACTCCAAGACAATGGAAAAACTTATCCGAGAGCTACTGTTTGCTGATGATGCTGCACTTGTCTCCCACTCGGTATCAGCTCTGCAGCATATGATGTCCAGCTTTGCAGAGGCTGCCAAGCTATTCGGCCTAGAAGTTAGTCTGAAGAAGACAGAAGTTCTCCACCAGCCTGCACCCCAGGAAGATTATCACCCTCCTTGCATCACTGTGGGTGAATCAGTTTTGAAGACAGTCCAGCAGTTCAGCTACCTGGGGTGCATCATCTCCTCAGACGCCAAGATCGACAAGGAGATTGACAATAGACTGGCAAAGGCAAACCGTGCATTTGGCCGACTGCATAAAAGAGTGTGAAGCAACAAGCAACTGAAAAAAGGCACAAAGATCAATGTTTACAAAGCAGTTGTGATGACAACCCTCATCTATGGCTCCAAATCGTGGGTATTATACCGTCATCACCTGCGACTCCTTGAGCGCTTTCATCAGCGCTGCCTTCGCACCATCCTCAACATCCACTGGAGTGACTTTGTGACCAACACTGAAGTCCTCAAGCGGGCGGAGGTTACAAGCATCGAGGCATTGGTGTTGAAGATGCAGCTGCGCTGGGCAGGGCATATCTCCAGGATGGAAAACCACCGCCTTCCCAAGATTGCCCTGTATTGCAAACTTTCCACCGGCCATCGAAATAGAGGGGCACCAAAGAAGAGGTACAAGGACTCCTTGAAGAAATCCCTTGGTACCTGTTGCATTAACCATCACCAGTGGTCTGACCTAGCCTCAGATCGCAAAGCATGGAGGCACACCGTCCACCAGGCTGTCTCTTCCTTTGAGAACGCACGCATAGCTGGTCTTGAGGACAAAAGGAGATTGAGGAAGAATCGTACTGCTACAGCACCAACCCCAAAATCAGACTTTTCCCTGCAGCCACTGTGGCCGGACTTGCCTGTCCCGCATTGGTCTTGTCAGCCACCAGCGAGCCTGCAGCAGACGTGGACTACTGCACCTTTCTTAAATCTTCGTTCGCAAAGTCAAGCCGAGAGAGAGAGATCCTCACCTTTCAGCATTAGCATAGTAGATATTCCCATCACCTTGCAGGTGAATGGAGATATCAATGCTAACGTATTTGCTGCCTTCCACAGATCTCAGAAGTCCAAGCCCCTGCCCCATCACTTGCCAGCTGTGGGTTGGAAAATACCTAGAGATTTTAGGGGTGATGCTAGAGGAGAGGGAATCTCAGCAAGGTATAATGCCACAGAATCTATCCTCCAAAGCAGCCATTTTCTCTCAAGGACTAGATCTTGGTCACCTGGAGATCAGTTGTAATAGCAAGAGATCTCCAGGTGCCTCCTGGAGGGTGGCAACCCTAACTAGGTCCCACTTCAAGAAGAACTGTAGATTTATACCCCGCCCTTCTCTCTGAATCAGAGAGGCTTACATATCTTCTCCCCACACAACAGACACCCTGTGAGGTGGGTGGCGCTGAAGGCTCTCACAGAAACTGCCCTTCAAGGACAACTCCTGCAATAGCTATGACTAACACAAGGCAATTCCAGCAGCTGTAAGTGGAGATGTGGAGAATCAAACCTGGTTCTTCCAGATAAAGAGTCCGCACACTTAACACTATACCAAACTGTCTCTCAGACTTCCCAGAGACCACAAGATCCTGCTCATCATCTCCAAGCCACAGATCCACCTTCCACCTTCCAGCTAAAGCTCCTGGCTCCTGCATTCCTCTATTAGATTCTCATCCCCTCTCTGAACATTCGAGAAAGTTGTCTTTATTTGTTTCACTTTCCTGAACAGAGAATGGAGAGGAGGGGAAAGCATATGAATAATGTAGGGGGAGAAAAAACATGGCCGGAAAATAGCCCTGCAGAATGAAAGAACCTGTATGCACGTGTTTAACAAGGAGGCAGAAAACCTGGGTTTCACAAAGTGTTGCCAGCCAGGACTTCAAGGGGAGGGGGGAAGTCCACAGAACTGGGCCATGCTTTGACTGGAAAGGGCTCATTTGCATGATCTTTCAAGGGAACTGATTGCCTCTCCATATGCAGGCTCCTTGCCACTGTTTCACTTTTGGCAGGGGAGGGGAAATTTATCTGCTTTGTTCCAGAGCACGGGTAGCCAAACGTCCTTAACATAGGAGCCACATAGAATAAACATCAAATGTTTGAGAGCCGCAAGACATGAAAGTCAGATGTTTGAGAGCTGCAAGGGAGGGAGGGAAAGAAAAAAGATGGAGAGATAGGTGGAAAGAAAGCAGCTTTAATTTTAAATGTATTCTCCAAGCTGCTGGCTGGCTTGGCAAAATTATTTCCAAGCCAGCCAATGTGGTGGTTGGAGCTTCGAGAGACGCACAATATGCGTGAAAAAGCCATGTGTGGTTCCTGAGCTGCAATTTGGCCACCTGCGTTCCAGAAGCTTCCTAAATTTCACTTGTTGTCTGGAATGGAGAAGAGAAACTGACCAGTCACATCTAGGGCATGTTGTGGCTTACTTTTATAGCAAGTAAAACTGCCAGCCCTGGAAATTCACGGTCCTATATATCTATATAAATCTGTGAAATTGGCCAGGGCACTGCTATAGTCTGAGGAACCAGCTTTGCTGACATCCTATCCCCTTCAAAAAGCAAAACACATCTGGAACATCAGCCTCAATCTACCAACAGAGAGCTCCCACAGCACATGTCTACAGTCTAGTCCCTTCCATCTCCCTTTGCTTCAAGACTCTCTAAGCCAAGAAATCAGTTCCAGTGCTGGAGTATCTTTTCAGACCCAAGTATAAAGCAGCCCTGCTGTCAAGGCCCAGAAGGGTCAGGAAGGCTCTCCTAGATCATGCACTGATTGAGTCAGGGGCAAGATACTTTCCTATAAAGGAAGCCATGCCATCTGCAGCCGGATAAATGCAGCCACCTCACATGAACAGCACGGGACATCAGTAGCAACAGTGCTGTCATAACTAGCCTCTGGCACAACCTCAAGCAGGGAGGCTATGATTAGATGCTAACAGAAAGGACCGCGTTGTCATATGTGGCCCCATAAGAATCCACAAGTCCCAAGGGACAAACCTAGCTTTATTCTTCCCTGTGATGTGAGTGCCAGGCAGCAAAAACCACATACTCATGCTCCATGTTCATCAATCCAGAGAAACACCACCCCTACCCTAGGTTAATGGAGGAAGCATTTCTTATTAATATAATCGTTGTCCTCCTGTCAAGAGCTGATTGAGTACAGCAGCCTCTTGGCAAGTGATAGCCTAGGAATCCAGGATCCAAGAGAGATCTTTAGGGAACCAGATTCCAGAAATGTTTATTTAGTTATGACTATATTCAAGAGTGGAATAGGTGGTTATGCCAAATATGAGACAGCAAAACTAGATAACCCACAGATAAAGTAGGAGTTTAAGCTCCTAACAGTTGACAGAACTCTGGAGGAGGAAGGGAGAAAATAATTATTTCCCACCCCTTTCATGATTCCTCACAGGTTTTATTATTTATAATGATTCTAAAGGACAAATTTCAACATCAAATTCAAATTCTAGATAGTAATACAGCTTCCTGATTACACAAAAACATATTTTTAATGCCACTCCTCTATTCTTGCAGTTCTTGGTGGGCCCCAATTAATGTTAAAAGCCCTACAAAACTAGCTAGATGAAATGAAATGCCTCAATATAAACAAAACAGAAGTCTTCCATTTGATTAACCTGGATCCACTTTAGACACCACTGACTATGCCCTTCTCTGCACGGCTTCAGTGCATGAGTGATACAGCACTTGGCTGATTTTTCTGGTCACAACAGGATGGAAAGGAGACAGTAGTCTCTACATTAGACAGCGGGGCCCAAACTGTCTAATAGGTCAGATCAGCACCTTGACTCAGGTCCAGAAGACAATGGGGAGCCAGGACAGATGCTGGAGCACTTCTGTAATGTGTTCTTGACAATCCAGATGCATCAGGAGACAAGCTGCCACACTCTGTACTCAACTTAAGCTACTAGACTGCTGTCCACAGCAGCCCCACACAGAGTATACCATTCTCATATTCAGTAACAGAGATATATAAAGCCTGCTGTTATATGGAAGGAAGTGAGATGGAAGAAGGGAAGATATGAATTACGAGGCAACATGTGTGCTACTCATGTTTGTGCTAGACACCATGTGATAGCAAATTAAAAAGGCCGGAAAATAGATGTACTAACTAGGTATGGGGAGCATATGGGAGACCCCCTCCCACAATAACATAGATGCTCAGCTCTTTGATCTTCAGAAACTTAATAGCTCTTTCTAACATCAGAAACTTAATAGCTCTTTCAGCAAATACTGTTTTAGATTTCTAAGCCATTTGCTAAGGCTATGAGGGCTAGAAGCTTGACTCAGGGTTTTAAGCAATCTTCACAAAAAATCTGCACAAAAGATCAGATCCAGCATGCAGCATGCTCTGTCTGTGGGGGCAAATACAACTTGCGAGAGTCCTAATGATGCCATGCCATGGCAGTCATAAAGTCTAAAGAGACACCAGGCAAGGCAGTGTCAGTGTGGACACTGAAGTCCCCCAAAACTATCAGTCACATTGTTCAAAAGCAGCTACTCTCTACTAAAACTATTTATCAAGGTATGTGGCCCTTCAAGGATTAGTAAATATTTTAAGGAGTTCATAATGTAACCAGAGGGGCTTGGCAGTGGGGTGGCTGGAGCAGAGCATGATCTTCTTGCACAGGGAACACAACTGCAACATGCAAAGCACGTGCCCAAAGTCTGGGGAAGAAGCCAGAAGAACTTTAACCCCCAAAAGGGTCACAGCCTGAACAGCACACACAGAAACCCACCCACTAGCACTGTGGTGAAAACAGCAAAGACCCAGAAACCAATCTCAGCAAGGGCCCTTTGGCACTGGCCCTGCAGCACGCTGGCTGCCCCATGTGGCATTCCTGACTATGTCAGACCGATAGGAAGCAGCTTGAAAGCGTGACATGAGGATTCTGGTACCTTAGGCAAGACCTGCACTGGGAAGACATGACAGCTGATTCAGTCACAGAGCTGACCACGCTGCACTCTGGCAACCAGCCCCAGCTGACCACACTGGAAACACTCAGGCTAATAGGGCTTACATCCACCTCAGATGGTATGAATGCCAAGGAGGAAATTTTATGATGGAGAGGAACACAGAACACTCGCATGGAAGAGGGAGGGGAGGCACTTCCCAGCAGTGCTCGGAAAGGCTACGATGGGAAAAGAAACCAAACTCCCAGCATCCACTGCTCTCGATCACAACAATGGCCTTTCATTCTCAGAGAACCCTCAAGTCCCAACGCCCAGAATCCATTGCTTTTACTACATTTCATATAAGCATATCGATCTGAGCTCAAGTCTCCATGGTCTCAGTCTAATTCCCATTCAGTCATGGAGCTCAGTGGATGACCTTGGGAAGGTCCTCAGCCTGAGCTGCCTCGCAGGATCATTGTAAGGATGGGGGGGGGGAAGGGAGGGCAATGTGAGCTTTTTGGTGGAAGAATGGGACTTTTCAAAAACCTAATAGCGTTACCCAGAGGCGGGCAATAGCAAGCAACCTCTGAATTTCTTTTGCTTTGAAAACAATGTGTCACCACAGATCAGTTTTGACTTGACAACCCCCCCCCAAACAAACAGTAAATTCTCTTCACACCTGACTATACTCAGAGAAGCTACACAGAGAACAAGGCTGTGATCACACACACTTAACAATGCACTTTCAATCAACTTTCAATGCACTTTCCAACTGGATTTTGCCAGTTCACACAGTAAAATCCATACATCGAAAGTGGACAGAAAGTGCATTATTTGGTGTGTGTGATTGCCACCCTAGTGTAAAGTGTTAGTCTTGAGATTCAAGTTCCCTACTATGCCATGTCAATCTAACCTATCTCACAGGGTTGCTGTGAGTATAAAATGGACAAACAGAGATTGATGCCCCTTTGTGACCCCCCTTCGGGAAGAACAGCAGGGCATCAAAGAAGAAATAAAATCCTTTACTGCAGTTCCAGCTGCATTTATGTGCTCCTGAATGGGACCCTAGAAGTGAATCCGTGGCTGTTCCCACTCAGGAATGAATCCTCATGAAGAAGGAACGAGTCTCTTCCCTAGTAGGTGCCCTTCCCAGATGGCAAAACCTAGAAAATGACTCTGTCACCTCTCACCACATGGCACAACTTTGATAATGCAGCAGTCCCCTTCTGCTGCTCCCAGACTCAGCTTTCCCCACTCTAGCCCTCGACAAGGAAATCATGGTGACAAAACATCTGGGTCAAAACAACAATCAAATCCACGCTCACCTTTATTGGCCACTTCCCAGGCCACCTCAAAGAGGATGGAGTTCTCCAGGTCAAGTTCATCATCCCAGTCCTCTAACCCTGTCAGGGAGGTCACCGAAAGGCTGCGGGCCAGAGGCATTGTACCCAGCGCAGAAAGAGGTGAAGAAAAAAACCCCTAGAGGGTCAGGACCGTCTGCAAAGGTGGGAGAAGAGACAGAGGAAAACAGCATCATGACTCGGTGCCCCCTGAAGCCTCATTCAAGCCACAGGGCACCCTAGGAACTGCCCTGTTCTCCCTCACTCTAGCTAAACCACCTTCTCTTCAGAAGATGCTGGGCACCTTCAGTGCTGGAGTCTCTCTCCTTTCCAAAGGAGTTGGAAGTCTTGGCTTCCAGCCTCATCAAGTTCTGGCTTCGGGCCCATTCTCTTTACACCATTATAAACCGTTCCTCCTTCCCCCTCCCCAAGAATGTGCTTGGAAAATATGCCCTCGTCCGGTTTCTCTTCCAGTAAGCCCAGGAGTCCGGGCTCCTTTCTCCCCAACTCCACGACTAGTATTTTCACTCGCACCGCCCACCCCCACCGTCGCCCTAAGGGCAGCACGGAGTCTTGAGTAACAGCAACAGCTGAGGTGAGAGAAAAGGGTAAGATGGGCGCAAGGAGGAGAGCTGTAGGTTGCAAGACGACAAAAACACAACACGCCCTGAAGCTTTGCACGCACCCCCATTCAAGAAGAGGAAGGATGGATTGTGGGTTTTTCAGACGGGAGAAGAGAGACGTCAAGGATCAGGTAGTCAGCTGGAAAGGATCAGGTTAGTCGCATGGAGGAGAAGCAGCCTAGGAGAGCCCTGGAGCAGAGCCCTCCACCCTCTGTTGCACTCAACACCTCTGAGTAGTAGATCAGAAGGAAGCGTAATGTGTGCCGGGTAAAGGCATGGAAAGAGTAGGTTCCTTTAAGGACCTTGCTGAGAAAGGGGCGCTAGAGGAGGAACAGAGACATTGGGGTGGCAGTATTGGGGAATAGGGCGGAGGAAGAATCTGTGCCCCACGGAGAAGCCCCCGGGGCGAAATCTTGCAAGACTAGAAGGCGGGACTGAGAAGGCGAAGGAATAGCAGAAAAGGTAGAGAAGTCTTTTTTAAAAGGCCACGGCCCCTTTAAGAACCGGGCTAGAGAAGGAAGGAGAAAAGATAAAGGGTTTACAGCACTTACCGCCAGGCAACTCAGGACAAACTCCAGGCTCCCCAGTCCCACCGCGTCCCCTATAAGCCCAGACCCTGCTGCACACAAGCGACACCCACCCGGGGGCGTGGCCACGAGCGGGCTCCTCTCACGCCCCCTCTCGTTTTGGGGTGGGGGGTCTTCCCTGTAAACTGCAGGGATTCTCTTTTCCTCGTTTCTTCTCCCTCTCCTCCCGCCCCCCCTTCCTTTCCATCTCTGATTGGCTAAGAGGAACCTCCCATCAGGCTAGGCAACCTCCTGCGTTCCAGAGAAAAGAAGAAAGAGGAGGAGGTTGTTACAAGGTCTTAAAGGCGAAAGCATGGTGCAAACCGTTCCAGGAATTCTCCCGGGGTCAACTGAGTTGTAGTGCAATCCTGAGCAGAATTATACCATTCTGTAAACCCATTGAGTTCAACAGGCATAGAAATAGTGTAACACTGCTTTGGAAAGCACTATTAGTTACACTATTAGACCGTTTCTGCAGTAGTGAAATCTCCCTGCATTGACGTTTTTAAAACTTTGAATTATGTGAAATTTTCCACAGTAGATTTTACTTCACCAGGCACAAACCCGAGGTTTTCTCTTCTTACCACACATTTCTCTTCTTACCCCATGTTTTTCTCTTCTTACCCCACGTTTTACCCTCAGTTTTAGCGAGTTCTGAAAATATGGGGTAAGGAGAAAACTTCGGGTTTGCACCTTGTGAGGAAAAATCTACTGCGGAAAGTTTTATAATGAGCAGTTTTAAAAATGTCAGGGCGGGGAATGTCACTACTGCGGAAATGGGCTTAATTACTATTACAGCAGTTTTGAATAAAGTTTTGGTCCCCCCAAAGCTTTCACACTTTAGGCAGATGCATGATGTCATTTCCAGCAGGCCTAGAGCAGTGTTCCCTCTAATCTGAGTTAGTGTGAGCTAGCTCACAATTTTTTAGACTCTGGCTCACACGTTTTTGTCTTAGCTTAGGAAAAATGCCCCCAGAACAAACTAATTTCTGCAGTAGTTCACAACTTTAATGCTAGTAGTTCATGAAGCAGAATGCTTGCTCACAAGACCCCACAGTTTAGAGGGGGAGCGTTGGCCTAGAGAGATTAAGTTCAGATACCTATTACATAATCATAAATCTATGGCAAGGCAGGCTGGCCTGATCTCCTCAGATCTAATGAAATGAAGCAGGGTTGATCCTGATGAAGGGGAGACCCCTGAATAATTAATGAATAACTCTATAAAATACTAAAAGAGGGGGGAAGTGAATCAGATAATGTGTAAGAGGCGAGTATTCAGCCCATGGGCTGTATGTTGGACACCCCTGTGTTATACTCAGCCTACAGAATTGCAAAGGAAAAAGTGAGAAATCTGAACAGGGCAAAAGATGCCAAAGTTATAGGAAAATGCTGTGTATGAAGAAGCCTTCAGAGAGGGCGACGCGGAAGATGGCGGACGCTTTAAGCGGCAGCTCCCGGCTCACAGTCCCTTCCCGCTTCTCCTGCTCCCGTTCCCAACTATTTCTTTCACCTGGCATGGGCAAACGAACTGCAGGGAACACCAAGGCAGCCAAGAAAACTCCTGCGAAAGCCACACCGAAGCAGCAGGTACTAAACTTTCTTCCAACGAGCCCCGGGCCCTTACCTCTCTCTGAAATGGAGTCCAGCCCTTCCCCCGGCCCTGCTCAGGAAGAGGGCTCTTTATTAACAACTCAAACATTTCAAGCGGCGATTTCATGCTTGGAGGACTCAATAGGGGTCACAATGGGGGAGAAGATCAGCAAAGCTATTACCCCCTTACAATTAGAACTAAAAAAAATTAATGAAACGCTTTCAGCAGTCACTCAAACTGCAGACTCAGCGCTGGAAATGGCTACGGTGGCCCACGAGGCTGTACAAGCCCTGCAAAGCTCAGACCTATGGCTCCATGAGAAGGTGCTTTACCTGGATAACAGATTAAGGGCTGCTAACCTGAAATTTAGAGGCCTGCCAGAACAGGCGGAAGAGAACCAGGAGGTAAAAATCTTCATTGCCTCATGGCTTGCTTCAGCCCTCCACCTCCAAGATGGAGTCGCCCCTCTTATTGATTCTGCCTACCATCTGGGGGCATTACAGCCCAAGTCAAAAGACTTTTCAAGAGACATACTCGCCATGGTTCCAGACTCCAGGACCAGAACCCTGATTTCACAGAGAGCCCGATTTGAAGAGGGTCTACTCTACAAGGAAAAAAAGATCCTGGTTCTAGCTGATCTTTCACCGGAAACCCTGCAGCATAGAAAAGAAATGAAGCCGATTCTAAACTCACTATTTGAACACAAAATACGCTTCCGCTGGGCTTCTCCTATCCAGATACTGGTTTAGGGTGACCATAATGTCTGAAGGCCAGCCAGGGACACCTGGGGGGGGGGGAGGTAGGGGTGCGCGCGCGCGAAGCGCCCGCGCCGCCGGAAACAGGAAGTGACGTCACTTCCGGTGACGTCACTTCCGGTGACGTCATGCCACCGCCGGAAGCAGGAAGTGACACCACTTCCTGTGACATCATTTCCCCGCGTCACCTGCCGGAAACGGGAAGTGACATCACTTCCTCTGACATCACTTCCCCCAAATGACATCATTTCCCCCAAATGCCACTGCCGGAAACAGGAAGTGACTTCACAGCACTTCCTGTGACGTCCCCCAAAATCCCCCAAATATCACCGCCGGAAACAATTTTGTTCTCAAATCCTGTATATACTTCATCAGTATATGGGATAAGGCACTTTCTCAACTGTGCTGCATAATGCAGCCTATTTATTTTGTCCTGTTTGCTCTGTTGGCTCTATCTGCGCCACCTTCATCACTTTCGGGGTGTGGATCCCCCAGTGGGGTGGTCTCCCGACTCCCTCCGCCGGCTGTTTCTGATAGCCCTGCGCCCCCTCATTCATTTGATATGTGTCCCGTGCGGGTGCCACCCTCCCGCCGGGAGATGCCGCAAAATGAGCCCCCTTGAGGCTTATGGCGGCAGGGCTCGGGGGAAGCGAGCTAGACTGCTGTTCTTTTGAGGGGTTATAGAGTGTTTCGAGCCCGTCCCTGTGGCATCGGTCTCATCATTGTGGGACCCAGGGGGCCAGCGCAGCGGCCCGCCGAAGCAGCCTGTCACTAATAACACAGGTCGAGATGCAGGACAAGAACCCGGAAGTGACCGACAGGCTGCTTCAGCAGGCCGCTGCGCCGGCCCCCTGGGCCCTACAATGATGGGACCGATGCCACAGGGACGGGCTCGAAACACTCTATAACCCCTCAAAAGAACAGCAGTCTAGCTCGCTTCCCCCGAGCCCTGCCGCCATAAGCCTCAAGGGGGCTCATTTTGCGGCATCTCCCGGCGGGAGGGTGGCACCCGCACGGGACACATATCAAATGAAAGAGGGGGCGCAGGGCTATCAGAAACAGCCGGCGGAGGGAGTCGGGAGACCACCCCACTGGGGGATCCGCACCCCGAAAGTGATGAAGGTGGCGCAGATAGAGCCAACAGAGCAAACAGGACAAAATAAATAGGCTGCATTATGCAGCACAGTTGAGAAAGTGCCTTATCCCATATACTGATGAAGTAAATACAGGATCTGAGAACAAAATTGCACCAGAAGACACAAACACAAAGCTCCCTTACACTGAATCAGTGCTTGGGTCCACCAAAGTCAGTATTGTCCACTCCAGTCACAAACACAAAGCTCCCTTACACTGAATCAGTGCTTGGGTCCACCAAAGTCAGTATTGTCACATAAGAACATAAGAGAAGCCATGTTGGATCAGGCCAATGGCCCATCCAGTCCAACACTCTGCGTCACATAAGAACATAACAGAAGCCCTGTTGGATCAGGCCAGTGGCCCATCCAGTCCAACACTCTGCATCACATAAGAACATAAGAGAAGCCCTGTTGGATCAGGCCAGTGGCCCATCCAGTCCAACACTCTGCGTCACATAAGAACATAAGAGAAGCCCTGTTGGATCAGGCCAGTGGCCCATCCAGTCCAACACTCTGCATCACATAAGAACATAACAGAAGCCCTGTTGGATCAGGCCAGTGGCCCATCCAGTCCAACACTCTGCGTCACATAAGAACATAAGAGAAGCCCTGTTGGATCAGGCCAGTGGCCCATCTAGTCCAACACTCTGCGTCACATAAGAACATAACAGAAGCCCTGTTGGATCAGGCCAGTGGCCCCTCCAGTCCAACACTCTGTGTTACATAAAAATATAAGAGAAGCCCTGTTGCATCAGGCCAGTGGCCCCTCCAGTCCAACACTCTGTGTCACATAAGAACATAAGGAGGGAGGGAAGGGAAGGGAAGGGAAGGGAAGGGAAGGGAAGGGAAGGGAAGGGAAGGGAAGGGAAGGGGGAAGGGAGGAAGGAAGGAAGGAAGGAAGGAAGGAAGGAAGGAAGGAAGGAAGGAAGGAAGGAAGGAAGGAAGGAAGGGGGAGGGAGGGAAGGAAGGAAGGAAGGGGGGAGGGAGGGAGGGAAGGAAGGGAGGAGGGAGGGAAGGAAGGAAGGGAGTGAGGGAAGGAAGGGAGGGAAGGAAGGAAGAAAGGAAGGGAGGGAGGAGGGAGGGAAGGAAGGGAAGGGAGGGAAGGAAGGAAGGAAGGAAGGAAGGAAGGAAGGAAGGAAGGAAGGAAGGAAGGAAGGAAGGAAGGAAGGAAGGAAGGGGGAGGGAGGGAGGGAAGGAAGGAAGGGGGGAGGGAGGGAGGGAAGGAAGGAAGGAAGAAAGGAAGGAAGGGAGGAGGGAGGGAAGGAAGGAAGGGAGGGAGGGAAGGAAGGAAGGAAGGAAGGAAGGAAGGAAGGAAGGAAGGGGGAGGGAGGGAGGGAAGGAAGGGGGAGGGAGGGAGGGAAGGAAGGAAGGGGGGAGGGAGGGAAGGAAGGAAGGAAGAAAGGAAGGGAGGAGGGAGGGAAGGAAGGAAGGGAAGGGAGTGAGGGAAGGAAGGGAGGGAAGGAAGGGAGGGAGGAGGGAGGGAAGGAAGGAAGGCCGCCCCCCCCGCTTTCGGCCCCCTTACCTGATTCCAGGGCGGCATCCAGCGGCGGCGGCGGGGAGTCCTGCGGCAGCGGCCTCGCGGCGAGGGAGGGAGGGAGCTGCCGGCGCTGGCCTCTGGAGGCCTCCAGGGACCAGCGCCGGGCCTCTCCGCTACCGGCGCTGGCCTCTGGAGGCCTCCAGGGACCAGCGCCGGCTGCTCCGCGGCTTCCCCGCGGCCTCCGCTGGTCCCTGGAGGCCCTCCAGGGACCAGCGGAGGCCGCGGCGAGGCCTTCGCTGGCCGGCGCTGGTCCCGGAAGGCCTTCCAGAGGCTCTGGAAGGCCTTCCGGGACCAGCGCCGGGTGCTCCGCGGCTTCCCCGCGGCCTCCGCTGGTCCCTGGAGGCCCTCCAGAGACTCTGGAGGGCCTCCAGGGACCAGCGGAGGCCGCGGGGAAGCCTTCGCTGGCCGGCGCTGGTCCCGGAAGGCCTTCCAGAGCCTCTGGAAGGCCTTCCGGGACCAGCGCCGGGTGCCCCGCGGCCTCCCCGCGGCCTCCGCTGGTCCCTGGAGGCCCTCCAGAGATGTCATTTCAGTCTTTCTTGGGAATGTCAAAAATCAAATTGTCACCTAGCTGCCCTTCTTGAGTGGGCATACAGAATTGATTTGCTTAATGATGATGGTCTGTCTCCTTCAGATTTTAAAATAATAATAATAATAAAAACTTTCAGAGACTGAAAGGGGGGGATGAAGGGGAGACCCCTGAATAATTAATGAATAACTCTATAAAATAATAAATGAAAATATACTCTTGTGTTTAAAGAGCAAAAAGGGCGTCTGATGTAATATTGAAGAAGTTGCAATGTGATAAGAACCCAGCCAGGCCTTCAGTGGGTGTGAGTCACAGATGTGTATTGGTGACAGACACTCCTATAAGGAAACTCCTTGTTGAATAAAGATAAGCAGACATACTAGAATACCAGGGGGAAAAGGGGAGGGGGGAAGTGAATCAGATAATATGTATGGGACCAGGCTGAAGGCTCGCTTTTGCTTAAAGCTGATGGTTTGAAAAGTGTACGGGGTTCATTATTTTTGGGAGCCTTGATGCTCAAATGAACCTTGCTATTGGTGCCAAATAGTAAAATACCTCGTTTTCAATCAGTGTGTGCGCCTCGTTTATTCCCCTGCTACACTGGTTAGTACTTGGATGGGAGACCCTCAAAAAAGTCCAGGATTGCTAGGCAGAGGCCGGCAATCCCAGACAATATCAAACCATCACCGACATAGACGTTTTCCACAACCACCACTGTAACAGATAGATTTAGATAAGAGTAGCTCTGGAAGGGATTGCACTGTAATGGATCCAGCTGCCCTACCATGTAGAAACAGCGTCTTTTTTCATGGTTGTGTGTTTCCTACCCAAAATTCTATCTGCTTTCTCCATCCTATGAATGATTTGTGTAAAGCCTTAAACTGTTACAATCATTATCCTTGTTTGTTACTTATTGTGGCCTCCAGTTGGAGCTACTTGCTATACTACACCTTTATGATAGTTTTTAAATACGTTCCAAGTATTTTGAGGAGTTTTTACCTTCTAACATAAAGTGTGCTGTCAAGGTGCAACTGACTGACCCCCATGAAGTTCCATCTCAGGCGGCTTTCAAGGTGATAGATGAACCGAGATGAGTTGCGCAAAGCAGCCACAGTCTTCTTTGGTGGTCTCCCATCCAATTACTATCCAAGGCTGCTTAGCTTCCAAGATCTGATAACATCAGACTAGGCTGGGCCATTAGGGCTGCTACAAGGTCTTTTTAACTTTCTATCAAATCCCTTCTAGATTGCAAAAACTTCACTTTGGACATCAAGTGTGACCTTGTTGGACTTTCTGAGTATCTTCCTGCCTTCTATTGAATTTGATCAAACCAAGCCAAATCGGTTCAACTCTGGGTGCATCTAGTATTTGGACACATCTCCAGATTAAGTCCAGGATATTCCACCCCTCTAATTGGTTCTGTGTAGATGGCACCATTGAACTGGTTCAAAATGCAGCAGCTGTCAAGCATGCGGGTTCAATGACGTTTATTGATAAACCGATACTTTGGCTCAAGCTGTCAAGTCTGCTTAAAACTCTGGTCAAGTCTGTGCCTAACATTGGCTCAGGAGAGAAGCATCCTGGGTAAAGCCAAACTGTATTCCATTGCTGCTAGCTTGAGCTCTCCTTACCCCCTCCTTTTCTTTGTTATGTAGTACTGCTTTGAAATGGGAATATGTGAACGGTTTATCTGAGCCTTCTCAGGCCTGGCACTGGGGGACGTTGGAGCCAGAGACGCTCAAGGCCAAAACGGGCCTGAGAACGAAGTAGTAACATCATTGTGTGAATGTGCCCTGCATAGTACCCCTACCTCAAGAATCCCTTTGAAGTATACCTTATATGATTGTATTCTACTGCTGGATCTTTAGTCTTTCAATCTCAACGTAGTCGAGAACAATGATATCAATAAACTAGTTATTTTGTTTCAACAAAGACTTGTTATTGAATCTGCCGACTTGACACAAGCCTTGGCTTGAGAAGAATGAAACCAATACATTGATACACAAGTTTTAAGATACACTTCAAAGGGATTCCTACGGGGAGGGGAAGCAGGGGAGCATTCACACATAGAATATAAAAACTACATACCGTACATTCCCAGGGCGTTATCAGGCACTCGGCCTTGCATTGCCCAGATGGTGCTTCCTCCTGCAGGAGGATTCATGGGAAGGTGCTGATTGCTTTGTTCCCTGTAATTAGCAGTCATAAAACAAAGAGGAGCCAGGCAAAGATAATAAACTAGCAGCATTTGGTTCTGTATGATCTTACCTGCTTTTGTCAGACCATAAACCCATCAGTTATTGATCAGAATTAGCCATGCTTGACATACTGCCCCCCTTAAACTGAACCCCTCGGTCTTTGAGGGAATTTTCTGTGAAATTTAGTGACCAAAACTGGGGCCAATACATCTTTTTGTGCCACCCATTCATTTTCACTGGAAGGAAAGTGTTTCCATTTGATTAAGTAATACAATGTCCCCTGTTTGACTTTTGAATCCAGGATCTCCTGGACCTCATGGTGACTCTGATTCCCAATCTGGATAGGTTGCAGAGCTGTCGGTCGAGGGTGCCAAAGAGAAGCACCGGGGTCCCTTCAGAGCAGAATGCAATGGAAGACAGGGTGTACTTTACTAAACATTTTAGGCAATTCCAATTCTACAGTTACCTTATTGATCACCCGTTTGATCTTAAAGGGCCCTAAATATCGATAAGCCAATTTCTTGGAGGGATGATTCAGGGGCAACGAACACCAAATCCCCCACATTGAAGTCTCAGGCGGGCACATGAGACTTGTCATACTGTTTTTTGTACACCTCTTTTGCAGACTCCAAATTCTCTTAAATCCCCTTCCAACCCAACCCTCGCTCAGTTTTCCCCACCACTGCTCAAATGAGCTGGGCTCCTTTAACTGCACTCCCCCTGGCAGCGTTGGAATGGGTTTTCCTTCGTATCCGCTTACGGTTTGGAAGGGGGAGGTTTTGGTGGAGCTGTGCACACTGTTGTTGTAACCGTATTCAGCGAAGGGGAGGAGATCCACCCAATTTGATTGTTGGTGGTTTATGTAGCACCGCAGGTATTGCTCCAGTAAGGCATTTACGCGTTCCGTCTGTCCGTCTGAGGGTGAGGGTGGTAGGCGGAACTCAAGCCTTGCTCCATTCCTAACAATTTACAAAACTCCCGCCAGAAGTTGGCAACGAACTGCGGGCCCCGGTCGCTAATTACCTTGTCCGGGAATGAGTGGAGTTTAACAACATGGTTAAAAAACAAATAGGCTAGCTTTTTAGCCGTGGGTAATTGTGCACAAGGAATGAAATGGGCTTGTTTTGAGAATGTGTCTACTACCACCAGAATTACTGACTTGCCATGTGATGGCGGTAGCTCCACAATGAAATCCATTGAGACTACCGATCAGGGTCTGGTAGCTGTCTCTAGTGGTTTTAACAGTCCGGATGGCTTCCCCCCCCCCCTTTTCGCCATTATGCATATGGGGCAGGAGAATACAAACTCGGATACATCTTTCTTTAGGGAGGACCCCCAGAATTGCCTACTAATTAGATGGAGCATCTTCATATACCCAAAATGCCCGGCCAGTTTGTTTGAGTGGCAAAATTGTAGGACTTCCACCCTCATATTTTTGGGGACGTACAGCTTCTCCCCCCTATACCACAACCCATCCTCTTTCTTCTGAATTTCCCCTGGTCGATCGTCGCCTTCCTTTTCTGTCTCCAAAGCCATCCTTTCGGTCCCCCACCCCTCCAGTTTACGTTTGGTCTGGGACCGGGTTGTCACCCCCGCAGCTACTTGGGAGGGAGAGACTAGGGAATCTACTACCTCCTCCCTTTGACTGTTGTGCTGGGGCAGGTGGGAGAGCGTGTCAGCCAAGAAATTCTTGGTTCCGGGAATATGCTTCAGCACAAAGTCGAACTTGGAGAAAAACCCCGCCCACCTGATCTGTTTTTCGCTCAGTTTCCTCCTGCCAGTGAGAGCCTTGAGGTTCTTATGGTCCGTCCATATCTCAAATGGAATTTTGCCCCCCTCTAACCACGACCGCCAGGTTTTCAAAGCATAAGTTATAGCAAACGCCTCTTTATCCCACACCGACCAGTTCCTTTGTTCGGCCGAGAACTTTTTGGAAATATATACGCAAGGTCTCAGCCTCCCTTCCTCGTCTTTCTGCATGAGAATGGCTCCTACGGCCACGTTGGAGGCATCGCATTGCACAATGAAGGGCCGCAACTCATTGGGGTGGCTCAGGACCGGCTCGCTAGTAAACAGCCGTTTGAGTTTGTCAAACGCCTCTTGGCATTTTGGTGTCCAATTTCACCAGGGCCCTGGGTGCTTTGCCTCAGGCCCCTTCCCCTTCGTTTTTAACAACTCTGTGAGGGGGAGCATAATCTGGGCGAACCCCGCAATGAAGTTTCTGTAGAAATTTGCGAACCCCTACGTGTCTTCGAGGGGGCCCAATCCAATACGGCTTGTACCTTGGCCGGGTCCATAGCCAGCCCCTGTGCGGACACCCAAAACCCCAGGTAATCTAGCTCGGTCTTATGGAACTCACACTTGGACAGTTTGGCATATAACTTATGCTCCAGTAGGGTGCACAATACCTCCCTCACCAATTTTACATGGGACTTTTCATCCTGTGAGTAAATAATGATGTCACCAAGGTACCACTACCCCCTTGAACAAAAATTTTCATAGCACATCATTGATAAAATTCATGAACACCCCCGGTGCGCCCTGTAGTCCAAACGGCATTACTAAATACTCAAATTGTCCCATGGGAGTATTAAAAGCCGTCTTCCATTCATCCCCCTCCTTTATGTGCACTCTAAAGTACGCATGCCTTAAGTCCAGTTTGGTGAAAATCTTTCCTTCGGACACCGTGCTCAACAAGTCTTTGATGAGGAGGATGGGATAGGCATTGGAGGTTGAAATCCTGTTAATCCCATGAAAATTCGTACAAAGCCTAAGCGAGCCGTCCTTTTTTTTCCTAAACAAAACTGGGGCGGCGTGGGGGGCCGTCACCAGTCTGATAAAACCCCGTTTCAAGTTCCGGTCTGGAAATTTTCATAGCTCCACTTTCTCTGCCCACCCCATAGAGTACAGCTTAGCTTTAGGCAGTGACTGCCCTGGTATTAATTCGATAGCGCAGTCAGTGCTCCTGTGAGGGGGCAGTTCGTCCGCTCCCTGCTTACTAAACACCCCCATCAAGTCCCGATATGCCTTAGGAATGTCTGGGACCTCCTCCATTGTCAAACAGACCTTCTCCTTTGTGGGAGGGGGCTGTGGCCTCCATTCCAGATTCCAAAGATGGGTTTCAAACTTTATGGTTTGATCCCCCCACCGGATGCTTGGTTCATGTTTAGCCAACCACCCCACTCCCAGAACTACATCATAAGAGCAGGAGGGAGTGATTACAAACGTCTCTTGTGTCAAGTCTGCAGATTCAATAACGAGTCAATGTAGATACAAAGAACTAGTTTATTTATGCTGGTTACTTGCGGCCTTGGCCAGAGCTTGAAAAGACTGAAGACCGTATAATAGATACATTGCATATAAGGAACACTTCAAAGGGATTCCTATGGGCTGGGGAATCTAGCAAAGGGAACATTCACACATAGATGTTACTAATACATTCTCATGTTGATTAGAGGCCCACGGCCTTGGTACTCCCAGGCTTCCTGTCTCCCCCGATCCTGAGCTGAGAAGGTTCAGATAAGATTTTTTGCACATCACCATTTCAAAGCAGGGACACTCTCTATGGAAGGGAGGGGGGAACAGGGGAGAGTTAGCTAGTAGCATTTGGTTACACTTTGGTTCTACCCAGCATGCTCTTTGAGTGAGCCAGAGTTAAAGCCAGACTTGACATCTTGGTCCCAATGCCCTTTGATCCCCATGGGCACCAACTGAGTCTCCAGCACGCAGGGCTCTCCCCGCATCACTGACCCATCCATCTGTTCGAATTGTATGGGAAAGGGCAGAGCCGTGGTGGCCAACCCCAAGGCGTCCACCAACTTGGGAGTGATTAAGTCCTGATTGTATCCTGAATCAATCAGGGCTCTCACCTGCACAAATCTTTTGAGTTTACTGTTCAGCAGTTCCACTGGTACAAAATACAGCGACCCCGTTACTCTCACCCTGAGTGGTGCCGGTTCCTCCGCGGCCTGCTGGTTGGCACCCTTTAGAGCAGTTCGTCCTTGTTTCCCGACGGTTCATCCATCCACACTAGCTCACTCAGCTCGTCCGCGATGAGAGTGTCATCCTCCGGCTCCCCGGCGGTTGCAGTGCTGCCTTTCGCCGCTTCCTTAGGGCGGCCTGGTGTTTTCTTTGGCACTGGGGTGCCCGGCTTGGGTGCACTTGGGGGTGCCCGAGGGGGGTTAGGGCAATTGCTGGCCAGATGGTTGGGGTCCCCACATCGAAAACACTTTTGGGACCCTGCAGCCTTCCTGCCACCGCCTCCTTGGGCTTTCTTCACCTCCAGCTGGGCACCCGTCTTTGGATCTTGGCTCCCCTTGCCGCTTTGCTGCATGGCCACTCATTTCCTGTTGGTCTCAACCTCCCCAGCCAGTTGGATCTATCCCACCAGTGTGGCAGGTCTGGCCTGGGTAACGGCCCAATCCAGTATGTCCGCATTCAGCCCTCTGGTGAAGTGCTTGATCTTCATCAACTCACTCCACCCTCTCACCTTCGCAGCGTTGGCCCGAAACTCCACAGCGCACTCTCTAATTGACTTCGATCCTTGCTGCATGTCCCGCAGGGCCACCAAAGCCTGGATCTCTAGGAGGGGGTCCTCGTACTGGGCCATCAGAGCCTGGAGGAACATAGCAACATAGTCCAGTTCCGGGCTCATGGCTTCGTACAGACTCACATACCATCTCTTGGCAGCCCTCTTCAGTTTCGATCCCAAGTAGTCCACTCGACTAAATTAATCGGGGAATGTGTTCCCCCAGTAATGCATGTAGCTGTTAGCCTGGATCGTGAAGTACTCCACTTCCTCTGGGTCCCCATCGCACGTGGCATCCAGCTCTCGCACACGGCCCCCTTCCCTTGGCGCCGGGTATGCTGCTGGTCTAGGTGCCGGCCCCGCAGGTGGTGGAGCAGCCGGTGCCCCCGGGGCTGCCAGGCCGGAGGTGGTGGTTGAACTCTCTGGGGTGCGGGCAGTCCCAGGGATCAGGTGATCTCCCTGGTGATCTCCCCCGCCATCCGAGTGGTCATCGCCTGCATCTCGTCCCGCAGTCCCTTGGCCACAGTCTCCACTTCTTTGCGGACCATTGCTCAGAACTCGCGGGCCACCTCATCTTCCTCCTCCTTTGGGGCCGGGGCCTCTGGATCGGGATCTCCGTCTGGTAGGGGAACGACCACCATGGTATTAATCTCCTCCGGCTCCATCGGTCCCGGGTTGCCGGCCCCTTCATTGGCCATCTTTACTCGGTGCATGTGTCGGGTTAGGATGGCTTCTTTCCGCACCGGTGCCTCATCCATCATGGTGGTGGAGGTCCGCGGCTGCCACTGCCGGGGTGTGACCAGGAGCTGCTGGATCTGGAGGGGCGAGCTTGCTGCTCTCTGGGTGTCCAGTACTTGCCATGGTACGGGCGCCCCATCTTCAAGATAGGGAAGCTCACTGCCTCCTGGAATCTTTTCAGCCATTCGGTTACAAAGTAGCCAGGGCGGTTACGCTTCAAAAAGGATTCTTCTCAAAATGTCAAGCATGCGGGTTCAATGACGAGTCGAGGTTGCTACAAAGACTACATTTATTGATAAACCGATACTTTGGCTCAAGCCTTGGCTTGAGAAGAATGAAACCAATACATTGATACACAAGTTTTAAGATACACTTCAAAGGAATTCCTATGGGGAGGGGAAGCAGGGGAGCGTTCACACATAGAATATCAAAACTACATACATTCCCAGGGAGTTCTCAGGCACTCGGCCTTGCATTGCCCAGATGGCGCTTCCTCCCGCAGGAGGATTCATGGGAAGGTGCTGATTGCTTTGTTCCCTGTAATTAGCAGTCATAAAACAAAGGAGCCAGGCAAAGATAATAAATTAGCAGCATTTGGTTCTATATGATCTTACCCAGGCCTGCTTTTGTCAGACCATAAACACATCAGTTATTGATCAGAATTAGCCATGCTTGACAGCAGCAAGGTATCAGGTGTTATTTGCAAGCAACATATTTCATCAAGGCATTGCTAGCTGCCTGTTTATTTTTGAGATCAATTCGTGGTGTTGGTATTGACCTTCAAAGCTCTACATTGTTTGGGATCAGGTATATTAAGGACGACCTGATCCTGGATCAGCGTGCACTAATGTTGTATTACTTCTTTCAGGGTCTTTTTGTTGGGGTGCCTCAACAAAAATGACTATTGCTTTGATGCACTGACAGAATTGCTGGGGCTTGGCTGTGCTTACACCTGGCCCCACTGAGGAAATTCCCTACACTTGGAAATGGCCACTCCGTCCCTGTCTTGACCCCTTTGCCAGGTGTCCAGCCCATCTGTCTTCTGTGGCTAAACTTGGTTTTGTTTTTTATTTTTCTGGGGTTTTTAATCACAGCTGTGTTCCTTTTTGACTTTAATTTACAGTGGCTGATAGTGTCTTATAATATCTACTGGCATTTTGTACTGTCTTTTACAATCCTAAACCAAGTTATACTCTTCTAGAGCCACTGGCTTTGGGGCCCTTAGAAGGGTGTGACTCAGTTTAGGATTTTGCTGTCTGTTTTTTAACATGTTTCATGGAACCTGCAGTTTTAATGATCTCTGAAGTGGATTGCCAACTGCTGTTTTAGGGTTGATGTGTTCTTATATTAATTTTGTATGTTGGAAAGTACCTTGAATATTTTTTTAGGGAAGTGGAGGTATATAAATATAACAAATGGGTATAAAGAATATGCTATTTACACATCTATATACCAGTATAGAGAAAAAGGCAGAACAGTGGGACCAAAATG
This sequence comes from Heteronotia binoei, assembly GCF_032191835.1. Taxonomy (NCBI): domain Eukaryota; kingdom Metazoa; phylum Chordata; class Lepidosauria; order Squamata; family Gekkonidae; genus Heteronotia; species Heteronotia binoei. Next base: position 29,362,661 of record NC_083237.1, read on the forward strand.
CCATGAAAAGCAAAAGATCTATATCTATTTTTTTTAGTCTTGCCCACGTCTTCTCTTTACTACAGCCTTTGTCTCAGGTGACTTGCAAGTCCCAGCTCACAGCAGTAGCGTGGATTTGCAAGTCACCCTAATCCTCAGCATAACATTTTTTGGCGGTCAAAGGAGACATCCTCCTTTTCTTCACCAGTAGAAAAACTGGTTGGATGGACCTAGCCCATAGACTGTCTCTGAAAATCTCCAGAGTTCACCCTCCAAAGCTGCCATTTCATCCTCTGGAGAGCAGCTGAAATTTTGAGAGAGTGCCTGGGCCCACCTGATGGCATCTACCCCGCCCCCCCGCTTTTATTTAAAGTGTTTCTGAGGGTAGCCATGTTGGTCTGTGGTAAAACAGTTAGATTCAGGTCCAGTAGCACCTTTTGTTGTTGTTCGGTTGCACAGTTGAGTCCGACTCTTTGCGACCCCATGGACAAAGTCACGCCAGGCCCTCCTTTGTTCCACCATCCTCCGTTGTCTGCTCAAATCTATGTTAGTTACATCAATAACGCTGTCCAGTCATCTCATCTTTTGCCATCCCCTTCTTCTTTTGCCTTCTGTCTTTCCCAGGATAAGGATCTTCTCTAGTGAGTGCGCCCTTCTCATTTGGTGGCCAAAATATTTCAGCTTCAGCATCTGACCTTCCAGGGAACAGTCAAGGTTGATTTCCCTTAGGACTGACTGATTTGATCTTCTTGCAGTCCAAGGGACTCTCAAGATTCTTCTCCAGCACCACAGCTCAAAAGCATCTATTCTTCTGCGCTCGGCCTTCCTTATGGTCCAACTCTCACAGCCCTACATTACTACTGAGAATACCATCGTTTTGACTATACGGACTTTTGTTGGCAGGGTGATGTATCTACTTTTTATTATACTGCCCAGGTTTGCCATAGCTGTCCTCCCAATGAGAAAACGTCTTTTAATTTCATGGCTACAGTCACCATCTGCAGTGATCTTGGATCCCAGGAATGTGAAGTCTGTCACTACTTCCATGTCTTCCCCTTCCAAGGAGTGATGGGGCTGGATGCCGTGATCTTAGTTTTTTTGATGTTATTTCAAACTTACTTTTGTGCTCTCCTCTTTCACCCTCAGACAATAAGAATTCCAGGGTATAAGCTTTTGAGAGTCAAACCTCAGTGCTCTAAAGAGCAAGGCCCTATGAGGCTGGCTTTGGGCAGCCCCACTGAGGGAGAGAGGCTACTGAATTGTACCCGAAGTGGTGGTGGCAGCAGCAAAGTGGGGGCAAAATAGTATCTACTCTTGCAGCACATGTTTACCATTGGAGTTCACTACAGATATGCACTTTAGGTTGGAATTAAGGAGAGTCTGCCAGAGTTTTGAGCATTTTATTATCATCAGTGTGCCAATAATAGAATCCTTTTATTCCTTGCAGCTACTGACTTTGACACTGATTTTGATCCCTTCCCCTCATTTGTGGGTTTCTGTGATCCAGCTCCTTCCCCTTTCTCATATATATTCTCAGCTTCATTTAAACATAAAACTGACCATGGAACTTTGTCATTTTTAAACAGGACGCACATTACAACGGCAAACCAAATCCTACCAATAAACTGTAACGAAACAATCCCAGATTGCGATTGGCACCTCCTACGTAGCGGTGCATTAATAGAAGAGGTGTCTAAGCCATTGGTAGAGATGGTTCCTTCTGTATGAGTGACAACAAAAGTTCCGAATAAGGTTTGAGCAATTTTTTGTTTGCCAATGAAATCAGTCAGTGGAAGGCGCTATAAAGCTAAAGTCCTGTAAACAGCTCCTGAGTGACGTCGAACCCCTCCCAATAGGATTTGACCTTGGCTGTGGACTAACTGATAATCAATTGCTACGAAAGGCAGCTCTCAGTGAGGTTCATGTCTGCCAATAAATATCTCGAACCGTTTTACGATTCGCCCATTTTGTAATTGACGCAGCAATCTGCCAATAAGAGAGCGGAGGACACTTTCGTGAGTTTCTATGTTATTAGTGACCGTCGAAGTGCCCAATAGGGATTAAAAACCATTTTGTAGGCGGCCCTTTGCTCTTAAATGACGTCCCTCTCTATTTGGTTTTACTGGCAGCGATACATCTTTTGAAGATCTCCATGTTATATTCCTACAGCATAGGCCTGGATCTGGGGAATTCTGTCTTCACTCTGCGCCAGCGAAGTTTCTCCTTCAGAATATGCAGCAAGTCCTTCCTTTGTCACATTCCCCTCATAGTAAATGAGGTTGAATAACGAGTTTGAATGCGAACGCTCTTCTTTGATTGCCACGTCAAGCAACCAATCGCTGTTATATTCGGAGACGTGGGCATGGAAATGAGACCAACGTCAGTGGAAAAGACGGAGACCTTTATTTTGACCGACGTTTTAATGGGCCAACGGACCTTAATTTCGGACGCAAAGCCCGCCTTATCTGCTTCAACTGGTCTTCCTGCACCAACGGCGTTCTAAAATTAATGGCCGAGCGGGCGGTACCCGAAGCTCTGATTGACGTCTCTGCCCTTCCCATTGGATTTCCCAATTGCTGAAAAGAGGTCGGCGCGTGCCGCGAGGGGACCCCTGCCTTCCTATTGACGTTGGGCCAATGGCCATTGAATGTTGCTGATGACCGACAGAGCCGGACTGCCAATGAAAACACGGAGACCGGGGTTTCTTCACCTCGTCCCACCCCTTCTGTTTTGAGTGACGTCGGCGCCGCCCAATGGGCTCTCATGTCCCTTCCCTCCGCTGAACGAGGCTGGGGGTTGTCGGGCGAGCGGCTCTCTCTTTCTGTGTCTCATTCGCAAGATGGCGGAGGCTGCAAACTGCATCATGGAGGTGAGGGATTGTGGGAAGGGGTGGCGGCCGCCTCCGGGGAAGGGGAGAGCTCGTGACCCGGTCCAGTGCCCCCTACATACCCCATAGAATCCCCTACCTGGCCCACCGTCGAGCCATGAGGATATGTGGGGGGTGTTGTTTGCCTGAGACCCCCCTTCCTCCCCACCCCCCCCGAATGCGGGTGGCTTCTGTTGGCCCCCAGTGAGGACCCCCCTCTCTTCGTCCCTTTATCCCAGACAACGAGCTTTCCCTACTGAGTTCCTCTTCGCTGCCCTATAGAACCCACACCTCCCGCCACACGCTTTCTTTCTCCATCCCATAAGGAGCTGTTCCTTTCCTCTGCCCGCCTCGGAGTCTTCCTTCCCCCGTTCGTTATTACTCTCATGAGAAGACCTAATAACCCCCATGAGTCGGAAATGCCCTTCCTCGGATTTATGTTTAAGTGGGAGGAGAGATTGTGAAAACGTCTGATGTTAAGATACCTAATTTCGCCTATTTTAACATCGCTATTAACACTGCCTTTATAAAAAGTGCAATGGTTTTCTGTAGCTTTGGGGGTTCCCTCCACCATACATAGCAGCCCTCAGTAGTCTTCTTTCCGGTGTCGTCTTATTGCATCCCAATAGGATCCCCCCTACGATGCAGTTCTTTATCTCTCCCCCCCCCCCATTGAATTTCCTTTCTCCTCATGGTAGCCGCATGGCACGCCTTGCCCCCTAGGGTCCCGCCCACTCTGTCCCCCGGAGCTCCGCCTCCGCCATCCTTGCAAGAATATGCCGGCTTCCATAGGAGTCTTTCTCCCTGTAGAATCTTCTCTTTACAGCTCCCCCACTCCACGCTAACAAGAGACGAGTCTCGTCTTGCAAGAGATTTTGTGAACGTCTGAAGTTGCCTTGTTGGTTCCTCTAGTTCGGTATTGTTTGCTCGGACTGGTAGGAAGGAAGCTTTCCCAACCAACTAACGTCCGAGATCCTTTCTCTGGTCCTGACCCTGGGATATTGTCTGCATGGGACATATGAGCCGTAGCTGCCCACAAATTCTCTAGTTACTTGGGTAGGAACCCCCCCCCCCCCCGGTCCCAGGGCTGTTGCCTCCAGGAATGTTTCCCTTCCCCATAAGTGAACCCCCGTGCCTAGGCTGAATTAACTATTTTCAACACAGAATTCTTTGCTCCCTCGAATTCCTGTCTTTGGCGGTCTCTACAACAGAGCCTTTAATGGTACACATCACCAAAAGAAGCTCATTCCACACAACCCCTGCCTCTTGATCAAGGCCATCTATTAGGTGCTTTCTCCTCAGAATTATCAAGCACTTCCACTTCTCACAGTTCTCAGCCTTGCAGTGGGGGACTGTCTCACCTTGCCTGCAACTCCTGGATTATTTTTCTGATTTTGCATAATTTTTGTGTGCCCAGCCCTAAATTCAAACTCCAGACAGTCCTTTCAGATACTGTATCTTACCTTTACAAAGCTTGGAGTGATGACGGGGTGGGTGGGCAGGATTACTCCTTCAGAAGAGTTTATCTGTGAGGAAAATGGTTGCCCATAGGTTGTTGCAAGCAGGTTGGGTGAGATTTGATTTTTTTTAGGATGGAAGGCGTTGCTCTACTATGGTCTCTGTAAGGGGCAGATGTTCGTGGGGGATTTTTCTGTGGCTTTGAAGGGTGATAATTAGCTTTCAAATGGGTCATGTTGTGATGTGGTTGGGAAGGTGGTCTGGGGTTTGCTGGAAGGACAAAGAGGGGGAAGAAGAATAGGGTGACTTCATCTTGAGAGAGTTCAACATGTAAATTGGGGTCAAATTTGGAAGAAAGCCTCAGTAGGTGAGGATAGGAGAATTCCCTTGGAAGGAGGGGGTGAGTTGGAAGGGCATATAGAGGGAGCTGTATGGGGTTGCAGAGAATCATGGGAAGTTTCCAAGGATAGGAAATTGGTTTGTGTCTGTCCCTGTCCCCTTTCACTACATGGCTGAAGCATCCAGTGTCGGGACAGAGTGCCCTCTGACTATCACAGATTTCCTAACTGAGATAGTTTATAGGGGTGGGATGGGTGGCTATACATTTGCTGGTTTCTCTTGTCTTTAGTAAAAAACAAAAAAATCCCAACAAGATTCATGTAGCAATTTAAAGACGTAGGGTTTTATTTTAACATAAACTATGCTGGAATAAATATTTTTTAAAATATGCCATTACACTCTGGTAAATATTTGCTGCAGCACACAGACTGCTCCTCTGAAATTGGTTATAGGTATCCCTGGGGGCTGGGAGGCAAATTGCCCTTCACCTTGATACGTCTGCTCCCAAAGCCCATCTCATAAGCACATTCAAAGACAGTTGCCCCTTTCCCTTGCTTGGGACATTGTAGATGTGGAGGATCTGGCTTTTGCCCCTTTGGCAAAGGGAGGATGATCTGCTAGCATGTTATTTCCAGCAGTTTGGGAGGAGATGTCCTGCCGTTATGCTGTTGAATCCACTAGGTTCAGTAGTAGCATGTGATGCTGATCTCTGTCTCTCTTTACATTAGAAAAATCCAATGAAAGGATTCAAAAAGGCCTTGTGTGAAAGTAAATGCACATGTTTCAAATGATTGTTGAAAGTAGTGGGAGTGATAATGAACGGTAGTGAACAGGGTAAACAGAACATATGGGGAATAAGTGGAATGCCCAGCTCCTTCTCTCACTTGAGAGCTATTTCCCTCACTCCTACCTATATCATTTATCATTCTGGATTCTAAATACTTGTTTTAAGCATGGCCCTGAGGTCTTGCTTAATAGTCCTCAATGAAAATGATTTGTTAGCCCATGTGTTGACCCTTTTCATCATCTGGAGGGGAGGGGTGTAAGTGGCAGAGAGAGAAAGAGTGCGGGCGTGCTGTCACTCTAGGTGTGAGCAGCTTGGCAGGGCTCTCTGTAGCCTGGCATAGCAGCCTTGGAGCCATTCAGCTGACTTTTCTATTCCCAGCATGAGATTGTGATAATCCCATAAGAAGTCTTTTTTGGGACCAGAGGCGACCTTGTTTCATGTGTACTTGTGCTGAACTTGTCATGTTAGTGATGTGGCCACAATAGAAAGTGCATAGATAATTTTTTTAGGGGGGTGGTATTTACACATGAGGGAGCAGCCAGCAAAGACCACCACTCCTTTTCATCTGCCTTTATCGCCATGAGAATCCCAAGAAATGGTATCACCCCCCCCCTCCCAGCACCAAGCTGGAAAGATCTGGTCTTTCAAGTAATTTGTGGCAAGCATGGTAGGAGCTTGCCTTTGTTACCCCCACCCTGCTTTGCAGTCTCATCCCTGTGACCTTGGGCGCCTGCTGACTCCCCATCCCCCTTACAACATCCAGTCTCCGGCTCAGTGCCCGTTGAGCTTTGAATTGACCTTATTTCCCTTGTTACTCTCTCTCTCCTAGAATTTTGTAACCACGCTGGCTAATGGGATGAGCCTGCAGACTCCGCTAGAAGATGTAAATATCCTTTGAGTTCATGCGGGCTAGACTAATGCCCAGCCCAGGGCGTGGGTGAGGCACTCTAGCCCTGGCCAAATTTGTTCTTGTTTTGTCACCAGCTTGGCTCCATAAGCCCCTTCTGTTCTTTGCATTTGTCCCTTGCTAAAAATGCTTCTGTAATTGCTCCCCTGCTCTCATAGCTTGATTAGAACTGTTACTCTTCTCCATAGCCATCAGGGTTCTCCTATCACCTGCTATGGTGTAGATTACAGCCATATTGTTTGTTCTCCCCTTCACCCCCTTAGTCTGAATTCTTGACTGTTCCAATTTGTTTTTTGAACAACTTCTGGTCTACCAAAGTGTACTAACAAGAAATAGTTCCCTAGCTCCTTGCTTGATACTCCATCTGGTTGGCCAAATAATGTGAGATGTCAGAGATGAGCTAAGCTGTGATTAAATGTGGACTTGAGATATCTGATTTGCCCAAATTGAGTGCAGAATCAGATTGTGGTGGCTTATTTAAAATAATTCATTCTTACTCTAATGTGATCTCTGTGCTTGTGCCCTTTCCAGGATTGGTTTCCCTCTGATAATTAGGCCTCTATAGGGCTTTAGTGCAAAATCCTAGGGGTTCTTTTTGAGGGTGGTAGTGGTGGGAGAAGTCATATGTTCAGTGCTTAGTGAGAGCTTGAGGGTCTCTGAACCCTTTTGGTGGGTGGATAAGAGACAAAAAAGGGGAACCAGTCTGGAGATATTGGCAATACCCAGAGAAATAGGGTGGCCACTGGGGTTGCCATCAGGCTTGGAGGAAAATTTCCTGTCTTTTTAATAGAGGCTTATTGTATGGGAATGAGGTTGAAATTTCTGAAGGCATGGAGATAAACATTCCATTAAGAGGCCAGGACATTTTTTCTCCAGGTCTGTTGGCAACCCTATGGGCTCCAGATAGTCCAGGAATTTATTTCTGCCCACAGCTTCCATTTCCGGTGTGCTGGACACTTCAGTGCTTCGCAAGCCATCTCTGGTCCTAATACATTTCCCAATTTTAGTCTGCAATTCTCTAAATGGCGCAATCAGAATCAAGAATATAAAATTAAAGTGAAAATTTTCTGTAACACAAAGAGATTGCATATTTTTCTGCCCAAAAAGTGTGGCAAAGCTGGTTCCACTGAAATTAGGTGTTTCTCCATGTATTAAAGCATTGCAACTGCAAGGGGGCTGTTGACATGTGTATTCATGGGAAATAAGTGTATGGTGGGGTGGTTGAGGTTGCCGGCTTAGGCAAGGCTGTGAGTGGGTGACTTGCCCTGGGCTGGGGGCTGAAGAGTTGGTGGCACTGGGTGGTAATCAGCTGTCTTTTCCTTAACTATCCTTCAGCTCCCCACTCCTGGGGACAGGCAGGGGGTAGAGCAGTGCAGGAGGTAGGCCTACTCCACACAGCCTGTCCCCTTTCCCTGGTGGTGGGGTGAGAGTAATAGGAGTGCAGAGCCAATGCTTGTTAGCTGGATTCACAGAGCTGAGGCTAACAAACTTTGATATGTATCAACAGGGAAATAACTTCCATTCTGGCCATTGGTGGTGGAGGATTTGAACCCAGTATTGTATGTTAGAAAAATCCACTACTCAGTCAGATTTGATTATTAAGGATCCTGTCTGCAAGTGGAGCAGAATGGGGTTGTAGAGTAGACCCTTACTGCTTTGTACTGTGGGGCGCATCCAATGTTTAATGCTCCCCCATGTAAAAGTTCCTGCACATTGCAAGTGGGGAGAATTGGTACATTGAGGAGGAAAAGCTAGCCCTTCATGAGCTGTTAGTTTCCCAGTGACAGGAAGTGATTGCTGGGATCTTTGATAAATGTGGTCCCTCACCTGCAACCTGAAGACAGGGATAGTCCAGATTATCACTTCGTTCTGCTGCATATATAGATCAAGCTTGGGCTCTTAAGACTCAGCAGCCCTCCAGACTACGTGTGGGACTGAGAGCGGTGGGTCCAGTAGGCTCCCCCACATACAGAACTGAGAGAGAAAACCTCAAGCATCTCAGTGCACTGTTGCATCTAAAGGTCGCTGTAAGGATCACTGTGCATGGGAAGTGCGTTGAACATTCTGTGAATTCTAATTGTGATAAAGAATCCCAACTGGTAAGATCCAGTCTGAATAGAAAAAGTCTTGCATCCTTGAATATAACCTCCCTTCCTGTCAGACATTTAGACGTGAGAGTTTTTAAAAAACTTTGTGCGGGGCTGGCTTTCAAAAAGACCACGATGAAGATTATTCAGGTCCCTATAATTTTTTTTCTAAATGTTTCCTCTTGTTCCTGATTTCAGCATTTATAAAGATGCAGAAGTGGATTTATGGAAGAAGGGAATCCTGACAGTTAATAGGCTTATCAGCAAAAGTGCCTATTAGTGTATTTGTGGATAGGAAGCTCAGGAGGTTGATCTTGGAGTTCAGCTCAGGAGGTTGATCTTGGAGCAGAAGCCTCTGTTCCCTCTCCCTTTCAGATCTGAGGAATTAGGCCCTAGTCCATGAAAGTTTGAGACAGAACAAAGCCACAAGACCCTGTTTCAAGCACTCACAGGGGGCAGTCTCCCATAGATTGCTGCAGCAGATTAGCTCTGAACTTTTGAAATGATAGATGCTTTACAAGTAGGAGTCTGACAGTGGGCTGCAGCTGTTTCATCTGTCAGGATGAGATCTTGGTAATCTTTTAAGAAAAGGCTGGCAAAAGCAGAGTAGACCTTTTTGTGATCTTCAAGCTTGTCTTGCTCAAGGAAGCCTTTTGGGCAGGGTCTATAGTCCAGCACTAGGGCAGAACCCATGCTGGATCTGTCAGAATTCCTGGGTTCAGTCTTTTTATCTCTGGTTTAAAGGGATCAGGGCCGATGTGGCTGACAGAGGCTGTAGTGACCTTGGAGCACTGTTGCTTTCCAGAGTAGACATTGCTGGGTGAGGGGCACCAGTGAGATAAGATGGACCTTCTATTCACAAGCAGGGTGGTTCGTTCTTCCATCTGTGAAGCAACCTTTGGATGGAAGTCAGTCTGGCATATTTTAGGGTTATTATTTGTCCTCAAGTTAAAATCTACAGGGCAATACGAGGAAGCCTGAACACATGAAAGCAGGAGTTTGTACTCCAGCTAGTGAGGAATTATTGAGTTTTATTGATGCTAATGACTTTCCATTGGGACAGAGGCAGGAAGAGAACAAAGAAGCTGATCGAGGCCCATAGCCAGAAATTTTTCTGTGGGGGGGCACCAGTGAGGTGTGTGATATCACTGACTGACGTCTTAAAAATAAAATAAATAAGACCTGCACATACATTCACTCTTATAAAGTCCAGACGGCTTTCCCACCACCTCCATGCCCACACCTCTCCACACAAAGGCTTGTGCCAACAAGGTAGCGAGCTGAGCGGATAGGCAAGGAGTTGCTGGATTCAGGCACCAAGGAATCATGTGACATCACATGAGTCTTCTGTGACTCATCACATGAGTCTTCTGTGCAGGTGCCCCGCAGAGAGGCCTGACTGATCCACCTGCTCCTTGCCCACTCGTCTTGCTGGCCTTTGGGGTGGGTAGGTAGACTTTATTGGAGCAATTGAATGCAGTTGGCTCCCAGACAAACTGGCTTTTTGGTGGGGGGTGAGGCATGTGGGGCAGGAGTGGGGAAAGCTGGCCAATAGGGGGCACCGCCTGCAGTCACCGCCCCGGCTGCAACCCTGAGCTGATCTGAACCAGGGAAGAAGAAAAGGATGGCTTATATGGATTGTGTTTTGTTGGTTTTCAGTTTGTGAGTCTCTGCTCAGCAGCTAGTCATGTCAGAGGGTTTTAGTTGTTTCTGTAACACTAAGAGCATGAGTACTGACATCAGTGTACCAAGTGCTTCACAAGTTTCCTAAGTGCACACCTGGAAGAGATCCAAGGGGCTTGAGAGCCAGTCTTGTGTAAAGGTTAGGAGGTCAAGGAGGCCCAGGTTCCTATGGAGGATAAGCTGTTTTAGGTTCCCACTGGGATGAAAGGCATGGCATAAATTAAGCAAATAATAAAATAAATTTTAAATATAAGGTAAATCTATGGAGAGGTAAAGGTAAGAAAAAAAAATCAAAGTAACAATTATAACTTTTTAAAATTTGATTTTTCCTCCAAGGAGCTCACATGATTCTCTCTCTCTTCCCCCTTGTTCTTGCATCAACTCTCAGAGCAGGACTGCCCAGGGTCACCCAGTGAGCTTTTAGGTAGAGTGGGAATTTGAATCTGGAACTCCCAGGTAGTAATCCACTGCCACTACATCACATTCTCTGACACATGAGCAATTGCAGATAATTTCAGTTAAGGCTGATGATTTAGGGCCAGTGTTAGACACGAAGCTGTGTTCTAAGACTCTACTCAATGTAACTTTAAATTGCTTTATAATATCAATAATGTTCAAATATGCATATTAAGATGATAAATAGAAATACACTAAATATATTATCCCAAAAGTCCCACACAGTTTATGAATAGGAAATGTAAGACTGAGAGATTTTATCCGAGATCTTGAATTGTATGAGCTATGCCAGTGTGAATTCCATTATTGGGTTCTTGTTAAGCAAAAATTTGATGTAAGAGGAAAATCTTTCCCTGAAGAATACCAGCCTGAGGTAGGGCTTTGTTCCTGAAATGTGTGTCTACCCAGAAGTCATGTAGTACCACATATTGCATTTACTCCATTTGGATATGTTAAGATTATCTCTTTAAAATTGAATTGCATATTGCACTTATCCCTTTTGGAAGCGTTATTGCTTTTTCTTCTTGAGAAATTTGCACATGACAACGGAGTCTTTTCAATAATTGCTTCATAGGATTACTCCCATTCAGACGTCCTTTACTCTTAGAAGATTTCCTATTTATTATGTGGGACTTTGGGGATAATATATTTAATGTATTTCTGTCATCTTAGTATGCATATTTGAACATGGATATTATAAAGCAATTTAAAGTTATGTTGTGTAGCATCTTAGAACACAGACTTTGGTTATTACCCCTGCAAACTGCAGCAGATCTGAGTGCTGCAACTGCGGTTCCATCCATAGTCCTCTCAGGAGGGCCAGATTTGACCCAGGAGCACACAGTTGCTGACCCTGCAATTCACCAGTGCAGGTTGTAAATTGTCTCTCACCTGGTGATTAGGGCAGGGGCTGAGGCTGAGCAATATTGAGTAAATGCTTTATACCATTTCACTTGGTCTAAGGCAGCTTCATAAGTTCATACTTCTGTGGCAGGAAGTATTGATCAATGCCCTATATGCAGTCCCTGGAATCTCCACTTAAAGTGTCTGATATAGCCAGTGATAAAGACTTTTGCTTGAGGTCCTGTCAAGTCACTGCCAGTGGTAGCCAGTATTGAAGTAGATGAACCTAGTGGTCAGCATAAGGCAGATTCAGATGTTATTGTGGTATATGTTTCCACTAAGGAAACTTACCAAGTTTGATTTCTTTTCTTAGCAACATCTCTGGACTCCTCCCCCCCCCCCCAGCCTGTGACAACAGATGCATTGTAGCTGTTGCAACACCTAGTTGTAGTAAAAGGAGACAGAGAGCAATAGTTGGTTTTCAAGAGGGTATTCAAGCTTCCTCCCTCTATTTCTGTACCAGAGTAAAAACCTACCGTAATTGAACTAAGGCTAAATTCATCTATTAAAAAAACTATGAATTTCACAGGCTTGTTTGGGCTTGAAGATGATGAGAAAGGATAATTTTTTTAAAGCACACTAATTACTAATTGAGCTACATATATGATGAGTAGTAATCATGGAAATAAAGCTGAAGGTCTTCTTGTTCTTGAGCTTCACAAAGATATGCTCAGAAGCAGTTTGGGACCTCTTTTGTCATATCCGCTTCCGTCTCTTCCCAGGTCTCGTGCACCCAGCCAGAAAGCAGCGGAAAGCCAACAGCAGAGGAGATGACCTCCAAGGATTACTATTTTGACTCCTATGCTCATTTCGGCATTCATGAGGTGAGGGAGGGGTTATAAAGGGTCTCCTTGCTGCTGATCCAGTGTTGCCTGTGGGAGGGGTGGTGGGAAGCAGGAGCTGTAAGCTCTGCTCACTGGTATTCCTGCCCTTTGCTCCCCTGAATAGGAGATGCTGAAAGATGAGGTGCGCACGCTGACCTACAGAAATTCCATGTTTCACAACCGGCACCTCTTCAAAGACAAAGTGGTCCTGGACGTTGGCAGCGGGACAGGGATCCTCTGCATGTTTGCGGCCAAGGCTGGTGCCAAAAGGGTCATTGGGGTGAGTGGTGAAGCCTCCTTTGTGTGCATGTGTGTATTGGTCTCTGTTCCTGATGGGTGGTAGGTTGACTTGGGGTCTGTGAAAACACTTAGAAAATTGTAGAGGGGTGTGTGGGTGGGTGTGAAGTTCTGACTAAAGTAGCTCAGTTTTGCAACCAGAAAATTCTGCTGTGGGTACAGTAATGCATATTGAGCAAGAGAGTTAGGTTGCATTCCTTGCTCAGTTTCCATCTAATCCCCAAATCAGAATTTGGACATACCAAATCAGAGCACTGGTTCTCTTAGCTGTTCTTCAGGACCTTGAGCAGAGAAGAGTCTCTTCCAGAACTCTTGGCCACCTGCTGAGCCCACATTGAGCAACCGCTCCTTCCCTAACAATATGAGCAAACAGAGCTGCCATATACTATGATGGACCATTCTGATCCTTCTTGCTCAGTATTGTCTGCTGGAGTAAAGGCGCTTAATTACTTGAGTGAAATAGTATTTGGCAAAGGAGGGACCTGTGAGTAGACTTCTTGCTGGATGAATAAGCAGACTAGCAGAAACATGGGGGGAATACAGTGTCAAAAACAGAAGAAAATCACCAATACCACTTTAGGGCCCCAACCTGGTGGAACTTTCTGCCGGAAGACACTAGGGCCCTGTGGGACCTTTTACAATTCCGCAGGGCCTGTAAAACAGAGATATACCACCAGGCTTTTGCTTGAGGACAGCTATGGTTATCGGACTGGCACCCCCCCCCCTCCTCCTTCCACTTAAAGGGGGGACTGCTCCCAATACCTAGAAAGCAGAATAACAGCACATTGGAAAGAATGTCCATTGGGTTGCAATCGCTTTTCATCAGTTTTACTGATTTTATGTGTATTTTTGTTCTAAATCGCCTAGAGCCCGGCATTGGCCGGGATGAGGCAATTAATAAATGTATTAAATAATAATATGCTATATAATTCAAATAAAGACTATTACAAACTATGTCTCATGTAGTAATTATTCCAGTAGTTCTTTTTATACCATAAAGGTATACAACACAATAACATCAGCCCATACAATTGGTAACGAACTCTCCTTTAAAAAAAAAGATAGAAAAGTTTATTGAAACTTTGCAAAACATACAGAACAAGTACATTTGCAAGAAAAACACTTGCAATATGTAGTCATAAATAATCAAATACACAAAGAAAAATAAATACACATATGGAGACAAATTACGGTATATGAAGTAATCTAAGGTGGGGTGAAATAATGTAAGATACCACAAATCCAAACTAGGAGCAACCTAAACGAAGAACACTACAGCAACGCAATACCGAACAACATGGGGCAGGGGTTCAGAGAATTTTGGAACCAAAGGTTTGAAATATACAAGGAGATAAATAAAGACTAAAAATATACCTAAATATAAGGAGGCAAAATAGAAACTATACTATACCAAAGGAAACTAAAAGCAATGGATAAACTATAAGCTATGACTAATCGTGTCTGCTCCTGTGTCATGTCGTAACAAACTCTCCTGATGTAGCTGACACTCAATGTAGCTATGTCTTCTGATCCAGATACATTGGGAGAGTTCCTTACCAGTTGTGTGGGCTGGTGGTCATTGACATTATTGTGTTGTGTAACTTTATGGTATAAAAAGAACTATGGGAATAATTACTCTAAGAGACATTATAGTTTGTAACAGTCTTTACTGGTGTCCCGCCCAGCCCGGGCGAGGACTGCGTGAGGGGGACCCCCCGGTGCCTGCCAGCCGTTCCCGGCCCCCGGCGCCGCCCCGAGAGCCTCCCACACCTTCCCAAGCCCCCGCAGCGGCCCCACCCCTCACCTGGGCTGACGGGGTGCCAACAGCCGCTCGAACGACGCCTCTCAGCCGACGAGCCCGCCTCCGGGTCCGAGGAGCCTGGCCAGAGCGAGACATCGGGCAGCAGGAGGGAGAAGCTGAGCCCAGCGCTGGGCAGAGAGGAGGAGAGCCGACTGGCCCGTGGTGGCGAGAGACGCCACACCCCAGCACGCTGCAGCGGTCCAGGACACCCGAGGCACGCTCAGGCAGCCCTGCCCCGGCTCGCCTCTCCCGGGCGTCTGGGGCTTTGAAGGGGGGAGGAGCCAGAGAGGGGCAGAACCCAGGAAGGGGGAGGATTGGGACGGGAGGATAAAAGGAGAGGGGGGCAGGAGGTCGGGGAGGAAGCTGGCTGGTGCTTATTGAGGGACAGGAGCCACAGCACAGCCAGGAGGGGAACGGGGCCTGTGGTGAAGTAACCTGGCTCCCACCCCCTGTTTCTGAGACCTCCGGGGAACGCCCCAGAGTGCCCGGGAGGGGCGACGGCGGCACCGGGAGACCGGGAGGGGTGCCCAGGGCGTGACAACTGGAATTGTTTAACATATAGTGGTTTTGGTGGTTTGCTTTGGATGAGTAAGAACAAACAGGAAGGAAAGCTTTACTCTTGCATGTGGCTGCAGCAGGTGTGCACCAGAGAAGCCAGGCCCATGTAATGGCAGCTAAAATGCTGCAGTGGACAGAATATTGAACTAAGAACTGGGGGACTCAGGTCTGAATCCTCTCCCATGGTAGCTTGCTGCATGACCTTGGGCGCACATTCTCAGTCTAACAAGTCTCGCAGGATTGTTGTGATGCTACAGCGGAGAAGAGGAGAAATTTTGTAAGGTGCTTTGAGTCCCTGTTGGGAAGGAAGGTGGGGTATAAATAAAGTAAATGAGTAATGGTTAGAGTTTGGCTTGAGCCAGGGAGACTTGGGTTCTAACTCCTGTTCTGCCATGAAGTTCACTAGATGATCTTGGCTTAATTGTTCTCTGTCTAGTCTGCCTCATGGAATTCTGAAGATTAAATGGGAAGGAAAGGGGAGAATGTTCCATATTGTTGCCTTGAACTTTTTGTAGTCATGATGGGACAAAAAAAAAAATCTAAATCAGATCTTTTTCTCTCAACAGATTGAATGCTCCAGCATATCTGACTATGCTGTCAAAATAGTCAAAGCCAACAAACTCGACCATGGTGAGCATCTGCTTTCCTCACACTACCAGTTATCTCTCTCCTTCTGCATCATTTGCCCTTAGAAGAGCCATTTCCCTCTAGAGTCTCTTCTCTCTTAAGCAGAGTCAAGGATAAAATTTCCACAGAGTCCTGTGACTTTTATCTGAATTGTGCAAAGGAAGGCTTTCATGCCTGTCATCTTGCACTGGTAGCGATTGCTCTGATCAGGCCAGAGGACCCCTCTGGGTTGTTCTCTTGTTGAACCGTCCTTGCATGTCCATTCTGTGCTTGAATGATTTTATTTTCTGTATCCCAAAGTGGTGTCTATCATCAAGGGCAAGGTGGAGGAGGTGGAGCTGCCTGTGGAGAAAGTGGACATAATCATCAGCGAGTGGATGGGCTATTGCCTCTTCTACGAGTCCATGCTCAACACCGTTATTTACGCTCGTGACAAGTGGCTGGTGAGTTCCCCCTCCTTTGTCCTTTTCCCACTAGCAACTCCTGGATTCAGTCTTTCTTGACAAGGAGAAAGGTCTGCATATTTCCATATACTGATAATGGGCCAAAGAGGGCCCGCCTTGTTTACAGAGAAGTCACATGGCAGTGGAATAAGTTGCTGTCTTGGTCAAAGGAGGAGTGGACAGATGCTGTTTTGTAATCAAGGATTGCAATTGAATCAGTTGGACAAAAAACAATCAAAATTCCCTGTCTAGTGTTGACAACTAATAAACTGGCCTCACCCCTCTATGGATGAAAGTTGCACACAGACCAAGTAAGGCGTCTCTGCCTACTTGGTGACTCTTCAGATGTGCAGAAAAATGACTTTGTAAGTTATTCAAAAGAAGAAAAATCTCCACAGCAGCCTGAGTATGCTCTAGGAAGCTCAAAATGTTGAGAACAGTCAAGTCAGTTGAAGTGAAAAGGAGATGGGGCAGAAGAAATCAGGGCTACCATCCTTATTATCCTAACTGCTTTTAAAACTGATAATGAAACATGGTGTATTGCAATATGATGTTTCAGCCATTCACCATTCCAAAAAGCAGTTCCTCTGTGGTTTATGAGTTCTCTAGTACTTCATAGAGGCCTTTAGTCTCTATGAATGGGACCTCAATGTCCAGAGGCAGTATGATTCTGAGCATACTGGGGGGCTAATGGAAGGGCCAATGCCTTTGTTTCCAGTTTGTGGGTTTCCTGGGGCATCTGGCTGGGAAGAAATGCTGGGTTAAATGACCCAGTAGGTCTGCTGCACTGTTAATTGGCTACCTGAGAAACCATGCTTAGCTGAGATGGAGCCTCTCCATCATAGAACAAAATGGGTCAGATGACGATCGATGTCACTTCCTGTGGGGATGCTCTGAGCTGGCACTGAACTCAACTCCATACAATAGTTCAGAGTGGTACTGTGGTAGTTCTGGCACTGTCTTGTCTTCACATGAACAAATGCAAATAGAGTGTAGGGTCATTTTCTGTAGGAATTACAAGATTGGCTGTTCTTGGAGTTGCATAGAGAGCTCACAATGAAGTGTACTGGAGTAAGTTGGTTTGCAGCTGGCCAATGTAAAGAGTTGTTGTGCATCTTCCTCTTTTATGTAGTTTCACCTTTTGAACAACTGCTGCACTCCAAAGGTGTACCATGTTGTCATTTTAAAAGCTCATTTATGAATTTGGATTCCCCCCCATTATTTTAAATCCAAGTAAAGTTTGAATGGAGGCATTCTCATCCCAGTATTTTACTCCTTACAGTCAAGTGCTACAGCCTCCTCTCTGTTTGGGTAGCAAGACTTGGGTGGCACTGGCTGAAATGTCGGTTTTGGCAGAGAAAAGGGCTGCTTGACACTTCAAAGAAGCCTGTTGGATGTAACACTTCTGTCTCCTTTTTGTGTCCCAGACTCCTGATGGGCTCATCTTCCCAGACCGCGCTACTCTATATATCACAGCGATTGAAGACAGGCAGTACAAAGACTACAAGATCCACTGTAAGTAGCAGGGGGTTCCACACTGGTTTGCTATGTGGAAGGTGAGGCTCAAGAATCAGCAAGAATTTCCACCACGAGGCTCTTTAACAAAGAGCTGCTTCCCACTCTCAGGGGAAATAGATGACAGCAGGGACTGTGTAACTTCAGGCAGAGAATCAGATTCCTTGGCAGGCGCACACATCAGTTCTTTGGTAAACAGATTGATTTGGAAAGGCGGAAAGCTAGAAGACCTCTACTGTTGCCCAGTTCTGTTGGGCTACAAAGTTGTTGGCTGGTTTCCCTTCTTTTTCCTCCTGTTGAATGTATGATCTACAGTCAGTGGTGGGGATGGTTGGTGGCCCTAATTTGGTAGAAAGGCAGGATATAAATGTTGTAAACAAAATAGTTAGCCAGTAAATCTAGCACCCCCCCCCCCCCGCCCCCGGTCTGAATCTGTACCTCTTAACTGCAGGGTGGGAGAACGTGTATGGCTTTGACATGTCCTGCATCAAAGATGTGGCGATCAAAGAGCCTTTGGTGGATGTCGTTGATCCGAAACAGTTGGTCACCAATGCTTGCCTCATCAAGGTATGGCTGACAGTGGTGTTTTCTCTTTCTGGTGCTGTCCTCAGTTGCTGCTGCTGCTGCTAAACACAAGTCATGCAAAAAATAGTTTCTGTATTGGTCACACCCTCTCGTTCCAGTGCAGTATGCCTCCAGTACTGAGGTCATTCAAGGAGAGTAAGGTGTAGAGAGTCTTCCTGTGTCAATCTGGCTTTCATTGCCCCAAGCTGTCTGGATCTTTTATTGTTAGAAGTGTACCTGCCACAGTGGAGAACTTAGAAGAAAGATGGTGCTTTCTGGAAGGGCTTATAAACCACATCAACAAGGAGGAAGCTGGGTTTTTCTCACAATTTGCCTGGCCCTGCAATGGGTGGCTTGGATTCTTGCTTGCATTATTTGCTCAGCCACTCTCTCTCTGTGTCCGTATGTCATGATCTTAGGCCTAGTGCAGCCTACCTCTTGTGATCTTCTGAGGTGTACCTGTTCACTGGTAGATGATGCAGACCAAAGAGTAGCTTCAGCTTGCTCTTGGAGCTATATAATAGTGGAAGAGAGGGATGACAGTGAAAGTTCTAGTTTTTCAGTCCTGGGATAGTGGAAGGTTTTCAGTTAGTGACCTCACTGCCTTATGTGATTCACCCCTTCTTTCTCTTTTTGACCTGCAGGAGGTGGACATCTACACAGTGAAGGTGGAGGACCTCACCTTCACGTCACCCTTCTGTCTCCAGGTGAAGCGCAATGACTATATCCACGCCTTGGTAGCCTACTTCAACATAGAGTTCACCCGTTGCCACAAGCGCACTGGATTCTCCACCAGTAAGGAACAGACCCTTGGTTTGGGAAACTGATAGGGTGGTTGGAGCTTTAGGTCTGGAGCTCTTGTGTATTCTGGTGGAGAGGTAGAATTCAACTGGTAGCATCTTAGCACAGCAGAAACAGCAATTCATAAAGCAGTTGCCTTAAACTAGCTGGTGAATGCAGTGTTATTAGCCAGTGCTTCTGGGAAGGGTACACTGTTAATGGGAAGGTATATTGCAGGACAGTGTCTGCAACCAAGAATTGGTCTGATTAGTAGTTATTATGCTGGGTTTTCTCTCATACTGGGAGTTCTTTGAGTTTTCAGCGGAAGGACAGTTTCAGGTGGGTAGCCACGCTTGTCTGTAGTAGTAAAACTAAATTCAAATTGCTGAAAACAACCTGAATTTCCCAGAGAGTAAGTTTTCATGAGTCAGAGCTCACTTGGTCAGATGCAATAATAAAACAAACTGACAGAGGAGCGGTTGTCATCATGGACTGTTCAGACTGTATTCAAGAAACCTGAACAACTTTGGTTCTACAGTTTGCCAAACTCCTTATCCTAGTACAACCCACTCAGTAATAGCAGAAAGATCTAAATGGGATTACAATGGAATGGCCTGCATAGCAGGAGGAAGTTTGCAAATGCTTGACTGCTTGAAATAAGGGCCCTGCAGCTCTTTTGTGAAGGGGCATCTTAAGAGCAGAGCAGGCTGGAGTTGAGCGTGCTCAATGTGTACTCCAGTAACCTTGCCTTGCTCTTTTCCTCGCAGGCCCCGAATCTCCCTACACCCATTGGAAGCAGACAGTTTTTTACATGGAGGACTACCTAACAGTGAAGACGGGAGAGGAGATATTTGGCACCATTGGCATGAAACCGAATGCCAAGAACAATGTAAGGAATTTGATTCTTAGTCTTCCCCTTGCTAATGAACCATCTCCTGACCTCAGTACCATCCTCTGCACTGAACCGAGGCGCTGGAACTGGCTTAAATCCTGTGTGTATTTACCAGTTTTCAGCAAGTCTGTTCTCTGAAAGAATAAAATTTGAATCTCGTGGCACCTTTAAGACCAACAAAGTTATTTAAGGTATAAGCTTTTTTATGATTCACACTTGAATCTATCTTTTCACTAAAGGAAATCTCGAGCCATCATATTAGTGTTTGTCATTGAATTATCTCCATAAGCTTCCCCCTCCCCCAATGATTAAAGCAACCAAGTAGCCTTTTTCAGTTAGTTGCCCAACTAAGTGGTGGCATCCCTTCTTGTGTTCACCTTGTCTAAGCAGGTGATTGCTATATTGGTCAGCTAAATAATGCCATGACCTGAAATGGCCCAGGCTAGCCTGATCTTACTGGGTCTTGGAAGCTCAGCATCGTCAACTATAGTTAGTACTTAGATGGGAGACCACCTCAGAGGTCCCAGATTGCTATGCAAAGGCAGGCAATGGTAAACCACCTCTGTTCACCTCCTGCCTTGAAAAACTGACAGTTGCTGTAAGTGGGCTGCAACTGGGTGGTACTTTCCACCACCAGATTATGCAGCCCAAACAAGTCCTTCCTGTTCTGCCCACTCAGTGGTTATCGTACATGAACACATACTCCTAAAACCAACTCTTCTAGTAGCAAGGAATAATAGTCCTCTCCACACCTGTATATCTGAAAATGGTTCTTGGGGAGTGCACAGGTCTGTTTGGGAAAGTGTCAGACAGTCCAGAGATGCTGTGAGTTGTAGAGAGACCGTTCTGAAGTCTTAGAAAGGGAGCTGGCCTCCATTGCTCTTACACCACTGATGTGTGTACAGCCACTAGTAAGAGTGAGCAGCACCAAGTATTATGGAGAGTGGTTGTGGTTCAGTTAGGAGAGCCTCTGCTTTGAATACAGAAAGTCCCAGGTTCAGTCCCTTGCATCTTCAGTTAAAAGGAATCAGGCATTAGATGACACAAAAGACCTTCGCCTGAGATCATGGAGAAGAGCTGTCACTCTGACTAGACAATACTGACCCTAATGGACTGACAGTTTAATTCACTAGAGGGCAGCTTCATGTGCATCTCACTCCAAACTGCTCAACAAGTTGGTACTAGCAGGTCTTAACACAAATTTAATTTACCAAATGTTGCATGTTGATTTTGCAAGTAACAAATCCAAACTCTGTCCCTCCAGTCCCTGAATTTAGCTACTTGATGGCCCAACCATTCTGTGACAGTGGCACAAAGTCCGTGGTGGCAGCAAGAGATGGGTTCAGATCAGAGGTGGTGGGTTCTAAGTGGTCTATGAAGAAGATGGTTGGGGATACCTGACTCTTGGGGGAGGGTCTGAAGGCACTTGGCCTCTCTACTTCTGCACAGATGAAGGGAAGTGTCCCCCAAGGGTGGGCTTTGCTGCTTACAAGGAAGTGTGTTCTGGGAAATGGAAGATGACCTTTTCAACAAGGAACCCTTTCTTCCCCCATGCAGCGAGACCTGGACTTCACCATCGACTTGGACTTCAAGGGCCAGCTGTGTGAGCTGTCGTGTTCCACGGATTATCGGATGCGTTAACCTGTCTGCCCTTCTGCTGTTTTCTTTTTTTCCTCCTCTCCTCCCTTCGACCTTCCTCACACCCAGAGCGTAACCCTCTCCTTTACCCTGTTCCGTTGGCATTTTCACTAATCCATTTCATCGTGTAGTTCCCTTTTTTGCTGCTGTTAAGCTGCAACTCTGGGCCAGCAAGGAAGAGGAGGGGCCAGTATTAGACGCTGGGAGGGGGAAGATAGCCAAGACCCCCTCCCCAACCAGATTGCCCCTCATTTTTTTCAATACCTTCCTCTCCCCCCCTCCCCAAGGAACTGAGTCGGTTAGCACAACTGAAAATGTGCACGTGTTTTTGTCCATCTGTTCATCCCAAGGTTGGAGCAGCGCCACATCCATCATGAAGTTTTATCTCGCTTGTTAAATCATTGTTGGTCTCCCCTGCCAAACTGATGCCCAGAATCTTTCTGCCTCCTACACAGTGCCCAGAGTAAACTCTGTCCCTCGCTGTCTCCTCCAGAGCAAATGTTGCTCAGTTTTTTTGGAGGGGGAGAAGAGAGTGCACGTGTCTGTTTAGCATTCAATCAGGGGTGTGAGAGAAGATGGGGAGTCCAAACAGGTTTTTATCAAGGGGTATTTGGAGGCAACATGCGTACATATATGTGTGGAAAAGGCATCTCTATTTTGTGGGTGTTTTTTTTCACTGACGATTTTGTACTTTCTTCCCCTCTCTTAAACTTCCTGTTTGGATTTGTGGGTATTTTTGGTTTCTTTTGTTTTTTTTTAAAAAACAAACAAAAAATCCCTTGGAAAGCTGACATTGTGTGACTGTTTCATAACTTATGGTTTTTATATGGTTACATTCATGAGGAATAAAAAAAATAAAAGAGGTTGAAACCATCCTGCTTTGCTCTGCTTCATAATACCTACTGATTGTGTGCCACTGCATCACCTAGCACAGCCACGGTGTGTACAGAAGACCGGCGTGGTTGGATGGCGCAGCTTCCTTACTCATGTTCCAGTATGCTGGGGTAGTCCAGAACCTTCTGAACCTGTAAACTGGAGCTGCATTTGTCCAAAGATTATTGAGGCAGATGTGTCTGTCTTCCATGCTATTCCTGTCTTGGACTAGCACAAACACTCTCACTCTTCTGGGGCAATGTTCCTCTTAGCTACTGGTGGAAGAAAGAGAAGAGTAGGGTTTTATACTCTGCTTTTCTCTACCTGAAGTTGTCTCAAAGCAGCATACAATCACTTCCCCTTTCTCTCCCCACCACAGGCAGCTTGAGAAATAGGTAGAGCTGAGAGAGTTCTGAGAGAACTGGGACTTGCCCAAGGTCACCCATCAGGCTTCATGTGGAGAGGAGGGGACTCAAACCTGGTTCTCCAGATTAGAGTCTGCCACTTAACACACCACACTGATGGAATGGGATAGAACACCATGGTTAAGCTTGACCCAAGGTTTGTTAAGCAGACTAGGTATTGTTTCAAGCACTGCCTGAGTGGGGCATGCTATTAACTGTGGTTGTCCCTTAGTTATGATGGGGGGGCGGGCAGCAGCCTCCTCAGCTGCTGTTGAGAAGGGACTTGTGTTGCTTTTGGGATGAGTGCGTTGAAGAACTGAGTGTTCTGGTTTTATGCTGGGTTAGCGTCAATACTCTAAGGCTAGTCTTGTGAGCAAAGTTCTGCTTCATGAGCTACAGGCAAGTTGTAAGCTACTGCATACATTAGTGTGGTCTGGGGCCATTTTTCCTGAGCTATGACAAAAATGTATGAGATGGAAGCTAAAAAACTTAGCTCACACTCAGCTTAGAGGAAATACTTTTGAGTGCCATTGTCAGGACTGTGCCAGAGTTCTTGAACTCACCCCACAAAGCAAGACCTACTGTGGTCCAATCACATAGTTTGGAGGTGGAATTGTGTGCCTAAAAGGGATTTTGTATGCCTATTTTATTTGTACCAGAATTTTTTTGAAAAAAGCTGTAGGTAATGGTGGGATCACTAGCTAGGGCCGGTTTCCTGGAAACCTAAGTAAATATTTTCTCCAGCTGTAAATGTGATATGGATTAGATTCCCCCAACAGGCTGCAAGAGAATTGCTACTGGAGTATGCGCAAACAGTGCTTCTCCCATTCCTTTGTATGTCATGTGACTCGGGCTTTTATGCAGGGGAATGTAAATTAAAATGTTGAATTGGTATTGCTGCTGGTTGTTGTTTATATTAGTTCCTGTAATGCAATGGTGTTCTCTGCTGCAGTCAACTTGGTTTTTTTTAGTGGCCAGCCTTGTTTCCTGTTTCCTAAAAGGAACTCACTTGCATCCCTTTTGTGTTAATTGGCTTGAAATTCTGAGGCTGCTACCAGAAAACATAATGAATTGAGCAAAAGTTGGTGGGCAAGATTTCTTTATCTGAATTAGGGACTGGATCCAGCCTGCTCTTCCTCTGGTGCAAAAGGGAGGCGGGAGGTGTCTACTTGGGCCACCAAGCAGGCTATGCTGGTGGGACTGTCTCTTCTCCTAAGTGCCCTGAAGAGTTCTACGCTCTGCTGAGCAACATCTGTTGGTTGTCCCTGACCCGAAAGACATCTGCTTAGCCTCAACCAGGGCCAGGGTGTTCTCTGTTCTGGCTCCAGCCTGGGGGACCATGCTCTCACTTGAGTTCAGGGCCCTGTGGGATATAGTGCAGTTCTACAGGACCTGCAAGACAGCTGTTCTGCCAGGCCTTTGGTAAGGCAGTGGACCTTGGACTCTCCTGCCCACAATGCCTGGATGAACTCCTCAAGAACCATCCTGGTATCTGCTGAATGGGCTCTATTGTCAGTTTGTCACGCCCCACGGCAGTGGGAAACATTAGTGGGTGCCAGAGATTGTTTTGTACTGTGTTTTTTAAAAAAATAACAGGTTATTTATTGTATTTATTGCATTGTTCTTTGATTGTTGTCACCTGTCCTGAGCCCGCTTGTGGGGAGGGTGAGATATAAATCCAATAATAATAATAATTAAAAAAAAGATAAAAGTGACTAGCATGAGCAAACCCCACATGTGGCAGACTTTAATGAGAGGAACTGCACAAGATTTAGTGTGGGGAGGGAAGCTGATTGAATTTAACTTTTGGTTGTGCCAACCGCAGAAGTAGAAAGCATGCTAAGCCCTGGGTCACGCATGGGACACAATTGTGGTCACAGCAGAAGCTTTTATGGCAGGCAGTCCAGAAAATCCAATTGTGATTCATTTACAAAGCAGTCCAGAACAGCCCCTTGCCAGAATAGGATGTACTTGGCGGTTCTTTGCAGAACATAGCAAATCCCAGACTTTGAATGGACTTGGCAGAGTCGCTACTGAGCTGTTGTACTGAGAATGCAAACGCCAGTTGTGGGGTTGCAGTGATACTGTATTCCCAGCAGCTTTGCATGGCCATGGCTGTGGTGTGTAGCATTTTTCAGTTAACTTTCCCAAGCAGCCTCGGAGCCGACAACTCAATGCAGTTTAAATATATTTGATGCACCATTACTTGTATTTTTCTTGTTTGTTCCTACTGCTTGGCGCTTCCACTCAGCCTGTGAAAAGTCTCCTCCACCCACTGCTAAACAGCCCCTCTCTAAACATGTAGGGAAGTTCCCTGTGGGGAAGAAAGTAAAATCTGTAACTTTCCTTTAGAAAGTTGGGGGAAAGCACATCACTGGCTATAGAGGAGGGAAAAAACAATGAGATGCAAAATCTTAAATCTGCAAAAAAAATTTTTTTAGCCCAGTGCATTTTATTTCAGGAGCAAAGACCTCACTAAGTTACTGACTTTATCGAAGGAGGCAGTGCTCTCAACGCATTTCACCAGAAAACCTGCATTCCCCTTATCAGTGCTGATGCAGTTATTTAAAGGGCTCATCAGATAAATGTCAGTGTTCAGAATCTGAAGTTTATTGTGAAAGGCACAGGTACCCTGAAAAGTATTCCTTTCCTAATGAATGAGTGCTGTTTTAAGCTGACATCCACATTCCAGAAAGCCAGTGTGGTGCAGTGGTTAAGAGTGGTGGACTCTAATCCAGAGAACTGAGCTTGATTCCCCCACCCTTCCATAAAGCCTGCTGGGTGACCTTGGGCCAGTCATAGTTCTCTTGGAACTCTGTCAGCCCCACCTGTCTCACAGGGTGTATGTGGTGGGGCAGGGAAGGGAAAGGTGATTGTGAGCCGCTTTGAGACTCCTTAGAGTACAGAAAAGGTAGGTATAAAAACAACTATTCTGCAATAGGCCTGCTTTGGTCCAGTACCAAGGTTGACAGCCACGTGTTCAGAATTTTATATATTAGAACAGGGTGGCCCGGGAGCCACATGTGGCTTTTTCACACGTGTGGCTCTCAAAGCCCCACCACCCCATCAGCCAATTTGGAGAAGGCATTTTTCTCTTGGGCAGCCCAATGCAGACATAAGTGGCTGGCAGCCGGCCGTGGCGTAACTGCCGCGCCGCTAGACGACTTCCTGAGGACTTCGGCAAGCTGGAGCGTGGAGAGAGGCATAGTTTGCCGTGAGGGAGACAGTCGCCATGGCAATGCTGCTGGCGTAGGGCAAGGGAGGCGGAGGCAGCTGGAGGGGAGGGCCAGTCCACCCCCCCCCCCCATTGGTCAGTCCTGGTGCATGCACCGTGGCTCATAACAGGGATGGGGAGAGACGGCCCCGGAGAGGCTGATAGCCATCTCCAACCCACCCCCAAACAGAGAATGGAGCCAATGATGGGTAGATCAAAGGCAAAGGAGAGACATCCCACCAACACGGGGAGGGAACAGGAGTGAGGCTGGGCATGCGCGCACAAGAAGCCTGGCTTGGTAGCGAGGCGGGGGTGGGGGCAGGACAGGCCCACATGGGACCATGGAGAAGCCGTCAATCCCCTCACACCCTCCTGCTGTCAGAGATTCTGCCAATGGCAAGCAGACAAGCAGGAAGTACCAAGTGCAGGAATTCGCTGTCAGACAGCAGCTGGAATATGTGTCTGGGAGTGAGCAGACCAGCAGCAGACACCCCACCCACCCAGAGACCCCGTGCTGCCCTGACGCCCCCTGCCATGTGCATGGAACACCTCCCCCGGGGGCTGCGGAACTCAAGAGTGCGAGTGAATCAGCCACAGAACTCTGAGTCCGCTTCATCAGCCCCCCCCCCCTTAGTACCCTCCACACAACAGCCCTGTGGGATTGGGTAGGCTGTCAGCCCAGGCAGGCTGAGGGTGCAGCACTCCCCTCCCCTGTCCAGCTACGCAGGGGGCAGCGTGGCAGCTCATAGACCATCCCCCCCCCCATAACCAAGTCTGTCCACCCTCCCAGGCATTCCCTTGGAGAGCCAATGACAGAGTGTGTGTGGGGGGGCTGCCCAGGGAACATGCAGCAGATGCCAAGCAGGACAGACAACAGAGGGCACAGCTCAGACTTTATTTTTCCAGAACAGAGTGCAACAGTCGCCATGGGCGGGGCTCCAGAGCGGTGGGCAGAAACAGCTGAGGGAGTGGGGGGGGCGGTGGAGCGACACATGCGGAAGCCTCTGTGTTGGAGTCCCACCTGCAAAACAGAGACAGAGATCAAGAGCACCTGCAGGGGCGGCAACTGGAAGAGCAGACTGTGTTTCAGCCAGGCGCTCTCTTAAAGGGACAGTCTCTGACCCACTTTCCCTCAGTGGGGCAGCTGCCACACACATACACACCGTGCCCTGCCAGGGGTTGGGAACGCGGCAGAGGGCAGACCAAGGAAGGGAGCAGGAGGCAGCACAGGGGAGTGGGGTCAGCAAATGCTCCCTGCCTGAGCCCACTGCCTGGTTCAAGTGCCAGAGACGCTTGCACATCAAGCGGCCGAGAGCGAGGGGAGGCAAAGGACGGGGGGCACAGTGAAATTTACCCAGCCATGGGTGACAGTCCTCGCTCACATGCAGAGCCTCCGTGAGCCCGGAACCTGTGGAGACCTGGAAACCAGAGCAGTTAGCCCCAGGGGAGTGAAAAACCTGTCACCAACGTGGCAGTGAAAAACCTGTCACCAACATGCCTGCCTGTCTCTCGTTCTAAGTCAGCATGGCTTGGAGCTCACTGGCAGAGCCCCTCACCATGCATTCCTCTCCCTAACAACTGAGTTGCATGAGGCAGAGCAGAAATATTTCTAGGAGGGGGGGGCACGGCAATTGGCTGTTGGGGAGGGGGCTTGTAAGCTCAGGACGCGAGGGGATTGGTGAGACAATTACACCGCTCCCTAAGGGGTTCGCGAGCTCCGCAGTGGCGGGGACAACCTTTGTTTTCAGTTTCAATTAGTGCCTATGGGATACACCGCCATTTTCGCAGGCGTAACTGTATGCCTCCATTTTCGCAGGCGAGCCGCCTAAGCCTGGTCGCACCCCTGACTCCTCCCCCTCTTCCGCCGCTGCAGTCCGCTCCGCCAGACTTACGCCTTCACTCAGGCACAGCCCTCAGGCACCGCTGCACTTGGTCAGGGCGGCACTCGAGCAGAGCTGCGCTCACGTAACTCCCCTCCGCTGTGGCGCCGCCGCTCTTCCACTGTTGTATGTGCCACTTCCGCCAACGTAGCGGTAAGTCCACTCCCAAAGCACTTTTGCGACCCCACCCTCTAGATTGTGCTGTAAATCACTTTGTAGATTTCCCCCCCTCCAGGCTCCACAGGTACATGGCCGGTGAGTTTAGTTTATTTATAACCCCCTTTAGATCAATGAAATGGAAATCTTTTAAGAATTGTAGTTCTCTAAATCCAGGAGTGGGGGAGAGAGGTGTAGATGGAATCTGGATTACATTTTATTTCTCCCCAGGGGGATTAGCTGCTAGGGGTGGGAACCCTATTGGCTCCTAAATTTGGAATGAGTGGCTGGATGTCAAGAATGGATGATGGAGGGGTGGTTTTGGCAGGAAAGGCTGAAACTGCAGTGTGTAGATTCAAATATGTGAGGGAAAGTGCATGAAACTTGGCAATTTTCTTTCCTATGGTCCCAACTGAAGGGGCTTTCCAGAAGTATGGGGAGAAGCATCCTTGGTTTTGTGTCCCCTCCCCACATATGGTGGAAATCAGGGTACCCCAATATAGACAAGTAATGCCCTACCATCCCACCCAGTCTAATGAGTTATGAAAAAAAATCTCTCTTCTTTCTGAAGCGACTTTTAAATAGACCACAACATGGTAATGGTTGCAGCCTGTGCGTCCCCTCTCCCAAATGAAAATGCTAGTAGTGACTGACATCGCCTGATAGTGTGTGACTGGTCCAAAGTAAAAAAAACAAAACTTCCATGGTGGAATGGGGATTCAAATACAGGTCTTTCAGATCCTAGTCCAGCATCCTAACTGCTACATTATGTAAAAAAAAATTGGATATATTTATAGATGGATATAGTTCCAGTAAGCCAACAGCTGATCTGCCAGTGTCCAAACTTGTTTAAAAACCACTTCACTTACCCTCATGTTTGTCTTATCAAAATCTTCATTTTTAAAAAAAAAATTCTTAAGCTGTTCATTGTTATCTTCTTGCAGTGTTTTTACCTTAAAGAACATGTTTAAAAGGTATTAAGGAGAATACTCATCCTCAAAAGGCACATCATGCTTTCCAAGTTCAGCACAGAATGGAGTTTGCATTCAAGTTGTAGAAGATACAGAATGTCCCAGCATGCTGTCCAAGTGCTCATCAAGCATGAGGATTATCAACCACTCTATCAGAAATGGTATCTGAAGAATCTGTTTCAAAGCTGGCCTTCATGCAGAGCAAAGTTTAAACAATTCAAAGGCTGCATCTGCTGAATAAAATCAGAATGTAGCTAATAAGGGCTTTCAAGATCTGCCTGGCTTACTCTCTACTTTTCTGTTCTCCATTTCACTTACAACTTAGCTGTACTTCAGCTGTGTAAACAACATGAACCTACACAAACCTGTACTGCAGAACTGTGCATAGGTTCTTGATTATAGGATATAATGCAAAGGACCTCTGATGGGGATGAAGTATTGAAACACATACCTCCTCCAAAGTATTCCCTTTGGATTTTCCCCCCTTCATAGCACTACTAATCTCTTCCTTACACTGTCTGCTCAGGCGACCCAGGAGATTCTCCAAGTGACTGTCCAAACCACAGAAAATCATTATTAATTTTGTGTTTACAGATAGAATTACACTGGTTTTGCTGCATTTTTAGAATAAGTGAAGGATTTTAAAACGCAGAAGTCATGCTGATATTGATATAGAGAGTACTCTCATGAGACCAAATCACCTAGACCTTAATCTTATCTAGCAGGTCCTACTCTGGACAAATCTGTTTATGTAGCAGGTGAGTAGCCATATTGGTCTGATGCTATAGAACAAAGAGTCCAATGGCACCTTTAAGACCAACAAAGTTTTATTCAGGGTGTGAACATTTGTGTGTCAAGCCTGCTTTGTCAGACAATGGAATGGAACTGAATAATGAGCAGTCCTATATATAGTGGGTGGGCAGTGAATTAGGATGCTAAATAGTGAATATAGTTTTAACAGAGTAAAAGAAAACAAGTGTGGTTATTAAAGTTAGACTAGGAATATATGTAAGATTATTCCAAAAACTGTTTCTGTAAATTCATGTACAACCTCTTTTCATTTCGCATATTTTAACTTCTCCATCCATAATTGATTTTGTCTTTTGTGCAGCTCCATAGTTAGATGAATTACCTTCTTTGTGGTTTCCTCTCTTCTATAATTTAGTTGTTCTACATCAGCAACTGACTTCAGAATATGCGGTGGAGGAATGCCCTCTTGTTCTAATACTTCAGTTTCGGAGTCTAAATTGAAAAAGAGACAAACATTAAACATTGTTAGAAACAAAGAATTAAAACTATCATAAAGTTATAGCTCCCCCCCCATGTGGTAGAATTAATCTGCATTTTATTTTCTTGGGTTAATATTATGTGTGGGAATAAAAATATCCTTACTTTTCTCAAGTTTGTGACTTCTTGAAAGGCATGAGAAATTCACAGTATTAAAAAAGGGGAGATATTTAAATCATCTGGGCTCAGGGGTTGTATGCTCCCATATGAACCTGCCAAACTGTTGGCCCTGCTATGTACATCCTCCTTTTAGAGGAAAGGCAGGTGGCCACCATGAAGCATTCTCTGCTGCAGCTTTATTCATCTGATTCCCTGTTCTGTGGTTGTTTCAGTCTGTTATCCAGGATGGGGAAGTTAACTGATACAGAACTGGTCTCCTCCTCCTGCTTTCCCCACTGCCTAAGACATCGATATGATGTTTAAAGACATGCTTTTAATTAAAAGGTATTATTAATAATAACAACACGGAGATGGATAGCCACGTTGGCCTGAAGCAACAAAACAAAATCCAGTAGCACCTTAAGACCGACAAAGTTTAATCCAAGGTGTGAGCTTTCTTGCGCACTTCGTCTGACAAAGTCTGCTTGGCACATGAAGGCTGGCACCTTGAATTAAACTGTGTGGCTCTTAAAGGTGCCACTGACTTTGCTCAACAGGGAGAAACCTCACGCTCAAGAAGCAGTAGTGCTTTCCAAGGACAGCACAGAGGCGCGGCTTCCACACGGCAAGGCGCTCCCCTCCGCCCTCCCTGACAAAGCCCACCCACGACTTCTGCCTCCTGAAGACTAGAGGCACCGTATCCGCCGAGCTGGCTGCTTCGAATCTCCCTGCGCGGCGCGCGAGGGGCGAACGGCGCAGGGAGACTGCCGGTGGGCAAGGGAAGGAAGGGGCTTGCAGGCAGCGCCGCCTACTCCAGGCTGGCCTACACGCCACAGCAGCCGCCGCGGCTTCTCCTGCTCCTGAGGCCGTCGGCAGGCCCTTTAGCAGCCGCTGGGCGCTCCCGCAAGCCTGGAGCAGCAGCCGGAGCCTGGCACCACCCCCCTCCCCATCGGCCGCTGCTGTTCCTCCTGCTGGAGGGTCCCGGCCCAAGCGCCGACGGCTGCTGCATACTGGCTCCACCGCTCAAACACAGAGGCAGCCCCGCCCCACCCGTGACTTCAGCGGCCCTCTCTCCGTGCCCCGGCCTTTCCGCGCCGGGGCAGGCAGGAAGAGCGGGGAGGCCTACGGGCTGGGGTCCCGCGAAGTCCACCGCCTGGTTACCTAAGTCGAGGAAGCGGCCGCCCCCCCCCCCCATTTCCTGGCAGGCTACCTGTCCTGGGGGATGATTTTTAACACACTCCTCTTCAGCCCTTCCCGCAGGACAATCCAAGCCCCTTGTAACGGTCGCCGGCCCTCACCACTTTCAACGGCTGTTATGGAGCCACTTTGGGTGGGAGCCAGCAAAAGCCCCGATTGAATCAGGGGAACGTGCATGCTGCTCCGCCACCTCCAGGGATGAGTTACCGCGGAGGAACCCGCCCCCCTGGCCGCTTGGCTCAGTCTTCTGGGGTGGTTTTGTGGGACTCGCCCTAGCAAATTCCAAGCGTTATCCTAAGCAAAGTTAAAAACTTTAAAGCCCACTGAAGACAAGAGGCTTAGGAGAAAAGAAGGCTTAGAACTCTGCTTCCCTGCATTGTTAGTCTAGGGAAGTATTTTACATAGGTTCAGTTGATAGTATTCTTACCATATCAACTGTCAAACAATTGAAAACAAGTGGACTTTTGTACCAAAATAAGCTCATATAGACCATGAGGTAGGAATCTCCTGGGTGCTGACTGGGTTATGGTACTGTCAATCAAGTTTGCCACAGGGTGTTTAGATATGAAAGAGCATAGTTTGCCATTTCCACAGATTCAAAAGACCTCAACTGTTGGGGGAGTCCATGTAAGCACCTGTGTTTAAGGGCCTTTTCACATTCACTGCTAATCTGGCAGTTTTTAAAATCTCAGTTGTGTCAGAAAATGAACCACGCATATACGCACACAATCAAGGTGAGGTGAGGTGAATGTTAAAGATTTTGCTGCTGATTGACAGAACAAGAGTTTGAAACGCACACAGAAGCAGCCCTGCTGTGACATAAAGGGAGACAAGTGCACCTTTAAGACCAGCTAAGTTTTATTCAGACTGTAAGCTTTCGTATGCTCTTAAGCAAACTTCATCAGACAAAATGGGAACATGGCTGCCTACTGGGATCTATCTACAAAGGGAGACAGTTGGTCTCTGTATCCCCTTAAGGGTGACAGATGGATAGAGTTCACCTGGATATTGTAGTGTTTCTGCTGTTTCCAGTAAAGCAAGTGCAGAAGAAAATCCCAGTGGATTGTGCCCCATATAAAATAGCACCCACTGTTTGGATTTTCAATCTCAAGCATCAGGGTTGCTGAGAATGACCATAATTCTACCTTGACCCAAAGGAAAGGGACCTTTGCCAAGAAACTCACTGCTTGATTCAGTAACATCATGATCCTATTAGGTCAATGGGCTTGACCCAGACAGAGAATTCAGCTTCCTAGTCCAGCTAAAAGGCATTGCTTATTCATACCCAGGGCAGTAGCCATTATCCAGCACTCACAAAGATTTTGTGCATTCTGGGTGTAATCAAATAGCTTTGCCTGCAAACCACCTCTGAACGTCTCTTGCTTTGAAAGCTCAGCAGAGTTGCCATACATCAGCTGTAACAAGACAGGGGAAAAGAACTCTGTAAATGCTGGAGACCAACCAATTGGCTAGGTTGGGATACCAGGTGTGTTGTAGCAGACAAATGGGAGAACAAAACACAAATTAATGCAAATAAGCTTTATTGCACATAATTGAATGGGATGGAGTTCTCTTGCACAACCGCACCCCCTAGAGGCAGGCACATAGTTTTGACATGAACTTATTTGATTCAAACAAAAAAAATACTAGAAGGCTGCATCAAATGCAGGAACTTCCTTGAAGCCCAAGTGCTACTTCTCCAAGGGTGCATAATTCAGCAACTTCTCAATCAAATCGACATGTGAGAGAAGCATCCGTCGACAGCAGTAACGCTTTAGGCCCAGTGCATCCAATGCGTCTCTGTAAGAGTGCATATAACAATAACACAAGGGTTTACTATGGGCAGTGTGCATCTTTCCTCCCTCCCCTTCAAACACACATCAGAATGCCAACTTTTCCATTTCAAACTCTCTTCTTCCTGTGTTTTCTGGCAAACGTAATCAGGCTTAGTAATATCCAACAAACCTCAGGCTCATATGAGCTTTATGAATAGGCTTGAAGGGAAATTGGAAGGTTGGATCCAGCTGTGTGTGAGTGGAAAGGAAAATATGCTTAGAGCAGTTCTGCTTGCATGAGCAGTAAGACAGGGACTGCACTCACCGCACAGCACTTTGGCATAATTTTTAATGACATATCAATGTGCATAGGAAAGGACAGAATGTACAACAGATGGCTTCCATATATTTTTTTAAGTTTTGGTTTTAAAATTATATCAGAAGAAATAAGCTTGTGCTACAACTTGTGAATGTAGAAAAGACTGGGGATACAATCACTTTCACTGGCAAGAGCAGACAGCGGGAAATAGCTTTAGGAATTCTGCTTGGGGAGGACAGTTAGACTACTGTTGTCGACACAGAGATCATCTATGGGATCCAACCTATGACAACCACTTTCTGCTAGCAGGACAAAAAGCCGTTTCGTATGTGGTTGCCAAATGACCAGAAACTCAGCCTTGGTTGCTCCTGTGCTTTAACTATCAGATCAAATGCAAAAGTCAGCAGCTGAAGTTTTCCAAGGCCTGCAGTTAAGCACCTGCCATTGTCTTCAAATCAAGCTGTGATCAAAGGCAGAAGAACATCACAAGATGGCAACCTCCACTATTATGCCAGGAAATTTCTGCATGCTGAGTTTCAGTTAATAGTACATTGTCTGGAGAAGTGAAAACATTGGCCACTCTGAGTCCTAATAAGAAATTTTTGTATTCCATGAAATTTGAGAAGCAGCATGGGGAAATTGAAGGACTGCCAGTTCTATACTCTGGCTCTGGTCCCCACAATACTTACCCTTCTGTGTATTCTGCTTGCAAGAGACCCAGATAGGCTTCCCATTTGTTACCCACAACTTTTCCACAGGTGAAGCAGCGGACAGGAATAATCATTGTGAGGTTGCCAAAAGAGAGATATCTGAAGGAGGGAGGTAGAGACATGTCATTCAGGTTACTGTCAAGGTCCTTCCTAGCTTTCCCCCTGCACTTTTCTAGTCTTTTAAGCTTCCCTTCCATGGCCTGATTTAAACATGACTCCAGCAGAATGCTAACACGGACTTGTGAGACTTCACACAGGCCCAGCATCTCACTTAAGCTAAGCTGAGGCCAGCGCACACCAGCTGTGTTGAAGCGAGACACTGGGCCTGAGTAAAGTCATTTAAGAACATAAGAGCAGCCCTGCTGGATCAGACAGAAGTCCATTTAGTCCAGCATCCTGTCTCACACTGTTGTCAATTAGTTCCTCTGGAGGTCCAACAAAAGGGCACAGAGGCTGAGGTTTCCCCCAATGCTGCTTCTTGGCACTGGGATTCAGAGTCTGACTATCTCTGAATGTAGAGGTCCTCTTTAGTCAAAAGAGTTTCTTGGAACACCCTCTCCTCCATGGATCTGTCTAACCTTCTTTCAAAGCTGTCTATGCCTGTGGCCATCACTATGTCCTCTGGCAGCGAATTCCACATTTTAATCACTCGCCGTGTAAAGAAGTATTTCCTTTTGTCTGTCCTGAATCTTCTGCCCATCAGCTTCATTGGATGCCCTTGAGTATTAGTATTTTGGGAGAGGGAGAAAAAGTTCTCTTTGTCAACTCTCCATGTCATACAGCTAAGCGCTGTTATTTCCCCTGGTGTCCTGTTGAAAACTGGTCTTACCCAATGCCAGTGAGCAGAGGTGAAACACAATGATTAGGCTGGTGAGCTAAGGACTTCCTGGTTCAAATTCTGCCTCACAATCTACCTGAGACCACTTCAGGCAGGCACTTTGTAGCTCAAGTTCAGTCCCCTTTCCCACGCAACTATTGCTCCCTTTCTGTAAAACCCCCTCATTGGGCAGCAGGGACAACCTAGTTTGTCTCTATGGAGTTAGAAATAATGTCTCAATGCCAACAAAGCCCAGTTAAAAATTCTCATGGGGGATGCTAGTCCAGGGGTCTTAATACTCCTGCCAGTACCTTTTCTGGCATCCGCCA
Organism: Heteronotia binoei; assembly: GCF_032191835.1. Classification (NCBI taxonomy): domain Eukaryota; kingdom Metazoa; phylum Chordata; class Lepidosauria; order Squamata; family Gekkonidae; genus Heteronotia; species Heteronotia binoei. The sequence continues at coordinate 29,398,096 of NC_083237.1, forward strand.
AGTGTTTTTACAGTGTAGGACCAGGCAGGGCTTTTGCCCAGCAAGGCCACCACTGTGCAAGGATCTACACTGTGCTACTGAAGCCATGACAATCATTTTGTGACTGGCTTCACCTACTACTGCAGCCTTTTTGTGGCAGCCATTTTGTTGCTGCACCCACCATGCTATGTCGGAATTCCAAATGTCCCCCCAGGCGCAAAAATGTTGGGGCCTCTGTACTAGTCTAAGGGTTGTTTTCTGAGTGAATGCCAGTTAAGTGTCTGTTAGATTGGTTGTGAACTGTGAAAAGGCAGGGTATGATTAAGCTTTTTACATTTTTATTCCTTGACTACCAGTAATTCCTCATGCAATCCACCTTCCTTGTGGCTATTTTCTCTCACTTAAATTAAGAACATGGAAGGTTAAATAAATAAAAATCTGAAGGCCAATTCCCAAAAACAATAAATGTAAAACCTTACACATATAAATAATACAAAATTATCAAAAATACATGAATTTATTACAGGATAATCTAAAAAACAGTAGGCCCAACTATAGCCTCAATACAAGATAAAATTGAAGACAACTTTATTTTCTTTGTCCTCAGATTTGTATTTATATAACCTTTCAGGTTCTTAAATTCAATTATTTGGGTCAAGTTTTCTGTTCTCTTCCACAATACAAGAATATGGGGAGTTGGCGGGACTTTGTATTAATAAAGAAAAATCAAAACTTCTATGTAAAAATATGCAAATAAATAAGCAACAAGAATTGCAGACACTAACGGGCTATGAAGTTACCGCCAAGGTAAAATATTTGGGTGTGGAGATAACAATGAAGAATATTGATTTGTTCAAAAATAATTATGAGAAGCTATGGCGTAACATGGATGAAGATATGTTAAAGTGGAATAAACTTAATTTGTCACTGTTGGATAGAATAGCCACAATTAAAATGAATATTCTACCAAGAATAATGTATTTGTTTCAAACTATTCCGATTGTGAAAGACAGTAAACAATTTAATAGATGGCAAAGAAAAATTTCAGAATTTGTGTGGGCGGTGTCAAGTCTGCTATGAATTCTGTATGTGGCTAAGCTGCTTCTTTGGTTCAGGAAAGGGATCCTGGGTAAAACCACACTGTATGCCAATGCTGCTAGCTCAACCTCTCCTCTCCCCTCTCCCACCCTTTGTTATGTAGCAATGCTTTGAAATGGGAATATGGGAACAAGATTGTAGAGCCTTCTCAGAGGAGCGTGGGGACAAGCCGGTGCCAGGAAGACGCTCAAGGCCGATACAGGCCTGAGAACGAAATAGTAACATCAATGTGTGAATGTGCCCTGCATAGAGTGCCCCTCCCTTAAGAATGCCTTTGATGTATACCTTATATGCTTGCTTTGTTTGTATACTCGCCAGTCTTTCAACTTCGTTCTATAGTCCAGCAACATGTTACAATAAACTAGAAACTTTATCAAAAAGGTCTCGTTATTGAAACATCAGACTTGACATTTTGAAAGACTCCCTTCTCGGAGCTCAACATTTCCGGGAACTTGAAAGCCCGATGGCTGACCAGATTCCGGACAACGGAGAACTCCCACCCAATGCGGGACTGGAGGGGGCTGCCGCGCCGTGGCACGTCTTAGACCCAAGGAGAGCAGCGGAGTCGCCCCCCGAGATCCAGCTAGTACTATCACCCCGGCAGTATCAACCGCGGACCTCGACCACCATCATGGATCAGGCCCCACTACGCTGGGACGCCATCCTGAACCGCCACATCAGGCCGATCCAGATGGCGGGAGTAGAAGCCGCAAACCTGGGCTCCGCAGAGACGGGGGAGGCGGACAGCATCATTGTCGTCCAAGTCGGGGAGGATGAGGGCGAAGGCGCCGGGCGCAAGGGGACCGAGAGCGGAGAACCGAAACCGCGGGACACCTATGACGAGGACTACCAGATGTTCCGCTCGATGGTCTGCAGAGAAATTGACGGAGCAATCAGGGGCTTGCGAGACGAGGTCCACACCCTGACAGCTCAACTGGGGAACGTGTTGGGAGGAGCGGTATCCCGGAGACCGCCGGCTTCGCAGCCAGGGGCCCGCGGCCGTCCGAGCCAACCGGCCCCAACGACAGCCCCGCCAAGAGCCGGTGCCACCCCAGCACCAGCACCGGCTCCCCAACCCCCCGCTCCTCCGGTGGCACCGCGAAACATGGGAAGGGAGCTGGATGCGACCTTCGACGGGGACCCGGAGGAAGTGAATTACTTCGGGATCCAAGCGAACAGCTTCATGCACTATTGGGGGCATTCCTTCCCGGATGAGTTCAGCCGAGTCGACTACCTAGGCTCGAAGCTGAGGGGAGCCGCTAAGAGATGGTACGTGAGCCTGTGCGAGACCAGGAGCCCGGTCCTGGACGACGTGCACACCTTCTTACAAGCCCTGCTGACCCAGTATGAAGATCTGTTGCAGGAGTCTCAGGCCCTGGCGGCCCTGCGCGACATGCAGCAAGAGGCCCGACCCATCCGCAAGTACGCGGCCAACTTCCAAGCCAACGTGGCCAGGGTCCGAGGTTGGAACGAGATGATGAAGATCGAGCAGTTCACCAACGGGCTGAACGCGAGCATCCTGGATCGGGCCCTCACCCAGGCTCGCCCGACCACCCTGGTGGGGTGGATCCAACTGGCGGGGGAGGTAGAGAACAACCTAAAGCGAGTGGCCATGCTACGCCAACACCAGTCGGGCAAATCCCAGGCGAAGGCTGAGTCCCCCAAGGGGAAGAAGCCAGCCGTAGCGGTACCGGTGGGGCCCCGCCGGTGCTTTCGATGCGGGGACCCGAACCACCTCGCGTCCAACTGCCCGCACCCCCCGCCTCCTCGCGCCCTACCGGCTCCCCCAAAGCCAGTCACCCCCGGGCCCAAGAAGATGCCCAGCCGCCCTAAGGATGCGGCGAAGAGCAGCGCGGTGGCCACGCAAGAGGAGCTGCTGGAAGAAGAGGTGCTCCTGTCCGCGGAGCTGGCCGACCTCGCCTGGGTGGAAGAGCCGGCGGGAAACGAGCCTGACCTGCTCTGAAGGGTGCCCACCAGCAGGTCGATCGAGACGAGGCACCGCTGACGGTGAGAGTGATGGGGAGATTGTATTTTGTGACTGTAAAGCTGCTGAACCCCAAGCTACGGAGGTTCTTGCAGATACGGGCCCTAGTAGACTCAGGGTGTAACAGAGAGCTAATCTCCCCCAAAGTGGTGGAGGCCTTGGGATTGGAGAGCTCGCAGCTACCCCACTCCATGCTGTTTGAGCAGATGGACGGGTCTGTGATGTGCGGAGAACCCTGCACACACGAGACGCAGCCATGCCCCATGGGGATTGAGGAGCACTGGGACCAGGAGTTTTTCGTAATTGCCCCTTCCTGCTCGTACCCGGTAGTGCTGGGGGTGGGTTGGCTAGAGAAGCACGAACCCCTAATTCGCTGGAGAGCACAAACCATCAGATTCTTGGACCCCGGGTGCAAAGGACATTTGTGGAGCACGGCGTGGGGCCCGAAGGCTCCTGTCGCCAAAGAAAGGGCATGCGTGTCCGTAGAAGAGGTGCACCTGATTCCCAGCGCCTACCGTGACGTGATGGAAGTGTTTAGCGAAAAGGAGGCCAATCAGTTACCCCCCCACCGAAACACGGACTGCGCCATAGAACTGATCCCTGGGGAGACCCTACCCCGAGCTAAACTATACCAGATGGGGTGGGCAGAGAAAAAGGAACTCCGCAAGTTCCTGGACCAAAACTTGGCGAGGGGGTTCATCAGACCCGCCACGGCCCCCCACGCCGCCCCCGTGCTTTTCCGAAAGAAGAAGGATGGCTCGTTTAGACTTTGCACAGATTTTCGCGGGATAAACGCGATATCCATGTCGAACGCCTACCCCATCCTCCTCATACGAGACTTGCTAAGCACCGTGGCGGGAGGGAAAATTTTCACCAAATTGGATTTGCGGGATGCCTACTTCCGAGTGCGCATCAAGGAGGGGGATGAGTGGAAGACAGCATTCAATACCCCGATGGGACAGTTTGAATACCTAGTCATGCCTTTTGGATTGCAGGGGGCACCAGGGGTGTTCATGAACTTTATCAATGATGTGCTAAGAAAATACTTGTACAAGGGGGTGGTGGTGTACCTGGATGACATCATTATTTATTCTCAGGACGAACAATCACATGTAAAATTGGTGAGGGAGGTGCTCAGCACACTGCTGAAGCACCAACTGTATGCCAAACTGTCTAAATGTGAATTCCACCGAACGGAGCTAGATTACCTAGGCTTCCGAGTGTCCGGGCTGGGGTTGGCCATGGACCCCGCAAAGGTCCAAGCAGTGCTAGAGTGGGCCCCCCCGAGGACATGTAGACAACTCCAATCATTTCTCGGGTTCGCAAATTTTTACAGGCAATTCATAGAGGGGTTTGCCCGGATTGCCCTACCTCTGACCGACCTTTTAAAAACCAAGGGGAAAGGTCCGGAGGCCAAGCGGCCGGGGGCCGGCCTAAACTGGACCCCCGAGTGTCAAAACACATTCGACCACCTGAAACACCTGTTCACTAGCGAACCGGTCCTAAGCCACCCAGACGAGCAAAAGGCCTTCGTGGTCCAATGCGACGCCTCCGACGTGGCCGTAGGAGCCATTCTCATGCAGAGGGATGGGGAGGGAAAGTTGCGACCCTGCACCTACATCTCCCGGAAGTTTTCAGACAAACAACGAAATTGGTCGGTCTGGGACAAGGAGGCGTTCGCGGTCATGTTCGCTCTGAAAACTTGGAGATCTTGGTTGGAGGGGGCCAAAGTGCCGTTCGAAGTGTGGACGGACCACAAAAACCTAGAAGCACTGACAGGGAAGCGCAAGCTCAGCGAAAAGCAGATTAGGTGGGCCGGGTTCTTCTCCAAATTCGACTTCACCCTGAGGGACATCCCGGGGACGAGAAATTTCTTGGCTGATGCGCTCTCATGGCTCCCGCAACACGAGAGTCAAAAGGAGGAAGTGGTGGACTCCCTAATCCCACCGTCCCAAGTGGCGGCCATGGTCACCACCCGTTCCCAAAAGAAAAGAGAGCTGGAGAGGATCAGCCGGGAGCGCATCGCCCTGGAAACCGAGAGGGAGGGAGGTGGGCGCCCCGAAGGGGTACAGAAGGGGAAGGACGGACTGTGGTACAAAGGGGAAAAGCTTTACATCCCAGAGTGCTTGAGGCAGGAAATCTTGCAACTCTGTCACTCTTCCAAACTGGGGGGGCATTTTGGCTATGTAAAAACTCTGCACCTGGTAAACCGACAATTCTGGTGGCCGTCCCTATGGAAGGACGTGTTGGGGTTTGTCACGGGCTGCCCTGTGTGCATAATGGCCAAACGGGAGGGGGGAAAACCACCCGGACTCCTACAACCACTAGAAACGGCAAAACGACCCTGGGCGGTGGTGTCCATGGATTTCATAGTGGAACTTCCCCCCTCCCAGGGAAAGACAGTCATCCTAGTCATAGTGGACACTTTTTCTAAGCAAGCGCATTTTATCCCCTGCCCCCAACTGCCCACGGCAAAGAAACTAGCGGCCCTATTCTTCGACCACGTGATAAAATTACACTCATTTCCCGACAAGGTCATTAGCGACCGCGGGCCGCAGTTCGTTGCCACCTTTTGGTGGGAGTTCTGCAAATTAGTAGGAATGGAGCAAGGGTTGAGCTCAGCCTACCATCCCCAGACGGAGAGGGTGAACGGGGTGCTGGAGCAATACTTAAGGTGTTTTGTAAACCAACGCCAATCCGACTGGGTAGATTTGCTCCCCTTTGCAGAGTATTGCTATAACAACAGTATGCAGAGCTCCACCAAAGCCTCCCCCTTCTCCACAGTGTTCGGCTATGAGGGGAAGCCGATCCCTCTGCTGCCGGGAGGAAATGACCAGGGGACCCCCTCGGCTTTTGAGCAATGGTGGCAGGGGCCGAGTAACAGCTGGCCAACCATCAAGGAAAACTTAGAGGCAGCGAAAGAATCATACAAAAAGCAGTACGACAAATCACACGCCCCAGCGGGGGAGTTCAAGGTGGGGGATTCAGTGTTCCTGTCGACCAAAAATCTGCCTCTCAGCCAGCCCTCCAGGAAACTGGCTTACAAATTCCTGAGGCCCTTCCGAATTAAGAGAGTAATCAATCCAGTAACTGTGGAACTAGAGTTGCCGCCCGCTTTGGGTAAAATCCACCCTGTGTTTCATTGCAGCTTGCTCCGCCGGGACCCCGGGCCGTCGAGTTGGCATCCTCCCCCCTTGGGGGCCCTCGCTGCCCCGCCGGTCGACCGCTGCCTCGTCAGTCAAGAAGCCAGGGATTGTAAAGCAACCCAGCCTCCTCCGCAGCCACGCGCCGTAGAGGGGGCTTAGGGGGGGCAGTATGTCAAGTCTGCTATGAATTCTGTATGTGGCTAAGCTGCTTCTTTGGTTCAGGAAAGGGATCCTGGGTAAAACCACACTGTATGCCAATGCTGCTAGCTCAACCTCTCCTCTCCCCCCCTTTGTTATGTAGCAATGCTTTGAAATGGGAATATGGGAACAAGATTGTAGAGCCTTCTCAGAGGAGCGTGGGAGGTGCCAGGAAGACGCTCAAGGCCGATACAGGCCTGAGAACGAAATAGTAACATCAATGTGTGAATGTGCCCTGCATAGAGTGCCCCTCCCTTAAGAATGCCTTTGATGTATACCTTATATGCTTGCTTTGTTTGTATACTCGCCAGTCTTTCAACTTCGTTCTATAGTCCAGCAACATGTTACAATAAACTAGAAACTTTATCAAAAAGGTCTCGTTATTGAAACATCAGACTTGACAGGCAGGGAAGAAACCAAGAATTAAAACTAAAATTTTAACAGATGCAAAAGAGAGAGGCGGATTTCAATTACCAGACTTTTGGCTGGCATGCTTATATGTATTATGGGAAAAAAAGATAGATGGCTTTTTCTCTCACCATTATATAAGAAATAGCTTGCTAAATACATGGATGAAATATAAGAAATATGGAGATGAGAGAAAACCGTTATGGATAGTGCCAGCCGAAGTGATAAAAATAACAGGTGAGACAGGTGAAGAAAAGTGGTTGTCATATAATCAACTATTAAAAATACAAAGTGGCAAAATAGAATTGAAAACTGCTGAACAGCTGAACAATAAATATGACTGGTTTCAAATGCAACAAAGCTTGGTGGAGAATGACATTGAAACTGAAGGAATAAGAAAAAAGCAAACAAATGCAAAAAGTTCTGCTTGGAGAAAACAAAACATTAATTTCAAAATTATATAAATTACAGTATTTTTTGCACCATAAGACTCACTTTCCCCCCCCAAAAAAGTGGAGGGAAAAGTGTGTGCGTCTTAAGGAGCGAATACTGCAAAAAATTCACACAAATGCCTCTAAATTCACACAAACGGCTCTAAAAACTAGGTGCGTCTTATGCTCAGGTGCGTCTTATGGAGCGAAAAATACGTACTTTTAAAATGGTCTACGGAAGATGAAGTAGTGAAATCTCAAATGATTAAGTGGGCAATTAATGTAAATAAAGAAATACAGATGGAAACTTGGGAATATTTGTGGAAGAATTCTATGAAGCTTTCGACGTGTCATAGTATTAAAGAGAACTGTTTTAAAATGATGTACAGATGGTATATGACTCCTAATAAATTGGCAAAGATGCCAGACAGATGTTGGAAATGTAAAAAACATGAAGGTTCTTTCTACCATATGTGGTGGACTTGTGAAAGAGTAAAAAAGTATTGGCAGATGATTCAACAAGAAATTTCTAGGATCTTGGGATATGAATTTAAGAAAGTTGCAGAGACTTTTCTGTTGGAATTACAAATGGAAAAATTTCCAAACGAAGATAGAACTATAATTTGGTACTTGCTTTCAGCTGCTAGGGCATTATATGTGCAGTTGTGGAAGCAAGAAAAATATCAGAGAAATGGGACTGGATTGTAAAAGTTATGACATGGAGTGAAATGGACAAATTAACAAGAATTTTAAGAGACTATGATTTAGAAGTTTTTAAGATGGAGTGGAAAAAGTTCAGAAGATATGTAGAAAAAGAGTGGAAAATAAAAGGACATTGGACAATTTTTGATAATGATTAAGTCTTAGAAAAAAGAAGAATATTAATTTTTGTTTTTATTAGTGTGGAGAAACTCCATTTTAGTCAGTGGTGGTGCTTCATTTGGCAGGGGTCAGTAAATCCCTCAGCAGGCTTTGTAGCCTTCCCCTCACTCCCCCCCTCCCTTCCAGAGCCAAACTAACAACGCTAGGGGGGAAATCTCCTAGAGAGGCAGGAAGTGCTTTTGTTCTTGCCATGTGTTAGGCAGGAAGAGAGTTCAGTTCTCAGCTGCAGCTCGAAGGAAGAGGTTGCCAGTGGGAGAGCTCCTGCCTGTGCATGCGGCCTATTCAAAAGAGAATGAGGCCTCCAGGCAGTAAGACAAAGTAAGTAATTCACAAGACAGGGCAAGTTTAGATCAGGGCCAGCAGGACGCGTTTATAACACATTTTGTTTGTCAGGCTGTTTGCTGTGCGTGTGCTGTGCTAACTTTTTAAATGCAACTGTTTTTGTTTTGTTTTTCTTTTCCTATCTGTTTCTCTTTTTAAATAAATATATTTTTACTGTTTAAATGCTGGCAGTCAATCTCTGTACCACATAGATCCCCAGACCGCTTTAGACCACGCTGTTTTTAGGAAGGGGGCCCCAGGGAAGGGGGAAGGCATGCAGTTGGATAAGGTGCCAATCCTCCAGGGGTGCCCCAAAGAAGTGCTGAGGTCTCTGTGAAACCCAAGTACAGGGTGGCAGAGGACCTGGAGGCCTAGCCTCACAGCTGGAGAGGGGGATTGGGAGTCCTGTTCCTCTCAATCTGAACCCCTAGACTGAGCAGGTGGTGGCAGCGAGCCCAAGGGGCAGGAGGAGAAATAGCTCCCTCCAGGAGTTGGCGACTCAATAGGGAGCTGACGGGACCGGGTCTGAAGGCAGAATCGGGCCGGTTCCGTCACAATTAGTTAAGGGTACCTTTAAACATTAGTACTTTAAGTAAATAACACTGGCGGGGGTCAAGTAACGGGGGGAGGGGTGGGTATTAATATATAGGATAGATAAAAGAAGTTATTAATGATGCAAGAAATATAATTTGTTACCATATGTTACCAAATAAAATTGTTTCAACCAAGTTTTCTGTTCTCTTCCTTTCTCTTCTTGCTGTTTTCTCCTCCTGCCCCATGTCCAAGAAGGCAGAACTAGGTAGGGAGAACTCGAAGTGAGGAGGCAGAGTTGGATGGAGAGCATATGGCTGCCCTGTTAATCTTAGCGGTGGCAACTACCTGCCAAAGAAACTGGCCTGAATTCGTTTACGGGGTTTGCAACCGGCAATTATTGCAATCACCGAGGCAGATCAGAACCAAACAAGTCTGTAAAGACGCTTGCAAATGCGCAGACCGGGCTGAAACCCCACAGATGCAGCTTCCTCCCGCGACCCCATTCGATTCATTCAAAGGAAGCTTCCCCAGCTGAATCTCTGCATCTCATCTGCAGGCCCGAAGGACACAAAACAAGCCTGCGGAGGACACAAAACAAGAACCTTACCCGAAGTTTTCCCGAATGGATCCAACTTCTGGCCTCAGATCTCCGCAACTCACGCTCTTCCGCCCTTCCTGAAGCCCCGCCTGTTCCTCCTTCCCACTATCCTCCTTAACTCGGCCTCTTCCTCCCAAAATCGACGCCCCTCCCCCCGCAGTCTTTCCTCTTAACCAGGTTGACCTCCCTCTGCTTTGCCAAGCAAGCCTTTCTCTTCTCACCCTCTTCCAGCTTCCGGCTTCTCCCGCTCTTCCCCGGGTTGTTTTCCGGCACTGGCGCAGGAGCTTGGCCCGCGACTTGTTTATGCTGCGTCCTCCCCGTCGGCTCGCTAGAGGGAGCCAACGTGCAACAGGAGGCGGAGGCAGCAGCGCCGCGGTAGTAGAATCGGCCCCTCCCCTGCCTAGCGGAGTCCGAAATCCCGCCCCTGCGCTAAAAATAACATTTTGAGCTTCCATTTTTGGCTGGCAATTTCAGGGCCTCCGTCCAAGTTTTTTTCTTCTCCCGTTTCTCTTTCTTTAGCGGTCCATTTTTCTCATTCTCAGCCGCGCCTGTGTGCATGGGGGGGAGGGATAATCGGAACCCCGGCCTGCCTTACAAGATTGTTGTACACATTAAAAGGACGGGAGTGGCCTTCCTCTACTCTCAAACTGGACCAGTTTATTCCAGTTAGCGAAAAGTGTATTTCACGCCCCTCCCCGTCTCGCAAGCAGCCCAGACCGCACAGAGGCCGCTATTTCCCTTTTTTAAAAAGCCACGCTGGAAAGATCTTCGGATTTCCTTGTGCGACGCCTAGTCCCGAGAAATCCATAAATGCACGCGAATGGGCAGAGAGCAGGCTGCCGCCTTTCGGGTGACACAGAAGTTGCTCCGAGCAAAGCTTGCTCTAACAAAATGACGTCACACACCTGGGCTGCAGCTCACCCGGTGATGCTGAGTTGGAGGGGGCCGCTTTGCAGGAAGGGTTTAAAAGACAACCAGGAGGGTCTAGAGCCCCGCCCCGCCTGGGAGCCCTCCCGCGACTCTGCCTGCCCTGCCAACTGACTCCCCTTCCCAAGCCCCTTGAGCTCCTCCCCAGATCCTCAAACACGCCCCCCCCCCATTCTGCCTCGCTTTCTGCCCACCCATTTCCTTCCCCCTGTCCTGTGCCTGGAATTTGCTTCCCCTCCCTTCCATCCTGCATCCCAGCAGAGAAGAAATCCCCTTTCTGCGCTCTAGGTGGCTGTGGGTAGGGGTCCCGGCCCCCGGAGATCCACGCTCCCTCCCTAGACCTTCCTGACCCAAGGCCAAGGTGAGAGGCGCAGACCAGCGAAGTTGGTGGTTGCGGGGAGGGGAGAGGAGGGGGGAGATGCGCAGAACCAGGACTGGGCAGTGGGCAGGAAAAGAAACGGGAGACAGCTAAAGATGGGGAGAGGGATTTTGATTTATTGACCTGTGAGATTTTCCGGGGCGCCGTGGATTTCCCCCCCTCCAGGTCCCCATAGGTGCATGGTCGGCAAGTTCACTTCTTTCTTCTTAACCAGGTTGGCCTGAATGCGCTTTGTTAAAAGCCAGACAAAAGAAAAAAAGATTTATGGCTTCATGTAGCAAAGACATGCAACCCCCTTCAGAATACTTCTCTAAAGCCAGAAGTGGAAGTGGGGGGTGGGGAGGTGTAGATGGAATCTGGATTATATTTTATTTCTCCCCAGAGGGAGCCGTCTTGGCCACCAAATCTGGAATGGGTGGCTGGATGTCAAGAATTGGGGCGGGGGGGGGGATTTCTGGCAGGAAAGGCTAAAAATGCAGTGTTTGGAATGTGGGGAAAACAGCGTAAAACTTGGCAATCTCCTTTCCTATGGTCCCAATAACTGAAGGGGCTTTCCAACAATATGGGGAAAGGCATTCTCAGTTCTGTGACCCCTCCCCACATATGGTGGAAATCAGGGCACCCCAATATGATGCCCCACCATCCCATCCAGTCTCATGAGTCATCAAAGAAAAGTCTCTCTTTTCTTTCTGAACCTGACTTTTAAGTAGACCACAGCATGGTAATGGGTTGCAACATATGCTTCCTCTCTCCCAAATGAAAATGTTAGGAGTAAGTGATCTTGCCTATATATGGAACCAGTGTGGTGTGGAGAGCTGGATTTTGAATGAGAAGAGTTGGGTTCAGCTATCAAGTTCACCTTGGGCTGGTGATTCTCTCTCAGAACAGCCTGCCTCACAGGGTTGGTGTGGGGATAAAATGAGAGGGGAAAGACTATGCATGCCACACTGATTGCTTTGGAGGAAGGGCAGGATTTAAATAATAGATTCTCTGATGGTTTGATCCTGTGAGGGGATTCCTTGGAATCCATCCTTCAGTCTCTTGAACTCGCAGCCCTGCCTGATACCCAGTTCTTGCGCTATAAGCAGCATGTAGGAAGGGTGGGGTGCATTCCCCCCTTCCCATTGTTTTAATTTTAAAAAATTGAGTGACAATTTGAGCACTCATGATGACAACATAGTTATTATGAGGTCTTCAAATGCCTCGCTTTTTTGTAACTGAATTGTGACTGTATCTGGAGTAGGCCTATAAGCCTTGCTGGGAATCCTCTACTGAAACTGGAAATAGTCACCTTGACTCTACCTCTATTTTGCTCCCCGCCCCCATGCTAAGCCAAGATATTTTACCTCAGTTTGCATTTATGATCTCCCAGCTTTGAAGCAAAATGGGGTTTCCTGTTACACATTTTTTTTTCAGTGTTAAAAGGCAGCCCAGGGAGAGGAGTTCAGGACTGGAGACATATCTCAAGGAAGGTTCCCCCCCCCTTAACCCTTTCCCACCTTCTGTTTTCTTGATAAAAATATCCTTCCTCCCCCAGTCTGAGAGCAGTGCAGAGTTTGACTTTTTCATGTTGGAGGTAGCACTAAAGAACATTAAGTGGGCATATTTTGGGTTTGAGGGGGGGCTCTTCCTATAAACTTGACATAATTTAGGAGTTTAAAGTGTCCTAATTTTGCTGTTCCCCCATGGGATTTCTTTTGCCTTAGCTGGCATAATGTTTAAATCAGGCCTTAGAAGAGGCATTAAGAACATAAAGAGAACTCTGCTGGATCAAAGCAGTGGTCCACCTAGTCCAGCATCCTGTCTCACACAGTGGCCAACCAGTTCCTCTGGATGGCTAATGACAGAGCACAGAGACCGAGGCCGTTCTCTGGATGCTGCCTTCTGGCTCTGGGATTCAGAGGTTGATTTCCTCTGAATGTGGAGGTTCTCCTCAGTCAAGATGGCTAGTAGCCATTGACCGACGTCCTTCATTAATCTTTCTAATCCCCTTTAAAAGCTGTTTATTCCTGCAGCTATCACTGCATCCTCTGGCAGTGAATTCTACATTTAAATCACACGCTGTGTAAAGAAATGAGTTTGAGAGAAAGGGGTGCCTCTTCCAAGATACTGTGTGCTACTCATAATTTTTTTGTAAGGACTGTATTAATTCCTTTAGAAAGCACATCTCTACTGCCAGATTAATCAGGAACACCTTAGTAATCAATGGGTTGGATCCAGTCAGCTTTTTCACTCTGTCTTGCCCAGTTTTCCTCTTTATTACATCCCCCACCACACATGGCTGTTGTTTGTGCGAGCCAAAAGCATAGCCTTTTGGCCTATCCAAAGGGACCCCTTCCTTCCTTATTCCCCAGCAGAGACACTGCCTGGATCCAATCCCATCAGTATTAATTTACTATTCTATTTGATAAGTTGGTTAAAAAGTTCCAACTTTTAAAAAAGGCCTGTTTCTCACATACAGGGTGATGAAATGGTAGGACGGTGAGGCAGTGGAATGGACTGCACCACTACAGACTTCTGGGGGGGGGAAGTAAAAACTCCCTGCAAGTAGAAAATCAGCACAGAATGCAAAGAGAGGGAGAGAACCATTCTCCTGGTTGCATAAGCTTTCTATATGTGGGAAGATTCTTTTTCTCCCATGTGAACAAACATTCAAAAATGGGACCCCGCTGCCTGCATTCTGAAGTGGTACATCCAATTGTACCTCTTCAGGGTTTTGCCCTTTGTTGTGATTTTGTTCTGCTGCATGTGCGAATCAGCCCTTCACATGTTTTAAGAGTACACTTGAAAATAAACGTGAACAGCAAGGTTTGGGGAAGTCAAGCCAGTGCTTACAAACACTCGTGTTTTAGTCCTTAGGAGGTCAGGACTGGCTGCCCCGCCATAAAGTAATAGACCTAGGTTAGCTGTATGTAATGTGTGAAAAGGTCCAGAATCACTGTGTAATTCTAACCCTTTTCTTCTAGATCCCTCCAAGATGGGGGTCAGCCGTGGCTGTTTCCTGTGCGTTAAGGTGAAGATGTTTGTCTTCAACCTTATCTTCTGGGTGAGTTGTGGTGAGGTTATCAGTCTTCCCAGAATGGCATGAAACCTAGAAGGGGGAAATATATCGGAATTCCTGTGAGTTGGATCCAGCTGTTTGTTCTGTTAGTGAAAAGAGGAGGAAGATTTCCCACTTACACCTAAAAAGGCTACAGCGGGGATCATGGGACCTGCATAGACAGCAACTATGTGGCATGGGGGCTATAGTGAGGAGAACGGAGTAAGATTTAACAAAGCTGGTGGATCTACCCCTGTGCTAAGGAAATCCACATGCTGAGCCTGATAGCTTAAAGGAGATTAAAGAGCATAAGCATGCATTAAAATATAATTGGGATGAAAACTGAAAATGGGCTCTTGCCTGTGACACCATTCCCTCCTCTCTTTTGCTTGAACTGCCATTTGTCATGGAATGTTCAAGGACATTGCAACTAGTATTCCCTCTAAGCTGAGTCAGTGTGAGCTAGCTCACAGTTTTTTAGCCTCCAGCTCACACATTTTAGCTCAGGAAGAATGGCCCCAGAGCAAACTGATTTATGCAGTAGCTCACAACTTTAATGCCAGTAGCTCATGGAGCAGAATTTTTGCTCACAAGACTCTACAACTTAGAGGGAGTATTGATTGCAACTGTGCTGGTAGGGGAGAAGGGTGAGCGACGGAATGTTGTCAAGCAGTGCAGATTCTGTGAGATACATGAGAGGTCATCAAAGATATCAGGTTTTCATGGCTGGTAACATCATTAGGGTTTGTAGAATCTTTTGGGCTCAAGTGCCGTGTTCTACTGGAGAAAGTTTTCCTTCCAGACGTTTCGTTCTCAGCTGCGGAGAACATCCTCAGTGGCGTTGCAGCCGGAGCAGGCGCTCTGACCTTCTTGGCTGCTGTGCATTGAGTGGGGCCAGGGCTGCTGGAGAGCTGCTATTTGTAGGCTGGAGGGGGTGTGATGAAAGGGCAATTGGTTTGTGGATGTGCCCATTGTTTGGTGGGGTTTCCTGGAAGGGTAGTGATAAGGAAACTGGCTGTTGAATGTGACCATTGTTCTGTGTTAATTGCTGGGAGGGTTGGAAGGGGTGTGAAGATAAGGAAGATGGTTGTTGACTGTGCTGATTGTTCTGTGGAATTTGCTGGTTGTTCTGAGACTTTCTGCAATTTATAGTCTGTAGGGTGTTTTGCAGAGCTGGGTACCAAGATTGGTGGATGAAAATGCCTTCTTCCTTTCTGTTAAAATTGTGCTGGTGTTTGTAAATCTCAATAGCTTCTCTGTTCAGGCGGGTATGATAATGTGAGACCGTAGAAAGGACTTCAGTCTTTCCTGATGACATCACTGCCCTATCCCACCACATGCTCACCACTACCTACTTCCAATGGAACAATAACTTTTATGAACAGATCGATGGAGTTGCCATGGGAAGCCCCCTTAGCCCTGTCATCGCTAACTTTATATGGAAACCTTCGAAGATACAGCACTAAGATCTGCCCTCCTAAAACCACGTTGCTGGCTCCGATATGTGGATGATGTTTTTGCCATCTGGAGTCATGGAGAGGCTGCTTTGAATAACTTTCTCCTTCATCTGAATTCAGTCCATCCTCATATCCAGTTCACCATGGAGAAAGAAAACAATGGTCAACTTGCCTTTCTTGACGTCCTCATTACCAGGAAAGATGACGGAAAACTCGGCCACACTGTATTCAGGAAACCCACACACACCTATCGCTATCTAAATAAGAATTCCAATCATCATCCTCAGGCGGGTATGATAATGTGAGACCGTAAAAAGGACTTCAGTTCTTTCAAAGTCGATGACGTGGTCTCCTTCTTGAAGTGCATGTTCAGCTACAGCTGATTTTTCTGGCTGAAACAAGCAACAGTGTCTCTTGTGTTCAATGAGACGGGTGTTGATACTGCGTTGGGTAGTGCCAATGTAGATTGCACCACAGGAGCAGGGTATTTTGTAGACTCCAGGGGTTGAAAGTGGATCTCTCATATCTTTGGCCGAGCGCAGCATGTGGCGGATCTGTTGTGTGGGCTTGAAGACTGTGTCAACATTGTGGCATTTGAGAATTTTGCCAATGCGGTTGGTGACAGATTTTATGTAAGGCAGGAAGGCTGTACCCACATTTGTGTGTGGCTCGGGATTTGGTGTGGATGGTCTCCTGGGATGGAGGGCTCTTCTCATTTCTTGTTGGGAGTATCCATTGGCCTGCAGTGACTGTTTGAGGTGGTGTAGTTCCTGTTGGAGTTGCGTGATGCTCGGTGGATGAGGGTTTTTACAACTGTACGTTTTTGGTGAGGATGATGATTGGAATTCTTATTTAGATAGCGATCGGTGTGTGGGTTTCCTGAATACAGTGTGGCCGAGTTTTCCGTCATCTTTCCTGGTAATGAGGATGTCAAGAAAGGCAAGTTGACCATTGTTTTCTTTCTCCACGGTGAACTGGATATGAGGATGGACTGAATTCAGATGAAGGAGAAAGTTATTCAAAGCAGCCTCTCCATGTCTCCAGATGGCAAAAACATCATCCACATATCGGAGCCAGCAACGTGGTTTTAGGAGGGCAGATCTTAGTGCTGTATCTTCGAAGGTTTCCATATAAAGTTAGCGATGACAGGGCTAAGGGGGCTTCCCATGGCAACTCCATCGATCTGTTCATAAAAGTTATTGTTCCATTGGAAGTAGGTAGTGGTGAGCACGTGGTGGGATAGGGCAGTGATGTCATCAGGAAAGACTGAAGTCCTTTCTACGATCTCACATTATCATACCCTCCTGAACAGAGAAGCTATTGAGATTTACAAACACCAGCACAATTTTAACAGAAAGGAAGAAGGCATTTTCATCCACCAATCTTGGTACCCAGCTCTGCAAAACACCCTACAGACTATAAATTGCAGAAAGTCTCAGAACAACCAGCAAATTCCAGTCTCAGAACAACCAGCAAATTCCACAGAACAATCAGCACAGTCAACAACCATCTTCCTTATCTTCACACCCCTTCCAACCCTCCCAGCAATTAACACAGAACAATGGTCACATTCAACAGCCAGTTACCTTATCACTACCCTTCCAGGAAACCCCACCAAACAATGGGCACATCCACAAACCAATTGCTCTTTCATCACACCCCCTCCAGCCTACAAATAGCAGCTCTCCAGCAGCCCTGGCCCCACTCAATGCACAGCAGCCAAGAAGGTCAGAGCGCCTGCTCCGGCTGCAATGCCACTGAGGATGTTCTCCACAGCTGAGAACGAAACGTCTGGAAGGAAAACTTTCTCCAGTAGAACACGGCACTTGAGCCCGAAAGATTCTACAAACTCTAATAATGAGAGGTCAGTATAGTGAAGAAGAAAAAAATTCCACAGGTCTGAGGACAGTAGGATGAATGGAATGTCCAGAAAAGGATGCTAAAGGATTGCCTTGTTTTCTGTTCTCCCCTTAGCTGGGTGGTTGTGGGGTGCTCGGCGTGGGAGTCTGGCTGGCTGTCACTCAGGGTCGCTTTGCCACCTTGTCCTTCTCCTTTCCATCGCTGTCGGCAGCTGGGCTCTTCATGGCCACCGGAGCCATCATCATGGTGGTGGGTTTCCTTGGATGCCTGGGGGCCGTCACAGAACATCGCTGCCTGCTTCTGACAGTAAGAAGAGCGTCTCCCCTGGACATTACACTGTGCACATGTCAGATAGGTAGGGTGGGGGGAATCTGATGAGCCAAAGGAAGATGGCTGGGGAATTAACTGAGTCTTTATTCTGTTCATGTACTTTGATCCTGCCTCTCACAAAAACTCACTTGGATCACACATAGCTCAGTACAAAATGTGCCTCAGGAAGGAAGGGTCTTTGCTGATCAAAAGATCAGGGTCCAGACAAGGGGGGGTTCATGGCAGTCCCCCGATAGCCCCATCTGTGGCAGCTGGAATCTGGAGGGGAGGGGTCTGTCCACTGAAGCTGGATCCAAGCATGGATGGAGGATAAAATAAGCACAGCCATTGGTTTGGAGCCCAGAAGCAACTGAGACCATTCTTAGAATAAATAGGTGTGTTTTGATGTGAGTGTAACTGCTAGCTCAAGACGCCTCTGCTCAGAGATGGATATTCGAGAGTCACTCCAAGTCCTGGTTCGACAAAGACTGCCAGAGAGCAAAGAGAGAGCTAGCTGTCGCCTGCCAAGATTATAGGAATTCTGTGGGCCTAGACACTCTGTGTGCACAAAATCATCTCCTATTATTAAAGAAGACATATAAAAAGCTGGTGGCCGTGAAGAAATGTGAAGATATGACGATTCTTTGGAACAAAAGGATCTCAACCCAGTTCTGGAAACTGATCACAAGACAATCCTACTAAGACTTTTCTCCTGTTGACTCATTTGTCTCGCCTGAGAACTGGGAGCTATTTTTTCAGAAACGTTATTTGTGATACCCATTATTTACCAGTTTCCCAGATCTGTGAAGCTCCACTGGATTTGCCAGCTTGGCCCCCAGTGTCAGTTGATGAGGTCGAATCCTTAATTGGTAAACTTAAGTTAGGCAAAGTGCCAGGCCCAGATCTCAAACCCCTGGAGTTACTGAAAGACAATTTAGATTGGTGGGCTCCTCTTCTGGCCTCATTGTTTACCTACATAGATTCAACAGGGGACATACCTGAGGCCTGGAGATAAGCTACTATTGTCCCTTTCTTCAAAGCTGGGCAGAGGGCGGATCCAGCTAATTATAGACTGATCAGGGTTTTGAGTATCTTAAGTAAAATATATGCAAGCCACCTCTTAGAAAAACTGCAGAATTGGCTAGTTCAGGAAAATTTTTGGTTGATGAAAAAGCTGGCTTTAGGGAAGGACGGTTCACCTTGTGTCATAATTTGATACTATCCCACAAATATGCAACCAAGAAAGCAGTCTCTCTCTACGCAGCCTTCATAGACTTAAAATCTGCCTTTAATTCCATACCAAGAGAGAACCTCTGGGAAAAACTCAGTGCTGCCTCAATTGATAGGAGACTTATTCTCGATCCAGGCATTCTATACCAACACTATTATCAGAGTCAGATGTAATAAACAAGGGCTTCTAACTAACCTTATTCCATCAACAAAAGGAGTAAAACAAGGCTGCATTCTGGCCCCTTCCCTTTTTGCCATTTCTATCAATGATTTGATTAGTAATCTCGGCCTGGTTGATACCTGTCCTCCCTCTCTGGCAAACCATCATGTAACAGCCCTACTCTTTGCAGATGACACAGTCCTGATCTAGGACACCAAAAGGCCTTAGGAGGGCATTAAAGCAATTTGGCCTTTATTGTGACCTTAACCACCTGGAGATTACCAAAAACCAAAAATAATGGCTTTCGGCCCTAAACCTAAAATAAGGGAATGGAGTATAAATGGCCGTAGGCTATAACAGGTGGCAGTTTATAAATATCTGGGGGTTATGATCCAGGCCTCAGAAACTAAAAAGGCTCACGTTGAATATGCCTCAAATTCTGGTCACAAATCAGCCCAAGCCATTGTTAGATTCTTCTTTACAAAATTTATACCAGTGGCCCTCAAATTATGTCTTGCTAAGACACACAGTTGATGTATGGGACCATGCTGGGCCCAGCTCCATCAAATTTTTCCTCCCCTGAGAAAATCCAGTTTAAATTTTTAAGAGCCTTTTTTCAATTTCCAAAAAGCGTTTATAGTGCCATGCTACTGCTGGAAACTGGATTGCTAAGACTAGAGGCTAAAGTAAGCCTCACCTCAATCAACACTTGGCTTAATCTTAGCCATTGTTCCTGAGATATCTCCTCATCAATTCTCAAGAATAGGTATTGTTCTCTGTCTGGCTTAGGGCTATTCGGGGGGGGGGAGTTGTAGAAAAAGCCCAGGAGGAACTCATCAGTATATTAGGCCACACCCACTGACATCACCATTGTTGCACACGGCTTTTTTTGTAGAAAAAGCCCAGCAGGAACTCATTTTCATATTAGGCCACACTCCCTGATGCCAAGCCAGCCAGAATTGCGTTCCTATGGGTTCCTGCTCAAAAAAACTCCTAGGGCTATTCATCAGAAGGTGTTTATGCTCAGCTTCTCACCTGAGTCTTTACAGATAATGGCCCTAGACCAAGCAAGGGCCATAGTCAAGCAGAGAATACTAGACACTGAAAGACAGAATGATATTGCCAAGGTTTTGAGATTTTATGCTCCTCTCCAAAAGAGATATGTAGTTTCCCCAGCCCCCTGTCTATCGAATCTAAAATTCCATCCCATAGAAGGGCCTTTTCTATGGCCTGATGTAACAGTTCTCCTTCTGCAGTCATAGAGGGTCGCTATAAAAAGGTGCCTATGGCTGAGCGTGTTTGTCCATGTGGCGCACGTAAAGTAGAAACTATCAAACATACTCTGCTTGGGTGTAGTCTCTATAAAGAAGTACGAGCCAAATTTATCAAACTTTTACTGGTGAAATTTATAGGTCTTCTGCAGTCTGAATTAAGGAATATACTTTTGGCAGATTCTAACTCTCAAGTTACATTCGCTTGCTCCAGATTTTTGGCTGCAGCCTTTAGAATTCACAAAGATTACACAAAGGAGTGATATAAATGTTCCTTAGGCTTTGCATTCTCTCCCCCCCCCTCAAGAATGCTATAAGTTCCCATCTTCCGTTAAATATCTCCTTCTTAAGACTTTGTATATTATACTATAATACTCCCATACAAATGGCTGTTCACTTTCCATATTTTATGTAAATTAGTTTGTTTTGATCTGTGCTGACCATGGGCCATAATAATAAACTGACTGACTAATTGTAATCTTCAGGGACAGAAAAAATACATGTGTTTGTGGAATACTCCCCCCACCAACTTTCATAGTATGTTGTGGCTTGGCTTGCTTGCTAGGGCGACCTACAGTTGTTTGCACTGGAGGTACCTTTCTGCTATGCACCACCCCTTGGGTTCACAGTGCTTTGGGTTGTACAAGTTGGTCTTTGGGATCCTGTGAAGGAGCGATTCTCCTACTTGGCACAGGTGACTGTTAGTACAACCCTGTGCAGTGTTACTCCATTGTAAGCCCATGGCAATCAGTGACTTAGACTGTAGTAACTCTGCATAGGATTGCATTATGGGACGGTCAAGCTTTAGGTTCTGTCCCTCTCCATGACTGTGTGATTCTTCAGGTGCAATCAAGTATGGAGTACATGTGCAGATGTAGGAAGGAGGGGGCATTCGGAAATCACCATCAAGATTTATTACAATCAAAAGATCAGCCAGCAGCAGTCTACCAGTGTGGCTCAGAAATGTAACCTCTGTCCATGCCAACCCTTCTTGATGCCCCTCTGTCCTGCTGTCTAAGGTTCTGATCCATCTGTCTCTTTTCAGTTCTTCCTGGTTCTGTCCACCCTCTTCCTCCTGGAACTGGTTGGGTTGTTGGTGTTTGTCACCTGCCGGGACAAGGTAAGCACGCTCTTATTTTTTGGTGCTCCTTGAAATAGCTCCCTGCTGCAGAATGGTTGTAGGGCATCCACATTTAATAAATAAGCAACATGTTCCATGCTCATCTTCCCTTGACATGGTGACCTCCAAAGGAGGGGCGAAGCTTAGAGAAATAAGGGAGAGGAGAAGAAGCTTCAAAATGAAAAGGCAAAGTGGTTGGGAACTGAGTGGAAAGGATCATTCTTTGTACCCACCAGCATCACTGGAAGCCTCACCGGGGATTTTTCTGGCTTCCAAACCTTTAGAAGAAAAGACTGTTAAGACACTCTTTCCATCCTGGTTTTCATTGCCTCCATGAGAACTGGAAACTTTTTTTTTTAAAGATTTAAGCCGAGACCACAGTTTTGGAGACCTTATCTCCTTGTGCCACTGTATCACACACTGCCATCATTGGTCAGTGGCATATCTTGTATGCTTTTGAATTCTGCAAAGAAATGTTACAAACAATCCCTTTTGTTTTTCATGACCTTATAAACCCCACTGGTTACATTTTTTTCCTCCTCTTCTCTGTGTGCATATCTATCTTCTGATCAAGAAGTCACGTCATACATCCGATGAAGTGGACTCTATTTCGTGAAAGCCCAGGCCGTCTTCAGTTTATTAAGATTGGATCCTGTGGCTCTGTTCTACTAATGAAGGTGCCTTCCCCTGGCAAAACACACCTTTCTGTGTCTCCGCTCTTAGCAGAACAGCACTATAGGATACGATCCTCAGGCTTCTGAATGCAAAGAAGACTCCTTTTGGGGGGGTGAATCCTGAATACCACTTGTAGAGTGGACAACAACAGGAGGTGTCATCAGCCTCTGTGTGCTACCTATAGGCCATCTGGAGGCCTTTGGGGAACCAGGATGCTGGATTCAAGATGCACCTTGCTCTGATGCTGCAGGCCTGCTCTTGAGTTTCCTGTATGTCTTTGCTCCAGTTTGATGGCTATGCTCAGGCCAACCTGAAGGAAGGGCTTAAGCTGTACAAGACAGAGGGCAACCTGGGCCTAACCAACGCATGGGACCTTGTGCAGACGGAGGTGAGTGTTTTGAAAATGCCCCCTGCTGGACACTTGAAGTACTGCAGCCAAAAGAGGGATCAGGCAGGGTTTCTTCCTGCCCTGTTTGTCTAGCAAACCTGACCCCCCAAATATCTGTGATAGTGCCTTCTCCTTCCTTTGCTCCCTAGTTTCGTTGTTGCGGGGTGCAGAACTACACAGATTGGTTTATGGACAACAGAACGCAGGTGCCAGAATCGTGTTGCATGCTGCCCAGCAGCTGTCAAGCAGAGAGCCCGCAGCCGCGGAGTTGGTGGATGGAGGTGAGATGATGGAAACAGCGTGCCTTGTGAAACTCTCTGCCTTGGAAAATCTGCTGCTGCAGGAATGCATTTTGAACTGTGCTCCTTGATGGCAGGTAGGGTTGCCAGCCTGCAAATGGTGGCTGCTGATCTCCTGGGATTACAGCTAATCTCCAGAGATCAGCTCCACTGGAGAAAATGTCCGTTTTGGGAGGTGGACCCTATAGTATTATACCCCATTGAGGTCCTTCCCATCTCTAAACCCGCCTCCTTAGGCTCCACTCCAAAAATCTCCAGGATCAAAGCAACATGGAGCTGGCAATCATAATGGTCAGATCAGTCATGGTGTCAAGCATCAGATCTCAGAATAACTAGTCCTTTATTTTGAAACAAAGTATTGGTTTATTGATAATCCTTTGCGCTCGAATAGGCACAAGATTGGAAGTGATACAGTGTAACTTCAGAGTACTAGCTCTAAGGGGACACATCAAAGATACCTTAGGAATTTCTACTCAGGCGTGTGAAATTCACACGCTGGCTACTTTATGTACTATCGCAATTTAGCAACATCCTGGGTTCAGACTCTAAACCTGAGTCTGGGAAAGTGTCCCTGGAGGCTTTATCTTCAAAGAGAACATTCCTGCATTTGCCACTAGTGAGAACTAGGGAAAGGTTACATGGCTTTGATGTGCAATACATTAGAATAACAGTCAGCAATACAGGGATACTAATAAGAAGACAATAAAGAAACAAGATGCTTGACACATGGTCAGGGCTTTTTTTGTAGCAGGAATTCCTTTGCATATTAGGCCATACACCCCTGATGTAGCCACTCCTCCTGGAGCTTACATTAGACCCTGTAATAAGAGCACTGTAAGCTCTCAAAGGATTGGCTACATCAGGGGGCATGGCCTAATATGCAAAGGAGTTCTTGCTACAAAAAAAGTCCTGGTCATGGTCATTTCCTGGCCCTCCCCAGGGACGCAGTAACAGGGTCTGCTGGCACAAACAGCCTTGGGAGAAACTGCTTGTAGGTTGAATATTATAGTATTTAGTTGGTGCATTTTTATCTGACTCTTCTTCAAAGGGGCTCCTGGTTGATTCTGCCCCTACCATTTCTTCCTCATAACTACCTTGTGATGTAGATTAGTGTAAGAGAGAGTGACTAGCCCATGGTCATGCAGCAAGTAGCATGGCAAGTGAAGGATTTGAATCTGGGTCTCTCCCAGATCCTAGTCCGACATTCTGATCCCTACACTAGCCAGGGAGTGAAGCTGTTGCTACCAAACCACCTTCTTATCAGAGCTCTCGGTAGATTCTGCTCAGATGGAGGGGAACCATCCCTGCAAGGCAGAGCAACAGATCGGAGCTTTTCTGTTTTGTAAAATATTGGACAAAGAGGAGGCATGATAGAGGTTAATTAAAAGATTATTTACTTATTTATTTGACTTACATTCTGCCCTCCCCGCCGAAGCAGGGGAGGTGACAAAGTGGATGCTGGAACTGGGATTTTGGGCGGGGGGCGGGAGGGGAGAGAATAGCCCAGTGAAATTGACAGTCAGTAGAGTCAAGATGGGCTAAAGGAAACACCCCTGCTGTAGGCTGTCCTCTCTCAGAGACAGGATGCTGAACTAGATGGCCCTTCAGTTTGATGCAGCGAGACTCTTCTGATGTCCTTGTGTGTTTCCGTTTCCTGCAGGCCTGTTATGGGAAGGTGAAAAAATGGCTGGGGCAGAACATCTCTGCGATGGGCATCTTTGCTGCCTGCATCATTGTGGTCCAGGTGAGAGGAAGAGGAGTGACTCCGATTGGCTGAGTGGCCCAAAGCAAATGCCCATTGCAACACACCCACCGGCAACTGTGAGAGCAGGGAATGCAGCTTTCCTGGAGGAAAACAATGAAATGGAATC
Organism: Heteronotia binoei; assembly: GCF_032191835.1. NCBI lineage: Eukaryota > Metazoa > Chordata > Lepidosauria > Squamata > Gekkonidae > Heteronotia > Heteronotia binoei. The sequence goes on from NC_083237.1 coordinate 29,422,661, forward strand.
CAGCTGTAGATGGGGCTGTGTGCAGTGAGAAAAGCTGCCTTGGCATTCTGAATCGCTTTGTGCAACCTCAGCAAAGTTCGCAAAGACCAGCTTATTTTTATATAATCTGTTCTGTTTCTGGTCATCGAGAGAGAAGAATCTGTAGGATCAGCTATTAAGACAGACAGGCACTCTGCAAATATGAACCTACAGGTAGAAATGGAGGGCTCTTGCACCCTGCTGTTGAGCACTGGGAATCCTGCTCGGCTGATTTCCACAGTTTTGCCCTACGCTGCTCTTCAGCCTCCATTTGTATCCTTAAGGACTAGCAACTTGCTTTTTAAGTTTGTTTTAGAAAATGGAAGCTGCAGTTCTCAAGATGCTGAATTCTGTTTCCTAAACAGAATTCTGCATTGCATGATGTGATCAAAGAATTGTGGCCTATGTACAATTACCTCCCTAAGAAGCCCAAGATCTGAAACAGACCTGAAAATATCTCCAGTGTCCAGGTCAGATGGTGTACTGGCATCACTGTGGTGTCCTGCCCCCAGACATCAGTTAGTCCAGGGATGGCCAAACTGTGGCTCAGGAGCCACATTTGGCTCTTTCACACATTGTGTGGCTCTTGAAACCTCCACCACCCCATTGGCTGGCAGCTTGGAGAATGCATTTATAGTTGCTTTCTTTCCACCTCTCCCTCCCCATATCTATTGGCTTTATTGCCACCTTCCTCCCATCTTGCAACTCTCAAACATCTGAGTTTATTCGATGTGGCTCTTATTTTGAGCCAGTTTGGCCACCTCTGAGTTAGTTTATGATATGGGGTCCTCGCTGACCCCTTTTCTGGTGCTTGCCAAGTCTTTTTAGAAAGTAGGCAGGTCCAAGTGGTGCTTTTGCCCTGCAGGGCTTCTGGGTAGCTATTATTTATTTATGTTATTGGGTTTTTAGCCCCCCCCCTTCCCCTTCACAGCAGGTCTCAGGGCATGTAACAACAGCATCAAAACCAGTAAAAACAATAATTATAAACAATAATCACAAATGGAGTATTAAAACATCGTGCTATGAATAGCAAACAGATGGTGTGTGAAGCACAAGTGGATATCTCTGATTCAAGGAGCCCCTGTTTGTCATGTGTGACTGCAGGCGATAGGCTGATGGTAAAGATGATAGAGGCAGATGTGGGAGGCTGGTTTGAATGTAACTGTCATTGTCTCAGTCGCAGCCTGGCAGAACATTTCGGTTGTGTGGGCTCTGCGGAACTGTATCAGACCCTGCAGGGCCCAGATCTCACTTGGAGGGGCGTTCCACCAGGCTGGAACCCGAACCAAAAAGATTTGGACTTGAGGCTAGACAGATGTCTTTCGGACTGGGGATCACCAGGAGATTACTATCCATCAGGTCTTAGTTCTTGTGGTCCTTTCTTGCACGCCCAGAGAAATGCAGATCGCCACTTGGGCCAGGAATCCTGGAGGTTTTTGCCATCTTCTGGGCATGGAGCAGGGGTCACTGGGGATGTGTGTGTGGGGGGAGGTATTTGTGAAGTTCCTGCATTGTACAGCGGGTTGGACTAGAGGACCCTGGAAGTCCCTTCCAACTTTATGATTCTACGATCCCATCAAGCACAGTCCTCTTTGAGGGACATGCCAGGAGAGATAGACCCATAGATATGTTGGTCCCAGATTGTGTATGGCTTTAGAAATTTGATAAGCTCCGCACATTTTAAGACACGTTGCTTTGGCAGCTGCTGACACCCCAGCACAAGGATCTTCATTGTATGGTTGGTGGTAAACTGTGGCATACCTGAGGAGTCCATCTACCTTCTTTGGAAAGACTGCCCCCATTATCCAGGGAGGGGCCAGTCAGTTGACTGTTGGGGCAGGGATTATGTGATAATCTTGTGATAAGGGAAAGAACCCTCCCTGCTCTTTTCTCCCCAGGTCTTGGGCATCGTGTTCTCCATGCTGATGTACTGCCAGGTCCGGCGAGCAGAGAAGTATTATGACTGAGTTGGGTTTGAAGATGCTTTCTGTCCCTAGATCCTCAAAGGGGGTATGCAGTTTAGAAGACAAGGGCATTTCTGCATTCTGTGGAGCCCCCTCCCTCCTTGCCACCTTTTTTAGCCAAGCTGCAGGGCTTCTGTGAAGGCCAAATCCTCATCATATATTCAAATATATTTTATCCTGGGGTGGGGAAGAGAAACCCTTCTTTTCCTTTTGCTGCCTTTTGCTCTTCCTCATTTAATCAGGGTTCCATTTCCTTATGTCTCAGCTTCTGTGTTCTTCCCATTTTGTATCATATAGCCCCCCCCTTTCCCTCCAATCCTGTTGCTTTTGTATATAACAGAACTATATTGAGGACCAATAAAACAATACGATACCATCCAGCTTGCTTCAGCTGTTATTAGCTTTTCACTTATGATGGACAGATGTGAACAAGATGCAATTTCAAAAGGATAAGTGCTGTGTTCAACATATGGATAACAAAAATGAGGAACATGTATACTGGATCTTGGGCTATGGGTACGGATGGACCATAGGTTAAATATGAGCAGCCAGTGTGATGCAGCAACAAAAAAGGCTAATGCAATCTTGGGATATATCAACAGAGGCATAAAGTCCAAATCACAAGATGTCACAGTCCCACTGTACATTGCATTGGTCAGGCTGCGCTTGGAGTATTGTGTGCAGTTTGTGATGTCTCACTTCAAGGATGTGGACAGAATGGAGTGGGTGCAAAGGAGAGTGACAAGGTTAATCAGGGGCCTGGAGACCAAGCCCTTTGAGAAAAGGCTGAGGGATTGGGGAACATTCAGTCTGGAGAAGAGGAGGTTAAAAGAGAGACATCATGTCCCCCTTCAAGTATTGAAGGGCTGTCACGTAGAGGAGGGAAGGGAACTCTTCCTGTTGGCAGCAGAGGAGTTGCAATAATGGGTTTAAACCAGAGTTGGCCAAACTGCGGCTTGGGAGCCACATGTGGCTCTTCCAGTGCCCTGTTGGCTGGCTTGGAGAAGCACTTGTCTCTTTAAATCACTTCTCCAAGCCAAGCCATCTGGCAGCTTGGAGAAAGCATTTAGAGTTACTTTCTTTCCACCTCTCCTCCCATTTATTTGCTTTCCTTCCTTCCTTCCGTCCTTGCAGCTCTGAAACATCTGATGTTTATTCTATGCAGCTCTCACGTTAAGCAAGTTTGGCCACCACTGGTTTAAATTAAGGGCAGGAAGATACTGTCTGGATATTAGGAAAAGTTTTTTTACTGTAAGAGTTGTTCAACAGTGGAATCAGCTACTGAGCTACCCTCACCAGCAGTCTTTAAACAGCAGCTGGACAAACACTGTTGGGGATGCTCAGGGCTGATCCTGCATTGAGCAGGGGTTGGACTAGATGGCCTCTATGGCCCCTTCCAACTCTGTGATTCTATGGGTACAGTACGTTGCCTCTCCTTGAAGGTAGCTCCAAAAGATGACTTTATGGACACAGTCCTCCTTTGCACCTGGCACAGGAAAGCTGGAATGTGGGAGTTAAATTTTCACCCCCTCCTGTTTCACCCACAGTCCCAATTTTCTGAAATGAAGCAAGAGGCAGGCACAGGGAAGTGATTTCCTCACTAGCTTCTGCAACGTTATTGCTAGGAATAGTGTTTAAGTTGCAAGTTGCATTCAGCCATCCTACCAAGCATTTTCAGTGCTGCTGCCAGAAATAAGTCATGCTTTTTAAAACCCGCTTCTAGAAATATGCTAGCTGAAGACCAATTTATAACCTGCAGTTTTGTTTTAGCTTCTGGGTTTAATGCTGTGTCCCAAGGTCAGCCACTCCCCTAACGTTGGTTAGTAAAAGGGCCACAAAGCGTGACTGTTAACCTAACTTGTTGCTCTGTAGCAAATCTGGCTCAGTCATTCCATCCAAATACAAGAATCTCACTTTCACCCCAGCCTGTTCAGTTGCTCCACCCCGAGCAAAGGGAATCAGATATATTCATGGAGGAGAGGTCTATCAGTGGCTACTAGCCATGGTGATTGAGGGGAACTGCCATGATCAGAGACAGTAAACCTCTGAATCCCAGAGCCAAGAGGCAACATCAGTGGAAGACCTTGGCCTTTATGCCCTGATGCTGTCCTTTCGGAGGAACTGGTTGACCGCTGTGTGAGACAGAATGCTGGACTAGATGGGCCACTAGTCTGATCCAACAGGGCTCTGCTTAAATTCTTAAAAGCATTAAAAAAAAAATAAAAAACTTACTTCTGTCAGTCGGCAGAACTTCCCAGCACTCTGTGGTCAGTTCCAGTTTTCTGCTGCACTAATCATGATGAATTCAACATGCTGCCATCAACTGCGTTGTCTGAATGTAGACCCCAGACTGTATAATCCCTCCCTGTTTCTTTTCCCGCCAAACAGACAACACAGAAGCCAGGGTGGTAAAAGTCAGTATTTTCTTTATTGGCTGGTAGGTTGGTGGGAAGGAGACAAAGACATCCTCCCCCTTCCAATTCACCATTCATCTTTGGACAAAAATATAGGGGGCCAGGGCCTCCATGTGCCCCCAAGTATCTGATACAAAAGTACGCTGGGAAAGGAGAGGGGAGGGAAAAAACGACAGAGGGTTGTAGGTGACTCCTAGAGCCCTGGTTACATCCCATCTGCCTGGGGCGATTCCCCAAATTTGCACCGCCCTCCCCAATAGAAAAACGACCCTGAAATACCACTTCCGGAAACTGGAAGAGAGTTAACGCGTGGGGAGGGAGAGCCGGGTGATGAAGAATCCCTCCCCACACTCCCTTCTCTCCCCAACAAGAGACGCTTGGCTCAAAACTAAAGACTCTATAGACAAACCCAGCTTATGTGCAAAGGATCTTAAGACACTTGTTATGGGGAAAGGAGGAGAGAAATGGGACACTGCAGCAGCAGCTGGGGCTGGACTGGGCTGGGGCAGGATTGGTAGTGTCATTTTCAAAGTACATGTCCGTAGTGTTGCCTTCTCTTGAACGGGAAGAAAACCCCGCTGGAGAGGTGCTGTGCCTCTGGAATTCCCCAGAAAGAGAAACTGAACAGGTTCTCTTTCATTTGTTCAGGGAGGGAGGAAGAAAGTCCTCCATTCCCCATCCTAACTGTAGTGTGCAATTATAAGTTATCACTTTAAAGCTTGTAAGAGCTCACAGGAGGGCTGTATGGCTTAAGGGGAGCATCCAACCCTGTCCACCGACTGGAGGAGGGAGGGTACTGACGGGGGGGTGGGGAGAGGAGGGGAAGGGAAGGGAAGGAAGGAGACTGCCGGATCCGCTAGTATTTCCGTTGTAGCTTCTGGAAGTCACTCGTGTTGAGCCGCGGCCGAGGCAGGTCTCCAAACATCTCAGTGCCGTCTGACACCCGCAGCACCAGTGCGCGCATGCTGGCAGCAATCTTCTCAAGATCGGGGGACGAATGCTGCAGAGAGAGGAAGAAAAATGAGGGTGTAAGTGACCCTCAAGGAGATCGCACTTGCTTTACGCATTCCTCGCTCTCACCGGTTATAAGTAGGGGCAGTCTCTGACCAAAGAAGTCTTTGTATGGTGAATCTGCCAAAGTGTCATATGACTCCAATAGGTTTACAGAAACTGCACTCTCTTTAAATGATGCCTCTTGTAACAGACACATACAGGATCTTAGAAGAGGCATTCCCTCCTCAGCAGGAATGCAGGGGAAGGCCTCTTCCAAGAAGGCACGTGCCGCTTTCAGTTCAAGCACTTCCATTCAAGTAAGTTATAGGTAATGTGGCATTAGGCAGCCCATCTGGGTTCCCATTTTTGATACAACGGTTTTTAGTCCACTGCAGCTCTAGCTGTCAGCTGCACACACAGCAGCACATTTTCTGTTCTTTTGAAGTCTACCCTGCATGCACAAAGTCCTTCTTTACTTCCCTGACTCTATCTCCTCTCCCCTAAAAAAAGGAAGAATAAATTTTTCTTCCTGCAAGGTGGCTTTAACAAAAGAAAAGTAACAATAAAAACAAAATTAAAACCCAGGACTGGATCTACGTGCTTTTTGAGGGGGGACAAAACTAAAAAATGGCAGCCCCTTATGGGCCCATTCTACCTTATGGGCCCATAGAATATAATGGACTCCATACCCAATTTGGCGCCTTCCCCAGTGGCGCCCAGGGCAAGCACCCCCCTCTGCCCCCCCTAGATCTGGCCCTGTTAACCCCCCCCCAAAAGTTAATAACTGATTTAAAAAAACAGATGGCATGAACACAGACACAGCCCTACACTCCTATCACATGCTGAAGTGAATGCATGTACATCCTGCCTGTTATGTGCAAATCTCTGCTTTCAAGAACAGCCAATTAATGAAATTGGGTTGGGGGGGGGGCTAGAAATGAAAGATTTCTGGAAATATTGAAAACATAGGGGAAAAAACATTTCCCCCCTTTTTTTCCTGGAAAAAAAGGCACACAAATCTGGGGGGAAACTGAAATATATACTATATCTTCCAGTAAGGAAAAGAATAGCTGGCACTCTGAGGCTAACAAAGCACATGTATCTTTATGTTTTGCTACATGAGATAGAAAAAAAAAGCTGAAGGTAAAAATATTCTGCAGTAAACAAAACAAAGTGTATTATTTGAACAGCAACTCTCAGTTACACTAGGTAGGACTCCCAGCATATTTGGATATTCAGTCAAAATTTATAACATTGAAAACACTGCTTAATAATGTATTGTCAGTTTAGCACATTAGTTGTTCCATTTAAATTTTAATTTTTTTGAAAATGTATGTTTCCACAGCATCAGTTGAGAGATTAATTACATAATGTTGTAGATTGTCTTACATTAAAAAAAATCATACTACATTCTTCGAGTAAAATCTTGTTTTTCATTTCACCCATTCACCCAGTGCTTTCCAAATATTAAAATATTTCCATTCCAAAAAGTCTTCGGACATCTTCATGCTATACATTTGAACTGAATGAACTGTTTAAGACATTTTTCATTCAAAAAGATATTTTATGGATGCCTCTTACAGTTTCCCCGACTTTCCCATATGTCTGCTTTTAAGAAACAGTCAATGAATGAAAAGGAAAACAATTCCTCATAATTTTAGAAAAGCCCTCATACTTTTTCATGCTATACATTCTGAGTGTGAAATGGCTTGTAATTAAGAAGCATTTCCTTCATTCTAAAGAGAAAATATATTAACAGAGTTTTGGAAAAACTGAAAAAGAGCCCCCAGCCCTTTTCATCTCTCCCAGGGACCAGTACCTGCATAAATGCAGTGTTTGTATCATACATTCAGCTCTACATGCATTGACTGTAACATGAGAATTACCCAAAGCACAAAGAACAATCAAGTGCTCACTGTACAAAGACAGAATATGGCTGTTCACTGTAACTTATGAACAGGGCTGTGGAGTCAGACCAGTTCAATGTTTTATGGTTTATGAATTATATAAGAAAAAAATTCCCCAACATCTACCCTGACCAACAGCAACTCTGGAGATCTTTCACATCAGCGGCTACCTGTAAAGAGGGATGCCGGGGACTGAACCTGGGGCTTTCTGCATCCAAAGCAGATACTCTACTGCTTAGCCACAGCCCTTCCTCATAAGACACCGAAACTAAGATAATCAGTATCAGGTTGGATATACTATTTTGACCCAGTACCTAAAACACAGTAAAGGCGGCACCAGGTGTACTTCTCTAGACAGGTGACCCATAGCCAGGGCAGCATCCTGAAAAGACTCTTTCCCTAGAAGCCCCCAGCTTCATTTCTGAAGTCAGGAACATCTGACGGACCTCACAGACCATCAAGCTTCATATGGGGTCATTTTTTACTGCGCACCAAGTCAAGATTCTGCAGCAATAAAAGTGTTGCTCTGAACCTCGCATGAAATGTGCACATCGAACCGTTCCCCCACATTTATTCTGGTAAGTATGGCAAGAGAGCTGTGCAGGGATCTGTAGTCCTTGGCACTTAAAACATTTTGCTCAACCTACACTCTTTTTTTTCCTCTTGGCACTGTTCACACACCTTCAAGCTTCTCGCGTGAGGACTAGAAACTTTCCAAAGCAGGAGTTTCTTCGACAGCTGAACTACACACCCACTATCCATTTATCCACTTGCAAGATGCAAGCCATATAATATGCATGAGACCTTAGTTCCTTAAGATGTTCGTGAGGAGACAACATCACCATCTGCCTGCCCAAAGGAAGGTCTTAAGTTCTGGAGACGCCTCCCGCCTTCCCAAGGGCTGCCTGTCAGAGCGACACCCTCAAGTCCCTACCCACCTTGCTGGTCTCCTCATCGGAGGAGCGCATCTCTTGCTGTTGCTCCTTAAACCCCCAAATTGGCACCGAGACAGGCAAGGACTTGGCATACTGGTGGCTAAGAGGTGGAGGGGCCACTTGCCCAGGGGTCTCCTCACTCAGACTCCCATCTGGGGAAAGACAAAAGGAGGGCAGGAAAGGGGACAGAGTCAGAGGGATGACAAGAAATCAAAAATAAAAAGAAACCAAGACAAACCAATCAGAGAGATCTGTGGCATGTTCACAGTTCTTTAAGAGAGAGATCTACCCCAGGGCATATACTCCCCCAGGGCATTCAAGGCAGCTTACAGACAAAATTAAAAACAATACCAGGAAAGAACACAAAATAAAGCACATAAAACCCCCCCAGCAAAAGAGTATAAGCTAGATCTATCCCCATTGATTCCAATGATGGGGAAACCTGGCATCTGGAGGCCAGGTCTACCTGCACTGATTCCAGTATCGGAGTCTTTGAACTCTTCTGATTAGGCTTTCTCAGACAGCATAACTCTCGTTTTACACAGGGGAACCCCCACGCCGAAAAAAGCCCAGCATGTGCGCAGATCCGGGTCATTCTGGATCTGCTCCCACTCACCATCAGTGCTCTCTAGGTCAGAGTCAAAGAAAGGCTCATATTCTTGGCTTGGGGAATCCTCGTCCATCACAAACAGGCCTGGAAGTAAGGTTTGAAAAAACAACAGTGGAATCACAGTTGTTGGTGCAAAGAAACCTTATTCAGGGGTGAGAAACAAGCGGCCATCTCTGAGCTACACTGGCAGGCATCAATGCTTCCGGCATTCTCCTTTCTGGTCTCATTCACATTCCTCTTCTGAAATCTCATATAGATCAATGTCTCTGCTTACAGAAGTGGATGGAAGAGACTTTCCACTGCTGAGAAATGCAGAATAAAACTTAAAATACCGGACAGTTTTTCTGTTTGTTTCCTAAAAATACGCTATGCTCCTAAAGAATGTAAAAACATAAGAGAAGCCATGTTGGATCAGGCCAATGGCCCATCCAGTCCAACACACTGTCACACATTGCCCTCCCCACCCCACCCTCCCAAAAAACCCAGGTTCCATCAGTGGGGCCAGGACACTAGAAGCCCTCCCACTGCACCCTTCCCCCAAGCACCAAGAACACAGAGCATCACTGCCCCAGACAGAGAATTCCAACAATACGCTGTGCTTAATAGCCACTGATGGACCTCTGCTCCATATGTTTATCCAATGCATTTTGAATCTGTCTAAAACTTGAATGGGAGTTGGTGTAGCACTAGAAACTTGACAGTCAGTTTTCCTAGACTTTTTCACAATGTTTCCTTGGTGCCTTATATCAAAACCACATTTCTCATTCTAAAATGTTTGCGGTATGCGCACACTCCCACCCACACACCCAACCAGCAATGCATTCAAGGTCAGGGCCAGCACCCACTTTTCATGGGAAGTGACTTTGGGAACCGAGGGGGAGGCAGCGGGTGGGCCAGCATGTCAAAATGCTGGCCCTTAAAGTGGCCCACCAGCAGAGCCTGTTGCGATAACTTGACATGCTTTTGTCCCTAGACTGCAGCCAGACTCACAACTGTCAACTCTTACAGAGCAGATCTGGCTCAGGGGCCTCCAGGTGCTGGCCCCCTAATTTAAGGAATCCGCATTCTATTTTAATAGGGGAAAGAGCCAGGACAAGGGAGAGGCTGTGTGCATTTTCAGTCATAGATTGGTATGGAGGTCAATTTGAAGAGGGGGATACCCAGAGGTGACTTTCTGATAAAGATCTGCTACCAGTGTTCCCTCTAAGCTGAGTTAGTGCAAGCTACCTCACAGTTTTTTAGTCTCTGGCTCACACATTTTTGTCTTAGCTCAGGAAAAATGGCCCCAGAGCAAACTAATTTATGTAGCAGCTCACAACTTTAATGCCAGTAGCTCACCAAGCAGAATTTTTGTTCATAAGACTCACAGCTTAGAGGGAGTATTTGCTACCAAGCCAACAAGAATGGAAGGCAAAGGAGGGAGGCTGCAGCTTACCAAAAGCCCCAAATTTAATCTCCAGTATTTCTAGCTGAAAGAATCTCATGTAGCTGCAGGGGGTAAAGATCTTTCCCTGTCCCCAGATTCCAGAAAGGGCCACACTGCTGGTCAAAGTAGAAAACACTGAGTTAAATGGACCAGTGGTCAGTCTGGGTGTAAGGCAACTTCTTTCACTCATGCTCACACAGTGCCATGGCTTCTGGGACTGGAGGGAGCTGCCAGCCTGTCAGAGAAGTGGACAGACCTTGGAGACTGCTGGAGGGGAGGGGAGAAGGCACAGTGGTCACCGAGAGGGCCAGAGGCTGAATCCCAGTGGGCTTGATATGGTCTGCTGGGTTTGATATAGTCTACCAAATGAACAGGGCTTTATTCCCAGCACAGGTATCACTGGGTGTAAAGAGGTAATCTGAAAGGAGATTTCTACTAATATCAGAAGAGGCGACATATTTTTAAAGTAAAAAATGGCAGACTGGTCCTCTGCCTTTCCTTCAAAGAGTAGCATACAGCTGTCTTCCAAATAACCCCCTATCCTAGACCTGTTCAGGTTCAAAGATGGAACAACTCCAGATGCCTTCAGAGCACCTTGGAGAAGAGGGGATTGTTGACTTGTGCGGAGGGAGAGGCAGCTTTGGGTCACAGTTCCCAGGCTGAGTGACATCCCATCCATTTGGGCTCCTTGACCCCGGTGGCTAAATATACCTCTGCTTTTCTCAGCATTGGTTTTGGCCTCAGCTGGAGTATCAAGTTCCTTAAACAGATGGGCACGCAGAGGGACAGTTGGCAGCAGATCAAAAGAGCACAACGCAAGGCTGGGCTGGCGCAGAGCCAAGGTGTCCAAAATCTATCAGGTGATGTCCCCCTTCTGCCACACATTCATCTGGTCACCTGTTAGCTCTTGCCCACATCTGCAGTGATGCCAGTCAAATTGGCAGGCCTGTTGCAAGTATTCCTGAGATGCAGGACACACTCAGAGCAGGGCCAGCTTAAGCCCTGTGGAGGCCCCTAGGCAGTCAAAATCTAGGGGGGGGGCCTTGCAAATTATCTCAGAGTTGGAGTGGCTGCCCCGCTGCCTGTGGCCCCCACTGCAACCTGCAGGCACCTTCTCAAAAGCCCCTTTGACAAAGCTACGGGGGAGAGGCAGAGAGGCAAACTTGGCGATGACGCCAGCATCAGCCACACCAGGCGAGTCGGGCAAAGAGCAGCTCAGTTGCTGGCTGTGCATGCAGGCTGGGAGGGCTGCAAGCAGGAGGAAAACTGGGGGGGAAAGCCGGCCTGGGCCCCTAAAGGCATGGGGGCCCATAGGCCAGGGGGCCCCATTGGCTTAATTGTTAATCCGGCCCTGACTCAGAGCACTTCAGACATGCTAAAAATTATTACTTCCTATATGTATAAGGATATATTGGATAGGATCCAGCCAGCTTTCTCACTCCGTCCCACCCACCAATTTCCCCCCCTTAGTACAGCCCCCCTTCTACATGGGCTTTTATACATGAATGCCACTTCAGTCATGTTCTTGCTTGCTAGCACGTCGGGCATCAAGGGTCACTAGGATGGGGCACCTGCCAGAGGGTAAGAACCTTGCAGAGGACCAGGTATTGGCTGAGCACACTTAGCTCATGGGCTGCCCCAGAAAACAGAATATAGCCCCAGAGGACTCTGTGATTCCTCTTCCTCCAGGTGCTGATGGGCCTTCAAGCAGAATGAATCTCATGCTATCCTCCCTCCTCCAAAAGTGTGTGGACATGCATATAGGAAAGGGAAGCATGCTGTGTGTGCTTGGGGGTGGAAAGCGTTTTGCCTAGGTTCCCCACAAAACTCAGAGGCACTCCTGCTGTTCTCCCCCTGACTCAGCATCAGCCTTCCCAGTTTAGGGACTGCAAGTTTTGTCAGGACTTGAACTCACAAGTTCAGGACTTCAGAACTATAGCAAGGAGTCCTTTAACCAACACAGCAGAGGAAGGCACCAGTGCTCCATCTGGTCCAGCATCCAGTTTTAGATAGCTGACAACCAGCCACCTTAGAGGGCCAACAAACACACAGGGGACAAGGCCTTCCCTGGATGTTGCTTCCAAAGACAGGCATTCACTTGCTTTCTCTGTGGATGGAGATTCCTTCCACTCACCATGGCTAGTAATAGTTGAGGGACTTCACCTCCCTGAACCCATCTAATCCCTTTATAACACTCTCTATGCTTGTGGCTGTCACTACATCCACTGGCAGTAAATTTCACAATTTAACTACTCATTGAGTAAAGCAGTATTTTGTTTTTATTATTATTATTTGCTTATTTATATTCCGCCCATTCTCCCATTTGGGGGCTCAGAGTGGAGTTTTGCCTGACCGTCCATCTGCTACACTAGATGACCCAAGTTCTAGTATTATGGGAGAGGGAGAAAGAATTCTCTCTCTATGCTTAATTTCTATGGATAATTTAATAAATCTCTCTCATGTCCCTCCCCCCATAAATCACCTTTTTTCCTAAATGGAAAAATGCCAGATTCACTGCTTCCAAAGGGATTCTTCACCTTTAACCAGCACACAATCCAGTTACTTCTTCACTGTGTCCACAAAGAAGCCTGTGAACTTCACCACATACAGCCAACACAAACACTGCATAGACTGTGGGTGAGGGCATGGCTCAGTGGCAGAGCATCTGCTCAGCAAGCAGAGGCTTCCCAGGTTCAATTCCTGGCATCTCCAGTTAAAGGGACCAGGTGGGAGGTGATGTGAAAGATCTCCACCTGAAAGCCTGGAAAGCGGCTGCCAGTCAGAGTAGACAATACAGACCTTGATGGACCACTGGTCATGTGAAACCTTAATGTCAATAGACTTACCAGTGGTGTCACTGGGATGGTCTCTCCCACCTGGCTGCTCTACTTCCGTCAGTGTGTTCCTATCGCCTTCATCTTCTTCCTCTTCGGGCTCCTGGCCTCCAGAAGCCTGGGGCAAAGGCCCCTGGGAGGTAGGCGTCCTGTGTGGGGCAGACTCGTCTGGGGCACCAGTGAAGGGATAGCTTCGAGAGTAGGGGCCATGGTTGGGGGGCAGGTAAGGGGCTGCGGGAGGACGGGCAGCATAAATGAAGGCTGTGGTTTTGTGGACCACGGCAATGTCTTCGAGGTAGCGTTGAAGGGCATCTGCCAGGGCCCCACTGCCGTGCTGCACATAGCCAAAGCCGCCAGGGGGAGGGGCCCTGAAGGCGGTGAGCAGCACCACTTCATTGCCAGTTTGACGCCGGTATCGTTCTGCTGCAGCTACCAGGGCTGCCCAGCTCTCCTTGTGGTTATCTGCCATGGTTGTCATCCTGTGGGGGAACAAGAAAAAAGGGATTTGTGCATTAACTACCCAGGCTTTTGCTTTTTTACCGGGAAAGTTAGGAAGGATGGAAAGGAGGCTATAAGGTTTGCTTAGAGGGGTGAGGAAGGAGCTAGGTCTTCTCTCAGTCTGGGCTAATAGGCTTGAAAAGTGCTACAAGCCCTGGGCCTGCTCAGAGGGGCTAAGAAGGAGGAGTCAAGGTCTCCTCAGTCCACTCCGAGGGGCCAGGAAGAAGCCAGGGCTTCTTGGTCTGCTTGCAGGGAATAATGGAATTGGAAGGGGCCAGGATTGGGAGAGGCATACAATTTAGCAGCCCACAGCAGAGGAAACCAAAATCATGAGAACTCCTGGGTGTCCTTCCAGGAAAAGCCAGGTAAGAATAGGAAAGCAGTGTTGCTGGATTCACTGGCAAGCAAGCAAAATGTTACAGGCATGTTATGAAAGGGAGGAGGCATTACAGAACAAACAACACTAAGGGGAGGAGAAAGCAAGCATTAAAAAGGGGACGGGACTGCCCCCTCCCGAGCCCTTAGGAGGTGGTAAGGACGGGACGGGGGGCCGTTACCTTCCAGCGCCACTGAGCTCCCTCCCCAAACTCACCCTTCCCCCAGTCAGGGTCACCACTCTGAGTCCTGACCTCTCACCTTTGACCCCTTCTGGGACACTTAAGTCCCCCTCCACCTCTAAATAACAACCGCCTCCTCCTCCTTCTCCTCCCCCTTCCCAAAGCTCCGCCTCCTCCGGCTGCCCTCACAAGACATGCGGATGTCGTCCACACCGTGCCCTTTATAAAGATGGCGTAGAAAAGACTAGAGGAACGATGGGGGGGGATGCCCAACACAAAGATGGCGGCGGCTGGTCCCTTTAAATGATGGCAAACGCACAAAAAAAGCGCAAAAATAAAATAGACGAAGACTGAATGTAGTCGAAAGTAACTCTTAAAACTGTCGAAAAATGCTTCAGACGGCCGGTGTACAGATTACCAGAAGCGAGAACGTGAGCGAGCCTGGCAAGGGCTGCCCAAAGCAAAGATGGCGAGACCATCTCCATGCATAGGAAGGGGAAAGTGGCCAGATTTCCTGGTTGCTCTTCGCGCCATGTTTGTTTCTCCTCACAGGGCTAAAAGTGACAGGTGCTCATAGGATGCGAAGGAGAAATTCCAGATATTTTCTTAGCCGCAATTTTGTAGTGGATTGTCGTCAGCCTCTGAGAAAACCGGTTCATGCCCTTTCACACTCCAGGCTTCTTGCGTGGGTCAAAATATGAATTCTAAGTGTTTAATACCAAAGGAACTAATCAAAGAGAAAGAAACCGTGTGATTTTTTTTTTTTTTAAAATGTGTGCTGAAGGAGAGTCGTGTGACTGAGAGATATTGTGACCACGTTACAGATTTACAAACAGCAACAACACCCGGTATTGTCCTCCCCGGGCTGCAAAGGAAGGGGAAGCGGAGGCTGACAACAGTGGTGGCAACAGCCCTGCAGTGCAGTCCAGTGTTATATTGCCAAACTGGAAGGGGGCTGACGGGTTAATTCACGTTTGATCCGCGATAACCTTTTTCTGTCTCTCTGCTTTAAATATTTTTGGTAAAAAGGGAGGGGGAAATACAGTCTCCACATTTCCCCTAAAGCTGGCATAAGCCTAACCTTTCCCCTTCGGTTTATCCCTTTATCTTTTCTTTATTGTATTCTGCTTGGATTATGACATAACTTCTCGTGTGGTCATTTTAGCTTGCGCGTTAAACGCATGGGCGTTTCATCGCTAATATGAAGCAACAGAACAAAGCAGAGTCCGGTAGCAAGTTTAAGACCAACAGAGTTTTATTCAGAATGGAAACTTTCGAGTGCTCCAAGCACACTTCATCAGACAATAGGATGGAATGACAAGCAGCTTAGAGCACACCAAAGCTTCCATTCTGAATAAAACTTAGTTGGTCTTAAAGGTGCTACTGCTTCAGACCAACCTGGATCTATCTACACGAAGTAATGGAGTTTGCACTTCGCCTCGTGTGCTTTTTAAAAAAAAGGCAGACAAACACTGCTCTCTCTAAATATGGAGGGGGAAGCTTCTCTCCTCCTTTCAGTAGCCAACAAAAAAGCATTCAGGCTGATATTTGTTCCTGCCAGAAACAATGATGGCGACAAAGGATGCTCCAGCTGATTAGAGGGAAGAGCAAATATGGAGCACTGTGGGAAGGACGGGAAGTTACGTTTTGTTTTGCAGGAAGTGGCTTTCAGGAAGAATGGAGTTAGGGGCCTGCAGGGTAAGGCACGCCTTTCCCCCTTTGGCATACAGTTGCTCATCCTTTGTGTTTGGGTGGGGATAGAGGCCAAAGAAAGGAAGCTTCACCCCGCCCCCAGTCAGCGGGAGGACAGAATTCTTTTCCCAAGGCAAAGGAAGAGGAGGAATCATTCCTATAAATGCAGTGGGGTGAGATAGACTAGGAAATCTGATTTTCCTGTACTAGGGATTTAGGAGAGAAATAGCAGTACTTGGCATATCCCCGTTTACAACCTCCCTTTAGTCCCCTAGTTATAGATTTGTCCTTTCCCAATGTTTTAGTATTGCTGGGAGCAGAGCTTTTTTTGTAGCAGGAAATCTGCATATTAGGCCACACGCCCCTGATGTAGCCAATCCTCCAAGTGCTTAGAGAGCTCTTAGTACATGGCCCATTGTAAGCTCCAGGAGGATTGGCTACATTGGAGGTGTGGCCTAATAGGCAAAGGAGTTTCCTGATTAAAAAGAAAAGCCCTGGGGAAACCTGCTGAAGTACTTTCAAATGCATTGTTTTGGGCAGGGCTTTTTTTTTAGCAGGAACGCACAGGAATGCAGTTCTGGCTGGCTTGGCATCAGGGTGTGTGGCCTGATATGCAAATGAGTCCCTGTTGGGCATTTTCTACAAAAGAGTCCTATGTGAAACAATGGTGATGTCAGGAAGTGTGGCCTAATATGTAAACGAGTTCCTGCTGGGCTTTTTCTCCAAACAAAGCCCTAGTTTTGGGTATGAACTTTGGGTTTTGCCTTCAAATCTTTGGGTCAGGGTGTGGGCCCTTTCAGTACTGAACTTTTGTTTTATTCCCCCCTCCCTCCTCAGATTGCGTTTGAAAAGGATGGTGTTTATCTACACACCAGTGCAAAGCGTATTCCTGATCAGGATTCTATTATCCCGGGGGTTATCCGCATAATTGAAAAGGTGGGTTAAGATAGCCTACTGGTTGGGATTGACAAGGCATTTTAAGAGAGCTGGTAGGGATGTGAAGATTGTGCCCCAAGATGGGTAAATGTCAGGGTTGTGTGTATCTTGTATGATGGTTTCTTGGCATCTAGTATGTTTCTAGCTTGGAACTCAGCATGCTGAGTAATTGCTCTTTAAACTTTGTTTAAAAAGTACTTAGGTGTTGTTTAAGAAGTAAGGTTGCAAAAATAAAATACAAGGTGGTGAAATCTCATAACTCAGAGAGGACCAGAATGGGATTTTCAGTTGTCATGTTAGGGGGAGGTTTGCAAAGGACAGGAAAAAAGAGTTGCTGAATTATAGTTTTTTGATCCTCTTTGTGCTGAGAAGTGCAATGTACTAAGGCTCATCTCTGTTTGATATGAATTGTTTCAATACAATTTGTGTATGTTGCTCTGGATATTTTGAAGTGCTAGGCCTCTTACAAGCCCACCTTTATTTAGGGCTCGGACACTCTGCTACAATGGACACCTGTGGAGGAGTCTTCAGATGTTGCTCAGATGACGTTCACCAAGAAGGTGAGGCTCCCATCCCAGCTGTTAATCTGCATTCACCATCTAAATCCATTCCATCTCAAAGATTGAGGAGGTCTATTACATTCCTTTAGAATAGGGATTCTTAAAATTGTATCATGTTGCTAACCATTGTTGTAATCTATTTGTTAAACTGAAATGGTCATGTAAGAAGAAGAAGAAAGGAACACCTTCTAATCTCATTCTCTGCCCATCAGGACACGGTGGGCTGCCAAGCTGATGAAGAAATTTTTGACCCAGGGTATGAGCCGGACTGGGCTGTCATCAGTACAGTGGGGACTCAATCTCGGGTCCAGGAGGAAACAAATGGTAACCAGAAAGAAAATGAAGGGACTCCCCCTTGAGGTAGCAAAGAGATATGGGCTGAGGGTGACTGGTAAATTGGCACTGTAGAATGCAGGCATGGGGAAGGAGATAGAGCTGACAGCAGGGGACTGTGGGATATTCTAGGAAAGAAAAGGGTTGTTTAACACTACTTTTTCCTTTTCCTCCAAGCAGTTTCTGGGTCAAAGTCTCCTGCTCCGCGTGGCCAGTGGGCTTTCACTCTTCACTTGTCTGAGCTGAAATCCATCCGTAAAAGTAAGCCAGGTCTGGGCTGGTCGTACCTCATCTTCATCACCAAAGATGGGGTCTCCATTCAGGCCCTGCACTTCCACCGTGGGGGCACCAAGGCCCTTCTCAAAGCACTTTGCAAATATGTCATCTTAGCCACGTGAGTGTGATGCCGGTACCCTATACGTGACCTAAATTAAGAGGGAGGGGTGGGAGCAGGGGATGGCTCTGTTGGCGCTTTGCAGAAATTTTACAAAATGAAAAAGGCGGAGCTTCTTTGGATTCTCAGCAAAATAGTGCAAGAGACCCATTTCCTAACACTAGCTTCTGGAAGTCAGTTTTGAGGCCTGCCTGTTGAGCAAGGCTCTAGCTGCCCCCCCAAATGCTGGATCATTGGCTCTAGTTGTTATAGTTGTTCTAGCTATAAGAGTTGGTCTAATTATTCACCACACATCATGCAGTAGAGTCTTCCTTTATTTATTTATTTAGTAGGCTTATATTCCTCCCTTTCCCGTAAACGGGCTTTGATGGTGTCACTTCAGACTGCGGATAGAAAAATAGCTTTTTAAAAAAAAAAAATGTAATGTTGAATGTTGAGAAAGAACACTTTAGGACAGCGCTGAGCAAAAAATCCTGATGTGCTAGCTTTCTATCTATAGGGAGGACTATTCAAAAATATGTTCCCCCACCCCTGGCTATCTGAAGTAGTACAGTCCAGGCAAAGTTGTTACCATGTTACTGTACTGAATGTGTAACCTGGTTTGAACTGGAAAGCGGGAATTGAGCTCACTCCCTGTTTCTCTTCCTCTCCTCAAAGTTCCCCTAAAGATTCCCGGCTCTATTTGGTTTATACACATGATTCATATGCCCTCTCCCACTCTTTCGATGAACTGCAGCTCTTCGACGACAGCTCTTCCAACCTCGTTTCGGTGAGATTCTTCTCCAGTCCCTGCATGGCCTATCAAAAGATGTAGCTGGGGCCCTGCCCTGCATAGCCCAGGCAAGCCTGATCTCGTCAGATCACAGATGCTAAGAAGGGTCAACTCTGGGAAAAACCTCCTTGGGATACCAGAGCTGGGAGGCAGGGGCAGGCTTTATTCAGTCACCTCTCTGAATATCCTCCAGGCCCCCAGTAGGGGTGAGTCACCGGAGGTCGCCATGACTTCCAGGTGCACACCCACACATAAGAAACGCACAACCCCCCCCTCCCAAAAATATCTGGGGAATCAGAATGTGAGTCAGTAATTTGTGATAACAACCTGAATATCTAGAGTTTGGAAGTTAAGCAGGGTTGACCTCAGTTACTATTTAGATGGGAGACCACCAAGGAAGTCCAGGGTCGCCACACAGAGGCAGGCAATGGCAAGCCAATTCTGAAACATCTCTGGCCTAGAAAATCCAAGAAGTGACCCTGTGTCAGTTAATAATTGTTTCATACTGTTTTTATATTCACAATAGCAACTCTCTGAGGTAGGTTGATCTGAGTGTAGCGTGACTAGCTTGAAGTCACCTGTTGACATTCCATGGCAGAGTAGGGATTTGAACATGGGTCTCCCAGATCTTAAGAAGAGCCCCGTGGCCCAGAGTGTTAAAGCTGCAGTCCTAAGCTCTACTCATGATCTGAGTTTGATCCCCGGCAAAAGCTGGGTTCAGGTAGCCGGCTCAAGGTTGACTCAGCCTTCCATCCTTCCGAGGTCGGTAAAATGAGTACCCAGCTTGCTGGGGGGAAAGTGTAGATGACTGGGAAAGGCAATGGCAAACCACCCCGTAAAACATCTGCCGTGAAAACGCTGTGAAAGCAACGTCACCCCAGAGTCGGAAACAACTGGTGCTTGCACAGGGGACCTTTCCTTTTCCTCCCAGATCTTAGGCTAACCCCTACACTGTGCCAGCTGCCCCGATGGGAAGGGGGTGATTGAAAGGAAGAACAGAAGCTATGAATGAGGCTGCTGAGGTGGGCTGCCACTGGCTAGAGCAGAGGAACCTGGACTTCTGAGCTCTCTTTGGAAGCAGTTAGATTAGAAGAGAGAAGAGTGGGTAGTAAATGCTGGGCAAACTGTAAAGTTAAAGTTCTAGTGTCTATTGAGGGTGTATTTCTGGCTTGTCTGGCAGAGGAATGGAGTTTTATATACTGTCCCCAACTCAAACCTGCCATCCAATGAAGAGCATAGCCCACCTTGACTTTGTTTCATTCCCCCTCTTCCTCCTGCAGCGATTCTTGCAGGATCCTTACGCTGCCACCTTTGGGGGTTTCTCCAAAGTCACCAATTTCTTCCGCGGGGCTCTGCACCACGAGGACGGGACCCCCCAGCATGTTCAGAGCGACCCTGGTGCCAGCAATGTCGAAGATGAGACGGGCTTTGAACTGATCACCTGTGTGAGTGTTGGAACCCGCAGCTCTGGCGAGGGGCACTGGCCAAAGCGGTAGCCGTTCCAGGCACCTGGGGGAAAGCAAAGCTTTTGGCCACCCTTTCTCATCCCCAGCTGCTTCCTTCCCCACTGGATGTGGCTGAACTGGAAGCAGCCATGCTGGTGAGATTGGTTCAAGGAACATGTATGTCAACAGGAAGGGGCATCCGCCTGTCTCCTCCTCCTTTCCTGGGATCAGAATGCAAGGACTTGGTCAGTCAAGATGCATGTGACTGAAGAAGTGATTCCCAAAAATGAGGACGCCAGGAAGATAATCCGCCTCTCCCAGTGACTTTTCAAATGGCATTGTTTGTTTATTATTAGGTTGTGAGAGCCTTGGGTGTCCTGCAGAAATTTAGTTATGGCAGAGAAGCCTCCCCCAAAGCTGTCATCGTCAGACTTCCTTTGTACCACGTGCAGGAGCAGGAAAGAGTAGGACTCGTGTTCTGCTTGGGTGGGGAGTTACCTAGACCAGCAGGGCTTGCATCTCGTCCACACCAAGTAGCTGCTTTAGGAAGTGTCCTGGATTCTCTGCAACATGCAGGCAGGCTTTAATGGGAAAAGACTCTCCTGACAGCAGAGGGTTTTCGTTGGGAAGTCTTGTGGGCCTCTCTTGGCCTTTCTAAGGCAGAGAGCGTATTCTCTGCTCTTTCCTGCCTCCCCAGCTTCTTCTGTGCTTTATTTATTTTCATTTACGTTTCACTGAGACTTGAGGCTGATTACAGAGTACAGCAAGAGAAAAAAAAAATTGCAATCCTACAGCATAGTGTGTCAAATGGACACTGTAAGGGGATGAGGAGTTCAAAATTGAATTTCAAGTGTGAGCCAGAGTGCCATAACGTGGTTGAAGATAGCCAGTGAACCATGCAGTAGGATGAGGAATAAAAAAATGAATGACCGCGTGAAATATACTTATTAGTCACTAGACCAGCATATAGTTAC
This sequence comes from Heteronotia binoei, assembly GCF_032191835.1. Lineage (NCBI taxonomy): Eukaryota > Metazoa > Chordata > Lepidosauria > Squamata > Gekkonidae > Heteronotia > Heteronotia binoei. Next base: position 29,443,923 of record NC_083237.1, read on the forward strand.
AATAAGAAATTTCTGTATACAAAATACAAGATATACAAAATTTGAAAATTAAAACCAGAAACCTAGTTAAAACATAACTTCTATTTGTCAGTACACAAAATCTAGCAACTTGATAAGTGATCTTGGGATTCTTATCAGATAAAAGGTAATCAAGCATGGCTTTATTTGGGTAACAAGGAATCTTATCCAGCAACAGGGTAATAGTCTCCAAATGAGCCTTCTTATAATACAGGCAACTAAAGAACATGTGCTTCGTACACTTGACCTCCCTTAATGGGCTTGTACATAACCTTTCTAGATAGGGGTTTTTCTTATACCTGCCTTCAAAAAATGTAGAGAAGAGTGCAGAACTCCTTGTGAAGGTGAATGCCCTTCTAAAACTGTTTAGTTCCAAAGAAGCCAGATAAGCTGCCGACTGACCATGTGAATGACAAAGTCAGGTGGGGCAGTTGCTGAGCCCTGGGGTTTGTGTCGCATGGCCCGTGCCTTCCCCCTTCCTCCGCCCCTGCTCCCAGGGGCACACATTGCCCAGTGCCATCAGGGAAAGGGCTGCAGGCAGATGTGAGCATGGGCAGGGAAGGATGCCCAGGCACACAGTTGGGTTGGAAGGGGGTGGAGGGGGGACTTATGGAACTTTTGGAGCCCCTCCTCCAAAAAAACCCTAGTATTGCTCTGCCCGGCCAGCACAGTGCAAGTGGTGCAGTGTGGAATTACAAAAGTGCAATGTGATGTGATCCCCACTCCCATATGGAGGCACCCTTCTGACCATTCTGTCCCATTACAGATCTGATTCCATTACATGAACACCCTGCTGAAAAACGGTGATTCCAGAGGGGCAACCATGTTAGTCTGTTGGAGCAGAAATAAATAAGACCCTTGCAAAAGAATAACAAAACAAACTAGTAGAAAAGAGCAAGGTTCTGGCAGCGCCTTAAAAACTAACAAAATTTGTGGCAGGGGATAAGCTTTCATGAGTCACTGAAGAAGTGAGCAGTGACTCATGAAAGCTCACACCCTGCCACAAATTAAGTCCCTAAGGTGCTGTGGGGCTCTTGCTCTTTTCTACTGCTACAGACAGACTAACATGGCTACCCATCTTAAAATAAACTACTGACAAGCAAAGTGTGGGTTCACTCACTGCATCTGAAGAAGTGGGTTCTAGTCCTTAAATGCTCATGCTGCAAGAAAACTGTTAGTCTTTACAGCATCGCAAGACTCCCGTTCAGCTTCCCTCCTTCCTTAACGCTCTTTCTGTTTCTGCCGGCAGCAGGCACGGCTGGCAGAGCGGCCGTCAGTCCAGCGGGAGGCCCCGGTCACGGAACAGGAGTGGGAGCAGCACCTGGATCCCGACGGGCGTGTGGTAGACCCCAGTGGGCTACGCAGGAGGATCTTTGCTGGGGTGAGCTTGACAGGCATTCAGGGAAATAGCAAGCAAAGAAGAAGAGGCCTTATGGATGGCTGTACATGAAGCCAGGAGTGCTTCTTTTCCCTTCCTAGCCTCCAGAGTTTGATGCCAGGGTGGAATGTGCTACCTGTTCTGTAATGTGCAGCCAAACCAAATCCCCATTCCTCCTTTTCCTGCCTGTTTTTCTGCACTTTCCAGGGCCTCAGCATGTCGTTGCGCAAGGAGGCCTGGAAATACCTGCTGGGCTGTTATGCCTGGGAGAACAGCGCCGAGGAGAACAAAGCACAAGTGAGGAGGAAAACGTAAGGCTGGGGCAGAGTTACCAAAGCCAGGGGAGACGTGGATTTGAATAGGCATAATCTGCCTGCAGAGAAAGAGTTAGGGTGTGAGCTTTCTAATGCGCTCCAACTCCTGCTGTTGTCAGGGATGAGTATTTCCGTATGAAGCTACAATGGAAGTCGGTTAGCGAGGAGCAGGAACGACGGAACTCCTTGCTGCGTGGCTACCGCAGCCTAATAGGTCAGTTTGAGCTCCACCTCCCATGCCTAATTAGTCGATGACAGTATTCCCCTCCTGGTCCCACAATGCATTTCTGTGTCTTTTGTTTGTTTGCTTTTGGTCCCCTTATGCCTGCAAAGGCTTGTTCATATAGAACTAAATGTTTGGTAATTTTAAAACTATTCACTGATAATATACTCAGTTTGTACAGAACTATCACACAACTGGGTTGGACCCAAAGGGCTGGCATTCTTTTTCATACTGTAGCCAGCCATATGTTTCTTGGGAAGTCCAGCATGAAACAGACTTTCCTCACTGTTTCTCCCACCCCCACCAGCTACCGATACACAGAAGTACTTTCCAAACATGGAGGTTATATGGCTAATAGCCACAGATTCCTGAAGGACAGGTCTCACTCTCTTGTAAGACATTTTATTGGAGGGGGGAGGCTTTGTTAGCTGTATGATGCAGTTTTGTTCATTTGTCCTGTATATGCTGTCTGTCCGTGCCTCGGGTGACTTGAGTTCTAGTGCTGGGTGAGGGGTGTGTGTGCGCGGGCATCTGCCTTTTAGAGAGTGGTGGAACAGTACTGCATAGAGTTATACAGATGTGGCCAGAGCAGAGACTGATATGAAAGTGGCTGACTTATTTTCAGTCCCTTTGCTAATAACTCCTGTCGTGAAGTTTGCCTTTTTTACACTGCATGCTGAAATTATGTTTTTCAGCAAGTCACTTAGCATGAGCCTCAGATCTTTCCTTCATAGTCAGATTCCCTCTGTGTGTATTTGTAGCAGGTTTCTTTAAAAAACAACAACAACAGTATGCAGGGCTTTTTTGGAGCAGAAACGCACAGGAACACAGTTCCGGCTGACTTGGTGCAGGAGGTGTGGCCTAATATACAAATGAGTTCCTCCTGGGCTTTTCTACAAAAAAAGCCTTGCCAGTATGCATGATTTTGTTGTGAATGGCATTGAGTCTTTTGGGCCATTTTGCTGGCTGTTTCCCCCACTTTGGGAAGATCCTTCTTGCGGGCTTTCATTTTCACCAACATGGATAATCTGGTGTCACCTACATTGCTGATTTCACAGAATGGATAAGAAGTTCAGCCGAGAGCTGCTGTGGTCCGGTGATCAGAGGAGTGTTGGACTAGGATCTGGGAGATCCAGGCTGAGATCCCCACTCAGCCATGGAAGTTTGCTGGGTAACCTTGGGCCAGCTGCTCTCAGCCTGACCCAGGTTGTTGTCAGGCTAAAAGAGAGTCAGGGAAAACAGTGTTGCAAGCCACTTTGCGTCTCCATTGGGAAGAAAGGAAAGGTGTAAGTTTCTCAATAGCACCAGGCCCAATCCAGAACCTTAGGTGATCCCATTGTCTGCTTCCCTCTGCTGTAGAAACTCTATTTCTACCATCTGCTTCCCAGTTCTTCAAGTAGTTATCAGTCTTTAAGAGGACCTGTCCCTTTATCCTGTGGCTGCCAAGTCACTAAATGAGAAGCAGGGCTTTTTTTGTAGCAGGAACTCCTTTGCATATTAGGCAATACTCCCCTGATGTAGCCAATCCTCCAAGAGCTTACAGGGCTCTTAGTACAGGGCCTACTGTAAGCTCCAGGAGGATTGGCTGCATCAGGGGGTTGCAGCCTAATATGCAAAGGACTTCTTGCTCCAAAAAAAGCCTTGGGCAGCAGCTTCCAGGGTCGTGGCTGCATCAACAGCTGCTACTGGAAATCCTTTAAGTGGAAATTGAACATGGGTTCTTCATGCCAAGCAGGTGGTTTACTTGGGAGCCATTCCTGGGAAGGTGCTTCCATGCCCGTGTCTCTCTCTTGCTGTCACTTGTCCTGCCGAACTGCTGCAGATCGCTGGGACATGTTCACCTCGTATTTCAAACTCTGCGTTTTGACAGGTGGTAAATAATCCACTGGCCTTGCTCAGTGAGTCTCCCTCTCTTTGCAGAAAGGGACGTGAGCCGCACGGATCGAAGCAACAAGTTCTATGAAGGCAGCGAGAACCCGGGCCTCGTGCTTCTGAATGACGTGTTGATGACCTATTGCATGTACAACTTTGACCTTGGTGAGGATCTGGTTGGCTGGGGAGGGTGTGGAAAACAGGGCCAGCCCCAACTTTCAGGGGCCCTTGGGCAGTTTGGCCTAGCAAGAACCCCCCCCCCCCTCAACTGTCCAGGGGTAAGAGTTGTGGCTGGTGAGGGGTGGTGGAGAAATGCAGCCTTTGAACTGACGAACCCCAAGTTCCTCGTAGCAGGCTGAACAGGGCCCAAAACAGGGCTGAAAAACTCTACCAGTTCCCTGCATCCTCTTGCTTAAGTGGGGGTATGCAAGGAAATGCGGAGACATGTGGAAGACCTGCCTGGGTCTGGCAGATCCTTGCCAGCAGGGGGCGCTGTGTGGCCCTCCTAGAGGCCTCTGCCTGAGAAAGGAGGGGGTTTCCTTCATCCTTGTTCTCCGCTCCTCTCCTGACCTTGTGCCTTTCAGCATGAGAAGCCAGAGCCAGCATCATCCTTGACCTGTTTCCTTGTGCTTTTGGAAAGCCCTGACTTGCCCTAAGGCCTTTGGAGGCTCCTCCTCCACTTTGGAACTCCATAGATCTCCTGTGGGAAGTTGTTGCTGCTCCTAGATCCCGGCATCCATACAGCTCCACCTTCCCCCACGTTTGGCTCAAAACTGCACCCAGCAGATTGCCCCAGCAGGGGGGCAGTTAAAGGGCCAGTCCCTTTCCCCAGGTGTTGCCACTTTGGTGTGTGGCCGTGAGGGTGGGTCCCGGGCTTCCCTCAGAGTCAGGGAGCTTCAGATTTGCTCAGGACTCCACCCCAAAACATACCCGCTGTATGAGCAGCTTTGTGTCAAACTCACCTGTTTCCGGCTCAAAACTCTCCTTTGAAGTTTCCCCTCCCAACAAAAGTAAGGTTAGCATTTTTTTGAATATTGAATTGATATATTTATTTGGCAAAAGTTTGTATTTTGCTTTCCCACAGCCCTCTCATAGCAGCTTGTGATAAACAAGCGCAGTCTGCTTGGGCTGGGCTGTCACAATGTGTGGATGACCCTCCACTGCCACTTGTACTCTCAGCCGACTACCGGGTGGCTGAGAAGCCCTGAGCCGGTGTCTGAAGACAGTTTAGGGGTGGCTGCAGGCGAAGGGGTGGCTGCAGGCGAATGCATCAAAGCATAATCCTGACCAGATGGAAGTGCTACTGAAAAGTTTGACCCGGGATTCACAGCATTGTCGGTTCTGGGTGGGGTCACCCTCTTGAAGGAGCAGCTCCGTAGTGAGGGGCACTCTGGAACCTGCTGCTAGAGAAATGGGTGTAAGCTGTGGCCAGGAGTGCCTTTGATCAGCTTTGACCAGTTAGGCAGCTGCAGCCTGTCCTGGGCAGAAAGGATCTGGCTGCTGTGATGCAGGCTGTGGCTGTGGCTGCATCTAGATTAGGATGTGCTCTGTGTGGGGCTGCCCTAGAGAAGTGTTTGGGAACCTCCACTGGCGCAGAATGCTATTGCTGTAGGGGCCACAGCCCTGCCATCTCCGCTGGCTCCCAGTCAGTTTGGGAGAGAGCCAGTTTGGTGAAGTGGTTAAGAGTGGCAGGTTCTAATCTGGAGAACTGGGTTTGATTCTCTGCTCTTCCTCCATGTGCAGCTGCTGAGTGACTTTGGGAGCCAGTGACAGTTCTCGCAGAGCTCTCTCAGCCCCACCTGCTTCACAAGGTCCCTGTTGCAGGGAGAGGAAGGGAAGGCAATTGTAAGCTGCTCCGAGACTCCTGTTTGGTGTAGTGGTTAACTGTGCAGACACTTACCTGGGAGAACTGGGTTTGATTCCCCACTCCTCCACTTGCAGCTGCTGAAATGGCCTTGGATCAGCCATAGCTCTGTTAGGAGTTGCCCTTGAAAGGGCAGCTTCTGGCAGAGCTCTCTCAGCCCCACCTACTTCACAGGGTGTCTGTTGTGGGGGAAGAAGATAAAGGATATGGTAAGCCGCTCTGAGACTCTGATTCAGAGAGAAGAGCAGGGTATAAATCTATGATCATCTTCCTTTGGGTAGTGAAGGGCAGGGTATAAAACCAACCCCTCCTCCTCGTTGTTTCTGGGCACAATTCAAAGTGGTGTTGCTGACCTCTGAAGCCCTACATGGCTTGGGACCAGCATACCCCCCCCCCCGCGCCCTGGCTCCCTTACGAACCTACCTGACCCTTACCATCATCTTCTAAGGCCCTACTTTGGGTGCCCCTGCCTTCTGTGATTAGTTGGCAACCAAGGTATCTTCTTCGTGGTCTCTGTGCAGTCCCACACATGGGTTTTCCCGTCAGGACGAACCCTACCTCGGAGATTTTAAAAGCTAGCCTAGGCGTTATTTTTGGCGCGCACTCCCTTCCGTCCTGGGGAGCAGGCATCCACTGCGCATGCCTGGAACGGGAGGGAGGCGCCCCACCCAGCCAGTTTCTTTCCAACCGTCGCCCGGGATAGTCTTACCTCGTTGCGCTCCTCTTTTACCTCAGATCCTAGCCTTCGCTTCTTCGTCGTTTCCTCTCTTTTATTCCATTTTCCTCTTTATATTCTTATACTCTTCATTACTCTTCAAAAAAAAAAAAAAAAAAAAAAAAAAAAGAAAAAAATATCTTTCCTGCTTTTACCTCAGACCTCCCTTCCCCTACCCCCCCCCCCCCCCCGGGCGTATGGAAGGAAGGGATAGTAGAATAACCTTCAAAAGGTGTTCGCGTTGTAGGGCAAAAATCCCTACATCGGACGGACATTCACTTTGTTTATTTTGCCTGGGAGAAGCCCATAAAGTAGACGCCTGTGCGCATTGCCGTCAATTCGGCAAACAGGCGCGGAAAAACAGGGCCGCTAGACTGAGAAGTCATCTTATGGAGTCTGTGCTTCACCCTGAAATGTCGCAATCCTCTACTACAAGTAAGTCGCCTCCCCTTCTGTCTCCCCAAGGGGACGGCGCAAGGCCGGCAGCTTCAGTGGCCACTGTTCCCAGCAAGCATAAGCCCGGCGATGCCGCGAAAACCGGCGACGGCGCGAAGACGTCACAACAAACGGTCGCGCCTATTAAATTGAAAACTGGGAAGCACACCAAGAAACACAAGCACTCCGAGCCGAAGGGCCCGAAGGATTCGAGAAAACCTACCGACCCGAAAGAATCGAAAAAATCTACCGACCCGAAGGACTCGAAAAAACCTACCGCTCCGAACAAACCTTCGGAACAACACGAGTCTGACATACGTTGTGACCCGTCCACACCCGGATCCGATACCCAGGAAGCGGCCACTCCGCTTACGGACTCACCGCATCAGCAGACGGAGGAAGTTATCCCGGTTCCGTCCCGATCCCCTTCTTTGCAAGGATCCATACCAGACCCTTCGCTGGAGAAGATCCGAGACCCGCTGCAGTGGACTCAACAACACATCAACCCCAGATCGTTCCGCGATATGTCGAACCCCATCCAATATAGACACGATGCTCATCGCTACTTTGATACTCACCGATTCCCAGCCAGATCTCCGAGCATCGAGAGACATCGGTACCATCATACACGTTTCCCGGAGAGATCCCCTAGCAGGGGGAGGGACCGCTATCGCTACAACCCGAGATCTCGGTCTCCATCCATGTCCCCGAGAAGACGCTACTACACCTCGAGGTCTCCATCAATGGATTCCCATCAATGCTGCGGTTACCACTACGCTCGGTACCGTGCAGATCACCACAGGAACCAATCCAAGGAAGCAACTCCCGTCCAACGGAGTAAGCAGCCAACGAAACAGCCATCTCCGACTCCTTCCACTTCGACCTCTAAACCTAAGAACGCGAGTCCAACCAGACCGGACCCGCAAGCACCCGAACCTGACAACTCCGATGTCGAATCCGACGCGTCATCGGACTCGATGCAATCAATGTCCTCTCCTGGATCCCCAGCTTCAGATATTGCAAAGCCTGCAGATTTGTCACCATCCGACGGAGCCAAAACATATCTGGACTTGGTTGCAAACATGGCTTCTGCTCTTAATGTAAAGCTGACATCGGACGCGCCCAAGGTCACGGATGTAGTTCACGATTTAGTCCATTCGGACCTACCTGCCGGTTCCTTTCTGCCAATGCTTCCGGTGCATCTAGATGCCATTAAAGAAGCCTGGGACAAGCCGGCATCTATTCCTCCCACGTCAAAGCGCATCGAATCCCTATACAAGATCCAAGCTACGGAGTCGAAGTTTCTTTTCAGTCACCCGGCTCCGAACTCGATGATAGTCCACTCTTCCTCCAAATCGAAGCAGACTCGTCATCCTGTACCCCCGGAGAAGGAGGGCAGGAAATTGGACACACTGGGAAGGAAGATGTATTCCATCTCCACAGCAAACGCCAAAATCAACAATTATTTGGCATATTTTGCTGCTTACTCCCACAATCTCTCCTCCCAACTGGGCACGCTTGTCTCGGCTCTACCAGAACCTGCTCAAAAACAGGCATGCACATTATTACAGGAGCTCAATAGAGTCTCCAAACAACAGATAAATACCATTCGTCACTCCGTGGGATGCACCTCCAAGGCGATGGCTGCCTCCATTGCCTTGAGAAGGCACGCCTGGCTTCGCTCCTCTTCCCTACAACCCGACATTAAATTCAAAATCGAAGATCTCCCTTTCGACGGCCAAGGCCTTTTTAATGCCACGACAGACGACATACTCACCACAGTCGACGACAGCCGCAAACGGGCAAAAAGACTTGGTGTGACCCAACAGCAACAGCAGGGCTACAAAGCCAGACCATGGAAGCCAATGCCATTCAAACGCTCCAGGTCCCCTCGACAATCGGAATACTGGAAGCGTAAGGCTCCACCGTCTAAGCAGCCTTTCAACCAGCGGCAGCAAAGACCACAACAACCTAAAAAGACTGCAACTGCATCCAAGCAGTCTCTTTGACTCTCCACCTCTGCCACCTCACAACACTTCCAGACTCCTACCGTTCTACGAGAACTGGAAGTTAATTACCACAGACAAATGGGTCCTGAATATCATTTTAAGAGGTTATTCAATAGAGTTTCATTCTCCCCCTGCAAGACACCACTTTGTTACAACCCCTCCATCCCCTCCCCTCCAAGAAGAGATCATCACTCTTATGGCCAAGGCGGCCATAGAACCTGTCCCAGATCAGTACCATCGGACAGGCTTCTACTCCCGGTACTTTCTAGTCCCCAAGAGGGATGGAGGTCAGCGCCCGATTTTGGACCTCAGGGCTCTCAACAAGTTCATCCACCACAGAAAATTCAGGATGGTCACCCTCCAATCCATCTTGCCCCTAATCCCTCAAAATGCTTGGATGGCGCTGGTAGACTTACAGGATGCCTATTTTCACCTAACAATCCATCAAGGCCACAGAAAGTTCCTGAGATTTGCCGTGGGAAACAGACATTATCAGTTTCGAGCGCTTCCGTTCGGACTCTCCACAGCACCCAGGACTTTTACAAAGTGTATGGCGGTGGTCGCTGCATACCTCAGACAGCGCGGAATTGCAACTTACCCATACATAGACGATTGGCTCCTTGTGGGGCCTTCAAGGCCACAACTGGAAAAAGACATTGCTATAACCCTTGCACTCTTAGCAGACCTGGGTCTCCAAGTCAACCAGCAAAAATCGAATTTAATCCCCTCACAGGACATTCAATTCATAGGGGCTCGCCTCTGCACCACGGACCACAGGGCGTACCTCCCAACAGACAGAATAGCCTCTATTCACACTCTAGCCACAGAAATCATGCAACAGCCAAAACAGACAGCTTTCACCATTCAACGCATGTTAGGACTCATGGCAGCGACAACGGCGGTTCTACCACATGCAAGACTCCGTATGAGGCCCCTACAAATTTGGTTTGTTCGTGCATATCGTCCCCAACGCCAATCTCAACAAACCCTCCTAACTGTCCCAAACAACATCCTTCCCTCTCTGGGATGGTGGACAGTTCGAAATCATTTGCTGACAGGCATGCCATTCTTAAGACCAAGCCCGTCAGCGGTAGTCACAACAGATGCATCAAGGTGGGGCTGGGGAGCCCATCTAAACACCCTCTCAGTCCAGGGGCAATGGACGCCATACGAACAGTCGCTCCATATCAACTGCCTGGAGCTCTTAGCCGTCCACAGAGCTCTGAAATCATTCCTGCCAACTCTTCACGGCCGTCACGTTCAAATAGCGTCCGACAACGTGGCGACTGTGTTCTATATAAACAGGCAAGGAGGGACTGCATCTACCCGTCTTTGCAAGCGAGCAATGCACCTCTGGCACTGGAGTATCGCGCATCAGATCCATCTCACTGCAGTACATCTCCCCGGTGCCCAGAACACACAAGCGGACACATTGAGCAGGTACCTCATCAACGACCACGAGTGGTCACTCCACAGGCAATACCTTCTACCAGTGTTCCAGAAATTCGGAACACCATCAATAGATGTGTTTGCTGCACCAGACAATGCACAATGTGCTCTCTTTTTTATGAGAGGTCCGCCCTCACCACAATCTGCAGGGGATGCCTTCATTCAGAGATGGACAGGTCCATTACATTTCCTCTTCCCACCGTTTCCACTGATAACACGATCAATACAGAAAATTCAACTGGACAATACAAATTGTATTCTAATCACACCGTGGTGGCCTCGCCAACCATGGTTCACAACGCTCCTTTTCCTATCGGACAATACTTACCATCACTTCCCCCGGGCCAAGAATCTCCTCTCGCAACAGAACGGCAGGGTTCTTCATCACGACCCGGACAGACTCCGCTTGACAGCTTGGAGGATACTTTCTCAGAATTCCCTGAGGGAGTGAGAAACGTCCTATTAAATGCACGAAAACCATCAACGAGAAAGTCATATTCCATGAAATGGAAAAGATTTTCCATCTACGCAACCAAGCATAACTTTAAACCTTTGTCTGCCTCTATGCCTCAAATCTTGGCCTATACATTGTCATTATCTGAAAAGGGGCTAACTCATTCGTCTTTAAAGGTGCACCTGGCAGCAATCTCAGCTTTTCACCCTCACATACAAGGACGGTCTGTATTCTCACACCCCGCTGCGAAATCCTTCTTGAAAGGAATTTTACACCTGCATCCACCATCACGACAACTGTACCCCAGTTGGAGTTTATCTCTAGTATTAAGCCAGCTAATGAAACCACCTTTTGAACCCATGGCTTCAATCCCTTTGCATCTCCTCTCGTGGAAAACGGCGCTGCTAGTCGCACTTACCTCCGCTAAAAGAGCCAGCGATATTTGTGCGTTTAGAGCAGACACGCCTTACACCATTTTTCATCACGATAGGGTAGTGTTACGACCAGATCCTACCTTCTTGCCTAAGGTAGTATCCACGTTTCACCTCCACAGGGTCACAACTCTACCCGCTTTCTTTCAACGTCCTACGGATAAGGGCCAAGAAGCCCTACACTGCCTAGATGTTAGACGGGCACTCGCCTATTACGTAGATAGAACAGCATCATTCAGGAAGGACTCCAGACTCTTTGTGGCCTATGGACGGCACAATAAAGGACAAAAGATATCTCCTCAGAGACTTTCGAAATGGTTGGTTGCTGCTATAAAGCTGTGTTACAGACTAGCAAAGCAGCCGGTTCCAACTACACTACGAGCTCACTCTACAAGAGCTTTGTCAACATCATCTGCCTTAGCCAGAGGGGTCTCCATGGAAGACGTCTGCGCTGCCGCCGCCTGGTCTTCCACCTCGACCTTTGCTATGCACTACGCTCTGGACGTTCGTGCTAGGCAAGATGCCTCCTTTGGACAGGCAGTACTCCGCTCTATCTTCGACTAAGATACGATCTGGATCCGGTAAGTACCAACTTACCTTGGAGTCCAATACTTGCTTGACTGATTTGCACTAACATTGCATTAATTTTTCTCTCCTACTCTAGTGCCAGCACCCACCACCGTGCAGTTCAGCTTATCAGTCACCCATGTGTGGGACTGCACAGAGACCACGAAGAAGATAAACAGGTTACTCACCTGTAATTGATGATCTTCGAGTGGTCATCTGTGCAGTCACACACGCCCGCCCAACCATCCCCGCTGCTGGCCACTGGTACTCTGCAACCGCTCATCTACTATATCGGCGGCGGGGAAAGAAACTGGCTGGGTGGGGCGCCTCCCTCCCGTTCCAGGCATGCGCAGTGGATGCCTGCTCCCCAGGACGGAAGGGAGTGCGCGCCAAAAATAACGCCTAGGCTAGCTTTTAAAATCTCCGAGGTAGGGTTCGTCCTGACGGGAAAACCCATGTGTGTGACTGCACAGATGACCACTCGAAGATCATCAATTACAGGTGAGTAACCTGTTTTTCCTCTCATTTTTGTTCCCTCCTGAGTAGAGCAGTTCACATCCTGCACAGAACAGAACTGCTGCAGTGGGCAGTGCAAGACTCTGTGGCTCCAGATTGCGCTGAGGAGGTCTTCCCATGTTACTGAGTGGCCCCTCACGAGCACAACTTGGAGGGGAAAGACTGCTGGCAACTCAGGAGCAGGCCTTCTCAGTCATGGCCCCCAAGCTCTGGAGCTCTTTCCCCAGAGAGTCTTACCTTCTCCTTCTGTTGCTGTCCTGCATCAACATAACAAAAGATTTTTTGGCTGTAACAGTGTTTTCCAATGTGCCCTATTTTAGATACAGTTAGTATGTTTCTGTTTCCTGCTCTCTAATTCTTATTTTGAATTATGATTTAGTTTTGGAGATTTGTTTTCAATCTCCAAAACTAAATCATAATTCAAAAACAATAAGAAAACCCATTTACAATACAATACAATTTTGAAATTTATTTCTGATTGAACTTATATTTTGGAATGAATGATTACTGGAATTGTGGAAACAAATGTTGAATATTGTACCTGTAAACCCAGCTGAATATTGTATTGTAAATGCATTTTGTGATATATGACTCATGTGCTGTAATCCTTAAAAATATTTCACTGATCCTCCATCAGCAGGCATTTTTATTGTTCTTGTTGTTTTATCTGGCATTTTCTCAGTGAATCCCTCCTTTCCTGCTCTGGTTTCAGTTGTCATTTTCCATTCAGCTTTGTGGTATGTCTGTTGTTATTACGTGGGTTTATTCTAGGTTGATAGAACTTGAAGTAAAAGATGTTGCAGAACAGCATTAACACTGGGTTGTTACATCAAGCTGGTAACCCTGGAAGAAATAGAAAGGACTACTCCTGAGGAAGTTCATTGACGAAATGAGCCTATATCCGAGTGCTCATTGGACCTTTTTGTAATATTGTAATGTGAGAATGGACCTTTGTTGTAATATTGTTATGCGAATGGACATTTTTAGTGCAGTATAAAAAGATTATATGACTTAAAAAAGATTTTCTTAAATGTTTTACTAAGCATTGTTAGCCAGTACATCAGTGTTTATTTCTCTCATCGCCTGTTATATGAACTGTGATCCCTTTTTGTTGATTATTAGGATACGTTCAAGGCATGAGTGACCTCCTCTCCCCAATTCTTTACGTCACCCAAAATGAAGTGGATGCCTTCTGGTGCTTCTGTGGGTTCATGGAGTTAGTGGTGAGTTGGGGCAACCATGGGGTCTCTTCTGCACCCCCCCCCCCCCCCCAGTCCACAGAGCTCCAGAGATGAGTGGCAAGCGAGAGCTTGCAGTAGGTATGCCTTGGTGGTCCCAGTGAGGTTGGCTGATGGGGAAGGGGAGGGATGGTGGCTCAGTGGTAGAGCATTATGGGGAGGGATGGTGGCTCAGTGGTAGAGCATCTGCTTGGTAAGCAGAAGGTCCCAGGTTCAATCCCCGACATCTCCAATTAAAAAGGGTCCAGGCAAATAGGCGTGAGACCCTGGAGAGCTGCTGCCAGTCTGAGTAGACAATACTGACTTCAATGGATTGAGGGTCTGATTCAGTATAAGGCAGCTTCGTATGTTCATATGTTCAAGGGAGTAGGGCAAGCACCATCTCCCCATCAATTTGTCCCCTCTTGCTTTTTCCTCTGCAGCACTGCAACTTTGAGGAAAGCCAAGAGTCCATGAAACGCCAGCTGGCCCAGCTCACCCTGCTCCTCCGGGTGCTGGATCCTCCGCTCTGTGACTTCCTCGGTGTGTCACTATGGGATTGCCAGGAAGTGGGCCACTTAACATTTAGTATCAGCTACGGGGAGAAGGCCACAACCTGGATGGCCCAGGCTAGCCCAGTCTCGTCAGACCTGGGAAACTAGGGAGACTTCCAAGTGAGCCTAGGGTTACTACGCAGAGACAGGCAGTGCCAAGTTACCCTGTTGCAACAGTTAAGGGAAAAAAACCTTGCATCTTCTTAAAGATTCCACACATTTATTTTCCTATGAACTGCTGTGGAGTAAAGCTCACTTTAAGCAGATGTGTGAATTGTCATTTCCAGGAAGCATATAAAGATTAAATACCTGTTAGAGAAGCCAGTGGCAGTACAGGTTAGCCTAGTCTCATCAGATCTTGTGAAGTTAGTATTTGGATGGGAGAGCAACAAGGAAGTCCAAGGCCACAACACAGAGGCAGGCAATAGCAAATCAATCTCTGAATATCTCGTGCCTTGATAGAAATAAGTTGGTCACAGCTTCACAGCAAAAAAGAAAGTGGAGACCATGTTTTCTTATTCAGACATATTTTAGGAGATCTAAATATCCCGGGCCTCTTTTCTTGGCTTTTATTTCCCTTTAGCCCCTTGCTTTAATTCCTTGAGTCTGGGTGTCTTTTTTAGCTTAGGAAGTGACAGGCTGGGTACACAACCTTATTGACCTCTGCCTTGTTTCCTTGCTTCCCTTCAGACTCCAAGGAGTCTGGCACTTTGTGCTTCTGCTTCCGATGGATCCTGATCTGGTTCAAGAGAGAATTTGCCTTCTCTGAAATTCTGCAGCTGTGGGAGGTGAGATGGGGTTTGAAGGTAGCTTCCAAGAGGGTTTCTTGACTGTTTTTGAGTTCCTGGTGGTGTTGGTGGGGAGGATACAAAATGTTTACGATGTTGGCTCTGGGCAGCTGTTTACAGTGCAGAGAGTTTTGGGAGATCCAAAGCAAGGAGCTGGGGGTTTTTTTGGGATCAAAAATCCAGTTCTCTCTCTCAGCTTCTTCTTGGCAGAGGAATGCAGTCTGACATTCCACGCATGTGGCTTTCATGGACTTCTGAGAGCCAGTTTGGTGTAGTGGTTAAATGTGTGGACTCTTATCTTGGAGAACTGGGTTTGATTCTCCACTCCTCCACTTGCACCTGCTGGAATGGCCTTGGGTCAGCTATAGCTCTTGCAGGAGTTGTCCTTGAAAGGGCAGCTGCTGTGAGAACCCTCTCAGCCCCACCCATCTCACAGGGTGTCTGTTGTGGAGGGGGAAGATATAGGAGATGGTAAGCCACTCTTGAGTCTCTGATTCAGAGAGAAGGGTGGGGTATAAATCTGCAGTCTTCTTCTTCTCCTGAGGATGGCATTGAGCAGCTTTGTGTGTTTGATTAATTGAGCCAGGACTCACAAAAGCTCATGGTAGGTCTACCCTTTGCTAGCCTTTAAGGGGCAACTGGACTCCTCTCTTTATTTTAGCAGACTTTGCTGTACTCTCTTAGGAGCAGCAGGCTGCAACGTAAGAACATAAGTAGAGCCCTGCTGGATCAGACCAGTGGTCTATCTAGTCCAGCATACTGTCTCGCACAGCTAGCCAGTTCCACGGGAGGACCAACAACAGGGCATAGAGGCCAAGGCCTTCCCCTGATGTTGCCTCCTGGCTCTGGGATTCAGATGCTGACTGCCTCTGAATGTCACCACGGCTAGTAGCCACAGATAGACCTGTCCTCCATGAAGCTGTCTAATCCTCTCTTAAAGCTGTCTCTGTTTGTGGCCATCACTACGTCTTCTAGCAGTGAATGCCACATTTTAATCACTCTGTGGAAAGAAATATTTCCTTTCATTTGCCCTGAAACTATTGCCCATCAGCTTCACCGGTTGCCTGATATGGGAGCTCTCTGATCCCACAGAACAGAGTGCAATCAAAGAGGATTCGGGGGAGCAGTAGCTAAGGGGAGCCTGGCCCAGTAGAAATGGAGTCACTTTGGCCAGTGCAGGCACAAACCTGGCTCAGTCTAGTATCTTTGCCTTAAGACCTCTTTCCACTGCCCAGATGGCATCAGTGTCCTCTTCTCCTTCAGGCGCTGTGGACAGGGTTGCCTTGCCCCAACTTCCACCTTCTGGTGGCTTGTGGGATCCTGGATGCGGAGAGGCAAGCCCTCATGAACTCTGGCTTTGGCTTCAACGAGATCCTCAAGGTGAGAACAGAGCCTATGCTGCATTGGACCAGGATCCCCTTTCCCACCATGGCCAGCCGTCTATTGCTAGAAAGCTTACAAGTGGGGCATGGCTGCTACACCCCAGCAAATAGCACGCTGCCTTCAAATATCGGGGTCCTGGGGGTAATGGCCACTGGTGGACCTGCCTTCCTTCCTTTTCTCATAGGGAGGCTCATGTCTGCTGTGCCTGATTCATGTACAATTTGTAGTTTAAGCTTTCCCCACCTGCCCCCAAAGAGAGTGAGAGGGAGAATGGTAGATGCAATCAAGCTTGGACTCGTCGTATGTATCCACAGCACTTGATTCTGTGGGGAAAGATAGCCCAATATCTGCTTCTGCAGCCAAGAAGACCCTCTTTGCAGTTTCCTTTTTCTTGTTAGCAGCCCCCGCGTCAATGCGCCAACCAGCCCTTGTGCTACACTGCCCTCTGCTGGTCCATGGCATTTCTGCAGAACGCCTCAGAACCAGATGGCACATCTCCTCCATCTGTTTCGACGGGCCTCCCATCTGTTTCGGTCAAGGGCCAGGGCTTGTTTTCCACAGCACAGAGCCCAGTTCTCCTTCTTGAGCCTCTGACCTTGGCCACACGTCCTCTGCGCATGAATCGTTTTCATCGTAACAGACTTGAGCTTTCCTCCTCACTTTGCTGCTTGATTTGACCTCCAGCTTAAAGATGCAGGCAGAATGGCAAAGGCCAATATAATCTGTCCTTTATTGCATGATACAGCTAATGGGGTGCCTCTCTCCATCCCTGTCCTTTCCCCCCTCCTCAGTTCCCAGGGAGGTAGCTGCTGTGAGTCAGCTACAGAAAAGAAATATACTCCTTTTGTGGAGTCAGACCATTTGCCTGTCAGTTTCAGTGCTGTCTGCTCTGATCAGCAGCGGCTCTCTCCAGAGTTTTTCACATCACATTCTATCTAGTCCCTTTAACTGGTGATTCCGGGGTTTGAACCTGGGACCTTGGGCACGCCAAGCCACTAAGCCATGGAAAGGAAAGGTCCCCTGTGCAAGCAACAGTCGTTTCCGACTCTGGGGTGACGTTGCTTTCACAGCGTTTTCACAGCAGACTTTTTATGGGGTGGCTTGCTATTGCCTTCCCCAGTCATCTACACTTTCCCCCCAGCAAGCTGGGTACTCATTTTACCGACCTCTGAAGGATGGAAGGCTGAGTCGACTTCGAGCCGGCTACCTGAAAACCCAGCTTCCGCCGAGGATCGAAGTCAGGTCGTGAGCAGAGTTTAGGACTGCAGTACTGCAGCTTTAACACACTGCACCATGGGGCTCTTAGTAAGCCATGACACTTCCCAAATGCCCCTTGGTGGGTTTTGTTTTTGAAATTCTCTTTGGAGGTTCTCCCCTTTTGAGCATGTCCTGCCTCTTCACAGCACATCAATGAGCTCACTATGAAGATGAGCGTAGAAGACATCCTATGCCGGGCCGAGGCCATCTACCGACAGCTGGCAGCGACTCTGGTAAGGAATCTCTGATGTTGTCTCATACCGAGTTGGACGGTTGGGTCCGCTTTCCTCAGCTTGGGCTTCTCCAACTGACAGAGGTTCTCTGAGGTCTTGGGCAGCGAAAGGTCTGTCCTGACATCTGTTGACAAAGTCCTTCAGCTGGAGGAGATGGGCTGAACCTGAGCCTCTCGGCATGGAAACTGAGCCCGTTTCCCCCACCATGCCGCCAGCCCTTCTGAATTTCAGGATTATTTGGGGAAGGGGTGGAGCTTCAGCACTTGCTGATGCTGAGTGGCCCAGGCAAGCAAGCGTCCCTCTGTCTTATCTCTTGACCACCACCACCATCCTGGGGAAAGTGATATGTAAGAGGATCTGTACTGGAAGATCATATTCTGATGGGATAAGAGAATCTGAGTTGCTCGCTTTTTGAAAGCCTCTTATTGGGCAAAATGTGACAAAAGGTGACCTTGTCTTTCCCTTCTCTCTGTCTTGGTGACTTCAAAATATTGCACGGGTGAGGGCAGCTGTAAATGAGAGCGTCACCAGGCAGGGACCCCGCAGATGCCCTTTGTATAGGAAGAAACAGTAGTTTTAATACCATACTGTTTCATGTATACGTTTTACTTCATTTATAACCCCCCCCTTTTCTCCTCACTGGGGATCCAAAGCAACTTATATTGCTCTCCAGAGAGGAGGGTTCTCCAGCAGTCCAGTGAGGTAGGCCAGGCAGAGAGGGCGTGACTAGGCCAAGGTCACCCAGAAAGCTTCTAGGATGGAGAGAGGATTTGAACCTGGGGCTCTTGGATCCTAGTTCAACACAGTAACCATGACACCATGCTGACTTTTGAATGTTTTAAAGTATAGAACATAAGAACAGCCAGGCAGGATCAGATCAATGGTCTGTTGAGTCCAGCATCCTGATTACATCGCATCAAGTCGAATGCCGTGGAGAAGTCCATGACCTGGGCCTGTAGACAGTCTTCATTTGCTGACCACACAGAGCCCTAGCTTTTCCCTGTAGCATCCTTTATTGAATTTAGGAGTAACAGTGAGAGTCATGCCAATTATTATAAAAATCTACTGCTTCCATAGTTTTAAAGTAAGCTACTGAAGCCTATACAGGTGTTGGTTGACATCGTCATGTCCGTGGCAGCAGCAGCTGTTGAGAGCTCATGTGGTGTAACCATCAGAATGCTGGACTAGGGTCTGCCAGACACCAGATTTGAATCTTTCCTCTGACAGGGAAGTCTGCTTGTCAAGTTTTTCTTTAATCCCCTGTGCAAGCACCACTTGTTTCCAACTCTAGGGTGATGTTGCTTTCATGTTTTCATGGCAGACTTTTTATGGGGTGGTTTGCCAATGCCTTCCCCAGTCATCTACGCTTTCCCTCCAGCAAGCTGGGTGCTCATTTTACCAACCTCAGAAGGATGGAAGACTGAGTCAACCTTGAGCCGGCTACCTGTACCCAGCTTCCGCTGGGATTGAATTTGGTTGTGAGCAGAGCTTGGACTGCAGTACTGCAGCTTACTACTCTCACCTAACCTACCTCTCAGGGTTGTTGTGAGGATAAACTGGAGGAGAGGAGAATGATGGAAGCTGTTTTAGGTCCCCACTGGTGGCAAAAGGTGCAGAATAATGAAGTAAATAAATAAAATTGTTGCAGATGTTGTCTTACTGGGGAATGCAGGAGTGTAGATATCGTCCAGGATGTGGGGGGTGGGAAAGGAAGCAACGTCATTCTGAAATTATGATGCATGTGGCAACTGTGTCTTTTGAGCAGCCCAAATCCTCTAGTTTTAAAGCTCACATACCCTGACCTGGATAACCCAGGCTAACCCCATCTCATCATATCTTAGAAGCTAAGCAGGGTTGGCCTTGGCTAGTATCTGGAGGGGAGTCCAGGGTTTTCAGCAATGGTAAACCAACTCTGAAGGTCTCTTGCCTGGAAAACCTCACAGGGTCACCATAAGTCAGCAGAAGGAAACAAACCCAGATGCAAGTGGGAAAAGATAATGCAAGTTGGATTCAGGAGGCATGAGTGGCATTTGTGTGACCAAAGGCAAACTGGTATGGGCAGCATAAGCACAAATGGGCCTTTGAAGGGAAGGGGTGTGTGCCTGTGTCTTTAACGGAAAGGTTGCCTTAGCTGAGGGCCACGCCTGTGATAACGCATAGAAGCCGGAAGCAGACAGGGCAGGCAGTAAGACGCCTCCTGTGCCAGTGCTTCTTTCAGGGGGAGGGGGGCACAGTGCTCTGGGCAACAGCTACTTCATGCTCACCTCCATGGCTCAGAAGCGAGCCCCTCTTGTGTCCTAGTTCTTAGGATTGGGTCAGGTTGGAGCCAGAGGGAAGGGGTAGGGAAAGAGGCCACTGCAATCCAGCCTGCTCAAGGCTGGTATGAGACCTGCTGGGAAACCGTCCGTGCCCTGCCTCTCAAGTTACATATTAGAAGAAAGACGGGACATAAATGGAATACTTGCTTCCATTGCTAAACTTCCACTCTCTCGTCTCCTCTCTCCTCCCCCCAACTAGGACCTCCCCCGCAATGTCCAGGAGCTGCTGGGCCTTTTCGAGGGCAAGTCTCTGTCCCCCAGCACTGACACGGCGAGCTCTCCACAGCCCCTGTCACCCAGCCAGGCCCAGGAGATGGAGCTGACGGACAGTGTTTCCCCAAGCCAGCCGGACAGCAGCATCGAAATCTTGCCTACTGAGGAGGGGAGCACATCTCAGTCTCTCTCTCCTTGAAGGCGAAAGTTCTGTCGTCTCCACCACCGCCATCTTCCTTAACGCAAGCACTTTAACCAGAGCAGGGTGAGGGCTGAGACTAAGGTCAAGGGGGGAGGGAGTGGATATTTGGAGTGTGGGGATCTCCCCAACTAGTCACTGGGCTGTGGGAATGTTGGCCCTCTGAAGGTACTCTGGACCATGCAGGCAGCTGTGTCCTCCTGGAATTCCTTGAGGGGGGAAGCTGATCTCCAAGGGGCCAGGGTTTGGAGCATGTTATGTGCCTTTCCCATGGTGCACGGTGGGGCACGGCTATCCCTCTCAGAAGGCATTGCTTGGTGGAAAGTTCATTTTCTCGGAGCCAGAAGGGAATAAGTGCTATCATTTTCTCCTCTGACTTCCACGGTAGTCTAGCTCAAATCTCCTTCCCTTTACTTCTAACACTACTTGTGAGAGAAGCTAAATTCTTCACGGCCTTCTGGGCAAAGGGCCTGGCTTTACACTTACATCTGTCCACGTTGTTATGGTCTCAATCCTCTGGTGATTTTCCTCTCCTGCATCTCCCTCGCTGTTCTTCCACATTTGCCTGCTGAGCATCAGTCTGAAGGCAACCTCTTTCTCCTCTCTCTCTTTTGGGGGTATTTCTTCCCCCTACTTCATGTTGCAAATGAAGCTTCCTGCAGCTGCCCACCTAGGTCATTTTTGGGTAAAAGGGGAATGGCCACTAGTAGTTTAGAGCAACGGAACTGGAAAGCGGGATTCATTATAACAGGAGGCTGGTTAGCTAGAAGAGAAGAGGTTTCTTGAGTGAGAGAAAGAGTGCCAGGGGATCACAGCAACGGAAGCAGAAAAACCAGAGCTGTTTCTGCTAGCGTCGCTCACCAGATTGCTAACTCTCGCCTGGAGGAGCGTTTGGCTCCCTTTTAGTCAGCAGCTTTGAACGGATGTGTGGTTCTGAACTGACATGTGGCTGCATTCTTGCGGGCTGACACCTTGCGCCTGCCCATGTGCTCTTCTTGCCCCACTTTGCTCTGTTCTCAGCACTCACCTTGGGTTTTTTGTTTCCTTTGTAATTGTGCATTAAAAATCTAGTGTCATTTTGTTTGGTTTTTGTCTGGGGTGTGTGGGGGGAAGGCAATTGGTTGGGGAGGTGCGATGGGAGGGGCAGTTCTCTGGCACAACCAATTTTGCATTGGGCAGAGGGAGCCTTGACTCTCAAAAACTTCTCCCGTGGGAATCTTGCTGGTCTTTAAGGTGCTTCTGGACTTGAATCCGGCTCTTGGACTGCAACCCACCTGAAATGGACTATTAATTGTGACTCAAATCTGTGTTACACATGTGATCCAATGAGATCCATTTATTTCTCCTAAGGAACTGGGCATAGCCTAACACACACACCCCTCCCCATTCCTCAGAACAACCAGACAGGGAGCTGTGATAGATTACTAGTGGTACAGTAGGTTAGATGTGCAACTGGAGGCGGGGCTAGAAGAGCATTCGACATCAAAACTTCAGCTTCTGTGTTCCTAGAGACTTGGTCTGAGTATCACCTGATCATTACTGCTGGGTGTGGGGCAAAGAGGAAAAGCCAGCACACGCTCTTGGCTTTTCTCAGAAGGAAAGCGGTGGGGAAGTGGCTATGGCCAAGTCTTTGTTTTGCATGCAGATGGTCCCAGGTTCAGTCCCCAGCATCTCCAGTTGAAAAGGACCAGGCAGTAGGTGATGTGAAAGCCTGGGGCCCTGGCGAGCAGCTGCCAGTCTGAATAGACCTTGATGGACTGATTTAGTAGCAGGGAGATTCATGTGCAAGGATCAAGCAGGCAGGACTTCTGAGTTGGGCAGAACTGCAGCTGAGGTGGAGGTGGGAGAGCAAGCCACAGTTGGTAAGGAGGAAGTAGAATGACTGGCGGTCCCACAGGGTGCAAGAACAAAGTTTGAGTCCAGTGGCTTCTTTAAGATCATCAAAGTTTTATTCTGGGTATAAGCTTTTGTATGCCTGAACACTTCTTTGGGTGGACGTGAACGCTTATACCCAGAATAAAACTTTTTTGGTCTTAAAAATGCCACTGGACTCAATTCTGCTGCTTCAGACCAACGTGGCTACCCACCTGAATCAGGCTTAGGATTGTAACACTTGTGCGGTGGGACTCGGAAGTCTAACCATGAGCTGGGCAGCCTCTGCCAAAGGACCAGTGGACCTGAAAAGCCCTGGCGACTTGCAGGAGCGACCAGCCCCTGCAAGAGCCGAGTGGCGGGTTTCCACCTTCAGGGGCCAGAGGACACAGCTACGTGGGGAGGACTTGAGTTCTGAAAGGGGCATGGATGTTCCTTCCCACCCCCGCTGAGGGCAAAGGGGGAGTGAAAATGAGAAACCAGCACGTCAGCCTTTCCAGGCCCCACTGCATGACTTGGTCACCTGGATGAACCTGAGCCAGAGTTGCAACCTCACCAGCGTAAAGGGTGGGACTGCAGGCGGCAGACCAGGAGAGCTGAGCCATATCCAAGTACCTGAAGAGGTTCTGGAGTTTGGGGCCTCTGGAGGCTGAGTCTCAGCCATGGAGTGAGTGACTGCCTCATGGCAGCAGAGTGTGCGTGCAGCAAGAGGCCTGCATTGCTCTTTATGTGCACACAGTAGCAGGAGGGAAAGACAGGGAAAAACGGCTCTTTAGGAACTTGTAATTGAATGGCTCAGGCTCTGCACCTCGGCTCGGGATCCCAACCCACGCATCAAAGACTGCTGGCGCGTGGGACCCTATCCCCTGCATTCTCGTGAAGCAAGTGGCCAGCGTGACTAGAACCGGGGCTGAGAGGGTGTCTCAGAAATCGCCCGGCTTGCGCCACCTTTTCCCTCCAGACCAGCTGCGGCAGGGATGAGCAGATGGTCACCCCGCTGAGGTCCCATGTGGCCCAGGGTTATCGAGTGAGTCTTGGAGGGGGGGCACATCCAGATGCTCCTTCAGAGGGCAACGAGGTCTGGCGGGGCACGCATTTCCTGCGGGATGCACACCTTTCTGCAAAAGGAGCCCAATCCGGCCTGCTGCGACTCGAGCAGAGGCGAGCGAGCGCGAGCCTTCACCTTTTGCAGTCTGCAGCAGCAGAGCCCACTGCAGTGGCTGCTGCAGCCGCGCTCCTCACCTCCTCCCTGCCCCGGCACGCTGCAGGAGAGAGAGGGAGGCAGCAGGGAGAGGGGGAGCGCGCTCCTTCCGGCCTGGCCGCTCTCCTCTCGGGCTCTTCCCCGCCTTGGCCCCGGGGTCGCCTGCTGCTGCCTCCTCCGCGGGGCTTGCTTTCTTCCAGGCCTGGCGCTGCTGCGTCTGCAAGCGAAGGGGGAGGGGGTGGGGCATCTCTCTGCACCGCCTGGCTGCAGGGGGGGCCGCCGTGTCTCCTCCAGCTTGTCCTCCCGCGCTCCCCACGGCTGCTTGCAGCTGCATTCATAAAACTGCCACCCGCAGCAAACCGGAGCTCATTCATAAGAGGAGGAGGAGGGGGGGGGGTGGAACCGCAGTGGCAGAAAGTGGGGGGGGGGGAGGAGGCGAGGGAGCAGCGAGGCGACCCGAGATCCTCTGCCTAGGGGGCAGTCAGGGACTGGCTTTCGGAGCACCAGACGCTTTCCTGCACCCCCCCCCCCCTTCCCCCAGCCACAAACCGATGGGTTGCTGGGGGGGCACTTCTCATTCCTGGAACAGGCTTTGGACTGGGTGTGCTTCTGCGTCAACTTGCAAGGCAAAAGCTCCCGAAGCTGGATATTCTCTCCCACCTTTCTTCCTACGGAGCATGCAAAGCAGCTTCCCTCCTCTCCCCCCCCTGTCCATTTTATCCACACAACAGCCCTATGAGGGAGTTAGGCTGAGAGAGAGTGACTGGCCCCAAGGTCACCCAGCAAGCAAACATCCTGGGCTGGCATTGCGGAGATTGGAACCCAAGTCTCCCAGATTCTACAGGCTGACACTGGAACCTCTCCTCTCCACTTGCAGATGCCACGGAGAGACTCTTTTTGAGCCAACCTTGGTGGAAAGTGCCCTCAAGTTGCAGCCCATTTCTGGCGACCCCAGCGAGGGGCTTCCGAGGCAAGTGAGAAGCGGAGGTGGTTTGTGCTGGGGTTTAGATATACGATTAGCAGAGTAACGTGGAGAGAACCACAAATAACAGCCAGGCACACGGTTTAGCTTAAGAAACAAAGTAGTTTACTTTACTAATGAGGAAAAAGTATGACTGGGATTTCTAGAAAACAAAGAAGGATTTAATATCCTATCTAGCTTCTAGGCTACATCTTGACTTGCTCGAGTCTTAACTTCAACTGCATGGAGATCTAAGGACTTTACACAAAGGGCAATAAAACTGACCAAATGGTTTCCCTCAGACCACCACCCAAATATATGGATTAGCCTATTAGGGCTCTCCCTCAATGGTCACTATGCATATTGACACCTAGCCTTGGCGGGAAATACGTGCAAACATTCTCATTGGCTCTACCTACTCACTGGCTAAACATCAGCATGCATATACAAACACTTAATTAACTCATGACAACAGGAAGTGAAATTGCATCATAAACCCAACAGTTTGTCGTGGCCTTCCTCTGCAGAGCCTTCCTCGGTGGTCTCCCATCTAAGCACTAATGCTGCTTAGCTTCTTCAATCTGGTGGGACTGGGCTATGCCAGGCTGCCTTCCCTCCCTTCCTGCAGCCGTTTAAATATCATTTGTAGTTGAACTGAAGAATAAGGAACCAGGAATTGCAAACTCAGAACCAACTCCATGCTCCACTCCGCAGCGGCTGCTCCCCCTCTCCCGTTCAATGGCCAGGGAGACAGCTGCTCTAGCAATAGGCATCTCGGACAACTTCAAGCAGAGCTGGGGACCCAGGTCCCCTTTTCATTTAAGGGTTGGATTAGCTGCCCTTTCCCCAACCAGCTACAGAAAGGCTAAGTGCTGGATCAGACCAAAGGTCCCAGAGGTCAGGGGCCTTGCCTGAAGAAAATCCTAAATTCAGTCCCCTGCATTTAAAGCAGGGGTGGCCAAACTGCAGCTCGGGAGGCACATGTGGCTCTTTCACACACATCGTGCGACTCTTCAAGTCCCCACTGCCCTGTTGAACAGGTCGGAGAAGGCATTTCTCTCTTTAAATCACTTCTCCAAGCCAAACCAGCCAGCAGCTTGACGAATGCATTCAAAGTTGTTCTCTTTCTGCCTCTCCCCCCATCCATCTATCTACCTACCTTCCTTCCGGCTCTCAAACATCTGACGTCTATTCCATGTGGCTTTTACATTAATCAAGTTGGCCACCCCTGATCTAAAGGGCCTCAGATTTTTTTTGGTGTGTGTGTGTGAACCTGTCTCTGCCTGAGACTCTGTCAGAACAGACAGCTGCATCCCCCCGAGGTCTCTGCAGTGAATGCAAAGATTCACAATTACACCAGAGAGCACCAAGGTGGGACTTTTGTGTGCATTTTCCTTTCTCAGTCACCATTACTCCTGTACTGTAGGATTGCCAGCCTGGACCTGGAGATCTCCCAGAATTACAACTGACCTCCAAATGACAGAGATTAGTTCATTATGCCCTGTGTGAGGAAAAAGCCCCCTACTTTTCATACATATGGACATCGTGATCACCAGTATGGTTGCCAGGGTGCCTGGAGATTTGACTCTCATACATCTGCTCTAAGAAGTGGACTTTGCTTACAGTTTCTAAGGCTTATGTGGATACTATAAGCCTCAGCTTTGCAGCAGCATTCTACAAATGAGCTGCCAGCTACTCCTTGTGTGCCCAGTCTTGGCCATTGCAGTGGCAGAAGTCACACCACCATGAACTGTACAGGCAAGCAGTTTCTAGCCTGTTTTCCATGAACCAAGGGCTAACACCACTCGTAGCCATCTTCCTGCCAGACTGGACTTCATTCCTTCATAGTGGAAGGCTCACGTACACACCCTGTGTCACCCTTGGCTCGCAAGCAACCCATCTGCCCCATGAATGGATTAACAGCTCAACTAATGTTCCTGATTGCCGGGCAATACCCTAAACAATAACTCCTGCCCAGAAGATGATGAGAAAAGAGGAAGAACATCTCCTCCATCAACCAAGTCTTTTGTCTTACCCGGGTGATACCTAGGTCAATATTTGATTCCCTATTGTCACCTTCCCAGATAAGCCCACTTAACCTTAAGTATCCAGCCATTCCCATTCTTACCCCAGTCTAACACCTTGGAGCCGCCTTAGGCCATATTGCAACTTGGAAATTTCCAGGTTCACAGGACTAAGGTGAAGTTCATTGGTTAAAGCTGACACCCAATTGGATGTCACCAAAGGACTCACCATTGGCTCTGCTAATGTCCAGCCTTCATGGTCATCACAGAGCCTCCCATCTCTCCTCCCCGTCACCTCCCAGCCCCTAAGGGGTCTAAGGGAGTCTATTTAACCTCTGACCCAACTCCACTCAGGTGTGCTTCTATCAGTAACCCATATTCCGCTGCATAGATCCATCCCCGATTCCTGATCAGTTTCGGGTCCTCCCCCATTCCCTCAACTGTCGCCACCGGAGCCTTCCTTGAAGTCTGCGAGAGGTAAATATTACCCTGTCTGTCTACCCTTATATGTTCCCCTATCAATCTATCTGTGTTTCTTAGACCTGTGTGAATGTGTGATGGTTTGTATTTTTATCTTGTGTGAAAGAACTATTATTCTAAATAAATTACAATTGGTTTTATTAAATTAGAGTCCTTTTTTTATTGAGCAATTACCCTCTGGATGGTTGAGCCTGGTATAAATTGGTAAAAAGATTCCTAGTGAGCCAGGTGCCCACCTAACTAATTCCCCAACCTCTTTTTGAGGGCATTTGGCTTAACACCTGCTGGGGTCCCGTCCCAGGTTCCACCGCCCACAATCTCAGGAATTTTCCAACCTGAAGTTGGCAACAGTGCAATAGTGATGATCAGCTTCCTAAAAAGCACGCTGGTGTTTGAGGCAGGTGGCAGAAAGGTCACTGTGGAGCATGACACAAGGAAAATAATCCTTATGTGGGTGGGATCCTCTGAGTGGTATACATTCCCATCCAGATGGCCGGTGAGCACATTTGGACTGAATTCTTTTTGGAAAGACTGTACCCAGGCTAGATTTCAGAAAGAAGGTCATGAGGACAGGGGAAGCCTGGGAAAGTGGATGATGGCAGGACGACAGAGTGTGTCTGATCCAATCCATCCTGCTGCAGTTTGGAAGAAGGTATTGGATTTATACTCAGAGTCTCAGAATGGCTCACAATCTTTTTTACCTTCCTCCTCCACAACAAACCCCCTGTGAGGTGGGTGGGGTTGAGAGAGCTATCACAGAAGCTGCTCTTTCAAGGACAACTCCTTCGAGAGCTATGGCTGACGCAAGGCCGTTCCAGCAGGTGCAAGTGGAGAAGTGGGGAACCAAACCCGGTTCTCCCAGATAAGAGACCGTGCACTTAACCACCACACCAAGCTGGCTGAGGTGGAGAAAAATCTTTGTGCAGAGGCATCCCTGGATGGATGAACAGATTGACTTGGTGTAAGGAAGGCAGCTTCTTATGTTCTTCTCTAGTCCAGCTTCTTGTTTCTGACCAGAAAGCCAACTACCTCAGCAAGGCCAAGAAGAAGGAAATAACAACTCCCCGCCCCCCTTTCAAAACTTAACAGATGCAAATGTTTTTCCTTTAAGCCTTCTAAGTTTTGCTGGTAGATCATTTTTGTGATCGAGAAGATGTCCTAGTGAAGCCCCAGAGTTACCATTGGTCTCACAACACAATCCCACCATCGGAGGGCACATGGGAACAACAGAAAGGCCATTCTGAATGTACTTGTATTAGGCTTTTGGTTAGTAAAAAACAGGTAATTTGAAATTGTGAGTTTCTAGAAATGGATTTACATTAGTAGTTTAAAGGTAATAGTCTACATCTTCATGGATGACCATATGGGCAGGTTTCTTACACCCCAGTTATACCAAGGGTCACTGTGCCAAGTTCCCTCACAGGGCGTTTTTTGCAACAGGAGCTCCTTTGCATATTAGGCTACACACCCCTGATGTAGCCAATCCTTCAAGAGCTTACAGGGCTCTTAGAACAGGGCCTACTGTAAGCTCCAGGAGGACTGGCTACATAAGAGGGGCGTGGCCTAATATGCAAAGGAGTTCCTGCTACAAAAAAAGTCCTGGTTGTGGACCATATGCATGAGATCTCTGTTGTCTGTCCTTCATCATATTTTTTTAGGCTGAATGTATGCTAAACCCCGCCCCCCCCCCCGGCCCTACACTAGATTATATATAGCAGCTGCAAGGTATGAAATGGCAGGCTGTACGTGTGCAGTGCCTCACCATTGATGCACGTGCAGTTGCCTGCATGTACATTAGAGACAGGTTGTGCCCACCTATCTACTAGCTGCTGGAAATCCTGGGGAAGGAAGTAAACTCTTAAGCACACCTGGGCTGACTGCAATGGGATGAACTGCTCCTGAATCTGACCTAAAGTCCCACCAGTGGGGATTGCAGACTGAGAGTGTCAAGAAAACTTGGAAGGGCAGGGCTAGGGGCTGTGGGGGGAGAGGGCCATGGGAGGAGGAGCCTGTGGGTGTGACAGCAGGAAATGCCCCTCCCCCCACGAGTGCAATTTAAAGGGCCCACTGATCAGCTGATTGGCGGGCCCTTTAAATGGCAGGGAAAAGGCAGCAGCTGCTTCTGGACACCCCTCCCATGCAATTTAAGTCATGCAGGAGGGAGAAGGGGTGCCCTGGGATGGGGTGAGAGACCCCTGGTTACCTATGGCCCTGGCTTAGGGTTGCCAAGTTCAAGAAATATCTGGGGGTGGAGCCAGGAGACATTAGGGGTGGAGCCAGAAACAAGGTTGTGATGAGCATGATTGAACTCTGAAGGGAGTTCTGGCCATCACATTTAAAGGGACCAAGAAATATCTGGGAACTTTGGGGTGGAGCCAGGAGACTTTGGGGATGGAGCCAAGAGACTTTGGGGGTGCAGCGAGGAGCAAGGTTGTGACTAGCATAATTGAACTCCAAAGGGAGTTCTGGCCATCATATTTAAAGGGACCACCTACCTTTTAAATGCCTTCCCTCCACTAGAAATAATGAAAGATAGGGGTATCTTCTTGGAGGGTTGATAGAATTGGACCCCCTAGTCCAATCCTTTTGAAACATGGAGGATGTTTTGGGGAGAGGCACCAGATGCTATGCTGTAAATTTGGTACCTCTACCTCAAAACACAGTGCCCACAGATCCCAAGATACCCATGGATCAATTCTCCATTATACCCTATGGAAATTGGTCTCCATAGGGAATAATGAAGTGCCCAGCAGACATTCCCCCCACACACACTTTCTGATGAACCTGAAGCTGGGGGGAGGACATCCAAACCAGGGGATCCTCTGCTCCCACCTGAGGATTGGCAACCCTAGCCTGGCTAGGAGGACTAGTCAAAGACTCGAACCTGCTTATTATTGCCCACCCCCTTTCAGATGAAACTTCCCTATTTCCTGCCCTCATTCAAGCCCTCCATACTTGTGCAGTTATTGGAACCTTCCAAGGTTGAGAAAGATGTTGGTACCCTTTCAGTACTTGCCTCTAATCTAATTCATACAATCAAGTGCAGGTTAACTTAATTTGCACAGATCAAAGTTTAACCAGACATCTCCCAAAGGCACAGAAATCGGGAGTCAAATAATTCACACTCCGTACTTTTGCCTGACAGCTCCCCACTCTCACCCCCAGCCAGTATAGGCCAGAATGAATGCCCCCCTCCCTCTCCCACTTTGTGCCTCTGAGCTACTTGCAGAGTAAAGCAGCAAATGACATTTTCAGAAAATCTTGAAGGATTCCACTGCCAGCCCCCCCCCATGGGCCCCCTCCCTTTTCCCCATTGCTAGTTTGCTTCCCTCTAGTAACTACATAACAAGATGGATTTCCTAGCTTTTCTTTCTAAAGGTGTACTTTTTCCAGATGACAAATCTATCTCTAAATCAACTAAACAAAAGCTCCTGGACTTGTGAAAAGCAACATTAGCATCCTTTGGGGGAAGAGTTTCTTTAAAAAGAAGACGGCACCTTACAAAATACAGTAAGTAACCTCGGATTTTTTCCCCTTCTCCTTCATTTTGCATTCTACTGTTCCAGCAACGGGCTGCGGATGTGAAATTTTTGGTTGTTTGCTGTAGAGCTACTGCAGGTACACGAAACTGCCTTATACACTGAATCAGACTAGGGGTCCACTGGGGTCAGTCCTGGCTACTCCAAATGGCAGCAGCTTTCTGGGGTCTCAGGTCCAGAGAGGTCTTTCACCTGGCCCTTTGAACTGGAGATGCTGGGGATAAAACCTGGGGCTTCTGTATGCCAAGCAGATGCTCTACCCCTGAGACACAGCCCTGAATGCCAGAGCTGTTAAAAGGAGGGCCACAATTAAACTCACTGAAAGGAGGGTCAGTCAGGTTTAGGAGCCGGCTAGAACAGCAGCAGGGTCTTAGTGGTAGGACTAGAGGAGAGTTCACACACAGTCAGATGTTGGCAGCAATTTGACGGGAAACGAGGAAAATTGGCCACTGCCAGGGGTACATCTGACGCTATTTGAGTAGGGTCTGATTTTTGCAGCCTGTATGCTTGCGGCTGGGATAAAAATAGGTTTGCTCTCAGGGGACCAGCCAGTTGCGTAACGGGGGCTGCGGTTCCAGAAATAGACCCCTCCCCTCTGTATTGGGGAAGTGATGAGAGAAAGAGAGGAGATGGGGAACCTTATGATGCAGCCGGGCTGGGGTGACCTAGATTTCCCCTAGCTGAAGCCTGGAAGGACATTAATGCATTTTTAAAAAAAGTCTTCTCTGCCAGCCACAAATATGAATGCTGCCCCCTGGCACCCAGGAGTCCTTCATCCCTGGCACTGGCTTGCGTGGATCATTTTAACAACACCCTCAGCATGGGAGGCGCTTTGTGGGCCTGGCGACCTCACGACAGCCTCCTAAAAATAGGCTCCCCACTAGACACATTTTACAGAGGGGGACACTGAAGCCACACGAATGACTCGTTCAAAGCCAAGGATTCAAAACAAAGGCGACCAGTGTTCATTTAAAATCTTTTGTTTGGTTGAAAAAGGTGCCTTTGATTCACCAGGCAGTGGGCTTTTTTGAGATTATTGTTAATACAGATACTTAAAAAAAAAACAGTCTGGCAGACAACACCTGAGAAGACATATGTTCCCCAATCTAATTTTAAAAGGTTAGAAAAGCAGATGTAGCGTACCTGCCAAACAGCGTCACATGCAACTGTTGCCTTGAAATATTTATCTCCCTCAAAACAATTTACTTAAAAAAAATAAAACTGCAAATAAGGGTTGCCAACTCTAGTTCGGGAAATTCCTGGTGATTTGGAAAGTTTGGGGACTCGGGAGGAGAGGAGAGGCTTCAGTGAACTATGATGTCAGACAGGCCGTCCACAGAAACAGCCATTTTCTACAGGGAACTGATCTCTGTCGCCTGGAGATCAGCTGTAATTCCAGAAGATTCCCAAGTTCCAGCTGCAAGTTGGCAGCCCTTAAAAATTCATATGCAGCCCAATCCTAGGCATTACTGGGAAGAGTAGCCTCACTGCTGTGTCAGTAGGGCCCCATAACATGAACAGAGTGACTGAGAAAAACTCAGGATCAGCCAACAAAGGTTGGGATACCTATGCAGGTGCATGAGGGAGGGAGAATAGACTGTACCCACCTCAGCCTGGGGGTGAAGGTTCCAGGTTTTAAGGCTCCTTTGCATAAAACAGTATTTTTTTTTCCTTTTTGAACATGGAGAAACTTCCAAAATGTAATCCCCTCCCCAGTCTGAAATGGCACATATGTAGTCACTTCAGGTCTCTACCATTAGGCCTCGGGTTCCTATAACTGGGTGACAGCCACCTTTGAAACCAAGACACACACACACACACATAATTTTTTTCTGCTGAAATTCATTCCTTGAGAGCCAATGTGGTGTAGTGGTTAAGAAAAGCAGACTCTAACCTGGAGAACCAAATTTGCTTCTCCACTCTTCCACAAGCAGTCATGGTTCTCTCAGAACTCCCTCAGCCCCATTTACCTCACAAGGCGCCTATTGTGAGGAGAGGAAAGGAAAGCAATTGACTGTAAGCAGCTTTGAAACACTTTAAGGTAGAGAAAAGTGGAGTACAAAAAACGCTCCTTCATTTTGAAAAAAGAGATCAGACGACAGCAACAGCACATGGTGCTTGACAAGAATGGTGTTCCTCCAAAAAGTCTGCAGTTCCACGTTTCAGTTAAGTGATACTGTTATGTTTGATCAATATTGGTAGTACGGTACCTTATAGCAAGACTACCAAAAGTACCTCAAGCTGTGCAAACAAGGCCCAAACATTGGAAGGAGAAGGTATGCTGGGGAGGGTTGCCAATCCCCAGGTGGGGGCAGGGGATTCCCCAGTTTGGAGGCCCTCCCCCCACTTTAGGTTCACCACAAAGCGTGGGGGGATGTCTGCTGGGCACTCCATTATTCCCTATGGAGACCAATTCCCATAGGGAATAATGGAGAACTGATCCGTGGGTATCTGGGGTTCTACGGGGGCAGTGTTTTGAGGTAGAGGCACCAAATTTACAGCACATCATCCAGCGCCTCTCCCCAAAACACCCTCCAAGTTTCAAAAGGATTGGCATGGGGGTCCAATTCTATGAGCCCCAAAAGAAGGCACCCCTGTCCTTCATTATTCCTAGTGGAGGGAAGTCATTTAAAAGGTAGGCAGTCCCTCTAAATGCGATGGCCAGAACTCTCTTTGGAGTTCAATTATGCTAGTCACAACCTTGCTCCTCGCTCTACCCCCAAAGTCTCCTGGCTCCACCCCCAAAGTTCCCAGATATTTCTTGAAGTGGACCTGGCAACCCTTATGCTGGGAGAGCTGGTAATGGTTCCAGTGCTGGACTAGGCCTGGGAAGATCCAAGCTCAGATCTCCAATCCCCTCCCTCCCTTGATGTTTTTCTTCACTGGCTGATTCTAAAGACTGCAAGATCCTTGGCACCTGGGGGCCCCAGCCTGGCCTCATTCTGTAAGGTCAGCAGGGCCAGCCCTGGTTAGTACTTGAACAGGAGAACACCAACCAGATGATGTCCAGAGTCACCCTGCAGAGGCAGGCAGTGGCAAACCACATGTTTTTCTCTTGCCTTGAGAGCCCTACAGGGTCACCATAAATCGGCTGGAGCTTGATGGCACCAGACACACACAAGCTCCTTGGCAGCAGGGACCTGCCCATTTATACCCATGCAACTCTGACAAGCATAATATACCCATACAATTAATAATAATCAC
Source organism: Heteronotia binoei (assembly GCF_032191835.1). Taxonomy (NCBI): domain Eukaryota; kingdom Metazoa; phylum Chordata; class Lepidosauria; order Squamata; family Gekkonidae; genus Heteronotia; species Heteronotia binoei. Next base: position 29,477,611 of record NC_083237.1, read on the forward strand.
TTATCTCTGTCCATCTTGATCTGGGGGCAGCATGCTCCTGAGTACTGCTGGGGATTACAGCCAAATCAGCTGAAATGGGAAGCAACCTGCAGAGCTGCAGATGGCCCTAAATCTCCCATAATGCAACAACTGAAGGGCAGTGATATTATGGTCGCCAGCCTCCCGGTATTACCTGGAGATCTCTGGCTATTACAGCTGATCTCCAGATGATCACGATCAGTTCCCCTGGAGGAAATGATTGCTTTGGAAGGTGGACTGTATGTAAGGGTTGCCAGATCTGTGTTGAGAAATACCTGGAGACTTTGGAGGTGGAGCTGGGAGAGGGTGGGGTTTGGGGAGGGGAGGGACCTCAGCATGGGAAGTGCCACAGAGTCCACCCTTCCAAGCAGCCATTTTCTCCAGGGGAGCTGATCTCTGCCAGCTGGAGATCAGTTGTGAAAGCGGGAGATCTCAGGCCCCACCTGGAGGCTGGCAACTCTAGGCGTTACAGTCCCAAGTCCCTCTCCTCCCCAAACCCTGCCCTCTCCACTCCCCAAATCTCCAGGTATTTCCCAAGCCAGAGCTCACAACCCTAAATAAAATAAACCAGGAAGAAGGGCCATGAGGTATTTTAAGTGTAACATGTAGGGTTGCCAGCCTCCAGGTGGGGCCTGCAGATCTCCCACTTTTACAACTGATCTCCAGCCAGCAGAGATCAGTTCCCATGAAGAAAATGGCTGCTTGGAAGAGTGGGCTTTATAGCATTGTACCATGCTGAGGCCTCTCCTCTTCCCAAATCCTGCCCTCTCCCAGCTCCACCCCCAAAGTCTCCAGGTATTTTTCAACACAGACCCGGCAACCCTGGGCACATGCAAAGCTGGACTACACCTAGGGTCAAGGTAAGTGAGTGGAGGCCACTGAATGGATCTCTGAATTGGGAGGGGGATGAAATCAGACCCATAGAACTGGAAGGGGACACTTAACCCTTTCCCAAGCACCATGTTCCTCATATAAATCACCCTCCAGAGGAGCTATTTCCCTGGATAGGGAAAACTTATAATGACTAATAAATATTAACCTTGTCTTGCACTACACAGCCAAATTGCATTTGGAGGCTTGAAGGGGAGGGGGTGGCACACAGCGAGGAAAAGCTGACCAAGATATCTCCAGGGAGCCAGCCAGCTCCATTCTCATTAACTTGGTCCCTCTGGGTGAAGACATTTAATTAGCAACGAAGGAGCAGAACTGAAGCTGGAAACAAGAAAACTGCACAATGTTGGCCTCTTCGCCGCATCCCTCGGAGGGAGGGAATGTTTGGGGTTCTTGGACCAACGGCTTTGGATTTCTCCATGACATCTTCCCCATAAACCTTAGCAACACATTTAACCTGCAGGCCAAGGGCTCACGGAGCTGGGAAACCTGCATGCCTGGGCCATGCTTCAGAACAGAGGTTGCAGGCATATCTTCTTTGGTGTTCCTCTGCCACCTCCTCTATATACAGAAAATCTGCATGTCAAAGGAAAGAGGTGTAATCTGGTCAGCTCTCTGACGTGCCAGTTTTCGATATGTGATGTTTTTTAGAAAAGCCTTCCAGTCACAGGAGGTCTAGCCTACAGTCTTGAGCAACCACTGCAGCACTGGCTGACCATCTTGGTGTGAGCCTACACCTTGTTCACACATGCAGGAGAACCAGGTGAGAGAATCCTGGGATGGTAGAATGATCTGAATCAGTTGAGACTATATAGAGGGAGAATCACACAGCACTCCCTTGTGTGTGTATGTATGTTTAAAAAACGAGAACAGCAAGCGAAGCTGGGGAGGAGGTCCTTTCTCACTTTTTAGTTTTTCACTGCCTAGTTTTCTGCTTGCATGGAGTTGTTTTAGACTCAAGCTGGGATCTGTCACCCGCAGGCTGAAATGGTGCAGTCCATTCCGCCATCTTCGATGGCAACATTCCCCACCAAAGTCTTCTGCATGTGGAAATCTGACCTTAGGCAAACTGTTGGGATACTTTGGGACTGGTCTAAATTGGATTTCAGTGCATGCACAGCTGAAGAGAGGTCCTTTCTTTTTTAGAGTTGAAGCAGGTATCAGAGAAGCGTAGGTCCTCAGTATTCATACGAGGCCATTGTGGTGTAGTAGTTAGCAGGGCTTTTTTTGAGCCGGGACACAAAGGAATGCAGTTCTAGCTGGCTTGACATCAGGGGACGTGGCCTAATTTGCAAATAGGTTCAAGCTGGGCTTTTTCTACAAAAAAACACCCTGGTGGTTAGAAGTGTCAGACTAGAATGTGGGAGACACAGGTTCCAACCCTTCCTTGTGCCATGGGTGACCTTGGGCCAACCACACTCTCTCAGTTTAACCTCCTTCACATGGTTATGGTAAGGATAAAATGGAGAAGAGGCAAATGATGCAAGACACTTCAAGTCCCCGCTGGGGAGAAAGGTGGGGTATAAATAGAATAAAAAACATCATTTCAGCTCATGGGTCAGAAAGGGCTTGGAAACCCTGCAAGATATTTGACTAGACTTTTCCCCACCCTAGTCAAGTCACAGTTGACTTATGGTGACCTTATCAGCTTTTCAGGGCAAGAGACATTCAGAGACGGTTTGCCATTGCCTGCCTCCACATCACACCCCTTGGAGGTTGCCCTTCCAAATAGTAGCCAGGGCTGATCCTGCTTAGATCCTAAGATCTGATGAGATCAAGCTAGCCTGGGAATATGAGTGTCACCAGGCAGGAAACAATGAGAAGTCTCTTGAAAATCTATTGATGGCCTCCATCTTGGCACAGTACGTTTAAGCTGCTTCAAAATTTGTCTGTGATGGATTCTCCTCCAAACAATCTAGTTTTGTAACACAGCTGATAATTTGATGTTTGTGGTTCTTCGCCATTTCTAAGACTATTCATTTGTACAATTCAAAAAAGAACAAATTGGCCAATGGCTGATGCCAAGACAGTTTGACTCAGCAAGAGGTCGACCTTGGTTCGCCAGGAAGCGGAGATTAGCAAAGTTTTGCCAAAGGCTGGGACCTGATGGGGGTATGGGGGGGTGGGACCTGATGGATTTGGGCTTCTCTGAGCCTGGCAAATGCGGGTGTAGATTCAATAATTGTTTAAAAGGTGCAAAATGTCAAGTTTGTTCAACAAAATGCTCAGTAATGAGCCTGTCACTGAAATACGAAACATGCAGCTTAAATAGCAGAGGATTGGCAAGCGTCCTAGCTGCATCATGGCACACTGTTTCCCAAGGTTCTCTGTTTGGCAGCCATGACAGTTATGTCAGCTGGAAACCGGTCGATGCTTCTCGTTTCAGCTTGTCCTCCGGCACCAGTGTTAATCGAGAAATGGCTAGCCCAGGGGGGGTATCAGTGCACATCAACTTTCTCGTATCCGGAGGGCACTGACTCTTGACAGCCCCTTGTTCCTCTGCTGTTCCCCTACAATCTGTCTGGGTTTTTCTCTGCCAAAATCCCCGTCCACGGCTAGGCTCAAGGAGTTCCTGGCGCAGACCAAAGGGCTGGCAAGGGGCCAGTTCTCCTGCTCTGGCAGCCAAAGCCATTTCCGTCGGTGGCTGAGAGGCCCAGAAGCCTCTTTGCTAACCACAGAAGCATCACAATTCCTTCGGGGCCCCTTGAAAGTATGTGAAATCCATTTAATGGGGGCATCGATTCATTAAGGGATAAAACCAGCTGGCGCTGAAACAAGGGCAGAGCTGATGAATTAGTCTTCCATAAAATAGGGTTCCCATTCAGGGGTGCCCTTTGTGGAGGGCAAGCCAGCCTATTAAGCCCTTCAGGGGCATCAGTGTCTCTGGCCTATTCCCTCAACATGTCTGTCGGCTTCTTATAAACAAATGGATTCATTTGTGAGCAAGGCACAAATACCCTGGTTTTTAAATATCTGTGTTGACAACATTGATGCAGCAGCTTCAGCAGCTGCAAAAGGGCTCCTGCCCCAGTCAGCATGTTTCCATTACAGACAGACTATGTGATGTAGTGGCTGGAGTGTTGTGCTAGGCCTGGGGAAGTGATGCAATAGGCCATCCTTGGTCAACTTATGGCAACCCTCTAGGGCAGGGATGTTGAACTCATAAGAAATGGGCCTGACATAAACGAGACCTTGTCAGGTCAGGCCATGTGTGTCATAAAATGTAATGCCAGACAAACACGATTACAGATTTTTTTTAAAAAAAATCTTAAAATAAAACATGCTCAAAAGATTAGCACCCTTGAAATATTTGTTTTATTTAACAATCTCTGATAACTGACACCTCTTGTGCTGAATTATTGTATTAAAAACTGGAGACAATGTCTGTGTTGTAGCAATCTTGCATATACTGTTCAGGTGTGTATCTGTAAGTTGCAAACCTACTTTTGATTTGTTTGCGGGCCTGATAGGACCCCTCTAAGGGCCTGATCTGGCCCCTGGGCTGCATGTTTGACACCCCTGCTCTGGGGTTTTCAAGCCAAGAAACAAAGAGGTGGGTTTGCCATCGCCTGCCTCCTTGGACTTTCTTGGTGGCCTCCCATCCATGTACTCACCAGGGCCAACCCTGCTAAGTTTCCAAGATCTGATGAGAGCAGGCTACCCTGGAGCATTCAGGGAAAACCCAGGTTTAAATCTCCATTCTCCATGAGGCTTATCACATGATTTGGGTCTGCTCAGTCTCATCCTACCTCACCCCATAAAGTTGTTGTGATGGCAAATGGTGAAAGCCATGTACGCCATCTTGAGCTCCACAAATGAAAAAATTGTCTGAGACCTGTAGGAAGACTGGTTTCCAGTTGCTGACCCAAGGAGAGGCAGCATGGTGAGTGGCCTACATTGGCACCAAGTGGCATACCCAGAGTCCTGACAAAATTCAAAAAACTGAGCCCTACGGCAACCCTGGAGATAGGGCCTTGCACCACCGCAGCACATAATTCCAATTCATTCCATTTCCATCCAGAAATATGTTACAACTTCAAAATGGGAACAAAGGGGATCGATCTCATCTTGCTGAAAGGCTGCCAGTCACACCCTCCTCTTTGAGGACTTCTGCTGCTTCTGTGGCTGGTCCAATCCACTCACCAAATGCACAGCTTTCTCTCTGAGTGGCCCTAGCTTCATGGTCCCCCCAAGGCCACCATCACCCACGCACCACTACACACTGTCAACATCAGCCCCTGCACATCACCTTGTGGCTTTCGCCTCCTCTGAGGGCTGAGGAAGAGTCTCCAAGATGGCCTAGAGTGGCTGGTAACACTTTGGTTTCACCACAGCGCTCTTGTGTCTTTCTGATCCAACAGAGGAGAAAAGGAGCAAAGAGGTGGCCAGGCACAACAGGGAGGGAAAGGATTTCTCTGCCCTCCTCTTCCCCCAGTTTCTGCCTCCGACTGGAGCTTAATACCATTTTGCGGTTGATTTGTGCCTCTCATGTCCCCCTCCCTCCAACCCTCCCCTCAACCCGTGAATTAAACACTCCGGATGCAAGTTGGGTTTTTGTTGTTGTTGAAAGTTTTAAATTAAAAGGAAATAATTTTATTACATGCTGTAACCTCGGCATGTCAGCTCATGCAGACAGTATAATGTCCCAGAGACCAAAGACCAGGGGACACGGGTGGGGTGGGGGAAGAGAGGATGGAGTGCAGGTGGGGAAGCAGAGTGGATGAAATGGCAGGGAGGGAAAGGAAGAAAAAAAAAGATATGAAATGCAACTCCCTTTCTATCACCATAAAGGAGAGATAGGAAGGGGTAGAGGACAGGGCCAAGTCTTACAGAGTTTTTCATAGGGACAGAGGCCCAAACCCTCTTCCGGGAGTCCCTTGTAGCACCAGAGTTGAATGGGCATGACGGGATGAAGGGAGCGGGTGGCAGCGAACAGCCAAAACCAGTCTGACCCCATTGCTTTTTCTAGGTTCAACAGGGCTAGATCTTGCTGGTTAATCCCTCCCCCAAAAGTGACCTGCAGTACGAGACCAATGGGGCATTCAGGGGAGGTACATGGAGGATGAGAGGTGAAGGATCTGGGTAGACTGGGCTTATGGTCTGTTATGACAATGTAGATGTAATGTTTGGGCAAGGTATTAATGGCAGTATACCAAGGCCAAGAGTAGTACAGGCCTCTTTTTGTAGCAGGAACTCCTTTGCATATTAGGCCACACACCCCTGATGTAGCCAATCCTCCTGGAGCTTACAGTAGGCCTCTGTAAGCTCTTGAAGGATTGACTACAGCGGTGGTGTGTGGTCTAATATGCAAAGGAGTTCCTGCTACAAAAAAACCCCTGGATGAAATCATAGGTGTGTGGAAGGTTATGTGCTGAAACCACTGGAACCAACAGGCAGATGGTGGGTTGCACGCTGGAATCATCGATGGATGTGTATTTACTGGGACCCTAAAGGCCACAGAAAGCTCTCTTTAGACCACAGGATGGGCAGATTGATGGAGCAGCCTCGAAGGATGCGGGTATTGCTTCAAAGATGGATGGATAGGATGGAGGTGAAGAGCCCATATGGTATATATAGCATATGGGGGGAGAGGTTGTTTCTAAATCCTTAGGGATCTCTGGTGATACTTGCATCCCTCATCATTGCTGACAAAGCACTTTCTAACTGGATTTGATATTGGAGGTGAATTTACTGGGGCTGGCAAAGAATGTGATGGAGGAGGCTCAATGGAGGCGGTGTGTGAGACAAGGGCTGAGCAGCTCATTGGATCAACAAATGGAAAGCCTGGTTTGGAATGGACAAGTGGAAGAAGCAGGGAGGCCGTTTGACTGTGACCTGATATTAATGGCTGAGATGATGGGATGATGAAGAGCTGGTAACAACTAAGGAGGGAAGAGACAGCATCCTCGGATAAGGACACAAAGATATTTGTAAAACTGGCTGGCTTTGGGGATAGGGTGACACAAGTCAATATACCCCAGGTTGTCCTGCCACTGCGAGGCAGAGTGGGACAGCACTGCTGGGAACAAGATGCCTCTCCCTTAATAGGATGGGCCTGCAGCTGGGGCAGTTATTGCTTCGGTACAAAATTGGCCTAGGGTAGCCGTTCAGTTAGGAGAGCCTTTGTGTAAAGGGAGGGTGGGCCAGGAGGGCAGCCATCTTGCATCTTTGAGAAACAGGCAACGGCATTCAAAATGGCTGACTTCCTGGTCCCCACAGCCCAGCAATCAAAGGAACCACAGTAGGCAGTTGGGGATTAGCGGGTGATGCCTGTGCATATTACTATACACTTCGCATGTGTGGGGCCTGATGCTTTCCAGTTGCAGGTGTACATAAGGTGTATGCCTCCTTTTTACATGTGCAAAACATGGATGTATGTATCTATACTATAGAACTAATAAAATAGTTGTTTCTTTCCCCCCCTGGAACCATGGGAACTTTGGTTCTGTAAGGGAGCTAGAGACCTCGAATGAAGAAATCTCAGCTTTGCCCTTTGGTGAACTACAACTCCCTAAATTCTTTGAAGGTAGCCATGACAGTTTATAAAAAAACCAATATAGGTTTATAGTGAGGATATGCCAGGAGAATAGGTCAAAGTTATGTGGGCAAGTGTGAAAAGTTATCTGCCCGTGTTTTGCATAGATGTATTAATTTGTGCATAAATGCATGTGTAGCTCAGTCTGTGAGCACTACGTGTGAAACAATGTGTATTACCCAGGCATGAATGCACACTATCTTTCTTCAAGTATATCCCCAGTGACATGTCTACACTATAAGCCTAAACCAGTTTAATCACGATGGGCTTCTCTCATGGAGCTCTGGGAACTGCAGTTTTGGGAGTGTGCTGAGAGTGTGCGATAGAGAGCTCTAGCCTCAACCTTCCCACGCCTGAACTACAATTCTCAGGGTTCTTTCACAGAAGTGAGAGGGAAACCAATTTCCTCATAACAGAAATTTCCTAGGGGTATGTTTACAGGGCAAATGGATCTTTCTTCTCAAGGGGTCCTCATTATCACAGATCATAGATGTAAAATTGTTCTTCCCTGACCTGCCCCCCAAATGGTTCTCTGTAGCTGTCCCTTGAACAGTAGCTTGGCCTGGTGAAAGTCACCAGATAAAGCTGTTCCCAACTTTGGGAGGGGGGGGGGATTGTGGTCTGCTCATAGCTGCTAAAGGCACCGCTACAGAAACCATGTGAAAAAATGATCAAGCCCATAGAGAAGGTTAAACTGCAAACACTTGTTGCCTCACAAAAGAAATACCTGTCCCAAGGTGGTTCCTTGGATGAAGCTAGAGCAGCTCCACATAAAGTCTGCTTTAGAGCTCAGATCAGTCCCGAGGACTAAAAAGATGGGATACAGTCCATTAACACAAGGGCTGCTTGCAATGACTTTCTTGCTTCCCTTTGCACAAGAGCTCTTGCGTGGGCTTCTGCTGTGTGTGCTGTGGGACCCAACCCAAAGTGTGTGCACGCTTGCCTATGTTTCCTGATGTGTACATAATTACTTCTGTGATGGGAGTGCAGAATGAATGTATGGAAGCATGAAATTCCTGTAGGTATGCTCACTGCCTCATGTTCATGTTGCCTGATTCTTTTTGTTCATGTTGCCTGATTCTTTTTTTTTAGAAAAAGAAATATGGGGTGTTCTCCATTATGAGTCTCTGTAACTGTTTGTATATTTATGAGAAAGATTATAAAGTTTTTGTTTACCCCGTAGTCAAGTAAGGGGCGCCATTTTTCAGTAAAGTTCGTTTGTTAAGGAAATTGCATTGCTCTGAGGATTCTATTCAAAATATTCACTGTTATATATTGATCCCACAGTTTGCAATGCCATAGAGATAGGCTAGGTGCCGCTTGGTTTTTCCATTTCGTGGCAAATGATGATCTGGCAGCTACAGTCATTGTATCTAGATGATCTGTGCAAGAGTGCAATTGTCCCCCTTTTGTTATGTCAGCACATGCTACCTTTGTGCACATGGGTGGGTATATGTCTGAAGAATCATGCACCTGTATGTGCATATACCCAGCTGATGTGCACGCACATACACAGAATGGCAACTTTCTCACTGTGTTTTGCCACAACTTGCTCCAATCCAAAGGACTGTGGATGGAACAGCTGGGAATGCATGCACAGAGCCCTTAAAACACCCCTAAAAAGTACAATCTTGCCAGTCAGTTGTTTGATGGGGAGAAGGAAAGGGGAGTGGAAAATGAATACAGACTTTCATTTTCCACCCTGAACAGCAATTTGCTGGGCTATTAGGGTTGGGTTTTTTTTTTTTTAAGGCTTTGCCCATGCTGGATTGCAGGGGAGGGGGTGCTACAACTATGTGTCCCCCTCTACTTTCTGTGCATTGGATGATCTTAGCTATATTGGGGCCAAGATGTGCTACGGAGACCTCTACAATCCCCTTGCTTTCTAAAAACCCACTTTTGGGTCTTCTTTCTTTCCATTGTGAGATTCTTTGAAAGGCAACTGAGGGGAATGGAGAAAATATTTTGTCTACCCCTTCAGGACACACAGATGTGGTCTGAGCATGACTGAGATGGATAGGAGTAAAATTTAAATTCTTAGAAATAGCTTCCTGTCAAGAGGGATGGCTGTGCAGGGAAGCCACGAACAGAGAAAACAACAGACTCTTGTGATACCTTCAAGACTAACCATTTTTATAGCAAAATGAACTTTTGTGGACAACAGTCTTCTTTGTCAGAAAATTTCCTGCTTCTATAAATGCTCTGGACCTTATCTATAACCTAAACTTATACTAGTTTGATAATCTTTTCCTTTCCCCCAGGAAACTGTAAGGGCATTGGAGATCTAAGCAAACAGTCTCTGCTCCCTTGCCAAACTACAATTCCCAGGATTCTTTGTGGGGAAGCCATGACAGATACCTGCTTATAGAACCAACATTGTGCAGGTATGTCCTTTGTTTTTAGGGTGCCACAAGACTTGTTTTTGGTGGAACAGACTAACTTGGCTATTCTTTCCGAATGAATTAAAAAGGGGAGGGGAGGGAAGAGGGTGGAAAATGAGATTAAAGAGATGGAATGGAGGTCCAATACATTAATACAAACTTTTATGTCATCCCCACTTACCCTCCAGCCCCCCTCCCCGCCCCCAACATGTAACAGTTCAACATTTGAGAATTCAAAACATTTTGGCACATGAATTGTATGTGAAGGTAGGAAATACTGCGGAGTATCAGGTAGAATAAAGACCTTGGCATTTGCATGAGTATATGAGTGTATGATCTCTACCCCCACTTGAACATTCCCTCTCGACATTTTCCTCTCTGACTGTTGTTGTTGGGAATGATCAAAGAAGAGACTTTAATGGTCATTTTTACCCAAAGCTCTTAATAAAGGAAAAAAAACCTTTTGAAATTCCTGAAAAATGAAAGGTTGGAGATTGATAAATAAACAAATAAATAAATTGATACATATATGTATATATTCATTTTTGTTATTTTGATCACATACACTGAACTTGGAAGTAAAAAATAATTTCAAGTTTCAAGGCATTACAATATCACATTCCTTATTAAAGCTTCTGTTTGGGAGCGGAGTGTCACTAGAGATTTTTAAAATCAAATTGTAAATATTTAGGGACTGGAAATCAACCATTTCATTTTTTGGGGGGGAACTAAAAAAATTCCAGAAGTCTTCCCCCGCCCCACCCTCTTGTGCAACCGATGCTGGTTAATCCTTTTGCTCAGCAAGAACAGGAGAAATCACTTAGATTTGGGAGGGGGGAAAACATTGTGAAAATCACAAAGAATGATTTCTTTTAAAATATTTTCATTTGCTTGTTTTTGGCAACATCACATCTGCCCTTTCTGCACCCCCTGTCTTTTCAACAGTCTTTTCTCTTGCGTTTGGCCCACCCATGGGAAATCTTTATGCCTTCATTACAGGACTCTTTAAAATGTTGCTCCAGCAACTGGAGAGGGGGAAAGGGATTTATGAAAAAATAGCATCACTTTCTAAATTTTATTATCAGAATTATTATTTTACATCTGCTTGAAAAAATAGCTGTGTCCCTCCCGCACCTCCCTGAACCCTCCCCTTTTCTGCCCCATCTTTTGGCACCATTCTCTGCCAAACATAACAATGTCCCCCCCCCTAAACTGTACCCCTCCACTGACATCGGAGGGGGCAAAACCAAATTTCCACCCCTCCCACCCGCCCCCAAGCATTCCTGAGTCTAAAAACACCCGTCTTTTCTCCACTGCCCCCTCTTGCTCCCAATTTCACACAGCACTGGGAAGGAGCACTGTTATAATGCAACGGCTGAATGCCTGGAGCTCACCCCCTTGGGCTATGGGGCCTCCCTCAAGCACTTGCGGTCTATTCTCACCCTCCCCTTCCAAGGCCTCAGATCACCCCTACCATCTGCAAGAGAATGGGGCACCCTGTCCCCTGTACCTCCAGAATGAATCAGGGTTGTTCCCACACCCACCCACCCCACCCACCCTGGGGAGAGACCTAGAGGCAACTATCCAGCTTAGCAAAGGTAAGGAGTTGTCTGTGTTGTAGCCGACACGGTACACAGTCACAACAAAGCATGCAAACCTAGGGATTTTTTAAAATAAATAAATAACTTGAGCCACTTTTCTGCAGGCCAGTTTCTATTTGGGCAACACCATGCAAGCTCTGCTGGACAGGCAGATTGGAAGGAGAGGTCCAGCCTGCCAGAGGTAAGGCCTTACAAAATTCTCCTCTTAGGGCTTAGCTGAACGGTTAGGGGTTGTGCCAAATTTTCTGCAAACAAACTTTTCACCTCAAAAGGGAGCCTTCACGTGGGGAGGGGATGACGTTGGAAGATTCAGGAAAGCCCCCCCCCCTTTGCTTGCTGCGTGATGCCATTTCCCCCACCCTTTTTTGCACCACACAGTGTTTTTACCCCACTCCAGTTAGAGTTGCCAACCTCCAGGTGGTGGCTGGTGATCTCTTGGAATTACAATCCGTCTCTGGAAGACAGAGAAAGAGCCACTTTAGAGTCCCTCTGCTCCCCAAACTCCACCCCCAGATACCCAGGAATTTCCCAACTGGAGCTGGCAATCCTAGTCTCCAACTCAGATTTGCTACATGTGGTGCCATGATGAAGCCAAATCAGAGCAAGGGCAATTTTCCTGGCCTGCTTCTGGGAAGGGGAAAGGTTTTTTGTTTTATTTTGAGAAGCAGCCAAGAATGCTGCCTCTATCGCTCAATTGGGTTTCACAGGCCCCACTCCAAAACCACCCTCTTTTACAGCTTACAAAACTCAACCCCATAAATGCAAAGAATTATTAGGACATTCCATGGTCACATGGTTTGTTTCTCTGAGGGCAGCCTAAAATCAAGCACTGAGCTCAGCATGAGGAATTTCAATTGTAATTCATGGGAAACTTCAAGAGTTGCTTCCATCCAATTTTAGGGCCACACTGACCATTAGGCAGGGGGAGGCAACCTGCAATCTGGGATAGGGGGAGGGAACCTTGGATAGCAAAAACTGTCAGTTATTTGGTCTAGTATTATAATTTTACAAGGGTGGCACCATTTGAATCTTCTGCCTCAGACACCAAAATGTCTCACCTACAACATCACGCAGGGCATAAAACATAATGGCCGTGCGGGCAATAAAAACGGCACAATACGTATTAGGGAGCATCTAATTATAAAATAGAGTAATGTGAACCAACCTCGACAAATACGTTTGTAAGGATTAAGAGTTACAAGCAGTTTGATTCATAGAACTCTTCTGCTCCACACATCCATGGGCCAGAAAGCAGCACAAACTCACAAGCGTCCCTGACATGTTCACAGTCGCATCCTTCCTCCACAACTGACATGAGTATGAGGTTCTGAGAACAAACGACACACACAAACACTTGCGTGCTTCATTCAAGTCTTTGCATTGGCACTAGCAGCCAGTCTTGGGGCTTGAAATCTATACCTCTCCCACAATGCTCTAGGAGTTATCTCTTTTTTGTTTGGCCAGGTGCTTGGCAGGAATAAAGAGTGTCTCTGAACATGTGCAGGATGCTTTTCCTTGCCCAGTGAAGCACCACAAGCTGAATTAAAGTTGTCATCTGGTTAGGTAAAAATAATGGCCTGACCACTTTAATAGCAGGATGCAGAAAGAGTGTCATATTAAACCCTATGGAGGCCCCTGGGCAGTCAAAATCTTGGGGCCCCCCTTGCAAATTATCTGAGTCAGGCCTCCCCCCCCCCTCTGCTGCCCATGGCTCCCACTGCTGCCTGCAGGCCCCTCCTCAAAAGCCGCTTTGACAAAGCTGCAGGGGAGAGGCAGAGACAGGCAAGTTGGGCAACAACACCAGCTGCAGCCACACCAGGCAAGTTGAGCAAAGAGCGGCTCAGTTGCTGGCTGCATGTGCAGGCTCTGAGGGCTGCAAGCAGGGGGAAAACCGGCCCAGGGCCCCTAAAGGCTTGGGGGCCCATAGGCCAGTGCCTACTTGGCCTAATTGTTAATCCAGCCCTGGCAGAAACAGGCAGTTGAAGCATGCCACAGTATGGATTGAAATCATATCATCTGATGACTGCTTGTGCAGATCAAATGGATATTCAAAGAGCTAATTTTAAAGATGGCAAGTGTATTCTGAACAGGAGGTGTGTGGAGGGCAGATGTTATCCAGAGCGGTTCCACCCCCAAAGTCTCCAGGGATTTTCCAACACAGACCTGGCAACTCTATTAATCATAGAGATTTGTGGTTGGGCTGCTGTAAGTTCTGGCAAAGGAAAAGCGCTCTCTGCCCATGCCTAGGAACATTCCTTTATTATTCTCATGTTTCAGAGCTGTACCCTGGCCCTGATTCCAGAGCCATAAACCCTGGGTTATCCCTCATTTCAGAGAAGCCTTGAAGGCAACCTACGCAAAGAGAACTCAGCTGAAGACATGAAAACACACTCAGCTGGATCCAGCTTTTCTACTGTTGAAAAAGAGAGAAGGGGGAGTCCCCTATGACCACCAAAAAGGCTATGCTGGAGATCATGGGACGTGAGGCACGTGGAAGGGAGATGGCGCACAGGGGAAGGGGGATTGGCCCAGAATGAGCCCCAAAGCTGGCCGCATCTGACCCACTGAGTTGTATTCCACCTACCCAGCACAACATGAAGAGGGTTTCCTCCATGTTCCCCTTCCACCAGCACTCTCTTTTGACCCCACACCTCAAAAGATGATACCTGGAGTCACAGGATTTGTATTGGCAAAAGGCTATGCAGGTTGGAGGGACAGCCCTGCAGAAGGGGAACTGGGTACACAGTTCCCCTTCCTCACAGCAGCCTCCTTTCCCCAGAACCTTGTGGCTTGATGCCTCCATGGATCCCACTACTCCAGCATCATCTTCAGGCATCACACACACACACACACACACACACACACACACACACAGTTAAACACTGGGATGGACAGTAAGACACCATTACCCCATATTTTTTGTTGAGCTGGACATTATAAGATAAGAGTTTATAAATTGTACTCCCTCTAGTATATACCTGATGGGTCCCCTACAGGTTCATCCCACTGAGCTAGTTTTTACCAACATTGACCGATTTCGCACTAGGCTTGTTCCAGGTGGAGAGCCCTTTTGCTCCTGGGGCTTCTCTCCATTTTCACACAAGTTGCCCCATAGCTGTGAGTTGGCATGCTGCTATTCTGCAGCAAGCAAGATCCTCTGACAAGCGGTTTCTGCTTGCTGCGGAAAAGCGGTGCTCCAACTAGCAGCACTGTGGCAGCTTATGTGAAAATGGAGAGAAGCCCCAGGGGCAAAAGGGCTCTCTACCCGGAACAAGCCCTAGTGTGAAATCGGCCACTATTTGAGCTCCTGGGATTTTCTCTATATGGTAGGTCTGACTTGGATTAAAACCAAAATGACATTTTAAAAAAAATGTTCAAAATCTAAGACATTCTTCAAGGTTTTTTAAAATCCAGCTGTCTGTCCACATTTTAAAATATTCCTGTTTGTAATTTTTTTTAAAAAAATGTTGCTCTCTCAAATCTTGGAAATTGAAAATTAACATGGCAAGTTCAAAAACTTTTTTATGAAATCACCCATTTCTCTGAAATTTCCCAAAATAAAAAAATAAACAAAAATCATGGGAATGTATTTAAAGGTTTTTAAACATCTTGCTTGAGTCTGAATTCAAGCTTGTTGTGTCATTTGGATACGGAATTGAAAACTCAAAAGACTTGAAACATGAAAGTATTGGGTTTAAAAAAAAACTGAGAAATGATCACATTTGTTATATAGGAAAAAAATCAATGACAACTAACAATATTCCAGTTTTGTTTGTTTTGTAAGAAAGGGAGTTACATTTTAATATTAATTTTGTCCTGTTTCCTGTAATAGGTTTTTTCATTGGGGTTTGGTTTTTTAGCAAAAACACATTCTTTGCTTCACTTTTGGCAACTAATATGTATGGAAATCATTCATTTGCTAAAAATGCAATCATTGCCCTTTTTTTTGGCGATCCAACTGCACTGTACAAAATGAATTCAGCAACAAAAGCTTTTCACAATTAAAAAACAAACAAAAAGCCCCCAAACATTTTGAATATACAAATAAATGCACCCCCTCCACATTTCTATTGCCATGTACATTTCAAAATGATTTTATCTAGAAAGACCATAAAAATAAATAAATATACAAACAAACTACACTTCATCTTGCATGTGAAAACAATGGTTATGTTGCACTCGTAATTTTTCACAGAAAAATTATTTTTTTTCATCTGGGCAGGGAAGAGATTTTCTTTAAAAAAGCAAAAAGAAATGCAAATAAAGTGACAATTTTTCTAAGCTGTACTGTGATACGGTTTGGTATAGAGACATTGTTAATGAAGAGGGTTCCTGTCTCCTTATTCAAAGTCAAACATCTGATATTGTGCCACTTCAGAATGCATGTGTGCTTGATTATACCACTTCCGAATGGCGACTATGTGACTGAATGCACTCTTCACATAAAAAAGATGCTCCACCTCTGAAAAGCTAGCATGTCAAGGGGAAGGTGGTAGTCTACCTTGGTCCTAGACATAGTTTTCTACATGCAGGGGAAGTGAAGTATTCAAATACATCTACCCAGCTCTCAAAGTATTCCATGAAACACATTTGTATCCTGCCAGCATTTCAATTAGTGAAAAGGGGGAGGGAGGGCCTCCTAAAGCCACACAAGATGGCAGCTAGAGTGAAGAGGGGACTCAGAAGAAACCGAGTGTGAAAGCTGGTAAGGGCCAACCTCTTACAAAGGCTCACGCGCACCAATGTAAGCCCCCTCCACACTGAAAAATAAAAAAGAATCCAGTTCACAAAACTTTCCTGCCATCTCACCTGAAGGCAACTCTTCCTTATAACAGATGAGTGAGTATATCTTTACGAGCTTAAGCAATAGACCAGCCATCTACCCCTGCATTCTGAAGTGCACCACGGAAATCAGCTACATACGGAGATCAGCTTCTGAATAAAACTACAAGCCTACCAAATAAAACTAACAATTCTACCCCACCTCCCAAAAACTGGGAGGGGGGGGGAAATCAGCAAAAGATGCACACAAGGCTGTAAAAGGGATTGCCCACTAACCCTGATAGATAGGGTGGGGATGTGGGGGGGCAGGATTTAAAGTGCAGAATGGCAACACAGCAGAAGTCCCAAGGCTTCTCAGTCTGCTCTCTCTCCCTGCATATAACCTTTAAAGTGCGGGTGGGGAGTTAATGGTAGAAAATGTGGTTGTTGCAATTCATTGGGATTTGCGATTAGAGTATCTGCGATTAGGGTATTGAAGACTAGAAATCATGCTGACTTGGCTTTGGCTAGCCCAAATGGTGGAAGGACAGGAGTATGGAAGAGGATCAGATGCCCTGCTGTCCTGCGTGCATTTATTCGGATGCAACTCCTACCGATTTCCCTGGGCCCGGTTTCCAAGTAGGGGTCCACAGGTTTGTGGAGTTAGCCAACAGCACCCTCTCCATCAAACTCTTCCCCGCCCTCTAAGTCAGCTACACACACCAAGATCAACACTTGATCAACTTATTGTTGGACTCTGTGTGCCCTTCAAGGAGGAAATCTCAGTCAATATGACCGACTTAACAACTGCCCCCGGTTTTCCCAACCCGAAAGAGGGTAGGAGGAAAATGCACTGCAAATGGGGGGACTGTATACAGGAGTTTGCATTTAACAAACACCCCCTTCCCAATTTTGCGAGAGGGGCTCCCGGTCACCCTCCTGAATCTATCCAGCTATCAAATATTTTGTTTTTTTGCATAGGAATTGTTGCATAAAGTGCTTCCATCATCTGGGAAGGAGAGTGGTAGGGTTTGGGGATTGGATGAGATCCTTTGGGAGGAGCTGGGGTATGCACTCGCGCTGGAATGGGGAAAGTTTGCATAGTGTGTGAGATGGAGGGTTTTCCAAGTAGTTGGGGAATAATGTAGAGGTTTCTTCCTCCCGCCAGGGGAACAGAAAGCTCTTATGACAGTGTAAAGGCAGGGGGGGTGAGTGGAATGACTCACGGCACACAAACCCAAGTGTGCATTTTTATCAACGACAGAAATGATTTTGAGTTAAAGGCTATCCTTGAAACAGAGGGTACATATTCTTTATGTTCACAGGACAGTAGTGGAAGAACCCTCCCCTTTGGACATGCGGCTGAGCTTTCAGTATCAATTCCCTCAAGCAAGCTGGAACACAATTCAAGACAGGAGTCAGCCCCCAGAGTCCCAGCCCCTTCTCTTCAGCCATCCCCTGAAGGCAAAACATGTGAAGGTAACAGGATTTTCTAGTAGGCAGCATCAGGGTGAACTGACTCTTAAGTGCTGGCCCCAACGCTCCCTGCCTTCCTTCTGAACAAGTAGCCTTCGACAAAACTAGCTGCTGACCAGGGACTTTGGACCAGGAGATTTGAAGGATCCCCAACAATACTTTGAATTCTTCCTCTGTAAACAATCCAATGGGTCTTAGGCTTGGTCCTCTCTGTGGCAGCAAACTTCCCTCTGGGCTGTCCTGCTTCAGGTGGGGGCTCCATGATGGAACAAGTCCTCTGTACGGAAGCAGATTCGGCTAAACCCTTCTCTCCGACATTGAGTTTTTCCTGTGAAGGGTTTGTTTGTTTTGAAGGGAGGAACATTCAAACCTGCGAGCCCCCACAACTGGCACTCTGAAGGGCCACAGCCCAGAGGTTCACTACCTCAATGTAAACTAGGCTTTACATTCTATGACCGGCGTTCGCTAGTGTCATGACAAGGCCTCTGCGACTTTAAGGTCAACATTTGTTTGACGGAACAATTTTTGTGCCATACGATGCTGAGCAGCCAATCCCACACTGCTGGAAATGACATAGCACGGTGAGGTGAGCGAGCTTAAGCAACTTGACACAAGCCCAAGGGCAACAAAATGAGCATCTAACCCTGATCTGAAACACCTTTGGTCTCATGAATTTTCTATCCTTCCTGGACCAAAGACAGTTAAAGAATATTTAACGACAAAAAAGGAACCTAGACTACCCACAATGAAGTAAAGCTTCTCTAAATGAATACTTAATGAACATATCACAAGAAACCCTAGGTACTAAGGAAAGAACAGCCAGAATCACAATAAATATCATTAACACCAACAAATTGACTAACGTTATTTTGTGTTTTGTGTCCTGGATTTGCAAAGGCCCAAAAAACTGGACTGCAAATTGTAAAGTTTTTTTAAGCATTATCTATGTCTGTCAGAAACATGTAAAAACATGCCTGTTGTTGACTTGGCAGCATTTGAAAGGTTGCACTGAAGTGCAATTTCATACATTCTTAAATATGGGAGGTTCCTGAAACTTATTTTTGAGATAGTTGAATTCAATCAACAAGACAGCAGTAGCCCTGAGGCGTCTCTGGAGTCTTAGAATATATCTGTACTACAAACCTATAGTGGTTCAATTGTTGTTCCTTTTCCACAAGAAGTTTGGGGAAGCAAGGAGTGTGTGTTCACCTAACCTGAAATGCCACATCCTCAACACCAAACTACAATTCCCAAAATTCTTGAGGGGGGGGGACCAGCTCTGGGAGTTCAACTGCTATGAAACAGATCTACATTTGTCTTGTAAACATGTTCTTGTAGACTTAACACAATTGCCTAATTTTACAATTTTATCTCATCTTTCCTGAATTCCCACACCACAAAATTAGTCTCAGAAACTTCTCGTTCTACTAGAAACCAAGCTTTACAGTAATAAAAAAAGCCTCATCCATTACTGTGACCATAA
Organism: Heteronotia binoei; assembly: GCF_032191835.1. Taxonomy (NCBI): domain Eukaryota; kingdom Metazoa; phylum Chordata; class Lepidosauria; order Squamata; family Gekkonidae; genus Heteronotia; species Heteronotia binoei. The sequence continues at coordinate 29,496,757 of NC_083237.1, forward strand.
ACATCCTTTAGAATAAGGTTAAACTCTTCTACAAATTTGGGCAGTAATGAACACTGTCATTGGAGAGCTCACATAGCCTAGTTAGTGAATCATTTCAGAATCTTTTTCTCCACCATCCTTCTTTACACTCTTCTGTCTGACTGTCTATCTCTCTTTCTCTCAGCGATGTTCGACTGACTTGTCTGACATTATCCTTGTTTTCTGCACCAGCTACTACAACACTGGTGATCTTTACAGGTGTATGTTTGGCAACAGCAGTCAAATGTTCCAAGAAACAATCTTGAACTGCAGGGAACAGACTCTTTCTATTGCTATTAACAATGTATTTGCAAGGATAGCTCTTGAACCAGTTGCATGAACCAGATTTGGGCTCAAATGCTAACTATGGGGTAGCTCCTTTTACTGATCAAAAATAGACAAGTATTTGCTATGAAGAGTTTGACTAAGACTGTGGTTAGAACTGACAACTAGAACTCCATGCGTTTGCTCTGATTTGGCCAGCAGTATAAAGTAATTACATACTGTGTGTTTTATTAAATAGGTATTGGAAAGGGAAAGTGTTGCTGGGGGCCATCCAAGATCACTTAGTAGCTCTCTAAGAGCTGATCCACGCGGCCACTGCCACAACACGCAGTTGCCGGTGTTTGTCAGTTTAATGACAACAAGGTCTCTCATGACCTTTAAGGTCAACATTTATAATTGACATAACCAGCTCGGCGCCACATGAGGCTAAGAAGCCAATCAGATGCTGCTGAAGATGTGATGCATTGAGCATTGTTCGTGTAAAGTGCCGTCAAGTCGCAGCCGACTTATGGTGACCCCGTAGGGTTTTCAAGGTCTTACAATAACCTAAAGGACGTTTTCCCAAGTAAATCGGTTTTGCCCGGTGAGGCCCAGCTGCCGTATCAGTAACTCCCCCCCGCCCCCCTGACAGCAGGTTTTCATGTGACCTTGGCTGTTGATCATCAAGGGTATGAACACTTTTATCATGTGACCGCAATGCCCATCAACGAGATGCAATAGGATCAATGTACAACTACCGGCTAAGCACCACTTCGGCTAGTCATGAGAACTTGACCCTAAAGAGCGACATTTTTGGACTATTTGGGATGAACGACAGTGCTCTAGATGCTCTCTGCTTCCTGTCCTGTTCTCTCCACCTCAGTAGAGCTTTTCACAGTGTCTTCCTAAGCTTGCTTTCAGGCAACATGCAAGGCATTTTCACAGCGAAGATGATCACCCTGCCTTTTGGGGGACTTTCACATCCCCAGAACTGCTTCCATATGCTTTAGAGAGGGTTTAAAAACCACCAGCACCACTTATCATTGCAAACATTCAGGAACCAATGTAGCTCTGACCCCCTTCACACACACACACACACACACAGCATTTCACAAAGCAAATTCTTCAAAGGTGCTTTCACTGAAACGACCTGTGCAAAACTGCAAATCTTAATACCTCCTTTTAAAAAAATCAAAATGGTTCAATTCTCTTAAAGCATTTGGTGGGGTCTCCCCTTACAACTGCTAATTGCCAGGAACCCCCCTCCTGCTTTTTAAAAGGAAGCAGAAATTCTGAAGGCTGGCAGCTGTATAAGACAGCATTGACAAGCCACTTGGTATTGTACCTTTCTGATGGAACACAATTCCCCTGCTGAAACACACTGACTAGAGAGAACATCTCCACACATGGACATTCCTAGAGTGGTATCTTTCACACCCTGTTCTCAGCCTGGCTCATGCTCAGCCACTCTTCAAAACTGCCACCGTTTGTAACCTCCTTCAACCCGCTTTTGGAATGTCCACTTCAGAGAAACACCACTCTTGCTGACCGGCGCTTTGTCCTTTACTCCGGAGGCCACAGTACAAGTTAGGTAGTGCATACCCCACACTCCTCCCCCAAGCACGGTTTCAGGTTTTATGAAAAAAAGAATGTACCAAATTCTGTTGATTCTGCTCTAGACAGAGAGTGCTCCCTGCTAGCCTCTAAGCCAGCCACGGCCCCACTCCCAGGGAGGGGAAAAGCCCTTTAGAATATACCAAACTCCTACAATGTGCAGTGCTTCCTACCCCCTCGCGGGATGGGAACAGGTTGGGGAGGGGGCACTGGCTAAATTTGGTGATTTTCACTGTCGCAGGGGACTGCAAGTCCAGAAGGAGAATATATCTCTTTTTTCGTAGCTGTTGTTCTCAGTTGTTGGGGTTTTTTTTGTCATTTTGTTTTCTTTTGTTTTTGCATATAACATTAAATATCGTCGCTTACAGTAACACATGCAAATACATGCTGGCTTGGAAAATGCAGATTCTAAATAGTTTTAGCTCGGCGGTGCTAATCCCTTCTGCTTTTGCCTCGTCTGTCCCAGCACTGTTGTTTTGAAAAATAACTTGTCCCAAACTTTGCTGCTGCTCCGGGAGAAGCTTATGGGGAGATGAGCTATCATTCCCCACAGTTGCCGACAAATGTTTGGATCCTGCTGTTTTATATATATATATAGAGAGAGAGAGAGAGATTTTTTTTTCCTGCTGAAAAATAGGTTTAATTTTTTTTCCTGGCATTTCGTTTTATTGATTGAGTCTTTTTTTGTTTCTTTCCCTTTTTTGTTTTGTTTAAACGATCAGATCAAAACGCTATCCCATCCCAGCTCTGGGTGGAAACAGGAAAAAAAATCACAGTGAAAGCACCCGCATGGGGGGAGGGGGGAGTGCTCCATTGTCATTTTCTGTGTGCGAAGAAAGGGGGAGGGAAGCCAGAACAAAATAGAAGAAAAAGGAGAAAAAGAGAGAGAGGTGAAGGAAGAAGGCTGGCTCTCTAAGCTCTCTCCTTTAGACCCAGTTCAAGGCTGGAATCTCCTGCTCCCCAATCCTATCCTGGCTCTATGCCTGCCCTTGGCTCCTTCTTCAGTAGGAACTTGATTGTTCTTGGAATATCTACATCATAGGAAAGTCATTGTGTTTTTTTTTTTATCATGCATCCAGGCAGAAGGAACGCTTGACCTTATTGCTGTGATTTGATGGAAGATCCATGCACGAAAAGAACAATTCCAAGAAAAGACAGAAGGCTCAAGGCAGATGGGTGGGTGGCCTTCCCAAGGGAGATCATGGAGGGTCCATGTTTTCAAAGAACCAGAATCGCTCAGTAAGTAGAAAGGGGGGGGGGGAATACAGAAAGAGAGACAAAGAGAGATCAATGTATGTCTACCATGGCTTTGATAGATGGAGAGGTATTTTTGTAGGGACAAGTAGGGAGGAAAACATATCAGATGGGTCAGAGAGACAGATGGATTGAACACAGATGTAAACATATAGACAGGTGGAGGGACATGGGAAGGAAGGAAGGAAGGAGGAAGGAAGGAAGGAAGGAAGGAAGGAAGGAAGGAAGGAAGGAAGGAAGGAAGGAAGGAAGGAAGGAAGGAAGGAGAGTGAAATCACTAAGCTCTATGGCTCATTACAGTCCTGAGTAAGATGATGAAAAGGGAGGGAGCACTGAACAAAGAGAGAAAAGCGCAAAGCCAGGGCCAGAGAAATATCGTGCAGTCCGGTGAAGCTGAAGAGGGAGAAGTGCAGGCGACACAGAAGGAGAGCTTTAGGCCTCTTCCTGCAGAGTCCCTCTCCCACTGACCTCCACCTCTTCCTCCTTTTTCCGGAGTATTTGGATTTTCAGAGCAAATCAGCCCTCCCTGCCCCCAATAAGCTCTTGAGCCCCACTCCTGACCCACAGCCACAGGGACAGGCAGCTTCAGGCCTCAGGATTCTCATGGACACTCCAGAAAGTGCAAACTTTAGTGCAACATCACCTGTGAGATGCCTCCTGCTGTGTCTTTGTTCCAATGCATTTGGCTGCTTTTGTTTTCTTTTTTTTTCTCTTTGCTTTTGTTTTTGGCATTACCTTATTTTTTTCTTTTTCTTCTTCTTTGCTTTTTTTAAAAAAAGAAACAAACATACAAGCTAACTCCAAGCATCCCTGGTGTGTCTCTAGAGGATGGAAGGGATGGGCGAGCAGGGACGTCGGACGGAACCGGGCGAGCCGAAGGGAGTGGGCGCCGGAGACAGGCGCAGTCCAGCAATGCTGTTCAGGCTGTGGGACTTCTCATAGCCTGCAGGGAGCGCTGTGAGGAAGGAGAAAGAAACAGAGAGAAGTGAAAGGAGGTGGGGGAAGGCAATGGGTCAAATGTTAAGCACCAAAAGGCACCCCCCAGGCACTGGGATGCAGGTCCCTTACTCTACCACCATGCTAGGTTGTCAGAAGAAAGAGTTCATATCTCTGCTGTGCTTTGTATGAATTTGCCTGGCATTGAATTGGACTCTAGGCCCACCTAGACTTCAACTATCTGCCCTGATTGTTGATGGCTCTCTGGGAGCTTTGGTAGAGGCCTTTCCCAGCCCTGCTGCCTTGTCGAACCAAGGACTTTGTTTTTTCCCCTTGAGCTCTGGCTGCTCCCTGGTGACACTGTTGTAGATACAGTTGCCATCCAAGAGCTAACACAAGAACATAAGAGAAGTCATGTTGGACCAGGCCAATGGCCCATCCAGTCCAACACTCTGTGTCACACAGTGGTCATAAAAACCAAGTGCCATCAAGAGGTCCACCAGTGGGGCTAGAATTGGGAATGGGGCAAGGTGTTGGGCAGTGCTGGTCATGTAGCTGGAAGTAAGGGTTTCACCATAGAGCTTTGGGGATTACTACAGCATGGGGTAATGTAGACTTCTGGTTGTGCAGAGAGAAACACCACTCCCCCCCCCCCCGCCCTTCCCTTTTGCTTCACTGCTGCATGGAGTAGCAGAGGAAGACAGAGCCAGAAAGCAGTATTGCAGCTGCCAGGGCACTCAATGAAATTGCTGAGCAGTTGGGTTAAAACGGATAAAAGGAAGTACTTTTTCACCCAAAGAATGATTAACACATGGAATTCACTGCCACAGGAAGTGGTGGTGGCTAGAAGCATAGATGGCTTCAAAAGAGGATTGGATAAACATATGGAGCAGAGGTTCATCAGTGGTTATTCGCCACAGCGTATTGTTGGAACTCTGTCTGGGGCAGTGATGCTCTGTATTTCTGGTGCTTGGGGCGGGGGGGGGGGCAACAGTGGAAGGGCTTCTTGTGTCCTGGCCCCACTGGTGGACCTCCTGATGACACTTGGGGTTTTTTGGCCACTGTGTGACTGAGTGTTGTACTGGATGGGCCACTGGCCTGATCCAACATGGCATCTCTTATGTTTTTAGGGCTATAAAAGTCATGTGACACAAGGGGTCAGCAGGTTCCATTTGAATGTCAAGCTGATTCTGCTCTGGCTCTCCCTTTTAAATAACTTTCCCCCCATGCACAGGCCATGAGATCTTAGACTGCTCGGGTCTGCATCCTGAGGTAAACTCTGGGCTATGGGTATGGTGTTTGGCTTCTAACCAAAGATGCCATCCAGCTCAGGGGAATTAGTGCCTTGCTGAACCCTCTTGTGACCTGCCTACCCATCAACCCACCAGCTTTTGGTCTCATTTTTGATTAGGATAATTGATTTTGATGCTTTTTAACCACAGAGATCCAGGAATTTGGGGGGAACACAGCCTGGCCTGTTTCCACCCAAGGCAAGCAACTTGATGTTTCCTACATTTAATACTAGTAAACATCAAATATGTACAATATGTTTACTAGAGAGCCAGTTTTGTGGAGTGGTTTAGAGCAATGGACTCTGATCTGGAGAACCGGGTTTGATTCCCCACTCCTCTACATGCAGCAGCTGGTGTGGCCTTGAGTCAGTCACAAGTTCTTTCAGAGCTGTTGTCTCAAGAGCAGCTCTCAAAAGAACTCTCTCAGCACCACCTACCTCACAGGGTGTCTGTTGTGGGGAAGGGAAGGATATTGTAAATCCCTCTGAGACTCCAAGTGAAGGGCAGGGTATAAATCCAATCTCTTTACATTCTTCTACATTCCCCCCTCTCAAAGACATCAGGGTGACATATATGATTCTCCCAACCTTTATCCCTACAACAACCCTGTAAGGTACGTTAGGCTTGATATGATTAGGGATTTGCCTGTATTTATTCACATGTCTGCCCATCTCATGCCAAATGAGCAATGTGGGTATTTTATGTTTCATATTTCTTTTTAAAATATATATTTTATTAACTTTTCTATGTGTTAAATTTACAAAATAAAATGTTACATATTATTAAGTCACATGATATTATTAAAGTATTTGATGAATACATATTATATTACAAAACTTTGATTTAAACTATTATAGATGGTTTACCATAAATGTAATATTTTTATTATTTGTGGAGTTTCAGATTGTAGATTTAAATATTCTAAGATTGGAAACCATATTGCTACAAGATCTGATTGACCATCTGGATTAATTATTGGTTTCATCATGTCATTAAGTTTAGCCATTACACATATTTTCCAAAAAAAGCAGGCTCAGGGCAGCTCACAACAGTCAAGACTAAAACACTAAATAAACATTGGAGTTTTGACAATTGATAATAGCAATTAAATCATTTAAAACAATTTAGAGCAGTTTTTGTGCTAGTATTAATTTCAATTTCAGTATATTCAGCAATGTTGGGCATCCTCTTGTACTATAATTCAGCTGAAGGCAAGCCGAAATAAGTACTGTTTGATAGGACTTGTGGAACTGAGCAAGGTCCCACAAGGCCCTTACTTCTTCTGGAAGTTGGTTCCACCAGTAGGGGGCTGCAATTGAGAAGGCTCTCTCTCTCTCTAGTAGACTTCAGTCTTGCCTCCCTTGGCCCGGGGATCAATAATAAGTTCTTTGTCCCAGATCGAAGTACCCTCTGGGGAACATGTGGGGAGAGATGGTCCCTAAAGTAGACAGGTCCTCAGCCACATAAGACTTTAAAGGTAATAACCAGCACCTTGTAGCGAATCTGGAATACTATTGGCAGCCAGTGCAGTTCCCGCAGCCTTGGCTGTATGTGCTCCCATATAGAGAGACCCAATAACAGCCTGGCCGCCACATTTTGCACCAACTGCAGTTTCCGGGTACGAGACAAGGGCAGCCCCATGTAGAGGGCATTGCAGTAGTCCAGTCTCGAGGTGACTGTCACATGGGTCACAGTTGCCAGGTCACTACGCTCAAGGAAGGGGACCAACTGTCTTACCCGCCTAAGATGGAAGAAGGCGGATTTAGCAGTGGCTCTATATAAGAGTAATGTTATTATTTTTGGGGTTACTGTTTTAGTTTTTATTTCCAATCTTAAATTTAGAAGTAATAATTCAAGAGATAAATTTATTCTTTGTCCAGTTATATTTTGAATTTCTTTTAATACTTCCCCCCACAAAAAGATTGAATTTTTGGACCTTCTATCCAACAATGTATATAGGTTTTGAGGGTTTTTTTCACAGTTTCTCCAGCAACATAGTTGTACATTTTTATTTATATCTGATAAACTTTGAGGAGTTAAATATCAGAAAGTCATTATTTTAAAGGACTGTAAATGTAAAGATATTGTAGAATTATTATGTTCTATATTATTCCATATCCTATCCCAAATTTCAGCAGTGAGGTTTTTACTTTTTTGCCACTTTGTCTGATATGAAATATTTTTGTCGTTTGCTGTATTATCTAATATTTGATATACTCGTGATATATTCCTGTGTTTATTTTCATCCACAGATTGGAGTAATATTTCAAATTGTGTTAATTATTGCTTCATTATATGAGATTAACTGATTTGTATACATAAGTGTTGCATTTTGGTAAATATTGGTACCAAGATACTGGTGAATGTTTCACATTTCTGACTGCCCAAGCAAGCAAAAGAATGACAGAAGGGCGAAAGAGTAGCATCCACAGCCTTCTCTTTCCTACTATCTTCAGGCTGCAGATCGACAAGATGGACTGGTGGTGGTGGGGAACAGGAACAAAGAACTGTCTGCTTGTTTTCCTATCTCCTGTGGGCAGCAATGGCGATGGAGCAAGAGAGCAGTCAGGCAATCAAGCAGAGAGTGGGCACTACTGCTGTTCCTATTCCTTCTCTGTAGCAGCACTCCTCCTCACTTGGGTCAGCAAACAAACACTTCAAGGAGGAGCAGCCACTCTGGGCTCATTGGCAGAACATCTGCATGGCATGCAGAAAGTCCCAGATCCAATCCCCAGCATTTCCAATTAGATAGGAGATGATGTAAAAGATCTCTGCCTGAGACCATGGAGAGCCACAGCCAGCCAGAGGAGACAAAACTGATAGACCAAGGCCCTGACCCAAGCATCAGGTAACTTCATGGCATGCATTAATGTGAGGAGGGTCTGCAATGGGCCAATGGTGGGCCCTCCTGGCACCTTGGCCGCCGCCTGTTCCCACATCTTTTGAAAGGGCAAACATTACAGCCCTCTGGCATCTTAATTAGTGGCCCAATCTGAGCACCCATATCAGCCCCATTAAAACAGGAGTCTGCTGGCACTTAACGAAGTCCATTCCATCACAAGCTCCCATGAGTCACAGTAGCTGCTGACATGAGCTCTGATTCACGGAAGCTTAACACTGGAATAAAAATCCGTTAGTCTTTAAAGTGCCACTCCTGTTTTATTTTGCTACCACAGACTGGCAGGGCTGTCCCTCTGGGAATTACACAACCCACCAGAGCCTAAGCTCTGGCTAACTGGAACTGAACTCAATGGATGGCTTTGGCAAGCAGCTATTTCTCCCCCATCTATAAAGTGGAGATAATGATGATAATAATAATAATAATAATAATAATAATAATAATAATAATAATAATAATAATAATAATAATAATACTGACGTACCTTACAACTGTATGTAAGAATTAGCAAGGTTTTTGCTATGTATTTCATTTTTTTAAAGCACATGATAAATTCTCCAGGTTTTGGAAGACAGTGGAAAGAAGAGCATATTTGAACGTGCCTCTACATTTAAAAAACCAGAACAGCATAGCCAAGGCAACCTCTCTGTGCCAATGGCAACTGAACACTCTTTCTTTGGAGTTGTTCCTTCCCAATGGAACCTCTGGATGTCAATAAAGACCTCCTCCCCACTCACATCTCCCTCCGCCCTTCCCTTTCCCAGATATATGCTCCATAAAGCCGTGCAAAGAAAAACACACATGTCATGCTTGCATGCCTCCTATGTCAGGTCAAGGGCAGCATGGGACCTGTGCTTAATGTGAAAGTAGAACGAGCACTCGTGTGGGTATGTCACACATCAAATACGAGAGGCAAGTGGTGTGCTGACGGTGCCTCAGATGGTGACACACATGACATGTATGGGTGAGATGTCATTAGTACTTGTGGTGTGGTCACAGACTTCAGGGAGGGATTGTGGCTCAATGGTAGAGTCTCTGCCTGGCACGCAGGTTGTGTATGTTTTCAGAACCAGTTACAGATGAAACGTGTGTGTTCAAATCACACATCATGAGAGATATTGATATAGATGGTGCATTGTGCTCCGAGACAACGGAAGCCAAGGTTGCAGATGAAGGATTGTGTGTAACCAGTATGTTGTATGACACAGCATTAAGTGAAGCTAACCCATGTAGTAAGGCTGCACAAATTATGGTGAATACACCACTGTGCATTGCATGTACAATCTAGGTGGAACTGGTGGTCCAAATGCACATCATAGGTGCTGGTAGCTTGCCAGCCACTTTGAGGCCCATTGATTAGGAGAAAAAGTGGGATATAAATATTTTAAATAAATGAACATTGAGCTAGGAATGCAGTTTTGGAGAAATCTCTAGTACAACATGGTGCATGTGCTTGTTATTTTAAATGCTTTTTAATGTATGAAATGGTTTAATGCTCGTGGTCTCAGGGACCCTGATTGGCTGGAAAGGCAGCATAGAATTATATGTGTGTCACATCCAGGGCTTTTTTAGAGCAGGAACTCACGGACACAGTTCCAACTGGCTTGGTGTAAGGGGTGTGGCCTAATATGCAAACAGCCCTGTGTGAAACAATGGTGACACCATGGGGTGTGGTCTAATATGCAAATGAGTTCCTGCTGGTCACATCAAATAAACACACTGAGTATTTCTAGAGCATATATGCTGCATAAAACTGACACCCACACACAGAGGAAGTATCTTCCTGCATACACTAGCATGCTCCAACATGGACACATATGCCATACTAACACACGATGCCATGCTACAAGTTATGCACATAGATAACATTCACCACATGTGCTTTGCACCTAGCATGCATTTGTTAATCACTAGCACATGTTACCGAATGTTTGCAGAACGCCAACACAAGAGCAATCTGCTTTCCCATCAGACGATCACGTTAAACCTTTTGCAAGGAAAGGCCCAGTTTCTCAACCCTCAGAAGGTTATCACCACCTCATCTCTCAGACAAACCTGTTCAATGAATAACATCCAGGTAGAAGAGCTGCTCCACCCAGAAGCAGTCACATCTTGGCATTATGTCATGGATCCCTGCACAAACAGCTACCCTTCTTTTAGCTCTCAGGTCTGAGCAAGGCGGAGAAACTTGGCCTTCATGCACAGAGCACAAAGTCCTCCATTCCCATCTCTCTGGCAGTTCCCATCCCAGGACCAAAGACAACAAACAACACACTGAGATTGGATTAAAAGCACTAAGCAGGGCTGACCTGCCTCCGGGGGGCGCTGGAGTTCACATGCCCAGCCAGTCTCAGGCGGTAATCAGAGCTGGGGACAGAGAAAGACACGGAGACTGCATCACACTGCGCTAGAAAAGCTAAGCAGGGCAGCTTGTGCAAGCGGCAAAGGGCACCACCGTTCCCCTCCGTTGTGTGCATGAGGAATATGATCCCCCTCCCCCACTGTAATAAGTACATGTTGCCTTCTTTTGCACACAAGAGGAGGGGAAAAGGAAAACAGCTCGTGCAAAATGCACATTCCCCATTCTGCCAGGTGCTCTTTCTAATTGCGCAAACATCTTCTTGCACCTTGTTCCATTAGCACACGGGGAAACTTGCACCATCTAAGGATTGTGCCACACAAGATGGGAATTTCCTACACAGAAGTCACTTGTGTGAAATAAAACTGAAAAGAGATGAGGTGCTCTTCCATTTGCATGTGCAAGTCGTCTGAATCACGTGCAACCAGGTTGCACATTTGCCCTATTGCCATATGCAGAAACAGGCTTACTTGCACACAGGCAACCATGTACAAATGCAGGTGTCCCAACAGCACCGCATTTGTCACATTTCCTCTCATTTACTCATCAGGTTTTGCATGTGCAGATGGAAGCGCTTGATGCTCATTGAGCTTCTCTGGCATGCAGCAGCATTGGAACACCTCACCAGGCACCCAGTTTCGCACTTACCTCATTTGCACACAGTTGCATGCACACAGACACACACACACCATTTTTTTGTGTGGCCAGAGCAAGATGAACCTTTATCTCCTCTGCACTTACAAGAGACTTTACACATGCAGAGAACTGAGGTGCAGAGGCCCCATTTTCATAATCTGGACAATTTGCACAGGGGAAATAGGTAGTGGTACTCATGACTCCCCCCCCCCCAAAGGGAAAATTAGAACGCACAAACGGGCAGAGGAATGTACCCACAATATTTCCACGGGTGACTGTTTCACCCCAGCCTAATTGGATGCTATTTAAATTAGGGTACACAGTGGTGGGAGTAAGAGAAGGTGTAGCCAGTCCTAAGAAACCTATAAGGCAGGAATGTAAATAGTCTTTCACCTGGTCACCTCTGGTGAATGAAAATTCTATCCAGGTGACTACACAGGAAAGCTTTAATGAAGTTGATTTGTTTCTTTTAAGCCACGAAGGAGTAATGGGCTTGTTAGAACAAAAAAGCTAGAGCAAAAATAACAGGGGCTAGTAGCTTGTGTTGACTTATTTGCAAGGCTGCTTTAAAGGTTTCTTCCCAAGGTTCTCCTCCCACCAGAACCCCCACGATACACATAATGTACAAGAAATTGATACATGCATCAGATTCTGGGGTAGGACAATGGAGATGTCGGGCCCACTGAAAGGCAAACAGTTGGGGCTGCCTAGGAAAAATGAAGATGTACCCCAAAAGGTGCATAGTAAAAGAAGACCAGGAGGTGTGCATTGGGTTACGTACCTGGCTCACGCGGTCGGGGCGTTACGAGAATACAGGGTGGACCCTACAAGACGTATGAAATGGGGCATTAATTGGAATCAAATATTGGTGCAGCCCATCTTTGAGGAGAACACGGGAGGGAAGCCCAAACTGGAGAGGCCTTTGTGGAGCTCCAGTATCCCAGTCTTTGGTGCTAACCCCCCCCCCCAATCTTTCAAGCACTCTAACCCCGCCCCCCCTTGCTTTCATCCTATTTTCTAAAACAAATCAGTCCTGCCCTCCCCACCAGTGGACCTTATTTCGTCATCTCTCAGGTGCTCCAATCTTAGTTCCTCCAATTATGCCTGTTTCCAGTTCTATCTTCTTCATTTTTGCAAACAGTCTCTCCTCCTCTTTGGAGTGCGGTAGTGGTCCTCCCACCAACACCAAAATACATGGTGTCACCTATGAGCATTCTCACAACTGGAGCCACAGAGGGCCCCCCCTCGTGTTCCCTTCCTTCGACGGGTGCAATATTTGCCCTGAAAATGAAAACAGAGAATATGAAATAAAGCCACGAGCACATGGGACACAAGGAAGTGTTGTGAGGGGGATTGCATGTGCCTACAAGTATGAAAGGTGAGGAGAAGAGTTCACATGAAAGGAAGCCCCTCCTCCCCAAAAAAGGCAGACAGGATCTGGAGTGTTTTGGACAGCATGTACTGTAGGAGGCAGCTGGAGAGGTGGCTGGAGGGAGGTGCTGCTTTAACCCCTTAGTTCAGGGGCGTCAAACATGCAGCCTGGGGCCCAAATCAGGCCCCCAAGCAGCTGGCTGTCATCTGCTTCCTTCTCCCTCTCTCTTGCTTCCTTCTTGCTTTGCCAGGCCTGCTCAGTTGCACAGGAGCTACAGAGAAAAGCCTCTACGTTCTCCACTGGCTGAGGCTCCTCCCTTGGGCAGGAAGGGTGGGAGGCAGAGCTTGCTTTGCCAGGCTCTCTCAATTGCACAGCAGAGCTACTGAGCCAAGCCTCTCTTCTTTCTGTTATTTATTTATTTATTTGGGACTTATATCCCGCCCTTCCCACGAGTGGCTCAGGGCGGCTACCAACAGTTTATCAAGCATAAAATTAAACAATTTTAGGTATAAGCAATTAAATAATTAAACAGATAAAACCTTAAAAACCAGTACGTTTCAATTTCATAAAACAGTAAAACCTTAAAATCAATAACACTTCAATTTCATATCAACAGATGGCTAGCCAGTTACATGAAGTCTTCATCCCAGCTAGGTGTAGGCTAGCCGGAAGAGGGTCGTCTTACAGGCCCTGCGGAACTGAACCAGGTCCCGCAGGGCCCTCACCTCTTCCGGTTGGCTGAGGCTCCCTCTCTTCCTGGTCCCCTGGGGAGGGAGGGAAAGATAAACAGGTTGCTTACCTGTAACTTATGATCTTCGAGTGGTCATCTGTGCAGTCACACACATGGGTTTTCCCGCTGGAACGAACCCGACCTCGGAGAATTCAAAGCTAGCCTTAGGCGTTATTTTTGGCGCGCACTTCCTCCCGCTCTGGGGAGCAGGCATCCACTGCGCATGCCTGGAGCGAGGGGAAGGTGCTCCACCCACCAGTTTCTTTCTAGCCGCTGTTCCGTACAATAGAGTCTATGAGATGTGAAATCGTAGAAACAGCAGCGGGGACGGATGGGTGGGCGTGTGTGACTGCACAGATGACCACTCGAAGATCATAAGTTACAGGTAAGCAACCTGTTTATCTTCTTCGTGGTCTCTGTGCAGTCCCACACATGGGTGACTGATAAGCTAACTTGCACGGAGGTGGGTGCTGTTTCTGAAAGAGAAATTTCAGAGGTTAGATTATATATAACAGAGCGGTAAGGTACTCCCGCTTACCTTATGAGAGCATGGCGGCTCAGTTGAAGATGGAGCGGAGTACGGCTTGCCCGAAGGAAGAGTCTCGCCTTGCATGAATGTCCATGGCATAATGCGTGGCGAAAGTGGACGACGAAGACCATACTGCTGCTGCACAGATGTCTTCAATGGGTATGCCCCTCGCAAAGGCGGAGGATGTGGCTAGTGCCCTAGTAGAGTGTCCCTTTAGGGGCTTTGGAACTGGCTGTTTAGCTAACTTGTAACAAAGTGATATAGCCTCCACCAGCCATTTAGACAGTCTCTGTATAGAGAGTTTCTGCCCCTTCTTGTGGGTTCCGTAGGAAACGAACAATGCCGGGTCCTTGCGAAATGCAGCAGTCCTGTCCAAGTAGAAGGCAAGGGCTCGACGCACATCGAGGTTATGGAGAGACTTCTGTCCCGAATCCGAGGGGTGTTGAAAGAAAGATGGCAGGGTTGTTACACTTTGAAGGTGGAAGGGTGACACCACTTTGGGTAAGAAATTTGGGTCCAGCCTCAGAACCACTCTGTCATGATGGAAGACAGTGTATGGCGGATCTGATCGAAAAGCGCAGATGTCACTGGCCCTTTTAGCTGAGGTGAGTGCCACTAGCAGGGCTGTTTTCCACGATAACAGGTGCAAAGGGATAGACGCCATCGGTTCGAAAGGGGGCTTCATCAATTGACTGAGTGCTACAGACAAACTCCATGCAGGGTAAAGTTGCCTTGTCGGAGGTTTAAGGTGAAGGATTCCCTTCAAGAAGGATTTTGTAACAGGGTGTGCGAACACTGTATGGCCCTCTATGCTCTGGTGGAAAGCAGAGATGGCTGCTAGCTGTACCTTAAGTGAGGAGTAAGTAAGACCAGATTCCGAGAGAGAGACGGTGTAAGTAAGGATCTGCGAGATAGAGGAGGACGCAGGGTGGAAGTTATTACGCATTGCATATTGGGTAAAGCGTTTCCATTTAGCTGTGTAGGATTTCCTAGTAGAGGGTTTCCTGGCGTTTAGAAGGATATGTCTGACGTCGTCAGGAAAATCTAAAAACTGATCCTCCAAGCTGTTAATTTGAGAACTGACGGGTTGTGGTGCAGGACCCTGCCCTTCTGTTGTGACAGAAGATCCCGTACCTGCGGGAAGCAGTGGTAGGTATTGTCCGATAGGAGAAGCAGAGTGGTGAACCACGCCTGGCGTGGCCACCAAGGTGTGACCAGTATACAGTTCGTGTGGTCCAACTGCAACTTCTGAATTGCCCTTGTTATGAGCGGAATCGGTGGGAAAAGGAAATGAAGTGGACCGTTCCACATTTGTAGGAACGCATCCCCTGGTGACAGGGAGGAGGGAGGGCCTCTCATGTAGAAAATGTCGCATTGAGCGTTGTCCGGGGACGCAAAGACATCTATGGCTGGGGCACCAAACATAGTGAAGACAGGGAGGAGGTACTTCCTCTTGATTGACCATTCGTGATCGTTTACTGTCATCCTGCTCAGAGTATCTGCCTGAGTATTCTGCACCCCTGGTAGGTGCACTGCAGTCAGATGGATTTTGTGAGCGATACTCCAGTGCCACAATCGTAGAGCCATCTTGCAGAGACGGGAGGATGCGGTCCCTCCTTGTCGATTGATATAGAACACAGTCGCCACATTGTCCGATGTTATTTGTATGTGGCGACCGTGCAGAGAGGGCAGGAAGGATTTCAGTGCCCTGTGAACAGCAAGAAGCTCGAGACAGTTGATATGCAGGAGCTTTTCGTTCGCTGTCCACTGCCCCTGGACCGTCAGAGAGTCGAGGTGGGCTCCCCACCCCCATCTCGACGCATCTGTAGTGACAACAGTTGAAGGTGATTGTTTCAGGAAGGGCATTCCTTGTAGGAGGTTGTGCTGACTTGTCCACCACCGCAGGGACGGTAGAATGCGGTTGGGAACTGAGAGTAACGTCCGTTGTGACTGTTTCTGTGGGTAAAAGGTTCTGACAAACCATAGCTGTAGAGGCCGCATGTGAAGCCGGGCATGTGAGAGAACCGCGGTTGTTGCTGCCATTAGACCTAGCATGCGCTGGAACACGAAGGCTGTTTGTGTCGGATGGGAGATTATCGTGTTGGCCAGGGTTTGGATATTCGCAACTCTGTCTATAGGTAAGTAGGCCTTGTGGTCTGTGGTGGATAGATATGCCCCGATGAATTGTATTGTCTGCGAGGGAGAGAGTTGAGACTTTTGATGATTGACCTGCAACCCTAGAGTAGCGAGGAGGTGAAGGGTTATTTGAATGTGATCTCTGAGCTGTTTTTCGGAACTTCCCACCATCAACCAATCGTCTATATAGGGGTAAAGAGTTATGCCCCGTTGACGGAGGAACGCTGCTACCACTGCCATACATTTTGTGAAGACCCTTGGAGCGGTTGAAAGGCCGAAAGGAAGTGCCCGGAATTGGTAATGGGCATTCCCTATGGCGAATCTCAGGAATCTTCTGTGGCAGCTGTTGATGGTAATATGGAAGTACGCGTCTTGAAGATCTATCAGCGCCATCCATGCGTCCTTGGGAATGAGTGGCAGTGTGGACTGTAGGGTAATCATGCGGAATTTTGTGGGGCGTATGTACTTGTTCAGTCTGCGTAAGTCCAGGATTGGGCGCTGGCCCCCGTCTCTCTTCGGTACCAGAAAGTACCGAGAGTAAAACCCCGTGCAATGGTATTGAGGGGGGATTGGCTCTATGGCCTGTTTGGCCAGAAGGATGTTGATCTCGTCTTGTAGAACCTGTGGGGGGGGGGGGTTGCCAGGAAGTGTGAGCTCTGTGGTTGGGAAGTGAACTCTATGAAGTAACCTTTCTTTATAATTTGCAGTACCCAGGAGTCCGTTGTTATGGACTGTCACGTCGGTAGGAAGGGAAGGAGTCTGGGAGTGGAGGGGGCGAAGTCAAAGAGACTGCTTGTTTGGGGGAGTGGTCTTTTTAGAAGGTTGCGGTCTTTGGCGTTGCTGGAAGGGTTGCTTTGCAGGAGGTGCCCTCCTTCTCCAGTAATCAGATTGCTTGGGAGATCTAGTGCGCTTATAAGAGGGGGTTCTCCAAGGTCTCTGTCTGTTGCCTTGAGGTTGCTGTTGGGTTACCCCCAGTCGCTTCGCTCTTTTCCTGCTGTCATCCACGGTGGTAAGGATGTCATCCGTGGTGGCATTAAATAGACCCTGCCCATCAAATGGTAGATCTTCTATTTTATACTTAATGTCCTGTTGTAAGGTGGACGAGCGAAGCCAGGCGTGTCTCCTAAGGGCTATTGCGGTCGCCATTGATCTGGATGTGCAACCGACTGAGTGGCGGACAGTATTAACTTGTTGCTTGCTAAGGCGATTAAGCTCCCTTAGCAACTTGGTGGCCTGTCGTTGTGATGTTTCAGGTAGCGATGGCACTAGAGTAGTGAGTTGTGCTGCAATGTTGTGTGCATATGCCGCAAAGTGGGCCATGTAGTTATTGATCTTTGCTGATGCTGTAGAGATTGAATAAAGCTTTCTCCCTAGTGTATCCAATTTACGCCCCTCTTTCTCTGGTGGTACAGGGTGGCGTGTTTGTTTAGTTTTTGATGACGAATGTACAATCATAGAGTTAGGTGCTGGATGGTTGTATAAAAATTTGGACTCCGGAGCATGTATCTTGTACAGTGACTCAACCCGTTTGGACGTTGGTGGTATAGAGGCTGGCTTATCCCAAGCCTCCTTCAGTGCCTCTAGATGGACCGGAAGCATGGGCAATGAAGAGCTAGCAGGTAGGTCTGCGTTGATCAAATCGTGGACGACGTCGGTAACTCTAGGAAGGTCAGTGGTCAGCTTGATGTTCAAGGCTGTGGCCATGTCGGTTATGAGGTCCAGATAGGACTTGGCTCCTTCTGAGGGAGAGAGATCTGCAGGCTTGACTATGTCGGAAGCTGGTGAGGCCGGTTGAGATAAGGAGTGTGAAGAGTCTGAAGCCTCAAGGTCCGACTCGTCTTCATCCCGTGGGTCCTGTGGATTAGGTGTAAAGGGTTCCGATAGCAAGGGTGCTTTGGTTTGCTGGTCGGTTTGCTTAGATGTTGACGGTGTAGGAGAGACTGGGACCCGACGGCGAGGCGATACTGTCTGTGCGGAATGACGAGAGGGCTGCTGTTGGTACCGTGGTGGACTTTGCTGGTGTTGGTACCGTGCTGAATCCTGTGGCTGGTACCGTGGTGGGCTTTGCTGGTGTTGGTACCGTGCTGAATCTGAATCCTGTGGTTGGTACCGTGGTGGACTTTGCTGGTGTTGGTACCGTGCTGAATCCTGTGGCTGGTACCGGCTTAAGTCCTTTTGCTGCTGATGTTGGTACCTGGTCGAGTCGTGTCATTGATACCGGTCATGGTACCGGTCGTGGTGCCGTTCTCGATGTCCCACATCCTGGTACCATGGGTCACGGTGCCTACGGGTGCGGTAAGATTCTACAGAAGGAGATCTCAACGGAGTATAGCGCAGGTAGGAGGATCGGGACGGAGAGCGTGATCTGCTATGGTACCGACTCCCTTCGTCTCTACTGGAGGATCGATCACGGTATCGCGTGCTCTTCTCCCTGTATGGGGATGCCTGATACCGATGCTTCAGTCTGTCTCTGTTTATAGGGGACGCAATATGTTTGTCCCTAGAGAGTGATCTTCCGTGACGCCTATCGGGTGCATGGTCTCGACGGCGTGGGGAGTCAAGGTAAAGAGGAGACACCATAGCGTCCTTGTAGGTACGCGGAACAGTCACGTCCCGGAAGGAATCGAGGTCGAGCTGTTGTTGAAGTGGCTGAGATGGCTGAGTTGGTTCCTTCGCCAAAAGGTCCTCCGGTAGGAATTCCTGTATCGATGGTGATCGAGAGCGAATCCGTATAACCTCGGATTCGATGGTCAGGACTGGAGGTGGCGGCGGAGCCGTGAGCACTCGGAGTGAGGAGACCGCCATGGCGGCTTTCGCGTCCGAAGCCCCTTGATGCGGCGAAGAAGATTTCTCTTTTCCCGTCGATTCACCATGTTTATTGGAATCGTGGTGCTTCTTCACGTGCTTTGAGGGCTTAAGCTTCCTGGGAACCACAGCCACAGAAGCTGCCTGGGCCGTACCGACCCTCTGAGGTGTGAGGGAAGGTGGAGACTTCCGCGGTTCGGAAACTTGAGACATAGCCGGGCGCAAAGATGTCGTCAGTAAGTAACTGTTGAGTCTAGCGGCGCGGTTCTTTCTAGCTTGTTTGCCAAACTGGGCACAATGAGTGCAATTGTCCGTTCTGTGATCTTCACCCAGGCAAATTAAGCAGAACGAGTGGCCGTCTGAAGAGGGAATCTTAATCCCGCAACGGGTGCACTTTTTAAAGGTAATTTTAACTTCTTTTCCTTCCATACGCCCGGGGGGAAGGGGGGGGGGAAGGAAGAAGGGAGAAGAGATAAAGGGGAAGAAATATATATATATATATTTTTTTTTACTATACCAGACAGGCGAAGTAAGGTAGAAGAAAAAGTGAGGAAAAACGGTGAGTGGTAGCGGTGAAAAGACGGCTGAGGAGGCTAGTTGAGAAGAGACGCAACGAGGAAGGACTATCCCGGGCGGCGGTCGGAAAGAAACTGGTGGGTGGAGCGCCTTCCCCTCGCTTCAGGCATGCGCAGTGGATGCCTGCTCCCCAGAGCGGGAGGAAGTGCGCGCCAAAAATAACGCCTAAGGCTAGCTTTGAATTCTCCGAGGTCGGGTTCGTTCCAGCGGGAAAACCCATGTGTGGGACTGCACAGAGACCACGAAGAAGATCCAGAGCTTCCTTTGCCCAGTTCCCTGGATCCCACAGGAGAAATACAAAGAAAGCACCTTCAAAACCAAGGAGTGCTAATGTTTTAAGTATGTTTTATTTTAAGTTAAAAAAAATTGTGTTTGTCTGTGTCCTTTATAAAGTTTACAACTCTGCTACCTAAACTTAAACAGGTACACACATGTACCTGTCCCAACATAGCCCGACCCAACAAGGTCTCATTCATGTCAGATCTGGCCTTCATAAGACATGTGTTTGACACCCCTGCCTTAGTTTTTCCTAACTGAAATACTACTGCATTCCTATCTCAGGGACAAACCTTGGTTTGTTTGCAATCAGAATGAGCCAGGAAGTTCTCAGGTTCTCTTCCTTCGCAAGCAACCTGGGGGCTGAAGAATTTCCAGTGTGCAACAAACAAAAGTTTGCATGACAGCAATTGCATACTGCATTCTGGTCTGGCAAACTGGGATTCTAAACTAGGATTAAACTATGCTTTGAGGATCCTAATTTGCAAACAAAAGAACAAACCACAGCTTGCCATTTTGCTCAGTTTGGATACTGCAATGAACTGCAGTCAACACTCCCTCTAAGGTGTGGAGTCTTGTGAGCAAAAATTCTACTTTGGGAGCTTCTGGCATTAACGTTACGAGCTTCTGAATAAATTAGCTTGCTCTGGGGTCATTTTTCCTCAGCTAAGACAAAAATGTGTGAGCCAGAGGCTAAAAAATTGTGAGCTAGCTCACACTAATTCAGCTTAGAGGGAACACGCATTGCAGTTACATTCCAAAATGGGACGTTTTCAATGTCTGCCCTGAGGAGAGAAAGGAGAGCATGAGCCAGAGGACTTCTCAGCTTGTGTCTAAAAACAAACTGAGACTCAGCTGAATACCGCCAAAGGTTGTGATCCTGTGCATATTGCTAGTCACTAAGCAGTGGTTTTAAAACCATAGGCCTAGATCATTTTGTGGGTTACTGAGTCCCATGTGCTGGGTCAATGACCTCTTGGAGCCACCATTTTGCAAAAAGATGCTGCAAGAGAGCCAGGACACCGTCTCCTGCTCCTTGTCACATGTATGCTAAGAGGAGCAGCAGGATGGCAAGATGAAATCACTCCGTGGCTCAGAGAATTCCTCCCACGACTCTGGCATCAGGGCTCATTTGTCACT
Organism: Heteronotia binoei; assembly: GCF_032191835.1. NCBI lineage: Eukaryota > Metazoa > Chordata > Lepidosauria > Squamata > Gekkonidae > Heteronotia > Heteronotia binoei. Next base: position 29,517,593 of record NC_083237.1, read on the forward strand.
AGCACAAATCTCCTGCCACTGAGCTTGTGTTTCCTGCCCCTGCCTTTCTTGGTCTTAACCATGACCCCCTAAGGTCATCACACTGGTTCCCCCTCTGCCAGTCACATGACTCTGATGCCACACAGCCTGGCGGTTCCTGAGTTCAGAAAGACCACTGAATTAATGTGTAGGATTGTGCTTTGCACCTAAAAACACATGACTGCCTTACTGACATTAATCTTTTTTTGCCTTTGCTTCTTTCATCCTCTCCGACCTCTTCCCTTGCTTTGTTCTCTCTCTCACCTAAATTTAGATTTTAAGAGTTGGATCACATGGATTTGTTCTGTAGCACCTCTGGGACTCTTGCATTGGGGAAGCCACCTCGATCTGGAGGGCGATGCTACCATGAGCAAAACAAATCCACAGGACCCGATACGAAGTTCCTTGGGGGCAGTTATTGTGAGAACATTACAGACATACAGTTCTCTCCTTTAATAGACATAACAGTTCTCTCCTTGAATTATTTACAAACAAGCGCACACACCCTGAGAAGATGACTGAGGGCTAAACTTAGAAAAGGACCAACCTGCTCCCCCCACAGTACTTGTCTATTCTCAGTTTGGGCCTAACTCACTCCTGAATCCTTGGAATGAATACCACAACTGGCTACCAAAGGAAAAGCAGCGTGCAGTTGACCGGCTCTGTCACAATCCTGTCAATACTTAAAAGCTGCCATAAAGCAAACTAAAGAGAATGCACTAAGACACCACAGAAGGGGAGGAGGAGGAGGAAGAGATCAGGCAACATACCCGCACTGTATTGTGTGTGCTTTCTTAAAAGAATAATGCACACTTATTATGAGATATAATATAATCTATGAGATATAGACAGGCTTTGGTCTGTCTATATTAAGCACAAGGCTTTTTTTGTAGCAGGAACTCCTTTGCATATTAGGCTACACACCCCTAATGTAGCCAATCCTCCTGGAGCTTACAGTAGGCCCTGTACAGAGAGCCCTGTAAGCTCTTGGAGGATTGGCTACATCAGGGGTGTGTGGCCTAATATGCAAAGGAGTTCCTGCTACAAAAAAAGTCCTGGTTTTGGGAGAGGATTCCTGCCCCCCCCCCAAACCCAATCTCACCACCACAATGGAATCTGTAGACTCAGCTCCCTTCCATCACAGCTGACATTGGCAAACGACCATCTTTCCTCCCAATATTCAGCAATGTTAAATTTTTAAAAAAGCACCCTTGTTTGCTGGTTAATAATATAAAAAAATTGCACTGTGGAAGGGCAGGGCAGAAGATAAATTCCAAAACCTGAATGAATTATTCAGGAACTAAAAGACTTAAAAGAGGAACTAAAAGTGTTCCCAACCCTGGAACACTGACTCCACTACACTTCTGCTATATCAATTGAAAACAAATCAGCCAGTATCATAATGCCCCTGTATAAATCGATGGTGCGGTCTCATTTGGAGTACTGTGTGCAGTTCTGGTCGCCGCACCTCAAAAAGGATATTATAGCATTGGAGAAAGTCCAGAGAAGGGCAACTAGAATGATTAAAGGGCTGGAGCACTTTCCCTATGAAGAAAGGTTGAAACGCTTGGGACTCTTTAGCTTGGAGAAACGTCGACTGCGGGGCGACATGATAGAGGTTTACAAGATAATGCATGGGATGGAGAAAGTAGAGAAAGAAGTACTTTTCTCCCTTTCTCACAATACAAGAACTCGTGGGCATTCGATGAAATTGCTGAGCAGACAGGTTAAAATGGATAAAAGGAAGTACTTCTTCACCCAAAGGGTGATTAACATGTGGAATTCACTGCCACAGGAGGTGGTGGCGGCCACAAGTATAGCCACCTTCAAGAAGGGTTTAGATAAAAATATGGAGCACAGGTCCATCAGTGGCTATTAGCCACAATGTATGTGTGTATATAAAATTTTTTGCCACTGTGTGACACAGAGTGTTGGACTGGATGGGCCGTTGGCCTGATCCAACATGGCTTCTCTTATGTTCTTATCAACTAGGGAAATGTATGAGTTGCCAGAAGAATTTCAGATCCTCCAATGGTCCCTATTTAACAGGGCCTTCTCCTGGTTGTTGTTGTCACTCATAAACCACTCTCCTATTTTGCCTTTTGTGTACATCTTGCTATAATCCCCTTAGCATGATCTCCAGCTCCTCAAGGGTCATCTCCTCTCCACCCCCAGCTTCTCTGGAAAGTACATTCCTAGACAGGTAGGATGTGGTAGTGGATGCATCTCATTTCTAGCATACATGCATAGAAGGGCATAAATATTATGGCACCCTGCAGTGCACAAACAAACCTTTTCAGGCAGCTGCCTGGGTTGCTTCAGAACTGTTGGCAACATATTGCAGGATAATCATGGTTTTTATCATATCTTTAAAGCAAAAGAGTAAGCACTATACTGGCTTTTAAAGCAGTGGAGGGCAGGCGGTTGCAGGGTACGTGAATGCCTCATACAACAGGCAGGATAGAGCCTTAAGCGGTGTATAACACAGAGTATGCTAGCAGCAATCAGTGTCTCGAGAATAGGGACAATACAGTCATGCCCCTATTTACATCTATGAAATGTTAGAAGGGATGGCCTTTTCATAACACAGTGCTAGTCTCACAATGTGTCTAAAATGGCTGCTACTCTAAAGAGTCCATTCCTTCCTCGGTGTTTCCAAGAATCTTTTCCCGCCACACAATAGCCCATTGAGCACTTTGGTTCCTTCCTGTTACTCATCTGGCATTGCCAACTAAGCGGGCAACCTTAGAACCAAACTACACAAAATGCATGACACAAGAATCCCTGATCTCACTTACAGTCACATGTAAGACCATGGAACGAATGTTCCCAAGTGCTCTGGTGCCCAATTCTGCTTGGCAGCACCATGTATGAGAGCAGGGGCTTCAGCCTTCCTTCTTAAGCCATTTTCCCAAGCTGAAATGGCCATGAGAGGCCCTCGTTTGCTCCATTGTGGGGTTCCATGAATTGCTGTCTCTAACCTTTAGTTCCCAGATCTTATGTGTGAGCCTCTCTGACGCTGGTCACATGTATTGTGTAATCTGGCTCTTAGCTGCTGTGCAGGACAACTCCCAAATTTTGTCAGCAGGGCAAGCGAAGAGTTAGTAATGGAGGCTGGGGGAGGAAGGGATGTAGGGAGCCTACTCACCATTCCGGGCATCCTACTCATGCTTCCAGGGGGCTGCGTTGGCATTGTAGTCATGCAGGTACCAGGAGGTGGCAGAGGATTCTGATGCTCGCTGCGGCAGGTGGCGGGCGCCTATGGGGCCCAGGATTTGGTGTGCAGCAGGAGGGAGGAAAAGGGAGGGACAGGGTAGGAGCAATGGATGGAGATGAACAGGGGGTAGGGGGTGGGAGAAACAGACAGAGGTGGTGTGAGGAGGTGGCACAGAAGATGGACATGTGATGACAGAGAGGAAGGCATGGCCATGAACATCCACCCACCCGCCTCTCAAGATGAACCACGAATGAAACTCATGATTCCTGACTCCCAGGCTCACCGGTTGGATACACTCAGCTGCTCCCCAGAGATCTCAGGAGTCCTATCTTCCACTTACCTTACTCTATGTCCTTACTCATCCCCACATATACAGACTCCCACAAATCCTAATCCCAAACTCCCATCTCCCAAGACATCCAGGTATTCTTGTCTCCGTTCTACCATAATCCATTCACACTCATAGAATACCTGGATCCTGCCTTTGTTGGATGGGAAGCTCATATGGATAACCAGATTTTTAATTTTTTTTTTTTACATTTTTTTGGGGAAAACCCCCAACAAACCAAGCTATAGTTGTTTTGTATGTGTACTGTTCCTTAAGCATTGGTCCACAAAGGGATTGTTTTTGTTGAATTTGGGATGCTTGTCCTGTCTGGATTAGTTTCTGATGGACCAACATGGTTGATCATATTTTTGGTGTTCATGGGAGATCAGGGCTTTTTTTGTAGCAGGAACTCCTTTGCATATTAGGCCACACACACCCTGAAGTCGCCAATCCTCCTGGAGCTCACAATAGGCCCTGTACTAAAAGCCCTGTAAGCTCTTGGAGGATGGGCTACATCAGGGGTGTGTGGCCTAATATGCAAAGGAGTTCCTGCTACAAAAAGAGCCCTCTGTGAGATGCCTTGTTCCAATTAATGTGAATGTCTAGTGGGGTCATTCAAGGCTAAGCGCCATCCTCCGAGCCTTTAACGTTCAACTTAGAGTGGGTCATGCAGCCATTTTGTCTCTAATGTGTTGTTATTTTTTGCCATCAAGTCACAGCTGACTTATGGTGATCCCATAGGGTTTTCAAGGCAAGGGATGTTCAGAGGTGGTTTGCCACTACCAGCCTCCTTGTCACAACCCTGGTATTCCTTGGAGGTCTCTCATCCAAATACTAGCCAGGGCCAACCCAGTTTAGCTCCTGCAATCTGTAGAGATCAGGATAACCTGAGCTAATCCAGGTGTGGGTCCATATAAATGCATTGCCCATGAGAAGGACAGGTTTCTTACCTGTAACTGATGATCTTCGAGTGGTCATCTGTGCAGTCACACATATGGGTTCATCCACCAGGATCGAGCCCATCTCGGAGAATTCAAAGCAATCCTAAAGCGTTATTTTTGGCACGCCTTTCCCCTCGTCCCGGGGAGGGGGCAGCGACTGCGCATGCCCAGACGAGGGGGAGGCGCCCAACCCACTCAGTTTCTTCCCGCCGCCGGGTAGGTGTATAAAATGCAATGATGTGAAGGTCCAGCAGCGGGGAAGGCTGGGTGGGTATGTGTGACTGCACAGATGACCACTCGAAGATCATCAGTTACAGGTAAGAAACCTGTCAATCTTCATCGTGGTCTCTGTGCAGTCCCACATATGGGTGACTGGCAAGCTACCTTGCAGGAGGCGGGTGCTGGATCTGTAAAGAAGGTCTGCAAGTTAGAGTAGAATAAGTAGAATAAATTTGTACTCACAATAGGTCGCAGATGACTTCAGTTGAAGATTGATCTCAGCACAGCCTGCCCAAAGGATGTGTCACGCCGGGCACGAACGTCGAGAGCGTAGTGCGAGGCGAAGGTAGATGGGGACGACCAGACCGCAGCAGCGCAAATGTCCTCCATCAGAACGCCCTTACAGAAGGCTGTTGAGGTTGCGACCGCTCTGGTAGAGTGAGCTCGCAAGTGCTCAGGTATGGGCTGCTTAGCCAGTTCGTAGCATAAAGATATGGTGGAGGTAATCCACTTGGAGAATCTTTGAGTAGAGATTCTAGCACCCTGATTGTGGGTAGCATAAGAGACAAAAAGTCTATTGTCCTGTCGAAACTGTTTAGTTCTGTCGATGTAGAAGGCCAGAGCTCTACGTACGTCTAGGTGATGCAGGGTGCGTTGGGCCGTGTCTGTAGGGTTTTGAAAGAACGCAGGTAGGACGGAAGGTTTCCCTAGATGGAAAGGCGATACCACCTTAGGTAAGAAAGCGGGATCAGGACGCAGCACCACCTTGTTATGGTGGAAAATAGTGTACGGAGGGTCCGCCCTGAAAGCGCAGATGTCGCTGGCTCGTTTGCCAGTAGTAATGGCTATTAGAAGGGCAGTCTTCCACGTCAGAAGGTTTCCTAGCGTTGAGGATGATATGACGGACTTCTGGTGTGAAGGTTAGGAATTGATTCTCCATGCTGTAAGGCGGAGGAGAGTAGGGTTGTGATGAAGAACCCTGCCCTTCTGCTGAGAGAGAAGGTCCTGAGCTTGCGGGAAGCGGTGAAAGAGACCGTGAGACAGCAGGAGGAGAGTGGTGAACCACGGTTGACGTGGCCACCATGGAGTCACTAAGATGCAGTTGGCACTGTCCGTCATGATTTTCTGCAATACTCTCGTAATGAGAGGAATTGGTGGAAACATGTACAACATTGGGCCGCTCCAGGATTGTAGGAAGGCGTCCCCCGCTGACAGTGGAGATGGCTGGCCGCGCGTGAAAAAGCGTGGGCATTGAGTGTTGTCCGGCGTTGCAAAGGCATCTATGTCCGGTGTACCGAACTTCTGAAATAGCGGAAGGAGATAACGGCGGTTGATGGACCACTCGTGATCGTTGATGGGGTGTCGACTGAGAGCGTCCGCTTGAACATTTTGGACTCCGGGGAGATGCACCGCAGATAGGAAAATGCCGTGGGCAATGCTCCAGTGCCATAGGCTCAAAGCTCTCTTGCAGAGTCTGATGGAAGCAGTGCCCCCCTGCCGGTTTATGTAGAAGACAGTTGCGATGTTGTCCGATGTGACTTGGACATGCTTGTTGTGAAGTGATGGAAGGAAAGATCGCAGGGCCCTGTGGACCGCCATTAACTCCAGACAATTTATGTGAAGGGAGCGCTCGTACTCTGTCCACTGGCCTTGTACGGTGAGCTGTCCTAAGTGGGCTCCCCATCCCCACTTTGAAGCGTCCGTAGTGACAATCACCAAGGGAGGAGTCTGAGTAAAGGACATTCCCTTAAGGTGATGGCGCACAGTCCACCATCTGAGAGAAGGAATGATGTGAGCTGGGACAGTGAGCACAGTGAGCTGATGTTGGCGCTGAGGATGGAAGGTCCTCACGAACCACAACTGAAGAGGGCGCATGTGCAGTTTGGCGAACAGGAGCACAGAGGTGGTGGCGGCCATGAGGCCTAGCATCCTCTGAAAGGTGAAAGCTGTCTGGGAGCGATGTAGGATAATGTCTCTGGCCAGAGACATGATGTGTTATGCTCTGTCTGTTGGTAGATACGCCTTGCATGACAGAGTCGAAAGATGAGCCCCTATAAATTGTATGGATTGAGTAGGGGTGAGGTTCGATTTGGAAGTGTTGACTTGAAGGCCCAGAGTGGCCAGGAGGGACAGTGTCGCGGAGACATCGGACTGGAGCTGTTCCTTGGAATGGGAGACGAATAGCCAGTCGTCTATATATGGGTAAATGGAGATGCGTTGTTGTCTCAGAATCACTACTATCACCGCCATGCACTTCGTGAACACCCTCGGGGCTGTAGAGAGGCCGAAGGGAAGAGCACGGAATTGGTAGTGTTGATCCCCTATGGCGAATCTGAGGAATCTCCTGTGATGTTGGCTGATGGAAAGGTGAAAGTATGCATCTTGGAGATCTATCGAAGCCATCCAAGCTTGTCCTGGGAGCAACGGGAGGATGGATTGGAGTGTGACCATCCGAAATTTCTTGTGATGAATATGGTGGTTGAGTTTCCTGAGATCTAGTATGGGGCGCAGGCCACCGTCTCTCTTCGGAACGAGGAAGTAGCGGGAGTAGAACCCGGTGCGATGATATTGGGGGGGGGGACTGGTTCTATGGCCCCCTTGGCCAGCAAGGTTGCTACTTCCTGGAGAAGATGGGGTGACGGAGGAGTAGAGATGAATCTGCGGTGTGTTGGGGTCGAATTGAACTCTATTGAGTACCCGTTTAGAATGATTGAGAGTACCCAGGAGTCGGATGTTATGGTCTCCCAGTTGTGGAAGAACGGCTGCAGTCTGATATCTGGGCGATGAGGCGTTAGGAGAGGAGCAAGAGAGTCAAAGAGACTGCTTATTGGTCGGTGTTGTCTTCTTCGTGGTCTGAGGGCGTGCCCTCTGCTGGAATGGCTGCTTAGTCTGAGTAGGCTTGCGTCTCCAGGGCTCATTTTGGCGTGGAGATCTAGAGCGTTTAAAGTAGTTAGGCTTCCAAGGTCTTTGTTTGGAGGTGGATTGGGGCTGGGTGACTCCTAGCCGCTTCGCTCTTTTTCTGCTATCGTCGACGTTGGTAAGTATGTCATCCGTTGTAGCATTAAATAGGCCTAGACCATCAAACGGTAAGTCCTCAATTTTGAATTTGATGTCTGGCTGCAGAGAAGAGGACCTGAGCCATGCGTGTCTGCGCAGGGCGATGGCTGAAGCTAAGGTCCTGGAGGAGCATTGGACTGCATGACGGGCAGTGTTTATCTGTTGCTTGCTCACTCTGGAAAGCTCTTGCAGGGCATGGTTGGCTTGCTTTTGGGTAGCTTCTGGAAGGGCTGTGACCAAAGAGCTCAGTTGTGTTGTAAGGTTGTAGGCATAAGCAGAGAAATAAGCCATATAATTATGAATCTTAGTAGTGGCAGTGGTGAGGGAGTAAATTTTTCTCCCAATGGTGTCTAATTTCTTACCTTCCTTCTCGGGGGGAACAGGGTGCCTTGTTTGTTTGGATTTAAAGGAAGAGTGGACGATCATAGAGTCGGGAGCCGGGTGGTTGAAGAGGAACTTCGACTCTGGCGCATGCACCTTGTAAAGTGCCTCAACCCTCTTGGATGTTGGAGGTACGGAGGCCGGCTTGTCCCAGGCTTCCTTTAAAGTCTCCAGATGGACTGGGAGCATGGGAAAGGATGATCCTGTAGGGAGGTCTGCATGTACCAGGTCATAGACCACGTCAGAGACTCTTGGTACATCTGTTGTTAATTTTACATTGAGAGATGTAGCCATGTTAGATAGAAGGTCCAGGTATGACTTAGGGCCTTCGGATGGAGAGAGGTCTGCCGGCTTGGCTATGTCTGAGTCCGGAGAGTGGAGGTCTGAAGCTGAGGAGTTGGATGATACGGATTGCTCAGCCTCTTGAGTCATCGATGGTGTCAACTTCTGGAGTTTTCCTGACCTGCTCTGGTGCAGGAGGCTCGAGAGTAGGTGGCTGTGCCGGATTGATAGGAGAAGGCAGTTTAGGCCTGTGGTCATGGTACTGATGGTGATCATGGTAGGGCCTATGGTAGTCGTGAGGAGACGGGTCTCGGTACTGAGGGCGGTCGTGCTCACGGGAGCGATCCCTATAGTAAGGCCTCTCTCGGAATCTGGAGTCTTCACGGGACCGAGAGTGTTCCCGGGTGCGATGTCTGTAGAAGCCGGGAGAGGGTGAGCTAGGGTATCTATAGTATCTGCGAGGTGATGGAGATCTAGACCTTGAAGGGGTATAATAATAGTAATGGTCCTTGTGTCCACTCTGGGATCTTTTATCTCGGAGTCGAGGAGGCTCTCTCGGAGTCGAGGGGTTCCTGGTTAACACTGGTGTAGTGATCGGTTGGAGCGAAGGGAGCTCGCGGAAGCGGTCCTCGAGGGTATCCAGGCGTTGACTCCTGGTCGAAGTCGGAGACTCGGTACCAAGGATTTGGTCTGGTAGGGACTCGTGCACCGATGGAGATCTCGAACTAATGCGCACAATTTCCAATGGCGTGATGGCCGGAGTCGAGGTGGATTTCGAAGCCGGGGTGGTCCGAGCCGAGGCAGCAGCAGTAGTGGTAGGCTGAGGAGTAGGAGGTCTAATTGTGACGACGGGTTCGAGAGGAGGTCAAATCGCAGCGACGGGTTCGAGAGCCTTGTGGCCAAGTTTCTGCCTCTTGGGAGACTTCGGATTCGCAGGGTCCCTCGGAGTCGGGTTCGAAGGGTCCCTCGGGGTCGACTCGGTACAATGCCGTTTCTTGGCGCCGTCAGGTTTTTTCTGATGCTTGCCGGATTTATGCTTGCTGGGAGCCTGCGCCACGGAAGCAACCGGCGGAGTCATTCCCTTTAGAAGTAGGGAAGACGGCGAGGTCTGCGAGCCTGAGGCTTGCGCCATTACCGGGCGTAGAGACGACTCTAGCAAACGGCTTTTGAGTCTTGCCGCGCGGTTCTTCCTCGCCTGTTTGCTGAACTGGCTACAGTGCACACAAGAATCTGTTCGGTGTGCTTCCCCGAGGCAGAAAAGGCAAAGAGAATGTCCGTCGGTAGACGGTATTTTCGCTGCACAGCGAACGCACCTCTTAAACGAGATAGGTGTTTTCCGGACAGCGGTAAAGAAGAAACTGAGTGGGTTGGGCGCCTCCCCCTCGTCTGGGCATGCGCAGTCGCTGCCCCCTCCCTGGGACGAGGGGAAAGGCGCGCCAAAAATAACGCTTTAGGATTGCTTTGAATTCTCCGAGATGGGCTTGATCCTGGCGGATAAACCCATATGTGGGACTGCACAGAGACCACGATGAAGATCTAAAGTACCATACAATGCACAGCCTGCCATTTCACATACTGCAGCTATCTAGGCATGTGTGTTTTTTTAAGATGCTGCTGATATATTATAGGGCAATTGTGTTTTTCTAGTTTTCTCTTGAGCTGTCAAGCAGCCATCACCCTCTTGGGGTTTTTTAATCATCAGAAGACAGGGAATGGCAGCTGGCTGCAGTTGATACAGCATGCAACAGATGGTGAACAGCTTTCAACAATGTGCAGCAGTGGGAGTATTACTAGGGATAAGGAGTATTACTAGGAATGGGCATTCTGTTATCAACCTGAGGGGAAAACCCTTATTTGTTAATACCGCTATTATAACTAGTACCAATATTAAAATAAACCTAATGATAGTAACGTTCAAAGATCTTTGATGGGGCCATTATTCTGTCACCTGCCTGTAACATTCACAGATGGAGGGCCAGAGGGAGGGTCAAAGACTGACTTGGCAGCTATGTAACTGACAGGCACGCTTACCAACCAGCAGTTATACAAATTGTACACTGAGGAGAACTGAGCATGGGTCTTTTTGTTAGTATTTTCCCCAAATAAACTGCTAATTCACTAGCTCGTTAATTTTAAATTGTTAGTGGCCTTTGGCACCTGAAAGGGCAGGAAGGCAAGATATAAATGTCTTAAAGTACACAAATAACAAACTGGGGATGGCGTGGGCTCTATATAAGCAGTGCTTCCTGTTTGATCAAATTTATTTCATTTTGCTTGTGAGACCAGAGGTTGGCCCAGTACTAACTTAATGGACTTTGCAGCTAAATTAGTATTTGAATGTAATTTTCCCCAATCCCAGCCAGAAACTCTAACCACAACCCCATGCTGACTATCCCTAGAGGAAAGGGGTACAATCCCTGAGGAGTTCAGTGCATGTAGATGAGTGGGTGGGTGGAAATGTGTTTCTCAGTGAAACAAACAGAAATGGAAACCCAACTGAATTACAAAAATGAAAAGTTGTATAATAAATAGCAATAACCAACAAGGCATGGTTGCTTATTTGCTTCCAGAAAGGATGATTCTCTGTTCTGCTCTGATACCTGTGGCAAAGGCGGAGGCATTCAGAGCAGCAATGGAGATTTACTCCATCCTTTCCCCTCCCAAACACCATTCCCTGGCCCAAGGATTTCATTACTGGTAGCTGGTAAACACTATGGTGTGTCAATAGCATTACCTACTACCGGGGAGGGGGGTGTTGTAGCAAGAACTCCCTTGCATATTAGGCCACCCCCCCCCCCATGCAGCCAATCCTCCAAGAGTTTTCAGGGCTCTTAGTACAGGGCCTATTGTAAACTCCAGGAGGACTGGCTATATCAGGGGGTGTGGCCTAATATGCAAAGGAGTTCCTGCTACAACAAAAGCCCTGCCTACTACCAACAATATATATATATTTTTAAGCTCAGAAAAGATGGTACCAAAGCAGAAGGGGTAGGGGATCACAGTGAAACCAGGGGAAAACTGGCAGGTTGATGGAAGCATGATAATGCTGCATAAAACCTCAATTTAAATTTGCTGAGGTTATGGAGCAGGGGGATGTAGAAAAAGAGCTTCATGCAGAAGCAACCAGAATCATATTGTTCAAAAAAGGAAAGGAAGTGACAATGTGGGTGAGGGCATGGTACACATTCCTAGGTATTATAAAGACGTTCCTTTAAAAAAAAAATTGGACAGTATGATGCAATGCTACCTAATTTGGCTCCCACCGACTCTGTAGTTAGTGAAGTTTAAAAATTAAACTCCAGCTTTACGAACAGAGAGACTGCCATATTCCTTCTGGTCTCTGCCTCACAAGAGAACCAGGACAGCCTGATGTGTGCCAAAGATGGATTCAAGCCACTGGTGGCTTTTATGTTCTCATGACAGTCTTTTCACTTCACAAGACATTTTCATGGCTTCTGTTGCCTTAGTCAACCTTATGATTTTTTGCATTGGACACAAGCTGATTTAGGGATACCCACCTCAGATACTATACACATGTATAAGATATAATTAAATGGATAATAAGATTGGAAAGCACTACTTCCAGAGGGAGAGAGAGTGAATGGAGAAGTCACGTGGAGGAAAGGCACTTAACCTTTTCCCTGTCCAACATTTCACCGCTGTTTGCTTGTTCTTGATTCTTTCCTTATTTGAATGGCCAACAACTTTATTTAACAAAGCAGCACCTTTAGAAGAAATTCCAGGGATTGAACCTGGGGGAAAGTGGGCACTCTTCAACTGAGCTATATCTCCTCTGAGTCCTCTCCCTTATCTAAAAGTGTTGTTGATATTGGTCAACCTTAGACATCCTTGCCTGATATTCTACCACTGAACAAGGAAGGAAGGAAGGAAGGAAGGAAGGAAGGAAGGAAGGAAGGGGAGGGAAGGGGAGGGAAGGGAAGGGAAGGGAGGGAGGGGAGGGAGGGAGGAAGGGAAGAAAGAAAGAAAGAAAGAAAGAAAGAAAGAAAGAAAGAAAGAAAGAAAGAAAGAAAGAAAGAAAGAAAGAAAGAAAGAAAGAAAGAAAGAAAGAAAGAAAGAAAGAAAGAAAGAAAGAATCCTCCTTTCACTTCCATCTTGTCACCCACATCTTGTCCTACCAAAGAAATCTTCTCTGGCACAAATGATATTCTGTCCTCAAGCCAGCCAAGCTACCAGTGTCCTAAATTTTCTACCAGCTGGAACACAGCTCTTCCCCCATCCCAGATGAGAAAATAGTCATTCTATTCTGAGCTGCAGGGAATATGCTAGGAGAGCAGTACAAGAAGCAGGCTGGGCTGGCACTCCCCTTTTAAGGACGTGATTCGCTTAGCATAAAGGATAACCTACCAGGCCTGGGCTTGACCCGCCTCCTTCTCCACGTCAAGGTTGTTTTGGGTTTGTTTTTATTAAAAAAACCATGCTCAGCCTTAGAGCTAGGTAATAGGAACATTTCCCTCTGCATCTGTCTGGATTAACAATCATAAGCAAAACAGCAGTGGCCTAATTTTCCATTTTAATTTGCATATATTTGGATTAAGATGCATACTGGTGCTTTAAAAGAGAGGTGCTGAGGCATGAGCCAAACCCGGTGCCTTAATCCCAAATGTATGCGATCACGGGAACAGTTTGGCAACATAGCCATCCCAACCTTCCAGATCAAATGGGTACGATCAAACATGCACATCTGGCTCTGGTGCCTCATTTCTACCTATGTCAAACTAAAATGACTCCCATGTGGATTAAATAGCCACTGGCAAATTCCAGTTGCTACCTCAGCAAAGCACTTCTGTGGCGGGTTTCTGCACGTCTGATAGCCCAGGTGTGCCATGGAAACGCATGAGCAGTGTGATCGTTCTACTCAGTTTCTAGCACATCGTTTTCTTCCCACAACCCCCCTTCAGCATGTGCTCCAGTGCCCCCATAGAACTCAGCCAGAAGCGTGTGTGCATCCGTCTGCTTCTGCACAGCAGGACTTAGGGGGAAAAAAACACCAACCCAGCAACGGGTCCAGGGTTGTGACGTGTTAGTGATGTGAACGACCAACCACAGGAATATGGCACTATGAAGAGCCCTGAGGCACAGAGTGGTAAAGCTGCAGTACTGCAGTCCAAGCTTTGCTCACAACCTGAATTCAATTCCAGTGGAAGCTGGGTTCAGGTAGCCAGCTCCAGGTTGACTCAGCCTTCCATCCTTCCGAGGTTGGTAAAATGAGTACCCAGCTTGCTGGGGGAAAGTGTAGATGACTGGGGAAGGCTATGGCAAACCACCCCATAAAAAGTCTGCCGTGAAAATGTCATGATGCGACATCATCCCAGAGTCGGAAACGACTGTTGCTTGCACAGGGGACTACTTTTACCTTTAGGGAGGGATGGTGGCTCAGTGGTAGAGCATCTGCTTGGTAAGCAGAAGGTCCCAGGTTCAATCTTCAGCATCTCCAACTAAAAAGGGTCCAGGCAAATAGGCATGAAAAAGCTCAGCTTGAGACCCTGGAGAGCCACTGCCAGTCTGAGTAGACAATACTGACTTTGATGGACCAAGGGTCTGATTCAGCATAAGGCAGCTTCATATATGTTCATATATGTTGCCAGTTTAGGGGGCACTGTCTGATCAACAGAAACTGCCCAAAATCAAGCGGCTTATTAAAGCCAAGACACTGCCACAGCAGCCTGCCCATCTGACTGCACCCCATGACTGTTAGTGGGTCAGGGAGGTCACTCTGCATTTGCTCAGAGATGCTCTTGTATTAAAAAGGTAAAGGTGCAAGCACCTGTCATTTTCAACTCTGGGGTGAGGTAGCTTTCACATTTTCATGGCAGACTTTTTATGGGGTGGTTTGCCATTGCCTTCCCCAGTCATCTACACTTTCCCCCCAGCAAGCTGGGTACTCATTTTATCAACCTCAGAAGGATGGAAGGCTGAGTCAACCTGGAGCCGGTTACCTGAACCAGCTTTCGCTGGGATCGAACTCAGGTTGTGAGCAGAGGGCTCCGACTGTAGTACTGCAGCTTTACCACTCTGCGCCACGGGGCTCTTGTTCTTGTATTACTTCATCGCAAATTTATGTTTTGCAAACAGATTTCGAGGTAGATGAGCCATGGCTCAAATTAAATCTTGAAGGGAGTGGCAACATACTTTAAAAATGGGTATGCATTTGGGACCAAGGGAAGGCAACATGGTATAGCCTGATCTCATCAGATCTGGGAAGCTAAACAAGGTGGGTACTTGGAGGGCAGACCACCAAGGAAGAGCCTACAGAGGCAGGCAACAGCAAACCACCTCTGCTTCTCACTTGCCTTGAAAGCTCCTTGCTGGGTTGCCATAAATCAATTGCAACTTGACAACACTTACATATGTACAGATTAAGAATTAATTAATACTCAAGTCCAAACGTCCAGCAGCCTTTGACAGCCTGAAACACAGTGTGTGAGTGCATGGGTGCATTCACACTACACTAGATAATACAGTTTGCAACAATACTACAGTAGCAAAAATCCAGTTGCAAAATGCATTATTTAGTGTAGGGTGAATGCACCCTATGTACTTACATGTATGCACATCTATCTACTTATCTACCTACCTATCTACCCTGCTTAGCTTCTGGGATCTGACAAGACTGGGCTATATCTTGCCACCTTCCCTCCCATTTGTTTTCATATATGTAAATCATCATCTTCTCCCTTTTTATATGCATACTAATGGTTTAATAAGCATATGCAGATGAGCAGGGTCCCCCCCCCCATATGCATAATCCCAGATGAGTAGCAGGGATAATCTCAAACAGCAGATGTTCAAAGGATGCTGTGATGAGGGCAAAGGAGATTTCCAATTCCCTATCTGCTGTTTCTGGTTCCTTAGTCTTCAATCCATTAAATATTAAATCCATTAAACAAATGGGAGGGAAGGTGCCCCAGGGATGTATGATTTGGGGTGGTTCAGAACTTTGGGGGTGCTTGCACAGGGGACTTTGGGGGTGAAGCAACCCCCAATACCATATTATTTGTCAACATAACTTTGCTTTAGAGCACCTTGCATCAAAAAACAAAAGCAAAACAAAACAGGTTTTGGATTGGTTCTCCCTCTTTGGAAGGTTGGGGGAACAGGGGACACTTTTACCCATGGTTCAAGATTTCCAAAAATTTGATATCTCCAGGTACAGCACCCTCCAGTTCCATTTTTTTTTAGTTTTTAGCAACAAAAAAGTATGGGATTCTTGGTGGTAAAAAGCAGTTTGAGGGCCCCCCAAATTTGAACTGAAGTGCTCTTTAAAAAAAAACCCTTTATCCTATGTACTTTCTCTGAGGGAAAACCACATCGCTAGCTGGTTTTACACAGAGAAGATGAAAAAGAAAGACACACAATATGGCTGCTGGTCCATTTTCCCTGCCTTGTTTTATAGTAAGTGAGAGGGGAAGGGGGGGTGGTGGTATTTGACTCTGCTGTGAAGAGTTTATTTTCTTCATGTTTAATCTTTTTTTTTTTTTACCAAAATGCAAGCCAAGACTTTCTGAGTCACCTCCCCCGCAAGTGCTGCAGCCCTAATCCAAATCTCACATTTTCCTTTCCCTATGGCTGCTTTTTGATGGTAAACTGAACATCAGGACACCTGCCAAAAGACCTCTGTCATCACGGGTTGTTTAGGTCTCTGTTCAGATGAGAGAAAGAGCCAGGCTGGAGGCTTCCTGGTTCACACAGCAGCTGACAGCATGCTCTTGACTTAAACAGGCCCCAGAATCATCTGCCCCATCTGAGTTCTATTGCAAACCACAAGTCAATGTGGAAGGAGTTCTCAGAAGGTAAGAGATTTAGAAAACACCTGCTTGTTTCACGAGACAGGCCATTGCTGCAGTAAAACCTCCAGAGTGCCACTGTAGTCTTTGTACTCCAATTAGTAAATCAGTGCGCAAGCCGATAGTCCCATCCCTGTTTGATACATTTGGATTAATGAGCAATTGCGTTTAAGCAACAGCCTCCTCACCCTGACTGTCCATCCTAGTTATGCCCCATTCTCTATCCTGTTTGGCACTCCTGAATCATTTACTCTGAAGGAATCCCTTATGTCTGCACAGGCAGCCTCTCCAAAGTGCATGCTTAATGGGTTGCAGCCCTAGGTTTTGCTTTTTCATGCACCATGTTTATAAGGAGACCATGAGGTGATAAATTACCAAATGGTATTTCAATAACACCATCGCTTTATTCCTGCTTGTCCAGACATCTTTTTAATCTGGCGGTAAGATTGCTGTGGCTCTTTGCCAAGGACATTTCTGCCCACGCGTGCGCTCCCAGGTGATATTCCAGAATGCAACAGTGCATATCAGAAACCACATAGAGCAGAATGAGAGCGGCAAAAGGGCTGGTGAGAGGGACACTCTTTTATGATGTTTCTACATAAGTGCTTGGAGGACCAAGAAAGGGAAGAGTAACTGAAAGGGTATAGAGAAGGGGCTGCATTTCTGTAGTGTATGCATCACAATGCCAATTGGGCGGAGCAACATTTTAGCTCTTGGAGCCAAACTGCAAAATGATACCTGGCTCTTCATCTCGAGTGGTCAGGAGCACAGGAGAGTTCTTTCAAGTAGCTATGAAGGACAGGCTGCCAGCTCTGGGTTGGGAAATACCTGAAAGTTTTGGGGGTGGACTCTGGGGAGGGTAGAGTTTGGAAAGCGACCTCAGCAGGGTATAATGACATAGTGTCCACCCTTCAAAGCAGCCATTTTCTCCAGGGGAACTGATCTCTTTCATCTGGAGATCTGTTGTAATTCCAAAAGATCTCCAGCCACCACCTGGAGGTTCACAAACCTAGAGGAAGACAGAATTTCTGAACCTGTAATCAAGGATGGTCACAGTTTTGGGGAGCTTAAGAACAAGGTGTTGTCCACAGGCTCCTCCTTCTCTCCCTCCAACTGAAGCAACGCTTGTGGAGCAGGGAATGATTTTATCACTCTGCTTTTAGCCAGATCAGTGTTTAGCCACGAAGTTTAGCCACATCAGAGCAAGAAAGAATCATTGCAGTGTCATTGGGAATTCTACCTTCTTTAATCGGTGTCAGGTGAATCTCCCATTTTCAAATAGGAGACTGATCCAGTCTTGAATTGAAGCAGGTCTTCTGCTTAGGCTATGGGCCTCTGTGGGTGTGCAACCATGCTGATCCCCAGCACTAGTCCTACTAGCAATTATGCAGAAAAAGGAAACCTGCACCTGAACAGAACTTACAGCTTCAAGAGGGGATTGGCTAAACATATGGAGGAGAGGTCCCTCAGTGGCTATTAACCACAGCGTATTGTTGGAACTCTCTGTCTGGGGCAGTGATGCTCTGTATTCTTGGTGCTTGAGGGGGGCAATAGTGGGAGGGCTTCTAGTCTCCTGGCCCCACAGATGGACCTCCTGATGGCGCCTGGGCTTTTTGGCCACTGTGTGACATAGAGTGTTGGACTGGATGGACCATTGACCTGATCCAACATGGCTTCTCTTATGTTCTTACAAGTCATGACAGGTGGGAAAGGCTTGGATCTGATGTCTTGCTTCTGCTTGTACCCCTCTTTGTCCATTACAGAGCCTATTTCTCCAGCACTGGGTGTTTCTGCTCATGCGAGACCAATTTTCAGTGAGCAGAAAGCATTTAGTGGCAGAAGAACGGCCCTTGGCACTTACCATGAGGGGTCCTTCTCCTAAGAGGATAGGAGGACATCTTGGGTGTTTCCCACTGTCCAATCAGGGAGGCAGGAATCTTAAAATCTTCCTCTTCCTGTGGCTGTGGGAACCACCCCTCTCTCAGTTCGGGTGACTCCGAGAAGCAGTAATAAGAATATCGTACCTAAAAAACTCCTAATAAAAAAAACTAACAGTCGGTCAGCAGCAACGTCATTAATCTGGGAGATCGGCATATCAAAAACCCCTATGGGGCAAAAATACAGCCAACAGGTAACAGAAATTAGCATAGAAAGACCTCAGATGAAGGTTATTAAATAAGAAACAGAGAAAAAACTGCCCAAGGTAGGGCAAAAGAAGGGAGGGCAAGATGTCCTCCTATCCTCTTAGGAGAAGGACCCCTCACGGTAAGTGCCAAGGGTCGTTCTCCCTAAGATGCGGAGGACATCTTGGGTGCTCCCAGAGCAGTATGTTATTCAGGGTGGGGTCACCCTACTCAGGCAGCACATGTAGCAGGATTTGTCTGCCAAAGGCCGCATCCGCTGACGCGTATGCATTCAATTTGTAGTGGCGAATAAAAGTGGAGATAGACGACCACGTAGCTGCTTTGCACACCTCCTTGACAGAGGCGTTCTTACTGAAGGCTGCATTGGTGGCCGCACTTCTGGTCGAATGCACCGTGATCCCTGACGGCACCTTGAGATGTAATGCCTTGTACGCTTCCATTATACACTGCTTAATGGCATAACTAATGGCCAACTTGGACATCTTTTGACCCAGTCTAGGCGCTGCTATGTTAATGAACATGGAATCTGACTTACGAATAGGTTCAGTCCTAATCAGGTAAATCTTGAGTGCCCTACGTACGTCCAAGGTATGCCATGTGCACTCCTTGGGGTGCTTAGGATCCGGACAAAAGGATGGTAAATTGATTTCCTGACTCTGGTGGAATCTAGACGAGACCTTCGGTTGAAAGGTAGGGTCCAGACAGAGAACGACTTTGTCCTTGTGGAAGACGCATAACGCTCTCTTAACCGACAAGGCTCCAATTTCGGAAATCCTTCTGGCCGATGTTATCGCCACCAGGAAGATAGTTTTCATGCGCATCATCTTTAAAGGCACAGACATTAAGGGCTCAAAGGGAGGATTTGTTAAAGCTGAGAGTACTGGATTCAGCCACCAGGTAGGAAAGCGATTAGCTTGTGGTGGAGAACTCATAGAAGCCCCTCTGAGAAATCGACGGATATGAGGATGGGATGTCAGATTTACACTGCTCCCCTGTTGGAGAACTGAAGACAAGGCCACGACTTGCTGCCTGAGGGTAGCTGGCTTCAGTCCCGACTGAAGACCGTCCTGAAGGAATTGAAGAATCCTAGGGACAGTAGGATGTAGCGGGTCCACCTTCTTTCTCCGGCACCACCTGTGAAAAGCCTTCCATGATACGTTATAAATCCGTGTAGTGAAATCCTTTCTGGAGGCTAGGATGGTATTCGTGACCTCGCTTGTATAACCCAGGTCTAACAACAATCTCCTCTCAACCTCCACGCAGTCAATCTCAGCCATTCGGGATGAGGGTGCCACACTGGGCCCCGCAATAGCATATCCGGCCAGATTGAATGGTTCTGCTATTGACATTTGCTGAATTGATGAGAACCAGGGACGTCGAGGCCACCAGGGCGCAACCAATAGGCTGACCTTCCTGAGTAATCTCGGGATGACCGAGATTGGAGGAAAGGCACACAGAAGGCCCTGTGGCCATGGAGATATTAGTGCGTCCGTGGACTCCGCCTGACTGTGGTAGTACCTTGTGAAAAATCGAGGAAGCTGGCGGTTCTGATAAGACGCAAATAGATCCACCACCGGTAGACCAAGGTGTTCCACTATCTTCAGAAAGAGAGTCTTGTTGAGAGACCACTCTCCCGATTGAATGTTCTCCCAACTGAGCCAATCTGCCTTGACATTACAAGTTCCTTTGATATGTTCTGCCCTTATCGACTTCAGGTGAACCTCCGCCCATTTGAGCAGCTTCCCAGCCTCCTTGTGGAGGGAACTGGACCTGGACCCCCCCTTAATTGTTTAGATATGCTTTTGCTGCTATATTGTTCGTTCGAACTAGAACATGCTGTCCAGACACCTGGTCTTGAAAGTGTAGCAGAGCCAAACGAATGGCCCGAAGCTCCAGGAGGTTGATCGGGAGGTTCGATTCCTTGGCCGACCACTGACCCTGCATGGGAATCTCGTTGAGGGTTGCCCCCCCCAACCTGAAAGGCTGGTGTCCAAGAACAGCTGTAGCTTTCTCTCCGCGAAGTAGACTCTCCCCTGACGCAGGTTGGTGCTCTTGATCCACCACAGAAGACTCTCCTTGATGATCGTGGGCACCGTCAGTGACATGGGATGTCTCTCCATGATCTGGAGTTGATATGGGCATAGAAACATTTGCAACTGTCTGGTATGATAATGACCCCACTGCAGTGCTTTGAGATTTGAGATCAGAAGGCTCGGTGGGGTAGGGCGGGATATAAATCGAATAAAATAAATAAATAAATAAATAAATAAATAAATAAATAAATAAATCATAAGTCTTGCCAGGGTCTGAAGAGTCGACGATGAGTCCTGCACTACCTGTCGCACTAATGTCTTGGTCTTCAATATTTTGTCTTCCAGGAGGAAAATAGAGCTCCTGTTCATGTCGATGACCATGCCCAGGTGTTCCAGTCTTTGAGTGAGACACAGATGGCTCTTGGACAGATTGATTATGAAACCGTGTTGTTGAAGACAACTGATAGTGCGTCCTGCTCTGCGTTCCTCCTCGACGAGGATCTTATCAGCAAGTTCGCTAAAACCTTGGTGAACACCCGTGGTGCTGTTGCCCGGCCGAATGGTAGTGCTCTGAATTGATAGTGGGCCCCATTCACACAGAAGCGGAGGAATTTGCGATGTGCAGGTAGGATCGGAATGTGCAGATAGAACTCTGTGAGGTCCAGCGATGACATGTAATCCCGCTGATGCAGCGCCTCCGTTATTGAGGGACTCCATTCTGAAGTGATGTAACTTGATATTCTTGTTCAGATATTTTAGGTCCAAAATTGCCCTCCAGTCCCCGTTTTTCTTGGGAACCGTGAAAAAAATAGAATAAACACCTTGATATCTCTGCTTCAGAGGGACTTGTTCTATTGCAGCGATCTCTAGTAGATGGTGTATCTCTTTGAAGGTGATGTCTCTTCGTGACGGGCTTGAATGAAGTGGGGATAAAATGAAACAATCCGGAGGCGTACATTTGAACTCTATCGGGTAGCTCTGCGACACGATTTCCAGAGTCCAAGAGTGGGCCTGCGATGCCGCCCAAGCTTGGTGAAAATGCAACAGGCGGCCCCCTACTGGGATGGGATCCCAGTCATGCTTTATTGGGCTTGAAGCCCTTCTCAAACTTGTCTGATCTGTCGGACTGATTTCTCTGAAATTAGGATTGGAGAAGTTCTTACGGAAATTCTGCTTGGGTTGACCCCAGGAAGATTTTTTGTACTCCTGCTTAGGCTTGGAGGTGCTGGTGGAGGCACGAAAGGAGTTAGAACCGAACCCTTGTCTGTCGGGACGTCACATATATTTGGGCATGGCCTTCTTCTTGTCCCGTGTCTCCACCAGGATCTTGTCCAGGGTGTCCCCGAACAGCTTTTCTCCTTGGAAGGGATAGGCTGAGACAATTGACTTAGAATGAATGTCTGCCGGCCAGGCCCAAAGCCACAAACCCCTTCTAGCTATGGTGTTTGACACCATCGCTCTGGCAGAGAAGGTAAGAGCGTCCAGAGAAGCGTCCGCTGAGAATTCGGCCGCCCAAAGGAGTCTGTTGGTGCCCTCCAGGATCCTTTTATCTGCATCTGGCAATAGTTGAGTTAGTCATCTTATCCAGACTATTGCTGCCCTAGAAACTATCGAGTTGGTGGCAGATGCCTTGATGGCCAGGGCTGTAGCTTCATGGATTCTCTTCAAGGCAATCTTTCTGTCCCAGCTGTCCTGGACCGACCCATGGCCGTCCTCGGCTAGCAAACCATGGGACTGCAAGGCTGCGACTGGAGCATCCACCAGGGGCACCTGTAGCATGTCACTGGCAAAGGAAGACAGCTCATACAGCTTCTTAACAATTGGGCACCTGTTTGTTAGCGCTTGGTTTGGCCCACTCAGACTTTAACTGGCGCTTGAAGAATTCTGGGAAGGGAAAAACCTTATCAGAAGACCGGCACCTTGGGAAAAACTCCATGTTCCCCTTGGGTTTATTTTTGGGATTAGTTAAGGGGCTGGAGGTCTCCTGTTCCTCAGGAGGCACCTGGAGGTCCAGGGCAGACAGCACCTTAGCCAGGAGGGGTTGGAATCTTCTGCCTTGAAAAAACATGAGGAGGGTTCTGGGACAGTAATGTCTTCTATCTCCTCATCAGACAAGAATTCGCCCTCCTCCCGGTCTCCCCCATAAGAGTCCTCAGACTGACCCCCATATAGAGATCTCTCATTCTCCAAACGATCACTAACTAGAGACCTCTTTTGAGCCTTGGTATGGTAGGATAACTCCCTGGATCTCTTGGGAGATGGTGATCTAGAGGAAGAACATGAGCTAGAGGGCCCTGGTCTCCTATGGGCAGCTGCTTTGACTGCTGCGCCCACCGTCTGCTTAATCGATTCTAAAAAGTCTGAGATAAAAGAAGACCCCATCATGCGTACGTTACCCAAGTCCCTCTGGGGCTGGTAGGTCTGTGTGGCTTCCTGATCGAGTTGGGCTCCATCGGAGTCGAAGCCTCCCGCCTGGATGTTGGCATCCATGAGCCCTCGTCTCTGGAAGCTGCCCGGCTGCTGGTCTGCCTCCTTTCGCGCCTTTTTGCAATTGTCAAAATGGCCGATGGAGCCGGGAAGGGACTCTGAAGAGGAAGCTTCCTCTGTGGCTGATGCAGACCAGCGCCACTTGCGTCCACTTCCCCGCGTATTGCCCCTACAGGGCACGTTGCCGGCAGCCGAGGCAAGCCCCGCGGTCATGCCAGCTCCGGAAAACGGGCTTTCGGCTCCGTACCAAGCGCCAGCATTCATGTCGTCACCCATAAAAGCGTCCTTCGTCCGACGCGTCATTGGCTCCTCTTCGTGCCGCGGCTTGGATTACAGGCCCCCGGCCCTCGCGGCTCCGCTCCTCACAGGTATTGAGGGGGATGAAGAAAAGGGGGGGGGAGGAATCAGCATGAGGTAAATAGGCTAGCAGGCTGGAAAAGATAGCTGACAGCAGTTGAAGGAGAAGGAAAACCAGCAAGGAGTAAGGAAAGAGGAAATATATATATATATATATATATATATATATATATATATATATATATATATATATATATATATATATATATATATATATATATATTTATTTATTTATTTAAGACAATAGGCAAAGCTAAAGAGATAGGAACCTATCTAAACCACTTGCTCTCCCTGTCGAGGCAGGAAATAAACTGAGAGAGGGGTGGTTCCCACAGCCACAGGAAGAGGAAGATTTTAAGATTCCTGCCTCCCTGATTGGATGGTGGGAAACACCCAAGATGTCCTCCGCCTCTTAGGGAGAATACAAGAGAGCAGAAGCAAGGCTTGGGATCCAAGGCTCAGGATTTTGCTTCCATCACTATTAGCCCACCAGAACCAAAACAACCCTCACAAATAAATATGTGTGCAGTTATCTCTCAGCTAGACCTGTTAAAACTGGCCCTCGTGGATTAAAATTGCCCTCCGCTGATTAATCAACAACAGAGTTAGTTGATTTATCTACTGATGAAACTGATGAAAGCTTGAAGGCCCTATGAAAGCTAGAAGAGGGGCTAAACCAGACATGCAAGGCAGAGAAGGGTGATAGGGGGTGGAACTGAGGACTAATGTTGCACAGTGAAGGCTAGAGGAGAGGAAAAGGGGACAGACTGAAGTCAGGAATTAAAATTTACAACACCTGAATACAAAAGACCATAGGCTGAACAAAGCCCCATGTGTCACTGTGAATGTATCTGCATGTAACCTCCAACTGGCAAATGCATTTTGTTAAAGTTATCTCATGAGTAAGTTGCCAACAAAATGAACCTTCCCCTCCACTGAGATCATCTTTTGGCTATCTCATGCGGTGCCTTCACTGTGTGCCCCTGTCTTCATAGCTTAAGTGAGACATTAGTAGAGACACGGCCTATTTTTGTAGTGACTCCCAAATTATAGAATGCTGGGGCTGCCAGGTCCCCCTTGGCCACTGGTGGGGAGATTGGGGGGAGGGTAAAGGGCTGCCAGATCCAGGCTGCGAAATTCCTGAAGTTTGGGGAATGGAGCCTGCGGAGGGCAGGGACCTCAGTGGGGTACAGTGCCACAGAGTCCACCCTCCAAAGTAGTTCTTCAGGGGAACTGATCTCTGTAATCTGAAGATGAGCTGTAATTCCCGGGGATCCTCCAGTCCCACCCAGAGGCTGGCATCTCTAATGCCCTCTCTCTTTGAATTCACTTCGTGGCATAGCCAATCATCTTTTCGAGGCACCAGGTTACGTCCATCCTGTTTACTTGTGCTTTTAACATCTGAATCCTGAATTGAAGCGTGGGAACAGTAACATTTCCTGGGCTTCAAGGCAGGAAGACAGACTGCAAACCAATTACCATGATATAGAACAGGGGTGGCCAAACTGTGACTCAGGAGCCACATGTGGCTCTTTCACACATATTGTGTGGCTCTCAAATCCCCCACTGCCCTTTTGGCCAGCTTGGAGAAAACATTTGTCTCTTTAAATCACTTCTCCAAGTCAGCCAGCTGGCAGCTTGGAGAATGCATTTAAAGTTAAAATTGCTTTCTTTTCACCTCTTTCCCTCCCTCCCCCATCTATTTTCCTCCCTCCCTGTCTTGGGGCTCTCAAACATCTGACATTTATTCTATGCGGCTCTTACATTAAGCAAGTTTGGTCAACCCTGATATAGAAGAAAGTCTGGGTTTTTTAAAAAAAAATCCTATTTTTGTTCAGAAATAACAAAAAAAAACCCCACCCTAATATTGTATGGAGTTGCATTTTCTTGGCAAGGTAGGGGCAATACAAGATTATATTGGATCCAGAGAAAAGATACCTAGGCCCTATCTGAATCTGGCAATTGCTTATTTTAGTATTTTATTGTGTTTTACTGCTTGCTCTCTTTTACACTTCTCTTGCTTCAACCTGATCTGTTTCTTTTCTTTATTTATTAAAAACTGTACTTTAATACAAAGACAAGGAATATCCTTTAAAAATAAATAAAATGAGCAAAAGGAATGACTCTTCTACAGCCTTCCGCTGGATATCACAAAGCCGCAACATATCTCAAACTGGCAGCCTAAGGATTTCAAGTAATAAAGAGTCAGTTCCACTATACAGCTGGGGATAAAGAAAAAAAAATTGCAAAGACAGCAGCTGTCCGACAAACAAACTCTCCACACTCTCACATGCTAGAAAGATTCAGAAGATTCTGCCTCACTCCTGAAGGCTTACAGTTAATTGCTTGGTGGAACACATAAGCAGCTACCTTCACTGGCTATGGACTACCTACATCATTCTCAGGGCTTTTTTTGTAGCAGGAACTCCTTTGCATATTAGGTCACACCCTCAATGTAGTCAATCCTCCAAGAGTTTACAGGGCCTACCGTAGGCTCCAGGAGGATTGGCTACATCAGGGGTGTGCGGCCTAATATGCAACGGAGTTCCTGCTACACAAAAAGCTCATCTTTACAGAAGCCAGATTTAACACAGAGATTCAGTGACAGGCTGATTCTGCCCAACAAGGAACCCTGCGTTGTTCAAAAACTTGCGTCCCATTATGCCAGCACTTCCCGTCACACCAACATCTGAAAACTAATTTCTCTCTCAGACGTCCATGGTCCAGAAATGCAACCATCAAGATTTAGGCTTACTGACAAAAGGACAGTGTAGAAGCCATTCCTCCCTGGAGCTCTGGAGCTGCTTCTTGCCTGGTTCTTGCTGATTTTCCCTGCTGTGTGACACCTCCAACATCTGTCCTCAGTGGAAGTAAATACCTCACCGGCTTTCATTCACTGCAGTCTTCCTGTGCCCCTGCTGTGACAAGCACAACCTTGTCCCTGTTCAAGAGATTGCCTGCTGCTAAGATTAGCTTCTGAGAGATGCTAGACCAGCAGTTACACAACACACAAGCCACACTATTGTGCATTCTTGTTTGGGGAGATCATATTCCCTCATACCGTTCAGCAGTGAGATGGACAACCTAAGATCAGCTCTCACTTAGTTTAGAATATCACTACAAATTAAGAAGGGATTCAGATGTTAAGTCCCTTAAGATTCTCTAGTGAATCTTCCAACAGCACTAAAAATCAGATTGAATGCTGCGCATTGGCAGTAATAGAAGTGAAAATTATAAACTATAAGGACATTTTCAGTGTTAATTCCTGCAGTAAGCAATAAATCAAATAAGAACGTAAGAGAAGCTATGTTGGATCAGGCCAATGGCCCATCCAGTCCAACACTCTGTGTCACACAGTGGTCAAAAAACCCAGGTGCCATCAGGAGGTCCATCAGCAGGGCCAGGACACTAGAAGCCCTCACCATGTTGCCCCTCCCAAGCACCAAGAATACAGATCATCACTTGCCCCAGACAAAGAGTTCCAATAATACCTCTGTGGCTAATAGCTACTGATGGACCTTCTGTCCTATTTGTGTACCTGAGAGAACTGAAGTGTGGTTTAAATGGGTTTTCTTCCACTACTCTTCTATAACATATTTTAATGGTCAGGACTTTTTTTGCAGCAGGAACTCCTTTGCATATTAGGCCACACACCCCTGATGTAGCTAATCCTCCTGGAGCTTACAGTAGGTCCTGTATTAAGAGTCCTGTAAGCTCTTGGAGGATTGGCTACATCAGGGGTGTGTGGCCTAATATGCAAAGGAGTTCCTGTGACCAAAAAAGCCCTGCTCAAGGCTGGTAATCCTAATTTGAGTTGATTACTGTGAGAACCCTCCAGACCTATTAACCTGTAATAAAATGCACTGCTTAAAGGGTTACTTCACCCAAAAATGAGAGTCTGGCAAAGAATTTGGCTCAGTTCTTCTTTTTTTAAAAAAGAGAGAGAGAAAACCCAAGTTTCTGGTCCTCATTACATAAATGCACAGAAAAATCTTTAGTGCCTGAAAACCATGATGCAGAGAGAGCTTTCAGTGCATGGGGATAGAAGGTTCATATCCTACACAGCTCCATCTCTGGATCCTGTTCCAATTTCACCCCTGCCTTGACTTCCTCACTGAATTCCAATTAAATGTTCAAAATCATAAACAGTTCTCCAGAAGGTGCTGGATACTATATACATGGGTTCCCATTCCCATTAAAATTGGAGTCCCTTTCCTTCAGTTATACTACAGAACAGAATGAACCACATACAAGGAGGGAATGTGGTGGAGCGGTAAAGTTCAGAAGACACTTAACATTGTCTAGGAAAGCATACCTTTGAAGAGGAGAACAAGGTAAATGGAGTATGGGGGGGTGTATGCACGGGGATTGCAACATGGTTGAACTGATGGTCTAGGTTGTGGTGAAAATAATGGGTAAGGCCAGGGAATGTTAGGAGGCGGGAGTGGCTTTCCCCTCCCTACAAAATCATTCCAAAGACATCATGCCATGGGTTGCCTTTTTAAAACAGGTAATAGAGGGTAGTATTCCATGACCCAGGCACACCATAGCTAGAGAGGTAAAAGTGAGGAAATGGAGGACAAGGGGTTGCTAGGACACCATCTGCTCCATGCTCTGAACTGGTCTTTTGTTTTCCCTGTCTTGTTTCCTGCTGATTAGTCCCAATATTAGGCACATATTTAAGTAATCTAGTATATGCATATTGGCCACTATCCCCCCCCCCCACCTCAGAATGATAGGAATGCTAGCTTTTGATAAGGTGAGGATTATGGATAAGGCAGGGGAGATGTTATACTTGGAATATATGTTACAAGGTTATGGTTCATGCCTTTGCAAATGAGGCAAGCCAAAAATGATGCACATGTGCGTTGCTTGTACCTTTTCGGATGTTCCCATCAGGCGACTGCCCAAAGTCACCCGTGGAGAGGAGGAAGCAGGCTCGGTCACGGTTGTAGCGCTCCCGACCTCCAGGTGTCACAGGTGACTTCTCCTCAGGTGACAGGGCCTGGTCAATGGTGGGGCAGTCTTCATTGGCTAATGCTGCATTTGCTGCATCACCATTCTGCTTAGAATCTGTAAAAGGGGAGTGGAGAAAAGAAATCAGAGGAAAGTTAGGCAAACATAAAAACCTTAGCATCTGGAAGTCCAGTTTCCCAGAATTCCCTGATCTGAAATTCCATTAACTTAAACTTCCTTGTGAACATCCAGATTGATATTTTCCAAAGCAAAGTATTGTTTACATTCATGGACACTGTGAAGATGGAGTTGTTCTGTTTTCACAAAAGCACAGTTCTTAACATTATCATCTTAAATTTTGTTCAACCATTCATTTCAGCGGAACTCCCACACAAGAAAAAAAAATCATCATATGAATAAAATTCTTCACATGGTTTTACAAGCTAGCACCTCACCTCACAGACATTTGCTGTCAAGAATTGGTACTCAAGTTATTGTACATTAATTATCATCTTAACTGCATTTTTTTAAATCCCAAGCATGATTAAGCACTGAAATGGAGAAATTAGACATCTCTATCAATATGTTTTTGAGTGGAAAGATAATTCCCTATATATGTCAGTGAGAGTGGTTTTCACTCAAGGAACTCTGGGAATTGTAGTTCTTTGATAGGACTGGGCCCCAATAATCAAATGTTTTTTTGCAGATGGCATGACAGTTTTAAAATTAGTGCAGCCAGGTGCCCCAGACCACCAGTGGGGGCTGGGGGGGTAGGGCTTCCAGATCCAGGCTGGGAAACTCCCAGAGATTTGGGGATGGAGCCTGGGGAGGACAAGGGCCTCAGTTGTGCACAGTGCCTTAAAGTCAACACTCCAAAGCCCCAAGAGACAGCAGGCATAGAGGAGCATGTTTTGGCACCCACCCACTGACTAATGTAGATCAAAAACATAAAAATACAACATATGTAGGAGCTTTGAGTTTTCCATCTCCAGAGCTCTGATGGTCTGAAATAAAATTCATTTTGTTTTATATTATGGTGATGATCTCCAGCACACAACACTTTTAAAATAAGGGCTACCCCTTAAAATAAGGCATGTTGTCTTACTCATTACCCGTTTTGACCTCTACGGAGAAAGTTAATAAAGGTCCCTCTGTTTTGAGCAAACATCCCTGTGTATGCTAAAAAAATTCTTTTTTGTGAATGACACCAACCAGCTGATAACTTGAAAGGAGGAAGCTATCCCAGATCAAGTATCACAGTCCATTATATCTTATTTCATGGATATTCCCCCCCTCCCCCCCAAAAATGGGGAAAACACAATCTTTAAAGAAAGAAACTGAGGGCATTTTCTGCAGAAGAGATGGTTTTACCAGTGTCAGAGACATAGAAGGACTAGATGAAGCCCTTCCATGCTATCTTCGTATAACATTAAGTGAAAAAGAAAAATAACAATTTCCAAAAAAAAGTCACAGAATGATGCTTACATGGATGGGAGAAATCATGTCTTACTGATGTCACAGGAGATATCTATTACCTACCTGAGATACTTGCCCAGTCATACACCACTTAACACTTCAATCCATAACCACTGGCACTGGTGAAGGAAGAACTGCTCCCCCCCACCCAAGGACAAAATACTGATCTTTTTTGAATGCTGGCAAAACATACTAACCCCGCAACAGACATACTGCTTTGAACATAGGTGCCTGGAAAGATCCTGTGCAATGAATAATCCACAACTGCTCATTTCTTGCACACCCACCCACATCCACGCAAAAATCCAGTCATCTGGCAATTCTTCCCATGGCATCTTACCCTGCTCCTTAGCAAACAGGATGGATGATTGCTCCGGCTCTTTATGACATTCTATAAATAATTGACACCTGTCACATACACTGGTCTCCCACAATCTTTTCACACTTCCTACCCTCAGGGGGCTCTTTCCACATCGATTTCTTGGTTGAGTAACCCCTGTGTTTCTCCCGCGGAATCCCAATATGTTGCAAAGAAGATCCTAAGAACGAGGTTTGAAAACCATGGCTCTAAGCTCAAACAGACTCCCTTTGCTTCCACTTCCTTTGTCATGTCAATTTGTCTTTTCCATCCCTTCCAAATTACCTACCTACCTGAGGAATTCTTCCTTGAATTCACAGCTGACACCTTTCTTAAGCTCTTGTGCCTGGACCTAAAACAGCAGACTTCGAATAAGGTCTAACTAGGCCTGAATAAAACGATGTTTTTCTCCTCACATTTGAGAGCTTGTTTGTTGAGAGGGTCCAAAGAAGCCACAAGTGGCAAAGTGCTGAGTGGTCCCTAGCTGGGAAGAATCTGAAACCGGTCTGGATGAGGCAAAGTAATCCAGCAGTTGCCATGGCGACAAGGCTGCAGTGGTGTGGATGACAGGCAGGAAGATCTCAGTGTCTGCAAGATCTGAGATTCCATTCGGCAACTGAGTTTTCTTTTGAGTGATCCCAGAAGAGGCAAAAGCTTAACACTGGGAAACCATGATGTGTTCAAGTCTCCTTATTTGGGCTTAAACAGATTATTTATTATTCATACTTCCATATTTGCTAAGAATTTTTTCCCCCTTACACTGAAAGGAAAAAAAGGTGTTGCTGGGGAAACTTAAGTACTCTGGCCTTCCCAGCCAACACATCCACTGCTGCTGAGACTGCTATATGTTGTAGTGGTTAAGTGGCCTCTCAGGCACTGATTGGATAGTGCCCGTGCCATCATGATGACAAGAGACACAATATCCTCTCACCTTGCCTGCACCACTTTTAGGGTTTTTTTAAAAAAAGATTTAGTTGGTTTGCATTTTCCCCCAGGTCTTTTCAAGGTGAGTGCTTTCTCACTGTACCACAAGAATGCTCATGCAGACAGCTAAACTGCAGCCAACACAATAAGCAAAAACAGTGGCCTCCTTGTAGCAAAGCTCAACTGCTTCCAGAATCTTCTCTCCTTTACTTTTTTGGGGCAGGAGTAGATTATGAATGTCTATTTTTTACACCAGAGCACCTAGGGAATAAAAAGGGTTATTCTTTCACAGCAAAACTACTCCTAAGGTTACAAACATACCCACTGGCCCCAATCCTGAGGCTTTCACAGAAGCATGGCACACAGAACAGTGCCAGTCCCAAAATGTTGATACCTAAGCAAAAAAAAAAATCCAATGTCACCTTGGCATACGCTAATTTATACAAGGCAGTTCTTGTTAACTGAAAAGGAAACTGCACAGGGGAACTTTGCAAAGCATTGTACTTTTGCTATGAGTCAGATGTCAGACCTCTTTCCCACTCTGTTATCTCTGATGGAGCCTCAGATCTTTCGTCTGAGGAAGACCCTTTCTGTTACCTTATGGTAGGTCAACACTGATGTAACGTACTCGAAACGGAGACGAGAGTAGGGCAACATAGTTTATTAGGAGCACGTTGCAAGAGAGCGAACACGTGGGCCGGGCCCCGCTTATGTACATACCCGGTTCAGCCTCCTGTACAGGTCAGGCCAATCCTGGCCTGTTAAACTTCCCGCCGTGGATGTGGTAGGCGGGGATTCCGCGCCCCGCGCTAGAGGTGCCTGGGATACCCAGCCGCCTCTGCGCGTGGGCGCGTATTTCAGCCAATACATTACACTCCTCCCCCCCTAGTTAACAAACATAGTCTTTAAGATACGCGGGCGGGCGGCTCTCCCTGGTGGACCGTCTGGGAAGGTCCTGTGGGGGGGGCGCTGCTTCCCTGGCGGGCACGTCCGGGGGTTGTGGTGCCGCCAGAGGCGGCGGATTTGGTTCCTCGGGCCGGTCGGGCTCGGTGGGCCCCTGCACTTCGGGCGGCGGCCCTGCTGTCGTTGGGGGCGCGTCGTCTGGCCGGCCTCTGGTTGGCTCCGCCTCCTCTATGTCCGCTGGGTCCTCGGGCAGCGTCCGGCGGCGTAGCTGGTCGATGTGCCGCCGTAGGACCTGGCCCCCCTCGGTCGATATGTCGTAGTGGCGGGACCCCGCTACTCGTAACACTCTGCCCGCCACCCATTCGGGTCCCCTAGCGTAGTTCCGGGCATAAACTGGGTCGCCTGCGAAGAACCCCCTTGCCGCGTCCCGGACCTCGGGACTTCCGCTGGGGTCAGCGGTCCTGTCGGGGTGTAGTCGGTCCAGCCGTGTTATGAGTTTGCGCCCCATGAGGAGCTCGGCCGGACTGACCCCTGTGGCCGGGTTGGGGGTGACCCGGTTATCGAAAAGGAACGCAGCTAGTCTGTGGTCCCAGTCTCCCTGAACGATGCGGCTTAAGGCTTCCTTGGTTGTGCGGACCATCCGTTCCGCCTGGCCGTTAGTGGCCGGGTGAAAGGGGGCGGAGCGAATGTGTTTAATCAGGTATCTATTGAGGAACCCTTGGAAGTCCGCCGCTGTGAATGCTGTCCCGTTATCCGAGACTATGGTATCCGGAATACCGTGTGTGCACAAGACCCTGCGCAGCGCTTTGATGGCGGCGGCCGTTGAGGTGGACCCTACGGGAATGACCTCCAGCCATTTGGAATAGGCGTCCACAATGATCATGAAGATTTGACCCTGGAATGGCCCCGCAAAATCGATGTGGAGCCTCGACCAGGGCTTCCGGGTGGACTCCCACCGTGTGGCGGGGGCGCTGGGGGGCGCAGGCCTTGACTCCTGACACGTTTGACACCTGCGCACCCACGTCTCAATCTCCCCGTCCATTCCCGGCCACCAGACGTAGCTCCTGGCTAACGCCTTCATTCGGACTATGCCGGGATGGGTCTCGTGTAGGGATTCCAGGACTCGCTTTTGCAGCGGAGGCGGGACCACCACCCTGCTTCCCCATAATAGGCACCCCTTGTGCGCGGCTAGTTCCTCCCTCCTGGTCGTGTATGGTTTGAATTCTTCCCCCATGTTTCCCTCCGGCCAGCCCCTCATCACCCAGTCGAGCACCCTCACCAGTGTTTTGTGTTTCTGTGTTGCCTTGGCGACCTCTGCCGCGTGGAGGGGCTGCTCCGGGAGGCTCTCTATCATCATGACCTGGTGTGCGGGGGCGGGGTCTGGGCCTACTTCTGGGAGCGGCAAGCGGCTGAGCGCGTCCGCGTGGCCCATGGCCTTGCCTGCCCTGTGCACCAGTGTGTACGTGTAGGAGTTGAGGAATTGGTTCCACCTCAACACGCGCTGTGAGAGAATTTGGGGGGTTTGCCGGTCAGGGGCCAACAGGCCTAGGAGAGGCTTGTGGTCGGTGGCAATAGTGAACCTCCGCCCGTACAGATATTCGTGGAACTTGCGGACCCCCGCCACGATTGCCAGTGCCTCTTTGTCTATTTGCGCGTAGTTGCGCTCGGCTGGTGTCAGTGTGCGGGAGTAGTATGCGACCGGTACCTCCCTCCCGTCGGGTAGTTGGTGCCCCAGGACTGCTCCCACCCCGTATGGCGACGCATCGCATGCCAGGATGACGGGGAGGCCCTCGTCAAAATGGTGGAGCACCGCATTAGACACCAACACATCCTTGACTGCCTGAAACGCGGCCGCTTGGCGTTTGCCCCAAACCCAAGGGGCTTTTTTGTCCAGCAGGCGGTGCAGGGGCTCTGCTAGGGCCGCCTTGTGGGGGAGAAATGAATGGTAAAAGTTAAGCACCCCCAAGAAGCTTTGTAGCTCCGCTTTGCAGGTGGGGGCTGGCGCTTGCACAATGGCTCGGGTCTTCTCTTCCGTTGGGTGGATTCCCGCTGCGTCTACGGTGAACCCCAGGAACTCCACCCGTGGGACCCCCAACAGGCATTTCTCCCTCTTGACTTTGAGCCCCGCTGCCTGGAACCGGCGGAGTACCTCTCTTAGGCGGTTGCCGAATTCTTCGGGGTCCGGGGCGGCGACTAGCACGTCATCAAAAAACGGCTGGACTCCCGGGATCCCTTTCAGGAGAGTGTCCATTATACTCTGGAAGATCCCGGGAGCGACGCTAACCCCGAATTGGAGCCTCCTCACCCTGAAGGCCCCCCTGTGTGTCACTATCGTTTGGGCTTCCGCCGTCTTAGCATCTACCGGGAGCTGTTGGTAGGCCTGTGCCAGGTCCAGCTTCCCGAAGATCTTGGACCCCGCTAGGGCAGCCAGAACGTGGCTTACCACCGGCACTGGGTAGGGGTTATCCTGCAGTGCCTTGTTTATCGTACATTTATAGTCTGCACAGATCCGCACCTCCCCGTTTGGCTTGATGGGGGTTACGATGGGGGTCTCCCAGGTGGCATAGTCCACAGGCTCCAGGACTCCCTGGGCTGTGAGGCGGTCTAGTTCGGCCTCTATTTTTGGCTTTAAAGCGAACGGGACCCTCCTCGCCTTGAGCCAAATCGGCCGGACCGTGGGGTCTAGCGGTAGGGAGATGGCCGGCCCTTTGTAGCTCCCTAGAGACCCATCGAACACGTCAGGGAACTCTTGGCATATCTCCCCGAACCCCCTGGGTGTTAGGGTTTGCCCCACCCCTTCCACCCGGATCCCCAAGGGTTTGAACCACGCCAGTCCCAGCAGGGTGGCAAGCTGGCGCTTTACCACCAGGATGTCCAGCGGGCCGTAGAAGGACCCCCGCTCGACTTGCACCCGCGCCCACCCCACGATTTGCACCGGATTCTTCTGAAAGTCCCGGAGTATGAAGTTCGCCGGCCTTATTTGCAGCCGCTGGGGGGGGCACAGCTTCCTCAGGGTTTCCTCCGCTATAATGGAGATGGAGGAACCAGAGTCCACTTCCATTTGGCAGGGGTTCCCCTCGATGAGGACCGCCATTTTGATTTTATCGGGGGTGGAGAGGGGCAAGTTCAGTACCTGCAGGGACGTGGAGTCCGTGGAATGGAACTCCGCCGACTCGTGATGCGTGGTCGGCCTCCGGCGGTTGGGCTTGGCTCGGCAAGCCCTCGCAATGTGGCCCGTTTTTCCGCAGCTCCGGCAGTCCCAGTTCCGGTATCGGCAGTCCCGCCTGTCGTGGGGGTCGCCGCAGCTGGCGCACTTGGTGGCCGGAACCCTCTCCGTCGGTGGGGGTCGTTCGGCCGCTCGGGGGCGTTGGGCGGCTCTGCTGGGTGGCCCGGCTGGGCGGCGCAGCTGGTGGGCTTCTTCCTCCTCTGGGCAGTCGTGGTCCAGCTCCTCGTGGTGGGCGGCTTCTGTCCGGGCCTTGGGGAAGGTCCTGGAGGTCCTCTCGAACGCCACCGCCTCGCTGAAGGCGCTCTGGAGGGTGAGCTCTTCTTTGGCGAAGAGCTTCTGCTGGAGCCTCTCGTCGCGGAGGCCCCACGTGAATCGGTCGGCCAGGGTGTCTTCCAGCTGGGGGAAGTTGCAGTTCCCGGCGATCTTGCGGAGAGCCGCCAGGTAGTCGGCGGCCGATTCCCCCACGGCCTGGTCTCTTCTGTGGAACAGGAACCGACGGGCCACCCGCGAAGGCTGTGGCGAGAAATGGCCGGTGAGGAGCCTGCTGACCTCCTCGTAGGACTTCTCCGTGAGGCGGGCGGGAGCCGAGAGACCCTTGGCGATCTCGAACGTGGCTGGCCCGCAGATGCTCAGGAGAACGTCCCTCTTTGAGCCTGCGTCGGTGACCTTGTTGGCCCTTAGGTAGAACTCGACCCGCTCCGCGTAGGACTCCCAGGCCTCGGGATTGGCGGGGTCGAATGTCTCGATGTAGCCGGTGGTTCCGTTCTGTGTGGCCATGGCGGCGGCGGTCAGGCCTCGTGGTTGCCCTAGATCTCCGTGGTAGCCGCTGAGGCTAAGATCCCACCTTCGTCGCCAGTGTAACGTACTCGAAACGGAGACGAGAGTAGGGCAACATAGTTTATTAGGAGCACGTTGCAAGAGAGCGAACACGCGGGCCGGGCCCCGCTTATGTACATACCCGGTTCAGCCTCCTGTACAGGTCAGGCCAATCCTAGCCTGTTAAACTTCCCGCCGTGGATGTGGTAGGCGGGGATTCCGCGCCCCGCGCTAGAGGTGCCTGGGATACCCAGCCGCCTCTGCGCGTGGGCGCGTATTTCAGCCAATACATTACAACTGATGCAAATTTTTTTTCAGATGGAGACAGAGAAGTTGTTACTACAGGACAGCCAAAGCAGTGAAGTAGCTAGAGTACTGAACTTGGAGCAGGGAAATCTGGGTTCAAGTTCTCACTCATTTATTTATTTATTTTAAAAAACTCAATGGGTGTCCCTGGGCCAGTCCTGTCTGAAGTAGAGCCAGTTTGGTGTAGTGTTTAAGTGTGTGGACCCTTATCTATGAGAACTGGATTTGATTCCCCACTTCTTCATATGCACCTGCTGATGTGACCTTGAGTCAGTCACAAGTTCTCGGAGAGCTGTTCCTCTCAGAGATCTCTCAGCCCCATCTACCTTACAGGGTGGAGGGTCGGGGAAGGGAAAGGAGATTGGAAGTAGCTCTGAGTTTCCTTCAGGTAGTGAAGGGCAAGGTATAAATCCAATCTCCTTTTCTTCCTCCTCCTCTTCTTCTTCCTTTAGTTTTTCAGCTGACCTTACCTCGCAGGGCATTGCGAGGGGGGGAAATGTGGGGGAGGGAGGCAGAACTACATATGTTGCCTTGATCTCCTCAGAGGAAGGGAGGGCTAAAAATGGAGTGGCTACCATGGGGACAGAAAGGCACTGACCAGAAGAACAGGGACTGAGGTGAAAACTGCAAGGTTATTATCATGGTTACATTGACTAAAAGCAAACCTGTAGACTGGGTGATTGTGGGTAGCCCAGCGAGGAAAACTGTTGTCTCTCCAGAGATAATCTAGCCAGTTTCCCTCTTCTCTCTCCTCATTGTTCAGTGCACAACCCAGCTCCTGGCCAATTAGTGGAAAACTTGTTCCTCCACTGCGCTGGCGTTTCTGGCCCAGGACAACCGGAGCTGTTGGACGGCATGACAGGAATTGGCCGCAAGCCCCCAAGGGCCTTCCCTCGCCTCCATCTTGTTGGCTGTTTCCGTGGATTTGCTGAGTGAGGGGGTCATGAAGAATGGGGGGAGTGGATTTCGCATGTGTGCACACAAAGGAGTGGGAGAGGTGATCAGATGCTTGTGCCCTGAGATTCTCTTCACTCTGTGCTATCCAGAGAATAATCCAGCTATGGCTGTCCTGTGCAAACATTCCCCCAACCACACCCCTCTCCCATCTTGCCTGTTCTGCATACCTGTCCCCTACTTCTCCTGTTCTTTAAGGCACAAAACGCCCATTTCTCTTTTCTTGCTGTGAAGTCTTTCCTTCTGTACTCCCAAAGTGTTCAGAAAGACCAGTTCTTAAGGCCCCTTTCCTCCAACCCCACAATTTCTCTCTGAAAGAACCCACAAACACTTGACTCAGAGACCCATCCTCCCATTTCTAGGGAACCCAAGCTTTCTGGCTCTCAGCCTTTGCTGGGGATGAGCATGACTGTATCACTTATGGGATTCCCTGCCAGCAACCCTGTTGTCCTTGCCAGCTCATAGAGGGACCCATCTGCTACTTAAGCCTCAGTGCATCTTTGGTATTTGGGATGCTCTTTCCACATGCAGAAATGGCTGACAGAGATCCCCCCTCCACTGGAAGAGCAGTCAAATTCTTCTTCACCTTGCTCCACTCAGAAGAGGTGGGCAAATGTATGTTGTGGCAAACGCCCTTCAGTCCTCCTGATCCAGTCCCTTTCCCCTCAAACCGCTAGTGGATCAATTCTAAATGTAAATCAAACTCAAATGCTCCAGAGCTTCTAAATCACCATTCCCAGCATCAGTGCCAACCTGGCCTCCTCCTCCTCCTCCTCCTCCTCTCCCCTCTGCCCACATCCCTCCACGGAAGAAACCATTTTCTTAATCAAAAGTAGCTCCAAAACTGCCAAATAGGGCCTTTCAATGTTCGCATATGAGTCATTTTGGAAGGACAAACTTAGTCCACAGCCAAGATGGGCTATCCTAGATATTGATGGCCTGAATGACAACAAAATCAGGTCTTTCCCTGCAGCGGAACAACAGGAAGCTTCTGCACCACATCGGCAGCCACAAACCAAGACAAGAATCTGGGATGAAGAGAGAGGCAGAGGTGAAGCTGGGTGGGAGTCTTTCAGACTTCCTCTTCACAAAGGAAAGGGCTCTCCATCATTCCACTGAAGAACTCATGTGCAATGGCAAAGGGTTTTGAAGCACAATCAGTTCATGCCAATCAGGTCTGTCGGGCCTGGTACTGTCCCAGACAAGCTGACTGCACTACAGAATCCAGTGCCAGCTCCAGGATTATTTTGGGAGGGAGGGAGAAGAATACCCACAGTGGGGCTGCTCAATTTAGAATAAGCCAGATGTGCAATCAAGACTGATCTCACCCTGCCTCCAATTTTTATAGATGCTCCAGGCAAAATGAGAAGTTGCAATCAGGGCCCAAATTTTCCAGGGGTGGAATGTACCTTTCCTGCCACCTCCCTTGCACAGTAGCCTACTGATCTTCATTGCATGGTGCTCTGGTGCGACTGGAGACCCTGAGGAACATAATGAGAAGGAGTATGCAGTGGGCAAGTGTCCATCAATGGAAATGACTACTTAAATCCAGCAGACAGACCTTTTGCTAGGAATGGAAACTCCAACAAATGTCCTTGTGACAGTCTAAAAAGCTCAGTGGTAGGGCACTCAGACTTTAGCAGATTAGTATGTGAATCCTCATGTTGATGAACCAGTTTGGTGTAGTAGTTAAGTGTGCGGACTC
The DNA here is from genome assembly GCF_032191835.1 of Heteronotia binoei. Lineage (NCBI taxonomy): Eukaryota > Metazoa > Chordata > Lepidosauria > Squamata > Gekkonidae > Heteronotia > Heteronotia binoei. The sequence continues at coordinate 29,556,486 of NC_083237.1, forward strand.
TTATCTGGGAGAACCGGGCTTGATTTCCTACTCCTCCAATTGCTGCTGCTGGAATGGCCTTGGGTCAGCCATAGCTATCTCACATAGCTGTCCTTGAAAGAGTAGCTTCTGGGAGGGCTCTCTCAGGCCCACCTACCTCACAGGGTGTCTGTTGTAAGGGAGGAAGATAAAGGAGATTGTGAGCCAGTCTGAGACTCTGAGATTCGGAGTACAGGGTGGGGTATAAATCCAGTATCTTCTTCCCATTTTATAGCTGGAGAACTAAGGGTACTGAGACTTGGCCCTAAGACTGCTCATGAGAGCATAAGAAGAGTCCTGTGGACCATTGGCTGAGCAAGAATCTGAGCCCAAGAATCCCTACCTATGTTACATCACAACATCACTGCCTTCCATACTGAATCACAGTGCAGTGCTTGTGTAGGCAGCAAAGGCATCCAAATGGAACAGGAAGGTTAAGATGGATGGTCATGTTTGCCAATGTTGGGGCCTCCATCTCAGCCAAGCCATGCCTCTTAATACAACCAATCTCCTGCCCGAGATCCATTAAATACATCCTGTGGGCAACTCCTCATTCCCAATGAAAACTTGGACCTTTTCTGTCCAGTGGAGCAAATAACCTTGGCTCCAGTCAGATGCAGCCCCACTATGAGGTAAGGTGAAAAAGCTGCCTCTGGCAGAAGATTTTGGGCACCATTAAGGCTGGCAGATGGGAAACGGGCAGTGCTGATCGACAGGGAGTGATATGCCACAAGAAATCTCCTGCAAATCTTTAGCAGATCATGTTCATGTTAATAGTGGAAAGGAGTCACTGTTCAGTTTCCTCACCTCTAAAAGAGTTTTCAGCCATTCCAGATTCAGAAGAAGACGACTGCAGATTTATACTCCACCCATCTCTCTGAATGAGAGACTCAGAGCGGCTTACAATCTCCTATATCTTCTCCCCCCACAACAGACACCCTGTGAGGTGGATGGGGCTGAGAGGACTCTTACTCCTGCAAGAGCTATGGTAACCCAAGGCCTTCCAGCAGGTGCAGGTGCAGGTGGAGGAGTGGGGAATCAAACCCAGTTCTCCCAGATAAGAGTCCGCACACTTAACCACTACACCAAACTGGCTCTCATTCACATTCACGGGTTTCCCCCATCCTTTCTTCCAAACGCAGTCTGCATTGCTACCATCTATCTCTGATCCACCAGGGATCCTAAAGTTCAGAGCTGGACACGTGGGATTGTAAATCAGTGGATAAGGAGTTAGACATGGAGAGCCAATGTGGTGTAGTGGTCAGAACGTTAGACTACTTGTGTACAGGATTCCTTATCCTGAGAATCTCAGCTTTGTTCTTTTCTTTTTTTTTTTAAAGACAGGATTCTAGCCTTCAAGGCTACAGAGTTAGGTAAGAAAGTTTGATGAAGTCTCGGAATCCAGCAAGGCACTTGAATAGTTTTTCCTGTAGCCAGCAGATGGGGTTTCAGTAGTCTTGCACCACTCTTTGCTCTTCCCCATAAGTAGAATAAGGAACATAATATATTATGCAAAATTAATAAGCAAGAGTCTACAGGTTATGCTTTTTCCTGATGCAGAAATATGGATTTTCCCCCCAGTACAAACTAAACACATTCCTACTCTTACCGGTCAATAAATAATATGAAAGTTTCATCCTCTTGACGGAACTCAGTTCTGTTGCTTATCATTAATATAGATCTTTTAATTTGCTAAGCACTTTATAGTATTGACTGTGTTTTGCTTGCATGACAATGTTATGGGGCAGGACTATTTTGTTCCCGTTTTACAGGTGGGGAACTGAGGCATAATCACCAGCTGGAGGGAAAACTAACTACAAGTCCTCACTCTTCTATGGAAGCTTGTTGGATCTTGAGCTGTCACTCTCTCTCTACTTCACAGGATTGTCATTGTGAGGATAAAGCAGAGGAGGGGACAGAGACATAGTTAAGTCATTTAGTATCCCCATTGGGGAGAAAAGCTGTTTATAAACAAACAAATCTGGACCCACTGGATTTGTGCCTTGGTTTTTCTGCCCCCAGCTGGGTATTATGCCTCAGTTCCCCATCTGTAAAATGGAAATAAACTTGTCCTACCCCATAAAATTATCGTGCAGGCTTAGCACAGTCAACACTATAAAGTGCTTTGAAAATTAAAAGATTTATAAATGATAAGTAGCACAACTGGGTTCTGTGAAGAAGATGAGACTTTCATATTATTTACTGACTGGTAAGAGTTGGATTGTATTTTATCTGTACTGGGGAGTGGAATCTGTATTTCTGCATCAGGAAAAAAAAACAATCTGCAGACTCTTATTCATTTCACATAATATATTCTGTTCCTCGTTCTAATTATGGGGAAGAGCAATGAGCGATGTGGACTACTGAAATCCCATCTGCTGGCTACAGGAAATCCTGTTCAAGCTCTTCACTGGATTCTCAGACTTCATTAGGCTTCCCTACGTATCTCTGTAGAGGAGCCCAGTGGCGCAGCATGGTAAGCTGTAGTACTGCAGTCCAAGCTCTGCTCACAACCTGAGTTCGATCCTGGCAGAAGCTGCAAACCACTCCATAAAAAGTCTGCAGTGAAAATGTCATGATGTGATGTCACCCCAGAGTCAGAAATGACTGGTGCTTGCACAAGGGACTACCATCACTTTTTCTTGCATATTTCTGTAGCCTTGAGAGCTAGAATCTTGTCTTATTAAAAAAGCAGAGGTTCTTAGGATGAGGAATCCTGTACACACACAACTTGCAAGCATACATGCACATACACAGCATTAGTGACTTGCAATCACTACAGGCACAATGGTTGGTAGCCTTACGTGTGAACAGACTCAATGGGTAATTCCACACTGTGGGTTGGACTAAACTGGTGATTTCCACTGACTACCCTTTCCTACTGCAGATCCTCCTGATGTCATTCCTCCAGGTCCCCTATCCTCCAGGAGCAGCACTGCATAGAGATCAGTGGGCTAGAGGGGGAGGGGGAGACAGGAAAGTTGCATTCTGTTGACAGAAAACTCAGTCTGAATCCACTTTGTATTTCAGAGGATAAGGAAGTTCTTTCACATATGGTCCTTTCACAAGTGCAAGTCTTCACTTCATGGTGGTAGTCACCAAGTAAGGAAGACAAATATGTGCAAACCAGTCCATGAAAACTCAGGAAAATAATCCAGCCTGTTCGGTTTGGAGGGAGCACGGACCACCCATATTCCCCCCAGGAAATACAGAAACAGGACAAGGAGCAGTATCCAGGAACCTCTGAACCAGCCTCAGTCCAAATCAGAAAAAGAACCTGACTCCCCAAATATAAGCCATTTTTCTAGGAGCATTTACTCATGTGGGCACACATGCAGCCAGTGCTATGCCTATTCCACTGGCTGCTGATTGGGTACTGAATCTGCTTCAAGGTGTTGGTATTGACCTTCAAAGCCCTGTGTAGCAAGGAACTGACATATCTGAGAGACCGTCTTTCCCCATATGTGCCCCAAAGAGTTTTATGCTTGGCAGACCAGCATCTGCTGGATGTCCCTGGCCCAAAGGATGTCCACTTAGCCTCAACCAGGGCCCTGCAGGGTCTATGACAGTTCCACACCGCCTGTAAAATGGAGCTGTTCCACCAGGCTTTTGGATGAGGTGGATTTATTCCATCTATTTGGCCTCCCTTGCTGCAGGTTTCCATTTGATGCTGTCCATCTGAGAAGATTCTATAGCAGGGGTGGCCAAACTTGCTTAATACAAGAGCCACATAGAATAAACATCAAATGCAGGTAGGAAGAAGGAAGGAAGGAAGGAAGGAAGGAAGGAAGGAAGGAAGGAAGGAAGGAAGGAAGGAAGGAAGGAAGGAAGGAAGGAAGGAAGGTAGATAGATAGATAGATAGATAGATAGATAGATAGATAGATAGATAGATAGATAGATAGATAGATAGATAGATAGATAGATAGATAGATAGATAGATGATAGATAGATAGATAGATAGATAGATAGATGGGGGAGAGGTAAAATGAAAGCAACTGTAAATGCATTCTCCAAGTTGCTGTCTGGCTTTACCAGTGATTTAAAGAAACAAATGCCTTTTCCAAGCTGGCTGACAGGGGGGGGGGTGTTCTTTGAGAGTCAAGCAATATGTGTGAAAGAGCCACATGTGGCTCATGAGCTATAGTTTGGCCACTCATGCTCTACAGTTTGGTTTATGGCCTAGAGGTTTTTAATTTACAGTGCCATCTGCTCTTGATTTAGAATATCTTGTTTTTAACTGTTTTATTTATTTATGTGTTATATTTGTTTAACTGCTATTGTTGGAGCTGCTGTTGTAATCCACCTTAAACCCACTTGCAGGGATGGTGGAATATAAATTTGAAGAAATAAATTAAATATTTTTAATTAAAGTTTTTCTTACATTAAACATTTTCAGATGTGGCAGGTATAACTCAGAGGAAGGGTTTTTCCAGGATTTTAACTGAATCAGAACAGTGGCTTTCCAACTGCCTTCCAGAGATTTTCCCAGAAGTCACTGGTGGCTTATCCCTACTTCTGAATGAGAAAATGGTGGTAGAGTTTTTTTGACATGCAGAGCCAGAAATATAGAGCTGGAAGTCACTAGTGCTGCCTCTATTGTAAATTCACTAGGCAAAACTTGGGACGTCACTCCCTCTTAGCATCAACCCTCATCTATAATATGGTGGAACCAGGTGGGCAGCCATATTGGTCTGAAGCAACAGAACAAAGTTAGAGTCCAATAACACCTTTTAAAACCAACAAAGTTTTATTCAGGGTGTGGGCTTTTTTTTCCAGTATGAGCTTTTGAGAGTCAAAGTTTCCTTTGTCAGATAAAAGGGTTGCCACAAAGAGCAAAATGACAGCATTTTTGTGAAATGCTTCTAAATGTTCAAAGTGTTGTGATAATGGACAAGCTTCCTGAAAGATAACTGGTCCACCATAATCTCCCTTGGCAATGTACAGAGGAAGAAACCTTAAAAGAGAGGTATGGGAAGCATTCTAGAATGCTCCTCTAAGATGAGGCCAAACAAAAAGGCCAACACTCCAAGTGAACAAGTGTGTCTTCTAGAAAGCGCCCTGCTACACTGAATACTGAGTTTCTTGGCAGATGAGTCAAAGAGGAAAGAAGTCCCTACCCTCAGATTAGGAGGCCTACAAACTGAGTTCTTGGCCATCCCCCTTCCCCACCAGCATCCCCCTTACCTGCCCTGTTGATCTCGATGATCTCCTCTTGAGCAAGGGGGCATGAGTCACCCTGGTTGCTGCGGTGCGGAGACTGCATGCCTGGTTTGCAGTAGTTGGGCGACCCAGGCTGGGGGGCTCGTGGGATGTGCTTGTTTTTTTTCTTTGGTAGTTTCTGCTTGGCCATGGCCAGCGAATAATACATGCCAAAGTTGTTGACAATGACTGGCACAGGCATGGCAATGGTCAATACGCCAGCCAAGGCGCACAGGGCACCCACCAACATGCCTGACCAAGTCTCCGGGTACATGTCACCATAGCCCAAAGTCGTCATAGTCACCACTGCCCACCAGAACCCAATGGGGATGTTTTTGAAGACGGTATGCTTGCTGCCTGTGATGTCAGCCGGGTCGGCCCCAATCCTTTCAGCGTAGTAGATCATGGTGGCAAAGATCAAGACCCCCAGGGCCAAGAAGATGATGAGGAGCAAGAACTCATTGGTGCTGGCCCTCAACGTGTGGCCGAGGACTCTCAGTCCTACAAAATGCCTTGTCAGCTTGAAGATCCTCAGGATCCGAACAAACCTGACCACCCTCAGGAAGCCCAGCACGTCCTTGGCAGCTTTGGATGAGAGGCCGCTGAGGCCTACCTCCAGATAGAAAGGTAGGATGGCCACAAAATCGATAATGTTGAGGGTGCTCTTTATGAACTCCATCTTATCCGGGCAAAAGATGACACGCATGAGGAACTCAAAGGTGAACCAAATGACACACATTCCTTCCACATAGGTGAGGAAAGGTGCCGTCTCCATCTCTAAGTCCACCTTCATGCTGGTCCCATTCTCTGACTGGATGATCTCTGTCTTGTTGATGATGCGGTTGAAGGTCTCATGGGTCTCCAGGCAGAAGGTGGTGATGGAGATGAGGATGAAGAAGAGGGAGGCAAAGGCCACATACTAGAGACAGGGATCAGGGGGAGGGTCAGGCACAGAACAGAGAGGAAACAGAAAAAAACAGCAATAGGAAAGAGGGTGTGTGATAGGAAAAGACAGAAAAGAAAACTGTTAGTGTTCACTTGGCTGGTGCAGGATAGCAGCAGAGAGGCTGGTTTCTGAATCAGAAATTCCTTGGTCTGATGATCTCCCTTGATGGTCATAGGCATGCCACTTTCCTTCAGCCCCTCCCCCCATTAGCAGTCAGACCCCACCTATCACTGAGAGGCAGTTTATAGCTAAAAAGGCAACAGTAGTCCCCTGTGCAAGCACCAGTCATTTCCGACTCTGGGGTGACGTCACGTCATGACGTTTTCACGGCAGACTTTTTTACGGGGTGGTTTGCCATTGCCTTCCCCAGTCATCTACACTTTCCCCCCAGCAAGCTGGGTACTCATTTTACCGACCTCGGAAGGATGAGACAACCTTGAGCCGGCTACCTGAATCCAGCTTCCACCGGAATCAAACTCAGGTCATGAGCAGAGAGTTTGGACTGCAGTACTGCAGCTTTACCACTCTGCACCACGAGGCTAGAAAACCCATAAACACTCTTCACTCTTTCTCTGTATTGGACATATAGTTTAGAAGTGTGAATCAGAGTGGCTGGCCAGCTAATGACCTCCTCCCCAGCCTAGAGAGATGCATAATTTAGGGCAAAGGGTTTCCTAAGAACATCTGCCCTCACCTTGGACTAATCTCATCAAGCCCCAGCCTCTATTCCCCTCACCCATTTAGAAGATGATGATATTGGATTTATACCCCGCCCTTCACTCTGAATCTCAGAGTCTCAGAGCAGTTTACAATCTCCTCTACCTTCCTCCCCCACAACAGATACCTTGTCAGGTAGGTGGGGCTGAAAGAGCTCTCCCAGAAGCTCACCTTTCAAGGACAGCTCTACAAGAGCTATGGCTGACCCAAGACCATTCCAGCAGCTGCAAGTGGAGGAATGGGGAATCAAACCCAGTTCTCCCAAATAAGATTCTGCGCACTTAATCACTACACCAAACTGGCTCTCTTTACCCTAATTTACCCTAATCAAGCAACACTTAACACTATTAACAAAACCCGGTAGCTTTTCCTATCCGGTATTTGTAGGGCCATCAAGCACCATTAGCACCTATAGTTCACCACAGGTAAATCCATCAAGGTTTTCCCATCAAGTTATTTTTTGAGGGCCAAACTGCCCCAGAGAGCATTTCCCCCTATAATTGTAGTACTCTGTGCCATAGCAATGTGCATGTTCCTGGCACCATACCTCATACCACCACTTGTGCGTAGGCCTTCTCTCCTTTTCTCCATGAAATGCTGGTTGTTTCACTGCTGCTTCCATGGGTCTCGTTCTTTGACATTGGTAACCATAGCCTTCCCCAAAATTGCTTTCTCCTATCTCCTCCCTGATTTTCTCTTGGCTAGCTTGTGTGCTTTCTGTACATTTGTATGTATGTGTTTTGCCCTTTTATTCCTATTTCAATAAAACCCTTTCCAGTTGAACATTTGACAGGTTTATTTCGAGAGCTCTCTAAGGGAAAGACCCCTTTATACACAGGTGGAGAATCCCAGTTTCTCCCTCTTGCTGTCTCCTTAAAACTAATTATTCCATTAAACAGAAAGCTGCTACCATCAGCAATACTAGAATAATTATAACTTTTAATTAGCTCAATAATTATACTCTGCTTTTCTCCCCATGGGGGACCCTACATCATTTTCTTCTCCCTTCTACCCTCACAACAACAACCCTGCAAGGTAGGTTAGGTTGAGAAACAGTGACTGACCCCAGGTCAACCAGAAAGCTGCCATGGAAGAGTGGAGATTCGAAGCTGGCTCTCCCAGATCCTAGTCAAACACTCTAACCATTATACCATGCTGGCTCCCAACTTTGCTCATAGGACTGTTGTATGGATTTCAACAAGATAATGTATGTGAAACGCTTTGAATACATGAAAGAACTACAAAAGTATCATCATCATCTTCCATTCATTCTGCCAGAAATAGAGACATGTCTTCTACAGGGTAACATATCCAAATTCAAGCACCGATTCCCACTACTTTCCCTCGTTTTTTATTCTTCTCCTCCCCATTCCAGCAACCCATGTGCAAAGCTAAGGCCAGAACTACACATTTAACAAAATGAGGTGGTAGAGTCCTGAGATACAGAATGGACAGTACAACTTCAGACAGTAGATGGAGGAACTCCATTTTTGAATGCTGCGCTCAGATTTAAATAAAGCCTGCAAGCAGAAAACTTATGCACTATTGACTAGAGAAAAGGGTAGGCTTGAATCCCTCTGATATAGTTTTTTTTCTTGCATAGATTTGTTTTCAAATGTGAGGAACTGACGCATTCAGAACTGATATCCCTCCACCAGCCAATTCTATCACCTCAGGACTATCTCCCATCTTGGAGGCAGGTGGGAGAAGGAAAGGTCAGAAATGAGGAACCAAAAACTTTAGTAATGATTCATTATTTCTTCAGAATCAGGTTTCTCAGGGTGTAACATCTGCTTTCCTAAGCTCAAATGGATGACTAACAGAGACTGTTTGCAAGGAACTGGGGGGAGGGTCCATTGGCTACTTGGCATAGAAGAACCCGCTTAACACAGGTAGGGGAGTGAAGCCACAGTTGGTCAGACCAAGACAGGGTTCACAGAGAACGTTCCAGAATCCACAGAGGAATCTGTGTGCAAAACATGGCCAGGTTATGGGTGTAGACAATCAAGATGGCGGAACTTCTTCACCAGCCAACCTTGTGAACTTTAGGTTAACAGCGGGTTATAAAGGCCTATGTAAATAAAGTTGTATATTAATGAGTCTGAGACTTTCCACTCTAGCCATGGCCCAATGCATTCCCTCACATGCACTCTCTTGCTAATACATACATGCACCTAGGCCACTTCATACTATACATGCTACCATGTATATGTCTATATGTTTCACTGAGGCCCACTATTCAAAGCATATAGAAGCTTGCCCTTCTCTAGGGACATTTCCTTTTAGAAAACTCTAAAAAAGGCTTGCTGCAGGAGATTGTTCCCTAACAGCCAGCTCCTGGATCTTAAACAATCAACAATGATTGTGTGAACAATGAAGTGGACCAAGGGATACTATTTATTTTACAAATTATTTTACTGATTTACAGTCCCACTTAAAATTGTTATAGGCGTGTTGAGATTGCTGTACAGAGGGATTCAAATTCCCTACCATCTCCAGCCAAATCTGCTATAGTGTAATACCATATAAAGGTGTGGATTTAGGAATGGAAACCTCATCTATCTGTCAGTCCAGTACATTTTTATCCAGCTCTTCGTCCAAAGAGTTCAGTAAATGGCTCTCCTTTGCCTATCTTGAAGAAGAAAAAGAAGAGGAGGATATTTTTCTTATACCCTGCCCTTCACTACCTGAAGGAGTCTCAGAGCGACATACAATCTCCTTTCCCCTTCCCTCCCCACAACAGACACCCTGTGAGTTAGGTGGGGCTGAGAGAGCTCTGAAAGAAACTGCTCTTGAGAGAATGCTCTGAGAGAACATGTGGCTGACCCAAGGTTACATCAGCAGGTGCATGTGGAGGAGTGGGGAATCAAACCTGGTTTTCCCAGATAAGAGTCTGCACACTTAACCACTACACCAAACTGGCTCTGACATGCAAGTTAGGATGAAAGACTGTGACTGGCCCAAGGTCACCCAGTGAGTTTCATAGGGACGAATTCAGATCTCCCAGATCCCCATCCACATTGAAAACAGACTCACAGTGCTTTCATTGGGGAACAGCAGGGGGAGAAAAGTGGTCCCCTTCCTGCTTGCAATCCATGAACTATAGTGTAATGGGGCAACTGTCGCCTAGTCCTGCAGTATTTGAAACAGGCCTTAGAGCCTCCAGGGGCTCAATCCCAATTTTCAGCAGGCTCTATCTGCACTTGCCCTGACCTGGATGACCCAGGCTAGCTGAGTCTCATCACATCGCAGAAGCTAAGTAGGGTCAGCCATGGTTCATATTTGGGTGGGAGTGGGGTTGAAATTCTAGCAGGAGCTCCTTTGCATATTAGGCCACACATCCCTGATGTAGCCAATTCTCCAAAAGCTTACAAGGCTCTTTTTTGTAAGCTCTTGGAGGATTGGCTACATCAGGGGTGTGTGACCTAATATGCAAAATTCCAGCTAGAATTTCACCCCTGACCTCCAAGGAAGTCTAGGATCTCCACACAGAGGCAAGCAATGGCAAATCACCTCTGAATGTCTCTTGCCTTGGGCGGGGAGGGGGGGGGAGACCCAATTGGGTTGACTGTGTCTTGACAACACTTTCTACCACCCCACAATTTCCTACTGTAATTTTGCTGAGAGAGGGGAAGAAAAGAGTTTGCTGCTCACTACCTTCCTCACCCCCTCCTGGACCAAAGCACTTCAAACTTCTATGGGGCAACAGAATTATAATGCTTTTGTTGGAATTAGGCGAACCCCTGGGTTGGGGCTTGCAACCCCCAGAGTTCAGACCAATCAGTTTTGTAAACCTATGGGACAATAGCTTGTTCTGGGAAAGGGTGGGGGGAAGAGGAGGAGCTTGTCCCTCCCATCCCAATAACAGCACTACAGGCCGGGCTTTTTTGTAGCAGGAACTCCTTTGCATATTAGGCCACACCCCCTGATGTAGCCAATCCTCCTAGAGCTTACAAGGCTCTTAGTACAGGGCCTACTGTAAGCTCCAGGAGGATTGGCCACATCAGGGGTGTGTGGTCTAATATGCAAAGCACATTCGGCCGGTGCTGAAAGAGCTGCACTGACTACCTATTGTGTTCTGAGTCCATTTCAAGGTGTTGGTACTGACCTTTAAAGCCCTCTTGGTCAGGAGTCTGTTTATCTGCGGGACCACCTTTCCCCACATGTTCCCCGGAGAGCACTGCGTTCAGGGACAAAAAATCTATTGTCCATCCCTGGACCAAAGGAGGCTAGGTTGCAGCTGATGCGAGCTAGGGCCTTCTCGGTGGCAGCACCAGAATTGTGGAATGCTCTCCCAGAGGCCATAAGGGCCCTGTGGGATCTCTCTACATTCCGCAGGGTCTGTAAGACTGAACTGTTTCGACAGGCCTTTGAGATCTAACGGGGAGAGAGCTGCCACCCTACATCATTATAGAGCACTATATGATCACCACTTATATTATATTGTAGAGATACAGCACCATGCAATGAAATGTTTTAAATAATTTTAAATTGTAATTTTTATTGGTTTTAATCTGTAAAAATGAATGTTGTTAGCCGCCCTGAGTTCGCTTGCAGAGAGGGCGGGATAGAAAAAGAAAGAAAGAAAGAAAGAAAGAAAGAAAGAAAGAAAGAAAGAAAGAAAGAAAGAAAGAAAGAAAGAAAGAAAGAAAGAAAGAAAGAAAGAAAGAAAGAAAGAAAGAAAGAAAGAAAGAGGTTCCTGCTACAAAAAAAGCCCTGGGACTTGTTCCATCCCTAATGATTCACAGTAAAGACACCCTGCATGCCCACTACTGTTAGAGAGGGAGGATTTTCTCTCTCCTTTAGGGAGGACGCAGAATCTGATTTTTTTTTTCATACCTCCCTAAAGGGAAGGGGGGAAAATCCCCTCAAACAAACAAGACATTTTTCCGCATTCTTGGAAGTGTCCCCAATATGTAGAAACCTCCTTCCTTCCCACAGCTGACCCCACTGTGCTTCTTACATGATTAACACAAGGAGGGACATTTTACCATTAGAACAAGTACGCTGAGAGGGCTTGAAAGGAACTTGAGGGAGAGCAGTTTGGAAATTCCCTTCTCCCCCTCCCACCAAGACCTCTCCCATCAGCAGCAGTCAAATCCCACCCCTGCCCCCCACTCTCCCCTCCTGTCAACAGTCCATCCTCCTGCAGCGCATTTATTTCTCATCAGGCCCTTTCTAGATTTCCTTTTCTGTTGGTTAATTTTCAAAGGTGTATCTTTTTCTGTATACCTGAGGGGCTTCTGAGCACGCAGAGACCCCCTACCTTGTCCAAAGGGGACCTGGTTTTCCTGGTCCCCTGAACAGCAGAGGGGCTGGCCATTTTAGAATTAGATAAAGTAAGCTTCCTGCCTTTCTTTCCCCAATTTTAATCAGAAAACTTTTTTGGGGGGGGGGAGAAATGTACCCCTCCCCACTTTATTCCCCTTTCTACTTTCATCCCTGCCGTTTTGCACCACACAAATTTCTTAGCAATCCTGATATGTGTATTTGATTAAAGAATAAAAAGTGCTAGCAGGGCTTCCCCCGCCTCTCGCCTCATGGCTGCCTGTTCGGCAGGATGGTCAGCATCTCAAAGCCCTCTGCTACACTCTTTTGTTCATTTCAGCTCCTTGATAAAACCCATGCGGAAAAGCAATGACGCAAATGGTCATGTGCACACTGAACAAAATTCTCTGTTCGCTCGTATTCCTCACTGGAAACACACATGCACTCACAAACACACACAAATCATTCAGGGAGTGCTGGAAAGGCACAACATATATGCAATTTCCAGGTTGTATAAAAAATAAATTCTCAGAAGCAGATTCTCTCTATGCAACATACATGCAGTTCGCCAGTCATGCAGCCGTGTACACTCTGCAGTGCAACAGTTGTGTGCGCAACCTCTCCTGTTTTCTTCTAAATACTGCATCACACATCTTGTATTGACTGATGCGTATGACTAAATCTGCTTCCACATTTGCACCCAACATGCTTTCCCATGTAGTATACATACACCTCCCTAATCACCTTCTGAAAACCTTATGAGTATATTTAAGTGTACACATGTGCTCATACTTACACACACACACACACACACACATATATACACACTATCATCATTGTTCTCTCTCATGTACAAGCTAATTTGTACACCTATAACATTTTTACAAGGAGTTCAGGGCAATGTATATGGTCCTTTTGCCCTCACAACAACCCTGTGAGGAAGGTTCAACTGAGAGGGAGTGATTGGCCTAAGGTCACCCAGATTGCTTCATGACTGGGTGGGGATTTGAGGCTTGACACACACTCCCCCAATTATTTAGCTTCGGCTCTCAACTAGGGCCAGGGCCTTTTCTGTCCTGGCCCCTACCTGGTGGAACCAGCTCCCATTGGAGATCCAGGCCCCGCAGAGCCTGTTGCAATTCCGCAGGGCCTGTAAAACAGAGCTGTTCCGCCAGGCCTTTAGTTGAGATGGCAGCCATCATTAAACATCAACATGGCCTCCCTGCCACATGCAGGCCCACTTGTGAATTCCGGTTGTTTTAGCTAGTTGTTTATAATTATGCAATTCTTTTATTGATGTGACCTGCCCTGAGCCCATTCTCGGGAAGGGCGGGATAGAAATGTGAAATAATAAATAAATAAATCCTATATGCAGTTACACAACCCCAATCAAGTCCCTGAGCACAGAATAACTCCCAATCAGATATCCCTCCCACTATATTTAAATCTAGGGTCGTCAGACCACCACCACCCCCAGTCGGCAGCGGTTCCCCTGATTTCAGGGGCTCCAATCCACCCCAAACGCTGTCAATGCGATGGTGTCACACGGAAGTGACGTCATCATGCTGGGCACATGTGCTGGTGATCTAGCCTTTGGGCCAAAAATTCAAAACGCGAGAGCACTGCCACACAATGTGCCCAGCATGATGATGTCATTTCTGTGTGACATCATCGTATCGACAATGTCACGCGCCAACAACATAGTGCACAGTGACATCACCCCACTTTCTCCACTCTTGGAAGGCTCCTTCCCACCTTGCCGCCCAGGTAAGTAGACCTGGCAACTCTTTTTAAATCTCACCCCAAATGTGCAAAGTCATGGAGCACTGTGCTTACACATATGTCTATAACTGTGCATGCATTCGCTGCAAATGTGTATATTCTACCCACCAGGCAAGCTTTTTAACTTTTATTTATTAAAAAATTATATCCCACCTTTCCTTGTGATTCAATAACAGTTTAAAAACATTTTCAGTCAAAACCCAAAATAAAATAGCAACCCCCAAATCTCTTCCCTCCTCCCTCTTCCTTGAGAGGCCTGCCATTCAAACTTCAAAAGCCCCAGCCTTGCAGGATTCAGAGTGAAAAATAACCCACTGGTTCATGAGCTGCTTTTCAGTGTAATTTAAGCAGGTTTAATTATGCCCTGCATTGCATTCACGCTCTGCAAGTGTGCCCATTGAAACACAAATACACACAACTATCCGCTTCCCTTAACCAAGCACACGTAAACACACTCCAATTTTTGGATGGTACACAAACACACTTTTGCATGTGTACACACATTATCTATATGCTACTTAAATATAGACCATAAAGGTGGATGGATCTGTGTGCGCATGCCATGTGTGTGCCCATGTACATGGGCATATACCTCTTGTTTTAAAAGTGCTGCTGTATAAAGATATGTACCCAGATATGCCTCTATGTGTACCACATACAAATTTCCCAGGTAGCACTGCATGCTCATGCACGCACACACACAAACACACAGAGCCAAGCATTTTTCCAAACATGTATGAATGCAGACACACAATTGGGTGTGCTACCCCAGATGCACATAACTCCAACACGTGTTTACTGCACACACTGGTTGTGCTTTCCCACAATGAAGATAATGCAGCCTTCTACAATGCACACATTTCCCGGTTCATATGAAAGCATATAGACAGACACGCACACACACACTGAGGCATCGACCTAGCGTACGTAGAGCCTACTCCAGTCCCAAGCCCCACTTCAGGACAAGCTGGCTGCTTTCTTTTCCATTCGCTGGATCTCTGCACTGCACAGAATTCCCGTCCCGTCAGCACTTTCTGCACACAAACCCTACAATCTCTTTTGCAGCGCAGTGCGGTGCTCATGATTGGGGGGGGGGGGGGATTGAGGAGAAGAAGGAAGAAGAGGCAAGCCAAAGAACCCAGGGAACATGGGATAAAGCACAGATGGAGGGAGAAGTGACGATTGACTTTATGAAAAAAAAAACATACAGAATATGGGGAATAAATAGCATCATCACAGCTCTTGAGACTGCTTCTATGGACCTCCCCCCCACCTCTGTTCTGGGGAGATCTTTTGAGGTCCCAACAGACAAGACTGTTTGGAGACCATCTAGAATTCCTGACCCATTTTACATCCTTAACTGTCCCCTCCTATAATTTTCCCAGCTCCTGGATATATATATATACATATCAGGAAGCAGGGTTGGTAATCTTGTCCCTTCTCACCCTTTCCTCTCCCTCCCTGCAGTGAAACCCCCTCCCCCGCAATTAATGAGGAAGAGGCTATCTGGGTCCTCCTTCTAACAGCACTGGGAGTCCCAAATCATTTTGGTAGAAATAATGAATTATGCCTCTTGGGGAAGAAAATTGCAAGGAAGGGAACGGAATACATGGAAAAGCAAAGAATATCATTCTTCTATCTTATATTGCTCAGAAGGGATGGGGGGGGGAGCACAGAAATTGAGGCAAGGTCAAATAGAGAATGAACGGAAAAGCCAGAAAGAGCAGACCTTTCCAGCTTCTTGGGCTTGGATGGAACCTCTCTTTTTTCCCTCGTGAACCCCTCAATCCTAGTTTTCTGCTACCAAAGTCTGTGGTGATTCTGGCCTCTTCTTCTCTGCCACCATCTTGTCAGGCCCAACCCCTCCTGCCCCTTGTGGGACTCCAGTGCTAGTGAAGGAATATCCCCTTCTGCTTGAAGTGAGCAAAGGAGCATATTCCAGTAGCAGATGGGGAATTCAGCAGGGGTGAGGAGGAAAGGGGAGGGAAGAAGGAGAGGGTTTGATGGTAGGCCCAAGATCGAGAAAGAGAAAAAGAGGACACATGATTCTGGCCCTCAGAAGAGGCCAGGCTTGGCTGCCACTAATTCCCCAGGATGACCTTAGTTCTTTCCTTTGGTAATTCAACATTTCAATTCTACCAACTGGCGATGGAAAAGAGCCGTCAAGTCACAGCTGACTCATAGCAACCCTGCAGGGTTTTCAAGGCAAGAGACATTCGGAAAAAGTTTGCCGTTGTCTGTCTCTGCACAGCAACCCTGAATTTCCTTGGTGGTCTCTCATTCAAATACTAACGGGAGCTGACCTTGCTTAGTTTCTGAAACCTGACAAGATAAGGCTAGCCTGAGCCATCAAGGTCAGGACATTCTACCAGCTAGCCATTGGCAAACTGCAGCAGAGATATAACAATACGTAGAAGCATTCCTTGGTCACAGCATGCGGTAAATTGACCTCTTCTGGGGGATAAAGAAGAGCCATACCCCATAGGTTACTTTCCTCTCAACTTTCCATTCCTTACTGAGGTTAACGTGGGACTGGGAACCACACTAGGGTGGTGAATCTCAAACAAGGACAAGGGAAACCCAACTTCAAATTCCTACTTTGGCCACAAAGCTCACAAAGTGACCTTGGGCCAGTCTCTCTTTCACAAGGGTGTCATTAAGGAATAAAATGGTCTCATCTCATCCATGTATGCTACCCTAAGCTCCCTGAAGGAAGCATGAGATGGAAGGAAGGAAGGAAGATCATCCCATTCCTGGAGCACTTTGAAAGAAGAGAAGGATATCTCTATGAGCAGTTAATACTACCTGGATAGATTCTATCAAAGGGGACAATGCATAACGTAAGTGTGCAAGGCTGTGAATTAGGCAAAGGGATTTTTGAGTGCAGTGGGAATAAGTCTGATCAGTTTCTAGCAAAGCTGTTGGAAAATGTTTTGGGGGGAGTGAGAATGCAGATAAGAAGAAGGAAGATGATTAGGGAAAACTGAAACTTCAAGTAACATATAAAGATGAGGGGATGGGGAGGCGGTTTAGAGCATCATCCTCAAAGGTGCCTCCTCTTTTCTCTAGAGTAACCAAGGGGACTGCAACAAGCATATCACAAATGGGAAGCAGGTTAGTTGACTTGGACACAGAGAAGCAGCAAGAAGAATAACTGACTTTGGAACGCAAACTTAAGAAATTAGTTGATCTGGAAGTCCAAGAATGGGGTGGGGAGCAGTGTTCCCTCTAAGCTGAGTTAGCGTGAGCTAGCTCACAGATTTTTAGCCTCCAGCTCACAGATTTTTGTCTTGACTCAGGAAGGACAACCTCAGAGCACAATAATTTATGCAGTAGCTAACAACTTTAATACTAGTAGCTCACAAAGTAGAATTTTTGCTCACAAGACTCTGTAGCTTAGAGGGAACATTGGTGGGGAGGAAGCCAAATGCAAAGTGTGAGGTTTGATCAGCCACAAGAAAAGGGTGCTGAATTAATGTGGTGAGATGGGAGGGGGAATGGGTTGGCAGATAGTTTTTAAGCGGGGAAAAAAGAGCAGGGGGAATCACTGTGCATGGGGGCGGATTTGTGGATTAATTCTAGCAGAGCAGGTGATCAATTTCAAGATGGCACAGGAGAGCCAAGATTAATTACAAACCTGGGGGTGGAAGAAGACTGTCAGTGCTCAGCAGGGGAAGGGAGAGACATGGGGCAGAGGCCAGAGGCCAAAGGGGAGAGTTGGGGAAGGGGATTTGACAGGCTACATAAAAACCAGGAGAAGAGCATGAAAATACATTCTCAGTCTCATCTCTGAATCTTAAAACTGGAAGTCTGATTTTCATTCCCAGAAAGGCTAGTAAATCTACCCCCCCCTGCTGCTCCACGCATTATTCTTCATGTTCCATTTCCAAAAGTTGCCACATATACTCCCTTTGATCTTGGCACAAGAAGGGGCCTCAGAGGCAGAGAAGCAGGATTGGACTTGATGAAAAATGCAGTCCCCCCCCCCCACAAACACACTTTGTGTCATCCTGCTCCCCCCTTCAAGAAAGGTACCATCCAATATGGATTAACTCTCACATACCCCCCCATCCTGCCAAATCTTTCTCTTCTTAAACTGTTATGTAATAACAATAAAGATCCCCCAAACACTCATTTCTCTGCATCTCTGTCTCTCTCATTCAGTCACACACATGCATACACACACACTCCCCAACATCAACCACTTTTTATTATTAAAAAAGCCTTTCCAAGCCTGCAGTGAGCTTGTTCAACATTGCCCCTTTTACAACAATAATTAGGCAGAATATTGTGTGTGTCACCCCTTCCCCATTCACCACCTGACACCCTGTGGTAATCCATTAATATTCTTCCTAGTTCTCCTTCTTCCTTTAAAAAAAAATCATGGAATAACCTCTACCAGCAAGGAAGCTTAGAAGCAGGAAGAAAGCTCCCCCCCACCAGCACACACACACTGTGCGTATGTGTATTCTCTCCCTCTGCTATCACTGGATGCAATACTGCAGTTCAGCACCACGGAGAGCAACAGAGAGCGGAAAGTGGGGGGGGGAGTGGATTAAACCGCAATAGCTCAATTTTAGCACCTACGAAACGGGCGTCTTTCTAACAACTGGAAAGTGTGGGCGTCGAATTTGCATTGGGCGGTGATCTATGGGTGGTGGGGGGGTGGTCAGGATAGATGACAGAGCTAGGACTCTTGACTTCTTTGGGAAAGAAGATGGTGAAAAGGAATCTGGTAGTATGGGGAAGGGAATGGGTATCCCATAACTCCTGAGATCTCTGCAAAGGGCATTTGGGAGGTCGTAATGAATATTTGTCTGAATGGAAAGTCATGATTTCTGAGGGGTATGAACAGGAAAGGAGGGGCTGGTGTAACAGAAAGGGGTGAAAGAATGAGTACCTGGTTTCCTGAGATTTCTTTAGGAAGGTCATGGAGGGATAGCGCAGAATATGGAAGGAGATCAAGATTTCTGGGGTTTCTGGCAAAGGAGAGAGTTTGAGTTCAAGGAGGTAGGAATGCAACACTAGAACTTTTGTGTTACAGAAGTGTACTTGGGTTTGAGAGAAGAGGGCTTATACCCCTTAACCTACATACGAGATCTATAAACCATGACTAAATATTACCCTCTCACCATGCCTTATTGAAATACGAAATTATGCCCCTGCTGGTTTAGTGACTGAGAGCTGAGAAAAAGCACATGCCCAGAATTTGTGGGATAAAAGATGGCAACAGAGATTGGTGAGGAAACATACCTAACAAATCAGAATGTCTCGGTCTCTGAGCCCGCTACTGTGAGATCAAGCTCGCAAAAGTTTATGCTACAATAAATCTGCCAGTCATCAGAAGTACCACAGGGCTCTTCTTTTGTTTCTGGGGAAGGGAGCTGGTCTGCTGTTAAGAACTGGGTTCTCTGTGAAAGGGATAGACATTAATTTACTGGAATGGAGATACTGAAGGCAAATGTGTACCTCTGGTGCAGGGGAAAGTGGCAGGTTAAAGAACCAAGTTGTCTGAGTAATAAATGACAGTAGCCATTTCCCTTTTTTTTAGCTCTCTCTTGCCAGCATCTGGAATCTGTTCCCATTCTGCAGTCATTATTCACAGTCGTTAAAATCCCTTTTTTAAAAAAAACCTGCCCCCAAAGCTTTTGAATTCCCTGAAACTTTGACCAGAATTTCTGCGCTAGTTTGTTAATCTTGCTGCAAAATAGGAGAACAGAGAATTAATAGGGAAAGAGAGGAAATGAGAGGATTTTCCATAAAGGATTTCATGGAAATTGTATAGACTTTGCTTTTTTAAAAAACAAAATGCAGTTTTATGCAGAATTTTGGGTATCCTCTCTCTAGCGACTCCTATTGACTACAAAGCTTTCTTCTCATCCACCGTCAAGAGCACAAGAGAAATGTACACTCTAGAGGTTAAGGACTGGAGAGAGAGGCAGAAGATGAATTAACAATAAAATCCCCTTAGCTCAGAAGCTTGGGACTGGCTCTCAATCTGCTGGATGGATGCAAACACTTTGGACGCATCGACTTTCTTCGGTCCAAGGTTCAACTTTAGATAGCTGACTAAACAGAAGGGGGTAGATCAGATTCTCGCTTAGACTTTCTCTGCAAGACTGAGAAGAAGAACCATCCATTTTATATTACACTGAAGTGGTTTCCTAGGTCCCAGTTCTTAATTTGTAGCCCATGGTCTCACATTTGATTCCAAAGCGCAGATGGACCCTCAATGAGGGTCTGCTAAGGAAAGACTGCTAAGGCAAAAGGTTTCCTGTTTATCTTACATATGGGCATTACATGGCCTTATCTATTCCATATAGCTCTTTGGTGGTGGTGGTGGTGGTGGTGGTAAATGCCATCAAATTACAGCTGAAAACCCATAGGCAGTATGGTAGTATGGGGAGGGGGGGTTTCCAAGGTGAGAGAGTTTCAGAGGTGGCTTGCCATTGCCTGTCTCTGTGTCATGACCCTGGACTTCCTTGGTGGTCTCCTATCCAAGCACTAACCACAGTTGACCTTACTTAGCCTCAGTGATCTGATAAGATCAGACTAGCCTGGGACATCCAGGTCAGGGCATATAGTTCTTCACTTTCTGCAGATACATCTGCTTGCCATTAAGGAGGCATTATTTGCTCTCTCCCGCCCCCACCTGCCCCCCTTCTTGTGAATGTATCAGAAAATGGAGATCATATAACTTAAAACTTCATGTATATCATAAACAGATATAAGCTTTTAATGGAAGGGAGGGAGGGAGAGAGAGAGAAAAAAAATAGATATAGATTGATTAGAGGGATCCTTTGGTATCTGATATTTTTCCTAGTAGTGCTCCCTATCCATATGTTGTCAGTAAAATAAAATTCTTATGCCACATTTCAGACACAGAAAAGTGTACAATGTATGAGGCAAATAAGCAGAGCAGGGGGAAATAATGTGAAAGTGTATGATACGGATGCAAGAGGGAAGTGAACCAAGCAGGCGAAAGTGCACTCCGTAAAGTGCACACATTCCTGCTCCCAGCCTCCGATTCATGCGTGTAAGAAATGAATGCACCTGATCTACAAGTACATGTGTACACATACAATAGGTATTTCTACCCAAGTAAATGTTATTGTGCTCAAAACGGACATATACAACTTTTTTCCTTGTTGGAGCAATGTTCCTCCAGAATCAAAGTTCAGACACTGTCCAAATTAAGAGGAAAATGCAAAACTCAGGATGAGAAGGATGATATGAAAGATCTGAAATATGAGATGAAGAGACTCTGTGTGAACATGAACATATGAAGCTGCCTTATACTGAATCAGACATTTGGTCCATCAAAGTCAGTATTGTCTTCTCAGACTGGCAGCGGCTCTCCAGGGTCTCAAGCTGAGGTTTTTCACACCTATTTGCCTGGACCCCTTTTTTGGAGATGCCAGGGATTGAACCTGGGACCTTCTGCTTCCCAAGCAGATGCTCTACCACTGAGCCACCATCCCTCCCCAACGGGGTGTGTGTGTGTGTGAGAGAGAGAGAGAGAAAGGAGGTTTGCATGTGTATGCTTCTCTGCACTGTCTATAAGATCTGTCTATGTACACACTTTACCTCTCTCCAATGCCCAGGGGTTTAGATGCAACTATCAAATGTGCCGGGATACAGATTTCTGTAGCCCTACTCTGACGGTACATCACTATAAAATATGCATGGTAGTGTGTGCAGACCTTAATAGAAAACAGGCAGATGTGTCTTTGTGAACCGGATGGGCATTTTTATAGAGGAGGGCACTGGTCCATCTCTCACTTCCCCGTGCTGTTAATCCATCTCCTGTCCGCCGCCTACTTATTCTTCCCACCTTCCATGCATCCTTTCTTTGGATAGTGGAGGGGGAGGGGGGGAGTGAGCGTTGGATGAGGGCCAAGCAATCTTTTCGCAGCATTTAGTAGATGCTGTCCATGCAGGTAACTCAAAAACTGTGGCAGGAGCAAAAACCTCCCCCCCTCCATCTCAGGAACAGAGAGACCACTGCAGCTCTACAGCAAATCTTCCTTAAATGCACAGACTGGGGCAGGATGGGGGAGGGGGGGTAGAGTCCCAATCATATCAGAGGAGGGTTTCTACTCCCCACTTGCTTCTCTGTTTATAGAATCCCTGAGACGATGCCCGTCTGAATGCAGAACTAGCACACTGTCCTTAGTTCTCTGCTCCCACCCCCCTTTCTCTCCCCCCCTCAACTCCTGTCCTGCCCTCTTCTGCTGTAACTTTTCCTGACTGCATTCCCAGCTGTGTGGGGGAGGAAAGGAGGGGGGCAAAGGCCTTGCACTCTGGAGACCGGCTGCCTGGGGCAAGGGGGGGGGCAGCAGTGTGCGATACGGATTGCAGAAAGCCTGCTTTGCACTGCAAACTCTGGGGCTGGCACACTGCACTGCGGTGCCCCCCTCCCCCCCTTAACCCGCTGTCTCTGCAGTTCTGGAAACAACAAAGCACTAATATTGTCCTAGAAGTAGGGCCAGAGGGGAGAGGGGGTGGGGAGAGAGACACAGACAGAGAGAGGGAGGGAAGAAACTGTGTCCTATAACCCCCCCAGACCCCCACTTCAGAGGTTTTGCAAGAAGAAGTTCTGAACTGCGTGGAGGGTCTTAGCAGCATAGACGAGAAAAGGGGGGGGTGGAGAATGGAGGCGGTTTACGATAGGACCAGCAATGTATGGGAAGGCAGTGGGAGATGAGAACTCTGAGCTGCAGTGTCAGGCTGATGGTTTGAAGTGACATTCTTGGAGAGAAGATCAGCAAGGAATGTGCAAAGGGTGGGGGGTGCAGAACTGCATTGCTGGCAAGGGGAGGGGGAATTCTGTGACTTCTCTGCTTGGGTGAGATCTGTGGCTGTTCCCTATACAGTGGGTCTGGGATCGAATGGGACACGAAAGGAAGAGCAGCGTGCTCGTGTGTCCTAAAACTGCAGTGGAAACGGAAGGTTCCAAAATGCAGGAAGGGCAGAAGTAAGATCTGGGATTTTTTTTATTGGGGGGGGGGGGGCGGCAAAGAATTCAGAGAACAGGGGACCTCACTTTCTGGGACAGCCTCAAACTGTGTTGTCAGCACCCCCTGCTGGAGACCAAGGCAATCTCCCTGACACAGATAAGTGAGTCATAAAGCATGCACATGCGTGCGAGGTCCCTCCCGCTGCTACACACTCGCCGTTCTTTGCATACTCGCCTCCCATGGCTCTCAACTCTCCGTCTCAACTTTCTGCATCCCACCGCTGTTAAGGCTAAAAGCAGCTCAGCACCTGAGCCACTTGTGGGAAGGGCGGGGTATAAATTCTAAATAAATAAAGCCCTTGCACAACTCCCCACCTCCCCACATGCCTCTACCTGCTTCTTTCTCACACTCACTTAATCTCCCCAACCCTGTCCCTTGAATCACTACCTCACTCCACCAAGCACAACCATTGGGTTCCACCTGTGCAACCCAATAGGAAACATCCACATTTCCCATGGTGCTTAATGTTTTGTACAGTTCTGACCATGGGACGCATTCCTGCGCACATAACCCTCGGCATGCTCATGGGCATGGCTCCATCACTCACACTGCTGCACACCTGTCTGCGCTACCCTTCCTCTGCAAGTTGGTCTGCATCATCTCCCTGCTGCTTATTCTCTGCAGAGCATTTCTGATGCTCTTCGCGCATCCTTTCCAGGCTGGCCCACCTGTGCATGAGATACCATTGAAGCAAACCTCCCCCTCCTCCTTTCAAAATTCCCAGTGGATCCCACTTGATCCTGCTTGGCACTCTTATCTATTCTACTGCACCATCTGCCTTCCTCCACATCCATTCATCTTTGCACAGACTCCAGTGCTCACCAGGCCACTGGAAAGGGACTCCTCTGCATGAACCTCTCTCTGTGTGGTGCTCAGTGTTTCACAATAGAAAGACCTTCTTTATCTTCACTGTGTTCCATTGATAGAACACCCTGGACCTTAGCCTCCCTTCATTTTATAACACATCTCTTTTCTCCTCCTCCTCCTTTTCACCCCATCCCCATTGGTGCAGTTGCCAGGAGGTGGTGGGTTCTCCTTCCTTGGAGCTTTTTAGAGGCTAAATGGCCACCTGACAGCAATGAAGATCCTGTGAATTTAGGGGGTGGTATTTGTGAGTTGTGAAAGCAGCGTTACCCCAGAGTCGGAAACGACTGGTGCTTGCAGAGGGGATTTGTGAGTTTCCTACATTGTGCAGGGGGTTGGACTAGATTACCCTGGAGGTCCCTTCAAACTCTATGATTCTCTGAAATGGGGCAAACACATCTCCAGGGGAAGGGGACAAGAATCACAGAAAGGCCTGCTCTGGGACCGAAGCAAGATATCCCCACGTCCACTCTTAAGCTGTTTTTAAAGAGCCATTTTCCCTAGTTCCTTTCTGAAACATACACTTCACTGGAGCCTCAGGTTAGAGAAGCGGTTTCTGCTGAGTTATAGGGCTCCCACTTTGCATGCAGAAAGTCCCAGGTTGAATCCCTGGCGTCTCCAGCTAAGAAAAGGATGTCAGGCAGCAGGTAATGAGAAAGCCCTCCCTGTGCCTGAGACCCTGGACAGCTACTGCCTGACAGCCTGGCTCCAGAGAAAGGACCACTCTGACTTGGTACAAGTCAACATTATAGGAGCCAAAAAAGATCTAGGGGCCATCGTCCCCTATGGAAGCAAAGGTGCAGATCTCTGAGCAAGCTTGCATTGGATCAGATTGCGTGTGTACAACCCTATGCTGATTTACTCAAAAGTAAGCCCTACTGAAGTCATTGTTGATTGCATCCTAGACCCCCAAAATGCATAGGATCAGGCAGCAAGCCACACTATTTTTTTTTGTAACTTTGTCCCTCCTCTGCCTTTTCAGTCTCCTGTTCTTGTCAAATTGTAAGCTCCTCGGGGCAGAGCCTTTTCCAATTTTCCCTCTCTCTTCTTATTTTACAAAAAAACCCCTCCCAATGTTGCATAATTAGTACAGTAATGCTAATGGCAAAGAACCACACAATTCCAGAGGGGTAGCTTGCAACAGCCCAAACACCAGAGAGAGCCTGATGGCGCCTCGAAGGCGAACAAAGCACTGGTGAGCCAGCACCCACAACAGCATTAATCTTCATTGCGAGTTATTATTACCCAGACCCATAATCAGGAGAGTGTCTGATTATGAATTATTATTCACAATGGGCTGCCACTAATAGGACTTTCATTCCCTGCTACTCACTTATTACCCATCAGCAACCACTGTTGGTACCTTTGTCTTAACCATCTCTGTTATTAAGAGCGTGCACTCCAAGGCAGGGTGACTCCAAACCCCAGCAGCTTCGCATAGGATTGCGCCAAGGTCCCCCTCGCTATTAACTTGCTAGCCTGTCCCTATTCCATTAACCGTTCCTGCGCCTTATCCTGTCAAGGATCCACCCGGAGGAGTGATGAATTCTGCCAAGTTCTTATGACTACTTCCACCAATGCGGTGGGCCATCCAAGAGTCTCTGACTGCCTCTCTCCACTGCCACCAGGGCCGGATTAACAAATACGCCAAGTAGACACCAGCCTATGGGCTCCTATGCCTTTAGGGGCCCCGGGCCAGTTTGCCTCTCTCTGCCTCTCCCCTGCAGCTTTGTCAAAGAGGCTTTTGAGAAAGTTCCTGCAGGAGATATTCGGAGATAATTTCCACCCCCCCCCCCCCCCAAGATTTCGACTGTCTAGGGGCCTCCACAGGTTTTAATCCGACACTGACCCCCATCCACCCCCGGCGGCTGCCTGGGCCCGGACTCACCCTGGCCATCTTGGAGGAGTAGGGGTCTTCGAAGAGGGCCCAGACCTTGGGCTGCCAGCCGGCCCACCAGCCCAGCTTGCGGCCGTCCTCCTGCAGGCAGAGGCGCTTGAGGTCGCCGCTGTCCTCATCGTCCTGGCTCTCGGGGGTCTCGAAGCTGTCGAGGGCCTCCTCGGCGTCGCGGTGCTGCCGGTAGTTCATCCAGCAGCAGGCCTCCACGTCGGTCTCGTCGATGCCCCAGAAGGCCAGCTCCTCCTCGAAGAGGGGTCCGCACACGTCGGCCGGGCAGTGGAGCTTGCCGGTGCGGTAGTAGTTGAGGACGTAGGCGAAGACCTGCGGGTGGCGGTCGAAGAAGAACTCGTCGGCTTTGGGGTCGTAGTCGAAGTTGCTGCAGGCGTCGGGCTCGGTGAGCCACGAGAGCCGCGTGCCCGGCAGGGTCTTGAGGGTGCTGCGGTAGGTCTCATGCCTGATCCCCCCAACGTTGATGACTATCTTGTCGTTGTCCTCGTTCCGGCCCATCTCCCCTTTCAAACATGACTTGGACGGCGGCTTGTTCCCAGACTTGCGCCCGCGGAAAGAGGAGACGCACACTGAGCTCAGCATCTGGCGGCGCGGACGGCGCGGGGCTGGCCCGCCCCCGAGGCTGGGGAGGGCGCCCGCCGCTCAAATCAAGCGCCGAGGCGTCATCCCGGCCCCGCCTCCGGCCCCGCCCCCTCCGGGCAGGCAGGCAGGGAGGGGAGGGGAGCGAGGGGGGAGGGGGGCTTCTCTGTCGCGCTCGCTCTTTTTCTTGCTTGCTCGCTAGACGGGGCGGGCGCAGGAGGAGGCAGGCAAGAGTTGGCGCCCAAGAGCCCGCGGTGCAGCAAAGCCCGGCTCTGCAAAGGGGAGACACACAGAGAGAGGGACGGGGAAGGTGAGTGCGGCCAGCTGCCTCCCCCACCGGCTCTCGGGGGTCCCGGACAGCCCAGCCTAGTCTCCGTGGACCCCTCTCCCCCCATCAGACCCCCACACTCCACCTCTCCCCAGCCCCCTCCCCCCCGCCGTGGGTTGGGTGGGGGTCTCCCTCTTTCTAGCTGGGCTCTCCCCCTCGGTGGTCGACTTACACCAGGGATCCATCCCTTTCCTTTTTCGGTGGGACCTGCCAGCCCCCCCTCTTTCTGTTCCCCCCATCACCCAATGCCACTTTTCGCTCTCTCTTTCCCCTCCTGTCTCCATTCATTCTCCTCCATTCCTTCCTTCCTTCTCTGTCTTCATTCCTTTCTTCCTTCTCTCTCTTCCCGCCCCCCATCCTTCTCTTCTCTCCCCCCCCCCGCCTCCATTTTCCCCTTCCTTCCAGCCCCTCGCCCTTCTCCCTCCGTCCTCTCGGCTTCCTGCCCTGCTGCATTCATTGGCTCGGGGCCACTTCCCCTGGGACTCCTTTCCCGCCGGGGGATAACCCGTCCGTCGAACTTTTGGCGGGCCAAACACGTGTCTGGATCATGCAGCCCTGCCGAATGCACCTATCCCTGTATCGTTGGGGCAAAAAAGGAAAGCGACTGGGGAGGGGAGGGGGTTCCGCAGGCTCGAGAAGCTCCCTTTGTGTCACTGGACTCAACCCCCCCCCCCTTCCTGCAATGTCAGTCCTTTGATTTTGGGTCTCCTTCCACCCAAGCTTCAACGGCTCTGTCTTTCTGCCCCATCTGCCTGCGTTCCTTCCCGTTCCGCCCCGCCCCCTTTCATTTTATTTTTCCTTCCACTGCGTGCCTGGCTTCTCCCACACACACACACTGTCCTTCCATTGCCGCTGACTCTCTCCCCATTCATCTCTCTCCCTCTCTTCCTTTCCCTTCCTCCCAGTCCTTCCTCCCCGCCCCCCCCCATACACCACACTTCTGCTCCGCCTGCTGGCTCTGGAGGAATAGCACCCCCAGAGCTTCTCCTGCCCCACCTGCCCTGTGCTGTTTTCTGTATCCCCCAGCCTCCCCCCTGCACCAGCCTCTCCTCCCATTCCTACCCTGGCCTCTAAGACACCTGGCCCTGGGGCTCTCTTTGCCCAGCTACAGTGCTGTAGGCCCTGGGCCCACAGCTCTGGAGTCTCTCAGTTCCCTCCCAAGTAGGCATCTTCTCCCCACACCATCTGCCCCCAACAGACCTTACTACTGCCCCCTTTGTGCCTCTTGGCCCCAGCACTACTTCAGTTCCCTGGTTCAGCTTGTAGGGTTCTGCTAGAGAGGCCTGCTCTTGGTTTCCATCTCTGGTGGGTCACACACACACATACCCACATGCACCCCCCCCCCAAAAAAGCACCCTGTGCTGTCTCTGCAACTGGAGAGTCCCTGTGTTTTCGCCTGCTCCCTCTCATGGCCTTAGCTTTTCTCTGCAACCCTCTCCCCCTGTCTTCAGTGGCTCAGACACTGACATCTCTTCTCTGCCCTTTCCTGCAGCTTTTTATTGGGCTACCCAGGACCCTCTGTCCTGAAGCTCACTCCAGGCCTCCCTGAGCTCCCTTCACTGGCCTACCTGCTAAGATTTCTTAAGTGTGTGTGTGTGTGAATATGCCTCAATATGTGTGATGGAGCTGGCCTAGGCAGTTTGAAAAATCAGGCACAAACCTCTCTCCTTTCTCCTCATCTTTTTTTTTTTTTAGTTTTGAGATAAAGAAGCTGGTGAGGAGAATGGTGGAGAGTGAGAGGAGGCAAGGCTCTCAAGAGTGAAAGAAAATGTGGGAGGGTTTACATAAATAAATTTGGGGAGAAAATAATAGAATCTTCAGCAATTTCTCCTGACCTCACATTGCCTGCAATAACAACAAAAATCAAATTTATATTCTTCTTAGTGTGATTTTTAAAAACAATTTTCTCTATTGGCTTCAGGAATTTTTGAAAATCTTTTTTGCAAATATGACATTTATTCCACTGTTTAACATAGTTGCATGAAAAGGCATTTTCAATCCTTGACATTTGGTTCTTTTAAAGTGTTCCTCAGAAGTAGAGGAGAAAACACCACTTTTACAGTCAGGGAGAGCCACACTGGTAAATGCAATGTGGGAGATCCCTAGCAGGATCTTTTGACTTTGGGATACTTTAAAAAAAGGTGCTGGGGACTCTACATTGGCTCAGAGCAGCAACGTGTCAAGGAGGGGGTGCTTAACCCCATACTGTTTCTCCTGTCTAAATCCTCCCCCAAAATTTGTTACCATCATTGGTGGGGGGGGGGGGGGAGAAGGCAGTATAGGTATAGGCTATCCCATATCTCAGCAGTTTGGCCTAAGTTTCAAAACTGCAGTTTTCATTTTTTTTTTTTTAAATGCAGCTAGATCTTTCTTTTCTTTCTAAGACTCAGAATGTTTTAAATTAATAATCCTGGTTGTAGATGCATGTATGAAAGATGAAATTTACCACAGGAGTGTGTGTTATGCCGGAAAACGTGTATTCTGCATTCAGATGTGTAATATAAGGATTATGTTGGTAGAACTTGTCTGTCTGAGCAGATATGTGTGCTTGAGGACAAATCTATGTGCTGGAGAGTGTGTGTGTGTTGAGACAGCATGGCAGGCTGAG
Organism: Heteronotia binoei; assembly: GCF_032191835.1. Lineage (NCBI taxonomy): Eukaryota > Metazoa > Chordata > Lepidosauria > Squamata > Gekkonidae > Heteronotia > Heteronotia binoei. The sequence goes on from NC_083237.1 coordinate 29,585,722, forward strand.
CTATGTAGACAAGAGTGGATGAGGGGCAAGATGTTGTCTGCTGGCAATGTGTGAAGAAGGCCACATTAGGTTCTGTGATCCTGTGACTCTGTCCATAAGAGATAGCATGAATGTGTGAACAAGCCAGCACAGACCTAACACTTCGAATGGGACTGTCATACCCATCTGATGTCACTTCAGACACAACACCTGTCAATGGAACTTAATCCCAGAGGCTCAGGTGCCGTTCACGAAGTACTAAGAGATCCAGTGTCACTCATGCATGTGTGAAGATTTCCACACATGAGAAGATGAGCTCAAGTGTGTGCATGTGAGAACTAATGTCATGCTGTCACAATATTCGTTCAAAAGCAAGGTTGTGAACATGTAAGAGAAGGCTACAATATCCATCCTCCCTCATGCTTGCTTAGAGTGGGCATTTAGGCAGCATTGCTTGTATATACATACAGACGTATGCTTCTAGACCTTCATGTCTGAGCTTAGATACCAGCAAAAGGACAAACTACACTTTACAGTGCAGACTCATAACTGAATCTGCTGACATGTAATTTAATCTTAACAAGCACCCATGTGTGTGAAAGAGCTGGACCAAGGCCATTTGCATTGGGGAAAGAATCCTTTCCTCCTTGCCTATACACATGTGTGCACATGTGTCAATGGAGTGGTGTCTTTGAGTGAATGCAGGTGCGTTTGGGGACAGGATTTGCCAGGCAAAGTTGCACATGCGCATTTGTGGGGGGAGGACTTTGAACTCAGTATATTTATGTGGGATGATTTTAAAAATATATTAAATATTGATGTGTTTATATTGAAATGTAATGTTCTGAGCACAGAACGGCAGAAAATCAATGCCCGCGTTAGGTCAAATTCTGGAATTTCTCTTACTTATGTATATGCAGAATGATTGGCATAATTGGAAATCAGTTAAGCATATACATTTTTAAAAACAGTTCCTTTTTTAATTAGAATTCCAGCCTTTAAAAAAAAGACATATCCAATGTGATAACGACTCTTCTTTTCAGGGAGAGATGGTCACATCTAAAGTCCTGCCTCCCAGCCTTGAACATTCTTACACAGGTGCTGGAAGGCTAAGTTTATCTCACAATTCCAAATCACAAAATCATTGCATTCTATCAAATGGAAGAACTTCAAACTCTCAGTACCCCACAGTCACGAATAGGATACTCTGCCTCCTTTAAAAGTTTGCTTTTATTATGCTCTTTGCTGCACGGCCGCAAAGCAAGCAAGGGCATTTAGAGGTGTCATTGTGCGTGAGTGCGGGTGAGCAAGGGTGTATGAGATCACGACTGGTGTGTATAAGATCAGGGGGCTGTGTTTGGTGTCTAGTTATCTGCCTAGTAATATTTTCATATATTCCAATATACTAGACCAGTGGTTTTCCCTCTCTGTTCTTCTCCTTCAGTGTTGTGCAGTGTCAGTGGTGTCTCTTTTTCTCCTAGGAATCCTCTCTGTCTATTCCTGCGTCTTCACCTTCCCCCAACTCTGACTATCTGCCTCAGCATGCCAGCACAATAATGGACATTGGAGATCAAGGGGTCACCCACAGACACCCCACAAAGACACATAAATCCCTGCCTATTTGGCATCCCCATGAGCACACATGCATTTGAGCAAACACCTCCTAAGAGCCACCGCTTGTGAACCTACTTCGGGTGCACTAGTTTCTCTCACACACCAGTTGAAATCAAACATGCGCACATACCCGTGAGAGCGACACACTTCCTGAGTAATCATCTCTCGCCCTCAGATGGACCACTCGCCCAAACACAGGCGCAGCAATCTCTCACACTCCTCGGGGTGGATACCTTTGTGTCCATCTTTCTCTCAGATGTACACATCAAGAGTCTGCTCTCCCTTCCTTCCTCCCTTCATCATGTGCACATAAAAAATCATCAGTCACTTGTTCACGCACAGTAAGGCATGAACAACCACTTGCTTCTCTCTCTTGTTCTTTCTCTTTCTCACACACATATACATATAGGAATATCATTGGCCATCACACACAAAACAATCTCTCCCTCTCTCTCCTCCCCCCATTCCTCCTCTCCCCCCAGTTTAGAAGAAGGCAACACACTCATCCATGTTAGCATGCAGCTATCCACCTTTCTAGTGCTGAAATACTTTCCTGCCTCTCTCTCTCTCTCTCTCTCTGCCCAGCCCGGCATTTGACAAAAGGGGGAGGGGGAATATCCATCTCCCCATCCCCTTGACCAATGTCAGACCCCCTCCCTCCCCCCCACACCGCACAGGAAAAAAATACACACACACACACATACACATACACACACACTTACAATACCAACACACAACATAGCCACTAAGGGCCCATACTTACCTACTAAACCAACCCTTTTGGCTTAATAATATTTTTGAGAGAGGGAGAGAAGGAGAGACGGGATGGTCACCCCCACCTCCCAAAAAAAATCAAAGAGGAAAAGGAAGAAGCTCAGAAAGCTCCTCCACCTTCAGGGGGGGGTTGAGAAATCCCTGAAGCAAAAGAATGGAGAGGATGGTGGATGGCTTGTTTGGAGGTGGGGGGAAGGAAAATGCAAGATGTTGACGAATAGAAGTCAGCCTGTCCGTCTGTGTCCCCCCCCACACACACACACCTTGTGTGTCTCTGCTTCCCACCCCCCACCCTAGTCTCCGGATGCAGGCTGCGCCTTCTGGTACTGCAGACCCTGTGATGACATCACTGGCTCTTAAGGTGGAATTTTGGGACATCTCATGTACCGGTTGTTGTTTTTTTTCTGGGTGGGGGGATTCATTCGTAAGAGGACAGTTGCCAAGGTTTGGAGAAGCAACAAATAAATCATGTCACTCTGGAGTTCTAAAAAGTAGCCTCTCGCCCTTTTTTTTGAGGACATCAGAGGTAAATAAGAAGTTATGAGGAGAAGACGTGTATTTGGAGGCACATACCGAACTGTGTGCTGTTATGGTACGTGAACATAGACGTTCACAAAAGACACCCAACCCAGACTCTGTGCAGTGACAGGTGTGGGATGGGGCAGGAAGGAGATCTAAAATGAGGGAAGTCTTAAAGAGAGATCCCCAGCCCCACTTTGAAACTCAGTTAGCCATGGGGAAAGGAGGACAAGAAGGGGGACAGGTAACGGACGGAGGGAGTCACCTTAAAGGAAAGGGGGGCTGGAGGCTGAGGTGAGTTTGAGGGCGGGTGTTCCTGAGTCAGCTCAAGTGGGGGACAGGGATGTCATGGGATTTGACTGCAGAGGGAAAGAGGAGAATTTAGCCCCAATGTGTAAGGATCTCAAGGAGGGTTGAAAGAGGGTTATATTAAGAGGCACTGACACCCTGTGTGTTGTGGTGGGGAAAAGAGCTATCAGAGAAGGTCCAATTCTGGATCTGACCAGGGTAGAACTCTCTCACACTTCAGGCATGTGGCTGGAGAAGGAATCTTTTTCTTGAAGGCTCTGTAGGGGTTTGCTTTGGCTTGTAATCTGAGGGGTCCCCTGGTCTTCCCTCCCAAAGCAGACAGAGTGGCCATGAGAAAATCAAATGAGATCCAGATGGAGGGTCATTTACCCTGTGAGGCAGGATTGGGGGGGAGGAGTACCCCTCAATGGATCCATCCTTCTTTTCCTCTGAGGAAGGCAGGTATGCGACTCTCCCCATCTCACCCACCTCTTTTTTTAAAATCCACACCACAACCTTGTGAGGTAGAACAGGCAGACTGACTGTATCCCAGTGAGTTTCATGACTGAGTAGGGATTTGAATGCAGGTTTTCCCCATCCTAGTCCAATGCTCAGCCCACTGTTATCTCCAGCTACCACACATGTTCTGCATCCACCACTGAAGGCTGCTTCAAAGCAGTCACCCCAGGGACTGAATATACAGAGCAAAGAAACAAGCCAAAGTATCTGACTTAGTATATCAGGGACAATTTACTAGGGTTTACAGGCTTTGCATATGGGAGTCCACATTTTTTGAAGGGGAAGCCACTGGATTAGTGTACTGGATGTCAAGTAGAGAGATCTGCATCCAAATCTTTGTTCAATCATGAAGCTACTAGGTGACTTTGGGCTAGGCACTCTCTCAGCCTAGCTTGCCGTAAAGGATTATTGTGGGGGATAAAACTAGGGGAAACCCTGAGTTTCCTTGACTTCATCTGGGATAAAACAGTAATAATAACATTGTACCCTTCGCTCAGTATGTGAGCAGGCTTGCCTCCGAATCTTAGAAACTGAGGGCCTTCTGTGACCATAAAATTAGGGCTTTATTGCCATTCTTTATCTGTAATGCAAATGTAAAACTGTCACTGGCTGCATGTTTAAATTTAAAACAGTCCACTTTGGCTGGCTTCCTGACCCACATTAACAATGCTCACACATGCGCACAGTGTGAGAAAAGCTCAAAGGCACTTTTAATGTTATGTGTGAAAAAGGCCTAAAAATGGTTTGCCAAAGGACACTTTTGCTCTGTACGAGTCATGATCTTTCCTCACAAAGCGGAACTAGAAGCCAGTTTCAAAGCCCCAGATGCTGTAGCCTTGTATGGACACATGGCTTTTTGAAACCTGAAACATTAATTCTCAGGATTCTGTGGCAGCTGCCAGGTTCTGGTTTAAAGACCCAGTTTTATATTTAGTTTTGCAATCCTGCCCCTGTAGAGTTTGAAATAATAATCATGTATGGTATCGTATGTGGTATATCGAGGATATCCGAAGATTATCTGGCAGCATTAAGTTCAACGCTTTAAGCATTTTGCACTACTAGGTGGCAAGCTAGACTTATTGTGAAGTGCTAAGAGAGCTCTGAGAAAACTGTGATTGACCCAGGGTCATCCAGCTGGATTCGAATGAAGGAGTGCGGAATTGAACGCAGTTCTCCAGAGTCCCCCACTCTTAACGACTATACCATGGTGGCTCTCCTTGTATGCTTTCCTCTGTTTGGTAGCTTAAGATGCAGTTTTCAAATCAGGAATATATTTGGAAGGTTGGGTGAATGGTTCCAAAAAGATAGGCCAGGGATCCCTAAACTGGGACCTGTAGTTGCTATGATACCCTCAAATGCCTTTCCTGGTGCCCACAGAGTGTTTTTTAAAAGTGGGTGGGGCTTTTGGCCAGCAATGCTTTTGGTTGGCCGTTGGGGATTTACTTGGCTGTGCAGATTTTTAAAAACACTGCTTTGGCAGCAGCTGCCACTGCAGCACTAGGACCTTCATTGTGGGGCTGATAGTAAACTGAGGCAGCTATTGGGTGGCTCCTGTGCACCTCCTGTGGCACCCATTTTGTGCCTGCCTGCACCACACTATGTCAGAATTCCAAAGGTGTCCATGGGCTCAAAAAGGTTGGGCACCCATGAACTGAACTGTGTGTTGTCTAACATAATTCTTAAATTGAAGGTCCTTGCTTCGAAACTCAAGGCACAACCCAGGAAAGGTTCTGTCATAATCACAGGGACTTAAATTGCATACAAATGGCATTTCTGTGGAACATGGAGCTTTGTCCTGTGCATGCTTACTTTAGAGTAAGCATGGAGCACACAACTAAGCATCAAATTAGAAGGAACATGCTGAACAGCAACAGACTTGTAAGCCCAAATTAAGCTACTGAATCCATATAAATCAGGGGAGAGGGAGGTTGAACCCTCCATTCCCTGAGCCTCTTGTCCCATATGCACTGTGCTGCAGCTCCAGGTGGGACCTGCAGATCGCCCAGAACTATACGTGATCTCAAGAGTACAGAGATCACTTCCTCTGCAGAAAATGGTTACTTTGAAAGGTGAGCAGTATGTCATTATACTATCCTGAGGTCCCTCCCTTCCCTATGATCCATCCCCCGAAACTTCAGGAATTTACCAACTGATACCAGTGCGCAGGGTAAAGAGCTTGGGAGTACTGGTGGGATTTCCGGTTCTGGCAGAGCGAGGTAGCATCGTCTCCGGATCTCTCCGCAGAGGCATGTTACTCAAAAGGCTTTTGGGGGGGCTTTAGGTCCCAGCGAGGCTCCAGTTAAGGAGTAGGGCTGGCAGAAAGGTCGGGGAAAAGGTGCTGGGGGACCCTGGTCACTCTAGCACTTCTCGTTGTTTACCTTTGCCTCAAAGCCTTCAGCGTCTTTGATGGAAGAGCTCTAGCCAGCGGACAACAGAGAGGAGGGGGAAGGTGAATATTGCTTCTTTTTTGTTTGTTTGTTTGTTTTGATATTGTATACTCTCGAAGAGTGGAAAACAAAGAAATTTAATTTAAACTAAAACTGGGCTAAAAGAACGTCGTCTAGTGAAAAGACGGAAATATTGTAGCAGCTGATTTCCGGTTTCGGGGCGAACGAGGCGGCGGTGGTCCGGCACTTCAGGGCTTCGAGGCTTCTATCGCGGAGTGAGTGGCGCCTGCACCATACCTTGGATGAGCATTAAACTGTGAATGGAAGGTGGGGAAGGAGTTTGGCGTGTGAGTGTGTGAGCTGTCATCTGATGAGAAGCCTCGGCGTTGGATGTAGGAAGTGAAAGAGGGTACGCGGGAAGTAGCGGTGGTGTAGCTGAAGAAGAGGTGCAACGAGGAGACACTAGTGTCTACTGGAGGAAACTGGAGAAGTTCGGATTGGGAGCAGGGGAAAAAAGGTACATTTTATGAGTTTGTAAATAAAAAGTGGAAAAGGACAAGGGGATTTGAAGAAAGAAAGATAGAAGAAAGAAGAAGAAGGAAGAGAAAAGAATAGAAGTATAGAACTTTATTTCAATTAACTTTACTCAGATTTATTGTAATTAATATCAAAGTGACTGTGATTTGATTGATGGACTGACTATTTGGGTAATAATTTAATTAATTAATTAATTTTGCGAATGCTAATATTATTGACTAATTTAAATGTAAGAATTTATTAATTAGGTCTGAATGATATATATTAGGCAGCTGTAGGTTAACAGTAAAACGTGGAGTTTTTGGTTTTGTAAGAAGTATTAGAAAGCAATTTAAGTGGATAAAATCAGCTTAAATTATCTGTGTATAGACAAGACTGTCTAGAGTAGGATGACTCAACAAGCAAAAACAAAATTTTCCCCGGGTCAACCCAAATCAGTTGGAGTGGCGATAACTCAGGATGCATGCAAAGAGTTGCAGGCTACTTTTATGTCTGCAATAAGTCAGTTACAAAAGACTTTGAGTGATCAAATGAATGAACTGGCTGATAAATTAGAAGGGGTAGATGGGTGCTTAAAAGATACCAAGAAAGATATTAAAGATCTAGTTAGTACAACAAAAGCTATAGAAGAAAAGCTATCTATAACGGATGTAGTGGATACTAAGCAACCAGTCTTGACGGATGAAATGGCCAAAGTTGAAATGGATAAGGCAGAATATGTTCTGAGATTCTTAAACATTCCGGAAGAAAAAAATGAGGATTTGATGGGTATAATAGTCGAAGCCTTAACGGATATGAAGATGGAGATGCAAGAGGTGGAGAGAGAAATAGATTATGTGTACAGAATGAATACATTATATGCAAGGAAAAATGATTTGCCCAGAGAAGTGCATCTTAAATTTGTGCGTAAAATCTTAAAAGATAAGGTGTGGAGGGAAGTGAAAGAGCAACCGCTAATAATAAATGGGACACAAATTAAGATTATGAGGGAATGCCTTGGATGATAAGACAAAAGAGAAAAGAATACAAGATACTGGCAAATATGCTACAGGAGAAAGAAATTATGTATAAGTGGCTTATTCCAGAGAGTTTACTTTTTACATACCAAAACTCACATTATAGATTAGACTCAACTATGAAAGTGGAGGATTTTTTAAACAATCAAGCAAGAGGTTGGTCAAGAAGAAAAGGGCAAAGAGCAAAGGATTCCGAGACTAGAAATCGGGAGGAGGAAGGCCACTGCCCTATAACTAATCAGGAGGAGGGTGAGACGGTACAAGGAGAAGAAATAAACCAGATAGAGACAAGACAACAGAAGAAAAAGAAAAATCAACAAACAGAATACAGAGAAATATAATCGTTAAGATGGCGGATCAACTGAAAATAATATCGATAAATGTAAATGGTTTAATTCCCCAGGGAAAAGAAAAAGAGTGTTGTTACAATTGAAAAGGTTAAAGGTGGATATTGTTTGTCTTCAAGAGTCCCATATAAGCCAAAAAGATCAACACTTTCTAGAAGATAAAAGATTAGGGAAGGCCATCATAACCTCTGAGAAAGAGAAAAAGAAGAGAGGGTTAGTTACTTATGTTAAAGATGATATTCAAACTAGATTAATTTTTTTTTCAGAAAATGCTAGATATCAGGGTATTGAAATAGTTAAAGAGAACCAGAAATTTCTGTTAATAAATTTTTATGCTCCAAATGAAAGGCAAGGTCCTTTTTTTAAAGAACTGTATCAAATAGTGTGTGAATGTGCCCAGGAATAGGAGAATATATGTGTTATAGGGGACTATAATGCAGTGTATAGCCCAGAAATGGATAGGCAAACAAAAAAAAGACGAAAAATAAATGTAAAGGTAGTAATGTCTTACCAGCTGAGTTTCTTAAAATGGCAGAAGAATTTGTGTGGGTGGCTGTCTGGTGTACACTTAATCCAACTAGAAAGGATTATACTTTTTTTTCGCAGAGACATAAATCTTGGTCACGTATAGATATGTGCTGGATGTCGGTGGGATTAATGAAGTTGTTAGAAGAAGTAGAAATTTTACCAAACACTTTTGCGGATCACAATCCGGTGCAGGTAGGATTTAAAGGTGAAAGAAGGAAAGCGGGATGGAGGATGAACCCCAGATTAATGGAAAATAAAAAATTTAAACAATATGTGACACAAGAAATGGAATTTTTCTTTCAGACAAATATGCAAGAAGATATTCTCCTAAAGTACTATGGGAAACAAGCAAAGCTTTTTTTAGAGGTTTGGTGATAAATTTTACTGCTCATGAGAATAGAGAAAAAAACAGAAATATGAAAGAATTGACAAGTAGGCTGGAGCAGAGGGAAAAACAGTTAAAGGAAAATCCAAAAGTAAAGGAACTTAAAAATGAAATTAAGATGTTACAACATAGAATACATGGGATTTTCCTGGAAAAGATGGAAAAGAAACTACGGTTTGCTAGGCAACAGTTCTTTGAAAAAGCCAATAAACCAGGAAGATGGCTTGCTTACAAGATCAGGAAAGAAAGGGAAAAAAGAACTATAAAAATGTTGAAGGATATTGGGGGGATAAGAGTATATCAGAAGGAGAAGAAGAAACAAATAGTTAAAGATTTTTATGTTCAACTCTACAGTAAAATGGAAATTGAGGAAAAGAAGCAAGAAGACTATTTAAGGGCAAAAGATCTTCCCATATTGAATGAAGATCAAAAGAAAATTCTAAATAGCCCAATAACTATGTGTGAATTAGATGAGGTTTGGAGCAATCTTAAGAAAAATAAATCGCCAGGACCAGATGGCCTCTCGGCAGAATACTACATTGGATTGAAAGACCACCTATTAGGCCCTTTTAAAAAAATGATAGCGTAAGTATGGTTAACTGCAAAGGTCCCAGAATCCTGGAATTATGCGAACATAACTCTTATTTTAAAAGAAAATGGTGATCCGGAAGAAGTCAAGAATTATAGACCCATATCCCTCCTGAACGTGGATTATAAAATTTACGCAGCTATTCTCGCAAACAGATTGAAAAAGATTATGAAAGCTTTGATTCATCCGGACCAATTGGGTTTTCTCCCAAATAGACAAATGAAGAGTAATATCAGAATTATTTTAGATGTTTTGGAATACTTTGAGGTTAATTCTGACAAACAATTGTCTTTGGTTTTACTGGATGCTGAAAAGGCGTTTGATAATTTGAATTGGAATTTTATGTTCAAGCAGCTTAAGTTAATGGATTTTGGAGACAAATTTATAGATACTATTCAGGCAATATATAAAAATCAGAAAGCCAAAATAATAGTCAACGGAGAATCAACAGAGAAAATTAGTTTATTTAAAGGTACTAGACAAGGGTGCCCTTTGTCACCGCTTCTTTTTATTTTATCGTTGGAGGTGTTGAACAACGCAATAAGAGGGAATTCAAAAGTAAAAGGCCTCAAAGTGAGGAAAGAAAATTATAAGTTGTTAGCGTATGCAGATGGCATTATATTCATTTTACAAAACCCATTGGAATTGATGGAATATGTGCTGAGAGATCTAAAAGACTTTGGTGAGGTAGCTGGTTTGAAAATAAATGACCAGAAGTCAAAACTGTTAACTAAAAACATGTCAGAGCAGGAGGCGAGGAACTTGGAAAAAAAGGCTGGTTTTAAAAGAGAAAAGAAAGTTAAATACTTGGGGATAACTCTTATGGAAAAATGCAGTGATATTTATGAAAATAATTTCTTGACTCTGTTAAAAGAATTGGAGACTCTTTTTTAAAAATGGGAAAGACTGCAGTTATCATTAATGGGACGAATAGCGGTTATTAAGATGACGGTTTTGCCAAAACTAATGTTTTTGTTTCAAACAGTTAATTTAAGTTTAAGGAAAGACTTTTTTACAAAATTGAATAAAATAGTAATCATTTTATTTGGATGGGTAGGAAATCAAGGATTAAACAAAAAATCCTTTGGGATAAAAAAGAGAATGGGGGGCTTGCTCTACCAGATTGGGAGACGTATTATGTCGCAAACACAATTGTGTGGTTGAAAGATGTGGGTAAATCTAGAAAATAAAAGAATCTTGGTATTAGAGGGACATGATTTGAAGTCAGGTTGGCATGCTAACATGTGGTACATTGAAAAAGAGCAAAAATATTTTACAAACCACTTAGTTCGCAAATCAATCTACAATGTATAGTTGAAGGTAAAGATATTGATTTACCACAAGACCCCTAGGTGGATCTCTCCAAGTGAAGCTTCCACTCAACCTCAATTATTTGATTTTGCAAATGTTGTGACCTATCAAGACTTGCTGAAGGAGGATGATACTTTAAGATCAAAAGAGGAAATAGAATTACAAAAAGGGAAAAAAATGGATTGATGGCTAAATTTACAAGTCAACGCAAAGTTTAGTAAAGACAAAATTAAAGGTTTTACTAAAGAAAATTTTGATTTTGATAAATTATTATTGTCAAATGAGAATAAATTAATTAAGAAATTTTACAATTACTTGATACAATTAAAGTTGGAGGATGAAGTGGTAAAAGTGGCAATGATAAAATGGGCACAAAATGTGGGGAAATCTATTGAGTTAGAGCAAATTATAAGATTAAAGTGGTGAACTTCGGAGAAAATCTTTTTAAAATGTTTCATAGGTGGCATATAACACCAATTCAGTTAACGAGAATAGATCCCAGCCTATCTCCAATGTGTTGGAAATGTGGAAAGAAAATTGGTACTTTTTTCATTTATGGTGGACATGTAAAGTGGCAAAAAAATATTGGATTGAAATTTATGATTTTTTGAGGGAAATTGTTACAAATGGATGTCAGTTTAAACCAGAAGTAATGCTGCTCTCAATAATAAATAAAGAGACCCCAAAAGATGATATGTGCATGATAAGCTACACTCTAGCAGCGGCAAGAATAGTGTATGCTAAGTAGTGGAGACAAGCGAAATACCCTAAATTAGAAGAAGTGATTGATAAAATTTTTCTGGCAGCAGAGGCAGATGTATTGACCACAGTTATTAATGGGAAATCTAAAATACAGGCGAGTAAGAAATGGGAAAAGTTTTACATTTGGATTGAAAGTAAAAAAGGATACGAGGGAGTTAAAGGGATAATAAACAAGGTGAAAATGAAGAATTTGAGTTTTGATGTGAAAGAATGAAGTAAAGAATAACTGGTTAATTTACAAAAAGGGTTATATCGAACTATCTCTGTTTTTTTTTAATTTCTTTCTCCTTTTAATTGGCCTTTGGGTATGGTAATAATTTGGATAGAGATATATTTATGTATTACTGAATGAATGTAATGAGTCTGTAATATTGTAACATGCAATACCAAATTTTTCTTTTGAATAAATTATCTTAAACTTGAAAAAAAAAAAGCTTGGGAGTACTACTGGAGCTGTCAGAACTTGTAACTTTCCTGTATGCTAAATGTGGTACTGTTAGCCTGACAGACTCCATGTTGGAAAGCCTTACTAACCAAGTGCTGTTATCTTTATGCCTACTAACTAAATGCCTTTGCATTTCAAACAAACCCAAGGCTCTGGGAAGCATCTGCAGGTGTCCTTTGAAGCCGGCTTGCCAGAGCAAAGCAGCAGGGTTCCTTCCTCCGCCTTGTAGATAAGGGGCCTGGGAACAGACAACTGTCTCCCTAAGTGTGAGAAAAGGTTTTATTGTTTCTGTTACCCCCGTATAAAGAATGCGCCGATAGCCAGACTGGTTATCAGAGTCAATTTGCTTCCTTACTGAATGTAGTTCTCAATAAACGCTTCAACTTTTGAAACAAAGTAACGCGTCTTGTCTGAAGTTCTCCAGTTCTGACAGGAGCCTTCCTTGACAATGGAGGCCCAGATAGCAGCCACCGCTAAATCCGCCTTTTTCCATCTTAGAGGGCGAGGCAGCTGGCCCCCTTCCGGGAATGTAGCAACCTGGCAACAGTGATCCATGCAACGGTCACCTCGAGGTTGGACTACTGTAATGCCCTCTACATGGGGCTGCCCCTGTACCAAACTCGGAAACTGCAGCTAGTGCAGAATGTGGCAGCCAGGTTGTTAGTGGGACTACCTCGGTGGGAACATGTATGGCCTAGGCTGTGGGAACTGCACTGGCTGCCAATTGTGTACCGAGTTCATTACAAGGTCCTGGTTATTACCTTTAAAGCGCTATATGGCCGAGGACCTACCTACCTTAGGGACTGCCTCTCTCCATATGTTCCCCAGAGAGCACTGAGATCTAGTTCTCAAAATCTTCTAAAAATCCCTGGACCAAGGGAGGCCAAGCTAAAAACAACAAGGGAGCAGGCCTTCTCGATAATGGCTCCCCAATGGTGGAATCAGCTGCCAGAGGAGGTGCGAGCCCTGCGGGACCTCAATCAGTTCCGCAGGGCTTGTAAAACCGCCCTCTTCCAACTTGCTTTTAAGGTGGAATCCTGGTAATGACATCTAGCCATCTTTATATATATGTATGGAACTGTAGCACTTTCAATTTATACTGGTTTTAATTTATTTATTTAACTTAGTTTATGAATCTGTAATTTAATTGTATTTTATTGTAATCATGGTATGTACCATGTCCTGTGAGCCGCCCTGAGCCTGCCTCAGCGGGGAGGGCGGGATATAAATAAAAATTTATTATTATTATTATAGATGCAGCTGTTGTTTCCTTTGGGGCTCTGAACCCAGAAGGAAGCCCTGCCAGCAGGAAGCACCACAGTGCTTTTTTTTGTAGCAGAACTCCTTTGCATATTAGGCCACACACCCCTGATGTAGCCAATCCTCCTGGAGCTTACAGCAGGCTGTACTAAGAGTTCTGTAAGCTCTTGGAGGATTGGCTACATCAGGGGTGTGTGGCCTAATATGCAAAGGAGTAGTATGTACAGGAGTGCAATTCCAGCTGGCTTGGCATAGGGGGTATGGCCTAATATGCAAATGAGTTCATGTTGGGCCTTTTCTACTTAAAAAGCCCTGTGTGAAACAATGGTGAAATCTGGGGTGTGTGGCCTAATATGCAAATGAGTTCCTGCTGGACTTTTTCTACCAAAAAAGCCCTTAACATACCCTTGGTTGCATGCAAAGATCCAGGTAATGGGTTGGATCCAATCAGCTTTGTCATTCACACTTGCCTAAATCTTCTCACTCTTCAGCCCCCCTCCTTTGGAAATGCCTGGAGATTTGGGTGCTTGAAGAGAGTGTAGTTTGGGGAGGGGAGGATGTTCAGGCAGGATCTCATGCTTTTTCCTTCAGGAGAGGTGGTCTTTGTTGCCTGGAGATTTGTTGGAATTCTAGGAGAACTAGTCCTGTCCTTGCTTAGAGGTTAGGGTTGCCAAGTCCCATTTTTAAAATATCTGGGGACTTTGGGAGTGGAGCCAGGAGACACTGGGATGGAGCTAGGGGGAGGGGGGGAAACGGCGCCGGGGAGCGTCGCTGCGCTGCCGTGGCTGCTCCTCCAAGATGGGCTCAGGCTGGGCCCATCTCGGAGGAGCAGCTGCCGGGGGGGGGGGGGAAGAGGCGTCGCGGCGGCGTGGCGCGCTCCGCCTCTGCATTGGAATGGGGGGGGGTGGAGGCGGGCCAGGAGCGTGGCGAGCCGCGAGTCCGGGTCCTAGAGGGGCCCGGATTTGCGGCTCGCCATGCTCCTGGCCTGCCTCCACCCTCCCCTTCTCTGGTTTGGCTGCTCCTCCGAGATGGGCTCAGGCTGGGCCCATCTCGGAGGAGCAGCTGCCGGGGGGGGGGGCGGCGCGTCAGCGTCGCGCGCTCCGCTCAGCCTCTGGGTTGGAATGGGGGGTGGTGGAGGCGGGCCAGGAGCGTGGCGAGCCGCGAGTACGGGTCCTAGAGGGGCCCAGATTCGCGGCTCGCCATGCTCCTGGCCCGCCTCCACCCTCCCCTTCTCTGCTTTGGCTGCTCCTCCGAGATGGGCTCAGCCTGGGCCCATCTCGGAGGAGCAGCTGCGGGGAGGGAGGGGGCGGCAGCAGCGCGGCAGCGTCGCCCACTCTGGGATGGGGTGCCCGCCGTTTCCCCCCTCCCCCCGCTTCTGTTTTTTGGGGGAGCGGGGGAAGAGGGTGGAAAACCTGGCATCCCCCGCCAGAGCGGGAGGGTTGGGAAGGCTATTAGAGGTTGGTAGCCCTGTCCCTCATTCTCATGGTTTTTGTCCATGCAGGTCCCAGGATTCCCAGTCTAGCCTTTTGGATGTCAGAGGGGTCTCCCACCTCCCTTTCCACTTGTTCTGTTGAGGGAAATGGGAACCAGATATGAGTGCAAACTGCTCCTCCTTCTGATTTTGGCATAATACATTCACATGTTTTGTTTGCAAACAAGGAAAAGATTTTGCCAGTTATAAAATCATCCGCCCAAATTGTCTTCTCCAGGATCTGAACTCATTGCTCAAGCTTCGAGAACGTGCCCCTCCGCCAAACACTCACACGTCATCACCAAAATATGTTATATATGTATTTTCAAAGCAAACACAAAGGTTCCCCCCTCTCCACGTCTGCCTTCTTCCTCTGAAACTATTTTTATGAAGCCGATTTCTGTAATCGTTTCTAATGAAAATTAGAGCCCCTGTGCGTAATGCACAGTGTGATTGGTGGAACTCTGGGGAAAACTCGTGTGCGGCTGTCAGATGCTGCAGGAATCCACCTGCTAGTACAAGACAGCAAGGAAGAGATGTTTTCCGGTGATCAAACAGGGTCTCACAGAACAAACGAGGCCTTTTAATGTGCCTGTACGTAGTTCTGTGTGTGCACGTGGCTGAGTGACAGATTCTTGTTCTTTTTTTCCCTCCCCAGCGTCTCTTGCTATGCCCAAGGGCCTTTCCAGATGTAGATGCCTTTGCACAAAGAATGCACAATTATTCTTGATTTATTGGATGGATCCAGATGTTAATTTCCCTAGAGAGTGCACAGGCCAAAGCTGGAGTAATGCCCCACCCCCAAGTGGCTGTTCTATGCAATCCAAAAGGGGTACCCTGGCCAAGACTCAAGCATCATCCAGAGAGGAGAGAGACATGCACATGTAGGCTTGTGGGTCTGGCAGAACAAGCCTGAGCTACCATTACTGTAACATGGTCTTTTATGCCACTTTGGAAACAATTTATTTTTCTTTCATGAGTGCATGGGTTGGGATGGCCCAGGCTTTCCAGGCTCTGGATCTCAGAAGGTAAAGCACTGTTGGCCTTAGTTAGCACTTGGAAGGGAGACCACCAAGCAGGCCTCATTTTGGGCAGGAGTTCACAGGAGTGGAGCTCCAGAACCTCTAAATTTTATTGTGGTCTCTCTCCCCCCCCCCCCCCAAAAAAATACTTGCTTCTGGGCTTCATTGTTCAAACCCCCTGTAATTTTGCTTAACTCTAAGATTTGACAATTTTTTAAAAAAAATTCCCCACAAAAAGTGGGAAAATAACCAAAACATATAAAGCAGACATGAAAATCTTCATCAAGCAAGTGGTCACACAGGAGAAAGTGGTCACATAGGAGAAAGCAATTGAAAAAGTATGATGGGCTTATGACAATTCTAATTCAAGAAAGGCTTATGACAATTCTAATTCAAGAAGCATTTTAAGGTAGATGCTGAGCTGATATAACTTAGTGCACTTCCCAGCTACTGAGTTGTGCTAATGAGCTCTGGCACCTCTTTTTCTACAAAATGACCCCTGCCACCAAGGAAGTACAGAGGCAGCCAATAGCAAACCATCTCTGCTTGTCTCTTGCCTTGAAAATTCTACCAGGTCACCACAAGGCAGCTGCGTCTTAATGGTATTTTAGATCACTGGGATTGGGAATCCCAGGAATATGATTCTGGGGGAGTATTTTAGGCTGCTGTAGGAGTCAGGATACCATGTCTGGGGTAGAAGTCATTCTGCTCATAGAAGCATTAGCCTGGATCCTGTGTATGTCTGTGTATAGATTGCGTGAAGGGGGAAAACACAGGGCTATTTTTGTAGCAGGAACTCCTTAGCATATTAGGTCACTCCTTCCTGATGTAGCCAATCCTCCAAGAGCTTACAGGGCTCTTATTACAGGGCCTACTGTAAGCTCCAGGAGGATTGGCTACATCAGGGGTGTGTGGTCTAATATGCAAAGGAGTTCCTGCTACCAAAAAAAGTTCTGGGGAAACACATTACAACTTTGTACCTGGAAAAATGATGCTTAGAAACTGCTCCTGACATTGTCTGTGATGCTGTGAGAGGTCCTGGGATATACCTATTGGCTTGCACCCTGCTTCAGTGGAGCCTTTCAAACTGCCCTGAAGGTTATTTATGCAAGGCAGATAGCCCTGAACATGTGCCTTCACACTCTTTAAAGAATTAACCAGATCCAAGTAGTATAGCAACCTGTGAATAAGATACACTCGCAAGCCAGAGCTATGTAGTAACTTGGGGCAAAACAGAGCATCTTAAACAAACAAGCTTGTTTGGGGAAAACAGACCACCAAAATGGGGAATGTTCAGGAACAGCATGCTGACTGAAAATGGTGGCACAGTGGGATAATTCTCTGCAATCCAGTCATAGCTGTTTCAGTATTACAAGCACATGGAATTAGAGGGGAGGATTACAACAAAGCAAAATTACTCACCTATTACAGAAGAAAAGGTACTGATTTAAATATGGCTGCTGGCCTTAGTAATCAGGTGATTCTGAATCAATCCAGAAGAAGAGTTGGTATTTTATACCCCATTTTTCTCTACCCTAAGAAGCCTTTCCCTTCCCACAACAGGCACCTTGTGAGGTAGGTGGGACTGAGAGAGTTCTGAGAGATTTATGTCTGGCCCAAGGTCCCAGCAGCTTCATGTGGAGAAGGGGGAAATTAGACTTACTTCTCCAGATTAGAGACCGCCAATGTCAAGATCGACTAATAACGACTTAAGACTGGGGGATCATGGCCTAAGCAATAGGCCCTGTTAAAATCATAATGGATCCACTGCTGCTGATGTTTTACCTTAGTTACTTCCCTTCCCCCCTTTTCTTATTTTGATTTGCAACTGGTGTGAAGGAGGATGCGGATGGCAACCACCAAAGGGCCCAATCCTGGACCCATGGAGCCGGAGGAGATTGATTCCATTGTGGCAGTCCCACTACACAAAGAGGGCCCGGAGCCAGACAAGGGAGAGCTGGGCGCAGTGGCTCCCAAGGACGAGGAGGACTAAACAGCCAGGGAATTTTGAGCCACGGTCCGCAATGAAGTGGAGAGCGTGGTCAAGGGCCTGAAGGCGGAGATGCAGGCCATGACCAACTGCATGGCGAGAGAGATCACCCAGGAGATCTCTCGCTCTCTAGGGCTGCCCGGGCCTAGAAGGCGACTCAACCCCCCTTGATGCGGCAGCAACCAGCACCAGCGATCCCCGTGCTAGCGGCCCGGGCTGTGGCACCAGCGCCGCCGCAGCGCCCCGGCAGGCGGCTCCCCCTCCCGCACCTCAAGACGGAGGGAGAGGAAGGGAGCTTGATGCTACATTTGATGGGGACCCCGACGAAGTAGAATACTTCACCATCCAGCAAACAGCTACATGCATTATTGGGGGAACACCTTCCTGGACGAGTTCAGCCGAGTGGATTACCTGGGGTCGAAACTGAAAGGGGTGGCTAAAAGATGGTAAGTGAGTCTGTACGAAGCCATGAGCCCAGAACTGGACTATGTGGCAACGTTCCTACAGGCTCTGTTGGCCCAGTACGAAGACCCCCTCCAGGAGACCCGAGCTTTGGCAGCCCTGCACAAAATGCAACAGGGGCAGAAGTCAATCCGGGAGTATGCTGCGGACTTTCGAGCCAACGCAGCGAAGGTGCGAGGGTGGAGTGAGCTAATGAAGATCGAGCACTTCACCCGGGGGCTGAATGCAGGCATATTGGATCAGGCCCTCAAACAAGCCCGACCTACCATGTTGGTAGGTTGGATCCAATTAGCGGGTGAGGTTAAGACCAATATGAAGCGCATCGCCATGCAACGCCAGCAACAGAGCGGGAAAGGGGGATGAGACCCAAAGGCAGCCCCGAAAGCAGAGGCGAAGAAACCGGCAGGGAGTTCTAGTGGGGGCAAGCCTGCTGGGCCCCAAAAGTGTTTTCGGTGTGGAGACCCTGGGCACTTAGCAAGCAGCTGCCCGAACCCGCCACGAGCACCACCAAGTGCCCCGAAGCAGAGCACCCCTGTGCCCAAGAAGGCCCCCAGCCGCTCTAAGGATGCAGCAAAAGGCAGCATGGCGACCATCGAGGAGGCAGAAGAGGACCCGTTCCTGAGTGATGAGCTGAGCGAGCTGGGCTGGATAGAAGAGCTGTCAGGAAACGAGAACAACCTGCTCTGAAGGGTGCCCACCAGCAGGTCGCAGAGGAGCCGGCACCAGTGAGGGTGAGAGTGACTGGATCACTAGACTCAATTTCTGCCGATGGGGATCGAGGAACATTGGGAGCAGGAGTCTTTCGTAATCGCCCCCTCCTGCTCTTACCCAGTAGTGTTGGGGGTGGGGTGGCTGGCCAGGCACAAACTGGACATTCGGTGGGGGAGGCAAACCATAAGGTTCATAGACCCGCTGTGCAAAGATCACCTATGGAACTCAGAGTGGGGGCCTAGCCCTCCGCCCTCCACCGAGAGAGTGTGCCTGACACTGGAAGAAATCCTGGAAATCCCCCGGGCATACCGGGACTTGATGGGGGTGTTCAGCAAGCAGGGCGCCAATGAGCTGCCGCCCCATAGGGACACGGACTGTGCTATCAAATTAATACCGGGGGAATCGCTCCCCAAAGCCAAATTGTACCTGATGGGATGGGCGGAGAAGGCGGAGCTGCGCAAATTTCTGGACAAGAACTTAAAACAGGGATTTATTAGGCCGGCCACGGCCCCCCATGCAGCCCCGGTCCTGTTCCAGAAAAAGAAAGACGGCTCGCTTAGACTTTGCACAGATTTTTGCGGGATAAACGCGATTTCAACCTCCAATGCCTACCCCATCCCCCTCATTAAAGACTTGTTGAGTACTGTATCGGAGGGGAAAATTTTCACAAAGTTGGATTTGAGAGATGCATATTTCTGGGTGTGCATTAAGGAGGGGGACGAGTGGAAAACAGCGTTCAACACACCACTAGGGCAGTTTGAATACCTGGTGATGCCGTTTGGACTGCAAGGGGCCCCCGGGGTGTTCATGAGTTTCATAAACAATGTACTGAGAAAGTTTTTGTTTAAGGGGGTGGTGGTATATCTGGATGACATCATTATTTACTCGCAAGACGAGTGGTCTCATGTGAAACTGGTGCAGGATGTGTTGAACACCCTGTTGAGTCATAAACTGTATGCTAAGCTGTCCAAATGTGAATTTCACAAAACAAACTGGACTACTTGGGCTTCCGAGTGTCCGCTAGGGGGCTGGCAATGGACCTGGGAAAAGTGCAGATTGTGCTAGATTGGGCTCCCCCGAGGACACGTAGACAACTCCAATCGTTCCTTGGGTTTGCAAATTTCTATAGGACGTTCATACCGGGGTTCGCACAAATCATGCTCCCCTTGACTGAGTTGTTAAAAATGAAGGGGAAGGGCCCAGAAGCCAAGCGACCGGGAGCCCGGTTAAATTGGACTTCAAACTGCCAGTCAGCGTTTGATAAATTGAAACGGCTATTCACAAGTGAGCCGGTCCTGAGCCACCCCAACGAGCTCAAACCCTTCGTTGTGCAATGCGACGCCTCCGATGTAGCCGTCGGGGCCCTTCTCATGCAGAAGGATGAGGAAGGGAAACTGAGGCCGTGTGCTTACATATCAAAAAAGTTTGCAGCAGAGCAAAGAAATTGGTCAGTGTGGGACAAGGAGGCGTTTGCAGTAATGTTTGCATTAAAAACATGGCGGTCCTGGTTAGAAGGGGCGAAAGTGCCGTTTGAAATATGGACCGACCACAAAAACCTCGAGGCCCTCACAAGGAAAAGGAAGCTGAGTGAGAAACAAATCAGGTGGGCCATTTTTTTCTCTAAATTTGACTTTGTGCTAAAGCACATTCCAGGCACGAAGAACTTTCTAGCAGATGCTTTGTCTCGCTTGCCCCAGCACAACAGCCAAAGGGAGGAGATAGTGGACTCGTTAATTTCGCCCACCCAAGTGGCCACCGTTGTAACTACACGGTCACAAAAGAAATGCCAACTACAGGGGTGGGGAACGGAAAGAATGGCCGCAGAGACTGAAAAGGAGGGGGACGAGCGGCCAGGAGAAATCCAAAAAAGAGAGGATGGGCTATGGTACAGGGGAGAAAAGCTATACGTCCCGAAAACCATGAGATTAGAGGTATTACAGTTCTGTCACTCCAACAAATTGGTTGGGCATTTTGGGTACATCAAGACCCTACATCTGGTCAACAGGCAGTTTTGGTGGCCCTCCATGAAAAAGGACATATCTGAGTTCGTGTCTACATGCCCTATTTGCATAATGGCTAAAAGAAGGGGAGGAAACCCCCTGGGCTACTCAAACTGCTGGAGACCGCCTCTAGACCTTGGTCGATAGTCTCCATGGACTTTATTGTGGAACTACCGCCCTCTCATGGCAAAACAGTAATATTGGTGGTAGTAGATACTTTTTCCAAGCAAGCCCACTTTATTCCTTGTGCCCAATTCCCCACCGCAAAGAAGCTGGCGTATTTATTTTTCAACCATGTAGCCAAGCTACACTCAATCCTTGATAAGGTGATCAGCGACTGCAGCCCGCAGTTCGTTGCCAACTTCTGGCGGGAGTTCTGTAAACTGATGGGCATGGAGCAGGGGTTGAGTTCCGCCTACCACCCACAGACGGACGGACAGACTGAGCATGTGAACGGGCTTCTAGAGCAGTACCTAAGGTGCTATATAAACCACCAACAATCCAACTGGGTGGACCTATTACCCTTTGCAGAGTACTGCTATAATAACAGTGTCCACAGCTCCACCAAAGCCTCCCCATTCCAAACCATGAGTGGATATGAGGGAAAACCCCTCCCCTTACTACCAGGGGGGATGTAAAGAAAGAGACCCCTTTGATCAGTGGTGGGGCACACTGACTAAGAGTTGGAAGGAGATACAGGAAAACCTAGAAATAGCCAAAGAAGCTTACAAAAAGCAGTATGACAAAAGCCATGTCCCTGCCTGGGATTTCAAGGTGGGAGATTCAGTGTTTGTGTCTACAAACAATCTTCCACTCACTCAACCATCCAAAAAGCTGGCTTACAAATACCTGGGTCCTTTTAAGATCAAGAGGGTGATAAATAAAGTGACCGTAGAGCTGGAGTTGCCAAAGATGTTTAGCAAAGTACATTCTGTCTTTCATTGCAGTCTTCTTCGAAAAGACCCTGGCTGTTCCCCTTGGCATCCTCGGCCGGAAGCACCTCAGCCTATCCAAATGGGGAGCCAGAGTCACCATGAGATCCAAGAAATCTTGGACTCAAAGCTCAAACATGGGAAGCGGTATTATTTAATTAGATGGAAACATTTCCCTCCTAGTGAAAATGAGCGGGTAGCAGAAAAATATGTGTCAGCCCCTGACCTTATCAAGAAATTTCTATCCAAACACCCTCAGAGGCCGAGAGGGTCAGCTTAAGGGAGGCAGTATGTCAAGATCGACTAATAATGACTTAAGACTGGGAGATCATGGCCTAAGCGATAGGCCCTGTTAAAATCATAATGGATCCACTGCTGCTGATGTTTTACCTTAGTTACTTCCCTTCCCTCCTTTTCTTATTTTGATTTGCAACTGGTGTGAAGGAACTAGTCGGCGCCTTCTCAGGGCCTGAGGTGGGAGGAAGCCTTGCATAACAATCCAAGGGCATTTGCTGGATATCACCTGAGAAAGTATCTAGTAGTTATGTGTGAATGTTCCCTCCTGTAAACGCACCCCCCGGTAGGAATGTTTTTGAAGTGTATCTTAAAACCCATGTATCAATCTATTGGTTTCATTCTTAGCAAGCTAGAGGCTTGCACCAGAGTACCGGTTATCAATAAATGGGAACTTAGTATCAACTTTGACTCATTCTTGAATCCATCGACTTGACAGCCACTCTTAACCATCGTGCTAGCTCCAAATCACTTCATTTAACCAAAGGCTTAGAGACAAAGTCTTTGCAAGGAAGGAGGTCACCCACTAGAGAAACATTCATTTGGAAGTAGCTCTTGGGAATGATATCTTGTTTATCATCATGTCTATACATACATACATACTGAACATCAGGTCCTTGGAAATGTCCAGCTATATTTGCAGCATGGATGGTTTTCTGTTCAGATAAATAGACTATGTGGCTGTACCCCAAGAGTATAACGCTGTCATTTGGCTATTGATGAGCATGCACATAACACAAAATAATTAGAAAAATGAAGTTAATAGGTGTCCCGCCCAACCCGGGCGAGGACTGCGCAAGGGCGACCCCCCGGTGCCTGCCAGCCGCTCCCAGCCCCCGTCGCCGCCCCAAAAGCCTCCCACACCTTCCCAAGCCCCCGCGGTGGCCCCACCCCTCACCTGGGCTGACGGGGCGGCAACAGCCGCCCGAACGACGCCCCTCAGCCAATGAACCCGTCTCCGGGTCCGAGGAGCCTGGCCAGAGCGAGACATCGGGGAGCAGGAGGGAGAAGTTGAGCCCAGCACTGGGCAGAGAGGAGGAGAGCCGCCTAAAGAGTTCTGTACCTCTTTAAGTTGCAGCAACTGCATAGGATGGGGGCTGTAGCTTCATGGCAGATCTCCTGCCTTGCATGCCAAGGGTCCCAGGTTCAGTCCCTGCTATCTCCCCCTTGAAAAGGCTCTCAGGCCTCAGAAGGACCCCTTGCTGAGATCTTGATGAGCTATAGCCTGTACAGAGGGGGGGGGGAGAGATGAATTAATGGTCTGACTCAGTTTTAAGGCAGCTTCATAGATTCCAACGGAATGGTTTAAGCATCGCAAGATAGCCTTGTTATCAGTGGAATAAATTATGCAAATTGCAAAGACGACATAAGCTGCCATTTGCTAGAGCTATTTGATCTGAGAATTCAATTATATGCCTTTGATCAGTTTATTAGTTTGTGGCTGCAAGCTCCATTAAGCATCCGCAGAAGTGGTAGCAGTTTATTCCAGGCACTGGGAGACAAAAGGGCTGAGATCAGGAATGCCTGAATCCCACAGTTCTACAAAAAGGCAGGAAGGAAAGATCTAAAATCTAGCGCTGACTACAGCATTCGGTTTATTTATTTTCATTTATTTATTTCTTTAGTTGATTTGTATTCTGCCCTTTCCCAGGAGTGGGCTCAGGGCAGATAACAACATAGATAAAACAACAATTAAAACTTACAATTAAAATCAGAACAGTCTAGAACAATACAATAAACTATATGAGTTATAGACCATAGATGGTGGTTTCAGTTGGGCACATTCTACAATTCAGCATACTGGTGGTCTAAAAATATGGTGAGTGATGATAATAAGATGGTATCGCAGCAAAGAAGGTCACCCTATGGAGTAGGACGTCTGCTGCCTCAACCAAAGGCCCAGTGGACTCAGCCAAGACAACAGAAGAAGGATTGCCTTATGGAAGCGTTTCTTGAGATCCAGTTCTTATCACTTTTTCATTTAAGGAAAACCCAAGTTTCTAGCCTTTGCAATACAATGGCAGACTTGCCTCATGGAAGCATTTCTTGAGATCCAGCTCTTATCACTCTATTTAAGGAAAATCCAAGTTTCTAGCCCTTACAATACAATGGCAGCCTTGAAAATATTTGAGCAATATCTGATGAGATCTCAGAAGACCCAGAGGTGACTGAATCAGATTTACATATGGGATGGGGCTCTGTGTCCATAGAGGGGTTGATTTTCAATACCCTGCTTAGCTCCTTTACCTTTCTGCATGGCAAGGAGAGTCAGAATGAATAAATTATTCAAATAGGTTTGATTTGCATAATTTTTTTTTAGCTGGTGAAGCAGCATGGAATGTTTTTAAATAGATCCCATACAGACTTAGATGTTTTGCTTTAAATAGTGGAAATGGAATAAAGGGAAATTAGAATGGAAGCACAACAGATTTGAACACTGAGAAGTGGCAGTAGCATTAATTGGAAGGGGGGGGGGTTCTATTCCAAACACACAAACTGGAATTAATTCGCAGGGTCCTTTTAAAGACTGCAGTGAAAGAACAAAATCCTAGAAAGAATCAGATATGGGTGCCCTTCACTGTTTCCTTTCTTTATTAGGATATACAAAATAGTTATCATTCTTGTGTCATGTATAAATGAAAAATATCAAGGCCATCTTCTCTTGATACAGAGCCTCTCAATTCAACAAAACACGGCATTCTTTAAAGCACTGTCCATACAATGCCTACTGCGACATGAAGGTTAAATAATCTAAACAGTTTCCAAGAGTAAAACAACAAAAAGTGAATTGGCCAGATCTGGTCTGCTTGGAGCAGTCAAGGTGGGAGGCTTCCAGCAGTGATGGAGAATTGGCAGAAACTCAGAGAGTGACCGGTAAGAAGAGAAAACATCCCCTCTTACTCCCGTGAGCCATCTTTTATACATATCCGAGATGTAATCTCCAACCCCTTAACTGTGTCATGTCAAACTGATATGCAAGCAAAGGACAAATCCTTCTTTACAGGGTGAGTTGTTGATACCTTTCTGGTTTATTGTACTTCTATGTACAACATCCCTGACTTGGATAGCCCAGGCTGGCCTGATCTTGGAAGCTAAAGAAGGTCAGCCCTGACTAGTATATGAATAGGAGACCTCCAATGAAAACCAGGGTCATTTTTTATGTGTGTGTGAGAGTGTGTGTGCACCTGGGAGTCATGACAACCTCTGGTGACTGACTCCTACTGGGGGCCTGGAGGTGGCCGAATAAAGCCTGTCCCTGCCTCCTAGCTCTAGTATTTCAAGGAGGACTCCCATCCAAGTACTTGCCAGAGTCAACCCTGCCTAGATTCTGAGATCTGATGAGATCGGGCTTGCCTGGGCTACCCAGGGCAGGGCAGGAATATCAGGGTCATGATGTCTCTTGCCTTGAGATCACTATGGGGTCATCACATCACCATAAATCAGCTGTGACTTGACGACAAAAAATGTATAACATTCTAGAAGATTCTGACCAGAACAGACACCACCAAATTATTGTGTCCTCTCCTTGTGTTCTGACAACTTATTTCATTATCTTTCTCGCTTTTTCCTCATATTCTGATATGTGCCTCAACAACACAATCAGTGGTACCTCCCCTGGCTAACAACACACACACACAGTTCAAGAATCTTCCTTTCTCCTGATCTGGAAGATAGTTCCAGCCTTTTTCTTTAAATTTAACCTCCATCTGGTTCCAATCAACTGGTGCCTCTCAGGATGGCAATATCCTACCCTAGGTTACCATTGGAGCTGACTGTCACGGCTGGGGCCGGGTCAGGCAAAGTCCAGAGGCAGTCCGAGGTCTTTAGCCAGTAAGCAGGAGGGTCCGAGGCGCCAAATCCGAATCACTGTAGAAGTATCGCAGGTCTGAGGTCCAGAAGCCGAGGTCAGGGAGTCCAGAAGTCCAAAGCCAAAGTCAGGGAGTCAGGAACCAAAGTCAAGCCAGAGTGGATGCTAGAATGTCAGGGAGATGACTAGTTGCTTCCACAAAGCTTCCTCCCAAAGCCCACAGCTATATAGCCCTCTGCTGGCTGTTGCCCGTTTGGGCTAATTGCTGGCTCAGGGAGGCAGCCAGGATCCTGTTACCACTCAAGCATCCTTGCTCTTAGAAGGGCCAGAATCCTCTCAGAACTCAGGGCTCAGGGAGCGTCTTGCTTGTGAGCGTGCCGCCCTCCTCCGATCCCTGAGGTCCTGCCGGAGGCGGTCACGCACACGAGCCACCCGAGAGGGCGAGGCAGGGGGGCTGGGATCTTCTCCAGCAGGAGGCAGGGGCACTGGTGCAGGTGGCAGGGGCACAGTTTCCTCATCAGACTCAACTTCCTCTGAAGGGTCCCCAGCACCCATGACACTATCCCCCCCCCAGGGCCCCCCTCCGTCGAGGGACCTGGAAGGTCGGGGTGGTCGTTGTGGAACTGGTGCACCAAGTCCGGGGCATGAAGATTGTCCTCGGGCTCCCAAGACCGGTCTTCTGGGCCGTATCCCTCCCAGTCCACCAGGTACTGGAGGCCTCCACGATGGTACCGGGAGTCCAGGATCTGGCGCACCTCATATTCTTCCTCGTCATCCACCAACACTGGTGGTGGCGGCGGTGGGGAAGGAGTCCGAGCTGGGTCAGGGGGTGCAGCCGGAACAAGGAGGGAGCGATGAAACACGGGGTGAATGCGGAGGTGGGGTGGCAACTGGAGCCTGAAGGCGACGGGGTTTATTTGTTCGACGACGGGGTAGGGTCCAATGAACCGTGCATCCAGCTTGTGAGACCGACCAGGCCGGCGCAGGTAGCGAGTTGAGAGCCACACCTGATCCCCCGGCTGCACTGGAGGGCCTTCTTGCCTCTTTCGGTCCGCAGCCCGTTTATATGCCTCCTTGGCTTGCTGTAGCTGCTCTCGGAGCAAGTCTTGGCTGGCACGGAGTTCTTGCAGGTAGGCATCGACGGCGGGGACATTCGTGGGTGGTAGGATCGCTGGGAAGAACCGAGGGTGGTACCCGTAGGTTGCAGCAAACGGGGTCATTTGGGTGGATGAATGGACCGCGTTGTTGTATGCAAACTCCGCTAGGGGCAATAGAGTGGTCCAGTCATCCTGCTGGTAACAGGTGTAACAGCGGAGATATTGCTCTAGCGTGGCATTGGTGCGCTCTGTCTGGCCATCTGTCTGTGGGTGGTAGGCCGAGGACAGGTGCACTCGAGTACCCAGGCTGGAATGGAGGGCTTGCCAGAACCGAGAGGAGAACTGAGGGCCCCGATCGGAGATCAGATGGGCTGGGAGTCCATGCAGACGAAAGATGTGTTGCAGGTAAAGCTGGGCCGTCTCCTGAGCTGTGGGGAGTTTCGGGCACGGAACAAAGTGGGCCATCTTGGTAAATAGGTCGACGACCACCCAGATACAAGTCTGACCCTTGGAGCGTGGAAGTTCCGTGATGAAGTCCATCGAGATGGTATCCCAGGGTCCTGAAGATGTGGGCAAGGGCTGCAGCAACCCTGAGGGTTTGGCTGGGATGTCTTTGGCCCGTCGGCAGACGTCACAGGAGCTGACATAGCGGGCAACATCAGCGCGAACTCGTGGCCACCAGAATTCCCTTGTCAGCAAGTGGGTGGTCTTATGCTGTCCAAAGTGCCCGGCGGGTAACGAGTCGTGGGTCAGGCGTAGCACTTCTGCCCGCAAGGGCCCGGGCGGCACATAGAGGCGTTCGCGGTGTAGCAAGAGGCCGCCTCGAGTCGTGAACTCCCCTGTTGGGTCATCTTGGAGAGCCTGGAGGTGTTGCTGGACCCAGGGATCATTGGCCTGGCTAGCCCGAATGTCCTCCACGAGTGCTGGTGAAGTGGAGGTGGCTGCAAATACTGAGGGCGGCAGGATTGGAGCAGCGGGCGCGGTCTCAGTTGAGGCAGGGGCGTATTCCGGTTTCCGGGAGAGCGCGTCTGCTTTCCGGTTCTGGGTATGGGGGATGTAGGAGATCCGGAAGTCGAAGCGAGAGAAGAATAGGGACCACCGGATCTGGCGCTGGTTGAGACGGCGGGTGGTCTGGAGGTGTTCCAAGTTCCGGTGATCGGTGAGCACTTGAACAGGGTGGCGAGCCCCTTCGAGGTAATGTCGCCAAACCTCAAACGCCGCCTTGATCGCGAGCAACTCCCTCTCCCAGATGGTATAGTTCCTCTCTGCAGCAGTGAGCTGCCGCGAGTAATAGGCGCAGGGCTGTAGTGGCTGGGACGGCTCCTCGCGCTGGGACAGCACTGCTCCCAGGGCCACGTTGGAGGCATCAGCTTCCACCGTAAAGGGAAGCTGGGGGTCGGGGTATCTCAGGAGTGGCCCGGTGGCAAAGCGAGTCTTCAGGGTGGAGAAGGCGTTATCGGCCTCTGGGGACCAGTGGAAGGGTTCTTTGGGGCGGAGTAGTTGAGTCAGGGGTGTGGTCAGGGATGCGTAGGCCGGGATGAATTGCCGATAGTAGTTGGCAAAACCGAGGAACCGCTGCAGGTCTTTGCGATTCTGAGGAGCCTGCCAGGTCAGGACCGCTTCTACTTTTTTCGGGTCCATGAGGATCCCCTGCGGTGACACGATGTGCCCAAGGAACTCGACGGAGCGCAGGTCGAAGTCGCACTTCTCCAGCTTGGCGTAGAGACCATGGGCTCGTAGGCGCTGCAGGACCTGGCGGACGTGCTCGGCGTGCTGGGCAGGATTGCGTGAGTAAATTAGGATGTCATCCAGGTATATGATCGCGAAGCGGTCGAGCAGGTCCCGGAATATGTCATTCATGAACCTCTGGAAGACAGCGGGGGCATTGGTCAGTCCGAAGGGCATTACCAGGTGCTCGTACTGCCCGTATCGGGTCCCAAACGCGGTCTTCCATTCGTCTCCGGGCCGTATGCGCACCAAATTGTACGCTCCACGGAGGTCCAGCTTGGTGTAGATTTGGGCCCCCTTTAGGCGATCCAAGAGTTCAGGGATCAGTGGTAGAGGGTACCGGTCGCGGATGGTGATCTTGTTCAGGGCCCGGTAGTCATTGCACAGCCGGAGCTCCCCACTTTTCTTCTTCACGAAGAGCACTGGAGCAGATAGGGGAGAGGTTGAGGGTCGGATGAATCCGCGTTTCAGGTTCTTGTCCAGGAAGTCTCGCAGAGCTGCCAACTCCGGCTCCGACATTGGGTACAGACGCCCCACCGGGAGTGGTGCCCCAGGTACCAAATCAATGGCACAGTCGTAGGGCCGGTGAGGGGGAAGCTGATCAGCTCCTGTCTCTTCGAAGACATCAGCAAAGTCCACATACTTCTGAGGGAGCTGAGGACCACCACTCGGGATGCCAGCTGCTAGAGTGGTGGGAGGAGTCAGATGGGGGCATGGGTCTCGGAAGCGTAGTTCCTGCTGGGCCCAGTCCACGATGGGGTTGTGCAGCTTCAGCCAGGAAAGGCCTAGAATCAGCGGGAAGCGAGGCATGCGGGCGACATCAAACCGCAGCTGTTCTTGGTGCTGCTGGACGTGGAAGGTGATGGGACAGGTCTCCTGGGTGACGGGGCCAGAACGGAGGAGGCGCCCGTCAATAGCCTCCACCAGCGACGGAATCCCTTTTGTCTGCACAGGGATCTGGTGCTGCTTCACAAAGGCGGCATCTATAAAACAGTGGGCCGCTCCCGAGTCCAGCATGGCATACACGAACAGCCAGCGTTCGTCAGGCAGACGGAGTTTGACTGGTAGCAGGAATGGCCCTGGGGTATCAGCCCGCTGTTCGGAGGACCCAGCTAGTCGCCCCAGGCTGGGGGGTCCACTTACGCCTGGGGCTGCCCTTTTGGCGGCGGTGGCAGCGAAGGTCCAGGTATCCGATGCTTAGCAGGGCAGCCAGAGGCATAGTGGCCTGCCGTGCCGCAGTAGAGGCACAGATTCTGCGTGCGGCGTCTGGTCTTTTCCTCTGGGGTCAGGCGGGGTCGAGCAGCTCCAAGCTGCATAGGCTCATCTTTGGTGCTGGTACTAGCTGGGGACGGGCGAGGAGCCAGGTAGCACGGCGCAGGGAGCTGGCGCCCTCTGGTCTTGGCTTGGCGGCGACTTTCCAGGCGGCCATCGATGCGGAGGCAGAGGGTGATAAGTTCTTGGAGCGTGGGTGGCTGCTCCACCCTGGCCAGTTCATCCAGGACCTCCTCTGCCAACCCCTCAGTAAACTGGTCCATCTGGGCAGCCTCATTCCACGCCAAGTCCTGGGTCAGGAGCTTGAATTCAGTGGCATATTGAGCCACCGAGGAGTTGCCTTGTTTCAGTGCCCTGATCTTCCGGTTGGCTGTGGCTGCTTGGACTGGGTTTGAGAAAGCAGCAGACAGGTGGGCCTCAAACCCCTGGTAATCAGTCAGTAGGGGAGAGGACGCGACCAGTAAGGGTGTGGCCCATTTGGCTGCCTGCCCCTTTAACAGACTGATGACGAAACACACCTTGGTTTTGTCATTGAGGAAGTCCCGTGCTCTCAGTTCAAAGTACAGCCGACACTGTGCTAGGAAGGCAGGAAATTCTTCCACGGCACCCCCAAATCTGTCAGGTGGGGGAACTGGGCACTTGGCTGGAGCACTGGCCGCAGGTTGTTGCTGCAAGTGCACTACTGCCTGTGTTAGCTGCTGTACCTGGGCTTGGAGCGCAGCCAGTAGTTCTGTGGTTTCACTTGCTTCAGCATCCATCCTGTGGAGTGGGTGTTTGTCGGTGGAAGCAATCTGTCACGGCTGGGGCCGGGTCAGGCAAAGTCCAGAGGCAGTCCGAGGTCTTTAGCCAGTAAGCAGGAGGGTCCGAGGCGCCAAATCCGAATCACTGTAGAAGTATCGCAGGTCTGAGGTCCAGAAGCCGAGGTCAGGGAGTCCAGAAGTCCAAAGCCAAAGTCAGGGAGTCAGGAACCAAAGTCAAGCCAGAGTGGATGCTAGAATGTCAGGGAGATGACTAGTTGCTTCCACAAAGCTTCCTCCCAAAGCCCACAGCTATATAGCCCTCTGCTGGCTGTTGCCCGTTTGGGCTAATTGCTGGCTCAGGGAGGCAGCCAGGATCCTGTTACCACTCAAGCATCCTTGCTCTTAGAAGGGCCAGGATCCTCTCAGAACTCAGGGCTCAGGGAGCGTCTTGCTTGTGAGCGTGCCGCCCTCCTCCGATCCCTGAGGTCCTGCCGGAGGCGGTCACGCACACGAGCCACCCGAGAGGGCGAGGCAGGGGGGCTGGGATCTTCTCCAGCAGGAGGCAGGGGCACTGGTGCAGGTGGCAGGGGCACAGTTTCCTCATCAGACTCAACTTCCTCTGAAGGGTCCCCAGCACCCATGACACTGACCCAGATCAGTCAGCAGCTTTCCAGAAGTAAGAAAAACGCCTCTTGAGTCATGACCTGCGTGTAGCAAGGCCAAGTTGCATCAGATGAAATGGCACAGAGGAGACACAAAGAAACTGGGGAGGAACCACAGCTCAGTTAGTGATAGAGCATTTGCTTGTATGTAGAAGGTTCCAGATCCATTTCTGGCACCACCAGTTAAAAAAGGGATCAGGTAGCAGCAGGAGGGGTGACAGACCCCTGCCTGAGACCCCAAACACCTGTGGCCAGTCAGAGGAGACCAGACTGCTTTTGATAGACCAAGAGTCTGAATCAGTAGAAGTGCACTGGGATCACGTAAGGTTGCCAAACCACCACCTGGAGATTCCCTTTAAACCCTGCTGCTGAATCTGGAGATTAAGGCCTCCTCCAACCCATTCCACACACCCCTCATGTCCTTTCATCTCACTTCCTTCCACAACCACTGCAGAAATCAAGATTAATGGTACGGTTCTAACTAAGCAGTGTTATACCCTTCTAAGCCCAGTGTAGCTCTGTGAGGAACTCTGCTTAGGGTGGTGATACCATACCACAAGTGCAGGAGGAGAGTAAAAACCAGGTGGGAAGTTTAGCTGGAGGAAGCTCCCTCATCTCCTGGCTCAGCACATTCCAAGGTTCAAAGGAGAGTCTCCAGGTTGCAACTCAGCAATCCTTTTCTCAGGAATCATAAGGGTCAGAAACTTTTTTTAAAAAGAGAGAGAGAAACTAGTAGTCTCTGGTGACTGCAGATTCCATGCAGGAAGCTGATTCAACCAGTTCTTCTATGCAGCCTTGCCCCTCCCACAACCCATTTTCCTGAATCGCAGAGAACACGACACAGCTAGCATTGGGCTTCTAACTCTGCCTCTGAGCTGGCAGAGGTGGTGGTTTCACTGGCAGCGGTGGTAGCCGTGGTGGGAGTTGCAGTTGTTTCAGCATCAGAAGAGGAGCTGCAGAGGGTTCTTTTGGAAATGGCCAAACCGACACGGTCGTTATCTCGATCAAAGACAGAGTAGTATTGGCGGAGGAAAACATCACCTAGGATCCAGAGCGGGCCAGTGGGGGCAGGGATATCGAGGCTCATGAAACCGCTGACGCAAGCGGTCATTTTCATCTGGGTCACCTGCAAAGAGAGGGGGAAACGGCATAGTTCAAAGGTAGGGCCGGGTGCGTTACAGGGAGAACATAAGAGAAGCCATGTTGGATCTGGCCAATGGCCCATCCAGTCCAACACTCTGTACACACAGTGGCCAACAAACCCAGATGCCATCAGGAGGTCCATCAGTGGAGCCAGGATACTAGAAGTCCTCCCACTGTTGCCCCTCTCAAGCACCAAGAATACAGAGCATCACTGCCCCAGACAGAGTTCCATCAATACGCTGTGGCTAGTAGCCACCGATGGACCTCTGCTCCAGATGCTGATCCAATCCCCTCTTGAAGCTGTCTGCGCTTGCAGCCGCCACCACCTCCTAGGGCAGTGAATTCCCATAAGGGATTCTCACCCCCGCCCCACGTGGACCTCACTCCTGATTACTGAACTGATGTGCCTGAAAATGTCAATGTTTGTTATCTTTCTCAGTCAAGAGCAGAGGAAAATAATGGCTGCCCAGCTCGTTGTGTTTGCTGCACATTCTGCGGATTGGCAATAACCATAAGCCAGTCTGTAGAAGTGTCGGAGGAGTACATATCTGGTGAACCAAGACAAAGATTAAGGGACTGTCCTACTAATGGCATCACTCTTATCAAGCCCAAAGAGCCGCTGCTGACTCAAAAGGTTCTTCCACCCAGGGGACATATGATTTGGAGGTATGCGTCAGTTCAGATGTCTCATATGTCTTCTAAGTGCGCTCTATTGTGCTGGAAAACGTGTGGAGAAGTGGGTTTGCTTGAGCATTTTTGGTGGAAGTGCAAGGATGTCAAAGCATTATGGGAACGGATTTTAAATTGGATTTATACTATGACTGATTTTAATATATCTATGGAACCAAGTATATTTCTTATTTCCAAATTACTGGTCAGATCTAGATATGCCAAAATCTACAAAAGAATTAATAGTCACATTACTGATTGCAGCAAAAACAGCTAGAGACAAGTCAGGTCCTTTCCTAAGTATGTGGCATAACAAGATATGGAATTTGTATATAATGGGAAATAATCACTGATCAAATAACTAAAAAAATGATATGGATATATACTCCAAATGTATAGAAAAGTGGTTTCCTGTTATTAGGTTATTTGTCTTCTCACAATGCAGTTCCTAAAATATTGGTCCATATGAATTTGCTTAATATCTGATATTAAAAAGGTTGTATGTTAAGTTCCAAAAGCAAGATTGTTTGGATGTTGGTTGTTTTAAATTCGTTATGACCCGCTTCTTTAATGCAACATAATTGAGAAGTATTTTTGTATGACATTCTATGCATCTTATATGTTCAGTATCTTACTTATCACAAGGCTGTATGATACTGCTATGGTCTTATTTTGTATATATACTGCAATAAACTCAATAAAATGTTTTTTTTTAAATGTGGAATGTTATTAAGGGCAACTATTAAACTTCTAACTCCCATCCAGGCAAGCACTGAGTGTGACACAGTTTTCTAGTGACTTGGAATAACAAAAGGCTCTCAACATTCATCAGTATCTTATTGGCTGCCATAGAATGGTATGAAAACATTAAGTTGCCTTATAGTGAATCAGACTCCTTGGTCTTCTCCTATTACTTACTCAGACGGGCAGAGGCTCACTAGGGTCCCAGGTAGAGGTCTTTCACATCACCTACTACCTGACCCTTTCAACTGGAGATCGGAAACCACAATTCCTTCACAGTGTTGAGCAGTGTTCCCTCTAAGCTGAGTTAGCATGAACTAGCTGACAGATTTTTAGCCTCCAGCTCAAACATTTTTGTTTTAACTCAGGAAGGATGACCCCAGAGCACACTAATTTATGCAGTAGCTCACAACTTGAATGCTAATGCCAGTAGCTCACAAAGTATAATTTTTGCTCACAAGACTCTGCAGCTTAGAGGGAACATTGGCGCTGAGAGAAGGGAACTGGTCTCTGTAGGCTGGGGATTAATTGTAATTCCAGGAGATCGCCAGGCCCTACCTGGAGATGGCAACCTGACTGTACACCTGTAGGAGTAGAGTCATGATTTTTTTTTGGGGGGGGGGACCAGGCTCAGGCAGTGATCCTTGTTCTTGAAAACGAGCACCACCAAGCACGTCACTCTTTTCATCTGTGAACTGTTGACACGTATGCAAGCACCAGGCTTTACAAAAACCATTTATGTGTTACATTTTTATACTGCAGGAGTGGCCAATGGTAGCTCTCCAGATGTTTTTTGCCTACAACTCCCATCAGCCCCAGCCAGCATGGCCAATGGCTGGGGCTGATGGGAGTTGGCAAAAAACATCTGGAGAGCTACTGTTGGCCACCCCTGTTATACTGCATCCTGTCCCTGTGTGGCCTTGGAGAGTTTTACAATAAAATATTTGACAATAACATGCCATAAAATGGATCTAAACATTAAACTTTGGCTAGAGGTGTGGGAGAATGGGACTGTTCCACTTCAGGATACAGGGTGGAATGTAACATGTTAAGTACCTTCCTGTGCTTAAAAAAAAACAAGGGAAAAAAGCTCCCTGCAGTGAAAATATCTAGCATATAAAGGGTGAGGTCTTTCTAAGGTGCTAATTTTCTATTTGTCAGGACTTTTCCGTACAGACAACATTAAACCTCACCCTTGATATGCTAGATATTTTCACTGCAGGGAGCTTTTTTCCCTTGTTTTTCCTTGTGTGTAAAGTATGTGTGTGGGAGGGCTCAGTTTTATGTTTTGAGACACTGTTTTTATTAGCTGCTGTTTTAATATAAAATTGTGAGTCTCCGCTGCTAATCATTGATCTTTTGAGCTGGTTTTTCAAGAGTCTATTTATTTCTGCAGCTGTTTTAAATGTGGAATGTTATTAACAGCAGCTATTAAAAGCAGGAAACAATGTAAGGCAGAACTGCTTAAGAGGGCTTTTAGCTAATGTTTAGGTTGACGTGAAGGATGTGGACAGACTGTACAGTTGCAAGATGCTTACGGCCTGTGTTTTGATTTTTAATTTCTTTCATAATTGATTCAATCTTTGTATGATGCCACCTTAAGCCTGCAAGCAGGAAAAGGCAGGGTAAGGCCACCTTAAATAATGTATTTTTTGTAATGGTGTTGTGAACCACCCCTGAGTATTTCTTGAGAGGCAGGACAGACCATAAATATTTTAAAATGAGTGCACAGCACTCTCCACCACCCAAATGCCTGCTTGCTCCCTGTCTGCACAACCTGTACATTTGCAAACAAACAGATATTATTAAAATGTCAAGAGGTCTTCCAGTTCTTTCCCTTCACAGGAAGTAGTTATTTATTTGTTTATTTATATATTTATACCCCACTGTTCTCCCCAGCAGTAACACAAAATAGCTTCCTGCATTGTTCTCCCCTCCTCCATTTTATCTTCTAACAATTCTGTGAAAGAGATGAAGCTAAGAGAGTAGTTGGCCCACTGAGCTTCCATGGCAAAGTACAGATTTGGTCTCTTAGATCCTAGTCCAGAGCTCCCCAACATGGTGCCTATCACATAGGGTTGCCAGCCTCCAGGCAGGGCCTGGAGATCTCCCACTTTTACAACTGATCTTAGGGTTGCCAATCCCCAGGTGGGGGCTTCCCGGTTTGGAGGCCCTCCCCCCGCTTCAGGGTTGTCAGAAAGCGGGGGGAGTGGAGGGAAATGTCTGCTGGGAGCTCTATTATTCCCATAGAAAATCATGGAGAGTTGATCCGCAGGTATCTGGGGCTCTGGGGAGGGGCTGTTTTTTGGGGTAGAGGCGCCAAATTTCCAGCATAGCATCTAGTGCCTCTCCCCAAAATACCCCCCAAGTTTCAAAAAGATTGGACCGGGGGTCCAATTCTATGAGCCCCAAAAGAAGGTGCCCCTATCCTTAATTATTTCCTGTGGAAGGAAGGAATTGAAAAGGTGTGCCGTCCCTTTAAACGTGATGGCCAGAACTCCCTTTGGAGTTCAATTATGCTTGTCACAGCCTTGATCTTGGCTCCACCTCAATGTCTCCTGGCTCCACCCCCAAAGTCCCCAGATATTTCTTGAATTGGACTTGGCAACCCTAACTGATCTCCAGCTGGCAGAGATCAGCTCCCCTGGAGAAAATAGCTGCTTTGAAGGGTGGACTCTAGGGCATTGTCCCATGCTGAGGCCCCTCCACTCCCCAAAACCCCACCCTTTCCCGGATCCACTTCCAAAGTCAGGTATTTTCCAACACCAACCTGACAACCCTATGCCAGGGTCAAAAAGGCTGGGAACACTATGCCACCTATGTGGTATAGTTAGAATGTTAGATTTGCTTGGAATGTTAGACTTGGTTTGGAAGGCCCAGACTTAAATTCCTGGATGCTGTCAGGGCCTGATTACACAATACTCTTGCTCCTGGGTCAATCTCCAAGTCACATAAAGCATAGTGTGCCAGGAAAGGGGAAGGGGTGTTGGTTGAAGTTTGGATTCTCAAGTGTGCTGGAGCAGATTCAGATAAAGACTACAGTTTTCCCAATCTGCAACAGCCATGGACCTATTGTTTACCCCACAGAGGAAACTTGTGTGTGCCCTAAACAGGGCCGGATCTAGGGGGGGCAGAGGGGGGGTGCTTGCCCCTGGCGCCAATGGAGGGGGGGCACCAAATTAGGTATGGAGTCCATTGTATTCTATGGGACCATAAAATAGAATGGCCCATAAGGGGGCATCATTTTTTAATTTTGCCCCCCCCCCTCAAAAAACATGTAGATCCGGTCCTGGCCCTAAGGACAACATCACGTGTCAGGTTACTGTGAAGATAAAATGGAATGGTGGTGGTGGGAGACATGCGCATCACCTGACCCCCATGGAGATGGGTGGGATTAAAAAAAAAAAGTACGGTAACTTCATCTGTCAAAACTTCCCCCATTCTTTTATCCAGAAAAACTGAGGCAGCAAAACAGGCGCATTCTAAACCAGGACAGTTACACTTTGAGTCCAAAGTTTGTGCTGCCCAGAGTCCTCATGAAGTGGGCAGCATATAAATTTAAAGTAAATAAAGTAAATAAATAAATAAAAACTGACCTAAGCATCCTATCAGTGACAAGTGAAATGATTTCTGACCCAAAATATGCTGTCTGATATGCTTGCCAAAGGCATCACTAATACTTCACAGGTCTTTGTTGCAATTCTCTTACCTTGAGGGTGTATACGTCTGGGGTCAGGGTGTGGGGTTTGCCACTGAGGTAGAAAGTCACATTTGGTAATGTGGACATCTTCTCACAATCTATCAGGTACTGTGGGAAGAAAAAAGAAAGTACAACTGAGGTGGGGAAAGAGAGTTCAAACCATCACCCACTGTGGCCTGTGCCTCTTCTAAGATATTCGCTACATGTTTTCACTGCAGCTTCCAAGAGAACAGATGAACTAGATGTTGCATATCTGCTGCAAATATGAAGCTGCCACTGAAAATGGTATCACTCTTGTTCTCCTTATCTTCCTTGAGAGATAGAAATACATCCCAGGCCAGCCCAATCTCATCAGATCTCGAAAGCTAAGCAGGATTGGCCCTGGCTAGTATTTGCATAGGAGACCACCAAGGAATATCAGGATCACTGTGACCTGGATAGCCCAGGCAAGCCTGATCTCATCAGATCTTGGAAGCTACACAGGGCCAACTCTGGCAATGAGAGACCTTCTTGGAATACCAGCAGTTGGAAGGGCAGAGGCAGGCTTTATTCAGCTACCTCTCTGAATATCCTCCAGACCCCCAGTAGGGGTCAGTCACCAGACATTGACATGACTTCCAGGTGTGCGTGAACACACACAAACATGCACATTAAAAATTACAAAAATACCCCACAAGGAATAGCAGGGTCAAGGTGCAGAAGGAGGCAATGGCAAACCACCTCTGAATATTTCTTGCCTTGAAAACCCCATTAGGGGGCGCCATAAATCAGGTGTAATACACACACACACACTACAATTCCACTGTGATACAATATTATCATACAGCAAACTCTCAGTGTGATGAATTTCACTTTATATTACAGGGAAGAAAAGGAGAAGATACAGAGATACCATTTTGCAAGGCAGCTCTTAACCAAGAACATAAATAAAAGGGGATGAGACAAAATATCCCCTCAATATCCTTAGAATCTATGCTGAGAGGCCATTTTTACTTCTCTCAACTTTGGCTCATGCATTAAACTGACATCGCATAAAAACTTAGTTCATTGTCAGAATGATGTGCACACCTTCTTTCTCCCTCTCCATTCTCTCAGTGCAATGAATGACTTGTGATTTAAAACAAACTCTGGTTACTCTGTTAATCAGAATTAGTTCTCTTCTTGCTGCTACTGGGATTTTAAACCAGGATTAAACTGTGAATTAGAATCCCAGATTGACTAGGAGGTGGTGGGGGAGCTGATTGGGAGGAAGGCTTCTACACACTTGATCTCAACCAAGAAGTGAGAAGGGCTTCAAGAGCCACAGAATATGTGTGAAAGGTTGACGTGAAGAGACTTTTGTCTCTTTAAATCATTTCTCCAAGCCAAGCCAGCTGGCAGCCTGGAGAATGCTTTTACTGTTAAAGTTACTTTCCTTCCTTCCTTCCTTCCTTCCTTCCTTCCTTCCTTCCTTCCTTCCTTCCTTCCTTCCTTCCTTCCTTCCTTCCTTCCTTCCTTCCTTCCTTCCTTCCTTCCAACTCTCAAACATCTGATGTTCATGTCTTGCAGCTCTCAGACATCTGACATTCATTCTATGTGGCTGTTACGTTAAGCAAGTTTGGCCATCCCTGACATATACACTATACTGCTCCTCCTGCTCTGAACCTCAGAGCAATTGCATCACTGCCTGCTGAGGTTCAGGGCTGGATGAACAGCAAGCTAATCTTCACCCAGCCCCAGAGCCCTGCAGCACTGTTCCGCTCTGTGTGGTTTGTTGGCCTGACCTATGTTATGTTTGATCCCTCCCTTCCTTCGAGGTGCTCAGAGCAGAACATATTGTTCTTGTCCACTTCATTTTCACAATATTCTCCTTCTCAAATGCTCACGCTTGCAATGTAAGCCAGAGGATTGTGCAAAATGCAGCAGGTTAGAGACCCTGGGTCAAGGTCACCCGGTGAGTTTCCTGGCTGGAATCTGAACCTGATCCCAATCTGTCATTCCAACTACCATACTATACTGACTCTCACTGCCTGGGAAGAATCCTCCCATGAATCACTGCCATGTGGTATAGTGGTTGGAGTGCTGGGCTCAGATCTGGGAGACTCCAGGTTCAGACCCCTGCTCTGCCGTGCTAGCTCGCTGGGTGACCTTGGGCCAGTCACACTCTCTCAGATTAACCAACTTCACAGGGTTGTTGTGAGGATAAAATGGAGGAGAGGGAATGATGCAAGCTGCTTTCGATCCCTGTTGGGGAGAAAAGAAGAGGACTGAAGTACATCTCTAGTACCAAAATGTTATGACGATTAGATTGTGCATAGAGACCAGATTAGGTATAAATAGGAAAGAGAGAGAGGCAGAGACAGAGAGGCAAATGAGTACAGGATCAAGGTGTGGATCAGTTCAAGTGGAAAAGCAAAGGTGTGTTGGTTGGTTGGTTGGTTTTTGCACTTAGCATTATGAGATCCAGGCACGTTGTTGCTTACCTGGCCTCCAAAGGCGTGTTCAGCCCCAATAGCCTCGTGCAACATACGGATATCCTCTCTGGGCCCTGTGATTAGCGAAGTTCCTGTGTCCACAATTGCGTTGCAGCCACCTTTGCATATCTTCCCTGAACTAGCATCAAACGCTTTCCAGGGCCAGCATCTCTTCTTGGGGAACACATCCACCGTCATCCTAAAAGGAGAGATGGGGAGAGAGAACAGTGATTACACAGGGTGTTTTGGCAGAGGGAGAATGGTAGCTTCCCTGACCACAACACCAGGAGCCAAAATGAGGCCTCTGCCACTGGATCTGTTGGCCAGCTCCTCCCAGGCCGCAGCAAAGTTCTTACAAACCAGCAAAATATTTCCCCCATCACAGGCTCCATATCATAGAAATAAAAAACACTTAATTTCAATGGGAATTATCTCAAGTGAGTGATTCAGGCCACTCATGCAGAAAGGGTGCTGATGTTGAATAAAAGTTTATTCATTTGTTCATTGAGTCATTCATTCTCTTTCCTCCCCAGTGGAGACCTAAAGCAGTTTTCAACATTGTTCTCCACTCCTCCATTTCACCAGCCCCTTGAGGCAGTTCAGCTAAGATAGTTTGGTACAGTGGTTAAGAATACAGACTCTAATCTGGAGAAATGGGTTCAATTCCCCATTCTTAACTTGAAGCCAGCTGGGCAACCTTGGGTCAATCACAGTTCTCTCAGTCCAAAAAATAAACTTAGCTTGCCACAAAAAGAGCTAGAGTTTCAGGCTGCCAAACAGCTGCTGGACAGATCTCCTGGCTATACAGCACCCACCACCATATGATAATTATTTGTTCTGTTGAAAGGGAGACTGGGCTGAGGTTATCATCAAACTACTGTGGGCCAGTCAGAAATCTGAAACCAGGCCTCCCAGATCTAGGGTTGCCAATCCCCAGGTGGGGGCAGGGGATCCCCTGGTTTGGAGGCCCTCCCCCTGTTTCAGGGACATCAGAAAGCAGGGGGTGGGGAGGGAAATGTCTGCTGGGCACTCCATTATTCCCTATGGAAACTGATTCCCATAGGGTATAAGAGAGAATTTTTCTGCAGGTATCTGGGGCCCGGGGAGGGGGGCTGTTTTTTGAGGTAGAGGCATCAAATTTGCAGCATAGCATCTGATGCCTCTCCTCAAAACACCCTCCAAGTTTCAAAAGGATTGGACAAGGGGGTCCAATTCTATGAGCCCCAAAAGAAGGTGCCCCTATCTATTATTTCTAATGGAGGGGAGGCATTTAAAATGTGTGCAGTCCCTTTAAATGTGATGGCCATTTGGAGTTCAATTATGCTTGTCACACCCTTGCTCCTGGCTCCACCCTCAATGTCTCCTGCCTCCACCCCCAAAGTCCCCAGATATTTCTTGAATTGGACCTGGCAACCCTACCCAGATCCTAGCCCAGCATTCTAAGCACTGCACCACCACACTGATTAGCAGAACAATCAGTTCTGCTAATGATTCTTGCTCTCTGACTCTTGCCTCTGTTGAGAGCTCTTTGGGAAGCTAAAAGCAAGTTCTGCTTCCACCACTGTCGGGTCTTCGGTACCCCTCCCGGTCTCCCGGTGTCGCCGTTGCCCCTCCCGGGCACTCTGGGGCGTTCCCCGGAGGTCTCAGACACAGGGGTGGGCGCTGGGTTACTTCACCGCAGGCCCCCGTTCCCCTCTTGGCTGTGCTGTGGCTCCTGTCCCTCTCTTGCGAGGCAGCCTCTTTGCGCATCAGCCAGTTTCCTCAGCGACCTCCTCCCTCCCTCCTTTTATGCTCCCCGACCCCTCCTTCCCCTTTCCCGGGTCCTGCCCCCCTCTGGCCCCTCCCCCCTTCAAAGCCCCCGACGCCCAGGAGAGGCGTGCCGGGGCTGGGCTGACTGGGCGTGCCTCGGGCGTCCTAGCCCTCGGCTGCGTGCTGCGATGGGGCGTCTCGCGCTGCGACGAGACAAACGGGTCTCCCCCTCTGGCGCCGGGCTCAGCTTCTCCCTCTTGCTTCCCGGCGTCTTGCCCTGGCCAGACTTCGCGGACTCGAAGCCGGGCTCGCCGTCTGGGAGGTGTTGCTCGGGCGGCTGCTGTTGCCCCGTCAGTCGAGGTGAGGGGTGGGGCCGCCCCGGGGGCTTGGAGAGGTGGGGAAGGCTCTTGGGGCGATGACGGGGGCTTGGAACGGCTGGCAGGCGCCGGGGGGTCTCCTCCGCGCAGTCCCCGCCTGGGCTGGGCGGGACACACCCCCCCCCCGTGTCCCTTGCTTCTCCGCCTCCTCCTCGAAGACCCGGGAGAGGTAGTCGGCCACGCGGTGGTCGGCCCCGGCTTGATGGTGCACTGTGAAGGAAAAGGGGAGAAGAGACATATACCAGCGAAGGACTCGGTCATTGGAGTCCTTCATCCTCGACATCCACAGCAGGGGGGTGTGGTCCACCACCAACCGGA
Source organism: Heteronotia binoei (assembly GCF_032191835.1). Classification (NCBI taxonomy): domain Eukaryota; kingdom Metazoa; phylum Chordata; class Lepidosauria; order Squamata; family Gekkonidae; genus Heteronotia; species Heteronotia binoei. Next base: position 29,628,321 of record NC_083237.1, read on the forward strand.
AAGGGTTGTTGGTGAGGTAGAACTTCAATGCCCCGACGGCCCACTTGACCGCCAGGGCCTCCTTTTCTACGGTGGAGTACGCCCGCTCAGCGGGCAGGAGCTTGCGGCTGATGAATAGCACCGGGCGTTCGTCCCCAGGGCCCCCCTGGAGCAGGGCCGCCCCGATACCGGTCCCCGAAGCATCCGTGTGTAACACAAAGGGCTGGGAGAAGTCCGGGTTTCTCAGCACGGGGTCTCGGAAGAGGCTCGTACGCAGCACCTCAAATGCTGCGTCTTGGGCTGGCCCCCACTGGAGGATGTTCGGGCACGCCTTCCACAGGCTGTCCGTCAACGGGGTGGCCACTGCCGCAAAGTTGGGGATAAACTTGCTGTAATAGCCCGCGAATCCCAAGAAGCGCCGTAGCTGCTTCTTGGTGCGCGGGTGGGGCTGCTGCTCTAGGGTGACGACATTCTCTGGCAGGGGTCGGAGTTGGCCTTTCCCTACCAGGAACCCTAGATATTTTAGCTCCTGGAAGCCGAGGCGGCTTTTCCGCGGGTTAGCGTGGAGCCCGGCGGCCTGCAGGGCTTGGAGTACCTGGCGGAGGTGGAGCAGGTGGGCCTCCCAGGTGGGACTACACACCACGATGTCGTCGATATAGGCCCGAGCGAAACCCTCGCATTGGGCTAGGGCCTTGTCCACCAGCCGCTGGAACGTGGCCGCAGCCCCATTCAAGCCAAAGGGCATGCGCTTGAATTGGAACAAGCCTTGTGGGGTGGCGAAGGCAGTCTTTTCTCTGTCGGCCGGGTGTATGGGCACCTGCCAATAGCCCTTGGTGAGGTCCGGGGCGGAGAGGTACCGGGCCTCCCCCAGCTGGTCGATTAGGATATCGGCCCGTGGCATCGGGTAGGCATCGAATTTGGCCAGTTTGTTCACTTCCCGATAGTCCACACAGAAGCGCACGCTGCCGTCGGGCTTTGGCACCAGGACCACTGGGCTGCGCCACTCACTCTGTGATGGTTCGATGACGTCGAGGCGCAGCATCTCCCTTACCTCCCGGGCGATCACGTCCCAGCGCTTCTGTGGGACGGGCCTCCACCGGGCGCGTGCCACCTGGCCTGTAGGGGTCACTACCCGGTGCTTGACCAGGGTGGTCAGGCCCGGCTGGTCGGAGAATACCGTCGGGCACTCGGCCAGGACCTTCTGCAGCTCCTGCCGCTGGCTGGGGGTGAGAGCGGCGTCCAACACCGGGCCTCCCCCAGTGCCCCCCGCGGTCTTCCAGGGCAGGGTTCCGTCCTGGAGCTCGCCCGGGTCTTCGGCCAGGAGCCCCTGCTCCAGCCGCGCCTCCCGCCGCACCCAGGCCTTTAGGCTGTTCACATGGAGGGTCTTCCTTTGGCGGGCGCGAGGCCCGCACTGGACCTCGTACGTCAGGGGACCCAGGACTCGGGTGATTCGGAAGGGTCCCCGCCACGGGTCCCCCTGGCTCTGGCCCATCGCTCCCCGGTGGACCAGGACGTCGTCTCCCGCCTGGAACCCGCGGGCCTTAGCGCCCTTGTCATAACGCCTCTTCTGGACCTCCTGGGCCTGTGCGAGGTTCCCCCGGGCCTCCCGCCGCACGTCTTCTAGGCGTTCCTGCAGCTGTCTGACGTACTCCTCCGGGGCTTCTTCTGGCCCGGCTCTGCCTTGCACCCACTGCTCTCCGAGCAGCCCCAGGATGCCCCGGGGTTGCAGCCCATACAGCAGCTCGAACGGGAAATACCCCAGGGACGCCTGGGGCGTCTCTCGGATGGCAAAGACCAGCGGGTCTACGTAGAGATCCCAGGCAGTGGGGTGGTCGTATGCCGTCTTCCTCAGCATGGCCTTCAGGGTCTGGTTCATCCGCTCCACCAACCCGTCAGTCTGGGGGTGGTGAACGGAGGTGAAGAGCTGCTTGATGTGCAGCGTCTGGCACACCTGCCGCATGAGGCTCGCCGTGAAGGGTGTGCCTCGGTCCGTGAGTATCTCCCGGGGCAGCCCCACGTGCGCGAAATAGTGCATCAAGGCCCTGGCCACGCCCGCGCTCTTCATGGTGGGCAGGGGGATAGCCTCCGGGTACCGGGTGGCGTAGTCCATGAGGACCAGGATGTAGCGGGCCCCACGAGGGGTGCGGGGTAGGGGCCCCACAAAGTCCATGGCCACCCGCTCGAACGGAACCCCCACTATGGGCAAGGGGGGCTTGCGGCTCGGCCCTAGACGCGAGGCGTTGGCAGATGCCGCAGGAGCGACAGTAGGCCTGGACCTCCCGGGCTACGGAAGGCCAGAAAAAGTTGGCTAACACCCGGGTCAGAGTACTCTTCACCCCCTGGTGGCCTGCCCATTGGTGGTCGTGGGCGCCCTTCAGGACCTCGGGCCGGTACCTGTGAGGGACCAACAGCTGCTTCCCGGGGCCCAGCCGCCCTTTTACCTCTCTGAACCACACGCCCTCTTCCCGGATGATTCGAGGCAGGCGCCGGCTCCTGCGCTCGTCCACGATCACCCCGTCGCGGACTGCTTCGTGCCGTCGCAGCGCTTCCAACTCTTCGTCCTCGGCCTGAGCCTCCACGAACTGCGGGTCCGCCGGCCACGTCTCTCGGGCGCCCGCCCCGGGACGTTCCGCGGTGGATGGGCCTTCCTCTGGGTCGCTGTCCTCTGTCTCCCCAGCGGGGGCAGCGTCGTCATAACCGGCCCCTGCGGGCTGGCCTGGTCGGCCGGGGTCGGCCGCCTCCACTACGTCGCGAAAACGCGGAGCATCCCGCCCGAGCAGTATTGGATAGGGCAGGCTGGTGACTTTGGCGACTGGCACGCTCCAGTAGCGGCCCAAGTATTTAAGTGGGATGGACACCACTGGGCTTCTTTCGATGTGCCCATGGACGCACCTGATGGCGGCGGTGCGGATGACAGGCAGCGGGGCGGTCACCAAGTGGGCCCGTATCATGGACAGCGAGCTGCCATTGTCGACCATGGCCTGCAGTTGCCGTCCTCCCAAGGACACCGGGACCGTCCAAGGGGGGGGGGGGGCGAGCCCCCACTTCCGCCGTCTGCAAGGACTCCTCCCAGCTCACGTCGCACTCCATCAGGGGGCACTCACGCTTGAGATGGCCCCACTGGCCGCAGGTGAAGCAGGGCCCTATGTCTCCCGTCGGACGGCGGGCCTCTGGCGGCGGGCGTCCCTCGTTCTCCCCCTCATGGCCTCTGGGGCGTAGACCCAGTCCGGGTAGCACCGGGCGTGCTCCGGGACTCCACCAACCCGGCGTGGCACGGGCTGGCGGCGGCCGCGCCTGGCCCCCGCAGTCTCCGGCTCCGGGCGCCCTCCCCGGTGTCGCTCCTGGGGCGGCCCGTCCGCCGGGCGGGGGCAAGCCCTTCCCTGGCTTGCTGCCCTCTGCGCGGGGGGGCAGGCCGTGGTGGTCGGCGGCCTGAAAGTTCTCCCACAGCTCCTGTACCTCGCTGAGACGGGTTGGCTTCCAGCAGGCCACCCAGTGGCGGGTACGCGGCGGCAGCACCTGTAGCAGCTGCTCCACTACCACCAGCTCCACGATGCGCCGCCCGTCGCTGGTGGTGGGGTTGAGCCAACGGGTGGCGGCATCCTTGAGGGTCGCTATTGCTGAGCGCGGTCGCATCTCCCCTGTTGGAAGCCAGGAGCGCAGCTTCTGGCGGTGGGCTTCGGGTATGATCTCCAGGCGGTCCAGGATGGCTGCCTTAAGCGCGGTATAGTCCGCCGCCTGAGCCCGCTCCAGGGCCTTCATGGCAGCTTGGGCCTCCCCGGTCAGGTAGGGTCCCAAAATAAAGGCCCACTGCTCTCTGGGCCAACGAGCGGCCTCAGCCACTTGCTCAAACGCCTCCAAGTAGGCCTCGACATCGTCCTCCGCCCCCAGCTTCGTCAGAGGGGGCCAGGGGCTCCTCCCGGCGCCGAATGGTGCTGGCCCCGCCGGCTCCGGGCGGGCGAGGAGCGCCTGGTGAAGATCCCGCACGAGGGTGGCTTGGGCCGCCGTCTGCTGCTGGGTGACCTCCCGCAGGAGTTGCGCCTGGTGGTCTGCGAGCCACTGCCCAAACTGGGCTAAATCCACGGGGGCGGGGTTAGTGTCCATGGCGGCGGTCCGCCCCAGGTGTATCACGGAGTCCTCACTTGACTCGTCTGTCGACGACTCGCTGGACTCCGGCTCAATGGTTGGGGTCGCCACTCGGCTTGAGTGCCACCCGGGCGGGGCCGGAATATGGGGGCGTGGCCGTCCTAGGCTCGGGAGAGTGCCCGCGTTCTCAACCACGTTGTCGGGTCTTCGGTACCCCTCCCGGTCTCCCGGCGTCGCCGTTGCCCCTCCCAGGCACTCTGGGGCGTTCCCCGGAGGTCTCAGACACAGGGGTGGGCGCTGGGTTACTTCACCGTAGGCCCCCGTTCCCCTCTTGGCTGTGCTGTGGCTCCTGTCCCTCTCTCTCGCGAGGCAGCCTCTTTGCGCATCAGCCAGTTTCCTCAGCGACCTCCTCCCTCCCTCCTTTTATGCTCCCCGACCCCTCCTTCCCCTTTCCCGGGTCCTGCCCCCCTCTGGCCCCTCCCCCCTTCAAAGCCCCGACGCCCAGGAGAGGCGTGCCGGGGCTGGGCTGACTGGGCGTGCCTCGGGCGTCCTAGCCCTCGGCTGCGTGCTGCGATGGGGCGTCTCGCGCTGCGACGAGACAAACGGGTCTCCCCCTCTGGTGCCGGGCTCAGCTTCTCCCTCTTGCTTCCCGGCGTCTTGCCCTGGCCAGACTTCGCGGACTCGAAGCCGGGCTCGCCGTCTGGGAGGTGTTGCTCGGGCGGCTGCTGTTGCCCCGTCAGTCGAGGTGAGGGGTGGGGCCGCCCCGGGGGCTTGGAGAGGTGGGGAAGGCTCTTGGGGCGATGACGGGGGCTTGGAACGGCTGGCAGGCGCCGGGGGGTCTCCTCCGCGCAGTCCCCGCCCGGGCTGGGCGGGACAACCACTTTAGCCCTTCAGTCACTACATGTGGGTGGTGGTGGTGGAATATTAATATTAGCCTACCTCACAAGGCTGTTACAAGGAGGATGACAAGATAGTGAGTGCAAAGCATTTGAGAAAACACAACAAAACCACCCACTTACCATTCTCTATTCCCTACACACAGCAACAGTGCATGAAGCAACTTTGTGAGATCTTATCAGCGACTTTATTTTATTCTACAACCCACCTTTCTATCACCAGAAATTGAAGGTGGCAAGCAGAAAGTTCCTTAAGCATAGTGGCCAGGCAACAAGCTAGGGCTGCCAATTTCCAGGTGGCACCTTGAGATCTCCCACTATTACAACTAATCTCCAGGCGACCAAGATCAGTCCCCCTGAAGAAAATGGCTGCTTTGGAGGGTGAGCTCTATGGCATTATACCCTGCTGAGGCCCCTCTCCACCCTCCCCTGGCTCCACCCCCCAAACCCCAGGTACTTCCCAACCCAGAGCTGGCAACCCCAGAGCTGACCCAGAGCTCTTTCACACACTGAGCTCTCCAACCAATCCAGATGGCACATCCTCCCGCCATACCTTTAGCACGATCCTCCTCTCCCTCTGGCCGGCCTATCCCTCCCATGGACCGGGGTGGGGTGAGGAATCAGATTCGGGAGAAGGATGAGACCGGTCGTTCTCAGTTCCCAGCAGTTTCCTCCTGTCCAGCGTCAGCCTCACCCCGGGATAGGGTAGAGGGATGGTATAGTTTATGGGAGTTGGCTTTCTGCTCCCTCACGCCTTTTTCTCTCAGGATGGTGGATGGGAGATGGGAAGCTGCGAGCTGTTTGAATGGCTCAGACTATTCTGCATCTCCTCAGCAAATCACACCTATCTAAAATACGTATCTTGGATGGTACAGCAGCATTGCCCCCTAATGGCTGGTGCTGCCATTGCAAAAAAAAAAACCCTTGGAAACGTGTTCAATAAATTAAAAAATGATAAACTAAACTATCAGCAGTAATTCTAGCACACTGGAATGAAACGAGTTAGGGTTGCCAGCCTCCAGCTGGGGCCTGGAGATCTCCCGCTTTTACAGCTGATCTCCAGCTGGCAGAAAATGGCTACCTTGAAGGGGGGACTCTATGGCATTGTAACACGTTGAGGCCCTTCCCCAAACCCCGCCCTCTCCCGGATCCACCCCCAAAATCTCCAGGTATTTTCCAACCCAGACCTGGCAACCCTAGTTTCAATTAGCAGAAGCCAAACAAGGAATAAACAACTTTGTCCTTCTCTGGACACCTCTGATCCAATCAGGACTGCACATTCCTGACGTTTTGCTTTGCAAGAAAAAAACCTGTGACCTTCTTTGTGTCTTTGCTCTGTCATTAATCAGGGTGACTCTTTTTGCCAGGTAACTCTGGACCTGTCTCTTCCTGTCTATGCTGAGTATCACAGCTTGAACTATGAGGGCTCTTTCAAGAAATCCACAAGCTCCACCCCCTTTAGAGTAACCCTTCAATGGAACAGAACAAAGTCTGAGTCCAGGGGCACCTTTAAGGCCAACAATCTAGGTATAAGCTTTTGTGTGCATACACTTCTTTGGATATCTGAAGAAGTATACGCTTTCATGTGCACATGCAAGCTTATACCCTAGGGTTGCCAGTCCCAGGTGGGGGCAGGGGATCCGAAGGTTTGGAGGCCCTCCCCCACCCCACTTCAGAAAGCGGAGGGGGGGGGGAGAGGGAGGAAAATGTCTGCTGGGAACTCTATTATTCCCTATGGACACTTATTCCCATAGAAAATAATGGAGAATTGATCCATGGGTATCTGGGGTTCTGGGGGGGGGCTGTTGTTTGAGACAGAGGCACCAAATTTTCAGTATAGCATCCAGTGCCTCTCCCCAAAATACCCCCCAAGTTTCAAAAAGATTGGAGCAGGGGGTCCAATTCTATGAGCCCCGAAAGAAGGTGCCCCTATCCTTCATTAATTCTTATGGAAGGAAGGCATTTAAAAGGTGTACAGTCCCTTTAAATGTGATGGCCAAGCCTTCCTTTGGAGTTCGGTTATGCTTGTCACACCCTTGCTGCTGGCTCCACCCCAAATTCTCCTGGCACCACACCCAAAGTCCCCAGATATTTTTTTAATTGGACTTGGCAACCCTATTACCCAGAATTAAACTTGTTGGTCTTAAAGGTGCCCCTGGACTCCCACTTTGTCCTACTGCTTCAGACCAACATGACTAACCACATGAATTTACCTTTAATGGAATGAGAGAGACCAAATCTGTTGGCTAAAGGGGCCATCACTAAACACAGAGAGCTGCCCCCTGGAATTCAAGCCCTGCCATCTGTCTATTGGGGTAAAAATCAAATCAAGCTCTTATACAGGTAATCACCCACCAGCAGTCCTAGTTCTCAAATATCAATGTATTTTTGTCAAGGAAATCCAGAATTTGTGCCCACCAAATGCACAGACCGGCTTCATTCAAAACAAGCATTTTCTTTGCTTTTAGAAGAGCAGATCCCTTATGACATCTAAAAGACAAGCATATTCATTATGATGAGAACCACAGATAAGGCCGCTCACTTACTTATCCATCTTGATCTGCCAGTAGGCCTTGCGTACTACAGGATGGTACTGAATTTTCCCTTCATAGGCATTGTGATTGATCTCCCCAAAGCTGATTTCTCCACCATGGTCTTGTGAGACATAGTTGGTGCTAAGAGAAGAGTTGGAAAGGTTACAAAGCTAGGTTCAGAACTGGGAAGAAGCCACAGTCAAATAGCCACTAACTTACTGTGAATGTTCCCAGCTGGCCTACTGCCCTTTTATCATTATTATTATTTGTTTATTTTTATCCCGCCCATTCCCCCATTTGGGGGCTCAGAGTGGAGTACATCAAATAGAAATAATATCACAATAAATCATAATAAAACCAACTTCAACATTCAGTAAAGTGCAACAAAATGATTCAGCAAGATGATATGACAGCTAGGTGGTATAGCACAAAAATGGTACCACAATACAGTAGTGCAGTAGGGCCGTAGGGGGAGGCCAACCGGTCTACTAGATAGATGCCCACTGCCTCATCCAAAAACCTGGCAGAACAGCTCCGTTTTACAGGCCCTATGAAAGGCCAGCAAGCCAGGCAGGGCTTGGATCTCCGTCGGGAGCTGATTCCACCAGGTTGGGACCAGGACCGAAAAAGTCCTGGCCCCGGTAGAGACAAGATGGACATCTTTTGGGCCAGAGACTATCAGAAGATCCTGGGAGGCCAAACGAAGCGACCTCTGGGGTGTATATGGGAGGAGACGATTCCTGATCCACTGTAGGGTTGCCAAGTCCAATTCAAGAAATATCTGGGGACTTTGGGGGTGAAGCCAGGAGAATTTGGGGGTGGAGCCAGGAGACATTGGGGGCGGAGCCAGGAGCAAGGGTGTGACAAGCATAATTGAACTCCAAGGGAGTTCTGGCCATCACATTTAAAGGGACAGCACACCTTTTAGAATGCCTTCCTTCCATAGAAAATAATGAAGGATAGGGGCACCTTCTTTTGGGGCTCACAGAATTGGACCCCCTGGTCCAATCCTTTTGAAACTTGGGAGGTATTTTGGGGAGAGGCACTAGATGCTATACGGAAAATTTGGCACCTCTACCTCAAAAAATAGCCCCCCCCCAGAGCCCCTGACACCCGCAGATCAATTCCCCATCATTCCCTATGGGAATCGTTCCTGGAGGTGCATAATGGCTGTGGGGGTGGAGCTTCCCCCGCCGGCCAGCTGGCTGGGGGAGGGGGGAAGCCTGTAAAACCAGGGGATCCCCCGCTAGGACCTGGGGATTGGGAAACCTAATCCACTGGCAGCCATAAGCCAGGCAAATTTACATTTGTTGGCATTGTGGCTCTGGTTGAAACTGAGTGGCTCCTATGGCACTGCCAGCAACACAGGATCAAGTGGGCACAGGATACTCCAGAGCTTTTAACATCCCAATCCACTCATGGGGAGGTGGGTTAGTACTAGGCTTGCCATGTGCCTGGAATTCCTGCCCTCAATTGTCTGCATTTTATCAGTTCAGAAGAGGGAGAAAAATGGGACAGGGATGACAATGTGGATGCTATGGGTGTTTTCCCACAGAGCTTACCTCGGAGCGACGTCCCTCTTCACTGCGCAGCGTCTGTGCAGATTTCCCACCAACTGCTCCGCATAACCAGGAAGTGCCGGACCTTTTGCGTCGCAGATGTAAACCGCTAAAAACCAGTTTACGTTAGCGACGCAAAAGCCGCGGCTCTTCCTGGTTATGCGGAGCAGTTGGTGGGAAATCCGTGCAGACACTGCGCGGTGAAGAGGGACGTCATTCCGAGGTAAGCTCTGTGGGAAAACACCCTATGACTTTACTTCTAGGCAGGGGTGGAATTCTAGCAGGAGATCCTTGGATATTAGGCCACACCTCCTGATTTAGCCAATCCTCCAAGAACTTACAAGGCTCTTTTTTTGGCTACATTGGGGGGGGGGGTGGCCTTATATGCAAAGAAGCTCCTGCTAGAATTCCATCCCTGCTTCCAGGTCACAGAAGTAGCAGCACAATATCTCTATGGTCTTTAGCACAAGGATAGGGAACATTTCAAGAACATCATAGGGCTATGATGCTGTGATGTTAAAAGTGGGTCTAGAATGTTAAAGAGTCACAGTGTCTGCTTCACCCTCTCCAGGCTCCATCATCCACAACTCCTTGCGATTCATGGACACAGGACTGGCAACCCTTGTTAACATAGCTGAGCTTCTGTGTGGCTTTCCTTACATTTTCTCTTGGGGCACTGTATACTCTACAAATATAGATTTGCCTCCTGTACAGTGTTTTTTTAATGGGAGGGCTGTGGCTCAGTGGCAGAGAATTTTTTGGCATGCAAAAAGTTCCATATTCAATCCCTCCCTTTAAAGAAGCTCAGATGTTGGGAAAGATCTTTCTCTGCTGGAGAGTTACTGCCAATGACAGCAGACAATGCTGAGCAAGCAATAGCCTGACTCAATACAAAGGAGCACAACATGTTCGAGGAAATCAGTCTTCCAAAACTGCCTTGTAACTAAATATCACTTGGGGAAATAGGACGACGTGTCAGACAGTAGCATGGCTAAAGTGCAACCAAAACAACTTGTCACCAAATGAGGAACAGCTAAGGATTAACAGAAGTTTGGGACGTACACACAACCCTGTGTGAAGTTTCCACTTTTAATATATGCATTCTGGCATGGGCTTGGCTACACAAGGCAATGAGATGTCTCTTAATTGTACTGTGTACACTGAGCCTATTTTGAAACTCTAAACCAGTCTTTGAACCAGTCTTCATGAGTCACAGAAGAAGAATGCTAAGGCAATAGCAAGAAAGACAAAACAAAGGGGGAAAGCAATGACAACACGGACTGCTCAGATCTGTGCATAAAAAAAAATATATCTGACTGCAATAAGATGTGCAGTTCTACAGCAGGCTCTTGTTAGGAGCCAGAAAGGAATCCATAAGCAATATTACAACCCTTTGTTAAACTTTTCTTGAAGTCACCTACATCCAGTCGTCATGGAAATAAACAACAATCCATTATAGTATTGTGAAACTGCTGTAACAGGACATTGAAGGAGACTATCACTATGCATTTGGCCTCAGGAGACACACCTTGTAGAAGATAGGGTCTACAGTAGAAGACCACTAATGTTACGGCTGCTAGGTGACCATTCCTTTACTAGGTTAATAGCTCAGAATTGTCAGCCATAACATGATCAGTGGTGCTTATTGATAGGACTGATGAGAGAGAATATGGGGATAAAATTTCAGGGGCCTAGTCTCAGTGGAGGACATGGAGCCAGGCAAGTCATATGGGTGGTCTGACAATGGGCCCAAAGGAAATTTTTGAGGGGCTATGGTGTAACTTTGCTGACCTACTAGAAAATGACTTCCTGTTAGCTTTGGTGTGGGATGGAGAAGGTGACCCGTGGTTGCCAGCCTCTAAGTGGGGCCTGGAGACCTCCTGTTTTTACAACTGATCTGCAGCTGGCAGAGATCTGCTCCCCTGGAGAAAATGACTGCTTTGAAGGGTGGACTCTGTGTAGGGCTGCCAAGCTCCCACCGAGGGCAATGGATCCCCTAGTTTTTTGGGGGGGCACCCTGCCGGCACAGAGCAGGTCCCTGGGGGGGTCCCCACCCCCAAGCAGCCCCATTGCCATGCAATGTCCTCCGTGTGATGACATCTCCCTGAAGTGTCATCATCACACTGAGTATATCATGCTGCGGATGCTCTAGGATTCACAGTAAAATTCTATGGTACCATAAAGTTTTACCACGAATCTTAGAGTGTTAGTGATGCAACGTGCCCTGCATGATGGCATCACTTCTGGGTGATGTCATTGCACCATGTGTGCAAGAGAAGAGTCCTCCGCTGGCGTGGTGGAGGGACTTGGCAACCCTAACTCAATGGCACTGTCCCATGCTGAGCTCCCTTCCCTTCCCCTCCCCAAACCCCACCCTCTCCCCAAAGTCTCCAGGTATTTTTCAACACAGACCTGGCAACCCTAAGGTGACCCCTCCCAGCTCAAGGGAGGGACAGGGGTATGTGTGGAGAGAGAGAGAAGGAGAGCTGTCAGTCAGTTGAAGTTTAGAGGTGCAGGATTTCTCCCTCTCTCTTCCTCTGGAGAATCTCATGTATGGCAGCCATTCTGTTGACTGGTAAGAATGCCTCTTGCCTCCACATAAGATTCTAGTGTTCTCTTTCATCAAGAGAAATCCCAAACCCAAGCAGCTGTGCCCCTGGAAATTCTCACTGCCCACATCAACAACAGCCAGGCCAGGGAAAAAAATGAAAGGCACTAGAAGAGATCTGGACTTGAACCAACACACACATAGCTAAGAAGAGAGAAACAAGAAGATTGGGGGTGGGTTTTCATACTTGCAAAGATGAAATGTAAAGATGTTTTTCTTGAGCATCTTTTCCTTCATCATGTTATCAAAGGGTGGGATGACATTGTTCACCGAGATGGTGGGATAGGCCAACCCCAAGATACCGTCGAACTTGGCAGCTACAAAAACCAGTCCTGGCATATCTGTGGCCTCGGCAAATGTCTGGTTTTTAATGGTCATGTTGCCAATCTGAGGGGTAGAGAGAATCACAGCTTGTGGTCTGTTCTACAAAGTAGATTGTCCGTCTCTCCTCCACGAAACAAAGCACACCGAACTTCCACTCTTGCCCTCTGCCTAGTTTAGTTTAGTTTATTGGATTTATATCCCGCCCTCCCTGCCGAAGCAGACTCAGGGCGGCTCACAGTACACAGCAGAATACAATAAAAAGCATTTGCATTAAAAACATTAAATTAAGACAATTTAATAGAGGATGGGATCTTAGACCTTTTCCCTGACAAAAGCCGGCTTGACAAGGTCTCATTTATGTCTGATCTGACCCTCATAACAAATGAGTTTGACACCCCTGCTCTAGGGCATCACAGCCTCTCTTTAGTCGAAGCCCTTTGCCAAATCCTGATCTCTTCAGGCTCCATCCCCAATCTCCAGCAATTTCTCAAACTGGAGCCAGGTTTACTCAGGACTCACTAGCACTCAAGGACCAACTCTCCCCGTATGTCCCTGTGTGCCTACTACAGTTCTCATGTTACCAACTACTGTTGTACCGCTACATAAGGTAGCCCACCTAGCATCTACCAGAGAGCATATGCCTTTTTTTATAGTACCTCCTCTCTATGGAACAGGCTCCCTGAGAAGGTGAGTGGCTACCATCTTTAGATACTTTGAAGAGATGCTGCAAATCCATTTTAGTTGCCAGGGCTTGCCAGGGATTTGGGGGGGGGGGAGGGGTTACCTGAGTTTTTATTGTATTTTTAAAATTTGGAATTGTAAGCTGCATTGAGCCACAAAGGAAAAGCAGGGTATATTTTTTAAAAAATAATAAATCACCCTCATTGCAGCAATAGAACCATTGTGGTGTGCTGGCTTGAGGACTTGGTTTAAAAGAAAATCACATTCAGAGCCCATCGGGTAGTCATAGGCCTAACCTACTTCCTAGCTCTGTTGTGTGGATAAAAAGGGAAATAAACATAATTTCTCAACTCCTTGGATAACAAGGGTGGAGTTCAAGTATAATAAATCCATTTCACTGCATTCTAACTTGGTTAATTGTGTCCCTGACTTGCCTTTCCCTCCTCTCTCCCCTCCCCTTGTGTTCTTTGAAATGTAGATTGGAAGTTCTTTGGGGAAGAGACCTTTTTTTGTTTTGTTTTGGCCACCTTGGTAAACATTGAGATATTAATTATATTATATTACCGGTATATTAATTATAACAAGGATGACTAGCATCAGCATCATTTTAATTAATACTCTTCCACTGCCAAAAGATTTTTACTTGATTTATCATCTATTGCTTAATTAACCCTTCCATCTATCATTTAGTTAGCGCATCACATTTAAATACATTGGCAGGTTATAGACCTTTCAACATGAAGATCTAGAAGGAAATGTGAGGTAACTCCCATTGAACATCCAAAAAACAAAATAACTCATTGTTAGGAAGAACATCCTTCTTGTATATTTTCCTTTTTATTCTCTCTTACAGCAACACATACCAGAGCAAAAATGACCTAAGGTATTTATATCCTGCAGACCTTGGTTAAAGTTTGATCCCACCAGTTTACCGACTAAAGTTTTAGTATATTTTGTACATTTTTGTCCCGCCCTTCCATCAAGGCACTCAGAGCAGCATCCATGGTTCATCCCTCTCCCATTCTCACAACTCTGTGAGGTAGGTTAAACTGAGAGAGTCTGGCTCACAAACTCCCAGAAAGCTTTAGGGCTAAGAGGGGAATTTGAATTCCAGTCTCCCTGCTCCCATTTCCTCCTCACAAAAACCCGATGAGAAAGGTTAAGCTGAGAGAGACAGCAGCTGGCCAAAGGTCACCCAGTGATCTTGACAGTTTTAAAAGTGGATCTCCCTAGTTCATCCCTGACAATCTTATCACTATGACACATTGGTTGTCACAAAATTAATTGACCTTTCTACCCTGTTAAACTGATTAAAACTTTGTTGCCTAATTATAAACAATTCTTCGGGATGGGGCAGAGTTAAGTCCAAGATGGTTGACAGGAGAACTGTTGAGGGATCTCAAATGTATATTGGTAGTATCCATGGGAGCCCATAATTCAAACTGGGTCTCTGGTGCCCCCTTCTATATGTTCATCTCCCATCCCTGGGGTTGCTATTTACTTCACAAGGACAGTATATATGTGCTAGTGTGGTCTACTGAGGAAATAATTTTTTAACTCATTATGAGTGTCATGCTTTTAACTCATTCATATATTTGTTTGTCAGGTCAATCAGCTCTACTTGGATATATTTGCAATTTTTCAAGAAATATACATTTTTTAAGTTTCAAAAATGTGCGATCAATTTCAAATTTCTTAAAAAGGCAGGGCCACTTTTAATATTTTTAAATAAAATACACTGGTGCAAATGCCTTCAAACATTGGTGGTGGTAGTAGTGGAAACTACCATCAAGTCGCAGCCAACTTGTGGTGACCCTGTAGGGTTTTCAAGGCAAGAGATGAACAGAGGTGGTTTGCCATTGCCTGCCTCTGTGAAGCAACCCTGGACTTCCTTGGTGGTCTCCCATCCAAGTACTAACCAAGGCCAACCCTGCTTAGCTTCTGAGATAGGCTGGTCTGGGCTATTCAGGTCAAGGCTTTTCAGATATTAACCAATTCAAAAACTTTTTTTCCCCAAAATCTGGATCTTTTCCCATAATTACTCATAGATTTTTAATTTCTCCTTAGCAAGTTCAACATCCATGAGTAATTATGGGGGGAAATCCATATGTTTAAAAAAATTGTCTTCCACTAAGAACATTCAACTTCTGTTGCCTTTACAGACAAGAGGAGCACGGTCACTCTGAAAAGCAGAATTTCTGTCAGATTTTGACTCCATCTGGAGGCAAACACTAACTTTCAGTGCTTTTTCTATCTATCACAGAAGAAGGGGTTTCAGCATGAATCCAAGCAAAAAATACTGCTACAAACAGTACTGCTGAAAACAATACAAATGCTTCAGTCCTCATATAATTTAAACCAGTGTATACAATGTCATCATACCTTGCCTCCAAAGAAATTACAATTACAGTTCATTACAAATCAATTGCTTCCAGTTTCCAATAGAGGGATTTGTAGTCTTCAACAATTCCTTCCCTCAGTAATTAAAGTTCATAATACAGTCCATGAAAAGTTCTGAAATTCTTTCAAGTAGGAAGGACCAGGAAATCCTTCATAAGACATCCCCTCTAGATTTCAAGATGTTTCAATACTGATCTTCTTCAGTTATCAGGCTGTGAAACTGGAACCCAATTTCAATGACTTCTAACGCAGACTCATAGCTTACAATAGAATCAATAGGTTACAAATTGATTTGTAAGGAATTGTAATTGCAATTGTAATTTCTTTGGAGGGAAGTTATGATGACATTGTGTAAACTGGTTTAAATTATATGAGGACTGAAGCATTTGTATTGTTTAGAGCGGTACTGTTTGTAGCAGTATTTTTTGCTTTTCTATCAATCAGGCAGAAGACAGGAGAATCATTGTAGTGTGTTATAGGAGTTAACTAGCTTAACAAAACTATTTGAAACTTGTGAACAATTGAAGCAAGCTAAGCATCCTACACAGAGCCGGCCCTAGATTGTCTGGCACCCTAGGCAAGGCTAACTTCTGCCCTCCCCCCACCACACCCCGATAATGTCACCGAGTCACATGGGGTGCCCAATTCAGTGCCCAAAAGGCTGGCACCCTAAGCCATCACCTAGTTTGCCTAGTGGCAGGGCCAGCCCTGATCCTACAAATAGCTCTTGATCTGAGCCCTTAATACTATGGCCCAAAAGATGTGTTTCTCCCACCCCACCTTTTATATTTTTGAGATCAATCCTGATGAAGAGTTCTGGAGAACTCAAAAGCTTGCCTGCTGTTTTGTAACATTTTGGTTGGGCCTAAGAAAAATATCCCATGGCTTTGGTTTTCATATTTTGTTTGGGATTAATATGGCTATTTGAGCCCTCTTTCTGCATAACCACGGCTGTAATGTATTTTTTTGTTATTTTCTTCATTATATCTGAATTGGACATCATTACATCTCACCTAGTCTTTCCTGCATTTCACCCTTTGACTCTACTGTAGAATTTTTTTTACCTCAGATATAGAAGAAGAAGAAGATATTGGATTTATATCCCGCCCTCCACTCCGAAGAGTCTCAGAGCGGCTCACAATCTCCTTTACCTTCTTCCCCCACAACAGACACCCTGTGAGGTGGGTGGGGCCGAGAGGGCTCTCACAGAAGCTTCCCTTTCAAGGACAACCTCTGCCAGAGCTATGGCTGACCCAAGGCCATTCCAGCAGGTGCAAGTGGAGGAGTGGGGAATCAAACCCGGTTCTCCCAGATAAGAGTCCGCACACTTAACCACTACACCAAACTGGCTCTCCTATCTGAGAAAGCGGGCTCTAATTCATGAAATCTTATGCCAGAATAAAAATGAGTTAGTCTTTAAAGTGCTACAAGACTCCCATTGATCTTTGTCTGATGTCAACCCCATCAGTTACTGTTGAGATATTTCTTTCATAAGACACTGAGTAACCCAGCATTAAATAAATAAATAAACACATGCACACATACAGTCATCATTACATCTTGGCAACCTGATTAATTATATCCAGAATCTTACCTAATTGCACCCTTCCCCATACTAGGATCACTAACCTCCAAGTGGGACCTAGGGTTCTCCCAAATTGCTACTGATCTTCAGACTAAACAGATCAGTTTCCCTGGAGGAAACAGGCAGCTTTGGAGGGCAGCCTGTATGGCATCATATCTCCACTAAACTCCCTCACTTCTCCAGATTCTGCCCTCCCAAGACACTGCCCCCAAATTGCCAGGAATTTCCTAAGACAGAGTTGGCAACCCTGTCCTATACTCACAGTGAGACTATCCCGGCTCAAGAATCCTTTCAGGCTGCCGCTTCCGTAGTGGATTTCAAATTTGGATTTATCAGCCTCGTGGGTGCAAGAAAACAAGGACCGGTAGTGACTGTGTACCCCTGAGGAAAGAAAAGGAATTAGTGGTCATGGTGAATGAAAGCAGGTCTTGAAACAGATAAGGCTTCCAGATCTCAGCAACTTCCTTCTTGATTGAAACCCAGCCCAATCTACCCTGAATGTTGATCCCTTATAGCAGAGTCCCCCAATTTGATGCCCCAGGATGCTGTGCAACCCACAGATTTCAAGAATATTCAGTGTTCCTTAGTTTTGTTTTTGTTTTACTTCACTAAAAATGCATATTTACACACTTTGCGTGAAAGTTTTATTGCTTCTGGTGGTTATCTTATTGTTGTGTCCTAGGCTCAAATAGGAGAACTGTTACTTTTGGAGGGAACTGTTACTTTTGGAGGGAAGCTGAACAAGCCAAAGCTTGTACTCCACACCAGGGTTCCAGAGAAGGCCTAAGCGTGCCCAATCAGGGGAAGGATTGAAACATAAGTAGCCAATCAACATCTAGGCTCATACTGTACCCTGATAGGCCCTTAGGCCCCTGTAAATAGCCAATCCATGTACATAGTTAAGGACCAATCAGAAGGGGGCAAGAATTGTATAAAGGAGCGGGAGGTTTGAATAGAGCTCAGCTCAGTCTGTGTTGGTGTTCCTGAAGTAAAGCTTGCTGAAATCACTCTCCGACTCTGGTCTCTTACTACATCGACCCCAGTACTTTACACTGGCGACGAGGATGGGATGCCAGTAAGAACCAGCAACAGAACCAGGAACACGGAAAGGTGGCTAAATCCAAGCCATCTGGGTCCGCACCTCCGCTCTGCGCACACCCCAGCTCGCAAGCCGCCCAGACACGCTGCCAAGAATGGAGGCTCCAGCCAACCTCCTACAGCCCTTTAGCATCGATCGCCCCGAGCTGTGGGACTCGTGGGTCGAAGGCTTCCAGTCATACCTGACCTTCCGGAAGATTACAGAGACTACCATGCAGAGAGCTCTGCTTATCAGTACGTGTGGCACGGAGACCGTGGACTTAGCCAGGGCTCTTCTCCAACCCAGGAAGCTCTCAGAGACGCCGGTGGACGACATCATCAGCGCTCTGGAGAAGTATTTCCAGCCCCAGCCAACCAAGCTCACCCGGCACTGGGACTTCCGACAAAGGACACAGAAGGCAGGCGAAACCACCATGGCGTTCTTGACAAGCCTGCGCCGGGTGGCAAGCCGATGCAGTTTCGCAGACCTCAATGAAGCCCTGCTCGACCAGTTTGTATGGGGCTTGAGGGACGAAAAATTAGTACAGAAACTCCTGTCCCTCTCCGAGTGCGACCTAACAAAGGCAATCGACGTGGCCACCAGCTGGGAGAAGGGCAGATCAGTAGAGCCGCGGCTGACAAGACAGGCTGCGACACACCAGATCAACCCTGAACCATCTACAGAGGACTCAGATGAGGACAAAGCTCTACAAACCGGCTATCGTTCAGCAGGAAGGAAGACCACCCATGTCCCACAGGGCATGAGACACAAGACACCACCTGCATGTGCAAGTTGCGGGGGCCAGCACGAGCGGAAGACCTGCCGATTCCGGAATGCCACCTGTCGACTCTGCAACAAGAAAGGCCACATCGCCTGTGCCTGCAGATCCACATCCCGAGCACGCGTCCCGCAAAGATCTGCGCACTCCGAAGGCCAGCCAGACTTCGAGACCGACGCTCTCCACGCCCACCCATACCCGGTACAGTACCTACCCTCGCCAGTCAGGCCCTCCAAAATCTGGGTCAATGAAGGGATCGGGGGGGTGCCCTGCCAAATGGAGGTGGACTCTGGGTCAGCATCATCTATTATAGCGGCAGAGACATTTTTTAAAATCCCCACCAAGCTGAGGCCTCGTCTCAGGGACCTGGGGTTTACCTTAGTGGACTTCCAGAAGAATAAGGTGCCTATCTTGGGAGTGGGCCCGGTCCCAGTCCAATACAAGGGGTTCAAGGGCCAGCTACAAGTGCTAGTGGTCAAGAACCACCTTACAAACCTTTTGGGTCTCGACTGGTTCAAGCCCCTGGGAATAGAGATCAGGGGGGTCAATAAGACTGTCGGAGTGGACTTTAACAAGGTTTGTGAAGAGTTCCCGGCCATTTTCGATGGCACCTTGGGCTGCTACAAGGGTCCCCCGGTTACACTACACCTCGACCCCACAGTGCGGCCTATTAGGCTTAAAGCGCGGCGAGTTCCATTCGCGCTCAAGCCTAAAATTGAGGAGGAACTGGATAAACTGATTGCACAGGGAATACTAGAGCCTGTCACCCATGCAACCTGGGAAACTCCCATCGTGACTCCAGTCAAGCCCAGTGGGGAAGTGCGGATCTGTGCAGACTATAAGTGCACCCTCAACAAGGCTCTTCAGGCCCACGCATACCCTGTGCCCATCGTCAGCCACGTTTTAGCCACCCTAGCCGGCGCAAAAATTTTTGGCAAGTTGGACTTGGCCCAAGCTTACCAACAGCTGCCGGTGGATGAGGCCACGGCCAACGCCCAAACAATTGTGACCTACCGGGGGGCCTTTAGAGTAAAGCGGTTGCAATTTGGCGTGAGTGTGGCTCCGGGGTTGTTCCAGGAACTCATGGACTCTCTTTTAAAAGGACTTCCCGGAGTCACTCCATTCTTCGATGATGTCCTGATTGCTGCAGCCTCGCCTGAAGAATTCGCCGCCCGCCTTAGAGGAGTCCTACAACGTTTTGAAACAGCCGGCCTCAAGGTCAAACGGGAGAAGTGCCTCCTGGGCGTGGATCGGGTGGAATTCCTGGGGTTCTCCATCGATGCCCAGGGGGTCCACCCCTCCGACGCCAAGCTGCGTGCCATCAGAGATGCTCCAGCGCCCACCAACAAGCAAGAACTCCAGGCCTTCCTCGGCCTCCTAAACTTTTATCATGCTTTTCTCCCCCACAAGGCAGCGGTGGCCGAACCCCTGCACCGGCTTCTAGACAAGAACCGACCCTGGGCATGGGGCCGCCAGCACGCTAAAGCCTTCCAGGATATCAAGGGCCTCCTGATGTCCAACTCCGTCCTTGCCCATTTCGATGAGACCCTGCCCTTGGTCCTTGCATGCGACGCATCCCCTTATGGCGTGGGGGCAGTTCTGGGCCACCGACTCCCTGATGGGACCGAAGTCCCTATCGCGTACTACTCGCGGACCCTCTCGTCAGCGGAGCGGAACTACGCCCAAATCGACAAAGAAGGGTTGGCAGTTGTGGCCGGCATCAAAAAATTTCATGATTACATCTACGGCCGGCCCTTTACCCTCTATACGGACCACAAACCCCTCTTGGGCCTCTTTGCATCGGACCGGCAGACCCCTCAGGTGTTGTCCCCATGGGTCCTCCGATGGTCCATTTTTCTAGCCGGCTACACTTACACCCTAGTGCATCGCCCGGGCAAGGCAATGGGCCATGCTGATGCCCTGAGCCGCTTGCCCTTGCCTGACGTGGATCCCAATCCAGCCCCGGCTCATCAGATCCTACTGATGGACATGCTTCCGGACAGGCCATTGCTCGCCCGCGACGTTGCTGCCCGCTCCACTCGTGATCCAGTCCTCTCCCGTGTCTTGGACTGGGTGGGGAGGGGGTGGCCCAAGGGCTCGACTGGGCCAGAATTTACTCCGTTTGCAGCCCGGAAAGACGAACTATCTACCCACAAAGGCTGCCTACTATGGGGCAACAGAGTCGTCATCCCCAAACCCTTGCAAGACCAAGTGCTTAGAGCCCTGCACGAGGCACACCCAGGCATAGTCCGCATGAAGGCTCTCGCACGGAGCTATGTCTGGTGGCCCGGCCTCGATGCAGAAATTGAGGCTTGGGTTAAAAGGTGCCCGACATGCCAGGTGTCAAGGCCTGAACCCCCACGTGGCCCAGTGCAACCATGGGAATCCACCAAAACCCCCTGGTCAAGACTGCATATGGACTTTGCTGGCCCCTTCCATGGGCGGACTCTACTCATACTAGTGGATTCATACTCCAAGTGGTTGGAGGTGGTCCAGGTGCCCTCGCCATCATCGCAGGCGACCATCACGGCTCTGAGGGCCATCTTTGCAACCCATGGGTTGCCGGAGACCATCGTCGCCGACAACGGCACAGCATTCACGTCCGCAGTGTTCCAGGACTTCTTAGCCAGGAACCTCATCAGGCACATTCGCTCTGCCCCGTTTCATCCAGCCACCAACGGCCAGGCAGAGCGGATGGTGCACACGGCAAAGGAGGCCTTGAACCGTCTGGGCCCCTCAGACTGGCCAAAAGACATGGCGTGTTTCCTAATGGCCTACCGAACCACACCCACCGCCTCCACAGGTCGCAGTCCAGCCGAACTCCTCATGGGCCGCCGCATCACCACCCTGCTGGACAAGCTGCACCCTGACCGAGCCCCAGACAGGCGACCGGCGCCGGAACACCTTAAAGCCCCCAGAGGGTTCTACCCAGGGGAGACAGTGTGGGCACGGAACTATGCCACCACTGGCCCCGCCAGGCTCCCTGGAAAGGTGGACCACGTCACCGGACCGGTCTCCTATGCAGTGACCTTGGAGGGTGGACATCTCCTGAGGCGACACATCGACCAACTCCGTGGTCGCCTGCCTGCCGGGGAGCCAAGGTCAGAGGCTCCAGATCCGGACAACGTAAGTCCCCGTGAGCCTGACACAGAACAGGGTTCCGTGGAGCCCGCTTTGGCCCAGCAGGAGGAGACCCCCGACCGCGCAGCTGAACCCAGGTCTCCCGGGGCCGCCGTCCCAGATGTCTCCAGCTCTGCAGCCGCGGAACCACCAACCGAGCCGGAACGCCCAGTCCCCTCGGAGCTCTGACGCTCGACACGAGACCGCCGCCCTCCGGCATATCTCCAGGACAATGTCACCTGATAGCTGGAACTATGGGGGGAGGGGTGTTGTGTCCTAGGCTCAAATAGGAGAACTGTTACTTTTGGAGGGAACTGTTACTTTTGGAGGGAAGCTGAACAAGCCAAAGCTTGTACTCCACACCAGGGTTCCAGAGAAGGCCTAAGCGTGCCCAATCAGGGGAAGGATTGAAACATAAGTAGCCAATCAACATCTAGGCTCATACTGTACTCTAATAGGCCCTTAGGCCCCTGTAAATAGCCAATCCATGTACATAGTTAAGGACCAATCAGAAGGGGGCAAGAATTGTATAAAGGAGCGGGAGGTTTGAATAGAGCTCAGCTCAGTCTGTGTTGGTGTTCCTGAAGTAAAGCTTGCTGAAATCACTCTCCGACTCTGGTCTCTTACTGCGTCGACCCCAGTACTTTACACTTATATTGCTTTTTGGAGATCTGACTGGCTGTGCAGATTTTTAAAAGTTGCTTTGGCTATAGCTGCCGCCACATCACAAAGAACTTCACTGTATGACTGAAGATAAGCTATGTGTATGCAATAGGGTTGCCAAGTCCAATTCCAGAAATATCTGGGGACTTTGGGGGTGGAGCCAGGAGACTTTGGGGGTGGAGCCAGGAGACACTGGGGTGGAGCTAGGAGCAAGGGTGTGACAAGCACAATTGAACTCCAAAGGGAGTTCTGTCCATCACAATTAAAGGGACCTCACAACTTTTTAAATGCCTTCCTTCCCTCCACCCTCCCCTTCTCTGATTTCACCTCAGAGGTGGAGCGGAACGGGCGATGCCGCTGCGCTGCCACCTCTTCTCCGCTTCACCGTAGCTGCTCCTCCGAGATGGGCTCAGCCTGAGCGCATCTCGGAGGAGCAGCTACGGTGAAGCGGAGAAAAGGCGGCAGCGCAGCGGCGTCGCCCGCTCCGCTCCACCTCTGAGGTGAAATCAGAGAAGGGGAGGGTGGAGGCAGGCCAGATTCGCGGCTCGCCATGCTCCTGGCCTGCCTCCACCCTTCCCTTCTCTGATTTTACCTCAGAGGCGGAGCGGGCGATGCCGCTGCGCTGCTGCCGCCTCTTCTCTGCTTCATCTTAGCTGCTCCTCCGAGATGGGCTCAGCCTGAGCCCATCTCGGAGGAGCAGCTACTGTGAAGCGGAGAAGAGGCAGCGGCAGCACAGCGGCATCGCCCGCTCCGAGATGGGGTGGCTCGCCACGCTCCTTGGCGCCATTTCCCCCCCTCCCCCCGCTTCCGTTTTTTTGGGGAGCGGGAGAAGAGGCTGGAAATCCCGGGGTCCCCTGCCAGGGCGGGAGGGTTGGGAAGCCTAGTATGCAATGCAAGAAAACATTTTAAAACAATACATTCATTTAAAAAGGCATCCTGGCATTTCTGTCCAAAATGTTAGAGTTACTATTTGGAAATAGATTCCAAATAGAATTTATAATTATAGAATTATAGATTCAGGTGGGGTAGCCTTGTTGGCCTGAACCAGCAGAAGGAAATTTGAGTCCAGTAGCACCTTTAGAACCAACAATTTTGAATTCAAGCTGCAGTGCAATAAGCTTTCATGTGCATACGGAGAGGGCAGGATAAAAATCTAAAGTAATAAATAAATAAATAAATGTGCCCTTATTTGGATGCACAGGATACATTATGCTCAGGGTTGGGGGGTTTTGGTAGAAAAAGTTCAGCAGGAGCTAATTTGCATATTAGGCCACACACCCTGGCATCACCATTGTTTCACACAGGGCTTTTTTGTAGAAAAAGCCCAGCAGGAACTCATTGGCATATTAGGCCACACCCCCAAGGCCAAGCCAGTTGGAACTGTATTCCTGTGCGTTCCTGCTCAAAAAAAACCCTGATTATGCTGATCGTATCTGCTAATTGGTGAGAGAGGGACACTCTACACTGACTCAGAGGAACTTCAGAAATTCCATTCTCCACAGCAGAGGTTCTGCACCGAAGTCACATTGTGGGCACTGCTCTGGCATAGTTAAATCCAGGGCCCTCTCTGAATCCCTTCTAAATAAGCCCACATCAACTAGCATAGTAATATAGTATAGTAGCATAGTAACATATAACATACAGTGCTGAAAAGAGGTAATGTAATTAAACCATCACATACAAAAATATGTAAGAATTAGAAATATAGAACAAATCCGATAATATCTTTTTAAAAAGTGAATCACTGTGTATCTGTTTTTGTACAGAAAATTATATTGCAGACATTTGGGCATATATATCCACCATTGGGGCAGTCTTAGCCAATGGACAACCAGTGGAGGCCACCTACCACCCTGTACCCCAGCAGGAAAAGAAGCAGGCTTCTCTTGGCCTGCTGCATGTGCTCACCCAGATCAGTACTTGTCTGGTGTCCGCTCAGTGTCCGCTCACACTAATGGCTGCTTGTACCCATCATGAAGGCTTGTACAGCCCTGACTGCTGCTTGTGCCTACCTCATCCAGGGCTTGGGGAGCTGGCTTCCAGTGGTACGGGCAGCTCCCATCTGCCTTGCACGGGATAGGGCTGCCCTTTACCTGGCCCTCCTGAAGTGTTCAATGCCACTGTGTTCCATGCTACCCCCTAGGTAAAAGCTCACCCACCTTTGCCATCCTCCCTCTCCTCTAGGATAAAACAGCTGCCCTCGCATTACAGGAATGGTGGGGGGACCCTGGTCAGGATGGTGATGGCAGCAGTGATTCTGGGGCCCCTTCCTGGATGTTTGCCCAGGGCATTATCACTAAGGCCAGCCCTAGTCCCACATCTTTATCCTTGTAAAATTAAGCTCAATTTGGTGACCAGCAAAATGTCACTGTAGCCAGTGTGGCTATAGAGCCCACTACTCTTAACCACTACACTAAACTGGCTCTTATCTGCTGGATGGACAAACCATTCAGGTGTTGGTTCACAGCTGCCAGTTCATGGCAACAGCACTCAGTGATTATGTGAACCATCGTCAATCTATAATGTCATATTAGTGAACATCAGTAAACAGAAACTGTCTGGGAGGAGCCAGTCCACAAGTTCATTAAAACAAATTTAAAACTGAGGAATAAAAAAATAAACAACTGATGTGTGAACTACCTCTCGCGTGCTTGATCTAGTGAAGCCACATTCTGGAACTTGAGAATCCCCTAACAACTGGCCATCTCTTCCTGGAGAGGCCTCACATCAACTTCTGGACCATCACCATTTACCACCATGCCCTTTTCCCCAGATAATTGAGTTAGATGAGCTCTTACAGCAGGCCAGATGTGCCAGGCAACATCTGGAAGAAGGCACCCACAAATTAGAAGAACCAGTATCAAAGACAACAGTGAAGCGCTGTTTCGGGGTCCCGAGGTAGATGTCCCCATAGTACTGTGCCTGGAGAGGGGTGGGGAAGAGAGAAGGAAAGAAAAAGATGAATACGGTCTCCCACCCCTTCTCCCCTGTCCTGTCCATAGAACTACCTTGCTGGATCAGACTGCCTAGTTCTGTCACCTAAACCTGTGGCACAGACTTCATAGAATCATAGAGTTGGAAGGGGCCATACAGACCATCTAGTCCAACCCCTGCTCCATGCAGGATCAGCCTAAAGCATCTCTGACAAATAATCATCCGGCTGCGTTTTGAAGACTGCCAATGAAGGGGAGCTCACCATCTTCATTTTAACTACCATGATTAATTGCTGCTGTCAAGAACATCTTCCGTGAATTTGTCTAATCCTTTTAAAAACTCAACTGAGTAACTGGCGATCTTTACAGTGCTTAATTTCAAAAGAGAGAGGCGCTGGGGCTCCTGGGAGCTTCTGTCCAGATCAGCCATTTAGGACTGCAAAACTTGGATGTTTGACCAATGAAAAGAGGAGCGCATTGAGGCATAACTATTGCTGTCTCTGTTTGCCCACCAAGGATCATCGCTGCTTGAGTGCCGCCCCATTACACAGAGCTGAAGGTTTTTCTCTACCTGCTGCGCACAGCTTTTGTTTACTCTGTTATGTCCGGGCTTCCGAAACAGCTTACTAACTGTCCGTAACAGCTTCCTTTAAAGAAATGGATCTTAGAATGTTAAATTGAATAATATTTCATTTTACAGTGGATCCGTTTGTACTTGGAACTCTAACACTCTGACGAAGACAACAGTATTTATCCCACAGATAGGCAATTATTGCCATGTTCCCACATGGATATATTTACATGTATTTAGAGTTAAAGCAGATTCTAACCGCCCTTTCACATTTCTGGGAGAGAGGACTGAACAATTCTACTGAATCATGGATAGCTGCTGCTGATCAGATTAGATAATGCTGAACTAGAGCATCTGATAATCTGATTTAGCATACCTTTATCTGCTACATTTTAATTCCCCCTTACACTAGGGATTTGTGGTAGCCAGTGTTCCCTCTAAACTGAGTGAGTGTGAGCTAGCTCACAGATTTTTAGCCTCCAGCTCACACATTTTTGTTTTAGCTCAGGAAGGATAATCCCAGAGCATACTAATGTATGCAATAGCTCACAACTTTAAAGCCAGTAGCTCACAAAATAGAATTTTTGCTCACAAGACTCTGCAACTTAGAGGGTACAGTGATGGTAGTGTACATCAATCTCCTTTTACTCACAGTAGCCCTATGAGGCCAGTTAGGATGAGAGAGTGTCCAGTGCCACTCATGGCAGAGTGGGATTTGAACCTGAATCTCCCAGATCTTGACACATTAACCAATACACCAAGTTTCTGGGTGTGCACTGCATTTTATTGAAAATGGATCCTCAAAAGGCCAACAGGAACAGCAATTTACCAGATATGTTATCCCTCTATTGCAAATGCACCTGTCTTTGTTCCTTGTATATGAAGGAAGAGTCTCCTTTCTGGACACTGACTGGATGCAGTTAGCTTCAGGAGCCATCAGACCAGGGCTTGGAACCCCCAAATAGGGCTTGTCTCTGATAGGAAAAGGAAAGGTCCCCTGTGCAAGCACCAGTCGTTTCCGACTCTGGGGTGACGTTGCTTTCACGTTTTCACGACAGACTTTATACGAGGTGTTTTGCCATTGCCTTCCCCAGTCATCTACACTTTCCCCCCAGCAAGCTGGGTACTCATTTTACCGACCTCGGAAGGATGGAAGGCTGAGTCAACCTCGAGCCGGCTACCTGAACCAGCTTTTGCTGGGATCGAACTCGGGTCTTAGGATTGCAGTACAGCAGCTTTAATACTCTGCACCACGGGGCGCAGATAAATAGGTAGCAAATATATGTCTAGTCAGTTCATCAGTTAGCCTAATCCATGAAAACCGTTCTGATCCACTACTCCCCAATTCATTGTGGGGCAGCGTTGTTGTTGTTGTTTATATTTTTGTATTTTTAGTGTGCACCTGGAAATTATGGCGACCTCTGGTGACTGATCCCTACTGGCGGCCTGGAGGATAGTCAGAGAGGATATTCAAAACGCAGCTGGATGATAATTTGTCTGAGATGCTTTAGGCTGATCCTGCATGGAGGAGGGGTTGGACTAGATTCTTATGTTTGCAGACTGCAGTGTAGCTGCTACGCTGCATGAGCAGAGTTTGCTTCCCTGGATGGGAAGAGTCAGGGGGCACCCGTTTCGGCACGCAGAGATAAAGGCTCCTCGTTGGCTCCTTGGTCTTGGCAGACGATCGGCTGAGGCTGAGGCTTTTCTTTTGTTTTTGGTTGGATGTTGGGGTTTGTTGGGGCAGTCGACTGGGCAGTGGCGGGTGAAGTGTTGGCTGGAGCGTCGGCTGCAGTGCTGCGGGCTGGCAGCAGCATCGGAGGCAGTGGAGGACATGGCGTTGTCCTTCTTGTTGGCTGAGTCGGCCTAGGGTTTGGGGTCTGCTGGGGCAGGGGTTGTGGAGCCCAGGGGTTGGTCTTTCCTCTTTTAATTTTTGAGGGTGTGGGGCAACCTGGGTTTTTATTATTGCGCTTGAGGTTGGCAGGTAACCATTTTGGAGAGCCTCCCCCCCCCCCATTTTTCTCCTACTGGAGACATTGGTGTTCAGCAGAGGCTTTTGTGGCCATTTTGAGTTCCCTTTCTTCTTCCAGGGGGAAGCCATTTTAGAGTGGAGCTGCAGGAGGCCATTTTGTGGTCTTGTGCTTACTATTTAGATGGCTGGTGGAAAAGGGTTGGGCAAGCCCAAAGGAAAAAAGCCAGCGCCTAAGGCGCCCAAGGTTCCTGCGAAAAGGCCACCACCGCCGTTATCCTCTTCTGATGAGGAGGGTGATATGGTGGTTGATTCCAATATTACTTGTAGATTGAGAGCATTGGAACAGGCAGCTGGCATCCTTTCTCCAGGTGGGGAGGATGGTGTGAGGCAATCTAAGAAGGGTAAGCAGGCGAGTATTCTCACCAGGCTGTCTATTCTTGAGGGCAGGTCTGGTGGAGTCATGCCTGGCAGGGACGCTGGCCCTTGCGGTCCGGATGTGGGTTTGACGGCGGCAGCTGGAGCATCGGGGGACGGTTTGCCATTGGTTCCTGCTGGATTTGAAGGTAGGTCAGGTGATAATTTACAGGCGGGGCCTGGGCAGGTTTGGCCATGGGGAGCATGGGGGCCTGCTTTGGCAGCCGGGCAGGGCGCTTCCATGTCAAGTGCGGGGGCGCCTGCCTCCTCTGCATTGGGTGCATTTCAGAATTGGGCTTGGCCATGTGGGCAAGGCGTTCCTAGTGTGTACCCGGGCGCAGGGCATCCTGGCATGGCTGGTTCCTTTATGGGGGCACCCTCAGCATATTGGATGGTGCCTTTTGCTGCTTTGCCGTTTGGGGAGGTTGCCTTGCCACTGGGGGACCACTTGCTTCCCGCCACTAGGGAAAAAATATTAAAAGGGAAGTACGTGGATATTTTTTCTCTTCTCTTTCGGGAGGTTGAGAAAAAAGACAAGGAAGAATTGGATGAGAAAGAGAAGGAAAAATTGAAAAAACAGAAGGTGGACAGGACCTGGGCTAATTGGCTTCCTGGGTTCTGTATTTATGCCGGGGTGATTGCGAGGGCGCAGCCATGGCGGGCGGCATCCCTATTCCAGTATTTGGACATAATTTATAAAGGCTATACGGCCTTTAGTGGACCAGCCTGGTTACAATATGACCAGGAATTTAGGATGAGGATTGCCCTGTATCCGTCCCTTCAGTGGGATCGGATCCATCAGCAGCTTTGGCTGCAGGTTATGTCCCCGGCTAAGCCTAACCTGGGTGATCGCTCTGATAGCGGTCACTTGGTGAGTAGGTCATCCACATCCGCTGCTGGTTCATCAGGCTCTCCCCGCCGTGCAGCGGGGCAGGCGGTTCAACCCCACATGCTCTGCTGGGAATTTGAATCCCTTGGGGTATGTAATAGGAAGGCATGCCAATTCAAGCACAAGTGCCCCATGTGTGGTGGTTCCCACTCATTTGACAACTGCCCTAGAACCCATGGGCATAAAAATATGAAGAAGCCTGCTGGGAGCGGAGGTGCCAGCCCGATAAGGGTGGGACCTCTTGAGCAGTGGCTGGCGAGGAACCCTCGAAGAGTTGATAGTTTGTATTTGTTAGAAGGTTTTAAAGTTGGGTTTAGGATCCCTTTTCAGGGTCCTCGAGTTCCGTTTATGTCAGGAAACCTTAAGTCAGTTCAGGGCTTGGAGCAGGTTGTTAGGGACAAGATTGCAAAAGAGCTGGCTGAGGGAAGGATACTGGGTCCTTTTTCACATCCTCCAGAGAGTACTCTTAGAGTCTCACCTTTGGGTGTGGTGCCTAAAAAGGCGCCTGGTGAATTTCGTTTGATTCACCATTTATCTTTTCCTAAGGGGAAGTCCGTGAATGATGGGATCCCGGAGCACTTATGCTCTGTTAGGTACACCAGCTTTGACCAAGCTATTGCTGTGGTGAGGCGTTGCGGGGTGGGGGCAGAATTGGCAAAATGCGACATTAAGTCTGCGTTTCGCCTTTTACCTGTCCATCCCGATGATTTTGAACTTCTAGGGTTTTCTTTTGAGGGTCAATTTTACATGGATAGAGCATTGCCAATGGGCTGCTCTGTGTCATGTTCGGCTTTCGAGCGTTTCAGCACATTTTTGGAATGGGCTGTGTGGGAGAAAGTGGGTTTGCAGGATGTCGTTTATTATTTGGATGACTACCTTTTTGTGGGTCCCGAGGGGACTGGGCATTGTGGGCAGCTGCTGTCTGGCTTTGTTGAGCTGGTGGCGGAGCTTGGGGTTCCTTTAGCGCCTGAGAAAACTGAAGGTCCGACCCAGAGGTTGACCTTTTTGGGGATTGAGATTGACACTATTGCGCAGTTGTCTAGGGTGCCTTTTCAGAAAATAGTGGAGCTGAGGGCTAGGATTTCTACCTTTCTTCTTAAAGGGAAGCTTACTTTGTTGGAGTTGCAGCAGCTAGTTGGGCACCTCAACTTTGCTTGCAAAGTGGTTGCTCCTGGGAGGGCTTTTCTTAGAAGGCTGTGCGATGTTATGGCAGGGTTACGCTTGCCTCAGCATAGAACTAGGGTCGCCTGCAGCATGAGGGTTTGGCAGGAAATTTTGGAGTCCTTTAATGGAGTCTCTTTTTGGAGGGACGACATGAGGCTCGAAGCTAAGCTTCAGGTCATGTCTGATGCTGCTGGTTCCTTGGGTTTTGGAGTCTATTTCCGCGGACACTGGTGCATGGATAGTTGGCCTGACTCCTGGGTAGAGGTTGGTGTGAACCGGGATCTTACGTTTCTTGAGTTCTTTCCTATTTTAGTCGCGATTTGGCTGTGGGGGAAGGATATGGCCAATCACACTGTCCATTTTTGGTGCGATAATATGGCAGTGGTCCACGTCATTAATTCCCTTTCATCCAAATCTGGCCAGGTTATGACATTGGTGAGGGCCTTCACTCTGCGCTGTTTGTGGCTTAACATTTTGTTTTTAGCCAAGCATGTTCCTGGGGTGAGTAACGGGGTGGCTGACGCTCTATCTCGTAAACGGAGAGGTTTCGTCAGCTGGCCCAGATGCCGAAAGAGAGCCGGTGCCAATGCCCTAGGAGCTATGGCTGATTGAAGAGCCGAGGACTGCAGAGCGATAGGTCTAGCCATTGTGCCGAGCACCAGGAAGTCTTACGAACAGGCTGTGCGGCAGTTTGAAGACTTTAGGGCTGAGGTAGGGTATTGCAGGGTTTGGCCCCTCCCAGTGGAGCATTTGCTCCATTACTGTGTTTCGCTGCGAGGTAAGAGGTTGGCCGTGTGATCCATTAGGGGGCTCCTGTCTGCATTGGCTTTTGTCAGTAAGGCCTGGGTTATAGGGAAGTAACAGCTGACTTTTGTATTCGAAAGATGCTGGAGGGTTGGCCCAGAGAGGCCGGTCCCAGGGTTGATATGCGGAATCCTGTGTCTCCTTTGATTCTGCGGGGTTTGAAGAGGGTTTGGGACGTGGTGTGTGCTTCATCATTTGAAGCATGTTTGTTTCATGCTGCGTCTTTGTTAGCTTTTGGGGGGGCTCTTAGAGTAAGTGAGCTGGTGGCACAGTCTAGAAACGATGTTTCTGGTAAGGTTCTGTTGTTAAGGGATCTGCAGCTATTTGCGGTAAGGCAGTCATCACTGTCCGTCGCTCTAAGATGGATCAGTTGCAGAAGGGTACGGTGCTCGAGTTGGGTAGTTGTTCAGAGCTTGAGCTGTGTCCAGTTACTGCGTAGGCTGCTTATTTGGCAGTTAGGGGGCCCATGGAGGGTTTTTTGTTTATACACTTGAATGGTAGCCCGTTGATGAAGCATCAGTTTTGGGCAGTAACGTCACAGGCTTTGGGTGAGTTGGGGTTGTCTGGGGTGCAGTTTGGGACCCACTCCTTTAGAATTGGGACAGCCTCAACAGCGGCTGTCATGGGGTATCCTTCCACTTCCATTCAGAGATTGGGCAGGTGGCATTCCTCAGCCTATAAGGCTTAAGTGCGACCTTTTATTAGGCCGTGAGTGACTTGGTGTCTGTTTATTGTTGGTTCTGTTCTTGTTTAACTGTTTTTTCTCTTTAGATGCTGTTGTTCCTGGCCAGAGGAGCCGAGTTCTCGTATGCGGCCATAGCCACGTGTTTTGGGCCGCTCATCAGGCTCAGAGAACTGCGGTTGGCTCTCAGCTGGGACTCAGCCAGCATGTGTGTATCGAATGGCGGGGGCGCCGGGGCCTTCAGTGGCCGGGCCTGCTGCCTTTGTTGTTTAAAGATTGTGTGGGTCCTCCTCCTCAGGTTTTAACTGTTCACCTGGGAGGTAACGATCTGAGACTCTTAAAGGGCAAGGCCTTCGTTTGGCAGGCCCGGGATGATTTCCAGCACATTCAGGAATGATGGCCTGGGACCACCATAATTTGGTCAGCCATGCTGCCCTGTCTGGTGTGGCATTGTGCTTGGGACCCTGCAGCTATAGAAAGGGCCCAGTATAAGGCTAATAAGGAGATCAGGAAGGTGCTGGAAAAGGGGTTGGGCCACTATTTGCCCCATCCGGACATTTTGTTGAAATTTTCTGACCTCTACAGAGGGGATGGGGTCCATCTCTCGGAAAAGGGTAATATGCTTTTTCTGAGATATTTGCAGCAAGGGTTGCAAGTGGCTTTGGGCCTCCCGGTGGGCGCTAAGCCCTAAGTAGAGACTTGGCTATAGTAGTGGCAGGTTTTTGGGGTTCAGGGCACTATGCAGCTAGGGGAGGACTGTGAAGCATTCCCCTTTTGGGGAATTTGGGGTCTGGCATGATCAGCCTTCGAGTTTGAAGACCCGGGTTTGGAGAATGCAGACTGTCCGGGAGGCTCGGCTAGCGGGTGCCTTTCTGGTGAGATGTGCGTCTGGGTTTGGGCCCTCTGGTGCGTGCCTCTCTGCTGGGCCTGCCTGGAGGGAGCTGAGTAACACTCAGCTCCGGCTGGGGGGCTGGGTCTCTCGCCCATTAATGGCAGGGGAGCAGTCGCGGTGACCCCTAGCCCTGGCCAGGCCGCTGGTGGGGTACCCTTGCTGTTTATTAGAATATTGAATAAAGTGGCCCAATTTTATACCAATACTCTGTGTCTGACTCTTTCCCGTCCTTAGGGAGCAAGGTCTGTATGGCCCCTTCCAATTCTATGATTCTATGAAGTCTGCGCCACAGGTTTAGGTGACAGAAAATGCCCCTGTCCTCCTGACTGCTGGTATTCCAAGGAGGTCTCCCATCCAAGCACTTGCCTGAATCAAGTGCTTGGTTAACTTCTGAGATCTGATAAGATCAGGTTTCCTGGGCTATCCAGGTCAGGGCCCATTGGCTTTTAAAAATGTCATTGAAATATATTCTTCTTTCTCATACAGGAGGGAATGCCTTTCCTAAGATGGTGCCAGCTGGCTCAAACGCACGCCTCACTTCATAAACAAGAAAACAACTATATCCTTTTTCTATAGAAAGTAGACACTGTCCTACCTGAGGCTGGAGGAAGCTGTTCTGGCCTAAGGAATGTTCCTTCAATGTAAGTGGTTTTTCCACAATGGAAGAGCCACTTAAGTAAGAGAAAGTCTCCACAGATTGGAGGAAGGGATCCAACTTTGCTTAGTGCAAGGGCAGAATCCAGGCCAGGATGTTTCGCTCGTATGCAAAAGCATGGCAGTTTCAATTATTAATGATCCCCTGATAATGAACGGCCGGGGGGGGGGGGGGGAGGCTAAACTGATGGAGGCTGCAGTCCTAGACACACTTACTTAGGAGGAAATGCAAAGGCCCTGACTTCTGAAAAGATATACAGTACATAACACTGGACCGTGCGATAGCTCTAATCGCCTAGACCAGTGGTTCCCAATCTTTTTGGCATCAGGGACCGGTTTCCTGGAAGACAATTTTTCCATGGACCGGTGGGGGGGCCAGCACTGGGGTTTTTGCCGCCCCAGGCTGCCCCCACCTGCCCCCCATCCCTGCCCCCATGGGGATCTTTAAATGGGGGGGAGAGGAGAATGGGGCTGTTTCTGCCATCTCCCCGCTAAGTGGCCTGGCAGCAGAAGGCCAATCCCCTTCCATTTAAAGACCCCTGCCAATCAGCTGATCAGCTAGGTCTATAAATGAGGGTTGGTTAAGGTTGACTTCTGCTGACCCGGGACCCAGGAAGACGAAAGAGGTGGTGTGGCCTCGCTCTGAGGCTGCCTCCCCTGCAAAGGGAGGTATCTTCGGAGCAAGGCTGTCCTGCCTCTTTCATCTGCCCAGCTTCTGGGCAGGCAAAAAGGGCGGCGGGGCTGCTCTGCCTCACTCCAAGGCTGCCTCCCTGCCTTGGAGTGAGGCCGTGCTGCCTCTTTTGTCTGCCCAGGTCCTAGATGGGCAGGGGTGGTGCGGCAGCTCTGCCTCGCTCCGCAGCCTGGTTGCTAGCAGGCCACGGACCAGGACTGGTCCATGGACCAGTGGTTGGGGACCCCTGGCCTAAACTGTCCAACCAAGGCAACCCTGCCCTCACACAAAGCCAAACCAAAGGGTCACTGCTAGTCTTACTCTTAGCTATTGTCACCCTCAGAGGAAGTAAAGCACTTACATCCATATAGTTGTGGAGACGTTGGTGGGTGACAGAGGCATTAGGGGGCTTCCCAGCCCTGAGTCCTCCTCGCCTTAAGAGATCAGCAATGGGCAGGCCCGACTGGCCAAAGCGATTCCGGACTGATGGGAATTTCTTCAGAGGGATCCTGTCCCAGAGAACAAAATCAGTGAAGATGGAGGGTATCAGAAAACAGTCTGGAGACTGCCTGTTATGTTGTTTTTTCACAGCCAGCTTTTAGCCCTCGCCAGTGTTCTGGTATCATCCAAAGGCCTCAGAGGAGAACCACCCCCACTGATAAATGTTCATTATCGTATTCTGAGTTTTGCACTCAGTGTTGTAAATAGAGATGAGGAAGGGGAAGATCAGTAAACAACTCATTTATAGTTAAGCACAAACATGGCTGTTTTGTAAGGTTGCCAACTCCAGGTTCAGAAATACCTGGGGATTTGAATGTGAAGCCTGGGAGAGTGGGTTCTATGGAAGGGAGGAACCTTGGTATGGTATAATGCCATGCAGTCCACCTTCCAAAGCAGCCATTTTCTCCAGGAGAAGTGGATGAATGTTATGAATGAATGAGTGAATTAATTAATTAATTAATTAATTGCTGTTGCATAGAGATCAGCTGTAATTCCAGGAGAACCCTAGCTCCTACCTGGAGGCTGTCAACCCTCCTGTTTTGTTGTGCAGTTCTCACAACACAATTTCCCCTTTCCCACTTTTAGTCTTCCCAATCACCAAATGGGTTAGACCTATGGCTGTCAACCTGGACGTCCAGGTGCTGGCTCCCTCCTGGATGTCCAGCTGGAGGGAGCCAGCACCTTTGACTCAAAATGTTTATGAAAAGAGTATAGACATATGAAATTTTGCATGACCCCTATATGAATATCTAATGAAGCCTCCATGTGAAATGGCCAGCTCCAGCTTGTGGCCACATGATCAACTCATGGAATTGGGGTTCAGCTTTAATGCCAGTCTCTGAAGAATGGCACTGGACTTTGCCCTTTGAATGATTGGAACGGTTGCAGTGGAGTAAATTGGTTTTCGAACTGCTGTTTTGTGGTCTCCTGGATTCACTGGGAGTTTATCGGGTAGACTTGCCAATCCCCAGGTCCCAGCGGGGGTTCTTCCACTTTCCCAGACTCCTTCCCGTCCCCAGCCTTTGCACCTCCAGAGGCTTCAGTCTCCGATTGAAAGGGTTCCTCTTGGGATGGTGTGTCTGTTGCTGTGAAGAAGTTGGCAGCAACTTGTGAGTAGAGAGGCCAAACCCTCGCTTCAGAGTCGCCAGAAATGGGGTGGGGGGGAGAGAAAGGGGAGGGAAACGTTTGCTGAGCACTTCATTATTCCCTATGTGGAGATCGATTCTCATAGGATATAGTGGGGAATTGATCTGGAGGTTTCAGGGGCTCTGGGGGAGCTGTTTTTTGAGGTAGAGGCACCAAATTTTCAGTATAGTATCTAGTGCCTCTCCCCAAAGTACTCCCCAAGTTTCAAAATGATTGGACCATGAGGTCCAATTCTATGAGCCCCAAAAGAAGGTGCCCCTATCCATTATTTCCTATGGAAGGAAGACATTTAAAAAGGTGTGCTGTCCCTTTAAATGTGATGGCCAGAACTCCCTTGGAGTTCAATTATGCTTGTCACACCCTTGTTCCTGGCTCCACCCCCAAAGTCTCCTGGCTCCACCCCAAAGTCCCCAGATATTTCTTGAATTGGACTTGGGTCAAAGTGGAAAACATAGGAACAAACGCATGATAAAATTGTTTTTTAATGTTTATTATATATGTTGGAATTTTTGAATAATTATACTCTTTACATCGTTTAGTGTTTTTGCCAATAATTTTCAGCTATGAGCCCTTTGGCTCTATATGTTCCCATGGCTTCCTCTTATTTGCTTGCTCCAACTCTAAGGGTGGAGGAAAAGAGTAGTGGCTCAGTGGCAGAGCTGCAAGGTTCAATCCCCAGGATCCCCCATTAGAACAGCTACATGATGTGAAAACCTTCCACCTGAGACCCTGGAGAGCCACTGCCAGTCTGAATAGTCAAGACACAAGAGTGATCTATAGTCTGGCTCAATATAGGCAACTTCCTGTGTTTGTGCCTGTAGGAAAGGCTGGAAAGCAAAACCCACAATGTGGGAGGCCCTGCTAGCAACCAACTGGAGGATTTTCTGAGTGTGTATTTTAAGTCATCGGTTTTTTAAAGCTCATCTTCCCTTCACCTACAAGCCATTTCCGGCCTGTGTGACAACTGAGCTTCGTTCTGCTCAAACATCAGGTATGCTATTTAACATGCATTCTTCCACCTCCCAGTTCATGCTGGAATACATTAGCCAAAAAATAATATTGCTTGTTAAGAGGGCCTCTATAATTAGCCACACCGATACCTGGGCATCACCCAGTCGTAGGCAGCTGAGTGGGGCAGGGCTGGTAAGGGTAATTATAGAGACGTAACTCCACTTCCCATGTTGCATGGCCCTGCCACACTCTCTAGGTTAAGGCAGGGACCAATAGTGCTTTGTGACTTTTTCTTTGCCCACATATCAGCAGTCCTATTTGCATAGAGCTGATACGCTGGGAAGGACAGCCAGGAATGGTGGGTGACAACAACATGGGGATTCCCCTAGAAACAGTGGGTGGGTTAGATCTCTCCCTATTAGGGTTGCCAATTCCTAGGTGGGGGCAGGGGATCCCTTGGTTTGGAGGCCCTCCCCCCACTTCAGGGTCATCAGAAAGCAGGGGGAGAAGGGAAATGTCTGTTGAGCACTATGAAGACCGATTCCCATAGGGTATAATGGAGAATTGATCTGTGTGTATCTGGGGAGGTTGTTTTTTGAGGAAGAGACACCCAAATTTGCAACATAGCATCTGGTGCCTCTCCTTAAAACACCCTCCAAGTTTCAAAAAGATTGGACTGAGGGTCCAATTCTATGAGCCCCCAAAGAAGGTGCCCCTATCCTCCATTTCCAATGGAGAGAAGGCATTTAAAAGGTGTGCAGCCCCTTTAATGTGATGGCCAGAACTCCCTTTGGAGTTCAGTTATGCTTGTTACAACCTTGCTCCTGTCTCCACCCCCAAAGTCCCCAGATATTTCTTGAAGTGGATTTGGCAACCCTACTCCCTATTTGCCCTGTGCCAAACCCCTTTCCAGACTTCTGATCACATTTATCACTAAAGCTGCCTATGGTTTCCACTCCTTTCAGCCTTTAAATGTCTTTGGAACAGATATTCAACAGGCAAAGCTCCTGTAGGTTCAGTGATAGGAGCAGACATCCCTGTTGAATTGCTGTCTGTTTTCACAAGTCACACAAATATTTAAGGGAGCAAGAGTTGCATCAGGCTGGTAGCAGTAATGATACTTATGTAACTCTCATCCAATAGAGTCATCAATTAGGGCTGCCAACTCCTGATTGGGAGATTCCTAGAGATATGGAAGTGGAAGTTGGGGAGGGACCTCACAAGGCTATAATGCCATAGAGCCCACCCTCCAAAGCAGCCATTTTCTCCAGGGGAGATTATTTCTGTAGTCTGAAGATAAATTGTAATTCCGGGAGATCTCCAGGTCCCACCTGGAAGATGGCAATCCTGTCACCCCAATTCCTAACAAACCCAACAATTCATATGTGGTTCCTAGGGAATTAAGGATTATCCAGAAACTGTTTGCTGTCTTTCATGATGTTTCCTTTTATTAAAATTAAAAAAAAAAATCATAGAATTTAGGAATTTTGCCATTGACCCTCATCCTATTGCTATTAGGAATTCTGTATTTGTTTTGTTTAAAATGTCTGTAACCCATACACTCATCACACAACCTTCTCAAGGCAACTTCCAGACGTATCTAAATCATTTCTCAAGTGTCAAATCCCATTCTGTTCCCACATAATTCAATCACACCCAAACCTTTAATTCACCCTCCAGTTCTAATACGCAGAATCCTTTGCTCCAGTTCAAGGATGTCCAAGCTGTTTCCTGTCAAACACCGTCTCTGAGCTGCTGCTGTTGCCGCTGCCACCAAACACCCCACCATGCCATTTCTTTCGCCTCCCCCACAAACCTTTGTTCTCAGCTATTGTTTAACCCTTTTCCTACCAAAAACCTTGAAGTTCTCAGCTTGGCTGGGCAGCATCCCTTTAACTCACTAGAGGTCAGAAATTCAGGTATCCATCAGTTTCCATCCATCAATCTACTTTTAATCCCTGTGTAGCCCAAACACTCTCTGCTTTAATCCACTGGTCCATATTTCCTTCTTGGAGTGCTGTCACTCTCTTCACTTCCTGATCACTAGGCCCTTATCCCCTCCTGGAATACCCAGAAGTCATGGCTCTCTAATCTCTAAGTCTTTCTCCATCATTAGACTCCACATCTCATCCAGAAAATTTATCAGAGTAGCTCAAGCTTCAGTTTGAGCTTTCCTCTCCTAGAAGATCGATGTCTGGAATCCCTGTCCTCTCCAACCCACAAAATTCTCTTTAAGAAAGGGGACTTTGGCATCTCCTCCCTATAGAATGCAGGAGTCCAAGCTTCTAAAGATGCCACTCTGGACCTCTGCCCCTCTCTTTGGTCAGCTCTGGGCATTCAAGGATCTTGCATGCACTTACCGCAATCCTTGAACCCCAATTGCCAGCAGCAACATCATGATCCAGACTTGGCCTCCCATCTTCATCCGTTCTGCCCTACAACCTCCAGCTGCCTTTTCTTCCTTCTGTCTGTCCTGGCTGCACCCAATAATTCAACTCTGGGGTGGACTAGATTAATATCTAGACCGGTTGGGTAGCAGCAAGCTGCCTCACCCATTAGCCCCAGGAATGTTGATTGCAGCTCCTAATTGGCTGAGTCCTGGGGCTCACCACCCCTATTTCATACAAATCATTGGGGTTCAGGCCCTGATTGGCTAAAAACACCCAGGGCATGGGTTCAACCTTTGTTGAGCCCAGATTCTAAATGAATGATTAATTTCCAGAACTTGGAATCTCATTGGCCACACAACAGAGTGTATTAGATCTTCAAAAGTCTATGGGATCCAGATGATAACTGGCTGCTGATTCTCATGGTTCAGTTCTTTACAGATTATGAGATTTGAGAAACAACTTGGTTTCCCCTAAACTCTCAGGTGGGTAGGGGAACTGAAGGTGCAGAAGCATTCTCCTCCTCCTTACTACCCCCAAATCTGATTTGACTGAGCAGTATGGACTTCGGGGATCCCCTGACTCTTTTGTCACAGATCTGGCACAGGTTTTAAACAAATTTCCCAACTCTGGCTTTGGGAATTCCTAGAAATCTGAGAGTGGACTTTGTGGAGGGAAGGAGTTGATGCCAGAGTCCGCTTTTCAAAGCTGCCATTTTTCTCCAGGGGAACTGATCTCTGTCGTCTAGAGATCAGTTGTAATTCTGGAGAAACTCCAGGCCCTGGCAAATAAGGAGGAAAAAACACGGTGAGGTTGAAGACCTGGAGATAACCATGTACTACGTTACTAATATATATTTGCTACTTACTATTCTTCTTTAGCACTTAACACTAGTTTGCTTACAAGAATCACAGAAGAGGATTATTTCCCTAGTGCTAGTGGACTTTAGCTGTACATTCACTCTATGGAACCTATGTGTTGTTCTTAATGTATAAGTGTATTTATCAAGTTGTTATGTATCTCTTAGTAGTGATAGTAAATAAAGAGCAAATATAGATTAATAACATAGTACATGGTTATCTCCAGGTCTCCTGTCTGGAGGTTGGCAACATCCACAAACCATCTTCTTTAAAGTGGGCCCCCGCCTCATGCAAAGTAGCATACTACCCAGTTTAAATGAGACGCCACTTGTGCACAAATTCCTATTTTTGCCCTGGCCAGCATCACATTTCAGTCAGGCCTCAGTGAAGCTAGGAAAAGGGGTTAGACCCAGGAGTGTACTCTAACCCGGGTAGCCCAGGCTAGCCCAGTCTCATAAGATCTCAGAAGCTAAGCAGGCTTGGCCTTGGCCTATATTTGGATAGGAGACTTCTGAAGAATAACAGGGTCCTGATGCAGAAGCAGGGAATGGCAAACTACCTCTGAATGTCTCTTTTCTTGAAAACACTCTGGGGTTGCCATGTCAGCTTTCCACCACTACCCAGGAGCATACTTTGACCCCTCATAAAGAGGCATTCTCTGACTGGCAAACAGCAGTTCTAACAAAGGATTGTTGAGAATCGGGGTGGCACTCTCAGTCCTTTTCCTAACAAATCAGCACTAAGACAACTGAGGCTACTTAGTACCACCACAGCACTGGTTTGTTAGGCAAGGTGGGAAGAAGACCTTGACACAGAATCAACATTTTTTTTTCATGGCACTGACTCAACAGTTTGATAAACCACGCAAACTAAGCAATGTATCAGCCAAGCGGTAGCCCTACTTTGGCAGCCTCTCCAATAATTCACCTCCGTGCCCTGTTCCCTTTCATGGAGCACAGCCTCTCCCATCCTTTATTAAACCGAAGCCTGCAGGGCTCTAACCTGAGAGATCAGAACTTGGATATGCAACCTGGGGGCCGAAACTGCAAACCTATGACTATGAATGAGCCCATTTATGTAACTTCAGAATAGTCCTTTTTCCTTTGTGGCTTACAGGGTTGAACATATGGGATAAGATTGTGTGTGTCTGTGGAGGGAATGGGAGTGGGGCGGGTAACATGTTCATAAGGGCCCAGAGAACTGATGCTTGAGCTCTGGCGA
This sequence comes from Heteronotia binoei, assembly GCF_032191835.1. Classification (NCBI taxonomy): domain Eukaryota; kingdom Metazoa; phylum Chordata; class Lepidosauria; order Squamata; family Gekkonidae; genus Heteronotia; species Heteronotia binoei. Next base: position 29,669,317 of record NC_083237.1, read on the forward strand.
AGCGACCCCCTTCAGATGGCAGATTGCCAGGTACTATTCAAGGGCTGCTGCTAATTATTCTTATGTCATCCTTTTCTTCTGGTTTTGTTGTTACATTTCGATTGCCAGCCTTACCTATCAATATATCTCAGGGCCATCTCAGGGTAAATCATTTGCTTGTTGCGTTTCCCAATTCCGTGAAATGCGAATAGCTACCTTTCACATGACTATAGGGAAATATTTTCCTTCTGCAGTTTACTTTGCTGTCAACCCTGTTTCCAATGCAGGCCTCAAACTCCCATCATCTTACTTCCTGGACAGTTCACCATTCCTGACTCAGGAGAGATGATCAGGACGAATATCTCTAAACAGGTGTGGAAAACCACAAACTAAATGCTTGTTTCTTACCGTTGGGTAATAATGGCTCATTGTGTAAATCTTTTAGAGTTGCCAATCCCCAGTTGGAGGCAGGGGATCCCCTGGTTTGGAGACCCTCCCCCTGCTTCAGGGTTAGCAGAAAGTGGCGGGGGATAGATGTCCCCTGGGCTCTTCATTATACCCTATGGAGACTGGTTCCCAAAGGGTATAATAGAGAACTGATTTAGGATATCTAGGGCTCTGGGGAGGCCTGTTTTCTGACGTAAAGGCACCAAATTTCCAGCATAGCATCTAATGCATCTCCTCCAAACCCTCCCTCGTTTCAAAAAGTGTCCAATTCTATGAACCACCCAAAAAAGGTGCCATTCTCCAGGCATTTAAAAAGAGCATGGTCTCTTTAAATGTGATGGCTAGAACTCCCTTTGGAGTTCAATTGTGCTTGTCACAACCTCGCTCCTGGCCCCACCCCCAAAGTCTCCTGGCCCCACCCCCGAAAACCCAGATATTTTCTGACTCAGACCTGGCAACCCTAGACCTGTCACAAACCCAGCTGTCAATGGTTAAACAAAGCAGGCCTGAGAATGTATTTTTTTTACCATTTCAGCAAAGTTCTTGCTGTCACATCGTTGGAACAATAATTGTGAATCACTGGAAACTTGCCCAGAAATAAATCTTGCAAACTGAAGAACAGCCAGATCGCTGGATTGCAACAGAGCTTTGGGAAAGCTCAGAAACGCTTACATCATACATTTGAGGAGATGAATTAATTTGCTTTGATAGTTGTTTTATCTTCTAATCTTAAAATGGAAGAGATGACATATATTTGTTTTTGATTCGTTTACATATGCGAGTATTTTTTGTATCACTGTGATTCTTTCATACAGGTTTCACAAGCGATGAGTGATTTTAAATACAAATCTTGAAAGATAAACATGAGCGATCTTTCACTGGGTTACAAAGTTTTCACTTACCTGGAATAAACAGACTTCTGTCTTCTGTTCAGTTGGAGGGCTGATAACTCAGAGACTGGTTATTGAAGAGAATAATCCTCTCAATATAGCTCCGTGGTTTAGCAGTTGCTTTGAAACAGGCAGAGAGACTTTATTTCTATGTGCCTGTTTTAAAGAGAATGCTTCCCCCACAGTTGGAAGAACTGATGGGACAATTTCCAGGCAATCATCGGCTCTGGCACCAAATGAGTCTCTGGTTATTCTCTTTGAAGCACTGAAATGGGGCTGGAAACAAAACTAGATCCATCTTTTTTAAACCAAAAAAAAAAAATTCTACTCACAGAGGGGCCAGCAACCCTGTGGCTCTCTGGCAAATGGACTTCTGCTGGGACTTTTCCTTTTTGGTTCCAAAATGTCTGCCTGCTTCTGTAAGGCCAGCTTTATAATGCATCCCAGGTGACAGACTGGGGCACTCAGTTCGTATTTCCCTCAATTATATTCTATACAGCAACCAGAATTTTTCCTGGAAAGTAGAGCTTACCTGTATCTCCTTTACTAGGTTAATGCCAGTGGTCAAATAAAAAATGCCAGTGGTCAAATAAACAAAGTTGGAGCTGCGCGTTGACAGCATGATCACACACATCCAGTGTTTGCAATTTCACCAGGCATGACCCCACACTTCCAAAGTAAACTACAGCCATAAGGACTGTAAGAAACATAGAAACCAAAAGGCACAGAAATCAGCCATCGGGCATGTTTATTAACTGATTTCCTACAATTTTCAGATGATGTCAAACACCTCAGATTTTTTTTTTCTTTCAGAATGTTCATTCCCATAAGCTTGCTGTACAATTTTTTTCTCAGCCTGTTTTTTATGCTTTTTTGGGTGGAGTCAGGTAACTATTTTATTACATGGTTTCCTCTATATTTGTTGCAAATTTTCAAAAATCCCGCTCCCTAACTTTCCACAGAGGAAAACAGGGGCATGCTTGTTTCACCCATATTCGTACCACAGATCACTTTTCTAGCCCCTCCTACACCTTGCTGAAGGTTCTACTCTGTCAGCTGTGAACAGTGGTTACTGACTGTATGGTTGTCCTCCATGAATTTAAAAGCCAAGACTGCGCTCCTTCTCTTGCTTAAAGGAGTATTAGAAAGGCGTCGTCATTTGACATTATTCAGTCACAGTTCAAAATATACCAGCAGGCGTAATGTCTGAATCCGCAGGCTGTGCGCTGCGCAGTGTGATCATGCGCACGTACATGTGCTTGAGACAAGATGAATCCATCACCACCACAGAATTTAACTCCCAGCAGACCCCGGGGGCAGGAACTGAACCCTGAAGAATGGCCACTCGGGCATTTTGTGCTAACAGATTCTTAAAAGTTATTCCCCCAAAGATAAAAATAGGATCAAAATAGCATTGGTGTTTGCAACTGGTAACCAGACACAGCTATCCCTGGTAAATAAGAACATTTGGAGCAAACTCTGTGGCTTATGAACAGTCAGTTCCCTGCTGAGTTAATTTCCACAGGGGGAAATTTCCAGCCAGCACCTACACACTCAATGATCATCTCCCTCTGCTCTCGGTAACCCACGTCAGTCCATCCGTTCTGCTGATAAACATCTTGTGATTTCTGTAAAACATAGCTCGCCAACTTGGAAACGACTTCCTCGTTTTGTTTTTCAAATCCTCAAGTCACAAACAATATCTTTTGAAGTCTGACTCAAGTTTCCAGAAAAGGTTTGCCAAGACCTCGGAGGCAGGGAGGTCCCCTGTCTCAGCCAGTCCAATGAAAGCTTAAAGGCACCTTGGTTTATTGGCATGTCTGTCATAGACATGCGGGAAGAGTGTGGCAGTGTGCGTGCAAATGTGTAGGTGGGCATGAGGCGGCCAGTGCACAGTATACAAATCAAACCGGACATGTGCATAGTTACTGGTACATGGAACACATTGCATTTCTGTTGCGAACCGGGTGACAGATGCTTATTTGCTTTTGCCTATTGATCATCCCCCTCTTTTCTTTACTTTGCCAAGAAAAAGTCAAATTCTGCCCCCCCCCCAATAAATTATGCAAAGAGAGCATAATTAATCCTATAACTAGACACACAGGGAGGGCAAGAATTTGTGCAAACAACCCCCTTCTATTTGGTTCAGCTCAGCCCACCTGGGCTTCTGAGATCTCCCCAGCCATTTTCTAAATTAACTTTGCAGCCATAAGGACTAGAAACTTTAAAGAAAAAAATAAAGCTAAGGATTCTCAGGATGCCGAACGGTGGCCTGTTTTGTGGTCATGTGGTGTGATCTCATAAGTGCAGAATAAACGCAGTCTTTCTAAATTGGTGTACGGGTGTGAGATTCCCCCCTCCCCCAGCCAGACCCTTCCTACTGTCCCTAAACCCTTCTCGCTAGCCTTGTATGGGTTCCACGTAATTGGCTGGATAGAGCCCCACATGTCCGCTGTCTGTCACCCCCTTGCACCAGCCTTGCTCATCTTCATCTTCCAGCTTGGTAAGCAGCTCTCCTGAGGGAAAGACAGAGAGAGAAAACACTGTATATTATTACTAATAATGGAAGGAATTGAATCATAACGATGACTAGTATTGGGTGCCAGTGGTCAGGGGTCATTTCATAGAAAAAGAGGTGCCAGAGCTCATTAACACAACTAATTTGCGTAACTCATTTACACAGGACCTTTTTTGTAGAAAAAGCCCAGCAGGAACTCATTTGCATATTAGGCCGCACCCCCTGACACCAAGCCAGCCGGAACTGCATTCCTGTGCATTCCCCCTCAAATAAGAAGCCCTGCATTTTGCGTGTGCCACACACCCCTGACATCACTGGAAGGTGTACTAAATTATATCAGCTCTGCATCCACCTTAAAATGCTTCTTGAATTAGAATTGTCATAATAAAACCTTACTCCCATCATACTTTTTAAATTACTTTCTCCTGTGTGGCCAACGTAGCATGATGAAGATTTCCATCTGTCTGCTTTATATGTTTTGGTTATTTTCCCATTTTTTGTGGGGAAAAACATTAGAAAGTTTGTCAAATCTTAGAGCGCAGCAAAATTCTCACAGGGGGTTTGAACAATGAAGCCCAAAAGCAATTATTGGGAGGGGGGGTAAGAAAGAAAGAGTACAATACAATTTAGAGGTTCTGGAGCTCCACTCCTGTGAGCTCCTGCCCAAAATGAGGCCTGCTTCTAGTCCTCATGGCTGCTATGGTAACCTTTGCAGGCCACCTACAGAAGTCAGAAAATAGCTCATAGCTGAAAACCAGCCTTTGGTAGGATAAAACAGGGGCCAGGATGAGAGAAGCAAGGTAACACTCACCAGCCTTAAAGCTTAGCTCATCTGCCTCCTGGCCAGTATAGTCATACACAGCACGGACCCGCTGTCCTGACATGGAGATGGGTGCAGACTTTGCACTGTAGGAAGAGGTGACAATTTGAGCAGAACTCCGGGCAAGCTCCCTCCTTCCCCTTTTCCATTATTTATCCCATCATGAGTTCCTCATGGGCAGGGCCCAAAGGAAGATGACTTCTGCCAAGTCCATGTGGCAGCAGCTCTCTGGGCTCTCTTTGGCAACACATTTTCTAAGATACCCTGGGAAGGGGCTACGAGTCAGTGGAAAAGCCTCTGCTTTGCATGCAGAAGGTCCCTGGTTCAGTCCCCAGCATTTCCAATAAAAAAGGATCAGGCAGTAGGTGATGCGGAAGATCTCTGCCTGAAACCCTGGAGAGCAGCTGCCAGTCAGAGTAGACAATGCTGAGCTTGATGGTCTGATTCAGTATAAGGCAGCATCATGTTTATTTAGCTCAGAAGTGCCAGGGACTGTACCCGCAAAGCAGGGGATTTACCTCTGAGCTTTCTTCAAGATGCGTAGGTACTGCAACGAGGCTTGTGCAAGAGGACTTTCAATGGGATGAGGATTGAGTTCCATGTTTTAATTAGGGTTAAGCAGCTTTGACAATTGGCTTTCCTGCCTCTTGGTCAGGCAAGACAGTTTACGACATTCCTGGCTGGTGATATGAGGTCTGTCAAGAGGACTTGCCATGAGTGTTGGTCATTGCAAACCATGATGTGCGTTATGTGGCATAAAGGATTTTTTAAATTTAAAGTATCAGTTGCAATGCTATCTGTCCAGCTGTGTGTGGTTCTCTTTTGTGCTGCGCCAGCTGCACTGGTGTCAAGATTTTGGTGTTGACCTTTAAGGCCTTGAGCAGGACTGATGTATCTGTGGGACTGTCACCTCCAGAATGTCCCCTGTGGGGGGTGTTACACTCCTTGGAAAGCAATCTGCTGGTAATCCCTGGCCCTAAAGATATCCAGCTGTCCTCGGCCATGGCCTTTTTGGTCCTGGCCCCAACCTGGTGAGATTCTCTGCCAAACACCTTCAGGGCCCTGCAGTAGGGCCTGTAAGGCAGAGATATTCCGCCAGGCTTTTGGTTGAGGACAGAGATGCCTTCCATCCTGGCTGGCACCCTCTCCCCCTCCTCAGATTGCTTTACCCCTTCTTGTCCCTGCCCACGAGGTGGTCGCAGTCCAGAACCGGGAAGAAATTGTAACTTTCGCCACCTGATGCTTTTAGATTGCTATATTAGTTTTTACCTATGTATTCATTTTATGGTTTTTAACATTTTTATCATGTATTGTATATCACCCAGAGCCTGCAGTAGCAGGGAAAGAAGAAGAAGTGATGACTTCTACAGCTTCCTTTAAACAGTTAGGAATGATTTGTAGTATATGGGACCTCAGAGCTTCTAGAGCAGGGTGGCCAAACTTGCTTAACATAAGAGCCACATAGAATAAATGTCAAATGTTTGAGAGCTGCAAGACATGAATGTCAAATGTTTGAGAGCTGCAACATGGATGGATGGATGGATGGATGGAAGGAAGGTGACAAGCTACCAACTCAACATGCCAAATGTATGTGGTAACTCTGATGAGCAAGCAAGTATATCACGCGAAAATAGTAATCTCCCTGTGATGACAGTATTGCGTAGACTTCAACTTCGTTGTGCCTTAATCACTCACCCTCATGCTCACAGCCTCTTCAAGAGGGAGCTTGTAGCCCCACCCCAAGTGCCTTGTCTCTTAACTGATCTTAAATGAGGCAGGGCCCAAAATCTGAAAAATGTGATTTGTTATAGAGGCAACAGAGCCTCTGTGCATGAGCAAAATACACTCACGGCTCCCTACCCGGTTGGGATGCCAACAGGCATGGAGAAAAATATCCAGTCCCTTTAACAGAGGCTTAATGGGATTTTATTTACCAGGTGATGTTGTTTACCTCCATGCCATGAAAAGGAGAAGAGAAGAGATTGGATTTATACCCTTCCCTTCGCTGGCCAAAGGAGTCTCATAGTGGCTTACAAATCTCCTTTCCCTTCCCCTCCCCACAACAGACACCTGTGAGGTAGGTGGGACTGAAAGAGCTCTCCCAGAACTGCTCTTGAGCAGAACAGCCTTGAAAGAACTTGTGGCTGACCCAAGGTCAAATCAGCAGGTGTATGTGGAGAAGTGGGGAATCAAACCCAGTTCTCCCAGATAAGAGTCCACACACTTAACCACTACATCGAACTGGCTCTCTGCTGCCCATTTCCATACATTAAGCTTCTATTAAAGGGACAGGATGTTTTCCTCCATGCCTGTTGGCAATCCTGCTATACAGGCTTTTAAGCCCCTCTCTGTTTTGTTTTGTTTGCTTTTTACATGCTCTAATTTACCATGTACATTGATAGCCCTGTATACCTGTTCTCCAAGAGCCAGAAGAATACTGGAGCCATGCAGTGGGTTGAAAGGTCCCTTGTTTGAACCTCCAGGGCTTTTTTTGTAGCAGGAACTCCTGTTCCTGTAGCAGGAATTCCTATCCACCAAGAGCTTACTGGGTTATTCTTACAGGGCCTACTGAAAGCTCTTGGAGGATTGGCTACATCAGGGGTGGGTGGCCTAATATGCAAAGGAGTTCCTGTTACAAGAAAAGCCCTGTGAACCCCAGTTCAGCCCTGAATGCAAGAGGTAATATTACTGGTTTCTCATCAGTCTCATCTGAAAGATGGATATGAGAATCATCCTGCCCAGCCCTAAAGTGCTGATCTAAAGATTAATGAGATACTGCATGCGAAGGACTCCAAACATCTGAAACAAGACACCATGAGAACAATTATGTATATATCAAGAATTACAGCTCCTCCTAGTGACAGTCTGTGGTAGCACATCCATTGACTGTTTTTCGGCAGGAGCTCTTAACAAGGTTTCTCTCAAGTTATAAGGATGGGGTTGATATGCAACAGCACCCTCAAGAGTGCCCTGTGTAAGTTAAATGGCTTCCAGCTGACTTCGGTTTTACAGCCTTTCTGCAAAGAAAAGACATGAAGGAATGGCAGCCATGTGGCGAGTACAAGTTCTCTGTGGGAACACACTTCTGGAGTGCTGCCAGGGGACCAAGAAGAGGCTTCAGCCTCCCCTCCACCACACTGTTTCCCCAACCCTGTAATGGCTCCAGGAGAAGTGTTATTTGCCCCATGGCTGGGCTGCATGTGTACTGAAGCTCTGAGAAAGTTGCCCACCATCCCTTCCTCCTCTGTCTTTGGGAGCCTCTTTGAATATCTGGTTGCTTGCAGCAAAGCTACCACTATAGCCAAAGCACTGCAGATTTCTGTTCCCTTCCTCTTCTGTTCCCTTCCTTCCTTCTCTATCACTTATTGGGAGGGGGGGCAGAACTCACCTGCTCTGGGAAGGGGTGACACTGCGGAGAATGGCTTTCTCCGGCTCTTTGGTTTTCTTGATTTTCACTGTTGGCCGCTCCTGGTCAGGGCTCCAGCCCTAAAGGGAGAGAGGAAAAGAGGAGAAACAGTTAGGCTTTGGCTACAATTTCGTCTCCAGTGTCTAATTTTAGGACCTTTGGGGATCCCTTGTTAAAATGATATTAGTAAAGTAGTACTGCTATTCTCATTTCTCCAAGTCTTTGGGAGTTAAGCTCATGATGTGGAATGGAGATGTCCTCTCTAGACTACATTTGTGTAAACGCTTGCAGTGCACTGAAGGCCCTGTGGTGCCCAGATTTCCATTTCAAAACTGTAGCTGCTGAGGAGAACTGTTGATAATATGATAAGGGAAGAAGGAGTATTACCAGCAAGTCACTACGTACACCTGAGAAACACTGAAGGGTATGCAGTAGGAAGCTCCAGGGCAACCTTTGGCAGGACAAGTTTCTAGTGAAGTGAGTGAACTGATGGCTGAAAATCAATTTATTACCAAAAAAAGGGTTTACAGATGTACAAACTGAGCATGGGGGAGACAAATGAACAGGTGTTTCTGGAAGCTTTTTAAATGAGCTTCCACTTGTGGCTTTTTGAATGGACTTCCACTATCTGGCACCATTTCTCTCTGTGTATACAGGTTGGCTGGAGAGAAAAGTGTCTCTGGAAGTTTGCAGAATACTTCTCCTGTAACTAACCAGGGGCCCATGGGGCCTGGCCTCTTGACAGTTTTGGAGGGCCCCTCATCCCCAGACCACCCCTCTCCCTCCTGCACAATTTAAATCATATGGAAGGGACACCCAGGAGCAGCTGTGGCCCCTCCCATGACATTTAAAGGGTCCACAAATCAGCTGATTGGTGGGATCCAAATCATGAGGGAGGGGCGGCAGGAACAGTCACTAGCCTCCTGCATTATTTAAAGGGCCCCCTCCTCCATGGCCCCTAGCTACAGCGCTAGACTTCTCCCATCATGAAAGAAGGGAGATGGTCCCTACCTCAAACCGTGGCCAGTTCATGGGCATCCCAGGACCATTTCGGTTACGCCACCATTTGAGGTCCTCCTGGTCGTTTATGTCCTCAATCGCTTGTTGCAAGTCAGCATAAACTGCTTGGATGCTGAATGAAAGGAGGAAAAGGAACAGGAAGGGTTGTTGGATGGCATTTCACAATCTGCCTCTCTATGTAGCTCACCCGTAGTGGGAGAATCCTCTTGACTAATTATTAGAATTGAGTTCGTAGATTAACTGATGTACAGCAAGAGATTTTAGAGTCTGGTTAGCTGAGTGTATAGGTTACATACCTTTTATCTATCTTTAGTGGAAGGTGATGATGGCTGTAATATTTATGTAACTTGTATACTTGCCAGTTTATATATTAATAAATATTATATATTTATATATTTATTTTACAAAAGAAACTGTTATAAAACATAAAGGTAAAGGTAGTCCCCTGTGCAAATACTGAGTCATTAACAACCCATGGGGTGACGTCATATCACAACGTTTTCTTGGCAGATTTTTTACAGGGTGGTTTGCCATTGCCTTCCCCAGCCTTCAACACTTTCCCCCCAGCAAGCTAGGTACTCATTTTACCAACCTCAGAAGGATGGAAGGCTGAGTCAACCTTGAGCAGGCTACCTGAACCCAGCTCTCGAACTGAGGTTGTGAGCAGAGCTTAGACTACAGTACTGCAGCTTACCACTCTGCGCCACGGGGCTCAATCCTTGTAAGACTAGCCATGCATGAAACTGCACAATCCAACTCTTCTTTCTCCTAACCACAAAACTATGATAATTTCAAGGAATCCTTTTTTCCTCTAGAGGCAGGCAGAATATACTGCAGTCCAAGCTTGGTGTAATACCCTTCAAGGCAACAATGGAAGCCTTGGTGCTCCCTCTAATGACCACTAGTGGTAATGCAGCCCTGGAGGACTGATCCCTTCTATTTTGATAGCTGTTGGCAGGACTCCCAGTCCTACCCTTGAGGCTCCAACACATAATGGTAACTTGAGAGCCCCTATAAATGAGGAAATGCTGTGTCCTTTGAGGATGAATCAAGAGCGGAAAGCACACAAGAGAATCAAAAGATCCTGTGGGATCATTATTATTATTAGTTTATTTATATTCCGCCCATCCCCCCCATTTGGGGACTCAGAGAGGCCTTGAAGAGGCCTTCAAGATGCTGCTCTATGTAATGTATTGTCTGGGCCTCAGCTAACCCTTTCTCACACCTGGGTTCAGCGGTGACATCTAGGCGCCGGTGCAGGGCGAGGAAGGCCCCTTTGAGAAACATGATGCGTCGCTGCTCCAGGGCTTGCCCCTGTTCAAAAACCGTTTCCATTTCCTCCATGTAGCGAGGACTGCAGCGGTCAAGCTCCTGCAGGGCTTTCTCATAACGTTCACGAACCTGTAGGAAGGGGTGAAGGATTGTCACAGGTCTCCTCTCCTCTGAAGCACAAGCCCTTTCTATCACTGTGAAATCAGGAAGTGGCCAGAAAGCAACCTTAGATACATAGCTCATGGTTAAATCACAGGCCTCCTCCCTTTCCTTCCCCTTCCACCATGGCCAACTTTTACCTCCCATGTCTGATGTAGGGTTGCCAAGTTCTCTTCGTCCTGGAGTGGGGAACTTTTTTTTTTGTACCATAGAGTTTTCCCTCCAAAATGGCTAGAGCGTCCAAGAAAACCATAGTTTTCCCGGAAACACCTAGAGCAGTTGCTGCACACCATCACCAACTCGATGATGTCACTTCCAGGTGAAGTCATCGCACTGGTGACGTAGGGAGCGGTTCCCAATGTGGGCTGGCAGGCTGGGAACCTCCCGGGCAGGGGAATCCCTGCCCGGACTAGGGGCTTGGCAGCCCTAGTCTGATGGCCCTCCAACTGTAGGCAACACGTTTCTCTAAGATACCACTCAGATCACCTCAGGGCTTTTTTTTTGTAGCAGAAACTCCTTTGCATTTTAGGCCACACACCCCTGATGTAGCCAATCCTCCAAGAGTTTACAGGGCTCTTCTTACAGGGCCTACTGTAAGCTCTTGGAAGATTGGTTACATCAGGGGTGTGTGGTTTAATAGGCAAAGGAGTTCCTGCTACAAAAAAAAGGCTTGGGTCACCCAATGTACACTGAAAAGGTGCCATCTATGAAATGATGAACATTTTTTTCACATCCTAAAGGAACAGGCCCCCTTTTGAACCAGCCTCAGCTCCTGTGCTTTCAGCATCAGCTGGATCTTCAGATACTAGCAAGGAATCATGCTCCCAGGGACATAGCCAGTGGTGGGGAGGGGGACTGAGGCCAGTGCCCCCTACAGAACCTGCAGCGCCCCCAACCAATCTTTCCCAAGCTTCCTTTTCCCTTTCAGTGAAGAAAGTCTTTGGAGATTGGGGAAGACTGGGTAGGAATGCTGCAGATTCTATATGGGGCACCACCCCCAGTGCCCCCTGCTGGCTACGGCCCTGTATGTTCCTCTCCACACGTTGAGACAGCACAGGATAGTGGTTACAGCATCAGAGTAGGACCTGGGAGATGCAGGTTTGAATTCCCACTCTGCCCTGGCAGCTTGCCAGGGGACCCTGGGCCAGTCATTCTTTCACTCAGCCTCACCTTCCTCACAGGGTTGTTGCTGTGAGGATAAAATGGAGAAGGGGAGAACAATGCTTTAGGATGTTCTGGTTCTCCAATGGGGGAAAAGGCAGGCTCTAAAAAAACTAAATGCTTCCGTTGCTGATTCCTGGAGACCAAGATGCTGTCTAAAGCACAGGCAGAGAACAACAACCCAGGATCACAGTACATATTACAGGCAATACAAAAAACAAACACTGTGATATACCAGCTAACAATGTTTAATAAAACTTTGAAAGAATCCCATAATTATTTTCTATATTATAAAGAAGAAGATATTGGATTTATATCCCACTCTATACTCTGAATCTCAGGGTCTCAGAGCGGTCACAATCTCTTTTATCTCTCCCCCCCCCCAAAAAAAAAACAGACACCATGTGAGGTAGGTGGGGCTGAGAGGGCTCTCACAGCAGCTGCCCTTTCAAGGACAACTCTGAGATAGCTATGGCTGACCCAAGGCCATTCCAGCAGGTGCAAGTGGAGGAGTGGGGAATGGAACCTGGTTCTCCCAGATAAGAGTCCGCACACTTAACCACTACACCAAACTGGCTCTGCAAGCACAGCTTTGCAATATTACAAGACAGGTCCATCCAATGAACACCCAGATATAGGCTCATTTCATCAAAAATTCCTCAGGAGTATTCCTATTTACTTCAAGGTTATTGGCCTCTTGTTACAATTCTGTGATAATGCTCTCTACAACGTCTTGATTTCCTTCAAACTCTCTCATCCTGGAATAAACATGGTAATTACAACAAGATAAAATACAAAGCTGAATGGAAGTGGATAATTCTTAAATTACTAAATGAATGGTTTTAAAAAATATGATTGTTATTAAGAACTTGGTGTTTCTTTTCTGGTCAGTGGGCTTATGAGGAATAAGGTGGCTGGCCTACAGGGGCAGTGAGCAACAGGCTGAATGACTCCACAGCACAGGTTAATGTTCTGAATTGGGAGCTGTAAGCAGGTAGCCAACCTGGCAATTCAGAGTGACACAATACCCTAGGCAGAAGGTCCGTATTGCTGCAGGGGCCCAGATATAGACAGAAAGGAAGGGGGGAACCCACCTTGTTGGCATCCTGGCTGCAACGCTGATGCTCTTCTCTCAGGGTACGCTGCCGATCGGGGGGCACTTCAGGCCCCCCCGAGGCCTGGATTCCGCTCTCCCGTAGTGCTGCAATGTGTTCTTTGCGACAGGCCTTGTGGTACAAAGATTTGGCTTTCTCGACCTGGATATGTGTGCAGGAAAGGGATGGGTAGAATAAAAGAGGCAGACAATCAAGCAGCAGATGCCTCAGGGTTTCTTGTCCCTTCCCCAGAGAATGTAGGTATACCCTGGTTCCCACACCCCTCATGACCTATGGCAGGAATCCCCAGCATGGTGCCTGTGGGTGCCATGCTGCCCACCAATACCTTTCCCGGGACCCACCAAGTATTTTTAGAAAGTGGGCAGGATGGGGTGTGTGGACTTTTGTCCAGAAAGGGTTCTGATTGGCCTTGGGATATCTGATTGCTTGCGTAGATTTTTTAAAATGTTGCCTAGGCAACAGCGGCCATCACAGCACAAGGATCTTCACTATGTGCTTGAAGGAAAGTTGTGGCAGCCATTTTGTGTCTGGCTCCACCTTCTGTGGTAGCCATTTTGTGGCTGCACAGCACACTGTGTCACAATTCCAAAAGTACCCAAAGGCTGAAAAGGTTGGGGACGCCCTGACCGGGATAGCCCAGGCAAGCCCAATCTTGTCAGATCTTGGAAGCTAAGCAGGGCTAACTCTGACAATATTAGATGGGAGACCTCCTTGAAATACCAGCAGTTGGGAGGAGAAGGGCAGGCTTTATTCAGCCACTTCTCTGAATATCCTCTAAGCCCCAATAGGGGTCAGTCACCAGAGGTTACCATGACTTCCAGATGCACACATGCACATATTTTAAAAAATACAAAAACAAAGTTTGGGACCCCTGCCCTACAGTCAAACCATGGGTGTGGGCCCCCAGCAGAAAAAAAAACACTAGTAACACGGAAATGCATGATGGGCCTGCCATGTGAGCAGGTAGGGTTGACTTTTTAACCTGCTATCATTGGCAGCCACAGACAGCCACATTCTATCGCTCTTTTCCAAACTAGCCTTTTAGCGACTGAGAAGAATTGAAGCCAGGCAGAAATATGGGGTGACAGGAAAAAGACAGTGATCATAAAACCAAGGCCCATCCTCCTTTCTGGAGAACCTCAATTTCTTTGACCCGCTAGGATCTCCCCGTCTGCTCCTAGGAGTTCCTCCTACCTTCTTCAGCTTCTTGGTCCAGGGTTTCTGTGCCTTCTGGAAGCCGCTTTCTAGCTCACATGCCTCCTTGAAGCCTCCAAACAGCTTGCGGTGATAGGAATCATGCTGCCAGGACCGGATACGTGCAGCATCCTCTGAGACCAAAGCCCTTTGCATCTCCATGTGGAGCCGGCTCAGCCGCTCGGAGGCTCCCAAGAACGCTTGCCAAGCTCGGAGTAGGGAGCCATACAGTGGACCTGTATTGGGGGAAAGGAGGGGGATATGAAAAGGGATTGCTAATGACTTCAGATTTCATATTTTGAGTTTTCTGATAGCAAAACCAACAAAGCCGAAAGATTCTCATGGATTACAGCACTGTAAAACTGCAATCATTACATTTCCTTTACGGGCCAAAGTTACAAATTGGGAGGAGGTGGAGGAGAAGTTGTTTTTATACCCTGCTTTTGTCTATCCTAAGGAGTCTCTAAGTGGCTTTCAATCATCTTCCCTTCCTCTCCCCACGATGATCACCTTGTGTATTAGGTGGGGCTGAAAGAGTTCTCAGAACTATGACTGGCCCCCAAGCCTGCTTCATGTGAAGGAGGGGAGGAAAGCCATGAGATCACTTTGTGTGGCAAAATATACTTCCTGCCAACAGATTAAACAGAGAAGTAGAAAAGATCCCAAGGTAACAGATGATGTCCATCCCTGGTTCACCAACTGGTAACAACCTTGGCAACGAGCAATACAAAATGGCCTCCAAATGGCGGCCATAACATATAAGCTTGTCCTCAAGCAGGCAGGGATTCTGAAATCTTGCCATGCTTGGGCTCTTTCTCTCAAGAAAATAGCTTTGCAACCAATCCCAGATGCAAATATTATACATCCTAGATATACTGATTAAAAACCAGTTGATAATTTCAATAAACAGAGGGCTTACAGGGTGATATTTTTTTCTGCTCTGAGTACTAGTTCAGTAAGACAAAAGCAGAACTATTCAGGCCCACATCATTTACAGGCCAAAAGCATCTGGAAAATGTGTGGCTGCTTTACTGATTTCTATCAGGGATAAACCCTGGCTTGGGAACAAAGGGTGAAGAAACTGCTAAATAAAAAACAGGAAAACAACATAAATTGAAGTATGAAAAAGCAACATTCTAGCTAAGCATTCTCACATAGTACTAGACACTGCAATAACACAGGTCAAGTCACAGGACTTTAGAGTAATCTCTTTAAACCATATTTTGTCAGTACATTTTTATCCGACCATTCCTCTAAAGAGCTCAGAATCGCATACACGGTTCTTCCTGATCTGACTCCATTTTAGCAGCATAATAACCCTGCACAGGGCTTTTTGGGTAGAAAAAGCCCAGCAGGGATTCATTTGCATATTAGGACACCCCCCTGACATCACCATTGTTTCTTAAAGGGGTTTTTTATGTAAAAAAGTCCAGTGGGAACTCATTTCCATATTAGGCCACACACCCTGTCACCAAGCCAGCCAGAACAGTGTTCCTGTGTGGTCCTGCTCAAAAAAGCCCTGCCCCTACAAGGTAAATTATGCTGTCACCACAGGGGGACTTGAACTTGTCTCCCCCCATTTGCACAGTCAATGGTGAAGAAATGGAAATTGAAGATCTTCTTTTCCTTGGCTGAACCATCAACTAAAAGGGAGACTACAACCAAGAAATTAGAAGGAGATTGAGGCTAGAAGGAAAGGCAGTCATCAAGGAGCTAGAAAAGATACTTGTGTAAGGATATGTTGCTGGTGACCAAGACCAAGATAATTCATATTATAGAGACTAAGATAATTCCTACTATAGAGCCAGTTTGGTATAGTGGTTAAGAGCATAGACTCTAACCTGGGAGAACCTGGTTTGATTCCTCACCCCTCCACATGCACCTACTGGTGCAACCTTGAGTCAGTCACAGTTGTCTCAGAGCTGTTCTCGAAAGAGCTCTCTTAGCCCACCTACCTCACAGAGTGTCTGTTGTGGGGAGGGGAAGAGAAAAGAGACTGTAAGCCGCTCTGAGAATCCAAGCGAAGGGCAGGGGGTAAATCCAATCTCCTCCTCCTCCCTTCTATTCTCTATTACTATGTATGGGTGTGTAGGCCCGGCCCTGAAGCGCATGGCACCCCAGGCAGACTGACTGCCCATCACCCCCTCCGCATAGGCACCCCCCTGCAGCGCCATGCTCCCCCCCACCCCGCGCTTACAGCAGCAATCCTCCTGCCATGCTTTGGCGGGCATTCTCTTTGAAGCCCCTTTCTGATGCTTGCTATGGAGAACGCCTTCCAAAGTGCAGTAGCAGGAGGATCACTCCTGTAAGCATGGGAGGGGAGGGGAGCGTGGAGCGAAGGTGGCGACTGGCAGTTGGAGGGAGCAGCGGGCAGCTACGTAATACTCCTGCTTCCGCATTTCGGCGGGTGTTCTCTTAACAGCAAGCAGCAGGAAGGGGCTTTGATTTGAAGCCCCTTCCTGCTGCTCGCTATTAAGAGAATGCCCGCCAACCGCGGAAGCAGGAGGATCATGGCGCTCCTGTAAGCACAGGGGTGTGTGTGTTCCTCTGGGAAGCTCATGGGGAGGAGGTGGGGCAAGTGAGCTAAGGAGGAGGGGAAGGGGTGGGCGGAGGAAGAAGATGGTGGACAAGGGGGGAAAGGGGCAGGCGGGCTACTGAAAAGGAGAAGGCCCAGGTGGCCGGAGGAAGAAGACGGCAGGCGGGCGAGCTACGGGGGTGGGGAAAGGGTGGCGGCAGCGGCGGGAGAGGGGGGAAGTGTGGCAGAAGGTAGTGGGCTGGCGGCGGCTGGGGAGGCAAAGTAGGCTGTTATCTTGGGCACCAGGAGGAGGGGGAGCCCAATTTGGTGCCCCCACCTTCCTGGCGCCCTAGGCAACTGCCTAGTATGCTGTAGCAGTACGATTCTTCCTCAATCTCCTTTTGTCCTCAAGACCAGCTATGCGTGCGTTCTCAAAGGAAGAGACAGCCTGGTGGATGGTGTGCCTCCATGCTTTGCGATCTGAGGCTAGGCCAGACCACTGGTGATGGTTAATGCAACAGGTACCAAGGGATTTCTTCAAGGAGTCCTTGTACCTCTTCTTTGGTGCCCCTCTATTTCGATGGCCGGTGGAAAGTTCGCCATAAAGGGCAATCTTGGGAAGGCGGTGGTTTTCCATCCTGGAGATATGCCCTGCCCAGCGCAGCTGCGTCTTCAACAGCAATGCCTCGATGCTTGTAACCTCTGCCTGCTTGAGGACTTCAGTGTTGGTCACAAAGTCACTCCAGTGGATGTTGAGGATGGTGCGAAGGCAGCGCTGATGAAAGCGCTCAAGGAGTCGCAGATGATGACGGTATAAAACCCACGATTCGGAGCGGTAGATGAGGGTTGTCATCACAACCGCTTTGTAAACATTGATCTTTGTGCCTTTTTTCAGATGCTTGTTGCTCCACACTCTTTTATGCAGTCGGCCAAATGCACGGTTTGCCTTTGCCAGTCTATTGTCAATCTCCTTGTCGATCTTGGCGTTTGAGGAGATGATGCACCCCAGGTAGCTGAACCGCTGGACTGTCTTCAAAACTGATTCACCCACGGTGATGCAAGGAGGGTGATAATCTTCCTGGGGTGCAGGCTGGTGGAGAACTTCTGTCTTCTTCACACTAACTTCTAGGCTGAATAGCTTGGCAGCCTCTGCAAAGCAGGATGTCATATGCTGTAGAGCTGATACCAAGTGGGAGACAAGTGCAGCAGCATCAGCAAACAGTAGCTCTCGGATAAGTTTTTCCATTGTCTTGGAGTGGGTCTTTAGTCACCTCAGGTTGAAGAGGCTGCCATCGGTGCGATAGCGGATGTAGACACCATCGTCATCATCTAAATCTACTGCAGCTCTTTGAAGCATCATGCTAAAGAAGATCGTAAAGAGAGTTGGCGCGAGAACACAGCCTTGCTTTACACCTGTGCCTATTGGGAAGGGCTCCGAGAGATCCTTGAAGTGTCTGACTTGGCCTCGCTGGTCTTCATGTAGCTGGATGACCATACTGAGGAACCTTGGGGGACATCCTAAACGTTCCAAGATTTGCCACAGGCCGTTCCTGCTAATGGTATCAAAGCTTTGGTAAGGTCAACAAAAGTCACATAAAGACCTTTATTCTGTTCCCTGCATTTCTCTTGGAGCTGCCTGAGAACAAATACCATGTCGGTGGTGCTCCTGTTAGCTCTGGAGCCACACTGGCTCTCTGGGAGGAGTTCTTCTGCAATGGTGGGCACCAGTCTGTTCAGGAGTATTCTAGCAAGGATTTTGCCTGCGATGGAGAGCAGGGTTATCCCCCGGTAGTTGGAGCAGTCTGATTTTCCCCCTTTGTTCTTGTGTAGAGTGATAATGATTGCATCGCGAAAGTCCTGTGGTAGTTTGCCTTGTTCCCAGCAGGTGACAAGTACTTTGTGAAGTGTGCTATGTAGTACTGTGCCCCCATGCTTCGAGATCTCTGGTGGGATTCCATCAACTTCCACTGCCTTGCCACTTTTCAGTTGCTTGATGGCTTTAACAGTCTCTTCTAGGGTGGGGATCTCATCCAACTCTGTTTTCACTGGTTGAAGTGGGGTGAGGTGGATTGCTGAATCTTGAACTACGCGGTTGGCACTGAAGAGAACCTGAAAATACTCCGACCACCGGTTCAGTATGGATGCCACGCAGCGTTCACTACACCGGGAAAGGAGAGGCGATGTATTGCGCATGCACTTTCCCTGGGGGGGGGGCAGGACACCCAGAGGGAGCCCACCCCCCCACCCTCCCCCTATGGATACCATGGATAGCCAAAAAGACAACTAAGTAGATTCTAGATCAAATAAAGTCAGAACCCTTCCTGGATGCTAAAATGAGTAAACTGAAGCTATTATACTTTGGTTACATTATGAGAAGTCAAGACTCACGGGAACACTAGGGAAAGATGAAGACCCAGCATGAGATGGATTGACTCAATAAAGGAAGCCACAACCTTCAGTTTGCAAGACCTGAGCAAGGTTGTTAGTGATTGGATGTTTTGCAGATCATTAATTCACAGGGTTGCCATAAGTCAGAAGCAATCTGATGACTCATACTATAAACACACACAGAGAGGCCTAGTCCAACACTGTTAGCAACCAAAAGGCAGCACGAGTCTTTATAACTGACAATTATCACAGTACCACACTGACGAATGATATACCTTTTAAACTTTGATACTAGTTTGGTGATGACTCGGAAGTTTAGAAATCTCATTATCAGTGCTATAGTTAGCCATATCACCATTCAGAATAGGTAGAAAAGTACAGCAAATGTTCAGAGATACAAAATAGATAAAAATTGGTTAAGTATGTATTCCTGTCAACCTTAAGCAAGATCTCTTTTCAGGACAATATCAATAATATTTATATATCATAAAAGTGTTTCAGCATTTCTGTTATCTCTTCTCACCCTGCTTATTCTCCGGAAAGGCTCTGCATTGAAAATGGAATAAATTATACAGATCAGGCATTAAAATTGCTTTGAAGGAAGGGTACAGCAACTCACTTGCGTCCACAAGGGGCCGCCACTTGCGAGTCCACTCCTCCATCTGCAAAGCATAACTGCGCTCGATCTTGGCCCTGTCCTGGAAACACGCAACAATCTGATCGCAGACGCGGTAGCCATCATCCAGTCGTTTCACTGTGCTGTGGTAGTGACTGGGCTGAAGGAGAAAGTAAGAAACAGACAGGAAGCAGTTTCAGCTGCAGTGTGGAAGGCCCTCCCCTCAAACAAATACCAGTGATGCTAAAATTGTCCAAAGAACTACAGAATCCTGGATCCCAAAACTGCTGAATTAGCCAGTCCTTCCTTATCCCCCTCCCACCTTGACTTCCAGCAACCCCTGTTCCAGCTCAGGAGACCAAAAGAGGGCAGAAAGTAGTGAATTGGTGGGCTTTCCCATCCCATCCCATGCCCCCTTGCTGATTGCTGGGACTCTTGGAGTGGGTGCTGTAAGAACAGTGAACTCACTTTGATGCAACCCGGCACTTCTTATGTTCTTAATAGTGCAGGGGTGGCCAAATTCCGGCTCAGGAACCACATGTAGCTCTTTCACACATACTGTGTGGCTCTTGAAGCCCCCACTGCCCTGTTGACCAGCTTGGAGGAGGTATTTGTCTCTAAACCACTCTGCCAAGCCAGCTAGAGGCTTGGAGAATGCATTTAAAGTTGCTTTCTACCTCTCTCTCCTTCACGCATCTATTTTCCTGCCTGCCTGGCAGCTCTCAAAGATGTGACATTCATGTCTTGCGGCTCTCAAACATCTGATGTTTATTCTGTGTGGCTCTTACATTAAGCAAGCTTGGCCACTCCTGCAATAATGCATTCTCAGGATCACAGCAAAGACTGGTTATAGAGTCTACATATTCTTGCCCTGCCCTGGGCAGTCCAGACTAGCCTGATTTCATCAGATCTCAAAAGCTAAGCAGGGTTGCTACCCAGAGGCAGGCAACAGCAAACCTCTGAACATCTCTTGCTTTGAAAATTCCATGGGACTGCCATATGCCAGCTGCAACTTCACAGTACTTTCACCTCATGTATTCTTATTTTTTAAAATTAATGGAGTACAGAGATTATAGGGGTTTTTAAAAAGTAGGTCAGACAGGATTGGTTAACCCACCCCAGCTCTAGACTATTCCAATCCCCAAGCATTTCAGGTCTCCCACCCCCTTGCCCTGATTCCACATTTTCTCCAGAAATTTAGTACTTGAGAGCAGCCATGTTGGTCTGCAGTGAAACAACTAGACTTGAGACCAGCAAGATTTCCTATGGTATAAGCATTTGAGAATAAATCTTGTAAGTCTCTGAAGTGCTACTGGATTTGATAATTGCTGTTCCAATAATTTAGGAATCATGATTCCCCTCAACCTTGATCCTATTAAACCTCTAGGATTCTCCAGAAAACCTGTCCCATGTTATTGCACATGCAGTCTGTTAACACCACTGGCTGCATCTTCTGTCCAAAAGGTCTGTCAGTGTCTCACCTTTCCACCTGCCAAGCTATATCAGCCTTTTCAGGTACTCACCATCCAAAAACTGTTGGTTGTAGGCTCATCTGCAGCGACTTCACTGTATATAACCGACATGGTATCACCTGTAGAGGGAATACATGTCAGGGGTGAGACTGACCACATTGAGAGCATTTTTTAAAAAGAAAAATATTGCCATGCATTTCCCAGTCACTAGGGTAGTGACAAATTCCACAGGCAGCACCGCCAGGGTTAGTTATACAGGTTGGTTTTCCCATGCACCAGAAAGCACATCACTGGGACCACTGCAGGTCAGAAAAATGGTGCTGTAAAGGCTATACCTCCTTCTCCACAGGTATCACAGGGCCAAACTATATGATATGCTTAACCATGATTTGGGTTGGAGTTCCCATGACCTGACTCACTTTCAGGGCTGGACCTAGACTATCTGGCATCCTAGGCAAGGCTAACTTCAGGGGGGCACACTGATAACCACATTGCAGGGGTGCCCAAGTCGGTGCCCCAGAAGGATGGTGCCCTAGGCAATCGCCTAGTTTGCCTAGTGGCAGGGCTGGCCCTGCTCACTTTCTCCTCAGCCAGACAATCTTCTTCCCTAAGTGTCATGGGGCCAATTCAAGTCAGGACTGCAACACCAGGGGAGAGGGGGACCTCTGCCTACACACACACACCACCCGTGTGGCTTTTCCAGAGACAAGATGGTTCTAGGTGGCCACTATTTTTCTGACCTGCATGCCACTGGGGCAAAAAAATGACCCCAGGACCCTTTTGCCTCAAAAAAACAGCATGAGAGGGAAGCGGAGGCCTCTTGCCCCTGGTGCTGTGTACCCAGTCCAAATTAGGACCTGCACTGTCTGGGAAAGAAAAAGTCTCTCACAGCTTCCATGAGCACAGAACTTTGACCCACCTTGGGGCCAAACATATTGACAAGTTTGGCTCTACAGACATGATCAAAATTGTGGCACCAGATGAAGGGAAACTGAGGAGAACCCACAGCTCATGTGTGACTGTTACACAGGACTCAATCTGTGCTTTTTGTACTGGGTGAATTGTCCTGGCCCAATTTGAACCTGGATTTCTCAGGTCATAGTCCAGCCGCTACACTACAGTAGCATAGCTTAGAGGTCCCAATTTGCCCGCTAGGAGGACAAAACAATGGGGCTTACAAAGGTTAAGGGGAAAGGAAATTGGAGTGAGATGCAGCAGCAGAGGAGGCTCCTTCTAGTATCTTCTGCTGTGTCAACGCATTTCACTCAACCCCTGCAGATTCTGAACATAAATTTGACCAAAAAAAGCAGCTTCAGGAATGCTGAGCAGCAGCTTAAGGAATATTGAATACCAATGATAAAAAGAGCTGAATTTAGACATAGCGGAATAATCCTTTAAAAAAAAAAATGCAAATAATTTAAAGGGGAAGCCAGTCCCCCCATAACCTATGCAAAAACGCAAAATCAATTCTAGCACAGAATACTAGGCCACAGGAGGCTAACCAGTTAGCTAACTTGGCTATTTACAATTCCCCCCCCCCCACACACACACACCCCGTTCTCAAATGACACGATTTCTCTGGATCCGGCTGGCAGTTGTGTTTCCCTCTGTCTCATTTCTCCCTTAACTCAACTCCACCCCCCCCCTCCTCCCCGCACCCCCAATTCCCAACCAGTCTGCCAAGGGAACTTGGACTGCATCACTTGGGAAAGGAGGGAGCCTCCGACAGACCTTTTGTCTTCAGCACCGGGTGGAAAAGTCATTGGGAAGGGGGGGAGGGGGGCAGGCCTCGAGGCTGTAGCTGTGTTGGAGACATGTGTTTGCAGTTAGCGCGGACCGCAGGCTGGAGAATAAATAGCAGATTGTAGAGAAAGGCCGCGCGGCAGCCGCATTGTCCCAGGCGCACATTCTTCGGCAGGCCGGACTCCAGGCTCTAATGAGCCTTTCCACAAGGGGGACCCAGCAGAGAAATCCAGCCTTTGAAAACTGCCACTTCGCTGCCAGCAATCGGCTTTCAAGTGGAGGCTCACAAATTCTAATCGGGTGGGGAACATTTTTTTTTCTTGCAAGACGCAGTAGGAACTCGGCTTTTATAGGAGAAGTGTGCTTTCTGGCCTTTCCCCACAGCTGTAGTATTAGTTGGAGGGCCCGATTTATAGAGTGGCCAACTCCAGGTTGAAAATTCCTGAAGATTTTGGGATGTAGCCATGGGACAGCAGGGTTTGGGGAAGGGAGGGGCCTCAGTGGAGTCATAATGCTGTAGAATTATTCTTCCAAAACATCCATTTCCTTCAGGGGAACTGATCTCTCTGGTCAAAATCAACTGCATTTCGGATCTTCAGGCCCTAGTACCTAGAGCAGGGGTGGCCAAACTTGCTTCACTAAGAGCCACATAGAATAGACATCAGATGTTTGAAAGCTGCAAGACATCAATGTCAGATATTCAAGAGCTGCAAGAAATTAGGAAGGAAGGCAAGCAAATAGATGGGGGGAGGGGAGGGAAGTAGAGATGGAAAGAAAGCAACTTTAAATGAATTCTCCAAGCCACCAGTGGTGGGGGCTTCAAGAGCCACATGTTGCTCCAGAGCCACAGTTGTCCATCCCTGACCTAGAGTTTGCCTAACCCTAAGGCATCCAGCATTCCCAAGATTAATCTTTGAACATTTGGGGAGCCATTTTTACACCTGCATTATGCCCTGCAAGCTATCCTGGTAAGTAGGCCAGCAATTATGCTCTAGTGCCAGCTCTAGGTTCAGCAATTCCTGGAGAACTGGAGGTAGAGCCTGGGGAACATGATGCTTAGGGAGAGGAAGGGGCTCTGCAGGGATGGGATGCCACAGAGCAGAGTGTCAGACAATGGGATCTCAAATCAACCAGACTTTGAATTGTTGCAAAGTTAGGCTTTATTCGATAATCCATAAGTATCTGAACGAAGGAAGATTGAGACTGATACATTGTAGCATTAGGAGGCTGGCTATATGGGGATACATCAAAGGAAACTACAAAGCCACAATTCTAAACATTGTCGAGGTGAGGTGCAAAGATTCACACCGTCTCTCCCTCTTATCTCATTGTTGCTGCTAGTCTTCCCGGGATAGCCAGGTGGCTGTCCCTGGAGGCACCTTATCTTCAAAGAGGGGAATTTCTGCCCTTGTTAGTATCAAGGGAAAGAAAGGTTCACACAGAGCATTGGTAACATCTGCATTCTCTGCTTTGATATGCAAGGTCTTTTCTCATGGTTAGTAACAGTTTAAAAATGGCTACAGTTCGGCTAAGCATTGTGTCCATTAAAGTTACATCAGCTGACACAGAGGTGGCCAAAATTGCTTAACATAAGAGTCACATAGAATAAATGTCGTATGTTTGAGAGCCACAAGACATGAACAAATATTATACACATGTTTTTATTAAAATTCTTAATTCTTTCTTTCCACAGAAAGATAAAATACGCATGTATGTACTTTACAACACAACCATGCTAGGGGATACTTTAAATTTGATTTATTGTGAGCCTTATTGGTACAAAAGCTGGGAATAACAGTCCCCATAAAACCAGCATAGGGAAAGGTTGGGGAATTATTTTTCGGCACCAGTGGGAGAAGGAAACACACATGTACCATATAAATCACCATTTGCATCATTATGCATCACTCTTTGCCTTGACTCCAAGGTTAGCAAATAAAGCTCTTACAAAAGCCCTGAAACTAAGGGGGAATCCTGGAGAACAGTTGTAATTCTGGGAAATCTTCAGGCTCCACCTGGAGGCTGGCAACCCTACCTTACAGGTAGGATGCTTAAGACTATAACGGATCACCTCCAGGCACTCGGCACTCTCTGAACTATGCATAAATTTGATTCAGGGTCTTCCAAGCTTATGCCCTGCACCCATGGCATTTCTTTGCAGCTGGGTGACGTAGAAATTACTTTGCTGCAACTGGGAAAGCAATAAATGAGTTTTGCTCTATCGCTACCAAATTTGGGTGGGACCATGGCTCAGTGGTATAGCAGCTGTTTGGTATGCAGAAAGTCCCAAGTTCAATCCCTACTGTCTCCAGTTAACAGGATCAGGTTGTATATTATGGAAGACCTCATCCTGAGCCAATGAGAACCAGCTGCCAGTCAGAACTGGCAATGCTGACTTTGATGGACTGATTCAGTATAAGGCAGCTTCATATGTACAGGTGTGCAGTCTTAGACTTAGACATGGGAAGCGCCCTGTAGTTGCAGCTGACTTATGACAACCGGGTAGGGTTTTCTAGGCAAGAGATGGTTTGCAATTGCCTGCCTCTGTACAGCAACCCTGAAGTTCTTTCATGGCCTCCCATCCAAGTACAAACCGGGGCCTACCCTGCTTAGCTTTTGAGATGCCAAGATTAGGCTAGCCTGGACCACACCTGTCAAGCCAAACACACTTACTGGGGAGTAAATCCCATTGAAATCAATGGCATTTTCTTCTGAGGATACACATTTAGGATTGTGCCACAAGTCCGTGCAGCCAGAAACAATGCTGTGTACTGGTTAGAATATCAATATAGGGCTTGGAGACCTTAATCCAAATCTGTGTGTCAGACAATGGAACTTCAAATTAACCAGACTCCATTTGTTACAATGTTAAGGCTTTATTTGATAGTTCATAGTTTCTGAGTGCAGCAAGATTGGAACTGATATTTTAAAGACTTGTACATCAAAGGTTTCTAAACAAATCTACATTCCCACTATGAAGTGATACATTTCATATGGTTGCTTTCTCTTATCTCTTTGTGGTTCCCATTCTCACAGGGATAGCCAAACCAGCATTCCCGGAGGCACCTTATCTTCAAAGGGATGTTGCCTCTGTTAGTATCAGGGACAGAAATTCACACCAGTGTTAGTAGCAACTGTGCTTCTACTTTGATATGCAAGGTTTCTCCTTGAGGTTAATAACATATGCTAGAAAATGGAGTCAGTTAAGCTAAGCAATTCATCACAGTTTGAACCAAGCATCATATTATATCATAGTAACTTTCCAGTGTCTGACACTGTGCAGCAGTGGTGCTCATTGGGTGTCTCAGGGTTGGGAAATTCCTGGAGATTTGGGGACATAGCCTGTGAAGGTAGAGCAGGAAGTAGTGCCATAGAGCGCACCCTTCAAAGCAGCCATTTTCTTCCTGTCATCTGAAGATCATTTGTAATTCCTGCAAATCTCCAGGATCCACCTGGAAATTATTGAGTCTGTGTGAAGATAAAATGTGGAGCGGCATGGACGCTGACACAGGATCCTTAAAACAAGAGTGAGATAAAACATGCAAAACCAAAGAAGGTCTAAAAATTGATTTGTGAAAGTACTAGAACAGAGGTGTCAGACTCATTTGTTATGAGGGATGGATCTGACATAAACAAGACCTTGTTGGGCTGGGCCTGTGTGTACCTATTTAAAATTAGGTAACAGAGATATAAACTTTATAAAGGACACAGATAAACACAAAAACTTAAAACATGATTAAAACATTAGCACTTGTTGGTCTTAAAGGTGCTTTCTTTGTATCTCTCCGATGGGATCCAGGGAACTGGGCAAAGAAAGCTCTGGCTCTTTCCTTCCCTAGGAGGCCAGGAGAGGGAGGAGCCTCAGCCAACAGAATAAAGAGAGGCTTGGCTCAGTAGCTCTGCTGTGTGATTGAGAGAGTCTGGCAAAGCAAGTTGTCCCTCCCCAAGGGAGGAGCCTCAGCCAATAGAGAAAATATAGACTTTGCTCTGAGGCTCCTGTGCGGTTGAGCAAGCCTGGCAAAGCAAGCTATTATGCAGAAGAAAATGAGAGAGGGAAAAGGATGCAGATGACAGCCAGGTGCTTGGGGGCCTGATAGGAGCCCTCCGAGGGCCTGATTTGGCCCCTAGTCTGCATGTTTGACTTCCCTGGACTAGAAACTTCAAAAGATAGAATTTGGCTTGCTAAAAGTCTTAATGCTACCCATGCTTAATACCAAACCTTTCTTATTTTTAATTAAGCCTTTACCAGGTGAGGTTCCAGGCAGGTCTTTTTTTCCTGTGAAAAGGGGTGCTAGAATTCTGAAGAGGGAAATGGAGAAATTATTGGATTTATATCCCGCCCTCCACTCCGAAGAGTCTCAGAGCGGATCACAATCTCCTTTATCTTCCTCCCCCACAAGAGACACCCTGTGAGGTGGGTGGGGCTGGAGAGGGCTCTCACAATAGCTGCCCTTTCAAGGATAACCTCTGCCAGAGCTATGGCTGACCCAAGGCCATTTCAGCAGGTGCAACTGGAGGAGTGGGGAATCAAACCCGGTTCTCCCAGATAAGAGTCCGCACACTTAACCACTACACCAAACAGGTGCCCCTCATGAACTTTTAAAACATTTTTTGAGAATTTTGTTTCCACAAAGAAGTTCTGGAACTCCATTCCACCGTGGTCCCCAGAAAAAATAGTTTTAAAACTATTGGGAGGTGGCTCAGGAATGCCAAAAGCCTGCTATTCAAAGAGATAACTCTATCCTGAATTTTTTAAAAAAATTCAATGTGGAATCTACACATTTCAGGCTCTGTTCAACATTCAGAATATAGACGTAAAAAACCCTAAGATCTGGGCATTTTTTAAATACTAAATATTTGAGAACCTTTAAAAAACTAAGTGCACAATCCAAACACTGTTAAGTGCATGGAAATCCAATTTATTTCAGTTAATCATATGAGAAATTCACATTAAAATCAGACCTCAATGTTATTCAGTTTGGATCTTTCCATAAATGTTTGGCAAAAGAAGGTTCAGGGTTAACTTGCCAAACTCAAAAATATTTTCAATGACCCTCAGTGCAACTTCATTCATTGATTGGTGCTGTTACAAAAACTAAACTATGAGGATATCAGTTTGAGTTTTTCAGAGCAAAGAACAAGATTTCTCTTTCTACTTAAAAACTAATTTCAGCTCTGAAAAAGGCAATATTATAACAATTCTTTGAGCCCATAACAATGCAGTGCAAAATAGGGTTGAATCCAGCCATGCTTTTTTCATTTAGTCATCTTCCTCGTTTCCTCTCTTTATTATATCCTGGTCACAGGTGGCTTTTGTCCATGATCCTCAGCATAGTCTTTCGGGGTTACTAAAGGAGATGCCTTCCTCCCTTTTTCTCAAAAAGAATGGTTTGCTGGATCCAACCCATAATGATCACTGCCATCTCTTTTCCTGTACTCAGGACAGTGGCATCAGGCAGAAATTTAGCAGATACAACCTTCGCCATCATTACGTGAAAAGCCTGCATTTGCTGAATTGCCACCCAAAGCTTTTAAGGGCACAGGAGTGCAGGCCAAGGGAAGCAAACTGCATTCTTGCATAATTTAGGCTGCAATTTTAAGTACACTGAATGGAGGAGAGGAGAAGAAAGAACTTCCCTTTGATTTCCACTGACAGTACTAGCCCCAAGTTTTGGGGTTTTCTGGGCAGACACTGACCAGGGGTCCCCAACTGACCATCTTCCCATGCCTCCTTCCGCTTGCAAGCCCCCGCACTGCCCATGCTCAGTAGCCTGCAACGTCTGCACACCTTTCCCCCAACAGCACTGGCCAGCAGGATGTGCTGCTGGCATTGCCACTAGGAGTGCCACTACTGTGCACTACCCATATGCCCTTCCTCAGTGACACTGGGCAGCTCAAATAACGGGTACAGACAGATGGCAGGGAAGGTGCATGGGTGGGATTGGCTGCAATAGGCCGTGCTAGACATCCTGGGCCCTGGCAGCTGCCCTGCCTCAAGATATGCTGACGCCAGCCCTACCCACTGGTGAGAAAAGTGAGATTCGATTGAAGCAAATAAACAAAAGAATACTTGGGATTGTATTGTAAATACACTTCATAGAATCATAGAGTTAGAAGGGACCTTCAGGGTCTAAAACTTAAACACTGTTGTTTAGGAGGGGGGGGACGACATTATAACAGCAATTTTGAATGCCAGACCTATTCCTATCCCAGCCCTTTTACCTGGGGAAAAGTGTGTGTGTGTGTACACATAGAGGCCTTCTCCCTGCTGCTTGCTCTTAGCTCCATTCAGCTCCTCTTCCCCTTCTCAGAGCTAGGATCCATCCATGTGTTTTAATTCCATTTTGGCTCTGGCTGGTTTTTCCAAAAGCTGAAAAGCTGGAAAAATACCGAGAAGGAAAGAAGGCAGGCCCAACTGTGGTTGGCAGGAGTGCATCTGGGCTGGGGAGGATGGCTCGGGGTGTGTTGCGAGAAAACTGGCTCTGCTCTGCTGTTCCTAACCTGGCTTTGAGCAACTTTGGGTTTCCATCCAGGAAAAGTGAAGAATGGGAAAGAAAGATGGGAGGGGGGGCTGCCAAATCATGGCCACCTCTTTCCTTTCTAAACTGGGGGTGGTGGGGGGGGATAGTTTCTAAGCCCTGCCATCTCAGTACAGTTCAACATTCCTAAATCAGTATATTTCCACACATACCCAGTTTCCTTTACTTTATTCTGAAACCCCAAACTACCAAATATGGGGTATGTGACATCATGACAGCCTGTGATGCTTTTGATGTTCCTGACCTAATCTAGCCAAACTTAGTCCAGACTAACTGCTCCATCTCCCAGTTAACAGCTTCCAATAGCTGTTTCTAGGCATCTTCCAAGATGGCAGAATTCCTGAACAGCCTAACCTTTCCCCATAAAAGCATCCATCCAGGGCCTCTAAGGTGGTAGCCCCCCAAGCTAGACAGATTTCTTAAAATAAATTGCCAACATACCCAGGGGTCATTTTGTGGAAAAAGAGGTGCCAGAGCTCACTAGCACAACTCATTTTCATAACTCATTTGTATATGCCACACGCTCCTGACATCGCTGGAAAGTGTACTAAATTATATCAGCTCAGCATCGACCTTAAAATGCTTCTTGAATTATAATTCTCATAATAAACCTTACTCCCATCATACTTTTAAAATTGCTTTCTCCTATGACTCAGCCTTCCATCATCCGAGGTTGGTAAAATGAGTACCCAGCTTGCTGGGGGGAAAGTGTAGATGACTGGGGAAGGAAATGGCAAACCACCCCGTAAAAAAGTCTGCTGTGAAAACGTCATAATGCGACGTCACCCCAGAGTCGAAACCTTTACCTTTTTATGTGGCCACAGTGGCATGATGAAGATTTCCATCGATCTGTGTTCTTTGTTTTGGTTATTTTCCCATTTTTTGTGGGGGAAATTTTTAGAAAGTTTGTCAAATCGTAGAGGTCAGCAAAATTCTTACAGGGGGTTTGACCAATGGAGCCCAGAAGCAAGTATTTCTTTGGGGGGAGGGGGGAGCACAATAAAATTTAGAGGTTCTGGAGCTCTGCTTCTGTGAGCTTCTGCTCAAAATGAGGCCTGAACATACCACAAATTAGTGGGTGCCCCCCCCTCCGGCAACAAACCTAATATTTTACAGCTATCCCTAAAATTGCACAGAAACTATACACAATCTGATTACACACTATTTGTGTACTCCAGAGAGGGACTAACACAACAGGATCCCCTCCAAATAACTGCCGTATCCAACTTAAGACTGAGGTCTCAAATATCTTCTCATGTGCCACATCTGAGGTGCCACATCTGTAAATTCACAAAGTCTACAGCCACCGTGCCCTGCAACAGGCATGTCCCCACAAACTGGAGACTCCTCACAAGCATCCATGCCACAACCCCACTGAAAGTCTGTACCTTTATCAACCACCCACTCAATCCACAGCAGTGATTTCCCTCCACTTCTTCTGCCCTTCTCAAATAATATTCACTACCCGCGCCTCCCAAATTATGTGTCCTACAAAACAGACCGAAAAGTGGCCTTTTGCCAGAATGACAATATCAGTTCCTGGAGAGTAAATATTATATGCCTTTCTTATATGTGGTATAGGAGCCCCCCACCCCTGCATTTCACCCCATTCCCTATAACCTTTCCTATAACCGTAGGCTCTCTCTCCCTTGACATTCTTCACATCACTATTTTCATCCAATTTTAGTGCATACTCTGTGTTTTTTGGACACCCCTTTCTCCCCATTTCTTTTTTCCTCAGCAAATGCCCAGCCTGCAGTTCTTCTCCCCACTGGGAATAAGGGACACTTACCCTCTGAAGGGGCCCCCATCCTGCCTCTTCCTGCCCCCAAAGCAACAAATGGCGGCAGCTTTCAGCTGGGTGAGTGGGACGGCGGAGGGAAGAGGAGAGAAACTTGGGGCAGGTGCCAGGGAGGACTTAGCTGTGGCGCTCTCCCTTTGCTGCTGTCTCTCTCACACTCCCGCTGCTCGCTAGTTCTCCATCCGTGCCTGCCACACTCACTAATTCACAGCGCCTCCCTCCCTCGAGCGCTAGCTTCATCCAGCTACATCGACTGTTTATTCATCCATCTTCAAAGACTCTCCCTTTAAATGTGTAACCTAATCTCTATTCTCCTTATTTTCACTTGATTTCTCTGTCCGCTCATCCCCCAAATATACGATTTCATTTTGTCATCTCTTTTTACGAGTTTTTATTAGGTTTAACTTTTTTCCCCTGTCTCAAACCATTGATTCATTTCCCCTCTAATACAATTTTCTTTTGGTCTGTCTAAGTTCTCTTGTATGTACCATAAAACAAGAGAGTGATTTCCATCCGTATGATATTTCTATACAATAAACTGTTGGACTCCATTCATTAACATAGATCCTTCACTTGGGGAAATTTTTCCCCCATGCCTCAAATCTGCCAGGTCCAATACTCAGTAATAGTGTGTGTCATAAACCCCAAGAAACCAGCTGGTCTTCATGGTGTTCCGCAAGATTTTTTATTGTTATGGCTGCCACATGGCTACCACTCTGGCTTTCATTCTAAGGCAGAGTAGCCTGAACCAATAAAGAGATCTTAGCATTTGCACCCATGCAAGTTGCCTTTTCCTCTACCCCTTTATCTTTTCCTTTGCCCTCTCAATTATCTGCCCTACATTTTCAAAACCACATGTATCCTTTTTCCTCAAATCCATTAGGAATGCATAAAGAAATCTTTATACCTTTAGAAAGTTCTAGAGGCAAACCTCCCCTCTTTATCTTATCAATCTTCATAGAAATGCTGTGGGTGGGGTGAGGAAGATCACAATGGTTTCCTTTTTAACTGGCAGGAAAAACTGGCAATGAGAACTCACAGCTTGCCCAGTGAGGCGGAATTTGAACCCAGCACTCCATCCCACTGGCTCACACTTTTCCCCCCATTGTGCACCGTTTGAACAAACTGTTTGTGATCCACTCCCCCTTCCCAAGTCTATCACTCTATGATGCTGACTCTCATTCTTCACTCTTTTCACCTACTTTCCCCCCTTGCACCCACACCCCGTTCCTTTGTGCCAGTTTCACTTACCCTTTCCCCCTTTCTCCTTCTCTCCGGCCTTTTCTTTCATGCCGCTGCCTTCAGTCCAGAAGACCCCAAGGCTGGAAAGAGGCTTGGCTGTTGGAGGATGAATTAGGCCTGGAAAATTCCTGGCTGGGGAATGTCAAACTTCAGAAGGGAAAGGGAGGGGGGGGGGTGACATTCATGCTCTGATTAACCCTTTGCTGCTAAAGCCATCATTCGTTATCTCATGGCCCCCCACCCAGACATGGAGGCATTGCTGTGGAGAAGCTCCCAGCGCTACTGTCCCCACACAGTGACCCTGGCAGGCAAAAAAGTTGTTTCCTATGTGCTGTCCCGGCACATTCCTGGCCACTCCACGCCCTGACAGCTGCCACAGCTGCACCCCTGGCCCTTTTCCAAAGCTCTGGGGAGTGAGGTTCTTCCATTCCAGGGTGACATCGCATATACATGCGGGCAGGCAGCAGATTTCAAATGTTTTACTAAGGTGGTTATGCAGGGGAGAGGCTGTCTTGCCAATAGATTTTTCTCTTTGTTCAGGACGCCAAAAGTAAAAAAATCCACTGCAGTTATTTAGGCTACATTCTCAGAGATGAAAGGAAATCTAACAGCCTATCCAAAATACCAATAACTGTAAAAAATCAGGACGTTCCGTGGAGTTTCAAAAGCAACAAAAATTAGGCCAGTTATTAATACATGTCTGTGTCTGTGCTGGCATTCAGAATTTTTGTTCTGTATGTAAACACATTTGTTTGTTTGTGTGCATGCAGTTTTATTTCAGTTTTTGGCAAGAATTAGAAAAGGAAGATGGGAACATTTGGAGCATTTCCTGGAAGTTTTTAGGGATTGGGAACAGAAGCAACCAGTTTCTGTGTCCAGGATAGTTCCAACCCCTTTAACTGCAGGGATTCCTATCCATTCCTCTGCCTTGAACAAAAATTGGCTCACACAGTTTTAGTGATTTATCCCTACCTGGGCTGGCCCTCCCGCTAGGCAAACCAGGCAGTTGCCTAGGGCGCCGAGAGGCGGGGGGGCAGCAAATTGGGCTCTTGCCCCCCCTCCAGTGCCCCAGGCAAGCGCTTAGCTTGCCTCCCTCCCCGTCGCTGCTGATGCTAGCCCCCTCTGGGCTGCCACCGCCGGCCCCCCTTGCGCAGGCGCGAGCTGCTCGCCAGCTAAGCTTACTTTTAGCCAGCAAGCCCGAGGGGGAAGGGAAGGGAATGAGTGGAGCGCTGCTGCTTTTAGTGGTGGCGGGCAGGCAAGCGGAGCGCTGGGGAGGGGTGGGTGGGACACTGCGCCGGGGGGGAGGGAAGGGGGCATGGAGCCATGGGGGCGAGCCTGGGGGTGCTTTGGGGGGGGAGCCTTGGGGGCGCCAGGCAGCAAGTCTGCCTAGGGCACCCCAGGGCGTCGGGCCGGCCCTGCTTTCTACAGCTACCGGGACTAGGCACTTACTGAAATGAAATCTTTAACTTCTAAAGGCTCCAAATTCAATATATTCGGTGTTGTATTCAGTGTGTCAGCGAGATGGTCAAGCAAAATCCAGGCCTCCCTGTGTATTGTCACCAATGACTTCTGCTGAGTCCGTTTTACACCCTCCTGCCATAGCAACTGCAACCCCTTCCTGCTGTTGCAGATCACTGGGCTGGGCTACACAGAAAGCCAGGGGCAGCCCCACACTGTCTCCAGAGAAAGAGCTGGAGAGGAAAGAGTAGGATCCCATCTCAGCTTCCTTCAATCTGCATATTCAGTGGTAGTCCAAACCTATAAATATCCCCTCATCCTTCTCCCACACCCGTCGCCTGGCTCAGCCTCTGAGAGCAGGAATTCACAAGCCGTCTATTTTGAGGGAGGTTTCTGGTTTCAGCAGCTAGTTGCTACCATTTTGAGGGCCTGAACCACCTGGAGAATAGGCTGGTTCAAAGAAGAAAACTGGATCTTGTTTTTCTCCCCCCTCTCTGCAGGGTAGTCAACATACCCTGAGTGGGGGGAGCTGCCCAGGCCTAGGACTTCCAGGAGGGGCCATTGCTGACATTCTCCCCTACTCACTTGCTAGCACTCTGCCGCCCATCTTTGCACACTTCCCAGGGACAGGGGTTGCAGGAGGTGCAGGTGGCTGTAAGCCTGGGCAGCAGGAGGCCTCACAGGCAGGTGGGAGGCATGAGGAGGGGTGGAAGGGAAAGAGGGTGTGAGCAGGGCCTGGTAGTTGGCAGAGGAGGGGAAGTGGGGGCCTTGGGAACTCTCTGCCCCAGGGGGCCTCCTAAAACCTGAACCCAGCCCTGATTTGAGGAGGAGGGTATACCAGGAAACCCCAGGGAACAGCTGGTATTATTAGGGGGCTAAGACTTTTCCTGAAGCTCAGATGTAGCAGAAGGATAAGAGAACCAGAGATTTGTGGTAACTAAATGAGGGAAAGAAGCTTGGTTTCCATTCCAGATATATTAGGGATCATGGGTGCCTTAGCCCTGGAAGTTCTGGAACCCAGATGCAGCCTGGTAGAGATTTCCTCTCATTGTGTCATTTCCAAAGTATGAGGGCAACAGAACTGTTTTTACATGTCTTTTTTTGGTGAGCTGGCATTCTGCAATCCACTGCGTACAACAGCTGGCATTCAAGATGGAAATTGCAAGCCTCTCAACGCCACCTGCCAATTTGTAATTTGTATTTTTTGCAGCCATTGTTCAGGCCTCTGCCAATGCAATGCAAAATACACATTCATTCTCTGTTTCCTGGCTTTTGAAATGAAGCCCAATCAGCACCATTACTCCTAGGTAGTGTTCCTTCTAAGCTGTGTTAATGTAAACTAGCTCACAGTTTGTTATAGGGTTGCCACGTCCAATTCAAGAAATATCTGGGGACTTTGGGGGTGGAGCCAGGAGACTTTGAGGGTGGAGCCAGGAGACATTAGGGTAGAGCTATGATCAAGGCTGCGACAAGCATAATTGAACTCCAATTATGGCCATCACATTTAAAGGGTCGGCACACCTTTTCAATGCCTTCCTTCCATAGGAAATAATGAAGGATAGGGGCACCTTCTTTTAGGGTTCATAGAATTGGACCCCTTGGTCCAAACTTTTTGAAACTTGGGGGGTATTTTGGGGAGAGGCACTAGATGCTATACTGAAAATTTGGTGCCTCTACCCCAAAAAACAGCCCCCCCCCCAGAGCCCCAGATACCCACAGATCAATTCTCCACGATTTTCTATGGGAATAAATCTCCATAGGAAATAACAGAGTTCCCAGCAGACATTTCCCTCCCCTCCCCCTGCTTTCTGATGACCCTGAAGCAGGGGAAGGGCCTCCAAACTGGGGGAACCCCTGCCCCCACACACCCTGGTACCAAGCCAGCTGGAACTGCATTCCTGCTAAAAAAAAAAAGCCCTGCTCCTACGTAACTCCTACTGAAGCTGCTCACACAGTTCAGGTATTTTTACTTGAGTGCAACCTTGGGGGTTTAGCTTGGAAGAGACCCTTTGTGTAGCTTTCTTTTCAAGGCTGCTCTATCATTTTTATAAGAGCCCCGTAGCGCAGTGTGTTAAAGCTGCAGTACTGCAGTCCTAAGCTCTGCTCACGACCTGAGTCCGATCCCTGGTGGAAGCTGGGTTTTCAGGTAGCCAGCTCGAGGTTGACTCAGCCTTCCATCCCTACGAGGTCAGTAAAATGAGTACCCAGCTTGCTGGAGGGAAAGAGTAGATGACTGGGGAAGGCAGTGGCAAACCACCTCGTAAAAAGTCTGCCATGAAAACGTGAGAGCAATGTCACCCCAGAGTCGGAAACGACTAGTGCTTGCACAGGAGACCTTTCCTTTCCTATCATTTTAACCTTTACTGGCCATTTATTTACTTTATTTATATCCCAACTTCCCCCCAATGGGGACTGTGGAGAAACGCCATCTTAGTTAATGTTGGTGCTTCATTGGAAGGGAACATTAAACTACTAAAGCAGGCTTTGGCCTAGCCTCTCTTCATCCCCTCCTCCCTTCCAGAGTTAAACCAGCGACTCTAGGGGGATAGCCTCCTAGAGGGGCAGGAAGTTCTTTTGTTTTATTTATTTGAGTTAGGCGGGAAAAGGCCAGTTCTCAGCTGGCGCTCAAAGGAAGAGGTTGCCAGTGTGGGGGCTCTTGCCTGTGGGAGAGGCCTACTCAAGAGGAAAAGGACCCCAAGCAGTCAGACCGAGTAAGTCATCCACAAGGCAGGGCACGTTTAGACCAGGGACAGTAGGATGCGTTTAAATCCACCTTTTATTTGTCATGCTGGTTGCTGTGCGGGTGCTGTGCTGTGCTAAACTTTTACATGCAACTGTTTTTGTTTTGTTTCTCTTTTCTTTTTCTCCTTTAATTAAATATTTTTACTGTTTTGAATGCTGGCAGTCAAACTCTGTACCACATAGATCCCCAACCGCTTTAGACCACACTTTATG
Organism: Heteronotia binoei; assembly: GCF_032191835.1. Classification (NCBI taxonomy): domain Eukaryota; kingdom Metazoa; phylum Chordata; class Lepidosauria; order Squamata; family Gekkonidae; genus Heteronotia; species Heteronotia binoei. The sequence goes on from NC_083237.1 coordinate 29,706,027, forward strand.
AAGGGGGCCCCGGGGAAAGGGGGAAGGCCTGTGGTTGGATAAGGTGCCAATCCTCCAGGGGTTCCCTGAAGAAGTGCTGTGGTCTCTGTGAATCCCAAGTACAGGGTGGCAGAGGACCGCCTGGGCTCAGAGCTGGAGAGGGGGATTGGGAGTCCTGTTCCTCTCAATCCGAACCCCTAGACTGAGCAGGTGGTGGCAGCGAGCCCAAGTGGCCGAAGGAGAAATAGCTCCCTCCAGGAGTTGGTGACTCAATAGGGAGTTGACGGGACTGGGTCTGAAGGCAGAATTGGGCCGGTTCCGTCACAGGGACCAAAGCGGCTTACGTAGTTCTTCCCTCCTGCAGCTTATCCTCACAACAACCTTGTGAGGTAGGTTAGGCTCAGAATGTGTGACTAGCCCAGGGTCGCCCAGCAAACTTCCATGGCAGAGTGGGAATTCAAACCTACGTTTCCCAGATCCTAGTTTGCCACTTTAACCATTACACCATGCTGTTTCTCTATTATGACCTACTTGGGCCCCAGAAGAAGGCTAAGCAATCCTTTTAAAAATATTGAGAAAGGAATTAGCTGAAGAGTAGGATGCTAGTCCATACAACTATTTTTTGTGATTTTCCTATAAGCCACAATACAGAGTCCATCGAAAATTCATCTTCCCAAAGCAAAACTCCCTCTTTACACTTTTTTTTAGACGGGTGCATCAATACAGACGGTTTTCTGTGCCTTGGCTTCCAAAATGCAGCGAGTTGTTTTGTCGCATCCACATGACGTTGTCTTCCAATAATTCACTTTCCAGGCTTTCTCCATTCTTGGCATGTCCTTTCTCAAACCTGATCTGCTATGATCTTTCCATAAAGAATGCAGTCCAAGCACCTCAGCAAGCTGTCTGAAAAGGAAGGTGCACATTTCCATAGGTCCCACTCACACTAGTGCTATTTTCTTTCCATCAGCCGATCAGTAATTGCTATCGCACTGTTAACACAATGATCCATTTCCGCAATTTATTAGTTCCTCTGAATTTTCAGCTTTGTTTAAAAACAAACAAAAAGGGGTTCCTCTCATACCTCTGGAACAAAAAGGGCACCAGTTTCTTTTTCAATAAATGGAAGCCAGGAATTCAAAAGGAGTAGATCATAGCAAGAGATCATCATGGCATTATTTCACTATAAAGCAATATCAATCAATAATTTCTTAAAAACCTCTGGGAATATGGGGAGGGATGCAGGAAAAAATGGTTGCTGACAGAGGAAAATGTGCACAAAACTCCCATTTGCATGCTCCACTGCTCCTGTGACTACCTGTGGAGTCATAGCAGCTATGGAAAACAGAATCCTTGCTCTGTGAATGTAGCCTTGAGAGATACTTACTTTGTAATAATCATAAAGAGCCTCGCAGCACCGTAAACACTTGATTGTGGCATTTGCTTTTGTGATCACTTTGTCAGAGGCACAAAACCACAATCAATTCATGAACCTTTACTGTGCCATAAGATTCCATGCTATTTTCGGCTGTATTTTGGAATTTACCTTATGATGACTTTGGGACCCCTTAAGTAATCATGCACGGCACATACTGTAAGGTTCCAGGCTTCACACGAGAAGAAATGCTAATTATAACACAACTAAGCACAGATTAAAAATACCTTAGTACATATTTCCTCAAAATAGTTGTCCGTTTGGATTCCTGCAATCACACTGCATGAAAAGGACAGGCTCCCAGGCTGATTTGTGGCAGCCCAAAGATTACATTAGAGCAAACAGGGCCAGCGCATGGGAATAAGCAAACTAGGCAAATGCCTAGGGTGCCAGCTCCCAGCAGGGGCGGGCACCCCCTCCCCACTCGCGCCATCCCCTAATCTTCAAGCCAAACTCTGCGAGCGTTCCAGAGGGAAACCAACCAGAGTTTTTTCTTGGCTATAAGGGGTCAGGAGAGCTCCCGACCCCTTAAAGCCAAAAAACCAGGGCTTCCCCTCTCTACTGCCTGCAAAGCGCTGCAGAGGGGACGTGCTGAGTGCCTGGTATGATGACATCACCTCTTGGTGACATCATCATGCTGTGTGCACACAAAGCATGCGCGCAAGAAATCTACTTGGAGAGGCATATGTTGGGGTTCTGCCTCAGGCGACAGAACCCCACACACCAGGCCCGAGAGCAAAGACCTGTTTCTAGTAGCAAAATACCCACAGTGCAAATCAATGGGAGGCCCACAACCCTTCTTTCCAAGTAATTTTTCTGGCCTGAAACAATCCCAAAGTGGTGGTGGTCAGTGTTCCCTCTAAACTGCAGAGTATTGTGAGCAAAAATTCTACTTTGTGAGCTACTGGCGTTAAAGTTGTGAGCTACTGGCATTAACCTTGTGAGCTACTGTGTAAAGAAGACGAAGTAGATATTGGATTTATATCCCGCCCTCCACTCCGAAGAGTCTCAGAGCGGCTCACAATCTCCTTTACCTTCCTCCCCCACAAGAGACACCCTGTGAGGTGGGTGGGGCTGGAGAGGGCTCTCACAGCAGCTGCCCTTTCAAGGATAACCTCTGCCAGAGCTATGGCTGAGCTAGCAGGTGCAAGTGGAGGAGTGGGGAATCAAACCCGGTTTTCCCAGATAAGAGTCCGCACATTTGACCACTACACCAAACCGGCTCTCCACACCAAACTGGATCTCCAAATTAGTGTGCTCTGAGGCCATCCTTCCTGAGCTAAGACAAAAATGTGTGAGCTGGAAGCTAAAAATCTGTGAGCTAGCTCACACTAACTCAGCTTAGAGGGAACACTGGTGGTGGTGGTATGTGCCCAGCTAAGTAAACTTATGTGCAGGCTGTGGCTTGGTAGGAGAGCATCTGCTTGGCATGCAGACAATCCCAGGTTCTATCCCCAGCAGCTCCGATTGAAAGGGACCAGGTGTCAAGCATGCGGTTTCAATGACCAGTCGAGTTTGATACAAAACTACGTTTATTGATAGACTGATACTTTCAGTGTAACAGATTCTTGAGAGTGATGCTAAAGATACACTGATACAATACTTTAAAGGCTTACTTCAAAAGGATTGCAAAAGGTGGGGGCGAGGGATGCGCTCTCACACATAAACTATCATAAATGTCTACATTCTCATGGCGTTATCAGTATCTCGTCCTTGCTTTCCCCAGATGTGTCACACTCCCTAACAGGAATGTATGGGAAGGTACTGATTACTCTTTCTCAAGTTAGTTTTGTTTCTCTCCACTTCTACTTTGCAAACAATAAAGTAAGAAGGGGGAGGGGGAAAGAATAACAACGCTAACAAACCTTGGCCCTCCATATTTCACAGACCAGCTTTATGGAGGACCCTAAAACAATCAATTACCATGCTTGACACCAGGTAGTAAGTAAAATGGTGGAAGACAGGAGGGCCTGGCGTGACTTTGTCCATAGGGTCACAAAGAGTCGGACTCAACTGTGTGACTGAACAACAACAAAAGTAGGTAAAAGACTTTGGAGAGCTGCTGCCTATCTGAGTAGACAATACTGACCTTGATGGACTAAGTATGAGGCACAGTCACAGGAAGGCTTAAGCTCTTGTCTACCCATGCACCCCTGGCTCAGTCTGAATCATCTCCCCACCTTTAACCTGGGAACTGAGCTCCAGGCATTGAAATCACAGCACATGTCTAATCACCAAAGCTCTTGGAGGGGTGGGGTGCAAGGAAAATGCAACACACACTTAGGCCCTAGCTAAACTGCCAAGTATGGAGTAGCCATCAGAGTATTAGGCTAGAGGCAGGGAGGCTTGGGATCATATCCTCCCATAGCCATGGAGGTCACTGGGCAATCTGGAATGCATTGTTTTCACTCTAACAGGCTGCATAGAGTTGCTGTGGGGATAAAACAGAGAAGTGGAGAACACCATGGTTGCCATTCTGAATTCCTAGGAGGAAGGATGGCATTTCTCTTATATATATAGTCAGAAGCCAGCACATCAAAAGTGGTTTAAGGAGCTTTGTGATCTGAAGAACGGGGCTGGGATAGAACTAAGTCAAAATCTGGTCCAGAAGATAGATCTTTAAACTTAATCTGGGTCCCTCTGCTAAGTCTCCTTGACTGGCCAGGGGGAAATCATTGTTCACGCATTTCCAGTCTGAAAACTGGGAATGTTTTCTCCCTGTTCTAAACAAAGAGAATATTGTGACATACATAAACAATGGGCAGCTGGTGTTAGTAAAGCTCTTAATAAAAAGAGAATTGTACTAATGCAGCAAGGCCACACTGAAACGCACATGCTAATGTCACGCATGAGAATCTACATTTAGGTTTTGTTTCCTGCTGTTTTATGCATCCAAAGGCTTCCCATGGTGACAGGTGCTCCGAGAACCAACACAGGATAGCAGCCAAAGCTGCAACTGTACTCTGTGTGTAATTCCTTGGCAGTAAGCCCCATTATCTCAATTCTGTGTAGATTTATAGACCAAACGGTCAGTGTTCCCTCTAAGCTGAGTTAGTATGAGCTAGCTCACAGTTTTTTAACCTCTAGCTCACACATTTTTTGTCTTAACTCAGGAAAAATGGCCCCAGATCATACTAATTTATGCAGAAGCTCACAACTTTAATGCCAGTAGCTCAAGGAGTAGAATTTTTGCTCACAAGACTCCGCAGCTTCCAGGAAGTATTTTAAGCGGTCCCTATTTTAGATCTTGTTTTTACAACGAACTCACCAGGTGGTCTTCGGATGCCCCCACCCACCCGGAGACCTGCAAATGATACCAAATTCCCCGTCTGATGAAGTGTGCTTGGAGCACACGAAAGCTTCCGTTCTGAATAAAACTTTGTTGGTCTTAAGCGTGCAACTTGACCCCTACTTTGTTCTACGGCTGCCCACTTGGATCTATTTTTTGGAAATGGAGAACATTTCGACCTTCCAAGCGATAACAGATTTAAAGGATACAATAGTTTAGCGGCACCCTCATTATTCTACATGTGCGAGCCAGGCCTTACTCTTGCCATTCCAAATAACTTCATAAGAATTCTATTCCTGGAATGCATAAACTCCGACAAACTTAATACTCCCAAAAGGGAGATGCGCCGCGTGTTAAAAAGGAAGAGATGAATGGGCATCTATCCACTCGGCTCCACCTCCAGCACCCGACCCGCTCACTACGCACGCGCGGCAGCGAAAGGCGACATCCGCTTATCCAGGCAGACGGAAAGATCGGTGCGCCCTTGCTTCAATTAGGCGCCTGCGCAAAACGGCGAGCCTTGGGCGGGCGTCCTATCCGGAAGTGTGGGAGGGGCCAAGGAGAGTGAAAGTATAAAAAGGCCACGTGGCGCGAATTTGTTCTTTTTCGATGGCGCCGGGAAGGTGGTGAGTCTGGGGGGTTCAAAAAGGTGCAGGCGAACCGGGTTTTCTTTGTCCCCGCCCTTAGTGCCTATAGCAGTCACAGTCATTCAGCTGCAGTTTGATTTCACTGTGCAATCCAACCGGTGAAGCTCATCCTAGCTCTAAAAACGGACAGCGGAACCTTTGGGATTTCTGCCCGGCTAGAGGTCGAAAATGGCAAGGTTGGAATGGGCGATGGGCATGGAAGGCGGGGAGGTGTATGGGGCTATCTGGACTCCTTAGGAGTAAAGGGGAAAAGGAGCGGATTAAGAAGCCGCTGCTGGGACGTAAACGTGGCGAGAGAGTCTTAAATACAGGAGAGAGGTTATTTCGGCGTCAAGGTGCTAAAGCTAAATTCCATAAGGTGGTGGTGGCGCTGAAATTAAGGTGGGAGAAAGAGATGCATGGTAAGGGGGAGTTGGGAGGGGCTTCAGCAAGGTGATCCTGTGAAAGAACTGAAAGGTGGTGCTGTGAGTGTGGGGAGAAGGCAAAGCATACTCTTCTGTAGGACTAAAGAACAACACTTAAGAGCAGAATTACATGTGTAAAAGGAATCAAGGTGGGGTGATGGGGGTTCCTGGCACATGTGAATAATTACACATCTTGTGTCTTACTTGCAGGAGCTTTTCTTTTCACTCTTCTCTGTTCCAAGCAATGAAGCAAGAATTGAAGGCTGCCAGCCATTTTGTGATGTTACTGTACTGGGTAAGCATTCCCTGGGAGGGCATGCATCTTCAGGCTGTGGTCCAGTGATGTGTGGGGTCCCATTAGGGGATTGTCTGCAGAAAAATCTGTAGTTGGGTGAGGCTGCACTGTTCAGCTTTCCCCTTTGAGGTACAGCTGCGTGTGTTGGGTTTTGTGCTTTGGTTTTGTGCTGGTAGTTCATACAGGATGACAGTCAGACCAAGACAGAGGCCTGGCCCAGCACCGAAAGTAGAAAGCTTTCCACTTCAGTCTTCCCTTATTGCTTCTTTTCAGAGATTGCTGTCAATAAAAGATGTTGATGACAGCTTATAGGCGTCAGCAGGATCCCTTCCATGATGTTAGCACTGGGCTCGGATTACTGTGACGATGACTGTGCCCCCCTAGACATTATGGGGGACTGAGGAGCAAAATCCCTGCTTATTCCAGGTTTCCACCTTTTTCTCCTTTCAGTGTTTCCTTACCAGTGTGGGAATTATTGGCCTTGATTAGTCAGGAGTCCCTTACCTTTCCCTATAGTTTAAGTCTTGGTCCTTAAAAGGAATTCTAATGGATATAACTGGTTGAATACAGAACTGTGTGTGTTAATTTAAGAAGATGAAGTTTTGTGGAGGCAGGTTCAAAGTGCATGTTCCAAGGGTGGGGTTAGGGGGAAGCCAAGACAATAATTTAGGAAGTCAAGAATGCTGTTTTCTTCTGCCCTTCTCGCAGAGCCATGCATTTTGATTGTGAATGGGGGGGAGGAGGTAACCATCTTTCTCTTCTCCCTTTCTCCAGCCTATTCAGGAGGGTTCCTGACATAGTGAGAGACTGAATAGATTGAGAATTCCTATTAGTGTCTAGCTGTTAACTACAGTTGCTTTTTCTTGGTAGATGGCGTTAATCATTTTGCATGTGGTCCCAGCATTAGCCCCAGGATGAAGATGGCCACTTTATATGAATATGGCTGCCTTTGGGGGTGTTCACTGTTGGAATAAGGTAAGAAAGGTTGTCTGGCATTTGCTTGGGGTGACAGGGAGGAGAGATGTGGAAGAAAGATGCTGGAGTTAGCAACGCAGCAAAGCTCAAAGTGGAGAAAGGAGACACCCCCAATGATGTCAGCACTGGGCTCTGAGCACTGTGAAGTCACGTGTGCCTCCTGGGGACTTGACACCCCAGGAGACTGAGGGGGTTCTGAATCTGACTATGCTTACATGTATATACCTGGCATGCTGAAGTGGAACAGTTACAGCCATGGATTCCAAGCCCTGATTCTTCTTTCTTAAAGGGAATGGTTAGATCTGGGGAGACTCCATAAAGTAATCTTGGCCATTCAGTTGATGGTGAGTCTCTGAATTGTGACCAGCTGGAAATGTGGAATAAAAAATGCCAAAATGTCTATTTCAAAACTTCAGGAAGTGAAGAACTTCTTGAACTTAAATGAACTTCAGAAAGTGAGAATTTAGAGTGGAAAAACTGCAAGAAGCAATGCATGGGGTTGGACTAGATGGCCTGTATGGCTCCTCCCAACTCTTGTGGCAAATTTTTTTATTAGTAACATATGGTAGCAAAACTATATCTACAACTTATAAAAGCTTAAAATGAAAGAAAAAACTTTCTGCCCCACATCTTACTTTTCCCGCACCCCTCCCCCCGTTACTTGACCCCCGCCAGTGTTATTTACTTAAAGAAAGCAAATATTAAGGGTACCCTTAACTATTAAAAAGAAGAAAGAGAAGAAAAGAAAAAAAACCCCAGAAGTTATATTATTATTTTAAAAACCTTAATCATTATCAAAGATTGTCCAATGTCCTTTTATTTTCCACTCTTTTTCTACGTATCTTCTGAATTTCTTCCACTCCAACTTAAAAAGTTCCAAATCAGAGTCTCTTAATTTTCTTGTTAATTTGTCCATTTCACTCCATGACATAACTTTTGTAATCCAATCCCATTTCTCTGGTATTTTTTCTTGCTTCCACAGCTGCGCGTATAATGTCCTAGCAGCTGAGAGCAAGTACCATATTAAAGTTCTGTCTTCTTTTGGAAATTTTTCCATTTGTAATCCCAGCAGAAAAGTCTCTGCCACTTTATTAAATTCATATCCCAAAATCTTAGAAATCTCTTGCTGAATCATTTGCCAAAACATTTTAGCCCTTTCACAAGTCCACCACATATGGTAGAAAGAACCTTCATGCTTTTTACATTTCCAACACCTATCTGGCATCTTGTTGTTCATCTTTGCTAATTTTTTTGGAGTTATATACCATCTATACATGTAATGTAATGTAATGTAATGTAAAATTTTATTTATATCCCGCCCTCCCCGCCGAAGCAGGCTCAGGGCGGCTAACAGCATTTCAGGTAAACAATAGTAATAAAAACATTAAATTCACATTAAAATTCACATTAAAATCAGTCAATAATCAATAATTAATTAAAACATTCCTAAGTCAACATTGGCGGTAAACGTTACTAATCTGGCGGTAAACATTAATTCAGTTATTGGTGAACGCCTGTTTGAAGAGGGCGGTCTTGCAGGCCCTGCGGAACTGGTCTAAGTTCCGCAGGGCCCGCACCTCCTCTGGGAGTTGGTTCCAGAGTTGTGGGGCCGCAACAGAAAAGGCCCGGGTGCGGGTGCTTTGAAGTTTAACTTCTTTTGGCCCAGGGATATTCAGTCTGCTTTTCCCCACTGACCTCAGTGCTCTCTGGGGCTCATATGGGGAGAGACGGTCCCTCAGGTAGGTCGGTCCTTGGCCATATAGGGCTTTAAAGGTTATGACCAGCACTTTGTACTGGATCCGGTATACGATTGGCAGCCAGTGCAGTCCGCGCAGCCCTGGCCGTATATGCTCCCATCTTGGGAGACCAAGTAGCAGCCTGGCCGCCGCGTTCTGCACTAGCTGCAGCTCCCGGGTCCGGTACAGAGGCAGCCCCATGTAGAGAGCGTTACAGTAGTCCAATCTTGAGGTGACCGTCGCGTGGATCACCATTGCTAGGTCCTGACGCTCTAGGAAAGGGGCCAGCTGCCTCGCCCGCCTCAGGTGGAAGAAGGCTGATTTGGCAGTGGCTGTTATCTGGGCCTCCATTGATAATGAAGGCTCCAGTAAGACGCCCAGGCTCTTTACCCGCTGCGCCGTCTTCAGCGGCGCCTCGTCAAAGGCCGGGAGAGATATTTCCTTCCCCAGAGTGCCGCGACCCACATGGAGAACCTCTGTCTTCGCTGGATTTAACTTCAGCCCACTCAGTCTAAGCCACGTTGCAACAGCCCGCAAAGCCCGATCCAGGTTCCCCGGGGCGGAGGCGGGCCGGCCGTCCATTAGTAAATAGAGCTGGGTGTCATCTGCGTATTGATGGCAACCCAGCCCAAATCTCCGGGCAATCTGGGCGAGGGGGCGCATATAGATGTTGAATAACATCGGGGAGAGAACTGCTCCCTGGGGCACCCCACAGTCTAGTGTGCGCCTCTGGGATCGCTCACCCCCAATCGCCACCCTCTGTCCCCGACCCATGAGGAAGGAGGAAAGCCATTGTAAGGCTAGCCCCTCAACCCCTATGTCGGCGAGGCGGTGGATCAGCAACCGATGGTCGACTGTATCAAACGCAGCCGACAGATCTAGTAACATCAGTATTGCCGCACCGCCTCGATCCAGTTGCCGCTGGAGGTCGTCCACCAAGGCGACCAGGACCGTCTCCGTCCCGTGGCCCGGTCGGAAGCCAGACTGGCACGGGTCTAAGACAGAAGCGTCATCTAGAAATCTCTGTAGCTGTAACGCCACTGCCCTCTCGATAATTTTACCTAAAAATGGTAAATTGGACACCGGTCGGTAGTTTGCCAATTCGGCCGGGTCTGCTGTAGGTTTTTTCAAGAGGGGCCGGACCAAGGCCTCTTTCAGAGGCGCTGGAAAATGCCCCTCTAAGAGGGATCTATTTATGATGTCCCGTAGAGGACATCTAAGCTCCCTCTGGCAGGATTTAATCAGCCAAGAGGGGCAAGGGTCCAAATCACATGTTGTTGGGCGAGCAGCAGAGAGAATTCCATCGACTTCCTCCAGGCTGAGTGGGTCGAAGTGGTCCAGTACTAAATCTGAAGACAGGCGCGGAGCCTCAGTTTCACTTACTGTGTCTAATGTGATAGGCAGGTCTTGGCGGAGCGATGAGATTTTATCTGCAAAATATTTCGCAAATGCCTCACAGCCTATTTCTAATTCCCTAATATTTGGTTTGCCTTGTGGCAATGTTATAAGATCTCCAATTACTCTAAACAATTGTGCTGGGCGCGATTTTGCAGATGCAATCTTGGCTGCGAAGTATTCTTTCTTTGCAGCCTTGACTGCCATCTCATAAGACCTCATAAGCGTTCTATAGGATGTTCTCGTCGCTTCGTCCCGAGTATGCCTCCACCGTCTCTCTAGTCGTCTGAGCCCTTGTTTCAGCTGGCGTAACTCCAAGGTATACCATGGTGCCAGCCTCTTGCGAGGGCGCAGAGGGCGCCGAGGTGCAATTTCATCGATAGCCCTGGATAGCTGGCCCTGCCAGACTTCCACCAGGTCATCGAGAGAATTGCCAGTGGGCCAGGGATCCCTCAGGGCTGTTTGGAACCGTTCCGGGTCCATCAAGCCCCGGGGGCGAGCCAAAATAGGCTCTCCGCCCATACAGGGTTGGGGCAACGTCTCCATACGGGCCTTAAGGGCTAGGTGGTCCGACCATGGAACCGCTTCAGCCGCGATATCGTTCACCAAAATCCCGGATGCAAAGATCAGGTCTAATGTGTGCCCGGCCTGATGCGTGGGAGTTGTAACAAATTGAGAGAGCCCCAGTGTCGCCATGGAAGACACTAGGTCCATCGCCTGAGTGGAGGCCGTGTCATCGGCATGGACATTGAAGTCACCCAGGACCATAAGCCCCGGGAACTCCAATGCCCAGCCCGCCACTGCCTCCAATAGTGATGGTAAGGCGCTGGCTGGTGCGTTGGGCGTACGGTACACCAGCCAGATCGCCAACCCCTCTCCAACATCCCACGTCAGGCCGGCACATTCAATGCCATCGATCCTTGGAGCCGGGAGAGCCCGAAAGGTGTAATCCTCCCGTATGAACAACGCTACCCCTCCCCCCCGCCCGTTATTCCGTGACTGGTGAAAGACCGAGTAGCCTGGGGGGGTCATCTGGGAGAGAGCTACTGTCTCTCCGTCCCGCACCCAGGTCTCGGTCACGCAAGCCAGGTCCACATCCTGTTGGAGTAGAAACTCCTTGAGGGTCGAGGTCTTGTTGTTAATAGACCTGGCGTTGCATAACACCAGTGACGGAGACGGGCATTTCCTCTTGGTCCCACTACCTACCACCGTTGGGATGGGAAGTAGACTAGAAGGTGGCCGAGCACCGTTTTGTCTCTGTCTCCTTCTCTTGTGTATCTGTCTATTCCCACCGTCATATCTTCCCCTCCCCAGGAGCACTGGAATCCCTTGGGCAGACATCCGCACTTGTCCGGATAGCTCACAGTATGTCCTCTTACGATTGATCTCCTAATCTATCCCTACCTGTTGTTTAACTTGTCCCCCCCCCCTACCAACTCCTCCTATTCTTGGCTGCTAACTCACTAATTACATCTTAATTTAATTAATTTAATAGCCCAACCCAATCTCCCCTTCTGATCAATTAATAAGAAATTATAAATTCAATCGATTCCAGCACAGTTAATAAATAAATAAATACTCCCTCCCACCATTCCTAGTTACTGTGCTAAAATTTGTAAATATAGATATATATAAATTAATATATAAATATATTATACATAATCAATCATTAATTAATTGACTAAAATCAAATAAATTAATTAATAACAGTTTTAGTGAAATTCATTAGCGGTCAGCAGTCAGTTGGTTCCTGGTTTATAAGTCCAAGTAATCAGTAGAGGGTGGTAGTATATATTGTCGATGGGGTACAGATGTTAGAGTCATCTTAAAACAGTTTTCTTTAATACTATGACATGTTGCAAGTTTCATAGAATTTTTCCACAAATATTCCCAAGATTCCATCTTTATTTCTTTATTTACATTAATTGCCCATTTTATCATTTGAGATTTCACTACTTCATCTTCTGTAGACCATTGTAAGAGTAATTTGTATACTTTTGAAATTAATTTCTCATTATCCTCAAGCAGAACTCTTTCCATTTCTGTTTGCTCCTTCCTTATTCCTAGTTTTAATATCATTCTCCACCAAACTTTTTATTTGTTGCATTTGAAACCAGTCATATTTATAACTCAGTTCTTCTGCAGTTTTCAGTTCTATTTTTCCACTTTGTATTTTTAGTATCTGATTGTATGATAGCTGTTTTTCTTTGGCTGTTTTAGCCGTTATCTTTATCACTTCAGCTGGCACTATCCACAAAGGTCTCCTCTCATCACCATATTTCTTATACTTCATCCATGCATTTAATAGATTACTCCTTATATAATGGTGAGAGAAAAGGCCATCCATCTTCTTTTTTCCATAATATAAGTATGCATGCCAGCCAAATTTTTTTCCATGGCCTTCCAACATTAAAAGTTTTTTATTTAACAGCGTTATCCATTCTTTCATCCATACTAAACAAACTGCTTCATGATACAGTTTCAAATCTGGTAATTGGAATCCACCTCTCTCTTTTGCATCTGTCAAGATTTTCATTTTAATCCTTGGTTTCTTCCCAGCCCACACAAATTCTGAGATTTTCCTTCGCCATTTATCGAACTGTTTAGCATCTTTCGCAATGGGAATAGTTTGAAACAGATACATTATCCTTGGTAGAATGTTCATTTTTATCGCAGCTATTCTGCCCAGCAATGACAAGTTGAGCTTGTTCCATTTTAACATATCTTCCTCTATTCTATGCCATAACTTCTCATAATTATTCTTAAACAAATCCATATTTTTCATTGTTATCTCTACCCCTAGGTACTTTACCTTAGAGGTAACTTCACAGCCCGTTAATCTTTGTAATTCTTGTTGTCTATTTATCTGCATATTCTTGCACAAAATTTTAGATTTTTCTTTATTTATGTACAGTCCCGCCAACTCCCCAAACTCTTGTATTTTCATTAATAACAAAAGTGTAACTTGTATGGGGTTTTCATTTATAAACATTATGTCATCAGCAAATGCTCTGTACTTGTAGGTATAGCCTTCTATTTGTAGTCCTACTAGATCTTTTTCTTCTTGAATCTGCATCAATAAGATTTCAAGAGTCATTATGAACAACAATGGTGAAAGCGGGAGGCTCCTTCCAACTCTGATTGTATGACTGTGTCCAGGGGTGGAATTCTAGCAGAAGCTGCTTTGCATATTAGACCACACACCCCTGATGTAGCCAATCTTCCAAGAGCTTACAAGGCTCTTTTTGTAAGCTCTTGGAGGATTGGCTACATCAGGGGCATAGCCTAATATGCAAAGGAGCTGCTGCTAGAATTCCACCCTTGATAGTGTCCCCCATGGCTGTGGAATTTTTCCCTAACGTTCTTGTTGTAAATGTGCCTCATGGGAGAAAAACAGTGTGGAGGGGGGAGACAAATTCTGAATGGAAAATAGCAGGGAAGGGGTTAAGTTTTGCTGTTTAAAAAAACAGCATTAGAGTATTGCTTCTTAGTGTGTAACACATATGTAGCCCTACAGAGTAGCTGTAAGTGATCTGAATGGTGGGATAGATACATGGGAGAAAGCAGAATATGCTTTGCAAAAGCTAATACAATTTGAACAGGTGGCCAATCTCTGTAATTTTCAGTTTTCAACAGCCTCCACTCAAGGGTGGCAACTAAAGATCACTTATAGAAAGGAGAGCTGCAGTTTGGGACAGACAGATGCATGAAATGGGAAAGATGATCAGGGTAAAAATATGGGCAGGGAATTGGTAACAATCTAATACTGATGTTGAGATAGGTCCCAAAATTGTAGAGAAAGGGTAGGGAACTCTGCTTTGCTAATTAGTTTGCTTTCCACCCTCCCTCTGCAGGTTAGTTATGGAGTCTTCCAAATCCTGGCTTTTTGGTGGTGTTTCTAACCTGATCCGTGTCTGAGAACTTGCAGGTATAAGGGGCAGCTTGGGACTGAGGGAAAGGTGAACAAAGTCTGCATGTTGATGTGCCATGTTGGTGTGGGGGGGGGGGACTCGGTTGGGAGAGATCAGGAGTTAATGGTACAACATCCACAAGCTTTGAGCATTCTGTGTGGTGTTGGAGAGACATTTTTGCAGGTGGAGGTGGAGGCAGCTATTACCCCTTCTTCCCACACCCAGCACCACTTTACTCAAAAGAACATAAGAGAAGCCATGTTGGATTAGGCCAATGGCCCATCCAGTCCAACACTGTCACACAGTGGCAAATTTTTTTTATATATATACACACACACACACTGTGGCTAATAGCCACTGACGGACCTCTGCTCCATATTTTTATCTAAACCCCTCTTGAAGGTGGCTATGCTTGTGGCCGCCACCACCTCCTGTGGCAGTGAATTCCACATGTTAATCACCCTTTGGGTGAAGAAGTACTTCCTTTTATCCGTTTTAACCTGTCTGCTCAGCAATTTAATCGAATGCCCATGAGTTCTTGTATTGTGAGAAAGGGAGAAAAGTACTTCTTTTTCTACTTTCTCCATCCCATGCATTATCTTGTAAACCTCTATCATGTCACCCCGCAGTCGACGTTTCTCCAAGCTAAAGAGTTCCAAGCTTTTCAACCTTTCTTCATAGGGAAAGTGTTCCAGCCCTTTAATCATTCTAGTTGCCCTTTTCTGGACTTTCTCCAATGCTATAATATCCTTTTTGAGGTGCGGCGACCAGAACTGCACACAGTACTCCAAATGAGACCGCACCATCGATTTATACAGGGGCATTATGATACTGGCTGATTTGTTTTCAATTCCCTTCCTAATAATTCCCAGCATGGCGTTGGCATTTTTTATTGCAAACGCACACTGTCTTGACATTTTCAGTGAGTTATCTACCACAACCCCAAGATCTCTCTCTTGGTCAGTCTCTGCCAGTTCACAACCCATCAACTTGTATTTGTAGCTGGGATTCTTGACCCCAATGTGCATTACTTTGCACTTGGCCACATTGAACCGCATCTGCCACGTTGACGCCCACTCACCCAGCCTCAACAGATCCCTTTGGAGTTCTTCGCAATCCTCTCTGGTTCTCACCACCCTGAACAATTTAGTGTCATCCGCAAACTTGGCCACTTCACTGCTCACTCCCAACTCTAAATCATTTATGAACAAGTTAAAGAGCATGGGACTCAGTACTGAGCCCTGTGGCACCCCACTGCTTACCGTCCTCCACTGCGAAGACTGCCAATTTATACTCACTCTCTGCTTCCTATTACTCAGCCAGTTTTTGATCCACAAGAGGACCTGTCCTTTTACTCCATGACTCTCAAGCTTTCTAAGGAGCCTTTGATGAGGAACTTTATCAAAAGCTTTCTGGAAGTCAAGGTAAACAACATCTATCGGGTCTCCTTTGTCCACATGTTTGTTCACCCCCTCAAAGAAATGTAACAGGTTAGTGAGGCAAGATCTTCCCTTACAGAACCCATGCTGAGTATTCCTCAATAACCCGTGTTCATCAATGTGCCTACTCATTGATAATGGTTTCTACCAACTTTCCCGGTATTGAAGTCAGACTGACTGGCCTGTAATTTCCCGGATCTCCTCTGGAACCCTTTTTAAAGATGGGGGTGACATTTGCTACCTTCCAGTCCTCAGGAATGGAGGCAGATTTCAATGAAAGAAATGCAATCTACACAGGATGCAAATAAGAATATTAAGGGGCCAGAATCTTATTTACTGTATTTTTCGCTCCATAAGATGCACCTAGTTTTTCCTGTTTTCCTCCTCTAAAAACTAGGCAAGGAGAGCTCCAGCAGCAGCCCCAATGGCTGCTCCCGGCGGTGGCAGGGGGAGGTGGCGGTGGCTTCCGGGCTGGCTCCAGCGCACAGCGGGGCTGCTGCAGCTCTCCTTGCTGGGGCTGCTGCAGCCGCTAGTCGGTGTGCCTTGCAACGGTGCCTTGTTCTTCTGGTTGCTTTTGCCCCACAGCGATGAGCCCTGCGGCAAGCTGCGCAGGGGTGGTGGTGGTGATGCTTTGGGTCCTCCGTGTCACGGTTGTGCAGGCGGATCAGCCCGATCTTCCGCAGCAGAGTAGCCATCTTCTGCACAGCCTCCTTCCTTGGGTGGGGCAATCTGCCGCTGGCGCCTCCCAGCGCCAAAAGCCTGGGCGGGGGCAGGGGGGAGGCACTCCAGGAGGCAGAGCCCCCCTCTCGCCACGCTCACTCGCCGCTTTGTGGCACAGCCGTCGGGGATGCTGCTGCGGGCGGCATTGCAGCCTTTGGGCTGCCTCTGCCGGGGGCGTCAGAGCCGCGCAGCCAGAGCCAAGCAACAGGCATTTGCAGGCTGCGACTCCGGGCGTGGAAAGCGAAGGGGCCCCCCCTTCCTCCTGCTGGTGCTCGCTCCATAAGACGCACACAGTTTCCCACCCTCTTTTTTGAAAAAAAGTTCAAAAAAACTTGAGAAAGCATGTAGGTTATTTTGTCTGATTTTTAAAGAAAATTATTACACAATTTGGATTTAGAGATAGAATATTAACTGATGGGAGGTGCGTAGGCTTTGACAGCCTGTTGGCCAGATTTAACCCACAGTGGCCACATGGATTTCTGGGATAGAACAATGAGATGTCAGGCTGTCTGGTGGAAGTATATAGATTCCCAGAAGCTAACACTGAATGCGTATTTCTTGCTATTTAGTCTCAAGTAAGCTGACTATTCTCTTCTTGGGACAAGGTTACAAGTTATGCGGTTGGCCCTGCAGAAGTCCAAGAGTTTTTTAAAGTGGATTCCCAACAAATTTACCAGTTAATCTCTGTGGACAGGGATTGTTATATTTTCTGTATGATAAATAAAATTCTAAAAGCAGTTGGAACTTAATACATGAATGTCTTGTTTCTTTTGCTTAATTCACGCCGCTTTATTCTCTTAATAAAGTTCAGATTTGGGGGGGGGGGGGGGCTAGGTGACTAGACAGATAAAATCATAGAGGCAAGTAGTAGAAGCCAGGAGTGGATGTTGGAATGAGAGATGTGAGTTGAAGTGGCATTACTGAATGGTATAGGATAACCTGACACCATAAATCATGTTTGCAAATTATACTGCTCCATCCTATGTTTCACCCAGCCTGAAATGTCCTTCCAGTCTCTCTCTCCCCCCTTCCCTTCATTACAAGGACTTGCCATCTTGTACTTAGAAGCTTGTTTTCCATGAATAGTTGTAAAATTCAGATATTCCTGCTAGTGGGGGAAGTTCAGTGTATGGGAATGTCAGACACTGAAAAGGAGCATGTAGAGCCTTGATTCCTAAGGATTGTCTTGGTGGAGCAGACCGAAAGGCCTGAATTGTGCACACATTGGAATTCCACACAGAATGGCATGCAATAGCAGATGTCTTATCTTCACTTTCCTTACAGTCAGTTAGAAGAGCCCTGTGGCACAAAGTGGTAAAGCTTCAGTACTACAGTCCAAGCTCTACTCACGACTTGAGTTCAATTCTGCGGAAGCTGGGTTCAGGTAGTTGGCTCAAGGTTGACTCAGCCTTCCATCCTTCAGAGGTCTGTAAAATGAGTACCCAGCTTGCTGGGGGGAAAGTGTAGATGACTGGGGAAGGCAATGGCAAACCACCCCGTTAAAAAAGTCTGCCATGAAAATGTGAAAGCAACATCACCCCAGAGTCAGAAACGACTAGTACTTGCACAGGAGATTACCTTTACCTTTTACAGTCAGTAGGGGAAGTAGTGAATGAGTAGTGACCGGGAAGACATCATTTTTGGGGTAAGTGATGTTGGGCTGTTGAAGACGTAGCTGCGCTGGGCAGGGCATATTTCTAGGATGGAAAACCACCGCCTTCCCAAGATTGCCCTGTATGGCGAACTTCCCACTGGCCATCGAAATAGAGGGGCACCAAAGAGGTACAAGGACTCCTTGAAGAAATCCCTTGGTACCTGTTGCATTAACCATCGCCAGTGGTCTGACCTAGCCTCAGATCGCAAAGCATGGAGGCATACCATCCACCAGGCTGTCTCTTCCTTTGAGAACGCATGCATAGCTGGTCTTGAGGACAAAAGGAGATTGAGGAAGAATCGCACTGCTACAGCACCAACCCCAAATCAGACTTTTCCCTGCAGCTACTGTGGCCGGATCTGCCTGTCCCGCATTGGTCTTGTCAGCCACCAGCGAGCCTGCAGCAGACGTGGACTACTGCACCCTTCTTAAATCTTCGTTCGCGAAGTCAAGCCGAGAGAGAGAGAGAGATGTTGGGCTGACTATGTTACAGGATGATTATGAGAAGAATGTAGAGGAAGGGAGAACAGTATATTCAGTCAAGACTCCTTGGAGGAGGGGGAGGAAAGAAAAAAATTATACTAATCTCTCCTACTGCAGCACAAAAGAGCTGGCTCCTTGACTATGAGCCACTTCTCCCAGCATCCCTCACGCTAGGGCCTAGTAGGCCACTATAAAGCCGCACTTTTTACAAAAAACAAAGATGGCTGTCTTTATTTTGGTATGGGGCTTTCCTTGTTGCTGTTGGTCCATCTTCTCACCTCCTCCAGTACAAGACACAAACACCAACAAATGCCACACTCAGCAGACCCACTACGACAGCCAAAGCAGTTATGGTGCGTCCTGCAAACAAGTGAGGGAATGGGTGTAAGTGGGCTTTGCCTGACTCCTCTATCCCAAGGAGGGAAAACAAAGGCGGGAGCGGATGTTTCTAGTGCCCCACTGATGGACCTCCTGATGGCGCCCGGGTTTTTTTGCCACTGTGACAGAGTGTTGGGCTGGATGGGCCATTGGCCTGATCCAATATGGCTTCTCTTATGTTCTTATGATGCAGTCTCTGTTCTTACCTGGCCCTCCTTGCGGGTTTTGACATTCAGCTTCCCAGTCCTGAGGCATAACCCTACGTGTAAGGCGAATGAAGAGCGGCAGGGGGCAAGGTGTGGGGCAGCCAGGTAAGGCTAATGTGTGGGGTTGCTGGCCACTTTCATTGCGATAGAACATGGACACACTGAATGAACTGGAACAAGAGGAGAAAAATGGGAAAGCTCAGTTGAAGGTGCTTCTCAGCGCCAGTGGTCACAGTGCCTCAAGATACGTGGTGCTTTCCTTCAAGCCCAGCCCTAAAAGTCTTCCACAGCTTCCTCTTTAACCTCTCTCTGTTCCGAATCTAAAATTTTACTTGGTAGCATTGAGTCAATCACTGTTTCAGCCTAACCTCTACCACAAAGGGTTGCTAGTCAGGAACATGAGAAAAGCCCTCCTGGACCAATCTGAACATCAGTCTAATCCAACATTTGGTTGCAGAGGCCAACTAGACGTGTTGGGAAGGTTCCCAAGTGGGGAGAGAAGAAGTAGTGCTTCCCCTCCCCCACTGAGGTACATTGCCTCTGAAAATGGAGATTCCACTTAACTGTCATGGCTTAGCCCCCTCTGGATTTCCCTGGTTGCCTTGTAAAGCCCTTAACATCTGGCAGAGAATTCCGTGTCAATTATGCATGGTGCTTTTCCACAGGAAACAATGTATAAAAGTTAGAAACAAATATTGGACTAAAGGGAATGAAAATATCTGCTTTAAACAATACTGCAGCCTGCTCAAAAACAGCTGTTGTGTATAGTGTATGTGGTTGCTTGAGATGGGAAGATTGATAGGTTTTTCTTGGCTTATGATGCAGATAGGTAGTGTACACAGCCCTCCCTCTTAGCCTCAAGAGCTGGAAACTCCTAATTTTTAAAACAAAGTTGATGGCAGGAGATGGAGTTATCAGCCAGTATCAATGTCTGGCTCCTCTGAGTGTGCCCGCAAAGTCCTCACCATGATGCCTACATCTATTATTTCTGTGTAGCTACAGGATTATCTTCACAGGGCATACCTAAGCACCATGTTTCTAAGTAAAAATAATCAAGTAGACATACTCATTGCTTTCTTGGTAGAACTCGAATCCGTGGCAGGCAGCGTATGGTGGAGGGTGACCATTGTAAATGCCCAGCGCCCCTTGCAGGGCAATTAAGGTACTGTCATGCTAAAACAGGACAGGAGAGCAGAAATAATTTATCAAAATGTGATTGTACATATTGGAATACACTCGGGTACCTTCCTCCCTACCTAAAATAGTAGGTTCACCCATCTACAGCCTGTTTGGTGTAGTGAGAGGTTCACCCATCTACAGCCTGTTTGGAGAGCCAGTTTGGTGGTGTGGTTAAGTGCGTAGACTCTTATCTGGGAGAACCGGGTTTGATTCCACATTCCTCCACTTGCACCTGCTGGAATGGCCTTGGGCCAGCCATAGCTCTTGCAAGAGTTGTCCTTGAAAGGGCAGCTTCTGGGAGAGCCCTCTCAGCCCCACCCACCTCACAGGGTGTCTGTTGTGGGGGAGGAAGATAAAAGAGATTGTAAGCCAGTCTGATTCAGAGAGAAGGGTGGGGTAAAAATCTGCAATTCTTCAGTCAACTGAGTTGTATTCTAATCCAATGGCAGACTGGTCTATAATATTCCACCATCACCTTTGAGGAGGGATATTGTCTAACACACACACCCTTGCCTTCATGCTGTTAATGGGATCTTGAATTTGCAGGTTTCATTCGGAGAGAAGACAACAGTTCTCAGACATTTCAGTACCCTTGAAAACTATCGTTTGCACAGTTCTGTGCAGAGACAGCTTGGAGTTCTGTCCTCAATTGAGAGGCCTTAGTAGAAGAAGAGATTGGATTTATGCCCTGTCCTTCACTTGGAGTCTCAGAGCATCTTTTCCCCTTCCCTGCTACAGACACCCTATAAGGCAGGTGGGGCTGAGAGAACAGGTCTGAGAGAACTGGATGGCCCAAGTTCACCCAGCAGCTGCATGTGGAGGAGTGGGGAATCAAAACCAGTTCTCCAGATTAGAGTCCTCCACTCTTACCACTACACCAAACTAGTAGCTAGGTCACAGATCTGTGGATCAAGTAATCCCTAGTTCAAATGCCACCTTGGGTGCATCACTCACACATTCACAGACCTTTTGCACACATTCATAGACATAATAGTACAGAAAATCAGGAATAAAAATTCAAAGCTAGGCACCAATAATTATAAATAAATTATTGGTGCCTAGCTTTGGATTTTTATTCCTGCATCACGCTCTTTTAGGCTTAGTCCCTTATCTGTAATAGGGGGATAATAATATTGACTTATCTTACAGGGAAAATGAATGACAGTTTTGTGCCACCTTAAAGACTAGCAAATTGTTATTTTGGCGTAAGGTTTTGTGGACCAAAGCTCTCTTTGTCAGACGCACATCACATTCACATATATGAAAAAGCATCTAACGATCTCTAGTCTGAAAGCAAACTCATTTGACTTGAAGATGCACAAGACTGGTCAGTTTTTGCTGTTACAGGCTAACAAAGCTATTCGTGCATTACTGCCTTACAGGGTTTCTGTAAGTACAAGAATTTACAACAAGGCATTGGAAAGCAATATTCAAATACAGCAAGTGTAGTGTAGTGGTTAGAGTGGGATCTGCATTTGAATTTCTGCTGTTATGGAAGCTTGTTGGGTAACCTTGGGTCAGAGATGTTGTAAGGATAAAATGGAGGAAAGGAGAACCCTGTAAGCTACTTTGAGTCCAAGTCAGTGTTCCCTCTAAGCTGTTAGTGTGAGCTAGCTCACACATTTTTGTCTTAGCTCAGGAAGGATGACCCCAGAGCACACTAATTTATGCATTAGCCCACAACTTTAATGCCACTGGCTCACGAAGCAGAATTTTTACTCACAAGACTGCAGCTTAGAGGGAACATTTGTCCCCATTAGGGAAAAAAGTGGAGTGTAAATGTAAATAAATCCCTAGAGATCCTTGACTATCTGTGCCTTTCCATCTGGCCCTTTGAAACATTCAGCAGGGAAGGACTTACTGCAGAATACATGAGCATCTTCAGGGGCAGATCTCTGCACACAGCCTTGGAGAAGTTGCTCAGAATGGCACTCAGGAGCAGCCCTGCAAATGGGGAGAGAATGCAGATCAAGAGACACAGCAGCACCAACTCTGTAAACCACAGGCAGGGGCAAGTTCTGCCTCACATCAGACAGCACTGTGGCAAGCCTGGAAGAAAAATGAGAGTGGACCTGGCCTTTCAGAAGCTGTATCTCAGACTCATCCAGCATGTGAAATACCAGCTCCTGCCACTTGGAGGTGCCATCCAACAACACATCCATCCGTAACAGCAAAAAGGAGAATGAACATAAAACAGATTTGTAGCACAAGCTTTCATGGATTTTGTCAGAAGCACAAACAAGGCTTGTTCTCTGATGGCGCAAGGAGAAGGGCTGCTGTGGCTCACCTTGCTGCTGTCCAGAAGTGATACCAGAGAAGGTAATAAGCGTGCACACACACACAGGCTCTTGTGTGGTGACTTCTTGGACTTGTGCTGCTGGACCTCATACAAGCCCTGATGGCAATGTTAGTGTTGCAAGGTCCAAGCTGAGCCCCATGGCCCTGCTAGAGCTCAGTCTGCTCCTACAGCAGGAGGCAACCAGTAGCATGCCTGCTTGGACAACAAAAAGCCCATGCATGAGCCCTGTGACTGGAGTGTGTCCTCAGCTGCCAGACATTATGTTTACATGCTCAAATGCAGTCACTGAGGGAAGGGAGTAGTAAACGGTAGTCAAAAGCCCATGGATTTTCTTTTCTGTTCCCCCACTGTTTTCCTGAAATACATTTTACAATTTAAAAATCATGTTTTTATGTCTTATAAAGATAGACAGATATACACACAAATACAAGATTTTTTTTCTTGTACAATATATTACAAGGGTTTTGGAAAAGTGCATGAAAGTCAAGAGATTTAACCTGGCACATTTCTCTCTGCAAAGCCAGAATTTGTACAACTGTTCTACTACTCTGTGCTCTCTGTTTCTATATGTTTTTATCTTGCTCTCACTGCATTATGTTTCTATTCACATATCATTTCTTGCCCTGACTTGGATGGCCCAGGCCAGTCTAGTCTCATCAGAAGCTAAGCAGGGTTGGCTGTGGCTAGGACTTGAATGGGAGACCCCCCTCCCCCCCCCCACCGGGAAGTCCAGGAAAGCTACACAGAGGCAGGCAATGGCAAGCCTGGTAGAAGTGAAGGCGCCAGCTCTCTTGAGCTCTTGCCTTGTAAACCCTACCGGGTCACCCTAAATTGGCTGCAACTTAATGGCACTTTCCACCACTGATACTGTTACTGGCATTCTTTAACATGTCACTTTTGATACTTATGCCTTGTTACAGATTTCTTCAGCTCTAATTCTTTACATTGTTTATTAGATGTTTCTTCATCCTATTGATTGATCTCACATTATGCAATCCGCCTTAAGTCTCCATGAGAAAGGTGGACTGTAACATAAATGAATTCAAGGTAAGCACAGTGGTAATCCATGACTGCCAGAATCTTGCTAGATTTATCAAACGTAACACCTGTTGTATGGAAAGAGCCCAGAATCATGACTGAGTCCTAGCCGGTTCATATCAAGTTTTCTTATGAATTCAGAGGATTTGAATGTTAGATTCTTCCTCTGGAGGCTCTTTTGTTGGAGAATGGTGGCTTTTAACTCAGCAGCAGAATGCCATAGGAGAGTCATCCGATGAAACTGACTTGACACTTTTACCACATCTTATGCCCCTGTTGTTTTCACTGCTTCCAAAAGTTACTTGGGAATCTGTCCTCACCTCCAGTAAATCGGGCTTTCTCTTGGCTGGCATGCATTCCCACATGGGCTTCGACATTAAATGCTTCCATCTCCTGAAGTGTGGTCAGGACCTCTGGCGTAGCCCAGCTAGGCAAACTCAGATTGTGGGTTTTCTTTCAAAGAATGAGAAAGAAAGGTGTGATTGAAGGTTATCCATTGCTGAGGGAGGAGTTGTGATGAGATGCAGTCTCCCTACCTGGCAAAAGAGGGAATCGTGCACCCTCCAAAGGCCCCTCAAGGTTAGATGCTCAGGTTTTAGGCCTGTATAGTTGGCCATAGCAGCTATGAAGCCCTGCAAGGGAGAAGAGGTTGAATAATTAGACTGGGAACTCAGGCCTGCCTGAGAAGTAACATGATCCGCAGAGGCCCTTCTCTGGGAGATCTGTGCCTTCAGAGGTGACACAAGTGGCTAACGGAACAGAGCCTTTTCTAAGGTGGCACCTTGATTATGGAACTCATTTCCCAGAACTGCCTGTTGAATGCCTAGTCTGTTTAGATTTAGGTGCCAAATTATTCATTTCCTATTCACTTGGCCTTTTCATTTTGGTTTCTTCCTTCTCCCAAAACACTACGATCAACCGACAAAATTGAACAGGAGTAGATTCAGGACAAACTAAAGAAAGTACTGTCTGTTGTGGGGGGAAAAGATACAGGAGATTGTAAGCTGCTCTGAGTCCCTGATTCAGAGAGAAGGGCGGGGTATAAATCTGCAGTCTTCTTCACATTATAGACAAATTATACAAATGAACCAAAGTTGACAACTTCCGCATGATTGTTGTGGGTAGTCAGCACAGAACAAACTCATGAAGTTCTTTTACACAGTGTCAGACTCCCCAGATTATCATGGTCATTCTGATTGGGTACAGCTCTCCAGGATCTCAGGCAGAGGAGTTTCACATCACCTACTAGCTCATCCTTTTAACTGGAGATGCTGGGGATTAGAACTGAGCAGCTTCTGCTCATCGAGCAGAAGCTCTACCTCTAAGCCATTGCCACATGGCTGCCTTACCCCTCCTAAATGACTTCATTCACAGATCAGCTCCTTCCTGTCCTAAACAACCATGTTAGAGTCCAACCGTTTGAAAGATTTAGCAGTGGGCTGGGTATTTCTCAACTTGGGCAGACTACGCCAGAGCTAATTAAAGATATGGTTGCAGTGGAAAGCCCCCACTGCACTGAAATGGTTTTTCATCAGCAACTACCTCATGTTACATTTCTGTGAAATAGGAGAGAAACTTTTCCCACATAACTTCTTTTGTTGTTGCTTTCCCTCCTGTTCTTAACCTCATTCTGTCATACCTTCCAAGCCTTCATCTTTGCCTGATAGCTGGGCAAATTAATTGTCTCCTCCATCAACTGTTGGGATCGTAGGCAGTTCTGTGTTGGTGGCTTCAGCAGCTGTAGGGTACAAATAGGAAAAATGGGCAATGTCCAACCAATGCCATTTGTCAAACAGAAACTAAAGATTTGAGTACAACATGATGTTACAGTGTTGTACAGAAGCCATGAAGAATTGTGGTAGCATTGGATGGTAACTCTCTGGAGAATCGAATTTTAAAAGTAAATACAGTGCAAATGTAGGATTTATATTTTCATTATTCCAAATGAAATCTTGTTGTTATTTTTAATTAGTTTCATTTATAGTCTGCCTTTTTCACTGAGTCAAGGCAGTTTATGGATATGTTACGAACCGTTCAGGCAATCAGCAAATAAATTACAAAGTATGGAAAACATTTGAATCCAACAGCAACAATTTCTTGCTCTGTTGGTCTGCAATATAACAGCTAGATTCAAGTCCAGTAGCTCTGTAGAAACCAACAGGATTATTATCAAGAGTGTTTTAATGGAGAGAGCTTTGACTCTTGAAAGCTTATACCCCTAAAACAGGAGTGGCCAAACTTGCTTAATATAAGAGCCATGTAGAATAAATGTCAGATGTTTGAGAGCCACAAGGCATGAATGCCAGATATTTGAGAGAGGAAGGAAGGGAGTATAGATGGGAAGGGAGGGAGAGGTGGAAAGAAAGCAACTTTAACTTTAAATGCATTCTTTAAGCTGCTGGCTGACTTGGCTTGGAGAAGTGATTTAAAGAGATAAATGCCTTCTCTAAGATGGCTGACGGGGTGTTGGGGGCTTTGAGAGCCACACAATATGTGCGAAAGACCCATATGTGGCTCCCAAACTGCAGTTTGGCCACCCTGCCCTATAATCTAGTTGATCTTTAAGGTTCTATAGGACTCGGATCTAGTGAACAGAGTAATAGAGTGGGGCTGGGCAAACTACATGTCTGAGAAAGACTGTTCAGTCAATCAGCACACTGAGTATAAACTATGATAAAACAATTCCATTTAACTGCAAAGATCCTTAATAAAGCAAAATAATCCAGTGGAGCTGGGATTGGATGTTTGTTAAACAGCACAAGCAAACAAAAGACTGATGAAGGCAACAAAACAATGCGGGAAACATTTATTGCTCAAAGGTGTCACTTCCTGAACTGATCCATTAGACTATCATCATGTCATATCATGGCACAAAATGCTCTGGCACAGGACATGTATTGTTACATAACCAGCATAATGTCCCTCCCAAAGAACTCAGGCTAACAGTGTCCTCCTCGTTTACCTTGTCATACCTAACAGGCACTGTGTGGATGGGAATCGGTTTCCAGCCAGTCTCAGGGTCTGAGCTTGGATAAAGCCCCATCAGGTTAGCTTGAGCACTCATTATGGTGCGGTCATAATCGGTGCTGCGAACGTATATCTGAAACAGGCACAAACATGTTTTTTGTCACATGTGTTCACCACAAGGTGTTGCAAACAAAATCGTAATCAAGTGAGATGAAAAGGGGGGGGGGAGAATTATGGGAGAGGAACTATTTGGAAAACTCCCAGTCCCCAGTTTTCTCCAGGAGTATGAGCAGGCAAACTTTTTTGCACCCCCCTCTCTTTAAATAACTCAAAACTGTTCTCAACATTCTTTGTATCTTGGGTCATATTCAGAATTCATCAGGCTGTTTTATTTTCTTTTGGTGAATTTACAAAGTCATATTTTCCTGCATACTTTGGGATCCTCCTCAGTATATCTACATTGTCTGTAGATAGCTTTTTGCTACTTTTGTGACTGGAATCAGATCTAGCTACAGTTATTAGATATAATTATATTTAGTACAACAGTTCTATGTGTTTTCGTAGTCAGATAAAAGAAGCTTGGGAAAACTAAGCATCTTGAAATGATAGCACCAATAATAATGCTTTAATTTTCAAGGGGCTTAGCATCAGTTGTCATCCATGCAAAATACTGAGGTTAATCAATGTTGTCCCTGTATTACAGATGGGGGACTGGAGCTGTGTGGCTAAGGCAACCTTGTGGGTTCATGAAAGAGAAGAGTTCAGGATTTTCTGATTCACAGCTTGTAATCTTCCCCAAACAATTTCTTTTTAATGAGGTGCAACAAGCTGAAAAATATGTCCAATTGTAGCCCCTAGAAGATATTCATGGCTGGCCTGAAGGGAAAAGTAGGAGACTCAAATCTAGCTCATCTGTTATTTTTGGTAGAGTTTGCCATGAGAGGAAGCTATTCAACAGAAAAGGTCTTATTCTATCATCACCTCCATAACATGAAGGACTGCATATGTTAACTTTCTGTTTGTCCGGTAATGGTTTAAAGACACAAGAGCCTCATTTTAAAAAGGGGGGAGGGGAGAGAAGATGGCAACCATAGAAAATAGTACAGGCCAGCAGAACTTCTGGCCCACCAACCCAAACACAGCCTCTTGGGCATCTGTATTGTGCCCAGCAAAAAAACCCAAAACCTTTTGCATAGCCCCTTCCAGGCCTCAAAACCAGAAGTCACCCCATCCCCCCACCCCAGGTCCCAGTGCATGGCAGGAAAGCTGCATGTATTTTGGTGAGTTAAGTTGTAAAGAGATTTCAATTATGAGAAACAAAGGTTGTAAAATTATGACCTATTTTACAGATAACTGGTTTATGGAGACTCCTGTTTTTGTGTTGTTTTTTTAAGGAAGGAAATAAGGTCTAGTGCCAGAGGTCTAAAAAAAAAAGGTTATGTGGCACTTCAAAGGTAAAACTGATGTGATTATCTGACCCATCCACGGGGAGGGGGGGCAGCGGTCCAACCGTCTCCTGCTGGTGACCAGGGAGATCACAACAAAAGGGGAGTATAGGTAAAGGGTGCTAAATTCTAAATTCTGACTTTCCACTTTCCCACCTGCCCACTTATCTCCTTACGTGAGCTCCAGTGTTCAAAGTGAAACTGGATAAAAAGACCAGCACCCTCTTTGTACATGATGGTTTAAATGCACAGTTTGCCACTTATTGCAGCATGACTTGGGGACATTGGTCATTGTGCCATGTTTGGGCTTGTCATGATGAAGATCCAGAGCATTCTCTGGATCCAGAACATGGAAGCTCCATTTAACCACCATGAAATAACAGCTATCACAGAACTTGTGTTTTGTGACAGACCTATCCAAAAACAGACTGCAAAAGAAATTCTACGGCACAGCAGTATTTTTCACTACCATAACTCAGTGGTGACCTGTAGCTCTATGAAAGCAGCAGCATCAGAGAAGAGAGATTCAGGGGCAGCACTGCTACAAAGAATAGCCAATATGAGTATCTGTCAGTCTCTTCCAGCCTCTGCTCTCCAATGCATACTATATATGAACAAGGGGATGCATTGATACAGGCAAATTTAAGATTATGGGGAGAAAGATCAAAGCTACAGGAACTCTATTTACCTCCTGTGGTTTGTAAGAAGCACTCAGAAATCCAGCGTATTTTTCCCTGAGGAAACGTCCCAGTGCTTTCTGTTGTAAGATACCTAACTGTAGTTGGGAAAGGGAGAAAAGGAGGACAAGAAAAAAGGAGATGTAAATCCAGACATAGATGCACCACTTATCAGCACAGGAGGCCTGTTGTAGCCCAATGCCAAGATGGGAATCTGCCTAACATTT
Organism: Heteronotia binoei; assembly: GCF_032191835.1. Lineage (NCBI taxonomy): Eukaryota > Metazoa > Chordata > Lepidosauria > Squamata > Gekkonidae > Heteronotia > Heteronotia binoei. The sequence goes on from NC_083237.1 coordinate 29,734,802, forward strand.
GGGGGGAGGCATAGATCATATTCACTCTCTCACATATACCAGTGGGGATGCACACAAAATTCAACTCGCTCTAGGTTCTACCTCAGTGAGTTGCTGGAAGCCTTGAGGCCAGGCTGCTGCTTTGTGGGGATCTGTGGGGTAGGTGCCCAAAGGGGATCGGTCACCATGGCGATAAACCTGAGGAGGAAGGAAAAGTGTGTGGGGAAATCACAGTATATAGAAAATCCAACACCTACTGAGGAAACAACAGCTTCTTAGATTCTAACCTACAAGACCAGTCAGACTAGACCAAAAATTTTCACCTCTGAAATGGGACCCTTGATTGTTTTCCTTGATGTAATATGTCCTCCTGTTTCCTTCTCTCTTTTCACTCCACCCCTGCCCCAACACACACACACAATAGATGGCTGTGACCCTACTAGGGGGAAATTCAATCTTATATAGCTGCTTTGTAATAAATTTTCATTCAAACTGACTTTTGGTGGTCTGGGATACAGAAGAATGGGGTAGAATAATTACTGTGGGATACCACACCCCTTACTTAATCATTGAGATGGTGAAGACAATCCAGTCAATCAATTGGGATCCAGTGTGCAGCGTATACAGAGACACACTGGGCCCTCTCTTAGGACCCTTGGCAATATATTGGCCCTCTCATTTTCCTGCTGATCATCATGTTGATAATTTCTCTGTATGGAGCTTACCAGTACCCTAGGTAGAGATGCTAGCCTCCTGATGGGGTCTGAATTACAGGTCATTTCCAAACTACAGAGAAAATGGATGCTTTGGAGGGTGGACTCTGGCATTGTACCACACTGAGGTCCCTGTCCTCAGGCTCCACCCCCAAATCTCCAGGAGTTTCCCAGCCAGAAGCTGACAACCCTCCCCCCCATCCCCCACCAGTGGCCAGGGGAGACCTGGGAACCCTAACCTTAGGCCTTCACTCATGTTTAAAATCATCCAGGAACCCTGGCTCAGCATCTTTCCTTCAGTAGTCCATTCACAACTCCACAGAGTCCTTCCAAGGAACAAAAGAAACCCTTGTACACTGAGGTATTACGCCCTTCTCCATTCCCAGAGAACCCAAGCATTCTAGCCCCAGGCATCACCCCGCAGTCTGGGTACCAAGGTAACGAAGCGAAGAGTCCTTTCCTGGCCTGCTGTAGGAGCAAGAACGTTCTGGAGGAGAATCATCAGGGGGCCCAAAGTTATAGACAGCCTCATGGTGATGAAAAAGCTGCACCATCTGGATGCAAGTTCTTTGAGGGCTGGCAGACAAACTCTTTCGTTATATAGGCCCCTTCTCAGACCCTATAATCAACCCTCATTTTCCTTTGCTGACAGGTCAGATTTAAAAAGCGCCACCACAAAAGAAGTGTGCAAAGAGGGAGAAGGAACGGCACCTCCCCACACATTACTTTCCCTGATTACAAGGTCCAACCAAGACATTACGTCTCACAGGTTTGATCTGCAGAGCATAGAGGTTGCCATGCTGTTTTTTGTCCCTGGCTGAATCCCGACATCTTTAGCTGCAATATGACTGGCAGAAATTCAGCAGGCGTATTTCCTCCCACCCCCAGCATTTAGATGCAGTGATAGGGAGCTTCGCCTGATGAGTTTCATATATTTCTATGTAGATAGATCCAAGAGGGCAGCCGTGTTGGTCTGAAGCAATTGATCAAAGCAGGAGTCAAGTAGCACCTTTAAGACCAACCAAGTTTTATTCAGAACGTAAGCTTCCGTGTGCTCGCTAAGCACACTTCATGAGATGAGGGGATCAGGTATTGTGGGCTGAAATACATGCAGTTTGTTGTTTAAGAATGCAGACTGGCTGTGGTCATGGGATAAAACAGTGTGGCTTGGGCATTTTGTCTGCATAGCCATAAAAGGTAATAAAGTTCCCTGCCAATTGGTGTTTTTGCAAATCTGATGAAGTGTGCTTAGAGACCACATGAAAGCTTACATTCTGAATAAAACTTGGTTGGTCTTTAAGGTGCAACTTGACTCCTCCTTTGTTCATATATTTTAATGCCCTGTTTTCTCGTACCTCTCTGTGTTAATACATCAGTCTCTTTTGGAGGAGACATATAACACTGAACTCAGTGGAGTAAATCTATCATTACTCAGCCTCTACATCCCGACATTTCATAGAGGAAACAGGGATAATCTTTGTTAAACCCTGAGCCCATTAGGGGACGGTGGGATATAAATTTGATAAATAAATAAAATGAAACAAATCTTTATTTTCATTCCAAGAACTCCTGCTACCTTACCTTCCCCTTCACAGAACTTATTGCTGGTTGTATGCTTTAACTCTAAAGTCTCCAGGTGTTTTCCAACACAGACCTGGCAACCCTAAACACAAAGCAATTTACAATACTGTTCTGCCCTCCTTGCTTTTGTCTTCACAAAAAGCCTGTGAGGAAGGGTTGACTGAGAGTGTGACTGGCCCAAGGCCTCCCAGCAAGGTTTATCATGGTGGAGTGAGGATTCAAACCTTTCTCCCGGATCCTTATATGGCACTGTAGCTCATATGTGTACTGCATGGTACCTAAATGTTGATGATATGTTGCACTGAGAACAGAACCAGAAGATCATTATCATGTAAGGTTGCCAGATCCAGGTTGGGAAATTCCTGGAGATTTAAGGATGGAGCTTGGGACCTCAGTGGTATACAATGCCATAGAGTACTCCCCCCTTAAAGTGTCCATGTTCTCCAGAGGAACTGATCTCTGGAGATGAGCTGTAATTCCAGGAGATTCCCAGGTCTCACTTGGAGGCTGGCATCCTTGTTTATCATTGCAAAGAGTACACTGAACCCTTCACAGGCTCTCATGACTGGATACATCTTGTCTCAAAGGCTTCATTATATGTATTAATATGACAGTGATCTTCTGGTTTTGTCCCCAATACATGTATAATATTTATATGAATGATCAGGGCTTTTTCTTTAAGGTTTAAGGTTTTTGTAGAAAAAGTCCAGCAGGAGCTCCCCCATGCCTTCCTCAGTGAGCAGGCTGAGGAAAGCTGAAGCCATTGGGGAGGCATTTAAAGATGCCCCGCTGTGCTTTCCCTAGCATGCCAGCTGGAAGGGACTTTTTTGTAGAAAAAGCCCAGCAGGAACTAATTTGCATATTAGGCCAGACCCCATGACATCACCATTGTTTCACATTGGGCTTTTTTGTAGAAAAACCTCAGGGGGAACTAATTTGCATATTAGGCCGCACCCCCTGATGCCAAGTCAGCTGGAATTGTGTTCCTGTGTGTTCCTTGGTCCAATTCTATGAGAGGACCTCCAAACTGGGGGATCCCCTGCCCCCATCTGGGGATCGGCAACCCTATCAGGCGGAGTTCTGCTCCTGTCCCCCAAAAGTCCTGTGAATTATCATTAGAGGTAACAGCTCCCTTGCTCAGGCTGCAGAGCCCTTGGAGAGAGAGTTGAACTCTGAAAAGTGATTGCCCTAACAATTTATGATATAAAAATGTTAAGATTTCCCCAAAAGCATAAAATTAAAGACAGAACAGAGGCACTGGTTAACCAGGGATAAAAATAAGCTGGAGTCTTGTAGCAACTTGAAGACTTAACAAAATTTTATTCTAGTAAACACTTTCATGGACCCACTTCTTCATACGCAGTGAATGGATCATCACCTTTTTACATAGGAGGTATAAAAAAAAGGATAGCATATTTTCTAATAAAGCAGCATTAATTTACAGAACTCAGGGCCATCGACCAGAAACTGTATGTCTTCTTTTCTTTCATATGTATCCATTGAGGGATGTGAAACTGTGCTTGTGGGGACACTGACAGCGCTTGCTGAAACCTCAGAAACCAGAGAAATTGCTGAATAAGATGGAGGATGGAGTATAAATTATTACCCCCAAGATTAGCAAAACAGGAGGAGCAGCTGCAGAAGCAGAGTATGTGGCTTGCAAGCGGAAACTCCCCCCTGGCATCTCCAGTTAAAGGGTCTCAAGTTAACAACTGCTGGGAGAGATCTTGATGTACCTGAGATCCTGGCTGCCAGTCAGATGAGAAAGACTGGACTGGATGCACCAAAGATTTGATACATCTAAATGATTTCACTCTCTCTCTCGGCTTGACCTCGCGAACGAAGATTCAAGAAAGGTGCAGCAGTCCACGTCCGCTGCAGGCTCGCTGGTGGCTGACAAGACCAATGCGGGACAGGCAGGTCCGGCCACAGTGGCTGCAGGGAAAAGTCTGATTTGGGGTTGGTGCTGTAGCAGTACGATTCTTCCTCAATCTCCTTTTTTCCTCAAGACCAGCTATGCGTGCGTTCTCAAAGGAAGAGACAGCCTGGTGGATGGTGTGCCTCCATGCTTTGCGATCTGAGGCTAGGCCAGACCACTGGTGATGGTTAATGCAACAGGTACCAAGGGATTTCTTCAAGGAGTCCTTGTACCTCTTCTTTGGTGCCCCTCTATTTCGATGGCCGGTGGAAAGTTCGCCATACAGAGCAATCTTGGGAAGGCGCTGGTTTTCCATCCTGGAGATATGCCCTGCCCAGCACAGCTGTGCCTTCAACAGCAATGCCTCAATGCGTGTAAGCTCCGCCCACTTGAGGACTTCAGTGTTGGTCACAAAGTCACTCCAGTGGATGCTGAGGATGGTGCGAAGGCAGCGCTGATGAAAGCGCTCAAGGAGTCGCAGGTGATGACGGTATAAAACCCACAATTCGGAGCCGTAGATGAGGGTTGTCATCACAACCGCTTTGTAAACATTGATCTTTGTGCTTTTTTTTCAGATGCTTGTTGCTCCACACTCTTTTATGCAGTCGGCCAAATGCACGGTTTGCCTTTGCCAGTCTATTGTCAATCTCCTTGTCGATCTTGGCGTCTGAGGAGATGATGCACCCCAGGTAGCTGAACTGCTGGACTGTCTTCAAAACTGATTCACCCACAGTGATGCAAGGAGGGTTATAATCTTCCTGGGGTGCAGGCTGGTGGAGAACTTCTGTCTTCTTCAGACTAACTTCTAGGCTGAATAGCTTGGCAGCCTCTGCAAAGTAGGACGCCATATGCTGCAGAGCTGATACCGAGTGGGAGACAAGTGCAGCATCATCAGCAAACAGTAGCTCTCGGATAAGTATTTCCATTGTCTTGGAATGGGCCTTTAGTCTCCTCAGGTTGAACAGGCTGCCATCGGTGCGATAGCAGATGTAGACACCATTGTCATCATCTAGATCTACTGCGGCTCTTTGAAGCATCATGCTAAAGAAGATCGTAAAGAGAGTTGGCGTGAGAACACGGCCTTGCTTTACACCTGTGCCTATTGGGAAGGGCTCCGAGAGATCATTGCAGTGTCTGACTTGGCCTCGCTGGTCTTCATATAGCTGGATGACCATACTGAGGAACTTTGGGGGACATCCTAAACGTTCCAAGATTTGCCACAGGCCGTTTTTGCTAACGGTATCAAAAGCTTTGGTAAGGTCGACAAAAGTCGCATATAGACCCTTGTTCTGTTCCCTGCATTTCTCTTGGAGCTGCCTGAGAACAAATACCATGTCGGTGGTGCTCCTGTTAGCTCTGAAGCCACACTGGCTCTCTGGGAGGAGTTCTTCTGCAATGGTGGGCACCAGTCTGTTCAGGAGTATTCTAGCAAGGATATTGCCTGCGATGGAGAGCAGGGTTATCCCCCGGTAGTTGGAGCAGTCTGACTTTTCCCCTTTGTTCTTATGTAGAGTAATGATGATTGCATCACGAAAGTCCTGTGGTAGTTTGCCTTGTTCCCAGCAGGTGACAAGTACTTTGTGAAGTGTGCTATGTAGTACTATGCCCCTATGCTTCCAGATCTCTGGTGGGATTCCATCAACTCCCGCTGCCTTGCCACTTTTCAGTTGCCTGATGGCTTTAACAGTCACTTCTAGGGTGGGAATCTCATCCAACTCTGTTTTCACTGGTTAAAGTGGGGTGAGGTGGATTGCTGAATCTTGAACTACGCGATTGGCACTGAAGAGAACCTGAAAATACTCCGACCACCGGTTCAGTATGGATGCCTTGTCTGTGAGGAGCACTTGGCCATCTGCACTACCAAGGGACTCTGAGCCTGATATGATGGACCATAAACTGCCTTCAGGGCTTTGTAGAACCCTCTTAAATCACCAGTGTCTGCGCACAGCTGGGTTCTCTCTGCAAGCTTGGTCCACCACTCGTTCTGAATGTCTCGAAGCTTGCGCTAGAGGCCTGCTTGTGTGGGGAGGGCGGGATACAAATAAATTTTTTTTTAAAAAAAGGTTGCTACATACAGCGCGAAAGGTTGCTTTTTTCTCGGGACAGGAGGGCTGAGCAAGATGTGCTTGGTAGGCAGGTCTCTTTTTTGCCAGTAATTCTTGGATCTCTTGATTGTTCTCGTCAAACCAGTCCTTGTTCTTCCTTATGGAGAACCTGAGGACTTCTTCAGAGGTCAACAGGATGGTAGTTTTTAGGTGTTCCCAGAGTGCTTCTGGAGAAGGATCTGTGAGGCAACTGGGGTCCTCAATTCTTGTCTGGAGTTTTGCCTGGAAGGCAGCTTTAACTTCGGCTGACTGAAGGCTGCCAACCTGAAACTTCCTCCAGGGGATACCGCCTCTCCTGGGTGTAGATTTAAAGTGAAGACGGAGATTGCCGCGTATAAGACGATGATCCGTATGACATTCTGCACTGGGCATTACTCGGGTGTGTAAGACATCTCGAAGGTCTCTCTGGCGCACCAGAGTGTAGTCAATAAGGTGCCTATGCTTGGACCGTGGGTGCATCCAGGTTGTCTTCAAACTGTTCTTCTGCTGGAAGATAGTGATGGTAATGGTGAGCTGGTGCTCCTTGCAGAATTCTAGCAGGAGGCGCCCGTTATCATTGCAGTTGCCAATGCCGTGTTTGCCAAGTACTCCTTTCCAGGCTTCTGAGTCTTTACCTACTCTGGCATTGAAGTCACCAGGGATGATCACCTTGTAATGTAGATCAGCATAGAACTTGTTCTTTTCTGCAGGATCTGCTTGAAGAGTTGGGGCATACACATCTAAATGAGTTCACTAAATGGTACAAAACTTTAGAGCAAAAGTGCAGTCTTAAACAGAGTAGCACAATTTTAAGCCCACTGATCTAGAAGGGCATAACTCTGCTTTAGAACTGCACTGGCTGTTATGCCAAGCAAGCAAGCTTCTTGAACAGAAGAAATGAATCTTGTAAGTTAGAAATGAATCTTGAGAGACTGACAGGTCCAAGGTCACACAGCAAGGATTTAAATCTCCTGGGTCCAGCACTTTAACCATTGCAGAAAAACAGCTCAAAGACTAACACATAGGGTTGTTTGGACTCCCCCAGCTAATCAGCTAGGGATGGGGAGATAGGGTTGCCAGATCCAGATTGGGAAACTCCTGGAGATTTGGGGATGGAGCTTGGAGACGACAAGGACCTCAGGGAGATACAATACCACAGAGTCCACCCTCAGGGGATCCATTTTCTTCAGACAAACTGATTTTTGTAGCCTGAAGATGAGCTGTAATTCCAGGGGATCCCCAGGTCCCACCTGGAGGCTGGCATCTCTATGTAACACATAGGTTGGATCCATCCAACTTTTCCACTCGTTAAAAACAAACGAGGGAGTCCCATTTGGCCACTATGCTGCTAGTCATGGGCCTGCATGAACAAAAAACGTGTGCACTGAAGAGTGTCCTAAAGGGAGGAAGTGGACAACACTTAGCAAAACAGCTGGCTGGATCCAATGCACTGTATGTGGACATACAGAGAAAGAGAGTAAACCCTTCCCTCCTCCCACTTTCTTTGCTGCAAATATTTGCACACCAAAGAGCGGCTGCTGTCCCAAAAAGTGAGGCATCCTCTTTGCCTCCCACCTTTCCACTCAGTGCCCTTCTGACTTCTGACCCCACTCAGAGGCACTCTTTGCCCTGTTGCACCAACTCCAGCGTTCAGACAGTGAAAAGGTGATTTAGAGACAAGCCATGGGAGCATTTGGAGTCTTTGTCGTCACCCTCCTCTTCTTTGGAGCAGCAGGTAGGCAGTGGCTCCCCCATACTGGGAGTTCCCATGCAAGGGGGGATTGAGAAATTAAAAGGGCAAGCTGGCCAGGAGTAAAGAGAATGAGGGACACCCATTGTCATTGCTACTGGCCAGGTCTGAGCCAAATGGCCTCACCATTGTTATCAGCAAAGCTGGGGTTTGGGCACAACTTGATTCAGGTCACCAACAGCCCTCCAGGGCAGGCAACAGGCCACCCAAAACTTTCCTGGTAAGTTAAAGAGCCAGTCTGTCCCTTACCTTGTACCCCTTTCTCTGGGCTGAGGCAATATCTTCCTGGCCTTCTTAGTGTCTTGATGTTCTCGGCACATTCTCACCCCTTTTTCCTCTCTCACAGAGTCTGTTGATGGTGATTTTGACCTCTGGGATGCTTTAGATGTGCCAAAAATCCCACAAAGAAACGAGGGAGGACGTAAGCAAAGGGTTTGGGAAAAGATGGATGGAAAGGTGTCAGGCCAAGTGAAAAGATTTGGGGTGAAAAGGTGTAATAGTGACAAAAGGCACAGGCTGAAAAAACATATGTTGAAAGAAAAGCAGGAAGACGAAATATGATTTGAAAATGCCATCTTGCATAGCTATCAATCATTTCAGAAGCACAGTACATTGTATTCAAAACTACCGCTCTGTCATGTATACCAGGCATGTCCAACTTCGAACAGGTCATGATCTATTTTTTCCGGACAAAAGTGCTGGTGATTTACCACCATGAAAATTAAGTTTCAAATTAGTTTTGAATTAGATTCTAATCCACCAAAGTTGGGTTCCACCGCCCCCCCCATTTACAATGTACCTTCTGTCATTTAAGCAAAATGGTAAGCAAAATAAGCAAAAACAAAACAGAGACGAAGATCCAGAAAAAACTGCGAACAGTTTTTCTTAAATTTTTATTGTTATAACTTTCTTTAACTGTCTTAATAACTTTCTTTAACTTTTATTGAGTAATTTGTGTTAAATGTAGGTCAAGTATTGATCCAGGCTGATCTTGCGCAATCTTTAAAACTTTGCTCTTGCTAATTAGTTAGACGCCTGAGCCTCCAATTCATCCACCAGCTTTTTGAAGTTGGGTGAATATTGTGTGAGGGCCAGTCTCAGGGAATCCTGGAGATGTTCATCTGTCATGTTGGAACGCTATGTACTCTTTGTCATTTTCAGATGGGAAAATGCAGATTCACACAAATAAGTTGAACCGAAACAGGAGTGTACAGCTTCACTGCATCTTCTCAAGTTGGGGAATTTGTCTCTAGGCACTAGCTTCCAAAATGATTCTTGCTCAGCATGGGAAAAATGTCATTTTTAAGGGTTACTATTTCATTTTCAAGAGATGCCTTGTCCACTGAGTAATTTTTACTGATAGCAGCTGCAGTTTCCTTAATGTCCATATCTGTTTTGAATGGATATGGCAAGTACTCCACAACTTTTTCAGTTCTCTGGAAGTCACAGAATCTTTTTTTTGAATTTCTGGATAACAGCAGATTTCTGTCACATACTTCTGAAAAACAAAATTTGGATATTGTCCCAGATGGTCCTGCGTATTACGAAAATGATCAAAAGTGTTGTTTGCAAGGTCAGTCAACATTAGCTCAAATTTGCTCGTGTAGGATGAAACTGTACTCATCATCATACCAGTGCATTTGTTTTTAATTGTAGTTCAAAGTTCACTTAGTTCGCCTGTAAAGTCAGCGAGAAATGCCAGATCACATAACCACTCCTCATCTTCCAACTCTGCTTTGTCATCTCCCCTCTCTTTCAAAAACCGTATTTCATTCAGCAAATCACGAAATCTTTGCAGAAATTTATGCCTACTTAGCCACCTTACATCTGTGTGCAAAATGATTTCCACTGCCCCTTCATCAAGAGTAAGATTGAAAAGCCATCTTTGAAGTGATCTTCCACGAACTGAATTTACAATTTTGAAAGTGATGTCCATGACAGTCTTTGTATTGAGTCTCTTGCTTGCCAAAACTTGCTGTTGAATGATGCAGTGGTAAGAAAAGAAATCTGGAAAGTCGTCATGCTGTCTACAGAGGCCTATGAAACCGTTAACCTCACCTGTCATTGCTCTTGCTCCATCAGTAGTGATGGAAACAAGTTTATGCAATGGAAGATTACGCTTTGTCACAAAAGAATGGAAAAAGCTGAATATTTCCTGACCGGTAGTTCTCCCTTTTAATTAAATCATTTCAAGTAGTTCTTTTTTGAAGACTTCAAAAACCATCTGGATAAAGACTAGTAACTGGGCTATGCCTCTTATGTCTGTAGACTCATCCAGTTGGAGTGAGAAAGCAACACAAACTGAAACATCCTCCAATAATTGTTCAGTTGTGTCTCCACACATCTTTTCTATTCACAACGCGACGGTGTTTCTTGACAATTGTACATCTTGAAAAGCAGCTATGAGCTCTTTCTTATTCTTAAATTCTTCAAAAAGATTGTCTGCTGCTTCAAGAAAACAATCTTTTACAAATTCTCCTTCATTGAAAGATTTGCATTTCTTTGTGATCAGGTTGCTGACCTTGAAGGATGCCATGGTTGCACTGACCGAATGTGACCTTGGCTTCACCATCAACTGTTGCTGTGCAGCCAATTTAGATTTAAGTTCTTTGAGCTTCATTTTACGAATTTAATTTTTGGGTGGAAAATCAGCATCAAACTTATTGCTATGCAGAGCCTTATAATGACGCTCCAGATTACCTTTTTGGGCAAGGATACAGCGGCATTACAAAGTAGACAACAACACTTGTCTTTAACCATGATGAAAAAGCAGTCCATTTCCCACTCATCATGAAAGTGGTAGGTTTTGCTCTTCTTTGGAACACTCATCTTCATAATACTGGGGTGCTAAGTTAGCACTGGCTGAATCTGGTCCAAAACTGTCACTGTCCCAAAGTATTAAGGATCAACAGGAACTGAAGACCTCTGGATGATGCCAAAACCACACATGCGGTTCTAAAAGTAAAAATAAGAATTCATCATACTGGCACCAATAATCAAATACCACCACACCAAACAATCATCAAAAAACCCCAAATACCTGTCCAGCAAACCACGAGACCAAGTGGGGCTGGTGATCTACCTCTGACCCCTCTGTGATCTACTGATAGATCGCGATCTACCTGTTGGACATACCTGATGTATACAATACCTGATGCTTGCACATTTAAAAACACCCCCCCCCCCAATTTGGGTGTATCAACGGCAAGAGAAAAAACTTTCAGTATGAATTCAGCCTTATGTAGCATATAGACAGATGCTAAACAGAAGTTCACAGAAAATTATTTGAACCCTGTTTTAAACATACTGTGGCATATATGAGAAAGTTCAGTGCTGGTGTCATATCTGCCAATTGCCATTGTTAATCAGGAACAGTCCCTGGTTTGTCCTGTTTTTAGTCTTGGGAGGAGGGGGGATGCCCTTTAGCATGAGTTGCTGATGTTGTCATTCTTTAGGACTGAATCCCCTCTGAGCCTTGAGAAGTTAAATCTCTGCTTGGGGCAGCAAATGCCTCTTTTCTCCTCTAACATCTATGAGAATGGCCAAAATTAAGCAGAGAAAGCTTTTCCTGACATGAAGTAGGGAGATTTGGGGGAGGGGAGGAGCTTTGCCTACTATATTTATTATTTTATTTATTTAATTCCATTCAGTTCGTATCCCACCCTCCCTGCCGAGGCAGGCTCAGAGCGGCTCACATGGTCATGCATACGCATGAATACAAGCATACATTAAAACAGTAAAAACAATTTAAAACATAGAAATTGACATTTCATTTCAAGTACTATGATCTTAAGTGTGTTGTCTTGCTATTCCAGCTAGGTGTTCTCCGTAAAGCAGATCTTAATGGTCCAGATGTTCTATATGGAGCAGATTGCAAGAGGTGGTCCAGATAATTTTTAGAGACTGTAGTAGCCAATGATCTAACTTGCAAATGCCTGGTGGAAGAGTGTAGTCTTACAGGCCCTGCGGAACTGTACAAGCTCTCACAGGGCCCTGACCTCCTCTTGGAGCTCATTCATCCTGTGTACAGGGGTGTTAAAGGCACAGGTGCCCCACCAGGAACAAAGTTGTCAACCCTGGTTCAAATTAAACTCTGATGAACTGCCAGGCTGAGGTTGTTTGCCCATATCTTGGATCCTTTAATTGGATACGCCAGTGCGTACAATGGACCTTGGGACCTTCAGGATCCAAAGCATGTGCTGAACCACCAAACCAGGGCTCCTCAGTGACCTAAGGAATGCAGCTGAGTCTTAGGAATGGAGGGAAATGGTTTTGCCTATGAATAATCTGCTCTGCTCTGCTTTACTTCCTTTACTACACCCAGGGTGTCCAAATAATGCCCGAGATATTATCTTCTTAATTGATGGTTCATCCAGCATGCGATCCTCAGAATTCATGCATATGAAGGAGTTTGTTACACATACCATGAAAAGCTTTCCCAACAATACACAGGTAATACACAGTAGGGGGAGCTGTACTACAGGTAATGGGGATGGAACAGCCCCCTTGAATTACAGAGAAAGGTGTGGCAAGGAAGACGTCTAAGTGGCAATGAAGGCAAAAATTGACTTATGGGAACCTACCTTATAGCAAGTAGGAGCCTAGGTTGCCAACTCCCACTGGGAAATTCCTGGAAATTTGGGGGCAGTGAGTGGGAGGGGTGGTGCTTGGGGAGGGAGCTGAGCAGGGATGTTAGGCCCCATAGCTGACCTACTGAAGCTGCCACTTCCTCCAGGGGAAATGATCTCTGCAGTCCAGAGTCTACAAGTTGCATGACTTAAATGCAGGGGTACAAAATTCCAGGCACAAAAAATAAATTAATTTTTTAAAAATCTGTTGTGGTGGCTAATGGGAAGCTGTGGAATTCTGCAAGCAAAGTTTCAGTCAGAAGAGCTCTCTTCCTTCCCACTAATTTCTCCCCATCCCCTCTAGTTCTCTCTCCTGCAGTTCTCCAGTCGCTTTCAGGAGCACTTTGACTTCAAGCAGTTCCACAGAAATCCTGATCCAGATCAACTGCTCAACCAGGTTAAGCAATTGGGAGGCTCCACGCACACAGCCTCTGCCATCAGGAAAGCTGTGTGGGTATCTTTGGTCTGTTTCTTCCTGCTCTGTGGCCAGCATGCCACAGAAATGTTTTTACGACCATTTACTGTCTCTCCTTTGTATTTATAGCATTTTAGTATGCTTGTGAGGTGTGGTTCATAACTTCCTAAGTTCTCTTATATTCTTAAGTAACCTACCAAAAGTTCTGGAACCCTGTCCCCAAGCCTAAGTGCTGTATGAATTGTGAGCATCAGAAATATACATGTGAAATAAGTTATTTTTAAACTCTTAAGGGTTTACCTGCTTACAATGAACACTTTCCAAAAGTAAATTATACTTAAATATTCCCTCTTTGAAGAACAATCTTATGCTGTTAAGTTAATCGTAACTAAAGGAGGGTTTTTCTGGGGATCATTTATTCCTCATAAAAGTGATAGAAATCTTGAAAAATTCACCTTTAGCCAGGGAAATTTTTTGGTGGGCCAGATGGTTGGTATTTAGAGTACCAAATAGTTTGGAGCGACACCAATTTTTTTAAAAAATAGACATATCCTTAATTTAAAAAATAAATTCTTACCCCCCCCCCCCCCCCCCCCGGAAATCTGATTGAAATCTGATTGGAAATCTGAAAACAGCAGCTTTCCTGAAAAATATTTTAGGTGAGTGGTGCACATACCAGACTCATCCTAGCTATGGTTGGAAGGAACTCATTTGCATATTAAGCCACATCCCCTAATGCCAAGCCAGCCAGAACTGCATTCCTGGGCATTCCTGCTCAAAAAAAGCCCTGTCTATGGTCCTACAATGATTCTTAGTGGTACTGGCACAGGACAAGAAAAGAGAAAAAAATAATGTCAACTGACCAGGAGATAAATGTCCTGATACTTTAATGGAGGTTTAATGAATGATAGTGAACAGTTGAAATTTTTAATGTTATGGGGATAAATGACAACCCCTGGTATTTACTGCCAATCAAAAGGGCAGATAGAGGGACAAGTTTAATTTGGTATTGCTAATAGCTTTTGTATCTCCTCATTCTGCTCTCCTTTCTTCTCTCCAATGTTTAGAAGGGAGCTGTTTGTGCCACACAGAGGTGCCCGCAACACGGCCACCAAGATTCTCGTGGTGGTGACCGATGGGCTGAAAACTGGGGACCCCTTAGAATATCTAGAGGTTGTCGAAGAGGCAGAAAGAGCTGGAGTTGCGCGCTTTGCAGTTGGGGTGAGACCTAAGTATCTGTTCTTTCTTATCTGCTGCCTTTCTTTCTTTCAACATGAGGCAGAAAACTTGGAGTGCAGATTTTGTCTAGAATCCATTATCCTGACAGTGCTGGATTAAACCCTGTGGAGGCCCCTAGGCAGTCAAAACCTCAGGGGGCCTCTTGCAAATGATTGCAGAGTTGGAGCGCCCATCCTGCCACCTGTAGCCCTCACTGCAGCCTACAGGCACCTTCTCCAAAGCCCCTTTGACAAAGCTGTGGGGGAGAGGCAAACTTGGTGGCGATGCTAGCAGTGGCCTCCTCAGTCAAATTTGGCAAAGAGTGGCTCAGTTGCTGGCTGCATTGTGCAGGCTCTGAGAGTTGCAAGCAGGGAGAAAATCAGGGGGGGAAAGCTGGCCCGGGGCCCCTAAAGGCATGGGGGCTCATAGGCCAGTGCCCACTTGGCCTAATTGTTAATCTGGCCCTGTATCCTTAGGTCCTAACTTCATTTACAGCTTCTTGTGGGGCAAGAGATTCCAAGATGGTGCCAAATGCAGACAGAAGCATGCAGTTGTCCCAGAGCAGTGGTCTTCAATCCTTCCAGACCTGTTATGACTTGAATATGGGATCCACTAATCTGTGGTTTAGGGAGGGACTATAGAGTCCATCTTCCATGGCAGCCATTTTCTCTGGGGGAACTGATCTCTGCAACCTGGAGACTGGTTGTAAATTCCAGGAGATCTCCAACTACCACCTGGAGACTGGCAACCCTAGCTGCTCCAACTTGACTTCCAGCCAGTCTGTTTCCTGTGCTTTGCTTGTGACCCATAAAACGCACCAATTACATGAGCCCTGTGTGTTGACACACTTGGGATGGGACTCTGTGCAGCCCACCTTGAATTGTGCCTTCAGAGAGATGCCTAAGCAACTCTGAACTTTTGTATTGCTTCTTCCAAGTCTACCTCTACCCTTGTAGCTTTTGAAGGCAGTTTGGTGGTGCTTATTAAATGTCTTTTCTCTTGGGAAGGTTGGTTTGGGCTTCATCAGTGCAACTGCCCAACAGGAGCTCCATGCCATTGCTTCCAGTCCTGCCACACAGCACACGTTCCATGTGAGACACTTCACAGACCTGCGTGACACCCATCACCAACTGCAAGAGAAGATTTGTTCCAGACGTGGTACGGTGGCTTATGGGGGAGGAGATTGGGAAGAGGGAGATTGTGGGAGATTCTCTGTCATGGATGTCAGAAATGGCCAGCTTTTTAATGCCTTTATACTTATCCCCCCTCCCCCCCCTGCAAAAAAAAAAAGTTTACAGCAGCATTAATAGCCAGCAGAGTATTGTGATCTATGCCTGCCTGGTGAAACAACAGAAGTCCTGGGGTGGCAGAGTGAACAGGATTTCCTGTAATTAAGAGGCGGGTTTCTTGTACCCTTTTTGGAGATCTCTGTAGCATTCATCACTCTAGTGGCAGTGAATCATATATATTAATTGTACTTGTGTACTTCCTTTTGAGAGACAGCTAGTGTGAATGATGCTAGGATTTTGGAGACCCAGTTTTGAATCCCCACTCTGCCGTGGAAGCACAGAGGGTGATCTTGGGTCAGTCATAGACTCTCAGCCTAACCTACCTCACAGGTTGTTGTGAGAATAAATTGAAGAAGGGGAAAATAACATTGTAAACTGCTTTTTTTTTTCAGTCAAAAATTTCTGTTTTCCAACATACATATTACAGAACAAAGCAACACATACTCTATTGCACTAACTGAAACACACAAACAATAAACTAAATAAACAAATAAACAATAAACTGGAGAATAAGGGTTAAAGTCATTTACAATATATCGCATCACTTCTATTCCCATCTATTACTTTCTCTTGACCTATTCATTTATTTCTGGTTTCTACAACATTCTTACCTACTACATTTCAATTTATTTTTTTTTAAAACCAATCATATAGGGGTTGCCAGGTTTCTTTACACTCTCATATATTTCCTTCCTTCAGCTTCACTGAAAGATAGTCCATTTCTGCTGTTTCAAATAAGTGCTTTGGGACCCATCTGGAGAGAAAAGTGGTGTATAAATATATAACAACAATTCCTTTTTGTCTCTCCTGAATCTACTGCCAGTCATTTTAGTTTAGTGACTCTGTGTTCAGATTATGGGAAAGGGAGAAAAGGTTCTCTCTGTCCAGTCCACCATGTCTGCTTTTCCCCACTGCAGCTACCTTTTTAAAGCCAGATTTGAGTCCAGTAGCACAAGATTTTTTGGAGCATATGCTTTTTAGTCAAATGCCCTTTGTTAGAATCTGATAAAGGAAACTTTGATTCTTGAAGGCGAAGAACACAAAAATCTTGGTTTCTAGGGTTCTCCTGGACTCACATCGAGCTACCTCCTGCAGACCACCATGGCTACCTTCGGAAACTCTTTTTTTGTGAACATGTCATGTACCCAGTCCCCCTTAGTTAAGAGCAAAGCTCCAAACGCTTCAGCTTTTCCTCAAAAGAAAGGCAGTTCTTTAACACATTTGACATATTTATTGTTTCACTGTTTTCCCCCTTAATTAAATCCACAGAACTATTGACCCTTTACACTTGTTAATCCTGTTTGTCTCTGCATATCTTAAGATATCTTCACCATGCTATATGCTAATTTGCTGTTCAGCCTCTGTCTATGTTTGAACGGTTTTCTTCCATTTCATTTTATTTGAAGAAGTGTGTGCGCACCCGAAAGCTCATACCTTGAATAAAACTTTGTTGGCCATAACGGTGCCACTGGACTCTAATTTTGTAGGAGAATCTGTGGTCATCCAATGGAAGCAGTTCCGTGCTGGTTCTTCTGATTTTGCTCATTGCACTCCAGGAGGTTTTAGCAGTGGTTGTGTTCAGGACTGGCCCTGTCGCTAGGCAAACTAGACAACTGCCTTGGACGTTGGTCTTCTGGGGGCACCAAACTGGGCACTCCTGTGTCTCAGTGACATTATCAGTGCGGAGAGGGCACCAGAAGTTAGCCTTGCCTAGGGTGCCAGTCTAGGGCTGGACCTGGTTGCGCTGAAGTTTTTGCTCTGTGCCTTTTCTAGGCCCTGCTGTGCCACAGCCCCCTGTTCCGCCGCAGTTGCCTGACACTTGTGCTTCACACTCTGATCCGCGAGTGCTGCAGAAACTGGAGCAAGTGTTGAGCAGCCTGGATGCGATGACTGCCAAGCTGGACTTGCTGGCCATCAGGCAGGATAAATGTGGGCGCAGTTCCTATTCTTTGTCCTGAGCCAGGCAATATGATCTGCCCCAGGAAATGATTCGTAAGAAGGAAAGCTTCAAGTCGGTCTGGATGGAAGGAGACACATGGAAGTCCTCCCATGTTGTCTTTGATCTAGTTTTTGACTGAATGCTGATGTAGCCGTGATGCCAATAAATTCACCTGCTCACAATCTTTGTGTGTTCTTTTGTTGACAGCAGTAGTAAATCACAGACTTTGTCAGTGCAGCAGTGGGCTACAAAGGGCCTTGTGTGTATATTGTTAACTAATCCCAGTGCTTTTTTGGTAGAAAAAGCCCAGCCAGAACTCATTTGCATATTAGGCTACACCCCCTGACACCAAGCCAGCTGGAACTGCATTCCTGTGCGTTCCTGCTCAAAAAAAAAAAAGCCGTGACTAATCCCAAAAGCTAAGCATAATAAAAACAGCAGAGCCAAACTGAGGAAAATGCCACCACTCACAAATTCTTGTGGAACGACACCAGCCATTCAAAAAGTGGTTTGGGCTGAACTTAGAAAATCCCACATTACCTAACTGGGGGCGAAGTTGGTTTTCAGTTCCTTGTCTAGAGTTTAGTTCCTGTTTGAATCATGCTACAAATGTAGTCAGAATTGGGATTTGAACACTGGGGCACCCATAAAGAAACTTTGGTATGGCTGGCTGAAGCCATTTAACCACCCCAAGCATATGTATGTACATAGCTGCTTTGTACTGAATCAGACCATTGGTCCATCAAGGTCAAACAGGCAGCAGTGACTACTTGATCTTTTTAACTAGTGATGCCATGGCTTGAACCCAGGACCTTCTGCAGGCCAAGCTGATGCTCTGTCACTGAACCACGGCCCCCACCCCCTGTGCCACTGTGACTGAAGATTTTTTTGGCTTCCCCTATTTAATCTATCATGATCCCTTATTCTTGGCTTCTGAAGAAGTTAAAACCATTCTGTTCCAATAAATTGAAGTCTTGGGAAGATTCTTCTTCTGATGCTGGTCTTTTATTGGCTCTTTGCTAATGCTGCATGGCTACTTTATTACTATAGTACGAGTGACTGATATTTCATTTTATTTGTCTGGGGCTCATGCATTCATGTCTATATGCCTAATAGTATTTTAAAACTGTAAGCCATATTGAACGCTACTTTAGAAGAGATCAGACTGAGGGGGGAGCAAACACTCACCATAATGTGTGTGCAGATTTAACTGACCCTAAAGGAACTAGTTTGCTGGTAAGAGGTTATACGGAAGAGACCTCAATTTGTTCAGTATGTATATCAGAGTTGGTTAAGTATTCTCATCCAGCATTTCAAAAACAATTCAAAACACGCCGCTGCAGCTAATGTAACAGAATATTTTAATGATTTTATTAGTCTTCTCAGCATTTTTTCCTTAGAAAAAGCCCAGCAGGAACTCATTTGCATACCAGGCCACACCCCCTGACACAAAGCCAGCTGGAACAGCATTCCTATGTGTTCCTGCTTTTAAAAAGCCCTGAGTCTTGTAACAGCCAGAAAAACTTGACAGCATATTAAAAATATTTTTAAAACCTACATCATTAATATCTTTCCTAATGCTCTGACTTCCCTTACCTCTTTTCCTGTTTTTGTTATCAGACACTCCCTTCCTAATGCTCTAAAGCAAAGTGCTAAATGACAGCCAGGACAATCTTAAACAGAGTTACACCCTTCTAAAGCCATGGACTTTCAGTTTAAGCCAGTGCTGAAAAGGGGGTGAAAGTGCTTTCTAAATTATGAGATAACTTGAAGAGCAGACTTGTGCAGTGCTACCATGGGACTGGGTCCAACCTGCTTTTTCCACCCAATTTCCCTCCTTATTACAGTCCTCATGCCCCGTGTATCACCAGCAAAGCCTTTTTTGGGTGATCCTCCCCCTCCCCCCTTTTCTCTAGCTGGTGTTAGAGTTTGGATCTAGTGTTTGGCTCACCGAAAGCCATGTGGATTAGCTCTGTAGAATTTGGCACTGTGGGCCAACTAGTATGGAAAAGAGGGCATCTGACAAGCTTTACAGGACAGAGGTGGTCCTTCTGTATAAGACACCTTGCAGGGACCTGAAGGCCGCCTGCATCTGGTAAAAAAACCCCAATTTGTACTTACTCAGTGTTATTCAACCACTATCTTTCAAAACAGGTTCACAAGTGACATGAAGCTTGCTTTACTGCAAACCAGTGGATACGAAAGCTTACATTCTGAATAAAACTTTGTTGGTCTTAAAGGTGTTACTAGACTCCTACTTTGCAAACCAGTGCTTCCAGTTCTGATCATAAGCATTCCCTTTTAAAAACCAAAGCTTTATTTTCAGCCCCGAAACTTGATTTTCAATATCAGCTCAAGCCTCATCATCACTTTGTTTAATTTATACCCCGCCCTATCCCATGAGTGGGCTCAGGGCGGCTTACAAACATTAATTAAAAACACTATGTGGCCTCTAAGCATGGGCAGAGTGTGTATCTCAAGCGCTCAGGAACCACCCCTCCTTTTTCCCCGTCCGGCCATCGACCAGAGACTCACTTCCAGCTCAAAGGTTCGGAGCGGGGGGCGGGGGATGAGCCCCGGTACATTCTACTCCACCCAGCCGCTGCCTAAAAACAAACAAACGCCCCCCGCCCCCCCCCCCCCACGTCCGGCTTCAGCTCGGCTCCTTTCGGAAACATTCGGAGGGTTCCGAGACGTCCGGCAGCCTTCTTAGAAAAGAGCGAACTGGCGGGAAGGCACTGCCCCTTCAGCGGCACTCGGACATTTCCGTCCATACGCGACACTGCGGGCTTTTTTTTTTTGGTCGATTGTTCTCGTCTCTACTCGGCTATTTCCGGTTCCGCTCGGGCGACTCCGAATCCACTCGGCCTCCGGATCAGCAACAGCAGCAGAAGCCTCCGCGAGATGGAAGGTACTCTCGAGCCCCCCCTCCCCGCTCGTCATAGACAGGAAGAGGGGGCGGGACGACGGGAAGCCACGCCCTTTGAGCCCCCCCTTACAGCAGAGTTGTGGTTGACGTCACAGTTAGTGGGGGAGGTCAGAGGTCACGGATAGGGTGTTTGTCCCAGTTCAAGCTGTTGGATTACTTTGGGGTTAAAGGTCAAAAGGGGGGGGAGGAGGAAACTCAGAGGTCCTGGATTCAGATTCAGTCCCGGTTATAATTTCCCCAATTTCTCCCCCCCACTGCAAGAACCTCAGCAAGTGCAGGAGGTGGGTGCTTCCCCTGGTCCAGACCTCCCCAGAGAACCTAACCCCAATCAGACGATCCAAAACCTGCGGGTCCAGTTGGCAGCTGCACTAGCTGAGGTAGAAACTGTCCGGGCTGTGGCTGCTGTGAGTGAAAACACCAAGCATGAGGCCGTGGAGGCTGTCCGACGCCAATGCCAAGAAGAGGTGGCCTCTCTGCAAACTATTCTAAAAGGTGAGAGACCCAGGTGTCAGGCCAGAGGAGGAAGGAATGGGCTGGGCATACTGGTACAGAAGTGAAGAACCCTGCTGGAGCTGACCAAAAATGCATCTAGTCCAACTTCCTGGCTGACTGGAAGATGCTTAAGCAGGGTTGTGCTGGCCAAAGCCTCCCTCTAATGCAGCTTAACACCCCCCCCCCCACACGTACTATTTAGAAAGACACTGATTTTGAAAACGCAGGTTCCATTCAGGCTTTCCAATGTTACCTCTGAGAATTGGTGTGGGAGGGAGGAGCAGGACCCCAGAGTTGAGCTGGCTTTCCGTGCACGTCAACAACATGAGAGTTCTTTTCCTACAGACACCATCTCTAGTTATGAGGCGCGTCTTTCGGCTCTAGAGCGCGACAGTCGGGAGAATGTGTGGAGCCGCCTCCTGCCAAGGAGCAGCCCCTTGGACTCCTTGGAGAAACAGATGGAAAAGGTGACTGAGGACTTCCTTCCGATCCATCGGGGAGGCAGAGAGCCTCTAGGTGGGCCTCTGACGAGTGTGTTTCCTCTCTCCCTGCAGGCACAGGAAGACTCCGAGCGGCTCCGGGCCATTGTGCTGCCGATGGAGCAGGAAATCGAGGAACTGAAGGGGAAGCTGGCCAGGGCGGAGGGGCTGGTTCAGGAGCTTCAGAGTGAGCAGGTGAGCTGGGGAGGAAATGGAAAGAGAATCTCAAATGCCAAAGCTGCTTGGGTGGGCGAGACTGCGATGGGGAAAGGAAGGGGAATCTCTGCCAAAAGCACTCATGGGAACTGGGTATTCACAAATAAATTGGCATTTCAGTAAGTGTCTTTGAAAATCTAGGACAGGGGTGGCCAAACTGTGGCTTGGGAGCCACATGTGACTTTTTCACACATATTGTGTGGCTCTCAAAGCCCCCACTGCCCTGTCAGCTGGCTTGGAGAAGGCATTTATCTCTTTAAATCATGTCTCCAAGCCAGTCAGTCACTTAGAAAAGGCATTTAAAGTTAAAGTAGCTTTCTTTCCACCTCTCCCTCCCCATCTTCCTTCTTGCCTGCTTGCCTGTCTTCTGGCTCTCAAACATCTGACATTTATTCTATGTGGCTCTTATGTTCAGCCAGTTTGGCCACCCCTGCTCTAGGGCTACATATTTGCGCTGGGATGGTGTAGCTTCTTCTTTTTCTTTTTTTTAATCTCTAAATCAATAGAAGGTCAATATACAAATTAACAAATAACAGAAATTTGACTGATAGGTGCCAGAACAGTGGCAGGACAAATTGAAGTTTTAAGCAATGGCTGCTGTTCTGGCAAAATCCTGCTGGATTAATTATCTGTGAAAATTTGTGTTGCCAATTAGAACTTCTCCAGCTCATGTAATTTTGGAGATTCCCTTTGGCCCCTGAAATTATAGGGCTGGGGCAACAGGTTTTCCTGCTGGCAGCACACAAATGAATGCTCATCCCATCCAGGCTGCTTTGGCATTTTTAGAATTTCTGTGAAGGCCTCTTATTAATTTGTAGTTTGTTTGCTATCAGGGCGGCCTCTTTAGCTCCTCTGAATCCCTCCTCACTGAGCCAGTACTCCCTGACGGACCAAGGAATGACCGTGGCACTTCAGAGGAAGGAGGGGTGGCTGAGAAATTTGCCTCTGGCCTTGACAGTGTCTCCATCGCCTCATCGTCCTTGCTGGTACCAAGCCCTGGGCCTCCAATCCGGCGCAGACGCTCCCCCAGCCCTGAGACCATATCAATTGCCTCCTCCAGTGGGACCCTGGTGCCAGAGACCATCTACCTATCACCTGCTGGGTTTCAGCTGGTGCCTGACTCAGAATGGACGCAACTTCACAACAAGGTGTGTGTACGCGTTAAGAACAAGAGTGGAACCTGCAAGAGACAAGAAAGCTGTATAGGCTTTGGGGTGAAAACAAGTGTCCTCCCACCCTCTTTGTGGCCTTTCAATTGTAGCACACCTCTGAAGATCAGAGGAATGGTTTTGCTCTTGGCTGAACCTGGAGATGGAACTGAATGCTGGATTGGCTCTGGCTTGACCGTGACTTTTGGCTTCCTTCTAAATGGAAAAGCCCCTGTGAGAGAATTCACAAGCCTGTCTCCTGTAGTGAGGAGGGGGACGGAGAGGAGGGGAAGTGAGGCCTGTCCCAGGAGATGGACTGGATGATGTGGGACTAGTGAGAGAAGGAAAGGTGGGCAGAGAGCCCTGGGAGGGACCTGTTTTGCTGGGCATGTGCAGGACAGAACCAAATATTCTGGGCACTGCAGTTACACTTGGAGGCCACTAATATCATACTGATTCTTGGTGGACTTCCCCATCAGCCAGGTTTCAAAGGCAGCAACATCACCAGCAATTATGTATGTCATATCCAGTGTTCTCTCTAAACTGAGTTAGTGTGAGCTAGCTCACAGTTTTTTAGCCTCCGGCTCATACATTTTTGTCTTAGCTCAGGAAAAATGACCCCAGAGCAAACTGATTTATGCAGTAGCTCACAACTTTAATGCCAGTAGCTCACAAAGCAGAGGTTTTGCTCACAAGATCCATAGCTTAGAGGGAGCATTGGTCATACCAGGGGGAAGATGCAGAGTTAAAATTACAGTATGAAGGAAACTTGTTCCAGAGATCTGTTGCCAGGGAGCAGGACAGGAGAGGAAACGTGTTGCTTTTCTGACCTGCTTGCAGGCTCCCCCAAAGCATCTAGCTGGCTATTGGAGGAACAGGATACTGGGCCAAAAATTGCCATCCTAAGCATCTTCTAAGCCCATAGAGCTGAATGGATTTAGGAGGTTGTGAATGTGTTTAGGGCTGTAGTGTTACACTCCTACGTTTTTAGTGGGCAAGGACCACAAAGCACTCCTGTTGCTCTCCAAGAATATACACCTGGCCTGACCCAGCTAACAGCTTCTCTTTTCTCCTGTTCCATTCTCCCATGCAAAAACAGCACCTTTATTTCAGTTGGGCAATGAGCTGTGATAAACTGCAGTCCCTGGGCCATCTGACTTTTGCAATTGTTCCCATGAGCGCCAGGGGAATCCTGTTACATTCTTAATGGGAGAGGGGTTCAAAGAAGAACACTTCAAGCATACTGAATCAGGTCATTGGTTCATTGAGGTCCCTGATCTCTCATCTTGCACCATGGAGGCTGGACATGCGCCCAGCATCCAGCACCATCTAGTTAGCCTGAATAGGTAACCTATCTCTATCTCATAGCTGTGCTCTCCAGAATGCATTTCCTTTAATAAACGTTACTTATTAGTTTTAGATCAGGTTACTGACTCTGTGTAACCTTGTAAGTCTGCTACCACACCTAGTTCTGGCTTTGCTGCATTGAAGCCTTGAGCTCTCTGCTTCATTTCTTGTGGTTCCCTGGCAGTACCAGAGAATCCAATAGCCACAGTGGTTTACTCAGAATGGTAGCAGTCCTCTAAGGTCTCAGGTGCAGATCTTTCATGTCACATAACTACTTGATCCTTTTTTAAACCAGAGATGCTGGGGACTGAACCGGGAACCTTCTGCATGCAAAGCAGAGGGGTCTTCCCCTGAGCCACAGCCCCTCGCCAAGAAGCTGTGGAATAGTCAGAGTGGGACCCCAGCTTCCTTCTCTTACTCTTGATGTGGCCCTGATCCTTTCCCCCAGGTGCGGCAGCAACGGGAAGCTGTAGAAAAAGCATCTCGGGAAAAGGCCAACTTGGAGGAGATTCTGCAGCGCAGCAGTGAAGATTGCAGCAAGCAGGTACGTGTCGGCGGCATGCTGCTGAAACCCACCCGGGACCTGTATCCTGACCACCTCTCCACACTCCATGACCTCTTGGTTCTTTCTTGGGGCAGGTCCAGGTTCTTTTTGCTCAGATCCAAAACTCAGAGGAGCTTCTCCGGGACCTCCAAAACTCGGTGAGCAAGAGCCAGCGGTTGACTCAGGAGCAGCTGGTGAGTGTGATTTGTGTGCATTGACCGTGAGCAAGGGTAGGGAGGCCCGGGAAAGGCTGGGCAGCAAATGTTGGGGTTTGCAGAACTGTGGCTTTGAAGGGAGAAGGCTGGGAGTGAGTGTTGACTGGGAACTGGTTTGTGTTAAAGCTCCCCCCCACCCCACCTGTGGAAGTTCCTGGAAAAAATCCTGTGCTGGCCTGGGGATATGAAGCCTCTTCCCAAAGGCATTCCGCTCCTCCATCCCACTGCAGCATATGAAACGCATGAAACTGCCTTTTATTGCCTGCTCAGGCTGGCAGTGGCTTTCTGCTGTCTTCCATGTCATTTACTATCTGATCCTTTTAACTGGAGATATTAGGGATTGAAGTAGGGACCTTCTGCGTGTGAAGCAGGGGCTGTGTTACTGAGCCACAGCCCCTCCCTTCTCTTCCCATCACTGGCAATGGCTGTCTGTATGGGGGAGGGGGCTGTGCTGCTGCACTGACAGCAAGGCTTTTTTTGAGCAGGAACGAAGTTCTGGCTGGCTTGGTGCCAGGGGGTGTGGTCTAATATGCAAATGAGATCCTGCTGGGCTTTTTCCACAAAAAAAGCCTTGTGTGAAACAATGGTGATGTCAGGGTGTGTGGCCTAATATGCAGATTAGTTCCTGCTGGGCTTTTTGTACAAAGAAAGCCCTGACTGATAAATTCGGCTGGCACACTTATATGTACTATGGAAAGAAAAAGTCGGATGGTTTTTTCCCTCACCATTATATAAGAAATAATCTACTAAATATTTGGATGAAGTACAAGAAATATGGCGATGAGAGAAAACCACTATGGATAGTGCCAGCAGAAGTAATAAGAATAAAAGCTGAGACAGGAGAGGAAAAAGGGATGTCATATAATCAACTACTAAAAATACAAAGTGGTAAAATAGAATTGAAAACTGCTGAAGAGTTGAATAATAAATATGATTGGTTTCAAATGCAACAAATAAAAAGTTTGGCGGAAAGCGATGTTAAAACTGAAGGAATAAGACGAGAACAAACAAATGGAAGAAGTTCTGCTTGGAGATAATGAAAAATTAATTTCGAAAATCTATAAGTTACTTTTAAAATGGTCTACAGAAGATGAAGTAGTGAAATCTCAAATGATTAAGTGGGCAATTAATGTAAATAAAGAGATACAGATGGACACATGGGAATATCTGTGGAAGAACTCTATGAAACTCTCAGCATGTTAGAGTATTAAAGAAAACTGTTTTAAGATGATGTACAGATGGTATATGACTCCTAAAAAGTTGGCAAAGATGAACAATAAGATGCCAGATAGATGTTGGAAATGTAAAAAACATGAAGGTTCTTTCTACCATATGTGGTGGACTTCTGAAAGAGTGAAAAAGTACTGGCAGATGATTCAACAAGAGATTTCTAAGATCTTGGGATACGAATTTAACAAAGTTGCA
Organism: Heteronotia binoei; assembly: GCF_032191835.1. Taxonomy (NCBI): domain Eukaryota; kingdom Metazoa; phylum Chordata; class Lepidosauria; order Squamata; family Gekkonidae; genus Heteronotia; species Heteronotia binoei. The sequence goes on from NC_083237.1 coordinate 29,761,111, forward strand.
GAGACTTTTCTGTTGGGATTACAAATGGAAAAATTTCCAAAAGAAGATAGAACTTTAATTTGGTACTTGCTCTCAGCTGCTAGGACATCGTATGCGCAGCTGTGGAAGCAAGAGAAAATACCAGAGAAATGGGATTGGATTGTAAAAGTTATGACATGGAGTGAAATGGACAAGTTGACAAGAACCTTAAGAGACTATGATTTAGAAGTATTTAAGATGGAGTGGAAAAAGTTCAGAAGATACGTAGAAAAAGAGTGGAAAATAAAAGGACACTGGACAATTTTTGATAATGACTTAAGTACAAGAGGGAGGAGGATATTAATTTTGCTTCTTATTAATTAAGTGTACCTTTAATATTAAGATTTTAAGTATATAACACCGGCAGGGGTCAAGTAACGGGGGGGGAGGGGGGGGTAGAAAGTAATATATGGGATAAATTTTTTTAAAAGTAATTATTAATGAAGTAAGAAATTGAAATTTATTACCATATGTTACTAATAAAATTGTTTGTACCACAAAAGAAAGCCCTGACTGACAGTAAATCCAGCTCTTGTGCATTGTTGGCTGGGCACGTAGCATCTCTCCTGCCAGCTGTGAGGAAAGCTGTCATGGAGCTCTTCCATGCATTTCAGCAAATGCACAGAACAAGAGGCTTTAAAATGTAATATCCACTGCCAAGGGGAAACACTTTCCAAAGCTTTCCATGTGGGCCTTGGAACATTTAAGCTGGCCCTTGAGAATCCCAGGACAGGGGTACAGGCTGAAGTATTCAGCTTCTCACTGTAGAAGCAGAAGAAGGCCAGCAAAATGAACTTCCTGGCGCAACTGAGAGAAGCCACTGCCTGTGGGCCATAGAGTGACATCGCTATGGTGAGAAGTCTCTATGCCTCGGAAGTTAGAGTGCCAGCCTAGTTTAGGGGCTTTAATCCTATTTGCTCCCTTCTCCTCTTACCTCCTAGGCTGACCTGGCTGCATCTCACAAGCGCCTGGGCTATGAAGTGCAACGCCTCCACTCTGAAAACGATGGGTTGCGCCAAGCCTCTTCCCAACTTTTGGACGACAAGATCCAGGGCCCGCCCAGCTCCATCCGGGTAATGGTGACCAGTTTCTTCTTTGCATTGTGGTGAAGTTGTGGGATATCCGTGCGGGAGGGGTGAGACTCCTCAAGTCACAGAGAGGGCTGTTTTGCTCGCTCTGCCAGGACCTGCAGAGCATGGTGAGCCAGCAAAGACTGGAGGCCGAATCGCAGCTCCGGAGCGCCGAGCACCAGGCCGAACGTCTGCGGATAGAGATTGTGTCCCTGCGGGAGAAGCTGGAGCAGGAGAGAGCAGCCCGGTCGGGGCTGCAGGGGGAGCTGCAGAGAGAGCTAGAGGAAAAAGGTAGGTGGGAGAGAGGCCCAGAGATGGCAATGGTTGCAGAGGTTGGGGGTCCAGCATGAGCAGTGGGCCCCCAAGGTGGTGTTCATGGGCACCGTGGTGCCCTCCAACGCCTTTCATGGCACCCGCCATGTGTTTTTTAAAAGTAGGTGGGGCAGAAGGGCTTTTTGCTCAGCAGGACTTCTGATTGGCCGCAGGAGATCTGATTGGCTAGGCAGATTTTAATTTTTTTTTAAATTAAAAATTGTATTTATATGTGCACGTGTGAGTGTGTGCGCACCTGGAAGTCATGGCGACGTCTGGTGACTGACCCCTACTGGGGCCTGGAGGATATTCAGGAAGGGGGCTGAATAAATCCTGCCTCCAGGCGCTGGTATTCCAAGGAGGTCTCCCATCCAAGTACTTGCCAGAGTTGACTCTTGCTTAGCTTCCGAGATTTGACAAGATCAGCCTTGCCTGGGCCATCCAGGTCAGAGTTGCAGATTTTTTAAAAAATGTAGTTTGGGCAGCAGTTGCCATCACAGCACAAGGATCTTCATTGTGAGCCTGAAGAGAAGTTGTGTGTGTGCAAAGAAAATATTTTAAGTGATTATGTTCATTTTTAACAAGCATCATCTTAAGCTGAGCTTCTGTCTGAAATGTTAAAGGGTTATTATATAGTGATGCATAGACTCACTCCTGGGAATGTTGTGACTGGCTTTCTTCCTGTGGCAGCCATTTTTTTTTAGTTGAGCCCACCAACCAGAGGGTGCCTGAAAGCTCAGTAAGGTTGGGGACCCCTGAACTAAAGGGATGGAATGGATTCCTGGAATCCGGAAATGCTGCACCTCAAAACTCCAGTAATTTGATGCTGCAGTGGAATCCAGCAATGTCAAATATCTTTCCACTTCTAAACATGTGACTTTTTCTCCTTCCCCCCCCCCTTCTCTTTTTTCCTTCCTGCCCTACTTCTGGCTGGAAGAACTCTTGCAAGGTAGGATATGGGTTTGTTTTTAAGATGGAGATGCCTGCATGCCTGTTAAGAGCTGGGTGTGCAGCGCTCCCCAAAGGGTTTTAACCTCCTCTTCTCCCTCCCAATCCCCAGCCTCTTTTAACAGCATCCAGAGTGAAATGGAAAGACTGCAAGGACAGGAAAAGGAGAATTGCAGCCAGAGCGAAATGGAAAGACTGCAGCAAGGACAGGAAGAGGGGAATGGAAGCCAGGTAAGGGGGTTGAAATCCCTGCTGTCAACAGAACAAGTCAGAAAAGGGATTTGTGCTCCCCCCCCTTTTTTCCCCCTGACCATTATAGTCAGTGTTCTTGCACAGATCATACACTTTCTTCTGTTTTGCTGCAAGATCTCTCTTTTCTGTTTTCAACTTTTGATTTTTCGTGCCTCCCAGAGGGCAAGACCCTACCATATTTAGCCAAAAAAAGAGAAAGAGACAACCTGAAACCCGGTGTGTATTGCTGAGAATGTTGAACTAGGAGCTGGGAGATTCAGATTCAAATCCTCACTCTGCCATTGAAGCCCATCAGTTGGCTTTGAGCCAGCTACTTTCTCTTAGCCTAATCTACCTGACAGGGTTGTTGTGAGGATAAAACAGAGGAGACCAGTGAGCTTCTTTGAGTCTTTATTGGGAGAACAGTGGGGTATAAATGAAGTATATAATTGATACATGTACCTGCAGAAATAGGTTATAAGCAATGGCAGATTTAAGATTACTCTTCTCTTTAAAAAAACCCAAACCTCCCAACAACATGAAATGCAGTGTAGATGGCAAAAGGATCCAAGCCAGGATTTTTTATACACATGCTAATAATCTGCCTTCCCTATTTTTAATGTAATGTCATTAAGCCTTTCTAAGGTAAGACAGATCATCAGATGACCTTGGAGAAGTGCAGCAGGTTTCCCTGGGGGGCTCAGTCAGCCTTCTAGTTTCCTGGTCTGCCTGGTCTGCCTGGGAGCCACCTAGTGGGAAGGGCGGGATATAAATCTTAGATAAATAAATAAATAATACAACTAAAAAACAAGACAAGCTGGCAAGGCTCAAGAAAGGGTTTTTGCTTGTTACGCAACAGTTTTGTAGACTTTGTTGGGATGCAGTCGTTTTAGCTGTTTTAGAGGCCGTGGAAGTTCAGTTTCTTCCTCATCCTTTTGTTCAAAGAACTGAAAGTCCCCAGTGAAAGGAGAGATGGGGGCCACATTGCTGCAGACTATGCTGCAAAGTCACTGAGGGAGGGATCTTGGGACAGCCATTAGTCTCTAAGGCCTTCCTTTCTGCCAGAGAGCCATCTTTCTTCTCCTAGCCACTGTGTCATCCTAGCTCCCTGGCCCATTGCTTGCATTGCTTGTTTGCACAGGGGGTGACACAATCTGCAGCATTCCTAGGGTGAGCAGGTGATATCCCAGGTGACTGGCTTCATCCCTCGCCTCCTTTGCTACTTCTTGGTTTGTTTGTTTTTTAAATAAGCAGAGACAATTCTTTATGGTCTTTTGCTTATCTTATCTGTTTTCTACATAAACAACTATTCTACGTTTTACAGTGGACAAATGTAAACTTTGTTACATAAGATATAGTTACACAGGTTCTAATGTTTCATTTTTGTGATCTCTATGATCCGTCTCTTCTTCATTACACCATATCTAGCATTGCATCAGAAGTATAAAACATGTATTCATGAATTCGAGGAATACAGCAAATGAGTGTAATGACCAGAACATATGAAAAACATTTAATACAACTAGGAAGGATGGGTGACAACAGGAGGATAGAGGGATGAAAGCGGACTTTTATAAATTAGGGAGAGGAATTCATCCGATCATGTTTCACTCCAAGATTCTATGCATGTCATAGCCATGTTTGTGATTGGGACCCTTCCGGTGGGATAAATTGTTGGTGAGACAAATAACCTAAGAGTGTGAAGACCCTCTTCTCCCCTCTTGCCGTTAGGCAGAAGGAGCATTGCAAAAGCCCTGTTGTTTTTGCAAGTGTGAGACTTCAGATCTATTGCCAGGTTTGTGCGTTTCCTCCAGTGGGCACAGAACATATGCAGATAAGCAGAATATATCCTCCCAATAATCTTTTTTTCCTTTGTAAAAACAGAAAGCCCTAAGAGCTGCTGGAGTCAGACTGAAAAGAGGTGGATCATTGTCTAGTAGGGACCAAAGACAGTAGCTCCCTGGCCTTTTTTGGGGGGGCAAGCTCAGGTTAAAGGATGAAGTTCCCTGTGCATCTCTGCATCTTAAGGCACACATCACATAATTCAAGTAGTAAAAATGAGAGGTCAAGCAATTAGATCTCAAAGAAATCAGTCCTTGATTTGAAACAAAGTATGTTTTATTGATAATCCAAGATGCTTCTGTTGAGCTAGGTATTGGAACTGATACATAGTAACAGTGGAGGACATACTTAAAGGTAGCACATCAAAGGTTTCCTAAACAAAGCTAAATTCTCTAAACAATGCTGTATTCACGTGTGAATCTTCACACGGCAACTTCTTATCTCCCCTGTGGTTTCTTTTCCTGGGACCAGGTTTGAGAACCTGTCCCTAGAGGCGCTTATCTTCAAAGTCTACATTCCTGCATTTGTTAGTGAAAGCAAGAGAAGCAAAAGAGGCGCGAACTACACTCTGGCTATTCCCTGCTTTGATGTGCCCAGCTTAGTTCATGGTTAGTAACATTCATGGAGCTTCACAGATACATTCAGTTAGCATCATACTATTATCATTATATTATTAAAAGAAAGATTCACATTGCTTGACAGAAACTACAGTGGGTTATGATTGGGATGAGCATGTGCTTATATCAGAGGGGACTGGTGTGGTACTGAGGTGCTGTGTTTGGTAATTCATTGTGGCAGCAGTTAGAAGGGGACTTCAAGGTGGCTGACACTGGCTGACCAAGGACAGCATTTCCTGCTCTTTCGAGATGAGTGCAAGATGCTGTTTTGTTAGAGTAATGCATTATGAGAGATGTTGGTAGGCTCATTTTTCCTTCTTTTCTTTATTTCACTACAGGTGCAGACAGATGCTGCTTCTGAGAAAGAAGCCAGTGGCACCCAAGATGGAAATAAGCCTTAGGGGGGGGGGCGGGGAACCTCAGGGAAATCAACTTCATGGGAACCTCAGGGAAATAAGGATTGTTGTACTCCAAAGGGGTCATCTCTGTCTTCCAGAGATTTTTCAGGACAGCATTAGGTAAGAGTAAGCTCTGGAAGAAGGTTGACTGGGGTATCTCTTGTCCCTTCCACCTATCGCTTACACACTGGAGTCTCCAGAACACAATAAAGGAGGTTTTTGTATTCACCCTGGTCTTTGTTTCATTTAAGAGAGGTCGCACTGTTTTCTTGAGAAAACCGTCTGGGTCTCCAGTACCCTTCAAGACTAACAAGGTTTAGTAATAATAAATATTTAACAATTAAACAAACAAAAAATTACGTAGTTCACAATTATCCACTCATCCAGCACCCTGTGACCCGTCACCCTTGTTGCCCATACTTATCTATCTCTGCCTATTGTATGCCTAATACTTGATATAGCTCTCTGGACCACCTTGGCCCCCACAGCCTAGAGGGAACTATGTTCAAATTCACATCCCGGACCCTGTAAATTATTGACAGCCGCCAAAAACGGTGCCCAAATGTCCTCGAATTGTTGTTGTTGCATCATTCGTCGGTAGACCAGCCTTTCATCCACCGCCAATCGCAGCATGTCCTCCAGCCATTGCGCTACGGTTCCTGAAAATTCCGTTCTCCACATCTGCATGATTATCCTCTTTGCCGTCATCAGTGCCCGAAATCCCCAATATCGCTGTGGACGAGACAACACCCATGCTGACGGGAAGTAGTTTAAAAGAACTTGCATGGCTGTGAATCTGTGCTGACCTCCCAATACGCGGTTTATCCACCTGAGTATATCGCCCCAGAAATCAAGCAGCACCGGGCATGACCAAATCATGTGGCTTAGCCCCGCTTCACCTCCCTGGCATCGCCAACATGCTGGTGAAGTCAAGAGGTTAAATTTGTGTAGTCGAACAGGTGTCCAGTAAATACGGAAATGAATTTTTTGCTGAATTAATATCAAGCGTTGATCTTTAGAAACTTTTCGGATCGCCCTGTTGATTGTGAACCATTGGAATGGTAGAATACTAAGGTTCAGTTCATCTGCCCATTTTACCCGTAATTCTTCAATTAACTGTTGTTGTTGCGTCCCATATCGAAAGTACGTGTACAGGGCTTGCACTGGATTATCTTGCTGCCATGTCCGCCTTAATACAGCTAAAAGGGATGGTGGATCAGGGGCAGCCAAGGCATCCGGACCCAGCAGCTGCGTCCGGATCTGTTACATATACTAATTTCAATAAATGATGAATATATAAGGAAAAAAAAAAAAAAAGACTAACAAGGTTTATATGGAACATCAGGTTTTGTGGATGAAGCCCACTTTGGCAGATACAAGATGTGTAACTGCCATTGTTGGAATCTATACACTGCAGAGGGAAAGGGGAAAAATTGTGATCGGTTTGTGAGGTCACCTAGAAACTTTTTGTTGCTGCTCTATTGGAGTGCTTAGAAACACCTGTGGCCAGGTAGGTGAAACATGACTTTATTTTATTAAAAAATCTTTTATCTTTTCTTCTACACTGGGGTTTCAAAGCATCTTAGAAAGGCACATACATTACATGCAAATTTCTCAGATGCTGCCTTGTTTTTATCAGGGTTAAGCATGTTCATTTCCTTATTAGTATTTTGATCCAGAGGAGATTGGGGACCCATGTGCCTACAGGGACTTATAGCAAGCCCATAAAATAGTTATTAGAAGAAAGACCTAAGGGAACCTGGGAGTCACTTTTAAAGTATTTACCTAGGTTTGTTGAAAAGCAGGCACACCACATCACAGCTTATTGTTGGAACTCTCTGTCTGGGGCAGTGATGGGGGGGGGGTGCACAATGGAAGGGCTTCTAGCCCCACTGGTGGATCTCTTGATGGCACTTGGTTTTTTTGGCCACTGTGTGACTCAGAGTGTTGGACTGGATGGGCAATTGGCCTGATCCAACATGACTTCTTTTATGTTCTTACAGTTATGAAATACACTCACTGAATCAAAACCTTCATCCTTAATTTTTATAGTTTAGCGTTCTGTTGTTTACCCTCCTCCAGGTTCTCTAGAATAAAACTGTCTTGTGTGCCTTTTCTTTCCCATACCTGCTCTGCTAGACCATTCCAACACAGAAAAGGCTTGGCTGTGATTGTAAAGGCACAAGGAGTAGCACCATCGGGAAGCCATTTGATGAATGCAGCTGGTGGATAGGATTAGACCTTTTGACATTCCTTTGCTGCAGAATGCTACTTTTCATGGCAACAACACAAGTTTCTACTGGAAGATTAAAAGGTCCTGCCACAGGTTTTTGAATGTTAGCCTTTTTTTTTTTAAATGTGAAATCCATGTCCATGGATTTTTCTGCAGAATGACTTGCATATTTATCCAACGGAAGGAGCAGAAGGATGTTGTTGATGGCTGATTGCCAGAGAGTGAGCAGGTGAATGAGTGGACGGGCTGGGCTGATAGTATTGGGTTCTGTGATGATTGTACCCAAGTGGAAGGATATGGGGCAAGGCTGGCATCTGGGCTTATTGCAGTTAATGACCTGAAAGTCATCATTCATTGGAAGAGCTTCAAGGAGAGATTCCAATGAGAAACTGCTGTATTAGAATTTGTCAGTGGGTTCAGGTGTATTCAGGCACACACAGTTGGCATGGTTTGTAGTCACTGCAGATGTTGAACTGCTTGACTTGAGTAGGTTAACATCAATTCTGCACATTACTTGGACAGCAAAGGTGACACACAAGCAAGCACTGGACTGTAAGAAACCAGATATGCATGGGAAGGAAAAATCACAAAACTACAACTTATTTTGGCCATGTCACTAGAAAAAGCAATTATGCAAGTTGACACCAGCCTGAACATAGAACAACTCAAAGAAACAGTACAAGATCAGAAAACATGGAGAGCACTGGTCAATGACTGCCCTTGCAAAGTATTGTGCTTTATTTTTATATACTATAGTTTTTTACATAGAAATGACATGCTGCATTTTTTGTGCATATACTCCATTTTGCAAAGATTTTAATTCATGTCTCATGCTCATTTAAAAAAAAGATGAAGTTTTTTTCGTCTTTTCTAGCACTAAGCTGTTGTCTTGGGAGTTAAGAATTGTAGTAAGCTAGGATGTAAATGCTTCAGATAGTTTGCAAGCTATGGCACATGTATTTATTGCGCTTCAATATACCTACTCCAATACTCCTTTTTTTATTTGGCTTGCCTCAGGGGAATTATTCCTTGGGAAGATAATGGAAACAGCCCTCACGATAAACAAGGTCTCCTTAGTTAGCACCATCAAGTTTGGTGGAGATCTTTATCTGGTGGTGGTGGGGGGGGGTGTTCCCAAATCTTAAAAACCCGCCATTGTTCATGATTCTCTATGGTCGCTGAATGGCTCAGCCCTAGCATCGCTATGGACGTCATCTGTAGTTCGAAACCGGAAGTTCCTATTCTTGGCTTGACTTCGCGAACTAAGATTTAAGAAAGGTGCAGTAGTCCACATCTGCTGCAGGCTAGCTAGTGGCTGACAAGACCAATGCGGGACAGGCAGGTCCGGCCACAGTGGCTGCAGGGAAAAGTCTGATTTGGGGTTAGTGCTGTAGCAGTGCGATTCTTCCTCAATCTCCTTTTGTCCTCAAGACCAGCTATGCGTGCGTTCTCAAAGGAAGAGACAGCCTGGTGGATGGTGTGCCTCCATGCTTTGCGATCTGAGGCTAGGTCAGACCACTGGTGATGGTTGATGCAACAGGTACCAAGGGATTTCTTCAAGGAGACCTTGTACCTCTTCTTTGGTGCCCCTCTATTTCGATGGCCGGTGGAAAGTTCGCCATACAGGGCAATCTTGGGAAGGCGGTGGTTTTCCATCCTGGAAATATGCCCTGCCCAGCGCAGCTGTGTCTTCAACAGCAGTGCCTCGATGCTTGTAACCTCCGCCCGCTTGAGGACTTCAGTGTTGGTCACAAAGTCACTCCAGTGGATGTTGAGGATGGTGCGAAGGCAGCGCTGATGAAAGCGCTCAAGGAGTCGCAGGTGATGACAGTATAAAACCCACGATTCGGAGCCATAGATGAGGGTTGTCATCACAACCGCTTTATAAACATTGATCTTTGTGCCTTTTTTCAGATGCTTATTGCTCCACACTCTTTTATGCAGTCGGCCAAATGCACGGTTTGCCTTTGCCAGTCTATTGTCAATCTCCTTGTCGATCTTGGCGTCTGAGATGATGCACCCCAGGTAGCTGAACTGCTGGACTGTCTTCAAAACTGATTCACCCACAGTGATGCAAGGAGGGTTATAATCTTCCTGGGGTGCAGGCTGGTGGAGAACTTCTGTCTTCTTCAGACTAACTTCTAGGCCGAATAGCTTGGCGGCCTCTGCAAAGCAGGACGTCATATGCTGCAGAGCTGATACCGAGTGGGAGACGAGTGCAGCATCATCAGCAAACAGTAGCTCTCGGATAAGTTTTTCCATTGTCTTCGAGTGGGCCTTTAGTCTCCTCAGGTTGAACAGGCTGCCATCGGTGCAATAGCAGATGTAGACACCATCGTCGTCATCTAAATCTACTGCGGCTCTTTGAAGCATCATGCTAAAGATCGTAAAAAGAGTTGGCGCGAGAACACAGCCTTGCTTTACACCTGTGCCTATTGGGAAGGGCTCCGAGAGATCGTTGCAGTGTCTGACTTGGCCTCGCTGGTCTTCATGTAGCTGGATGATCATGCTGAGGAACCTTGGGGGACATCCTAAAGGTTCCAAGATTTGCCACAGGCCTTTCCTGCTAACGGTATCAAAAGCTTTGGTAAGGTCGATAAAAGTCACATATAGACCCTTGTTCTGTTCCCTGCATTTCTCTTGGAGCTGCCTGAGAACAAATACCATGTCGGTGGTGCTCCTGTTAGCTCTGAAGCCACACTGGCTCTCTGGGAGGAGTTCTTCTGCAATGGTGGGCACCAGTCTGTTCAGGAGTATTCTAGCAAGGATTTTGCCTGTGATGGAGAGCAGGGTTATCCCCCGGTAGTTGGAGCAGTCTGACTTTTCCCCTTTGTTCTTGTGTAGAGTAATGATGATTGCATCGCGAAAGTCCTGTGGTAGTTTGCCTTGTTCCCAGCAGGTGAGAAGTACTTTGTGAAGTGTGCTATGTAGTACTATGCCCCCATGCTTCCAGATATCTGGTGGGATTCCATCAACTCCCGCTGCCTTGCCACTTTTCAGTTGCTTGATGGCTTTAACAGTCTCTTCTAGGGTGGGAATCTCATCCAACTCTGTTTTCACTGGTTGAAGTGGGGTGAGGTGGATTGCTGAATCTTGAACTACGCGATTGGCACTGAAGAGAACCTGAAAATACTCCGACCACCGGTTCAGTATGGATGCCTTGTCTTTGAGGAGCACTTGGCCATCTGCACTACCAAGGGACTCTGAGCCTGATATGATGGACCATATACTGCCTTCAGGGCTTTGTAGAACCCTCTTAAATCATCAGTGTCTGCACACAGCTGGGTTCTCGCTGCAAGCTTGGTCCACCACTCGTTCTGAATGTCTCGAAGCTTGCGCTGGAGGTTGCTACATACAGCGCGAAAGGTTGCTTTTTTCCCGGGACAGGAGGGCTGAGCAAGATGTGCTTGGTATGCAGATCTCTTTTTCGCCAATAATTCTTGGATCTCTTGATTGTTCTCGTCAAACCAGTCCTTGTTCTTCCTTATGGAGAACCCGAGGACTTCTTCAGAGGTCAACAGGATGGTAGTTTTTAGGTGTTCCCAGAGTGCTTCTGGAGAGGGATCTGTGAGGCAACTGGGGTCCTCAATTCTTGTCTGGAGTTTTGCCTGGAAGGCAGCTTTAACTTCGGCTGACTGAAGGCTGCCAACCTGAAACTTCCTCCAGGGGATACCGCCTCTCCTGGGTGTAGATTTAAAGTGAAGACGGAGATTACAGCGTACAAGACGATGATCCATATGACATTCTGCACTGGGCATTACTCGGGTGTGTAAGACATCTCGAAGGTCTATCTGGCGCACCAGAGTGTAGTCAATAAGGTGCCTATGCTTGGACCATGGGTGCATCCAGGTTGTCTTCAAACTGTTCTTCTGCTGGAAGATAGTGTTGGTAATGGTGAGCTGATGCTCCGTGCAGAATTCTAGGAGGAAGCGCCCGTTATCATTGCAGTTGCCAATGCCGTGTTTGCCAAGTACTCCTTTCCAGGCTTCCGAGTCTTTACCTACTCTGGCATTGAAGTCGCCAAGGATGATCACCTTGTCCTCTGTAGGGGTCTTCCGTACGAGGTTGCGTAGATCAGCATAGAACTTGTTCTTTTCTGCAGGATCTGCTTGAAGGGTTGGGGCATACACACTGAAGAGTGTTGCATGCTGCTTGTTTTGAAGTGGGAGGTGCATGGACATGATGCGATCTGAGTGACCTGTTGGCAGGTTTTCAAGTTTAGAGGCAATGGAGTTCCTGACCATGAAGCCGACGCCAGAAAGGCGGCTCTCAGCCTTTGACTTACCCGACCAGTAGGGGGTATAGCCAGCACCGTGTTCTCGAAGACTACCTTCCTCAGGGAAACGGACCTCACTGAGAGCTGCTATGTCGATATTCAACCTGAGAAGTTCGTGGGCAACTAGAGCAGAGCGTCGTTCAGGGCGACCACTATCTACTATGTCAAGCATGGTTCTGATGTTCCAACACGCAAGCTTTAGTCTTTGCACATTTTGTGAGGCAGGTGCATGCCTTTTCTTTGTTGTTATTTTTTGACCACAAGTAAGGATGCCCGTTGACCGCGGCTAGCCAACTGAAGGGGGAGGAGACAAGCTTTGTTTAGGCCACCTTTTCTAGGCCCCTCTCCATACGGAGCAAGCAGTGCTGTCCCTAAATAAGGCTGCTTGGTCGTTCAGGGTGCTGCTGAAAAATGCTCTCGTCTCCGGGTCAGCATCAGGCGACCAATACCCTGAACCGCCTACATGCAGGATCGGGACTGCGGCTTCCGGTGGCATCTTCCATCTGCTGTTTCGCCCCTTGCCCATCGCTGTAGGACTTGATATGTTGTGGGTTGTGGATGTGGATACCTTTCAGGCCTGCGCAGAGGAATTTTTAGGTGAAGCACAGTGTGCGCAGTACTGGCTCCACCCTTTCACCTTGGGGTCATCTGCCATGGCCCAGTAAGCCAGGACGCCAGCAGCGAGTCCTCCAGGTGGTAGATGTTACATTAACGAGCTCTGTCTGCCCGGGCTTGATGTTAGAGTTTTCCTTCTCTTGGCTGGCGAGGTTGGTGAGCCCAGCCTGCCCATCCGGTTATACCGCCAGACATTCGGTCACACCATGACGTGGCAAACTCTGTGAAAAACGGGGGGGACAAGCGAGAAGGTGTTGCCACGGATGCAGTAATGTAGGAGAGGCCATTGCAGTTACCATCTGCCAGGCGTAGCCAGACAGTGACCACGCAGCATTCACTACACCGGGAAAGGAGAGGCGATGTGTTGCGCATACACTTTCCCTGGGGGGGCAGGACACCCAGAGGGAGCCCACCCCCCCTACCAAAGCTGCAGTACTGCAGTCCTAAAGCTCTGCTCACGACCTGAGTTCAATCCCCGACGGAAGCTGGGTTTTCAGGTAGCCGGTTCGAGATTGACTCAACCTTTCATCTTTACGAGGTTGGTCAAAGGAGGACCCGGCTTGCTGGGGGGAAAGTGTAGATCACTGGGGAAGGCAATGGCAAACCACCCCGTAAAAAAGTCTGCTGGTCACCCCAGAGTCGGAAACGACTGGTGCTTGCACAGGGGACCTTTCCTTTCCTCCTTATCTGTGTTCTCCTCCTTTTGGTTTTCAGCATATACAGGGAGGCAGATCTTCAGACTTGTCTTCCTGCAGATGCATACCAAGAACACTTTCCCCAGTTTGAAAGTCCTGCAATCTCTTAAGAGAATGCTTTGCTGAATGCCCTCGTCCAAGTGGGTAAAGGGGAGGCTGGCGTTGCTCCTCTGAGCACGCCGGGGAAGGGAATTAGGCATTTGTCTGGGGTACCAAGAGGGAGCCCAATTCGGCGGCTCCCCACGTCCCGGCACCCGAGGTAAATGCCTAATTTGTGAGCCGGCCCTGGCAGCGGCTCTCCAGAATCTTTCCTATTAGGCCTTGGTTAAAAAGCAAAAAAGAGGGCGGGTCAAAGCGGAAGGTTCGGTGGACGACCTCGCTTAACGAAACGGGACCACCCACCCTGCGCCTCCTTCTGGAGAGAGGGAAAAAAGGGTCCCCGTGAACCATAAAGACGAAGACCTAGAACGCCGGAAGTGCTTTCTTATATGACAAAGGAAGACGGGTGTGCTCGAAAACCAACGGATATTATTATTCCTCCGCGAGCCGGGAGTAACGTGACTTCCGGGAGGAGCTAAGATGGCGAGCCGCGCGCTGCTGGTGGCGCGAGGAGGCGTTTTCGGCGTTGCAGGTGGGTAGAAACGGGGCTGGCCGGGGACTGGGGAAGGGAAGGTGGCCCCCCTCCCGTCCCCACAGCCCGCCCTTCCGTGGGCTCTCTGGGGGCAGGGCGCGTGACCTTCGCGCTCCCCTCGAGAGCAGCGGCCCCTGGCAGCGTGGCTGGCGGACACCTTTCCGTCTGTCCCGGGAGTGCCCCGCGGCGGTGCTGCAGCTTAGCGGGCGCGCTTCTCTCCCTATGTGGGGAGGAGGGGTGGCGGCCTTGCCTGCTGGGCACGCGCAGTTGCAGCGCTGAGGCGATTCTGTCTTGCGGCTGCTCTTCTTCCTTTTCCTGGCCGGTGAAAAGATGCCGTTTCTTCACGAGTCTCCTCTTTCTCACGCTCGCAAGGATAGCATGTCTTGCGGTGCTTATTATGTCTTGCGATTCTGTCTTGCGGTGGATGGATTCGGAGGGCGGAGCAAACGTGCGTGCCGTAGGTCATAGTGAAGTGGCACCTTTAAAACCAGGAAAGTTTTATTTCGAATGTAAGCTTTCGTGTGCTAGAAGCACACTTCATCAGACAATAGTATGGAATGGCAAGCAGTCCTAAATATAAAGTGGGCAATGAGTTAGTATGCAGAGTTATGGAAAATACTAACTCACTGCCCACTTTCTCTATATATAGGACTGCTTGCTATTCCATACTTTTGTCTGATGAAGTGCACTTCTAGCACTCGAAAGCTTACACTCTGAATAAACTTTGTTGGTCTTAAAAGTGCAACTTGACTCTTGCGTTGTTCTACTGCTTCAGACCAACAGAGCTGCCCATTTGGATCTGGCTTAGGTAATGTTAAAGGAGATGATTCCGTCTCCAGGTTTGAGGAGATTATGGGATGGAGAGGCAACAGGGACTTGTATAGTTCATTGAGGAGGAAAGGGTAGAGTAACTTGGCCCTTTGTTTAGTTTGAGTATTGTATTATTTCATTGTGCGTTGCCTCTGAGGCATGTAAATAAAATACCCAAGCATTCAAATCAGTCGGGGGGGGGGGGGGGCGGCAGTAGGGGCTTAGCAACCATGGCTATTTTCAGTGAAATTTCTGGAATTCCAACTGTTTATTTCAACATCTAATCCCGCTCCTGGTTTCCGTCTAATTTTATATATATATCCCACAAACTCTTAGCAATTGGATTTTCAAGGTGAATTCCAGACTCAGAAAAAAACTGCATCTTTATAAATGCACACACATGTACACAGAGGTCAGCAATAGAACTGAACAACATAAAAAGAGCCCTGCAAGATCTGGCCAGTGGCCTCTCAAGCTCAGCATACTGCTTCATGCAGCAGTGAACTGGTTGACTAGGAGGACCAACAAATAGGGTACAGAGACTGCAGCCTTCCCCAGATGTTAACACTCATATTTAGAGGTTTGCTGCCACTAAATATGAAGCGCCCCCCCCCCCCCCAGTCACTCTGACTAATTGCTGATGGAACTAATCTCCATGAATTTGCCTGCGCTTCTCAACATCACTACGTCAACATCAAATTCCACAATAGGAATTGTTGAGTAAAGAAGTATTTCTTTTTCTTTTTCCCAAATCTACTACTCATCAACTTCATTAGGTGCTCCAGCTCCATCATATTGGTTGCCCTATTCTGTCCTTTTTGCAGTTCATTATATCCTTTTCAGTCTAATTATCTTCATAATTCAGAATATACTCATACGTTCAGAATCATCATAGAAGTGCAAAAACTGATGGCATTGTGTTAAATAAAATGCCTCAACAGAGTTCTCATGTAGAATATGGAGATCCCTGGCCCTCCCACTAAACAAGAAGCCATATGCCAATAAAGTTATGTACTATTAGTTATGCCAATAAATTAGTTATGCCAATAAAGGTGTACTATTGCTGATAAGATTTAAACATGCCAAATGACTGCATTGCTGTCTTTACATCCTCTTATGATTTTAACTACTATCAGAAGAACAGGGAGGACAGAAGAGGTTTGCATGTCACAGGAGTGGATTATTGTGAAAGCTAATCTTGTCTTTCTCTTGCAGGCATACGTAGCTGTCTGTCTCGATACTTGCAGGGTGTTATTGCCACGGTAAGAAGAATCCTGATTTTGAGGAATGTAGACATAAAAGTTGTTTCAGCCCTTAGCTTTATGGAGGGGAGGAGCTAACAGGCTTTATTATATTTATTGTTCTCCCTGCAGCCATCATCGTGCCCAGCCTTACATGGACAAACTTTCTTTGTACGAGGGCTTGCGGTTGAAGCCAAGAAAACATACATACGGGACAGGCCACATGTCAATATTGGGACCATTGGGCATGTTGATCATGGCAAGACCACATTAACAGCAGCCATCACCAAAAGTGAGAGTTTGGGGAAAGGGGTTGGGAAAGTTATTTCAAAGTTATTTCAGGCCCTTTCTGTAAAAAGTGAACAGACCTGGGATTTTGTCCTCCCCAAAACATTCCACCCATCCATGCATCTTATAAGCCATTAAACTAGGGACAGGCAAATGAAGGCCTCCAGGCGCTTTCCATCTGGCTCTAACACAGCCATGACCCCCCAAGATATCCATACAATGTTATGAACATTACAAGAGCAAAGGCCTTTTTCACCCTGTCCCTACTTATAAGCTACTTTCTTCCAAAATGAGATGTAGGCAGAGGGCTGTTAAGTCCTCTTTTGTTCAATGTGAAGAGAGGCTTTAACAGAACCTTGTCTTTATTATGCATCTCCCCTACTGTGTTCCAAGATGAGACAAGAGCAAAGAGCTTCTGAACCCCTTCTCCCCCAGCGTGAATGGGGGGGGGGGGAATGGAGCTGCTTGCTTCCCTGCAGAAGTCAAGAGATGAGAAAAGGGGCCATGACTTGGATAGTCTTGGCAAGCCCAATCTCATCACATCTTGGAAGCTAAGCAGGGCCAACCCTGGCAAGTATTTGGAAGGGAGGCCTCCAAAGAATATTGGGAGGCAGAGGCAGGCTATATCAAGTCCCCCATGCCCCAGTAGAAGTTGTCAGATTGCCATGACTTCTAGGTACAAGCATGCATGCGCATATGCTACCCCCTTCCCCCCCGGCCCCAACAAAAAAAAAGTAATGAGAAAAGGGGAGTAGCTGAAACATCTAAAGGAAACTCTCTGCCAGACTCCCACTGTTTACATGGGGAGAGGCGTTTCAAGAAATTTTCTCTTACACCATGTAATGTACTTGTGATGTTGCTGGCACTTCAGCTGTTACTCTGCCAAACACAGGTGCTGTAAAAATCAGTTGCCTGTGAGGGTACTTGAAGCCACCTTTTTCCTATCAACTTTGAGAGTATCTGATTTCTGACCTTTGCCTGTCCCATCCTCTCTTCCTCTAGTTTTGGCTGAAGCAGGAAATGCCCAGTTCAAGAAATATGAAGAGATTGATAATGCACCAGAAGAGAAAGCACGTGGCATCACCATCAATGCCTCTCATGTAGAATATTCAACAGCCAATCGCCACTATTCACACACAGATTGTCCTGGGCATGCTGATTATGTCAAGGTGGGAATTGGGAAATGCAATCTGAGGAATATCTGAAAACTCAGAAGTTCCTTCTCACTTTTTGTACTTCTTGGCTGGAAGATAGCTTGGTGTTATTTCCAACATGTATTTAAGTACAGAGGTGATTGGGAGGATTTAGTAGACATGGAATGGCTTCATTGGGTCTGGAATACATAAGGGGCTAGTTTTTCAAAGGAATTGGTGTAATAAAGCAACCAAAATTTGCTAATGTTCTCTTTGTTCCCTTTAGAATATGATCACGGGGACATCACCTCTGGATGGCTGTATCCTGGTGGTGGCTGCAACGGACGGGCAGATGCCTCAGACAAGAGAGCACCTTCTGCTTGCCAAACAGGCAAGGCCGTGACCTGGGATTGTGACATTTTGTGCACTTCCAAGAATACTTTTGGGCTGCTTTTCTGAAGCATAGCTGGGAGGGATGGCCATGTGGGTTTAATTGTTTGATTTCTCTCCTACCCCCGCCCCCGCAGATTGGAGTGAAACACATTGTTGTGTACATCAACAAAGCTGATGCTGTAGATGACAAAGAGATGCTGGATTTGGTTGAGCTGGAGATCCGCGAGCTTCTCACAGAGTTTGGCTACAATGGGGAGACAGTTCCTGTCATTGTAGGCTCTGCTCTGTGTGCTTTGGAGGTAAGCAGTGTGCATTACAAGTTCTAAGTCATTACTTCAAATGAACCCTTTTTTGTGGCATTTCTTATTTTCCTTTGCAGCATCGGAACCCGGAGTTGGGTTTGAATTCAGTATTGAAGCTTCTGGATACAGTGGACGCACACATCCCGGTGCCAGAGCGGGAGCTCGACAAACCTTTCCTGCTTCCCATAGAGCACACCTACTCCATACCAGGTGCTTACCTCTTTGTTTCCATAAGTTGTTCCTTGTTTTGACATCTCTGTGGTGGGTGGATGTCATGACACTCTCTAGCTTATGCTTCAGACCCAGTTATTGTTTTTTTAGGCCGGGGTACTGTGGTGACAGGCACACTTGAACGTGGCGTTCTTAAGAAAGGGGATGAGTGTGAATTTGTGGGGCACAATCGGAACCTGCGCTCGGTGGTAACTGGTGAGTCTTGTCCACTTAATGACATCCTGAAACCTCTTAACCCAATCTATATATTCACTTTTCCTGATGTTGGGAGTGGTCCAAGTACTCTTGCACAGTATCCACCGCAAGAGGTAAAGGGGATGGTATAGAGCATGTGCAAAGAGTACTATTGTCTTGCCGTCAGGTGTGGAGATGTTCCACAAACAACTGGAGCGGGCAGAGGCTGGTGACAACCTTGGTGCTTTAATTCGTGGGCTGAAGCGGGAGGATACACGGCGGGGGATGGTCATGTGCAAGCCAGGATCTATCCAGCCGCACCAGAAAGTTGAGTGTCAGGTAAGCTGAGACATTGATAGGGTTTCTCTGAGAGTGATTGTGTTTGGAGTTTTCCTGCACATTTAAGAATTCTAGAGTGGATTCTAAAAAAAGAGCGGATGTTTACTCTTCGTTTGGAGTACTTGTGGTCACCCTGGCATGGTGGGTGGATTTGGCAGCCCACTCCCTAAAACCTGGTGTAGTGCAACAGTCCCAGCCACTTTCTTCTCATAGGTTTACATCCTGAGCAAAGAGGAGGGTGGTCGTCATAAGCCATTTGTTTCAAATTTCACACCTGTCATGTTTTCTCTGACCTGGGACATGGCCTGCCGTTTGGAATTGCCTGCAGGGAAGGTGCGTGTTTCTTCTTGCTGTACCTTTCAACCTTGATGTACTTTATTCTTTCAGCAAATAGCCTCACCTGGAGAACAAGCACAACTCAGTGATCATTGGTATTGTGCTTCTTTCCTGACTTCTTCCACAGGAGTTAGTTATGCCGGGGGAAGACACCTCTATAACTATGATATTGCGGAACCCCATGGTCTTAGAGGTGGGGCAGCGATTCACACTACGGGATGGACACAAAACCATTGGTACTGGAGTGGTTACAAAGACATTACCAGTGACTCAAGCAGATAAAGAGAAGTGGGAAGATTAGAATTACATCCTACATCAGCAAGTTTCTGGAAGCTGTTTCCTCTGATGGCTGCTGTGAAACTAAAGACTAGGGCGAGGCAAGTGAATGGGAAAGAGACAAAAATGTGAGCATCTTCTCAAAGAATACATTTCATGTAAGCCTTGGAAGGGGATATTAAATGCATATGATGTTTTGTTCAGTCCTATTTCAGAGGAAAAACTGGTTAAATAAAAAACTGTACAGCTGATCTGAAGTCCTTTTAAGTAGCAACTAGTGTTTTTGGCAGGTCAATTGAAAGACATGGATAAGACTATGTTTCCATTAGTGAATCTGAGATTTAC
Organism: Heteronotia binoei; assembly: GCF_032191835.1. NCBI lineage: Eukaryota > Metazoa > Chordata > Lepidosauria > Squamata > Gekkonidae > Heteronotia > Heteronotia binoei. The sequence continues at coordinate 29,780,865 of NC_083237.1, forward strand.
TCTACTTATTGTTTTCTTACATAGCTCATCCTGAAGAGACACAGACTTTATCTATGACGATAGATGGTGTATTGGTATAAACTGCATTAGTAGACAGGCAGCCCTGAATTAAGACCCCTTTAAAAAGTGGGATATCAAGGCGAAGTCTTCCCCCTTCCAGCATGGTTTTTCATTGATGGATCTTTCCTCTATGAATCTGTCTAAACACCTTCGTAAAAAGTCATTCATTGCCATCACTATGTCCAAGGGCCGTCAACTCATTTATTTACTCATTGAAATAAAGTATTTCCTTTTGTCTGTCCCAAACAACTTCATTCACTTCTCCGAACGTCATGGAAGCAACAAAAAAGCTCCCTCTATCTACTTCCTTCATGCATGAATTATTTTATAAATCTATACTTGGTCAGTTCTCCTCCTTGCAACAGACTTTTGTTCATGGAGGGCCTATGCTCTCCAGCATAACATTTTATGGCATCCAGTGAGGAACATATCTACTTTTTTTAAAAAATGAAAACATTTAGTTTTTGTTGGCAAGCTAGTGTAAAACAGGGACTAGGACAACAAACTGTGCTCCAGCTGTCTTCTTTGGGTACTCAGCTCTCCCCCACCTCCCATCTGTGGTTAACTGTAGCCTAAGTTACAGAGCTATTGGATTCTACTTAGAAATGTGAAGCACTTAAAATGCCATATAAGTGGTGTACTATTTTACAAATTATGTATGTCTGAAATAACTACAGAATTAGAAATGCAACACGTGCACAAAAACCCACATAAACTTACTTCAAGTGGCAAAGTTCCTCTCTGAGGAACTTGCAGCTCAAGAAGAGCCCAAAACATAGATTTTAGTCTGCTCCAAAGATCATACAATACTTTCAGGCACTGGGCTAGGGCACAAAAATGAGCCTTTAACTGCTTTGGTTACCACATACCAGAACCATAAAATTGGAAGGTACCTCCAGGGTCATTTAGTCCACTCCCTTACACAATGCAGGAAACTACAAGTACCTCTCCCCACAAACCCCCATTGATGCCCACTCCACACCTCAAAGATGTCCCCCACCAAAAACACCCTCCAGGAAATTGGCCTGAGATCCCAGCAGGGCCTTTCGCAGTTGCCATCCTGCAAGTGGGCAAAATAGATAGCCACCTGTACACATGCATTTTCTGTTGTGGTCCCCACCTTATGAAATAGCCTCCCCAACAAGGTAACAAAGGCTCCCACACTCCTGGCTTTCCACAAACTATAATAAATAGAATTATTCAAGAGGGCTTTTTGCACAGATAAACAGGTCTGTGCATTAATGAAATGATCAGAAAGTTGCGTTGGTAAAAGGGATATGGACTACACTACTATATTGCTGCCTAGAACAGTTAAGGTAGTTTCATGTTTAAAGACTTCTGTTTTAAAATTTCAGTAGTCCAAACCCCACTGTATTGTGCATTTAATGTCCCATCCAGTTGACTGTTACCATCCTGACTGAGCAAGAAAGGCAGACTACAATAATTCAGATAAAAACTAGCATTGAGGGATGGTTTGTACTGCTGTGGTGTAAGTGGTCCCCACACTGAGAACCACAGCTTTTAAGTTCTCATTTCCATTATCATCCCAACTACCAGTACAGGAGAAAAGCAACAAAAGAGCTTCAGCCTCCAAGCCAGATAAATGGAGACACCATGATACATCAATCTGTTTCTGTGAACAGCTCTTGAAGCCTAAATAAACTCTGGGGGCACCAAATCAAATCCCTCCCTGTTCAAATTCTCAAAGTTCACATGGCATCACAAATAACTATTACTGGTTAGAAATTGTCCCTCCCCTCCACACAGTCACCCCAAGCCCAAAATTAGTTAGTTTAAAATTTTATTGTTTTTTTTTTAACTTTTTAAATATTTTTACTTAATAAAAAATCAAGGTTTGTCCATCTGGTCATGTCCTTGTCAAGTTAATGTGGGAAAGTGGCATTTGCTCTAAGAGCCTGAATGGAGTCATAAATAACAGAAAAGAAACCCTGCCCTTCTCCAGGCAAGGGGAAGGGGCCTTGCTCCATCCCGCTGGCTGACAGCGCCCCATGCGGGCTTCACTAAACCAACGGAAAGGAAGGTGCTTGGCGAGGGGGGTCCGGACCGGGCCAGACTGCACCCCTCCAGGGGCTTCTGCCATGGGCATGAGGGCTGGCCCAGGCGTGGGGCCAGCAACTGAGCCAAGGCTGGCTGGGGTCTCAGGTCACAGGGAGAAGTGTGGACATCAGTTCCCAGGGGGGTGGAATGGAAGCTGCTGGGAAGGATGAGACTGAACTGGAAAGAGAAGAAAGAGTCAGTGAGGTGAATGAAGGTACAGATGGTCCGGAGTCACCAGTCCTATCCAGCTCTCATAACCCCAGCAAGCCCTGTATGCCTCCCACTTGCAGCCAAGGCCCAAAAGCTCTTCCCTACTCATCAAAAGCAGTGGAGAGCATTATCCAATTGAGCCCATTTCCCTCTCTGGACTCACCTTGGTGGTGCCCTATATAAGTGTATGGGGAGGGCGTGGAGGCTGAAAGAGTGGGCACACCGCTCTGGGGCACACCTCCCTGGGGAGGCCCACCATGGGTCTGTGGGGGGTGCAGCAGCATGACCTGGGGAGCTCCAGGATGAGGGGGCGGGGCAGCTGCAATTCCAGTCTGGACATGGGCCTGTGGAGAAATATGAAGTGTTTCAGCCTTGCTGCAGATCAATATTTCACATTAAGAGAGAAACACCTTGACATTTTGACAATAACGCAGAAGCCAACAGATGCAGCAGCCCTCAAAATGCTAGGAGATGATACTCATTTGGCACCTGGTTTAGTAGATGGAGCTGCAGTCTCAAACTAGACCTTACTAACCCAGAATACATTTTCCCAAGTCCAGTGCTGCTTACAGTCCTTCTTAATGACTGTATGGTACATATATCAACCTGGCTAATATGAGTTGTTCTCTGACTGGAGAGCTCAAATGATGACAACATTAAACCTAATGGTTAATTACACATGGGAAGAAAGTAACTGATGCACCTGAGCTAAGCAGCAGGTGCATCACTTCCATGCAAGTTATGAGTTGCCAGCACACCACTCAACCACAAAGCATAATACCCAAGGCTGGGCAGGCAACAGCATGGCTCTGGCAAGCACTATTCGGTTTAGGAGCACGAAAAAGAACCACATTCAAAGGAGAACAGACGTTCTAGTGCAGAGCTACAAGAGTTAATTTCCTAAAAGTTGGAGCTTTCTGGGCCTTTAAAAAAAACCTTCTAATTTACTAGCCTCAAATGACTTACGCTCTCTACAAATATATATGTAGCATGTACCCTGCTGAGATGCATCTGCAAGGCACTTGACAAATGCAGGGGAGTCCCAGAAGATGGGAGATTACTGTAACTGATGTCCCCCCCCAAAAAGAATAAAAGTATCAATCATTCTTCCATAGCAATAATATAGTTATCTGTATCCCCAGCTGTTCCTCCCCCAAACAAAGTGGTCTTAGCTCCCCCATGACATTTAATGAAGGGAAGCATTCAACTGGCAGAAGGGAAGGGGGGGCCTGTTAAGTGACCCTATAAAAATACAAATGGGTGAACAAGGCTCTGATTTATATAATCCCAAATTTAATGGTTAATTTTAATTCATAACTTTTCATGTTTTGTTTTTATTCTGTAACCCACTTCAGGCAGATTCCTTTAAGAAGCAGCATAAACATTTTCTAAATAATTGCAGTCACTTAACACACAAGGCCAGAATCCTCCCTTAAAGTTGGCCTAGAAGGCCATAAGCATTTTTAAAAATTCAATTTTTAGTGGCAAAGGGATGCTTTAGCACAGCGCTAGTGGAAGCAGATAAAAATGACTTCATTTACTGCATTTCTTAAAACTCTATGCAAATCATACACCTGAACCCAATGAAGACCTTCAAGTAGTACAAACCCACTTCATTTGTTTCCTCAGGAGTTGCTGACATGGTTAATGTTAGAACCTTCCCTGATCCAACACGCAGCACACTTACCTGGGTTACATGGGCCATGTTGGTATAGCCATGCTGTAGCTGCTGGTGAGCATGGATGGCGTACACAGCCGGCTGGGGAAAACTGCTTTGTGGAGACTGAGCACTCGGCCCTGGCGTTATGGAGGGGGGCGTAGCAGTCAGTGTGGCCGTGTGGTAAAGGTTCTGCTGCTGCTGGGCGCTGGCCAAGTGAGGTGGCTGTCCAGCCTGGTGCTGTGGCGGAAAGCACAAGAGTCACTGCTTAATCCCTGAAGCCTTGCACACAATCGACTCGCAAGCCATATTCTCCTCCCCCTCTGCTACCACCATACTGCAAAGACTAGACACAACAGTGATATGGAGTACATCTTTGTAAAACCAGAAAGTGTCCAGTACATTTAATATTGCTGCTTTCTCCATTGCACTGACTGTGGGGAGGCGGAAAAGGTTCTTTGGTTGCTAATCCTTTCCATCACTGATATAAAGCTGTAAAACTAGGCCAGGAAGTTCAGGATTCTTGGAGAAAAAAAATTGAAATAAAATCCTTTCTTGCCCTTCTCCTGGGTAAAAAAAAACCTAGACTTGAGTACTCTATGTTTGACCCAAATAGGATACGGTCATAGGTTGAATTCAGTAAGTATGATGGCCTGAGCACAATCATCCAGTTTTCCTACACTTCTCTCTGTTCCTGCAACCCCTTCTGATCAACAAGATGATAAGTTGCAGGAACCCATGGGGAGGAACAGCCACACAGGCTGGGAAGCCTGAATAACTAGGGGCTCGGTGAATGAAACAGCTCTGCTTCCTTCTTCTCCAAGCACAGCTCCACTGAAGGAAGAAGACAATTTCACCCCTTGTCTCTCCGCATTTAGCTGTTCAAGTATTCTGCTATACAGGTTTCACAACCCCAGGAATAATCAGTGGCCAAAGGGAGCTACAGGAACAAAGGAAAACATGGAAGAAATGCTTTCCGCCTTGTGTGCAGAGATGGTTGGACACAAGCTACCATCAATATAGGCATACACATAAAGCTGCCTTCTACTGAATCAGACCATTAATCTATCTGGGTCAGTATTATCTACTGAGACTGACAGCAGTTCTCCAGCTTCTCAGATGGAGGTCTTTCACATAACCTACCATATAATCCTTTTGCCTGGCTATGCCAGGGATTGAACCTGAGACCTTCTGCATGCCAAGCAGATGCTCTTACCACTAAGCTACAGACTCTCAAAAGGAGAACACAAAAGACTGAACATTTATGTGCCGTTAGGCTAATTTTAATGCAGGTATTAAGTGGATTATTTTCTTGACTTTTTGAACTTCACATACATCAACTATAAGGATTGGTAGAGATTGAAAGCAGCTTCACTCCTAATGTGCTAGACTATTCCTGTCATGAAATAACTTTAGATTTTCAGATGGGAGTTTACAAGAACACATCTGTGCCAGTCCCATAACATAAAAAACAAAATATGCAGGTCGCAAGAGCCAGACAAGCAATACATGCCCCCCCCCCACAGCTAGTAACCCATTCCCTGTGCACCCCATCTCTTCCAGTACCTGCACAGGGCTGGGGGCAGCATGTTGCGCTTGCTGTTGGTTGCCCGTGGGCGTGGTAGCTGGTTGAGGCTGATGTGGATGCAGCTGTGTGGCATGGTGGGGATACGACTGATGCACTGTGGCTGGGGAGAGAAGCGGCAAGCAGCAGTCAACGATGTGAAGGGAGCAAGGGGAAAGTAAGCGCGGAGTGGGTGCATCTCCAGGCACAGTGCAAACTCACCATAGAGTGTCTGGGGCGTTGGTTGCTCTGCTGGAGGGTACTGGGGAGTTGATGACGAAACAATGGCCTGGGGGTGGCTGCCAGACGTCATCATACGAGGGTTGCTCTGCAGCATGGGGGCAAAGACGGGCTGGGGAAGGGGGGGAGGGAAACAGCATTGGTTAGAGCAAAGGGGGACAAGACCTGCACCAGAAGGTCTGTTTCTTTTTCTCACTGGCACACTGTAACAACCCACCTGCGAGGGATAATGTGCCATGGGCTGCATCATGGTGGGCTGCCCTGTGAACTGCTGGGGATTGTAAGAGATATATGAAGAATACGGCGTGGCAGCCACCAGAGGGGGGCCTGCAGCTGCTGCAGCCTGCATAATGGGAGGCGCTGAAGTAGGCTGGTGCTGGTCTGAACGCTGTGGGGGTAGAGAGCCTGTGCAGAAATAAGGAAAAAAACAGGTTGTTTACTTGTAACTGATTATCTTTGAGTGGTCATCTGTGCAGTCCCACACATGGGTACTGTGGAGCATGAACCCAACCTCGGTACCAATGCACAGGACTGCACAGAGATCACAAAGATCCAGGTCACACCCATAACCCTTTCCCAAATTACAGAGGAATAAGGCACCCAATTCAAGCTCCCCATTGGTCTTGCCAATGCTTTCAGAAACATCCACTCACCTTTGGCTCGGTACTTCCCTTGCTGTCCAGGCACAGAGTTGGAAACTGGATAGGGGTACATCTGGGGTGCCTGTAGCAGATGGGGCAAGCCAATTAACCCTACAGCTGCGCCATTCTCCCACCCCAAGCAGTAATTTGAAAAGGACTAAAGGTTATGAAGCTCAAAACTCTGTTCAGAGACAGAATCAGCCACAGGGGAACACTGCCACAGAACCATCCCCTCCACTTACCTGCACAGCTGGACTCATGTGAATCTGTGGGATGTAAGAGATGTACTGTGGACTATACATGCCACTTTGCCCTGGTGTGATCACAGGGATGGAGGGTGTAGAGTGGGTGCGTGGTCCTGGTGAAGTGGGCGTACTCGTTGACTTGTTCTAAATGGTTAAGGGGGGGAGGGGAAAGAAAAGATATAAAGCCAGAACACCAACTATCAAGAATCTTTTTAAAAGACCACAAGCCTTCAGCAAACGGTATACTGTTGCAGACCAGCCTAGCAAGTTCCTCTTATTTGAGACATTGATATGCCAGCTTTTCTTCTTATCATCTCAGGACCCAAATCTATAAAGACTTTAGATCTCTTTCCAGTCCTCCCACCTTTGTGAGAGTAGTTACTCTGGGGTTTGTCCCCCACTTACCACAGACAGAAGCGTCTTTGAGGGGTTGAATTCCTTTGCATTTGGGTTTAGTGTTGACTTCTTCACCTGCCTGGAGGCACAAAGAAAAATGAGAGGAGGAAACCACCAGGACTGTACAGCATCAGTGCATATGCTGTGGTTCCCACTAGTGACTCACTCTGAGACAGGTCCATCCTCCTTGTCATCTGTGTCACCTTTGCCTGGAGGGCTAGCCGTCTGGGTCTGACGTTCCATGCCTTCACAGGGTCCCTTCTCCTCCTTATTGCTGCTCTCAGACAGCTCAAGGTTGGGCTTGGGGGATTCATCAGGCACTTCACACGTGCCCCCTGCCCCTACCAATGCTTCTGGAGGCTTATCCTTCACTTTCCCTTCAAGAGTCTCCTTGGGTCGGAAAGGGTCCAGCGAAGCTTCTGAGGAGGAGCTGGGCTGAAGCTGGGGAGGGAAGAAGGTGTAACAATTATGGTCATATGACATGTCCACACATTATCATTCCCACATGGACAACCTTCCCTCACCTTGAACTGGGCTCCAAACTTGCGCAACTCCTCCAGCTGATTCCTTTTCTGCTCATTTTGGAGTCCTAGAACATGACAAAAGCACCAGGACAACTGAATAAAACAAATGATCAAAAGTTTAAAACTTTAAATCTTAAAAAAAAAAAATACAGCAAAATTAGCCATGCAGTTCAGGCTTCACTGTGGGAAGCCTCCAACAACTCTCACGGAAACAGAATTTTCAAAAGGGTTTTGAGAGAAAAACAAGAAGTCACAAACCTTTGCTGGCCTGTTTAACCAGGTCTGAGGGCCCCATACCTTCTAAGGTCCTGCTGGGTTCTTTGGTGGCAGAGCTAGGCACCTCTTTAACTAGGAAAGAGGGAAGAGAAAAAGCAATTAGAACCACACTCTTAAGATCCACCATAAAGAACAAGGTAGAAACTACTTCCAAGAGTCAGAGTCTGGATATTCTGGGAAAGGACAAACAACTGAGAAAAAGGTGTGCCTGGTTCAGTTCCTGACAGCAGTCCACCTATGCTGTCCGGCAGACTGCCATTGGGCTAGACTTGTTTCATCCTCAGTGAGAATGCTTACCCTCAACAGCAGCTATAGGGGCAGATGTCAGGACCTTGGGCGAAGGCGGGGTTGGGGAAGCACTAGGCTCCAAGGCAGTTCTTGATTCAGAGGGTGATGCAGGAGCAGCAGGGACAGCTGATCCCACGGGGGGATCCTGGGAAGAGACTGGCACAGCCGAGACAGACTTGGGAGAACGAGGAGGATAGAGACGCCCCACTGCATGGAAAGATATCAAGAGATGTGAGCACCAACACATGAACACCAGCTTGTATTCTAGGTTTAGGAGAAATAAACTTAGCTCCGCTGTGCACAATACCTGTTGGAGATGCAGCTGAGACTTCCATGGGGCGGCTGGAAGCGGAAGACATAGTCTTGGCCCCCCGGAGGGGTCGCTGAGACTTCGGAGACATTCTGGATGGACCTATAAGGCAGCAAATAAGCAGTGAGACAAGTACATCAAATAGACCTGTGCTATCTGTAACTCTCCCATGCCAGAAAAAGACAAAGTCCATTCATTCACCACAACCCAGAAAAATGGAAAAATGGAAAAGCCACGTTAATAGGAAAAATGTCACTTCATGGAAACCTTCATGGGAAGAGATTCCACAGCCTCTAGATAATTTTTCCTCTGGGTAAAGTAGGACTCAAGTAGGACTCCCATTCCATGGGACAGCAGCACCAAACCATTCAAATTTCCAAGTCCAAGATCTCAGTCTCACCTCCATTGATTCCTCGCTGCTCTGGAATGGAGCCAGGGCTGCTGTCTGGATGATGCCCACTTCCACGGGGTGGTAAAGAGCCCATGCCTGGCCTTCCACCACGAGAGCTGCTGCAGCGCATGCCTCCTCGTGTGCCTTCTCTGACACGCTGGGGAAGTGGGATGTATTTGCCATCTCTGGAAAAACCAAAAACTCTGTAATGTAGTACCACAGCCAACTTCTAGAATTCAAAGGCACATGTTCTGCAAAGGGAGCAGCAGACCCCAGATGCACAAGATGACCAAGCTTCCAGGTGCTGGCTTTAGAGAGGAGACCTTGGTATGGTTTTCCTTTATCTCAGAAGATGCTATCTGAACCAGCAGCAAGTGACAGCTATAACTGCCCTATGCTGGTGAAGGTATTTTGCTGCTGGGACTAAACCCAGCCTTTCATTTTAACCCTCTTCTCTTAGCCTATTGACACTGTCTCACCTGGATGCCAGACTAGGGCTGTCCCTCCCCGACACTTGTCTTTGCACAGAGCTGTGCTTCTCCTCTTCTGTGCGTCCATCATCATTCTCCATGGCAATACGTTGTCGGTACTGTGGGCTTGACTCAATCTCCCGAGCCAGTTGGGCAGCCCTGGCCTCTCGTTGCCGGAATTCCTCAGAATTATCTTTCTCAAGAGGTACTCTACCATGCAGAGACAAACACAAAACTGGCTAGGAAAACTTATGATGCCAACTACTTCTCTACAAAGGTCTATTGTTCTATCAAGAACAGAAATACCAATCCTCTGCCAAACACAGCTTTAGAAGGTATTGATACTTTCAGCAGTTCACAGTCTTTGTCTGGCCTACATTAGATCTGCCAGCCTCAGATGCTGGTTTATCTCCAATCAAGATTTGACTATCACCTTCCACTTCCCACACAAGTGTGACCCTGAAATTATGTTTCAAATTTCAAAGAGACACACAACTTCCATCAACAATGGGCACAGTCAATCTAAGCAAGTACCATAAATAAAAAGGTATACGTTTTGCTACACTTGTTGAATCAAGAGACAATTTGCTGGCCATATATTTTCCACACCCACTAACTGTCCATTTAGTCTCTCAAGTGATACACAACCAACCTCTTGGCAAGCACTGCCTGGACAACAGGACAGGAAGTTAAAATCTAGCACTTACTTATATAGCTTAGAGATACTGCAATATACTATCTGGCGTGGCATGCTCTTCTTGTGACTACATTCCTGACTGCGGCAGAGATAGCTTACAACACAGCTATCCAAGTACATCTGATACTCCTTCAAGACTTTCTCTCGGTTACAGATATGATGACCAATAAAAAGTAGCATAAAGTTTTAGCCCACTCCATACACAAACAGTACTAGCAGCTAAGGATGAATAACTCTTTCACATTTAAGCTAAGAATCACTCCTACCAACAAGACCTTGGCCATCAAAAATACTCATACATCACTTTTGATTGATAGCAAAGAACACCTTAGTTAACAGAAATCAGAAAAGTATGGAAACTGTTGGCAGCTTCAAAAGGTCAAGACCAGCATCCTGAACAAATGCTGTCACAATTCGTCTATTATCCTTTCCCTGCCCTATCATTTTCACTCACTGCTCATTGCTCTGCAATGACTAAAAGACAAATTGGGGGCAGAGGGAGAAATGACTAGTTTGGTGTTCCACCTGTCTCCAGTGGGTTTGCTGGACAGGTATTCAATCAGCATCATCTGCTGTTTCACCGCCTTCCCTGGGGTCCCCCAAGCTCATTCATGACTGAAACTGTCACTCACGTGTAAGAGGAGAGGCTGCTGTCATAGGTGGTCTTCACACCATAATTTTCCTCATTGAACTTGAACATCTCATTTGGGTCCCAGCCATTAGACTAAAATAACAGACAACAACATTTTCAAGCATTTCAGCCCAAATAACAGCTCAGCAAAGAAGCAAACCCAAGCAAGACACAGCAGGACAATTACCATGTCGGATTCCAAGTCATAATCATCGCTGTTACTGTCTCCCCCTTCCCAGCGTTGTAGAACCTTCTCCTTGTGCTCTCCATTTACCTTTGAATTCATGGCGATGGCAGAATCTGTGAACTTATCTAAGGCACAGAACAAAGGAGGTGATCTGGATGCGAAGTTCCAACCTTTTCATTCTAGGCTTCAAGAGAGTCACAAGATGTATTACCTTTGGTGGCGTAGTTAAAATCTACGTTGCGGAAGTGCACAAGCATAACGTCGGCAGGCTTGAAGACCATCGTGTCCACAATATCCTCCCGCTTGGGCCCTATTGGCTGATCAGGCACCTTCTTGTGCACGGCATCCACAGCCAGCTCAAACTGCAGAAATAATCCATATATCACATGCACACTGCCCACCCTGGAACTGTGAGCACAGCTGCATCACACCATTCCACTGACCCGCATCTCTAGCTATTACCAAGTAATTCTTGGCCTCCCAAAGTTACAAGAGAACCAAATGCTCACCTTGGAGCTCAATGTTTTAAAAATCCCTTCATAGGTGCTTCCATTTTTCACCTTCACATCACATGTGGAGCCCTGGGAAGGAAACAGGAGAATGGGAAGGAACATCAAGGAAGATATGTTTTTCAAGTGGTAGTTCATCACACCTCTTCTCTTCACCAATATTTTCATCTACTGCAGGAAGAGGAAGAGATCTAGCACAGGAGGTTAAGCACTAGATTCACTGATATGGATTTTACCACCCATGAATATACCATTTGGGCAACTAATCAACAACATTCCTGTTTGGCTTGCAGGCAACATTTGCACTCTCTAGAAACACCCTTAAAGCAAAACCCTAAAAGGAAAGAAATGTTTGGGTTAGCTTTATGAGAGCAATAAGGCTGAGCAGGTGTTTATACGACAAGGCTTCCTACACCAAAAGAAAGGACTAGAAGAAACTCCTCTGAATACCATATTATATTGCACATTCACCCACCTGTATATTTGCCCTTCAAATTCTCCACCATTTTAACTTATCTCAGGGACTCACCACAACAGCTGTCAGGAAATGCAACATTCGGGAATTGTTGTAAACACCCTCAAAGACCTAAAGAAGGGGAAAACAGGGTTCATCAGAAAACCTGCAAACTTGCATTGTTCTTTTCAGTTGATGGCCAATTAGCTGCAGAAATCCAGCACAATTAAAAGAGCAATAATAGCTACCTTTAACAAACTATCTCACTATGAAAGCAATAAATTAAAAGGATTTCCCCCCCTTTGGTGGGTGCAAACAGTTTCTCCCAACAGTCACATGGCCAGTGTACAGGGGAATGGGATCACCAGCAGTCCCTAGACAGAGAGATAGAACTAGGGACAAAATTCCAATATTTTCTAACCAGGTAGGCAGTAAATGTTGCTATGGAACAACCAATTAATCCTGTATTGACATACCTCACATGGTTAATGGGTTTCATTTCTAGATTTTTTTGTCTAAACACACCAGCACCCTCCAATAACACAATTAGAATATTTAGTAAAACAGAAGAGGCAGCAAAGTCTTTCATGACTAAGACATTACAAGTGACCTCTTTTGCTTCTAAAAGATGATCAAATAATGTTGCTCCAAAACTTCAAAGGGAACCTGATCAGGAAATCCATTAGAAAAACTCCACTTAAAACTTCACTGGTTACATCCCAGGAAACATGCACACCATACTACCAGCAAGAGAAGATGGGCAGCTTGGTTCAAGGGCTCAGGTGTCATTTAACAGTAGAAGTCTTAACACGAAAGAATGGCCATGAAGCTCTGGGGAGTCTAGATTCAGGTTGATGGCCAAATACTTACAGGAGACTGCGGAGGTCCTTTGCCTGTGCTCTGACCCCTGAAAAAGAATAAGAGATAAGTGTAACTTCCCCAGGTGATAGCCCCTCCAAACATACATTATATTAATAAGCCATCTCTGAAAAGTATCACCATTCATTATATAAACTGAATTCCCACCCCCAAGGATTCAAAATAGGTATGAAACATTTTAGAGCAAGAAATTTACAGTGAAGAAAGCAAGGGATGGATTGCCTAAATCAGCTGCTGATACAGGAATAGCAACCCTCTCTCTTCACAGCATGGGACAGCAAAGTCTCAAAAAAAGCATGTACAGAGTGCTGTTGCAAGAAACATCATTCTCAGCAGAGGCAGAAGACCCTGTAAATTGTAAAAGAAGCAAAACATGCGGAGTCTATATATTCCAGCATTCCTGCCCCATGGTGCAAAGGACAGACTGTCAACAACTGTGAAGCCCTTTGTATGGAAAGGGTTCTTATGGATCTTGCCCACATTTCTAACTTTTCTGTAGTCAATACTTCAATTAGGTTTTTTACAACAATTATTAGGTAACTTTCAGCCAAGCAGAAAGTTATGCCCCAGAAAGAGGGAAGTCATTCTTATGGAAATAAGGCAACTAAGTCCACCCAAGAGCAAAGAGTCTATGTTAAATCATACCCTGGAATCTGCACTCCTGACACATACACCCTCTTCTGTCAAAACCTATACAATTACAAAGTCTTTCATAGCTCCTGATATTCTGTAACACAACTTCCAAGGCTAGAGAATGTTCACACCTTCTGTTGTGAAGGAGTCTAAAAACTGATACTACCATGTGTTTCTGAAGGGGTTTTCCAGCCACAGTGTGCCCTGTTCCTCCTTACAGTTTGCAGGCTAGTTGTGCTACTCAGTTCATTACAACTGGAAACACAGCTTACTTTATTACCATACAAGTTGAATGTGGGTAAAGTAACCACCTGTCAGGTATAAACTGTAATATATTCTTTCAAGGCCCTTTCAGCTAAATTCTCTAGTATGCATCCTTAGGAATGGTGAAGAAATAACCAGCTTGCAGTTCCCTCTTCTGTATGTGTCTAAGATTTTAAAATATACCTTAACAAAGTGAACCATTTAACCTGTCACACTCTTACATTGTTACATTTGAAGCAATTTACATGGAGACTTTTTAATTTAAACCACACCTTTCTCCCCAATGGGGATCAAAACAGCTTACATTGTTCTCTTCTTCCTTCATTTTATCTTCACAACAACCTGATTAGGTCAGATTTACAACGTGTGACAGCTCCAAAGTCACCCAGCAAGGTTTCACAGCAGTCTGAATATCTGATCTGGGTTCTCCCAGATCACAGTCAGACACTAATCACTACACCACACTGGCTCTTAATTTAAAAAGCATGATTCTATGCACATTTACTCAGATTTGTCACAACTAAACTCAGTAACAAGCACATGCAGGGCTGCAACATCACCCTAGACAAAGCCTTGTGACATTTTAGAGATTAACTAGTTCGCTGTGGTGAACTGGACAATGGCCTATAAAAGTCAGTGACAATGTAAATCGGTTAAGTATTTTGCAAGGAAGAATCACGGAGGTTTGGTGTATTGGAAGCTGTGTTACCGCACTGGTATAAAACCATCAGTTTAAAAGATATTTAAAGATATTTATTGTGCCAAGGCAGCTACCCCTTTTGGACTATGTCCTTACGCCCCCTCCCCCATCACACTACAGAACTTACACTGGAAGCACCACTTTTAGGAAGCCGCTTCCATCGTGGTTCAACGTCACATGCCGGACTGGGAAGGGATCAGCGTCATCCAATCAGCCACCGGCTTCACAGACTAGGCTCAGCAGAGAACCAACACTTTCCCCTTCTCCCCCATATGCGCGCGAATATGCATGCGCGCGCGCAACATCCATCTCTCCCCCCCCCCGCCTGACCTCCAGGTCCCCGGATGTAAGGAGCCGTTTACCTGGTGCCGCTTCCTCCGGGGGGGCCTCCTGCTCCGCTGCCGGGGGGCGCCACCGTCGCGGCTCTAACTCCTCCCGCAGCGCCGGAACTCAGGCTGCCGTTGGGGCTGGCGGGGGCAGCGTTGGGTTTCCGGGAAGCAGCAGCTGCGGCGACGGCCGGAGGAGGCGGCGTCGGCGTGGTGGGCGGCGGTGGGCCCGAGGCGGAAGAGCCGGGCTGAGGGGAGGGCGGCGGCAGCGGCTGTTTCAACATGGCGGCGGCGGCGGCGAAAGGGCCGGGCGCCGCAGTCTCAGCCCCCCGCTCCCGCCTCCTGGGACGCGCGCGAGGGCCGTTGGGCAAGAGAGCCGAAAGGAAAGGGGGAAGGAAAGGGAAGCCCACGAGCTCGCTCGGCCCCGCCTGGGGGCGGGAAAGGATTTCTTGAGGGGGAGCGAAAGGGGAAAGGAAGTCACGAACCGGCCCCCCGGCTGCCACCACCCCGCTCCGAGGCTGCTGCCGCCGCCCGTCAAGAACGACGATTTCAAGCCGACACCGCCGCGCGCACCTCCTGGCCCGGAAGGGGAAACGAGCAAGCGAAAGGAAGGCCAAGGCGGGCCGGCTGTCGAGAAGGGGCCGAAAACTCCAGACGGGCAAAAAATCCCCTGTAAATCAAAAAAGCAGGCGGGGGGGACCTCGCTCCCTCCTCGCGGCGCAGGGGAGAGAAGCCGGGAGAAACTAAACGCGGCACGTAGGCCCGGCGCAGAGACACACAGGAACGAGTCCCGCGAGGCGCGCTCTTATTGGACACCTGGCCCTGTTTCTGGAGAAGGAGAGCGCGCGCGCGCTCACCCCTGTAGTGGTTGGGCAGAAAAGGTGGGGGAAGGGTGAGAGTAGAAGGAAAAGTATAAAGTCTCGAGGGCGCGAGCCAATCAAGAGGCAGCGCTTGAGGGAGAGGAGGAGGGGGGGAAGGGCCAATCTCTCCAGTGAGCGCGCGGGAGGTGGTGGGGCGCGCGAGAAAGGGAGGGAAAAAAAGAGGAGGGGGAAAGTGGTGATGTTGGCGCTGGGGGGCCTCGACGCCAACGGTCTCAACTCCCTCCCCTCCTTTCCTTACACTTTGGGCCGGCGGGTTTCCGTATCTTAGCGGGAGCGCGCTTGCTTGCTGAGGGGGAGTGAGGTGTGGGGAAGGATCCCCGCTGGCCCGCGCGGACGAAGAATCAATCCGGTTGCTGCACAATGAGTCCCTGGTGGAGGGCAGGGCTTCGCTCAGCGCCGGCGCGCGCTCTCCTTGCCGCGCACGTCCGCAGCCGGTGCGCGCACGCTCCCCGCGTGATCACAGGAGGGGGGCGCCGTTCTTGGCCAATTGGAGAAAGGGAGACTCTGAGATTGGAGTAGCCGACCAGGTTTTGCGTCTCCGGTAATGGGCTCGAGGCTTCAGTGCACATGCGTAAAGAGAAACAAAGACTGCCTTCCTTCTTGTTTCCACCAGTTCGATGTGCGCGTGCGCATGAGGACGCGAGAGTGGGAGGAGACGAATCGCGCATGTGCCTTATTCCCGTAGACCTGTCTCTTAAGAAAACGCCCTGGTGTCTCGAAATGCGCATGGGCGAGAGGTGGGGGCCAGTTGCTGAAACTAAAGGTCCCGGATGTTAGCCTGAATCTGGTTGACCCGAAATGACCCCGATTTCTCAATGTCACATGGGTTACAGTTATAGCCTGGCCTCAGTGACCTCAAGGACAACGTAACCCCCATTCCCAGAGACTATGGGGCGCGGGGGGAGGCAACTGAGGTTTTAAGGAGAAAATATTATTTTTCTTATGATTTTTATAAACTTTTAAGTTCATGCTGTGAGCCTTATCTGCCATTTTTATGGAAACTGGGGATTTGCTGTCTTTTTCCAGAGTGTGGCTGGCTGGAGACTTACAATTGTTCTTAAGAGAACATAAGGGAAGTTTTGCTTTCTGTAATGCTATATGCACCCACTTTTTTCTCACAATAACAGATTATGACACTTTCTGGAACAGTACAAAATCCTGCAAGATCTGTTTCCAGAGATGACAATGGGACATGGACATCCCATGAATAGTGACCACCTCCAACTTTCTGGAAAAACAACCCCCCCCCAAAAAATGCTGATGTACTGGCACTGTGGTAGATCTGTGGATCCTGATCCTGTATGTACTTGAAGATTAGCCTCATTGA
The DNA here is from genome assembly GCF_032191835.1 of Heteronotia binoei. Classification (NCBI taxonomy): domain Eukaryota; kingdom Metazoa; phylum Chordata; class Lepidosauria; order Squamata; family Gekkonidae; genus Heteronotia; species Heteronotia binoei. Next base: position 29,797,683 of record NC_083237.1, read on the forward strand.
CTTCAGTGACACTAGTTCATCCCTCATAAAGTTGATGGTTGCTGCTCCCCTAATGCATGTTAGAACAGTGGGACTGCCTTTGAAGACTTCAGTTGATACAGGATGCTGTGGCCAGAATGTTGACTGGAGTGGTTCGTAGGGATGATACCGCTGGCTCCCAATTTGCTTCCATAGCCAAGTCAGGGTACTGGTATTGACCTTTAAATCCCTATATGGCTAGGTGCCTGCATATATTAAGGACCATGTTCTCTCTTATGAACCTCTGCCCATTCATTCGGATCACCTTTGGAGGCCCTGCTTTGGGTACCCTTGCCATCTAAGCCTAGACTGGTGGCAATCCAAAAAAAAGGGCCTTCTTGGTTGTGGTGCCAAAACTTTGTAACTCCCTCTACAGGGTGATTTGTCTGTCTCCCCCTATTTTTATCTTCCACCAGCAGGTGAAGACTTGGTTTATTTGGCATCTCCCACTGTTATTAGCCCTCCTCCTTGGCTGTGTTTTGTTTGTATTTATATGTGTTGTTGAATCATTCAATTATTTTGTATGTGCTTTATATGGAATGCTGTTTTAATGTTGAAGTGTGTTGATGTTCACTGTCTCAGGATCCTGGTTGGCTGGATAGATGACACAGATGTTTTAAATAAATCAGTAAGCAAGTCTGTGACTCTCCAGCTGCCCAGGGTTAATGCATTTGATGTTTAGTTCTTGGTATTTCCCATCAATGCAAGTTCTCCCTTCAGACTCTTGAGCTAGGAAGAATTTCTGCCCACACCCTGGTGGGAAAGAAGAGAGGACAGAGCTGTGACACTCTCCATTGCACTGTGCCTTCATTCATTTCCAGGGGGTTCAGCTCACGGTTAGTCTCCAACATACAGGAAGCAAGGCAACCCAGGCTACTCTGCCACGGACTTGAGGTGCTACTATGATTAAAAGATAGAGTAGGTTTAGAAGTGAGTCCAGTTTTGTTTAAAAAACCCACTTAAGGCTTACTGGAGGGCAGCAGTGGTTTATTCATACAGGAAATGCTATCCATACCATCTCAAGGCAGACATAATTCATTTTGAGTCTCAGAGATGGGAGGCAGAATATAAATAAGTGAATAAATTATATCATAACTGTCTCTTTATATAATAGAGCCTTATTAACAATTAAATGGATCAGGTGGCATTGTTAGAAAAGAGTATGCATGAATTAAAATGTATCAAGGGCTTTTAAAGTAGGAGGGCAAATATGAGAATCTCAAACCTTAGCCTTGTTTGTTATTTTAACATGATCCATTATATGTCTTTGTGAGCAAGTTTGTCCACTTTATGACTCCATTCTGATCACCCCAGTTTCACTCACTTCACTTGGTTCTTGAACTGATATATACTAGTTTGCACTGATCAGAATACATTCAGTATTTTAATCATCTGTTACCTTATTTTTCTTTTCAAGTCAACTCAGCATTTCCAGTTTTTGTTGGAGAGAGAACTTGGGCTCAGACTTCCTTTTGGTTAGAAATATTCATCTGGAAACATGTTGGGCAGTGGTTCACTGTGCTTCAGTTCTTTACTATGTACTTCTTCTGTATGTCAAAACAGATGGTGCAGCCTAACCAAATCCCAGAAGGCACTAGAGATACTTTCAGTTGTGACTTGCTCTTTCTCATGAGTCTTTCAGCAAGCTCTGATCCCCTGCAGAAGCCATAAACCTTACTCATTTGTTAATTGTAGGGCACAACTGTAAGACTAAACTGCAAGGAAGATGTGAGTTCACAGTTTCATCTTTGATTCCTGAAACAGTGGCATCCTTCAGACTCTAGACTGAAAATGGCTTGCATTGTCCTCCTCTTCTCACAACAACCACTCTGTGAGCCAGGTTAGACAGAGAGTGACTGGTTCAGGATCACTCAGTTAAATTCCATAACATGGGTATCTTACTTTCTGAACCACTGCACACTGGTATGAGCCTGTCCCTTTGGTTTGGGAACAAGTTTAAATTTTCTGGAGGGGTGTTCATTATTTCTATGAAATGTATTTGTTGCTGTTTGGTAACAGGTGTGTTTTAGAGTTTACATTCCTGTTTTCTTGCTGTGGAACAGCAAGCAATGCAGAAGAAAGGTGGTCAATAGAAAGCTTAGTACCATTCTCCCTTCCTCCACTCTCTCCTGGGTACTTGCTTGTGTGCTCCTTTCTGAACTATTGAAAACCTCCCATAACCATTGTTCCCCCTAAGCTAAGTTAGTGTGAACTTGCTCACAGTTTTTTAGCCTCTAGCTCACACATTTTGTCTTAGCTCAGGAAAAATGGCCCCAGAGCAAACTGATTTATGCAGTAGCTCACAACTTTAATGCCAGTAGCTCACAAAGTAGAATTTCTGCTCACAAGACTCCACAGCTTAGAGGGGGTATTGCCCATAATGCAGCTGTACTTCAGATTTTAAGATGGATTTATACCATGTATTTCACCTATGATTGGCTGCCAAAGTAGTTTGCTGCAACATAAGATGTTAGGAATAGATAGTGGCATATAGACTCTTCCAGTTGACCCCATGCTACAGAGAGGTCTCAGGAGTTGCAGGTGAGCTTGGGGGCCAGCTGATGATAAATGCTAACCCACAGATGCAGCCCTTACATGTGATCCTACTCAGATTGTGGCTTCAACGATAAAAGGATAAGATAATCCTTCTAATGCTTTGGAATAATTTATGAACACCATCCCTGGTAGGCTGCAGTCCCTCTTTGATCTTGATAGTCTTGTTTGGTTTATAACGTATTTTTTAAAGTGTGTCTGCAGTTCATGAAGATAGATTCAGGTGGGAAATCATGTAGGTCTGAAACAGCAGAACAAAGTTTGAGTCCAGTGGCACCTTTAATATCAACCAATTTTTATTCTGGGTATGAGCTTTTGTGTGCATGCACTTCTTCAGATACATTGAAACAGAATTTGCCAACCATTGCCCACAGGTAGTGGATGATGAGGATGTTGCCAGGAGCCCATTTTTAAACCTTAAGTTTTTTTGGGCTCAAGTTCCTATTATAAGTTCAGGGCCATTCATAATGGCCAGTTGATTTGACTCAATCTGAGAAGCCCTTGACAAATCCCGGGCCAGTCCTACGTGATTTTAGGCTATGCTAATTGCTGCTTCCCCTTCTTGCTTTTTAAACAGTACGCACAATTTCCTCAATGAGGAGACTGTCAGCTAAGGTGGGAGCAAGTATGCTGGAAGTTTGACATGCCTGTTTTCCAGCTTTCCTCTCTTTCATGGCCCTATCAATGACTGTTGACGCTGCCCTGACCTGGATAGCCCAGGCAAGCCCAATCTCATCAGATCTTGGAAGCTAAGCAGGGTCAACTGTGGTTAGTACTTGAATGGGAGACTTATTTGAAATACGCAGTTGAGAGGACGGGCAGGCTGTATGCAGCCACCTCTCTGAATATCCTCCAGGCTCCCAGCAGGGATCAGTCGCCGAATGTCAACATGACTTCCAGGGGCAAACACACACAATATACAAAATACAAAAAAATGAAGGGAATGACTGTTGAAGCTGAAGGAAGGGGATTTCAGCAGAGATTCAGTCCTAACACAGTGAAGGGGTAACTGGCTGCTTCCTGCCTTCATTCCAATGGCCTCATCAATGGCAGTTGGAAGCTGGAGCCAGATTACATTCCACTAGATTCCTAGCATCTCATCTCAAATCATGTACAAGAGGCCCACATTAGCAATGAGGATCTCAGTCTACCTCTGAATAGCAGTTGATTCAGGGCAACAATCACAGGAGGCTTTTGCTTTTGATCTCTGCCTCCAGGCCTTACAGGGGCATCTGGTCTGCCACTGTGGGAAATGGGATGCTGTAGATGGACATTTGGACTGAAAGCTATCTTATGCTGTTTGCATTGTTTGGGATTCGGCCTTATGCTCCTTTCCCTTGCTGCAAACGAATTCCAGAGAGTTGGCTTTGGCTGCTCACGTGACATAAATGGAACAAAGTTGGAGTTCAGTAGCACCTTTAGGAACAACTAAGGTTTATTCAGGATGTAAGCGTTCATGTGCTAAAACGCACACACTTCATCAGATAATAGTATGGGATGGAATTAGCAGTCGTACATATAGAGAGTGGGCAACGAATTCATATGCAAAACTGTTGTTAGCCGCCCTGAGCCCGCCAGAGAAGGGCGGGATATAAATCCGATTAAATAAATAAATAAATTAGTGAAAATGTTTTTTAGCTCGTGATTTTCTTCTTTTTTAAAAAAAGGTGGTTGGATTCAGCACTGGCGTAGGCGCTTGACGTGCACGGGCGCAGTTCAGTGCCGGGGGACGGCACTCTGTCTATACACAGAGATGGCATCCTAAATACGAAAAGCTCCAGGCGATGCTACTGCATTGTTACCCGATCAACCCGAGACAGCAGCAAGCGAAAGAACTGGCAGGCGCAACGCCCTGGGTTGTCATAACAACGCCTGAAGGCCCCAACCAATAGAGAATGGAAGGCGCGTCCACAGGCGGTGACGTCACGGTTCTCCGCGGGTCCCCTCACGAACCCTCTAGCCTTCCACGGGGAGGCCTGCTCTTTATGGTACTAAAAAAAAAAAAGCCTTGCAATTTCCCCTTCTGGCTGATGACGAAGACGGAAGTGAAAGAAAGGAACCAGGGGGTTACCTGCGTCAGGGGACCCGGAAGCGGAAATGGCGCGCGAGAGCCAGGCAGAGAGACGGACTGACAAACCCTGGCTGTGAGGGAACCAAGGCCGGGATGGTGAGTGACAGACGCATAGAGCCCAGTGGGCTCCCCTCCCCTCCCCCCCATACGGCAAACCTCTTTCCCCGCCGCTCCCGAAGGGGACGGGCCGTTATCCGCTTCTTTCCCCGCTCGCCTTCCTAAAACTTGTTGTTAGGGCTGCAGCCTGCGAGGGCTCTTGTCAGTTGGAGCGCTGCGTTAAAGGAAGTGTAGCCTTTCTCCTCACGCTGATGTAGCAACGGGAGAAACCGCATCTGAGGAAATTCTTCACCGTCGGCAGCCAGCCCTTTGTCTGTGTTGACCCAGAGAAGTATGAAAGGCCGCCCCCCCCCCCCAACATTGGCTTTCCACCTCCCTATATGCGTCTGCAGAGAGGATGCATGTTTTGTAAACATATGAACATATGAAGCTGCCTTCTACTGAATCAGACCCTCAGTCCGTCAAAGTCAGTAGTCTACTCAGACTGGCAGCGGCTCTCCAGGGTCTCAAGCTGAGGTTTTTCACATCTATTTGCCTGGACTCCTTTTAGTTGGAGATGCCGAGAATTGAACCTGGGACCTTCTGCTTACCAAACTGATTCTCTACCACTGAGCCACCATCCCTCCCTGTCCTGTGCCTCCTAAGTATCATCCACATCCCTTGTGCTTTTTCTGAAGGCTCCCAGATGTTACTCCCAATTTTTCTTCCTCTCCCCCACCTCTGTAAATGTATTTATCCATTCTCTCCCGTGCTGGTAGCTATCACCCTGGTATACTTAAGTAGGGAAAAAACAAGTTTAATTTAAACAAGAATGCTGTAGCAGCCTGAGATGTTCAGAAGTGGGAACCATATGCCCTCTTCAATTATATTGTTTGTAATGCCAGACTTTAGAACTGATTTGTTTTTCTTGTTTGCATTCACTCAGGCTGTGTGACATCTCATTTGTGAAAAACACCCCTTCTTAGTCCTGATTATAAGGTCTTTGTTTTTGTGATTATGCTGCAATGTTTATCCTGCTCTCTACCAGTTAATCCTATGATGCTTATTTTCTAGAATATCATGGTCCCATTTCTGTACACTAAATTTATGGAGGAAGAGTGCATGTTCAGGAATAACTAATAAGGCACTCAGTATTAGGTGGATCCTAAATAAGTGCGTAAGCAGAGCTGCATCAGATCAAAGCTGTTTTATCCAGAATTCTTTGTAAGGATCCCAGAACCAGCAGGTGCTAGATGATCTACCAGAAACTGCCTAGTTTATTTAGTGAAGAGCAGCTCCTTTATCATCTCTTAGGCATCTGTCCTATTTCTCTGAACTGGGCTTTTTGGGTTTAATTTTTCGAAGAAGTCACTACAAGGTTGCAAGGTCAAGGTAGATTGGGATGGTGTAATTTTTCAAAGAAGTTCTTACAATCTTACAAAGCCCAGATTGATTGAGATATGTTATTGAAAGCAATCTGCTTGAGTAAAATGTTCTGTGGAAATGTTGCTGTACTGTTGCTTCTCTTGAGTACAGGTGGGTTGTTTTTTCCCTTTCATGACCTTGCAGTAGCATTTTGGTTATGTGGTTTCCTCCAATATGTTCATAATTTTCTCTTTTCTTGGTCCTACAGGTCACAAGGTCACTGGTGCTAGCAGCAGCCCAGTCCTGGCGCTGGACTTGTTGCCACCCGGCCCCACCCGGGCAACCATGAACGGAAGTGCGGTGCCCCTGTCACCAGCAGGTGGAGGGGTTGTGGCAGAACCCATCTCTCTCCCCTCTCCTGGCTGGCGGGAATTTTGCGAGGCTCATGCTCGTGCAGCTGCAGTGGACTTTGCCCGTCGTTTCCGGGCCTTTCTTGGTGAGAACCCACAGTTTGCCACGCCTGGGGCAGAAGCTGCCTTCTCACGCCGCTTTGCTGAGCACTTCCTGGAGCATTTTGAGGCAGAGGTGAGCCGGGCCTACGCCAGCGACTCGCCCCCTCGGTGTGACATTGCTCCCTTCACTGGCTGCACCTCAGCACGTGACCTCTCGGAGACTTGCAGTGACTCATCAGTTGCTTCCCCTGTGGAGCCTCCACTCGGGCCACCCTCTGGCCTCTCCAGCAGCCAGTCCCGGAGTTCTGAAGATGTTTCTACTGTGGCTACCGTTACAGCCACCAAACCAAAGCTGAAGAAGCGCTTTTCTTTGCGCAATGTTAGCCGTAGTGTCCGAGGCAGCATGCGTGGCATCCTGCAGTGGAAGACCTCGGCCGAATCGTCCCCTGTTGATGGTGATGAGGCAACCACTGGAGCGAACAGCAATTCCAACTCCTCAGGAGGTGGCGACTCTGAGCGATGGACTCACCGATTTGAACGCCTGCGGCTGAATAAAGCCTCTCCAGCTGCCCCACGCATTGAACTTGCTAGTGTGCGTCGTGAAGGCCTACTGAACTACATTGTTGCCGATGACGGGGCAGGCGGGGGAACCAGGACACGCTGGCAAAAATGCCGTCTTCTCCTGCGCAAAGCAGGAAAAGGGGAGGGGGAGGGTTACCTGTTGGAGTTCTACATCCCGCCAAAGGTGAGCAGAATGGGTCTTTGGGCTAAGATGGGGTGGGTATAGAGTTGGTGAGGAAAGACCAAAGGTGCTTTGGTCTCAAAGGACATTCCTGGTGTGGGATTGCTTGACGATCTGTTTTCCCTGCCTTCTACCACCAGGCATCAAAGCCCCGGGTCAGCATTGCCTGTTCTTGTGTAGCAGATGTGCGAACAACAACACCCCTGGAAATGCCTGACAAGGAGAACACCTTTGTGCTCAAGGTCAGCAAACAGTCAGGGTGGGGAGAGAGAAAGTAGCAACTGCTTCCCTCGGGCCTGCTTTGTAATTTGGGTTGGAGGCCTGGTCAAAATGTGTCAAAGGTCAATGTGGTTTGTATAGATACTATAAAATATGTCTCTTAAACCTGCCCACTTATCAGTCATCGTTCTGGTTGCAGTACAAATGTTTTAAACCAATTGACGCATCAGCATCTCAGCAACAGAATACCTGATAGTGGGTATCTCTTCTGCCAACACCGGCTTTCAAATAAAATTATCAGGTTTTTCTCCAGCAGCCAATACAGGCATGCACTTCCTTTTCTCTCTGTCCTCCATTTCTGACAAAGAGGAATTTGCAGTTCACCCCACATCTGCCCTCCTCCAGCCTTGTTAATTCCAAGATTGGCTGCTTTCCCCAAGCAGACTTCTCTCAGCCCAGCAGCTTTTCCTTATGTTTTTGGCCTCTGTGGGGAGCAGTGCCTATTTCTCATTAGAGAGAGAGAGCCGCCAATCAGAATGTCCAGGCAACACCACCAGTAGCCATTAATGAGCAGCAGTGATAGCTAGGAATCTCTTCTGGACAAGAGCACAGAACAGGGACAGGTATAATTTGTTGCTAAAAGAGTTCTCTGGTCACTGCTGCTAGTAATGGGCTCTTTTGTGCTGAAGACCAGCACAGGCAGAAAGGGGCTTGATTCTTGGTCTCCCCTTGTTAAAATAACAGTCTGCATTGGCCCTTTCTTATAAACTTATATTAATGTTTTTGCAGTGGTTCTTGAAGTGCTACAGTTAAAACTGCCTTTGGCCTCAACAGTTCATTATGGTGCTTTCCATAAATTGTTTTCTGATCTTCACTGTGTTTCCCTTTCTCATTGGTAGATGCCTTCTTTGTTTTTCTTGGCTGGGATTTAGGAGTAGGCTGTAGCATTCCTTCTAGCCACTTAATATTTGCAATGTTATTTTTCTCCGTTGTGCTCTAGCTGTCAAGTTCCTTGGAGTATATCCTTGAGACGGTTGACTCGCTACAGATGCGCTCATGGCTGGCAGACATTCAGGAATGCATGGGCCTGGGGTACGTTATGTTGAACTCAAAGAGACTGGCAAACCTGGCTAGCCTCTATGTTCTTAAAGAACGTGAGGTGTGTTTTATGATCCTTGTATAGTAATAATTTAAGAAATCAGACCCAAAGTCTTATCAAGTTCCATGTTCTGTTGCCAATGGCCAGAGGCCTCTGGGAACCAGCCAGAGGCCTCTGGGAAGCTCACAAGTGGGGCATGGAGGTTGATCAGTTTCCTCTGTTGTTTTCCTCTCTTCATGGAGGTTCTGTTTTTTCCTTCATGGCTAATAGAACTTACTTTCTCAGAGAGAGCACTGATAGCTTGGAGCAGCCCTGCATGAACCACTCGGAGAGCATGCCCAGCCGGGAGCTTCCCATGGTGCCGAGTGAGAGCAGTGAACAGCTTAGCCAAGGTGAGTGGCATACACACAGACCCGGGTACCCTATCCTGCCTGCAAAGCTTCCGTCTGATTGGTTTGTTTTCCGTCAGAATTGACACATGCTGTTCTTGTCTCTCTCATGGTACCCTTTCTCCCAAGCATTATGATCTTCCAGTGGGTTATACCACCTTCTGAATGTAGAAGAAGAAGACTGCAGATTTGTACCCTGCCCTTCTTTCTGAATCAGAGTCTCAGAGTGGCTTACAATCTCCTATGTCTTCTCCCTCCACAACAGACACCCTGTGAGGTGGGTGGGGCTGAGAGGGCTCTCACAACAGCTGCCCTTTCAAGGACAACTCCTGTGATAGCTATGGCTAATCCAAGGCCATTCCAGCAGGTGCAAGTGGAGGAGTGGGGAATCAAACCCAGTTCTCCCAGATAAGAGTCAGCACACTTAACCACTACACCAAACTGGCTCTCTTACGTTTACACACTCTTATGCAGGATGAGATGTCTTTTCTAAGATGGTGCTTGCTGTGTCATATCCTCACACCATCGAAAAATATTTTTTTTCTTTTCGAAATTTTGCTCAAATTTAGTAGAGTAAAAATGCATGCAATTCATCAGTAAAGGGTGCTTCAAACAAGTGACCACTTTCATGTACATTTGTTAGGCAGTTAGAATCCAGAGACTATTATTTCTTGCACTTCTGGTCTTTCACTGGTAGTTTTCGCAATAAATTTAAGAGCAGCAGTATAGGATAAGACCAATGGTCTATTTGAGTCTGGCATCTTGTTTCATACAGTGACCAACCAAAGGCTCACAAGCAGTAGCACAGAGCCCCAGGCCTCCTGTCATTGCTCTCCAGTACTGATGCTTAGTGCCTCTGAACATGGCCATCCAATTTACTTGTCACATCTACTGATTGGTTTGTTTTCCTTTGGTTTACCTAAGCCCCTTTAGAAGCTAACTAAACTAATGGCCAATATGACGCTCTGTGGCAGTGAATTGTACACGAATTGTAAACTAATGGCCATTATGACACTCTGTGGCAGTGAATTGTACAAATTGGTTACTCTGATTAGTCTGAGTGAAGAATCTATTGCTAGTCAACTTCATTGGGAGCCCACGAGTTCTACTGTTAGAAGAGACAGGGAAAAACTTCTCTCTAGTACTTTCTCCAACCCCATGCTCCACCCTCATACATTGTTCTATAAACCTCTATTTTGTCTCTTTTTGTAATTTTCTGGAGACTAAAAAACCAAAACTCCTTAGTCTTTCCACATGGGGAAGGTGCTTCAGCCTTGATAACTTTAGTTACCGTTTTCTGCATGTATCCAGCACTTTCATGTCTTTCTTGAGAGAGGATGACAAAAAACTGATTTGCTAAAAACTAATATCACAGAAACCGATGCAAGGGCATTATAATAGCAATTGTCTTTGTAATCCTTTTCCTAACAAATCCTACAACAGAATTTGCCTTATTTTCTGCTGTTGCAAATTGGGTTGGCATTTTCACTGACTGAGCTGTCTGCCATAACTTGGAGGTATTTTTTTTCCTGCTCTGTCACCTCCAGTTCAGGCCTCATCAGTGTGAATTTAAAATGGGGATTCTTTACCCAAAGGTACATCACTTTACACTTGAATCTCATTTGCCATGGGGTTGCTTGTTCACTCAGTTTTGGAGCTGTTCACAACCCTGAGTTTGGTTCTTACTATCCTTTTAAATGCTCCTGAATTGGAGCTGAGTGGCCAAAATGCCAAGTTTAGCAGATGGCACTATATTATTTTAGAACAAATCAAATAGCACTGATCCCCGGGGAGCCCCTGTGCTTCCTTCCTTCAAGAGAACTGCTGTTTACTCCTATTCATTCTGTTTAGATTAGTTATAGAATAAGTACTTAGAGACAATGTGATCAGCAGTTTTGTTTTGTTTTTGGTTGGGTAGTGACTTTAGGTTCCTAGTGCTTCTACTTGCTGTCTTTTGTTCATTCTAAAGTCTGTTTACTTTTTTCAGAAGTCCTGTAAATTTTAAAAAAAAGCACTAACACATGCATTTCCATCTTGCCCAGGGTTTGAATCAGTTGACTGGTTAAATCCACTGCATATCCAGAAAATGAAAATACAGCCCAAAACTGAATATTTAACCAGCAGAAAGTTGATCAGAAAATATGTAAAGGAAATGGATTAAGTTTATCCAATACCCACTAAGAAATTACACATTAATGAAAAGTCTTTAGCATTAAGCTATAATATGCTAGCAGGATCATCTCAGATTTGCTTGTAGAAGTCATCATCATCCAATGCGAAGATATTTTTGTTCCAATTTAAAAAGTACCAAACCAGTTGAATAAACCAAACTAGTGTGAAGAAGACTATATCAGGCCCAAGGGGAAACCACTAAAACCCCATCATCTTGCACCTGCTGCAGTAGCTTTTGCAAAGTGCACGGGGCCTCAGTTTTTCAGCTTCAGGCATTCACATAGGTTCATGGGTTGGATCTGGTGCAAAATTTCCACTTCCACCTGAGCTCTGGTTCTAGAGGAAATGCAAGGCAGCAACTGCAGTAGCTGTTTCCACTAAGTCAAACTGGCTGTATCCCTGCTTGTAGAAGTCCTGTACAACCAATTTCATAGCAGTATAATCTATAGGGAGGGAAAGCACAAAGTGTTGCACAAGATTTCGTGCAAGTGGAACTGTTGCTAAGTCTGTTTGTTTCCATTGACACATTGCTGAATCCAAGCCTGTAGACCAGGGCTGTCAGACATGCAGCCCAGGGGCTGAATCAGGCCCCCGGAGGGCTCCTATCAGGCTCCTAAGCAACTAGCTGTCATCTGCTCGCTTTCCCCTCTGTCTTGCTTACTTCTATATAACAGCTTGCTTTGCCAGACTTGCTCAATCGCACAGGAGCTACAGAGCAAAGCCTCTATTTTCTCTACTGGATGAGGCTTCTCTCTTGGGGAAGAAGGGGGGAGGAATAGCTTGCTTTGCCAGGCTCTCCCAATTGCACAGCAGAGGTACTAAGCCAAGCCTCTCTTCCTTCTATTGGCTGAGGCTCCCCCCGTTCCCCTGGGGAAGGAAGGAGCGAGCCAGAGCTTCCTTTGTCCAGTTCCCTGGATCCCATGGGAGAGATACAAAGAAAGCATCTTTAAGACCAACGAGTGCTAATGTTTTGTTTTAAGTTTTTAAAAAATCTTTGTGTTTGTCTATGTCCTTTAAAACGTTTATCTCTCTGCTACCTGGCATTACATTTTATGGCACACGTGGCCCGGCAAGGTCACATTTATGTTGTATCCGACCCTCATAACAAATGAGTTCCACACCCCTGCTATAGGCCCTTACTTTAAATAAATTCTGTATCTAATATAATAGAGAATCTATTTATTCAAATGACCACTTGTTCCTGTATGAGTCTGGCCAGCAACTAAGATGTGGGCTGCTGAGGGAAGAAGACAACTATGGGGACTAAAGGATCTGGTGGCATTAAGTTAACAGAAGGTGGCTTTGTCTTGAAGGCTCAAGTGATTGTTCTTTACTGCTGAGTTTGATTTTGTCGCTGAATGTTCTCCTTGACCGCCATTTAACATGGGTGTTTTAGTGGTAATGAAATTGGTATTTTTTATTGTTAATTGGTCTCCTCTAGCTCTGTGGCTGAGAGGTGAACTTAGACATTGTTTAAGCTATAAATAAGTCAGCCCATATGAGATGTTCTCAGTATACAAAATGTAGCAGCCCATGGTTATTTGAAACGGGAGATTCCTAGAAAGCCAGAAGCCTGCCCAGATAGTGACTTGATGCCTCTGCCTGCTTGTAGGTGCCTACGGTGGGCTGATGGACCGCCCATCTGCCTCCATGTCCCCCAGCTCCGTCTCCATTGCTGCCTCGCACTTTGACTCAATGGAGCTACTTCCTCCTGAACTGCCTCCTCGGGTGCCTATCGATGAAGGGCCATTTCCTCCCAGCCTCCTCCATACAGCCTTCCCTGAAACCCCAGATGCCACAGGTAACATTAGGGCCAGCCCAGCAGATTTTAAGCAGTGCCCCCAGTCTAATGCGGTTGTACTGCCCCATAGAGGTCTTGAACCTCTCTGGTTATGGTGCCACTACTTTGGGACAGTTTACCAGAGGAAGTACAGAGAGCACCTGTGAGGGCAGGCAGGACCCCCTTTTCCCCCCTTGTTCATTGGGCCTCTGGAGATTAATGTGTTCTCTGGTTTATCTACTTGGGATCCAGCAGTCCTACATTCTCTTCCTAACTTCAGAGAAGGGTCTGGTGCACTAGAGCCTTGGGCAGCAGCTAGGAGAGGAAATTGTGGCATTCTCTGGATGAGCTTTAAAAGGCTACAGCTACTTGCATCCTTGTCTCAGGTTCCTTCCTCTTCCAAGGGGAGCCAGACCCAGGTGGAGGAAGTTTTGGTGACACAGATCACCCACTCTCTGAGTACCCGTGGTTCCATGGCACTCTGTCCCGTCTCAAAGCGGCCCAGCTAGTGCTGGCTGGGGGAGCCAGCAGTCATGGTGTCTTCTTGGTACGGCAAAGTGAGACACGGCGCGGCGAATACGTCCTGACCTTTAACTTCCAGGGGAAAGCCAAGGTGAGCGGTGAAGCCCATGGAGATCTGTGAGAGATTCACAGGGGCAGGCAAGCAGGCTGAGCAGCTCACAAGCGGTCTCTCATCAGACTTTCTCTTGTCCTTAGCACCTCCGCCTCTCCCTGAACGAGGACGGGCAGTGCCGGGTTCAGCATCTCTGGTTCCAGACCATCTTTGACATGCTGGAGCACTTCCGGGTCCACCCCATCCCCCTCGAGTCAGGCGGTTCAAGTGACGTGACGCTCGTCAGCTACGTCGTTGCTTCACAGCGGCTGCACGGTGAGAACAGGAAGAGCGGGGAGCGGAGAGAACATGAACACCATTCCCCACCCATGTCATGCTCCATTTCCCACCCATCTTCTTCGTCATAACTCCATGCATATACCCCCTTTTCCCTGCTCCCTTCAGTCCAAGTTTTTTGCTCCAGCCCTGTACAATATGCATATGCAATGCAGGTGGGGGGACCCTTTTACATCCATCTTTCTGAGCTGCTCTTCCCATCCCCCCACCCCTATTTCTGATGCGGGCATCTCTGTCACAGGCCGGGACCGGGCTGGGAGCCGAGCGCCGGTGTCCGGGTTCAGTGGGGACCCTGACTCGCCCCCCAACCTCATCTCCATCCTTGCTGCCGCCTCCGCGGGTGACTGCGTGTAAGTGTGCAATAGCTGTGGGGGAGGGCTTGGAGGGGGGAGAAGGCACGGCTATGAGAGCGTGTGTGTGTGTCACAGCCCCACACCATAGCCCATCACTCTCCATGGGTCGTGCGAGTGTGCGGTGTCCACACCATCTGCTGTGTTATGCAATGCCAGGCAGGGGAAGGTGTTAAGAATAATGGTCCTTCTTTGCAACTGGGCCTTTCATTACGATGAATGAGCAGCTTATGGGAACTCCTGCCAGCAGATCCGGTGGGTGGCATGTTCTGTAGGGGTGCAAAGCCCCATCAGTGTCTTCCTGAACCTTTCTAATGGCCTCCCTTCCTCCTCCCCACCTTCGTTGTCCATTGAATAGTAGGTGCAGCTGCATAACAATTTCTGGATTAGGAGAGTGGGCAGCCAGCCACCCACCAGGAGCTTTGCCACACCCCCAGTAGCCCTCATTAACCCCTAGAGGAGTCCACGCCACCCTTTCTCCACTTCTTATGTGATTTTGGGTGGCTTGTTGGCCTTTTGATGGGGCAGGGGGGCTGCCAATGAGAGCCTCAGGTGAGCAAGACCTGCTTGGGCTGGTTGGATCTCTAGCTAGCCCAAGCAGGCGTCGCTTGCCTGGGGCTCTCCTTTCTTGTGTTGGGTTGCTTTTGGCTGCTGGGGGGGTGGCAGCATATGCTAATGAGTTATGCTAATGAGTTCCACCACCTATTTTTCTACAAAATGACCCCTGGGTTGGGGGGGGGACCTTTCTCTGCAAGAGACCCTTGGAGAGCTGCCACCAGTCGGAAGAGACTGAGTGAGGTGGACCAGTGGTCTGACTCAGTGAAAAGCAGCTTTGTGTGTTCAGAGCCTGACTGCTTTAGTTACAACAGTGTCCTGCCCTGCAGCCTGATCGCTCATGAACATAATAGTGGCAGACAGTTACAATCAGTGGGTGGAGCTGCCTATTCTGCACACCCAACAGTAGCACTTTCTTCCAGCAGAAGAGGCTTTTCTGGAAGGACTGTTAGCTTAGTAGAATGGTCAGGTTCAACCCTGTGTACCCAGATGCCATGGAATGCAGTAGATCTTCTGCCCCTTTCCAATCCCCCCCCTCCCAAGCAACCTTCCAGCAAAATACGGCTGTTGCGATTTTGAATTCCATTGCCAAAAAAACTCCTTCCCTTGTTCTGCCCAGTAGTCTTTATTTTGTCCAATGAGGAGCTAAAAGGATTCTCCAGAATTGTGAGAACACCAGCCTACTGAGTAAGAGAAAAGTGGACATAAGGTAGGTATCCCCTGAAAGGAGTTCAAACCATTGCATCTGCCCATTTGTGAAGGAGAAAGAATGGGAAGGAATGGCATGCTTATACAATGTACATTTGGCAAGGGGGACTGACCATTGAAGATAAGGTGTACGGCAGCTTGTCATGAACTGGATAGCCCAGGCTAGCCTGGTTTAGTCAGATACTGGAAGCTAAGCAGGGATGGCTCTGGTTAGTATTTGGATGAGAGACCACCAAGGAAATCCAGGCTTGCAATACAGAGGCAGGCAAATCACCGCTGGACGTCTCTTGCCTTGAAAACCCCACTGGGTTGCTGTAAATCAGCTGTGAATTGACGGCAAAAAAGAAAAGAAAGAAGAGCCGTGCTGGATCAGACCAAAGGCCCATCGAGTCCTGTTCACATAGCTTGCTTCCAGGAAGCCCACAAACAGGATGACAGCAGCTGTTTCATCCTGCCCATGCACCTAAGCCACTGATGCAAGAGGCAGTACTGCCTCCGATGCTTGAGGGAGTAGAGTACTGTCATAATTCATAGCTGTGGATAGCTCCATCTTCCATGAATTAGTCCTCTCCTAAAGCTTTCCAAGTTGGCAGCCATGAGCACATCCTGCAACAGTGCATTCCACAAATTTACTATACACTGTGTGAAGAAGTTACTTCCTTTCATCTGCCCTGAAAACTCTCACCCTTCAGCGTCAGTGGATGGCCCCAGGTTCTAGTGTTATGGAAGAGGCAGCTTTTCCCTGTCCACTTTCTCTATACCATGTCTAATTTTATAGACCTGTCAAACGCATGGCATTCACAGTATTGAACAGGCACACTTAGTCTAGTCCAAATAACTCACCAAAGGGCTGCTGCTGAATATTGCCCAAGTTGTGAGTATCCCACAATTCCAGCCCAGCGTGGAATATGATGCTGGTCACAGAATCGGCCTTTATTTTGAGAAATAATCAAGTTGCTGGTTGCAAAGGTGGGTTTGAGGAAGTGTGGATGAGTCAGTAAAAGCTGGTGGTATGTACAACTCCACCCAATTAAAGTGAAACCTGTAAAGCCTTTGCAAAGCATAATTAGCTTGGAGTTTTAGTTGATTTTTTAAAAATCTGAACACATGTTTGAATAGAACATTCATTCTAGGAATATGCATTTTTTTTTGTTTTTAGAACATGCACGCGTGAGCCCATCAGGAGGGCGGGATATAATTCGATAAAATAAAAATCCTAGAAGAAGCATTCCTTCCTGTGTTAGAGCAAGGGAGGAATGCTTCTTCTAAGAAGACCCAAGCCACATTTGGAGTTGCAAGTATTTAATTATGTCCAATATGATATTAAAAAGCCAAACAAACGATTGCCTGTTTGATCAGGGCTGTCCCGGCTAATTAAACAGCCTTCAGACTTCAAAAACTAAACTCATGTGCTTTCTTCCCCCTCCTTCCGTCTAGCTTGTGAGGCGCAGAGCAAATACTTCCCGGTTTGAGGCAAACCCCACTTTGCCTCGGCGGGGAGGGCGGGGTATAAATAAAAAAATATTATTATTATTATTACTTTGTTGTGCTGCCTGTACTCAGCTTTCGTTTCTTACCTGCAACCCTAGATTCGCAATCAGAGTTCAATTTGTTGTTATGCGCCCTGAGCCCACTTGTGGATGTGCTAGAAATGGAGGATATAAATAAGATAAAACAAACTGTGGTTTTAGAAGGAAAGAAACAGCATGGCTTGTCGCTTCATCCAGTCTGGATGCCCACAGTAAACCCCAGTTTGTTCAAAACCAGGAAATCTTTGATCCCCTGCTCTCCACAGGAGGGAAGAATGCTAGCGTGTGACCTTGCCAAGGACTTCAGGGCTCCGGGTGCAAAATGTTGCAGTCCTGACACAGTGTCATATTATCTAAAAAGCTAAACAGCAGCTGTTCACATCCAATTCACTGGCACAATAAACCGTTCTGAGTACAATATTTTGCAGATTAATTTATGCCAATTGAGCAAATGGGATAGTGTGTAATTTACATAGGCTGTGGAATTCACTTCCTGCTGCAGAATGGTGATTTGCACTCTAAAAAAATCATCCAAATGTACACATTGCCTGGAAATAATACCATTCTGTCTGTCTTGCTGCACCGTCTTTTGCTAAAAATCCTGGCGCCCCTCCAGGCAGTCTAATTGGGGGCTGTTTCTGAGCTATTGGCTGCCCCTCATCCTGCTGTCCTTAAAGGCTGGTATTTGAAATTCTCTGATTGATTGATGGCAGTCCTGGTCACTGCTGTTTAAGTTAAAGGAATGGGTCGGATAGTGGCCTGTTCTGGATTTGGCGACTGGGGTGTGGTGGGATCTTGGACAATGCTGTACATCCTGCAGTCCTGTTCTTCACTTAACTTCCAGCCACCCTCTCTTTGTCTGTCTGTGTCTTTCTGTTCTCTCCACAGAACCGAACACCTCTCGTAACCTGCCACCACCACCTCCTCTCCCTCCAGCGCGGCCACCTCAAGTTCCCCCAGACCGAGGACTGCCGGAGGCTGAGAGGCAAGTGGAGGAGGAGGAGGAGGGCCTGACGGAGCCAGAGGTGGACGAGGGAGCAGCTGCGAGAGGAGGGGGAACCCACCCCCTGCCGGAGGAGTCGGAAGGACGAGCCAGGGCTGTGAACAACCAGTACTCATTTGTCTGAGCCCCCCACCCCTCCCCCGGGTCTGGGATGGAGGAGGGGACCAGCCTCACCACAGTGCCCTCCTGATATCCCCAATGGAGATCTGACTCTAACCGTGGGTACAAGATGGGCTTGAATACCCAATAGACTTCTACACTTTCCTCAATAACCTTTTCTGGGGGCAGGGGGGACCGGTCTTTCTTTCTCAGCCTCCCCTCTTTCCCTTGGGTATGGAGCAAATATCTCTTCCGCTTGGCCCCCTCCCCCCAAATGAAGGTACAAGACCCTCCCCCTGGTTTCGTGCTCCCAACCTGTAACAGCTTGGTGTGCACTACTTTAGGCCCTGTTTGGTTGCTAAGAGATTGGCCTGCTCTCCCGCCCCCCCCCCCCGAAAAAAAATACAATTTGCAATGGGGCAGAAGCAATGACTGTAAAACACTACATGGAAAGGGGGGAGGGAAAGTATCCCCAGGCTCTGCTTCTTGACTCCAGACATAGTGTCTTTCACCCCTAACCTTTTTCTTGCTGAATGTATGGAGTCTCTGAATGTAACACCCTCTCCCTCCTCATCTCCTCTCGGGGTGGTGAGAAGGGGGGAAGTCTGGCTCCCTCCTCTTTCCAGCTCTGAAATATATTTATAGCCTTTCTCCTTGCCTCCTTTCTCCCCCCCTCCCCAATTGGGGCCTGGCCACACTCTACAAAGCCTCTGCCACCCCCAGGTAAATTTAAAGATGCTATGAATATATGCCCCTTGCCTCAGCTATTGTCCTCCCTCCCTTCCTTCCGCTCCTTCTTCTCCCTAAGGTTTATTTTTCTACTGTGGACTAGCTGGACTGCTCAGGCCCCTCCCTCCATCAATTCTCTCTTTTTTATTTGCTCTGAGGTACTGTTTATCTGTGTCTTTTTTTTGTTGTTTAACTTTTTTTGGGAGTTTGTATGAAAATAAAGGAAACATCATTTTATCTTTTTGAAAGAAAAAAAATTACGAGGCAGGGCAGAAGAAAACCCAGTCATGGTAGACCTCAAAAACACTCTTTCCTTCTTATTGTGCTTTTCATCACTCTCTGAAGAAATATCTTGACATAGAACTCTTCCTGTGGGTGCCAGGTATAGAGGGTAGGAGGGATAATACAACTCTCCATTTATGTAATGCTTGAGAGCATTCAAACCACTTCATGGATATCCTCTCATTAATCCATATGGTAACCTGGTAAGGTAGCTTGGTATAATGTACACCTATAATCCAGATGTGAAGACTGAGGGTGAAACAGAGCAGTTTGTGAGATCAGGGCAGAGGAAGAGTTCATTACACTACTAGGATCCAACTGGAGTTTGATTCAAACATGGTGCAGGTAAAATGGAAGCACTCTCACATGACACTTTCCATATGCCTGTTATCTGGGCTGCTGCTTGTGTGAAGCTGTTGACTGAAGCAGTGGCCGGGATCAGCTGCATGTCTGCATGAGGGAGGTGGTGAAAAAAGTCTTCCAGATGTGTCTGCAACACTGATGCATCCACCTTTCCTGGGGAATTCATCTCCCCACCCCCCTGAGAGTTGCGGTTTACAAAGCATGGTAGGGATTACAGTGCTCACAGTGGACAACGACGGGGAGTCAATGATGAAGTGGAAAGATCAGTGGTTAAATGTGTTTGATGTGACCACCCAGAGAGCAAAACTGAATTGCAAAGCAATATTTTTAATAGGTTCCCTGCATTGTACAGCCTGTAGTTTTCAGGAGACTAACAGAAGTGCAAATCGCCTAAAAGATTCAGATTCATGGAAAATGAAGGCCTCTGTCCTTGAAGGCCATAAGGCTCAGAAGTGGAGATTTGTCCTTCAGTCTCTTGCAGTGATGAAGCTGGAATGTGGGTTGTCTTATAGCTCACCATGTGGATGTAGGTGGCATCGACCAGGTGGCAGACCTAATAAACTGTTGGTGCAAGATGGTCGTGTGAAGGTGCTGTGGAGTAGTTGGAGCTCTAAGTGTCAGAACTGGCAGAACTTCAAGTAAGGCCCAAGACTTAGTTGCAAAGTATAGGCGTTTATTGAGAACTACAGAGCTGAAGGTACAGGATAACACTGATAACGAAAGCTAGCAGTGGATACACTTTATGTGGTTCTGTTGACAACAATAAAACGATCTTTCACACGCTTGGAGACAACAGTCTGTTTCTCAGGGTTTGTTATCAGGCAGGGAGGATGGAATCCCGCTGAGAAAGCTCAGGCCGGCCTGGCTTCAAAGGCCATCTGCAGATGTTGACCCTGGGCTATCTGTTACCCTTCAGTGATCACAGTTTGTTTGAAATGCACAGAAATATACAGAATGCAGGCTGGTTAGTTACTGGGGCAAGGTTGCATGGGTTAGTATTGGATTTCAATATGGAGTCGCTTAAGCTAACAGCATACAGGAAAGTTACAAGTTCTGACATACTGCCCCCCCTAAGCGTTCGCCCTGGGCTTGTGTGGGTACAGTAGGTGGAATTTCTTGAGCAGTTGCGGAGCAGATACATTGCTAGCCTTGACCCACTCATCGCAGCTCGGGGGAAAGTACTTCCAGTGAATCAGATAGTACAGAACCCCCCGGTGGACCCTGGAGTCCAGGATCTCCTGGCCCTCATGGTGACTCTGGCCCTTCACTCGTGTAGGAGGTGGCTCAGGAGGGCGAGGGTGCCAGGATGTAGCCCCAGGATCTTTGCGAAGAAGGCTGCAATGAAAAACAGGGTGGATCTTACTTAACAGTTTTGGCAGTTCTAGCTCCACCGTCACGTTGTTGATCACTCTCTTTATTGTGAAGGGACCTAAGTACTTGTAGGCCAACTTGCGACAAGCTTGCGGCAGGGGGAGATTCTTGGTTGACAGAAAGACCCTCTCCCCCACCTTAAACTCCCACTGGGGAGAGTGCTTCTTGTCAAACTGTCGTTTGTACTCTTCCTTGGCCCTCTCCAGGTTCTCCTGGATCACGTCCCACCCCCGCCGGACTCCCTCCCACCATTGTTGACAGGAGGTCGGTTTTGGCTCTCCTGCGAACAAAGGAAGGTGGGGGAATGGCTTGCCTTCGTAGCCGTTTACTATCTGAAAGGGGGAGGTTTTTGTGGAACTGTGTAGGCTGTTGTTATAGCCATACTCGGCAAATGCTAGTAGTTCCACCCAGTTCGACTGTTGGAAGTTGATGTAGCACCTAAGGTACTGTTCGAGAAGCCCGTTCACCCTCTCAGTCTGTCCGTCCGTCTGCGGGTGGTAGGCGGAGCTGAGTCCCTGCTCTATCCCTGCGATCTTGCAAAACTCCCGCCAGAAGTTGGCAACGAACTGAGGCCCGCAGTCGCTAATGACCTTATCTGGGAACGAGTGGAGGCGTACCACGTGATTGAAGAATAGGTGGGCCAGTTTTTTGGCGGTGGGGAGCTGCTTGCATGGGATGAAGTGTGCTTGTTTGGAAAAAGTGTCGACCACCACCAGTATCACTGTTTTCCCCTGTGAGGGAGGTAGTTCGACTATGAAATCCATCGATACCACCGCCCACGGCCGGGTCGCTGTCGGCAATGGGACTAGGTGACCCGGTGGCTTCCCCCCCCCCCTTTGTTTAGCCATGATGCATGTCGGGCAGGAGCTCACAAACTCCAACACGTCCCTTTTTATTTGGGGCCACCAAAACTGCCTGGTAATTAAGTTCAGTGTCTTTACGTAGCCAAAGTGCCCCGCTAGACGGCCTGAGTGGCAGTGTTCTAGCACTTCCTTTCGTAGGGTTTTGGGCACGTAAATCTTCCCGTTGTGGTACGAGAGCCCCCCTTCCCCTTTTTCCACTCCTTCGGGCCGTTCCCCTCCCTCCGCCTCCGTTTCGGCCACGAAGCGTTCCTTTCCATTCAGTTCCGGGGCCCCGGTAGTTTTTCCAGACCTGGTGGTGACCCCCCCTGCTACTTGGGTGGGTGGAATCAGGGAGTCTATCACCTCTTCTCTCTGGCTGTCATGTTGGGGCATGCGTGAGAGCGCATCAGCGAGAAAATTCTTAGTGCCGGGGATGTGCTTTAGCACAAAGTCAAATTTTGCGAAAAATCCCGCCCACCTGATTTTTTTGGCCGTTAGTTTGCGTCGGCCGGTCAGCGCCTCTAAGTTTTTGTGATCCGTCCAGATTTCGAACGGGACTCGGGCCCCCTCCAGCCACGACCGCCAGGTCTTAAGGGCGAATGTGACCGCAAAAGCCTCTTTGTCCCAGACCGACCAGTTCCTCTGTTCGTTTGAGAATTTGTGTGAAATGTACGCACATGGTCGGAGCCCCCCCCTCGTCCCTTTGCATTAATATTGCCCCCACCGCGACGTCGGAGGCGTCGCATTGCACCACGAACGGTTTTAGCTCGTTGGGGTGGGCCAGAACTGGTTCACTCGTGAACAACCTTTTCAGCTTGTCAAAGGCGCGCTGACACTCAGGCGACCAGGCGAGGCGCGCCCCGGGCTTTTTCGCCTCCTCCCCTTTCCCTTTGGTTCAGTGAGGGGTAACATGACCTGGGCGTGTGAAGGGTGTGACGGACTCAGGAACTTAGCCTGAGTAGCTGAGGAACAGGCTTGCGGCGATTGGCTGGAATGTTGCCCGAGCAACGAAAAAGTATCCATTTTGAGGTTTGCTTAGCAATGGAACACCTCAGGATTTTAGTCTTAGCCAGGGAGTCTTCGAGAGAAGTCTTCAGAGAAGGAGTCTGAAGTAAAGACGGTGGGTTTAGGCCGAGCAGTTGTAAAAGTTGTGGGGTCCATTGCTAGCCCCTCCCCCGACACTCTGAACCCCAGGTAGTCTAGTTCCCTTTTATGGAATTCACATTTTGACAGTTTAGCATACAACTTGTTCTGATACAGGGTAGACAGCACTTTCCTGACTAGCGGCACATGTGACTCTAGGTCCTTCGAGTAAATAATGATGTCATCCAGGTACACCACCACCCCCTTGTACAAATACTCCCGGAGGACTTCATTGATGAAGTTCATAAACACCCCCGGCGCTCCCTGCAGCCCGAACGGCATCACCAAGTACTCGAACTGTCCCATTGGCGTGTTAAACGCCGTTTTCCACTCGTCCCTCTCTCTTATTCGGACACGGAAGTACGCATCACGCAGATCGAGCTTCGTGACCACCCTGCCCTCTGCCACTGTGCTTAACAAGTCTTTTATCAGCGGGATCGGGTAGGCATTAGACATTGAGATCCCGTTTATCCTGCGAAAATCTGTGCAAAGTCTCAAACTTCCATCCTTCTTGCGAAATAACACGGGGGCTGCGTGGGGGGCTGTGGCGGGCCGGATGAAGCCCCGCTTTAAATTTTTGTCTATGAACTTTTTTAGTTCTGCCTTCTCCGCCCAGCCCATCGAGTATAGTTTAGCTTTTGGCAGTTCTTGCCCCGGTATTAGCTCGATGGCGCAATCGGTGGGGCGGTGGGGGGGAAGCTCGTCCGCTTCTCGCTCACTAAAAGCCCCTTTTAAGTCCCGGTACTCCTTGAGGATCGATCTCACTTCTTCTATGGTCAAGCACAGCCGCTCATTTTGCGGTGGGGCTTTGGGCCCCCACTCCCCCCGCCAGTGGTGGTGCTCACACCGCCAGTCCGGGAAGCGTACGACCTGGGCTTCCCATTGTATGTCTGGTTGGTGTCTTGCTAGCCAACCCGCCCCCACTACCAGGTCGAACGAGGACGAGGGGGCAACTACAAACACTTCTATCCCCCAATGGTCTTCGGTCCCCATCGGTACCGCTTGGGTCTCCTCGGTGCAGGGCTCCCCTTTCATCACTGACCCGTCCATTTGTTCGAATTGGATGGGGCGGGGCAGGGGGGACTTGGTTAACCCAAGGGCTTCCACCAAGCGGGGGGACATGATGTCTCTAGTGCACTCCGAGTCAATTAGGGCGCGGGTGTGCATGAAGCGTTTTAAGTGGGGGTTTAATAGGGTCACTGCCATAAACAAAAGTTCCCCGGTAATTCTCACCGTCATGGGTGCCGGCGTTTCGTGGACCTGCTTTGCGGCACCTATTAAAGCAGGTCGCTGTCGTTTCCCGTGGACTCGGGTTCCCACGACTCCTCACTCGATTCCCGATGGTTATAGTCTCCTCGTCAATCGCCATGGATGTGGTGACGGCGCCCCGACTGGGCTCCTTGGCGCGGCTCCCTCCCTTCTTCGGGGTGCCTGTGGACGACTTGGGTGATGGAGTGGCCGCTGGTGCTCTCGCGGGGCAGTTGGCGGCGAGGTGCCCCGGGTCTCCGCACCTGAAGCATCTCCGGCCACCCCCTGTTGGTGTGGAGGTCACCAGTGGCTTCTTTGCCTCAGCTTTGGGCGCGGTTGGGGTCGCCTTTCCTCCTCTCTTCCCCAACTGCTGTTGCCGGCGCATTCCGACATGTTGCAGGTTCGTTTCCACCTCGCCCGCCAGCTGGATCCATCCTACCAGGGTGTCGGGTCTCCCTTGGTGGTAGCACCGGTCGAGAATGTTCGCGTTCAGCCCGTTCTTGAACACTGAGCACTTCATTAGCTCGCTCCAGCCTCTCACCGCGGTGCAATGGGCCATAAACTCGGTGGCGTACTCTTGGATTGTGCGGTTCTCCTGTTCGATCCGTTGGAGGGCCTCGGTGGCTTTTTCCTCCCGCAGGGGGTCCCCGTACTGTCGTAGCATCGCCTGGAGGAATTCCGCCACCGTGGCCAACTCGGGTTTCCGCCCGGTATACAGCCCCACGTACCATTTTCTTGTGGCCCCTTTCAATCGGGATGCTATGTGGTCTACCCGGCTGGCCTCCGTTGGGTAGCCGGCTCCCCAGTGCGTGAAGAAACTGTTGCACTGGATGGTGAAGTACTCCACTTCGTCCCCGTCCCCATCGAACGTGATCTGCAGCTCGTGCGGTCTCCCGCCGTCCCCCTCCCCGGGGCGGCCGGGGGTGGCGCGGGCGGTGGTGCCGGCTGCGGTTGGGGCGGGACCGGCACCGCGGGCGCGGCTGGGGCCGCTGGAGCAGCTGGGGCGGCGGGGGCCTGAGGTGCGGGCACGGGTGGTCCGACTGGGGCCCCCCCAGTTGCCTCCCGTCAACTGGCACTGCAGGGACCCCCGGGGCGGGCGGCCCAGGGTGTGCGGGGCCCCCACCCGGAGGCCCGGCTGGTCCTGCCGGGGCAGCCGCCTGCAGGGCGCGGATCTGGTCGCGGAGGGTGCCTAGTTGCAGCTGTATCTCTTGGGCCATCATGATGCGGGTCTCGTGGACCTGGTCGTGAATCTCTCTCACCCACTGGGACAGCTCGTTGCGGAGCGCTTGTGCGGAGTCCCCGGTCCTGGGGTCTCGGTACTCATCTTCGTCGCCGTCCCAGTCGTCTCCCCCCGCTCCGCCGGCAAGCACCTTGTACCTCTCTTCCGCTGCGTCCATTAACTTGGTGGACTTTCGCGGGCTCCAGCTCCGCGAGGGGAAGACGTCCGTGGAGAAAGGAGCCGGGTCCCGGATCTTGCGTCTCACCGCTGTCACCCCGGGCTCCAAGGGTCTGTCCTCTATTGGAGTAGTGGGCTCTCCGTCATCTGGAGCCTTTGCTGCCATCCAGCCAGGTTGCCAGTTCGGATAAGTCCCAAAACAAAGGGATCAGTGTTATAATGTCAGAACTGGCAGAACTTCAAGTAAGGCCCAAGACTTAGTTGCAAAGTATAGGCGTTTATTGAGAACTACAGAGCTGAAGGTACAGGATAACACTGATAACGAAAGCTAGCAGTGGATACACTTTATGTGGTTCTGTTGACAACAATAAAACGATCTTTCACACGCCTGGAGACAATAGTCTGTTTCTCAGGGTTTGTTATCAGGCAGGGAGGATGGAATCCCGCTGAGAAAGCTCAGGCCGGCCTGGCTTCAAAGGCCATCTGCAGATGTTGACCCTGGGCTATCTGTTACCCTTCAGTGATCACAGTTTGTTTGAAATGCACAGAAATATACAGAATGCAGGCTGGTTAGTTACTGGGGCAAGGTTGCATGGGTTAGTATTGGATTTCAATATGGAGTCGCTTAAGCTAACAGCATACAGGAAAGTTACAAGTTCTGACACTAAGTACTGACCGGGGGGGGGGGGGTAGTTGCAAGCTCTCAGCAAATTTAGTCTGGAGGCAAAGTTACTTGGAAAGCTAAGCACCATTCAGGATTGGTCAGAAAGGAGGTATGGAAAAGTGCGGGCCATTTTACCAAATGAGGACCCTGTAGGGCCACCAGTCTCTGCCCTTAGAGTCAATTGAGTTGGATCAGTTAAATCTACACAGATGTAAAGTATCTGACAGTTGTTACTTCTCACAGCCAACAACATAGGAAGCTTTCAGCATTACAAATAAGAGCAACGCTGAAGAAACAGGTGAATGGTTCATCTGATCCAGCCTCTGCTTTCCCCACACTGGCTAAAACCAGATATCCCATGTAGGCCTGCAAAGTAGGGTCTGCTGTTGATTTCTGATGCAGCTCCTGCTGGTGCTGCCATACAGTGCAGACCTAAACTCTTGATCTGTCTCAACTGCGTCGTTGCTTATCCTGGAAGGGACAAAAAGCTCTGCATGAAACAAATCTCCCCTTTCTAGCCCTGAAAGGCCTGATTACTTACCTGTGACTTCTTCCCACAAATTTTTAATCTTGTTTTTTTGCAGTTGTAAGGGCTTAGATTATTTTCACTCTGGGAAGAAATGGACCTTATTGCTCAGTTCTGCAATTAACACTGCATGGGTGTGGAACGCACATAGCCTTGACATCAGCCATACTAACTTGGTTGCTTGAATAGGAATCCAGAGACAAACCTTGATTAAATGATGGTGTGGCAATAAAGCAACCAAGATGGTTCTGTGATCTCTTGCACAATGGATGAAACGGACCGTGTATCTTGCACCAATCTACTGCCTTTTCTTAAATCAGAGTGCCCTCATTTCATAGATGAGGTTGTTTCCCCCCTTGTGGTGATCTGTACCCAGACTTCTGCCTTTCTAGGAAAACAAATCTGAAGCTGAAGGAGGTAAATATTTAGTTTTCCACTGTTAAAATCTTCTAGAGATGGGACGTTATTCTCTTGATTTATGAGTGCACGCACTGCCTCAGTCTCCTGCCCTGTCAATGTCTTGGTTTGGAGTTCATGAATATGAAGCTTTAGAGCATAAGATGCAGGAATGGCTGGACCATGTAGAACAAGGAGCATTTGCTGCTATTTCTCAGTAGGTTGGGGGTTTTTCACAGTTTGCGTTTTTATAACATTAGTACAGTTAGTTGCACAGCTGCTAACTCCACCCCCCCCCTTATGTAAATTACAGGGATCCCCACTGTTTGCATTGGCAGGTACGACCCAGCAGATGGCAGGAGTAGAGAATGATG
This sequence comes from Heteronotia binoei, assembly GCF_032191835.1. Taxonomy (NCBI): domain Eukaryota; kingdom Metazoa; phylum Chordata; class Lepidosauria; order Squamata; family Gekkonidae; genus Heteronotia; species Heteronotia binoei. Next base: position 29,825,067 of record NC_083237.1, read on the forward strand.
GGGATGAAGATACTGTGTTGGGAAGGTGCTGGGCCTTCTTGCTACCTGAAGGTGGCACTGCCGATCTTTAGGACAATGCTTCGACCATAGTCGCTGTTAGAGCAATAGGATGGCTCCTGCTACATCTTCCGCTGTTTCAACTGAAAATTTAAAAGTGCAAGACAAATGGGGGAGGGAAGAGCCCAACATTCAGATATTTTAGGAAACAGATCTGTAGCTTTGCCTCTTGAGTTTTAATGTTGAATTGAAACACGCATTACATAGATGGAACTTGAACTTTAGAGCAGCTTTTTGCTCTGGAATGCTGCATTCCATCACTGCTGCTTTAAGTTCTTCTTGGACAGAGCTTGCTTTTCCTTTTGACAATTTTGGCTGCATTAAATGAATTGGCTTTTAAACTTGTAAATTGTGTGCTTCTCCCCATCCCCTCATTTCCCCAACAACATTGGTCCTGCTGTGAGTGCATGCCTGCTCAGCTGCCCCCCACCATACTGTCCAGCAACAAGAACAGGGAGGAGCAGTGCAGAGCCTGCATTCTTTTGCTGCCTAGTGATAAATGATGCCTGTTTTTAAGTAGAGGTAGGTTTGGCTTTGGCAGCTTTTTTACTCAGTCTTGCCCAGTTCTTACTACATTTCCCATTCCATCTGCTGTCTGTCCATGCAAGGCCCGTGATCCCCAGCAGTACATTTTGTGAGTAGTTAAGACACAGTGGGGAAAAGCCCATATTTCCATGATGTACGAAGTTTCACCTGTTGATTATTGGAAGCGAAGCTGCTTTTAAAGGCACAAGTTGAGGCTGGAAAGTTCATTTTCGAAGCAGCTGGTAACTCTTTCTTGGTTAGGTGGCTTTCCTACTATTCCAAACCAATATTCCCTCTAAGCTGTGAAGTCTCGTGAGCAAAAATTGTACTTTGTGAGCTACTGGCATTAAAGTTGTGAGGGAGTGATTTAGCTACTGCACAAATTCGTTTGCTCTGGGACCACCCTTCCTGAGCTAAGACAAAAATGTGTGAGCCAGAGGCTAAAGAATTGAGCTAGCTCACATTAAAGAGAGAACACTATTCCAGACACTTCTGGGTGACAATCTAGGATAGGGATGCCAGACTTCAGATGGGGCCTGCGGATCCCCTGGAATTACAGCTCACCTCCAGACATCAGTTCCCTTGGATAAAATGGATGGTTTGGAGGGTGGACTCTATCCCACTGAGGTCCCTGTCCTCCCCAGACTCCATCCTTAAGTCTCCAGGAATTTCCTAATCTAGATCTGGCCACCCTAGCCCCTCCATTGGCCAAGGGAGACCTGGCAAATCTAAGGTACAATTTCTGGTACCCAGGTGGGGCCTAGTAGCAGATCAGATGCTTGTGTTATTGTCTAAACTGGGCAGCTTAAAGGAGAAACAGCCTTGTCTTTTTCATTTCTGGCAGTGGGTTCAAAAGCAAGCAGCCAGGGCAATCTGGTCAATCAAGATCTAAGGACTATGTGGTTTAGGTCAAAAGTGGCCAGTGTTAGTTCACTCATGCGGTGGGAAAGGATTTGTCTGCTGGAGTAGGGAGAAAGAAACCAGCTCTAAGTTCCAGAGGAGGGTGATGAAGATGGTGAGGGGTCTGGAACCAAGTCCTATGAAGAAAGGTTGAAGGAGCTGGGCATGTTCAGCCTGGAGAGGAGGCGGATGAGAGGTGATATGATCACCATCTTCAAGTACTTGAAGCGCTGTCATAGAGGATGGGGCAGAATTGTTTTCTGGCCCCAGACAGTAGGGCCAGAACCAACGGGTTGAAATTAAAAGAGTTTCCAGATCAACATTAGGAAGAACTTCCCAACCGTTAGAGCAGTTTCTCAGTGGAACAGGCTTCCTCAGGAGGTGGTGGCCTCTTATTTGGAGGTTTTTCAACAGAGGCTAGATGGCCATCTGACACCAATGAGTATCCTGTGAATTTAGGGGCAGGTATTTGTGAGTTTCCTGGATTGTGCAGGGGGTTGAACTAGATGACCCTGGAGGTCTCTTTCAACTCTATGATTCTATGAACAGCAGGGAGTTTTTGTTTTTTTAAGTGGATACAACCACTAAAAAACAATGGAGGAGGGAGGAGGCCACTCAAATAGGCTATACTGGGGGTCATGGGATCTGCATGGATGAAAGCCATATGGGATAGAGGCTGTAATAAGAAGGAGAATTGGGCAAGATTGAGCCAAAAAGCTGATGATCCCACTTGCAAATCTCCCAGCATTATGTATGTCTTCCCTGGTCCTGAAGGTAATCTCCAATGTAACCTACAACTCAGCTAAGAAATTCTCAGGATGGAATTACACCAGTGATTCCTAACGTGGTGCCCAATGACGCGTTTCCTGGCACTCACATGCTTTTGAGTCTTGGTGATAAAAACCGTAAGGGTCTGTCTAACAAGCAAAGAACTGAGTTCACTCCAGGTAGTCAGTTCACAGCATGTGCTTTTTGGATTGACTATATCCACAAACTTCCCTAAGTCTCTAAGCCTGGCAACCTCTCCTGGCGACTGTGCAGGGAGAAAACCCTCTCCTCATTTTTTTGGAAATTGAACACAACAGACAGGGATTTTTTTTGAGCAGGAGCACAGGTTTGGTTGACTTGGTGTCAGGAGGTGCGGCCTAATAGGTAAATGAGTTCCTGCTGGACTTTTTCTACACCCCCCCCCCCCGGGCACCTGTTTCCCAGAACAAAGCCAATCTTGCTTTACCTCACTGGAGCACAAGGCAATACAGAGGACTCCAGGAGGTATCTATCGCCTTTGTGTCTGCTTGCTGGGGGCACCCATTCAGAAGTAACTGGCTCTATTGAAGAGGAGGTTTGGCCTGAAACTGCTCAGTGTTTCATGGAATCTCCCAACACGTCAGCCATTTTGTGATTCTCCCCCCCTCCTCCACCTCCCAGCTGTAAGCAGCTATTTTGTAACTGGCCTCACTGTCTCCATGGTGAACCACAACCCTTTCTCAAAAATATTGGGGACCTCTGAATTACATGTTCTATGTAGTTCTGTGGATGTAGAAACCTATGTACAACTTAGTGAGTTAGGAAAGTAGCAGGGGAGTAACCAATGCCTTACTTAACAAGCAAAACAATATTCATCTCTGAAGCTGGCATGTAGAGGGGGCTACTGGTATAGAGGAAGAGGTGGTATTGAATCTTTTTTCTTTAGCCCGGAATCCCACAGAAAATCCATCCCTTAAATTGTTTTTGGCCCCAAAGCAGAGGAAGAAAATACTATTCCACCGCCCCCCCCCCCCTTGCAGGGGCCCACAACCAGCTGACAAGGAGGGTGGGATGATTTTCAGCAAGGAAAGAATTAAACCTCACTACATTATTTTTCTTTAATTTAGTATTCCCAGTAACTACATTGTGTAAAATGGATCATGGGATGGCAAGGATCATGGGATGGTTCAAATAAATCTGCCCTCAGGCTTGATCATTTGCTTCAAGTAATAGCGATAGAACAAATCCTCCTTTTCCTTCTCTTTTTGTATTAAAGCAGTAATCAAATCTGGCTCTTTCTTAATTTTCACCTTCTCTAACAAGTGTGCAGGAGCACACTTAAAACATGGAATCCTTCCTCTGCTTATGTCTCCCCCCGCCCGGCCCAAGAGGACTAGATACTTAGTCCATATTTAAGTGAGACCTAAGGCTGTCATTCAGGGCTTTTTTTGTAGCAGGAATTCCTTTGCCTATTAGGCCACACACCCCTGATGTAACCAATCCTCCAAGAGCTTACAGTAGGCCTTGTACTAAAAGCCCTGTAAGCTCTTGGAGGATTGGCTATATCAGGGGGTCTGGCCTAATATGCAAAGGAGTTCCTGCTACAAAAAAGCCGTGGCTGTCAGGATTCTGTGGGAGACTGTGCATCGAATGGGTCAGCCTATATTTTGTCTGACCTAAAAGCACCCCACATCATTAGGTGCTTCTAAAACAAAACGTGCCAAAGCAATAAAAATTCTAGGCTTTTTGTGTAGAAATGTGTACATGTTTGTTTACTCTGGCATAATTTATTCTGCGTAAGGACATAGCCAAATGTTCGAAGAAATGCTGCTTGATCCCTGGAAACCCTGCTCAAGCCCTTGTGCCTGATTTGATCAGCAATTGCCCACACAAGTCGCTCTTCAAAGCCTTAATATGGACTAAAAAACTTTTTAAAACAGAAGCTGAAATGGAAGCTATGACAGTATGATTCTCAAGGCAACTTCTATGTTCAGTACCAAGTGTTGTGTTTGTGTGCTGTGACTGTGGGGTACACACATTCTTACAGAAATCATACTGGCTTGATTCCCCCCCTCCCCCGTTAATTTAAACCAACATGCAGAGTTTTGGTTAGCCCACAACCAGACAAGTATGCTTGTGCGTGTGCTTCATTTAGCAATCATTTGTATATAGGAGAGACCTGTCTGACTTTGTTTCTCCATCCCCATTACGTGTCTCCGATCGAACCCAATCCCATCGTCCCACCTGTCTATCAAAGCGTTCTCCATAATCTCTGTCCCTCCCCTGCCCCCTTCCCATCTTAGTCTCCCTTTCCCTCTGAAAGTCTTCTCTTGAGCTCTATAATCCAGAGGCGGCAGCTGCATCTATTTTGGGCCCAAGGAGCTCCCAGCTGCTCCCCTTATAGGGTAAAAGCCGGTGCCCCAGCAGGGGACAGACACGGACACCAGCTCCTTCAAGACGGATCTTGTGGCTGGGGTTGGTGGGGGGGGGGGAAGAGGACCTGCCATATGGGTGGGTGGAGGAGGTCGAGAGTGATGCTGGGGTAAGGGACCTCAGCAAACCCAGTCCCTGCACATGTGTGTGTGATTGTGGCACCCAAATGTGAAAAGAGCCCGGATGAGTGGCACCACAAGCTGAGAATTCTTTTTCAGAATTTGCAGTAATAATGTTTTCACTGGTTAAGCCTGATGGTGACAAAAGCATAAACCTCTGGAATAACCCTGATCTGGGACTTTCTAATAGATCCCAAGATGAAGAGAGAATATTTTGTATAAAATATTTGCTGCTCAATATGTTATGATTAAGCAATCTAGAATGTACAGAAAGGGGCAACTGAATCAATGTTAGAACATCTTCCTGAGAGCCAGTTTGGTGTAGTGGTTAAGTGCGTGGACTCTTATCTGGGAGAACCGGGTTTGATTCCCCACTCCTCCACTTGCAGCTGCTGGAATGGCCTTGGGTCAGCCATAGGTTTCACAGGAGTTGTCCTTGAAAGGGCTGCTTCTGTGAGAGCTCTCTCAGTCCCATTCACCTCACAGGGTGTCTGTTGTGGAGTAGGAAGGTAAAGGAGATTGTGACCAATCTGAGACTCTGAGATTCAGAGTATAGGGCAGGATATAAATCCAATATCATCATCATCTTCTTTATGCAAAAAAATTCTTAAGATGCTATTGCTTTTCAGTCTTATTTTTAAAAAGGCAACTAAGGTGAGGGATGACAAAGAATTGCTAAATTATTATGATAAAAGAATAAATAAAAAAGGTAAAGGTAGTCCCCTGTGCAAGCACCAGTCGTTTCTGACTCTGGGGTGATGTCATATCACGACGTTTTCACAGCAGACTTTTTAATGGGGTGGTTTGCCATTGCCTTCCCTAGTCATCTACACTTCCCCCCCAGCAAACTGGGTACTCATTTTACTGACCTCGAAAGGATGGAAGGCTGAGTCAATCTTGAGCTGGCTACCTGAACCCACCTTCTGCAGGGATCGAACTCAGGTTGTGAGCAGAGAGCTTGGACTGCAGTACTACAGCTTTACCACTCTGCGCCATGGGGCATACATACATAGATGCTATTTTCTCTGAAAATACTACAGCTTGCAACCATTTAATGAATCCAGGCTGTCCTTGATTCAAAGCAAACAATAAAGAAAGCGGCTGTGGCCGAGTTGTAGAACATCTGCTGGGGATGCAGAAAGTCCCAGATTCAATTTCCAGTGTCTCCAGTTAATAGGATCTGGTAGCAGGTGATGTGAAAGGTGTCTACCTGAGACCCTGGAAAGCTGCTACCAGCCAGAGTAGACAAAGTGACCTTGATGGACCGACTCAGTAAATCAGCTTCATGTGCAATTTTTCAGGCAAAACACAATTCACGTGAGAGTTTGTGATAGTCACTAGCATAGATGGCTGGGATAAAGCTTAGATAGAGAAAAAAAAATCATCTATTATTTTTTGACACCTGTATTTCCTGTAATGTGATAACCCCCTTCTCCATTTTAGTCTCACCACAATCCTGTGAGGTAAGTTAGGCTGAGAGAGGACGCCCGTCCCAAGGTTACCCACAGAGCTGCAGGCTTGAGAGGAGGCTGGATCTCAGGTCTCCCCCACCTGCTGATTTCAAACTGATATTTATACGAAATATCAAACTGGGTAGACTCGTTAGCCTTCCTTGGCCTACAGGGAACCCTGCACAACCTTAAGCCTATCTCTCCATCTAGTTTGCATCATAGGATTGCTATTGTTATACCAGAAACCAGGGGTCATTTTGTAGAAAAATACGTGGTAGAGCTCATCCAGGGATTGTTATGCAGCTGCACCTACTATTCAATGGACAAGGTAGGTAGGTGTGGAGGAGGAAGGGGAACCCTCAGAAAGGTTCAGAAGCTGCACTTCTGTGAGCTCCTGCTGAATTCAAGGCCTGCCAGAAACCACTAAATGTTCCTCCCCAAACAGATTCTTGCAGTGATGATTATTCAGGCAGCCTCTAAACAGTACAAATCAATAATTAAGGTCTCAATTACTCTTAACAATTAAGAAAGATACTTTTACACATTAGTCTTCTACTTTGACATATTTATTGCTCCACAGTTTCTCCCCCATAATTAAATCCAAATATATTGTGACCTATGCCCTTAGCTTGTTATTGTTATGTAGTCTTTGCAAATGTCAAAATATCTTCATTAAGCTATATGCTAAAATGCTGTTCACATATGTAGAGGTATCTGCCTATATATATGAAACATTACCTTCCATTTCTATGTATCTGAAGAAGTGTGCATGCACACAAAAGTTCATACTTTGAATAAACTTTTGTTGGTCTTAAAGGTGCTACTGGACTTGAAATCTGGAAAATGAAAATAAGACAAAATAACTGCTAGAATGTGCATCCCAGAATTGTAGGGTTGCCAGGTCCGACTCAGGAAATATCTGGGAACTTTGTGGTTGGAGCCAGAAGCAAGGGTGTGACAAGTATGATTGAACTCTGGAGGGAGTTCTGACCATCACATTTAAAGGGACCGCATGCCTTTTAAATGCCTTCTCTGCATTTTGAAATAATGAAGGATAGGAGCACCTTCTTTGGGGGCTCATGGAATTGGGCCCCCTGGTCCAATCTTTTTGAAACTTGACGGGTGTTTTGAACAGAGACACTGGATGCTATGTGGAAAATTTGGTGTTTTAACCTCAAAAAGCAACTCCTCCAGATACCCATGCATCAATTTCACGTTGTAGTTTTCAAACATACTACTCCCCACTCCCTTAAGTTGAGAAAATGTTTTATAACTGTGGAAGGAGAGAAATGCATTTTTGTTTGTCTGGGTGAGTTAACATGTGCAAAAAGAGATTTCTCTTCATATTAGAAAATCTCAGGTGGCTTGGCCTTCAAGGAGAAATCATTGTGGGGGTGGGATAGAATTTTGGAATCTCACCCAATTAGAGTTGGCCTGGAGAACAAAAAAATCTCCTATCCCTTTAATAAAGGGTTCATAAGTAGAAATGGGCTGTTGAAGCTTTTGTGGCACAGAGATAAATAACATCCCATCGCACTTTTATAAAAGGGATGGGACACTTTTCTCTAAACCAGTGGATAACCCTATACATAATCCCTCAAAATCGTCCCATCCAGGCTTTTCTAAAATGTGAGAGGGCTTGAGTATTCCTGCCCCCTCCATCTTTAACGCGTGACAGCCCTCACTTTTGGGACCCTTTGTCTTCAGGCCTTATCAGGCTATTTTTGTTCTTTGCCGTTATTAATTTACACGTGACAAAGCCACACTTTCCAGTATGGCTGGGGAGTCCCCCTACCTTGTCTGCTGGTGGCTCAGTTGTGGCATTCATCACCCACACAGAGGCTGTGATCACACACACTGAATAATGCACTTTCCAACTGGATTTTGCCAATTCACATGGTAAAATCCAGTCAGAAAGTGCATTATTTAGTGTGTGTGATCACAGCCAGAGCCATCCACTTTTTTATTAGCTAGAAGGTACTTTCACACATCCTAAATAATACACTTTCAATCCACTTTCCATGCACTTTGCAACTGTTTAAATGGCAAAATCCATTTGCAAAAGGTCACTGACATGAATTGAAACTGAATTGCAAAAGGTCACTGAAGTGGATTGAAATTGTGTTATTCAGAATATGTGAAAGCACTCCTAGAGAGAATATGTGCTGGTTATCCTTCCTCCCCAGACAGCACCCAGGGCAGTGCACAGGAAGGTATCCTGTTTTATCCCTGTACCCCTGTAGTTTAGGTTAGGATGAGAAACAGTGACTGACTTCCGTGAACTTTGTTACTTGAACAGGGATTTGAATCCAGGTTTTGCTAGACACAGACCAACAATGCTATCCATTACACACCCCAGACAGACTGGCCTGAAGTGGTCCTCCTGATTCAAGAGCCTCAAGCTGTTAAGGTGATGGGCCCGTTTCTGAAGGACCAGACAGCTGCAAGGATATTTGGTACAAAGCAGCGTCTTAATCCAGCAAAAGGAGAGTCTGTAATTGATGCCGTTCAGAAGGATTGGCTATTGGGGAGGAGGGGGGGGGTTGTATGTGAAAGAGAGAGAGAGTGAAAAACCCAGTGATGACCAATGTTCCCTCTGCCATGGAGTCTTGTGAGCAAAATTCTACTTTGTGAGCTACTGGCATTAAAGTTGTGAGCTACTGCATAAATTAGTTTGCTCTGGGGTTATTTTTCCTGAGCTAAGACAAAAATGTGTGAGCTGGAGGCCAAAAATCTGTGAGCTAGCTCACACTAACTCAGCTTAGAGGGCACACTGGTGATGAATTACTGGGTGATCCCACAGAGCTCAAGGATTCCAGGTTTCCTTCCCATTACCATCAATGGATCCCCAAGATTCCGTTAGATCTGGGAGAACTACAGAGTTCTGGGTATGGATGGAGGACCATAACCTCAGGCAGACCTGAAGCACATGACCTGTGAAAGTGCTTGTCAGGACATCAGGGACAATGAGGACTCACTCACCCCATTTTCACTCTCAGCTCAGCTTTTGCTGATTCCACGGTCACCTGTGGGATTGGTACCTTGGCCTGAGGTAACCCCATTCCTCAGCAGGGAGGCCATGGAGAAGGACAATCGGTCAGAACTTGGGTGGGGGCAACTGACCTCACCAGCTGCAGCTCCTGGCAAAACAAGGTGAACCAAGGACAGACAGCAACCCCCCACCCCGCTCATCCTTCCAGCCAGAGACCCATATGTCTGCAGGTGTGTATGCATAAGGTGAATAATCAATTCCAATTATGGGTAAAAGCCAATACACTCCCAGCAGTGGCAGAACAAGATTCAAGTTTCCCCACCATCACCACGGAACCATGTTTTTTTTAAAAAAATTATTGGATGCGTAATTCAAATATGATATCTAATACTGGGAACAATGTATGTCTAGTTTTTATCCTGCAATAGCAACATTCAAATGTGCACCAAAAGAGAGAGAGACAGAGACAGACAGACAGACAGACACTCAAATAAACTTGTGTGAGAACCCTATGACACAAGGTGAAGTGATGGGAGATTGGACTTCAGCATTCTCAGGGAGAAGAGGCATGGCAGCTGAGAGCCAGAAGGTACAGATTCTGTCCTCACATCTCATGTCTCTTCCTTAGTCTTACTCCTGACATCCTTAGGAATTCAGGAAACATACCAATATTGGATGGCATCACTGTACTTTGCTTCCATCATGGAGGCGGCCTGGTTTATCGGTCCTTCCCACTCCCTCACTACCACCTCAAAATGTGGGCCGAAAGTCCCCCTCCTAGAGCCCCCTCCCCTCCCCCCCCCCACTTTCCATTCTCTCTTGTGGCCGCTGACTTTGCCAGTCTTGAAAGGTTGCAATGGTAACTGGAGCCAGGCGGGATGCAGCTGCTGGGCTCGTTATTGAGTCCAGGGAACTCAACACCCTCTCTTTGCAGCACATAAAATTCACGGGTTTCCCAAGCCGGCTGGTTGCATAACCTGACCCTGATCCCTGTTGCAAATGGACTCCCTGATCATTCCTGTCCTGAATGACTTGGCCTCAGAGACCCTGCCCTGAGCACTAGCGGCTGTGGCCTGTGGTTTCTGTCCTCACCTCTGGGAACAGAGCTTGGCCCTACTGGGACTGATTGCTGGTATACTGGATTGTGTCCCTTCCACCTGAGGCCCTGGAACCATCTCCGACACTAAAGCCTTTCTCTTGCTTCTAGATAGGGTTGCCAGATCCCAGTTGGGAAACAGCTGGAGAGTGGGGGTGGAGCCTGAAAAGAGGGAAGTTTGGGGAGGGAGGGGAGGGACTATGATGGGGGAATGATGCCATAGAGTCCACCTTCCAAAGCGGCCATTTTCTCCAGGGGAACTGATCTCTGTTTCCTGGAGATCAGTTGTAATAATGAGGATCTCCAGCCACTACCTGTAGGCTGGCATCCCCACCTCTGGAGCAGGACCTATCCATTGATTTTCCTGCCAGCACAGTGTGTGTGAATCCCCTTGCTCACTCACTCTGCCCTGTCTCCCATTTCCTGCACCTTCCAGATAGGATTCTTGAGTTTTAACCTATGAATCCCTTAGAGATATCAGCCTCCAGGTGAGTCCTAGAATGATATCATATGTCAGCTGAGTTCCCTCCCCTTCCCAAGCAGTGCCTGCCCCAAATACCTAAATATCCAGGAATTTCTCAGGCTGGACTTGGCAACCCTACAGAGTGGGCCTTGTCTAGTTTAAATACTCCTTCTCCTTTTAAGTCCCTGAGACCTATCATAATGTAGAGATTAAAAGTGCAAGACATGTGTTCCTTGTTCAAAGTTGCACTGTAAATGTACTAGATGACCTTTAGCGAGTCATTTGCTTCAGTCCCCCCCCCCCCATTGACGAAATAGGTATAGTAGCCTACCTTACAGGGTTGTAGGGTTGCCAGCCTCCAGGTGCAGGATGGAGATCTCCAACTTTTACAACTGCTCTCCAGCTGGCAGAGATCAGCTCCCCTTGAGAAAATGGCTGCTTTGAAGGGTGGACTCTGTGGCACTGTCCCATGCTGAGCCCCCTCCCCTCCCCAAACCACACGGTCTCCTGGATCCACCCCTCAAAGTCTCCAGGTATTTTCCAACACAGACCTGGCAACTCTACAGGGTTGTCATTACTGAGATAATGGATGTGAAGGGGTCCCTGAATGACAACCCTATACAAATGCTGTTTTATATCCTGGGATTGCCACATGGGTAGTATTAGAGGCTTAAATGGGATGTTATAGACCAGGGGATTATTTACTGCACAACCTGAAAAGCTAAAACTAGAGCTTCTCGTAATAACTGAAATGTTACTGCTCCGTGTATGCATTTAAAATAGTATTACATGGTACTTTATTTTTAATGGCTTCATTATCCCAGATTTCCATAGGAATATGTTTATAAATCCATAGGAAACAATGTTTGGTTAATCCAGTCACATCTTTCCATAAGCATGTGAGCCTGAAAATGATTATTTCAATTTCAGCCCTATGGACAGCTTTCTACAGTAGAAACAAAACACTAAACAATGAGGCTGCTACTTCTCTGCTTTGAAAGAAGTTATGGACCCTGACCTAAATAGCCCAGGCAAGCCTGATCTTGGAAGCTAAGCAGGGCTGACTCTGGCAAATACTTGGATGGGAGAACTTCTTGAAATACCAGAGCCGGGAGGCAGAGGAAGGCTCTATTCAGCCACCTCTCTGAATATCCTCCAGGTTCCCAGTAAGGGTCAATCACCAGAGGTTGCCATGAGTTCCAAGTGTGCATGCCTGCATATGCACACACACACACATGCACACATAAAAATACCCCCCCCCCATGAAAAGGTCATGCTGATGTGTTTTGAATGTTTCTTTGTGACAGAAAAGAAGTTTGTATGTTTTTTAAATAAGTAACTGTTGGAAGAGGATGTACAGAAGAAGCGGAATTGATTCATTGAAAGGCAATGAAAGGTCAAAGATGAATAGTACTAGAAAGTGACATTGAAAAATAGGTTTTTAAAAGCTTCCAGCATTTCCAGAACATTTTGAATGTTTTTTTTTCTCAGCAGAAACTCAGTATTTGTTATACAACTGCTGCTTTGTCCAAATCCAGTTGATCAAGTTTGCTTCCTACTGTGTGGTGCCACAGTTTTTCCTGTTGAACTACTCAAGCAATAGCCAATTTTTGCAGATGATATAGGAAAATGATAGAGCTGGGACAGACAAGATTTATGGAGAAACAAAGATAATTTGGTCAATCTCTGTTTTCTCCCATTAAAAAGTCTTTTAGATAGAAGATGCTGGGAAATACTCTTTTCTGCCTGAAACCTAGAGAGTCACATCTAATAGGCAATGCTGAGATGGGCTAGTGGTGGGGTTGCCAGCTCCAGGTTGGAAAATATCTGGAGAAATGGGGGGTGGAGCCTGAGGAGGGCAGCGTTTGAGGAGGAGAGGGACTTCAGCGGGTCGTAATGCCACAGAGTCCACCCTGCAAAGTAGCCCTTTTCTCCAGGGGAACTGATCTCTGTCACCTGGAAATCAGTTGTAATTCTAGGAAACCTCCAGCCACCACCTGTAAATTGGCAATCCCAACTAGTGTCTGATTTGGTATAGGCCAGTTTCATATGTTCACAATGACAAAGGCTAAGGAATGTATAGGGTTCTCAGGTCCAATTCAGAAAATATCTGGGGACTTTGGGGGTGGAGCCGGGAGCAGGGTTGTGTGTGACAAATACAATTGAACTCCAAAGGGAGTTCTGGCCATCACATTTAAAGGGACCACACTCCTTTTAAATGCCTTCTCTTCATTGGAAATAATGGAGGATGAGGGCACATTCTTTGGAGGACTCATAGAATTGCACCCCCTGGTCCAATCTTTTTGAAACTTGGGTTTGTTTGTTTTTTAGGAGAGGCACCAGATGCTATGCTGAAAATCTGGTGCCTCTGTCTCAAAAAATAGCCCTCCAGGAGTCCCAGATACCCAGATTGATTCTTCATTACACCTTATGGGTACTAGTCTTCATAGGGTATAATGGAGTGCCCAGAGGACATTCAAATCCCACCTCACACATTTTCTGATAACCCTGAAGCAGGGTGAGGGCCTCCAAACCAGGGGATCCCCTGCCCTCAACTGGGGATTGGAAACCCTAGACATATATGAAATATCTGGATGAATTAAAATCAGCAGGGCATGATGGTGTACACCCAAGGGATCCCAAAGGAGACAGCTGCACAAATCTTAGAGGCATTAATTATTATATCTGAGAACTCATGGAGAACTGGCATGGTACCAAAATAAACAAGAAGCACATGGCGCAGAAGAAGGAACGACAATGGAAATACGGGTTGGGAAAGAATACATATCATTCTATTGGAGTTGACAGATAAATACTGCCCTTTATAAATTTGTGGAAAACAGTGTGCAACTGGAAAAACAGTGCCCTTTCAAAGAAGGTGTAAAGTGCTATGTAATTGTTACTGAATATTCCATATTCTGAATAATTTTTAGCCTAAACCCTGACAGACTGAGTTACAGTTTGTCTGCATGTGAGGTTGGGCCATAGCCCCGTGTTCTTAGCCACCTATAAGTGACAGCTCTCAGAAAAACGCAAAGGAATCAGTTCCAGTGATGGACTGTGGTTGGGAATGGAACCTGAGCATGAAACAGGTGAGAGAAGAGGATGAATAATATCAGGACAATGAAGTGTCCCCTGGACAGCGTGCACAGGCTGGAGAGGGGGAGTGAAATGCTAAACTGGCATCGTCCTCTGGTCACTCTCAGACCACTCCTCCACTCCATCCCCCTAGGCTGGCTGCCCCTAAATGAACTCTGGATGATGGTTTCCCATGGATATTTCTGGACTTGAATTCTGGGGAAAGCCCTAGGGATGCCGCTTCTATCTTGTTGGAGACTTTAAACTTGCTGGCACAGTCATGGATGGGGATCATCTGTGCTGTACTCAGATTGTTTAAGCTAGAAGCAATTTTTGTATTAAACTAGTGTTACCCAAAATATAACAACAGTCTACTCTAAACCAGCTCGGTCTCCTCCAAACTCTGCTGGCTAGAATTGATTGGAAGTGGTTCTGTGACATAACATAAAGCATCCTTGTTACAAGAACAGCTTGGCTTCCAATCCCAACCTCTCTGCTTTCATACAAATATTTGTGGAGATATTCACAATCTATTTGATGATCCCCTGTCTCAGCATCAGTACTGTAGTACTGTATTGTTGTCAGGGTCCGCCCTAGACTGTCTGGCACCGTAGGCAAGGCTACCTTCTGGCTCCACCCTCTTGCACTGATAACATCACCGAGTCACACGGGAGTGCCCAATTTGGTACCCCTAGAAGGCCAGCGCCCTAGGCAATTACCTAGTTTGCCTAGTGGCAAGGCCGGCCCTGGATGTTGTCCAGTTGGATGATCTGAACTCAGCCCCTCACTTTTTCCTGGTGTATCAACTATGACTTCTGCTTACTATTCTCTTCCTCTTTGGAAATAAGACTGAAGTCTTTTCAGTTGCATGTAAACAGATCTGTATTGGAAAATACCTGGAGACTTTGGGAGTAGACCTGGGAGAGGGTGGGGCTTGGGAGGGGAGTGGCCTCAGCATGGTACAATGCTAGAGTCCACCCTTCAAAGCAGCCATTTTCTCCAGGGGAGCTGATCTCTGCCAGCTGGAGATCAGTTGGAAAAGCAGGATATCTCCAGACCCCACCTGGAGGCTGGCAACCCTGACAACATATGATTGGTTTTTTTTAACTTCATAGGACATAGAGCTACATATTTACCACAGCACTTTCATGCATGCGAACACTGAGTGGAGAGAAAGGAAGGAGGGGGCCCCCTTTGACAACTTAAATAGGCTGTTCTGGGAAGCATGGGATCTATATGTGTAATAGACACTTGAGAAGGGGCTACAGTAAGGAGGAGAACTGGACGAGGTTGAGTGAAAAAGCTGACTGGATTGAACCTTTTGTAATTAGTTTTCATTGATTATAATATTTGTGACTCCATCTTGCTGCTGTTTTTATTTTTGTCCTCTCTCTTGCAAGAATCTGAATCCATTTCTTCTTTGTGAGCTGTATTCACTAAATTTCATAGCTGAATTCTAAATTTCCTGAGGGACAGTATTTCATCCACAGATTCCGCCCTCCACGTTGCACCAAAGAAAACGCAGTATAGTTCAGTGGAGCCAGACATGACATTACCCCTGAATCTATGGCGTTCTTTAGCAGCCCTTTTACTATCCAGAACTTATTTTTACAAGGCCACTTGATTATGTGTAAGTTGGACTTGAAGTGATGCATCAAAACCACAGACCTTAGCAAATTTTAATTCCTGTCCAAAAAAGTGAGGGCCATTATCAGATATCGAAACACATGGTATGCTGTGCCTTGAAATATTATAACGTTGCCTACAAGATTTCTAATATGGAAATGGATAATGAGAATCGTAATTGAAAGCTAACATTATCTTTATCAAAGTATATAAAGATGTCAAAACCCACTGTGTATCCTGCTGGTACCTTACATTGTTTACCCACACATTCTCTTCCATTGTCTAGGCTAGTGTTTGTTTTTTTCCCCATTGGACATAAATCTCTCTGTCAATTGAATGTAAAATTTCATGCCTCTAATGAAGTGGGTTCTGGCTCACAAAAATATGCCATAATAAATTTCTTGGCTTTAAGGGGCACCAGTTGTGACATACAGATTCACCAGACCAGTGGTCACTGTGGTAGCATCTCTACTTCAGACCAGCATGGATTTCTTCTAGCTCTGTGGAACTGTTTCTCTGAGGTAACATAGCTCCCCCGCCTTGAAAGCCTACCCAACAATGGGAGCTGCTGGTAGTATTGTTATAATGGGTGCCTGCTCTCACCTCAAGTGTGTGTATTGGTGTATGTGCAAGGATATTGCCCACTAGGCTCCCAAGAGAACCTCCCAGTATCCCCTCGACCCATACACATGGTGCTAACCTCTAACCTGAGCAAACTACCTCAGAAGAACACATTTATTTCTATTTAAAATATTTATATTCCTCACCAACTCAAACTGTTTACAGTCACAGAGTTTTAAAAAAGAAATATATAACTATATTAAAATCACCACTCTAAAACATATCTGTGCAAATAAACATTTGCTTTCACCCAAACTCAGACTTTCCCCAAAGTTCTCTAGAATATGTACGTTCCACAGCCTCACCAGAAAGCCAGAAGCCCCCCTCACCTCTTCCAAGAAGTTTTTCTGTAAGTGGGGCAGCCACTGAAAAAGACAGAGCCCAAGTTGTTGCAGAATGTGCCTTAGAGAAAGGGGCACTGACAATAGACTTTGCTGGGAAGAACAAAGCTGCCACAGGGGAACATGCAGATCAAGGTTGTCTGTCAAGTATGTGGGCCTCAGGCATGAAGGGATTTAAAGATAAACACAAGCACCTTGAAGGAGATCCAAAAAAGCAATAGATACCCATTATGGGACACTTTTTTTGGCCATTAAATCACAGCTGATTTATGGCAATCCCATGGGGTTTTCAAGGCAAGAGATGTTCAGATGTGGTTTGATATTGCCTGTGTCATGACCTCCCACTTCCTTGGTGGTCTTCCATCCAAATATTAATCAGTGCTGACCCTTCTTAGCTTCTGAGATCTGAAAAGTTTGGGCTAGCGTGGGCTATCCAGGCCACAGCAAAGTGACCTTAGAATAAGAGTAATCAAGTTCCATCAGTTAGCTCCAGATAGGCTTACCATTTGCCTGTTAATGGCATTGGGTAGCTAAGCTAAGGGCTAGCAAACCCCAGGGGCACGGAGGGATAGAGACTCCAGAAACCAGTGTCATGTGACACCATGATGTCACTTCTAGTTGCATGCCTGGAAATGACATCATAGCACCCGCAACACTCTAGAAATGTCTCAGATCTCTATGATAGACTCCTGCCCTCAGCCCCAATCCCCCACCCTCTAGAAATTGAGGAACAGGAGAAAAAAATGTCTGGGAAATGGCTACAGTAGTGACGAAAAATAAAACAGAGGTTCAGTGGCACAACAAATACTAACATTTATTCCAGTATGAGTTTTCATGAGATAGAATTCACTTCTTCAGATTCTCATGAAAGTTCATACTGGAATAAATGTTAGTCTTAAAGGTGCCACTGAGCATCTGTTTTGTTTTGTCACAATAGAATTAACATATCATACTGGAATCTCCATAGTAATTTCCATCTGTCTCTATGGTGTTTATCAGAAAGATTAGGAGAGTTTCCTAGAGCTCCACCTTGGTCAGATGTCACAACTTTCCCAAACTCCGTCCCAGACACTTCCCTCAAAATCTCTCAGCATTTGCCAAAGCAGTTCTGCCCCCGCCCCCCCCCCCACCCCGCACCCCTGGTAAAAAACAGGCTGCCGTATTTTGCACCAGGTGAAGTTTCCAAATGATCTTCAAGGCAGCCCCACATAAAGTGCATCTGAATAAGAAGAGCACTTTGGATTCCCGAATATATATAATTCCATTTTTACCCTGGGTTAAACGCTGAATCTTGAAAGTGTGTAGTATCCTTTGCACATAATTCCTGCTGTCAGTCATGACAATTGCACATTGCTATGTTATGTGAGTACTTCCAGTTCACACACACAGTGCGAGAAGATGGGACAGGGGAGACTTGATAAAACAGGATTAAAAATCAGGACCAGATTAACAGTGATGTTAAGTATTGCGAGTATAAACAATGTTATTGGTAACATATGGTAGCAAATCTATACCAATATCTTACAACCTAAAAAGAAAAATTTATCTACCCCATATCTTACTTTTCCCCCACCCCTCCCCCCATTATTTGACTCCCGCCGGTGTTATTTACTTAAAAAAACCCAAATATTAAAGGTACCCTTAACTATTAAGAAAACCAAAAGTTATATTCTTCTTTTAAAACTTAATCATTATCAAAGTGATGTTAAGTATTTTATTGAGTAGGCACCCAGCCAAACAGGACTTTTCAGTTGTGGTTGAATTATTTAGAGTTCCCAGCATGGAAAGGGCCCAGCATGCTCCTGGCATGGGCTTCTTAGACATTCCCCACATTTCAGAACGTGATGTCTCTCTATCCTTGTTGCAAGTGGTGGCCGGTTTCCAGCAAAACGGGTGACATTATTTGCCTGATGAGGCTGAAGCACAGAATATTCTAAGTAATGCAGAAGCTTTCAATGGGGAGAAATCAAGATTGGAGCTTTCCAACCTGGATCTGGCAATCCTCCCCCACCCCCCACCCCCCAATCCTGCGCTGGTGGCCAAGGAGGACCCAACAATCCTAATCCAGTCTCAGGTGTACCATTCTTGAACAAGGTGAGTCATAGAGACTGTATCAGTATAGCCTTGTCAGTCTACACTGGCACCCAATTTGCTTCAAGGCTCAATTCAAGATTTTATTTTATTTATATCCCACCCTCCCCGCCAGAGCAGGCTCAGGGCGGTTCACAACACAGAAATCCACAATAGTAAAATATACCAGCTATAAAATAATCCATTCAATAAAATTATACATTCAGAATTAAAATCAGCATTACATATCGTTTGGTGCTAAGATCTAAGTATTATTCCATTTTTCAGTGTGACGGCATTCCATCTGCGCTGTAGGCACTATTAGGCTTCCCAATCCCCAGGTCCCAGCGGGGGACCCCCGTTTTGACAGGCTTCTCCCCACCCCCGGCCTGCTGGCTGGTGGGGGAAGCCCCGCCCTCACAGTCATCCTGTAGTTTAGAAACCTGCAAACAGTTTTTAAAATGTGTGCCTTTAAGGCTGAGCAGGAACAGGAAGGGCTTCATGGGAAAGGATCAGTAACAGTTTCCTCAGAGAACGGCCCCTCCCTTTCTTTTGCTTTCGTTTTCAGAGCAAGCAGGAATATTCTGCAGGAACAAGACTCAGTAAGTATTTGTGTGTGAGAGATAGGTTTCCCAACCCTCCTGCCCTGGCGGGGGACCCCAGGATTTCCACCCTCTTCCCCCGCTCCCCCAAAAAATGGAAGCGGGGGGAGGGGGTGGAAACGGCGCTGGGGAGCATGGCGAGCCGCCGTATCCCGGAGCCAGCGAGGCCGCCGCGCCGCTGCTGCCCCCTCTCCTGCCACCGCAGCTGCTCCTCCGAGATGAGCCCAGGCTGAGCCCATCTCAGAGGAGCAGCCAAGAGGTGGCAGCAGCGCAGGGGAGGGCGAGGCAGGCCAGGAGCATGGCGAACCGCGAATCCGGGCCCTTCTAGGACCCGGACTCGCGGCTCGCCACGTCCCCGGCCCGCCTCCACCCCATCTTGGAGGAGCAGCCACGGCGAGCGGAGAAGAGGTCGCCGCGCCGCTGCCGCCTCGCCCACTCTGCTTCTGGGGTGGAAGCGGAGGGGGGGGGTGGAGGCGGGCCGGGGATGTGGAGGCGGGCCGGGGCTCGTCGTTTCCCCTCCTCCCCCTAGCTCCACCCCAGTGTCTCCTGGCTCCACCCCCAAAGTCTCCTGGCTCCACCCCCAAAGTCCCCAGATATTTCTGGGGATGGACTTGGGAACCCTAGTGTGAGAGAGGGAGGGGGCAGGGATTCCCTGGTTTGGAGGCCCTCCTCCCCCCCCGCTTTAGAAAGTGTGAGGGGGGAGGGAAATGTCTACTGGGCACTCTGTTATTTCCTATGGAGAATGATTCCCATAGGGAATAATGGGGAATTGATCCGTGGGTATTGGGGGCTCTGGGGGGGCTATTTTTTAATTAGAGGCACCAAATTTTTAGTATAGCATCTAGTGCCTCTCCCCGAAATACCCCCAAGTTTCAAAACGATTGGACCAGGGGGTCCAATTCTATGAGCCCCAAAATATGGTGCCCCTATCCTTCATTATTTCCTATGGAAGAAAGGCATTTGAAAAGGTGTGCTGCCCCTTTAAATGTGATGGCCAGAACTCCCTTGGAGTTCAATTATGCTTGTCACAGCCTTGTTCCTGGCTCCACCCCCAATGTCTCCTGGCTCCACCCCCAAAGTCCCCAGATATTTCTTGAATTGAACTTGGCAACCCTAGGCGCTATGTTAGTTAAAGGTCAGCTTGAAGAGGATGGTTTCGCAGGCCCTGCGGAATTGGCCAAGATCCTGCAAGGCCCGTATTTCTCCTGGTAGCTGGTTCCACCAGTGCGGGGCGGTGATCGAAAAAGCCCTTTCCCTGGTGACTTTCAGTTTGGCCTCCTTCGGCCCGGGGATTACCAGTAAGTTTTGAGAGCCAGATCGAAGTACTCTCTGGGGAATGTATGGGGGGGGGGGGGACGGTCCCTAAGGTAGACAGGTCCTTGACCATATAGGGCTTTATAGGTAATAACCAGCACCTTGTAGAGAATCCGGTACACTTTTGGCAGCCAGTGTTCCCACAGCCCCGGCTGTATGTGTGCCCACTTAGGGAGCCCCAATAACAGCCTGGCCGCCGTGTTCTGCACTAGCTGTAGTTTCCGGGTTCGGCACAGGGGCAGCCCATGTAGAGGGCGTTACAGTAGTCCAGCCTTGAGGTGACCGTTGCGTGGATCACTGTTGCCAGGTCGTCACGATTCAGGAAGGGGACCAACTGCCTCACCCGCCTAAGATGAAAGAAAGCATATTTAGCAGTGGCTGCTATCTGGGCCTCCATGGTCAGGGCAGGCTCCAGTAGTACCCCCAAGCTCTTGACCTTGTGCGCCACTTTCAGTGGCTCACCGTCAAGCGCTCGTAGGGGAATTTCCCTTCCTGGACCGCCCCAACCCAGGCAAAGGACCTCTGTCTTCGCTGGATTCAACTTCAACCTACTCAGTCTGACCACCACGCCACAGCCTGCAGCAGATGTTGATAATGACCTTTCAGGCCTGATAAGACACAGGTCCAGCACAGCTGAAAAATTGCCTTCTCCCATATGAACCTACCCATCCACTCCAGTCATCTTTGGAGGCCCTGCTTCCAGTGCCCACCCCATCTGAGGCTAGACAGGGGGAGCCCCTCCAAAAACCTATGAAACTCAGTCCCCAGGGAGATTCATCTGTATCCCACTATCATTGTCTTTTGCCAGCTGGTGACGACTTCTTTTGTTTTGTTCGCCATAATTCCAGAAACTGTTACTGGCCTTCCTCCATGGCTGTGTTGGTATGTGTGTTCATATGTCTATGTTTTTACAATTTTTCAAAAGGTGTGTGTGTGTGTTTGCTCTTTTCATGTTTTAAATGTTTTAATTTTCAGCACTTTGGGGGCTCTGGGTGAAAAGAGGGCACAGAAATGTTCTAAATCAGGGGTGACCAAACTTGCTTAACATAACAGCTACATAGAATAAATGTCAGATGTCTGAGAGCCACAAGACATGAACGTCAGATGTTTGAGGAAGGAAGGAAGGAAAATAGATGGAGGGAGGTGGATGTGGAAAGAAAGCAACTTTAATGTTAAATGCATTCCCCAAGCCTGCAGCTGGCTTGGCTTGGATTAGTGATTTAAAGAGTGAAAATGCCTTCTCCAAGCCGGCTGACAGGGCTGCGGGGACTTTGAGAGCCGCACAATATGAGCCGCATGTGGCTCCTCAGCTGCAGTTTGGCCACTCTAAAGAAATAAATAGACCCCCCTCCCAGTACAGATTTAATGCAAGTGATGAGTCTCAAGGACACTGTGGGATGATGTGTGCTCCCCTGATGTGACTCACTACAGGCTTCAAGGCTTGGTCTAGGAGCCAGGGGTCCTTTAGCCAATGCCAAAGTTTACACTTTGGCCAAGCCCAAACTTCAGGTTAGCTGCAAAACAGGGATTTTTTTCTCATAAGTAATACTAGTGTTTTGTATATTATTTATGTGTTGGAGATATTTAGTACATTGTTTTCATTATTCAAGGGAGATATCTGGTGTTTTCTGGTTGTTTAGTCTTTCTCCCCCTCCCAGGTTTTTTCATTGTTGCAAAACAGGGAGGGGCAGATGCTCAGCCCAGGTTTTATTCAGCCAGCTCAGATGTTTACAAGATTATGCATGGGACAGAGAGGTAGAGAAAGAAGTACTTTTCTCCTTTTCTCACAATACAAGAACTCGTGGACATTCAATGAAATTGCCGGGTTAGAACGGATAAAAGGAAGTACTTCTTCCCCCAAAGGGTAATTAACACATGGAATTCACTGCCCCAGGAGGTGGCAGCGGCTGCAATAATAGCCAGCTTCAAGAGGGGATTGGCCCTTCATCATTCCCTTCTCTGCAATCTTCCGTCCCTCCTGCAGAGAACTTAAAGTGCTCCATCCTGGACCTGGTGGACTGGTAGTTTTTTTAGGAAGAAGATGAGATCTGGAGCTCAGTCAAGCTCAGGTCCTGAATCCGCAGAGCTGCCAAACTGAGTGGGACCCTTGGTCTGTCATGGGCACTCTTCACTGGCAGCGGATCTTCAGGGTCTCAGGTGGAGGTCATTCACATCACTGAATTACTGATCCTTTCAACTGGAGCTGCTGGGGATTGAACCTTGAGACCTTTGGCATGCCTAGCGAATGCTTTACCACTAAGCTTTACACATACTCACACACACACACACAACCCCAGGCTGGAAGCTGAACTGAACTGAGCTGCTTGTAAGGTAAGGATGCAGGGAGGGTTCAGCATCAGGTTAAAGTCAAGAATGTCACTGCAGCAGCCGTCTAGTAACTTTATCTTCCTCTCTACTACCCCCTGAACCTCTACACACGCAAGGATTTGGTGTCCGTGGGCCAGAGGATTTAATGTTCCCATCAGGAAGAGAGTCCTGAGGAATCAGATGTCTTGGGGTGCAAAGGCAGCAAGCTGAGGGTGGTTCAGAAAACAGGGGAGCCAAATGGAAACACAAGCCACCTTCTGTTGCCCAGTTATTCACCACCCCTGGAATACAGCTGATCCCCAGACTACAGAAATCAGTTGCCCTGGAGAAAATGGCAGTTATAGAAGATGGAGTCTGTGGGGCCTTTTCCAAGCTCCACCCCCAAATCTCCAGGAATCTCCCAATCCAGAGTTGGCAACCCTAGTAGTCATCTTCTCATTCTTGGGACAAGGGTTGTACCTGGAGATGATTTCTTTGCTCAGAGCCCTCTCTCCTTGGAATGCAAGCATTCCATCCAGTTTGGTGGGGAATCTTATCCTCTGTGGACAGCAGTGGTTAAGAACCTGGTCTGCGAAACAAAGTTTCCACTTCTCTTGGATTCTGCCTCCTCCCAGCTGGATGGCAAGCAGAATCCCCTCCCTCCTCCTCACACTCTCCAAGCAAGTCTGTAGAAGTCCTCACACTCTCCAAGCAAGTCCCCATCATCACCTCTTCACTTGATGAGTTGATGGAACTCCTTCTATCTGTCACTTGCCTTCAGGTACTCCTACAAAAGAAGCTGTCAGTTCCACACATATGTCATTCTCAAAAAATGATGTTTGCAATACTCAAAGAATCTGCTTTCCCATCCAGCCCTCTCTTCCCAGATGCCTTCCCAGAGATTTAACCAGAACTTGGGAATTGGCTCTGAGACCCTCCTTTATATTGTGAACTTTTCTATTTGTCCTAGCCAAAATATTATACAATCTGTGTGGAAGCTTTCATGGTCCTCAGGACTCTTCATCAAGCTGATAAAAAGCTCCAGAGAGACTCAAAAGTGTGCTTCCTGCATAGTAATATTATGGTTGGTCCACATAAACACACACACAAAACAACAGTTTTTAAAAATTAGGGTTTGTAGAATTTTTCGGGATCAAGTGCCGTGTTCTACTGGAGAAAGTTTTCCTTCCAGACGTTTCGTTCTCAGCTGCGGAGAACATCCTCAGTGGAGTTGCAGCCGGAGCAGGCGCTCAGACCTTCTTGGCTGCTGTGCATTGAGTGGGGCCAGGGCTGCTGGAGAGCTGCTAT
Organism: Heteronotia binoei; assembly: GCF_032191835.1. Taxonomy (NCBI): domain Eukaryota; kingdom Metazoa; phylum Chordata; class Lepidosauria; order Squamata; family Gekkonidae; genus Heteronotia; species Heteronotia binoei. Next base: position 29,849,117 of record NC_083237.1, read on the forward strand.
TTGTAGGCTGGAGGGGGTGTGATGAAAGGGCAATTGGTTTGTGGATGTGCCCATTGTTTGGTGGGGCTTCCTGGAAGGGTAGTGATAAGGAAACTGGCTGTTGAATGTGACCATTGTTCTGTGTTAATTGCTGGGAAGGTTGGAAAGGGTTTGAAGATAAGGAAGATGGTTGTTGACTGTGCTGATTGTTCTGTGGAATTTGCTGGTTGTTCTGAGACTGGAATTTGCTGGTTGTTCATCACACCCCCTCCAGCCTACAAATAGCAGCTCTCCAGCAGCCCTGGCCCCACTCAATGCACAGCAGCCAAGAAGGTCTGAGCGCCTGCTCCGGCTGCAACGCCACTGAGGATGTTCTCCGCAGCTGAGAACGAAACGTCTGGAAGGAAAACTTTCTCCAGTAGAACATGGCACTTGATCCCGAAAGATTCTACAAACCCTAATGATGTTACCAGCCGTGAAAACCTGAAATCTTTGATAATTTTTAAAAATGTTTCTACAGACTAACATGGCTACCAACAACCATTTTCAGACCACTCACACTCTTTCCTCCCCCTTTCAAACTACAAAGCCAGAGCATAATATATCACCAGAACACATTTCACCATGATGCTATGTAAAACCTAAACATTTTAAAGAATTGTCTGCCATTTTTATGGTTCCTGGAAGGCTGATTTCTGTGCCCAAGTATTGGTCAAGAAACCTAGGACTTATTCTATCCCATTTATTTAAATATTTATATGCTGTTTTTCTTTCCAATGGGAATCCAAAGTAGCTTACAACATCACCACAGAAGCTTGGTGGGTGAGTTTGGGCCAGTCACACACGCTTAGCCTAAACTACCTCACAGGGTTGTTGTGAGGAATCAGATAAATTGATGGAGAGGAGAATGATGTAAGCCACTTTGGAGGTTCCTATTGTGAAGAAAAGCAGGATATAAACAAACAAACAAACAAACCCCTGTAGACATGTTCCTTCAGTGCTTTTAGTGAATGTTTTTTATAATTTCATATAAGATGCCCCAAGAACTTTCTGGAAGACAGCATGGCTTGAAAATAACTTAATGCTAACACCCTTCTCCCACAGTACTCAGATGTCGCAACAAAACTTTAATTGTGTTCACATGATGTTTTCGTGCTGTAAGATATCAGCTGCAATTTTGGTAACCACAGAAACATCTCTGTAACCAGAGGGTTCCGACAGCCTGTTACCAGCCCATCAAGAGGTGATGATCTCACCACTGAAGAAGCTTTCTTTCAGCTGCAGGCACTTCTTCTGATGAGAGAACAAATCAACTATTTGGGGTAGATTTTGAAGAAGGCTTTAGAGAACCAGTGGCTGCTTGAACTAAAAATTACTGGCTTGAGGGGATAAAGGGAAATGGTAGAGGGGATAAAGAGAACTGCGGAAGGAAGTGGATAGCAGAAGTCAAACTCAAAATCAGAGACAGTTCAAGAATAAGGTACTTCCTAAAATATATTGGGTTTGTTGCAAAAATTTCTGTTCTGCTAATTACAGAGCCTTCCTCTGGTGGAAGAGATGAATACCTTGCAGTGGAGAAAGGCTCCACTATTAGCGGAACAGAACCGTTGGAGCCAACCAATAGGCTGTGAACATTTATTTATTTTCTTTATATAATATATTGGGTTCTATATATTAATAAGGCGAGGTGGTAGTGAACATAGCTCTTTTATTGAATACAGCATGGTAAAGCGCTGCCTATGAAGACCGGAAACTAGGGCTGCAGGGCCCCCTATATATACACACCCAAAGTTCCCGCGCTGCCTGTGACTGGACCATTCAAACCAGTCGGGGGCTCTTGATTGGAGCAGGGCAGCAGGATTTGGATCCTGCTGCCTATTGTTCCCGAGTCCCCCAAGCTCTGTCCTGCAGACCGCAGTGAGCCAGGCAAGAACTCCAGCTTATAGATACAATTCTAAGCACATATACAACACTTTATATCCCACTTTTCACATCAATGGGAACTCAAAACAGCTTACATCCTCCTCCTCTCTTCCATTTTACCCTCACAACAATCCTATAAGGTAGGTTAGGCTAAAAAAAAAAAACGATGAATGAAAAGAGTGTGTGACTGGCTCAGTGTCACCCAACAAATTTCCATGATACAAGTGGAGATTTTAACATGGTTCCCTAGTCCAGCACTTTAACATCTTCTACACCATACTGGCCCAGACAGAAACCTGATTACTTTTACATAACTGCAGCACTTTGTAAACTTTCGATGCCTTTAGAATTATTAGCTGCTTATATAGAAGATATGCTGGGCAATTACTGCTGTAAATTTTACAGGAAGTTGGTCCAGTTATCCATTTTGGTCTGACTTTGATCATGGGTAATTTTTCCAACATCATCAGCTAAATGGGAAGGAATTGCAGTGGTGCAAAACTGTTTCTATTGTAAATGTTGCAGAAAGTTAAAAACACTGAAGACAATATTGTTGATATGCATTTGAAAGGATGTGGAAATCTCCCCATGAATTCCCCATTAACTGCAGTATTAACTCACCATTGAGCTGAGCTTACTCGGTCTTCTAGTCCACAGCTCTTTGCTTAAGAAGTGTAAGAGTTGAACCTTATCACTTTTCTTTCCCCCCACACATAATAATATTAATTCTTGTTGTTCAAAGTCAATATAAGGTTTTTATCCCATCCATTCTTCATGGAACTCTATGTAGTGTACTTGGTCCTCTCCCTCCATTTTACCTACAACACTCTTCTGAGGTAAGCTGAACTGAGACACCCAGTTGGCCCATAGACACCCAGTGGGTTAAACTGAGATAATGATTGGCCCATAGTCCCCAGTGAGCTTCATGACAAGGTTGGGATTTGAACCTGTCCTGACCATTCTATAAACCACTGCACTGCACACAGTAGGCCACTGAGGACAATAGTGGAGTAGTGATGTTGCTCTTTATGTCCTACTTAGGTTTTCCAAAAGCACCTGGTGGACCTCTTCAGGAAACAGGATGGTATATGACTAAGGAGGTACATTATAGAGGCTTATAAAATCATGCACGGGCTGCAGAGAGTTGACAAAGGGAAAATTTCCCCCCTCTCCCAAAATACTAGAATTCAAGGGCATCCAATGAAAGTTGATGGTTAGTAGGTTCAGGATGAACAAAAGAAAATACCACTTTACACAGAGAATGATTAAAATGTGGAATTCGCTGCCAGAGGATGTAGTGATGGCCACAGGAATAAACAACTTTAAAAGGGGATTAGATAGATTCATGGAGGATAAGTCTGAATCCCAGAGTCAGGAAGCAACATCAGGAGAAGGCCTTGGCCTCTGTGCCCTGTTGTTGGCTGTACTGAAGAACTGGTTGGCCACTGTGTGAGTCAAGATGCCGGACCAGATGGACCACTAGTCTGATCCAGCAGGGCTCTTCTTTTGTTTTTATGACTTGAAGGGCCTTTGGTCTGAATGCGCAGGGGTCTTCTCTAGGTTCTTAAGTCGAAGTCCTTCTATGAAATGGCTAGCTGCTGGTTTACCAAAAGCTAAAGGAACTTTATATTTCCACCCACTATATAGGTAATGTAAGCAAGCTGACTTGAATCCTATATATAGAGAAAGGTGGCCTAAAATAGTATGAATAAATACTGGGTTTAATTATCACAGGGTGCCATAATGACATCTACAATATGTAATGTATTAAACAGTAAGTTCACAGAAGATCTGGGTGGGGACCACAGCCATGACAGCCGAGATGCCAAAATCACATTCAGAGGAAATGTTTCACCAAACCATAGGATCTCCCTAGATGTGAATTTCTCTAGGTCATCTGTTTTATCAGTGTCAGAGATTGTGTACTGAGGAGATGGACAGTTTACCTGACAAAGAAAGAAAGAAAGAAAGAAAGAAAGAAAGAAAGAAAGAAAGAAAGAAAGAAAGAAAGAAAGAAAGAAAGAAAGAAAGATTGCTGTAGACCTATTTGTCTAAATATATTGATTCAGATATAGGTAAATGATTGTGAAACATTGCAAGTGTGTAAATGAGAAATACATGACAGATTGATTTAGTAATAAATACAGGACTGAGGGCAACCCAGTTCTTCGTGTATCTTCATTATAGACAAGACAAGTGACAGAAATAACTCCTAAATCTGTTAGAGACAGGAGGGGGGAGGCTGGAGTGAGATCTCTTGTAAGGAACGGGCAAGGATTTGACTGACACATGGGTCTGTGGCCACCCGGCCTCTCTACCCTGCTTCGCCCCCTCCAAGCCAACCATCCTCCTGGCTTCTCCCTCTCAAGTCAGCAAAAATACCTTCTCTCCGCAGAAGGCCATATGCGAGTTGGTGGCCGAGGTGATGTCAGCGACAGGCACCCAATGGGGACCCACGGACACTGTCCGAGGATCTGGGCCCCGGGCTGCCTCATAAGGACGTGTGCCAGCCCCAGAGCTCGGTGAAGGCTTCTGTACGAGGACGGGTCGTCTGGGCTTTCCCTCCATCGTTGGATACTGTGCGTCGAGGACCATGGTCTGCTGAGAATCCGGAGGAACTCACAGGGGGCACGAGTGACACTCCATTGACTGGACAGCCAGGGGAGCAGCAGCAGAAGTCCGTGCCGAAGGGAAAGGGGGACAATTTTAAGCACAGCAACAGGGCAGCTGTGGTAGGGCAAAAATGGAGAACGCCCATGCCAAGACAGGCGAGGAGTGCCTGGCCTACTTTGGGGTGAGCGAGCACACAGGCCTCTCTCCGGAGCAGGTGAAGAGGAATCTAGATAAATATGGATTCAATGGTGAGTACCCATTAAAGCCAAGAGGCATCTTGGTACCCATGTGGCTAGATGCCAGGATGCAAAAAGGGGCAGCAGGATAGAAGGACATAGATACAAGAACTAAAAAACAGAAAGATTGATCCTGCAAGAGATGTATAGGCGAATGGGTATATGGATTCTGGATCTCAAGGATGGATGGATACAAGGTAGGGCAAAGAAAAGGTGGATTCAGTGCAAACCAGAGAAGAGTGGTTATTGATTGAAGGAAGGACAGGAAGGGACTGAGAGAAAGAGCCTGGTGGGAATTTGAAGCTGGACACAGAAGGTAAACCGGGGTGGAGACTGAAGCAAAGCAGAAGAGAGAACATTGCAGATAGAAAGAGGGGGAGGTTGTAGCCAGGCTGGGGACAGGGCAGCTGCTGCTTTGCTAAGAATAACCCAGTAATTCCCTTTGGTATGAACCAGATATCAAAATTGCTGATGGGCAACTTGTAGGAGCAGCCGGGGGGTGGGGGGTGGGGGATGGAGAGAGAGTTATACATGTTAGGGCCACGAAATGCAGGGTAGATCTAAGAGAGGAATATGGGTTTGGCAACAAAATTCAGGGATGTGGTGGTGGCCTATCATGTAGGTATCATTGTGGGCGATTTTCTGCAGCCTCTCCCCCAAGGTGTAGGCAAACAAGCAGCAGAGAAATGGTCGTTCCCTCCAGTTTTCCCTTGCATGCTGTTTTCCAAGATCGTCTTGCTTTTCAGAAAGGAAATATGGGGAACACACAGGTCCTGATGTCCCCAGTAGAATCAATGCGATGAGATGGTAAAAGGGGATTGTGAATATGTACTTAGATAAGATAGCATAGGCATATTGCTGGTTGTAACCTATACTGGCTCATGACTCCGCAGGTTTTTTGGGGAATCCTACTGACAAGGACTCCTTTCCTTAACTTTATAATTCCAAGGTAGTAGCTCTGATTCCATACTTTCTTTCAAAATCTTATTCTTTCCTTGTCTTTCACCGTAGCTGATGCCCCCTTATTCTCAGGCATCGGCTTGACCCAAGTCTGTAACCCTAAACTTGACTCTGGGACTTAATTCCAAGGGTGCAGTTCTGATCTCAAATATTAACCCTCATCTCTGTCTGAGAAGCCGTCCTTGTTGCTAACTTAAATCACAGCTTTCAAACAAGACTTTCCCTGTCTCTATTGTTGCCCAATAGAGGCAACTCCATCCACAGTCCTAATAATCATGACTCTAACCAGCTCCTCTCTCTCTCTCTCTCTCTCTTTCTCTCTCTCCATGCTATCTCTGAACCCCACAGAACTCCCAGCTGAAGAAGGTAAGCCCTTGATCCATAGATGGGAAATGCTACATCTAAGGGAAAGCCATTGTATCTATTGGGGGCGGGGGTGAAATAATTTCTCTCTCATAAATGTTGTATATTGGAGTGAAGGACTGTTGCATCTCTGTGCTTGACAGGAAGTTTCAGGGTTTCGGCCTTTTTCTCAGGGTCTTGAAGCAGAATAAATGAGGGGCCTAGAATCAAGGGGGCAGGCTATCTTTTGAAAGCTTTTGCTATTAATTCTACCATCTCGATGACCTGGTACCACCCTGCGCCCCAGACAGCCATACTAGGCCCTGCTCTTATCCCATTGATCAACCAGGCACCACCTCTTAAATCTCCCAGGATTCAACCCTGCTTTTCAGAGCAGGGTTGTCCTTGACACCTGAGCTTTCTGGCCAAACTAAACTAAAACATAAAATGAAAGTAAACCTCTTATATTGTCTCCCCCTTCCACATATATACACTAGGGATCCTGGAACATGCTCCTCTGAGGAGGAAACCCTAATCATTCTCTACTATAATGTGATGTTGTTGGACGCTGAGGCAGAAATGTAGGCCAGCCATACGGATGTTGTTGAGACACTTGGAAAAAGTTGAATCCTTGGAACCTCTTACAGAGAAAAACTGACTGACAGGAATGATTTGGGGTAGAGAAAAGATGAAGACTCCTTACCATTTCTCTGCTCCAAGTCCCCTGCCTAGTAAAAATAGCTGTCAGACGTTTGTTATCTGTGTTTTTGAGGCCCTTGAAGAACAATGCTAGAGACCTGGGGTTTTTTCACCCTTACCTGACTAGGCCTTGCTCAAAAGCTATTATTGGTCTGTTTTTTGCAGTTCATCTATAATTTTGGATGCAGTCGTTCCCCCTTCTGTTACCTTTTCCCCTAAGCTCCTTCCCCAGAAACCAGGGAGGGCAGTGTGAATTTCTACCCTTTCTGCTTCCTCTGAGCCTTTAATTGCATCATTTCTCACTTGTCAGGCAAATCCATTTGGGAACTGGTGATAGAACAGTTTGAAGACTTGCTTGTGCGAATCCTCCTGCTTGCGGCCTGCATCTCCTTTGTAAGTGCTCTTGGCTTTGTGTATAGAGTTCCTGCTTCCAGTGTGGAGCTGAAGAGAGTCTGTGAAATATCCAAGCAGTGGGGAGGAAATGCAAGCATTTTGGGAGTACATATGCTGAGACCAAAGGGTTGCCTACTGGGTCAGGGGTCAGCATATAACATGCCAATAGCTGATAGCATCAAACATTCAAACAGTGCTTCCAGTGTTTACCTAAATTACCTTGTAATTCTTACAACACTCCTGTAAAGTAGATGTGAGGCAGTGTGGCTTGCTTAAGGCCACCAAATACATGTGTGTTGGAGGTGAGATTGGAACAGGGGATAGTCCCCCTATCGCATCCCATTATCTTAACCGCAGTGCTGTGCTGGATGCAGCTTTCTTTCAGTCTCTGTTGGGAGATATTGTATTGTGGCAAACCACATTGATCCTAGCCCTTCCTAGGTGGTTAATCCAACTTTCTGAGTAATGGTAAGGTATGATCCATACCTTTGGATTCATCCTATTAAATATGAAGTAATATGAAAGAAGTCATGTGAAAATAATATGAAAGAAGGAATATGAATGTGAAGTAACATGAAAGAAGAGAGAATCTCTGAGCTTCTGTAGAGGGATTTTATTTCTGCTTATCACAGCCCTTGTCTGGCACAAGGGGTTAGGTCAGGCTTAGCCTCACAAGAAAGTTTGAAACTACCAGGGCTAGTCCATATCAGAGCAAGTCCCTTAAAAGACAAAATAGGAATTAGACACATTTTCCCTTATTGATAAGGGCAGATCTGTTTGGAAGTCTGGCCATGGAAGACCAATATTCCATCTGAACACTTCCCATAGTACCAGTGCAGTAGAGTGTATCTCCAGATGCACTGGTATATCTTTTGGATATGCCAAAATAATTTGGAGATATGCTATGGTCAGGGCCAGCCCTAGATTGTCTGGCACCCTAGACAAGGCTAAATTCACTGAGCCACATTGGGCACCCCCAGAAGGATGGCGCCCTAGGCAATTGCTTAGTTTGCCTCGTATCAGCGCCAGCCATGGCTGAGGTAGTGCTTAGTCACCATCCTAAGCCCTTTTTGTGGTTCAAAGCCCTATTGTACCTAGAGCTCTTTGGCTGGCAGCTCTGGACAAGTCCTTCTTTCTTAGCCTAATGTGTCACACAATGGGTGTGAGGTTAAAATTCACTGCTTCTAGTTCACTGGAGGAAAAATGCGACGTATCTTGAAAGGTGCATACCCCATTAGGTGTGCAAACTCTTAATGTGATTTTGTCTCCTGCAACTTGAACCTGGTTTCCTTGTACCTTTGAGTGCATTTGACAGACATACTGGCTATTGAACTGGGTGCTGATTCAATGGTCTGTCTTCACCTCCTTTTTCATTAATGCTCCCACACAGTGTGTGTGTGTGTATGTGTATATATATATATATATATATATATATATATATATTTGTCTCCTTGTTTATTGCCATTAAAAACCTCCAGTTTTTAAAACTGTTGAAAAACTGCTTCAGGAACAACAAGGAGGCAGGTGGTATGTTAGTGACATCACTTGTTTTTGGCCAATCACTGCTGTACACAGTCAGTGTCTATTGTAAACCCATATAATTACTTTCCCCTGAGCTCTGTCTAGTTGGGTATCTGAATAAAGTGGGGTGAATACACTTCCACAGGAGGCAGACTGCTCAAATGGTGGCAATCTGAGTAAACTAGTGACTGCTATATTTTGATATGGGGACCATCTCCCCTTTATGTTCTTCTTAAGAAGGAATTCCCTCAAGTAAATGGTAAAGACAACTCCCAGAGTCCAGTGGCACTTTTAAGACCAACAAAGTTTGAGCTTTCACGTGCATGCACTCTTCTTCGTATGTGCAAAAATAGAAGATATCTGAGGAAGTGTGCATGCACATGAAAGTTCATATCTTGAATAAAACTCTGTTGGTCTTAAAGGTACCACTGGATTCTAACTTTGTCCTGTTGCTACAGACCAACACGGCTGCCCATCTGGATCTATCCCCCAAATCTTCTTATTCTCACCACAAAATCTGAGTCAATGGCCACCAGAGCTTCTCTCCTCTTGGCCCTTTGAGTCTCCCCCACAGCCCACCCAATGGTCTTGTTTCCGACACTTGAGACACAGCCTTCATGGAGTGTGATACCGAATCCTTCAGGAGCACATGGCCTGGCTCAGCAGCTCTAGGTCACTGTAAAGGTCACAGTTAACGACCCGGTTCTCATGTAGCCTGGGCCCTACTCCTCAGAAATTCCAGGAACGCAGGAGTCTTCTCAGCTAAGGAGGAGGACTGCTAACAGACATGTCAAGTAGCCAGTTTCCTTATTCACTGTAGAAAGTGGGGAATAGTGATGCTAGCCCCAGGTGGGACCAGGGTAGGGTTGCCAATCCCCAGGTGGGGGCAGGGGATCCCCCGGTTTGGAGGCCCTCCCCCCGCTTCAGGGGGAGGAGGGGAGGGAAATATCTGCTGGGAACTCTGTTATTCCCTATGGAGATTTATTCCCATAGAAAATCATGGAGAATTGATCCGCGGGTATCTGGGGCTCTGGGGGAGCTGTTTTTTGGGATAGAGGCACCAAATTTTCTGTATAGCATCTAGTGCCTCTCCCCAAAATACCTCCCAAGTTTCAAAATGATTGTACCAGGGGGTCCAATTCTATGAGCCTCAAAAGAAGGTGCCCCTATCCTTCAATTATTTCCTATGGAAGGAAGGAATTGAAAAGGTGTGCCATCCCTTTAAATGTGATGGCCAGAACTCCCTTTGGAGTTCAATTATGCTTGTCACAGCCTTGATCTTGGCTCCACCCCAATGTCTCCTGGCTCCACCCCCAAAGTTCCCAGATATTTCTTGAATTGGACTTGGCAACCCTGGACCAGGGGATCCCTTGGAATTAGAGGTCATCTCCAGACTTCAGAGTTCCCCTGGAAAAAATGGATACTTTGGAGGGTGGACTCTATGGCATCATATCCCACTGAAGTCCTGCCCTCCCCGGGTGCAACTCCCAAATCATTAGGAGATTCCCAACCTGGAGGTGGCAACCCAATCCCCACCCCGCCAGAAGCTGCGGGGAACCTGGTAACCCTACTGGGGGAATATGGTGTGTCCAGATTGGGAGGAAGAACAGACACTTCCAGAGGGTAATTTATATATGCAATGGAATCGCAATATAAATAAATATGGTAGAAGGGACACTGCACACACAGGGAATGGACTGCAGTTAGTCTACTTTTCTCTCTCTCCCTCGTATATGCCGTGCAAGCAAGCTCTACGCTTCACTCATTGAGAGACAAAACTAATCCAGACTTTCCAGCTGGAGGATCCTGTTCTAGTATTTATTTCCTTTTCTTTGACTTGGGTTCAAGCACAAACTGTCTGGAAACATAACTAAACATGAGCTAATTTAGGAAACATTTGCGTTCATAGCTATTTGCAATGTGGAGTTCTTGATTTTCAGTGTGGTGGTTATATGAATACGTTTTGAGCAGCAAATTTCTGAACGGGAAATTAGCAGAACGCAGTCAGTTAGGAGGAGAAAGGGCTGGCCAATGCTTGGTGACCTTAACTGCAGAGATCCCTGAACTGGCCCACAGATTTTGGCTTGAACTTTGCAAAAAAATCACATTAAATAGGGTTGGCAAACTCCAAGCGGTGGCTGGAGGTCTCCCACTATTACAGCGGTTCTCCAACGGAGAATGAGTTCACCTGGAGGAAATGGCCACTTTGCAAGGTGGACTTTATGGCATTATTTATCCAGGTATTTCCCAACCCCAAGCTGGCAACCCTATGTTACTAGCAGCTTTATTAGGCTATTTTCTTTGTGTTAAATCTCAAAGTGGGGGAGGTAGGTTGGTCCCCACACCACCCCTGTACTCACACTAGCCTGACTATCCATTGTGCCTTAGTGGTTTACGCATTTGCACATACAGCTCCCTCCAGCAGAGTGTAGTATGGACCCTTGCACGAACATTTGCACAAAGATGCATCTTCCTTCCACACTCAGTGCTGGCTGTTGCAATGCTTGCACAATCACAATAACACAATACATACATTCGCACACCCTTTGCACAGCGCTCTCGGGTTTCATGGGATCAATTTATGGAATTCTGGAGCACACGGCAAGGGGCAGGCAGGGGTTCAGCTGTCAGATTCCAAATGTCAAGAATCAAGAGGCAGGCAGGATCTCAGGAACGTGAGGGGGAAGGGCAAGGGCAGGCTGAGCCAGGACTGGGAAAAGAGCAAGAGGCCAGCTGCACCTGAACAAGATGGAAGCTGAGGAGTCTCCCCTATGCCTAGAATCTATCATTTTTTCTTTTGGCAGGTGCTGGCCTGGTTTGAGGAAGGCGAGGAGACTGTTACAGCTTTCGTGGAACCATTTGTCATCTTGCTGATCCTGATCGCCAATGCCATCGTTGGAGTATGGCAGGTAAACAAACAAATAAATAAACAGAGCACCGTTCAAGGTGTTCAGAGTGTAGTGTGGTAGCCACGTTTTACAAGTCTGTAATGGCCACCCTGTAACAATGAAGGTTTCTTGCAAGGTATAAAGAGAGAAGTGGTGGGACCTGGATGGCCCAGGCTAGCCTGATCTCTTCAGATCTGGGAAGCTAACCAGGGTCAGCCCTGGTTAGTGCTTGGATAGGAGACCGCCAAGGAAGTCTGTGACTGCTACCCAGAGGCAGGCAATGGCAAGCCACCTCTGAATGCCTCTTGCTTTGAAACCCAAGGGGGGAAGGTTACTCACCACAAATCAGTGTGACTTGATGACAAAAAAAGAGGGGGGGAGGTCAAGCACAGGTGAGAGGCAGTGATGGGGAAAGGACAGGGACGGGGGGCACAGACAAGGAACCCAGAAAATTGACTTAAAACCCTCTGGTTTTTTATCTGGAGGACCATGACTTCTGAAGCAGCCTACATTGCTGTATTTCTGTCAATTTACTTGTTTTGGGAAAAGGGAATGGGGCAGTGAGGAACTTCCTCGCTGCGGTGGCCTGGTGTTGTGGGAAAGAAAGCGTTGGCCCCTGATGGACGGTGGCTTTTCTACTTTCAGGAAAGGAACGCTGAGAATGCCATAGAGGCTCTAAAGGAGTATGAGCCTGAGATGGGCAAGGTGTATCGGTCGGACAGGAAGGCTGTTCAAAGAATAAAGGCCAGGGAAATGGTTCCCGGTGATATTGCAGAGGTGGCAGGTGAGTGATAGACTGAGGAAAGGGATTGAAGTTACATGGGAGTGGTCTTGTCCAAGGGAAGACTGGACATAGACTGAGTGTCAGAGCCAGGGAGATGCTGGGAAGGCAAAAGGCATCTTTCACACTTTTAAAACCCCTATCTCTACATCTGTGCAACTTCCTCCCAACTTAAACCACAACAAATACTGTCACTAGAGAAAGCAAATGGTATCATTTGAAGAATGGTGTTTTCAGAGACCTAAAGACTTAGGTTCACCTGCAGGGGTGACTCAGGAGAGCACCAACTTATTTGTCTGTTGTTTATATATTCTTCGAGATAAGGAGTCTTTCCTGCAAAAGGAAGATCATAGGAAGATAAGGGAGGACCTATGGCTCATTGGCAGAGCATCTGCTTGGCAGGCAGGAAGTCCCAAGTTCAGTCCCTGCATCTTCAGCTAACCAGATCAGGTAGTCGGTGATGTGAAAGGCCTTCACCTGAAACCTGCGAGAGCAGCTCCCAGTCAGAATAGACAATAGTCACCTTGACATTCTAAAGATCTGGCTCAGTATAAGGCAGTTTCCTGCATTCAGCTTGAAAAGGCAGTTGAGGATCACCTAGGGCTCTCTTCTGCTTTGCTTTCTAGAGAGGATGTACTCTCCTGCCTGGGGAGGGAGGGCACATGGGGAAGAAGAGGCCATGAGCCTTATTCTGGTGACATTCACAGTGGATAACAAAGGCCAAGAATAAGGGCACGTACTCCACTGTGAAGAGGAGTCGGTTCTCCTGCTCCTGGTGGACTTATTCATTTACTTCATTTATACCATTCTCCACAGTGGGGTTTCAAAGTGTCTTACATTCTCCTCTCCTCCGTTTTATCCTCACAACAACCCTGCAAGGTAGACAAGGCTGAGAGGGCATGTCTGGCCCAAGAACACCCAGCAAGTTTTATGGGTACCAGCCTCCAGGTAGCACCTGGATATCTCCTGCTATTACAATTAATCTCCAGGTGATCAAAATTAATTCCACTGGAGAAAATGGCTGCTTTGGAGGGTGGACTCTTTGGCATTGTACCATGCTGAGGCAACTCCCCTCCCCTTCCCAAACCCCGCCCTCTCCTGGCTCCACCCTCAAAATCTCCAGGTATTTCCCAACCCAAAACTGGCAACCCTTGCAAGATTTCATGGTGGTGTTGTGATTCAGGCCTGAATCTCCCAGATCCACTCTAACCACTAGATCATTGGAGATCTGTGAAGGGAGTAGATTAGGGCTAAGGTGCTGAGGAAAAAATCTTGCCCACTGAAAATGCCCCCCTATGTTGATTTTAGCCCCAGTAAGGGGAAAAGGCAGGTGCTCAAATTGACCCAGGATGCAGCAGGACTAGTGGGAGAAAACTGAAAGTTTTGATTGAGGGATTGTTAAATTGATACTTAGAGAGCATTCACGTTGTGTTCTCTGGCATCTGTTTTCAGTGTGGTGGTAAACTGTGTCTGGTCTGTACCACTTCATGTCACGGCCATTGTTCCCTCTAAGCTGAGTTAGTGTGAGTTAGCTCACAGATTTTTAGCCTCTAGCTCACACATTTTTGTCTTAGCTCAGGAAGGATGTCCCCAGAGCACACTAATTTATGCAGTAGCTCACTTTAATGCCAGTAGCTCACAAAGTAGAATTTTTGCTCACAAGACTTAGAGGGAACATTGGTCAGGGCTCCTGTGTTTGAATGGTCATCCGTGCAAAAATATTCCCTTCACTCAGAAAACTAGAGGTCAGGGAGAAGGCTTCTAGACTTACCTTCTCACTCACATCTAGTTTTTTTGTGTGTGTGGAGGGGGACTTCTTTTCATTCCTACATGTTGTGTGAAGTGGTACAGTCCAAACGCAAAGTTACCACCTCTGTGACAATGAGGCAACTGCCGGAAGAGTTAAGAGCAAAAGAGCTGGTTAGATTCAGTATTTAGGAGATGTTAAGCCCAGACATGATGCTGTTTCATGGAAAGATAACCATTTTCCAGGGTAATACAAAGCTCTAGATAACATAGCAAGAAATTGCACTCTGTAAAGGCAAGTGAACTTCTCACCCTGGAGAAAATATGAAAATGAAATATCAGGATGTTGCTTCTGCCCAAGGGTCATCAGGACTAAGAAGCATTCTCTATTGATTGGCATTTGTATTACATTGATTTGGTTAGGGTTGCCAGCTTCCAGGTGGGGGATGGAGATCTCCTGCTTTTACAACTGATCGCCAGCTGGCAGAGATCAGCTCCCCTGAACAAAAATGGCTGCTTTGAAGAGTGGACTGTATGGTATTATACCATGATGAGGCCCCTTCCCCTCTCCAACCCCGCCCTCTCCTGGCTCCACCCCCAAAGTCTCCAGGTATTTTCCAACACAGACCTGGTAACCCTAGATGTGGTGACTGTTAAAATATCCCATATTAGGGAAAGAAGTAGTTCAGGTACCTAGTTTCAAAAATGCAAACTAATATCCTCTGATAATATCACAGTATGAATCCTTCTATCAGGCTTTAAACTTTTATTTAATTTATTTGAGGATTTTAAAGCCAACTTCTCCTCACTCCGTGTGGACTTTTTCCAGTTGCAGAAAACTCCAGGCCTTGCTTGGTGAGGATCCTTGCTAGTTCTGCCTACCCCCTCCCTTTCCTACCCCTGCCTTACTTATTCTCACTGGTTTCCCCACCCCCCTGCCCAAAATATCCTTCTGTGTCAGGCAAAGAATCCCATCCTAGTCCCCCCTCCCAATATTTCCTGAGCCACTACCAGGATCAGTCAATTGGTAGCAGTGGGCCAGATCAGTAATTACCCACAATCCCAAGGGAGTGTTGCTAGGTCCCTGTGGGGTCAGCTAGTGCTCTCTGTTAACCTCAGGTCCACGGGGTGTATGGGAAATGCTGCTTCAGCAAAGTCTTTGTGGCCCCCTCCCCATTCCTGTCCCTCCATCATGCAGCTTGTTTACTCCTTGGGCTTGGCCTGTCTTGACCCTAGGGTGGGGGCCGAGGGAGAGGGAAGGGGGATGTTTTGGGAACAGACAGTCCCCATGGTGTTCGCAGGCTGGAGGTGGAGCATTGAAAACAGAGCTTTGAGGAATCCCCTTCAGCTGCACTTACTGGGGAGCAGCTGTCCCCAAAGCCGGGCCCACAGCCAAACCAGCCCCTCCCATCCATCTGAATTAGTTTAATTCAGAGATCGCTTACTCGCTGGGCCAGTTGCACAAGTGGTCGCAAAATATAAAGGGCACCCAAATACACTGCCCTGCTGCAGCCCTTTTTGGGAAGGGAGCAGTTCCCCCCCAGATTTCCTCCCCCTGCAACCCCCCCACCCCAGCTTAAGGGGGTATCAGATATTCTCTCTGGAGTTGGTTGAGTTTTTGTTCTGCTTCTTTGCACACCACCAGGCCTGGGCCTTCTTCCCTGACATCTCTCAAAAAATCCATAAATGACAATGCATGCTGGGTGCACGGGATCCTACCAGCCAGGTCATTTCATGAAAGTTGACATTCTCTTCTCTGTGTCATTACACTGAGGTAGTTAACGTGTCTTTTTGTGCATCTGGGAAGACCATCAGGGAGTTCTAGGGTTGCTATGCAGAGGCAGGCAATGGCAAATCACCTCCGCTCCTCTCTTGACTTGAAAGCCCTACAGGGTCACCATGAGTCAGCTGCGACTTGACAGCACATTATGCCTGCGCACGCACACACACATACACTCTCTCTCTGTCAAGCTCAGGACTGGATCCTGTGGATCACTTTCACTTGAAAGGAGCTGTCCTCTGGCAGGAGGAGGCTGAGTGTCTTCCATCAGGGGAAGGCTCTTTCTGCAGAAGGAAAACAACCTCCACGAGCAGAATGGATCTGCTGGTCCCAGCCTGCAATATTCCTTTGCTCATCATGACTCCCAGTTCTGCCCTCCCTTATCTTTAGTTTATGGCCAAGGAACCTGTATTTTTCTTTAGGGGAGTTTAAGAATGTAATTAGCAGCCTGAATAGCTCAGATGAACTGAATCTCATCAGATCTCAGAAGCTAAGGAGGGTGGGCCCTGGTTAGTATATGAATGAGAGACCACGAAGACCAGGGTTGTTGTGTGCAGGAAAGCAATGGCAAACCACCTCTGTTGAGCTCATGTCTTGAGGGAGTTGCCATACATTGGTTGCAACTTGATGGCACTTAATAAAGAATACGTAAGACCTCACACAGTGTGTCAGGTCAAGGGCCCATCTAGTCTTCCTTACTGGGTTGGATCCTGTTCTGGGAACAGAAGGGTGGTGGTGATTCTTCCCTCCTGCTGCTGCAGAACTCTCTGACCCCTCCCTTATGCTGTTCCTTTGGGTACCCTGTCCCCTAGGAGTAGCATTTTGGGGGAAAAGGTGAGAAAAGCACACCCTGACAACAGAAATGCCTTCTATTTTTGAAAATATTCTGCAGGATCCAAAGCCTCCATGTCCAACAGTTGCCTAAGGGAAGCTCCTAAGCAGGGACTAATGGCCATAACCATCTCAAGCAGTTTGTCCCTTGCATCAGTTCTGAGGTGAACTGCCTGAGAACATGGAGGTTCCATTGCTATCACCAGACACCATGCTTTGGAGCCTTCTTTTTGAAAGCTGTGGGCTTAGAGTAGTTGGATGTAAAGGAGTTTAAGGCTCTTGGATCTCATCTAGAAAAGGGAATGACAGGGAGGGCAGTTTTTACAAGCGAACTCCCTCCTAAACGGGCACCATGGTAACTTCCTGTTGTGAACTATTCATTGGCAACTGGCTACCTTTCCTCTGCTCATTGGTATCACAATATTCCATGGCAATGGATTCTGCAGGTTAATCAGGTACTTTTAAAGACATGATAGGCTTTGCTCTCAGCTGTTTCGCTACAGGAAGGGGTGGACTCAATAAAGAGATAGATCTGAGGAGAAGAGATCTGCAGGTCATCTGTGTCTCATTGCCCACCTGGAGTAGCTCATCTGGTTTGTAATGCAGGTGGCCAACCAGTTTTAGCATCCTCACGGGGGTGGGGAGAAGGAATAAAGGAACAGGCCTTTGCCATCTCCATCCCAGTCTGGCCTGCGGCTCCCCTCCCTGTCAGGGCACCCATGACCTCTCCATCTCCTTGAAGGAGAGAAGGCAACGGGTGGTGGGCTGGTGCCCAGCCACCGACTTCGCCTTGTATGGACAATGGCAGGCAGCTGGTGATGCCTGGAGAATGTGATGAGACAGGCAAGGAAGGATTGAGAGAGACACTTAATGCGGTGGCAGAAAAGCGAGCTGGGGTGCAAGGAGACATCTAGGGTTACTGCGCTCTCTGAGGTGGAAGGGGTGGCAGGCAACGGGGAAAGCCAGGTGGAGGTGCTGACTCCTAGATCTTGGCCAGAGTCAGGGGACAGGGGGAACAAAACTAACCACACCTCAGGTCTCCCCTCCTGAGAAATCCCCCCCCCTTAATGTTTCCCTGGGAGTTTCTCTTTTGGCTCTGTGGAAGGCTTCCCTGCTCAGAATCTGTACACACTCCTAAGCAGCCTGCCAGAAGATCATAAACTACTCAAGAAGGGCACATGGGCAGTCTGTTTGTCTCATAAATAACTCTGTCATGGGAGAACTTGTGAGGCAAGATATAAATATGAGGGACAGGGACCTGCTGAGCCTTCTGCGTGGAGGCGGAGCTGCTGGGTTGAATTAGTGGGAACAGAAAAGGAAGAGGCAAATGTCCAATGTGGGGAGGGGAAATGGGTGTGACGGGGGCCTTTATTTGAGGTTCAGTTGTGTGTGAGGGGGGAACAGAAAAGAACAGGCCTGTGGTTTTCTGAACAGGCCATTTTTAGGACTGGGTCTGTGGTGGGCTGAAGTCCCCTACTAAATTTGAACTGTGGTTTCCCTTGACGTTAAGTTGGACCGTGGCTTCCTCTGAAAATTAAACTCATGCGGTAATGGGGAGGGGCTCAGTGACATATTTGCATGCAGAAAGTCCCAGGTTCCCCAAAGGATTTTGGGGAAAGGCCCTTCACTATCTGACACCATGGAGAGCTGCTGCTGCTCTGAGTAGTTCAGCCCTAGATGGTACAATAGTTTGGCTGCCTAGGGAACAACCTCTTAAATTCATAATCTGAATTCAACTGGATTTGGATGCACTTCAGCCAAATAAATATATCTATTGCAGCTGACCCTGAGTGGACACATTTTAAAACAGAAGGAGTAATCCTGCTTCTCCTTTTCATCAATTGCATTTGCTTCTGCAGACTGAAAATTCACAGTTCAGTAAACTGCAGGTTGTGAAAATTCACAGTTCAATTTGCATAAATCCTTTTAAAAGACTTAAAGTGGAGGGGAGGTTGGTCAAGATTAAGTATGAAAGTTGTTTAAAAAACTTGCGTGGAAGTGATGCTTCCATATTATGAGAGGGGTATGTTAAACCACAGGAAATTGTTAAAATTGCACATACCAAAGTAGCATAATAAAAAAGGGTACGGCTAGAACTTTTCTCCCTATCATATAGTTTTCTGTGGGCAGTGAGGAAGGTAAGGTTGATACATAGATGAATGTTCCATCATCTTCTTCTTTTCCTCTCTCTTTCTTTGTCTTAAGTGGTACAAAACAGGAGCATATTTACCATCTCATCTTTCTAGGTCTGAATTAGGTCCTAACTTTGGCTAGAGACAATAAAGACTTTCCTTCCCATATTATATGCCCACTGTGTTCCCTTTTGGTCAAACAGGGTTTGTGGACCCTCTTTTTTGGTAAACAATGCAAAAACCTAAATGTAACTACACAACCAGTGACCCCTCATTTAAAACTTCTTCAGCTCTCAGAATAAGTCCAGTCTCACTCACTTTTGTCTCTCTCTCTCAAAAGCCATGTCACCATTCATTCTTCCCTGCCTTTGCCCTTACTTGTTCTGAGGGCCACATCTTTGGAGGGCCACTGGGTGATTTTATGGACACATTCATTGGATTTAAGCATGTGTCTTCTGCTGCCCTCCAGTGGCTGTCATCTGGTTTCTCTGGGCTACCTTCATTTCCCATGGTATGGAAGGCAGCTCATTCCATGTTTACTCTCTGCTTACAGTGCCTTCTGCTTATCTTAGCCTCCTGGGCTTTCTTGATGTGGAGTGTCTAGTCCATGTGGTGGCGAAAGGGGCTGATGCAACCTCATCAGGGTTGTGGTGGTGGCGGTGGTGGTCTTGGGGCAAAGATAAGAGAGCTAGGATCTCTCCATCTGTGGCAGTGTTTCCTCATTCTATATAGTATTATTTTTTCCAGAGTTAATAGTGAAGGTATCTTTCACCACTCATTTAAAGGTGAACTTGTAGAATGCAGAACTGTCCTCTTGCTCAGGAACCCTTCCTCTGTATGTCTGCATGAGTTAGTGTTCTGGGTGTGCCACCTGGATTGAAGAAAGGCAACCCCTCAAGCAGTGTATCTTGCAGAGACCACGACATGTAGCCTCCTCTTAGGAAAGGGCTGCATTGAGACTGACTGATCCAGTCACACCCGGTGAAGCAAAGATTGACTAGAAGCAGAACACTGACTCATGTAGAGGCTCAACAGGCAGCCTCTTCGTTGGATTGGTCCTTTGTGTTTGCAGGATCCTTGTGTTGCCGAATTGGCATCTTGTAGCCTTCTCATGGCATGGTAGTATACACCAGTCTGTAGTTTGGAAGTTTCCCAATCTGTGGTCCTGAATCCTCTTTTCTCTTTTCAGTTGGTGACAAAGTGCCTGCTGACATCCGCATCATTGCCATCAGATCCACCACTCTTCGTGTGGACCAGTCCATCCTGACAGGTATGGGACCTTTGGGACAGCAGAACAGACCTGAAGTTGCATGCATGTGTTCACTGAATCGGGGGGAGGGGGGCCTGAGATGTGCCTATGTGGAATTGCATGTTTGTGCAAGCAAGGGGACGTGTGCTATGTGTCTGAAGAAGTATCTCAGTATATGTTTGCAGAGAGGTCCTGTGTATCTTTTGGGCGGAGAGAGGCTGGCAGAGGGACGACAATGTTCTGTGCTCAAGCCAGTAAACTCCAAATGCTGTGAAGTTTATGGAATGGGACTTCCCTGCTTCTCCCTTTCCACTGCAGCACATTGAACCCCTTGAAGTTCTGCTTCATGTACAGGATAGGGATAAAGTAGGGGCAGTGCAGTGGGAATAGAGAACCAGGACGTATTCCCCTCCTCTTGCTGACAGAAGGACCGTCCCGTTCCAGAAAAGAACACTGGATTGTTTTTCTTTTTAAAAAGAATGCCTAACCCCAGCAGTGTTCATTAGGGTAAAGATTGGATTGGGGATGGGGATGGGGATCAAATTAGACGTGTATACGTCTTCATTTCCCCAAGCAAATTTAGTTAGGAAACCACCACTCCAATTCATTTTAATCTACTATTATGACTATGATGTAAAATGGGGAGCTCTGTTGTTTCCCCTGACCAGGTTAGTCCAGGTCTGAGCTTGGCAGCTTAGCAGAGTCAGCTCTGGTCAGTATATGGATGGGAGGAAGACCAGTATATGGATGGGAGGAAGACCAAGGAAAACCAGGGTCACTTCGCTACACAGAGGCAGACAATGGCAAACCACCTCTGAAGGTGTCTTGCCTTAAAACCCCTACAGACTGCAAGGGGAGGCAGTTTCAGAACAAGGCTGTGCCGTCTCTTTTGTCCACCCAAGTCCCAGGCGGCCTGGTTGCTATCAGGCCACGGACCGGCCCCAGTCCATGGCCCGGTGGTTGGGGACCTCTGCCCTACAGGATCACCATAAGTTGGTTACAACTTGATGGCAAAAAAAGAAGTCCAAAGTAAACATAATTGCCTGCTAGTTGTGCACAGCTTACTGCAGAGAATCTGAGCAGTCAAGCCTTTAAGTTTGATTTAGGATTCTGTGCCTGCAGTATGCACAATTCTTTTTCTCAGGTGTATTTATTCTGCAGCCCAGAATAAATACACTGGGCTTTGCGCTGCCTTCTTGTGCCGCCAGGTTTAAACCGGGCAGCGATAGAGGGCAGCCCAGTTGGGAGTCATTTCATTTTTTTATACACAGCATGAGACTAGCGATGGTCTCATATCACTAGACTCATGCTGCTTGAAAAAAAAATTAAATGTAGACAGAGGAGTGGCTTCCAAGGGGCAGAGACAGGGTGTGGGGGGTAAATCTGAGGGGATCTGTATGCTTTTGTCTTTCCTTCAGTTGTTTGACTTACCTTCGGTTTGGAAGCAAAGCAAGGGAAAAAACAGCACAAAAGCACTCTCAGAAAACACAGAAACAGCGAAGGGAAAGCAAACTTGGTGTCGAAGGGAGGAAACAAAATGCAGAATGAAAAAGAAACCCCGACAGACATGCACGATGAAATCAAGGCAAAACATCTGTGTATAATAGGCTGATGTTTAAGCCTCTCCTTTCACTGCACCACAGTTCCAGTCTGAATCAAGCCCTTGCAGACTTCCAAATGGCATTCCCATGGAGAACTTGCACCCATAGGATGACCTCCAGTCCCTTTGGTGGTCATGTTAGGGTTGCCAACTGCCTGGAGAAAAAAATGGCCTGTACTTTTAATGGAGGTTTACTGGGGTGTTCTTTGCCACCTGATTCTATTCTCCTCCATGTCATGAAAAGCTTTGGCTCCCCATGTCTAAACTTGAAGCCTCTGTTAAATGCTAAGGACATTTTTCTTAATGCTTGCTGGCAACCTTGTGTGTGTTAAATACCACTATTCATTTGGGCTCTAGCTTTGTCTTTGTTATAGGCCCACTGACACCACCTAGAGGTGAAACATAGGCTGCTAACAGATGGGCAGTTGGGAGGCGTCCCAAATTGGGCCGGCTGGAAAACACTCATCCCAAAGCCTCCACACTCTCCGCAGAGAAGTGCCTCCATCCTGTCTGCAAGGCAGCCAGGTGCCTCCAGAAACAGGCGCCTCAGAAACCAGACTGCTCTTCCCCCCACAACAAGTTAAGCGCTCAAGTGCTCAAGCCCTCCCAACAGTTTTTAAGGGGAAAAAAAGCCAGAAGTGGCTTGGGGAGGTTTGGTGGTTTCACAGGCCAGGTCACCTCACTTGCGCCCTTCTGCTTCCAAATGGTGGGAAGGCAACTGGTGTATGGCTTAAAAATTTGCTACCGCTTCCAAGGTGGTAGCTTTTTGAGCCGCTCTACAGAGGCTGGAAGATGCGATGGGTACAGGCAGCAGATGTTGCCGTTTGGAAGGATTTTTCTAGTCGATTTCTGAGGTGTCTCTGAGTTGGCCCAAAGTGCCGGTCTGTAATCACCCATATAGAACCTGTTTTGCCCCATTGTCCTCAACATCCATTATTTGAAACCCCGCTCCCCCTGTGTGAATCACTGTTATAGGATGTGGATTTAAGTGAAAGGTGGTTGTATGTGACAGTGAAGGAAAATGGATTTTAAAGGGTAGATCTCAGGCTAGTAAACTAGACTGAGCTGGTTCCACACAAAATGAAGTGGTTGAGTCCTAAGATAATAGAATGCAGGCGAGATGCTCTGTTTTAAAATGCTCCCCAGAAAGCAGAAAATGATCACCGTAGAGAGTGGTTTGTGCTCAAATCACTTGGCAGTGCTGAGCTAATTATCTTCTTGCAAATGAGGGTTAACATGGGGGAGCATTCAAAAATGATACTCTCCCACCTAAGTAGTAGAGTCCACTCTTATTAGTTTAACATCTGACCATTTCATTCTACTGAGTTTATAGACCAGGCCTCAAATATAGTTTACATTTGTGTGTCTCCTGGGTGTGTGTGTGTGTGCAGTCCACATAGGGTTGCCAAGACCAATTCAAGAAATATCTGGGGACTTTGGGGGCGGAGCCAGGAGACTTTGGGGGGTGGAGCCAGGAGACATTGGGGGTGGAGCCAAGATCAAGGCTGTGACAAGCATAATTGAACTCCAAGGGAGTTCTGGCCATCACATTTAAAGGGGCAGCACACCTTTTCAAATGCCTTTCTTCCATAGGAAATAATGAAAGATAGGGGCACCATATTTTGGGGCTCATAGAATTGGACCCCCTGGTCCAATCGTTTTGAAACTTGGGGGGTATTTTGGGGAGAGGCACTAGATGCTATACTAAAAATTTGGTGCCTCTACCTCAAAAAATAGCCCCCCCAGAGCCCCCAATACCCACGGATCAATTTCCCATTATTCCCTATGGGAATCATTCTCCATAGGGAATAACCAAGTGCCCAGTAGACATTTCCCACTTTCTAAAGCGGGGGGGGGGAGGGCCTCCAAACTAGGGAATCCCTGCCCCCTCCCTCTCTCTCACACACAAATACTTACTGAGTCCTGTTCCTGCAGAACTTTACTTGCTCTGAAAACGAAAGCAAAAGAAAGGGAGGGGCCTTTCTCTGAGGAAACTGTTACTGATCCTGTCCCATGAAGCCCTTCCTGTTTCCTGCTTCCTTCAGCCTTAAAGGCACACATTAAAGGCACACATTTTAAAAACTACAGGATGATTGTGGGGGTGGGGCTTCCCTCGCCGGCCAGCTGGCTGGGGGCAGGGAGAAACCTGTCAAAACGGGGGATCCCCCGCTGGGACCTGGGGATTGGGAAGCCTAAGTCCACACCAACATGCCTTGCTGAACCCTGTTTATTCCATCCCTTGTCCCAACCCTCCTCCCTTAAGTTCAGTGCACTGCCCATACTTCTCCTCTTTTATCCTCACAACAGTTCTGTAGGGTAGGTTGGTGTGTGAGAATGACTTCACCCATGGCCCCCAATTCCAGATGATTTAATCCTTTCTCCTCTAACCAGGTGAGTCTGTCTCCGTAATCAAACATACCGAACCCATCCCAGACCCTCGTGCTGTGAACCAAGACAAGAAGAACATGCTATTCTCTGTGAGTAGGCCCTGAAACTTCCTCATTAATGTCAAACAAAGTCAAAGAACCAGTGCTGTCCACATAGGCTCAAATGATACATTCTCCAGAGGAGCTGCAAACTCCCAGGGGTCATTGGCTTGCATTCTCTTGGTAAATAAGCTGGATGGTGTGGGAGCACATTCTTCATTGTTGTTTTTCTGCCTCTTCAAGTAGCATCTAATAAATCAGAGTTACAGGACAGGAAATGCTAATGCTGTTGTGTTAATAATGTCATATCCTGTGTTTTTAATAGTTGCACATGACTGAGGAAATAGGGGCAGGTGAGGTTGTGGTTTGGTGCCATCCACTTACTGTCCTGGTATTGTGCAATTTAAGAAAGAAAGGTATGACATTACCATTTCAGTATCCTCCATAACAGCAGTCAATGAATGGGTGGGGGTAGGGTTGCCATCCTCTAGGAAGTGGCTGGAGATCTCTTGGGTTTATAACCAATCTCCAGGCAACAATTTCCCTGGAGAAAATGGCCACTTTGGAAGGTGGACTCAATGGCAGTACACCCCACTGAAGTCCCTCCCCAAGCCCTGCTCTCCCCAGACTCCACCCCCCCCCCCCAAATCTCCAGGAATTTCCTGATCTAGAGCAGGCAACCCTTGGGGTGTTCAGGAGAATACTAATATAATATCACACCATGTCTCCCCCCCTCCTCCCGCCCAACTACATGATACTGGGGAGAAGGCGGCAGGGAAACAGGGGAGGGGTGGCGGCACCCACACAACCTGACATAATATGTCATTTGTGCCAGTCTCAATTGGGGGCAGTGCCAAACCCAGCTGTTTTCAGCGTTGGAATTTCCTTTGTGGGTGTTTTGCCTACAGAATCAAGCCTGTATGTTCTTCAAAAGGGAAAAAAACCATTGAACTATGATCTGAAATTCTGCATGAAAGAAATTTGTTTGGCCTGGGGTTATAAGAACTGCTCCTTTTAGTAGCTTCTCCTGAGGCCAGGATGTGGCTTGAGCAACAGAGGGGATGGTTGCCCACTCCGAGATCAGATCAAGACTGATATTCAGCACTATCTCAAGTAGGGTTGTGGTAAACCTTGGTGTGTTAGGGAAGGCACTGAAGAAAGATATCCTGAATAAATATATCTGTCTAGAGGGAAATCTGTTGTCCTGACTTGTGACACCACAACTCTGGAATCGCCCAATAAAATTGACTGGCAGCAGATTCAGGATGGATGAAAGTACAGCTCTAGATTAATGTATGGAACTCATGGCCACCAGAAGTGGTGTTGCTGCTAACCTAGAGTAGACAAATTCCATAGAGAAAGAGGAGGGAAGGTGGCATGGTATAGCCCAATTTTGGAAGCTAAGCAGGGTCATTAGTTCACAGAAGGGAGACCATCAAGGGAGACTGCAGAAGAAGGCCATGGCAAACCACCTCTGCTTCTCACTTGTCTTGAAAACCTCTTGCTGAGGTCACCATAAATTGACTGTAACATGATGGCACTTTATACGGAGAGACAGACAGACAGACAGACAGGAATCCACCTGTAGGGTAAGAGTTGGAAATGGAATACTGGATCTCTTAAAACAGGATCCTGAGCAGTTCACCAGATTTTAGTTCCACAGATTTAGGCTGGGGCAGAGAGGGGACTGGGGAGAGGAAATATGATGGAGACACTGTTCTAAAGAGGCGAATCTCTTGCTTGCAAAACTGCACAGAGTTTCCTGCTCAGCCTTCTTCCACTGGCCACAAGCATGGCCACCTTCAAGAGGGGTTTAGATAAAAATATGGAGCAGAGGTCCATCAGTGGCTATTAGCCACAGTGTGTGTGTGTGTGTGTATATATATATATATATATATATATATATATATATATATATATATATATATATATATATATATATATATATATATATATAAATTTTTTGCCACTGTGTGACACAGAGTGTTGGACTGGATGGGCCATTGGCCTGATCTAACATGGCTTCTCTTATGTTCTTATATTCTTATGTCCTCCCACTCCTCTGTTTTTTCTTCCCGTCCTCCTGTTTGCAGGCTGCCCTGCTCCAATTCCCTTCCCCCTCCCTTACTCACTTTCTTTCTCTTCTTCCTCTTTTCCAACCTTTCCTCCAGGGTACCAACATCGGTGCAGGCAAGGCCATTGGTATCGTCATCGCCACCGGCGTCAGCACTGAGATTGGCAAGATCCGTGATGAGATGGCAGCCACCGAGCAAGAGAAGACTCCCCTGCAGCAGAAGCTGGATGAGTTTGGCGAGCAGCTGTCCAAAGTCATTTCCCTCATCTGCGTAGCTGTCTGGCTCATCAACATTGGGCATTTCAACGACCCCGTCCATGGCGGCTCCTGGATCCGCGGCGCCATCTACTACTTCAAGATTGCTGTCGCCCTGGCTGTGGCTGCCATCCCAGAAGGTCAGATGAGGCCACCCCAGGGCCGCGAATCCACCTGTCTTGGGTCCAATGACTGCCAGTTGATTGCTTTTTGAAATAGCGTTTGCCGTCATAACCCTTGGAAGGGGGTGGGCATTTGTTTTTTATTGTGTTTTGTTAACTTCTTTGTGCCTTGAATTGTGGAAAAGCTGCCTAGAAGATTCACGAAGGGAGTTGAACCATGGAGAAAAAAGCATTGCAAGTGTTATTATCCGAGCTTTTTTTGTAGCAGGAACTCCTTTGCATATTAGGCCACACACCCCTGATGTAGCCAGTTCTCCAGGAGCTTACAGGACAATTCTTACAGGGCCTACTGTAAGCTCCAGGAGGATTGGCTACATCAGGGGTGTATGGCCTAATATGCAAAGGAGTTCCTGCTACAAAAAAAGTCCCAGTTTATTATAATAAATTATCAGCATGGTAAACAATGTTACACACCACACTAAATAGCCCAAACTCACCTGAGCTTGTCAATTAAGCAAGGTCAGCCATAGCTAGTACTTATATGGGAGACTGACAAGAAAGACTCTTCAGAGGGAAGCAATGGCAAACCACTTCTGCTCACCTCCTTCCTTGAAAACCCCACAAGAGATCCCTGATAACTCAGTTGTGCCTTGACCACACTTAATGAATGCTAATCATACAGTATTACATACAAAAGCATAGCTGTGTATTTTTATTTTTAAAAAATCTCAATGTGAAGTTATCCAAAGCTATTTCTTAGATACAATCAAATATGGATAGCAAAAAAATATCTCTGGTTGCTGCCATGAGAAGTTTTTGCTGTAGACTGATGCTGTTTTGTTTTTTTAAGAACATCTATAGGATGCCGTACTTTCTGTGTTGTCCCCTGCTTTACTCTCTGATCTTTCCAAAGCGTGGTTTGAGATTATCTTTTTAGAAAGATGAAAAGTCAGCCCAGACTACATGCAGGAGTGGTTCTCCATTCAACTTCATTGACCACCCCCCTGGGGCTGAGCTTGCTCCTGGTGTGTCTGGACCAGAATAACCTTTAGCTCCTGTCCTACCTCTGTTTTGTTTATTGGTACCCCAGCATCTTCAGAAGTAAATGTGATGGGGGATATTAATTTTTTTTTGTACTGGGGCCCAAAAGGTTGCCTTTTTGTGAGCTAGTCTTTGGTTCATTCTTTCAAAGGAATCAGTGGCTAAACCTCGCTCTAATCACTGATACTTTTACCACACAGTTTCCAAGGGGTTGAATCCTTCCAGCTTTCTTTGCTCTGTCTCATCCAGTCCCCATCCTTATTACAGCTGCTGTACCATGTGGCTTCTGTCCAAGCAGGGCCCATGAACCCTAGTCTAGACTATTTGGTAGAGCTGCCTTCCCCTTTTTAGTAGTGTTTGGATTCAACCCAAGATCTTTCCCATTCCTGCTGTCTGAGGCCGGAGGTAAATAGAACACTGTTTGAGGCATGGCTATTTGGCTTATGTGGCAGAAGAATGAATCTAGAACATTCTATATGAGAGGCATTATCTCTATTGCTGAACTAAGAGCCCTAGGAGGAAGGGTGAGATTTAAAAACAGGCTAGATGAATTCTAGACAATGCATACTTCCCAATGAAATCTGTGCAACAAGTAGAGTTGCATGGTTGACAAGAGCCCCAAGGGCTGAAAGCAGATTGGATTATCTGAATGGGATTGTGTGGAAACACCTTCTTGAATGCTCCACCCCTTCCCAGCTTTCCTTTCTCATCTCCTCCTCCTCTTCTTTCTCTGCCTCAGGCCTTCCCGCAGTCATCACAACCTGCTTAGCCCTGGGCACCCGCCGTATGGCCAAGAAGAACGCCATCGTCAGAAGCCTGCCCTCTGTGGAGACCTTGGGCTGCACCTCTGTCATCTGCTCCGACAAGACCGGCACCCTCACCACCAACCAGATGTCCGTCTGCAAGGTGAGATGCTGTTACTTCCTTCCCTACCTGAAGGTTGCAGCTTGCGTCACTCATCTTGATGTTGACCCTTATTTCTCTTTTCCTTTTCCTATAGATGTTTGTCACTGATAAAGTGGAAGGGGATGTTTGCTCTCTGAATGAATTCTCAATCACTGGCTCCACCTATGCCCCTGAGGGAGAAGTGTGAGTGATCCCAAATGTAGCCCCTAAAACAATCTTATTACTCCTATTTTGCATCTTGAGGGATAAATGAGACACTTGAAAATCCTGATTTATTTTACTTCAAAGTAGCATCAAACTCCTCAGGTTGCTGAACCCTCCGACCTTTAATTTGGCCTTTCCTATAACAGGTCTGGCAATCAGTCTAGAGACGTCATTAAGAACATAAGAGAAGCCATGTTGGATCAGGCCAGTGGCCCATCTAGTCCAACACTCTGTTTCATACAGTGGCAAAAAGCCAACAACAGCCAGGTGCCATCAGGAGGTCCATCAGTAGGGCCAGACACTAGATCACCAGCTCCACCTATGTCCCTGAGGGAGAAGTGTGAGTGATCCCAAATGTATCCCATAAAATAATCTTATTATTCCTGTCTTGCATCTTGAGGGATAAACAAAACACTTGAGTTGCATTTCTTATCATAAATATTTATTTTAATCATACATGTGTCCTCTTCTGTGGCACTGACTGAAGTCTCCCATCCAGATTAGCAATCAGGTCCAGACTCCACACCAGCCTACCTTGGCAATGTGACAGATCATTTGCCCCAAGACCATCTACTGGGCCTCATGGCACCATTTCTGAAGCATGACAGATCTTTGAGGCAGCCCAGTATTTACTTAAATTTCATATCCTGTGAGCAATCCCAAATATGACCCCTGAAATGATCCTCATTGCAATCTTACATCTTGAGGGATAAATGAGGCACTTTATTTTACTTTCCAGAAGTATGTAACCCCTGTCGAACCCCCCCCTAATCTTCAATTTGGCATCTCCTATAACAGGCCCAGTAAACAGTCTAAAAAGGCAGCTTATATAAATCAGTAACAAAAATGCTATAAGCAAACTTTTCTGTTTTGTCTGGTTTCATGTATATATGTGTCTGCTGTTTATAAAGATGATTTTTGATGTCTTTTAAATCACATCAAACCATTTCCTTTCACAGCCTGAAGAACGATAAGAAAGTGAATTCTGGACAATATGATGGTCTTGTTGAGCTTGCTACCATCTGTGCCCTCTGTAATGACTCCTCCCTGGATTTCAATGAGGTGAGCCATTTTTTCCTTCTTCACATCTGCTCTCTCTCCAAATTTAAGATCCTTGCTAGTGAAGGCACCTTGAATCATTGTGGCTTCAATCATCAGTTCTGACCAGTTTTTTCTTTTGCTCAGGGCTGCAGCTGTGGACCACCACATTCCACATGTCATGCTTTACCAATTCTTCCTTCCTACAGTCCAAAGGAGTTTATGAGAAGGTGGGGGAGGCCACTGAGACTGCCTTGACCTGTCTGGTTGAGAAGATGAACGTCTTCAACACAGATGTACGTAGCCTCTCAAAGGTGGAGCGAGCCAACGCTTGCAACGCTGTAAGTACTGTTTGCCCATGGCTGTCCCCCTTCAGTGCTCTAAAGGGTTGCATGATTCTGTACAACCGGTTACCCCTCTACCTGTCAACACGCAGCAGATCAGGAATCAGACTCTGATGGGCCACAACTTGCTGGAACGCTCTGCCAGAAGACATCAGTGCTCTGCGAGGTCTTTTACAGTTCTGCAGGGCTGTAAGGCAGAGATTTTCTGACAAGCCTTTGCATAAGGACAGCGACAGTTGCCATGCTGGCACCTTCTTCTCCCCACCCCCACTTGGGGGGATCCTCCCACCCCCATTGTAATGACTGGAAATTGAACAATAGCACTTGAAATGAGATGCTATTGGGGTTTTTAATTCCTTTTTAATGTAACTGATTTTATTAATCTCAATATATGCATTTTGTTTTTATGTTGTTCATCGGCCAGAGCCTGGCGCTGGCCAGGATGGGGCAATTCATTAAGTTAAATAATAATAATAATAATAATAATAATAATAATAATAATAATAATAGTAATAATAATAATAATATGGACCTGTGGGGACCTGATCCCTTCAGGCATACTCCCTGAATTTTTGGCCTCAAATATAAAAAATATCTCTCTAGCTTTTTTTACTTATAAGGAAAACCCTTCAATTGCTCAGTGGTCCTGTTCAATTGCTCAGTGAGAAGCAAAGCTGCTCCCAGCTTTTGCTTCTGAGACCCATCAGTGCAAAGGCCAATGTTATAATTTTGTTTCCCAGCTGTCTCTTTAGGTGTCATGCTTCTTTCCCCTAAACTACTACCAACATGGATTCCCTTGATGAATCAACAGAAAATTCAAAGTATCGAAGTTAATACGTGGCATGGACATATTATTGAAATACATTGTTAAAATTATTTAACATATTCCACTATTTGGATTTTGGGTTTTGCTGTTTCATGTTGAGAGCCACTCCCTCACTCCTGGTCTGTTCATAAAGTTGTTAGCTGTGGACCTGCTAGTGGATACATGCAAGCAGGAGCCAAGTACTGGGCTGGATCTAGGCAGCTTTTTCATTCAATATCACCCAGTTCTCCAATTCATTACAGGCCCTATCCTGCATAACTTTTGTTCATGCAGGTCCCACAACCTCCAGAACAGCCTTTTTGGGGTGGTACAAAAGGACCCTCCTCTCTTTTGCAGCAGAGGAAAAGCTGGATCCAACCCAGTACAAACTTGGAACAGCCCTCTCTTCTCCCTGTCTTCCCCTTCCCATCTTATCCTAGGTCCTGAAAGGTATCAAAGGTCCTGAAAGCAAAATGGCTATTTTATTTCTGAAATGACTTAAATAGGTTATTTATTTATTTACTGACTTATAGCCCTCTGAGACTCAAGACTGATTTACAAAGATATGAAAAACTGACAAGGTCATGTAAGGTTTAACCCACTTTTCTCCTCCCTCCTCCATGTCTCCAGGTGATCAAACAACTCATGAAGAAGGAATTCACCATGGAGTTTTCCCGTGACAGGAAGTCCATGTCCGTTTACTGCTCCCCAGCCAAAGCCTCTCGGGCTGCCGTTGGCAACAAGATGTTTGTTAAGGTCAGTGCTGGCCACATGACACCTACTGTGATCTCACTCAGTCACCATAGCAGCTAAGAAGAGTAGACATTCCATCTTCAGCCTTCTTCTTCTTTCTTCTCCTCCTCCTCCTCCAACTTACAGTAACCCACACAGGGGGTTTTCAAGGCAAGAAAGGTTCAGTGGTCATTTGCCATTGGCTATCTCTGCATAGCAACCCTGGACTTCCTTGGTGGTCTCCCATTCAAATACTAACCAGGACTGACTCTGTTTAACTCCTGAGATCTGACAAGCAGAAAGTATATTCACTAACTCAGTGAGAATTAGACCTTCATTGGCATGGATCCAACCATCCTTCCTTCATGTAAGGGGTGTCCTTTCAATGTATGGGGCTGCCCCTACTAATGGAACAGTCTTAAATTGCAGGGAGGCTGCTTCAGTCAGAGAAAGCCTTCAAATTTTGCTCAGTGGAGTTGTAGGATAGATGGCAGGTAGGATCCACCTCACTGCAACCAGGAGACACTGTATAACACCTCTGTTACCACTGTCCCCAAACAGTATTTAAAACATCCAGCCTTATTCCTGGACCAAATAGTGAGACACTGCCACAACAGTGGACTGGGTGTCTCACAGTCCCTGTCTCCTGAAATCATACTATCGCTACTTCTTTCTCACGCACAGGGTGCCCCTGAGGGTGTGATTGACCGCTGCAACTATGTCCGTGTGGGCACTACCCGTGTTCCACTAACCCCCAATGTCAAGGACCACATCATGGGAGTCATCAAAGAGTGGGGCACAGGACGGGACACCCTCCGTTGTTTGGCTCTGGCTACCCGTGACACCCCCCCAAAGAGAGAAGACATGATTCTTGAGGACTCCACCAAGTTTGCTGAATATGAGGTAAAGCAGAGGGGGGTGGGGAATCACATCAGGGTGGTGGAAGTTTAACCAAGGTCTCAAAACCCAGGTTAAGATCTAGAGCTGAAAAGGACTGAGCAGCATAAGAACACAAGAGAAGCCATGTTGGATCAGGCCAGTGGCCCATCCAGTCCAACACTCTGTGTAACACAGTGGCCAAAAGCAAAAACAAAAAAAAACCCAAGTGCCATCAGGAGATTCACAAGTGGGGCTAGAAGCCCTTCCACTTTCCCACTCCCAAGGACCAAGAATACAGAGCATCATTGTCCCAGACAGAGAGTTCCAACAATACGCTGTGGCTAATAGCCACTGATGGACCTTTCCTCCATATGTTTATCCAATCCCCTCTTGAAGCTGGCTATGCTTGTAGCCGCCGCCACCTCCTGTGGCAGTGAATTCCACATGTTAATCACCCTTAGGAAGAACTGGAGAGCTGAGTTCAAATCCCTCCTTGGCTACGAAGCTGCCTTAATGACTTAACAATTAGTATGTTGCAGGGAAAAGTGTTATATGGGTTAATGATTTTAGCAGTCCTACTTACTCACAATGTTGTTCTGACCCACCCTCCTCTATACACAGGTGGACCTGACCTTTGTGGGCTGTGTAGGCATGTTGGACCCACCCCGTAAAGAAGTGATGGGCTCCATCCAGCTGTGTCGTGAAGCTGGCATCCGCGTCATCATGATCACCGGAGACAACAAAGGCACAGCCATCGCCATCTGCCGCCGCATTGGCATCTTTGCTGAAGATGAGGATGTGAGCGGTAGGGCCTACACTGGTCGTGAATTTGATGACTTGCCCCCTGCTGAGCAGCGGGAGGCCTGCAAGAGAGCCTGCTGCTTTGCCCGCGTGGAACCGACCCACAAGTCAAAGATTGTGGAGTTCCTGCAGGGTTTCGATGAGATCACAGCCATGGTGAGTTGATGAGTGGAGATGGGGTGGCTAAAGATAGGCCAGTGACAATCCTTGTCCCATGGGTTTATGGAGGGAAAGTGTATGCCTAGATATACAGTCCTGTGTGAATACTGCTCATGGACAGGGCTTTTTTTGAGCAGGAATACCCAGGAATGCAGTTCCGGCTGGCTTGGTGTCAGGGGGTGTGGCCTAATATGCAAATGAGCTCCTGCTGGGCCTTTTCTACAAAACAATATGTGAAACAATGCTGTCAAGGGGTGTGGCCAAATATGCAAATGAGTTCCTGCTGAACCTTTTCTATCAAAAAAGCCCTGCTCCATGGGTATATCTGGTTTTTGAACAAGCTTTGAACCTGGACTGTGTCATCAGCTGTTAGGATCCAAAGAGACTGCTCCACCCACCCACCCAGACACAAAATTTTATACTATAATGGACTCTATGGGTTGAATCCAAACTACTTCCTTGGACTTCCTTGATGGTCTCCCATCTAAGTACTAACCTGGGTCAACCCTATTTAGCTTCAGAGATCCAGTTAGCCTGGGCAATCCAGGTCAGGGCCTGCTATTTGGAGGGTAGTTCAAATGCTGGCACCATCACTTGGCTAGCATTCGGTTTCAGACAAAACACGAGCTAGTAGTGTTTGATCACTCATTACTGAAATTATAACCATGAGGCCAGATGGCAGTGCTGAGGCCCAAGAGCAGTCACAAAGTTATATAGATTAAGGCAGGTACAAGGGTTCTGTGAAGTGCCATGAGTTCTTGTTCTAATAGTTTTCATGGCCCTTTCTTATATGCCCAGGGAAATGCTGATCACCACTTTGGGGTCAGCAAGCAATTTTTCCCCAGGCCAATTTGGCCAGGGATCTTGGAAGGGTTTTTTTTTTGCCATCTTCTGGGCATGGAACAGGGGTCACTGGGTATGTGTGTGTGTGTGTGGGGGAGGTATTTGTGAATTTCCTGCATTGTGTTGGACTAGATGAGCCTGGAGATCCCTTCCAACTCTGTGATTCTATGATTCAACTTTTCTGAATGTGAAAAGGAGAGGGAGATTTCTCCATGATCATCCATAAAGACTATGATGGGACTTACGGGACTGGCACACACAAAAGCCACATGGGCAGGTGGTAGTGAAGGAGAACAATTAGCAGAGATTGAGAAAAAAAATCTGGCAGGATTCAAACTCGTGATTCCACTATGAGAAGCCTTGCTCCAGAGGAAATTAGTCCTTCTATGGTGAAAGAGTCTCCTTCCTCAGGCCTAAGGATCCTAGTAGAAATGAGTTGCCAGATCCAGTCATTTATATGGAGTGGT
Source organism: Heteronotia binoei (assembly GCF_032191835.1). Classification (NCBI taxonomy): domain Eukaryota; kingdom Metazoa; phylum Chordata; class Lepidosauria; order Squamata; family Gekkonidae; genus Heteronotia; species Heteronotia binoei. Next base: position 29,883,886 of record NC_083237.1, read on the forward strand.
TACTTCCTCATACATGCTCCTGTTGCTTTTGTGAAATTAAGGTCTTGGAGTCTTTCCTATCCCCTCTGCCACCTTTGTGCAATATGCACTGGCTCACTCCTTGTTCCCTTCGTTTCCCTCTTTGCAGACCGGTGACGGTGTGAATGATGCCCCAGCCCTCAAGAAGGCTGAGATTGGTATTGCCATGGGCTCTGGCACTGCTGTGGCCAAAACTGCCTCAGAAATGGTGCTGGCAGATGACAACTTCTCCACCATTGTGGCCGCCGTTGAAGAGGGGCGTGCCATCTACAACAACATGAAACAGTTTATCCGCTACCTCATCTCCTCCAACGTGGGTGAGGTTGTCTGGTAAGGAGTTCCACCTCTCCCACCCACCTTGACATCACTCTTCTCCCTCGAGTGGCAGGCCAACCAATGGTGGTGGAAAGTGTTGTCAAGTCACATGCCCTGTAGGATTTTCAAGGCAAGAGCTGTTCAGAGGTGGTTGGCTGTTGCTTGCCTCTGTGCAGCCATTCCAGGCCCCACATGGAGACTGGCAACCCCAGTCCTGCATAAGCTTTTGTGAGTCAGAGCTCTGGGTCTGACAGACACAGGAACGACTATTTAACCTTACCTGGTCCACATTCATAGGACATTTAAAAGCTGGATGTCCGGCATTAATTCATGAATGGGATTCTCGTTTTGCAGGGTACGCTTGGAATACTGCCCTCCCCCCAATTGTCATCAGGGAATCTGTAATGCAGTGCCACATTTCTCCTTTTTCTCTCTTTGCAGTATCTTCCTCACAGCTGCTCTGGGTCTCCCTGAAGCCTTGATCCCCGTGCAACTGCTGTGGGTGAACTTGGTGACTGATGGGCTCCCAGCCACCGCCTTGGGCTTCAACCCCCCTGATTTGGACATCATGAACAAGCCTCCTCGCAGCCCCAAAGAGCCTCTGATCAGTGGCTGGCTCTTCTTCCGCTATCTCGCCATTGGAGGTAACAACCTTTTAACATGGTGCCTAACCGCTTATTCCCAAATTGTTGCCCAATAACACATTCTGCACTCCAGACTCATCCCCAATCCCTGTACACCAATGCTGTATCCAAATCCCTGTGCACCGATGCTGCAGCCAACCTTTTTGAACTTGTGGGCACCTTTGGAATGCTGACACAGGGTGGGGGGCACTGCGGGAGGCAGAGCTAACCACAACAATAGAGGAAGCTCAAATGCGAGGAGCAAAAGGAGTAAATAGTAAAAATAAACTGGGAAAGAGGAGTCAGAGAGAGAATAAAAAGGCATGCCTTCACATACATAACAAAAATCAACACTGTTGAGGCAACCGTCTGTACAGCCAATCAGATCTCCAGTGAGCAGTCTGAAGCTCTACTGGGCAGGAGCCCAATTTGCCCCACCCACTTTCTAAAAATACCCAGCAGGAGCCTGGAAAGTGGTTGGTAGGAGCCATGGCACCCTTCAGGCACCATGTTGGGGTCCCCTGAGAAAGGCAAACTATACATGAAATAAATAAACCAATCAGATGGGGGCTTAACACCATGGCAGAATATACTGAGGAGAAAATTTTATAGGACTCTTCCACCCACCCACATACCCAAGATGTCAAACAGATTTTAATAACAGACAACAGTTTGTTGCCCTCAAAATCTACTGCCTGAGGCAACATCATTGTTCTCCTTTTTGTGGTAGGATCAGCCCCAGCTCAGCTTTCTTTCCTCAGAAGGAGGAGAGGGAGGAAAATCCCATGATCCTGCCCTGTTCTCCTCAAGATCACTCTCCATCTCTTGTCTTCTTCTAGGGAAACAGCCAGGACTTTGACAGCAGCCAGAAAGGAAGTGGGAGAGTCCCTGGTAGGATTCCCTGCCTCCACCTCGTATCTCTCAAATGTGTTTCTCTTCTTTGGATGCCAGGGGAGGGGGCCTCTGTGCCTTTCGGCCTCGTCTTTGCCCCAGTCTTGTGCCTTACAGCAGGCCGTTTTTACTGCATCTAGTCCAGCTAAGAGCAACTGCTTGAAATCAGTGTTCCTCCTGAATGGGATCTCCACACTGGCCCCTCTCAGTTCTTTGTTCACACCAAAGTTTCCCTCTGCCTACAGGATACGTGGGAGCTGCCACAGTTGGTGCTGCTGCTTGGTGGTTCATGTACGCTGAGGATGGACCTGCCGTGTCCTATCACCAGTTGGTGAGTTTTGACCTCTTTGACCCTGTTGCTGGGAAGGAATTGTGGGTGGGTGGGGGCCGGGGGGGGGAGACTTGCCTGTAGTATGCATACAGCCCATCAGTACATCTTAAGTTTCTGCAGTGGGACAGACAGCAGCTCCAGACAGCCATTTCCAGTCAGAAAAGTCGCACAGGGGGAACAAGGCAGAAGCCCCCCTCTCCCAAGTGCTGTGGTTCCAATCCAAATCAGGCCTCTCCGTGCCTGGGAACTAAGTTTCCAAATGCAGAATTCTCAGACTGTGTCTGTGGACCAAACCCGGGCACAGCCCCAGGGGGGACTGAACATGTAGTTAGGCCTTCAGCCGTAAAACTCACTAGGTGACCTTGGGCCAGTCGCTTTCCCTCAGCCTTACCTAGTTCTCAGGATTGCTTCGATGGTCAAATGCAGAAGAGGGGAGCCATATATGCGGCCCTGTTGATAGTGTTTCCAGCTCCGAGTTGAGAAAAACCAGGACATTTTGGGGGTGGAGCCTGAAGAGGGTGGGGTTTGGGGAGTGGAAGGACTTCAGTGGGGTATAATGCCATAGAATCCACCTTCCACAGCAGCCATTTTCTCCGGGTAAACTTATCTTTGTCACCTGGAGATCAGTTGTTATAGTGGGAGATCTCCAGCTACTACCTGGAGGTTGGCAATCCTATGCCCCAAGCTCATTGGAGAACAGGCTAAAAATCCAGTGGGCAGATAGGGTATAACAGATAGGTGAGATAGGGTATAACAGGCGTCCACTGGGATTTCTAATTGTGAGCTTTAATATACCTTTTTGGCTTTTGTGACCATTTTATGAATACTTCCTGTGTGAACCAGACTTGTAAGTCTGTGTGAGGATCCAGGCCTATTTACCAGAATTTATTTCTTTTATGTTCTTTCCTGGGACAGTGTTGAGTTGAGAGCAGGGCTTTTTTTGATCAGGAATGCAGAGGAACGCAGTTCCGGCTTGTTTGGTGTAAGGGTGTGTGGCCTAATATGCAAATGAGTTCCTGAGAGTCTAAACTACGGCTGCGGTCACACTCACCATTAAATCCATCCCTAACCCGTCGCTATTATACCCCGCAGCTTTTTAACAATGAATTTCCTGATAAGACATCCCTCCATCCTTCAGTTCTAAGCAGCATTGGTCCCGTTACTGGTTGATCAGAGGTCTCAACCGGACCTCATTTTTTGAGATGGCATTCCACACTCGTGCAAGCGCAGTACGTGGGATATTGTGCTTGTCTTTTTTTTTTTTTTAAGGTGCCAGAAAAGGTGGGCGATCTGCCCCCCCACCCCCCCATTTAAACACCCAGAAAGGAAGGGGAAGCCCAGGAGTTCTCTTTGCTGTCTCTCCGCCTGGCGGGAAGACAGCAAAGGTGGGTGATCTCCCCCCCCCCATTTAAACACCCCGACGTGGTGTTTAAATGGCGGGGAGCATGGCAACTCTCTTTGCTGTCTCTCCGCCAGGCGGGGAGACAGCAAAGGTGGGGGATATTCCTCCCCCCCCCATTTAAACACCCCGACGTGGTGTTTAAATGGCAGGGGGAGCACAGCAACTCTCTTTGCTGTCTCTCTGCCTGGCGGGGAGACAGCAAAGGTGGGTGATCTTCCTCCTCCCTTGTGTTTGGAACAAAAGGGACTTGCCCAAGAGCACATGATTCGAGGCTGTGCTTTTCTTTTCCTATTCAAATAAAGCAAAAAACTGGATTTTTGGATGTTATGTTTTTAACCATGCTTGTTTGAGCGTTAATAAACCTTTCCTAGCCTTAACAAAACTTAGAAAGACATAATTGCCTAAAGACTCTGGTTTTTTTTCCAGTTGAAGCAAATATTCTAGATAGGTATTCTCTCCTTTGTGGTGGATTAAAGGCTCACAATATGTTGAGGTAAACAGGACTTCATGGTATGAGGACTACTGTGCCTCCGCCAAGGGGAGAACCTGGGACAGGAGCCAATGGTTGCTGGGGAAAGGGGAAGCAAAGTCAAGGGACACTCTCACCTGTAGCCTGGCAGCTCATCACAGGGAACAACTGCATGCACACTTGTAGTTTGACAAGCTCATGGCTTTCTTCACCTAGGAGAACAATTCACTATGTTAACTTTACTTCCCCACTTTCTTTGCCCTCCAGTCACATTTCATGCAATGCACTGAAGAGAATCCTGACTTTGAAGGCTTGGAGTGTGAAATCTTTGAGTCTCCCGTCCCAATGACCATGGCTTTGTCCGTATTGGTCACCATTGAGATGTGCAATGCCCTCAACAGGTAAGGGGTCCCATGAGGGTCAATTTCAGCTAAACATGCACAGCACAGTCTTACAGGTTTGTCAGTCATGTTTCTCCCTCCTCCAGTTCCAATCTATGGCCATTACTCTTTCTCTGCTGTCCCAGAGCTATGTGTACACTAACATCTGTTCTGGGGGGGGGGGGAGATATTCAGTGTTTACCCACTTTCCTAGCATGCATATGGACTAGGTTACAAAACATAAAGTGCAAAATACAGAGTCCCCCCTCCACCAAGAGCAGGGGGGCATTTGGGGCTGCTGTAGGAGGGGCGAGGCAGAAACTTTCTGCTCCATGGTTGGAAATTCTTATCTTCTAAAACCCTAAGCAAAGTTTCTTTTCCTACAATTCGATACCCCGTTATTCCCCTGTTCGTTGTTCTTTAAGGGTTTTAGATTGGTTGTAATTTTGTTTCATATTTCATATTATCTTTTGTGTTACTAATGTTATCTTTTGTGTTACTAATGTTTCAAATAAAATTAAAACAAAAAAAAATAAATTCTTATCTTCTAACAGGAATTCCCAGCTTCCATTCTAGCTTCTTTTGCTGTGGAGGGTATGCCTTTCCCCATATATCTCTGCAATGAAAGGGGTTAGACACTTTTTAAAAATTGAAGCTGGGAATTCAATTCACTTGTTACCTATATTGTTATAACATTATATCAGTATAGTACTGTTCAACTGCCAATTAAAACATGGCAACAGGTTGAGGACCCATGGCTCTCCCATGGCAACAGGTCGAGGACCTGGCTGCTGTGGAGAAAATGGCTGCCATGTGGGCAGGGCCAAGAAAACCTGAAATTTTCTACCCACACAGGTTGGAGAAAAAAACCAGGGAAAACATGGGAGGGGCACAGATGGACCACAATGCTTTGGGGAAGGAAAAAATAAACACAGACCAATTTTGCACTCACTCTTACACTGCTCTCACATCCGTCTTCTCTGTGCGCCATCCTTCCGATTTCCCACTATTTGCACTGGGGCTGCAGCAAACATTGCGGTTTTCGTGCAGCAAACGGAAACCGCTAAAAACCAGTTTCCGTTTGCTGCGCGAAAACTGTGATGTTTGCTGCAGCCCTGACACAAATAGTGGGAAATCGAGAGGACGCCATGCGGAGAAGACGGACGTGAGGGCGGAGTAAGGTGAGTGCGAAATTGGCCATACCCTTCCTAGCAGCATTGAATCCAGGGCAAATACCATTGTGGAAAAAAGTCACCGAAGAGGAACATGCTCATTTTGCATAATTTTTTCTTCTTCTATTGTTTTATTGAATAAATCTTGGTATTTATTAAACGAGAAAAAGATGGTAACCTCACCCCAGCTCCCCACTTCTCTCTCCTGTGCAGTCTATCAGAAAACCAGTCCTTGGTCCGGATGCCCCCCTGGGTGAACTTCTGGCTTCTGGGATCCATCTGTCTCTCCATGTCTCTGCACTTCTTCATCCTCTATGTTGACCCCATGCCTGTAAGTATTGCTACCTCATGGCCCCATTGCAAGGGCTCCTTGGAGATCAGCTTACTGGTGCCTGCCTGTTATCACTTGTTGGCGGTTAAAATACATGAAAGGGCACCCCTGAAAAGTGTTATGGCCCTCAGGGGCAGAGCACCTGCTTGGCATGCAGAAGGTCCCAACTTCAATCCCCAGCATCTCCAGTTAAAAAGGACCAGGTGGTAGGTGATGTGGAAAACCTGCCTTTGAGACCTTGGAGAGCTCCTGCCAGTCAGAGTAGACAATACTGATTTTCTGGTTCAGTACAAGGCAGCTTTTGCATTCATGTGGGTTGAGGTTGGGTGAGATGAAAGTCTGGGCTATGCTGAATTCTCCCAGGGGAAAAAACCCTTTGGTTATACAAAGGTAGGGAATTTGCATAATTTCCTTTATTTGTTTATTTTTATTTTTGGTATATTTGTATTTTGTGTGTGTATGTCTGCACCTGGGAGTCATAGTGACTTCTGGTGACTGACCCCTTCTGGGGGCCCAGAGGATATTCAGAGAGGTGGTTGAATAAAGCCTGCCCCACCACCGGACTACTGGTATTCCAAGGAGGTCTCTCATCCAAATACTTGCCAGAGTCAGCCCTGCTTAGCTTCTGAGATCTGTCAAGATTCGGCTTGCCTGGGCTATCTAGATCAGGGCTGGAATTTGCATAATTTCCATCACTTTGCATAATTAACTATGCTTTCACTAGTCACAGAGAAGGCTGAGCAAATACGCTAGGCACATCTTAGTCACTGGAAACATTAACCAATTTTTGGAGTCTGCAGCAAGCATCACCCACATTCTTTCAAACATATCTTTGCATCCATGAGGGATAATGACTTGTATTTTGTCTTCCTTTTCTGAAATGAAAGCTGACATTCTAAGGAAGCTGACTGCTGCATCCAGTACCATGCTCTTTCTGTGTTTCTGCAAGAGCCGCAACATATACGCAACCCTGTGTGTTTTCTATAACTGTTATTTCTATGTTTTCTTTTGGGGGAGAAGAGGCCGTTGTCCCTTTATATCCAAGCTGGACATTTTGGGCCAAACGCTAACCTTTTGCTCTGGCTTTCCCCAGATGATCTTCAAATTGACACACTTGGATGTGCATCACTGGATGGTGGTGCTGAAGATATCTTTGCCTGTCATCCTTCTGGATGAAGTCCTCAAATTCATTGCCCGGAACTATCTGGAGGGTAAGTCCCTGCCTTTAACTTCTTTCTCTCCCCCCCCCCCCCCCGGGTTTATTCCAGTCCTTTACACCAGTCCTTTCCCAGAATTCTCCTCCGGCTCCTCTGCTGGACAGAACGTGCAGGAAAACATCCGCATGGATAGGAGATGACTTTCCCCTCTCCTCTGGACCCCTTCTCCTTTAGTTCTTCCCTCTTCCCCCACCCCCCACCCATGACTGTCATTACTCCCTGCAGCCTTCCATCATCCCCAACTCCATCCAGGACAGAACGGTTAGGCTACAGGACACATTTTATACAAGTGCACCATGAGAACTTGCAACCATACTGCAGCTGTGAGGTGGCAACTCAGTTTAGAAGCACCGCAGGAGAACAATTTGGATTGGAACTGCAGCTCGAGGAGAGGGGCTCCTGCCACCCTCTCATGCCATATTCCCAAACCGAAATGACACCAGGGGGCTTTATTTGCCCATGCTGCAGTCCCAATCTGCTTCTAAGTGCAGCTGCCACTGGGAACTCGCAGTTGCAGTATGGCTGTGAGCCTCTGTGGTGAACTCATATAAATACATTTATGTCGTCTAGCCCTCGGACAGAAGGCTGGAAAGATTCCAGGTCCTGATAGCTCTAGCTCCTCCCACTCATGCTTCTCTGAATGAAGCTTTTCTCTTAGAAATTGTTTTTCAGCCTTGTGCTGGACCTGACACTTATGAACCTGCAATTCTTACGTGAAGACAGATAGCCCTAAGGAGGTTGAGGTGGCTAGCAGTCCCCAGGCTCCTTTGTGTGTCCTGAGAATCCAGTGGACTTCATTGGGTTGCAGCAGGAGTGTAGAAAACATGGATGGGAACTGGGACTCTTAGGTTCTCCCCAAAACCTTGTGTTGTAAATTGAGTTTAGTGGGGAGGATAGAAGGGAGCTGGAACTTCCCCAGGTTGTCTTCTATGTCCAGAGTACTCACAGAGTACCCATGTTTCTCCCATGGGGCAAACAGCAGTTTTCAGGGATGACTGATGTCAGGAAAATGACATGGGAGTAAAGGGTTGACTACCCCCCCCCCCCCATGCTGCAACTCTAATGTGAACTCCACCCCCCAATCTTATTTTTCCACTTAAAACATACCATGAGACTATTCACTAGTCTACCCAGGTTGCATCTAGTAGTCCTCCATCTACATTAACCCCTTTTTCTTCTCCTTCCCACCCACTTCCTAATCTCTAACTGTGATTTAACTGTGATTTCTTTTATCCTTTCCCTCCTGTAGCATAAACTCCTTCCCCCTCTGTTCTCCTGTATCCTGCCTCCCAGGTACCTGACACCCCTTGACCGCATGCCTTGCTTGTTCTTCCTGCTCTCCTCTCTGTCTAGTCATCCATGTGGGAATATCTGCAGGGGCGGTGGAGCTGGGGAGGGCGTTTCTCTTTTTGCTTGATCAGTCTGTTTGCACAGTTTGGACAGTCCAGGAAGCTGGGGCTGGCACCTGATTCAGGGCTAGAGTGGAAAACCCTGCCCAGAAAAAAAAGAACTCACTCCATGACTTTCAACTGCTCCAAGAAAAATTGCCCATTGTCAAATAAAATTACACCAAGATGACAAATAATTAAATGTAGCTATAATTAGTATGCAGTCAGTACTCTATTTGTGAAATAACAATAATTTATTGACTGAAATCTGGTCAGCATAGGCCTAAAAAATCATTCTTGGAGTAGGAGAATTGCCACCTGGTAGCTTTATAAACAGATTGGCTGGTTTCAAATTTTGAAGCCCAATTTATTATAATAAACTGTTTTCAGTGGTTTTCAAACTTTCTACCACATCATTTTGCCAGGCTGAGGAGCCCGTATGTCTCTGCCTGGGAACCCCTGTGCGTGGCAGAGGATTATTATTATTATTATCTTTAATATGGGGTAATAATAATCATGGGGTATTTTCTAGGGTACACTTAGTTCCTGTGAGACAGTGGCCAAACATATTTGTCTCCAGGGCTTTTTTTGTAGAAAAAGCCCAGCAGGAACTCATTTGCATATTAGATCACACCCCCTGCTGCCAAGCCAGTTGGAACTGCGTTCCTGTGCATTCCTGCGCAAAAAAGAGCCCTGTTTGTCTCCATTTCCACCTGGCATGTCCTACATGTGCCCCTGAACACACTTGACGTGGTCCTGTACTTATGGCTGCTTTCATTTGCATTGGATAATGCACTTTCAATGCATTATAGCAAGTGTTTGCAACTGGATTCTCTTGCTTCACACAGGAGAATCCAGTTGCAAAGGACTGCCATATTGCATTGAGAACGCATTATCTAACAAAGTGTGAAAGTGTTCTAAATTCTACAGTGGTAGGAAGGTGAGAGCTGTCTTTCAAGGAAGCTTGCTCGCCTTTGCTAAGGATCCCGCTGAGGAACCCCCAAGAAATATCCGAGGAACCGCAGGCTTCTTTGAAATACCATTTGAGAACCACTTTAACTACTCCTTGGGACCATTAAAAGGAAACAGTCAATTTATTGGAGCTCTACATCCACAGCTCTCAGTTGCAATTCAGTTGCTGAGCTCAAGCTCAGGACTCAATATTTGGACTGCAAAATTTCCACTGTAACCGCACCCAGTGAGTGAACCTGTAAGCAGTAGATCCTCTTCTGCCTGCTTTGGCAGGGAGGGCGGGGTATAAATTAAAAATTTATTTATTATTATTTATTATCAGTTCCTGAGAGTTTCCCCCTACCCTTCTTGACCTGGTTCCATCCACTGTATTCCTTCCTATTTCATGGTGTTTAAAATGAAGTCATGGTCTGAAGTTTGTGACCCTGCTACAGTTTTCCAAGCCGGTCTGGCCTTCATTGCTTCTCTGCCTGTGCCCCAGCTGCCTGCACTGCCCCCTGCTGGTTGCTCTATGCCATGCCTGGCTGGAGGAGCAGATAAGAGCAATTGCTTGGCACCACATTTGCTGGAGTGGGGATGTGGTGTCCTGGGCCTCCGTTGTTTCAAATGTCCTGTTTGGCAAGGGCATGGCTTGAGTCATGCCTGATGCTGAGAAAGAGATTCTCTCTTTGTAGGCTGTCTCTTGCCAGGAAATACCTTTTGCAGTGCCAGGAAAATCCAGCCACTGCTTGTTTATTTGTATGGCTGTTCAGTATCATTAAACTGCTTCAGATGTGGGGCTTGAGATATAAGGGCATCAAGGGGGGAGATGGTGGTTTTCCCCTTTTCTTCTCCTAGGACTTGAAATAAGAAACAAAACTGAGATCGGGGAGGGGGGAAGGATCAAAAAAGCTCTTAGGAGATATTTTGTTTCATAATGATGAGCAAAACATTTTTTGCAAGCAGCTTGTCAAACAAACCAATTCACACTGCTGCAGAACCCTTAGATCCATGATTCCAGAAGTAGCAATATTAGCTTTGCTATTACACGCTGAACAATCAAACTTCTAGGACACCATGTTAGAAAGTACTCAGGAAGACTGCAGGATGCAGCATCAGGTGTAGGAGTGCAGGTTCTGACAACAGCTTGGATCTCCTTGGTTCTTCTTCTCTCTTGCCTTCTCCCCAGCATCTGCCTCAAGTCAATTAAGTTGATGAATGCCTGCTCAAAACAGAGGAAGATTCATGAAGATTGGCTTATTTTAGTTCATGCGAAGCTTCTCTTTCCCAAAGTATATGGAATTCATTAAACTCTGAGCAAAAGTTCAGAATAGGAGCAAAACTAGATGATATGGAAGGCATTAGTCAGATTGGGAGGATTCGCAGCACAACTTGAAGTCACATGTAATATCAGGGAACTAGCATCTCCCAAAAGGATAGGGAAAGGCCTACCTGCTGTAGGCAGGGCCAGCCCTGCCACTAGGCAAACTAGGTGATCACCTAGGGTGCTGGCCTTCTTGGGGCTCTGAACTGGGCCCCCCACATGTGACTTGGTGATGTTATGAGTGCATGGGAGGCACCAGAAAGCCTTGGCTAGGGTGCCAAACAGTCTAGGGCCAGCCTTGGCTGTAGGTAGGACAGCTCTGCTAGAAAAATGATAACTTTTAAAAGGGAGGAAGTCTGGCCCAGTTCTAGAGCATTTGTTAAACATGCAGAAGGTCCCAGGGCCAGTCCCTGGCATCTCCAGTGGAAAAAAGTTCAGGTAGTAGGTGATGTGAAAAGACTTTGGCCCGAGGCCCTGGAGAGCTGCTACCAGTCTAAGCAGCCAATACTGACCTGGGTGGACTAATGGCCTGCTTTAGTATTTTAAAAAGGTAAAGGTAGTTCCCTGTGCAAGCACCAGTCGTTTCTGACTCTGGGGTGATGTTGCATCATGATGTTTTCACGGCAGACTTTTTACGGGGTGGTTTGCCATTGTCTTTCTCAGTCATCTACACTTTCCCCCCAGCAAGCTGGGTACTCATTTTACCGACCTCGGAAGGATGGAAGGCTGAGTCAACCTTGAGCCGGCGACCTGAACCCAGCTTCTGTCGGGATTGACCTCAGGTTGTGAGCAGAGCTTGGACTGTAATACTGCAGCTTACCACTCTGTGCCACGGGGCTCTTTCCCACTTTAGTATAATGAACAGCAAAACGAGAGGGCTGTACCTGGTTCAGCAGAAGGAGTGTCATGTATTCAAGATGCCCCCCTAAAAGGTGGGACAGAGGCAATTAAGCCAGCTCAGTGGGAGAGGTGCATGTCTGCTTGCCAGAGAGCTTTGTGTTGGGGCTGCTGCCCGGGAAGAAACATAAAGAGAGCCATATGCTGACACCAAGCTGTGGGCTTGTGACTTTCTGCACTAGCTTGCCCAGCTCCATGCTGTGTGGCATCCTCCACCCTCTGTTTCTCTTGTGCTCACCCTTCTTCTCTGTTTTCTTCTCCCTCCTCATCTGTTTTTTCCCCAGGGGATTTAGAAGAAAGGATGAGGAAGTGAACTGTTGAGACACCATGGAAATAACCTCTTCATCCCCAACAGTGAAGATCTCTCCCTCACCCCTCTGCCATGTCTTCTGCTCCCTCCTCTGCTTCTGTACCTCTTCCCTTATTTAATAGCCTCCCTCCCTTCTCTGCACACCCTCTGTAACTCCTTTATTGGGGACTTACCAGTGTGGGCCATAACGCTGGCATTTGCCATGCCGTGTTCCCTGCCAGCTGCTTCTACACCCCACCCCACCCTAAACCACCCCCAAACTCCACTCACTTCTTGGCTTCTGTACATTTTGAGCCCCCCTTCCTGCCTACCCCAGCTCCTGCACACCCACCCGCCCTACTCCCCCTCCCACTGCTTTTTGCATTAGCGCCCACACAAACGACATTCGTTCCCCCTCTTCACACGACTAGAACCCACCTCAGCCCAGGGGTTGGATTTTTTAATGCACACATAAACAGAAGGAAACATTTTGTTAGGGAAAGCAAACAAACGAACAAGTGAGACTCCTTGACTCGGAGGAAATGAAGAGACTCTTCTAGCTGCTTATTTATTGACATTAAAGGATAAACTCTTAACTCTTACCACATGCTCTCAGCTCTTCCTTCATTACTTAGAACATACAGGAGGAATGGTTCAATGGAGCTGGAGATTCTTTTAGGTCTGGAGGTGCATACTTGCCTGGTTGCCTCTTTTTACTGGTAGAAATAGGGCTGCCAGCTTCCCCCCTCCCCCAGCTGCTAGTGTGTGTGGCAGGGAGGTAGGATTGCCAGTTTCTGATTTGGGAGTGGTGCCTGGGGAGGACAAGGACCTCTGTGGGGTTCGATGCCATCGAGTCCCATCCCCACCAAGTATCCACTTTCTCCGGGGGAACTGATCCGTGTAGTCTGGAGATAAGGTGGAATTCCAGGGGAGGCTGGCATCCCTGGATGGAAGCAATTTAACAACCGTGGGTTGCCAGAAACTGAAAAATGGCAATGCCCCCAGAAAATAGAAGGGAAGCAATACTTAGATCAGGGGTGACCAAACTTACTTAACATAAGAGCCACATAGAATAGAATGTCAGATGTCTGAGAGCCATAAGACATGAATGACAGATGTTTGAGAGCTGCAAGGAAAGAAAGGAAGGCAAATAGATGAGGGGGAGGGAGGGGGAAAGCAAACAACTTTAAATGCATTCTCCAAGCTGCTGACTAGTTTGGCTTGGAGAAATGATTTAAAGGGACAAATGCCTTCTCCAAGGCAGTGGGGGCTTTGAGAGCCACCCAATATGTGTGAAAGAGCCACATGCGGCTCCTGAGCCACAGTTTGGCCACCCCTGACCTAGATCATCAGCCCAATCTCTTCTTTCAGTCACGTCTTTAGTGCTTTCACCCTTCCACAGCAGACAGTTTTAGATCACTCCAAATCCATTCCGAGAAAAGTCAAGGAAAACACTGTGTTGTAGTGGCCTGTTAATGATGTCATCTGAATCCTCTGAGATAACGGCATGAATAAATGATGGCCAATCCAAACAAAATTACTATCCAGAATAGCCCCTGTGACACACTGAAATTCAACCTCTGCAGTTTTCTTGCAGAGGAGATAAATAGTGGAACTCAGAGGCTGAACTTCTTTAAGGGACAAGAACTGTCACAGGAAACTGGAGGACAATTCTTTGTGTTCACTGAGTCATAGCAACAGGTACCCAAAGTGGGTCTTTTCAACTTGGGTGACAGTGAAATTCCTCTGCAAATTGCAGAGGGGCAGCACCAAGGGAAGATGCTGCCTTCATGCCCTGCTTAAGGGCTTTCCATGAAGTTTAGGAATTGTTACTGCAGGAGAGGAAATTATTTTTTGTTAGGTGTGCTTGGTCACCAAAGGTTCTGCGCAGATTTGATGACCTCTGGCTTTCCGCCATTCATGGAATCAGGGGCGATCATAACAATTAGAAGAAAGAGAGGGCATTTTGGTTCAAATGGACCATTTTGCAACAAGAGTCAGTGCCAGCTGATGCCTCTACCCATTTCCCTAAGTTACTTCAAAAATACCTGGTGTTTTTTCCCCCTCTCCTACTGAAACAATACAAACTACACACAAGACTGATATGGAAGCCTTTCATCTGATATTAGCAGCTCAAAGGAGCTAATTACCCATGCGTTAGGTAAATTACAAGAAGAATAGTTGCAGATTTATACCCTGCCCTTCTCTCTGAATCAGAGACTCAGAGCGGCTTACAATTTTCTTTATCTCCTTTCCCCACAATAGTCACCCTGTGAGGTGGGTGGGGCTGAGAGGGCTCTCGCAGCAGCTGTCCTTTCAAGGTCAACCTCTGCCAGAGCTATGGCTGACCCAAGGCCATTTCAGCAGCTGCAGGTGGAGGAGTGGGGAATCAAACCTGGTTCTCCCAAATAATCCCACCATTGGGTGCGTAGCATGGAACATGGAACTGTCTTTAGAATGCAGAATTCAATGACAGATTAAGTCCAGAATTGTTTAGATCCTGAATCTTCTGAACCGGCATGTCATAGCTCTGATCCAGTATTAATTCACATAGTTAAATAGTTCCCTTAATAGATCCCGCTCAGTAACAGTGCCGTCTTTCTAAGCCAAGTTACACCCTTCTAAGTCTGTTGATATCAATAGGCTGATAATGGTGTAATTCTGTTCAGGATGGCACTGTAAGCAATCCTAATTGGGTCTACTCAGAATTCTACTTAAGTCTCTTTGGTAGGGCTTGCTCCCAGGAAAGCACTCTTAGGTTGGCACTGTAACACACAACATGTTTTGGTTTGCCCCAAACAATGGATCTTATTATGGAGGCCTTTATCTGAGGAAGCAAAGTAGTCATTTTGGATCCCACACAAACTGCATGTGCAGACTCAGCACCTCTCAGCCCTGGAGACACAGAAGTTAGTTGCTGAGTACAGTGTATTTTTAAAAAATGTTCTGAATGGATGTGACAGTTTCAGTTTGTCTGGGAAACTGGAAAAACATCAGCAAACATTTTCTCTGATGGGTTAGATGCTTAAAATAGCTCCTATTCCACTCCCCCCCCCCACAAGAGTCTCCTGTCCTTTGCATTAGGTTTAACAGAATCAAGAACAAAACAAAAGTACCACAGAGTGCTAACTACAGTGTATGTTTGCAAAGATAAAAAGGAGTCATGGAGGTTTTGGGCAACGCCCAGTGCAGGGGGAAGTTTCAAGACCAGTACATTTCAAATGTTGGAGAGGAGAGGATTGTGTGTTATGAATGATAGGCGACATGTGTACTAATGGTCTACACATGTTGGTTTTCTGAACAGGGAAAACAGTGGATTCCTGAAGGCATTTCAGTATAGGGTGCAGAGAGAGAGAACTAAGCTCTCTCACCATGGGCTGCAACCCTTATCCAAGTCAGGTTCCCACCTGTCCGTCCATTAAGTTTCAACATGGAACTCCCAGTGGCCATCTGGTTGTCAGGAGCTGGAGCAGACCCCAAACAATGGATCTCATAGAGCAGGGGTGTTGAGCTCATTAGTTATGAGGGTTAGGGTTGCCAAGTCCTCGTTGTCCCAGAGCGGAGGACTTTTGTGTGCAACACAATGATGTCACCTGGAAGTTGTTAAGGAATTCTGTTTGAAATTCTATTTCTTTATCTCAAACAGTGTGATGGATCACGGGATCAAATAATCATTGTGAGGCATTTAATATGAAAGCAAAAAACATATTTATTTCTACAGGGAAAGGGTACTGGGAGATAAAACAACAAACACTATAGAACTACATGCTTACACTAGAAGATCATGTGCTTAACCGAGGCTGTTTCCTCCTTCTTCTTGACCTCTCTGCCTGAACAAAGAAAGTCACCTGACTAACTGACCAAACGGACAAAACAGGTTTTCCCCCTTCTAGACCTTGATTGACAGCAGTCAGTATCTTCTTCCCAGGTCATGCAGACTGTGACGGAAAGCAATGGGTTAACCATAAACAGAAGACGCACAGGGCTGCGTCAGGTGACCTGAGGGTGGGGGCAAAGTGCTCAGAGCTCTCGGGGAGGGAAAAGAAGTTGAGAAAGAGAAACTGCTGAGGCAGTCAGTCAAGTTGATATCTGACAGAGTGGAGGCCTGTCAGAGAAGTCTGTCAGTGGGGACCTGACAGAGACTGAGAGGGTCAGTTCCATGTTTTTCCCGGATGCTTTAGCCATTTGGTAGGGGAAAAACTCTATGGTACCTATTGTACCATGGAGTTTCCCCTCCCAAATGGCTAGAGCATCTGGGAAAACCATAGAGTTTTCCCAGAAACACCTAGAACAGCTGCTGCACACCATTGCGATGACATCGCTTCTGGGTGACATCATCATGCCAGTGATGTAGGGGGAGGTTCCCCCCACCATCCCAATGTGAGCCAGGGGGTTGGGAATCTCCCGGGTGGGGGAATCCCTGCCCAGACCGGGGGCTTGGCAGCCCTAGACATAAATGAGACCTTGTTGGGCCAGGCTATGTGTGTACTTATTTAAGATAAGGTAGCAGAGATATAAACTTTATAAAGGAAACAAACAAGCACAAAGATTTTTTTAAAAACAGACCTTAAAACATGCTTAAAACATTAGCACTCATTGGTCTTAAAAGTGCTTTCTTTGTATTTCTTCTGTGGGATCCAGGGAGCTGGGCAAAGGAAGCTGTGGCTCATTCCTTCCTTCCCCAGGGGACCAACCAATAGAAGGAAGAGAGGCTTGGCTCAGTAGCTCTACTGTACAATTGAGAGAGCCTGGGAAAGCAAACTCTGCCTCCCCCCTCTTCCTCCCCAAGGGAGAAGCCTCAGCGAATGGAGAAAATAGAGGTTTTGCTCTGTAGCTCCTGTGCAATTGAGCAAGCCTTGCAAAGCAAGTTCTGATGAAGAAGGAAGCAAGGGAGAAGGAGAAGGAAGCAAACAACAGCCAGTTGCTCAGGGGCCTGATAGGAGCCCTCTGGGGACCTGATTCGGCCCCCAGACCGCATGTTTGACACCTTTGTCATAGAGTTTCATGAGCTGGAATTAAATATTTTTAAAACTGCAGTAGGCTCCCTCTTTTCCTCAACATCCAGCCTTGCAAGAAGGGAGGGATACAATCTTCTAGACAACCAAGCTAGGGAAAGACATGGGGGAGGGAGAGCACAAACGAGTTCAGTTCCGCCATCCCATGCTAGCCTGTAACGCTCCCTTCAGCCTCCCCTTTGGGGTTGGGTTGAGTTCATTCATGCTCTGTGGCAACCGGTGGCTGCTAACACTGAGCCCACACATCCATCCGCTGCAGCTGCAAGGCAACCCACGGGTTTCCCTTGGGGAAATGCATTGGTTCATTTACACAGTTTAAGTGTACTTGTAACACAGAACAGTCCTGTTGGGTCCTAGCACTTGTCTTTTCAATGCACGGCCCTGCTTCCTAGGCCTGACTGGCTACAGAAGTGCACAGCAGTAACATTCTTTGTGCCCCCCTGTTTTGAACCCTTTCCAGTTCTAAAATAAACCCTTTTGTGAGCAACCAGAATAGGACACACTGTTGAAGAGAGACCATTACACTATGACTCATGCCAATTGTTTACAGCCATATTTTTTCATTAATGTATTAATTCACCGGGGGGGGGGGCGGTAGAGGAAATTCCACATGCTTTCAGCTGTCACTCCTGCTTAATTGTTAGATTAATTGGCTAAAGCTTTTACCAGTTAATTGGCAAAGACAAATTTTAATCCTTGGGATTCAGAGTTGAATGTTGTTATTTTAAATTCATGGTGGTTTACAGAAGCATAAAATGAGCAAGCACAAGTATAATAATACCCATTTTACAAAAAACAAATGAACAGTAGTGCAAAATAATCTCAACCTTTGTTAGCCAAAGAAAAATGATAATTCATTCATTCTAGCTCAACCCAGCAAATAAAAAACAATGCTATCTACCAACTCCAGTGACTCACCAATGAAAAATGAAACATGCAGGTAAACAAGGCCTTAAAGACAGGAAGGAAGGCACCAGGTTAGAATATCTAGGGAGGAAGGTCCACAGCCAAGGAGCAATCACTGATAAATCCCTTTCTCCAGTAGCCAGCTTGCTTGCGATCCAAGGACCACATCTGGCGCACAGGTTCATAGGGAAGAAGGAAATCCACTTGATAGGTTTGTCCCTATCTGGAGACCTGGAGAGAGACCCAGTTTGGTGTAGTGGTTAAGTGTGTGGACTTTTATCTGGGAGAACCAGGTTTGATTCCCCGCTTCTCCACTTGCACCTGCTGGAATGGCCTTGGGTTAGCCATAGCTATCGCAGAGGTTGTCCTTGAAATGGCAGGTGCTGTGAGAGCCCTCTCAGCCCCACCCACCTCACAGGGTGTCTGTTGTGGGGGGAGAAGATAAAAGAGATTGTAAGCTGCTCTGAGTCTCTGATTCAAAGGGAAGGGCGGGGTATAAATCTGCAATTCTTCTTCTTCTTCTTCTTCCTATGCTGCTTCAGACCTTTGTAGTTCAAAACCAGCGCCTGAAATTGTGCCTTAAAACTCCAGGGTTGCCAACTCTAGGTTGGGAAATTCCTGGAGATTATGGGAGTGGAGCCTGAAAAGGGGAGGGGAGGGGTAGTGGGGTATAATGCCATAACATCTGCCCTCCAGAGAAGCCATTTTCTCCACTGGAATGGACCTCTTTTGACTGTGTACATCATAATTTTGGGAGATCTCCAGGCCTCCCTGGGGGTTGGCATCCCAACATAATAAGCCATCTCCCAGGCCAAGGGTGAAGAAGGCAGAAACTCAGCTACTTTGTTGAAAGTAAGGAGATCTGGGTCTGAGCAACAGCTGGACAGGAGCCCCTGAGAACTCCAATTATTACTTCTTAAGTTCCATCATGGAAAAAAGGCAAGAGATGAAGGTAACATTTTTGTAAAATAAGCAAGAAGATCTTCCAGCTAGTTCCTGCCACTTATTTCTTATCAGATCCTTCCTGTACAGAGTTAAGGAGAGTTCTCACGCTACAGCCTCCACTCCTTATCCTCACAATAACCTTGTGATTGGAAGGGAATTCAGGGAAAGGGCAGCTGGCCTAGATTCCCTTAGAGACCCAAGTTGTTCCAAGCTTGACTTGCTAGCTGCTACCCCAGACTGGTTATATTAACTACTAGGCTGCCATACATTTAAGTGAAATGTACTGCAGGAATGGTCTGGATGATGCAAGACCATCCTTTTCTCACTAAGGGTCAAGAGCAAGTGTTTGTTTATTTCAATGGCTATTTTTAGAATAGAGTGTCACTGTAAGAGAGAGTATTGGCCTTTCCTTCTCAAAGAAACCATAGTTTTTCCTGAAGACACTGTAAGTGTCTCCCCTCCCCTCTCTCCCCTCCTTATCTCAAGATGTGCAGAGGCTTTCAGTAAACTCATCTAACTGTTTCTGATTAGCACAGTTCCAGTAACCCAAGATTCTGGGGGTGGGGTATGTCTCCACCCACTGGTTTCTTCAATGTGAGGATCAGTCAGGGCTGAAAAACCGTTGTTCTAAATCCTCTCTGTAGATTGGCATTACCAATCTGAGGAACCACAGGTCATGCATAATCTGGGAGACCCAGGTTCAAATCACTGCTTGTGCCATAAGATCATAAGAGAAGCCATGTTGGATCAGACCAATGGCCCATCCAGTCCAACACTCTGTCACACAGTGACCAAAACCCAGGTCCTCTCAGGAGGTCCCCTAGCTATGGTTACCCAGCAACTGGTGTTCTGCCTCTGATCATTGAGGTTCCAGTCACTCATCATGGCTAAAAGCCATTGGGAGGCCCTATTCTCCATTTAAAGCCAGCTGTCAGAACTGGCAGAACTTCAAGAAAGGCCCAAGACTTAGTTGCAAGTATAGGCATTTATTAGAGAACTTCAGAGCTTGAGGTGCAGAATAACACTGATAACAGACAGCCAGTATTCGATACACTTTATGTGATTCTGTTGACAACAATAAACCGATCACTCACATGAGTGGAGACAACAGTCTGCTTCTCAGGGTCGTTATCAGGTAAGGAGGATGGAATCCCGCTGAGAAAGTGTGGGCCGGCCTGGCTTCAAAAGGCCATCTGCAGATGTTGACCCTGAGCAATCTGTTACCCTTCAGTGATCACAGTTTGTTTGAAATGCACAGGCATACACAGCAAGGGAACTGGTTAGTGTTTTGGGACAAGCTGCCTGGGTTAGTATTTGCTTTCAATATGGAGTCGGTTAGGCTAACAGCATAAAGGAAAGTTACAAGTTCTGACATACTGCCCCCCCTAAGCTTTCGCCCTGGGCTTGTGTGGGTACAGTAGGTGAAATTTCTTTAGCAGTTGCAGGGCAGCTACATCACTGGCCTTGACCCACTCGTCGCAGCTCGGGGGGTAGTATTTCCAGCGAATCAGGTAGTACAGAACCCCCCGGTGGACCCTGGAGTCCAGGATTTCCTGGACTTCATGGTGACTCTGGCCCTTCACTCGTGTAGGAGGTGGCTCAGGAGGGCGAGGGTGCCAGGATGTAGCCCCAGGATCTTTGCGAAGAAGGCTGCAATGAAAAACAGGGTGGATCTTACTTAACAATTTTGGTAGTTCTAGCTCCACTGTCACGCTGTTAATTACTCTTTTAATTGTGAATGGGCCCAAATATTTGTAGGCCAGTTTCTGGCAGGTCTGTGGAAGGGGTTGGTTCTTGGTGGACAGAAAGACTTTCTCCCCCACTTTAAATTCCCACTGGGGGGAATGTTTTTTGTCAAACTGCCATTTGTACTCCTCTTTGGCCTGCTCCAGGTTTTCCTCTATCACTTCCCAACCCCGCCGCACCCCCTCCCACCACTGTTGGCAAGAGGTTGGCTTGGGCTCTCCTGCCGGTAAGGGGAGGTGTGGGAACGGCTTGCCTTCATAGCCGTTTACTATTTGGAAAGGCGAGGTTTTTGTGGAGCTGTGTAAGCTGTTGTTATAGCAATACTCTGCAAAGGCTAGTAGCTCCACCCCGTTCGATTGTTGGAAGTTGATATAACATCTAAGGTATTGCTCCAGAAGCCCGTTCACCCTCTCCGTCTGTCCGTCCGTTTGCGGGTGGTAGGCGGAGCTCAGTCCTTGCTCTATTCCTGCAATTTTACAAAACTCCCGCCAGAAGTTGGCAACGAACTGTGGCCCACGGTCGCTAATGACCTTATCGGGGAATGAGTGTAGGCGTACCACGTGATTAAAGAAGAGGTGCGCCAGTTTCTTAGCGGTGGGGAGTTGCTTGCATGGGATAAAGTGGGCTTGCTTGGAGAAAGTGTCTACCACCACTAGTACCGTTTTCCCCTGGGAGGGGGATAGCTCGACTATGAAGTCCATCGAGACTACCGCCCATGGGCGGGTGGCCGTTGGCAGGGGAACGAGGTGGCCGGGTGGTTTCCCCCCCCTCCGTTTCGCCATGATGCATGTGGGGCATGAGCTTATGAATTCCGACACATCCCTTTTTAACTGGGGCCACCAGAATTGCCTCGTGAACAAGTTTAGGGTTTTCACATAACCGAAGTGCCCCGCCAGCCTGCCTGAGTGGCAGTTCTCTAGTACTTCTTTGCGTAGGGATTTTGGCACGTAGATCTTCCCGTTGTGATACCAGAGTCCCCCTTCCCCCTTTTCTATTCCCTCGGGCCGATCCCCTCCCTCCGCTTCCGTCTCGGCCACGAAACGTTGTTTCCCTTTTAGTTCGGGGGCTCCGGTCGTTTTCCCTGACCGGGTGGTGACTCCCCCCGCCACCTGATTTGGGGGGATCAGGGAGTCTACTACCTCCTCTCTTTGACTATTGTGCTGGGGCATGCGCGAGAGTGCGTCTGCGAGAAAATTCTTGGTGCCGGGGATGTGTTTCAGCACAAAGTCGAATTTTGCAAAGAATCCGGCCCACCTAATTTGCTTGGCGGTTAATTTGCGGCGGCCGGTCAATGCTTCCAGGTTTTTGTGGTCAGTCCAGATCTCGAACGGGACGCGGGCCCCTTCTAGCCACGATCGCCAGGTTTTAAGGGCGAACGTGACTGCGAAAGCCTCTTTGTCCCACACAGACCAGTTTCTCTGCTCGTTTGAGAATTTGTGGGAGATGTAGGCGCAGGGCCGGAGCTCCCCCCCCTCATCCCTTTGCATTAATATTGCCCCCACCGCGACGTCGGAAGCGTCACATTGCACCACGAAGGGCTTTAGTTCATTGGGGTGGGCCAGCACCGGCTCGCTGGTGAATAACCTTTTCAGTTTGTCGAAGGCGCGTTGACACTCGGGCGACCAGTTGAGGCGCGCTCCGGGTTTTTTTTGCTTCCTCCCCTTTCCCTTTGGTCTTGAGGAGCTCCGTGAGAGGCAACATGACTTGGGCGAACCCCTTGATGAACCCGCGGTAAAAATTTGCGAACCCGAGGAATGATTGTAATTGCCGTCGGGTTCGGGGGGGCTCCCAATCTAGTACCGCTTGTATTTTCGCAGGGTCCATCGCCAGTCCCTCCCCCGACGCTCTGAATCCCAAGTAATCTAGTTCCGTTTTGTGGAACTCACACTTAGACAGTTTGGCATACAATTTGTTTTGATACAGTGTGGACAACACCTTTCTGACCAGGGGCACATGTGACTCTAGGTCCTTTGAGTAAATAATGATGTCATCTAGGTACACCACCACCCCCTTATACAAGTATTCCCGTAGGACCTCATTGATAAAGTTCATGAACACTCCGGGCGCCCCTTGCAGCCCGAACGGCATAACTAAGTACTCAAATTGTCCCATCGGCATATTGAACGCCGTCTTCCATTCATCTCCCTCCTTGATCCGGACGCGGAAATACGCGTCACGCAAGTCAAGTTTGGTGAACACCGTGCCCTCAGCCACAGTGCTTAACAGGTCTTTTATCAACGGGATCGGGTAGGCGTTGGACATGGAGATCCCGTTAATCCCGCGAAAATCTGTGCAAAGTCTCAAACTTCCATCTTTCTTCTTTCGGAACAATACGGGGGCTGCGTGGGGGGCTGTAGCGGGGCGGATGAAACCTCGCTTCAAGTTTTTGTCTATGAACTTTTTCAGTTCCGCCTTCTCCGCCCACCCCATCGAGTACAGTTTCGCTTTCGGCAGCTCTTGCCCCGGTATTAGTTCAATCGCACAATCGGTGGGGCGGTGCGGGGGGAGTTCGTCCGCTTCCCGCTCGCTAAAAGCCCCTTTTAGGTCTCGGTATTCTCTGGGGATTGATTTCACCTCTTCTATGGTCAAGCATAGCCGCTCATTTTGCGGCGGGGCTTTTGGCCCCCACTCCTCCCTCCAGTGGTGGTGCTCACATCTCCAGTCGGGGAAGCGAACGATCTGGGCCTGCCATTGTATGTCTGGCTGGTGCCTCGTTAGCCAGCCCGCCCCCACTACCAAATCAAACGAGGATGAGGGGGCGACTATGAACACCTCTATCCCCCAGTGGTCCTCGGTCCCCATGGGCACCGCTTGGGTTTCTTCGGTGCAGGGCTCGCCCCTCATCACCGACCCGTCCATTTGTGTGAATTGGATGGGGCAAGGCAGGGGGGATTTTGTCAACCCTAAGGCCTCTACTAAGCGAGGGGACATGATGTCTCTCGTGCACCCAGAGTCAATCAGGGCGCGGGTGTGCATGAAGCGTTTGAGGTGGGGGTTTAGTAGGGTCACTGCCATAAATAAAAGTTCCCCGGTAATTCTCACCGTCATCGGTGCCGGCGTTTCCCGGACCTGCTTTGCGGCACCCATTAAAGCAGGTCGCTGTTGTTTTCCGCCGGTTCGGGGTCCCACGATTCCTCGCTCGACTCGCCGATGGTTATAGTTTCCTCGTCAATCGCCATGGACGTGGTGACGGCGCCCCGACTGGGCTCTTTGGTGCGGCCTCCTCCCTTCTTTGGTGTGCTCGCGGGCTGCTTGGGGGGCGGCGTAGCCGTCGGGGCTCTTGCGGGGCAGTTGGCGGCGAGGTGCCCCGGGTCTCCGCACCTGAAGCACCTTCGCCCGCCGCCGGTTGGCGTGGAGGTCGCTAGTGGTTTCTTCGCCTCTGCCTTCGGGGTTGCCGGGGTCGCCTTTCCTCCCCTCTTTCCCAGCTGCTGTTGCCGGCGCAGCCCGACGTGCTGCAGATTCGTCTCCACTTCGCCCGCCAGTTGAATCCACCCCACGAGAGTGTCGGGTCTCCCTTGGTGGTAACACCTGTCAAGTATGTTCGCGTTCAGCCCGTTCTTGAACGCCGAGCATTTCATCAGCTCGCTCCAACCTCTCACCCCGGTGCAGTGGCCCATAAACCCGGTGGCGTATTCGCGAATCGTGCGGTTCCCCTGCTCGATCCTCTGGAGAGCCTCGGTGGCTTTCTCCTCCCGTAGGGGATCCCCGTACTGGTGTAGCATCGCCTGGAGGAACTCGGCCACCGAGGTCAACTCGGGCTTCCGTCCGGTGTACAGCCCCACGTACCATTTTCTCGCGGCCCCTTTCAGCCGGGATGCTATGTGGTCTACACGGCTGGCCTCCGTCGGGTAGCCGGCTCCCCAGTGCGTGAAGAAGGTGTTGCACTGGATGGTGAAGTATTCCACTTTGTCTCCATCGCCATCGAAGGTGATCTTGAGTTCGTGCGGTCTCCTGCCATCCCCCCCCTGGGGCCACCGGGGGGGGGGTGGCGCCGGTTGGGGTGCTGGTTGCGGGGGGGGGGGGGTGGAACCGGCAAGGCGGGTGCGCCGGGGCCTGCTGGTGCTGCCGGCGCGGCTGGGACCGCTGGCGCGGCCGGGGCCGCTGGTGCCGCGGGAGGTGCCGGGGCAGCCGGCACGGCTGGGGCTTGCGGCCCCGGGGCGGGTGGCCTGACGGGGCCTCCTCCTCCTCCGCCGGGTGGCCCCCCGGGTTGCCTCCCATCAATCGGCGCCACCGGGACCCCCGGGGCGGGCGGCCCAGGGGGTGCGGGCCCCCCCCGGGGGCCCGGCTGGTCCTGCCGGGATCGTTGCCTGCAGGGTGCGGATCTGGTCTCGGAGCGCGCCCAGCTGCAGCTGCATCTCTGCGGTCATCATGATGCGGGTCTCGTGGACCTGGTCGTGGATCTCTCTCACCCAGTGGGAGAGTTCGTTGCGGAGGGCTTGCGCGGAGTCCCCCGTTCCAGGATCGTGGTACTCATCTTCGTCTCCTTCCCAGTCGTCGCCCCCTGCTCCGCTGGCGAGCGCCTTGTACCTCTCCTCCGCCTTGTCCATTAGTTTGGTGGACTTTTGCGGGCTCCAGCTCCGCGAGGGGAACACGTCCGTGGAGAAGGGAGCCGGGTCCCGGATCTTGCGCCTCACCGCCGTCACTCCGGGCTCCAAGGGTCTGTCCTCTACTGGAGTGGTGGGCTCTCCGTCGTCTGGAGCCTTGGCTGCCATTCAGCCAAGTTGCCAGTTCGGATAAGTCCCAAAACAAAGGGATCAGTGTTATAATGTCAGAACTGGCAGAACTTCAAGAAAGGCCCAAGACTTAGTTGCAAGTATAGGCATTTATTAGAGAACTTCAGAGCTTGAGGTGCAGAATAACACTGATAACAGACAGCCAGTATTCGATACACTTTATGTGATTCTGTTGACAACAATAAACCGATCACTCACATGAGTGGAGACAACAGTCTGCTTCTCAGGGTCGTTATCAGGTAAGGAGGATGGAATCCCGCTGAGAAAGTGTGGGCTGGCCTGGCTTCAAAAGGCCATCTGCAGATGTTGACCCTGAGCAATCTGTTACCCTTCAGTGATCACAGTTTGTTTGAAATGCACAGGCATACACAGCAAGGGAACTGGTTAGTGTTTTGGGACAAGCTGCCTGGGTTAGTATTTGCTTTCAATATGGAGTCGGTTAGGCTAACAGCATAAAGGAAAGTTACAAGTTCTGACACCAGCTACATTAGTGACCATCATTACATATTGTGGCTGAGAGTGCCACAAATTAATCACAGAAATTATTAAAAGGGTTACCTCTCAGAGGCAGGTTTTTTTTAAAAAAAATAAAATTCTTTCATTTCTGGACATCATTAGCAATTACATCAGCAAGGGTGTGACTCAATTCTCTCACAAGCAGTCTGACCTGACATTATTAAGGACTGTATTCTCAGCCAATGCGTTCCATCCTCCCCTTTCCCCCAAGAAGCCCAGAGCAGCAGACGTTCCACCTCCATTTTATCCTTGCAACCAACCTATAAGGCAAGTTAGACTAAGAGAAAGTGACTGGCCCAGGCCGCCAAGTCAGCTCCATGGCTGACAGGAAGGTCCTCATTCAACACTGTCACAACTGTGCCATGCTGGCTTGGTCGCTTTCAGCTTACACAGCCTGAAGAGGCCTCAGTCCCATTTCCTTTCTCTCCCCTGGGGCAGCTAGTGAGCCTCAAGGGCGCATGAGAGGAAGTTCATGCTCCAGTGCACCCTCTTCTGCTACTGTGGCCTGAGGTTTACTGACTGCCCCTTTTGGGCTGCGCGAGCCTCACTCTGCCTGGCAACCCAGGGGCTTGTGGGCAGTAGGTTTGGCCGGAGGGAAGCAATGGTACCTATTCAACATTGCCTGCTTCTTCTGTGGCTGGTTTGGGGCATGGCCACCAGAGCACCAGAGGAATCAACGCAAGTTGTTCGAGCCACAGGTGGGTCTCAAAGGAAAATGATAAAAAATGGGGGCTGGTTGAATGAGGAAGCACCTCTCCAGTGTGCAAGTAGGGAGGAAGTGGGGAGAAGGCAAGCAAGACAGCACTAAAGAAATGGCAGCATAAGAAAGAATATCAATGAAAATGTGCCAAATGCTTTCACCTCACCATGGATTAGTGGAAAGGCAAGTTTCCAGATTGGAATGAATGGTTTTCAGGAAGGGTTGAGTCCAGAATCTATCTAGGGAAGCCCTTTTTGGGGACAGGGTAGCGAGTTCCAGCTTGGGACATTCCTTGAGATTTCGGGTTAGTACTTGGGGATGATGGAATTTGGGGAAGTGAAAAAACTTAGCAGGGATGTGATGCCATAGAGTCCGCCTTCCAAAGCTGCCATTTCCTGCAGGGGAAATTATTTATGTGGTCTGGAGATCAGTTCTAATCTTGAGAGAACTCTAGGCTGTATTTGTAGACTTTAAAAAGTACTGCTACATTAGTTCCACAAATTAATCACAGAAATTATCAAAAGTAGCTGCTCGGTTTAAGTAAGACACTGTGTGAGCACAACATTCCCAGGTGGGGATATTTTACCACCCATGTCACATTTGGTCTTAAGGGTGCCTTATGGTTCAGAAGACTTGTTGAGAGTTATATGGGCTGATGTCAGTTTGGGGTAGTGGTTAAGAGTGGTGGACTCTGGAGAGCCAGGTTTGATTCCCTCTTTCTCCACACATGCAGCTACTGGTGTGACCTTGGATCAGTCCCAGTTATCTCAGAGCTCTTGCAGCCTCACCTGCCTCACAGAGTGTCTGTTGTGGGGGAAGGAAGGGAAGGAGATTATAAGCCGCTCTGAGACTCTGAGTGAAGGGCAGGGTATAAATCGAATCTCTTCTCCTCTTCTTCTGATAAGTGCAGGATATGTGCTTTTAAAACATTAATATGAATGGCTCATCTTTCTCTCCCTCCAAATGAAGAGTCAGATACAGTGATCCTGCCCTGCTCACTGGGTGGCTTAGGCCCCACTCCAGCTTCAAATTATCTGAATCTGACTTGGCTTGGTCCATTGAGGATGATGGTACTGAACATGGAGGTGAACTACCGCTACTCAGAGCTCAAGACGGGTCCAGATATGGACTGGGGGCTGCTGATCCACGACATCTCCAGACAGGGTGACATTCCCAGTTGCAGCTGGGAAGGAAATCCAGGTGGGCACCTGATTGTCTGAATTGGGTCTGGGTTGTTACGAGTGCGATTTAAGAGGATGTAGGGGAGAAGAGCGCTGGTGTGGTGATCAGAAGGCAGCAAAACAACTAAGGAGACTTGGCTTCAAATCCCGACTCTAACTAACCTACTTCACAGGGTTGTTAGGATAAAATGAGGGAGGGAAAAGCCATCCTGACCCTCTGGAAGGAAAGGCAAGATAATACTGCAGCAAATAAAAAAAGCTGAAAGGAAAATTCACATCTACGTTGTCCTAATTCAGTTTTTAAACTGCAATTTAGACTGAGTCCATCTGGGAAAGGACGGAATATAAATTATCTAAAACAAACAAACAAACAAATACAATCAGGATGTGAAGGATTCCATTTGGCAAATTAATATTACTGCCTTATAGTTTGCCAACCCAGGGGAGAGAGTAAGGGCTCCCCACACACAGAAACACATGTTAATTGTTAGTTTCAACGTGGCCAATTGGCATACAATGCAAGACAAAAAAGGTATACCCAATCAAGTTAACATAAGAAGGGGAGAAAACAGCCCTGTAGCTAGGAGCTGCAGGGGGAGGGGGCCATGGGGGGCTTTAAATTGTGCAGGAGACTGGCAATTATTCCTGCTGCCTCTCCTGCATGATTTAGAGCCCACCGATCAGCTGATTTGTGAGCCCTTTAAATGATATGGGAGGGGTAGTGGTAGTAGGCTTCCCAACCCCCCTGCTCTGGCGGGGGACTTCTGGGTTCGCAGCCTAATCTCCCGCCCCCCAGAAATCGGGAAGCGGGGGTGGGGGGTGGAGGGGGGGGGAGAACATACCTGCAGTCTTCATATTGTTGAGATCCTGAGCCGTTTGTAAAATGTGTGGCCCCTTTAAGGCTGGGCAGGAAGCAGGAAGAGCTTCGGAGAACAGCCCCTCCCTTTTTTTTCTTTTGTTTTCTCAGCAAGTAGAGTTCTCCAATCTGGTAAGTATTTGTGTGTGTGAGAGGGAGGGGGTAGGGGATTCCCTGGTTTGGAGGCCTTCCCCCCCTTTAGAAAGCGTGGGGGGGAGGGAAATGTCTACTGGGCACTCTATTATTCCCTATGGAGAACGATTCCCATAGGGAATAATAGGGAATTGATCCGTGGGTATTGGGGGCTCTGGGGGGGCTATTTTTTGAGGTAGAGGCACCAAATTTTTAGTATAACATCTAGTGCCTCTCCCCAAAATACCCCCCAAGTTTCAAGAAGATTGGACCAGGGGGTCCAATTCTATGAGCCCCAAAAGATGGTGCCCCTATCCTTCATTATTTCCTAGGGAAGGAAAGCATTGAAAAGGTGTGCCGTCCCTTTAAATGTGATGGCCAGAACTCCCTTGGAGTTCAATTATGCTTGTCACATCCTTGTTCCTGGCTCCACCCCCAATGTCTCCTGGCTCCACCCCCAAAGTCTCCTGGCTCCGCCCCCAAAGTCCCCAGATTTTTCTTTAATTGGACTTGGCAACCCTAAGTGGTAGTGGCTGCTCCTGGGTGCCCCTCCTGTACAATTGAAATCATGCTGGAGGGGGAGGGGCATCTCTGGAATGGGGGGTGAGGGCCCCCCAAAACTGTCAGGTGGCCAGGCCCTGTGGGCCCCTGGTTAGCGATGGGCCTGGAGAAAAGTGAACTCCTGAGTTGTAATTGACTAAATAGATGAAATAATTAGCAGTCATAAATGTTTTGATATTGCCAGGGCTTTTTTGTAGCAGGAACTCCTTTGCATATTAGGCCACACAGCCCTGATGTAGTCAATCCTCCTGGAGCTTACAGGGCTCTTCTTACAGGGCCTACTGGAAGAAGAAGAAGAAGAAGAAGAAGAAGAAGAAGAAGAAGAAGAAGAAGAAGAAGAAGAAGAAGAAGAAGAAGAAGAAGAAGAAGAAGAAGAAGAAGAAGAAGAAGAAGAAGAAGAAGAAGAAGAAGAAGAAGAAGAAGAAGAAGATTGCAGATTTATACCCCGCCCTTCTCTGAATCAGAGATTCAGAGTGGCTTACAATCTCCTATATCTTTTCCCCACACAACAGACACCCTGTGAGGTGGGTGGGACTGAGAGGGCGCTCACAGCAGCTGCCCTTTTAAGGACCTCTGCGATAAGCTATGGCTCGCCCAAGGCCATTCCAGCAGGTGCAAGTGGAGGAGTGGGGAATCAAACCCAGTTCTCCCAGATAAGAGTCCGCACATTTAACCACCAGGGTTGGCCAAACTTGCTTAATGTAAGAGCCACACATAATAAACATCAGATGTTTGAGAGCCACAAGGAAGGAAGGAAAATAGATGGGGGAGTGAGGAGGGAGGGAGAGGTGGAAAGAAGGCAGTTTTAACTTTAAATGCATTCTCCAAACTGTCAGCTGGCATGGCTTGGAGAAGCAATTTAAAGAGATAAATGTCTTCTCCAAGTCAGAATGGGGCGGGGGCTTTGAGAGCCACACAATATATGCGAAAGAGGCACATGTGGCTCCCGAGCCACAGTTTGGCCACCCCGGCACTACACCAAACTGGCTCTCTGGAGGATTGGCTACATCAAGGGTGCGTGGTCTAATAGTTAAAGGAGTTGCTGCTACAAAAAAGCCATGGATACTGCTTTCAAAAAGAATCTTCCTCCAATCAAATTTTAGAATTAATTTGAAAGTTTAGTTTAAATGTTCAGAAATGAGGAAGAATAAGAATGTGAGAGAAAGGAGGAATCCCACCAAGATGTTTTCTGGAGGTCTGAATTCTGTGGGGGCTCAGGCAAGATGCCACTGGCATTACCTATAAGTTCAGCAGGTTCACCCTGACTTTGGATAGCGCAAGTTAGCCCAAGCTCATCAGATATTGGAAGCTAAGCATGTTCAGCCTTGATTAGTATTTGGAATGGTGACCTCCAAGAAATACCATGGTCATGAGGCAGAAGCGAACAATGGCAAACCACCTTTGAAATGTCTCTTACCTTAAAAAACAAGTCTAGCTCACCACCTAGGGGTGCATAATACTTAAAGAACTAGATCTTAGGGCTGCCAGACAATTTTCGGATCTCTTGGTTATTCTACACACAGTAATTGTCATATATTTAACTAGTTAATTAATTCAGAAGCTTCTTTACTGATAAAGTTGCCAACTCTGGGTTGGTAAATACCTGTAGATTTTGGGGGTGGAGCCTGAGGAAGGCAGTGTTTGGGGGGGGGAGGGACTTCAACAGGTTATAATGCCATAGAGAACACCTTCCAAAGCAGCTATTTTTTCCAGGTGAACTGATCTCTCCAGCCACCACTTGGAGGTTGGCAAACCTATTTACTGAGCATAAGGGAAAGATTCAGTCATGCATGGCTTAACATAACTCACAAAGTTTCAAACAATTTTTATTAGTAACATATGGCAATATATTCAATTTCTTATATCATTAATAACTACTTTTTAAATCCCATATATTACTTTCTACATACCCCTCCCCCCTTTACTTGACCCCCGCCGGTGTAGTAAATTCAAAACATCATTTTAAAAGGTACCCCTAATTAATAAGAACCAAAGTTTATATCTTCCCCCCACTTATACTTAATCATTATCAAAGTTTGTCCAATGTCCTTTTATTTTCCATTCTTTTTCTACGTATCTTCTGATCTTCTTCCACTCCATCTTAAATACTTCTAAATCATAGTCTCTTAAAGTTCTTGTTAACTTATCCATTTCACTCCATGTCATAACTTTAACAATCCAATCCCATTTCTCTGGTATTTTTTCTTGCTTCCACAACTGCGCATACAATGTCCTAGCAGCTGAGAGCAAGTACCAGATAAAAGTTCTGTCTTCTTTTGGAAATTTTTCCATTTGTAATCCTAACAGAAAAATCTCTGCAACTTTGTTAAATTCATATCCCAAGATCTTAGAAATCTCTTGCTGAATCATCTGCCAAAACATTTTAGCTCTTTCACAAGTCCACCACATATGGTAGAAAGAACTTTCATGCTTTTTACATTTCCAACATCTGTCTGGCATTTTGTTATTCATCTTTGCCAGTTTTTTAGGAGTTATATACCATCTGTACATCATCTTAAAACAATTTTCTTTGATATTCTGGCATGTTGAGAGTTTCATAGAGTTCTTCCACAAATATTCCCAAGTTTCCATCTGTATTTCTTTATTTACATTAATTGCTCATTTAATCATTTGAGATTTTACTACATCTTCTGTAGACCATTGTAAAAGTAATTTATATACTTTTGAAATTAATTTATCATTGTCTCCAAGCAGAACTTTTTCCATTTCTGTTTGCTCCTTCCTTATTCCTTCACTTTTAATATCATTCTCCACCAAGCTCTTTATTTGTTGCATTTGAAACCAATCATATTTATTATTCTACTCTTCAGCAGTTTTCAGTTCTATTTTGCCACTTTGTATTTTTAACAGTTGACTATATGACAACCACTTTTCTTCCCCTATCTCAGCTGTTATTTTTATTACTTCCGCCGGTACTATCCATAACGGTCTTCTCTCATCTCCATACTTCTTATATTTCATCCATGTATTTAAGAAATTATTTCTTATATAATGGTGAGAGAAAAAACCGTCCATCTTCTTTTTTCCATAATACAAATATGCGTGCCAGCCAAATTTATTTCCATGACCTTCCAACACTAAAAGTTTTCTGTTTAACAGCGTTATCCATTCTTTTATCCACACTAAGCAAACTGCTTCCTGATATAATCTTAAATTCGGTAGTTGAAATCCACCTCTCTCTTTTGCATCTGTCAAAATTTTCGTTTTAATCCTTGGTTTCTTCCCGGCCCACACAAATTCTGAAATTTTTCTTTGCCATTTATCAAATTATTTACTATCTGTCACAATAGGAATAGTTTGAAACAAATACATTATTCTTGGTAGAATATTCATTTTAATTGCAGCTATTCTACCCAACAATGACAAATTAAGCTTGTTCCATTTTAACAAGTCTTCATCCATTTTACACCATAACTTCTCATAATTATTTTTGAACAGATCAATCTTCTTCATTGTTATCTCTACCCACAGATATTTTACCTTGGAGGTGACTTCGCAGCCTGTTAGTTTCTGCAATTCTTGTTATTTATCTGCATATTTTTACACAGAATTTAAAAAAACCCCAGGGTTGTACACATCAACTTGAACTTCCCAGATGAAAGATAAGATACCACTGTGAGGAATGAGATGGAAAAACCATGCCTGGTGTGCACAGAAAGAACCAATCACCTGCCTGTTCATTCTGTCAGCAAAACATTTGTTTTCATACAAAATCTGGATTGGGTTTGGGTGGCATGAGGGAAACCCAGAGGGAATCTGTGTCTGGATTTGAGAGGGGTGCCCAGGGTTACTCTCAGAAGCCCTGCCTAGTGCCAGAGTGTTATCTGAGTACTGTATTCCCTCACATGGCAACCCTGTCAGATCTGCTTAAAGGACAAGTTTGTAATTTTAGGGAAGCTGAAGATAACAAAAGAATCCTTGAGGAACACAGTTCTTTGACAGTTATGCAAAAGGGAGGTATAGTACTTAGATGGATTGGTGCAGCTCTAATTTGTTTGCAAGCTCTTATGGAATTGGAAGCTAACCAACCTCAAAGGCCTTAAGAAAGGTTAATGAAGAGTTAAAGGCTGTTAGACGAAAGGCTCTCCAAAATTGTACGGGCCTTAGATGTTTTAACTGCAGCTAATGGAGAAACTTGCACATTGATAAAACTGCAAACTTGTGTGTATATTCCAGATAATTCTGACGTCTCAGAGTTCATGACCCTGCAGGATCCCTTAACCAGATGGTGGAAAAGATTTTGGTCTTGGCTTGGCAACAGTAGTACTTGTATGTTTATTTTCATGATTTTAATGGGAATTATATGCACAGTAATGTTAGGATGTTGTGTTTTCCGAGCTTATTGTCACTATCTGCCTCTTATACTAGGAAGAAACAACCTTCTGCACAACAATTTTATATGGCTTTACACATGCAAATGGAAGCAAAGAATGGCTCAAATGCCACTAATCAGGCATATAGCCAAAGGGAAGATTGTAGTGCAAGGACCAAAGAAACTCCATTTTGAGTTTCTGGTTGAAGATGAGAAATATTAGCTCAATAGGGAAAATCCACTGCTTGCCTATCTGTAGAATAGTAAAGAGAAATTCCACCTTATGGTATGCAAGACAGTTACTGTAACTCTGCACTAGGCACTATCATTTAGAAAAGTTGCTTAACTGTCACAGATAATATTCTATCCTTCCTTGTCAATTAGGTGATGCCACTAAGAGCTCTAGGGAGTTAGTTACCTGTATGGTTAAGTTTTAATAGAAAGCGGATGATGCTAATGGAAGTCTGAAGAGTTAAAGTAAGTGTAATGGTCCAAAAGGTTAGAATTCAATCATTTGACACTCGGGTTCCCCTTTGTTCAATTAAAGTTTTCCTGCTCACTTCAGAAGCAGGTAGTGTTTTTTGATTGGTGACAAACACACCAGGCGATGCCTCATTAGGCTTACAAGAGTGATGGTAGTGGCTAGGTCAGCCCTGCCTGCCAGAGACTGCTGTTAGGGATGCCAGCCTCCAGGTGTGACCATGGGGACCCCCCAGAATTACAGCTCATCTCCAGACTACAAAGATTGCTTTGGAGTTCCTCTGGAGAAAATTGATGCTTTGGAAGGTGGACTCTGTGGCATTCTACCCCCAGGTTCCATCCCCAAATCTCCAGGAGTTTCCCAATCTGGATCTGGCAATCCTTCCTTCCCCTCCCCTGCCAGTGGCCAAGGGGGACCTGGGAACCCTGTTACCCTGATTTATATCTTTCATTCTTGCTCTTTGGCCTAGTTCTCTCAAACAGCACATGAGGTGATAAATTTCTTTCTGGATTGCACCATGTCAAACTGTAGGTGAAGTTTGTATAATTGAATGGTTTTTTTCTAAAAAAAAAAAGCCCATATACATAGGGAAGTAGATGTTGGGGGCCCACTCTTGTCCTTTATACGGTACTTTTCCATGCGTATAGTTGTTTTTTTTTAATAACATGGAGCATCAAATTAACCTCTACCAGCAGTCTGAAGTGCTGTGGTCCAGCTTTTAAAAACTCATCTGCTTGTTTATAAGAACCAAGCCTTTGTCTCTCTCTTCCCTTCCCACCAGATAAAGAAGTACAAGTGAATGACTACCCTTCTGAGGATGAGTGTAAGTCCAAGGGCTGAGTGGAAAGGGATGGCAGAGGAAGCTATGATGAACTTGAGGGAAAATGTTCTCTGGTTAGGTTGTTTAATTGCTTTACAACTCAAAGAACATTCTCAATAACCATCTATGGCCATGGCTTCCTTTGTGCAGATCAAAACATCTGCACAATGGGAACCTGCCAGCCTAGAGTATATATTTCTGCAACTCTGGCTTTCCCAACCTGAAATGGTGGAGTCACCGTTTACCTCATTCTGGGGTTCATATGTACTAATGGACTACAATTATGTTTCCCAGAACAGAGCGAACAGTGGCTTCTCAGGGGTCTTTCAAGTTGGGAAACAGGCTGGGTGGGACATATAAATGTCACAGGAAAAAAAAGAGAAGGAACTCAACATACCACTCAACAAACGACCCTTGGCACTTATTGTGAGGGGTCTTTCTCCTAGGAGGACAGGAGGACATCTTGGGTGTTTTCCAACCGTCCAATCAGGGAGGCAGGATTCAAAATTCTTCCTCTTCCTGTGGCTGTGGGAACCACCCCTCTCCAGTTCGGGTGACTCCGAGCAGCAGTATGAAGATAATTGTATCTAGAAAAAACAAAACTTCTAATATATATAGCTAACCATCTGTCAGTAACCATAGTGTCAGGCCTGGAAGCCGACCGGAGGAAAGTAAACCCTAAAATACGAGAACAAGGAACATGCCAACAGGCGACCAACAGTATGTGAAAAAACGCTTCGGTTGAAGCTGACAGAAGAGATAGGAAATATAGGTTGCCTCAAGGTAGGACGATAGATGGGAGGGCAAGATGTCCTCCTGTCCTCCTAGGAGAAGGACCCCTCACGGTAAGTGCCAAGGGTCGTTCTCCCTAGGAGGTGGAGGACATCTTGGGTGCTCCCAGAGCAGTAAGTTCTTAGGGTGGGGTCGCCCTACTCAGGTAGAACATGTTGTAGGATTCGTCTACCGAAGGCTGCGTCCGCCGACGCGTATGAATTCAGTTTGTAGTGTCGAACGAAGGTGGAGATCGATGACCATGTGGCTGCCTTGCACACCTCCTCGACAGAGGCGTTCCTGTTGAAGGCTGCGTTGGTGGCTGCACTTCTGGTC
Source organism: Heteronotia binoei (assembly GCF_032191835.1). Classification (NCBI taxonomy): domain Eukaryota; kingdom Metazoa; phylum Chordata; class Lepidosauria; order Squamata; family Gekkonidae; genus Heteronotia; species Heteronotia binoei. The sequence goes on from NC_083237.1 coordinate 29,919,916, forward strand.
GAGTGTGCCGTGATCCCTGGCGGAACCTTGAGATGTAACGCCTTGTACGCCTCTGTTATACACTGCTTAATGGCATAACTAATGGCTGACTTGGACATCTTCAGGCCCATTCTGGGTGCTGTCACATTGATGAACATGGAATCCGACTTACGCAGAGGTTCCGTCCTAATTAGGTAGATCTTGATCGCTCTGCGCACGTCCAGGGTGTGCCATGTGCGCTCCTTCGGGTGCTTGGGATCTGGACAAAAGGATGGCAGGTTGATCTCTTGACTCTGGTGGAATCTAGATGTTACCTTTGGTTGGAAGGTAGGGTCTGGATAGAGGACCACCTTGTCCTTGTGGAACACGCATAGCTCCTTCTTAGCTGACAGGGCTCTGATTTCGGAAACCCTTCTGTCTGATGTTATTGCCACCAAGAATATTGTCTTCATGCGCATCATCTTTAGGGGCACAGACATGAGAGGCTCAAAGGGTGGGCCTGTTAGAGCTGAAAGCACCGGGTTCAGTCTCCAAGTCGGGAAACGATGAGTTTGTGGTGGAGAACTCAAGGAGGCCCCTCTAAGAAACCGGCGGATGTGCGGGTGTGACGTCCACCTGCTGGAGTACTGAGGATAGTGCCGTGACCTGACGCCTGAGGGTAGCTGGTTTTAGGCCTGACTGCAGACCGTCCTGAAGGAGTTGAAGAACCCTGGGCACCGTAGGGCGTAATGGATCCACCTTCTTCCTCCGGCACCACCTGTGGAAGGCTTTCCAGGACATGTTATAGATCCGCATGGTGGATTCTTTTCTGGACGCTAGGATGGTGTTAGCCACCTCGCTAGTATACCCTAGGTCTAACAGCAATCTCCTCTCAACCTCCACGCGGTCAATCTCAGCCATTCTGGGTGAGGGTGCCACACCGGCCCCTGCAACAGCATGTCCGGCCAGGTTGGTAGACAGAGAGGTTCCTCCACGGACATCTGTTGGATTGAAGAGAACCAGGGACGTCGAGGCCACCAGGGTGCAACCAAGATGATCTCGGCCCCCAGCGTTCTGATCCTTCTGAGTAATCTCAGAATGACTGGAATTGGGGGGAAGGCATACAGAAGGTCCTGTGGCCACTGGGATGTTAGTGCGTCTGTGGATTCCGCCTGGCTGTGGAAGTACCTTGTGAAGAATCAGGGGAGTTGGTGATTTTGATGAGACGCGAATAGATCCAGCACTGGCGCACCGAAATGCTCCACTATTCTCAGGAACAGAGACTTGTTGAGAGACCACTCCCCCGGCTGGATGTTCTCCCGGCTGAGCCAGTCCGCCTTGACGTTGCATGTCCCCTTGATATGTTCCGCTCTTATCGATTTCAGGTGATGCTCCGCCCATCTGAACAGCTTCCCGGCCTCCCTGTGGAGGGAGCTGGACCTGGACCCCCCTTGATTGTTTAGGTAGGCTTTCACTGCTATGTTGTCCGTTCGCACCAGGACATGCTGTCCCAATACTTGGTCCTGGAAGTGAAGCAAGGCTAGACGAATTGCCCGAAGCTCCAAGAGGTTGATAGGGAGGTTCGATTCCTTGGTCGTCCACCGCCCCTGCGTGGGAATCTCGTTGAGGGTTGCCCCCCAACCGGATAGACTGGCATCTGAAAACAGTTGTAACTCTCCCTCTGCGAGGAAGGTTCTCCCTTGACGCAGGTTGCTGGTCTTGGTCCACCACACGAGGCTCTTCTTTACCCCCATGGGCAATGACAGTGATATGGAGCGTCTCTCCATGATGTGGAGTTGGTAGGGACGTAGGAACATCTGCAATTGCCTGGTGTGATGCCGGCCCCACTGCAACGCTTCTAGGTTCGAAATCAGGAGGCCCATGAGTTTTGCCAGCGTCTGGAGCGTCGACGTCGACCCCTGAATCACCTGCTGTGCTAGCGCCACGGTCTTCAAGATTTTGTCTTCTGGCAGAAAAATGGATTTCAGGTTCGTGTCGATTATCATGCCCAGGTGCTGCAGTCTCTGGGTTGGGCGCAGGTGGCTCTTGGCCGGATTGATAATGAAGCCATGTTGTTGGAGGCAGTTGATGGTGCTCTGGACGTCTTGCTCTGCAGTCCTCTTTGGCGACGATCTTATCAACAGGTCGTCGAGATACGGGTGAATGTGTATACCTCTCTGTCTTAGGTGTGCAATCAAATTCACCAGGACCTTGGTGAACACCCGTGGTGCCGTTGCAAGACCGAATGGTAGGACTCTGAACTGGTAGTGACATCCGTTCACACAGAAGCACAGGAACTTGCGATGCGCGGGTAGAATCGGGATATGTAGATAGGCCTCTGTTAGATCCAGCGAGGCCATGTAGTCCATATGATTCAAGGCCTCTGTTATAGACTTGATGGACTCCATTCTGAAGTGGCGCAGCTTGATGTTCCTGTTCAGAAATTTTAAGTCCAAGATCGCCCTCCAGTCCCCGTTCCTTTTGGGAACTGTGAAAAAGATAGAATAAACACCTAGATATCTCTGCTTCGGAGGAACTTGTTCTATTGCAGCAATATCTAGAAGATGGCGTATTGCCTTGAGGGTGATCTCCCTCTGCCCTGGGTTCAGGTGGAGAGGGGAAATAATGAAACGATCCGGAGGGGTACGCCTGAACTCTATCGGGTAACCCTGAGATACAATTTCTAGAGTTCAAGAGTCTGCCTGCGACTCCGCCCAAACTTGATGGAAGTGTAGCAGGCGACCCCCTACCGGGATATGCTCCCAGTCATGCTTTATTAGACTTGGGACCTTCTCGAACCTGTCCGATCTCTCGGGCTGGTTCCTCTGGAATCGAGGGTTGGAGAAGCTTTTACGAAAATTTTGCTTGTGTTGGCCCCAGGCTGGTTTTCTAAACTCTTGCTTGGGCTTGGGAGCGCTGGTGGAGGTCCGAGAGGAATTAGCCCCAAAACCTCGCCTGTCTGGACGTCTCAGGAACTTGGGCATGGCCTTTTTCTTGTCCCGCGTCTCCACTAGGATCTTTTCCAGGGACTCTCCGAAAAGCTTCTCTCCTTGAAATGGGTAGCCTGAAACGATCGACTTAGAATGTACGTCGGCCGGCCAGGCCCTAAGCCACAGGCCCCTTCCAGCCACAGCGTTGAACGCCATTGCTCTGGCGGAGAAGGTCAGGGCGTCCAAGGAGGCGTCTGCTGGTGCCCTCCAGGATACTTTTGTCCGCCTCTGGTAAAAGCTGTGTCAAGCGCCTTATCCACACAATCGCCGCCCTGGAGACTATAGAATTAGTGGCAGCAGCCTTGATGGCCAGGGCCGTAGTTTCATGGCTCCTCTTCAAAGCCAGGTCGATCTTCCTGTCCCAGCTGTCCCGGACCGTCCCTTGGCCGTCCTCTGCTAGCAGCCCATGGGACTGTAAGGCTGCCACCGGTGCGTCCACCAGGGGGACCTGTAGCATATCATTAGCGAAGGCAGGAAGCTCATATAACTTCTTAATGGAGTTGGGAACCTGTCTGTTGGCACTTGGTTTGGCCCATTCTGACCTTAGCTGGCGCTCAAAGAATTCTGGGAAGGGAAAGACCCTGTCAGAAGATTGGTACCTTGGGAAGAACTCCGAGTTTCCCTTGGGCTTGTTCTTGGGGTTAGCCAGGGGATTGGGGACCTCCTGCTCCTCAGGGGACACTTGGAGGTCCAGAGCAGCCAGTACCTTGGACAGGAGGGGCTGAAACTCCTCTGTCTTGAAGAAACGTGAGGAGGGTTCTGGCACAGATGTACCCTCTATCTCCTCATCCGATAAAAACTCGCCCTCCTCCCGTTCTCCCTCCTCTGACTCCTCCGACTGATCCCCATAGTGGGATCTTTCACCCTCCAGAAAATCACTGGTTAAACAACCCCTTGTGGTCCTAGAGTAGTGGCCCTGGTCCCTGGGTCTCTTGTAGGGTGGCCATAATAGCTGGAGGCCAGCCAGGGACATCTTGAGGGGGGAGTGATGTGAGTGCGCGCGTGCAAAGCACACGCCGCCGGAGCAGGAAGTGACGTCATTTCCGGTGACGTCATGCCACCGCCGGAAAAGGAAGTGACATCACTTCCTGTGACATCATTTCCCCCGCACCACCTGCCAGAAGCAGGAAGTGACATCACTTCCTGTGACATCATTTCCCCCAAATGACATCATTTCCCTCCGCCGGCTGTTTCTGATAGCCCTGCGCCCCCTCTTTCATTTGATATGTGTCCCGTGCGGGTGCCACCCTCCCGCTGGGAGATGCCACAAAATGAGCCCCCTTGAGGCTTATGGCGGCAGGGCTCGGGGGAAGCGAGCTAGACTGCTGTTCTTTTGAGGGGTTATAGAGTGTTTCGAGCCCGTCCCTGTGGCATCAGTCCCATCGTTGTGGGACCCAGGGGGCCGGCGCAGCGGCCCGCTGAAGCAGCCTGTTGGTCACTTCCGGGTTCCGACCTGTGTTATTAGTGACAGGCTGCTTCGGCGGGCCGCTGCGCCGGCCCCCTGGGTCCCACAACGATGGGACCGATGCCACAGGGACGGGCTCGAAACACTCTATAACCCCTCAAAATAACAGCAGTCTAGCTCGCTTCCCCCGAGCCCTGCCGCCATAAGCCTCAAGGGGGCTCATTTTGCGGCATCTCCTGGCGGGAGGGTGGCACCCGCACGGGACACATATCAAATGAAAGAGGGGGTGCAGGGCTATCAGAAACAGCCGGCGGAGGGAGTCGGGAGCCCACCCCACTGGGAAGGAAGGAGGGAGGGGGGGAGGAGGGAGGAAGGAGGGAGGGAAGGGGGAAGGAAGGAAGGAGGGAAGGAAGAAAGGAAGGAGGGAGGGAAGGAAGGAAGGAGGGAGGAAGGAGGGAGGAAGGAAGAAAGGAAGGAGGAAAGAGAGGAAGGAGGGAAGGAAGGAAGAAAGGAAGGAGGGAAGGAAGGAAGGAAGGAAGGAAGGAGGCAGGAAAGAAGAAAGGAAGGAGGGAGGAAGGAAGAAAGGAAGGAGGGAGGGAAGGGAGGAAGGAAGGAAGGAAAGAAGGAAGGAAGGAGGAAGGGAAGGAGGGAAGGGAGGAAGAAAGAAAGGAAGGAAGGCCGGCCGCCCCCTCCCGCCAGCCGCCCCCCCCGCTTTCGGCCCCCTCCCTCCCTGCCTGCCTGCCTGGGGGGGCTTACCTTCTCCAGGGCGTGGGTGGCCTCCCCTCCGGGCGGGCTGGCCAGGAGGCGCAGCGGCGGCTGGTGCTGCTGGCGGGGCTGGCGGCGGCTGAGGAGGAGGCCACCGAGCACACCGACCCGGGGCCTCCCGCCATGCCGCCGCAGGCGCCGCCGGCCTGCCTCCCGCTCCGGCCACGGCCTCCGCTGCCGTCTCTGCCGCCTCCCCCTCTGCCGCCGCCGGGCCAAGGCCCTACGCCAGCGAGAGGAGCCTGCGGGCCGCGCGCGGGGAAGGCGGCGAGTGAGGGAGCCAGCGTCCCTGCGCGTGCGCACGGCGGTGTGGCGGGCATGCGCAGAGCATGCCACACTGCCGTGCGCACGCGCAGGGACGCTGGCTCCCTCACTCGCCGCCTTCCCCGCCTGCGCGCGGCCCGCCGGCTCCCCGCTGGCTAAACCGGGACCTCTAATGGTCCCGGTATAGCCAGCCCGGGAGGCGGGAATTGGGGGCCAGAACCGGGACTTTCCCGGGTGACCGGGACGGTCTGGCCACCCTAGTCTCTTGGGTGATGGTGACCTGGAGGAGGAGCATGGGCTAGAGGGCCTTGGCCTCTTGTGGGTAGCTGCTTTGACTGCAGCACCCACAGTCTCTCTAATAGAGTCCAAAAATTCAACAAATAAGGAAGGTCCCATAATGAGTACGTTACCCAAGCCCGTCTGGGGCTGGCTGGTCTGTGCAGCTTCCTGCTGCGGTCGAACTTTGTATGGGTCGAAGTCTCCCGCCTGGAGGTTGGCATCCACCGGTCCTCGCCTCTGGACGCTGCTTAGTTGCTGGTCAACGTCTTTCTGCGCTCTCTTGCGCTTGTCGAAATGGCCGTCGGGGCCGGGGCAGCACTCTGATGAGGAAGCCTCCTCTGCTGCCGATGTCGACCAGCGCCGCCTGCGTTCTGCCCCTACAGGGCACGTTGCCAGCAGCCGTGGCAAGCCCCGCGGTCATGCCGGCTCTGGAAGGCGGCCTTTCGGCTCCGCGCGGTGCGCTGGAAGCCGAGTCATCGTCCAGGAAGTCGTCCCTGGCTCTGTGCACCATCACGCTCCTCGCGCCGTGGCTTGAAGGTACAGCCCGGGCCGTTGGCGCGCCGCTCCTCCTTAGTGTGGGGAGGGGGGGGAATTAAAGTGGCAGAGGGGCTGGAAAGGGAAGAGGACTTCAACTGAAGGAAAAAGGGTGAAGGAAGGGAAAAAAGGAAGAAACTTAAATTTTATGCTATAAGAGAAAGTAAAGGGATAGGAGCCTATCCTAGCACTTGCTCTCCCTGTCGAGGCAGGAAAGGAACTGGAGAGGGGTGGTTCCCACAGCCACAGGAAGAGGAAGAATTTTGAATCCTGCCTCCCTGACTGGACGGTGAGAAAACACCCAAGATGTCCTCCGCCTCCTAGGGAGAACAGCCTTTTAAAGCCCCAGATAGCTTAGAAGCCTGGAGATTTAGGAGGTGAGGTAGGATTTCCCAGTTGTTTCCCCCTTTTGTGATTCCTCATGGACCCCAGTTTGTACATTTACATTTGTTAGCATTACTTGAGCAGCATCAATTGGAATAAGATTGGCTCAACATTTTGGTGGGGGGGGAGGGGACACACCTTTCTGGCTCCCTTATAGGATGCCAAGGGAGCCAACTACCATATTTTCAAGTACTTTAGAAAAGAGGCCAGGAAAAAAGCCACCATTCCCCTGACCATACAAAAGGCATGACTGCTATGTTTTGCAGTCCACCAGTTGCTTGACAAATTCTTTGTCAATTAACCCATTAGGACTGGGTTGTTTGGGTTTCCTTACCTTTGGAGAGGCCATGATACAAAGCTGGCTTTCTGCATTTATTATAAGAATGGTCCAGTGGGAAGAAGATGCGAAGCAGGAGGCCAGCACCTATGCAGAACTTTCAGTACCTTCCATGGCCATCACCCAGGAAACCCAAGAGTGCATCATAGAATCTCTTGCTCTTCCTCCAAGGGATTGCACTCTTGTGTTTGTGCTGAACATTGTGAACAGCTTGAGACCTTGGGCTTCCACAGGAGATTACCAGTGTGAGGTCTGTACCTCATACTGGCACCCCTTTGTTGGAAACAAAACCCTTAAATGCTTGGACAGGAATGGGACCCTTAAATGCTAAACTGTGCTAACTAAATTGGTACTATTAATTGAGGGTATAAATAGGGTTGCCAGCTATGGGTTGGGAAATACCTGGAGATTTGTGGGGGGTGGGAGCTGAGGACAGTGATGTTGGGGTAGGGGAAGGACTTCAGTGGGGTATAATGCCATAAGGTCAGCCTTCCAAAGCAGCTGTTTTTCCCCGGGTGAACTGATCTCTGTTGCCTGGAGATCTGCAGCCACCACCTGGAGGTTGGCAAATCAAGGTATAAATGACAGCTCTGCCTTCCAAAAGATGAGGAAACACAGCTCTGTAAACAAATTGTATGTTGGGAAATGAGATCAGAAAGAGAGCAGGTTGGTTCAGTGGCAGAAAGTGTGTGGAGAAAAATGGGGGTATGGTTACAAGTGTGGACTGAGGGGAGAATGGACCAGCCTAGTCATCCTAGTCTGTTTCCTTCAGATGATGCCAAGAATACTGAAGACGAAATGAAATACTACATGAACTATTCTTCAAGCGGTAATAACTCCTTCGTCGTTAGCTTGAAAGATGAGACGTCACATATTGGGAACATGGCTCATTCCTCCCAACACCTCACAGGATACTAGTTCCTCTGTGGACAGCAACTCGAGTGTATGGGCTTTGATGGGGTGAAAGGAGAAAATTCTGCGATTGAGACAAGTATCTTTTTAGTTTTGGTTGGGAACTAGGGAGAAGGATTAAGTGTTGTATGAAGAGGAATTTGGATGAATCCTGGGATATGATTCATAAGGTTTCCAAATTTCAGTTGGGAAATCCTTGGAGATTTGGGAGTGGAGCCTAGGGAGGGGAGGGTTTGATAAAGGATGGCGGGGGGGGGGACCTCAGCAGGGTATAATGGCATAGAGTCCATCCTCTGGAGTTGCCATTTTCTCTATGGGAGATCTATAGTATGGAGATCAGCTGGGGCCCACCTGGAGGCTTGCAATCCTAATTCAGAGCAATGGATTGGGCCAGGAGGTAGGGGAAGATTCTTTTTGGGGGGGGGCAGGTGTGGATTACTGACTGGCTGTAGCCTATACCCTATGATTATGAGCAGGGAGGTTACAGTGAGTAGCTTGTATTGTTATATAGGTGTCTCCCACTTTTTCACAAGCCACGCCGTTGAAGATTTCACTAAAAAGTAAGATGCAAAAAAAGGCATTTTGTATTTTGCACAAACGGAGCCATAGTAGGTGAAGGGAAATGTTTTTGGATCCCAACTCCTGCTTCCTGCTACAGCTTGCTCCCCCCTCCTTTATCCCTGAGGTATTTTTGGATCCCTCAAGAACAGAACAGAGTTTTCAGCAGAGAAGAAAACTGCTTTCTGCCTCTTCTGCAGTGGAAACACCTTTCAGAAGAGGAGGAGAGAGGGCTGGATCAGAGTTTAAGTAGTCAGCTGATGCCTAGCAAATCAATTCTTAATGTTGCTGCCTTAACATTTAACAAGGTCCAACACTTTTTTTTCAAGTATCCTACAAAATCAAATTGGATCCAGAATTTGAAATGTTTGCTTTAAATTTTGAAATGTGCCAAATTGTGCTTCTGCTCAACAGCCCTTCTTTCTCACCCTCCACTACCACAGACACCTCCATTCCTCCTGCAGAGATCCCGGACTTTAGAGATTTTGCCCAGGATGGGACACCTTTCCCTTGCAATGACTCATCAGCCAACAACCGGACCTGGACAGCCGTATCCTGGATCCCACAAAATATAACAAAAGGAGCACTGAGTATGAAAATATGGCAAGCTGCTCCTTACAGACTGCGAGTGTCTCCTGACACTATCTCCTTACTGCTGCCTTCTGTAACCTCCAGAGATGCTGGAAACTACTCCTGCTACTGGAAGAACCAAAGCCAGACTTTTTGGCTGGAGGTGTCAGCACAGTCAAGAACAGCTCATGGTAAGGGGTAGGTGGTGCAGAGTGGTGAAGCTGCAGTACTGCAGTCCGAGCTCTCTGCTCACAACCTGAGTTCGATCCCGTCGGAAGCTGGGCTCAGTTAGCCAGCTCAAAGTTGACTCAGCCTTCCATCCTGCTGCGGTCGGTAAAATGAGTATCCAGCTTGCTGTGGGAGAAAGTGTGCATGACTGGGGAAGGCAATGGCAAACCACTCTGTAAAAAGTCTGCCATGAAAATGTCATGATGTGATGTCACCCCAGAGTAGGAAACGACTGGTGCTTGCACCTTTACCTTTTTAAGGGGCAGGTCATTAGGTAGAAGCTGCATACTTTGTGATGTAATTGTACCGATTGCATACTGCATGTATTCATGGGTTGGGGAAAAGTTGTGCAGCCACACATAAAACAAAAACACGAACAAAATCCTCAGAATAACTATTATTAGGATCAAAACACTCTGAAGACTTTCCAGTTCACCAGTGTGCTTCGTCAGGATGGATGTTACAAAATTTTAAAAGATAAAAGTGTAGAAGGCAAAATTCTTGGCCATGATCTTAAGGTCTGATCTTACAGACATCCTTTTTGAGATGCAAGCAGGCAATTAATTTCACTTTCATTGGTAAGATGTAGAGTTTTACAGCATGGTCTCTGGGAGGCTGCATTTAGTAAGGAGCCTGTTCTGGAATTGCTGTCATGATTATTTAGACAGATGAACAAACTTTCAGACTGAATTAAACACAGGGGAACTGCTTGTTCCAGTAGTAGTAAATGGTGGCTGGCTGACCTGGTGACACCCAGGAAGTTCCCATGGCCCTAGATGTCTGTACAGAATGATATAACTGCATAAGAGAAGCTATGTTGAATCAGGCCAATGGCCCATCCAGTCCAACACTCTGTGTCACACAGTGGCCATAAAAACCAAGTACAATCAGGAGGTCCACCTGTGGAGCCAGAGCTACCAGAAGCCCTTCCATTTTGCTCCCCGCCCCCCCAAGCACCAAGAATACAGAGCATCACTGCCCCAGACAGAGAGTTCCAACAATACACTGTGCTAATAGCCATTGATGGACCTCTGCTCCATATGTTTATCCAATCCCCTCTTGAGGTTGTCTATGCTTGTAGACACCACCACCTCCTATGGGAGTAAATTCCATGTGTCAGTCACCCTTTGGGTGAAGAAGTACTTCCTTTTATCCATTCTAACCCAACTGCTGAGCAATTTCATTGAATGTCCACACGTTTTCATATTGTGAGAACGGGAGAAAAGTACTTGTCTATTCCATGCATAATCTTGTAAACCTCTATCATGTCACCCCTCAGTTGATGTTTCTCCAAGCTAAAGAGCCCCAAGTGTTTTAACCTTTCTCCATAGAGAAAGTGTTCCAACCCATTAATCATATTAGTTGCCCTTTTCTGGAATTTTTCCAATGCTATAATATTTTTTTTGAGGTGCGATGACCAGAACTGTACACAGTACTCCAAATGAGGCTGCACCATCGATTTATACAGGGTTTATGCTCACTGGCTGACCCTGATGACAATCATTAAGTTCCCTGTCACTTGTTTCCATATTTGGCTTTGCAGAATGCTGATAGGCTGCTCCTAATGGTGACTCCAAGTCACCAACACATTTGTGTAATAACATTTGCTAACAAAAAGGAAACTTCTAAAACTCTGCAGCTAAAAAGCTGAAATAAACAATATACTGTATATGTATATGCTTATTTTACAAAATGGGTTCTGCTTCTGCTAATTGTGGAGAAGAACAATTAATTATGTGAGGCACTAAAGCCCTGACCACTTCTGGCCACAGGAAATCCTACTCAGCTCCATCCGGTCCTTGAAATTTCACAGAAACTGAAAGGCACTTTCATAAATTGTCAGTCCCAGGACTAGAAACTTGGCTGTAACCAATGAAAACAAAAATGGGAATGTTGAATGTTGTGCTCACTCTCATGCATACAGTTAACTCTTTCCTCCTCCCCAGCTGTTTCACTGTATTTTAGAAAACAGCACTGGATAATCTGGATTGTGGCCCTAGGATATGTGGCTATCTGCCTTGGCTTCCTCTTCGGCTTCCTGCAGTTTCAGCGTGGTGAGTATGGTGCATACACTACAGCAACAACATAAACAAAAAAACCTTTTCACATTGCTATTTTTCTTCATTAGAAATCAAAATAATTCAGAAATACAGATTAAGAAGAGCCAAAGAGTTCAGTAGTTTTTTTTAAAAGTGAAATTCAATACAGTACCCCACCTCTTTGTTCTAGTGCTTTCTTTCTTCCCCTCCTGTCCCTGAGTTCTATATGCATGTGTTTCCCCCCTACAAAATTAGCATTATAGAGCTTGCAATGTTGCAGCTAATCTTGATAGCTTCCCTTGAACAGCTAGAATGTTTATGAATATTCTGCGATCAAAGCAACTCAGCTAACGGTAGAAAGATAAGTACAGGAGAGAACACTTGTGGGGTTTTTTTCCCCAGCCTGTGACACATGATTATTACAGACTAATCACGATGGCTTTGGGGCAGAGGGTTCTTCTGATCAGTTATTTCTCATCCATCCCTCTTGTTTCAGCCTTTCGTGCACGTAGGCAGAATATGAAGCTGAGGTCACCAGCTGCCAGGCAAGTATTAGGATAGCTTATGAGAGTGACAAAGTTAGGAGGGCGAGAGGGTAAATTTGGGAGAGTGGTCCTCACATGACAGGGTTGTAGAAAAAGGACACTCTTGATGACCCAGTTCAATAAAAGGGGTGTATGGGAGTTCAGGAGGAACATGCATCTCTAAGGAGTGGGAGAATTTTTAATCTGAGGGTGTACCATCCAGCCTCAGAACTGGTCCTAGTGTAGGGTTGCCAATCCCCAGGTGGGGGCAGGGGATCCCCTGGTTTGGAGGCCCTCCCCCTGCTTTAGGGTCATCAGAAAGCAGGGGATGCGGGGTGGGAAATGTCTGCTGGGCACTCCATTATTCCCTATGGAGACCGATTCCTTGCCTAATCATTTACTTTTATCCTGTCATATAATGGAGAATTGATCTGCGGATATCTGGAGCACTGGGGGCCCCCCTGATTCTTGGGGTAGAAGGAACCACATTTTCAGCATAGTATCCAGTGCCTTTCCCCAAAATACATTCCAAGTTTCAAAAGGATTGAACCAGGGGGCCCAATTCTATGAGCCCCAAAAGAAGGCGCCCCTATCCTTCATTATTTCTAATGGAGGGAAGGCATTTAAAAGGTGTGTGGTCCCTTTAAATGTGATGGCCAGAACTCCCTTTGGAGTTCAATTATGCTTGTTACAACCTTGCTCCTGGCTCCACCCCCAAAGTCTTCTGGCCCCACCCCCAAAGTCCCCAGATATTTCTTGAATTGGGCTTGGCAACCCTATCTTAGTGCCAGGCCAGGTTGCAGCTATCAGATAGGCCCCTGGCTTGCCCTTGAGATTTGTGTGGTGTAGTAGTCAGATTTGGGAGAACTGGGTTCAGATTGTGACTCTGCCATGAAGTTTGGTGCATGGCTTTGGGCCAATCATACACAGTCTAAACTACCTCACAGGTTTGTTGTGAGGAAAAACTGGGAAAAGGAGAAAAATGCACACTACCCTGTGGGACTCTGATAAAAATGCATAAGTACACAAGGTTGCGTGAGGAACCATGTATACCAGTGGCCCCCCAACATGGTGCCCGTGGATATCATGGTACCCTCCAATTACACAGTTTCTGGCATCCCCTCGCCTCTTCCCCATAGCATCTCTTCTTCGAAGCAATCCTGGCTTTCTTCCACTGTAGAGGAGTAGTAGGTGCCTCAGAGGTGCCCAGAATGTGTCATCTTTATGTCTGCAGGGAATGCCCACTTGGAAATAGTGGCTTCTGCCACAAGGGGATGTTTAGCTTGGAACCACCCAAAGTTTCATTAAACTTTCTGATGTTGGAGGATTAGACCCTTCCCCACCTGGCCACTGTTCTGCTGTGGTGTTGAGAACTTCCTGCTCCCAACATTCCAACAGGAACAACAGTTTATCATTTCTAGAGACCCTGATGTATGCCATCCTGGCACTGCTTTGGAGGAATGGCAGGATAAAAGTAAATGATCAGGCAAGGACCTCCAGCCATGCAAGAGGCCTTCCTCCAGCAGTCCTTCAAGGGGAAGGAAGTCTGATGCTCAACCAGAAGCATCAATTTATGTATTTAACATGTAGCCCTTGCTTTTTAGTGCCATGGGATCTCTCAAGGGGAGCTTGTGGCAAATTCACAACTTGGTGCCTTTAATTTTACATGGTTCTTTGGTTTCCAGAAAGTTTGTCCATGCCCAACGGAACAGGGCACCAGCCTCTGGTGAGACTCTGATGCCCTCGGCAAATGGAAATGGTGAGTTAATGACCCACTACCTGTCTCCTGCTCAGAAAACCAGCCCTGGCCTGTTTTTGTGCAGGTCAGGGATCCAACTAGCCAATCTCCTTCCAGGGTTGACAGCTGCCTGGAGAAAAATCAGTCGTCCCTTTTAACAGAGGTTTTATGGTGTTTGTGATGGGCAGTAAATGGTTAATGCTTTAACCTGGTCCGAGAACCATGAGTGCCAGGGGATTCAAACAGAATTCTCCAGGTGAGAGTGGCAGTTAAGAAATAACAGTTGACAGGAAAGGAAAGTTAAGAGTGAGAGAATCAAGAAGGATCTCACTCAAGTCTAAGGGAAATTGCTTCTAGCGAAGGGGATGATCCCTGTTTAGTGGTTAAGACTAAGGTTCCACATAGTGGAACATATGTGAATGTTTCTGCCTTCACCAACTGAAGGGTCTTTCAGACAAAGAAGCTTTATGATTGTTTATTTAAATCTGTTTTTTCAGTGTTTTAAGATCTGGAACAAAGTTGGAGACCAGCATGTTTCAAGACCTGTTTGTATAACAAAACAGCTACCTCGTTGTGACAAACTATCTTTTATTTACATTTTCACAAAATTACTTCATTCCTATTGCGTATTGCTTCAATCCTGTTCATCTTCTAAGCCCTAAACCTACTTGACTATTTCAACTCATAAGTAAAATAAAACAGTTGTTTGTTTTGAATTTCCACCAGTCTTTTGTGTGTCATATAGCCCCGTGGTGCAGAGTGGTAAAGCAGCAGTGCTGCAGTACTGTGGTCTGAACTCACTGCTCACGACCTGAGTTCGATTCCGGCGGAAGCTGGATTCAGGTAGCCGGCCCAAGGTTGACTCAGCCTTCCATCCTTCCAAGGTCGGTAAAATGAGTACCCAGCTTGCTGGGGGGGAAGTGTAAAAGACTGGGGAAGGCAATGGCAAACCACCCTGTAAAAAGTCTGCTGTGAAAACGTTGTGAAAGCAACGTCACCCCAGAGTCGGAAATGACTGGTGCTTGCACAGGGGACCTTTCCTTTTCTTTCTTTTGTGTGCCATTATCAAATAAAGACAAAAGAATGATTTTATTCAGTACCACATTCAAACAAAAGGGTGGAACAGACAGAAAAACAAAGAAGAAAGAAAGGGGGCTGCCCAGCCAAGGAGAAGATAAAGGGATCCTGGGGGAATCATCATTGCATGCTATTTACCAAATGATGTTATTTACCTCTTTGGCATGAAAAGTTTCAGCTGCCAATGCTCTCACAGTCAGCCTTTATTAAACAGCCAGGACATTTTTGTGCTGGCTGTTTGGCAACCCTTTGTAGGAGACAGATGCAGGCACTATGGTTTCTAGAATGTTCTTGTTCGGCTCTTTTTCTGGCTGCCATTAGGAAACTGGGCTATACCCGGAACTGGTGTTTTGACAGAGCTTGCCTTTCTTTTTCCTAAGGCAAGGAACAAGTAGATGCCTTCTCCTATGAGAATGTATTGCCCAATGTGAGTCCGAAGAGTGGCCACCGGTCTCTACAGAAAGGGAACACCCTGCCTACTGCCACCAAGGTGGAAGGTAAGTGCCGGTTCTGTGGATGAGGGGAGGGATGTGCTGGGTATGTAGAAAACAACAGGAGAAGCAGCACAATGTAGGAAAAAAGAATGTAGGTAACAGATTATAGTGATACTGAATCTCATTACGGATAAAAGTCAGGGACAAGGATGTGATGTGGGCATAGGAAATCAGCATACAATGAGCAGAATTAGAGGCAATTACATGTATTGTAAGCAGACAAGGTTGCCAACTCTGGTTTGGGAAATTCCTGGAGATTTAGGGGATGAAGCCTGGGGAGAACAGATGGGAGAGACCTCAGTGGAGTATATAATACCATGGAGGCTGCACATCAAAGCTGCCATTTTTCTCTAGGGGAAATGTTCTATGTAGTCTGGAGGTGAGTTGTCACTCCAGGAGACTGCTAGGCCCCACATGGATTTTTATTCCTGATAAAAATTTAGCAATGCTTGTTCTCATGATCAAGCTCCAACTGGAAGTTTAGCAGTTGTCCTGCTTCTTCTTCCTTTTTCTTCTTTTGTTCACAATCTAATTGATCCTTTACTGTGGCATTTCTGATTCAGTCTATGGTAGTTTATAACAATCTCTGTGGTAGGCATAACTCACCAGCAAACAAAACTACAAATTTTAAAATTGACCACCAGCTTCAGGGTCTTTGTGGGAGTTGCAGTGCCAGAAATGAAAGGAATAGGATAATCCTGGTCCATGTTGGCTCCAGAAACCCACCTGCCATGCTGCTTGCAATGGAAGCTAAGACTGTCTGTGGCAGCCATAACTCATCAAAAAATGAAGCTAGGAGATGCCCAGATCTATTTTGGCTACAGATTACCAAAAAAAGAATGATTTTGCTGTTGCTTCGTGAATCTTGCTGTTTCTTTGTGAAATATCATAGTTCTTTTGGTAGAAGGCGAATCTGCTTATTCAGTATTCAAAGCACTCACTGTTCTATACTGTCAGAGCAACAAAGAAGAATTGCAGATTTATACTCCGTCCTTCTCTCTGAATGAGAGACTCAGAGCGGCTTACAATCTCCTTTATCTTCTCCCCCCACAACAGACACCCTGTGAGGTGAGTGGGGCTGAGAGGGCTCTCACAGCAGCTGCCCTTTCAAGGACAACCTCTGCCAGAGCTATGGCTGAACCAAGGCCATTCCAGCAGGTGCAAGTGGAGAAGTGGGGAATCAAACCCTGTTCTCCCAGATAAGAGTCCATGCACTTAACCACTACACCAAACTGGCTCTCAGCTACAGGATTGCTGAACAGAGCAAGCAGGCACATGTTCCATTGTCAATAATTAGTTCTTTGTTCTTGAAGCTGGAATGTGTGTCACATATTGCTTTTCTTTTTGTGGATGAGGCCATTACTCATGTGAGTGCCATCAGAATTCATGCACATTCTCTATCTCTGTCTCTCTTTCATTCCCACCAGAAGATGATGATGAAGAGTATGAGTGTCCGGACAGTGAGACAGAACAGAAATCAGATGGTAAGCTGTGCTCCATTGAACTATAGGGAACAATTTAGGCTACTGTTTGGCGTAAGCTACAGCCCCTGGGCTATATCACTCACTACTGTGTCCAGTGTGTGCTGGACAAACTTTTAATAAACCTGAATAAATTGGCACTGTGGCCTATACATACACACCACAGTAAGTGGCAGTCATTCTGGATCAGAGTAGTGGCAGAAAGTGCAAGTGGAACAGGAAGGAAGGACCACACCATTCAACAACTATTCATCATCCACATATAGTGCATTTGCTGAAGAACCCCTTGCTCCATCACAAGGAGGTCTGAGATGTGCTTCTAAGTTTGATCTAGGCATTAGAAACAGTTTGAGAGTCCAGATTCCTATGGCTCATGACCCACGTGAAAGTCTACACATGGTTGTGGCCCCTATTTACCTTTTACAAGACCTCTGAATGCTGCTGCACTGGGACGGGCATGGTGCATACCTAGAAGAAGGGTAGGAACCAGAGCCCTGTGAGCCTGGGGTGTGTTGGGGATGATGACAGGAAGGAAAGTGGGTTGATTCAGTGGAAGAATGAGCAACATGAAAATAGGCTGTGGAGGAAAAACAAGGTAAATTGTGTGGGCTGAGAGAAGAGCGGGCCAGCCTCCTCAGCCTAGTCTGTTTCCTTCAGATGGGGACAACTATGAGAATACTCAGGAAGAAGTGAAACAGGAAGACGCGGTTTTAAACGGTAATGGCTCTTTTACCCCTTTTCTGTTTATCCTTTTTCTACTCTAAGACCCAGCCCTCATGCTCCAAACTGCATGTAGGCATCATAAAGATTTTATCAGCTTGGGCATGAAAGTGTGTGACTTAGATCTGGAAAACAGCATATTGCAACCAACCAGCAGCAACTTGAAAACCATGGGGTTTCCAAGGCGATACATCATCATAGATGGTTTGCCCTTGCCTCCCACTGCATAGCAATGCCTGTCTTCCTTGTTGGTCTGTCATTCAAGCGCTAATAATGCCTGACCCTTCTTAGCATCTGCCAGCCTCCAAGTGGGGTAAAGAAAACACAGGATAACACCGGGTAGCAATAATTGCACTCTGTAATACTTGCTGAACTTCAGCTTGCATTAGTATATCTTAACAGACCATAAACATTAAACTGAAAGTAATGGCCATTACTGCCTGGAAAATAATAGAGACTAATGCATTTGAAGCACATGAGCAGCAGTTCCAAGATTAATAACGTGGCCAGAAGATTTATATCGTTCTCAAAACATGCTGAGTAACCTAGGGAGCATGTAACCACTAGTCACTTCTGTATCAGTTTATTTTTGAATAACAGTTGACCCACAGACGGTTACCAACATTACCTTTGTCTACAGTAAGACCTCCACCCCAGTGGAAGATTGCATTGAGGATTGTGATTCACAGACTCTCAGCTATCACACTGACGTCATTACTGAGAAGCACTTTTGGACATTGTATGAATAAGCTGTGAAAAATATTTTCAGTTTAATGTTTATGGTGTGTTAAGAGATACTAATACAGGTTGAAGTTCAGCAAGCAGCATGCAGTGCAATTATTGCTACACTATATTATGCTGTGTTCAATGTTCCCTCTAAGCTGCAGAGTCTTATGAGCAAAAATTCTACTTTGTGAGCTACTGGCATTAAAGTTGTGAGCTACTACATAAATTATTGTGTTCTGGGGCCATTTTTCTTGAGTGAAGACAAAAATGTGTGAGCTGGAGGTTAAAAATCTGTGAGCTAGCTCGCGCTAACTCAGCTTAGAGGGAACACTGGTGTTTAATTAAACTTGACCGTGTTTCCTTTGTGTTTGTGCTGTTAGCCTCCAGGTGGGACCTGGGGATCCCTTGGAATCACAGCTCATCTCCAGACTACAGAGATCAGTTCCTCTGGAGAAAATGGCTGCTTTGGATGGTGGACTCTGCTGCATTGTACATCACCTGAGGTCCTTGGCCTCCCCAGGCTCCATCCCCAAATCTCCAGGAGTGTCCCAACCTGGTTACCCTACACCTCATCCCACGCTGATAGCCAGGGGGACATCTGGCAATCCTAGATGCAATTGGACTAGTCATGGCTTTTCAGGTTGCTGTAAAATGGCATGGGGTTAGAGAAAAGGTTAAATAGCCTTCCCTCTCCCAGTGCTTCTTCCCTTATCCCACATATCCTGCCTTCCCTGATTCTTTCTCCTGCCTTGATGGCTGTTTTGGACCTTTCGAAAAAAATATGAGAAATCCTGAATCAGATCTATGTGCCCTGAGTCTTGGGTTTTCTGCATGCAAAGCTTGTACTCTGACTCTTGAGCCGGGGATCTTGTTGCCTTTCTTGCTAGGCTTCATTTAAGCAATAGCTGTTGCTCTTCCTTCCACAGATGGTTCCTCTTATGAGAACAGCAAAAAAGAGAGCTGTGCCTCAGGTACTGAGGGGAAGGGGAAGACACAAGGCAGGCTTGAATGGCGTTATAGTTAGCCTGGTTTTCTTACGGCTTGCTTTCTTTTGGCCTCACAGCTGACTCTTGGTATTCAAACAATTCTCAGAAGGGCCATCAAGATCCAGCCCAGGATCCAATTTCTGAAGGTAACATCTAGGTGAAGAAGTAGAGAACCCACCAAAACAACTAGAGGATTTGAACATCTGCAAGAATATGCAGGAAGAGAAAAGAACAGCCGGGGTGGGGGGGGAGGAGGGAAAGAGAAATACCATCTGTTATTCTTTGTGGGCTGCAAGTCGCAGTCTTAAGGGAAATTGTCTTTGTATTTTTAAAATTAACAGATAAATTCAATATACTTATTAATTTCAGGATTGTAAAAGCAGCTTCCCTTGAGAATCTCCGTATCCTGTTCCACCAGTCTAGCGGTTCAGTCGGGACACACATCAGTTTTTATAGAGAATCCAGAAGACATTATCTAAATCCTACTGTGTTCCAGGGTCTTCTTTGTTTTTCTATCTCTTTTATTTATTTATTTTAGTACATTTCTGTTCCATCCATTCCCCATAGAGCTCAGGGCCTAGTGGTTATTTTCAGGCCTAGTGGTTATTTTTTAAAACTTGCACCTGCCACACTAACCTGTCCAAGGTGGCCTAACCACTATTCAGGCTTTTCAGGGCTATTGTACCTTTAATTTTTCCTCCATGCCTCTTCTCTTAAAGAAGCTTCTTCTTGGCTACCTAATTAGATACTCCCTGTCAATTCCCCTGTCTGCTGCTTTATTAACTCAGGCTTTAATTAGTCAGTTCCTATTCCTTGCACACTGGGAAGTGTTTAAATTCCTCTTTGCACACAAAGGAATTCTTCCTCCTTATTATTTATTTTGCATTATTGCAATTGCACATTTACAATTCTGAAATAGGCTTGCCAATCCCCAGGTCCCAGCGGGGATTCTTCCACTTTCCCAGGCGCCTTCCTGCCCCCAGTCAGCTGGCCAGCAGGGGGAAGCCCCGCCCTAGAGATCCATGTGCCTTTGCACCTCCAGAGGCTTCAGACTCCAATTGAAAGGCTTCCTCTTGGGATGGTGTGTCTGTGTTACTTTGAAGAAGTTGGCATCAACTCGTGAGTAGAGAGGCCAATCCCTCGCTTCAGAGTCATCAGAAACGGAGCTGGGGGTGGGCGGGAGGGAGGGAAACGTCAGCTGAGCACTTCATTATTCCCTATGTGGAGATCGATTCTCATAGGATATAATGGGGAATTGATCTGGAGGTTTCGGGGGCTCTGGGGGAGCTGTTTTTTGAGGTAGAGGCACCAAATTTTCTGTATAGTATCTAGTGCCTCTTCCCAAAATACCCCCCAAGTTTCAAAACAATTGGACCAGGGGGTCCAATTCTATGAGCCCCAAAAGAAGGTGCCCCTATACATTATTTCCTATGGAAGGAAGACATTTTAAAAGGTGTGCTGTCCCTTTAAATGTGATGGCCAGAACTCCCTTGGAGTTCAATTATGCTTGTCACACCCTTGTTCCTGGCTCCACCCCCAATGTCTCCTGGCTGCACCCCCAAAGTCTCCTGGCTCCACCCCCAAAGTCCCCAGATATTTCTTGAATTGGACTTGGCAACCCTATCCTGAAAACGTAAAAGAACAGAGAATACCAGCAGAGAATACCAGTCATTTTCGGGCAGTTACAAAATCCCCCCAAAACATGCAAGTTAATAAGAAGCTAGTCAGGGCTTTATTTGAGCAAGAATGCAGAGGAACGTGGTTCCGGCTGGCTTGGTGTCGGGGTGTGGCCTGATATGCAAATAAGTTCCTGCTGGGCTTTTTCTACAAAAAAGCCCTGTGGGAAACAATGGTGGTGACAGGGGTGTGGCCTAGTATGCAAATGAGCTCCTGCTGGGCTTTTTCTACCAACCTCCCCCCCACCCCTCAAAGCTAGTAATAGAGAAGCCAGGATGAAGTTCCTTTAAAAGAAGAGGCAGAGAATAAGATAAAAGTTTTTTATTTATTTATTTTTTATTTATTTTATTTATTTAGGATTTATATCCCGCCCTTCCCACAAGTGTTATATTTGGGAGAAATATAACATAAATGAGGCATTCTTCAGAGTAAACATAAAGTAGAGCGCCTGTAGAGCTCTGAATGGCAAATTTTATAGGGAATACAATGCCATACGAAGTGCAACATGGAACTGCCACTTACATTTTGCGTGCACCAGGTTGTGGAAAATAATATTATTGCCTTGGTGCCACCCTCTAGCGCAGGCTGCAGATTGTTACCAGTGATGGTCCTTGTGTCTCTTTTCCTGGTAAGAACTTTGCTTACCAAAACAGTGGTTCAGCAAATAGCCACCGGAACACAGTTCTACGCAAATAGGGCCACTATCCTTAGAAACTTCTTTCACAATGGTTTGAAGGCATTGCTCGTAGCAACAACTTCTTCAGTAAAATGGAGACACCCTCCAGAGCAGTCCAGTTAGTGGTGGTCACATCTACCTGTGTTTCCCAACAGGTGGTGACAACTATGAAAATGTGGAAGAGGAGAGCTCTCTGAGCCCTGGTGCTGCAAGACTTATAGCAGGTAAAATTCAGCACTTATAGAAGACTTATAGAAGTAAAATTCAGCACTGCCTTTCTTGTGGGACTTCCAAATACAACACATAATATCTCTCCATCATTCCATGCTGAGCAAAGGCCTACTTAATCCCCAGGAGCCAAGAAGAGACTGCTCAAATAAGTGGCAAGATAAGGTGGGCTTAGCAATGCCAACAAAGAAATGACTCGAAACAGGTTCAATATGAACCTACTTGACCACTCTAGTCAGCTTCCAAGCCCTTGTATGAGGTGTCCCTGCCATCTGAGGCTAAACAGATGTCAACTTCTCAGTTGTTGTGTCTGAAGTCTGGAACTCCCTCCCTAGAGAGATTCATCTGTCTCCCTCAATCATTGTCTTCTGCCAGTGGGTAAAAACTTTTTTGTTTTATTTGGTATTTGCTTATGAATTGTCATTGGCCTTCTTCCCTATCTGTGTGTTTCTGTGTTCATATAAAGATAGATTCAGGTAGGTCGCCGTGTTGGTCTGAAGCAAAAGAACAAAATTAGAGTCTAGTGGCACCTTTGTTCTGTGTTCATGTGTTTTATTTAATTATTTGAAATATTTTTTGTATTTTCATCTATAGTCTAAACATTATTTTGATTATTTGCTGCCCTGAGGAGCTTAAATTGGGTAGAAAGGCAGTATTAAATATAATGTATTCTATCAGCCACAAGGAACCCTAGGAACTGTAGCTCTCGGAGGGTAGTTAAGAATCTTTGAGAGAGATTTTTCAGCACACTCACAAAACTACAATTCCCAGGATGCTTTGAATGGATATGCCCAGTTGAAACACGGACAGGGCAACATCAGGAAAGACCCCAGGAAAGTGATTTTAGTATCCTGCTGATGGTTAGAGGGCTTGTACTACTTCTATGACTTTGTGTTATACTGCATTGCTGCACTCATAAAATGAAGGCAGTGGTATGGGGGATATTTTCTGGCTAACAGAGAGGAGAAAATAACTCCTTTCAATTCTGCTGGCCAAGTCCAAAGGCAACATGATTTTTCTTTTATTGAGCTGCCCGCCACTATCCAAATCCTTCAGTGCTGAAAGACCCACATTCTTGCCAAAACCAGCAGCTGTTCCTCCACCAGAAGCATCCCCCTTTTAAAAACACTTTACTCAGACACTTGAATGAAATAGCCAAAGATTTTCTGACTACATTTGACATAATTTTTTCCACAGAGTATCATGGCAACAGCCCCTGTTTAATAGATGATTCTCCCATCACTTTAAGATGGCTTCCTTATTTATTTTTTTATCTCACTTTTCCTCCAGAGGAGCTCAATGCAGCATATGTGATTCTCCCTCTCCCATTTCCCCCTCTCAGGTAGGTTAGATTAAGAGATAGTAAGTGGCGCAGGGTGTCTCAGAGCAGGGATTTGAACCCATCTGACATTTTTTTAAAAGAAGATTTTGGATTTATATCCCGCCCTATACTCTGAATCTCAGAGTCTCAGAGCGGTCACAATCTCCTCTACCTCCCCCCCCCCCAACAAACACCCTATGAGGTAGGTGGGGCTGAGAGTGCTTTCATCCAGCTGCCCTCTCAAGGACAGCGTCTATGAAAGCTATGGCTGACCCAAGGCCATTTCAGCAGGTGCAAGTGGAGGAGTGGGGAATCAAACCCAGTTCTCCCAGGCATTCTACTCATTACACCGCAGTCTCTGACATATGCTTTGCTGACTTGTGTTTCACTTTAGTTATTATGCTGCATGGTCCCATACATGTTTGCCAAGGAGTAAAGCTGTGGGAATTCCACTCTTAAAACCACCTAGATCTGGCATAAGAGAGGCCATGTTTAGCATAAGATTGCACAGTGGATAGCAAATCTAAAATGAAAATATAGCTAGTGCTTAACTGTGGTCTGATTTGCCAAGTGTTCCCTTGCGTTTTAAATCACTGAGCATTCTCCCTGCCAATTTGTAACTCCTTTTCAATCTGCTGGTCTTCTTTTGGGGGATGCTGCCCCCTCCCCCTGTGGAACACAGCCATGATGAATACAAGGATATGATGTGATCTCCTCATTGTTTCTTTTGGATGTAACCTAAAATAACCCTGGTCTTTGTCGCCCACCCATGCTGATCTCTGCTGCTAGGTTTGCGCTTGCAGCTGGCTCTGGACCCCCAAGTGGACAAGCAGGATGGGGGCAGTGAAACCTCAACAGGTAATGGCAAGATATGATTTCATTCTTTGGATTGTGAAGGGAGCTCAATGTTAATCTTGTCTGTTTGGGAAATCAGACCAGGAGTCCCCAACATTGTGCCTGCTGGCATCTTTCCTGGCACCCACCAAATGTTTTTAGAAAGCGGACAGGATCAGGAAGGGCACTGTTTCCCAGCGGGGCCCTGATTGGCCACTGGAGAACTGACTGGCTGTGCAGATTTTAAAAAAGTTGTTTTAGCAGCAGCTGCCACGGTAGTATTGGTTTCATTCTCTCTCACTTCCCTTCCCCAGTGCTTTTTGGTTAAATTGCCCCTCTTCTTTCCCACACTTGGGCTTCCGGTGTGTGTGTGTGCGCGTGTGCACACACACGCAGGGCTAGCTCTGCCACTAAGCAATCTAGGTGATTGTCTAAGGTGCTGGACTTATAGGGGTGCTGAATTGGGGCTCCCCATGTGACTCAGTGATGGTTTCAGCGCGGGGTGGGGGGGCGGCACCAGAAGTTAGCCTTGCCTATGGTGCCAGGCAATCTAGGGCCAGCCCTCTGTGTGTGTGTGTGTGTGTGTGTGAGAGAGAGAGAGAGAGAAAAGAACAATTTCCTTTCTCTGCCACCCATTTAACAAACTATCTGCCAGAAAGACTGAAGACAACGAGAAAACAAATATATGTCTCCCATCTCATTTCACCCTCCACCTTCCATCCTTTTCCTCCCTTCTGTTCCTCCATGTTCTCTCCTCCCCACCTCCAGCTATGTGGGATTTCTGAGTGCTAGTCACTGCTGTAGCTGTCAGAGTGGCCATAGAATCAGTTGTGGTGTAAATAAGTAACATGGCATATAATTAAACTGTTTCATGTCCCTACCACTTCAGAACACAGATGCAGGAATCACCTGCCTGAGGAAATGCTCCCTCCCCTCCATTGAAACAAAAACAGTGTCTGTAGAAAACTAGCCTGTCAGGGAGAATATCAGATTGGATGCCTTCCCGATGGCAGCCCTTCACTCAGTCTTTTCCATTCCAGTTTAGCTCCTGAATTAGTGCACCGGGAATGGGGATTCCACAGGCAGTTTTTACTCTGCATTTTCCAACCTTGTCTGTGATCCCAACGTGACTCCACTGGCTCCTCTCCTTTTGTGTGCATGCTCTATAAGAGAGAGCCAGTTTGGTGTAGTGGTTAAGTGTGTGGATTCATATCTGGAAGAACCGGGTTTGATTCCTCACTCCTCCACTTGCACCTGCTGGAATGGCCTTGGGTTAGCCATAGCTCTTGCCGAGGTTGTCCTTGAAAGGGCAGCTGCTGTGAGAGCCCCACCCAGCTCATAGGGTGTCTGTTGTGGGGGAGGAAAATAAAGGAGATTGTGAGCCACTTTGAGATTCAGAGTGCAGGGCGGGATATAAATCCAATACCATCACCATCATCACCACCATCCCAATATAATTTGCAAGAGAACAAAGTTAAGAGTCCAATGGCACCTTTAAGACCAACAAAGTTTTATTCAGGGTAAGCTTTCAGGTGCACACACATTTTGTCACACAAACGTTTACCTTGTATAAAAATTGGTTGATCATAAAGGTGCCATTGGACTCTAGCTTTGTTCTATTACTTCAAACCAACATGGGCTACCCACCTGGAAATATAATTTGCATGCAATCAACCAAAGTAACACCCATCACCTTTCCACTGCCTGAGGGACGTATCAAGTCAGTGACTGGCTTCCCCCTTTTCTGCAAGGGACTACTGGTTTCTATGGGCTGGCCTGGGCAGCTTTTTGAATGCCACAAAACACTTGGGGAGGTGTTCTTCTCGAAGACTGCAAAAGATCACGGCCAGGCACTAGACGAGTGGCACTTGCTTATTCCTTGGCGAAGCACAGGGAACTGTTGGCCCCTGTTATCTCGTTAAAAATGTTAGCAGGATCGCAATTTTTTTTAACTCATATGTAGATCATGTGCACAGAGGTAGCCCAGGTGTCTTTGGCAGGTACCGGCAAAGGTGCTATATAGTATATATCGTATGTCACAGTTTTAAAAACAAACAAGCAATACTGCTACAACTATTAATAAAAAAAGAAAATTGCCCTGGGATTTTCCCCACCTTCCCCGCCTCCCAGGAGCACTCTCAAGCTCTGGGATAGTTTATTGGTTTTCACTGTTGTTGTTTGGTCGCACAGTCGAGTCTGATTCTTTGCGACCCCATGGACTGGGGTGTACTAAAAGCCCTGCCAGATTGGGTGGCTGTAGTTGGGAGAGGAAAAGATCCTTCCCTTCTTCTGCCTATTGGGTCAGCAGAGATCATAAGGAGCGATTTTGCTGGGGGTTCCTTTACCCCCTGCAGCTGCCTGACTTGCGAGGCTATTAGTTCATGGGGATACACCCCCCCACCCCAGCAATAAATTTTTCCGGGTTGGGGGGGCAGGGAGATGTGCTATGCTTCTGCCAGTGCAAAATGGCATCCAACATGCATGCAAGGAATGTATATGGTTTGCACACAAATATGCAAATTAAAAAGAACAACAGCAAAACCGAGTTGAAATAAGATTTTAGGAAACTGCTGGGGAAAAGTAGGGACAGCAACAGTTACTGAAAGGAAGCTGTGAGGAAGCCAAGAAATATAACCAGATCAAGTTAGATTCAGGCGGGTAGCCATCTTGGTCACAAGCAGCAGAATAAAGTTAGAGTCCAGTGGCACCTTTAAGACCGACAAAACTTTATTCAAAGTATAAGCTTTTTTGTGCAAGCACATTTCTTCAGATAAAAGGTGGAATAAAATCTCCTCATCAAGGATAAGGTGGCCGGTAAGATCAATGAATGGCAGCAAATTAGCACGTAAATGCAAGAGCTAACAAAGAAAGAGATGAGAGAAGGAAGCTAGAGTCTTGGGACTGCAATGTTGCAGGCACTCTGATACTGTGCTTAGCCTCAGACTTGTGGGGGGGAGGGTTATGAGTGAGTCAGAGAGACAGCGTAAAGTCCTTCACTTTCAGTACCTTTGGCTGAGGCCTTCTCTGGAGTACTTAGTCTAAGTTAACTCTTAACTCAGCCCTCTCTGAGACTCTTCTGTTCCCATCAGGCTCCCAGACCTATGAAGAGATGAATGGAACCTTGAGCCCCACGCCCAGCAAAGGTTTCCATACAAGCAATGAAGAGGGTGAGTGCCAACACTCCAGGGTTCTCTGGGCTGAAATACCACAGGTGATGCTTTCCCCATCCCTCTACTTGCACACTGCAGAAACCTATCCATACTACAACTCTGTCTGAAACAAAGGAAAATTTTGCAGCTGATTGACACCTCCAACCATTCCCGGTCCTGGAAACTGGGTTGCCAGCTCTGAGTTGGGGAATTCCTGGAGATTTGGGGGTAGCACCTGGGGAGAACAGAGCTTGGGGAAGGGAGGGAACTCAGCGGGGATGTGATGTCAGAGGCCACCTTCTGAAACCGACCTCTGTAGTCTGAAGATGAGCTATGATTCCAAGAGAACTCCAGCCAGCACCTGGAGATTGGCAACACTACCTATAAAATATGTTTAAGGAGTTGGGATTGAGGGTTGGGTCCATCTCTGACCAAGTGCCTCCTGCAGATGCTGATTCCTACGAAAACATGGAGAGCCCCAACTCCTTCAGTTTACCAAAGGAAAGCAGCCTGGATTTACAAGGGGAAGGTAAGTGAGTAGGACCAAAGTTCTGGGACTGGAAGGAAGGGTGCTGACAAGATAAGAATGCAGTGTTGCAGGCACTTTGATATTGTGCTCCTTCTAATATCTCTTTTAAGCAGCACATTTACCTGGTACTGAGTATGGGTGAAGGAAGTTCTATGGCACCCATGGGCAGTTTTGCAACCTTGCTAGACTGTGTGAATTGGGAATTTCACTAGGTATTACCCACATACCCAAGGCCCTTTTTTCATACACAGAATTAGAAACCTGTATTCTTTTATAAAATAAATTAAAACTGATACTGTACAGATGGTGAATTCTGTACCCAAGTTCTAGATTTGCAGAGCATTACAATATTCATGTAGTCTTAGTCTTTTTAGGATGAGCAGCAAAGATTTTTTTTTCAAAGTGCATGTTTTTTTCAGCTGATAATTCGCATAATCTCTTTCACAGGAGCTGCCTTTGGTTCTGTGCGGCAAAATCTTTCCATTTCTTTTGGGGCTGATCTCTAAGGTAGTGCTTAGTCTACAACAAGCCAAGGCAGAGAGCCCAGATGGGGAGCTGGGTGGTCTACAATTCCTCTTTTCTCTCAGGCTAAAGTGATGTCACCGACTTTGGGAAAAGGCACTCTGCTCTTTGCAACATCTTGGCACCCTGGATCCTCCTGGAGCAGAGGGGTAGGAAAGTAATTTGATAATGATGGGAGATTGAACTCCAGCATGGTTTGATCCTCAGCATGGAAAGCAGCATGGAGTCTTCCATTCCTGAGTGGGAGGCAGGAGGGACTGACTTGGAGACAGTTTTGACAAAGCTGAAAGTAATCAGAGAGGCGGGGCTTCCAATTGTATATGTACAGACATTTCCTTTGTCCTCCTGTCACAGCTGGCTAAAGTTTCTTACAGCAAGAAAGAAACATGTTTATCGATATGTCTTGAGTAGTGACATATCGATATGTAGTTTATCGATATGTCTTGAGTCACCTGAGTAGTGAGCCTGTCTGTTGTAGATTCGTATCCATTCCTTTTTGGCCAGATGTACTACTACCTCAGGGAATGCACCTAAAGAGCAATCAGTTCTTTCATGCTTCAGCATAAATTAACTGTTCAGGATTCCAGTTGTTTGGCCCAGGTGACAATCACAAAACTGCCTCCCTCCTTCCCACTTGTCAAGTTGGTTTATAGCTGTGTTGGTCCAAATGCAAGCCCAAAAGCCAGAAATATCATCCACACAGAACACCTTTGTTAGATTCAGTTCAGTGCCACATCACAGTATGCAAGCTATGAAGTTCCCTAGAACTCAGGGAGTCACTCCTAGTAGACAATACTGACCTTGATTGGCCAATGACTGATTAACTCCAGTACCCTGTGTTCCTTGTTAACTGATTCAATAGAAGGCAGCTTCATGTGTGGGCTTATAAATAATTAATGGGCCTTTTAAAAAGAAGGTCATCCGGTCAATATTTAACCTCATGAATTTGCTAGGTGCCTAAATATTTTTTTAAAGCTGCATGCAGCCTGGGGTTGGTGGATGATGAAAAAGAGGACATCTGCGCAAAAGCTGCAGGCAGATCGGTCATGAGGAAAGGCCGGAGGCAGAAGCAGAGCAGAAAAGGCTGCATCAGTACATGTAGATAGGGGTGTGTACAGAAGCAGCTATCAAAACCTACAGTGGGATGAGTGTGCACAGATCTACAGCAATCTCTTTTTCAAACTGCCTTCAGCTCTCTGGAAAAAATGCATATTGTCTGTCTTTGTTGATGGATTTCTCTGTGGGATGTGGCTTTTGTATACATATTCATACTGAGGGTAAGTTGCCATGGAGTTCTGCCCTGACTTTATTTCCCCTGCTGCGGCCTGCTTTGAAAGGCTCACATGTCTTGTACAATAAAAAAATGTTCTATTTAACTCTGTTGTCTTCTTAGACCATTTGTTGCTTACCTATTTCCTCACTGAAGCAAAGCCGGTTTTGATATTTTGTGGGTGAATTGGACAGGAGGTGATCAGGTCCCTCCAGGTCTACGTTTTTCTTGGTCATGTGATAATAAAGAATTCCCCTGAGGCATGGACAAAGGGTTTTTGGTTACCATCCATAACCACAGCCAGCCTCAACACTGCTGAGATGCTAGGGGGTTGTAGATTGTAGGGGGTTGAGATGCTAGGGGGTTGTAGGGCATTTCTGATTTCTTACAGTTATCTACTGTCTGGCTGTAGATTTGTTTGCTCCAGCAGTGAAAAGCAGTGCTCAGTGACAGAACACAGTAAAAGGCTGGGTCCATTCAGTTTGTCACAGTTGGATATTTATTTTTTAAATTTTATAACATGTATTCTGTCATTAAAGGGCTTCAATGGTATATTCATTTACTTTGCAATAAGCCTGTTTCTGCCATTGATTTAAAAGACTGTATTCACCTTTCTTGTTTTACACACACACACACACACACACACACACACACACACACCTCTGGGGCTCTAGGGGGACTGTTCTTTGTTTCTGCCATTGATTTAAAAGACTGTATTCACCTTTCTTGTTTTACACACACACACACACACACACACACACACACACACACCTCTGGGGCTCTAGGGGGACTGTTCTTTGAGACAGAGGCACCAAATTTGCAGCCTAGCATCCGATGCCTCTCCTCAAAACACCCTCCAAGTTTCAAAAAGATTGGACCGGGAGTCCAATTCTATGAGCCCCCAAAGAAGGTGCCTCTATCTTTCATTATTTCCAATGGAGGGAAGGCATTTAAAAGGTGTGTGGTCCCTTTAAATGTGATGGCCAGAACTCCCATTGAAGTTCAATTATGCATGCCACAACGTTGCTCCTGCCTCCGCCCCCAATGTCTCCTGGTTCCACCCCCAAATATTTATTGAATTGGACCTGGCAACCCTAGTCATCCAGCAACTTTCCATGGCAGAAGGGAGACTTGACTTAATTTCTCCCATATTCTAGTCCGATACTAACACATTGAAATGACTGTAAACACCTGAGATGGTCTGGCAAGACTGCCCATTCCCAGCGGGAGACCTTCTCTTCAATGATGTGAATTGGGCCAGTTGCTATTCTAGCAGACGGCCGGGTCTCCCGGGGCAGGGGGCACGAATGCTATTCGGTACGGGAGAAGAGAGGCAGGCAGCCCCGCCCACCCCGCAGTTTCCTGCAAGGAAACACACGAACTTCTTGGCGTCAGCAGAACAGCTGAAATCTTCCTTTACAAAAAGTAGTACGCTGAAGCGAAAACGCAGCGAGAAGGCAAGGGGGCTGCTCAGAGAAAGCAAACGAATGAAAATGAAATAACGGGCTGGAGGATGCATGCAAACGTTTGGGTTTCACAGAACTTATCCTCGCCGCGTTCACTGTCGTATGAACTAGGGCCTTAGTGGAAGGTGCTGATCTCGGCCGAACTCGCACTCGGGGCTGCAGCAATTGGTTGATTTCCCGAAAGCATCCAGTGGTTTCTGTTAGGAAACGAAACTGAAACGGCACTGCCGCCGCCGCCATGCGGGGATCCCGTCGAACCTTCCCGTGTCTTCTGCTGCTCTTGCAGCAGTCTGCTTGTAAGTAGAGTAGAGGTTGCTTCCTGCCCTCCACACGGAGGGGAGCACGCAGCTTGCTCTGGCTAGTGGGAATCGAAGCGGGCTGCTGCCTGCCGCTGCAGTGGTTGGGCGCGCGAGTCAAAATATTTGGACAACCTGCGTACTCCCCCCACCCTCGCGGGAGAAGAGGGATCTAAGGGGGCAGGCACAAGAGGGAAGGGCTGGAGACCGCAAGAAAAGCATTTGGTTGTATTTCTCCTGGGGGGTGAAGAGAAATTATTAGGCTTTAGCCAGTACTTCCAGTCTAAACTGTGGAGTCAAAATTCTACTTTGTGAGCTACTAGCATTAAAAGTTGTGAGCTCCTACATAAATTAGTTTCCTCTGGGACCATTTTTCCTAAGGTTGCCAAGTCCAATTCAAGAAATATCTGGGGACTTTGGGGGTGGAGCCAGGACACATTGAAGTGGAGCGAAGATCAAGGCTATGACAAGCATAATTGAACGCCAAAGGCAGTTCTGGCCATCACATTTAAAGGGATGGCACACCTTTTCAATTCCTTCCTTCCATAGGAAATAATGGATAGAGGCACCTTCTTTTGGGGCTGACAGAATTGGACCCCCTGGTCCATTCTTTTTGAAACTTGGGGGGTATTTTGGGGAGAGGCACTAGATGCTATACTGAAATTTTGGTGCCTCTACCCCAAAAAACACCCCCCCCCCGGATACCCACGGATCAATTCTCCATGATTTTCTATGGAAATAAATCTCCATATGGAATAATAGAGTTCCCAGCAGACATTTCCCTCCCTCCCCCCCGCTTTCTGATGACCCTGAAGTGGGGGGAGGGCCTCCAAACCGGGGGATCCCCTGCCCCCACCTGGGGATTGGCAACCCTAATTTTTCCTGAGCGAAGGCAAAAACGGGTGAGCCGGGGCTAAAAAAACCTGTGAGCTAGCTCACACTAACTCAGCTTCGAGGAAACAGGGTCAGAGGAAAATGCTTCACTAAAGGGAGCTGACCTGTTGCAGTTGTTCATATCAGCAGGAGGCCAGAAGAGCTGCAACAGGCGCCTGTTTCTGTCACATAGACCTCATGAACGACCAGCTAAGTGTGGTTAGCTGGGGGTGCTGGACTTTTGCTCCCTCGGCTGTGGTCTTCATTTTACCCTGTCTGAGGGGGAGAAAGAGCATGGCGCCTGCCTTCAGTGGGGCACAGTGGATGGGTTGGGACAAGGTGAACAAGGGAGCCACATTTACCTGTGCTGCAGGCAGCCTGAGGTGTGTTTTGTATGGGATGTTTCCCCCTTGGAAATATATTTTTTTAAAAACAAGCCATGAACAGAAAGGGAGGGAGCCAGAGCCTTTAAGTTCCACCGTAGCATTCGAAAGGCTTATTTAAACTGATTGCTGTAGGGAAAGGTTTTGTTGTTCAGTCACACAGTCGACTCAGACTCTTTGCAACCCCATGGACCAAGTTACGCCAGGCCCTCCTGTCTTCCGCCATCCTCAAATTCATGTTAGGTAGCTACATTGTATTAGAGCAGGGGTGGCCAAACTGGCTTCACATGAAAGCCACCTAGAATAGATGCCAGATGTTTGAGAGCTGTGGTGGAGGTGCTTGAAGGCCACCCCCACATGGACAGCTGGGCTTGGACTCAACCATTGGTGCCCTCACTTCCCCCTGTGCAGGAGGAGCCAGTGAGCAAATCATATCACTGCTGGCTGGGGCTGAGCAAAGTGGTCCCTTGTAGCATTACTTGCATGTGGGACCACCTGGTGTACCTTGTTCCTTGGCTATTTGCATAGCCTGCTCCTGCAGAACCCTTCTCTTTCTTTTTCAGGGGCAGTTCTGAGGGTGTCAGTGCCCTTGTCGCCAATCCGTGCCTTGCCGTCCTCTGATCAGCGGCTGCCGTGTAACTTCTCAGACCCTTTGAAGCCCATAAACCTGCGTAACTTGGCTGTAGTGTGGAAAAGAGGCACAGAGAAAATTGCTGAGTATTTAGGCCGCTTTGAGGCAATGAGGCAAGGGGCAGAGATGTCAGTGGAGCGGCTGCAAGTGGGTGATGCTTCTCTGCTGCTCCCACAATTACAGGATTCAGATTCTGGTGTCTATACCTGTGTTGTTATTTTCACACCTGATAAAGATGAGGGGAGATTTGAATTGAAGTTGGAAGGTAAGAGAAAAAATAGCTGAGGAGGCCAGTGTTCTCTAAGGAGCTCTTTCTCCCATACGATGCGTACCTCTCCAGACAATTAGATGTTTGGAAGAGGTGCTACCAGAGAATTAATTTGAGGAAGGTAATGGTAGCAGCTCTACAGAGCTAACTTCTCTGTGGCAGCTCTACAGATACAAAATGCCGACTGTCTGCTCCCCTAGGTTCCTCTGAAGTTGAGCAGGATTGAAAACATACGTGATAACTAAGGGCCCTCCTTTCTCCAGAGTAGCCCACCTTGTCCACTGCTAGGGGATATGGTAACTACATATCAAGTCAAACCCAGGACTGGTCAGCGTTACTGACTGTTTGTTCTAAATGGCAGCTTCCCAGAGTCCCTGACAAACAAGGATGTCTCCCAACTCCTGGACCCTCAAGGCTAATTCATGAGTTATGAAGGCCTTGTGTACCCTGTGTGGCTGGTCTCAGAGCATGTGGCCTAGGAGTTGGAATTTATTTCTCAGTGGTGCTCAGACCTGATTCAGATTGAGACCATAGAGGGAGGGGGTTTCAGCCTTCCATCCAGAGCTGTAGCCAGGATTTCATGTTTGGTGGGGCCCACAGCACAATTCGTTGTTTGGGGGAGGCCAGGGGGGCACCCGGTTTGGTGGCCCTGGGTTCCCATCACTGTAAGCTGCCTTGTGTTCCACAAGCTAACCCCTCTTTGCCTGGGCAGTCACAGCAGCTCTGCTCCCCCCACCCTTTTCTTATGTGCCCCTCTCTCAGAGACAGAGACCTCTTGGCTCTCCCCCCCGCCCCCACCCCACACACTGTGTTAGAGAAGGGGAGAGAGAAAAGCGAAAAGACCAGCAGCAATGATACTGCTTGTTCAGAGTGCCGGTGAGCAAAGGGGACAGATTGGGGGCCCTCCAATGGAGGGACCATATAGTTCAAAGGGGGGGGGGGGTTGAAAGGATGGGCCTGGCCCCACTGGGCCACACTGTAGCTACGGGTCTGATCCTGTGCCATTTTTGCAACCTAAAACTGTCCCAGGGAGCCACCATTTGCCTTGCTGAAGACACTTACATGGTAGTTTATCAGTATATGTGAGGCATCCCGATGGGGCAAATAACCTGCCTCTAGGATCATACCAAGTTATGAAATGATGTGTGTGTGGGGGGGAAGGGGGGCAGATTTAAGCTACTTTAGTGGGAGGGAGGCTTTAGTCCTCTTTTCCTGGATCTCATGGTCCCAAGCTGATTCAGGCCCACTGTGTCTAGGGAATGAAATTCCAAGCATGCAACTCCAGATGCACATCCAATCCACAAGACCTGGGGGGACACAAGGCCTTTATAATGCATGAAGCTGGCCCTGGGCACCTTTAAATGGTGATAGTGGTATGATGGATGGAGACCTTCTGTGCACAGAGCATATGCTTTGCCACTGAGCCATGGCACCTTCCAAGGGTGGAATTCTAGCAGGAGCTTCTTTACATATTAGGCCGTATCCTCCTGGAGCTTACAAGGCTCTTTTTTGTAAGGTCCTGGAAGATTGGCTACATCAGGGGTGTGTGGTCTATTATGCAAAAGAGTTCCTGCTAGAATTCCACCCTGAAGGCATCTTAAATTCCAGCAGGTCTTCGGTAGTGCCTGAAAGGTGCCTTTTTAACAACCCCTGTTCTTGGCGTTATTTATGATTGCCATTTCTAACATCCAGTGTCTTTTATTGACATTAAATATATATTCTATATGTTATGCATAGCTTGAAGCACTTTACTGAGGAGTGATGATGACTTTCATATTTAAAGGTTTTCACCAGTTTTGTAAGGTCCCCAAATTGCTGTGTAAACAAAGCTTGCTTAGAGTTAGAGCTTCCTTGCAAGCTTAGGGTAGAGATGAGAATGATGCCCATACTCCACACAATATACTAGTTCTCATGGTTCTTCATTGCTGGAGGTGAAGTGAAGGAAGAGGCCCCTTTGGATATTTCTTGAGAGGATTAGAATTGGGCAGTCCAAAGGGAAATATGGTGGAATGAACTGTCCTGCTCACCTCCAAACTAAGCTGCAGTGATGGATCCAGACTGGAGATGTTACTGAACCGTGTAGCCTCAATCCTTCAACTCAGCCCCTTCCCCATTGTCATTTCTGCTTTTCCTGGCTATTTTATTTGGATGCATTTGATGCATTGTCTATTCCCTGCAGTGACTGTTCCCCATCATGTTTATGCATGTTACTGTTATTTTTGCATAATTTGCAGATACATATAATGGCTTAAAACTTTTGCAACACTGCCCCCCCACCAAGAAAAGGAAAATCTAGCAATGAAAATCATTAAAATGTAAAGGCTGACACCCACCAGTGAAAACCAAAAAGAGCATCTTTGACCGTTATGTGGTCGAAGGCTTTCACGGCCAGAGTTCATTAGTTGTAGATTTTCTGGGCTGTATGGTTGTGGTCTTGGCATTGTGAGACCTGACGTTTCACCAGCAACTGTGACTGGCATCCTCAGAGGTATAACCCAGAAAACTGGAGTTCTTTCTGGGTCCCAGAGACCTCCAGATTTCTGGGTTATATCTCCGAGGATGCCAGTCACAGTAGCTGGCGAAACATCAGGTCTCATAATGCCAGGACCACGGCCATACAGCCTGGAAAAATCTACAACAACTAATCTTTGACCATTGCTACTCAGGAGAGAATGGGAAGGCTCTGGGGCTGAGAGAGGGCTTCAGGTGGGTCTCTGGTGGATGAGATCTTCTCCTAACTTTCCTCTCTGCCTCCAGCTGAGCCATGCATAGCACTTGGATCCACAAAGCTGCAGCTGGCCAGTCAAGGTGCTGTCACATGTACGATATCTGGTTTTTACCCTGGTGATATCTCTGTGGAATGGCTGAAAAATGGTGCGGTTATAAAAGGCCCCCAAACATCTGTTCACCAGGACAGTCAGAATGGCCTATACAATGCAAGCAGCATCTTGGAACTCACACCAGACATTGCTGATGCGAATGCCAACTTCTCCTGCCAGGTCAGACACCGATCGCTCGAAGGCCCACTCAAAGAAAACTTTCAACTGCAATTGCAAGGTAAGGGGGAGCCTTTCCAGAGGAACACTGAAGACCCGGCACTTTCCTTCCATCCATACTCCAAAAACTAGGAGCCTTGACTCACAACTGCTTATCCAACTATTACAATCTGTTCCTCAAAAGCATGAAAGTACCAGCTTAGCCCACACCTTTGCTCTTCCCAGCTAGGCTGCCACCCCATAAAAGAGGAAAATCATCAGAACTGCCTTGTAGGGTCACCCTGACATCTTCCCAGATCCTGGTCCTATGGCGTCTATATAGGTGGGGAGTAGTGTTATTGCTTCTCCTTAGGATGCACCTTAGAGGATCCCATCCTCCCATTCCTCTCCTGATGCATAAGAACATAAGAGAAGCCATGTTGGATCAGGCCAACGGCCCATCAAGTCCAACACTCTGTGTCACACAGTGGCAAAAAATGTTATATACACACATACACTGTGGCTAATAGCCACTGATGGACCTGTGCTCCATATTTTTATCTAAACCCCTCTTGAAGGTGGCTATACTTGATGCCTCTTGTAATGCTCTCTTAACAGGAATTTAAAAGAAGAAGAAGGTGGTATTGGATTTATATCCCACTTTATACTCTGAATCTCAGTCTCACAGCAGTCACAAACTCCTTTACCCCCCCCCCAAAAAAAAACACCCTGTGAGGTAGGTGGGGCTGAGAGAACTCTTACAGCAGCTGCCCTTTCAAGGACAACTGAGATAGCTATGGCCAACCCAAGGCCATTCCAGCAGGTGCAAGTGGAGGAGTGGAGAATCCTGGTTGCTGTCATTAGATTTTCAGGGAACTTTTGTGGGATTTGTGCATCTCACTGTTCATTATCCAGGATCATGTTCTCTTCTTACAGCTCTCCCAAGCCTTCAAGTCTTCACAGGGGTGTCACAGAACACTCTTGAGGTGCTGGAGTGCCTGGTGAGTGGATTTTACCCCCACGATGTTCAAGTTCATTGGCTGCAAAATGGGGTGCCCCAACAGCAGGTAGAGTCTAGAGAACCCCAAACACTGCCTAATGGGACATTCCGCATGCGGAGCATGATCCGGCCCGAAGAGGTGGACCCTGGAGTCAGCTACGTCTGCCAGGTGCAACACAATGCATGGGACAAGCCGCTGGAAATGAGAGCCCACTGGCAACCGAAAGATGAAGTTGAAGGAGTTTCTTGCCCTACACCTCAGCACCCCCCGAGTTCAGGGACAGAAGGAACACCTCATTCATGCTCACCCACACCTGTCCCTACATCTCCAACTTCTGCTACAGGAACCGTTGTTTGGCCTTGGATAGTATTCACACTCGGATCGATGCTTTTCGTTGCAGGTGGAATAATGCTGTATATGGCTTTTAAGAAAGGTGAGTTGGTATTTCTGCAAGGGATTGGGATTGTGGGTTTGGGATAGTGAGGGTAGTGGTGGGCAGCAGAACTAGTGAATGGGCTGTGTGGATGTTGCAAATCACAGTGCTAACTTTCTCCCCCACCTCCCTTTGTAGGCAAGAATAAGTCGTATCCAGATACCAAAAGGAACAGCCACCTGGATCCTGAATCAGTACAATGCATGACGAAGCCAGAAAATGACTATATCCCTGACTATACAGGTACATCGATGTGAAGCCCTTTTGTGTTACCTCAGTAATTTGCTGAGACAGACTGCTTCACTGAATCAAGAGGGGTGCAGTTAACAGACTCTATGCATCTGTGGCTCCTTATTCAGCAAGCTGTTTTGGTGGCATGTGAAGTGCTGGAATTGGGTGGCTAGCTTCTGACATCCTGCAGTGATTGCAAATCTATTAGCCCTGGACAATTCAAAGGGCAGCTGTCTTTGGAGTTAAAGGTGTCCTTCTGTGACCCAAAGGAACTAGATTTGTTCCTAGCAGTACTCGATCGATGAGGGTAAATTTCATTTGTGTTTTGTTTTTATTTTAAAATATGCAATGGATATTTTAATATTGGCCTTCTATATTTCAGAACTCAGTCTTGAAATTATCCTTTTTTTAAAAAAAGGGGGTTGCAGCAACAAGCTAAAGTAATCTCAATGCATTTTGAGACAATGTTAATTATAATCTTCTCAAGGGAAGTATATCAGGCTGTCCCCCCCTGCCCCCCCTAAAACCTCATCAAACTCCTAAGATTCCAGGAGAAACTGTGGAGAGCCAGCTTGGGGTAGTGGTTAGGAGTGGAAGACTCTATTCTGGAGGGT
Source organism: Heteronotia binoei (assembly GCF_032191835.1). Lineage (NCBI taxonomy): Eukaryota > Metazoa > Chordata > Lepidosauria > Squamata > Gekkonidae > Heteronotia > Heteronotia binoei. The sequence goes on from NC_083237.1 coordinate 29,958,259, forward strand.
TTGATTTCCCCCCTGTTCTTCTCCACATGAAAACAGCTGGATGACCTTGGGTCAGTCACAGTTCTCAGAACTCTCTCAGCCCCACCTATCTCACAGGGTGGGGAGATGTCTGTTGTGGGGAGATGGAGGGAAGGCGATTGTAAGCTGCTCTGAGACTCCTTCGGGTAGTGAAGAATGGAGTATAACCCCCCCCCCCCAACTATTCATCTTCTGTTCAGAATAAAGTAAAACACCTCCATAAGGGGCCAGACTAGACCATATGTTTTCCCATGAATTGGGTCAGGGTTTTTAACAGTCTTCTAAATAGTCACATGGCAGTTGCTGGGAACACAGTGTGCTGGGACTCAACCTGGAGAGGATTCAGGAACCCAGCTTGTGGGAAAATGTGTTGCTTGGACCTAGGAGATACCGGATTTTGAGTCTTCACAAGCAATTAGGAAAAGTTTGTTCAACCGTCCCTCCCACTACCTTCAGCTTTACTTAGCAGCAGAAGCAGAACCCTTTCTACTGTCCTGTGGTGAAGAAGAACCCAGTCATATGGAAGTGTTTAGCATGCACATCATATATGCCTCCCTCCCCGGTGTAAATGTCAGCTTTTGAAAAGTAGCCAAGACCCTCATTTTTATGAAGACTTTGGAGTCAATGGACTTACAGCCCTGTACATACAATGTGCATCAAGCAAAATCATGCCACAAGTCCTGCCCCTTAACCTCTGCATATTTCTGCTCGTCATTGGCACAGAGACTTCTGCAGACTCCGTGGGCATAAGTTCTGTCAATCTGCAGCACTCCAGGCAGCATGGATGCTCGCACTGTGCAGTTTGTAGGCATACAGACTCTGCCAAAGTAGGACTGAACCTAGTTAAGTGGAAGGTGAGAGCCCCAGTCCAACTTGTGTCTCTTGTACCTGCAGACGTAGCAGATTCATAGGTTTTTAAAAAACATTTGCTGTTTCTACTCAGTGGATGTATTTTTATACATCCTACAGTGTGGTTTGTTTAAAGCATGGTCTCTTGTGTGCCTCACCATTGGTTCATCTGTTCTAGTTAACCTGCTCTCCTGCCTCCAAGCATAATCCCTGGAGTCTCCCAAGCTCCCTTGTATTGCCTGACTGCTGACAGAGCTTCAGTTTGTATACTGTCCGCTTGGGTTTCCGTAAATGGGAAGGAAATGGGCAAGGAAGCCTAAAGCAAGTCAAACCTTGGCTAAACAAGATCTGCTCTTCCTGTTTAGCTGCTTTCATGCAGCAGGGTTATTGTGAACTCCTTTCAGCTGTTTGCAGTATTGTAACTGAAATGCCTTCTGTTGTGTATGTTGGTAATAAAATAATGTGATCAAGAACTTTTGTCTTAGAACCTCCCATTTGGAGAAGATGGAATTACACAGGCGGGGTGGGGGGGGGCAAAAGAGTGAAAGCAGAAGGAGGGAGGGGTTGTTGTGACAAAGCCCCCTGATGACTGAATGCAGGTGGAGTGGCTTGGATTTTCCTGTTGCTCTGGTCAGCCTCCTCTGGATGCAGGAGGCTGAGCAGAGCAGTGCTACTGAATAAAGGCTTTCTGCATTTGGATGGTCCAACAACCACAATCAGTACTAACAGGGCTTTTTTTGAGCAGGAACACAATTCCAGATGGCTTGGTGTCAGGAGGTGTGGCCTCAAGTGCAAATGAGTCCCTGCTGGGCTTTTTCTTTAAAAAGCCCTACATGAAACAATGGTGATGTCAAGGAGTGTGGCCTAATATGCAAATGAGTTCCTGCTGGGCATTTTCTTTTAGAAAGCCCTACGTGAAACAATGGCTATGTCAAGGGGTGTGGCCTAATATGCAAATGAGTTCCTGCTGGGCTTTTCCTACCAAAACCCTGAGTACTAGGCACAGTGAACAAGCCCGTTGGAAGCGATGCATCAGAATCTTACTTTAGCACCTGACAACAAATCACCGTTCACTAGGCAATCATCGTTAAACAAATTTAATCAAGCCATGTCTTTATAAACATTGGTTTACCACAAGACTTTTAGGATGCTGTCAAGACTGAAGCAATTAAAAGGATTCACCCACTGCTGCCTCAAAACCAGCATCCAGCTGAATGCACATACATGTTGTGCTCCATTCACTTGAATGCAGAAGTGTTGTGCTTTCACCCCTTTAACCAATTTAACAAGGAAATGTCAAAACAGGAAATTGAGGGAGGGGTATGGGAGTGACTTTTTAAAAATATCTGTGGTAAATGCCACCCTCAAGTCACCTGGCTTGGGTGCACCCAAGTGCAACAGCTGACTAGCTTGATGTGCCTACGTCTCCCTCCTCTGGTAAGCTGCAACTTTGGTGGCACATCAGGTGCTGGAGTCTGGCTGTCAGCATCTCCAGTTCAAAGTGCATGATTTATATCTTGGAGTACAATAAAACCACCTTTAAGACTGGGAGAGTGCTACTGCTTTTTCTGCTCAGTAGAATAGCTCTATAGTAGGTATTGCTAACTGGTTCTAATAGAAATATGTTTACACTGTCACTGATTCTTCTGCAAGCACATGAAAGCTGATACCCAGAATAGCACCTTGTTGGTCTTAAAGGTGCCACTAGACTCAAACTTTGTTCTGCTGTTTCAGACCAACATGGCTACCTACCTGAACCATTTCTTATGTATGACTAGATATAAGCAGTGAAGCCTGAAGTGGAAAAAATGCCATATTTCTTTAACAGAGGCTGAATGGGATGCTACTTAGCATCATGAGAGCCAGCATGGTGTAGTGGTGAACAGCCGTGGACTCTGACTTGGAGAACTGGGTTTGATTCCCTACTCTTCCTCCATGTAAAGCCTGCTGGGTGACCTTGGGCCTGTCACAGGGCTCTCAACTCTCTCATCTTCACCATCCTCACAAGGTGCCTGTTGTGGGAAGCAGAAGGCGATTGTAAGCCACTTAGAGACTCCTTAGGTTAGAGAAAAATGGGGTATTAAAAACTCTTACTCTTCACGTCATGTAAAACTTCAGCTGCCCATTTCCCTACATAAAGCCTTAGCAGTTGGCAGCCAGCCCTAGTCAGAGAACTTCTATAGAGGTAAGAGAGATTTTTGGAGGCTTTACATGTTTTAACATCTGGTTCTGAGTTTGAGCAGCAACAAGCCTACAGTATAATTTTAAAAATTGTAAACATTTCCAGTAGCTGGACAAATACATTCAAAACAGCAACTAAATATCAATAGTTTACAAAATTAATAGTGCAATCCCAAACTGAGCCTTTAACAGTGGCATGCCCAGCAGAACACAACCAATGCTTCCTCTAACTATTGCCTCTCCAGGTTAGAATTTTTTTTTGAATTTGTGATGACCTAGGAAGTTTTTGAATCCCTAAAGCCAGGGGGAAAGCCATTTTGTACAAGGGAAAATCCCAGGCTTCTCTCATGATACGCCGCTAGAACAAAAGAAGTTCTTTGCTCTGCAAATAAAAAGGCAAAGGTAGTCTTGTGTGCTAGCACTGAGTCGTTATGGACAGATCTCCACCCCACCCCTCTTCATAACACAGAAGGAGTTAACGGATACACATGGACAATAACCATGCGGGCCACAGGAGACTGCAGTGAGGAGGGGAAGTTGGCAACATCCCATTATTTCTTCTGCCAGTGATACTTCCCTTGGTGCAAGAAGTTCTCCTTGTGCAAGGCCAGTGTCCAGGCAGTTCTGCCTCCTGGCTGGCCTGCGCAGCTTCTTGTTAATCCTGAATCTCCATTAGCTTTTCAGGGGTCTCAGGGGCTTGCTGGGAAGGCAGGAAGGAGTTGTATTAGTGATGCTTTTACCCTTCAAAAGATCTAATTGAAATGGGTTTTTTTGTTTCATTTGTACTGATTTGTTTCCCCACAAAGTGTATTATTGTTAAACAGGAACCAAAAAATTATCTTCTAATCTGTTCAGAAAGGGACAGTAAAGTCTCTATGTGTGACTCAACAGTAAAGAGACCTTGGAGTGATGGTCAATATGAAATGCCAGTTCAGTGTGTGATAGAAGACAGGGCATATTAAATTTCAGACATTATTAGAAAAGGAACTGAAATCAAATGGTCACTACCTTAATGACCTCCTGTACATATGAGGTAGCTGCATTTAATAAACTGTGCATGCTTCCAATCACCTAATCTCAAAAAGAATACCATAAAGCTCAAAACTAAGGTTGTCATCTCCAGGTTGGAAAATACGTGGAGATTTTGGGGGTGCAGACTAAGGAGGGTCGAGTTGGGGGAGGGGCAGAACTTCAATGGGGTGCAATGCCACAAAGTCCATCTTCCAAAGCAGCCGTTTTCTCCAGGTGAACTGATGTCTATTGCTTGCAGATCAGTTGCAATCCCAGGAAAGCTCCAGCCACCACCTGGAGACTGGCAGTCCTACTCAAAGCACAGAAGAAAAACGTGACCTAGAACATACTAAGAGGACCATGATAGAGGTTTCCAAAGCATATGAACATGGAAATAATTTCTCTGTCTTTTAATGTGAAAATTCTGGGCCACCCAATGAAGTTAGTGGACAGCAGAAGCAGATACAGAAGATTATTTGGATTTTTTTCCACATAATGCATAATTAACATGAAGAATTCACTGCTCCAAGATGTAGCAGTGGCTATTAGCTTAAATGCAGTAAGAAATGGACCAATTCAGGGAAGATAGATCCAGAAACACTGATCCAGGTGGGTAGCCATGTTGGTCTGAAGCAACAGAATAAAGAGTCCAGTGGCACCTTTAAGACCAACAGTTTTACCACAAAAAATACTGTTTGTTACCTTCACAGTTGATGGGAGACAGATGGGGCATTGTAAAGGAAACTCAGAAACCCACAATTAGAAAAGATTCTCTTACACACTTATCTCCTGTTTTGACATATTTATTGCTTGAACTGTTGTTCCCCCTCAATTGGATCCATACAGCTATTGACCATGTACACTTGCTTGTTCTCCCTGTTGTCTCAAACTGTCGACAGCGTGTTATATGCTAATTTGTATTTCAACCCTGTCTATAAATTTGTATAACTTTCTTCTATTTCATTGTATCTGAAGTGTGTGTGTACACTTGAAAGCTTATGCCTTGAATAAAACTTCATTGGTCTTACAGGTGCCACTGGACTCTAACTTTATTTTATCACAAATACAGTTTTTGGAACAACCCTACATTTATTCCCAGTCTCAGTCAAGGAATTAGCAAGCCAATCGGGGTGTACTTGATCAATTTTGTTATGTTTGCCTGGTACTTGGATCTACTTCGGCTGCAACAGCACATGTTTTTAATTGGGACCACTGCTACAAAAGCTGATCTCTATTCTACAAAGATCTAGGTAGCAACATGTAGTCATTTCAAACATATGCAGCTTGCACTTCACAATTGGGGACAAGAAAAAAATGTTTCTTGTTTAGTATTTAGAGCACTGCACATTGAAATATGCTCTCAAGGGATAAGCAGTTGACTTTGTCAGGAGAGGCAGTTTGGTGTAATGGTTAAGTGCCTGGACTCTAATCTGGGAGAACTGGGTTTGACAAAACCCACCCCCCCCAACAAGGTCTACATATTTAGCTCAAAAAAAAAAAGAGCACATGTAATGCTTTGGGGCCCTATTTTGTGGTTACTTTTTTCTGTTTGAATATATTGCCAAATAGATTTTTTAGAAGAATTTTGATTGATTTATGTTAATTGATTGATTTAGCTGTTTTAAAATTGGCAATTTATCTTTTCTGTGGCTTTAAATTTATGACATTCATTTCTGTTAATATGATAATATCCTTGCAGTATTATAGGCACTGGATGTATGGACATTAATTTTTTCATTTGTTACTGCTCCTCTCTTGTTTATAATGTTATTTTTTTAAAAAAAGGAATATATTCTCAAGGATTGGTTTACAATACTGTGGTATATTACCTGTTCATACTTTGGCTTAAGTGTGATTCCATCTATCAACACAAAATTAATCATGATTTTCTGTGTTTTGCACAGTCAGTGCAGAATCTCCTGAGTCACCTAATCAGACAGAGTGAAGAGGAGATTGCTAATGCTTCCAAGGAAAAAAAATCCTTTGAGAATACCTTGGCGGATGTATGTGGTTTAATACTTATCCCCCATCAGAGGTCCTTTGCATTATATCCTATAATCAAGTACCTATGCCCAGCTCTGCAGTACAGGTTTATGTAAGTGGAGCGGTCAGAGGGCTGGGACAGGATTGGGAAAGTCACTTTCAAATCCTTGACTTGAAGCTTGTGGGTGACAGGAGAAGAGACCAAGAAACATCTTCCTGATTTCTTTGGAGAAGAGATGGGATTTCCCAAGTCCTAAATAAATAAACCCAATTGCCCATAAGCACAATGGGGCAGTTGGGTAAGCGGAAACTGATGAATAGCTTTTCCCCCTTCAAATTCAATGGGAGTTGAAGGGAAAAGGGCTATTCATCGGTTTCGGCAGCCTCATGATAAAACAGACCTTCCTCCAAATTTCAGCTAAACTTTCTTTCCAACTCCTACCCAAGCAAGGATGAAGTGGCCAGTTAGATATAAGCCAGATACAATCCGAAGTGTTACAGCCTATGGTCTCTTTCATGTGTACCCTCAGACTTCAGAACTTTGAATTTGGATTTTGGACATTCACCCTGGACCTTGATCAATTTGGGGGAATTAGGGAAAATCTCTTCTTCCTTCCACAGACTGGCTAGCTTGGAAAACTGATGCACTTGCCACCAATTAGTGGGAGTGGAACGTGTGGTTTAGGAATCTCTACCTGGATCATGGTACGGAAGCTCTTAATGTGTCTAGTAGGTTACCAGTAACCCTGAAATAATCTTTATCTGTTCCAAAAGTTCAGAATTTATTGAGGGAATTATAGGGGTATAGGAATTGAAAAGGCAGTCAGGCATAAGAACCATGAAACTGCTGTGTTCAGGGGGATGTGTGTATGTGAATGGAAAGTGAAATGAGAGGTGTGAAAGGCAGCCAAGCCTCTGGCTGAGTGGGAACTCTGTCCCAGGAACAGCCACTAGGAAGAGAGAGAGAGTTAAAGAAGGGGAAAGGAAAAATGTTAAGAGAAAAGTATGACTCTGCTCCCGTTGCGCAGAGTGGTAAAGCTGCAGTACTGCAGTCCGAACTCTCTGCTCATGACCTGAGTTCGATCCCAGCGGAAGCTGGTTTCAGGTAGTTGGCTCAGGCTGACTCAGCCTTCCATCCTTCCGAGGTCGGTAAAATGAGTACCCAGCTTGCTGGGGGGAAAGTATAGATGACTGGGGAAGGCAATGTCAAACCACCCTGTAAAAAGTCTGCCGTGAAAAAGTTGCTCACCCCAGAGTCAGAAACAACTGGTGCTTGCACCTCTCATTTCACTTTCCATTCACATACACACATCCCCCTGAACACAGCAGTTTACCTTTTTTTTTAATGAACAGAGAACGACCTAACCTATCTTCAATCTGCTCAGCAGGGTATGTTGTCCAGTGACTGAAAAACTGAGGGTAGGGGAGTTAGAGCTTCACAAGGTCCTAGGGAATGATCAACAGTGAAAGTGAGGGTGGGACACTTTGTGGCAAGGAAACATCTCAGAGACGACAAAGCAGAGTTTTCAGCTTCTGAGTGCCACTACATTTTGGCTTAGGTTGCTAACCTCCAGGTGGTGACTGGAGTTCTATTATAACTGATCTAGAAGTGATAGACATCAGTTCACCTAGATAAAATGGCTGTTTTGGAAGTTGGGCTCCATGGCATTATGCCCCCAACCCCACCCTCTCAGGCTCTACCCTGCAAATCTCCAGGTATTTCCCAATCCAGAGCTGGCAGCTCTACTTGGGCTAGCAAAGCAGCAGTGGTTATAGCAGCCACTACAAAGAAATGCCAAATACATAACAGTAAAGTCCAGGAATGTAGTCTGAGTCTAGGATGAGCGTCTATGGATTTCTTAGCTCTGACTGATTGGGAGGGGGGAGCCTTCCCAGAGGGGCAACAAAAGGTGATTTATCAGGCTGGGGAATATCCTGGGTGGACTAGACGGCTGGCAAGGTGGAAGCTTCATCCATGCATGAGGCAGGCTGGTAGGAGAAATTTAGGCAAAGTCAGTAAGTATTATTAAGCCCACTGGGCTGCTTGATTGTAACTAGATTTTGTACTCAGGAGGACCTGCATTTGCTGACAAAAGCAGATTGATAGGACCCTATAGGGATGCCAGATAGGACCTGGAGATCCCCCAGAATTACATTTCCATCTCCAGGCTACAGAGATCAGTTCCCCTGGAGAAAATGGATGCTTTGGAGGGTGGACTCCATGGAATTGTACTCCACTGAAGTTCCTGCCCTCCCCAGGCCCTACTCCTGAATCCTCTGGAGTTCCTCAAACTGGATCTGGCAACCTTTGTGGCAATGGGTAGACATGCAGATGCCCCATTAGTGAATCAGTCTCCCACCCAAGGTTGTGGTCACTTGTTAGCACAACCTGATTAAGGAGATGCATGAATTCACCTTCTCCAAAGTAGGGTTACCAATCTCCAGGTGGTGGCTGGACATCTCCTGGGGTTACCACTGATGTCCAGGTGACAGAACCTGAAGAACATGGCCACACTAGAAGGTGAACTGTTCTACTGCCAACTGAAAATTCACACCATGCATTTGATGCTTCAGTAAAGTTATTTTACAAAATGTCACAAGACTGCTTTTTTGGTTTTGCTACAGCCAATTACTACAATTATCCCACTGGAATGTTTGAAAGCTACAGATAGTGCAGCAATCGAGCTTAAAAATCTAACAAATAAATGCTATATCTATCTATCCTTTTTTAAAACTAAAAAAGTTTGCTCTCTTTCTCTCCTTTTTAAGCAAGACTGAAATAAAGACGCAATACTCCGCCTTTATTCACACACACAAACCCTGCACCTATTTCACACTAGACCAGGGGTCCTCAAACTACGGCCCGCGGGCCAGATGCGGCCCACTGAGGACGTTTATGCGGCCCGCCGGGTTATGGCAAAATCAGACCGGAAGTGACGTTCGACCTAAACTCGCGTTAGCAACGCACACTTCTGGCACTGGGCTGAGGCGGCGGAGACAGAGTGTGAGGCAATACCGAGGTGAGGTGAGTTCCCAGGCCAGGGGGTGTGGTGTGGGGAAGGGAGAGAGATGCAGAAGACGGAGAACTGACGGCCCGCGGCCTTGTACAGTAACGGCAGTCTGGCCCTCCAACAGTCTGAGGGACAGTGAACTGGCCCCCTATTTAAAAAGTTTGAGGACCCCTGCACTAGACCTTTAATCCTGAATTAATCCTGCCCCCAAACTTACATTCTACACTAAAATCATACAATCATAGAGTTTGTTTCTCTGATTCTAGTGTAGAATGTCAGTTTGGGGACAGAGCTAAACCAGGATTAAAGGTCTAGTGCGAAAATGCTTAGCAGCATTAACCCGTTACAGTCAGGCCTCGGATTCAGTGGGAGCTCACAGGAGCGCAGCTCCTGAACCTTTCTGAGAGTTCCACCTCCTTGTCCATTGAATAGTAGGTGCAGCTGCATAACAATCCCTGGATGAGCTCCTCCACCTATTTTTCTACAAAATGACCCCTGGTCATTTTGAAATGAAATCGGAGGCGAGAGGTACCATAAAAACTAACATTTTCCTCCCAAGCATGAGCTTTCCCTAGTCGCCGGAACTTCACCAGATGCCGTGCCTCACGAAAGCTTACGCTGCTGCAAAAACTTTTGTTAGTCTTCTGAGGTGCCGACGGACTCCGCTTCCATTTCCCCGACCAGCTTTCCGAAACGCTTCAACCTGGCACACGGGTGGACTTGAAAGAAAGAAAACTACACTCCCCGGGATTCCTTGCGCGCCCCGCCCGAATAGCTCCTTCTGGGCGAACTTTTCCTTTGTACCGGGACACGGGGTGGGGCGGAGCCCGATCGGAAGGCGGGTGGGCGGATTTAAGAGAATATTGAAACCAATTAGGAGAAGCGCGTTTGCCATGGCGGAGGTGGTGGTAAAGAGGGAAGGGCCTGAGGGGTGGGGGACGGAAACGGGAAAGGTATTTTGGTGGCCCCTCGTTAACCGCTCTCCGCTCTGCTCCCTAGTTGGATTCGTGCTCCAGCAGTGACTCGGAGCCAGAGGGACCCCCCAAGAAGCGCCTCCCCAAGCGCCGCCGCCTCTGCCCGGACACTGCAGTCCTGGCCGTCCCGGTCTACTCCAATAAGGTGCGTGGAACCCACAAAGCCCCCAGAGTATCGTTTACTTCCAGTGCCCCTTATAGAGTGATTTGAAGAGCCGTGTTCGTCTGCGGCTACTGCAGCCAACATTTAAAAAATCAACCCAGGCATGCATCCCGCCGTGCCTTTCAAGGCGTGACACTTAAAAATAATAATAATAACAACACTAAACCTGTGCATTTTTGGTCAGAAGAAAGCCCTGCAGTTTTCAGTTGAGTTTACTCCCGTGTAGTTGTCAACTCCAGAGGGATTTTCCTGGAGATCTGGGCTGGAGCCTCCACAGGATGTAATTTACGGAGGGGAGGGAGCTAAACAGGGAATGTGACACCACAGAGATCACCCTCTTAAGCCGCAGTGTTCTTCAAAGAAACTGATCTCTTTGATCTGGAGAGGAATTGTAATTCCAGCAGGTATCCAGGCCTCACCTGGAGGCTGGCAACCCAAGTACATAGGATTGCAACCTTTTTAGGACAAACTGTAATGAACTGTAACCTGCTTTGTCAGATGGAGGCATATGCTATAATAAAAGGTGCTGGGCTGTTAGTACCCGAATGCATGTAATTTGGAATTGCCCTTGTCTCAAAGAGTGCCACAGAGTTTCCCGATTTCTCCCATCCCTTGTGGTACAGTAAAACAGGTTGCCCTTCTTTTTACCATGCTGCTTTTTGCGATTTTGACCCAGAAACACTCTCTGACCACTCTGGTGTCTGCTGAGCTGAAGAGATTTAGCTTTTCAGCCCCACAGTGAAGGAATCACCTCCTTGCTGCTCCCTTGTCTATTCTAGTGGCCAGCTCTGCCTGTTTGTTGCCCATCTTGAAGGAATCTTAGTACCCTGAGTTTTTTCCTCTGCCACTACCCCACACAGGTTCAGAACAGCCTCCAGCTTTTCCCTGAATCTCTGAAGCTGCCGGTTCAAGGCCTGCTAGTGTCCTCTGGGCCCCAGGGTGCATCTGATGTGGAGGAGGAGAAAGCAGAATTAGTGGCAGTGTCCCCCACAGAAGAAGAAAAAAGGTTGGGTTCCTTCTCTTCCCCACTCCTCCTGTCCACTTACCTGCAGCCCCCAGTTAACAACCATCCATAATCTGTGTATTCCCTTCAACAGGTGTCAACTTTCGCCATCGTCACCATCCCCTCCGCCTTCCCCACGGCCACGGAGACGGTGCCATGGAGCCCAGTAAGAGGCTGGGGTCCTTCAGAAGGGGAGGGGGGTTACATGGACTTCTGGGAAAGGGGGGGAAAGAGGGGAACCCCCAAGATTGTTGGGATCTTCCATAGGTGGTGATTTCTATGAAGGCCTGTCCTGTGTTGGATGATCTGGGACACCTCTTGCTTGTGTGGTCTGACTTGGAAGTACTTGCTGGGGCTCATTATATGTTCAGAAGTTTTACGCTGCATTGTTCAGAAGTTTTACGCTGCATCTGGCAGTTTTACGCTGCCAGAGCCATCTGGGTCCTCTCTTGAGCTTTGTCCATGAAGTTACCGAGATTTGCTTGAAACATTGGGGGTGAGCAGGTAGGTGCTTAACAAAGTCCACAGTCTTCCTTCCCAGGACACCACTTTGCCTCATTTCCAGTAGCTTCCCAAGTACAATTCCTGTGAGGGACATTACAAAAGGCAGAAGATCCAGGATCCCTTGTAGACTCCTGGCACTGGGTTAGAGGGACATGTATTCTGAATCATCATGTAGCTCTATACTATCTTAATTGCATATAGTCTGTCCTCAGAGTAGACACACAAGGTAGGTCACAGACTGAATTTCAAAGATGGGAGAGCTTGGGCAAAGAATGATTTATTCCATGCTCTCTAGGGAGCCTGGGAACAAGAGATGGGGTTTGAATTCTGACCTTCCAGTGCTCTGACCTCTGATCTATGCAATTCAGAGCTATTTTCATTCTAGCAGGGATTATCTCAACTTTCAAATGACAGGTTTCTCACTCTGGTTTCTAATCCCCCCACCCCGGGTCAGAATTCTTGACCAGAGGCTCAGAAATCTGACATCCACCCTCTCAGCTGTCAAGAAGAGCTTACAGGATGATGGGGATGATGTGATTCTGATTGACTCGCCTGAACCCTCAGAATCCCAGGAGCTGGTCCTGAAGATCCGGTGCCGGGCTGATCTCTACAGAGTTTCTATCCAGATGGTGAGACCTACTTAGTATCCGCTCTCTTCCTCTGCGGAATCTTGCCTTTGCCATCATTCATCTCAGTTTTGCTTTCACCATTCTGAACTACGTGTTCCTCTTTCCTTCCTTATCTCTGTCACATACTCACCTCCTGTCTCTCCCATGGCGTCTTCCTTCTGCCAATAGCCCCTCTGGGCCTTCAGGAAAACATGGTTCTGTCTACCTAGAACATTTTTAATCCTATCCTGCCTCCAAAGAAGCTAAGAGAGGCATTCACATCTCTTCCTTCATTTCATTATCACCCAGCCCTGCAAGGTAGGTTAGGTTGAGAGAAAGATCCAGGGTTGCCCAGTGAGTTTAATGGGTGGGTGGGGATCTGAAACTGATGTCTCAGCTCCTCGCTGGACATTCTTGCCGCTTAGGCTTTCAGTAAGTCTGGCGGTGTGCAGTAAATACCATACTTGTGATATGATATTGTATAATGTTAATATATACAGCAAATATATTAATAGGATTAATATATATATATTTAATTTATATTTTTTAACCTTTTAATAACAATTTTTAAACAAAATAAACCAAAATATATTACAAACTTTGGGTCCATATCCTTCTATCATATATAGTGTTTTAAGTACAACTAAAACAAATCATAGATAAATATAAAGAGTTGTTTGGAATTATTTCTTCTTGAGCTAAGTATTCAAGTACTGGAAACCATACTGCAACTACCTTTGCGTCATAATTTTTCGGAGACAAAATTAAATTTGAATAAGCCAATTTCAAAAGAATAAAGTAATCCCACAGTTTCCATAACCAAAGTGGTATAGAAGGTGGCTTTTTATCTAACCGTTTTGTTGCAATAATGTTTCTTGCAATTGATAGTAATATTGATATTAGTTCACCTTTTAGGATTAATATATTAAATAACTTGTATGTTTTTGAATAAATTATATGTAACAGTAAATACAGCTAACAAACCCCAGTAACAAGCATTGAACTGATTAGGTAACAGCTGTATATGAGGTTGCCCTGACCTGAATAGTTCAGGTTCCCCAGTGTCATCAGATCTTGGAAGACAATGAGCAGAGTTGGCCCCAGTCAGCATTTCAGTGGGAGAACACCAGGATAAACCAGGTGTTCCTTCCAAGCTGTGTATGTGAGCACAGGAAGCTCATTAACCGGGAAGCCCCACTCAGCAGCAATCTGCCCACTGTTCATTTTAAGCCTGTGCCAGCAGTTGTATTCTGCTCAGGTTGTGAACTGCTCCACTCAGTAGGGGAAAAAATTTAGAGAGAACATTGGCTGCAGCCCCTTCTCCCTCAGAGAAACTTCTGGCACAGGTTTGCTGCAGTGCTTTACACACAGCTTCTGCAAAATTGTGAATGTTTGTACAAACCCATAGGGAAACTGGGAGGGTTGGGAGACATACTGATCAGGATCTTCCTGATTGGCTAGGGTTGTTCTTTGGTGCTCTGCACTCTCAAACAATGTTCATACTTTCTTAGACTGACCGCCTTCAGCGAGTGGCTGAACATATGGGACAGACGCTGAAGGTTCATCCAAGCAGAATACTCCTCCTGCTCCGGGACCGTGAACTTGCAGCTGATGCCACTCCCGGTGGGCTGGGCCTAGGGGTGGCTGATATTATTGGTAAGCTGTCAGTCTCCTTCCATCAGCCTTCTTGTTCCTCTGTCTTGATCTCCTGCTCCACTCCTGCCTTGCTCCTAAACTTCTAACACAGGCATGTCAAACATGTAGCCTGGGGGCTGAATGAGGCCCCCAAGCAACTGGCTGTGATTTGCTTCCTTCTCCCTCTCTCGTTTCCTTCTGCATAACAGCTTGCTTTGCAAGGCTTGCTCAATCGCATAGGAGCTACAGAGCAAAACCTCTATTTTCTCCATTGGCTGAGGCTTCTCCCATGGGAAGGAAGGGGGGGAGGGACAGCTTGCTTTGCCAGGCTCTCTCAATTACATAGCAAAGCTACACTTCCAAGCCTCTTTTCCTTTTTTTGGCTGAGGCTCCTCCCCTTGTGGTCCCCTGGGGAAGGAAGGAAAGAGCCAGAGCTTCCTTTGCCCAGTTCCCTGGATCCCATGGGAGAGATACAAAGAAAGCATCTTTAAGACCAACAAGTGCTAATGTTTTAAGCATGTGTTATTTTAAGTTTAAACAAAATCTGTGTGTTCTTTATGAAGTTTATATTTCTGCTACCTAATCTTAAATAGGTACACACAGGTTCCAATGCTGATCCCAACATGGCCTGACCCAACAAGGTCTCATTTATGTCAGATCTGGCCCTCCTAACAAATGAGTTTGACACCCCTGTTCTAATGCTTCCTCGTGGCCATATTTTTCCCTCCAGATTGCGTAGTGGAGGCGACTAGCAAAGAGAGTGGTGAGGTGGGAAACTTGCAGCTGCATGTGCAAGGGAAGGACAAGAGCTCCCACATGGACATCACAGTCCGCAGGGTAAGAGTATTACTCGGAGGGGGGATATTATTATTAGTAATAATAAAGATAAGCCAGTTTAGGGCGGGGGAAGGATACAAAGAAATTAACTTTTTTATCCAAAAAGTATTACAATAAAATTGTCAAGTCTAATCTCAGCAAAGTCAGTAGAGCAGCAAAACACCAGAGCAGAATCATTCATAGTAAAGGGGCTCTTCTCCTGTCTGTGTCGAACTGGGCCACCCACAGACAAGACCAGGGTGTCCGCATGTTTGGGAGTATCCCCTGATATGCAGGAAAATGTAACTTAATAAATTAACCTAAAGGAATCCCCTTCCCTCCCCCAAAAGCATCCTGATGAGGACTTGGAATATCCTTCAGGAAGCAATGAGGTGTTGGCAGCACCTGAGAGTCAGTTAAAAGAAAAAAAAATGGGAGATTGGCCTGCTGAAGGCCCTGAAGATTTGTAGAGTCCTGGAAGAGGAGATCTTGGGGTGGAGAGGAGGACTTCCCAAATGATTTCCCACATCCTATGACTTCTCATAGGCCCCCAGCTTGTAATAATTCAATCTGAAAGCAGAGGGGGGAAGTCTTTGCCTGGCACCAAAACACTAGCAGCAGCCTCTGGAGATGCAGCAGTGAATTTGAGAAGGGCTTTTTTTCTAGGTCCCACCTGCTCTCCCTCCATAGGTGATAGGACCAAGGGAAAGGCCTCTGATGCAGACTTAAGTGAAATGGGCAGGTTCTTGCAGAAGGAGGGCCTTCCAACTGAGGATATTCATTCTAATCAGCTACCTAGGAAGGTGGTGGGCTGCCCCTCCCTGGCAGTCTTTAAGCAGCGGTTGGACAAACACCTGTCAGGGACGCTCAGTGCTGATCCTGCATTGAGAAGGGGGTTGAATTCGATGGCCTGTATGGCCCCTCTCAACTCTGATTCCTCTTATGGGTTAGAAAACATTGTAGCGCTTTCTCTCTCCGTCTTGTCTCTTGGCAGAATGAGCCGTTGCGGACACTGATGAATTGCTATCGTCAGGCCCAAGGACTTGGGAGGCGCAAACTGACCTTCTACTTTGATGGGCAGCGTTTGGAAGAAAGCTGGACCCCAGAAGACATGGGGATGGAGCGTGGCGACGTCATTGAAGTGTGGAGCTAGAGAGCTCTTCTCTCTTGGGCAAAGAGGCCATGTCTCTTTGGGGTCTCCATCAGGATCCGAGCTCTGACAGACTTAAATCCATGCTACTTCTTACTTATCCCTACTTTACCTTTTGCTATTGGGGGAAGGGGGTGGAGGGACGAGGAAAAGAAATGTCACTTGGTGTGGAGGAATTGCCTACATTTTCTATCCTTTCTGGGCCACAAGAGGCAAAAGACTGGGATCTCTCTCATTTCTTTCCATCTTCCAAATATTTGGAAACCACAAATAAAGAATTGTTTAAATTGACCTAATATAGGAGCTTGGATGGGAGAGAAAGTGGTGTTTAGCAGTGGACAGATATATATTCAGAGGCCCTGATAAATCCTGTTTCAATAAACTGGATTGATCACAATCCCACAAACAGTCCAGCAAAAATTTGGTGATGGGGGTTTCAAAGCAGTTTGCAGTTGTGCTGTGCAAGCTGTGCTTAACAGACAGTGACTCCAGAATTCACAAATCATAGTTGGGAGTAAAGCTGTTCCTTGTGGCTGTCTGGCTCTGGCAAGGTTATCCTCTCTGCTGGCAGGAAACCAACAAGCTAGGCTTTGTGCATAAAATGAGGGTTACTGTTTATGTGTGGAAGCATAACTGGAGTTGGTTGCACAAACTGTCAGGACACCTAAACACAGCTGTAGTGCCCTATAGGAGTTGGGACCTTGTCAGGACATCTAAACACAGCTGTAGTGCCCTACAGGAGTTGGAATGAGGGTTAATCTTTACTGTAGTCCATGTGGTCTCAATTGATATTTTAAACCTGTCTTTTTAAAATATGTATATATACTTTTGTAATATATAAATAACTAGAAAATAAAGAAGGAAAAAAATTGCATTTCTTTAAATGAATTAGTGTAATGAGTGCAATTGTTGGTGAAAAGGGGGAATAGAAAAGGGAAAAAACACAGAACTTAATGCTTGTTATTTATTGCTGCTAGGCCAGGCTATACTGATTGTGTCAGATCTTGGAAGCTAAGCAGGGTGGGCCCTGGTAGGTACTTGGATGGAAGACCAACAAGCAAGTTCAGGGTTGCTATGCAGAGGGGAGGGGGGAAATGGCAAACTACCTTTGTTCATCTTACCTTAAGGAAATGGATAGTATCGAAATTCCACGGTCAGTCATGAAGTCATAGGGTTGAATCCAGCCAGCTTTCCCCCTAAACCTCATTCAATCCCACTCCCTATTTCAGCTCCTTTCCCACATGGCTTTTCCCCTCACACAAGTCCCATTTCCCCTGGCATAGGCTTTTTGTAGATCACAGGGCTTCCTCTTTTTTTTTTCACCACCAGAAAAGCTGGTGCAATTCAATCTACAGTTTCAGTCTCTGCCCAGTGCTAGTTTCTTTGTACATTAGCTAGCAGTCTTATGTATATTTAGCTAGGTAGAAGTCCCATTGAATTCAGTGGGATTTACTTCTGCATATGAATATGTATTGGACTGAGCTGTCTGCTTCTGAAGGTGGATCTCAAATTTTTTTTCTTAAAGAAGCTGGTTCAGGTGAATAAGCCAAGTTGTGAACCATGGCTTGGATCTTGTGATAAGTTTCCATTAATGGAAGAGGCAATGTTTCCAAGTGTCCCCTGTTTGGAGCTGCAGAGGGATGTGAAGGGTGGAAAAGTGCTCCTGACAGCAATGCTTCCTAGTAGTAGAGGCTTACTGTGGGATCCAAGCCCTACAGCACAGGATAAGATGGCAGCGATGAGCTCGAGATGCCTTCTCCAACAGCCATATCGTGGTGAGCTCAGAAGACGCCTTCTAACAGCCATATTCAAAGAAGAATTTTGCACTCCAAACAACAGCAGGTCTTTGACTAAGAGCCAACAGCAGTCAAGCTTTCTTGAAAATATTCTTTCTGGCTTCTCTTGTATGTCTATTCTTTGCACCAGATACAGCCAGCTTTTTCACTCCCATCTTGCATAATTCCCTTCTGTTCCAAGTGTTTGTTGTCCAGATCCCATTATCTCAACTATAGCCTTTTAGATGGCCATAGGGGCATCCCACCTCCCTTTTTCACCAGAGGATTTGAATGTTTCCTCTTTATAACCCATGAAGGCTGCTGTCATTATGCATAAGAAACAGGCAAGATGCCCTTTAAAGGGACAGTTTCCAAAGTGCCAGAAAGAAAAATCTTCCTCGTGCTCGGGTTGTGAATTCATACACAGGCGAGATTTTTCATTGTGCATAAGGAAGAAGTAGCACAATAATAGGACAACCTCTGCCAAATAATTGGAGTTCTACTCCTTGAATGTTGCCTAAGTGCCAAAACTAAACAGCAAAATCAAACAACGGCAGGAGTATAGTATGACAACCCTTCAGCAGGCTCTTGTGGGAGTCAGCAGTACACTTGTTTCCTTAGATGCAAAGAGTATCCATAGCAAATAGATCTGTATGTTAGTTACAAAGAGAAAAAGTATAAATGGGGAGCTAGGGTTACCTGCAGGCCTCCGATTCAGTGGGAGCTCACAGGAACCTTTCTGAGAGTTCCACCTCCTCCTGAGAGTTCCACCTCCTTGTCCATTGAATAGTATTGCAGCTGCATAACAATCCCTGGATGAGCTCTGAAAGGGGGAGCACTGTTGTTTAACTCTAGTTCTGTAAGCATGTGTGGTTACTATGGAAACTAAGAAAAAGTAGCAGTAACAATGGTTGGAAGGAGAAGAGGGGAGGGGGGAAGATTAGGAGTGTTATACTTTTAAAACCTGCGCGCGTTGGTGCTAGGCAAGATTGTGAGGGAATTCACCAATCAGTGAGTTCCACAGGGGGTTTGGCTTAGGTATATAAGGACTGTGCTGCGACACAGAAGGCGGAGTCGACGGGTGGAAGCTAATCTATCCGGGCTCCCTGTGCTTTGCAAACCATGTTCTATTAAACAATCCTTGTTGGACCCTCCCGTGTATGAGTCATTGTTTAACATACAACATCTGGACAGGCTCTACACGTAACAAGCTCCACCACCCATTTCTCTACAAAATGACTCCTGGTTATCTGCATCCAGATGGGGTCTGGGACCCCTGGAATTACAACTGATTTCCAAGCTACACTGTTGTGCATAACAGTAGTACAATGTATAGAGCACATTTTCTCCAGTGGAGCTGATTTCTAGTCTGGAGATCAGCTGAAATCCTGGGAGATCCCCAGGCCCCATCTGGAGGCTGGCAACCTGCAGAGATCAGTTCCCCTGGAGAAAATGGCTGCTTGTAGGTACTGTATGTCTGCTGAATGTACTGTATGCATGTCTGCTGAAGTCCCTTCCCAATCTACACTCCCAAATCTCTTGGAGTTGGTAGCACTATGGTGAGCCCCTTAAAGGCTAAACGAGTGAGAAACAATAAGCTACGCAAGGCATTTGTTCTGTTCAGCGTCTTTAACGTTACTAGCAACACAATGGAACGAATACCAGGTTACCATTTCTCCAAGCTCACCTCTATTGCTTAGTCACCATGGCAACGGGCCCCACGCGGAAGAACAACTTGTGGTTGCGGTTGCGCAAAGGTGAGGGAGCGAAAACAAACACGGGAGAAGATTGGCTCTCGCCGCCAAAAGTCACCTCACCGCAGTGCCCTGATGAAAGGAAAGCGCCTATTGGTTGCTCCAAGACGTTGGAGGGCGGGAGGGAGAGGGTGGCCCGTTGTCGCCACAGCAACCCGGGTCGCCGAGCCGTGGCGGCGACGGAAACAGAAGAGGTCATGTGACGCGAGAGCAGTCTGAGGGGGAATATCACGTGATGTCAGCCGGCCGCTTCCCTTATTGAGGTGGGGAGGCCGGCTGGATCAGCTTCTGGGGGAGGGAAGGCCTAGGGTAAGTGAGCACCGGGGGGAACTTCCTGGGTGATTCTGCAGTTAAATTAGAATTTGGAGCCTGAGAATCTTGGGGGTTTCTGGCCCTTGGGTGGGATGAGGGAGCCTATCGGCTCGCTTGGTGAATGGCGGGGCTGTTCCCATCCTCAGCCCACCCCCCTTTCGCTCTGCCTGCCCTTCAAGGGTGAGAACGGTGCTGATCTAGGATTGCCAATCCCCAGGTGGAGGCAGGGGATCCCCCGGTTTGGGGGCTTCCCCTCCCTTCAGGGTTATCAGAAAGCGGGGGTGGGGGGGTGGGGAGAGAAATGTCTGCTGGGCACTCTATTATTCCCTATGGAGATAGATTCCCATAGGGCATGATGGAGAATTGATCCGCGGGTATCTGGAGTTTTGAGGAGGCTGTTTATTGTGCTAGAGGTGCCAGATTTTCAGCATAGCATCCAGTGCTTCTCCTTGAAATACCTTCCAAGTTTCAAAAGGATTGGACCAGGGGGTCCAATTCTACGAGCCCCAAAAGAAGGTGCCCATATCCTTCATTATTTCCAATGGAGGGAAGGCATTTAAAAGGTGTGCGGTCCCTTTAAATGTGATGGCCAGAACTCCCTTTGGAGTTCAGTGATGCTTGTCACAACCTTGGCTCCTGGCTCTACCCCCAATGCCTCCTGGCTGCACCCCCAAAGTCCCTAGATATTTCTTGAATTGGACTTGGCAACCCTGTGCTGATCTTTCTTGTTTGTGTATCTCCCAGCAGGGCCCTCCCTACCCCTGCCATGGCATCCCCGTGGATCCCCTATGCTGATACGGCCCCCGTCCTCAGCCAGCCCGATGACACAGAGGAGGAGGAGGACCTCCAGGCCAAGAGGGAGAGGGAAGAGGAGGGAGATGTGCAGACCATCACGGGGATCTCTACTTCACACGGGGTCCGCATTGTGGGGGTCCTCTGCTTCGTCAACCTCCTGAACTATATGGACCGCTTCACCGTGGCTGGTGAGGAGATTGGAGGAGTGAGCTTAGAAAGTGGGGTGGGAGCTGGTGTTTTAGTCCCTACGTATATGATGTTGAGAGGGTGGGGTGGGGTAGCCAGCTGGTAGAACAATTTAATTTAATTTTTAGATTTATACCCCGCCCTATCCCACAAGCGGGCTCAGGGCAGCTCACAACAATAAAACAACAGAGTTAAAACAATACCATAAAAAGAGACATTACAAAACAGGAGCAGCACAGTAAACAGTCTTACAGACATGGGCAGTAAACAGCATGCAGCTGATGGCTAGTAGTATAACATAACACCATAAAGGTAAAATGCTGGGGGAAGTGATTACTTTCAGAGGCCCTGTGAAACAATGAGGAATTGGCCCCTTAAATTGTTCCCTAGCTTTATTTTTAAAACGATAAGTTGTAGGAGTGAGCGTTGGTTTTGCAGAAAGAAGATACGTTGCTTTGTTTCCTGGATTTTAAGAGCTGTCTTCCTGCTTTGCATCAGGTGTTCTTCCTGACATTGAGAAGTTTTTTAATATTGATGACAGCAAATCAGGACTCATACAGACAGGTAAAGAATGGGGGGAGGGGAAGGCTTGAACTCTGGGTTGCTCCCCTACCCCCGCTATGTGTTTTATAGGGGCAGCAGTCCTGGAGCTGGAGCTGAATGGGAGCTGATGGACATTCTCTTAACCAGTTTTCTCTGTGGGCAGTTTTTATTTGTAGCTACATGGTACTGGCACCAATTTTTGGTTATCTGGGGGATCGCTATAATCGCAAGTACCTGATGTGTATCGGGATCACCTTCTGGTCAGGTGTGACTCTGGGGAGCAGCTTCATTCCTCAAGAGGTATGGGGGTTGTATGGGTGAAGCAGGGATGGGTATAACTGAGAAGATTCTTTATCTCCAGGACATAATGAAAGACTCTGGGTTTGGATTTTGGATGTGTTTGTTTTCCTTCCTATCCTGTCCTCATCCAAACTTCTGGACTCATGAAGTGGGGGAGGGCTCTGGCATTGGTGCCCTTTTGGGCATTCTTGTGACAGTTTGCCTGGAAGCTGTGCTTTAGTAGAGCAATAATCCTTGCTCTGTTTGACCAGCTGTTCTCAAAGCTGCAGCATAATTGTTCAGCTCAGGAGGAGACTTTCACAAGGGATAAAGTCTTCCTTATGCTGATTGTCCTGTTGGCTTAAGCAGATCTGTTTGCGTGCATTGTTCTCTCCCTCCCCATCTGCAATCTCTGTGTTTTTTGTCCTATTAGGAATCTTCACTGTTCTGATTACTGATTGACTGAAAGGGCTTTTTAAATCATAATCTGATTTGGGTGTGTCTTAACAAGTTTAAAACCTGCTTAACTGTCACAGCACCTGACCAGGTTCCTCCAGGAAATGTTGTTGGGACAATTCTCAGCACTCGCGCATGACTACAACTCTGCGTTCTTTACATTCAACTCTGTGGAATAGCTGGGTCTTTGGGGTGTTCTCTTTGGTGTAGTGGTTAAGTGTGTGGACTCTTATCTGGGAGAACCGGGTTTGATTTCCCACTCCTCCACTTGCACCTGCTGGAATGGCCCTGGATCAGCCATAGCTCTCATAGGAGTTGTCCTTGAAAGGGCAGCTGCTATAAGAGCTCTCTCAGCCCCACCTACCTCACAGGGTGTCTGTTGTGGGCAGCGGGGTGGGGGGGGGGAGGTAAAAGGAGATTGTGACCACTCTGAGATTCAGAGTGTAGGGCGGGATATAAATCCAGTATCTTCTTCTGATACTTCTTGTCTGTTTCCCATTCTAGTATTATGGGTTGCTGCTGCTGACACGAGGCCTGGTAGGTGTTGGGGAAGCCAGCTACTCTACCATTGCCCCCACCATTATCGCTGACCTCTTCGTGGGCGACCGGCGATCCCGCATGCTCAGCATCTTCTATTTTGCCATACCAGTAGGCAGGTGGGAACACTTAAGTGTCTATTGCTGCAGAGTTTAGAATGCTGCCTTGTAATGCTTGCTTACTGTCAGTCAGAATCAATACTCCCTCTAAGCTGTGGAGACTTGGGAACAAAAATTCTACTTTGTGAGCTACTGGCATTAAAGCTGTTAGCTATTGCATAAATTAGTTTGCCCTGGGGCCATTTTTCCTGAGCTAAGACAAAAATGTGTCAGCTGGATGTTAAAAAAATGTGAGCTAGCTCACACGAACTCAGCTTGGAGGGAACACTGGTCAGAATACCGCTTTACTGTCAATTAGAAACTTTTTCTACCAGAACAGCCCATTGTGCCCTTCGATAAACCACAGATTACGTTAAACCAGTGGCAGAAACCAAGTGAGTGTTTGGTTGTTTGGTGAGTGTAGAGGTTGGCGAGCCTGCATGGGAGGAGAGGTTCTGACTGCTCCCTCTTCCTTCCCTGCAGCGGTCTGGGCTACATTGTGGCATCGCAGGTGAAAATCCTGGCTGGGGACTGGCATTGGGCTCTGCGGGTAAGTAGAGTGGGGGATGATACGTTGTCAACATTTGTTGCCTTGAATATGTATTTTTGCATGTCGTTTTCAGGATCCCTTTCCCACAGAACAGTGGCACACCTTGCCCCTCCCCCCCACAGCACATGGGGCTTGATTGGCCCTCTTTTGGGCTGCCTGAACTGAGAACTGGTCTTCTCTGCTCTCTCTCTCTCCAGGTGACACCTGGCTTAGGGCTCTTGGCTGTGCTACTGCTGGTGGTTGTGGTGCGAGAGCCACCTCGTGGTGCTGTGGAGACGCACTCTGATGCTCCTCTGCAATATACTTCATGGATAACTGACCTAAGGGCCCTCAGCAGCAAGTGAGTGATGCAGGAGAGATGGAATCCTCTGCTACTACATCCGCAGGAGCTTTCTTTCCCTTCCCCTCTGTCCTCTTCTATAGCTTCCTATCCTTGGTCGTGTGTTCCCAGTGAGTATTTCAGACTTACAATCCTTGCTTCATCTTCCTTTTGTGTTCACTACGCTCTGCTTGTGAGCTCAGCACATGTGGCTTGAAAGTGAAGGAACAACACAAGCTCTGTAGGGAGGCTGAGCAAAGTTGGATAGGTGAGCCTCCAGGATGCTTTAAGATCGTGGCTTTCAGGTGTGTTCTAGGAGAGCCTTGGCGTTCTCCCTGGAGAAGACCAGCTTCCGAGGAAAATAGCTCTTCTGCTGCCAAAAAAGGGGTCCTGGGTATCCTGGGAGATATTTTTGATGTCAGGCTCATGAGGAGAATGTGAGCCACGGCTTCTGCCCCAGAATCCTTTGTGACAAGCCACTGTGGCTTGGCTGTCAAGTCAGTGGCAAAACCGTCTTCTGAAGATAAAAAGCTCCTTTTCACTACCAAGAAACTTTTGCCAGGAAAGACAGATCCCATGCGGACACAACTCACACATGATAGGGGCTTCTTTGGCGGGGGAGGGCGGGATATAAGAATAAATTTATTATTATTATTATTATTATTATTGAAGAGGGAAAATGGGGTTCAATCAACTGGAATAGCTGATCTGATCCAACCCAGAAAGTTTCATACTATTACGTTAGGACTTGTGGTTAGACATCCTGGTAAATGTGCTAGAAGTCGAGTCCAGTTTGGTGTAGTGGTTAAGTGTGCGGACTCTTATCTGGGAGAACCAGGTTTGATTCCCCACTCCTCCACTTGCAGCTGCTGGCATGGCCTTGGGTCAGCCATAGCTCTCCTTGGAAGGGCAGCTGCTGGGAGAGCCCTCTCAACCCCACCCACCTCACAGGGTGTCTGTGGTGGGGGGAGAAGATATAGGAGATTGTAAGCCACTCTGAGTCTCTGATTCGGAGAGAAAGGTGGGGTATAAATCTGCAGTCTTCTTCTTCGTCGTCGTCTTCGTCTTCTTCTTCGTCTTCTTCGTCTTCTTCTTCTTCTTCCTCTTCCTCTTCTTCCTCTTCTTCCTCCTCTTCCTCCTCCTCCTCCTCTTCCTCCTCCTCCTCTTCCTCCTCCTCCTCCTCTTCCTCTTCCTCCTCTTCTTCCTCTTCTTCCTCTTCTTCCTCTTCTTCCTCCTCCTCTTCTTCCTCCTCCTCTTCTTCCTCCTCCTCTTCTTCCTCCTCTTCCTCTTCCTCCTCCATGTATGTAAGAGAGTGCCAGTGTGCAGGCTGTGGCACATCAGTTGCTCCCAGTGCCTTGGTACAGTTTGCTTGCAAGCAGTAAGTGGAGAGACAGGCAGGGATGCCAGAGCTGGGTATCCTGGCCCGTGGGTTCCATCCAGCCTGTGTGCCAAAACCTCCCGTTACCAGAGTCAACTCCTTTTGAGTATTAGCCATTTGTAGCTGAGGATATCTTGTCCTGGGATTGCAGTGCAGTTCTAAGCAATGGTCTGTATCTGCATTAAGACCATTTGATCCTTCAGCTCTTGAAGTCTGGCAAGTGTGAATGGGTGAACTGAGTTCCCTGAAAAGCTTTGGGCATGTATGAGTTCTGCCTGCGACAACTGTCCTGTCTGACTCACCTGCTCATCGTTGCTTGATGTCGCTGTCAAGGGGTGAGCTTGCCTGCTTGGTCCTGATCAGGCCAGCACGTGGATGAGAGCTCTCCCAGAAACCCCACATAGGGGCCACCTTGAGTTCCATGATGGGAAAGAGAGGCCAAATCTCAGTGCAATGACTGTGCCCCTAAATTCTATTCTTAGAAGTTAGCTGCAGGCATCTTGTGGGGCCAAAGGGCATTCACTTGCCTTCCCTTTCTCGTCCACCAGCCGCAGCTTCGTGTTGTCGTCTCTGGGCTTCACGGCCGTGGCCTTTGTCACAGGTTCCCTTGCGCTGTGGGCCCCTGCGTTTCTGTACCGTTCGCGCCTGGCCAATGGGAGCCTTCCGCCTTGCCCCTCAGAGGCGGCTTGCAGCACTTCAGACAGGTGAGTTATCAGGGTGGGGCGGGGAAGCCCCCTGACTGTGATGTGTTGCTCAGGTCCCCCTTGAAGAACTTCTGATTCAATGGTTATTGTCTACAACCTTCCTGAGCTGGTGTAGCTGGCTTTGCTACAAATGCCAAAGCTGCCTGTTTTGACTACAGTCCCTGGGAAGACGCTCTCTGCCTGGCCTCCCTGTCGTCAGTAT
Source organism: Heteronotia binoei (assembly GCF_032191835.1). Classification (NCBI taxonomy): domain Eukaryota; kingdom Metazoa; phylum Chordata; class Lepidosauria; order Squamata; family Gekkonidae; genus Heteronotia; species Heteronotia binoei. The sequence goes on from NC_083237.1 coordinate 29,984,053, forward strand.
AGGGGTAATAATGCTTGTTGGCAGGCAGGGTGTGTGTCAATTGCTCAGTATCTCCATTTTTGCAGCCTCATCTTTGGAATTATCACTTGCGTGACTGGCGTGCTGGGTGTCGGCAGCGGGGTGGAGATTTCCCGGCACCTGCAGCGTAGCAACCCTCGCGCCGATCCCCTGGTTTGTGCAGCTGGTCTGCTTGGCTCGGCCCCCTTCCTCTTCCTGGCTGTGGTGTGTGCTCAGGGGAGCATTATTGCCACTTATGTGAGTTTACCTTGCCCCTCGAGTTTCCCCACTCCCTGCAGAATAGCCCTTGGACCCCGAACATGGCTGGCATAATCTGTTTCTCCTCTTCATGCCCGATAGGTTTTTATCTTCATTGGCGAGACCCTCCTTTCGCTCAATTGGGCCATTGTTGCCGACATCCTTCTGGTGAGAAACCGGAAAAAGGGAAGTGGGGGGGGGGGCGGGAACAAAGCTCTGTAGTTTGCTGCAGTCACAGTATTAAACCTATTCTCTTACCTCCTCTCCTCCATTCTCCTAAACATTTCAACCTTGCATTTTGGCACAAAAGTACACCCCCTACATGCCCTTAACAGCTGCAGAACATCCTTTTTCTTTTGTTAATGTTTTGTTAATGTTAATGCCAGATTTGATGCAAATCATTGTTCTTCCCCTCAATCCCATAGAGCAGTAACACAGCACTGTTTAAGAACACAAGGGAAGCCATGTTGCATCAGGCCAGTGGCCCATCCCAGCCAATACTTGGTGTCACACAGTGGCCAAAACTCAGGGGGTCCACCAGCAGGGCCAGAATTCCAGAAGCTCTCCCACTGTTGGCCCCCCAAGCACCAAGAACACAGAGCATCACTGCCCTAGACATAGTGTTCCATCAATATCTTGTAGCTAATAGCCACTGATGACTTCTGCTCCATAGGTTTATCCTATCCCCTCTTGAAGCTGTCCTAAGCTTGTAGTCACCACCACTTCTTGTGGCAGTGAATTCCAGATGCTAATAACTCTTTGGGTGAAAAAGTACTGTTCTAAGCATATTACTCATTAGTTTCATTGAGTGTCTGCAAGTTCTTGTGTTGTGAGAAAGGGAGAAACATCAGCCAACTTTGAACAGGTTTGATTTTTTTTTTAATCAAGCACTTACGTCCTGTTTTAGTATATCCAATTGCCAAAGCTGCTCACAATCAAGCTTTAAAAGTCAGAAAGATTAAAGCATAAATAAAGCCAAGTACAGTGAGGATCACCAGGCAGATGGGGTGTGGTGTGGTGGTTCAGTGGTTCAGACAGCAAGAAGCACCACATTAATAGGCGAGCAAGATTGTATTGCTGCTTAGGGCAAAATGAATGGCAGTGTGTTGACATTTGGTGCATCTGAGTTTTGCGTCAAATGCAAAAGGTACAACCTGTGATCATTTGTCCCATTCTCATTTTCTCCATGTATGTAAGAGGGAGAGAGACAAATTGCCTTTAGTTTTCAAAAGCTTGTTATGATAAATCTTCTCAGGGCTTTTTTTGAGTGGGAACGCAATTCCGGCTGGCTTGGCAACAGGGTGTGGCCTAATATGCAAATGAGCTTCTGGGCTTTTTCTACAAAAATGCCCTATGCCGAACAATGGTGATGTCAGGGGGTGTGGCCTAATGATAATGAGTTCCTGCTGGACTTCTACAAAAAAGGCCCTGAATCTTCTACTGCAAGACTTTTTTTTTTGCATGTGCTGTTAAAAGTTTGATATTGCATATTTTTACTAATGTGTGGAGGACCCTGAGGATGCCTCCTTTCTCCAGCAGAGGTCGCTAGTAGTCTTTATCCTCTCTCCCCAGTATGTCGTCATCCCCACCCGTCGCTCCACTGCCGAAGCTTTCCAGATCCTGCTTTCCCATCTCCTGGGTGATGCTGGGAGCCCCGCGCTTATCGGCTTGGTAGGCACTGGAAACAGTCTGTCCTGAGTTATTGTGAAGGCCCTTTTCATAACCTTTGCAAGGTTCATCTTCCCACCCAGTCTGTTAAACCGAACGGCTCCTCCCCTTCCTTGTGCTGCCACATCTTGGGGTTCCCTTCAAACTATAGGGATATTTTGCAGAGCCACTATAGCCGCATCTTTTCAGATTTGGGAGGATACAGCCAGGGTCTGCCTGCAGCGTTTGTTCAGGCCTACGGGAAAACATGTTGCTATGTTGACAGATTGGAAAGTGTGCCATCTTGTGTGGCCTCCGCTGCATTCTTTTCCTCACCTGCCTGAAAGGATTTAGATGCGTTTTTTCTGAAGCAGCATTCTTTCCAAATAAGAGGGAGAGTGATAGAGGCAGGTTTTGCCATTGCTTCCCTTCCCCGTAGGCAATTCTTACTTGCCTTGGGTGACCAGCTAAGTGGTGTTTCTTGTCTCCGGCCCAGGTGTTCTTCCTTTTGGAGGGACTGTGCCTCCACAGTTACCCTCTGGGAGTGGACTAACCTGTCTTCTCTCTTGTCCCTGCCCTGCCCCTAGATCAGTGACCGAATCCAGCACAATCGCCCCGCGTCGTTCATGACGCAGTTCCGGAGCCTTGAGTATGCTCTGATGGCCTGCGCTTTCGTGGGAGTGATCGGTGGCGGTTTCTTCTTGGCCACGGCCTGCTTCATCCAGGCAGACCGCAAACGCACTGAGCTGTATACGCAAGGTAATAAACCCCCTTTCCCCACTAGTGAGCTTATGTATTGACCACTTATACAGTATATCTGAGAAGACAAAACATCAGAACTGTCATCTTAAAGCAATAATAGGTTTGCAACATTACAAAACTGCTTCAAAAATGCAAAGTAGCTAGACTGCGAAAATCCATCCAAGGAAAAGTCCCAATAGGAGAGAAGAATGCTGTTGCAAAGGAGGACTTCTCATCTCCTACTGAGGATCATTTGTCAGGCTCAGAGATAAAACTGAAGGCCTTGCTTCTGGTAACCAATGATTACAATCATGTGCAATGATGGTATCAGAAACAGGGTGCGGTTTTACAAAAGAGAGGGTGAATGCAGGAAGAAGTGGGGTCCAAGGCATGGCCATCACAGGCCATGAGGAGCTCTGCACTTCCGGATGGATCTAGATCACAAGTGGCCAAATTTGCCTAACATAAGAGCCTCATAGAATAAACATCAGATGTTTGAGAGCCACAAGATATGCAGGGAGGAAGGAAGGAAAGCAAATAGATTGGGGGGGAAAGGAAGGGTGGAAAGAAAGCCACTTTAAATGTCTGGCTGGACTTAGAGAAGGGATTTAAAGAGAGTCACAAGTGGCTCCCAAGCTGCAGTTTGGCTACCCCTGATCCAGAAGCAAGCCAGCAGCTGATGAAATTAAAGCCAAGCAGTCCAGTCTCCTAGTATCTATTTAGGCCCTGCCATTCTTCCCTCAGTGGGGATCCCAAATGGCTTAAATCCTCCTCCTCCTCCATTTTGGCCTCATAACAATTTACATGAGAGAGGATATGCTGAGAATATGTGACTGGCTCAGAGAGCTTCTGGGGCAGACTGGGGATTTAAACTCCTGTCTCCCAGATCTAACACAGTAACCATGACATAATGCTGGCATGTGCTGGGAAATGAGCTGTGACACTCCACAATGACTGTAGCTTTTGAATAGTCTTCAAGGGAAATCCCACGTGGAATGTCTCAGAGCAGTCCAGCCGGTGAGTAACCAGAAGCATAGGAGGGGGCACAGCCTACAGAGCAGATGTTGTTCTGTAAACCGAGTTGTGAGTGGAGGTGTAGAGTTCTCAAAATCTGCCATGACCGTCTGAGAGCAACCGTGGCCCATGTGTGCCGCTTCCCAATAGCAAAAATGGAGCCTTACGTTTGCGGCTTTGTGGAGCGCTTGGGTGGGTGGGTTGGCATTGGCTTTGTACCCTGGGGAAGTGCACCACCACTCTGACTGTGGAATGAGTGGGTTTGCCCTGCAGCAGGCAATAGAGTGGCTGGAATAAGACCACCTTGGTGCTGTTTTGCAACAACCAGGGTTCGGTGGGAAGCACCTGACTTCACGACACAGGTTAGCTCCTGGCTTTACGACACAGATGAGCTTAGAGCAGGGAGAGGTTTGAGTGTTGGAAGTCACATATGGGGCTGTTCCAGAAGAACAAAGATGGCTGTTCTAAGGCACTTGTGAGCAGTTGCTAAGCTTTGGACACGTGGTTCTTTGAACAAGTGAAGCTGCTTTATATGGATTTAGGCCCTTGGTCTGTCAAGATCATCATTGCCTATTTTGGCAGGCAGGGAGGCTCTGCAGGGTCGCAGAGCTTTCCCATCACCTTCTGCCTGATCATTGAGATGCTTAGGGTTGACTCTTGACACCTTCTCCATGCTTGCACTACCCACCCTCTGCCACTGAGCTGCCCAGCTCCAGCTTGAACTTTCTTTGAAGTTCTAAAGTGCAAATGCGCCTGTTGTACAGAACTTGTGTGCGAGAGTCACTTGTGCCCAGATGTGTCTCCGCCAGCTCAAAGCTATGCCTAACAGCAAGCCAGTCAGCTGATTAAACCTTCTCTGCCAAGGGGTTCCGTAGACCAGGGGTGTTGAACTCATTTGTTATGAGATCTGGATCTGACATAAATGAGACATTATTGGGCCAGGTCATGTCGGGTTGGGCCAAGCCATGTTGGGCTGGGCCATGTGTGTACCTATTTAAGATTAGGTAGCACCAGGGAACTGGGCAAAGGAAACTCTGGTTCTTTCCTTCCTTCCCCAAGGGACCAGGAGGGGAAGGAGCCTCAGCCAATGGAGAAAATAGAGGCTTTGCTCTGTACCTCCTGTGCAATTGAGCAAGCCTTGCAAACCAAGCTGTTATGCACAAAAGAGAGGAAGAAGGAAGCAGATGACAGCTAGTTGCTCGGGGGCCTGATAGGAGCCCTCTGGGAGCCTGATTCAGCCCCTGAACTGCATGTTTGACACCCCTGCCGTAGACCATCCAAACCGTGACACTTTCTTCTTATCCCTCAGGGCAGCTGAACGAGCCATTGGAAGGCGAAGACCGCATTGTGGTTCCTCAGCGTGGCCGATCGACGAAAGTCCCTGTTTCTAGTGTCCTCATATGAAGACAGTCCCTGCCTCTCTTATCTGGCATCGGGAAGGTGTGGACTCGTGCCCTCTGTGCTCAGCCAATCCATGGAGCCAGGGAGGGAGGCTCTCGGAATGGACCAAGGCGGGTGGTCTCATGGACAGCTGCTTTTTGGTGTACATGGGATTTTTATAAAGCACAAACCTTATCCAGATTCACGTGTCTTTATTTTTCAGGTGGGTGGAATGGGGTGATGCAGTGGGTTCCCTGCTTGTTGCATTTTCATTCGCCTCTGAAAAAGAAAGAACTTTGGGTGATGAAGTCTAGGGGAGTTCTTTGATGTATGGAATAGAGCAGGGGTGGCCAACGGTAGCTCTCCAGACTTTTTTGCTTACAACTCGCATCAGCCCCAGCCAGCATGGCCAATGGCTGGGGCTGATGGGAGGTGTAGGCAAAAAACATCTGGAGAGCTACCATTGGCCACCTCTTGAATAGAGGAAAACAGTGGGGTTGTTGCTTGGTTTTGACAGAGGGGAGGCATTCTAAAGCTTTTGGCTGATGGACAGTGGTTACAATGTTTGGAACAAAGTTTTCAGTCCTGTGGCATCTTTAAGACCAGCAACATTTTATTCTGGCTATAAGCTTTTGTGTGCATGTATATCTGATGAAGAGTGCATGCACGTGAAAGCTGATACCTGGAATAAAACTTTGTTGATCTTAAAAGGTGCCACTGAATTCAAATTTTGTTCCATTGCTTCAGACCAACACAACTACCCAACTGAAGTTAAAATGAGTGCGAGAAGCTGTAACTTGGCTGCATGAAATAGGAGAGCAGCTGTGTGTATGTGTGTATTTGTGTGTGTGTGCACATGTGTACCTGGAAGTCATGGCGACCTGGTGACTGACCCCTACTGGGGGCATGGAGAGAGGTGGCTGAATAAAGCCTGCCCCTGCCTTCTGGTTCTGGTATTTCAAGGCGGTCTCCCATCCAAGTACTTGCCAGAGTTGACCCTGCTTAGGTTCTGAGATCTAATGAGATCAGGCTTGCCTGGGCTGTCCAGGTCAGGGCAATAGGAAAACAAAAGGGAACTGTTCATAGTGGTTGATAACGCTATGAATGATAATCTGTGTAGCTCAAAACTATTATGATTGTAATGTGGCCTGTTTCAGGGGCTCCAAAATTTCTTTTCTCTTACTTTCTTCCTCAACAAGCAGCATTTGAAGAGACTGCAGTCAACTTGGATCACATTTTAGTTGAAATTGTGGGGGAAATTGTAGCTTTTTGCTTCTAACTTTTGACCTGAGACTGTGTGTATGTACCTGTGAATGGATTGATCTCTTCCTACTTTTGATGGTTTGCTGCTGTGTATAGGGAGCTGCATCTATTGGAAAACGGCTGGCAAGACTTTGGCTATTCGGTTGATGAATTGTGGCTATTTCATCTATGCGAGCCTTTGCTTGGTTCTGTGATCCTTGTGCAGAGGACATGGCTTGTGTGAACTCTTGTATTATGAGATTGGAATGGATTCTGGGGCCCCTGGGAGCACACTGTGCTCTTTTCCCTATAGTAAGTGGATTGGGTTATTGTTGTGATTTGCTAACTGGTGCATTTTGCTGTGCCGTCACTTGATGTGATATGGCTTGTGCGTTTCTACTTGCAGTGCCCAAGAATCTGAGAGGTTTTTTTTAAAAAAAAACCCCAATAAAATGAAAAGTTTTTAACAAACTTTCATAGGGGACGGCTGAACTGTGGCCACTTTAATCCTCCCCCCCTCCAGATTGTCAGTTCAAAAGCTTCTGCTTCTGCAATTAAGAGTAGAATTCAGATTAACTGCTCTTCAAGTCTTGAGTGCCGATTCAGAGCTGGAAGGGGTGTTGTGATGGATACCTGTTTGTTCCCCTTTTAGAATTAACTTTATGCCTTGCTGATTTGAAGGGGGCTGTGAGGGGAACTGTGTGAAGGAGGTGCGAAGTGCCCTTTCAGAGAGCATGGAGGAGGGGAAATCAACACACACTCAGTTCAGGACCAGAGAGAGAGAAACGATTTGTCAGTGTGTGCAACTCTGTGAGTCAACTGGTGTCTTGAAGCAGCGGGTGGGTTCACACCTGGTGTGCGGCCTTGCTAGAAACGCAGGGTTGTTTTTAATGGCTCAGCGTGCTGGAGATGCTTGTAAGTGCTTTTGCTCAGAGGGCCAACAAATACAATTGACATTTATCAAGTAATTAAAAGCTCTTCCTGGACTGTACCACTTCAAGCGGGAGTTGGGAGGGGGGGCTGGACAGCATGTTATAAGGAGGAAAACAGCATGTCTACAGAAGGGGAGGTGGAGCTCTCTGTTGTCACATACACCACCTCCTGACATGCTGTTTTTCTGCAGGCAAGGAGAGATCAAGTTTTCCCAGGAGGAGCATAGAAATAGGCAAGCATTTACCTGCAACCAGAAAATTATCCAGGACAAGCTTTACCAGTTGATTTTACTGTCTGAATAAAGAGGTCCATAGGGCTTGTGTCTGTGTTTGGACATGGATAAAAATCTGTCTCGAACTGTGGACGATTCTCCCCCAACCTGTTCCAAAAGTAGTTTAGCAATGAGTGGAGCAAGACTAGACCATGTCTGGAACTCTGGAAAAGAGGATTCTTCCAAGATTTGAGCTGTCATCTGTCTGTCTTTGCTTTTCCCTGGTAAACGGGGGTGTTGTAGGCATTCTCAGAAGTGGCTGCTTGTAATGGCCATCACTGGTCTGTCACAGAATCATAGCAGCACATAACTGGGCCTCTACCAGCCACTCTTGCTGGCAAGTCAAAAAGGAGAGCAGGTTGGTGAAAAGCTACATTATTCAAAAGCCAAACCCTACTTTTACCTTTGCTGGTTTGATCTGTTTGTGGAGCTTGTGAATAAACCAGGCTTGAAAATAGATCTGAAAATGTTATAGCCTGTGATTGATTTTACTAGCTTGCATGGCCACAAGTTGTCTTTTTGTCACACCAGCTGGTAGGTGGGAGAGAAAATACATTGCGAGCTTGCCTAAAGCATTTTGTTCACACCATAAATGAGCGGCTAGGCGTAAATGCACTAGAGACCCAGTTTGCCATTTCAAGGGCACTTTGAGTGGTGGTGGTCCATCAACCTTTTAGTAAGTGTGGTGTGACCCTGGGAGGGTACTTGTGCTGCAGGAGAAGTTTGGGAGCCCCTTGAGATTGAGACGTGGTTGGTGGCTTCCAGCACAGGGATTGGGAGCTTTTCAGAGACCCAAGCAAGGTCTAAAGAAGCTTTGTTGGGGTGGGGGGAGATCTTGATGCCTGGTTATCATTCCCCAAGTGTCTGAATCTTCTGAATGCAGTGGAGTTTCAGCTTCCCCCTCCTGTGTCACTCAACTGTACCTGCCCTGTGACTTCCTGCTGGTGACTGTGGCATTTCCTTCCTGCCTGAGCTATCTGAACAGCAGCAGCATCGGCGCCGCAGCAGAGAAGACTCATCCAGGCGTGGAATTGGCGAAACCCTTCCCAGATGTGAGTTGCACAGCACGGAGGGTGGGGAAGAGGACCGACTAGGGCATTGACCTGTATCCCAGCAATAGCATCTCCTAGGTGGGCAGGCTGCAGTCTTGGACCCTTTGGAGGGTGACCGTGGTTCCCAAAGGCAGGACTTTAGGGCTGGATCAGAGTAGGAGAATGGGAGATCGCTGCAGAGCAAATGGCTAATGAAAGGGGTTTGCGGGTACAAGATGGAGAAGGCTTAATCCAACAAAAGGAGCAAAGTTTGAGTCTCTTTCTCCCCCACTCTGTTGCCCACACATGGCTTTTCTCTGTTCTCTGCACGTCCCCACAGCGCTGCTCGATAGCATCTCTTTTTCCTGTCTTGCTGTCACTGCCTCTTGCTCACTGATACCAATCTCCTTAAGCTGAGTCAGTTCAAAGGAGGAGGGTAAGCATGATGGTGGCGGACTTAAAAGGAGCGGGGTGATGGCTGTACCAAACGGCCTCACATTTTGACCAGGGCCTTCACGCACTTGTGCTCCTCAGTTTTTCTCCATGCCCCATTTCCCTCCAATGAGCCCTTAAAGCAGTGCCAGTTTCCACCATGTAACGAAACCTGTGGTTTGCGGTTGTGTTGGTCTGTCGCCAGGGCTCCAATCAAGTTGTGGGGAAGTGGAGCATGTCTGCGATGTGGAGCTGCAGAGATGGTCATCTGGGCCCTCTTGCTGGCCTTTCCCTTTCTCTGCCCCTTAAAGGTCTTGGCAATTCTATCTCTAGGTGGCCAACAAGACGCCTGTAATCCTCTCCCTCACCCCAAGCAGGTTCTACAGCACTGCAGCTGCAAATTCCCTCCCACAGTGCCCACAACACAAGAGCAGCAATACGCCTGCAGGCACCCAAATCCGGCTGTTACTGGAGTGAGTCACTCCTGTTCCCACAGCCTTGGGGAGGGGGCACAGAAGAAGGGCTGAAGAACCTCCCAGAGAACCTCAGAGTTAGTGAGTAATGTTTCTGCAGCGGAATTTTCGTGAGGAGACTTAAAGATTCATATATACATCCATTTTGTTCACATTTGTTCACTGTTAGAAACTTGGTTCTCTCCCATGATCCTCTTCAGCACAGCTGTAGGAGGACTGAAGAACCTTCCAGAGAACCTTGGAGTTAGTGAGTAATGTGTCATGACATAGTATGCTGGCGGAAAGTAACATCAAGTTGCAACCAACGTATGGCAACCCCCATAGGGTTTTCAAGGCAGGAGACATTCAGAGGGCATTTGCTATTGTTCAGCTCTGCGTACCGACCACAGGCTTCCTTTGTGGTCTCCCATCCAATTGTGAACCAGGGCCAACCCTGCTTAGCTTCCAAGAACTGACAAGATGGGGCTAGCCTGAACCATCCAGGTCAGGCCTAGAACAACTGGGATGAAAAACCTGAACAGCCACCAGATCTTCTCTCAGATAGAACACTTCTGAGATAAAATCTGGTGGCTGTTTAGGTTTTTCATCCCAGCTCTTACCCATATATTCTTTGTTGCCGAAGGATTTGTGCCAGAACACGCAATTTCAACAGGACATTCTAGTATACATGTAGAACAGTGTCTGGCTTTGCCTTTTCTTTGTCAAGGGGAGAAATCTAGTGTATCACCTAGTCAACAAAAGTCACTAGCCTACAAGAAACGTTCATTAGCCTGGCTGTTGTGATTAAACTACTGGAGTTGTTTGGTGGTTTGCTGACAACCACAAGAAGGCAAACTTTCCTAGGGAACAGCAAACTTCTTGCCTGTTTCCCTTGAGGTGTTTTCCAATTGCCATAATCAACCAGTACAATCACTTCTATGAAAGGACTGACGGCATTTGTCTGGTCCATTCGTTCTGATCTGAGACATGTAATATTAGACTGCTTTGACTTCACTGAGAATTACATTAGTTTTAAAAAGCACCAAGGATCATAACCTAGAATGTGGCCCCTCTCCAAACTTTTGGCATTGATGGGCCCTTTGTCAAAATTTAGCTTTGCAAACCTTCCAGGTGCATGGAGACTCTTGTGCTGAAGAATGATGGGTGTTACACTGTTTCATCCATCATCCACACGATGGATATTAGACTATTTTAGTAGGAACAACTACCCCTACCCTTGTTCCTACCTTGATCATATTAAAGGGCCTTAGACTGAGTGAAACCATCCAATTTACTATATGTCCAATCAGCAGTAGCTTTCCCAAGTCTTTTCCCCAGCACTGCTACTTCAGAGGTGGAGCTGGGGGGGGGGTCTTTTAGATGCAGGGGGTGGACTCTGCCACAGGTGCTCACATTATTGGGTGCAGCAATCTGGCTGGTCTAAAGGGGGTGGGGATTTAGACTCTGCTGGAAATGCCCAGGTTTCTTTTGTGAAATAAAATGGCGGACAGGATTCTTTGAAAGGCTTTTTGGGTACAGGGTGTGCTGAGAAACATTCTCAATTCAGGCAGAGCCATGGTGAAGCCTCACAGGCCTAGCTGGCTCCCTGCATTGAACTGGGTATTTGTCCTTGACTTCTGCCCCAGAATCTGTCTGATCACACTGGCAGAACAGGCAACAGCCTGAGGTTCCATAATTCCAGAGGTACCTGCCTCAACTATGCTAGTAGCTTGCTTCCCACACGTTAAGGTTTCCCTGTCGTTCCCCCCCCCCCCCCATGTATGCTTATCTGTGAAATGGGACACTCATCTCTGCTAGTATCCAGGAATCTAGGGTGAATATTTAGTCTGGACTGACCAATGTGGACCACAATAGCATACCAATTTAGTCACTGAAGCGAAATAAGAAAATATAATCTTGGTGGATTTGAAGTCATCTGGGCTACCATGATGCTTGAGGAGCAGGCAGCAGCTACACAGCTTCAGGGAGCCTTGGAGGAGACAGATTACCTAGACTCATTTCAGATTCAGGCATGGCTTGGGGATGGAAACAGTTTTGGTCGCCCTTTGGTTGCCGATGACCTTCACCAGGAGAATGACAGGGGGGAATGCACTCCTGTTGATTCTCCTGCAGCTGTTTGCAGCTTTCAGCACTATTGGCCGTGGTGTCCTTCTGGAGAGGTGAGGTGGGCTGGGAGTGGGAGGGCATTGTGCTTTGGTGGTCTTGCTTGACCTTCTGTGATTTTTAATTGGAAGCCATCTTGAGCAGGACTCTGAAGAGGAAGCATAGAAGTATTCTAAATAAACAAGTAATGCTGCTCAGAATATAAAATACAAATCCTGCAACATTTGAATTGGTGTAGTAGCTCCCTTTCTCTTGTGGGCACTTTCCAGAACCCCCTGGCAACATGCAGAGATTCCAGGACAGGAATGCAAAGTTCCTTGGCAGGTTTGTGGGAACAAAAAGAGTTCCTTGGAGTTCTATTTATATGGAAGGTTGAACTGTTGAGCCAGCTAGCCACATGGCCTGCAGAAAGCTTGAAGACCACCTTTCTCAAAATATTGTCAAACTGAGGAACTGCTTGCTGTCTTGATGCTGCCAGAGCTTCAAATTAGGATACTGAAGAGAAAGAAGCATCTTCTCACAATGGTGGATCATTCCTAGTCCCACAACACTTGAACCCAGTGTTCCCTCTAAGCTGAGTTAGTGTGAGCCAACTCACAATTTTTTAGCCTCTGGCTCACACATTTTTTGTCTTAGCTCAGGAAAGATGCCCCCAGAGCAAACTAAGTTATGCAGTAGCTCACAACTTTAATGCCAGTAGCTCATGACATAGAATTTTTGCTTACAAGACTCCACAGCTTAGAGAGAATATTGTGACCCACCCCCCACCCCCATATCTTGTCAAGAGTAGAGACTGCCAAGCTACAATAGGAAGGCCTATATTGTATCTCCCCTCTTTCATCTCCAGTCCAACTTTCTTTGCTTTGAAAATCCAAAAGCTGTCAGGAATCACTCTGACTTCCAAATAAGGCATAAAAGAGCCAGTTTGGTGTAGTGGTTAAGTGTGCGGACTCTTATCTGAGAGAAACGGGTTTGATTCCCCACTCCTCCACTTGCACCTGCTGGAATGGCCTTGGGTCAGCCATAGCTCAAGCAGAGGTTGTCCTTGAAAGGGCAGCTGCTGTGAGAGCCCTCTTCAGCCCCACCCACCTCACAGGGTGTCTGTTGTGGGGGAGGAAGGTAAAGGAGATTGTGAGCCGCTCTGAGACTCTTTGGATTGGGGGGCGGGATATAAATTCAATATCTTCTTCTTCTTCAAAAAGCCTTGGTGGCTCTGGATGAGTCTTTTTTTGTTTTTGCTGTGTTGTTGAATTATTTTTTCATTATTTTTTATTCCCAATTCATCTGTTCTTTTTTACATTATTTGTATGCAACAGCTGCAAATATATTGCCTTGAAGGGCACCTGCTGTTTCATTTAAGACTGGATGTTTTAATTGTGCTAGCGGCCTGTGGCTCCCAGTTTTGGAGAGGAGAAGGGCATGCTTATACATATTGTCTTTAATTTTTTTTTAAAAAGTAAAATGGTGTCCTTACAATGCAAAGAGCTTAGCGAGAGGAAACTGAAAATGCTGCAAATGCAAAGCCTTGTGGGTTTGATTCACATGAGGGAAAGGTAACGTTGAGATCACAATTTTTAGTCAAGATGGTGGGGCTCCAGGTTTCACTAGCACCCATAAGGGAAACAGAACTCTGTACAAAAAAGGTTGCATCATGTGTTTCCTTAAAAAAAATGTAAAAGCACTCAGTGCAAAAATGTGGCTCTTTCCTACAGGGCTCTTCTGGCTTGGCACAGCTAGCCTGTTCGATGCCGTTCTTCAACTTGGTATCTGCTCCTTCCCAGAGTCCGTGGTATCTCTACTGCCCACCTTGCAGGTGGCATGGATACCTTCCAGACGGACGCCAACTTCTTGGTCTGGTTGTTGACATTTACCGTCCCATCTCTGGTGGTTCTACTTGTGCTTTGTATTGGCTGCCGGGACCCTGAATCAGACAGTTAAGTCCTTCCTCTGACCTCCTTCCTCATGGAGAGCCTGTTTGGTTCATGGCTTCCACCCCTCTCAACAAACGTTTGCAGACTTCTAATATTGTTGGTTTCTCTCTCCCAACAGTGCCACCTATTGATGATTACCAATATAAGTGAGTCCATGACTGTCTGTCTTGTGGGGGAGGGGGCTAAGGGGGGGTGGGAATTTGGAATTTGGCAGGCTTGGAAAATGATGGTCTGAGATGATGAGAACAGAACTAGGGAACCTTTTAGTGGCAGAGGCATCTTCTCACTCTCAGGCAAGCTGCTCCTCCCTCAAAGTTCCTGTTCCATACAACTAATAATGGCATAAGAGCTGCATACAAAGTGGGATTATTAACTCTGGATTGGGAAATTTCTAGAGAATTGGGGACGGAGTTTGGGGAGGTCAGAGTTGGGGAGGAGAGGGAGCTCCGCAGGGACATGCTACAGAAGCCATCCTTTAAAGATACCTTTCCCCCCCACGGGAAATTATCTGTGCAGTTTGGAGATCAGTTGTAATTTGTGGAGAATGCCAGCCTCTAGCAGAGGGCCCTGCTGGATCATCAGGTCAAAAGTCCAGTGAGCTAGGCCAACATCCTATTTCCCAGATCTCAGCCATTCCCATGTAGCTACCCTTTCCCTACCCTTTGCGTTTTCTGTCCCCCACACTGCCTGAAGACACTCTTGAAAAATAACTACCCCCAAAGGAAGTAGGATCAAGGAAAACAGACTATATCAGCTTTTGGTGGGGGCATTGACTGTGGTCTGGAGGAGTGGGTTTTGAACTGCTCTTGTGAGCGCTCCATTGTTTGTTGAGTTACTGAGAACCTGCTGGCTCTGATTCAGTTTGTGGTTTGGGAGATTGCCCCCCCCCAAGAACCAGGATGTACATTATTCTGTTCCCAAGTGAACAACAGCTGTGTGAAGCTGCCCTGAGTTATAGTTCCAGAGCTTGGTTCATCCAGCTGTGTTGTGCCAGGTTTAGACAGGTGGCTCCCTGATAGCCAGAGCTAAACACAATCTGGATGGCAATAACAATTAAAATGTCTGTGAAGGATATTTCAAAGTACTTAATCATGGGCTCCCTTCTTCCTTCCCTAGTCATTAAAGTGTGCAATCAAATTAAGAATGCCAGTCTCCATGAGAGGCCTGGAATCCACCCAGTCTTTCAGATGCTCTACATAGATTATTTCTTCTGGAGCAAATGGTAACATTGGAGGAGGGTGGACTCTATGGAATCATGTGTCTCCTCAACTCCCTTTCCAGCTCGCTCTCCAAAATCTCCAGGAATTTCCCAAACCACAGTTGGCAACCCAGAGTCATAGCTAAGTGAGGCATTTACCTCAGACAGCAGATTGTGAGCAGGGTAACAAGGTCACTACTATCCTGTGACTTTGCTTCCACTTACTTCCATGCCTTTCCCTTGGCTGCTCTTGCCCTGGGGACAGAACAACTGCTACTCCTTGCATCCCAGACCTCTTAAAAACCAATGTGACCAAGCCGCAAATAAAATTGGTGACCTGAATTGTGTGAGAAAGGAACCTTGTAAGGTTTTAGAAAGTCCTATTGGGCATGTGTGGCTTGTTGCAATGTTTTTTGAAGAGGCTTATTGTAGGAGTGGAGGCCAAGGACATCATGTGTTCCCAAGACTACTTTATCTTATCTGCTGCTTGTTTGGAGAAAGAAAATGAGACTCTGAGCTGGCATTTAAAGAAAGTTCTACTTTTCCCTCCTCCACTCTCTGTAATATCTAGTTTGGTCTTCAGTGTAAACCACAGGATTCAATTTTTTGTCTTGTTGATGGGGAGCCAGTTCACAACCATTTGTTAATACTCCATGACTAATGTTGATGCTGTTCATATGTTTAAAAATGAGGCTCAAAATCATGCATATTCTCTTCAGTAGGCTGATCTGCTTCTTAAAGGCTTCATGTGGCTGATAACAGGAGAATGGGGCAGCAAATCCCTGGGGTGGAAGAATAGATTCCTCTACCTCAGAATATTGCTTTTATTAATATTGTATTGTTATTAATAGTCCACCTTTCTCACTGAGACCCAAGGCAGATTATGAGTATAATTAAACTGTTAAATAATTTTTAAGTTGAGCAATATGCTGGTGGACTTCAACAGTGAAGATTCCTTCCCATTAAAGAAAACAAATAACTCAACAGGGAGAAAAGCTCTGCCCTCTAAAGTCTCTGCTGCCCCATTCCCTGGGATGTGTGAACTTGTTTTACTCATCCAAATTGCTGTATATTACTGAGGAGTTCTTTGAATACAGAGCACCAGTCTGGAAAGGTTTGTAAGGCTACCTCAGCTTAGTTTTAATATGAGGGAAGGAAGTGGCTGGTGCTGATAAAAGGTAGCATTACAGAGGATAAATTTCAAAAATGGCAGTTCTGGCATATACCAGTGCTAGATGGTGTCAGGCTGCAACAGAAAGTTGAGGGATGGAGGGGATTACTCTGTTCTACCCAAAGCTATGGAAAGGCAGAGATTCTGAAGGGCTTGAAAACTGAGGGGTGTGTGTGTGTGCTATGGACTGTCAGGTAAAAGTCAGAAATGAGCTCATTGTTGTCCCCACAGGCCCCACTCTTCTGGCCAACACGAGACTTTCAGGGTGCTGCGGCGTAATCCCTGTAAGTAAAATGTCTGTTGTGTCCTGTTTCAAGTGGACGCTCTGAACTGGTTGTTCCCCGTGTCAGTGCTTCCCTCAGCTGTTCCTTTGTGAACTCACCACTGAAGACTGTGGGATATCACTATGTAGTGGCCACCTGTTGGAGCTCTGCGTCCATAACTTCTCTAACACAGCACCTCTCTTCAATTTACAAAGCCATTTCATGAGCTGGAAACTCAGTTTCCTTTTTCCTCCTGTTTTCCCATCGATGCCTCCCAGACTTCAGATAGCCACCTCACCTCCATTAAAATTAGAAAAAACATTTCCTAGAAAGGTTTGTTTTGTAGTATGTGTAAGAGCAGGAAGTTCCCAGTTTCAGAGGAGCTCTGGTGTTCTTTATAATTTTTGTTCTAGATATGCCTCCTGGCTTGGAAACTTTAAAAGTAAAAGAATTTAAAAAGCTTAATTCTTTACCCAATACCTAATTTTGTGTTTTATTGATGGCCATACACGGCTAAATCTTTGCCCATCTAACAGCATCCCTTAATAGAAACAAAATATTGAGCTTCAAGAATCCACCCCCCCAAACAAGTTTCTAGCTTTTCATGATAGAGAAAGCTGTTCAGAAAAGGGCCCTCAAAAGGGACATAGGAAACTCTCTTATACAGGATCACACCACTTATTCACATAGCCCCTACTGCCTAGTCTCTAAGGTCTGTAGTAGAAAAAAGACCAATTCTTGCTGCTCCAGTTCATTATTTGGTAGGATATGTCAAAGACTGAACCCAGGAATCTCTAGCATATAAATATGAGCCATAGCTGCAACTCCCATGTGAAGACCTTTAAATGTGCCTCTAGCCTGTGTCTCGTGATGCTTTTTTCTCTTGGGTCTGGGAAGTGGTATGGAGGGAAACTGGGATTCAGCCCAGCCCCACTAATGATGGAATCTGTTCTTGCTTCCCTTGGCCTTACAGCTCCACCTTGTGCCCCTGTCCAACGGCAGCCAGATTTGCAGAGGTGAGTAATCCTTGAAATTTGTAAGTTGTTTGCTGTGTCTTTTGGCCCTCTTCCAAATATCTTTGCGGAAGGGTGCAAGCTTGGTGAGTGAGCAGATATTTTTGCAACTTTGTTCTCTAGTTAGAGGTATATGGCCTTTGAACATAGGGGTTCCATTTGGTAGCCAGATAGAGGTTTTCTGGGAATATGCCAAAATCCTGGTTTTTATACATTTTTTCCCCTGGCTTTTCATTGATTTTCTAGCTTTTCTTATAGTCCAGAGCTACTGCCATACAAAGCTCCTGCCACCCACTACCCACCTGGGCCTCCCTAAGCTTCAGCCAGGCATACGAGTCAGCTCCTGCCTACTTCAGCCTCTCTGGGGCAGACAGGCATTATTGGCACACAGTGGCCAGCTGCTACCCAAACCCTGGGGGTAGACAGCAGCCAAGCCAGCCAGATGGCTGCACAGCAGCCAGCTGTTTCTTTCCCATTCTTTGTGGGGGGCATTGGGGACTCACTCAGTGTGAGTGAGACAACAGCCCCAGATACCCCATAGTGACCATCCCTGTGTGTAGCCATTTAAGTAACATGGTTTTTACAATGGAGCCATTTGAAATGTGTAGATGGAAGCCTTCAAGTTGTTTTACTTTTATTTATTCTTGGATGCATCAGCCCATCGCCTAGTCCAGGGGGCTGACACTCCTGTGAAACTGTTCAATGGCTTGAGGGCTGGAGAGAAATATTCCTGTGAGTTGGACGGGGCTCCTTTAATTTAGTTAAGAATGCTTGGCCTCTTCATGTCATCTGAGTGGAGTGCGGAATAAGGAGGATGTAGGTGTGGAGGGAAGTATGGGATGCTTTTGTGCTTCTTTGTGCACACTGTGTTGGAGAGGGACATAATCTCATCTCGTTAGGCAATTCTTCCTTTGCTGTCTGCAGATGCCCTCCGCAGAATCCTCCCAGGCCAGCAGTTCCATTTGGTCATGAGGATAACAGTGAGTTGCAATGGAAATGGATGTGAAGATTTGGGGGTGGGGAGTCTGTTTTCCTACATAAGATATTGATGGGCAAGTGGATCCCACAGAATTGTACAACCAGCTACTGTTTAGAGCAGGGATGTCAAACTCATTTGTTATGAGGGCTGGATCTGACATAAATGAGACCTTGCTGGGCCATGTGCGTCATCAAATGTAATGCCAGGTAGCAAAGATATAAACTTTATAAAGGACACAGACAAACACATTTAAAGATTTTGTATCTCTCCTGTGTGATCAAGGGAACTGGGCGAAGGAAGCTCTGGCTCTTTCCCTCCCTCCCCAGGGGATGAGGAGTGGGTGGAGCCTCAATCCATAGAAGAAAAAGAGGCTTGGCTCAGTAGCTCTGCTGTTCAATTGAAAGAGCCTGGCAAAGCAAGCTCTCCCTCCCCCTCCTTTCCTCCTCAAGGGAGGAGCCTCAGCCAATGGAGAAAATAGAGGCTTTGCTCTGTAGCTCCTGTGCAATTGAGCAAGCCTGGCAAAGCAAGTTATAACACAGAAGGAAACGAGAGGGGGAGAAGGAAGTCAAGTTGCTCACAGGCCTGATAGGAACCCTCTGAGGGCTGATCTGGCCTTGGGCCACATATTTGACACCCCTGGTTTAGAGTGTTTTTCAGAATAAATAAGCTCCAGATAGGAAACAGGAGAGAAGGAAGATAAGACATACAGGGGTTGGCAAGCTGGGGTTGTTTGGAAGGCTCAGCCAGTAACTCCCCTTTCTTTTGCTTCGTTCTTAGGAAGCATTCCCAGTTACGAGAATGAAGGTGAGTAATAGCAGAAACTGTAGCTCCTGCCCCAGTGACCATCCCTTATTCTAGAGCATGCAGCTTGGCTCACTCGCATGATTTGTCTTTTTTGGTATTGGTTGTGATGTGCTGTAGGCTGTGCAGGGCAGTTTGGTTTGTGGCACTTTCCTCTTGTTTGGCTCTAACATGGCCTTTTGTGGTTCCCTCTGAGTTCTCATGAGCCCATTAAGCCAGTATCTGATAACACTCTTGATTTTTCCTGCCTTCAGAGCAACCTTGTGCGACTGATGATGATGAAAACTATGTCCCAGGATACATGTAAGAATGGGGGGTGGGGTGGGGGTGGGGATGTTAAGTATAATGGAGCATAGCTGACGGTAAACAACAGCAGATAAGAACACTAGCTGTGCTGGATCAGACAAATGATACATCTAGGCCTGTTTCCTGTAATGACCAACCGGATGCTTCTAGAAGGTCTGCAAGTTGCAAATGTGAGGAATCCTGCTGGTGTTGCCTTCCCCAGCTGCTGGCATTCAGAGGAATTCTGCCTCTGAACTTTCAGGTCCCATTTAGCCATCATGGCTACTTAGATTTCTTAACACTGCCTTGTAGAGGTGCCAACTCCAGGTTGAGGGATTCCTGGAGATTTGGGATGGAATTTGGGGAGGGACCTCAGTGGGGTGATTACCCTCAAAAGTAGCCATTTCTTCTGAGTGACCAGATGTTGAGATTCTGGGAAATCTCCAGGCCCCACCTGAAGGCTGGTGATTCTACTTCCTGGGCAAATGGCAGGAGACTTTGGCAGATGGGCCTGGAGAGAATGGAGTTTGGGAAGATTCTGATGTCACTTCTAGGCAACACTTTAGTTTGCCTGAGAGCAGCAAATTCTTTGAGTGTCGCTGTGAGGAGGCCATTTTTTCCTCCTGCTCCTCAGTTCCTTGGGGTTGGGGTGGATAGGTAAACGGGAGACCTATGGCTACTGGCCACTGGTGGACCCTTCTAATTTATCTGGTCGTGTTTCAAAGCAATGAGCCATCACTACTCGCTGTGACAGTGAGTTCTGCCAGTTAATTATGCAGCTTAAGAACTACTTTCTTTTTGTCAGAGGCTTTTTGTCTCATGCTTTGCAATTCTTGAGTTCAGTCTCTGACATGTCCAGTTAGTGAATTTTGGTAAGTAGGGTTGGCCCTGACCCTAAAGAGCTGCTGCCAGCCAAAGTAGACAGTATTGAGTGTGATGGAGTCAGTGGTCTGACTTCTGTTTAGGGGCAACTGCTCAGACTCTTCATTCAGTGCTACTTTAAGCTGCTTTCTTCTCTCCTGCAGTGAAGTGCTGCCTGATGCTCCAGTTGAGGACCAGGGAAATAGGGATGGTGCATCCACAGGTAAGTTACTAGACATCCACCTGACCTTTTAGAGAATGCTGAATTAAGCTGTCCTTAAAATACAGACCATTTGAATAATAAAATATCTCTGAGCTCTCTTGGTTGCAGTAGTGGCTGGCTGGCAGACCTTAGACATCTGTCTGACTCTTAGAAATCATGCTATATTGCTCTGGGTTCTGGCTGTTTCCCCTTTGAGGAAGAAACAACTCCCCACAGTTATCCATGCTTTAACATCCAGGCTTGATTTGCCACAGTGTGTTGTATTGGGGAAAATCTTCAGGAACTGCTGCTGATCCTGAATGCGACAGGATCTAGTCAGTACTGGTTGAGAGATCTCTTAGCATCCCTCTACACACAGCTGTGAATATTGAGGTGGAAGAAAGGCAAGATGAGAGATTAAATGCATTAAGTAAACAATTTGCGCCATATTGAGCTTCCTAACCCTGCTCTCTGTTTCAGGTTCCATAGGGGATCAGTATGAGAATATATCCGAGTCTCCAGCGTCCTCACGGCATTCGCTCGGTGAGTGAGGAAAGAGAAGGGGGGGGAGGAAGGGAGGGCACAACAAATCAAGGTTGCATCAGAAATGACTTGGGAAGGGAGAGAGAAGTTTTCAAGAGAATCCTGCAATGTGGAATTAGCTGATTAAAATTGGAACCTAGGTTTTCATTTTTTGGATGCAGTTGGATGTAAGAGTGTTTCAGAAAATAAGTCTCTGTCACTCACAGATTCTTTCTGATGTGTTAAAAGTGTAAACTTTAAAATATTGGGATGTAACCCCAAAGAAAAGGACATTTCTCCACAACTGCCTTAATGTTTGTTAATGAGTTTTAGATGTTGTTTTCCTGAAGTCTCTTTTAGAGTTCAGAAACTAAATTTCAAAGTTGACGGTTTTAGAATTCTTGAAAGACTTGATGTGACTTCTAAAAATGTGACTGATTTAAAAAACAAAATGTTACATGCTTTTCTCATATTTCTAGCCTGTTGCCCTCTGAAGATCTCTAGAAGTCATTTATCCAGACATGCCCGCAGCCTGAGCATCAAGGCTGAGTGGGATCTCCTTGGAGGCAAACTAGGGGCGGTCTTAGGGGCAAACTAGGTGTGACTTGAAAATTGATCCCATCCTCCTTGTGTTTAAAGTGATGCTGTGTGCATGTTTAGTAAAAAAAAAGATGCAAGTGTGTGCCCAAGTGAGAGAAGCTAAACCATGCCCTGTCCCCAGAGACAATGAGTTGAGGCCAGACAGGACATTTGACCAGCTCCAAAAGTACCTTGAATATAGCTCCCTGTTAATTGTTTAGCATCTGAAAGGCTTCCCGCTAACATTGCCAGCCTCCAGGTGGGGCCTGGAGATCTCCTGCTTTTAAGTGAACTCCAGCTGGCAGAGATCAGCTCCCCTGGAGGAAATGGCTGCCTTGAAGGGGGGACTCTATGGAATTGTACTATGCCGAGGCCCCTCCCCAAACCCCACCTTCTCCCAGATCCGCCCCCCCAAGTCTCCCAAGTATTTTCCAACCCAGACCTGGCAACCATATTTCCCACCTTGGTTTTATGCAAATCCCTATTGGATCAAAATGTGACATATACATAATGCTAACTTTTATTATACTGAGGGTCTGTTCAAGTTACTGGGGCAGACCTTCCACTTTTTAAAAGGCACTCCCTATGAATTTTGAGTTCCCCATCTGCTAACTGGGTAGCCTTTAGGTAGTGTGTCACTCTTCTGATGTGGTAAATGAACTTTTATTATAATACCATTGTCTCACCTTATTACTATTTGATATTTGGTAGGGTTATACCCCAAATAAGGAACTGTGTTTGAGAAGGGTCTTTGCCTCTATAAATTCTCACTCAGAAGTGGGTGCCTAGGCACCCTGAAAGTTGAAACAGAAATCAAATTTATTAGAATAAACCAGCAGGGGATGGAAAAGTATATTTACAAGTGAGCTTTGGTTAGGATTGGTAAAGAGACGTTTAAAGATACATCTAAAAACTGCTTTTTACAACACTAGAGATACTTAGAGAGTTTTTTTTTCTCCCTTTGGTTTACTTTGGCTTGCTGCTGTTATAGATATTCCATTGCTTATACCATGATACAGGTATTACTAGAGTGTCTTATACCTCCTTTTGCTCTTTATTGGTCACACAGATTTGAGATCTTATTATGATTTAACCCTGTGTTTATAGACCTATCTGCCCCTACTTTTTCTGGCCAGATTGTTGTTCTCTTCTCCTTAAGAGCAATAACTTCCTTTGACTTGCTTGCAGGACTCCTATGCCTCCTCAAACCTTTCCTGTCTTCCTGAAAGACAGTCTGTGTAAACTGGTTAATAAGCCTTCATACTGAGAATGGGCTCTGTGAACTGTCAATCATTTTTCAGCTAGTTCACCCTTTCTCAAACAGCATTGCTTAAAAGCCTGCAATCGTTTGCTGTCCATCACAGAAGCCTCTATTTTGTATTGCTTCCTTGTCTTGAGTTTTTAACTACACAGGCCTTTGTTTAGGCTTGGCAGTGCCTTTCCTAAACTGTGGAAGGCATTCTATCTGGGCTTAAATTAGTATGGTTTTAAATAGTTTCCAAGCAACCTGTAGGGCAGGGGTGGCCAAACTGCGGCTCGGGAGCCGCATGTGGCTCTCACACATATTGTATGGCTCAGTTTCAAAGCCCCCACCTCCCCATCAGTTGCGTTGAAGAAGGCATGTCTCTCTTTAAATCACTTCTCCAAGCCCGGCCAGCTGGCTGCTTGGAGAAAGCATTTAAAATTGCTTTCTTTCCACCTCTCTCTCACACCTCTCCTTCCTGCCTGCCTTGCAGCTCTCAAACATCTGACACTTATTCTATGTGGCTCTTACGTTAAGCAAGTTTGGCCACCCCTGCTCTAGGGAATCTGACTCTCTTGTGTTTCTCTTTCAGCTTCCTTTTAAGTATTCCGCAAGCAGTGCTCCCTCTAAGCTGAGTGTGAGTTAGCTCACCATTTTTTAGCTCAGGAAAAATGGCTTCAGAGCAATCTAAGTTATGCTGTAGCTCACACTTTTAATGCCAGTAGCTCACCAAGAAGAATTTTTGCTCACAAGACTCCACAGCTTCGAGGGGAAAGCTTCCTCTTTTCAAATCAGTTTTGGACTTTAGGGGTAAACTTTCCATTGACCTGAATGCTGAACTTAACAGCATTGTGGTTACTTAAATGTTTGGCTCTTAAACTTTTGACTATTTTCTAACTATACAATATTGGCTCTGCAGTAATAGTGAGGTAAAGGAATTACTGATTTGCCTTAGTGTGACTCTCTCTTCTTGCCTCTTACTACAGGAGAATATGTCAATGTGCTTGAACCAGATCCCACCATCCTAGACTTTTGTGTTGGTGAGTGAAGGGGAAACCTTCAGTACAAGGGTGGGGCAAGAGTCAACCCCTCTCCATCTTCATCAAGCTCTACCATCTTCATCAAGTACCCCCTCAGGAGTGTGCAATTTTCTTATCTTCCAGAGGGTGGCAATAGTGACCTGGAAAGTGAAGATGACACCCCAGACTATGAGAACATCATCTGCCCTAGAATTTGAGGTACTTGGAGTCTAGAAAATGGGGTTGAAAAGAACTTAATGCACAACAAGGCACAGTATTTAAAGCCAGCAATTGGCCATGGTGTGAGAAATGAGAAGAATTCTAATTGTATATGGAGTCTTAACTCTCTTGTTTTTCCCCACTTAGGCTGAGAAGCTAATTCTGAGGCAGTATTCTTTAGTGACTCTGATTGCCTCCATCTGGGATGGATCACGGATGATCTTGTTACCTGAGGACACCCCACCTACTCCCAATCAGCTGCCCCAAAGGCTGCCATAATTTATTGCCCTTCTTTGCACTTTGGTTGACAAATCCTGAGAATTTCCTGAGAACTTCCTACAATCTTTTGGCGTCTCCCCATCAAAGTTCAGCAACTTGACTGTTGAAGTGGGGTCTGATTTCCTCGCAAAAGCAATCTGAGTCGAGTTTCTCTTAGAAATGAATAAAGAACCTGGAGTTCTGTCATCTTTGTATGTGAATGAAGATTGGGGATGGGGGTTGGGTTCAACAAATGAAGACATTGGATTTATATCCCGCCCTATACTCTGAATCTCAGAGTCTCAGAGCAGCCACAATCTCCTTTACCTTCCTCCCCTCACAACAGACACCCTGTAAGGTAGGTGGGGTTGAGAGAGCTCTTATAGCAGCTGCCCTTTCATGGACAACTCCTATAAGAGCTATGGCTGACCCAAGACCATTCCAGCAGCTGCAAGTGGAGCAGTGGGGAATCAAACCTGGTTCTCCCAGATAAGAGTCTGCACACTTAACCACTACACCAAACCATAGCAACAGTTTGCATGATGGGCAGATAGCTAAATTTCAGTAATCATTAAAGGTTGGATCTTCAGTTTTGGTTTCCACTAAAAGCAGAAATAAGTGTGTAGGTAAACATGTTTATGAAAAACTGTTCATATTTTGATTCAAAAGATTTTCCCTCTCCCCACACACCCCTCCTGGATATGACCACACATTGGAATTTTCAACAGAAAGAGTCACCCTTCTTTACAAAAGGCTTCTGTTTCACTGGTAGATTTCCTTTACAGTACTGTTTCTTTTCCTTTGTCAGTGACAGTCACTTCAAGAGGAGATGTCTGCTGGGCAAATGACATTTGGGTGGGTGGATGGCAATTAATTCACATCTTTCTTTCCTCACATCTTCCATAGCCCTGATCCACATCAGCCTTCTCACCACCTCAGATTTTTATTTAGATATTTGTACCCCGTTTTCTGCCCAGTGGGGACCCAAACCATCTTACAGCATTCCTCTATCCTGTTTTAGCCTCACAACAACCCTGGTTAGGTCTGCAAGGCTGAGACTGGCCCAGAGGCACTCTGTGAGCTTTGGTGGCACGGAGGAGGTTAAAACCGGAGTCTTCTGCATACTAGGCTGCCTCTAACCACTGCGTGTTGTGTCTGCTTTTTACTGGCATGGAAAACACCATAAGATCTTGTCATGACTTCCCTCTTAATGTATGTAATGCATTAAGAATTTAATTCCAAACACTTCATTTAATGTTCCTCACTGAATTGTGCCCAAGCTCTAAGGCCTCTTCATTGGACTATGTGGCCCTGCGGATGAGGCTCTTATGTTATACTAATATATGAATCCAGGTTTTAATAAAGCAAAAGAACACTTTATTTGTATACAAAGTATATTGGTTTCAGGATGTATAACTAATAATTTCAGTGGATAAAACAGTGGGAATTAATAACTACTAAGTGCGGTCAAACTCATTCACTTCACTAACACTCCTCACTCTCAGTTCCTTCTTAAACTCAAGGTTCTGTCAGCTTCTCTCTCACACACTCTTATAATACTTTGACAGTATTAGAGTGGACTCTGTTTAGCCTCTAGTATGTGTTTAGCCTCTAGTATGTCCTTAGTATTATCAATCTCTTTTTTCGAAACTTTAATGCCTTTTACAGCACTAAATGGATTTCTAACTAGAAGACTGTGATTTCAAAGTCCCTAGGCTGCTGCTTGACCACGACTGATGGTAAAAACTGCTAATACTCTGCTGAGAGTTAACTGCTGGCTGACTTCTGTCTCTCTCTCCCCACACACTTCTTAGCTCTGTCCACACTCTGAGTCACCAGCCAATCACCTCACTCACCCCCCTCTTTCACCCACCTTTCTCTACTGCAGCTTATCAGCAATTAAAGGAACACACACATATAAGTTCAAATCATTACAGATCTGGTCACAAATCTCCTACAAGAAGAACCTGTATGTTCATAACACATTCCCTACAAAAGAACAAACTCTGAGTCCAATGTGTCAGCTCTGGGACTATCCTCAATTAAAGTAGTTCTTCAGGGTTGTCAGAAGGTTGGCTTTATTGATAGTAGCAATTCAAGTCTGTGTCAGTTCTGGCTCATCGGAGAGGTGGCCAGAATGTTATACCCTCATTAAGGCCGTTATGAAGCCTGTCAAATTTTACAGTGCAAAAGTCTGCACAAATCAATACATATCATATAAACTGGTATCAATACAAATTGGTTTACACCAATTTCACTTCCCCCCCCCCCCCCGACAATAAGCAGTTTAAGCTGGCTCTGAGAAAAGATAAGATGACCTTGGCAAACCAGCTCCAGTCTTCTCCACAGGGTAGAAATGGATACTTATAATGGTTACACAGACAGAGCAAAGCAGGCACAGTATACACTCCCCCAAATTCCCAAAACAAAAAAGCAAGTCCGTATACTACAGATGCAAAAATGGCAAGGGCCCTTGACACAGTGACACCTTTAAGACCAACAAAGTTTAATTTGGGTATGAGCTTTTGTGTGCATGCATACTTCTTTAGATATATGTGCATGCCCATGTAAACTTATAGCAGGGTGGCCAAACTTGCTTAACATAAGAACCACATGGAATAAACATGAGATGTTTGAGAGTTGCAAGACATGAACATCAGATGTTTGAGAGAAGGAAGGAAGAAAGACAAATAGATGGGGAGGAGGTAGAAAGAAAGCAACTTTAAATGTATTCTCTAAGTGGCTTCTCCAAGCTGGCTGATGGTGTGGTGGGGGCTTCAAGAGCTACACAATATGTGTGAAAAAGCCACATGTGGCCCCCAAGCCGCAGTTTGGCCACCCCTGGCTTATACCCAGAATAATTTGTTGGTCTTAAATAACCTTTGTTGGTCTTAAAGGTGCCACTGGACTCAAACTTTGTTCTAATGCTTCAGACCAATAGGGCTACCCACCTGACTCTATTCCCTACAAAAGTGCCTGAAAATGTTTGCTGTTGTACATACAATGCTTTACGTTGCTAACTGAGCTCTGGCTGATTTTAATGAGGGTCACATTGTAACATCCACGAGATATGTTTCCTTCTGAAAAGCAAAGGCCCCTTTTTATTTTAAAGATCTGTCCTGACTTTCCTACATTCAAAATACTGAGTCTCTCATTATTATGCAAACTGTACAAAGACTCAACTATACATTATATGACTATACAGACTGTGTAACAAACACACTACGCCACTGCTGGCATTGTAATTAGTACACAGTCTGTGGAGTCATATATTGTGAAGTTTTGTACTGCTTCTGTAACAATGACTCACTACTTTGTTATACACAATTTATTAATATATACAGTGTCATGGTATCTGAGTATATGCAACATTTTTGTCAGCTGTTATATGCTCTTGAAATCTTGTGAGCCTGGTGTGTTTTTGTTTTCCTATATTCAAAGCATTTTTGCCATAAAATTCTCCTTTATTTCCTGTCACTCCACTGTGTGCACAGCAACATCTGTTCTCTTTCTGTTCTGTCCAGTTTGCCTGTCTCTCGGCTTGTGCCCAGAAATGAAGGGGGTGTGGTATGTGGTTAGCCACTCTCAGAAGCAGGATGCTGGATTATGTGGGCTGCTGGACTGATCTAGCAGAGCTTTTTGGTTACTGTTCTGTGCATAAGTAAGGAATTCTGTCTTAAACTTCTGTGGCTTAATTAGGGATGCCAGCCTCCAATGGGAACTGGAGACACCCTGAAATTACAGTTCATTTCCAGACTACAGAGATCAGCTCTTCTGGAGGAAATGGATGTTCGGGAGGGTGGACTCTATGGCACTGTACTTCGTCCTCTCCAGAAACCATCCCCGTATCTCCAGCAATTTCCCAACCTGGATCTGGCAACGCTTCCCCTCTCCCCGATCTTGTCTATTTTAGTTGCTTTTTTTTTTTTTTTTGCTGGAGATGCTTTTGACCCTTTGCTTGAATTTCATGAAAAAGTGGCTCAGATTGGGGCAGGTGAATATCAGAGGCTATGTTGGGCCTTACACTGAGGCACCAAGTGGCTCTCCTCACACACACACACACGAGTGATATAAAGATTGCTTCTTACACATACTAACTTAGACTTGCCAGTTCTGGATTGGGAAGGAGATTTGGAGATGATCAGAGTTTGAAGAGTGGGGGAGGGGATGACAGTGGAGCACCATGTAACTGAATGCATCTGTGACGGTAATGAATGGGTTAACAAGAAAACTAAGGACGCAGGATGCATAGAGCCTGTGTCAGGTGATCTGAGGGTGGGGGCCAGAGTGCTCGGAACTCTCAGAGGTGATTGACAGCTAACGGCTGAGGGCAGTTAGTGTCAGAAGGAGTCTGAGGGGGACTGCTGAAGAGAGCAGTTGGTCTGAGAAGGAGCTGAGACAGGAGCTGAGGAGAGTCTTCGAGAGAAGCTATAAAGACAGCCAAGGGGCTGTGTGTGACTAAAGAAGAGTCACAGTAAAAGACCTGAGAGGTCACAGACACAGAGACACTTCTCTTAAGAGCTAAAGAGGTGGTTGAGGGAAAAATGTGGGTCTAGAAGTCTGAAGGGCCGGGAGAAGAGACACGAGTCGACTTAAGGGACTTGGCACATTATACCTAAGAGGCCCAGAATAGTGTTGGAGAGTGAAAGCTGTATGATCTGTGAAACCTGAAAGACCTAAGCGAAATTGATATTATAAAGCCTGAACTACGAAGAAACTGTTAACTGCTTGAGATACAATATAGCCCATGTATATATTTCCCATTCCCCAGTTGAAGACGGTGTGTGTATGTTAATAAATTTCTGTGGTTTACTTTAAAGCTCTCTGGTGCCAGTATATTGGGAAAGCTATCAAAGCTGCTGTGGTCCCCTACCTACAAACTGAGTTTATATCCATCTGAAAGCAAAACAAAA
Organism: Heteronotia binoei; assembly: GCF_032191835.1. Classification (NCBI taxonomy): domain Eukaryota; kingdom Metazoa; phylum Chordata; class Lepidosauria; order Squamata; family Gekkonidae; genus Heteronotia; species Heteronotia binoei. The sequence continues at coordinate 30,013,032 of NC_083237.1, forward strand.
ACCCCAAAGAGACTAGTAGTGAGAAATCCATATTACACCCTCCCCTTGAGTTCCATAGCTGTGAGGTAAAATTTTAAAAGAAGAACTGAGGCAGAAGAGGGGCTGGGGTAGCCATAAGCCGCATATAGAAGCGATCCAGTGAGACCGCGAGGCACGCTGTTATAGCATCCTCCTAAACAGCCACTTTCTCCAAGGAAGCTGACTGCTGTAGTCTGAGAACTAGTTGTAATTCTGGGAGATCTCCAGCCATCACCTGGAGGTTGTAACAAAAGGAAAAAATGTATAAAAATAACAACTGTTGATACAAGTCCTGGCTTGTTACTCTGTATTTTGAAACAAACAATTTATTAATATTATTGACAAAAACACTACACACTAGATGCCAAATTTTAACAGCACTGGCAAAATTGAGGGTTAATGTTACAGCAGCAGCAGCAATGGATAGCTTAGGTAACTCATCCATTTCATTCGCCTTCTTCAGGCTGCAGTACCCTAGGTAAAGCCTTGAATTCAATAATGGAATACCCAGTATTTCCTTCAAATATATATTTAGACACTCTCCAGCTTTTAATTGTTGTATAGACAGTTGCAGTTGGAGTCTCAGAGATCAACAGTTTTCCATTAGGGGCTACCCTTTGCCAGATTCAAAATATCTCTGTGATAACCCCTAATAATGGAATACTGGGTATTCCATTATTGAATTCAAGGCTTTACCTAGTGTACTGCAGCCTGAAGGCAGTGAATGAAATGGATGAGTTACCTAGGCTATCCATTGCTGCTGCTGTAAAATCAACCCTCTATTGTAATTTTGCCAATGTTGTTAGAATCTGGCATCTAGTGTGTAGTGTTTTTTGTCAATAATATTGATAACAAATTGTTTGTTTCAAAATATCGAGTAGCAAACCAAGGCTTGTATCAACAGTTGCTACTTTTATACAGTTTTTTCCTTTTGTTACAATATCACTTTTCTGTATAGCCATCTCTTTCTGTATAAATCACCTGGAGGTAGGCAACCTTCAACACTAACCAGTCCTGGGATGTCTCTACTTTACTGGGCCAGCAGGCAATGTTTCCTCTAAGCTGTGGAGTCTTGTGAGCAAACATTCTACTTTGTGAGCTACTGGCATTAGAATTGTGAGCTATTGGCATTAGAGTTGTGAGCTGCTGCAGGAATTAGTTTGCTCTAAGCCCATTTTTCCTTAGTGGAGACAAAAATGTGAGCTGGAGGCGAAAAAATTGTGAGCTAGCTCATACTAACTCAGAGGGAACACTGTCAGCAGGTGCTTCAGAAGTCCCTAGAAGCTATTACCCGTTTGTCTTTGTGTGGCCATACCAAACCAGCTAAGAATGGCTATTTATAGGGCATGAAGATTACAGGGGGAGATGCTGAATGGCCCAAGGCCTTTCGTGATACTTTGGCTTTGGGGTGGAAGTGGCGAAGAATCATTAGGCAAATGGAATCACTAGGTAACCACCTTATGTTGCCAACTCTGGGTTGAGAAATGCCTTGAGATGGGGGGGGGGAGGTGGATCCTAGGGAGGGATGGGACCTCAGTGGGGTATAATTCCATCGCGTCCATCCTCCAAAGCAGCGGCTTTCCCTAGGAGAGCTGGTCTCTGTTGTCTGGAGTTCTAATTCCGGGAGCTGGCCCCACGTGGAAGTTGGCCGCTAGCGGAGCTGAAGCTATTCCAATGCAGCTAATGCCCACGAGAGGCCTCCAATGGCGATCCAGCCAAGTAGGGCGCCCTGGTGAAAGTGTTGCAAAAGCGAGCAACAGGGCAACTGTGGCCACAGTTCCATGTTCCTCGTACAAATAAAACTATTCCGTTTGGTAACTTGGACGCCTGATTCTCTGCCCCCCCCCCCCTCCTGTTCGTTTCGGGCACCGATTCTGCATCACTGCACTGCACACGATTCGTGTAGATAGCGGAGCCCTCTTTCGCTTTAAGAGTCCCCCACCTCCAGCCCCCGGACTTTGGCCGAGCCGTCCTAGCTGTTGCAGCAGGAAGGTGAGCAAGAAGAGGGGTGTGTCGGGGGACGGCAGACGGCTGGAGGAGACGGGGAAGAACTTCCGAAGAAGACGCGCTCAGCCGCCCAGTCACCAGATCAGCACCGATATGGCAGCCTCGTAAGCTTCTGCGCCCTTCCTTTCCTTGCAAAAACCAAAAATCCTGACATCCTCCCCCTTGCTTTGGTTCCCCTCCCCTCCGGTGCATTAACTGTGCGCCTCCAGCACTGCCCCTAAAGCCCTGCGGGAAGGTATTCGCGGGCCATTTCCAGGTTTCGCCATGATATATCTAATACACGCGCCACAAGATTGTAACCGACGCCCGTTTCATAAAGACGACTGCTTCAACTCCGTTGTTTACCGTAATGCATTTAAGACGTGCATGTAAGCCAGGGGTATTAGGGGGTAGGGTGGCCTGGCCTGCTCTGCTCTGGAATCCTCAGCAGAAGTCTCTAGGCCCGGAGACTGGAGTGGAGCGTGATGACGTCTCCAAATCAAGGCGCCTTTAAAGGCACAGGACGCTAGTTATTTTTAAAGTTAGCGCCCGCAGCGTGGGCTGGAGAGAAAGCTACTATTCCTCCCACCCGGAAGGGCTGGCGTGGTTTTTGACAGCTGCATGACAGGTGGAAATTCAAATGGTGTCGCCTTCTCCAGCATGCAGTGAGGGGGATAGTGTTGCCTTGTGTGTTTCTGGTCTGTCCTGTGAGTTGTTAAAAGCACGAGAATGCGGGATGAGATCTGTGAAGCATATGATATAGGGTAAATGTTTGGGATTTTTTTTTAACCTTTTGCCCAGTGGTGCTTTGACTGCTGCTTTCAAACATCCTCCTTCTCTACTTTTAAAGTACACAGGTCTAGGTAGTAGAACAAAATAGGAGTCGATTGCACCTTTAAGACCAACTAAAACTAAGTTGGTCTACAAGGTGCAATCGACTCCTATTTTGTTCTACTACTTCAGACCAACATGGCTATTTGGATCTATCTACAGTACAGGCCTAGGTAGTTTGACTGGGGATTACTGATATATAGAATGCGCCCAATGGAAACAACCGCAGGTGACATATATATACTGTTTGTTTTATTGTATTTTATGGTTTTAGTTTGTAGTTTTTAATTGTTTTAACCTTTGTTATCTGCCCTGAGCCCGCTCCTGGGAAAGAGCAGAATACAAATTAATGTAAATAAATAAACAATTTTAAAGTAGTGAATGATTCTGGGAATACTATTCTGAAGCTAAATGGCTGCAATGCTAAGAATGTTTTCCACCAAGGAAGCCTCATTGAATAAAAGGGGACTTCTCAGTACATAAATTTGATTAGGATTCCCCTGTTTGACACATCCCAACACTCTTCACAATAATAATAACAATAACGTGATAAAGAATTATTAACAGTTTTCTGCAAGAAATTCACAATGTAACTTTTCAGATCATGTGGTGGAACCAGTTGCCTTGGATCAGGCCCTGTATGTGTCCACATACTGAAGCATGTCTGTCTGCGGTGATTCGCTTTGGAAAAAAGAAGCAGCAATCAGGAGGGCAAAAACTGTCTCTTTTTGGTTTCGGAGCCTTCCCCCTTAATCCTAAATAGATTGGGATTTAGGGGAAGAAAACAGAGCTGCCAGCCTCCAGGTGGGACCTGGAGAGCTCCTGCTTTCACAACTGATCTCCAGCTGGCAGAGATCAGCTCCCCTGGAGGAAATGCCTGCTTTGAAGAGTGGACTCTATGGCACTGTAGATACTGAGACCCCTACCCTCCCTAAACCCTACCTTCTTCTGGATCCACCCCCAAATTCTCTAGGTATTTTCCAACACAGACCTGCAACCCATTTTGTCACAAATTCTGAAGCATTTCTATTTATTAACAACACAAGAAGAGCCCTGCTGGATCAGACCAGTCCATCTAGTCCAGCATCCTGTTTCTCTGGAGGCCAACAACAGGGCATAGAGGCTGAGGCCATCCCTAATGTTGCCTCCTGGCTCTGGGATTCAGAGGTTTTCTGCTACTACCTTACCTGGTCTATAGATGAGCTTGAAGCAGCCCTAGTTAAAATGAAGACCCATACAGTTAACCAGACCCCAACACATTAGGAATACATGTCCCTAAATACCAAACCACTTATATGCCCAAGACCCTATGATTTTCATGTCTCTGTGTGGGAATATTTAACTGTCACTCATGCATAGTTTCCATTGGTTACATGAAGAGGGTGTCAAAGTTTCCCAGCATTCTAAGCGCTATGTTGCATTGGTGGAGAAAGGACATTTCTTTCCCCAAACAAAGATAGTTCTCATACAGTTGTGCTAATATTGTTGGCACCTATCTTACAGTCAGACTCTCATATGGTCAAAGGTTAGGACTATAGCATGTGGCATGGCTCCTCCCCCCTTGTTGCATTTTATTTTATTATTTATTTTATTGTAGGCTATTTAGACTTCTATACTCTGCTTTTCTGCCCAGTGAGCACTCAAAACAGTTACAACAGTATCCTTCCTTCTTCCATTTTATCCTCACAACCTTGTGAGTTGGGTAAGGCTGAAAGAGAGAGAGAACAACTAGCCTAAAGTCATCCAGCAACCACATGTGGCACAGTGTGGATTTGAACCTGTTGTTTCCCAGACCAAGTCTGACACTCAAAGCATAGAGATATAATTACATTAATGAGCTCAATCTATGCAGGTCACACAATTCACCTTATTTACACACACACACACACAAAAATCATGACTTTGACACATCATCCTATGTCCTTTCTCACTGCAGCCCCCAGGTTCCCTCCAAGGAAGCCTATCGTGCAGCCATGGTGCTCTCTGGCTCAGGGGATGCTCTCGGCTATCGCAATCAACGTTGGGAATACTGCACCTCTGGGCCTCAGATCCACCAGGAGCTCCAGGAAATGGGGGGACTCGACCAGGTCTGTGTGGCTCTCCCTGACTGGCCTGTTAGTGATGACACTGTGCTGCACCTTGCTACCGCTGAGGCCCTGGCCACTGGTAAGTAGCAGGAAATGTTGGCTGGCTTACAGCCTTGCCTTTTTCCTTGGCAATAGCCCTTCTCTTTCATGGTACTGTGCTAGTGCCAGCCTAGACTTGGCTGGCAACTGGCAGGAGTCTGGGGGACATGGGTGGAGGATGCTTCTGGGCTGCAGTATGATGTCACTTTGGGGTTTTCCCAGAAGTGACATCATGCCTCTCTAGGAATCACCAGAAACACTATGGCAAAACCATAATATTTCCAACAGTTTTTAGAGCAGACTGACATAATTGCTGGGTTTCTTTTAGAAGTGATGCCATACTATCACCCTATGTTGATTTCTTTTTACATTATTTTTCTCCTGCCAGCCAAAGGGTCAGTGGCGGGAAGCAGGAGCTAGGGTAGGGAATCCCCTAACAGGAAATGCTTGTGTTGTGTTGGGTGTGGTGTAGGAATGAAGATTCTCGACACGTGTTCAGGAGAGAATGCGTCTGCCTTGCCCCTTTGAGCAAGGGTTTATTTATTGCTGCCTCAGTAGCGCCAGAAATAAAAAACAGCTTACAGCATAGAACAGACAAAAGCCCTGACAGGAAGTCATATGTCCATGAAGTCATGTCTTCAAAGCCCCCAAGATTTGACACAGCCAGCAATTTATCAAGAATACATGTGTCAGCAAAAGGAAGCAAGAATATGTGTAAGATGCCCTTTTAGCCTTTCAGACACAACGTGGGCGGCTTAGGCTGATCAAATGCATGATCCTCCCATATTTCTGTCTTCAGGCTTTGTGGGGTATGGGGGCTCAAGCGTGTGAGCCCCGCATCCCATTCTCTTCTTTTTTATATGGCTGCTTGCAAAGGGCAGCAAAATAACAATTTGATCTTGACATTCCCAGGAAGGAATGAAATAATAAGTTAATAAAAAAAGGTGTACTAATAAAGATGGGGTAATGGATAAGCCACAGGTGGGAAACAAACAATGATGGATTTATGCATTCACACTGGCACATCTTAGTATTTAATTTTTTTCCGTCCAGAAAAGATGCATAGATAGGTGGAGAAGGGTTATTCAGAGGCATACTTTTGGCTAGGCAGGCCAGCCTTCCACTAGAGAGCTGTTTAAGTCTCCATCATGGGGCTGGGTATGCAGGCTAGCGTGAGAGGGCCCACCATGTCTTGTAAGGCTAGGTTACCCCCTCTAGCGTGAGAGGGCCCACCAGGTCTCTGTTAAAATTAGGCTACCCTCTTTATATAATAGCACCCTGGTATCAGTTCTCCCCCCTTCTGCACTGTACAGTTTCTGGAGAGTGTAGACCAAATTGCATGATGTGCTCTCATTTAGGTTTCAAACAACCAAGGTTAAAACACAGTTGAGACAAAAGGGGAATGGGAATGTCAATTACCAAAAAGTAAGCTCTATATGTATGAGGGAAAGCTCTATATGTATGAGGGAAAGCTCGTTTTTTATCAATAAACATTACTAGTTATGATGCAAAAATACAAGATGAATGTCTTAACTTCTAGGCACATAAGCAATAATGAGGGACATATGCAAGTGACATGTTATAAACGGAATCAATTCATGTGCCTTTATGGCAAGTAACATATTGTAGCCTAGGTGATCAAGATACACACATTCAGACATAAGTGAGAGCATGGCCAGAAATGGGCAGTCCATACTGGCTTATTAACATAGGAGAAAATAGTGCAGTCCATACTGGCTCATTATTACAATATAAAAATCATTTTACTGTTCATTTCTTGTTTCCCTCCCCCCTTAGTCTAACAAAAGGTCTTCTTTCTTGAGTTTATGGATTTACAGGGAAATGGGTTTCTATTGCAGCCAAAAAAAATTCTTTTTATCTGGAAGTACAACTTGAGAGTGGCCGTGTAGCTGCTTATTGTGATCTCACTGGGGCCGCTAGCCTTTTGCTGGGCAGAGGAATTTTCCTGGAAATAAGTTTTCTCCATAACTCAGTTTGGATGGGGTTTTGGGGAGGCCCTCCTTCCAACATCAATGAGGCATGACCAAGCAAATTTTAGGACATCTGGGTAGATATGGAAGAGCCTGGAGAACATACTTGGAGAAACAAACAAACAAAATAACAATAATAGATTTTTTTCTTTTCTTTTAAAGCTTTTCTTGGCTGTCCACAAATTGCCATAACTTGAACTCAACCCTGTTGAGATATGGTTACGCATATTAGATAAACTACCACACTTGTTTTGGACTGGAGACTTCCTTCTCCTCACATGGAGTTTTAGTTTGACAAGGTCTCTGTCCTTTCAATATTAAAAGGCAAATTTTATACATCATTATAAATTTTATACAGGACACAAATCCACAATATAAACTTATGCATCACTTCTTATGATTCAGGCTAGTGCACATCCATATAAAAAAGCATGCACATAGAGATTCATGAGAGGCTTTTTACCTTGTTGCAACAGATATGAATTTTTTAAAAAGAAAACATGAAATTGTACACAAGATTGGAGCTCCAAAAAGAGATTACCAGAGTTGGAATTACCCCTGGATTATGAAAATGGTCACAAAAAAGGAAGAAAATTTTTTGCTATAGCTTTGGAACATATGAAATTGTCAAAAATAAGAAAAAACTTTAAAAACAAACAAAATAAAACTGAGGCCTCAAGAGAACAATGCCAGCTTTAACATATATGTATGTGAAGGATCAGATCCAAAAGGATTTGAGAACTGGATCAGATAATTTAAACCATTGGAAATCAGTGGGTTGATCAAGTCCCACTGAACCCCATTTTTCTCTGTGCCAGCCCATTCAAAATTTGTTCTGTGGGTCTCACATAGGTGTGAGAGTGGGTTTCAACAAATAACAAAATCCTAAAAGCAAATAATTAATCCTTAAACAAACAATTCTTAACAGACATACCAGCAATTCTTAAAACTATCATAATGAACATGCATTTAAACTTGACTTTCAGGTCCAGATTTCCTGCACAGGATATTGAAAGAAAAGATGAACAAACTTAATAAAACAATGAGAAAATCCTAGAAATCAAATTATGGTTAATATTTGGTCAAAAACACAAAACAATTCTTAAATCTATTTATAATAAGCATGCAATATATATATAAACTTAGGAGAAAACCTAGTAAGGAACTTGCACAGCCAAGAAGATGTGTGTGGCAGTGCAAAGATAGAATTTAGAACTGAAGCATAAAGCAGGGTGCTAAAACATGCACCTTGATGAAGAATGGTTGAAATAATGGAAAGGCTAAAACTTAAAACAAGCAAATGGAAATGTGTTATCCAGTAGCAAGCTTGGCCAGGACTGCAGACTGGATTGAAACACAAAATCAAGCAGAACTGGAGTTCTACCATGATAAGAACATGAAATATAGAAAGGATTTTCTAAACAAAACACTCAGAAAAGGTCAAACTCTAACAAGATACTATAAAGGAAAAAAATAAAATAGATATGCATGTAGATGCCTCTTTCCACAGTTAAGAGGTTCACCAAATAAGAAGAAAGGTTGAAATGCTTGGGACTCTTTAGCTTGGACAAACGTCGACTGCGGGGTGACATAATAGAGGTTTATAAGATAATGCATGGGATGGAGAAAGTAGAGAAAGAGGTACTTTTCTCCCTTTCTCACAATACAAGAACTCGTGGGCATTCGATGAAATTGCTGAGCAGACAGGTTAAAACGAATAAAAGGAAGTACTTCTTCACCCAAAGGGTGATTAACATGTGGAATTCACTGCCACAGGAGGTGGTGGCGGCCACAAGTATAGTCACCTTCAAGAGGGGTTTAGATAAAAATATGGAGCACAGGTCCATCAGTGGCTATTAGCCACAGTGTGTGTGTATATATAAAAAATTTTTTTGCCACTGTGAGACACAGAGTGTTGGACTGGATGGGCCGTTGGCCTGATCCAACATGGCTTCTCTTATGTTCTTATGTTCAAATAGCTAAATATGAAGATTGATATGTACAGTTCATAGATGGAAATAACTATAAGAGAACAAATGAAGATATACATTTGAGGAATGCAGAACATTATTAAAGTCCAGATTTCTAATGAAGACCAAGTGTTTTCAAGAATTCTGCCTAATGAATTACCAACAGATCTAGAAAAGGTATTTCTATGAGAAACATGACACTGAGAGTAATTGGGTCACTGATAAGACAAGGTATTAGATTTTCAAGTCTTAAAAGAGAAGATGCACAGTTTTATCCAAGGAAAGATGTTCTTTTATAACACATGCTATAATTTCAAATAAAAAGAGGTCTTAAACCAAAAGTTGTGAGGTAGAATTTTAAAACACTGTTCTTTTCAGAAAAAAAAAATTCAGAGCCAACAACAAAAGGAATTTTCAGATTTAAATGAATAAAAATTGTGAAGCAATTCAAAGTAAGATAGAAATATTGTGATAAATGTAAAACTAATAGCCTGGACAGGAGACAAAATACATAAATACAAACAATAGAGACTAGTCATGGATTTAATTGTGAATTGAACATAAGAACATAAGAGAAGCCATGTTAGATCAGGCCAATGGCCCATCCAGTCCAACATTCTGTGTCACACAGCGGCCATATATATATATATACACACACACACACACACACACTGTGGCTAATAGCCACTGATGAACCTCTGCTCCATATTTTTATCTAACCCCTTCTTGAAGGTGGCTATGCTTGTGGACGCCACCACCTCCTGTGGCAGTGAATTCCACATGTTAATCACCCTTTGGGTGAAGAAGTACTTCCTTTTATCCGTTTTAACCTGTCTGCTCAGCAATTTCATCGAATGCCCACGAGTTCTTGTATTGTGAGAAAGGGAGAAAAGTACTTCTTTCTCTACTTTCTCCATCCCATGCATTATCTTGTAAACTTCTATCATGTCACCCCTCAGTCGACGTTTCTCCAAGCTAAAGAGCCCTAAGCGTTTCAACCTTTCTTCATAGGGAAGGTGTTCCAGCCCTTTAATCATTTTAGTTGCCCTTTTCTGAACTTTCTCCAATGCTATAATATCCTTTTTGAGGTGCGGCGACCAGAACTGCACACAGTACTCCAAATGAGACCGCACCATCGATTTATACAGAGGCATTATGATACTGGCTGATTTGTTTTCAATTCCCTTCCTAATAATTCCCAGTATGGCGTTGGCCTTTTTTATTGCAAACGCACACTGTCTTGACAATTATCTACCATGACCCCAAGATCTCTCTCTTGGTCTGTCTCTGCCAGTTCACACCCCATCAACTTGTATTTGTAGCTGGGATTCTTGGCCCCAATGTGCATTACTTTGCACTTGGCCACATTGAACCGCATCTGCCACATTGACGCCCACTCACCCAGCCTCAACAGATCCCTTTGGAGTTCCTCACAATCCTCTCTGGTTCTCACCACCCTGAACAATTTAGTGTCATCCGCAAATTTGGCCACTTCACTGCTCACTCCCAACTCTAAATCATTTATGAACAAGTTAAAGAGGATGGGACCCAGTACCGAGCCCTGCGGCACCCCACTGCTTACCGTCCTCCACTGCGAAGACTGCCCATTTATACTCACTCTCTGCTTCCTATTACTCAGCCAGTTTTTGATCCACAAGAGGACCTGTCCTTTTACTCCATGACTCTCAAGCTTTCTAAGGAGCCTTTGATGAGGAACTTTATCAAAAGCTTTCTGGAAGTCAAGGTAAACAACATCTATCGGGTCTCCTTTGTCCACATGTTTGTTCACCCCCTCAAAAAATGTAACAGGTTAGTGAGGCAAGATCTTCCCTTGCAGAACCCATGCTGAGTCTTCCTCAATAACCCGTGTTCATCAATGTGCCTACTCATTCTGTCCTTGATAATGGTTTCTGCCAACTTTCCCGGTATTGAAGTCAGACTGACTGGCCTGTAATTTCCCGGATCTCCTCTGGAACCCTTTTTAAAGATGGGGGTGACATTTGCTACCTTCCAGTCCTCAGGAACGGAGGCAGATTTCAATGAAAGATTACAGATTTTTGTTAGAAGATCCACAAGTTCAACTTTGAGTTCTTTCAGAACTCTCGGATGTATGCCATCCGGACCCGGTGACTTATTAGTTTTTAATTTGTCTATTAGTTGTAGGACCTCCTCTTTTGTCACCTCAATCTGACTCAGGTCTTTCAACACCCCTTCCAATATTAGTGGTTCTGGGGCGGGCAAACACTTCTCATCTTCCACGGTGAAGACGGAGGCAAAAAATGCATTCAGCTTCTCAGCCATTTCCCCATCCTCCTTCAGTAATCCTTTTACCCCATGGTCATCCAAGGGCCCCACTGCTTCCCTGGCTGGTTTCCTACTTCTAATATATTTGAAGAAATTTTTATTGTTGGTCTTTATGTTTTTTGCAATATGCTCCTCATAGTCCCTTTTTGCCTGCCTGATCACAGTCTTGCATTTGATTTGCCACTGCCTGTGTTCCCTTTTATTAATCTCACTCGGACTGGTTTTCCACCGCTTAAAGGAGTCCTTCTTACCTTTTACAGCTTCCATTACTTTGTTTGTTAACCATGTTGGCCTCTTCTTATACCTGTTTGTGCCTTTCCTAACTTGTGGTATGTATTTTATCTGAGCTTCTAGGATTATAGTTTTAAATAGTCTCCAAGCTTCCCCAAGGGTTTTGACCGTATTTACCTTTCCTTTCAGTTTCCTCCTCACATGCCTCCTCATCTCAGAGAATTTACCCCTTTTAAAGTTAAATGTGGTTGTGGCGGGCTTTTTGGGCAACTCCCTATTTATACAAACGGTGAAATCAATAACATTATGGTCACTGTTCCCAAGCGGCGCAATCACTTTTACGTCTCTCACTAAGTCTTGGGCATTACTTAGGACCAGATCCAGGATCGCCCCACCTCTGGTAGGTTCTGAGACCATCTGCTCCATAGCACAGTCATTGAGAGCATCAAGAAACTCAATCTCTTTCTCTCGACCAGAACACATATTGACCCAATCAATCTGCGGGTAGTTAAAATCACCTATTACGACACAGTTTTTACGTTTAGCCGCTATCTTTAATCCTTCCATCATATTATAATCGTCCTCTCTCTTTTGATTTGGCGGGCGATAACAAACTCCCATAGTTAAATTTCCTTTTGGGCCCTCTATTTCAACCCAAAGCATTTCTAAAAGGGAATCTAATCCTCTGACCTCAGTCTTACTGGACCGTATATCCTCTCTGACATACAGAGCCACCCCACCTCCAACCCTTCCCTCCCTATCCTTCCGATATAACTTATATCCAGGAATCACCGTGTCCCACTGATTCTCCTCATTCCACCAAGTTTCTGAAATTCCCACAATGTCTATGTTTTCTCCCAACACTAAACATTCCAATTCACCAATTTTACTTCGGACACTTCTAGCATTTGCATACAAACATTTATAATTTCCCAAGCAAGCTAGGCCCGCCACCTCGAGACTCTAGCAGACAGTCCATACTGTTTGTCAGCATCACAGTGGACAAATTGCAAAAACAGCAGCCATCAAATTTTCTGGAGAAGGCTCTTGCCCAGCCTCTTCCAGCGTTTGAGGCTGAGATTGAAATTGAGAATCAGATTTAGAAGACTCTGATGCCATGCCATCTTTAGCCAGGCGAATAGGACCTGCAAGAGAAAACACAGTAGCATGCCTGCACCCCCAGGTAAAGGGGGAACTGGATCATGCCAAGTTAATGACAAAATTCAATTTGAACCCTCATTTTCACTCCTTTTAATTGTTTTTAAAGAGTGGTTTTTAATGTATGATTAGCATGTTCCACGATAGCTTGACCTGTGGAATTACATGAAATGCCATGCTGGAATTAAATGTTTCATTGTGTACAAAAATCAACAAATTCAGAAAAACAGGTCTGTTATCACCCCCCTTTTGTGTTCTTGTAGCAGGAAGGATGTATGTCTGGAACCCATCGCTTGTTATTGCTGTTTCCAGAGGGGACAGGTTTTCGATGCACGCTTCTATGGGCAATTTGAAGTCACCAGGGCCATTTTTACTACTGGTGTATATGCATGTGAGACCATAACTTAATTTTGGAAAATATTGTAACACAAGGGAATTAAATTAAGAAAAAAACAAAATCAATTCTATATCACATGGCTGATTTAAAAATGTTTGTTTCTTTGTTTTTCCCCATGAAAAGAAAGGGTTAAATGCCTTAACTTTATGCAAAAAACCCACTAAACTATTTATTGCGCAGTAAAATTCTGCTCGTTTTCTGTCTAAATGCAGAGAGAAAAAAAATGGCTCCAAACACGTCTTTGTTTTAATTAAAAAAAAAATTCTGCTATGGGGGAAGGAGCAACTTTTGTAAAAAAAAATCTGGCTGGGGTTTTTAAAATACGCTTGTATGTCTGTCTGTCCTCTAATGGCAGTAAAGTTTTTTGGGCTGTTTTTCTGTCTTCATTGCACAAGCCTGTTGTTTGTACTTGGCTCACCTTGCAGGGCTGGTGTGCAAGTTCAGAGCAGAGTTATTAGCAATGAGGAAAAAAAATGGGTATGTGTGCCAATTGCTTTTGGTTCCTATTAAGCATTCAATGAAATTGTTAAGCAGTCAGGCTAAAATAGAAAAAAAAAAGAAGTACTTCTTCACCCAAAGGGTGATTAACATGTAGAATTCATTGCTACAGGAGGTGGTGGCAGCTACAAGCATAGCCAGTCCCAAGAGGGGACTAGATAAAAATATAGAGCAGAGGTACATCAGCTGCTATCAGCCATAGCAGAAGAAGACCTTGGATCTAAATTCTGCCCTCCCCCTGTGAGGCTGAGAGAGCACTGACAGAAACTGCTCTTAACCAGAACAACCTCTGAGAGGGTTATGACCGCCCAAGGTCACTCCAGCAGTTGTAAGTGGAGGAATGGGGACTCAGTCCTGGGATTATTAGCCCAACGTGAACACAAGCGAACAATTTTGCTAAGTCTAGGCAAAAGCAATAAGAACGGTTTGTCTAGTGTTTTGGCATTTTAGTAAAAATAGCTATGATTGAGGAAGAGAAAAAAATAAATAGCAGAAGTAACATTTTTTAAAGTCTTATCAGGAAATGTATTGCCCTGAGCAATCACACCAAGAAAATTAAAATGACTTTAAATAGTGAACAATGAGAAAAATAACAAAAATTTAAAACCTGCAAGATTAAAAATATAGCCAATTAAATTAAAGTCATTTTGGAGAAATACATGTACCAGGAAGTTTGATGAATCAAATTAAGTGCATATAAGGCATCAACTTTTAAATTGAAAGCCTGTGTGATTTCAGCCTGCTGCACTGAGCATTGCCACAAAGCAAAGTGCGTCTTTTACACTTCCCACCCCCCCCACCCAGCAAATTGGGTACTCATTTGATCAACCTCAGAAAAATAAAAGGCTGAGTAACCCTGAGGCAGCTATCTGAATCCAGCTTCCACCAGGATCAAACTCAGGGTGTAAGCAGAGCTCAAGACTGCAGTACTGTAGCTTTAACACTCTGCACCACGGGGCTCTTTTTGAATCCAAATTAGCATTTTCCTTGGGCAATTTCATCATCAATTTTCCTGCTGCATCGGGATTATTAACCTGTCTGCTGATTGCTGCCTGAAGACAGTTGAGAAGGTTTAAATAGAGGTCTTGCCTCTTGTGACAGACTGTTGCAAAACTATGGACTGGTTTCCCTTCTGTAGCTACCTTAGCAAAGTCCTGTAAAGCACATTTAGGCACAACAGCAAGGTTTGTATAAGCCCTATTAGAGTCATGCCCTTGAACATCAGCCAGATTTTTTCCTGTCAAATATACAGGGCAAATAGACAACATTTCTGCCAATTCTGGGACATCTTCCAATTTAGCCTGATCAAGTTCCTTCTCTAAAACTTCACAGACCATGCGTCCCAGGGCGTTAGATGGTGGGCCCATGGGTGGATCTGTGGGTGGAGGAGGGGGAAAAGAAGGAGGAAGAAGGGGAGGGGCAGGGGGCACAAGTTGAGCACCAGTGCATTTGAGGGAACAATCTTTAGAGAGCTGGCTTGGGTTAGAAACGGGCATAAATTTCTCTACTGCATACCTGCATTTATGCCAGGTTTGCAGAAGTTCAATAGAAGCTCGGGGCTCTGTGTGAAGGGTCTTCCCTATTTTCTCCCAGTCGTGAAGTTTAAGGGGACCTCCCTTAAACCAGGAGCATTGCTTACTGATCTCTTATAACAGAGTCTTAAGTTGGCCATAAGTCACAGATCCGCCTGACTTTTGGATCAAAAACTTTAACTCACCTAGATGTTTCTGTTCAGCCTGAGAAAACTGTCCACCCATTACTTACCAAATGAAGGGGTCGTTTGAAAACGATGAAATGCGCATGTGGGGCCTCTTCCAGGCGTTTGGTAAGTAGAGCTGAGCTGCTGGGCTGTGCCAGGATACCTGAAAGCAGGAGCCCTCCCTTGTCCCGGGAGCTGAGCTGTCCCTGCTTCAGTGAGCTGTCTGCTTCAGTGAGCTGTCCCTGTTCCGAGCGCCACATGTAGGAATGAAGACTCTCAACACGTGTTTAGGAGCGAATGCGTCTGCCTTGCCCCTTTGAGCAAGGGTTTATTTATTGCTGCCTCAGTAGCGCCAGAAATAAAAAACAGCTTACAGCATCGAACAGACAAAAGCCCTGACAGGAAGTTATATGTCCATGAAGTCATGTCTTCAAAGCCCCCAAGATTTGACACAGCCAGCAATTTATCAAGAATACATGTGTCAGCAAAAGGAAGCAAGAATACGAGTGTAAGATGCCCTTTTAGCCTTTCAGACACAACGTGGGCGGCTTAGGCTGATCAAATGCATGATCCTCCCATATTTCTGTCTTCGGGCTTTGTGGAGTCTGGGGGCTCAAGCGCGTGAGCCCCACAGTGTGGTGAGGTGAGGTGGTAAGGGAAGTGCCTTCAAGATGGCCACTGTGCCTTTCATGAAAGCTTCTGTACA
Organism: Heteronotia binoei; assembly: GCF_032191835.1. NCBI lineage: Eukaryota > Metazoa > Chordata > Lepidosauria > Squamata > Gekkonidae > Heteronotia > Heteronotia binoei. The sequence goes on from NC_083237.1 coordinate 30,028,947, forward strand.
TGTGGCAGCAATTGATGAAGGGTAAAGATAGCGTTAAAGGAATTTTTTTGGGGGGGGTGTTGTGGGGAAAGAAGAGGTTTTAAGATTAAACCAGTATTTAAATTAATGTTCTTCCTCAGGGAAGAATGGAGAGCCTCTGCTCCAAGAACTGGCCAGCTGCTATGTTGAAGCCATGAAGGATATGGAGGGGAGGAAGCCAGGTCCCACAAGCATTCTGGGTAATTAGATACCATTCTATACTGCAAGTTACCAAAATCCAGTTATCTTGAAAATTAACATTTTCATGTTCAGGTCTGGGTTATTGTTGTTTTTAATCATGAATAAGTTTATTGAAATTTGTATTCTAACACACATGAAGTCAGAAAGGGATTTTTCCCTCCCTCCCACTAGGAGATTGTGGTTTCATTCCGCCCCCCCCCCTTTTTGCCCCTTTTCCCATTTCTTCCTACTTTGCTTATGTACAAGGAACTGTGGAAATGGCTGCTATTTTGTTTCTCAGCTTGGAGTTCAACAAAGTAGCCCCTATCCCTCTCGACTGCCAGGACAAGGTTTTCTCCCTCCTTCCTGTTTTAGTTATGAAAAGGTTTTCATCTGGCCTTGTTGCTACATATTCAGAAAACATCACATCTCAGCAATTCTCACAGTGATAAGTGGTTTTTCTTATGATCTGTTTATCACAGGAAGTGTGTGTGTGTTAAGTGCGGCTGAGAGGTATAGTCAGTCTAGGCTGCCATTGAGTTTGTGGCTGAGGGGACACTTGAAGTAGGGGCTTCCTGCTGAGATTCGCACTAGCACTGCACTAAGGGCCACACTGTGTGCTATTAGCTGTGTGCAGCTAACTGCTGACTTTCCCTCCCTTTTACAGAGCACCTTAGCAGAGATTGTGATCTAAATGGAAAACCTACATGGTGAGGAGGCCAGGGTGCTCAGTCACTCTCCTACATTGTTCCCCCTCTCCCTAAAAAAATCACCCATGAGCTGCTTCCTCCTCGTCCACCTAGAGGAAAATAGATAATCTCTTTTCTCCCATAAGGAAAAAAAAACAGATGGGGAGGAAATTTTTACCAGAAAAATTACCAGAGAGGAAAGAATAAAGAATCCCCTCTGACCCTGCCACTACTATTTTTACTTCTGTAGCTCATTCTGGGGGAAAAAAAGACAACATACTGCCAGATGTCCTACGTCTTTTGGCCTTTAGACATCTCAAGGCATCTCTCTTCTTCTAATAGGAACGTCCCAGTTGCGCCCTGGGGAGCCAGGTGGATATCGCATTCCCTTCAACCCGAGTGCAACAGGTTGTGGTGCTGCCATGAGGTCCATGTGCATTGGGCTCAGGTAACGTGGTGTGTGTGATGGGGTCAAAGAAGGCTGCAGACCTGAAGAAACTCCGTATTGACTCACAGCCACATCTCTTCCAGGTACCCACATCCTTCAGATCTGACCACTTTGGTCAAAGTCAGCGTAGAAAGTGGGAGAATGACACATCACCATCCCACAGGTAATGAGGAAATGCGGGGCAGCAGATCCATCATGAGATGCATTCTGGGGCTGTAGATGAAACAGTAAAAATTCTGAGATTGGAAGGCTTTGCTGAGGACTGGAAAGCTGGCCTAGAGGATTCTGAAAGTGAAGGTATGGGAATGTGATTTTTAAAAAACAAATACGTAAGCCACAAAACCCACTCTGCCTTTTCTCTATTACAGGCTATCTGGGGGCCTTGGCTCCTGCCCTCTTCACTGCCTTTGCTGTGCAGGGCCTCCCCCTTGAATGTTGGGGGTCAGAGTTGCTCAAGACTCTGCCCCTTGCCTTAGAATATATCCAGAATGCTGCAGCTGAGACGGAATCAAATGTAAGTGCGTGGCCCTATTTTCAGGAGAAATGGGAGTGGTAAGTACTTTGCGGGGAGAGGGGTCTTTTTGGGAGGAGGAATATGAAAATTGTTTGGGGGAATACAGTTCTAAAGTGCCAATATTTTTTTTTAACTCTCGGTTCAAATTTCTCCTCCTTCATCAGGAAGTCTAGAAACCTGATTATAAAATAAATGACCAGATATCCTGCGGATAATTGCAGAACAGCAGCTACGGTACTAGTTACCTAACAAGAGAAATAGTGATGTGTTTGTGGATAAGTTGTAACGTTTCAATAAAGATAGTGATATAAGGTTCGACCCTGGCAAGTACCTGGATGGAAGACCTCTTTGGAATACCACGACCGGGAGGCAGAGGCAGGCTGTATCAAGCCACTTCTCTGAACATCTTCCACGTCCCAGTAGGGGTCACCAGAAGTTGCCATGACTTCTAGGCTTGCACACACATGCACACACAAACCCCTGCCCCAACCCCTCCCCCAAAACATAATTATATAACTTCCTTGTGAACAGGACTGAGTGACTAGGAGGACCCTACTCCTTTTAACAGTAGCCATGTCTCCATTTAACTTACTTCACAGGTTTGCTGTGTGGATGGTCTCTTCTGCACTCTCATTTTTGTTGCTTGCGTGCCTTTGTTGCTTTGGGTTTTTTTTTCTTCTCCACATGTCTCCCTCTGCTGGTTGTTTTCATATGATGCTGCTATATCCTCGTGTTTCCCTGCACTTTAAAACTGCAGCAAAATATGCCAGAAATGCATGCAATATTGAAGTGACCACTAGAGGGAGCAAACCATGTATGGAAAAGGAAATTAATGTGAAGTAAAAGGGGTCCAAAACTAACAAAAATGAGTGTGAAAGAGCCCCATAAAAGGGGAGCATGTCCACCATCCTGAGTTCTTTCTTTAAAAATAACCCCCTCTAAGAGATGGGTTTTAAAATGTAATAAATAAAGAAATGCGAAAATTGTCAGTGGCTTCCAGGTTCAAGGATAGGGAAGGGTTTTTCAATTATGGCCCCACCAATTTCCCCTCTCCCCTTTAGGTACCTCTCGGAGCGGGGTCTTGCCAGTGGCCAGGGCCCTGCCCGTTTTCCTCCTGCTTATGGCCCTGCTGAACGAGATGACATCTACAAAACGTTCAGTTTGGATGGCTGGGCTGGGCGGAGTGGTCACGATGCCCCCATGATTGCCTATGATGCTCTGTTGAGTGCAGGGGACAGTTGGGCGGAGTTGTGCAGCCGGGCCATGTTCCATGGTGGTGAGTCAGGGAGGGAACCCAACCAATGAGAGCCCTGTATTAACCAGCATCCCATCCCAGAGCTGACTGCTTTGCATTTCATGCTTTTTTCTTTCTGTGTTTCTTGGTTTTTCCATCTCACAGGAGACAGTGACTCTACAGGGGTGATTGCGGCAAGCTGCTGGGGTCTCATTCACGGATTCAGGGGGGTCCCAGAGGGAAACTATCGGGAGCTTGAATATCGAGACAGGATGGTGACTGTGGCTGATCATCTCTATGACCTCGCTTGGGGACAGAAACGTGTCTGAGAGCCATCTGGCATCCCCGACTCCTAGTGGAAGATCTGCTCTTTGTAGAATAAACTAGAGCTGTATTTACAAATCTTGTGTGTGCTGGTGTTATTAGCTACAGGAGGGAAATTTCAGGTGATGAATTTCTGAACAGAAACTGCCTATGCTCAGGATCCTTTAGGAAATGTGCATCTTTGCCTTGAGAGACATTACCAGCAATTGCAAAGGTAGGGAGGATAGCTGCGATTATCCAGTGGTGAGGGAAATGCACTCTGCACAAGCCCAGAGGCACTTTCTTCTTTATTATTGTTTCACACATTTCATGTCTGAGCCCTGTCACTGAGGGGGAAAATAGATTCTGGTATTAAATCCTGGGCCCTTTATGGAACTCAGGAATCATAGCTCCCAGCTGCTACACTCACATGTGGCCAAATCCTGTTCCTCTCCCAAAGAACCCAGGAGTCCTGGACACACATAGAGGTCCAGCCAAGATGGTTTAATTTGGCACCAAGCCAGGTTATTAAAGCAGTCAAGCTGGTATGGAGAGAGGGGGGGGGAGAGAATGAGAGAAGTATTTGCCACCATAACCCCCCTGGACAGTAATGGCAAATTTGCGAAGAACTACCAAGGGCTACTCTTCCAAATGTGATTGGAAAGCAAGTCTGGCTTCAGAAGAAGATGGAACTGGTCATTCATGTTACGTCATCATGATTCTCCACAATAGAGGAAGCAACAGCCAGCGAAAATGGAGGTCTTCCACAAGGGCATGATAGGGCTGGCTGCATCTTCAGCAGAGGATGATGGGAAGGGGAGGTATGTGACACCTCAGGGAGTTATTGAGGTAAGCCACAATTCCCTGCAGCAAAGATTAGAGGACACTGTTCATGGAAAGATGGAACACTGAAATAGTCAGAGCCGCTGCTGGCAAATCCAAAAGCAAAGGCATTTGCGCAAGCAGTTGATGGGAAGACTTGAGGCACTGTGGCATGCCCTGGAAGAAGAGCATGATGAGAAGGTACTGACATCAGCAAAGCATGCTAGAAGGCCACATCGAGTCTGGCATAAATCTCTAGTGGCAAACCATGATATGAAAGTGTCTGTCTGTAGATATTAGAGCATTATGGGAGGACAGCAGGCAAACCAGCAGCAGTGACCTTCAGCAATGGCTTACAGCAAAGCATGATGGGAAGCTTTTGAGAGGCGCTGAGGCTCCTTGGAAACCACAGCTGGGCTGGTGAGAATTCTTAGAAGAGAAGCATGATTGGAAGAGACTGGTGGCATTTCTCTTGGCAGCAGCAAGATTCCCATACTGAGCCATCTGAAGGGAGGGTTCATGGTCGAACTGGAGTCTGTGAGAGATAAATCAGGTTGCTGGAGGTGGTGCCAAGGACTCCACGGTTGCTGACATGGGTGCTGTAGACGCCCCCAGGCAAGTCGTTCAGTACTCCTGTGCTCTGGCAGGGAAGAGAAAGAAAACAGCTTATCAGTGAAGGCAGAAACTCCAAAGCCTTCTTCCCCCACCCCATCTTTTCACATCTACAGCAAAAACCTGCTTTTCACCCTATGATTAAACCATTAATCCAAGAACCTAAGAAGATCCCTGCTGGATTAGGCCAAAGGTCCCTCTGTTCCAGTGCTCTGTTTCCAACAGTGACCAGCCAGATGTTTATAAGCAGGGTGTTCACAAGTGGGGCATGAAGGCCAGTCTTCCCCTATGGCTTAGTGTCAGCATCTGGCACGCAGAGGGGGATTGTCTCTGAACATGGAGATTCCATTGATCTATTCTGAGATCTTTTTAAACTGGAGATACCCAGAACTGAACTTGGGATCCTTCTGCAAACAATTCGGATCCCCAACCACTGAGCCTCCCTCCAGTGATCTCCTGTTAAGCAGCCATACCATGAGGATTCGCTTGTCAATGAGCCGACATAGGTTGCTCCGACTCCCTCCGGCTATAATGTGGTCATTGCCAAGGAAGTGGCAGGTGTAAATCTGGGGAAGAAAAAGAAAAACCACAGAAATGGAGGAGACCAAGCCTCATCTCTTCAGATCTCAGAAGCTAAGCAGGGCCAACTCTGGCAAGTACTTGGATGGAAGATCTCTTTGGAATACCAGAGCAGGGAGGCAGAGGCAGGTGTTATTCAACCACCTCTCTTAATATCCTCCAGCCCCCCAGTAGGGATCAGTAACCAGAAGTCACCCTGTCTTCCAGGGGCACTCACTCAAACATACACAAAACAAAAAAGGAAAGAGAACATGGAGTTCAATCACCCCATACTGTGAGGAAGGACCAGCTTTCCCCTGACAACTGTCATGGTTCATGTAAGTTAAGTCAATCCACAAGCTGGTGAAGAGAACTACAGAAGTGACAGCAGTTTGTTTCAAGGAAGGAGGTTTTGACAGAAGATAACAGAACTGGGACTGGCTAGGCCAAGGGTCTCCAACATGGTGCCCGGCAGGTAGTTTTCAGAACGTTGGTAGGGCCAGGTGGGGCTTTTGCCCAGGAGTGCTTTTGATTGGCCATATGACATCTTACTGGCTGTCAGGGCTTTTTTTTGTAGCAGGAACTCCTTTGCATATTAGGCCACACACCCCAATGTAGCCAATCCTCCAAGAGTTTACAGGGCTCTTGTTACAGGGCCTACTGTAAGCTCTTGGAGGATTGGCTACATCAGGGGTTGTGGCCTAATATGCAAAGGAGTTCCTGCTACAAAAAAAGCCCTGCGTGCCTGTACAGATATTTTAAAAATTGCTTCAGCAACAACTGCCATCACAACACAAGGATCTTCCATGAGTTACAGTGCGCAATCCTTTTAAAGAGCACCGCTAAACAGAGTTTCCATTTGAAATGTTGAAGAATTACTATTAGAGTTATGCATAACTTCAATCCCTGACATTTTTATGGTCAGCTCCACTTCCTGTGGCAGTGATTTTGTAGTTCACCCACTACCCTGTTTCAGGCTTGAAAAGGTTGGGGACACCTGGACTGGGGCACTCAGAACATTTCATAACTTTGTAGAGTGTGGGAAGAAGTCATAGCAGAAGGGCAGTTGACTTGGTTCAGGACAGGGTGAAAGCATGGGAGATGGGTCAGAAAGAGTTCTTCAACCTGTGAACGACCCCGGAAGTCTTCTGGGATGTCCAAGAGCTTGATCCCAGTTTCAGCATCCCAGATCTGGATTAGGGGGGGGAAGTTATTACTCATGTAGAACATCAGTAGTTTTTAGATTTTCAAAGCATGCATATGTAAACATATCCCCCCCCCCCAATATTTTAGAAATGTAGAACATTAAGCGATGCTGAGGTCAACTCTACATTTTTGTTTAGATATTTATATCCTGCTTTTCTGCTCAATGGGGACCCAAAGTGCTTTACAACATATTTTCCCTCCTCTGTTTTATCCCCACAAATGCTGGAAGATAAGGACTGTATGCTGTCTTCTTAGCTGCAACATTCAGAGGAGGCTACAATAGAGGCAGAGAGGCTCAGGACACTGACCATCTTTTCCCTCTCTCTCTGATGCTACCCCTTTGATGAAGATTGCTATTCTGAGGGAAAGAGTTCCTTCTGTTCTGACACCTTCCCTCACACATACTTTGCCACTTTTCCATCTTGGCATCATAGATGCAAGGCATGCATCCTGCATCTGCATCCATCCTAGTTAGATTAGACTACTATCCTATCACTATCCTATCTAGAATGGAGTTCTATAAATTAACTCATATTAGTTTGCAAAAGAGGCTCAGTGTAATTTTATTTCTTATCAGCACCCACAGACAGACTGGAGACACTTGGCTACATGGTAAGCCTTGTGCACTCTGCTAACTTCTGGCTGTACCAAATCAGAGACTCTAACAACAAAAACCATTCTGTGAGGTAGGTTAGGCTGAGAGAGACTGACTGGCCCAGGAGTGGCCAAACTGTGGCTCTTTCACACATATTGTGGCTCTAAAACCCCCCACTGTCCTGTCAGCCAGCTTGGAGAAGGCATTTCTCTCTTTAAATCACTTCTACAAGTCATCCAGCAGCTTGGAAAATGCATTTAAAGTTAAAGTTGCTGTCTTTCCACCTCCCCCTACCTCTCCCCACCTTGTTCTTTCACCCTTCCCTATCCCTGTCTGTCTGTCTGTCTGTCTGTCTGCCTGCCTGCCTGCCTGCCTGCCTCTCTATCTATCTATCTATCTATCTATCTATCTATCTATCTATCTATCTATCTATCTATCTATCTATCTATCTATCTATCTATCTATCTATCTATCTATCTATCTTCATCATCATCTCTCCCCCTCCCTCCCTCCTTGTCTTGTGGCTCTCAAACATCTGACATTTATGTCTTGTGGCTCTCAAGCATCTGATGTGTATTCTGCGTGGCTCTTATATTAAGCAAGTTTAGCCATCCCTGGCCTCCCAGTATGCTTCCACAGCAGAGTAGGGATTTGAACCTGGGTTTTCCAGATCCTTGGCCTGACACTGTGACCACTATACTTTGTTGGCTTTCCCCCCCAGCCCAGTAGTCCCAGCTAAGCCATGCTGTGGTGTGATTTGTCAGGAAAGGAATATCACAAAGACACTGGGGCTCTCTTATCTTCAGAGAAGTAAGCCCTGTGGCATTAGTTCTGGATCTTCTCACTACTAGGGAACAACTCCCCCCCCCCCCAAAAAAAAAAAAAAAAACAAACCCCTCAGGAACCTTCCCTGCTTTCTCTTCCTCCTAATACACTAGCATGCATATCCCTCATAGAGACCTTGGGAAACTTGGCTGCCTGCCCCCTCTTTTCTTCCATCTCCAAAATATCCTCACATCCCCTCTCCTCTCCCAGCATGGAGTGCTTGAGGTGCCATCCGCCCCCACCCCTCTCTCACCTGCAAGGTGTCGTTCCTCCTCCAGGAACCTGTAAGGACTTGGGTTCCAGTTTTGTCAATTGAGACTGCATCACCACAGACGTGGGGCCCAGAGAGACGCCTGTGAGGCAAGGGCAGGGAGGAGATAAGAGGAAGGAAGAGGTAAGTGGGGGTGGAGAGAGACAAGGAGGAGCAGAACACAGCAAAAAAGGATAGAAAGGAGGAGAGAATGGGGGGGGAAGGCAAAGGAAAGGGGGAATGTGGGGAGGGAGGAGGCAGGGGCATACCGTTGGGAATGTGGTTGCTGAATGTTCCAGAACTGGGGGGACAGAAGCCAGAGAAGGGAGGTTAGACAGCTCAAAACCTTCAGCACTCCCCTGATAAAGTTCCCTTGTCTCATTTAACTTTGGCCAGCATGTAGTGCAGGGGTGAGCAGATATTGTTGTCTATTTTATTTTACAGCATTTATATCCTGCCTTTCTGTCCCTCACAAGGGTCACCAAAGTGGTGAACAAACCTAAAAACACGTAACAAACTCACATTTTAAAACCAATTAAGAAGAAGAAGGATTTATATCCTGCCCTTCATTCTGAATCTCAGAGTCTCAGAGCGGTCACAATCTCCTTTACCTTCTTGCCCCACAACAGACACCCTGTGAGGTAGGTGGGGCTGAGAGAGCTCTCCCAGAAGCTGCCCTTTCAAGGACAACTCCTAGGAGAGCTATGGCTGACCCAAGGCCATTCCAGCAGCTGCAAGTGGAGGAGTGGGGAATCACAACCAGTTCTCTCAGATAAGAGTCCACACATTTAACCACCACACCAAACTGGCTCTCACACATACACACACATCATTAAAACAGAACTAAAATATATACAAAGAAATAAAAACAAAACAAAAAATTGGTCAGGAAGGAGGGAACACCAAATGAGGAAAAAAAAGTTTTCATCTGCTGGTAGAGGTAGCAACAGAAGGAACAGATGAATTATAGAATCACAGAGTTGGAAGGTCATTTAGTCCAACCCCATGCTCTGCGCAGGATCAGCCTAGAGCATCCCTGACAAGTGTTTGTTCAGCTGCTGCTTAAATCCCTCTGGAGAGAGCATCCCAGAGTTTTGGTGCCATAACCAAGAAGGCCCTTTCCCAGGTTGCCACCTGCTAATCTCAGAAGGCAGGGGCACCCCAAATGGGGCATCTAACTGTAGCTATCAGGCAGGTTCATAAGGGGGTAAGCCTTTGGGTATTTTGCTCCAAAACCTTATTGGGCTTTAAAGATCAACACCAGCACCTGGACAGCTTGGGAGTGGGGGTGGGAAACACAGCATCTAAATGTATAGATGTTGGTGCTGGCCAAAGAGGGTGAAGGAAAGATACTTGGGCAGAGTAACTCAGGGGTTGGCTTTGGACCTGGATGGTTGTTGTGATGGTCTAGGAGGAAACGATGGGCATAAGTTGTGCCCATTGGCTTCTACACCTCCACCTCTTGCAGCACTGCTGGTACATCAAGTGGCTTGGTGGCCTGGAACCACCTGTGCATGCTAAGCAAAACGGTCTAGTATGCTGCTGTTTGACACACCAAGGTTTTCCTGTCTCTGATGTAGAAGGTCCCTGACCTAATCCCTGGCAATGCTATGTGAAGCGTCTCAGTTATTGAGTGGTTTGGAAAGAATTTTCTTTGCCTGGAACTTGGAAAATGGCTGCTGGCAAAACCAGTTTGATCAGCAGTTGTATAAAGCAGCTCTGTAAATTCATATATGCTTGGCTGCTGAGTTCCCAGATTTTGAGGGGTTTTGAGAGAGGCACCAACAAGAGGATCCTTTACCTGCTTTGAGTCTCAATGAGGGAGGTGCACGGTAAATGGAATAAATAAATAATGTGGAAGAGGTGAGGCCTGTGAACAGAGCATTCTTTCATGCATTGCTGGAAGCCCTGTGCAGACTCAGCTGGAATAATTAAAGGGACCATGGTGGACACAGAACAACATGAAACATACAACAGGACCAGGCCCATAGCTACATTAGGGGCATCGTGGGGCACGGTCCCTCTGTTTAACCCCCCCTTCCCTCTATAGGGCCCCTCCATTGGAGCTGCCCTCTAGGAACCTGACGCACTTTCTTTCCGAGCAGGGTCTGCTGAGTGGAGGTGGTGAAGCCAAGTAAAAAGGGGGGTGGGGGACAGCGAGAGAGTGAGCAAGAAAGAGAGAGAGAGAGATAGCAACAACGGGTGGGGAAGGGGGAAGCGAGAGAAAGACGGACAGTGAGAGAGATCGAGGGGGAGAGTGAGAGAGAAAGTGACAACACCTGGGAGGCTGCGACACCACAGACATCTTGGGGCCTGCGTGAACAGGGACTCCATGCTACCACAGGCCCTTTCCCAAACTGTCCTCTGCCTCTGGCAAGCGAGCTGAAGGAGGAAGTGGTTGCCTGTTGGGCCAAACAGCTTGCATCCTAAAAGGGGGGGGGGAGAGCTATGTCCTTCCTGAAGCCCTCAGCAACAAATGAAAGTCTGCTCAGCACGGCATGACTGGTGGCTGTCACTCAGCATTGGCTGCTTAGTTAAAACGACAGCGACTCTGCCGAGGACTGAAACACACTGCGATATCTTGCTCCTCCCTGCTAGGCTTCCCAACCCTCCCGCTCAGGCGGGGGACCCCAGAATTTCCAGCCTCTTCTCTTGATCCCCAAAAAAATGGAAGCGGGGGGAGGGGGGGAAACGGCGCCAAGGAGGGCGGCGAGCCGCCCATCTTGGAGCGGGCGATGCCGCTGCGCAGCTGCCGCCTCTTCTCCGCTCACCGTAGCTGTTCCTCTGAGATGGGCAAACTGTCTATGGGGATTGGGAGACGTGGTGCCTGAGGTCCTAGAGTTAAAGGCAGGATCAATCTTGTTAAAGCACCCGAAGAGGACTGAAGTCCACGGAGCAGAAGCTTCCGAGCAGGCGCGGAAGCCCCGCCCCCCCAGACACGCCGAAAAGTCTGTTCTCCCTTGGGGGGGGGAGGAATCTCCCCGGCAGCCACGCTGCGATGTGGCGGGCTGCCGGAGGCTCCGTTCTGAATATAATTGGCATTTGAACACAGTTCTGCACTAGGGCAAAGCAAACTCAGCAGGAAGGCAGACTCCCAAAGCTGTAAAAAGTCGTGCCAATTTGCATGCTGAGTCACTTGCATAATTTATTCTGCTTCTCCTCTAAATCAAAGGCAGGGGGAAGTTAGTCTACTGAAAAGGGGCAGCCAACCTGTTGATCACGGATGAGTGGGAAAATCATATAGTCCGGAGTTGTGATTTCCACCTTGCATCAAGACCTCAGCGCTCCATGAGCTTCTCTTGCTTGGTTTCTTCCCCTATCATTGGCACCTGCAGTGGGGCTGTGATTTAAGAATGCTCTTTGGGATTCCTTTTTTCCCCCAAGACAGGTATGTACACTGAGAAAGCCCACTTGTTTCAATAGATCCTGTTCTGAGATTTCACCACCAGCTTTCAAGCCCATCTTCATAGACATAAGGTTACTTTAAAAGGTCATGTTATGCCTCACTCCATCAGATAAACTGTGGAATTTTTTAAAAAGGTATATGATTATCCTTTTTCTTTTTTCCACTTAATCTGACCCGGGAGCAGGAAATTTGGATGAGATGGCGTCAGGGTTGAAGGGTCCCCATTCTGGCCTCTGGCTGGGGATAGGGGTCAGGTTACCAGATCCAGATTGGGGTGGAACCCAGGGAGGGCAGGGACCTCAGTGAAGAACAATCCCATAGAGTCCACCCTCCAGGGGAACAGATCTCTGTAGTTTGGGGATGAGCTGTAATTCCAAGGGATCCCCAGATCCCTTCTAGAAGCTGGCATTCCTAGCTGGTGTTATCACTACTGTATGGGGGCTGGATATACATTTTATAAGGATGGCCTGAACTCACAGGTGTAGCAGGTGTATATATCTGTTACTAGGGCTTTTTTTTTTAGTAGGAACGCACAGGGACACAGTTCTGACTGGCTTGACAACAGGGGGTGTAGCCTAATATGCAAATAGGTTCCTGCTGGACTTTTCTACAGATAAGTCCTGTGTGAAACAATGGTGATGTCAGGAGTGTTGCCTAATATGCAAATGAGTTCCTGCTGGGCTTTTCCTATAAAAAACAAACACCCCCCCCCCCCGTCTGTTTCTGAGCCACAAAGCAGAAGGGAGATTTCTCCCATTCGATTCCTGTGTTGTCCCAGAACATCACTCTGCATTCCATTCCTCTTTAACTGAGAGCCAGTTTGGTGTAGTGGTTAAGTGTGCAGACTCTTATCTGGGAGAACCGGGTTTGATTCCCCACTCCTTCACTTGCACCTGCTGGAATGGCCTTGGGTTAGCCATAGCTATCACAGTTGTTCTTGAAAGGGCAGCTGCTGTGAGAGCCCTCTCAGCCCCACCTACCTCACAGGGTGTCTGTTTTGGGGGGAGTGTCAAGTCTGCTGTAGTTTAGAAATGCATCTTTGGTTCAGGAAGAGGATCCTGGGTAAAAACCACACTGTATACCAATGCTGCTAGCTTGATCGCTCCTTGTCCCCCCCCTCCTTTCCTTTTGTTATGTAGTACTGCTTTGAAATGGGAATATGGGAACAAGATAGTAATGCCTTCTCAGGAGGATGCAGGTGGATTGGTGCCAAGAAGACGGCCAAGGCCGGCCAGGCCTGAGAACGAAATAGTAACAGCAATGTGTGAATGTGCCCTGCATAGAGTACCCCTCCCTCAAGAATCCCCTTTGATGTATACCTTAAATGCTTGCCCTGATTATGTACTTGCCAGTCTTTCAATTTAGCTCTATAGTCTAACAACATGTTACAATAAACTAGAAACTTTTATTAAAAAGGTCTCATTATTGGAACATCAGACTTGACATTTTGAAAGACTCCCTTTTGGAGTTCAACCTTTCCGGCAACTTGAAAAGCCTGATGGCCGACCAGATTCCGGACAACGGAGAACTCCCACCCGATACGGGACTGGAGGGAGCCGCTACCCCCTGGCACGTCTTAGACCCGAAAAGGGCAGCGGAGTCTCCCCCCGAGTTCCAACTGGTGTTATCGCCCCGGCAGTATCAACCGAGGACCTCGACCACCATCATGGATCAGGCCCCACTCCGCCAGGAAGCCATCCTGAACCGCCACATCAGGCTGATCCAGGTGGCCGGAATGGAAGCCGCAAACCCGGGCTCAGGGGAGACGGGCGAGGCGGACAGCATCATCGTCGTCCAGGTCAGAGAGGACGAGGGCGATGGGGCCGGGCGCAAGGGAGCCGAGAGTGGGGACCCGAAGCCCAAGGACCAGTACGAGGAGGACTACCAGATGTTCCACTCGATGGTCCGCAGAGAGATCGACGGAGCACTCGGGGGTCTGCGAGACGAAGTCCGTGACCTGACAATTCAACTGGGGAGAGCCCTGGGGGGAACGATGTCCCGGAGAACAGTGGCTGCCCAAGCGGGGGCTCAGAGCCGCCCGAGCCAACCGGCACCGGCCCCAGCGAGAGCCAGCGCCGCACCAGCACCGGCTCCCCCACCCCTGGCCCCTATGGCCGCGCCACGGAACGTGGGAAGGGAGCTAGATGCCACCTTCGATGGAGACCCGGAGGAGGTGAACTACTTAGGGATCCAGGCTAACAGCTACATGCATTACTGGGGTCACTCCTTCCCTGACGAGTTCAGCCGAGTCGACTACCTGGGTTCGAAACTGAGAGGGGCGGCCAAGAGGTGGTACGTGAGCCTGTGTGAGACCAGGAGCCCAATCCTGGACGACGTGCACACCTTCCTGCAAGCCCTGCTGACCCAATATGAGGACCCGCTGCAGGAGTCCAGGGCGCTGGCGGCCCTGCGGGACATGCAACAGGGGGCCCGACCCATACGCGAGTATGCGGCCGACTTTCAAGCTAACGTTGCCCGAGTCCGGGGGTGGAACGAGGTGATGAAGATTGAGCAGTTTACCAATGGACTGAACGCGAGCATTCTGGATCGGGCCCTCACTCAAGCCCGACCGACCACGTTGGTGGGGTGGATCCAGCTGGCGGGGGAAGTAGAGAACAACCTCAAGCGAGTGGCCATGCTACATCAACACCAGTCGGGGAAGGCCCAGGCGAGAGGGGGGCCCGCGAAAGCGGAGCCGCCCAAAGGGAAGAAGCCAACCGCGGCGGTACCGGTTGGTCCCCGCAGATGCTTCAGGTGCGGGGACCCGAACCACCTGGCCTCCAATTGCCCACACCCTCCGCCACTGTGGGCCCTACCGGCGCCCCCCAAGTCAATCACTCCCACCTTGAAGAAAACCCCCGGCCGCCCTAAGGATGTGGCGAAGAGCAGCGTAGTGGCGGTGCAAGAAGAGTTGCAAGAGGAAGAGGTGCTCCTATCCGCTGAGCTGGCCGACCTCGCCTGGGTGGAAGAACCGGCGGAAAACGAGCCCGACCTGCTGCTCTGAAGGGTGCCCACCAGCAGGTCGATCGAGAGAAGGCGCCGCTGATGGTGAGAGTGACGGGGAGGTTGTATTTTGTGACTGTAAAACTGCTGAACCCCAAGTTACGGAGGTTCTTACAAATACGAGCCCTCATAGACTCGGGGTGTAACAGAGAACTGATCTCCCCCAAAGTGGTGGAGGCTTTGGGACTAGAAAGCTCGCAGCTGCCCCACCCCATGTTGTTTGAGCAAATAGATGGGTCCATGATGTGCGGAGAGCCCTGCACGCGCGAGACGCAACCCTGCCCCATGGGGATCGAGGAGCATTGGGACCAGGAATTTTTTGTGATTGCCCCTTCGTGCTCGTACCCGGTGGTACTGGGGGTGGGTTGGCTAGAAAAGCATGAACCCCTAATCCGATGGAGCGCGCAGACCATCAGGTTCCTGGACCCCGGGTGCAAAGGACACTTGTGGAATACGGCGTGGGGGCCCAGAGCTCCCGTCGCTAGGGAGAGAGCGTATGTGACTGTGGAGGAGGTCCACCCAATCCCAAAAGTCTACCGCGACCTGATGGAGGTGTTTAGCGAGAAGGAAGCCAACCAATTACCCCCCCACCGGAACACAGATTGTGCCATAGAACTGATCCTGGGGGAAACCTTGCCCAGAGCCAAACTGTACCAGATGGGGTGGGCAGAGAAAAAGGAACTCCGCAAATTCCTAGACCAGAACTTGGCGAGGGGGTTTATCCGACCCGCCACAGCCCCCCACGCCGCCCCCGTACTTTTCCGGAAGAAGAAGGATGGCTCGCTTAGACTTTGTACAGATTTTCGCGGGATTAACGCGATCTCCATGTTGAACGCTTACCCCATCCCCCTCATCCGAGACCTATTGAGCACAGTGGCGGGGGGGAAAATCTTCACCAAGCTAGATTTGCGGGATGCCTACTTCAGAGTGCGCATCAAAGAGGGGGATGAGTGGAAAACAGTGTTCAATACCCCGATGGGACAGTTTGAATATTTGGTGATGCCGTTTGGGCTGCAAGGAGCCCCGAGGGTGTTCATGAACTTTATCAATGATGTGTTGAGAAAGTATTTGTACAGGGGGGTGGTGGTGTACCTGGATGACATCATTATTTACTCGCAGGATGAACAATCCCATGTAAAGTTAGTGAGGGAGGTGCTCAGCACATTGCTGAAGCACCAACTGTATGCTAAGTTGTCCAAATGCGAGTTCCACCGGACAGAGTTGGATTATTTGGGGTTTTGGGTGTCTAAACGGGGGTTGGCCATGGACCCAGCTAAGGTCCAAGCGGTGCTAGAGTGGGCTCCCCCGAGAACACGTAGACAGCTCCAATCGTTCCTCGGTTTCGCAAATTTCTACAGGCAATTCATAGAGGGGTTTGCCCAAATCGCCCTGCCCCTGACCGACCTGTTAAAAACCAAAGGCAAGGGTCCAGAGGCCAAGCGGCCGGGGGCCGGGTTGAATTGGAGTACCAGAGAGCGTTTGAGCAACTGAAGCGCCTATTCACGAGCGAGCCTGTCCTAAGCCAGCCGGACGAGCAAAGGGCCTTCGTGGTCCAATGCGACGCTTCCGATGTCGCCGTAGGAGCCATTCTCATGCAGCAGGATGGGGAAGGGAAATTACGACCCTGTGCCTACATCTCCAGGAAGTTCTCAGACGAACAGCACAATTGGTCGGTCTGGGACAAAGAGGCATCCGCTGTTATGTTTGCTCTGAAAACCTGGAGATCTTGGCTAGAGGGGGCCAAAGTGCCATTCGAAGTGTGGACCGACCACAAAAACCTAGAGGCGCTGACAGGGAAACGCAAACTGAGTGAAAAACAAATCAGGTGGGCAGGGTTCTTCTCCAAATTCGAGTTCACCCTGAGGCACATCCCCGGGACAAAGAATTTCTTGGCAGACGTGCTCTCACGGCTTCCGCAGCACGAGAGCCAGAGGGAGGAAGTGGTGGACTCGCTAATCCCGCCGTCGCAAGTGGCGGCCATGGTCACTACCCGCTCCCAAAAGAGTTGGAAGGGATCAGCCGGGAGTGCATTGCCATGGAAACTGAGAGAGAGGGGGGTGACCATCCCGAGGGGGTGCAGAAGGGAAAAGACGGACTGTGGTATAAAGGGGACAAACTATACATTCCAGAGAGCCTGAGGAGGGAGATATTGCAATTCTGTCATTGTTCAAAACTAGCAGGACATTTTGGCTATGTAAAAACCTTGCACTTGGCAAACCATCAGTTCTGGTGGCCCTTGCTCCGGAAGGATGTCTCAGGATTCGTTACGAGCTGCCCGGTGTGCATCATGGCCAAACGGAGTGGGGGGAACCCCCCCGGGCTCTTACAGCCACTCGAAACAGCTAAATGGTCCTGGGCTGTAGTGTCCATGGACTTCATAGTGGAACTGCCTCCCTCTCGAGGGAAAACAGTGATCCTGGTGGTTGTAGACACTTTTTCCAAACAAGCCCACTTCATCCCCTGCCCCCAACTGCCCACAGCAAAGAAACTGGCGGCCCTCTTTTTCGATCACGTGATAAAACTACACTCGTTCCCAAATAAGGTCATTAGCAACCGCGGGCCGCAGTTCGTTGCCACCTTCTGGCGGGAGTTCTGTAAATTAGTAGGAATGGAGCAGGGGCTGAGTTCAGCCTACCACCCTCAGACCGACGGACAGACGGAGAGGGTTTACGGGGTGCTGGAGCAATACCTAAGATGCTTTGTGAACCAGCGCCAGTCTGACTGGGTGGATCTGCTCCCCTTTGCTGAGTATTGCTATAACAACAGCATGCAAAGTTCCACCAAAGCCTCCCCCTTTTCTACGGTGTTTGGGTATGAAGGGAAGCCGATCCCTCTGCTGCCAGGGGGAAGCAGCCAAGAAAACCCCTCAGCATTTGAGCAATGGCGGCAAGGGCCGAGTAACAGCTGGCCAGCCATCCAAGAAAATCTAGAGGCGGCCAAAGAGACTTACAAAAAGCAATACGATAAATCCCATGCCCCAGCGGGAGATTTTAAGGTGGGGGACTCTGTGTTTCTGTCAACCAAGAATTTGCCCCTCACTCAACCCTCTAGGAAATTAGCCTACAAATTTCTGGGGCCCTTCCGAATTAAACGGGTGATCAACCCAGTGACTGTGGAACTAGACCTGCCACCCGCCCTGGGTAAAATCCACCCTGTGTTTCATTGCAGCTTGCTTCGTCAAGACCCCGGGCCGTCCAGTTGGCACCTGCCCACTGCGGGGGGCCTCACTCTGCTGCCGGTCGACCACCGCCTCATCCCTCGAGAAGCCCGGGAGGGTGACCCGACAAAGTCTCTTCCGCAACCACGAGCGGTGGAAGGGGCTTAGGGGGGGCAGTATGTCAAGTCTGCTGTAGTTTAGAAATGCATCTTTGGTTCAGGAAGAGGATCCTGGGTAAAAACCACACTGTATACCAATGCTGCTAGCTTGATCGCTCCTTGTCCTCCTTCCTCCCTTCCTTTTGTTATGTAGTACTGCTTTGAAATGGGAATATGGGAACAAGATAGTAATGCCTTCTCAGGAGGATGCAGGTGGATTGGTGCCAAGAAGACGGCCAAGGCTGGCCAGCCCTGAGAACGAAATAGTAAGAGCAATGTGTGAATGTGCCCTGCATAGAGTACCCCTCCCTCAAGAATCCCTTTGATGTATACCTTAAATGCTTGCCCTGATTATGTACTCGCCAGTCTTTCAATTTAACTCTATAGTCTAACAACATGTTACAATAAACTAGAAACTTTTATCAAAAAGGTCTCGTTATTGAAACATCAGACTTGACAGGGAGAAGATATAGGAGATTGTAAGCTGCTCTGAGTCTCTGATTCAGAGAGAAGGGCGGGGTATAAATCTGCAGTCTTCTTCTTTTTCTAACTCTGGTTTAAAGAGGAGCAGAGTTTGAATTCAGCAGCAGCTCACAGGAGCATAGCTCCTGGATAGGGTTGCCAATCCCCAGGTGAGGGCAGGGGATCCCCCGGTTTGGAGGCCCTCCTTCCGCTTCAGGGTAAAGCGGGGGGAGGGGAGGGAAATGTCTGCTGGGAACTCTGTTGTTCCCTATGGAGATTTATTGCTCTTGGCTTCACCCCCAAAGTCTCCTGGCTCCACCCCCAAAGTCCCCAGATATTTCTTAAATTGGACTTGGCAACCCTACTCCCTGCTATAATAGCACATTCCAACCCGACCTTCTTAGAGGGCTGAGAGCGGTAACAAATGTTACTGCCTGAGCAGAGGGGGAGACCGAGAGGGTCACTACGAGCCTAAACCCCGCCCATCAATGGTCCATCTCACTTCTGTAAGCGGCTGACTGTTCCGTGGACTGCCAAGCGATTCATGGGGGAAAGCATCATTTTTCAGTACAAGGATTTTAGCTGCCTGCTATAGCAGACTGAAAATTAGTCACTTGTGATCCTTCAATGTATGTAACTGGTTTTGTAGGAGCGCTGCAAATGCACATACTAGGTGTGACAAGGTTGGGGGGGGGACTTCTTCTCTGTTAGCATCCCCCCTCCATTCCCCCCCACCCCACGGTCGAACTCTGGCCTGCTGCAGGCTGCTCAGGCAGGCATGGGCTTTCTCTTGAGTAGTAGGGGGAAGTGATCCTTACCTGGGGGCAGGTGGAGGTTGAAAGCAGAACCGGGAAGAAGCAGCCAAGCCCTGAGGCCCCCCCCCACCATTTTTTTTTCCACCTGGGCCCCTCCACCCAAAATTTTCTGGCTATGGGCCTGAACAGGACTGTGAAATGTGCTGCAAACAGTTGTATGTTCTAATACTGCTTACAAAAAACATAATAAATACTTCAAAGTTATATGAGCGTTCAATATGTTTGTACATTTTTAAAAATATATTTATCAAAAATCCATATTTTCCCAAAAATCCACCATGTATCACTGGCACATGGGCGATACTTCAACAACATATAACAGATTGGAAGATGTACAGTAACCCAAATATCTATAGTTCAATAATGACCCTACAGATAGTTGATAATTACTCAGTCCATTTCAGAAACTACTGGCCTTGTTCAAGGGTCCAAATGTATTCAACTCTGGTCATGCAACTTCAGTAAGGCTTCCCATTTTCTTAAGGGCTGCCATTAGGTTGAAGTATTACCACAAAGACACAAAACATTAAACTTCTAACATATGTAGAAACTGGAACACTTATGCCAAATTTTTGTAACCAGTTAACTTCACAGACTTTTCTTGCAATTGAGAGAAATATAGATATTTGGGTCATTGTACCCAAGACTTTTTTTTTAGAAAAAGCCCATCAGGAACTTATTTGCATATTAGGCCACACCCTCTGACACCAAGCCAGCTGGAACTGCATTCTGGTGTGTTCCTGCTAAAAAAACCCCCCTTGATTGTACATTTTCCAATCTGTATTTATGTTGTTTGAAATATTGCCTGTGTGCCAGTGATATATGGTGGTTTTTTGGGAAAATATGGATTTTTGATAAATATATTAAAAACACATACAAATATATTGAATGTTCATATAGCTTTATTGAAGTGTTTATTATGTTTTTGGTAAGCAATATTAGAACATATAGCTGTATGCACCACATTTCATGGTGAGAGTGTATGTTTTGTGTTGTTCTGTGCAAACCGAGAGCAGAAGTACACATGATGGATGCTTCTGCAACCATCTTTTGGAATCCCCCCCCCCCTTTTACAAATGGCAGTCACCGCAGCTGTGATTTCAAGGGGTGGGGGTAGAGGAAACAGTTTGGAGATGGTGATATTTAGGAGAAAACTACAGAGTGGAAGATGGGTTCAAAAGTCCCTGTCGTCTGTGCTGGTCTCCCCTCTGTCACAGTCTGTGCCCTTAATAAAATTGCTTAAATTATCACAGAGCTACCCTTAGCATTTATTCCCACTATAAGAACAGCAGCCCTGTGGGGCGGGGGTCCAGTTCTAGTCCTCCACTTTCTGCAAAACCCTCTTCCCAAGTCACATAACAGCTCAGTTCTCCACAAAGTCCAGTGTTGCATCCCCCACAACACTATCCAAACCCTGCAAACTTAGCCCCTGCTTCCCACATCACAGACGCTAACCCCCATCACCTGTACTGTGTTGTCCCATCCTCCGGAGACAAAACGCTCATCATTTTCTGGGAAGAAAGTCAGGGCATAAACTCGGGACCAGTGCCCATCCACCGTGTTTGGGTTATCGCTGGAGGAAGAAGGATGTTGCAGCTTAGGAAACCAAGAGCCAGATGTTACCCCCCCCACAACTCCAATCTCCTGGTGGTGACTGGGGGGACCTGGCAACCATTCTCTCTCTCTCTCTCTCACACACACACACACACACACACACAAGAATGAGAAGGAAAGTCAGTGAGCAGTGAGGGGACACCAAACAAAACAGAAAGGTCTTTGCCTGTTCAGTGGTAGTCTTAGGCAATGTACAATAGGGTGGCTGCACTGTGACTGATGCAATTGGGGGCCCCACCAATGGGAAAGAGAAAAGAGGGAAAACAGCAGGCTTCTGCTTCCCTCACCAGTACTTGTCCCATAGGTTTGCAGATCCCCAGATGGGGGCAGGGGATTCCCCGGTTTGGAGGCCCTCCCCCCACTTCAGGGTCATCAGAAAGCAGGGAGGGGGGAAAGGAAATACCTGCTGAGCACTCCATTATTCCCAATGGCGACTGATTCCCATAGAATATAATGGAGAATTGATCTGTGGGTATCTGGGGCTCTGGATGGGCTGTTTTTTGAGGTAGAGACACCAAATTTTCAGCATCTGATGCCTCTACTCAAAATACTCTCCTAGTTGTTTCAAAAGGATTGGACTGAGTGGGGGGGGGAGGGTGTCCAATTCTATGAGCTTCAAAAGAAGGTGCCCCTATCCTTAATTACTTCCAATGGAGGGTGTGTGGTCCCTTTAATGTGATGGCCAGAACTCCCTTTGGAGTTAATTATGCTTGTCACAATCTTGCCCCTGGTTTCCCCCCAATGTCTCCTGGCTCCACCCCCAAAGTCCCCAGATATTTCTCAAATTGGACTTGGCAACTCTAACCCTGTGCAAGGCTGAGGCCTCCCACTAAGAGCAATAGCCTGTGCCACGAACACATCTGGAGTTCCTGGTGAGGGCTCCCAACTGCTTTCCCTTGCTGGGCCCTGGTGAGAACCCTGCTGGGTGGTGGCCGTGATTCTGGGGCCCCCTCCTGGAGTTCTGCTCATGGCTCTAGAATCAGTAAGACTGCCCAAGTGCCCCTGACCAGAAGACATTGATACTAGGGGAGTGGCCAATGTTCCCTCTAAGCTGTGGAAACTTGTGAGCAGAAATCCTACTTTGTGAGCTATTAGCATTAAAGTTGCGAGCTACTGCATAAATTAGTGGTGCTCTGGGGCCATTTTTTGTGAGCTAAGACAAAAATGTGGAGAAAGAGGCTAAAAACTGTGAGCTAGCTCACACTAACTCAGCTTAGAGGGAAGACTGGGAGTGGCCCCTTTCTACATTCAGCTCACAGTGTTCTCTGTGTGCTCCTTGCCCCTCCCCCTCAGCCCTAGCTTACCTTGACTGAAAAATTCCCAGGTTATCCCATGTCTGAGTATCATACATGTTAATCCCAGGTCCTGCTCCACCTGTGAGGAACCTGGAGCCAGAGGGGTTGAAGGTGGCAACCATCGTCTGGCGGTTCTCCTTCATAGTGCGGACACAGGTGCGGGAAGACACGTGCCATAGCTTTACTGTCCCACCGGAATCTGTGAGCAGGGAGAGGGGTCATAGAATCATAGAGTTGGAAGGAATCTCCAGAGTCACCTTGTCCAACCCCCTGCACAATGCAGGGAATTTACAAATACGTCCCAGGGTCAGGGATTAAAACATTGTCTAGTGTAGACCTAAAAAAAAATCTGGAGGGGGGGGTAGGATTCTCAACAAAGCACGTTTTCCCTAACATTAATTACCTTGCAAAAATTCAAATTTTGCTTTGCATTCCCTTAAAAAACATTGACAATTCTAGATGCTCTTTCCGGAGTTGGAAAATACTGAAGCTGGCAAGAATGCTGAATGTTCCTGCTGAAGCCTTTGATGGGTGGAATGATTTCCACTCGCACAGCAGGACTTTTTCACCTTCCTCTCCTTTTCTGCCACCTAGAATGCCACTCTTTAAAGACTGCATCTGCAGGAATTGAGGGGGGAGGGGAGAAAGTTGTGCTCCGTGGGTAGAAACCACTCCATCCAAGGATACACTTTGGTGGATCCAAGCCTAAAGACTGTATTTAAAAAGGTAACGGTAAAGGTAGGTAAAGGTAGTCCCCTGTGCAAGCACCGAGTCGTTACTGGCCCATGGGGTGATGTCACATCACAACATTTTTCTTGGCAGATTTTTTGTTATGGAATGGTTTGCCATTGCCTTCCCCAGTCATCTACACTTTACCTCCAGCAAGCTGGGTGCTCATTTTACTGACCAAGGAAGGATGAAAGCCTGAGTCAACCTTGAGCCAGCTACCTGAACCCAGCTTCCACCGGGATCAAACTCAGGTCACTTCAAAGTTCTATTTTTCTTTTTGTTAGATACTGTACCATAAGCCTTTTCTTCTGTTTATATTTTCCAATGCAAATAAGTATATGTATCACCTAGTCTGGTTTGCATTGTAAACATAACTGCTTGTGCCTTGTATGATATTGTTTTTGATGTACATGTTGTTATATTGTTGATAAAATTGTACTTTAATATTTAAAATAATTTTTTTTAGAAAATAAATAAATTACACGCCTGTTCCCAAACCCCTGAGCTCTTAACAGATTGACAAAATCTGAATAATGCATCTTCATGCATAGTTTATTCTGGTTCTGAGAGTAACAGAATGCCCCCTTCATATAACATCCCATTCAATTACCTCTTTGGCTTCTACGATTTCAGTGGATATTGGCCAAAATGTTCATATCTTTACATTCAAGTTGCATTTTGTTTTGTTTTTTAAATGAAAACTGAGATTCTCAGGAATAAAATGTTTCAAGGGGCAGTCGAGTCAATCTGTGGTAGGAGAGCTGGATTTGAACCCAAGAACACCTTAGACACCAACAAAGTTTTCAGAGTAGAAGCTTTCGGTAAAAGCACTCTTCATCTCCCAACTCGTATCAAACAAAAGGAGCTTTAATTCTCGAAAGCATAGACCCTGAAAATCTTGGTCTCTATGGTGCTAGTGGACTTGGATTGAGCTATTCAGAAAAAATGGAATCTGGACCATATACCACATTGTACACTTTTGGGGGGGGTGCTCACAGATGCACAATATATACATAGCCCTGGCAGAACAATTTTAGAACCTATTGAGAAGAATTAAATTTATTTTTTTTTAAAGGTACCTTCCAAAATCTAGTTTCAAAAGTATATATTCAGACAAGCATTGGTCCCAGGTTTGGGCACTTGAGTCCCCGTAAAGAGAAAAGACAGGCAAAAAATGCCAGAAATAATATTTCTCAGGGCTTTTTTTTTGAGCAGGAATGCACAGGATGGAACATAGTTCCAGCTGTCTTGGTGTCAGGGAGTGTGGTCTAATATGCAAATGAGTTCCTGCTGGGCTTTTCCTACCAAAAAAGCCCTGAGATTTTTAAAAATGTGGCCACATTTTCATTTATGTTATGTATGTATTTACATTTTTATAGTCCAGCTTTCTCATATGGACTCAAAGCAGATTACGCATCGTGATTCAGTTCAATCAACAAAATGGAATGTTCTTCAATAACAAATTGCATTAGGATATTAGAAGACTGGAGCCACCAGAAAGAACAGGAGCATAGCATGAGGATTAAGAAGACACAATACAGCGGCCCAGCTCCAATTCAGAGTAAAAGAAATGAGAAAATGCAGGTTAAAGGTAATCAAGGGAGACTGGAAAGAAGGGCAGATTGGAAAGGGTAAAAGTGAAAGCCAGTGCACAGGAAAAGTATCACTCACAGGTGGCAAGCAGCACGTCTCCATTGTGAGCAGGACCACGGGGCATGAAGCGCATGGAGGTGACAGGCAGCCCTGAGGTGGCAATATCTTGATCTGTGAGAACATGTACCAGGGATCCATCGCTGACAGAATAAACCTTGAGCAAAGAAGAGAAAATGATGCACAGGGTAGCAAAATACCCTCCCCAACCATGTCTTCAAATCAGACATGAAGGAACTGACTTTTGAACATGTAACTCACAGTGTGTTTGTGATTGCCAGGACCTGAGAAGGATGGCACAGAAACGTGTGCCAACTGAAAATGATAATAATAAGAGCTTACGCCTCAACAAAGGAGCCAAAAGACCCTTTTGTTGTTCTAAGACTTCCATATTCCAGTGAGAACTCTTGGTGCCATCTGGTGGGCATTCCCTAAGGTTACTAGCCTGTCAGAGATCAGCTCCCTGGATAAAATGGCTGCTTTGGAGGGTGGACTTTATTGCATTTCACTCCACAAACCCTGCCCTCCTCCTCAGGCTCTATCTAGGGTTGCCAAGTCCAATCAAGAAATATCTGGGGACTTTGGGGGTGGAGCCAGGAGACATTGGGGTGGAGCCAGGAACAAGGGTGTGATAAGCATAATTGAACTCCAAGGGAGTTCTGGCCATCACATTTAAAGGGACAGCACACCTTTTTAAATGCCTTCCTTCCATAGGAAATAATGAAGGATAGGGGCACCATCTTTTGGGGCTCATAGAATTTGACCCCCTAGTCCAATCGTTTTGAAACTTGGGGGGTATTTTGGGGAGAGGCACTAGATACTATACTGAAACTTTGGTGCCTCTACCTCAAAAAACAGCCCCCCCCCCAGAGCCCCCGATACCTCCAGATCAATTTTCTATTATACCCTATGAGAATCGATCTCCACATAGGGAATAATGAAGTGCTCAGCAGATGTTTCCCTCTCTCCCCCTCCCCCGTTTCTGGTGACTCTGAAGCAAGGGATTGGCATCTCTACTCACGAGTTGCTGCCAACTTCTTCAAAGTAACACAGAAACATCATCCCAAAAGGAAGCCTTTCCAATCGGAGACTAAAGCCTCCAGAGGTGGAAAGTCACATGGTGGCTTTGGGGGCAGGGCTTCATAAGAACATAAGAGAAGCCATGTTAGATCAGGCCAATGGCCCATCCAGTCCAACACTCTGTGTCACACAGTGGCAAGAAATTTATATATATATACACACACTGTGGCTAATAGCCACTGATGGACCTCTGCTCCATATTTTTATCTAAACCCCTATTGAAGGTGGCTATGCTTGTGGCCGCCACCACCTCCTGTGGCAGTGAATTCCACATGTTAATCACCCTTTGGGTGAAGAAGTACTTCCTTTTATCCATTTTAACCTGTCTGCTCAGCAATTTCATCGAATGCCCACAAGTTCTTGTATTGTGAGAAAGGGAGAAAAGTACTTCTTTCTCTACTTTCTCCATCCCATGCATTATCTTGTAAACCTCTTATCATGTCACCCCGCAGTCAACGTTTCTCCAAGCTAAAGAGTCGCAAGGATTTCAACCTTTCTTCATAGGAAAAGTGTTCCAGCCCTTTAATCATTCTAGTTGCCCTTTTCTGGACTTTCTCCAATGCTATAATATCCTTTTTGAGGTGCGGCGACCAGAACTGCACACAGCACTCCAAATGACACCGCACCATCGATTTATACAGGGGCATTATGATACTGGCTGATTTGTTTTCAATTCCCTTCCTAATAATTCCCAGCATGGCGTTGGCCTTTTTTATTGCAAACGCATACTGTCTTGACATTTTCAGTGAGTTATCTACCACGACCCCAAGTTCTCTCTCTAGGTCAGTCTTTGCCAGTTCACACCCCATCAATTTGTATTTGTAGCTGGGATTCTTGGCCCCAATGTGCATTACTTTGCACTTGGCCACATTGAACCGCATCTGCCACGTTGATGCCCACTCACCCAGCCTCAACAGATCCCTTTGGAGTTCCTCACAATCCTCTCTGGTTCTCACCACCCTGAACAATTTAGTGTCATCCGCAAACTTGGCCACTTCACTGCTCACTCCCAACTCTAAATCATTTATGAACAATTTAAGGAGCATGGGACCCAGTACCGAGCCCTGCGGCACTGCACTGCTTACCGTCCTCCACTGTGAAGACTGCCCATTTATACTCACTCTCTGCTTCCTATTACTCAGCCAGTTTTTGATCCACAAGAGGACCTGTCCTTTTACTCCATGACTCTCAAGCTTTCTAAGGAGCCTTTGATGAGGAACTTTATCAAAAGCTTTCTGGAAGTCAAGGTAAACAACATCTATCGGGTCTCCTTTGTCTACATGTTTGTTCACCCCCTCAAAGAAATGTAACAGGTTAGTGAGGCAAGATCTTCCCTTACAGAACCCATGCTGAGTATTCCTCAATAACCCGTGTTCATCAATGTGCCTACTCATTCTGTCTTTGATAATGGTTTCTGCCAACTTTCCCGGTATTGAAGTCAGACTGACTGGCCTGTAATTTCCCGGATCTCCTCTGGAACCCTTTTTAAAGATGGGGGTGACATTTGCTACCTTCCAGTCCTCAGGAACGGAGGCAGATTTCAATGAGAGATTACAGATTTTTGTTAGAAAATCCACAAGTTCAACTTTGAGTTCTTTCAGAACTCTTGGATGTATGCCAGCCGGACCCGGTGACTTATTAGTTTTTAATTTGTCTATCAGTTGTAGGACCTCCTCTTTTGTCACCTCAATCTGACTCAGGTCTTTCAACACCCCTTCCAAAATTAGTGGTTCTGGGGTGGGCAAAAAGTTCTCATCTTCCACAGTGAAGACGGAGGCAAAAAATTCATTCGGCTTCTCAGCCATTTCCCTATCCTCCTTCAGTAATCCTTTTACCCCATGGTCATCCAAGGGCCCCACTGACTCCCTGGCTGGTTTCCTACTTCTAATATATTTGAAGAAATTTTTAGTGTTGGTCTTTCTGTGTTTTGCAATATGCTCCTCATAGTCCCTTTTTGCCTGCCTGATCACAGTCTTGCATTTGATTTGCCACAGCCTGTGTTCCCTTTTACTAATCTCACTTGGACTGGTTTTCCACCACTTAAAGGAGTCCTTCTTACCTTTTACAGCTTCCATTACTTTGTTAACCATGCAGGCCTTTTCTTATGCCTGTTTGTGCCTTTCCTAACTTGTGGTATATATTTTATCTGAGCTTCTAGGATTATAGTTTTAAATAGTGTCCAAGATTCCCCAAGGGTTTTGACCGTATGTACCTTTCCGTTCAGTTTCCTCCTCACATGCCTCCTCATCTCAGTGTATTTACCCCTTTTAAAGTTAAATGTGGTTGTGGCGGTCTTTTTGGACAACTCCCTATTTATACAAACGGTGAAATCAATAACATTATGGTCACTGCTCCCAAGCGGTGCAATCACTTTTACATCTCTCACCAAGTCTTGGGCATTACTTAGGACCAAATCCAGGATCGCCCCACCCCGGTAGGTTCTGAGACCATCTGCTCCATAGCACAGTCATTGAGAGCATCAAGAAACTCAGTCTCTTTCTCTCGACCAGAAAACATATTGACCCAATCAATCTGCGGGTAGTTAAAATCACCTATTACGACACAGTTTTTACATTTAGCCGCTATCTTTAAGCCTTCCATCATATTATAATCGTCCTCTCTCTTGATTTGGTGGGCGATAACTCCCATAGTTAAATTTCCTTTTGGGCCCTCTATTTCAACCCAAAGCATTTATAAAAGTGAATCTAATTCTCTGACCTCAGTCTTACTGGACTGTATATCCTCTCTGACATACAGAGCCACCCCACCTCCAACCCTTCCCTCCCTATCCTTCCGATATAACTTATATCCAGGAATCACCGAGTCCCACTGATTCTCCTCATTCCACCAAGTTTCTGAAATTCCCACAATGTCTATGTTTTCTCCCAACACTAAACATTCCAATTCACAAATTTTACTTCGAACACTTCTAGCATTTGCATACAAACATCTATAATTTCCCAGGCAAGCTAGGCCCGCCACCTTCCTCCTGCCGCCTCGAGACTCTGGCAGACAGTCCATACTGTTTGTCACCATCACAGTGGACAACTCTGGTCCGTTACCTGGTAGAAAAACAAGCAGCCAACCCTTCATCTCTTTGAGACGAGTCCTCCCGAACCAGAGACATTTCATCTCCTGTCGGCTTTCCCCCATGATTTAGTTTAAAAACTGCTCTGCCACCTTTTTGATTTTAAGCGCCAGCAGCCTGGTTCCATCCAGGGACAAGTGGGGACCGTCTCTTTTGTACAGCTCCCACTTGTTCCAGAAAGCATCCCAGTGCCTAACAAACTTAAACCCTTCCTCCTTACACCATCGTCTCATCCACACATTGAGACTTCTAATTTGTGCCTGTCTCTCCTGCCCTGCACGTGGAACAGGTAGCACTTCTGAGAAGGCTACCTTGGAGGTCCTGGCCTTAAGTCTCCCACCTAGCAGCCTAAATTTTTCCTCCAGGACCTCACAACTGCATTTCCCCACATTGTTGGTGCCAGCATGCACCACGACCACAGGCTCCTCCCCAGCACTGTCTATCAGCCTATCTACTACACGCGTAATGTCTGCTACCTTCGCACCAGGCAGGCAAGTCACCATACGGTCAGTAAGTGGTTTCGCCACCCAGCTGTCTACTTGCCTAAGGATTGAATCACCAACTACCAACCCCCCCCCCTTTCCCCCTGCCCAGGGATGGTTCCTTGGCGTGAAAGGATTCCCGCTCACCAACCGAAGAAGAGGTCCCTTCTGAGGGCGCATTCCCCTTATCCTCAGCACAGTACCCTGTTCCCTCTCGACCCTCACGCTCTCTGGCAGCAATGGGGCTGCTACGTTTAGAGCGGGGCTCATCTAATACGCCCCCGAGAGTCTTCCCCAAGTGCCTAACTGACCGTCTCTGCTTCTCCAGGGCAATCACCTCGGCCTCAAGGGTACGAACTCGTTCCCTGAGGACCAGGAGCTCCTTGCATCGAGCACACACCCAAGACTTCTGTCCTTTGGGCAGATAGTCGTACATGTGACACTCAGTGCAAAACACTGGAAAGCCCCCAACCCCCGCTGGCCACCTGACCGGGGGTGGGAAGGAGCCTGGGAAAGCAGAAGAACCCCCGCTGGGACCTGGGGATTGGCAAGCCTAGCTCTATCCCCCAAATCTCCAGGAATTTCCCAACTTGGAGTTGGCAACTCCATTCCCTCTAGTAGCTGACACCAGAGGAGGAAGGCAATGGGGTGTGTGCAAAGGAGGTTGGGCTGAGGAAGAAACTGGCTTGGTTGAATGTATAAACAAACATTTATATGTGAGAATTGGGGTTTGCTGTAGTGGAATGCATGATGCCACGATGGAAGAAGTTTAATGAGTTCAAAGCTACTGAGTGTATACTAGACTGGTATACTTTGTGGGGGAAGGGTAGGCACACCTCCTAGGGATGCCAGCCTCCAGGTAGGACCTGGGGGTCCCCTGGAATTACAGCTCATCTACAGACTACACAGATTGGTTCCCTTTGAGAAAATGGATGTTTTGGAGGATGGACTCTGTGGCATTGTACCCTGCCAGAGTTCCTGTCCTCCCCAGACTCCAACCCCAAATCTCCAGGAGTTTCCCATTCTGGATTTGGCAACCCTACTCCCCCACTCCTCATCAATAGCCATGGGGGACCTGGCAACTCTACCCAAGCCTGACCTTAATAATACCATTCCGCAGGCCTGCAGCAATCCGTGTCCCATCGTTGTTGAACTGGCAGCAAAGCAGCTGATCTCCACTATCTCTGAAAAGCAAACAACATGGCCTCAGTGGGTGATTGGAAGGTGGGGGGGGAGGGGATATTGCAGCCTTTGCCTTGTGCCTTTGTTACCTACATCGTGTGGAGCAGACGAAGGTCTCCGGAGATGGAAGGGCTGCTCGAGATGGAGTCTTGGCCTGTGCTGCTTGCCCCTGCCGTGGAGAGGCGGGTCCGGCGTCCGGAGGACTGCATGGCCCAGGGGGGTGGGTCTTGAAGGGAGCAAAAGACAAAGTAATAGATTCTTTAGCACACCTGCCTTCTTTACCCTTTCCCTGTTTTTTGGCCTCTTGCTCCTAATTCTTCCCCTTCCTCCCAATGCCCTTTCCCCCATGCCACTCCGTAATTCCCCTCAGTGACCCTCCAGTGACACAAATTACTCCCCGCTCTACTGTCCCCATGTCCCACTCCCCCAGCCTTAAACCCTGCCACCCTTCATCCCTGCACCAGCCTTTCTCTCTCCCCCGCTCTCTCTGGTTCTACAGCTCCTAGCAACCAATGAGAAGATGGAAGAACCCACCTGGTTACCATGGTGTCTACGAAGGGAGGCCAAGGTTCCCAAGAACTCAAGAGAACTGACTTCTATGGCCTCAGCTAGCATTTGAATCTAATGCTACATTCAGGACACATTCAGTGCTACATTCAGGAACCTGATGAAGAATTAGGAGTGGGGATATAAAGGAAGAAGGAGAAAAAAGAGGAGGAAGAGGAAGAGTTGGATTTATACCCCGCTCTTCACTTGGCATCTCAGAGCAGTTTACAACCTCTGTCTCTTCCTCTCCCCACAACAGACACCCTGTGAGGTAGGTGGGGCTGAGAGAGCTCTGACTGAAAACTGCTCCCAAGAGAACAGCTCTGAGAGAACTGTGACTGATCCACAGTCACCCAGCTGGCTGCATGTGGAAGAGTGGGGAATCAAACCCAGTTCTCCAGATTACAGTCCACCTCACTTTAGTCTTACACCCAACGGTCTCTCATGGTACATAACTTGTGGTGAGGATCTCTAAACTGTTAGGTGTTTGAACATGCTCTGTCCTCATCATTAAAAAAATTACTAGATAGATAGATTAGATAGATTAAATTAGATAGATTAGATAGATATGCACACTTGGGACCCTCTCTATTATAAATAATTGATGGAAATCCCTTGCGGTTGGCAGCCCATTGGTCATAACAGGGTAATCCACATTACTGTTATATCTGCCAGCTCAATCAGTAAAAACTAATAACTTCTGTGTCCAAGAGGGGAGGGGGGATTCTTAGGGATTCGTCTGTTGTTTGGGAAGCCCAAGAATAAGAAGCTGTCCCAGATTAGAATATCTATTTTAGGGTAACACACATGTTGAGCTGTTTCTGCCGCTTCCCCTTGTACAGAGAGATAAGCCAAAGATGCACAAAATTGTTCTTTGCTACTGCATTTTAAAGGAAATATTCTTCCTGCGACAGATGCACACAGGCTTTTCCTCCATAACCACCACACTCCCCCCACCCCACCCCCATTGCCCTCTAGTCTTCTGCAGATGGACTTTCCTCTTTTCCTCCATGGTGTTGCCAACATTTGTGTTTCTGGCAGAGTTCCTGTGTTGAAGAACTTTGTGACTAATAGATATTTTTTATTATTTTATTTCATTGATGCTGCTATCATAGACCGCCTTTCTCACTTGGCCTTAAGGCAGAATACTCAGAGTGAGTCAATATAATCAGCAGGAGGGGACATTGAATAAGCAAGACAACAGGATTAGGGTTGTAAAACCAATCAGAAATCTAAAACCAGAAGTGAAGCAAAGCTTAACAGGGTGCATTAAACATTGCAAAAATTATGTAGCAGGATCCTTTAATGTCAGTTCTTTATCATCAATGTTGAGGAAGATTTTCAGCCATCAGGGCTATGAGTACCTTATGTGGGCTTGAAATCTCTCTATTTAGAAGCCATCAGGTTATTTTCCCCAGAAAATTTAAGCAAGCTCAAAGGGGTGGCTAAAGCACAACATTCAAATGCCCCACCCCATAGGGTTGCGAATCCCCAGGTGGGGGCAGGGGATCCCCCGGTTTGGAGGCCCTCCCCCCATTTCAGGGTCATCAGAAAGTTTGGTGGGGGAGAGGGAAATGTCTGCTGGGCACTCCATTATATTCAATTGAGGCTGATTCCCATAGTGTATAATGGATAATTGATATGTGAGTATCTGGGGGGGGGGGTTTGTTTTTTTTAAGTAGAGGCACTAAATTTGCAGCATAGCATCCAGTGCCTCTCCTCCAAACAATCCCCAAGTTTTTTTAAAAAATTGAACCACAGGGCCCAAAAGAAGATGCCCCTATCCTTCATTATTTCCAAAAGGAGGCAAGGCTTTTTAAAATTGTGCAGTCCCTTTAAGTGTGATCACCAGAACTCCCTTTGGAATTCAATCATGCTGGTCACACCCTTGGTCCCAGCTCCACCCCCAAAGTCTCGTGGCTCCACCCCCAAAGTCCCCAGATATTTCTTGAGTTGGACCTGGCACCCCTACCACCCTGAGAACTATAATAATGAACTAAATCACAAGACATTTTCTGTTCTGTAATGATATCCCCTGGGGATGTGGCCCAGGTACAATATAGTGTAGCCCAATCACCCCATCTCTGTGCCAGGAAAATCTGGAGCAAAAGCAGGAGGAAGAAAGGAATAGCAAATGCCCTCCACAGCCACCCAAACTTCTGACTTTCTCACCTAAGGCAACCCAGTTCTTAGCACATGAAATAGCAAGCCTCTTGCCCCCTAAATCCACCTGCATGGTACTTATGTTGAAATCGGTCCATTGCCTCTAGGTGTCCTGGAACCCATCCGTGACCGTCATGTCTCCTTTCATGTCCTGTAATCACTGTTTGCCTTCCTAAATGTGCACCAGAAGAACCCATAAAGGTGTAACAGAAGAAACCTGAATCCTAGACCACCATCTTCTAACCCTCTGGACCCTCCGTTTCCCCCCAGCCTGAGAACCCAGGAGCCTTGGCCGCCAGCCCTTACCATGTAGCAGCTGTTAATCTGGAGAGGGGAGGGAGGGGGGGTTATTCGGCAGATGTCACAGCACAGCCAGGAGAGCAAAAAGGCCTGGTGCAGGGATCAGGAATGAGGCGAGTGATAATCTCCCCTTTGCCCCTCTATAATAAACCACCCTCATCGCAAGAACCATCTCTTCTTCTGCTAAAGGATATGAATGTCGAGCGGACTATGCTGGGTGACACCGGTGCTGGACCTGGACAAGCATCGCTGGATGCCATGAAGAACCCGCTGGGTCCTGCCTGCATCTTTCTGCGCAAGGGGATTGCTGAGAAACAGGGGGTATGGCCATCAGGGCAAATGCTTTAGAAAGCCACACTAGCACAAGAGACAGGGCAGGGGAGTGCTTTAGAAAGCCACACTAGCACAAGAGACTTGACCTCCATTTTTTCAGCAAGGGGGATTAGCCAAAAGTGGGCCAGAGTTGGATGCTGAAGTCCCCTGCTTTGGGGAGAGAATGTTGCCTAGCATATTCAAGAAATGGGTGCTAGTAGTAGTACTGTAGGAAGGAAAAGATACTCAAGGATTAGAGAATGAGAGGCAGCGAGGGGATTAGAACTCCAGGGTTCTCTTCTGAGGAATTCTGGAGGGTTAGATTTTGGGCGGCGGGGAGGGGGGGGCGGGGTTAGGTCAAAGTTGTCTTCAGGATGTTGAAGTCCTGCTTGAAAGAGGGGGCTGTTACTTGTGGATATCCCACCCTCCCACTTTTGCCTCTGGCTCACAGGTCATTTATTTATTTTGCTTTGTCTCCAAAATCCATTTGACTAGAAGTAACCCATCCCTCAAACCCAGTTTCAAACCAACTGTCAAAATAGGGAAGAGAAAGCTCAGGTTTTGGTGGAGGAATGGTGGTGATGGTCTCTGTTGTGGCTTTTCTTCTGGTAAATTCTTCTGCTATCCCCTCTCCTCAGTGAGCAGGGCTACCAACACCAGATTGGGAGATTCCTGGAGATTTTTTTTTTTTGGGGGGGGGGAGGCAGAGCCTGGGAACAGTGGGATTGAGGACCAGAGGGACCTGAGAGAGGTATAATGTCATCTCCAAGGAAACTGATCTCTGGAGTCTGGAGAACAGCTGTGATTCCAGGAGAACTCTGGCCCCTACCTGGAGTCTGGCAACCCTTTCAGAATGCATTGTCCATCCCAAGATTTCCTAGCAGGCAGTTGAGATTCAGGGACTTACCCTGAGAAGTCATCCAACTTGCTTGATGTTTAGAAGAAGGGTCTCTCCTGAATCTATGGAGCCCATGAACCTATCAGGATTGTCACAACCTTTTTGTTGCCAGACTTCTCTTGCTACACGTGTGTTCTCACAGCTTCCCGGCTTGTACCACTGGATTTTCTAAACTGTGTAGCATCTTTCCTTTGGGTTCTTCCATCTCACCCTGATGTCTCGACAGCTGGCACCATTGTAATCTGGGCAGCCTTCCAGCTCTTTGCTCGAGTCAGTTTGTCCTTCTTTGTGCCTTTATAACATTGACCAGTTCAGAACTGGGGCATCGCTGTGTTCAATGCAATGGTATCGATTGGCCCCAGGGAAGAGAAGGCTGTTATGCTTAGGAGGAAAAAGGGATTAGGGGGACAGGAACTGGGACTCCAGTTCTGGCAGAAGGAGTGGCTGTTTTGTAGGCTGGGTGAGCAAACAAGGACTTTGCAATTTCCTCCTGGGTGCATATATACCAATGAACGTATTTACACCTCTCTTGCAGGAACGGGAGCTGGGAGCTGATGAAATTGAAGGTAAGATGGTTGGGGTGTGTTTGGGGGCCCTGAGGCTAAGTGGTAGAGCATCTGCTTTGCATGTAGACAGGCCCAGGTTCAATCCTTGCTATCTCTAGTCAACAGGATGTCTCAGGCTGTGAATGTGAGGAAGTCCTTTTTCTACCTGATGCTATGGGGAGCCACTCCTAAGCAAAACAGACAATACTGACTTCGTTTTTCATAAGGCAGCTCTTCTTTTCATACAAGTTGTTTTCACATTCTGTTCTAGGAAACCCTTCATGTTCTTTGGCAGATTTTCAGGGGTTCCTCACTGAGATGACAGAGAAATCACTTGTTCAGTATCAGGGGAGCAATACACTATTCACGAAGGCTAGCTGTGAAGTCCTAAAACATACCCAGAATTCTTTGCAACACTCAAGGGTTCCATAGCAGATGCTTGGGAGGGGGTGGATGGGTGGTGGTGGTAATCTGTTACAATTAAGTTTTCAGTAGAAAGTCAAAACCCTTAAATCTGGAGGGGTGAAACAGAAGTGACTAATTATTCCATTTCATAAACTGATTTTTGCAAAAAATAAATAAAACAGAACTCCGTGAGGCTTTTAACGAGTTTGACAAGGACAAAGATGGATATATCAGCTGCAAGGATTTGGGGAACCTCATGAGGACGATGGGGTACATGCCAACCGAGATGGAGCTCATAGAGTTGTCGCAGCAGATCAATATGAACCGTGAGTGCCAGATGCCTGGGGTGTGTATGTGTGTTTTACTAGACAACGAATATGGCTAGATAGATAGGATTAGATGGATGCATAGCTAGAAGTCAAGGATCTTGTTCCATTGTTCTTCTAAGAGAGTTGGATTCTGGATATGGGCCAGCAATGAGGCTTTCCTGCATAAATCCCTCCCGCCAATACCCACCCCAGTCACAAAAGGGAGAGGTGGAGGGAATGCCAGGTGTCACTTAGGTGCTGGAACTGAGACCTTTGCTCAGCATCCTTTCCCTGGTCCCTACTCATAGTAATCCTTTCAGGGTTGACTTGACTACTAGGCAAACCTAGGCAATCACCTAGGGTGCCAGATTTTGAGGGACATAAAAAAGTCGAGAGGAACCTTTTCTACCAGCGTAAAGGAAAGCTCAGCATTAACTGGCTTTTGGAATATCTGGATCTATCAATCCTGGTTTTACATAGCTGCCATGATGGACCATGGAAGACTGTTGAAGAGCTAATCAATTTTTAATTTCTTTTTTTCACATTGGTCATTTTGAATTACTAGTCTAGTCAGGGTTTTTTTTTTTTAGCAGGAATGCAGTTCCGGCTGGTTTGGTGTCAGGGGGTGTGGCCTAATGAGTACCTGCTGCGATTTTTCTACAAAAACCGCTCTTAGCGTAGTTCATTCTAAACTAATGGGAGGCACCAGAGTTATAGTTTGCCGTGGGCACCAAAAAGCTGCAGGTTAATCCTGAACCCTTTGGATAAAAACTAGCCCTTGACCCAGGATCTATGAAGCTGAAGGGGAAACTGAGTGCCATGCTGAAGGTATTTTAGCTTGTTCAAAGCCGCCCATCTGGTTCCCTTCACTGCAGTTGGGGGTCGTGTGGATTTTGAGGATTTTGTGGAGATGATGTCACCAAAACTGCTGGCAGAGACGGCAGGCATGATTGGACTGCAGGAGATGAGGGATGCCTTCAAAGAGGTGAGATCAAAATTGCCAAGTCATCCTTATGCCTAGACTTTCTTTTCCAACCCTTCTTCATTCATCATGAGTATGCCTGAAACCCAGCAGCTCCTGCTTACCTCCTGGCACAGATAACCACGATTTATTTCCTGTCAATCCACAGTGGCATCCACAAGTCCTGCTTACTTGTTGTGACTCTATACCCCCCCCGCCCTTTTCTTCCAAAGAAGCCTCCAATCTTGGGCTTTAATCATGTTTCTATGGGTACGCCCATCCCAAACTAACCTCTGGACATGTGAGATTAAGAAAATATACATTTTTTTGTTTCTTTTACCACTCCATGACTGGGAAAGGCAATGGCAAACCACCCTGTAAAAAGTCTGCTGCAAAAACATTGTGATGTGACATTACCTCAGAGTTGGAAACGACTGGTGCTTGCACAGGGGACTACCTTTATCTTTTTAAACTGAACACAGCCTCAAAAACCCCTGAGATTAAGGGAAAGAGTTTCCAGACCATGACTGCTACTTCTAGCCAGTGCCTTTCATTTTGTATATTTGTTAGGTTTGCAGCCTTTAGAGGATTATCAACTAAATTAACTGATTTAAAGCATTTTTGACAACTCCACAAATTAATCAGGCAGTTTTAAAAGAATTTTTTTTAAAAAACTCAAGTACCTATAAAGCTACAGATGGCACATAGCATCTTAGAAAAGACATTCCCTCCAATGTGTTCCAAGAAGATGGAATGCCTCTTCTGAGGGAACACTTGCTTCAAATCATATGCATCTTCACAAAACACAAAACACTTGTTTTAGACCAAATATGATCTGAAAATTCATGCCATTTAATGGTGATGAGATTTAATGTAATTTTATGCGTTTCCCCCTATTTATTTACATTGTATTTTGTTGAATTAAACTTTATTGAGGTCTCCCCCCCCCCCAAAAAAAATTGAGTTCTCTTGAGGAGACATGCTGGATTGAAAAAACAAACAAAAGCCCTCACCTGCATAGCCCAGGCAAGCCTGATCTCGTCAGATCATGGAAGCAAAGCAGGGTTGACTCTGGCAAGTACTTGGATGGGAGACCTCCAAGGAATACCAGCCATCAGGAGGCAGGGGCAGCATTATTCAGCCACCTTTCTGAACATCATCCATGCTCCCAGTAGGGGTCAGTCACCAGCAGGGTTTTTTTTTTGTAACAGGAACTCATTTGCATATTGGGCCACACACCTCTGATGAAGCCAATCCTCCAAGAGCTTGCAGTAGGCCCTGTAAGAAGAGCCCTGTAAGTTCTTGGAGGATTGGCTACATCAGGGGTGTGTGGCCTAATATGCAAAGGAGTACTTGCTACAAAAAAAGCCCTGGTCGCCAGAGGTCACCATGACTTCCAGGTGAAAGTGCGCATGCACACACACACACACAAAGAAAAAAATACCCTCCAAAAAAAAGACAAACAAAAAAATCCTGAAATGAATTAACTAAAATTCTTGCAATTCATTAATGAAAATTTATTTGAGTGACAGCCCTAGCATTGATAACACCCAGGTGCCCATGAGTCACATCAAATATCCCTGCTGCTAGGATAGATGGGAGATCACAGCCCCTGTATGTTCTGTAGCAGATAGGATGGTGATGGGAACCACTAGAAAGCCCCTTAAATAAACTTTGGCTGCTGTCCAGTGCCAACCCCTACCTGTTGATGTTCCTAAACTAGTCCACATCTTTGTTTACAACCCAGACTGCAGTCTATTCCCTAACTCCTCTGTCTTTCCAGTTTGATGCAAATGGGGATGGTGAAATAACATTGGATGAACTGTACCAAGCCATGCAACGACTGATGGGAGAACGCCTAACCGCTCGGGAGATTGCGGATGTGGTGAAGGAAGCCGATGTCAATGGAGATGGAACGGTGGATTTTGAGGGTGAGATGTGATTGGGGACTCTTAGGGGGATACATGGTTAAAGCATTAAATGGTCTAGAGATACAGGATTTAGAAACAGCAAAATGATATAGGTTGGATAACAGAGTTAGAAGGTTATTAGATGGCTTTAGTCTGTAAGGAGACTGTAATTTAGGGCTACCAGGCAGGTCGTTTCTTTTGCTATCCTCAAGGGATCCTTGAGATAAAAGGGCCAACATTTGTCTTTAATATTTTTACGGTTAATTTAAGAGCCCCGTGGCGCAGGGTGGTAAAGCTGCAGTACTGCAGTCCAAGCTCTACTCATGACCTGAGTTCGATCTCAGCAGAAGTTGGGTTCAGGTAGCCGGCTCAAGGTTGACTCAGCCGTCCATCCTTCCAAGATTGGTAAAATGAGTATCCAGCTTGCTGGGGGGAAAGTGTAGATGACTGGGGAAGGCAATGGCAAACCACCCAATAAAAAGTCTGCCATGAAAATGCCGTGAAAGCGATGTCATCCTAAGAAGAATAAAGGACATGGCTTTCCTCATCAAACAGAAATCAAAAAGTGACAGCTGCCCCTCCCCCACAATTTCCTCATTAAACAGCTGCCCCTCCCCCACACCAGCCCCCACCTCCTGATCAGTAAATGAATGCCTGACGTAGTGGGATTGTACTTTTTTGCTGCCCCTTCTAATACATTAATTGTAACCATCCCAGCATTTTCTTACACATTAAATCCTAACATTTACCTAGCCACCTAACAGCATTTTAGATGCCTATTCTAATACATTAATTGTAAACATATAGCATTTTCTTACACATTAAATCCTAACATTTTTCTATCATCTTCAGTGCCTGTTCTCAGAGTGAGACAAAAGTATTTGACCTTAAAAGGTCAAGTGCTGAAATGTATATCTCGCAGACGTGGGAGGATATTCACCCTGTGAGAGAGAGCAAGAATCTTAGCAAATTATTTAATGCTGACACAGTTTAGACCTGGACAAAATAAACAGATGAAATTAGGTTCTCACGCAATAAATTTCCTGTTCTTATGGTCTGTGATTTAAAATAGCTTTTCCATCAAATTTATGTATGGGCTAATTGTGAGAATAGTGTTTGACCCCCAAAAATGGTCCTAAGAGGTCAAGGGGTTTTATGGCTGTGAAGTGCAGAAAAATGTAGACTTAAGAAAAATGCAAAAGCAGGACAGAGATATACAATTTAGGTTATTTTAAATATAAACAAAGATAGGATTTTCTGACATGTATAGAAACACACAGGTTACAGAATGCCCCATTGGTTTTTTTGTGGATATACTCTGACTGTGTCCAATATGTAGATAAAATAAAATTTTAAATAAAAACAAGCAACAGTAAGCAGTGTTTTAAATGATTTTAGTTCTACATGCCCTGTTAAATGTGCATTCACCCCATGTTCCCCAAGTATTGTTGACAACACAAATATTTACTGCCAACTTTGGTGATTTTTGATATGGTTCCACCAAGATCAGGATCTGAGCCTTTAATTGTATTCAAGTAGGCATTCATTTGCTTTTGATGGAACTCTTAACATCAGAAGATCTGGGGCTTAGTTCTGAGCCATGCAGCTCACTTAATATCTTGGCACACAATACAACTTTTTTCCATCGTCAGCATCCTCCACCTGTTAGCACTCCAAGGAGCTGTCTGGGGGGTTACTTGAGCAATGAACAGGGCCCCGGCAGTAGGAGGTTGCCTAGGATTCTATAAGAAAAAGAAGAGCTTATCGTTGCTGCTTTAGGGAGAAGAGGGGGTTGTGGGTCACGGGCAGCCTAGGAACTGATCTCCTTGATGAACCAAGGGTGCAGAGAGAGGAGCGAATTCCACATTTTAATCACTCTCTGTGTAAAATAGTATTTCCTTTTGTCCACCCTGAATATGCTATCAGCCTCGTTGTATTGAGTTCTAGTATTTTGAAAGGGGGAAAAAGTTCTGTTTGTCAACTCTCTCCACCCCTTGCATAATTTTATAAACCTCTATCTTGACCCCACACCCTCCCCCTCCCCTAACATAGCCATCGCTTTTCTAAACTGAAAAGTCACTCATCAGCCTTTCCTCATAGAGAAGGTGCTCCCCCCCCCCAACCCCCCCCAATCAACTTTGCTGCCCTTCTCTGTACTTTTTCTAGCTCTGCAATGTCCTTTTGGAGATACGGTGACCAGAATTGTACACACTATTCCAAACAAGGCTGCGATATAGATCTATATGGGGGCATTACAATATAGGCTGTTTTATTCTCAATCCCGTTCCCAAGAATACCTACCACAGACTTTGCCTTTTTCACCGCTGCAGCACACAGGGTTGACACTTTCACCAAACTATCCACAACACACTTGGGATTTTCCCCCCTCTCAGTCACAGCAAGTTCTATCCCTATTAGCTTATACGTGAAGTGGGGATTTTTTTTGACCCACTATGCCATCACCTTACACTTACCAGCACATCACCCCTTAGTTCCTAATCATTTATGAATAAATGAAATAGTCTTGCCCCCGTACCAATCCTTATCGGACCCCGTAGCATACTTCCCTACATTGTGAGAATTGTCCACAGATCCCCACTCTTTACTAACAGTCATTGAACCAGTTTTTTAATCAGAAAGAGAACCCATCCTCTTATCCCATGACTGCTAAGTTTACTCAGGAATCTCTGGCGAGTCTTTCTCAATGAACTCTAAAAGGTTGGTGAGGCAGGACTTCCCTTTGCAGAAGCCATGTAGGTGAAGAGTAGGTGGAATTCACTGCCACAGGAGGTGGTGGCGGCCACAAGTATGGCCACCTTCAAGAGGGGTTTAGATAGAAATATGGAGCACGGGTCCATCGGTGGCTATTAGCCACAGTGTATGTGTGTATATAAATTTTTTTGCCACTGTGTGACACAGAGTGTTGGA
Source organism: Heteronotia binoei (assembly GCF_032191835.1). Lineage (NCBI taxonomy): Eukaryota > Metazoa > Chordata > Lepidosauria > Squamata > Gekkonidae > Heteronotia > Heteronotia binoei. The sequence continues at coordinate 30,070,598 of NC_083237.1, forward strand.
CTTGATGGGCCGTTGGCCTGATCCAACATGGCTTCTCTTATGTTCTTATGTTCTTAAGTTTAAAAAAACCAAAACAAAAAAACCTGGCACGATTGTGATCTGAGGGTGGAAAAATGTTTTTGTTTCAAACAGTCTTATTAGTAACATATGGCAATAAATTTCAATTTCTTACATCATTAATAATTACTTTTTATCTATCCCATATATTACTTTCTACCCACTCCTCCCCCGTTACTTGACACCCGCCGGTGTTATATACTTAAAATCTTAATATTAAAGGTACCCTTAATTAATAAGAACCAAAATTAATATCCTCCTCCCTCTTGTACTTAGTCATTATCAAAAATTGTCCAATGTCCTTTTATTTTCCACTCTTTTTCTACGTATCTTCTGAACTTTTTCCACTTCATCTTAATTACTTCTAAATCATAGTCTCTTAAGGTTCATGTTAACTTGCCCATTTCACCCCAGTGTCATAACTTTTAAAACCCAATCCCATTTTTCTGGTATTTTTTCTTGCTTCCACAACCGCGCATACAACGTCCTAACTTTTTCCACTCCATCTTAATTACTTCTAAATCATAGTCTCTTAAGGTTCATGTTAACTTGCCCATTTCACCATGTGTCATAACTTTTACAATCCTACCCCATTTCTCTGGTATTTTTTCTTGCTTCCACAACTACGCATATTATGTCCTAGCAGCTGAAAGCAAGTATCAAATTATAGTTCTATCTTCTTTTGGATTTTTTTTTTTCCATTTGTAATCCCAACAGGAAAGTCTCTGCAACTTTCTTAAATTCATATCCCGAGATCCTAGAAATTTCTTGTTGAATCATCCGCCAATACTTTTTTTTGCCCTTTCACAAACCCACCACATACGGTAGAAAGAACCTTCATGTTTTTTTTTTTACATTTCCAACACCGGTCTGGCATCTTATTATTCATCTTTGCCAATATCACCCAGTGAGTTGCATTTGAACACGAGTCTCCTAGGTTCTTGTTTAGCACTTAACCCGCTAGAGCCAGCGGAGTATTTTACTTACTTTACTGTAGCCCCCCCTTTTTTGTTTTTGTTTTTTTGCTGAGACTGAAATGTAAGAACAATGTTCTCAACTAGGATAGGCATTAGAGGACCACACTAGGATCCGGAACCATCAAGTTCAAATCCTGACTCTGCCACGCAAGATTGCTGGTGACTTTGAGCCTATCACGCTCTCTTGCCTTAGCCTACCTCACAAGGTTGCTGTTGCGAAGATAAAATGGAAAAGGAGAAAAACAATTGATAAGCTGCTTGGTATCATGATTAGGGAGGGAAACAGGATGTAAAAACTAAGCACTACACCACAATGGTTTCAATGAAATGTGGAGGCTGGACAGTTGTAAGAGACCGCAGAGGCTACTGTTACACGGCTAACCCTACTGACGTCCAAGCTCTGACAAAATTGGGCTAGTCGGTTATATTCAGGCTTCCCATGAAACATTTACATACGGATAATTAGAGAAATAAGAGCCCCAGTGGTGCAGAGTGGTAAAGCCGCAGCACAGCGGTTCTAACCTCTGCTAACGACCTGAGTTTCACGGTTAAAACAATTTTATTTGGTAACAAATTATATGTCCTGCATCATTAATAACTTCTTTTAACTATCCCACATATTACTTTCTAGCCATCCCTCCCCCATTACTTGACCCCCGCCGGTGTTATTTACTTAAAATACTAATGTTTAAAGGTACCCTTAACTAATAAAAAATGAAAATTAACATTCTTCTTTTTTTTCTAAGACTTCATCATTATCAAAAATTGTTCAATGTCCTTTTATTTTCCACTCCATCTTAAAAACTTCTAAATCATAACCTCTTAAAATTCTTGTTAACTCGTTCATTTCACACAATGTCATAACTTTTACAATCCAACCCCATTTCTCTGGTATTTTTTCATGCTTCCACAACTACGCATATAATGTCCTAGCGGCTGAAAGCATGCACCAAATTATAGTTCTATTTTCTTTTGGAAATTTTTCCATTTGTAATCCCGACAGAAAAGTCTCTGCGACTTTCTTAAATTCGTATCCCAAGATCCTAGAAATTTCTTGTTGAATCATCCGCCAATACTTTTTTGCCCTTTCACAAGTCCACCGCATACGGTAGAAAGAAACTCCATGTTTTTTACATTTCCAACATCTGTCCGGCATCTTATTATTCATCTTTTGCCAATTTCTTAGGAGTCATATACCACCTGTACATCATCTTAAAACAATTTTCTTTAATACTCTGACACGTTGAGAGTTTCATAAAGTTCTTCCACAGATATCCCCAAGTTTCCATATATATTTCTTTATTTACATTAATTGCCCACTTAATCATTTGAGATGTCACTACTTCATTTTAAAAGTAACATATAGATTTTTGAAATTAATTTTTCATTGTCTCCAAGCAGAACTTTTCCCATTTCTGTTTGTTCTCATCTTATTCCTTCAGTTTTAACATCGCTTTCCACCAAACTTTTTATTTGTTGCGTTTGAAACAATCATATTTATTATTCAACTCTTCGGCAGTTTTCAATTCTATTTTACAGCTTTGTATTTTTAGTTTATACGACACCCTTTTTCCCTCTCCCATCTCCGCCGTTATCCTTATTACTTCCGCAGGCACTGAGGATAGAGAAATGTTACGACCGTTCCTTTGTCATAGATTGCTATTTGATCGTGTTTTGCGCGCTTCGGTTTTAATACAAAGGCACGCAAATCGGGGCCCTCGGCGGTAGTTTCTAAAGCATCCGCGCAATTCGATGTTTTGATTACGCGTGTCTTAGACGGTCGTTGTATATAATCGAATAAAATATAATACGCGATCGCGATGTATAACGTTAGACAACCTTGTTACTCTGACTTTTGACAACCCCGAGATAGGCCCCCCTTCTGCGAATTCGGCTCCGCGGCCCGTCACCAATAGGGGAGTCGCCGTTGTTCAAACGCGCCAGCGGGTGCGGGGGGGGGGGGGGGTCGGCGCAGGATTCTCTTTAAATACGGGAAACCCGAGCGCCGTTCTGACGGCTCCGTACCACCATGGCGAATACACCTCTGTCTGTTTTTAATCCCGTGGCCCCCGGAGCACCCGTGAGGAGGAAAACTACAGCGAGGATTCAAAAACCTAGCACCGATTCTGACAAGGAGAATGTACAGCCGGTTCTTGCTAAACGCCTTTTTGCTTCCCCCGAGAAAATGAAAGATGGGGCAGAAACCTGTACATCGAAGCGGAGTAGATGTTTCCAGGATGGTGAGAGTTGTGACTCCGTGAATCCGTCACAACAAGATACATTTAAGGTGGGTAGAACAACATGGGAAAGATGTGTAAAAGGTTGTGTTGTTTCTGTTTAGACTCCTTTTCTCATTTTGTGTGTTTGTGATTTTTTTAGAAAATTTGTCTCGTGGACTTGTCCGGTGTTCAGACGTCGATTCAAACCGTCCTGCAAAAATACGTGGGAGTGTCCGATGAAGACGTTCCACCTGTGGACAAGCAAAAGTCACGTTCTGCGATGTACAAACTGATAACTGCCACCGCTTATTCTGTTCTCAATTATTGCTCCAACGATCTCTCTTATTCTATGTGTGACGGATGCATTTTAGATAGACCCGGACAGAATTCTCATGTATGTTTGACGTGGTCCTCTGCTTTTTACGATGAGAACTTAAGATATGTTTGTCGCAATCTGAATATGAGCCCCGTGTTGTATGTGATCACGGTTATTGCGTGTTTTCTTGATTGTTGTGGTATTAACAAGAATCATGTCATAACGTTGGCCAACCTGGTGGAAGGCGTACGAACATCCCCGACCCCCTGTGAACAATTGAGAACGTTGTTTCAGAAATGCCACCGACCCTATGTGACACTTGTTGAGAAATTTCTGCATAATACATTTCAGAATGGCACATCTGTGAATACCTTTCTTTTCCCCCTTTTGTAAATAAATTTTAAAAACTTTCTGTAATAAATGTACATTTTATACATTCACATGTATAAAAATAAAAATGTATTTAGAAGCCGTTGAGTTTGTGCAAATTTTGATACTAAAAAATATTCGATATTAAAAAAGATCACGCTGCATTTAGGGAGGTCGCTTTTGATCAGTAAGAGGGAGATTGACGCCGATACGCCGATAGACGTATGGTTTTACCAATAACGATGAAAATAACGGCTCTGCACCGAGAAAACTTAAAATAGACCGAGAGCTATTTAAACACAAGTCCTAATACCGACAGCGTGTTTTCACGGGTTCCTTACTTTAAAAAACAACACCGTGCACGCTCTTCCCCACATAATCCTGAACAGCTCTTTAAAAGTTCTTTAAAAGCCGGAGCAAGTCTTTTTCTGTAGCGGTTCCGGCGGGGGCCGTCTCTTCTCTCAGCCGATACCGCCAACACAGAAAGTCCTTCTCCTGGTTTGTTTTAATAATGTATAATCATGCCAATTTTTGGCTAATGGCTTTTTGTAAAACACTTTGGGCAACAAAGAAACAAAGTATAAAAATACACTGAATAATCGGACACACCCTGTTATTACATATAAGCTTTTTTCCTTTATTTTCACTTTACGGTGAAACACTCCCCTGTAAATATGACCTATTGAACAGGGTAGGAGTGACGGTGTAAAGGCTGCGGATCGCAATTGTGGGAGGATAGGTTTCTTCGGCGTTTGCTTGGGCGGATTAAAATTAGCTGGGGCAGGTGGGGTAAGAAACGGAGGGAGTCTATCTGATTTTATATAGGAAAGCGGGTGTAATATTGTATAAAGATGGCTACGAATCAAAAGTGCCGAGGGTGAGCATAATGGGAAAAGGTGAGAATGGGGGGAGGCCGGAATCAGGTTGGGGTGCAATAAACATATTACAAAGTAACACACGAGCAACAGCGTTATAGTCCGCCGCCGGATCATGTTAGGGAAAGGGGGGGGGGTATGTTCCTTGTCTATACACGTAGGTAATCCCATCATTCTTTTACCCGTGTTCTTTCGGACGGTACTTCCTCTACATTTCTATGACCGTATCTATTACAGATGCTTAATTTGTCGGCTTCTCGGTTTGTAAGAAACCTACCGATTGGGGGAAAGTAGGTTGTAAAACCGTATCTGTATAGAACCGGCGGTACTGGGGCACGGTTGGAGCAGGCCGACGTATTCATCGGCAGTCATCGAAGAGTCGCTATGCTGAGCGATCTGACAGCCGAGACAAGGCGACTGGTGGATGGCTACTTGCGACGCAACCTGAGTGGTTCGGTGCTGTCTCACAGCCACACGGCCAAGACCCTGCGGAGAGTGGCTGACAAGCTGGAGAGCCGTGAGAAGACATTCTTTCACTCCATTTGCTCCACAGCAATCTTGCCGGAGCCTGGTAGGGCAGACGTCCATTTGAGACGTGTGGCGGCGCAGATGGCATCTGATGGCGGGCTTAACTGGGGTCGAGTAGTGGCGCTGTTTGTGTTCACCGGCACCTTGGCAACAGCGCTGGCTGGGCGGGGGGCTCACGAGGAGATCGGCGGCCTGACAGAGGCATTGGTCATCTATCTGTCTGTGGAGAAGCGTGAGTGGCTGGAGGCGCATGGTGGCTGGGAAGGGTTCTACCGCTACTTCAACAAACACGGTTCTGATTCAATCAGCCGGTGCGATACCAAAAGCAACACTATCATAGCGACCGCCGGATTTGTCCTAGCAGGATTAGCTTTCCTCATGGCCGTGAGATAAAAGTACATCGTGAACTCGAAACTATGAACAAGCGCTATGAAACTATGAACAAGTACCCGTGATGAGTCCGCTCTATATTTTTACAATTTTAATAACGTTGCTTAAATCGGTGTCTAGGCCTGAATGTTTAAATGAAGCACAACCCACCTTGGCAACGTCAAAAAACCAAACAAATGGAAACAAAGATTGTTCAGGTCCTAAGTTTGTATGTTTTGTTAGTTCCATTCTAGAGAACTGAGACGTTATGCTAAAATACGCTAGATGACCTTGCGGTGCAATCGACGTAACGATGTGTGTTTGGATTTTTATGGAGGGAATTCTAAGCTTATTTCAGTCGAGCACACCACGTGTTTCATACCGTCATATCTAATAGAAAAGCATTTTATTAAAGCGAGAATATACAAAGCGTAGCTTTTTTAATTAACAACAATCTGCATCCCGACCCACGTGTCTACAGTTCCCCGCGAATGAGGCGTCTTCCACTTTGGTGTCGAATAGGAGGGAAGGGGGATTGCCGGGAAATCCTGCAAGGGGGGGGGGGGGCAGGGTAAGAAATACACGGCGTACATCTTTGTCGTGTTGCGATTCACAAGGATTAGACACGTGTGTATGTACAGAAAGTGTAGCAACGATACATCCGCTTTATCAACGTGAGAAAACAAAAACAAGCGTGCTATTTCCCCCACCCTACTGAAAAAATACAGTTCTTACTATCCGCTTCAGGATACGTGTCTTATATACAAACAGACGTGTGTGTTTTCTCATCTACATGTGGTTGGGACATTCTCGATTCTAATCTGTATGTTTTTCCTTCTTTGCAACCTCTTCTTCTTCCTCCATGAGGGAATCAACCTCCTTTGGAGACTCCGGTGTTTGCGCTTCATCAACCGGGGGTTCCCTCGCCTTTTCCACAGCTTCATCCTTCGTGTCTGCTTCAGAATCTCCAGAGGTATCCTCCATGTCCGCTCCGGAATCACCGGCGGTATCGTGCTCGGCATCTGCTAGGGAATCTTCCTCATCTGAATCTTGAAAGTGTGCTAGACCCCCGCAGTATGGGCAGTGACAGGTGTCCGGCCTCCCTGAGTTGACCGCTGCCACATTCTCTACCTAAAAGTTTGAAGGAAAAAAAAAAATAGTATCCTGTCTCATGAGCGGGCCCCCCACCCCCCAATTCCATACCTCGGTGTTTTTTTTTTAGGCCTTACATTCGGAAAGAGCGCTTTCAAATAGACCGTTTCCTCCACAATCTCCATATTTTCTTGTGCCTTCCCTCCACGTTCTGACTCCTTGATAGAGACGCCATTCTCAGAGAGCTCTGCCTTTTCCCAAGCCTTCTTTGTGGAACTCTCCCACAAAGGGGATTCATTATTCTCCACCTGTGTTGAGTTCTTGAGATTAGAACCACGCTTTCTTAAAGATTTGAGCAACACCAGGGTTAGCATCCCACACATGATCAAATCCTCTAAATCAGCGACTTTGGTCTCTGATCCCTCCGCCGCCTAATTTAAAAAAAAGAAAGGGCATAACGCTACATGACCCGCCATCGCAATCCTCCCAGCTTTCCTCTTTTCTCACAACTTACCCGTGCATCTGTTTCTGCTTCCTGGTTCTCCAAACTCTCCTCTTCCATGTTTTCGGGTACAGATTCTAGAGGGGTCTTCTCGGGGGTGGTGTTCTCCGCTTCTATCTCATCACCGTTGCCTTTTCTTGAATGTTTGTGAGGCTTGATGCCTAGGGGTCCCTCCATGTTAGAAAATTTCTCCATGGTGGTACGGAGCCGTCAGAACGGCGCTCGGGTTTCCCGTATTTAAAGAGAATCCTGCGCCGACCCCCCCGCACCCGCTGGCGCGTTTGAACAACGGCGACTCCCCTATTGGTGACGGGCCGCGGAGCCGAATTCGCAGAAGGGGGGCCTATCTCGGGGTTGTCAAAAGTCAGAGTAACAAGGTTGTCTAACGTTATACATCGCGATCGCGTATTATATTTTATTCGATTATATACAACGACCGTCTAAGACACGCGTAATCAAAACATCGAATTGCGCGGATGCTTTAGAAACTACCGCCGAGGGCCCCGATTTGCGTGCCTTTGTATTAAAACCGAAGCGCGCAAAACACGATCAAATAGCAATCTATGACAAAGGAACGGTCGTAACATTTCTCTATCCTCAGTGCCTGCGGAAGTAATAAGGATAACGGCGGAGATGGGAGAGGGAAAAAGGGTGTCGTATAAACTAAAAATACAAAGCTGTAAAATAGAATTGAAAACTGCCGAAGAGTTGAATAATAAATATGATTGTTTCAAACGCAACAAATAAAAAGTTTGGTGGAAAGCGATGTTAAAACTGAAGGAATAAGATGAGAACAAACAGAAATGGGAAAAGTTCTGCTTGGAGACAATGAAAAATTAATTTCAAAAATCTATATGTTACTTTTAAAATGAAGTAGTGACATCTCAAATGATTAAGTGGGCAATTAATGTAAATAAAGAAATATATATGGAAACTTGGGGATATCTGTGGAAGAACTTTATGAAACTCTCAACGTGTCAGAGTATTAAAGAAAATTGTTTTAAGATGATGTACAGGTGGTATATGACTCCTAAGAAATTGGCAAAAGATGAATAATAAGATGCCGGACAGATGTTGGAAATGTAAAAAACATGGAGTTTCTTTCTACCGTATGCGGTGGACTTGTGAAAGGGCAAAAAAGTATTGGCGGATGATTCAACAAGAAATTTCTAGGATCTTGGGATACGAATTTAAGAAAGTCGCAGAGACTTTTCTGTCGGGATTACAAATGGAAAAATTTCCAAAAGAAAATAGAACTATAATTTGGTGCATGCTTTCAGCCGCTAGGACATTATATGCGTAGTTGTGGAAGCATGAAAAAATACCAGAGAAATGGGGTTGGATTGTAAAAGTTATGACATTGTGTGAAATGAACGAGTTAACAAGAATTTTAAGAGGTTATGATTTAGAAGTTTTTAAGATGGAGTGGAAAATAAAAGGACATTGAACAATTTTTGATAATGATGAAGTCTTAGAAAAAAAAGAAGAATGTTAATTTTCATTTTTTATTAGTTAAGGGTACCTTTAAACATTAGTATTTTAAGTAAATAACACCGGCGGGGGTCAAGTAATGGGGGAGGGATGGCTAGAAAGTAATATGTGGGATAGTTAAAAGAAGTTATTAATGATGCAGGACATATAATTTGTTACCAAATAAAATTGTTTTAACCGTGAAACTCAGGTCGTTAGCAGAGGTTAGAACCGCTGTGCTGCGGCTTTACCACTCTGCACCACTGGGGCTCTTATTTCTCTAATTATCCGTATGTAAATGTTTCATGGGAAGCCTGAATATAACCGACTAGCCCAATTTTGTCAGAGCTTGGACGTCAGTAGGGTTAGCCGTGTAACAGTAGCCTCTGCGGTCTCTTACAACTGTCCAGCCTCCACATTTCATTGAAACCATTGTGGTGTAGTGCTTAGTTTTTACATCCTGTTTCCCTCCCTAATCATGATACCAAGCAGCTTATCAATTGTTTTTCTCCTTTTCCATTTTATCTTCGCAACAGCAACCTTGTGAGGTAGGCTAAGGCAAGAGAGCGTGATAGGCTCAAAGTCACCAGCAATCTTGCGTGGCAGAGTCAGGATTTGAACTTGATGGTTCCGGATCCTAGTGTGGTCCTCTAATGCCTATCCTAGTTGAGAACATTGTTCTTACATTTCAGTCTCAGCAAAAAAACAAAAACAAAAAAGGGGGGGCTACAGTAAAGTAAGTAAAATACTCCGCTGGCTCTAGCGGGTTAAGTGCTAAACAAGAACCTAGGAGACTCGTGTTCAAATGCAACTCACTGGGTGATATTGGCAAAGATGAATAATAAGATGCCAGACCGGTGTTGGAAATGTAAAAAAAAAAACATGAAGGTTCTTTCTACCGTATGTGGTGGGTTTGTGAAAGGGCAAAAAAAAGTATTGGCGGATGATTCAACAAGAAATTTCTAGGATCTCGGGATATGAATTTAAGAAAGTTGCAGAGACTTTCCTGTTGGGATTACAAATGGAAAAAAAAAATCCAAAAGAAGATAGAACTATAATTTGATACTTGCTTTCAGCTGCTAGGACATAATATGCGTAGTTGTGGAAGCAAGAAAAAATACCAGAGAAATGGGGTAGGATTGTAAAAGTTATGACACATGGTGAAATGGGCAAGTTAACATGAACCTTAAGAGACTATGATTTAGAAGTAATTAAGATGGAGTGGAAAAAGTTAGGACGTTGTATGCGCGGTTGTGGAAGCAAGAAAAAATACCAGAAAAATGGGATTGGGTTTTAAAAGTTATGACACTGGGGTGAAATGGGCAAGTTAACATGAACCTTAAGAGACTATGATTTAGAAGTAATTAAGATGAAGTGGAAAAAGTTCAGAAGATACGTAGAAAAAGAGTGGAAAATAAAAGGACATTGGACAATTTTTGATAATGACTAAGTACAAGAGGGAGGAGGATATTAATTTTGGTTCTTATTAATTAAGGGTACCTTTAATATTAAGATTTTAAGTATATAACACCGGCGGGTGTCAAGTAACGGGGGAGGAGTGGGTAGAAAGTAATATATGGGATAGATAAAAAGTAATTATTAATGATGTAAGAAATTGAAATTTATTGCCATATGTTACTAATAAGACTGTTTGAAACAAAAACATTTTTCCACCCTCAGATCACAATCGTGCCAGGTTTTTTTGTTTTGGTTTTTTTAAACTTAAGAACATAAGAACATAAGAGAAGCCATGTTGGATCAGGCCAACGGCCCATCAAGTCCAACACTCTGTGTCACACAGTGGCAAAAAAATTTATATACACACATACACTGTGGCTAATAGCCACCGATGGACCCGTGCTCCATATTTCTATCTAAACCCCTCTTGAAGGTGGCCATACTTGTGGCCGCCACCACCTCCTGTGGCAGTGAATTCCACCTACTCTTCACCTACATGGCTTCTGCAAAGGGAAGTCCTGCCTCACCAACCTTTTAGAGTTCATTGAGAAAGACTCGCCAGAGATTCCTGAGTAAACTTAGCAGTCATGGGATAAGAGGATGGGTTCTCTTTCTGATTAAAAAACTGGTTCAATGACTGTTAGTAAAGAGTGGGGATCTGTGGACAATTCTCACAATGTAGGGAAGTATGCTACGGGGTCCGATAAGGATTGGTACGGGGGCAAGACTATTTCATTTATTCATAAATGATTAGGAACTAAGGGGTGATGTGCTGGTAAGTGTAAGGTGATGGCATAGTGGGTCAAAAAAAATCCCCACTTCACGTATAAGCTAATAGGGATAGAACTTGCTGTGACTGAGAGGGGGGAAAATCCCAAGTGTGTTGTGGATAGTTTGGTGAAAGTGTCAACCCTGTGTGCTGCAGCGGTGAAAAAGGCAAAGTCTGTGGTAGGTATTCTTGGGAACGGGATTGAGAATAAAACAGCCTATATTGTAATGCCCCCATATAGATCTATATCGCAGCCTTGTTTGGAATAGTGTGTACAATTCTGGTCACCGTATCTCCAAAAGGACATTGCAGAGCTAGAAAAAGTACAGAGAAGGGCAGCAAAGTTGATTGGGGGGGGGTGGGGGGGGGGAGCACCTTCTCTATGAGGAAAGGCTGATGAGTGACTTTTCAGTTTAGAAAAGCGATGGCTATGTTAGGGGAGGGGGAGGGTGTGGGGTCAAGATAGAGGTTTATAAAATTATGCAAGGGGTGGAGAGAGTTGACAAACAGAACTTTTTCCCCCTTTCAAAATACTAGAACTCAATACAACGAGGCTGATAGCATATTCAGGGTGGACAAAAGGAAATACTATTTTACACAGAGAGTGATTAAAATGTGGAATTCGCTCCTCTCTCTGCACCCTTGGTTCATCAAGGAGATCAGTTCCTAGGCTGCCCGTGACCCACAACCCCCTCTTCTCCCTAAAGCAGCAACGATAAGCTCTTCTTTTTCTTATAGAATCCTAGGCAACCTCCTACTGCCGGGGCCCTGTTCATTGCTCAAGTAACCCCCCAGACAGCTCCTTGGAGTGCTAACAGGTGGAGGATGCTGACGATGGAAAAAAGTTGTATTGTGTGCCAAGATATTAAGTGAGCTGCATGGCTCAGAACTAAGCCCCAGATCTTCTGATGTTAAGAGTTCCATCAAAAGCAAATGAATGCCTACTTGAATACAATTAAAGGCTCAGATCCTGATCTTGGTGGAACCATATCAAAAATCACCAAAGTTGGCAGTAAATATTTGTGTTGTCAACAATACTTGGGGAACATGGGGTGAATGCACATTTAACAGGGCATGTAGAACTAAAATCATTTAAAACACTGCTTACTGTTGCTTGTTTTTATTTAAAATTTTATTTTATCTACATATTGGACACAGTCAGAGTATATCCACAAAAAAACCAATGGGGCATTCTGTAACCTGTGTGTTTCTATACATGTCAGAAAATCCTATCTTTGTTTATATTTAAAATAACCTAAATTGTATATCTCTGTCCTGCTTTTGCATTTTTCTTAAGTCTACATTTTTCTGCACTTCACAGCCATAAAACCCCTTGACCTCTTAGGACCATTTTTGGGGGTCAAACACTATTCTCACAATTAGCCCATACATAAATTTGATGGAAAAGCTATTTTAAATCACAGACCATAAGAACAGGAAATTTATTGCGTGAGAACCTAATTTCATCTGTTTATTTTGTCCAGGTCTAAACTGTGTCAGCATTAAATAATTTGCTAAGATTCTTGCTCTCTCTCACAGGGTGAATATCCTCCCACGTCTGCGAGATATACATTTCAGCACTTGACCTTTTAAGGTCAAATACTTTTGTCTCACTCTGAGAACAGGCACTGAAGATGATAGAAAAATGTTAGGATTTAATGTGTAAGAAAATGCTATATGTTTACAATTAATGTATTAGAATAGGCATCTAAAATGCTGTTAGGTGGCTAGGTAAATGTTAGGATTTAATGTGTAAGAAAATGCTGGGATGGTTACAATTAATGTATTAGAAGGGGCAGCAAAAAAGTACAATCCCACTACGTCAGGCATTCATTTACTGATCAGGAGGTGGGGGCTGGTGTGGGGGAGGGGCAGCTGTTTAATGAGGAAATTGTGGGGGAGGGGCAGCTGTCACTTTTTGATTTCTGTTTGATGAGGAAAGCCATGTCCTTTATTCTTCTATCCTAGAGTCAGAAATTACTGGTGCTTGCACAGGGGACTACCTTTACCTTTAAAAGGTTAATTAGTGAGGAATGGAGCTCTAGGGAAGATGTAAGGAAACTCTTGCAGATTCAAAGTATGATCCAGGTTGCTTTATTTTAAGCAAATTTAGCAGTTGTAATTCCAGGAGATCTCTAGCCCATTTCAAACTGATATCTGTAGTCTAGAGGTCCGTTGTTCTCCACAAACTCTATCCTCTACCTTACCAAATGGTGCCTAGCAATCAGGAGATTGGGAGGCAGGGGCATGGTAGGGATGTATGTGCGCCAGCACTGGGCTAGGAAATTCCCCGAGATTTGTGGGTGGAGCCTTGGGGATGGTGGAGTTTGGGGAGAAGGACGTCAGGAGGGTTTTAATGCCATAGAAGTCACTGCTCAAACTCTGGAAATTATAATTCTGGGGGATCTCTAGGCCCCACCTGGAGGTTGGCAACCCATGAGACATACAATCACTTCCTGGAAGTGACATCACATAGCCCTAGGAAATGCAGGAAATTCCATGGCAAAACTAGTGTTTACAGTGATTCCTTGAGCTACTTGATGTCATTGCCAAATTTTTCCTGGTGTGTCATGGCACACACACCGCTGATTTTTTAAAAATCTCTCAGCACTGCAATAAGTAATAAGGACTGTCAGCAACAGCAAGAGGCCTAGCAACTCTATCCCACTTGGATGCTCGCAAGCCTAGTAGTGTTCCTCCATTTTTTTGTTCTCAGCAGAGTGACTCATGTATTGTATCTCTGCTTGGGTTGAATGTGAACATTGGATAGAGGACAGCAGGGCTTGTTTTGGTAGAAAAAGCCCAGCAGGAACTTATCTGAATATTAGGCCATGCCCCCTGATGGCACCATTGTTTCACACGGGACTTTTTTGAAGAAAAAGCCCAGCAGGAACTCATTTCCATATTAGGCCACACCCCCTGTTGCCAAGTCAGCTGGAACTGTGTTCCTGTGCATTTCTGCTCAAAAAAAGCCCTGGAGGAGGCAGCTACGTTTTTTCAGGCAGTATAGAAATAAGGCCTCTAAGTCCACAGAACTCAAATTGCAGGGTTTCCAGAAATTGGGGGGGAATATTTACTTGTAATTTTGATTCTGATCTAGAATGGAACCTAACCCGTCCCCTTTAGCAAGCAGTGCCACTTTTTGCTGATGCTCTTACGAAATTCAATTGCAAGATCAGCTGGGCAGCAGGAGAAATATGTCAGGCAAGGGGGCATGGTTAGAATCCCCAACAAATGATGCCATTTCTGGCATTTTCCAGGAGTGACATCATCATGTTGGATGACACTCTAGCATTCACCCAAAACTCTATGGTTAAACCATAGAGCTTGGGTGAAGTGCTAAAGAATCATGCTGGTGCAAAGACATCATCATTTCTGGGTTGCATCAGAAATGATGTATTCATACTGGGGAAGTGATCATATACCTCCACCACTGGTTCTTGCCTTCCCCATCTCCTGCTGGTTGCCAGGCCATCAGGTGGGGAGAGAGTTTAACACCCCTCACCTGAGAAATTCCATTTTCAGTCGAAATACAGGCTTCCAGGCCTTACTTTACATGAGGACGAAGGGGGCATGAAATACATAAGGATCCTCCAATCACGTCAAGTTTGATGCTAGGCCAATAGGTATGATCCAGTGGCCATCTTGGCTTACCAACTATAAACTGTGGTTAGATTATCTCAAAGTGAGGCACGAACTGCCTTTTGTACTTACGTCATGACACTTGCCTTGCAGAGTTTGTGAGGATGATGTCACGCTGATGGAGTCCCTCGTCCCACCCCCAGATCCATGCACGGAATAAGAGACCCAGACAATTGCTTTAAAAACGTATGGATCTCAACGGCAAGTCCTAACCTGAATTGGGAGGTGTCACCAACCTTCAATTTGCAAATGCAGCTGAGTAGCTCAATGGGTTGGGTCTGTATTAGGGGCTCTGAGACTCTGCTTCCCCGATAGAAGGGGGCAATACTCTCCTCTGCAAAGCTCTCTGCTCTGCCCCCACTGCTGTCCCTTTTCTTGCTCAAATGCACCCATCCAATCTGTCCCCTCTCTCTCTCTTTTTTTTTTATTCCATACCTCTCATTCCAATCCCACAGCATTCTCCCCCCACTGCAGTCATGTCAAATAAAAGCTTCCTTGAATCGGATCAGTCTGGATCTGCGTGAAAACTTTCTGACAGCACAACTAGCATCAGCGGCCGGAACTGCCCTGCTGCCGGCATTCACGGAGGTCACCAAAAACCATTTGAGCGCTCGAGTCCGACCCAACCAGAAAGCAGCTTAGCTACTTTAATCGCCCCTCAGGAGAACAACATATGGGCAGGAATAAACGGATTACAGGAAACAATGTCCTGGGCCCAGCGCAATGAAACTTATTAGGAGTGTCAGGCTGGGAACTGGGTGGGACACCTGGGTTTGATGGCCAGCTTAAGGGAGAGCAGTGAAACTCCAGCATGGAACCGCAGGGAGGGGAACTGGGGGAGAAGATTGCTGGGCCCTCAGCTGCCAACCAACTCAGGCCATTCAAGGGATTACAGCTCTCGATTTCCTCATTTCCACCTCATGACCCTTTGCTGATTAAAAGCCAGCCGAGTTTGAACAGCTGCTCTGGTTCCACTCCTCCAAAGGGGCTCAGTAGGCCAGGGGTGAGGGTGGGGAGAAGGCCAAGTCAAGGACATTTTGCCCAGACCTGGTCAATTCAGCCAGTTTGGTGTAGTGGTTAAGTGCATGGACTCTTATCTGGGAGAATCGGGTTTGATTCCCCACTCCTCCACTTGCAGCTGCTGAAATGGCCTTGGGTCAGCCATGGCTTTCACAGGAGTTGTCCTTGAAAGGGCATCTTCTGGGAGAGCTCTCTCAGCCCCATCCACCTCATAAGGTGTATGTTGTGGGGGAGGAAGGTAAAGGAGATTGTAAACTCTTTTAGAGAGAAGGGCGGGGTATAAAACTGCTGTCCTTCATAGCTCACCTCTGATCCCCATCAACAGCACCCAGACAGGTTTTCTTCCACTATGACCCTCTGAATCATATTCCTCCAACCAAACAGCTGGAGAAAACGTCCTCTCCCTTTAATTGAGGCTGAATGGGTGAGAAAGATCAGTTGAAGTTTTTTTATGGACATGAAGTGATATCCTCTGAAGCCTCTGTTAAAGGGACAGGATTTTTTCCCCCCTCCAGGCCTGTTGGCAAGTTACTCTACAGTCCCAGCGTCTCTGACTCGTGCATTTGCCTTTTCTCAGCAGGGCTGTTGGCTTTAATCCATTTATTCCTGCCCATACGTGCAGGAGTCCAGCTTACTAACGCACGCATTTGATTAAACCCATTATGTAAAGCTTTGGCTCTTCCTCTCCTCCCCAGCCTGCACTTCTGCCTTATGTCAATCAGTCACCACCCAAACAAGTCATGCCCCCCCCTTGCCAGGAGGCAACGGAAAGGATGCACAAGCCATGAAAGCTTCTGCATTGCACTCTGAGTAAGCTGCCTTGAGAAATGAACAGCCAAAACAAAGTCTACAGGCAGCACCTCCACTGCAGTCAGGCCAAATTTCAGATACTGACTAAGGAATCTATTTCCCAAGCCCCAGCTGAAAAGGCCTTTGTTATACCCAGTACTGGATGTGATCCAGGGTTGCCAGGTCTATGTTGGAAAATACATGGAGACGTTGGGGGTAGATCCTGGAGAATGTTGGGAGGGAGGGGCTTCAGCATGGTACGGTGCCACAGGGATCACCTTTCAAAGCAGCCATTTTCTCCAGGGGAGCTGATTTCTGCCAGTTGGAGATCAGTTGTAAAAACGGGAGATCTCCAGGCCCCACCTGGAGGCTGGCAACCATAATGTGATCAGGGCTTCTACTCTCCTGGAAAATGGAGTAACACATGGGTGCCCCTCATGAACTTTAAAACATTTTTTTTGTATTTTGTTGCCACAAGGAGCTTTCAGAGCTCCATTCCATTGCATTCCTCCAGCAAAAAAGCCCTGGATGTGATACATAGAGAGGGCCAGTCAAACTTTATGCCAAGTATTTGCTTTGATTTGGGTAAAATGCTGAGATTGTTCATACGAGTTTAAGGAAAAAAGGATCATTATCGCTTGGAGAGCATTCTTCCATGATGGATCATTCCTACTTTTCCACAGGCTAAGGAAAGAGGAAGGGTTCTTTTTGACTGCCAAAAAGGCTATTCTGGGAATCACTGGACCCATGTTCACAAAAGCCATGTGGGATGAGGGCTGCAGTGAAAAGGGGTGAGATGGAGCAGAAACACTGGTAGGATCCAACCAGTAATGCTACCAGGAGGTCCCATCTGGGCACTGTGTAGATGCAGACCTGTTCAGCTTCAACAAGGTTGCAGGGGGGATGTGGCAACACTATAATGGAGGGAAATCATGAAAATGGCAAGAAAGTGTGCTTGAATTTGATTCAACATACCTGTCTGGCCCCCCTCCACAGCTTGCTTTTATCTTTCTTAAAACAAACACAATTATGGATCTCCTATCTTCCTTCTGAGAAAACTTGTGTTGGGGGCAGGGGAATGGTTGATCCACACTGGCTCACACTCTGGTCTCTGAGTTTCAGGGACCTCTGAAACCTGATAAATAGCTCAGGAACCATTAGACACCTCTTTCTATAGTAACACATTTTATTGTTATTAGCTTCATTTATAGAAAAGCAAATGGCCTTTAGTCAGCCAGGAGGTTCTGTTACTGAGGAGACTTCTCTGGTGCCCAAGGTGGATATCAATTCATTTCTTTGGTTTTTTGAAAGAAAAGATTAGGCTGATCTCCACTGTAGAGAAACACAACTGTCCTGTGTTTGGCTCTTGGAAGGAAGAAACTTTTTGAATGGTACATGAAGTGGAAGGATTCTATATCTTTAAAAATAACAGAGTGGCTTTTCTGGGTATTCAGCTTTCCCTCAAGACTTCCTCAAAATCCGTCTCCAAAGCTCTGAGCGCAACAGATCTCGCTCCTCCCGGATTCCTTGGAGGACACTCTGGTTCTCATGAGCACGGCGGATCAGGTATGGGATCACCTCCTCCACGGAACCATAGGGAATGGATTTGTAGACAGCATAACCTGCATGTCCTAGGATTGGGCAATTGATTAAAAAAAGAGAGAGGCGGTGACATCTCACAGGAAGAAGAGAGCAAGATGGCTGTGTTGAAGATCACTAAGACCCAGCACTTACCCAATGGCAAGGAAATGTGGTCACACATGCCCAGAAGCTGACCAAAGCAGACAGGGCCATCATCCTTGTTGATGTCCATCTCCTTCATCCTGATATTTAAAGAACCCAAACTCATCCCAGTGATACATTGGAGTTCCTCCAATACAAAGATAATACAAATTTTATAGAAGAAACCCTTCCTCTGAGCTCAGGGTGGCATATAATTCTCCTTTTCCTCCATTATTCTTACAATAATCCTGTGAGGTAGGGTCACACTGAGAGACAGCAATTAGCTCAAGGTCACCCTGTGAGCTTCAGGTCAGAGAGGGGGTTTGAACCCTGGTCTCTCCTAGGGCCTTGTGCTCTCTATGATGCCACACTGGCTCTTCAAGATTCCCTTCAGCTTGGAGAGCTAGTTTGGTGTAGTGGTTAAGTGTGTGGACTCTTATCTGGGAGAACCGGGTTTGATTCCCCACTCCTCCACTTGCACCTGCTGGCATGGCCTTGGGTCAGCCATAGCTCTGGCAGAGGTTGTCCTTGAAAGGGCAGCTGCTGTGAGAGCCCTCTCAGCCCCACCCACCTCACAGGGTGTCTGTTGTGGGGGAGGAAGGTAAAGGAGATTGTGAGCCGCTCTGAGACTCTTCAGAGTGGAGGGCGGGATATAAATCCAATATCTTCATCTTCCTTCAGCTTTGGAAAAAAATGTCCCACGGCTGCCAGGATGTTAAGTTCTTCTGGGTGCTTGAATCCATGATACAGTTATCAGGTGCTATGGAAATGACATGGCCCTTCTCAGGAGGTGGTTCAGGCCTCACTGCATTCCTGATGATGCCACCGAGTGCATGATGGCCGTCCACATTGTAGGGGGAGGCTTTTTGCTACCTTGGTTTGCATAGCGCAACTCCAAACTGAGCTAAGAGAAGTATGCCCCTATTTATTTTAACATTGATCTCTTTCCTTTCCTCGTGGTTCAAGGCAGATCACAATAAGAGTTGAAAACAGTCCAAATTAAATCAGAATACAATAACAAATCCCATATCTTTCCCTCCCTCTCCCCTTTTAAAAGATGCAATTGCTGTTATGGATGTCAAAGGCACTGACAGTTATCTAAAACAAAGCTCTTCCCAATGCAGTGAGGGAAGGGGCAAGCAAAAGATTCTCTCTACAGATGAAAGGCTGCAGATCCCCTAACTGCCTTTTTCTCTTCCAGTCTTCAAAAAGCCTAGCTTCTTCCGAGCCCACCAAAACATGAGGTTCACAGGAGAAAGATTCATGGGTGTGTGTGTGTGTGTGGGGGGTGGGACTAAGCATACTAATGCCACCCCCACCTTTGATGGAGTGCACTAGCTCTGCCTCCATTTATACATGCTTACCGCATGCAGCACAACACCTCTAGCATGCACAAATGGCATACACATAGGGTATGGTCCCCAAGTTCAGGATCTTTGATTGGGAAAGTAGTACCCAGATCACAGGGATGGAGCTCTCACTTGTACAGTTTGAAGGCACATAGCTTCTTGGCTCGTGCTTTCATTAGCACATACAGGTGAGGGATGGAGCCAGTGCATTTGATTCCACTCCCCTTGTGCAAATTACATCTGTACGCCCAATCCTACTTTTTCGGTATTTTGTTTTTATAAAAAAATTGTGCGTGTGCATGGTGACTTCTGGTGATCCTTACTGTTGCATGGAGGACATTCAGAGAAGTGGGTCGATATAGCCTGCCTCTGCATCCCAGCCCTGGTATTCCTTGGAGGTCTCCCATCCAGGTACTTGCCAGGGTAGGCCCCACAGTTTCTGAAATCTGATGAAATCAAACTTGCCTGGGCTATCCAGGTCAGGGCTTGAATGCATAATCTCTTCAGTATCTTTATGGGGGATTCACCCCCCAAACAAGGCCCTGTCACATGCATGACCTTCCCTCCTCTGAACCCCGCTTGTACCTTTGCACAGCGTGCTCCACGGAGGTTTTGTTGTGTGTGGCCACTATTAGCTCAAATCTGCCTCCAGCATGAGATGCTCTGTCCAAGGCGAAATCTAGACAGCGCGTGTAACTGTGTCACAGGAAACAAGGATGGACATTAGCACAGAAAGAACCCCCCACCCCAATTTAATCTCCTCATGACTCACATTCAAAGGCTGCTGAGCTGATCAACAGAATTGTGGGAAGAGTCCTCAGCTAGAGTTCCAAGCCTCCAGATGTGGCCTGGAGATCAGTTCTCCAAGAGAAAGTAGCTGCTTTGGAGGTGGACTTTATGTCATTGTGCTCTATTGAGGTCCCTCCCCTCCCCAAACCCCACCCTTAGCAGGCTCCACCTCCCAAATCTCCAAGCATTTCTCAGCCCAGAGCTGGCAACCCTAGTCTTCACCTTTCATTGGTAGCTTCCCAGGTGGGATGCACAGGGTCAGGATATCCCTTTTCCCTTGCCCGTTGCCGTTCCTTCTCTAGGTAAGCTCCTCGGACCAACTTCACTCCAAAACACACCCCCAAGCGCTCAGCGAGGGCCATGTCCTGACTCAACCGCTTCAGAGTGTCCTGGAGGAAAACAGGCAAAAGCAGTCAGAGACAATATGGCTGCTACAGAACAGGAAGTCATGAAGGAGTTCTCCAGCATCAATGAGTTGATGAGGATAGAGTGGCAGAGAGGGTAGTGTGGCGCACAGAAGAAGGAGGACTGTTTCGTTGGGGGGTTGGAAAACCCACCTTGAGATATGCTTGATATGTGTTCCAGATCCATGGGACTTGGGTGTTACAGGCAGCCATCATCGCTATGGTGACTAGTGACAGGACAGGATTAATGTAGGTGTATTCAGCATCTACCAGGACACGGACCTTTTTCCTCACAGCATACTGAAAGGGAAGAGGACAGGATTAACCATGATGAAATTTACTGGATAACCCAAATTTCTGGTTAACAAGATTGACAGCTGAAGATTTCACACTGCTCTGTCCAGTTCAGTCACTGAGGTTTTAGGCTAGGGGGGGGGGGGAATACACAAGTGGCACTTCAAAGATGTGTTAATTTATTGGGTCACGTGAGCTTCTGTCAACAGCCTACTTTCCAGATGCATAGATTGGCAAGTCGCTGAGTAGAGGGAAAAGATACAGAGAGATTATGTTTATAAACACGTGTATCTTGCTCTTCTTGCAGACTTCCCAAGTGGCTAATAATATATTTATTATTAATAAAGGCTGCTAAGATGGACTTCTAAATAGAGAACAAATAGAGAACATTTGATGCTGGCCCCATCCCTCGGCATAGTTTTATTATACAGGGCCTGGGCTGGCCCTAGACTGTCTGGCACCCTGTGAGGCTAACTTCTGGCGGGGCCCCCCCACACTGATAACATCACCGAATAACATGGAGGGTACCCAATTCAGTGACCTCAGAAGGCTGGCACCCTAGGCAATCACCTAGTTTCCTACTGGCAGGGCCAGCCCCATACAGGGCCTCTTCAAATGACATAGTGCAGGGTCCCATCACCTCATAATCGAGCCCTGCTTCCATTTTGCCCCCTCCAAATTAGGCTGCTTCCTCATGGAAGGGGGTGTGTATGTGTATTTTGAGCACGAGCACAACATCACACTCTGCTTGTGCTCCACTTGTCTTCTTTCCCAATCCTACTTTACTAACCATCTTTTGGGGGAAGAGCACAGCCCAAGAGGAAGATCCAGACTACATTTTCTGCAAATGGAAGGGGAGGGCGATCTCCTCTTCCTGCTGCAGCCCCCTTCCCCCCCCTTGCTCCTCACACAATTACTGAGACTGCCTTTTCTCCAGAAGCAGCATTTTGGGAGCATGAAAGCCTTTAATTTAATTAATTTAAAGGCCACCTGCAGGAGAGGAGGAGGCAGAAAAGTTGTGTTCTGTTTGCAGAAGTACCTCCCGTTAGCAAAACATTTAGTCTGGATTTAATTCCAAGTGGTGTTGCTTCTATATGCTATTCAAATAAGGAGGTGTGCATTTTCAAGCAGTCCTGCCCACAACAACCATTTATCTTCCATCAGACCTAGGGTTGCCAGATCCAACTCAAGAAATGCCTGGGGTCTTTGGGGGTGAAGCCAGGAGGCATTGGGGGGGGGGGAGTCAGGAGCAAGGTTGTGACAAGCACAATTGAACTCCGAAGGGAGTCCAGGCTATCACATTTAAAGGGACCACACACCTTTTAAATGCCTTCCCTTCATTGGAAATAATGGAGGATGGGGGCACCTTCTTTTGGGGCTCATAGAATTGGGCCCTCTGGACCATTCTTTTTTAAACTTGGGGTTTTTTTTAAAGAAGAGGCACCAGATATGCTGAAAATTTGGTGCCTCTACCTAAAAATACAGCCCCCCCCCCAAAAAAAACCCCCTGAGATACCCATGGATCAATTCTCCATTATACCCTA
Source organism: Heteronotia binoei (assembly GCF_032191835.1). Taxonomy (NCBI): domain Eukaryota; kingdom Metazoa; phylum Chordata; class Lepidosauria; order Squamata; family Gekkonidae; genus Heteronotia; species Heteronotia binoei. Next base: position 30,093,152 of record NC_083237.1, read on the forward strand.
GGGGACTAGTCTCCATAGGGTATAATGAAGCACCCAGTGGACATTCAACCCTCCCCACCCCCCCAACCTGGCTTTCTGATAATCCTGAAGGAAGGGGAAGGGCTTCCAAACCCTGCCCCCTAAACCATTTTGCTCACTTTTTGAGGCCTTTATGAAAGCTTCTAACAATTATGGGGCTGTGATGCTATAGAGCCATAACACTTCAGTATTTACAGATACCTTAAAAAGTCCTTGGGTAGCAAAGTTGTCACTTCCCCCCTAGCCACCCAGTGGGGGATTGGGCCGCATGGCAGGGAAATAGGGTTGCCAAGTCCAATTCAAGAAATATCTGGGGACTTTGTGGGTGGAGCCAGGAGACATTGGGGCGGAGCCAGGAACAAGGGTGTGACAAGCATAATAACTCCAAGGGAGTTCTGGCCATCACATTTAAAGGGACCACACACCTTTTTAAATGTCTTCCTTCCATTGGAAATAATGAAGGATAGGGGCACCTTCTTTTGGGGCTCATAGAATTGGACCCCCTGGTCCAATCACTTTGAAACTTGGGGGATACTTTGGGGAGAGTCACTAGATACTATACTGAAAATCTGGTGCCTCTACCTCAAAAAACAGCACCCCAAGAGCCCCCGAATCCTCCAGATCAATTCCCCATTATACCCTATGAGAATCAATCTTCACATAGAGAATAATGAAGTGCTCAGCAGACTCCCCCCCCCCCCCCATTTCTGGCGACTCTGAAGGGGGATTGGCCTCTCTACTTACGAGTTGCTGCCAACTTCTTCAAAGTTACACAGACACACCATCCCAAGCGACTGAAGCCTCTGGAGGTAGAAACGCACATGGTCCTCCGGGGGTGGAGCTCCCCCCCCCCCTCCGCCGGCCAGACTCCCTGAGGAGACGCCATCCGGCAGCCGGAGAGGATGCAAGGACTATGAGTCCCAGCATGCACCTTGCAAAGGGAGGCCGGACTGGAGCGGGTCTTTGTGACTCCGAGGGAGAAGCCTGAAGCCTGTGAGAGAGGCAGGCAGGGAAAGAGACACGGCGCCGTTCCCACCCCCCCGCTTCTGGATTTTTGGAGAGCGGGGGAGGAGGCTGCTAATTCGGGGGTCTCCCGACAGGGCGGGGTGGGGGTGGTTGAGAAGCCTACAGGGAAATGGCAAAGGGAAGTGAGGAGAAATATTCTATATGGAAGCTGTTAATGGCCCTGCTTGTGCCTTTGCAGAAGCTCTGAATGCAAAGCTCTTTGACCTCTGGCTACAGCCTCAGAGTTTGGTCTCTTCCTCTCTCAATCCTTGCCTCCCCCACAAATCAATTTCTGGTGAACTTCCATACCTCTGCTATAGATCTGAGACGACTCAGGGATTTTTGGAAATGCAGGTTCTCTTCTGGGGTCAGGCAGCCGAAGTTCAGTTGCTGGCAAAGGAATGTGGAAGGAGGGAAAGAGAAAGGATTCACTCTCAAAGGAGAAACTGAAACCAGGGTTCTCAAAAGACAAGGGGGTAAAGAGACCTCACCTCTCCTTTCAGTACAGCCAAGACTCTCTCTACAGTCAGATCTAATGCTCCTTCCTGCTCTTGCAGCCAAAGAGTAATGGTTTTCTATGAAGAGATGCAGGAAAGGGGATCCCCAGTAAGACCAGAATAACTCCCTTTGTTTCCCCAACCCCAAGAAGTAGCAAAGAATCAAAGAATGGGGCCAGAATTACTTATGAGCAGTGCCTTCGACATTCTGCAACAAGAACAAACTCAAAAGTTGGCAACAGATGAAATCACATTTCGCAGCCTGAAAGGGCATAATTTTTAACCTGTAAACTATGCAAATTCTAGATATTTATACATTTTTGCTTTTTGGAGATTTTGTACACTTCATTGTCTCAGGGGGAAACTACAATTTGGAATTAGGATTGCCAACCTCCTGGTGGGGCCTGGAAAATCTGGAATTACTACTGATGCCCAGGCAACATGGAGAAAATGGCCATGTTGGAGGGTGGACTTTAGGACATGATACCCTACTGAGGTCTTTCCTTTCCCCAAATCCTGCCTCCTCAGGCTCCACCCTCAAATCTCCAGGAATGTCCCAAACCAGAGTTGGCAACCGTAATCCTAGTTTGAGTCTAGGGCTGCCAAGCCCCCGGTCCAGGTGGGGGTTCCCCTGCTCGAGAAGTTCCCAACCTGCCAGCCCACATTGGGCCGGCGGGGGGAACCTCTGCCTACATTGCTGGTGCAATGACGTCACCAGGAAGTGATGTCATCAAAATTGCAGCACATGTGCGGGACCGCTCTAGGTGTTTCTGGGAAAACTATGGTTTTCCTGGACGTTCTAGCTATTTGGGAGGGAAAACTCTATGACACAATAGGTGTACCGCCATTTTGATGACGTCACTTCCACTACGGGAAGCAGGGGACTTGCCAACCCTATTTGAGTCAGTCCTGGTTCAATTTACACAATTTAGTTAAGCAATAATAACATAATATATTTGATAACAGGACAAGCAAAAAAATTGCAATGGATGCTTGCTTGTGATGTAGGAGCTAGTAAAGGTGGGCTTCCCAAGACATCACAGCACTGGAGATATATGAAACACACACACATAGGACCAACTCCACAAGCAACATTTTTCACCCATTTAGTTACATCTCTCTTAACATTCTAAATTAATGTTGAATAGTCTAAATCATATAGCTGACAAAACTCTAAAAAAAGTTAATGGCCAAATATTTGACCACATTTTCCTAAACTCTGACTTTTCTAAAATTCCATTAACAGTGGTTTCAATTTTTAAAGAAATACTTATTTGGACTTGTCAAATTTTAATTTCAGAACTTAAGAAATTGCTAATGAAGTTCTTTTCAACGGTTAGATCAAATCTTTTGGCTCAGTCAACTTGGCAGCAACATAGAAAAGGGATTTGGTGTGAAATTCAGCTATAAATTGAATGTTGACACAAAATCTGCCTTTCTATTTCCTTTATGCCAAGTTGACAAGAGCAAATGGTTATGAGAATACCCAGTGGTGTGCTCAGCAGCAGCCATGCCCACACAGGCATAGTAAAATTGATTGTGGAACTGGAGCAGATTCCCCCAAGGAAACTTGCTGGCTTAATTGTTAACACTCCAAACGTCCCAGTCACCTCCACCATTCCACCCATCCCATGGTACTCACACAGAGGTCAGCTGCCATTAGGGCTGTTATTTTCAGTTGCATCATGGGATTACGGGGACTTCCCCCAGCCAGGCCCTTCACTGACAAATCCAGGCAGGCAAGCATGGCCTGACTATTGGCGTCATACCACCCCTCCCTGGACAGGAAAGAGAAGAATCCTTACTTAGCATGAAATCTCTTTCTCCTGAGGTCACCACAACCACCATCCAGTCTCCTCCCAGTGCCGGATTAAACCCTGTGGAGGCCCCTAGGCAGTAGAAATCTTGGGGGGGAGGCCTCACAAATTATCTCAGAGTCTGAGAGCCCGCCCCACCACCCACGGCCCCTACTGCAGCCTGCAGGCCCCTTCATAAAAGCCCCTTCTACTAAGCTGTGGAAGAGAGGCGAACTTGGCAACGATGCCAGCAGCAGCCAAACCAGGCAAGTCGGGCAAAGAGCAGCGCAGTTGCTGGCTGCATGTGCAGGCTGGGAGGGCTGCAAGCAAGGGGAAAACCAGGGGTGGGGGGAGCCAGCCCGGGACCCCTAAAGACTTGGGAGCCCATAGGCCTGTGCCTGCTTTGCCTAATTGTTAATATGGCTCTGTCTCCTCCCAATCTCCAGTCCTGCTTTCCAACCCACCCCCATTTTCACTACTCTGTGCTGGATTGTGTCCACCTGTCGGCTTCCTGAATGCTGTCTCCAAATACAAGGAGGAACGTCCCAAAGCACAGAATAAAAGATTTTTTTTCAGTCTGTTCTGAATTTTTGGAGAAGGTGATCTCTTCACAGCTCCTTGTGGTTAAGGGGGCAAAGCTCCCAAACCATACCTGTAATGCTTTTTGAAGCTTAGCTTAAAGAAGCACATCTTTCATCAGCTGCTAAGACTGTTCTTATCTCTGAAAGGGGAAAAACTAGCAATCTCCCATGCCCTTAAGAAATGGCTAATCAAGATTCTTGAACTCGCTTGGGCAGCAATAGCTAAAATGCACAGAAGAAGGGACACAGAAAGAAAATGGCTGTCATTACAATGTACTGGAGTTAGGCATGCCAACTCCAACTTTATAAGAGGACTTTAGTTGATAGGTTACATTCCAAAGTGAACTTTTTTCCAAGGTATAGCTCATTAGTTGAAGTAGAAAGATGATTAGAAGAAAGTATTTTGTTACCGGTGGACACAGCTAGCGCCATACAAAATGGCGATTGTCGCAGTGAGGCTTCAGGATAGACAAAGAACCAGGCTTCACCTGCCAACGAAATCTCCAGGAATGTTGTTTCCCATGCTGTCAGGGCTCCCCCTCCAAGGGTCCCCTTGGGTATCTGGGCTTCCCAGCCACAAAATGATTGCCATAGCTAAACTTCACACAGTGTATAGCCTCATGCTGTGGTAGGAGCTGCTGCTGAAGTACCATTTAAAAAACATCTGTACAGCCAATCAAATTGAGAATAGTCAATCAGAAGCCTTGTTGGACAAAAGCCCTACCTGACCCCACCCACTTACTAAAACACTTGGCAGGCACCAGGAAAGGTGTCGGCAGGTGCCGTGGTGCCCATAGGCAACACATTGGGGACCCCTGGTATAAACTATGGTGGGGTGGATCCCACAAATCTGTACCACTAAGAGCAGTGCTTCCCTCTGATGCAAGAGAAGAGCCCTTCAGTCAGCAGATGGCGCCACTATTTGCTAAATGTATCCTTGGGATGTGGCCCAATATGCATGAAATTAGTCCCCCCTTCCATTCCCTTGTATTGCAGTCCAAAGCTCTGCTCATGACCTGAGTTCGATCCCAGCAGAAGCTGGTTCAGGTAGCCGGCTCGAGGTTGACTCAGCCTTCCATCCTTCTGAAGTCGGTAAAATGAGTACCCAGCTTGCTGGGGGAGAAAGTGTAGATGACTGGGGAAGGCAATGGCAAACCACCCTGTAAAAAGTCTGCTGTGAAAACATTGTGAAAGCAACGTCACCCCAGAGTCGACAATGACTGGTGCTTGCACAGGGGACTACCTTTACCTTTTCCCCATTCCCTTATTGTCCAGAACCCAGCATAATGCTTGGTGTCTGGCTGTTCGTTGAAGGTTTTTTTCAGACTGTTGATTCTGCACACACACCACCCCCCCTCCTCTGGCTTGCTTCTCTTTTTTACCTACTGATTTTGATAAATTGCTGCTGATTTTGAGACTTTTTAAAAGGTTAGATTAGTACGGTTATTTCAATTTTTTCTGCTATTGCCTGTCATGTTATCACTGTTCCTTAGTGCAATTTTAGACAACTGTTTTAACCAGGGGACGGGCTTACGCATTATTTTTATCATATTCTTGTTGGAAACCCCCTTGAGAGAGCAGCATATAAATATTTTAGACACATAAAAAGAGTTAGGGTGCTGAACTCATATTCAGGAGACCTAGGTTCAAGTTTGTGCTTGCTGGGATCTTGTTTTTTATGATAAGGACTAAGGACTAAAGGATTATAATGAAGATGGATGATAATCATAGTAAATGGTTCTTTTCCTTATTTTTATTTTATTATAGCTATAAGTTTTTTTTATGAAGATTCTTAAAATGTTAAAATTACCTTTTATTTCTTTTTAGTGTTTTAATTAAAATGCACTGGGTGGAGGTCATGAAAAGGGGGGGTGGGAGGCGGAAAATGCAATGTACTGGTACTGAATTTTTAATAATAGATAAGTATTAATATAATATTGCAGAATAATAAAATTGTTTTAAAACAAAAAAGTTTGTGCTCTCTGGGTAGGCTTTGGCCAGTCTCTCCTTCCAGTCAAACCTACCTCACAAGGATGTTGTTGTGAGGATAAAATGGAGGTGGACAGTTATACTTTGGGATCTCTTTGGGAAGATAAGTGAAATGTCTGAACAAATGAATAAACTACTCCTTCCACCTCTTGGTTAAGTTCTTACTTTAGATATACATGCCATTCAGAGTCGAGGCCCCCTGCCTTCCATCCCTCAGCATTAATGACAACCTCCTCTCCACTGTCAATACACTGGCCCTTCTACCTTGTCAAGACTCACCCTTCTTTTGGCTGCCCCACATCTTCCTCAATAGGGACTGCAAGGAGAGGGCGGACTTTCAACTGCTGGAGCCGCTGCAGGGTGGCTTTGATCTCCTCAGGGGTTTCACCTGCCACAAACTGTCCATAAAACGTGAGACGGAGCAAACCATCCCAGAGTCGGCGGCCCAGAACCCGTCGGGAGACGGAAAGAAGCTTAGAGGAGGAGAGGGAAATATAGGGTTAGGGGACGACCCATCCCATCATTTGCCCAAAGACATCACACCGTAGGACCGTAGAGCTCTCCTTGGGGAGAAGAAGTGGTTCAGGATTCGGGGAGCTCCTTATCTCACCGTGGGTGCCTTCTGAACCAGCCGTGGGGAGGAGCAGAGCAGGAAGACTAGCAGTCCACGAGTGATCTCCCAGCTGGCCTTGTGCTGGAACACCTTCCTGTCATCCAGGTTGAGTGGAGGACTGGGAGACATGGATTTCTGAGCAGGAGCCTGAGGCCCCCAGAGTGCTGTTGCCCCAAGGTGCAAGCCTCGAGCCCTGCATCTCAGCATATTGCCTGCTCAGACTGAAGGCTGCAGTGTTACACCTTGCAATACAACACCTGGAGACTTTCCCACTGTGTTTGGGGCAAACAGGCAACACCGAGGCTGTCAGAGAGCACAACACCAGGCAAACTGGCTGCTGGCTCAGCAGGTGAAGCGCAGGGTGGGCGAAGAGCAGCTTGGTGGAGCAGAAAAATTGCTGAGGAAGAAAAGTCACTTATTAACACCTAGACAGGCTTCCTCTTCCTCATTTGCTTCAACTTAGCAGATTTAAGTCCTTTCAGAGAACACAGATTCTCTGCCAGTTGTGTTACCTTCTATAGGATTCTGCATCTGTGATAATGTATGGGGTTGCACTCCTTTTGAAGAAAGAGGGCCATAGTCTGGAGGGAGATCTTGGACCCAGACCTACTGCTGGATAAGACGGCAGCTGTGGACAAGAGTGCCTTTTACCAGCTTTGAATGGTTAGCCAGCTGAGGCCTTTCCGGAGCAGAAAAGATCTGGCCCCTGCAGTGTGTGCCGTCACACCTAGGTTAGATTACTGCAATGCGCTCTACATAAGGCTGTCTGAAGTGTTCAGAAACTTCGATTGGTGCAGAATACAGGCAAGATGTTGACGGGAGTCGGTGACAGGGTTCTGTTACTCCAATCTTTGGCCATGTATACCTACATTGGCTCCCAATTTGTTTCCAGGTACAATTCAAGGTACTGATCTTGACCTTCAACACCCTATATTTGGGACCAACATACCTGAAGGACTGAATACTCCCTTATGAATCTGCCATTTATTATGTAGGTTTTGTTAGCCATCTCAGTGGCCCTTATGAAAGCAGAAAGGAAAGTTAAAATTTTGTAAAATAATGATATACTGCTTTAAAAACTTCCAAGAATTTGACTTTTGGGTGACAACGAAAGTGATTGCCTGATGCCATCTCTGCAATATCTTAGCTGACGCTCATCAGCTTTCCTATTAAGGCGGTTACATAACCTAAGAACCAGGACTTTTGGCTATGGAAAATCCTTAACTGTTTTGAGTGGTAAAGAAGACATGGGTGTTGTCATCAAGAGAAATGTTGGTCAGAGGGATTGCCAGCAATAGAATGGAACTGGCTTCCACACAATAAAGCCACCTCAGATTTCAGATAATGGGAATATCACTGTGTACTGGATCCAAACATAATTTCCCATGAAAAGATGCAATTTTTTCCAGATTGTCCAGCTGCAAACCACCCCCTCCCCCCACATTTGTTGCTTGTGCTATTAAGGATCTCCTGTCCCCCCAGCAGCAGCATTTCTGAGAAATCAGGAACCAGAGAAGTTCCTTTATGATGACAGAAGGGTGTTCTCTTAATAGCAACTCATCCCCCATGTTTTGAAGACATGGAGAAGGGTGGTGTGCAGGATGATGGGTGTGTGGGTGAGGGGGCTTACCCACTAGGAGCGAAGCTCTCTTGTCAATTTGGTTCTCATTTGCTTCTCTCCCTGTGCCTGCTGAGGGTAACAAAGGTAGCTCTCAAAACCAGACAGCTTAACTCCTACAAGCAGGCAATAATGACCCGGCATGCTACATCTTGAAAACTAGTAATGTTGCTGAATATTAGTCATGTGTAATATGCCTACTCTGCAAGTCCAGCATCATAATGCAATTTCACTACAGGGATAAACCTGAAAGTGAAGAACATCTCTGAATCTAAAGAACCAGTTTTATTGCTTCATAAACAGCATTGGGTCTCTAAATTCTGAAAACTCCAAAATTGTTCTACAAAGGGAAAACTATTGAGTTGCAGCCAGAGTAGATGCTTTGGCAAATGTAAGGATTTCTGCCTATGGTGTGTGACTTTCCTCTCCTTGGGAAAATGTCCCTGAAATCCTTTGGTGGTGGTAGTTGGGGGGAGATCACACTGTGAGTAGAAGTCCTCGTGCCTGTGGAAATGCTAGTCCGGATCCAAGCCCGTAACTAAAATGTAGATTGTTTTCTTCTCCTAAGAGAAGAAAACATTGTCATTCAAATTCTGCACACAGGGCTAAATGCACAGGTACATAATGAACAAGCTAAAACCAATCTGAAACATTTTGTTGCAGATTCCTACCTGCTTTACCAAACTGAAGTTGGTATAAATTGATAAATGATAGCAAAGTTGAAAAGCAGAGGCCTTCTCAGAGGGTAGCTCTTTAGAGTTTCTTGGCCAGCAATAAGAAGCAAGGGCTTGTTCCTGCTTAAAATGAATGGCTTCTATAAGAAAATTTTAAAGATTTATCTCATTGCTGCATAGCTTGCAACTGGAGAGCATTATGCCAATATTAAAATTGAAGGTTTGGAACCAGATAAATAGGCTTGCTTCTTATAGACAAGTACATTGCAACAATGGTTGAGTTTTAAGGGTATATGTACCCTGTAATGGTTAGATTGAATAATTTGGAGGTTAAGTTGTGAATTCATCCCTGGGTCCCAAAATGCATCATATTAGTCCAATAACAACCTTTTATCAGTATTTTGTTTGCAATTTTAAGGTGGTTCCTACAGGAAGCCTCAGTGCTTGTATGGGAAGCATTTTGGCCAGCAATAAATTGGAAGAATTTGCACATGCTTTGAGTAAAGGGAACTGGCTTACTTCAACATATACAGCTTAACAAGACAAGGACTTGTATAATACTGATGAAGTGGCAACACAAAACATGTCTGTTGTAACTAGTTACTTGTATGCTGTATCACTAAAATTACTATGGGCTTCTGTTGAAATTGGTTTAAATATCTCTTATGGTTGTTATTGTGAATTTTTGTATGAAAGATTTTTGTCAATTTAAAAGTTTTTTTTAAAAAGTATGTAAATCCTCAAGTAATTATATATATTAAAAAGTATGATAGCCTATTTCTATCACAGTTTGTTGTTTGTTTTTTGAAATATATCTCCACTGTGATCCCATTGTTGTTCATTGCTTCTCCAGAGTATGAACATGGGTAAGTTTGGGAAGTGTCTTGTCCAATACTGGAGAAAGTCAGCACAGGCAAATTGTGGAATGCCTGGCCTTGGAGAGCACTGCTCAGTCTCTCCACCCACACTACCAATACATATACCTTCCCCTCCATGGGAACTGATGGCAAAAACTTAGGGTTGCTGCTGCTGTGGGCTCAGAGGATCCCCACCCCCACTTCCTTGGCTTGACAGTCTCCTCCGCCTCCCACTGAGCTCCCAAGGACTCCATACACACAGTCCCTTTTCAGACTAAATCTTTTTATTCTGTGCATCTGAAGCTTGGAAATCTGAATAAGATTCTCTCCACCCTCTCCCATGAGAAAGTTCTGCGGCAACAGTCCAAGGATTAGTAGTTACTCTGACGCTCTTGTTGCCGGTACCCTCCGCGACGCAGGTAGCCGCCTTCATTCTTACGGTAGCCGTCTTTTTGATCTGTAGGGCAGAGGGGAACAGGAAATGAGGCCGGTGAAAGACAGTCAGCAAAACATCCTAGAAAATGGTTTAATAGTTAAGATTGGAGGGAGGGAGAGAGAGAGACAGACAGAGAAAGCGCACATGAGGAGGAAATTACATAATTATGAAGGAGGAGTATCTGAACTGCTGTCGAGTGCTTGTTTCTAGTTCTTCCACCAAAATTTCAAATTAAATTTGCATTTTTTTTACTTGAAGAAACCTGAGGGAGGCAAATGCAATCAACCTTTTTATGACTTCCAAAGAGGGAGAACATTTGGAGCCAAAGACAGCTGGACCTTGTCTCAAGGCAAGAGAAGCAGGTAGTGCCCCCCCCCCCCACCAGCAAGCCCCATTTGATCAGTGGCATGGATCCCATTTAGATGGCCATGTGATGTGTGTGTGGAGGAAGCATCCACAGATTCCTTTCTCCTGTGGCAGCTCAAAGTATACCCTGAAGTGCTGCTGCAGGGTTTGGGAGAAACAGAAGTCAGGGGACTTGTGAAAAATCATCCTGTCCCTTTGTGTCCACAGAAATCTAGGCAGGATCCAGGCCACTGGAAATCAATCAAATGGTGTCAGGTGGTGGTTCCCCCCCACCCCCGACTTACAAGGGAAAAGGGAGCAAAAAACATGACTCACTGGAAATAGCTACTACCCTACACAGACTGCAGCAAAAACATAGCCAGGGGAATAGCTGGATGAGTGAGGAGAAAAAGAGGAAAAAACCGTTAGGACAAGAGATTTCCAGTGCTCTACTCACCCCGGAAATAACCCCCATAGATGCCCTGCTTCTGGTCAAAGACCCTCTCATTGTTCTCCACGAGACTGCCCAGCTTCTCAGCCAGCTGCAAGGCCAGGTTCTGCTGGGCTGTGGGCTCGGTCCGGTGCATCACCACTGTCTGCGTCGGCTGGTCCAGGGAGGCCTTGGGGGAAAAAGGGCAAGATTTAGGGGGCGTTCAGACCAATCCAGAAAGGGAAGCTCTGCTGTGAGCTTTCAAACGTTGTTGAAATTCCTTCTCCCAAGAAGGTCCAACAAAAGTTCTTTGGTGACCTTGTTGAAGCTGCTGCAAGAACTTGGGCTTTTGACCTGGGAAGTGCTTCAAGCTGATCTGTGTGGAAGTGGCACAGTTCTCCTGGTCTGTCCCTCCCATTATTGCCATCGGACATCTTTCACCTCTGCCAGCCCGCCAACCCTTCTGTGTCGCCCCAGCACTGCCATGGAGAAGCTCTCTCACCATCAGTTCTTCGTTGATGATCATCTTACTGATGATGCTGTGCACGGTGGGCAAGTCCAGCTCGAACATATCAGACAAGATCTCCATGCTAAAAATGAGAGGAGAGATTGTGACTCAAGTCTTCAGGGAGGTACTTGACCAGCGGTCTGTAGTTGTGTGCCACGCAACAGAAGGATTTGTTTTGTGGGTCAGACTGACTGAAGGGAGATGCTTGGGAGGGGACTCCCAGTCCTGACCAATGTTCCCTCTAAGCTGCAGAGTCTTGTGAGCAAAAATTCTGCTTTGTGAGCTACTGGCATTAAAGCTGTGAGCTACCGCATAAATTATTGTGCTCTGGGGCCATTTTTCCTGAACTAAGACAAAAATGTGTGAGCTGGAGACTAAAAATCTGTGAGCTAGCAGCTTAGAAAGAACACTGCTCCTGACAGCTGGGTACTCTCCACCACTGCTGCCACCTGCACTCAGCAGACCATGTCACACAATTTTCAAAGGAGGCAGGAGTTCAAGACAGCCCTTCCCACTTTACTCTCAACACATTACCTGATGGAATCATAGACGCTGCTGTAAGTGAAGAGATAGGTCCGGAGAGACTCCTCTTGGATTTTTCTGTAGATGGCGTCAAAGAAACAAGAGAAGCAGTCATGAGAATGAGAACTAGAAACATAAACCTCTAAAGGGGCAAAGGTGGCAAGATCTTCCTCACACTCTTAACATTCATTTATGGGCACATGCGTTGATAGGAAGGATTTGAACCCTTTCACCTTCACCCAATTTCTATTATTAGCTTTCTTATCAGGGGAAAACAGGAAGCTGCCTCTTGCCCATCTCTTCTCTTTAAAGGACTATAATTGCTGCAGGAAGTACCTGTGAAACCCCCTCCCCCCAATCCATACTGGTGCTGTGGGCACCTATAAATGAATTCTCCTAGCTCCGCCATAATCTGCAGCACCACATTTAAGTAAAGAGGCAGGAAATCCTCATGCTCTTCCCCATCCTGCTCCTCTCAATCCTGGCTCCAAAACTGACCGGACAAGCATGCCCCGCACTTTGTCCGCCTCCGGGAAGAGGTCCCAGACTTTCCCATTCATTTTCTCATTGACGATGAAACGGTGGCATGTCTTCCAGTCGCCCATCTTCATGGCCTTGGAGGCAGCCACCACGTGCTCTCTCATTGACTCTGGGGGGCCTGGAGCACAAAGGAGCCAGAGGATGAGACAGATGACCAAACCGAACCAGAAAGAAATCCCTGCAGCAGCAGCTGTCATTGCCATCCCCACCCTGGCTGCTCAGAGACAGGAATGGCCAGAAAAGCCATTTTCAAGGCTAAAACAGACAGCTGGTCAGTTGGGGACGACTCACCCAGAAGGGGTTGGCGCTCGCCCACGCGCAGCTGGTGATGGAACTGCTTGCTGATCATGCGTCGCCGTGCATCGAACTCGTGGGCGGCCATGTAGGGGATTTCAAGCAGCATGGCGGACACCAGGTAGACGCACTCCAGCAGCTCCAAGTTGATGTGCATGTGGAAGGGAACCTGCCGGCGCTTCTCGATCTTCTCTTGCTCTTGGTTGCGCTCCTGCATGCTGCGCATCAGCAGGCCCTGCCCCAGCAGCTCCTTGGCCCGCCCGCTCGACTGGATGTCCAGCAGGGCATTGTGGGCATCCTTGATCATGCCCTGTCGGAAGGCGCAGATGCCGAGCTGCACCATTGTCCTGTTATACAGAATCTGCAACAGCAAAGGGAGGAGTTACAGAGATTGTGACCCTCTGCCCTTATTACTCATGGCCATCTGCCTTCAGCAGGCCTTTACTCCCAACCAGCTGTCCTTTCTTAGGACAGAAGGACCAGAAGGCAAGGAACTAGAATCTCCACTCCTGTGTCACAGACTATGCATCTTCTTCAGTCTCTATGCTTTGCCTGACCTGGTTCCAAAGCCTGCCCTTTTTTTTACAGGGAAACCATGGCACATGGCAATGTGAAAGTAAGCCAGGTCTGTCCAATAACACAGGATGGATATTGCTAAGTCTACTGGAGACATATACAGCATGTGGGCAGGAAGATCACCATGGTTTGTTTCTATATTTACACTGCTTTTATATCCCAATGGGGGACCTGAAGCAGCTACAAGCGTTGATTTCCCCTCTTCCAATTTTGTGCTTGTGACAACCATCCTTTGAGATAGATCAGGTTGAGTATACAAGTGGTCCAGGGTCAGCTAGAGAGCTTCCACAACAGACGGGGGGTTGCCACCTGGATCTCCCATGATCCTAATCCAACACACTGGCCACTACACCATGCTTGATCTCCGAGCAGCTCATAAAGGGTTCCAGTCCAAGCCTTGCATCTCCATTTAACCAAGCTAACCAGCCTGCTTGCTGGGAGAAGTAACCGCTCTAGACCAACAATTCACTGCTCTTGTAGGACTGGCTCCACCTCCCACCCAAGCTCTTCTTGCCCCACTTTTGCTCTGACCTGTACTGGAGGGTCTGCATGCTGGATGTTGTCCTGTAGGTGACTCATGAGCATCAGATCACGGGCCTGGTACCAACGGTCGTGCAGAGCATGATGGTAAATGTGACAGAGGATGGCGCAGGTACGAATCCGATCAGTTCGGTCCTTGGCATAGATGAACTTGCAGAGCCGCTCCATCAGCACTGCGGAGTCCTCGGCTTCATTTTCAGCCTGGTCTTGCTCTGACTAGGATAACAAAAACTGTAAAATCAGCAGAGGACGAGCCTCCACGCCCCATTTCACTAGAATCCATTGCTCGTGAATGTTCCCCTACTGTAATACTAAGAGTACATCTACAGCAGGAATGGACGCCAGCCTCAAAGTTGGTTCTTTGTTAAGGCTCCCAATCAAGGACCTGTTGCTCTGCGGAGGGGAACCAGAGAGCTCCAAAAAGCATTCTTGGCAACATCACTGAAGCCTCCCTTCTCAGGATACATATATGAACATAGGAAGCTGCCTTCTACTGAATCATATCCTCGGTCCATCAAAGTCAGTATTGTCTACTCAAGCTGAGGTTTTTCACACCTACTTGCCTGGACCCTTTTTAGTTAGAGATGCTGGGGACTGAACCTGAGACCTTCTGTTTACCAAGCAAATGCTCTACCACTGAGCCACCATCCCTCCCCTAAAGAATAACCTCCAAGGAAGCCCAGCAGCTACACCTGTTTCAATTAAGCTTAGTTGTGAATATGAATGGCCAACACCCCCTGGTATCCCCCCCAAACCCTCAATATACATGTGATGCTTTGTCTTAAAATACAAATCCCCTGAATTTTGGCCAGCCTGCATACCTCCTAAGTATGTGACTGTTACAGCTCCTGTACGACCACTGGAGCACCAGACACTACATACTTCATAAGTTCAGGGTATGCCAAGCATCCCTATCTTAGGGGTTGTGCCATGCATATACATCCCCCGTTCTCACAGCATGCTACAGCCACAGTGTGGGAACCATCGAGCAGACTTGCTCTCGGGACGGGGCCTGGCTGACCTTGCTGTCCCCAGCCGGCCCCTGCTGCCGTTGGTGGGCCTTATAGTCGAACTTGTAGTAAGTGTGGAGGATGCGTCGGAGGTAAATCCGGCAGATCTCCTCTGTGGTTCCCTTGTCCTGAAGGTAGTTCTGCACACGATCAATGATCTTGCAGACACGGGCCTCGTCCTTCAGGTGGTCCACGTATTCTGGTGGAAAGAGAGTATGAGTTCTTCACAATTTTGGCAGGCAGAGTTGGCAGTTTCTGATACAGCATGCAAGATATGACAACTGCTGGGCAGAATAATAAGTTTAGTTTTCTATTTTGGAGACGCCAGCACTTCTTCCCCAAGTTTCTAGCTCTTATAGCTGCAGCATTCAAATCTGAACACACTCAGGATGTATCTGAACAAGGCTTCTGTGTTCAAAATGGGGACTTCCGTGCTTTGATTAGCTACTTCTTTTTCATCCCGCCCCCTCCCCCCCCCCAATCACCTCCCCATACTGGCCATACACTGTTTCTTTACAATACTTTTTTTTTAATTCCCAATTTTTTCTTTCATAAGAACATAAGAGTCCTGCTGGATCAGAACAGTGTATCACACAGTGGCTGCTCAGTTCCTCTAAAGGTCCAACAACACGGTGCAGAGGCCAAGCGCCCCCCCCCCCCGCCCATATTGCCTCCTGGCATTGGCATCCAGAGGTTTACTGCCTCTGAATGTAGTCACCGTGGCTAGTAGCCACTGGCAGACCTACCTCCATGAATCTCTAATCCCCTTTTAAAGCAGTCTATGACTGTGACCATTGCTACATTCTCTGGCAAGCAAATTCTACAGTTTAATCACTCATTGTGTAAAGTATTTCCTCTTGTCCATATTGAATCTACTGCAGGCAGAAGTATTCTCACAAGGCCAAGCACAGGAGTTTCCAGCCCAGCCGACGTATCCAACGGCAGCCCCACTCTACTGGTTGCAGGATTCAGTCCAATCCCAACTTCTCCTTCCTCCTCTGAGATGCCCTCCCCAATACACTCACCTTGGGAGTGGGGATCTGTGTTCTGCATGATCTTGGTGAACTCCTCGTCCATCCGCTCCACCAGCGTCAGAATGCAGCCACGGACACGAAGGGGCTAGGGGAAAAGGGAAACAGGCAACAGGATGGGGGGGGGGGGCGGGTGTCAAACATCACCGGATGTATTGAGAGAAGGGAACTGTTTCAGACAACTTTAGACAAAAGTTTACAGATTAACAAAGGACAATATAGGGGCGGCTTGCCTTCTGGGGCATTATCACCAGGTTAAAAGTATTTATTAGAACCAAGCTTGACATCACATCTGGAACAAGACTGATCTGTCCACAGCCACATGTATGTTGGGGAACCTGCACTCAAAATCATGCAGGGGCTGTATTTGGCTTGGTGCTGTGGTGTGGGGGCAGGGAGGAGTGGCTGTAGCTTTCCCTTCCCACACTCTTCTTCCTGAGTTGAAACAGCCTGTGGGGGTCAGTTTGCCCCACTGCTGGGCTCTATGTGCAGTCCTCGTGTGCTTGGTAACTTCATGTTTGGAGCTGCAAAGATCAGAGCTGGGTCAGCCGGACCCCTATGGCAGCCCATGCCAGACCCAAGCTTTAGTTTGGGTCTTAAGTGAGCAGTTTCACACTTCCAAATAATCCTGGGAGGAGCCTCTCCCTGGCTTCTTTGGTTGTCAGGTAGCAGAACAAACAACTTTAATGTCACTTGTGCCACAAACACCATGTTGCACATCATAAAAGGACTTTTTGGAGTCTAAGATAGTGCATGTGCCTTCCTGCCCTCTTATTTCTGGCTAGTCCATCTACACCAGCAGCTTCACCCACCACCTCCAGCTCATTCTACCCTGCCCTGAACCCAGAGGAGGAGCTGCAGACACCTGCCTACCGGATACTAACCTGTTCATTATTGGACAGGTTCTCGGAGTCTTCTGCAATGTTCTCACCAATGAAGATGTTGGGTTGTGCAAAGAGGATGTCCATGAGCTCGTCGATGGAGTCGAGGCATTTCTGCCACATCTCTGGCTGCATGAAAAGCGGAGCAAAGATGCCACTTAGCATTTCAGGGCAGATGCATTCCCTTCGCAAGGTCACGTGTCCCAAACCATGCTGGAAAGGGGCTGAGTCTCGTGCTGGAGTCCTTCCCCCACCCACAGCCCCCGTACCTTCATGTATGTTGCTAAGTTGGGGTTGTAGTCATACAAGGAAGCCACTATGTTAAACTTGATCTTGACATCAATGGCAATCCCCAGGTTGTTCTCCGCTGCAATTCCAACCAGCAACTGCAGAAGTTCAATCTGTGCTGCCCTGTAGGGAGAAGACGTGTTTGCATAGATGGAAGGGAAATTGTTCTACAACATCCCATAATGCTTCCCAAAATCAGCAAAACTCTCTCTAGGCTATGTGAAAGCCTCTAGACCTGGTGCAACACTGGGTCAGATCTAGTGATCCATAGGTGAAAGGATTGTGGATCTTCCCTGCATTTCTTTCCTTCCAGCAACCTCTTCCCATGCCAGGAAATAAGACTCCTGCAACTGCTGAATGCCTGTGGGCAACTCAGGGTGAGCTACACTAAAGAAGAAGGGAAAGAGAACTACCCCCTCCCGCAACAGCAACACAAGAGGCAGAAGGGTGATTTTGCTTCATTCTCAGTATAGCCCCTCTATGGCTGGGACCAATAGTAGGCGGTACAGGGCATCTGTCATGGTCCTCTCTTATACACGCCAGCAGCAAGACTCTGATCTCCAGACACCTTTTTCATACATCTATGAAACAAGATGCGCTGCATGGAACCAACAGCCTTTGCCTTGAGAGCCCCTTCTCTAAAACTTAAGATTTTTTTGAGACTGGCTGTGGTTATGAAGGGAAAGCACCTTGTATATTCTTACAAGGGTGAGAACTTCTTCTGTCACATGTCTACAAGCAAAAGGAGATTTGGTGGTCTCCAGTCCACTAAAACCAGGGGCTGACTTTGTTCCTTGCAGCCTAGTCTGAGGATCATAAAGGAGCAGAGGAAATGGAGCTAAAGGGTAGCACATGACGGGTGGAAAACGCCACCCAGTTGCAGCTGACTTATGGCAACCCCAGGAAGGGGCCTTCAAGGCCAGTGAGAAGCAAAGGTGGTTGGGCCACTGCCTTCCTCTGCTGAGTCTTCCTTGGAGGTCTCCCTCCCAAGTACTGATCCTGCCTGGCTCCTGAAGTCTGACAAGACTGGGATATAGCATGCTGCCTTCTCTCCTAAAGGGTGGTATCAGTCAGGGGGCAATTTGGTTGTCTGGAATGTCAAAGGAGGCAATTCCCTCCTTGGGCAATATCCTGCCCTTCCTTCTCTCACCTATCAGTGCCTTTCTTTCCCCGGGCCTGGAGGATCTCATTGAGCTTCTTCACCACCACCGCATGGTTGATCTCTGTGCCTTTGGCAAACATCTTGGGCTTCTCCTGTAGGAAAAGGACAGAGTGGTTCAAGCTATGTGGTGCAGAGCAATGAAAAGGAAGAGGCGGCAGAAGTCCTCCAACTCATTCTGCACTCCACTGCAAGTCCCTTGGCTGCCTGAAGGGGGCACCAGCAGTGCCTGCCTTACCTTGACCAGTGGAACACCTCCTTTGACCTTCTCCCACTCGCCACTTTCGTTGTCATCCTCATCATCTTCATATTTCTTGGATTTGCGGTCTTGCTTCTTCTTGGCCTTCTCCTCGCGCTTCTTCTCCATAACTCTCTTATCCTCTTCAGTTCCAGTTCTGATTGGAGAACAAAGGGATGGATTAAAATAAGTTTATTCTGTTCAAACTTCAGGGTCTGAAACCCCAAGGTCTGAACTAGGCTGTATGTTTTGCTGTGAGCTGGGTTTCCCACAGCGCATGAGGAGCCCTCTAACAGGCCAAACAACAGGCCATTCAAAGCACTAGAAAGAAAATGTTCCCGTCTCACCCCATGCCACAGTCCTGATCTGAGGGGGAGAGAGAACATGGCTCAGTTGTTAGAGCAGCTGCTTGGCATTAAGAAGGCTCCCAGGTTCAATCCCTGGCATCTCCAGTTTAAAGGGTGCATTAGTGGGTGATGTGAAAGACCTCTACCAAACAGCCTGGAGATTCACTACTAGTCTGAGAAGCCAGCACTGACCATGATGGACCAGTGGTCCAATTTAATATAAGGCAACTTCATGCATTCATGCGAATTGTGCCCCAGTGAACTTAGGAACCAAGTTTCCAGCAGCTGTTCTCTGTCTGTGACAGTCAGGTTGGGGAAACTAATCCTGACTCCTGGCAAAACATATTTGACTTGAGCTACCACTGAAATCTAGGCACACTAGCTTGCCTCTTACAGTAAAACCCCGCATTAACTAACCTAACCTTTTAAAAAAAATCTCATTTGAAATCAAAACCATATAAAGTCACCAAATTCCTGCAGATTCACCACATCATGGAGACTTACCAATCCAGTTAAACCAGCCAAGAACATCTGAGTATCAACTTCACCAAGGTCAGTTTCCAAGCAGAGATCAAACATGTGAAGCCTCCGGGGCACCGCCAATGAGCAGAACAAAGCCCAAACCCAAGATGTTGTGTCTTTCCCATCTTGAATATCTCAGTTTTCCCAGGGGAGAACTGCACCCATCAGATCCCAGCTCTGGAGGCTCCCCATTAATACCATCACCTAGGTCCAAAAAGTGTCCACTGTCAAGAGACCACCTGTTAGGCAATGCACTTAGAAAGGACCCAGTGACTGATCATAGAGTTGGAAGGGACCTCCAGAGTTATCTAGTCCAACCCCCTGTACAATGCAAGAAATTTACAAATACCCCTCCCTACACATCCCCACTGACACCTGCTCCACACCCATAAGACAACAAGTCCTTTGACAACGTGACACAATTCTGGAACCAACCCAGCTCAAGAGTTTGGCATTCAAATTAGAACTGATAAAACCTAGCCAGAGATCAACTCACAAGGCCCTTGTCACCTACTATCTGCTGCAGAAGACACTGCTCCTGCACTCTCACAAACATGTAATGATACTGACATTCAAATGCATCTCCCACCCTGCCCAACAGCAACGTCCCTTACTTCTTAAGGAATCTGGAGGCCAACGAGGTATATTTGCCTTCATCCTCATCTGACTCAGAGTCGGATTCTGAATCTGACGAACCCCAGTCTTCATCGTCATCAGAATCCTCTTCCTCCTCATCTTCATCCTGACAGGAAAAGGAGGGAGGGAAGACTCGATCAGTCCATCATTTAAAAGATCAGTACCCGTAACTAGCGTTGGGGGGGGGGTGAGTAGTAGTGAAAAGCAAAAGCCAACAGGGGAAAGAGCTTAAAAGTTTCTGCAATTCTTTCCTGCACACATACACAAAAAATATTTTTTGCTTTCCTTAACCCCAGTCTGATTTTTAAAATATGAGCTGCGCCCAGTTCCTGCTACAATGTGAAGAGGGAGCTGAGCAGCCATTTCTCAGTTCTCACCTCCATCTTTTTGAGGAACTTGCCGCGTCCCTCACCAGCCCCTTCCTTCTTCTTCAGGAAAGCAGCTGCACCCATCCCATCGTCATCATCTTCATCCATAGATGAAGATCCTGCAGGCAGGGAGAATTGAGAAGAAAAAAAATTAATGCCTGGTGTCAAGCTCAGCAACTGGAATGCCTGATGTAAAATGCTGTGGAGGACCCTCATTTGGATTGGGGCTTCAGCGCTATGTACAGTAGTATTAAACTCTCCCCTCCATGTGGAATTTCTCTGAAAGAAAATGCCTCCCCTACTTTAAACATGCCCTGACATGGATGGCCCAAGCTACCCCATCATGTCAGATCTCAGATGCTAAGCATGGTTGCCCTTGCATAATATTTATTTTTTACTGTTGATTTATTAGATTTTTGTATTCTGCTCCTTTCTTTGCAAAGCAGGCCCCAGGGCAGCTTCCAACAGTCCAGTACAATCCAATTCAATATAATACACTGCAGTTCAATATAATAAAGTTGGCACCACTGTTCAAAACCTTGCAATCAAGACTAAAAATCAATTTAATGGATCACATCAGATGGCACCCCGACAACTTCAGGGTGGATAACCTGAGGGGGCAGCCGGTACAGTGAGGTCTGTGGCCCAGAACCAGGGAGGCCAAATGGTCTTTCCAGTCACCAATGCCCTCAACCGTACACCCGATGAAATTTCTCGGTCTAACAGGCCCTGCAGAATTAAGCCAAATTCCACCAGGTTGGGGCCAGGGCTGAAAAAGCCCTAGCCCTGATGGAGGACATACGGGAGACCTCCAAGGGAGTCCAGGGTTGCCATGTAAAGGCAAGCAACAGCAAGCCACTTTCTGCTCATCTCTTGCCTTGAAAGTCCTACAGGAGGCACCATGAATCAGCTGGCCTAACAGCACCTTACACATACCCTTTTCCTCTTCTCCTGCATGGGCTTAAAGCAAAATCGATTGTCTGATAAAATTAAGGAAACTGTGTGGCAACAACTAAGCCCCCCCCCCTTTGGCCAACGCTTTGGATGAATTCCAGATCACCCTCCAATGCCTTGGACAGCTTTTTAAGGTTAAGCACACCTGGTTTGTCAACCACCCAACTTCAGCATCCCTGTTTCCTGCAAAGACTTACCACAACAGAGCAGCCACTGCCCTTCACCTGCCAATCTGTCCTCACTCACCTTCTGAATCATCACTCTTCTTCTCCTCGTCTTCATCAGCAGATTGTTCTGGATTCTGAGAGATTGACAGATGGTGTGACACAGGCTACCTCCCTTGACACTGACTAGCACTTCCATGGCACAACCCCAGCTCCATCAAGCTCATGGTGCAGGAAGCTTTTAACATGCCTGACAAACCCACTTCTGCAGCATTTACAAAGGCAACAGCTCCCTTCCTGCAAAGTGCTTCTAAACCGCCTCCCTGGAAGTCCTTCACCCTGCAGTATGGGGTACCTGGCGGTAGGAGGTGATCTGGGTCTCATAATCTCGGTTGTACTTCCGGATCTTCTGGCGGAGGGTGCTCAGTGCCTTGGCATTGTTCTTGTTCATCTTTTTCTTGCCTTCCTTGTCCTCCCACAGCTACAAAGGATGGGAAAGGAGGGAGAAGCAATTAGAGACAGCAAGTAGCCATCCATTCCGCAAAGCAATTTTTTGTTCCCTCCAAAAACGTGCAATGTGGGAAGATCACCTTGCCCTCCTGGCTTTTCAGTGAAGGCTGGATGTGATGGGGGGTAGGGGAGGGCGGGAATCTGCCTCATTTACATTTAAAGAACAGCATAGCTAAAGGATCTGCTTGTACTGGAGCTGAGATCCAAGAAGAGCTGCTGGAACATCTGACCAAGGAAAGGCATGAGGAAGATCAGCCTCTTCTCTTTTGGACACTCCTTGCACTGCTACAGTAATATTTTTTTTTACTTTTATGGAGAAACTGGATGACCTTATGAAAACACATGCAGGTGCTGTAACCACATCTTGTTTGCTTCCTGGGATTCACTTGCCACCATGATAGGCTTGCCCACCCCCACTACAAGAGCTACCACAATAGACGCTGCTTCGCTCACTCTCCATTCAGGTGCTTTCTCATTACCCAGACTAGCAGGAAGAGTTCTGCTGCTCAACAATTGTACGGCACCTTCCCCTTCCATAAGCCCCCTCACTTTATCACCATGCAATCGGAAGCGGGGGGAAAGAGTAAAACAAGGAAACAAAGCAGAACATTTTTAACACAGCTTTTCGGGCCTTGACTAAAGCCTTATCGTAAGATGGGCTTCTCCATCTCTAGAGTTCAGACCCCTCCTCTTATCAGGCCACAATGAAGATGCCAGGAACTCACTAATACTTTCTATCTTTTCCACCATTATAATTCAGGCAACCCGCCCCCCCTCCCACCTCCAACTCCTCAGCAATCATGGAAAATGTAAAGACAGTGTAGGGTTAAGGTTATAAGACTAGAGAGCCTCAGTTTAGATTACCAAGAACCCTCTCTGGGAAACCTTAGACCAGGGGTGGCCACACTTGCTTAATGTAAGAACCACATAGAATAAATGCCAGATGTTTGAGAGCAACAAGGAAGGAAGGCAAATAGCTGTAGGGGGAGGTGAAAACCAAGCAACTTTAAATGCATTTTCCAAGCCTCTGGCTGGCTTGAATAAGTGATTTAAAGAGAGAAATGCCTTCTCCAAGCCAGCTGATGGGGTGGTGGAGGCTTCAAGAGCCACACAATATGCGTGAAAGAGCCACATGTGGCTCCCGATCCACAGTTTGGCCACCCCGGCCTTGGACACTTAGTGTATCGCTCTCTCAGCCTAACCTAGGGAGAACTACAAGCCCTTTGAGAGTAGAAAAAAACCATGACAACAGTCACCCCTCTCTAACCAAGGACAAGACCAGCCAGATACAGCTTCAACAAATCTATAATGCACCTCCTCAATACCTCATTGAGATAGTCCTCAAGGTCTGCCAAGATACGGATGTAGAATCGGGGCACGCCTTCCTTGTCCACAATACTCTTGGCTTTCCCAAAGGCCTTGCCCAGCAACTCAAACTCCTCCAGGCACTTGGTGACATCCCGGATCTTCATGGCATTTCGGATGGTCTTGATCAAGTTGGTAAGCTCTTCAAACCTGCAAAAAATTGGAGGGAAGTTTCGCACAGGCCCTTTCAAGAACACCACACCACTACTGCTGATGAAAAGCAATTGGTGACATGATGATGAACAGCATGGTAAATTTCCTAGGCATCAGAAGATGCTGTGGGGCCCAGTCCTCCAGAAGCCAAGCGCCCCACTTCCCACAAGACCAGCTATACATCACCTCTTGTCCTTTGCGCTGCGCACCACTCTCTTTGTATCTTCTTCATCTTCACTCAGAATCAAAGGTCTATGAGAAAGAGAGAACTGAGACAGAATAGATCCTTGCACTTTAGCACTGAACGAAACCAAGCCTGGCCATATGCTGTGAACCAGCAATAATAAGGCTTAAGAACTTGGTCAAGAGAAATTAAAATATATCCATGCAGCTAAGATAGCACTACACCACTGGTATATTGATCTCAAAATCCCACCAAACAAACCCAAGTTGATAACTGAAACACACCAGGTGTACACCAAGACAGGCTTCTCTGGGGAAGGAGGGTCATGATCTCAGATCTGCTACCACAAATACCTGACCCTTCATAACCACCTTTGCCAAAGGGGTGGCATAACTATGGTCAAGCAGTGATCTAAACCAGTGAGAGCCAGCTGGACTGGATTGGCCCAGTATGACCCAGCAGGGCTCTTATTTATGTTTTTAAATGCTCTATCACACAGATACAAATAAAGGGTTTAAGCAGCAAACGAGAACAAAGTACGCAACAAGGAACAGTGAATCTGAGAGGAGTACAGGATGGGTGCTGTGAATTAAAACTGAAATGAAAAATATGAGATATAAAATCCTCACTGTGTTGCTACTTTCAAGTCTTCAGGGCTCCAACACACTTTCTCAACTCTGCATCTCTACTACATAGCATGAAGAAGTGAGCAGTGACTCACAAAACCTCATACCCTACCACAATTTTTTTCAGTCTTTAAGGTGCTACTAGACTCTTACTCTTTCCTACAACATAGCCTAAGCCACTGTTTAACAGCTCTGACTCTGAGCTTCCCACTTTCCCAACTCCTCCCTGCCCCCACCACACTTACTGTTTTCCAAAGTTGCCTCCAACAGGCTTGGCCACCTGCTCATCCCCAGAAAGTGATGACTCTGACTCACTGTCAGAGCCCGTGGTAAAGAAGCGTGACATGGCAGCAGCAGCTCTGGATCAACGACCCCTCCCCAGTCCTAAGTGGGGTCAAAATTTCAGTGGTCAGCAAGTTCAATAATTTTTAAAAAACAAAAATCTGTTGATCTATTTTCTCTCATTTATTTTAAGCTCATATTTCTGTAGTATTTTATATAGGCATCACCTGGTACTGAAACAACCCCCACGACAATATATCTCAACACATACTCTTCCTTTCTTTGTTCTCATCTTACATTCTCTGCTGTCTTCCCATATGATAAATTTTAGACCATGAGGACCAATTCACACATTATGGACCACACAGGATGCATTGGGGGTTCCCACACCTGAGCAACAGTTTTTCCTCCTTAAGCCTTCATCCTGTACCATTTTCCTGAACAGCTATAACCTTGGTGGAATACTTTTAGGCCTATTGGGGAAACCCACATATTCACTCCTAATGGGCCAAACACTATCTCCATGGATGGTTTCACAACAGGGAAAAGGGATGTGGGGGAAAGCTGAAGCTCCTTCTCTATGTATGCTAGTTATTACTTGAATCAGGAAAGGAAATTAAGAAGAACTTGCAACTTGTATGTTACATAATGGGGAGCCCAGACCCTACCTGTATTTGTTTACTTACTTTAGGAATGTACCTGTCTTTCCTTGTTACTCTGTTACTGGTGATAAATACAACAATAATCTACTAGATAGTTAAATCTCATTTCTGTCTCATGTTAACTGCTGGTTGTTGCCATTGAGTTTAAACGGAATGGCACTGTCTGGACATTCTGCTTCCTTCCACTGCAGACCTCTAGGCAGCATACATAAAGCTCACAGAAATTCTACCATCCAGGCACTGACCAGACTTGCTTTTGCTAAGAGATTGCATCATGCACCTTTGGACCTCAATTTAATGCAGATGTTTCGATGGAGAACTTTAACGTTGCTAAGAGATTGCATCATACACCACTGGACCTCTGTTTAACACAGCTGCTTATTGCTGGGCTTTGATAGCAATGCTGCGGCCCATAACTTTATTGCGAGACTTTCAGTCTTACTAACTTTAATTTCTTTTATCCATAAAGAACCGGAAAAGCGTGGCACAGAAACAATAAAAACCCATTTTTAAAAACCATGCAGATACACCACCCATCCCCATAAGCTGTCACTCTTCGCATAACACCCGGATTCAGACCCTTTAACCCTTCCCATTCCTTCCTCCATCTTTATCTCACACACCCCAGCAGAACCCCTTGCTTGAACCCCCAACCGACTCCTAGTAACTACTACGTACCCTCACACGCGCTCAGCCAAGCCAAGCCTGAACGCCAGAAGCGGCTTCCCACAGCTTCGGCCCCCACTACGCACGCGCAATTTAAGACGTCACTTCCTAAACGATAGAGTAAAAGGCCTCATAGTGTAGGACACTTAGACTCCGCCCTTATCAGTTCTTCCGGTCTAAATATGAATTCTTCCCACAAATAGATGACTTTAATCATAGAGGTGGTTGTGGATTCTAGCAAGCCAGAGGACTTCACCTAACTACAGAGGCTCTGTTAAATCTTTCAGTCGCCACACGTCTCCGTGTCGATTTTTAACCAGAAAGATGATAAAGAATAAAGCTACTTCACGCTCTAGGAAATTTTGGGCAATAACTTCTTTTAAATTTTTTACGGGAAGTAAAGTTTTGCGTCCCTCTGGGCAACCCTGTCTATAGTTTCGTGACGTCAGTTAATAGGGGTGAAAAGGACGACGGACGAGATTGGCCTCCGACTGCCAAGAGCGTTTCAAGCACTGCGCACGCGTAGCGACAGAGCCGCTGGTATGTCACCGCGGCAAGCGCTTGTACGAGGAAGGTTGAGGGGGCTTCTTTACCGTGTTTACTGGACAATAAGAACGTTTAATAATAAGTCCTGCATGTGCTTAGTTTTTCCCAACGTCGACATTCCCTGCTGTTCTTAATGCTTTCTAGACCTCCGAAAACTCGCACTATATATTCGCTGATAGCTGTTCGTGTAAACTGGTGTTCTTCATTAAAAAGGTAAAGACAGTCCCGTTTTTCATTACAAGTCACCAAATTTCCCCGAGAAGCAATGCAGCAGTTTCTATTCTATGCTTTCCCTTAATATAGAAATTAAATGCAGTATATGTTTGCTAAATAGAGAGTGCAGTGCGTTTGGCTGCTTGAAACCTAAATGCAAAACTCCCCACCACTGCAAACTTAGGAAAACCAGAAACAGCATTACTATATAGAGCTTATATTTTATTTGATGTGCTCTGTGGACCAATTTTGTGTTCTTGGTGGAGCATCCTTGTGGATGTACTATTGACAGCCAATTGCCAGAAGGCATTTACATGACAACAGCTGTATCCACAGCAGATGCAGCACATTGCTGGAGTTTAATCAGAAAACTTTACTTAAACGTTTGAATCTGTTTAACTAAATCTGGCACAGGAAGTTCCAGAAGATTTGGGGGTAGGGCTTGTGGATTTTCAGGTGGGATGTGGTGGTGCTGCTGCTGCAGTCTGCCCTCCAAAGGTACCAACTCCTCCATGATCTCTGTAGTCTGCAGATCAATCGTAATTCTTGAACAGCCAGGGTTGCCAGCATCCAGGTGAGGTCTGGAGATCTCCTGCTTTTACAGCTGATCTCCAACTGGCAGAGATCAGCTCCCCTGGAGAAAGTGGCTGCTCTGGAGGGTGGACTCTGTGGCATCGTACCCTGCTGAAGCCTCTGCCCTGTTCTGGATCCACCCCCAAAGTCCCCAGGGATTTTCCAATACAGATCCGGCAACTCTAGGTTCCACCTTGAGGTTGGTAACTCTGTAAGTCTGTGATCTAACTTCAGAGCCTTTCTAGTAAAACAAACCCATTACAATTGTGTTTTTGTAAATATGCATATGATACAACCTAGTAATAACTCAATGGGAGGGACCCATATTTTCATAATCCTATTCTACCATATTCACTTAGAAGACCTTATAATATTCTGCAGATGCCCCCTGATTTTGGGGAAGTCCTGTTACCATTCAGAGTTAATGCCCTCTTAAAACAAACAAACCCACACCCATAACAGAAACCCATCCTTGGAGCTTGGCATATACAATAAATAAAAATATTTACTGAGATTGCCCTTTTTCCAAAGTATAAGTTTATTGTGTCATTAATACAGTAATTACAATGCAAACCTATTGTCCTCCCCCCCCTCCCTAGGTTAGCTCTGTGCGTCACCTCATAAGTCTCCCCTCATAATCACCTATAAAGTTCAACTTTTCTCCAGTTATGTGGGTTATTTTAAACCTTTTTTCTGTCCCCACCTCTCACTATACTAGGGCACAGAATATGGCCTGCTTGTGCTACAATAAAATCTCCACACCACCACCACCGCTACAATGGCTTGACTTCATTCCCGTCAAACTGTTTTTCTTTATAGTGTTATTCAGTCTCCTTCTTGTGCAACAAGAAAATAATTCCCATCCTTACTGAAATAAAAAACAACAACAGTTAAAATAGCAGGAAAATAAAAAAATTACACATATGGAGTTCAAGCCTTTGGTAGGGTGAGAACTCCTGGCCCTCACAGGCTCCTTTCTTCCTTCACAGTCAGAGGAGTGAGTGGTGGGCTAAAACTCTAGTTTCTTTTCCAGCTCCCCCTCAGGGCCACGCCTGATACATGCCAGGTATCGTTCAATATCCATATCAGTATCTATACATTTCCCCAGTGGGGCAAGTAGTGACTCTCTGGGGCTGTATTAAGGCTGGGGAAATGGCATGAGGGGGAAGGCTTAAACCTCCCTCCTTCTGTGGTCCCTATTTTAAACTCAGCCTAAAAACTGAGTTTAAAAAGATTGTCTGGAGCTCCAGACTCAGGATTGCGTGTCCGGATTGTCTCTCAGAGGCATGAACGTGGCACGGAGAGGCATCTGTTGGTCCCTTGGTGAAGCAGCCCTCAGGAGAGGCGACAGAAATAGTTGTGGACTGGGATGGCCAGGGCACCTGAAAGCGAGATGCCCAGCGTGTCAGCGACACACGCCACTCCCATGGCAAACTCCCGGTGCTTGGGCTCGCTCTGCATGTGGAAATGAGAGAGAGAGGGAGGGGGGGGAGAGAGACAATGAATTAAAACACTGCTAATATTAGAGGCTGGCTCTTGAAATCCCAGCTTCTCATGCTGTTCTATGCAAAACACACTGGTGAGCCAAACACACGTTATATGAAGCTGAAGGCAATTGTTGCCCTGGTGGCATGTCCCATGCACTCAGCCTGCAACCAGCTAGAATTGCAAGCAGGACATGAGGGCAACAGCCTTCGATTGACCTGTCTAGGTACCTTCTCCATAATGTAAAATCCTGCCCCTGCAGCATTCAGAGGCAGGGGGCCTGTTGGCAGATCCTCCTTGGTTAAGGGACATGCTGATTATTATTATTATTTGTTTATTTATATTCCGCCCATTCCCCCATTGGGGGCTCAGAGCGGAGTACAGCAAATAGAAATAAAATCACAATAAAATCATAATAAAAATCAATTACAACATTCATCAAAGTGCAGCAAGATGACATGACAGCAAGGTGGTATAAAACAATAGTATCGCAATATGGCATCACAGTACAGAAGTGCAGCAGAGCAGTAGGGGGGAGGCCAACTGATCGATAAATGGATGCCTCATCCTGGCCGAACAGCTCCATTTTGCAGGCCTGACGAAAGGCCAGCAAGCCAGGTAAGGCCCGGATCTCCATAGGAAGCTGATTCCACCAGGTTGAGGCCAGGACCGAGAAAGTCCTGGCCCTGGTAGAGGCAAGACGGGCATCTCTTGGGTCGGGGACTATCAGAAGATCTTGGGAGGCCAAACAAAGTGATGTCTGGGGCATATATGGGAGGAGACTGTCCCGTAGGTATGTTGGTCCCAGGCCGCGCAAGGCCTTAAAAGTCAAAACTAACACCTTGAAATGGATCCAGTACTCTTTCTTCAGCCAGTGCAGGTCACGGAGCACCGGCCGCATGCTCACCAGTACAGGTGATGCAGTGACTGAGTCTCATTTATTTACATTATGTATAGTCTGCTGTTCTTGATGAAGCTCAAGAAAGATTGCACAACTTTAAGACTATCTAGTTGAACAGCATAAGATTTCCATTAAACAATGGAACAGAACTGGAATTGCAGTACATTTAAACAATCCAAGAAATGGATAGGGTTAAGTTAGAAAACGATTCCAATTTTACATTTTTTGTGAAATAACAGAAGTGTGGGAGCCTTCCTGACCTCCTGGGAGCCATAATAAAGAGCACTCATGTACAGACACCTGCTGATCTAACCCATTTTGCAAAGAATTCTGGATTTGGCATTCACTGTCAAGACCTCCCAACCACTGTGTTTCATTAATGTTCTTTTCAGAAGCTCACCTCTGCACTGACACAGTGGAAAGTGTTCACATAGCTGGCTCCTCCAAGCAGTCCCTCATAGACGATGAGAACAAAAACTAAATAAATGCTGGGCAAAAACATGAAGTACACTGCCACCAGGAGGAACACCATGTTCAGGCACTGGAATAAGAAAAGTATGTTAATAACGGGAGGGGAAAGCCAATGTGTGCAGTACTTAGAACGAGGAAGACTGATTCAAATCCCTGTTCAGCCTCAAACCTCATTACTTGATCTAGGGCAAAGAATTTCTGCTCAGTGATATTATTCTCTCAGAAATACAGCCCATGTCTAGCCCTTAAAAGTTCCAGGTTCAATCTCTGGCATTTCCAATGATAAGGAAAAAGTGTTGGGAAAGACCAGTGCAATACATGTGCACTCTTCACTCATTTCATTGCTTGGCCCCTCAAAATCGTTCCTTCAGGTTTTTACTGTTCAAAAGCTCTGGCATTTCTTCTACTGGTCCTCGTGGAGAGAGGGCAGCATAGATTTCCCAAAAGGAAGCAGAACAGGTAGGAATCATTTGTATGGGGGTGTGTTGCATCCCCATTTTACCTGCAGCACTGCCAGGAACATTTTACCTGCAGCACTGCCAGGACCCATATATGGCGAATCCGTACACAGGTGGCAGAGGACCGAGAGAGAAAGACTCCAGCTTGATAGAGCATCTGGTACCTGTGGGAAGCAAGAAAAATCCAGGAGCCCAAGCTGTGAGGGTCTTTCTTCTGTAGCCCACCTCCCTCATGCTTGGTTCCAGTTGTGGAGTGCCATCTTTTTATCACCTCCTCACCAGCGGTATTGCTGTGGGTGGGTCAGGGGTACCTCTTTGAAATAGAGCAGCTCAAACTGGGGAAGGAACACAGAGAAAGAAAGGGTTAACAAGGGAGATTGGAGAAGACAGCCACGGCCCCCATGCAAAGATTACCCCCCCCCCCGGGTTCCACACTCACCAGCCCCTGGTTGATGAAGTACTCTGCAAAATATACAACAGCTAGTGGCAGGAGGTATTTTAAGAGACCCTGGAGGAAAGGAGAAAAGAAGGAGGTGTGTGAATGCCAATGTTTGTCACCTTTTCAGGCTCAGGGTCCACCTGTATCTCTGTCCTATTAGGGTTGGCAACCTACAAGTGTGGCCTGAAGATCTTTTGGAATTACTGCGGATCTCCAGACTACAGAGATCAGCTCCTCTGGCAGCTTCAGAGGGTAGATTCTATGGCACCGTATCATCATTAAGCTCCCTCCCCTCCTCAAGCCCTGCCTTTCTCAGGCTTTGCTCCCCAATCTCCAGAAATTTCATAATCCAGACTTGGCAACATTCTGTAACATTTTGATTCCTGTTGTTGTCATCTTCCCTCTAGGAGGGCAGCAGGGCTCCTGTACTTTTTCTGACACTTGGGAACATCGGGAATTTGGGCACCCCCTCTCCCCCCTGAGGATGCCTTTCACCTTCTATCCACCTATGAAAGGTGGAGGAGTTCTGCCTCCTTGGCATGCATGTGGTGTCTTCTTGAGTCTCTTCAAACACACACAAAAACCTAAACAACAGCAGCGACAGCAAGCAGGCAATGCCACTGCTGTGATCTGCCCTAGGCCAAGATGAGAGCCTTTCAAGACCCTGATGACCTCGCAGGTTGAAGATCCATTTACTTTGCTGTTTATTTTCCTTCACATTATGGGGAATATTGTGATATATAAGTACTGTGTGGAACCACGGTTATAATTCTGCTTCTGCCCATTCCTGGAAAAGGAACGTCTAAGGAGTACAAAAAGTGACATAGTCTGGGAGCAGCCTCTCCCTCCCAGCAGGCAAACCTCCCCATTTTGAGCATGATTCTCACCTTGACCACCTGCCCTTTTTCTTGTAAGCTGATATAACGGCTTTGTGACTCTGGATCTGGAGCGAGGATGTCAAAATGAGATAGAAATTAGTAAGACATAAGTATTGTCAAGTATTTTGTACTCTGCTAAAGACACTATAGAGAATGATGACATATTTCTGGGTAATTCTGATGAGCAGAGTGCATAATGGGTAAAGATGCAGCAACCCTATTTCTCCTCATGGATAAACAAAGAGAATTATGGGTAAATGTTTATCTTTCCCTTTGATGCAATGTGTGATACTACAGAGAGATGGCATCCTTCAGCTTAGGAATCACTTACTATTTTGGTGTGCAGCTGAGCTCCCTAAAAGTGGCTGATGACTTGAGGAAGAATGCCCTGGTGGGTTCACACCCCAGCCCCAGCGTGGGTCATGTGGGGATGGTGCCAGTAACAAATAGCTGTAGAAGAAAGAAAGAAAAGGTCAAGGAAACCAGGTGCATTGTTAAGATAAAGGGTAAGATCCAACCAGCTTTTATGCTGGTGAAAAAGAGAAGAGGGGCCCCCTTTGACCACCCAAAAGATTTTCTGGGGATGATGGGACCTCCATGAACAAAGGCCGAATAGAATGGGGGTGTACAAAGGTGGAGAATTGGGTACAATTGAGCAAAAAAGTGAGTTGGATCCAACCCAAAATGTCCCCAGAAAGGTTCCATGCGGTTGCCAACATCTAGGTGGGGCCTAGAGATCTCCTGGAGTTACAACTGATCTCCAAGTGACAGCAGTCATTTCCACTGCAGAAAATGGCTGCTTTGGACAATGGACTGTATGGCATTATACCCCACTGAGATCCCTTCTTGCATGCAGTACTCACATTCACTGATTAATCCATTTACTCCAGTATTTTAAACTGGTATGAATTATTGTTTAAACTAAGACTGGCTATCACAGAGGATTTAAAAGTCAAATCCCTGCCCGAAGTCCCACAATTTTACATATGCAGAAGAGACAAAAAGTGAAGGGCAGGAAGGACACTTAAGAATATAAGGATTTTGAAATGCACAAGTTATTCCTCTTTACTCTGCCTTCCAACATCCTTTCCCTAAACAAGCCGCATCTTTGCTCACCCCCTAACAACTTTTCTCTCACAGCACTGCCCGCCCAGCCTCCTGTCCCCCCTTCCCATCGCAACTTCCCAGCTTGTCTCCTTGACAACTGCCTCCCTCTCTTAGCAACAAGTAGGCCCTTTTGACTCCCTGGCCTCCAGAGCTCACCTGGCCAGCATAATGATGGGGATGACATTCATGGTGAGAAGAGTGTGCTGAGGGGTCAGCCCAGCCTGAGTCAGTCCAAGGTAGGAAAGAGCTCCCAATAGGCCAGCCCCACCAGTTCCGGAGGACCAGGCAGACACCACAGAGCTAGTAGAGGAAACAGAAAGAACAGTATGAGTTCCCCTCCCTCTATCAATGACAACATCCTGGTTTTTATTATGACAACATCAAGAAGTCTTTGGCAGATATGTGATACATACTCTGTGGGTTATAGCTTGCATTATAGATATTTATTCCAGCATGTGAAATGCTGGATCAGACAGTCTTGTTCTCCTGTGATGCATTAGGCTAGCAGCTGCCCCTACACACACACACTGTGAGTGACGTATATTCTGACGTACCTTTCTGCCTCCTATCTAAAATACTTTTTTAATGTTTGAAAAGTGCTCTGTGGACTGGAGTGGTGATGCACAGGAGCTAATCAATATTGCCCAACAGATGCCCTGCTTTTCATTAGGTCAGAAGCTACACAGGGAATATTAAAAAACTATTTTTCAGAGCTCACGACAAGACAGAAAAAGATACTTTAGTACTGGTGCAGAATACAAGAAGGGTGTTCTACTAGTGCTCCTAACACTCCGTAAACGTTATAGCCATCTTCATCCTTAAAAGCCTGTTACCCCTGTGACTTTTGCTGAGTAAGGAAAGGGGGGGGTGGATCTGACATGTATTATCATAAGCAAGGATGTGAAATAACCAACAGACATGCTAACCATGTCAATAGAGTCTAAGGCAAATGCACAGTGCCTGCTAAATACATGGCCAACATGAAAGTTTTTACACTTTGTTCTTTTCAATTATTTTGTTTCATGATTTTATCATGTTTTATTTTGTAAGCCCCCAGGAGCAGGTCCTCTGGAAGAGGTAATGTAGAAACTTTCCAAATAAATAAATTCAACATTGTCACAAAAATTCATAATTGATCCCACTCCCCTCCCTTCTTTTCTCACCTGTCAAAAAAAGACGTGAGTGCCAAGAATGTTATTTCACCCAGGCCAGAAGAAACACTGGCCAGCACCACACCTAAAACAAGAAGGAAAAAAACCCCAAAATTGCCTCACCTAAGTGCAGTGTGTGCTGAGGTGACCCTAAGTGCAAATGCTGTCCCGTGTATAGATGACAGTTTTAGTGGATGCCTGGTCTCAGATCACGTACTTTCAGGGAGGAGGGAAACTGTACTTACTGCAAATTCACCTCCCTGTCTAAATAAAAATGCTGTTTGCACCCCAGGACATGTGCTTCTACCCGCTGATGGGGTTTTCGGAAGTAGGTGTGAGAGGAGACCACTGTAAAAAGGTTTTTTGAGAGAAGAGAGGGCTGAGGTAAATTCCCTCTACGAAGAACAACCAGGAGGGACTTTTAAGGGCAGAGACCGCAGGATGGTTTTCTGATGGTAAAAAATGGAGAAGGGCAGCCCCTTTAACTAGGCAGAACAGCTTTGCTGGGGATCACAGGGCCAACCCCACACGTCCTTCCTCCTCACAATGTTCCTCTTACCTGCAAAGCTTTGGGCTGGGCCTGCGGAGAAGGCGACCAGCAAGAAGCTGCCCAGAGCCGTGAGGATACAAATGACGACCCGCAAGCTATGAGTTGAGGGCAGGGAGAGAGAGGAAAGATGAGGGGGTAAATAGGTGGAGTCAGAACAAGTCACAGCTCTCTTGATTAGTCCTACCCACAGGCCAGGTGGGACAACTCTCCCTGACAACCAGTCCACCAGCACAGTGTAATGGTTAGAACCTTGGACTGTGATCTGGGAGACCTAGGTTCAAATCCCCGCTCTGCCATGGAATCTTGGACCAGTCAGTCTGCCCTACCTCACAGCTTGTTGTGAGAGTAAACTGGAGGAGGGG
The DNA here is from genome assembly GCF_032191835.1 of Heteronotia binoei. Classification (NCBI taxonomy): domain Eukaryota; kingdom Metazoa; phylum Chordata; class Lepidosauria; order Squamata; family Gekkonidae; genus Heteronotia; species Heteronotia binoei. Next base: position 30,128,171 of record NC_083237.1, read on the forward strand.
AGATTTGCGTATCCCACTTCTTGGGGAAAGGGCAGGATAAACATGTACTAAATAAATTAACTCCCCCCCCCCCCACACACTTATTTTTCATTACCCAAGCTTCCTTGCATTACCCATTCCCCTCTTTTCTCAGAAACTGTTTTCTGCCCGTACAGTGCGAAACCTGCCAACTCACCCATAGGGCAACAGATGGATATAGAAAGGAGCGCTGAATTTGATAAGGAGAGTAGGCAGAATGTCAGCCAAAAGCACAGCCTGTAGGGGACACCACAAAGAGACTCATGAATGCGTGAAGCTGCCTTATCCTAGTCCACACGCTACAAGGAGCAGCTGAATCACATTTGTTTTACAAATAAAACTGGGAACCAGTACCTGGATAAATGTATGCTTTCAATCGCATGCATTGAAAATAACAAGGGAATTACTCAAGGCATGTATCAAGAAAAATCAAGGGTACGCTGTCCACAGACAGTCTGTGTGTTCACTGTAGCTTGTGAATGGGGCTACTGAATCAGACCATTGGCAGGATTGCAAGAGAAGAAGACTGCAGATTTGTACCCCGCCCTTCTCTCTGAATCAGAGTGGCTTACAATTTCCTATATCTTCTCCCCCAGCAACAGACACCCTGTGAGGTAGGTGGTGCTGAGAGGGCTCTCACAGCAGCTGCCCTTTCAAGGTCAACCTCTGCCAGAGCTATGGCAAACCCAAGGCCATTCCAGCAGCTGCAAGTGGAGGAGTGGGGAATCAAACCCGGTTCTCCCAGATAAGAGTCCGCACACTTAACCACTCCACCAAACTGGCTTTCTACCAGAGAGCCCAAAAGTCTGCGAAAAGACAGACCATTGATCTTTGAATGTCAGAACCGAGTACTCTCATGGGCTGCAGGTCTTCAAGGTCTCAGATAGAGGCTTTCCACATGATCTACTTCCTGATCTTTTTAAACTGGGGATAGCAGGGATTGAACCTGGAACCTTCTGCATACAAAGCCAATACTAACCAGTGAGCCACATCCCCTCTTCTGTTTCAAGGCAGGAGTGATGGTTGGGGCTTCTCTCACAACCCTCTGCCACCCTCCCTTTCTATATACTCACCCCTGTTGAGATGATGTTGCAGTCATAGCGAGAAGTATTAGAGGAGTTCCCAGGAGTGACGCTGGAGGGCATCTGAGTGAGAAAGCAGGCAAGCGGTTAGATCTGAGCGGTAAGAATGCTGCTTCACCACTCCACCTTCTTGTTCTTCTTACTTGACTTTCCTGAATCCAAATTCATTCTGCACAAAAAACCCCCTGCAGTGGCTTATTGCCCATTCTAGTGGATTTGCATGCTCAGGAATGTGGATGCTGACCTAGGCATTCTAAGCAGAGTTACATTTTTCTAAATTCACTGAAAGGTGGATCGCAGCTTAGGATAATATCAGTATTCTCTCTAAGCTGTGGAGTCTTGTGAGCAATAATTCTACTTTGTGAGCTACTGGCATGAAAGTTGTGAGCTACAGCAGAAATTAGTTTGCTCTGGGATTATTTTTCCTGAGCGAAGACAAAAATGTGTGAGCCGGAGGCTAAAAAACTGTGAGCTAGGTCACACTAACTCAGTCGGCATCTTCTGAAAGCAAACAGCCGGCTTTCACATTATGTCTTCCAAGTGATTCTGGCCCCATTCCATCCTTCTGGTGGTGAAATGCTGCCTCACCCCATTGCTAATCTGTGTCAAAATCTATCATTTTGGGAAATAAATGTTTTATTTATTTGAAGCAGAGCTTTTTTGACATGCTACTGATGGCTTTTAGCGCAGAGATTGTGATTCGTTTCCCTTTACCTATGTCTCTGTAAATTGTTTGACAGAAGCCACTAAGTCCTGTTAATTGGAAGAAAAGAAGGCTACAAATCAGAAGAAAAAGGGGGCAATTTTAAACGAAGAGTATCTAGAGTTTGGGAAGATAAAATCTTTAATTTGTACTCTGTTAGTAGAGGCTGGCCACAAGTTGTGGAATGGTTGTTAGCTTTTGGAATTTTCCAGAGGTGGAATTCTAGCAGGAGTTTCTTTGCATATTAAGCCACGTCCCCCTGATGTAGCCAGTCCTTCAAGATTTTACAGGGCTCCTAGTACAGGGCCTACTGTAAGCTCCAGGAGGATTGGCTATAGGGGTGTGTGGCCTAATATGCAAAGTAGCTCCTGCTAGAATTCCACCCCTGGAATGTTCCATTCTAAATGTTAATAGGGAGAAGCCCACGAGGACTGGGCCACATAATGCAAGGAGAAGGTGCCCCATTTCCCCTAACACCCCCTTACCACTTTTTACCACCTGAAACAGCCCTGGGAAGCCACTATCTCCTCAGTAAGCATCGTTTTGCAGCTGTGCTGTGCACATACGTGTATTTGCATAAGCTGCCTTATAACTTAGTCAGATTGTTGGTCTCTCTAATTCAGAACTGCTGATTTTAACTGGCAGCAATTCTCTGGGCTCTCAGGAAGACAAAGGTCTTTCTTGGCACCAGCTCCACCCCAGTCATCTTTACTGCAGATGCCAGGGACTGAACCTGGGATCTTCTGTGTGCAAAGATCATGCTCTGTCAATGAGCCACTTCCTTGCACACACCCACTGCACACACATCCCGCGTATAGGTATCCACTCCTTAGCACATGCATTCTTCTGCGCATACATCCTGCCCCTTGCACACTGACGTTTTCCCATTCTCATTTCCCATACGCCCTTCATGCTCAAATAGCCAAATGCTCACTATTTTCAATTTCTCGCCCTGTTCTGCAGGCTGACACAAGCATACACCACCTTCTCCTTGGCACACCCACCGATGCAGTCCCATTGCCACTGGGTGCTTTCTGATGGCTGAGAATGTCATGGGCTGCACTCAGCATGACCACATAAGCAAAGTTGTTGCAGAGGCCCAGCAGCCTGTGTGGGTAAAGGACACTGGTCAGTGTGATGGAGAACAAACAAGGGAGGCAGGATCATAGGCCAGAATCTCATTTCCATGCCCAAAGTCTCATGGCATCCAAGTTTGCATCTACAAGGAGATGTAAAAATGTGCCTCCCCATCATAGAAGCAACTGCAAGCTTGCTTCATTTGCTGCTGCTGCAGCACCCCGTCTCCCTGCCATGCCTGGGTTTTCAACAGTGATTTCTGTGGTTTGCCTACAGACCAGATTCTCCCCTTTCCCTTCCCTTTTCCTAATCCAACTGAGTCACACTGTAATGTTGTAAGATCTCAGGTCCTCTGAATTCATAGTTTTCATTTTTTTAAAAGGATGTCTTTTAACCCTGTTCTCCATGGAGATACAGCTTTTACGTGAAAGCTGGAAATTCAGAGAACCTAGCAGATCATTGTAACATTATAACATTATAGCAGTTTAGGTATTCCTGATTTTAAAAAGAAAGTTTTAAAAGGTCCCTAGTGGCACAGAAGAAGAAGACCGCAGATTTATACCCCGCCCTTCTCTCTGAATCAAGTCTCAGAGTGGCTTACAATCTTCTTGCCCCACAACAGACACCCTATGAGGTAGGTGGGGCTGAGAGAGCTCTCACAGCAGCTGCCCTTTCAAGGACAACTCCTGCGAGAGCTATTGCTAACTCAAGGCCTTTCCAGCAGTTGCAACCCAGTTCTCCCAGATAACAGTCCACACACTTAACCACTACACCAAACAGGAGGGGGGTGGATTGGAGGCTTTGGAGAAATAGAGTAGGAAAAGTGAAATCCACCATCTATAGGCCCTATAGACAACAGCAGCAGGAAAACTACAGGGATTTACTGCTGTGTAGGGAAACCCTGGCAAATGTGCACTGCACAGATGTACTACAGTGAAGGAGCTCTCTAAGAGTGAATTAGCCATCAGTCACACCAGTCATGGAAACAGCAATATTCAGTCACCAGAGAGAAGGCAGGGGTCTCTACATACTTGGGGAACTGCACAGAACAATGTAATTTTGTAAATTTACCAGCAAGACCAGGGGTGGGGTGCTTTAAAAACTTGATGAAGATTGAATATGACTGAATGTTAAGAGCAGAGGAAGGGGGAAACCAGCTGGTTCAAGTCCTGGAGAGACAATGTTGAAAAGTTTCAGGTAGTTGGGTTCCTCTGCAGTAGAACAATTAGATTCCAGTCCAGGAGCCCCTTAGGGACCAACAAGAGTTTCTGGACAGAAGCTTTTGCGATCAATGCTCGTTTTGTGAGGCAGAGGGAGATTTTGGCATCTGTCAGGATTTCCAATTGTCCCCCTCTCCTGTGATTTCTGACAGGCATCCAGCTCGCAAATGTAGCCAAGGAGGAGGGGGGAAAGCATAAACCAATAGGCATGCACAGAGCACAAACTGAAGGGAAGTGGATGTACCAATTTGGGGGAGGAGGAAAGGAGAACCAAGTTATCAGCCGTACAAGGACAAACACAGCAGAAAGGGTGAAATGACAGCTGGACTATCTACTTGCCCACTTTGAATAATAACAGAAGTCAAGAACACAAAACACCCTACCAGAAGCCTGCATTGTTTCTCCACTTCTTACAAGCATCCACAGTGGGTTCAGGCTCCACAAAAGAAGATTCGTCTTCATCTTCCCCTGTGTTGTTGTTTTTTGGGGGGAGAAAGCCAGAGTTAGGAATAAGAAGAGAGAGTTGGGTAGAAAACTGGAGGAGCAGAGCAAGGGCTCACCGTCCGAGTCAGCTGTGAGGCGCTGCCATTCACGTCCGGTAGTCCTCATGGCAGAAAGAAGGGGAGGTGAGGGGCTGTCTTCAACAAACCTAGGGGGAACAAGCGGGAAAGAAGCAGTTATCCCTCCAAAGTTCATAACCACACTCATTCTCCTATCTGGATAAAACACACATACTCCCCAACCATTCACTCTCTGAGACTTGCTCCGTACCTTCAAGAAACTGCCTAAATTGTCATTGCACCCCTCTGAAAATCCAGGAGCAACAGATGCCGAAAGCTTCTTCCTGAAACCAGTGTCACATGATCATGAGATTCCTACCAGCCCCCCCCCACTTGATTCTGCTTCCTGATTTGATGCCAGTTCCTGCTGTCAATGCCCTTGCTTGTGTGTCACGCTAATCATGTTCCCCAGGAAAAAGGGAACCCAGACAGATAACAAGCACACACACTCTTAACCAATTGGTTTCCTCCATACGTTTTGTCCCCAGTTAACACGGCTCCCCTACCACAGTACTCTTGTCTGCAACTGCAAGATACTAGTCTCAAGTAAAGTCACAACCTGAAATGAACAAAAGTAGGCTAAAAAGGTTTTGCTCAACTAGCAAACTTTTACCTAGGTCTGTTTTAAATATGCATACCTTTAAAGAAAAAAAATGTCATACAATAGATTTTTCCAGATCATCTGTTTGCCTATGATGGTTTCCAGCTAGGGTTGCCAGCCTCCAGTTGGGGCCTGGAGATATTCTGCTTTTATAACTGATCTCCAGCAGGCAGAGATCAGCTCCTCTTAGAAAATGGCTGCTTTGAAGGGGGGACTCTATGGCATTGTACCATGCTGAAGCCCCTTCCCTCCCCAAATCTCTCCATTTTCTGGATCCACACCCGAAGTCTCCAGGTATTTTCCAACACAGACCTGACAGCCTTGGTGATGGATGCAACTTAGCTATCTTGTGACCTATCTTATCTTAATAACAATAATAACAGTACTCTACTGGGAAAGGCTGTATTTAGCTTGCATATAGGCCATCTCTAACTCTGCACAAGTGTTTTTACAGAGAAAACTGTATGGCAGTATGGTAGGATTGCCAGCCTCCAGGTGGTGGCTGGAGATCTCCAACTGTTACAACTGATTTCCAGGCAATAGAGATCAGTTCACCTGGAGAAAACAGCCACTTTGGAAGGTGGACTTTAGGGCGTTATACCTCATTGAAGTCCCTCCCCAAATCCCACCCTCCTCAGGCTCTGCCCCCAAATCTCCAGATATTTCTCAACACAAACCTGGCTGCTGGCAACCTTATGTCCGTGGCTGCTTTTTCTACAACAGTGCCGATTCCATATGACGCTGTCTACTGCAGAGGCATTTGTAGTGGCAAGGGCACCCACCCACGGCAGCTTCTCCTCAGGGCCGCAGGGTTGCCATTTCTCCTGTTACGGGAGAGCTGGGGGGTGGGGTGGGGGTTCAAAAATAAGCAGTTGCTAGAATTAAGATTGGACCAGCACTATAACATCAAAACAATATATTTTTTTTTTACATGATCGACAAGCTGGTCTCAATCCACTGCCCAGTTTTGTTGTTGCTGAAACAAATAAAAATAAAAACTGGGAATTCAGAAAAGCTAATCAATTGTGGCAACAGATTACTTTAAATAATGTTATTGTGCTAGAACAATCTTGAGATTGCATGTTTGGGGGGGGGGGTAGGTTTGAAGCCCCTGAAGCGCTCTGGTGGAACAGTCTAGCAGCTGCTGGTTTGTTTGTTTTATAAAGCCTTCATGTGGTGTGGGGGGAATTTGGGCCATTGAGGGGTTGAGGCAAATAAATTGCGCTAATACGAGTGGAACATTTAAGGGTTGCTGGCTGGTTGGCATTGGACAGAAGATTGGGGGTGGGGTATGGAGGGTGTTGTTGAGACATCACTTCTGGGATAAACTCAGAAGTAACATCCTTGTGTTGACCTGATGCTCTAGGATTCGCTAGGAATCTATGGTTTTCTGTTGAATTTTAGAGTGTTGCATCAGTGTGATGATGTTACTTCTGGGTTTGCCCCAGAAGTGACTCCACATTCATTAGCCTGACGGTAATTTTTGATGTATCCCTTGGAATTACAGCTGATCTCCAGACTTCAGAGATCAGTTCTCCTGGAGAAAATGGATGATTAGGAGGGTGGACTATGTGGCATTATACTGGATTGAAGTCCCTCTTCTTCCCAGCCTCCATTCCCCAGATCTTCAGGAGTTTCCCAACTTGGATCTGGCAACCCTAAGCCTCCTTCCATGCCATGCTGGGGGAACTGGCAGCCCTAATGCATTCCCCTTCCGGCTGCCTTACTGAGCCCTGGGATCTTTAAAAATGTGCTGTAGAAACTAGGTGGAAGTGTAAATCACCACCATCAGTTTCTTTAAGGTTTGATAATATCTGGAGATTTTTTGTTATGGGAAAAAAATTGTACTATAATCAATATAGAGGAATTGCTGAGTGAAATTCTGATTTTCTAGCAATTTGGTTACCTTGTTAAATTATATGGCTTGAATGGATCAAATTCTGAATCATGCATATCCCATAGTTTTGCTGCAATTGTAATCTAATTATTATCTTAGTCACTTATTTTATAATTCCGTATTTGGTATTGTTATTACCCATAATGTGTTTATTTGTTTGGAGAATATTTATTTTATTTCTTTAAAAGAAAATCATGTGCTGAAAAAAATGTGTACCTTCCTGTTCACATAGTGTGCAAAGGTGCTCCTACTACCACCTTTCCAAAAAGATTGCTTCAAAGCGGGTTCTGGAAAGACCCAATCAAAGCAGGGGAAATCTCGGACTTCCGGTGTGAGAATCCAACAGAGCTGACGTCTCCTGAATAAGGGGAAAACTTAATTCTTTGTTCAGGGTAGTAAGAAGCCTTTCTGGGCTTCCTGCCTGCATTTCTCAGATAGAGATTTGCCCAGGATTACGTACAAAAGACTTTGAGCCGTGTAACCTCAGCTGATGATTGATCTCGGAGGGGGTCTTTCTGAAGCTTTGAGGTCCGGCGGAGAAAAGTGGCGTCGTTCAGCATCTACAAAGGATTAAAGAGCCATTTAATTGGCATAAGCCTGTCTGGATCTCACTCTCTTTTGGGACTGATAAACTTCTGAGAAGCGACAAGACCGAAGTTTAAGAGGCAAAGCCGTTAAAGGTACTTTGATTACAATCTCTCGCTCCGAGACTTTTCTAAGCTAATCTAAATAACATTGGAAGGTGGGAAAATTCGAATAATAAAGAAAGAGAGGGGAGGAAGAGGAAACTTGAAATTTGGACTTTGTTAAATTAAAGGCTTTGATAGAATCTGGGAATGAAAAGAATTGTTTTGAATACCTGAGGTCACTGACGTATGCTTCGGTGTTATGGCTCTGCACTTGCAATTAACATAACAAGCATTTAAAGACCGTGATATTTGGAGAACGTGAACTGGGCTCAGTGAACCAGGAAGTAAAAGCTGAAGGTGAGAGGAGCAAGAAGAAGGTCTTTGCTAGGAATTTTTAACCATAGAGAAATTGTGATCGCCATTTTGAAGAAGGGAAAATTGCCAAAAACTGTTAAAAATCAATATCTCGGCCCTGTCAGACGTTGGAGCTCAAAGTAAACGGACCATCATTTGTTGCAAAAGTAGTGGCGTTTATTTGATATCTCAAAGTTCTGAATAGGCAGTTATTGGAACTGATAGCAAGTATTGAAACATGCATGGGTTTTAAGGCCTTACATCAAAGCATTTCTAAACAATCCTACATTCTCACACTCTGGTGCTACAAGTAACACTCTCCCTACTTCTTATCGCTTGCGGCTCCCTTTCTCACGGAAAAGCCCTGCTGGCTCTCCTTGAGGCTTGCTATCTTCAAAGAGCTGTTGCTTTGTTAGTGTTATGCATAGGAATTCACAGCATGGGTTAGTAACATTTCTAAGACTGTTTGATATGCAAGGTCTTTTGCTTCATAGTTAGTAACAAGAGTTCAAAAATGGAGTTAGTCATGTCAAGGTACAAGTTACAGAATACATTCAGCATAATAACACAGTAATGCTCTCCAATGTCTGACATACTGCCCCCCCTAAGCTCTTGCTCAGGGTTTGTCTGGGTGCAGTAGGTAAAATTTATTTAACAGAGAGGGAGCTCTCAGATCAGTTGATTTAACCCATTCATCACAACTGGTAGGGAAGTACTTCCAACGAACCAAATAGTACAACACCCCTCTTTGGACCCTAGAGTCCAGCACCTCCTGCACCTCATGATGACTCTGACCTTTCACTTGAATAGGTGGGGGCTCTGGAGGGCGGGGGTGCCAAGACGTAACTCCAGGATTCTTGCGAAGAAGACTGCAATGAAAAACAGGGTGAATCTTACTAAACATCTTAGGAAAGTCCAGTTCTACGGTCACTCTGTTTATCACCCTTTTGATTTTAAATGGACCTAGGAATTTATACGCTAATTTTTTGCAAGTCTGTGGTAATGGAAGGTTTTTAGTGGACAAGAACACATTCTCCTTTTCCTTGAAGTCCCATTCGGGGGAGCGCTTGTTGTCAAAATAGGCTTTATAGTCCCTTTTTGCCATTTCTAAATTTTCTTGGATGATTGTCCAGCCCTTCTTTACTTTTTCCCACCATTGTTGGCAAGAGCTAGGTGGCACTGTTCCCTCGGGACTGGGTAGCAACGGGAACGGTTTGCCTTCATAGCCATTTACTATCTGGAATGGCGAGGCTTTGGTTGAGCTGTGCAAGCTATTGTTGTAGCCGTACTCTGCGAATGGGAGCAGCTCCACCCAGTTGGACTGCTGGTAGTTTATATAACACCTTAGGTACTGCTCTAGAAGACTGTTTACACATTCCATCTGTCTGTCCGTCTGGCGGTGGTAGGCGGAACTCAGTCCTTGTTCTATTCCTGCCATTTTGCAAAACTCCTGCCAGAAGTTGGCAACGAACTGCGGCCCGTGGTCGCTAATGACCTTGTCAGGGAATGAGTGGAGCCTAACCACGTGATGGAAAAACAAGTAGGCTAGTTTCTTAGCTGTCGAGTCAAGTCTGTGTATGTCAAGTCTGTGTATAACTCTGGCTCGGGCAGAGCATGCTGGGAAAGAACCAAAGTATATTCAAGTGCTGCTAGCTTAAACTCTGACCGACCCCCTCCCTTTTGTTATGTAGTATTGCTTTGGGAAATGGGAGAGTGTGAAGCGATAATCGGTGCCTTCTCAGGCCAGAGGCAATGTAGGAGTCAGGAGTCTACCTTGTTCAAGGCCAACGGGCCTGGGAATGAAAATTGTAACATCTATGTGTGAATGTGCCCTGCATAGTGCCCCTCCCTCAGGAATCCTTTTGATGTACCCCTTATAGCTTGGTACCTACTGTATGATCTTCAGTCTTTCAATACTGGCCTTGCCACAAGTACCAGATTTTAATAAACTAGTTACTTTTATCAACAACGACTCGTTATTGAATCTGCCGACTTGACAGTCGGTAAATGCTTGGGGCTCTTTAGCTTGGAGAAACGTCGACTGTGAGGTGACATGATAGAGGTTTACAAGATTATGCATGGGATAGAGAAGGTAGAGAAAGAAGTACTTTTCTCCTTGTCAGACGTTGGAGCTCAAAGTAAACGGACCATCATTTGTTGGAAAAGTAGTGGCATTTATTTGATATCTCAAAGTTCTGAATAGGCAGTTATTGGAACTGATAGCAAGTATTGAAACATACATGGGTTTTAAGGCCTTACATCAAAGCATTTCTAAACAATCCTACATTCTCACACTCTGGTGCTACAAGTAACACTTTCCCTATCGCTTGCAGCTCCCTTTCTCACGGAGGAGCCCTGCTGGCTCTCCTTGAGGCTTGCTATCTTCAAAGAGCTGTTGCTTTGTTAGTGTTATGCATAGGAATTCACAGCATGCGTTAGTAACATTTCTAAGACTGTTTGATATGCAAGGTCTTTTGCTTCATAGTTAGTAACAAGAGTTCAAAAATGGAGTTAGTCATGTCAAGGTACAAGTTACAGAATACATTCAGCATAATAACACAGTAATGCTCTCCAATGTCTGATAGGCCCAGGAAGGTAGGAGAAGGACGAAATTAGTCTTATTTTAAAGAGCAAGTTCTAAGCTACCGGACTTGGTGCTGGATTTAGAATTGGAGTCTTTGGATTTTTTGAAGGGTTTTTTTTATGTCAGAAGAAAGACTAACTCGTGCAAGATCTCATTCTTTGGACAAAATGCAAAGTCAGTTCAATACCATGGAGGCCAGGATCATGAAGGATGTGGAGAAGATGTTAACAGCTTGTAAAAAAGAGCTTAAGAAGGATATTGGAGACCTTAAAAAAGAAGTTGAAGATTTTAAAAATGAGTTGGGTATGGTTACAAACAGAGTCAAGGATGTTGAAGAGAAAGTTGATGTGCATGCTTCCACCTTATTAAAACTTCAAGAGAAGGTAACAGTTCATGACTGCAGATTAATGGAAACTCAAGTGCATCTGAGAGGAATACCTGAAGGGGAGGGAACTGATTTAATGGATTATATGGTGAAAATAATTGCTGACTATTTAGAGGAAGATCCTGAAAAGTCCAGAAACATGTTTGACAGTATCTATAGAGTTAATTCATCATATGCAAAAGATATAGGCTTACCAAGAGATATAGTTGTAAAACTAAGGACAAAAGATATGGCAGGGAAAATTCTAAATAAAAGTTTTCAAAAGGCTCTGACAGTGGAAGGGAGCAGAATCAAAATAATGAAAGAGCTGCCAAGACAAGTGATAAACAACAGGAAGAAATACAAGAGGTTAACAGAGAAGCTACTTGCAGAGGGAATGAGATATAGATGGATATTACCCGAAGGTTTGGGCTTTGAGCAACGTGGAAGAAGGATTACAATAAGGAATGAGCAAGAGATGTGTAGTTTTTTTTGAAGAGAATAAAGACTTTGCATCATAATGGATTACAAGTTATTATCTTGGAATATAAATGGACTAAATTCACCACAAAAATGAAAAGCAACATTTCATTGGATTAAAAAACAAAAATGTAATATAATTTGTTTACAGGAAGTTCATATACAACAAAAGGATTACAAATTTTTGTGGAACAAACAATTGGGGTTGGAATTTTTTTCATTGGCAGATCAAAAGAAAAGGGGTGTGGTCTTTTACATTAAAGAACAATTAGAACCAAAATTGATATTTAAAGATAAAGATGGACGATTTATAGCAGTGGAAGTGATGATGGATACAAAGAAATCGTTGTTACTAGGACTATATGCACCTAATGGAGTAAAAGATGTTTTTTTAAAAGATATTAATCGACAGTTGGATGAAATGTCCTATGACCAGATCTTGATGATGGGTGATTTCAATGGAACAATGCAAAACAATATAGATAGGTCTGGCCAAAAGAGCAATAATAAAGAAGGGAGACTGCCAAAATCATTTTTTGAGTTGGTTAAACAAGAAAGTTTGGAGGATATTTGGAGAAAATTTAACCCTGAAGTAAGAGACTATATTTTCTTTTCAGCAAGACATAATACTTTTTCTAGAATAGATATGCTATGGGGCCCTAAAAGTTTGGGCCTCATAACTAGAAAAGTGGAGATTCTACCAAAGGTATGTGCAGATCATAATCCAATATTTTGGGCTACAAAATTGCAAAAGAAAACAAGAAGATGGTGAATAAATGAGGATTTACTACAAGATAAGGATATTGTGACTTTTTTAGAAAAAGAAACTATAGCGTTTTTCCAAATAAATGACACTGATGATATAGAATTCCAGACGGTTTGGGATACTTACAAAGCAGTAATGAGAGGACTATTGATTACATTGAATAATAAAGATAAGAGGGCAAAAGAAAAGCAGATGTTGGACATTCAAAATGAAATAAAGAAAAAAGAAAGGGAACTAAGAAAAAGACCAGGGAAAAAGAAATTAATAAGGGAAATCAGTATATTACAAGCCCAAGTAAGACATTTGTTGAATAAAGAATTAGAATGGAATTTAAAAAGTTTGCAACAAAAATCGTTTGAAGGTGTGAATAAACCTGGGAAGTATTTAGCTTGGTAACTGAAGAAAAAGAAAGAAAATAAAATTATTAATAAAATCGTGGCTAGCGGAAAAGAGATAGTAGACCAAGAAGGAATTTTTAAATATTATGCAAATTTATTCAAAGGTGTGAAAATTAAAAAAGAAAAAATGGAAGAGTATTTATAAAATATTAAAATAACACCCCTGACTGAGTATATGAAAAAGATTTTGAATGATCCAATAGAAAAAATTGAATTTGAAGCAGCAATAAATGTAATGAAAGTAGGTAAGGCTCCTGGGCCGGATAGATATACAACCAAATTTTATAAAACTCTCAAAGATGAGATAGTACCAAAATTGCAAAAATTGATGAACACAATAAGAATAAAAGGGGAAATTCCAAATACTTGGAAAGAAGCTGTAATCTCGTTGATGCCCAAGGAAGATAGAGATGTCACAAATGTAAAGAACTATAGACCAATTTCATTATTAAACAATGACTATAAGATATATACAAGAATCTTGGCAGAACGACTTAAGAAATATTTGATCAATTTTATAAAGGAAGATCAAGTGGGATTTCTCCCTAAAAGGCAAATAAGAGACAATGTAAGAACTGTTGTAAATATTGTAGAATATTATGAGAAACATCCAGAAAAAGAGGCGGTGTTATTTTTTGTAGATGCAGAAAAAGCCTTTGAATCTGAACTGGGACATTATGTTTGCAGTAATGGAAAAAATAAATCTGGGAGAATATTTTATAAGAATGACAAAAGCAATATATATGGATCAACACGCAAAATTGTGTATAAATGTAGACCTTACAAATGAAATGAAGGTGAGCAAAGGTACAAGACAACGATGTCCGCTTTCACCATTGTTGTTTAAAATGACTCTTGAAATTCTGCTAATGCAGATACAAGATGACAAAGAGATAGAAGGATTGAAAATTAAAGGATTTTCTTGCAAATATAAAGCATTTGCATACGATATTGTGTTTATAATTGAAAATCTGATACAAGTGGTACCTTTGTTGCTAGCTAAGATAAAAGAATATGGAGAAATGGCAGGACTCTATATAAATAAAGAGTAGTCGAAATTTTTATGTTAAAATATGCAACTAAATAAATAGAAAGAATTGCAGAGTTTGATGGGATGTGAAGTCACTTCTAAAGTGAAATATTTAGGTCTAGAAATAACAATGAAGAATATTGATTTGTACAAAAACAACTATGAAAAGTTATGGCATAAGATGGATAAAGATATGATGAAATGGAATAGACTTAATCTGTCTTTGTTGGGTAGGATTGCTGCAATTAAGGTGAACATTTTGCCAAGAATAATGTATTTGTTCCAAACTATTCCGATTGTGGAAGATAGTAAACAATTTAATAAATGCAAAGGAAGATCTCAGAATTTGTATGAGCTGGGAAAAAACCAAGGATTAAGATGAAAATTTTAACGGATGCTAAAGAGAGGGGAGGATTTCATCTTCCAGATTTAAGATTATATCATGATGCAGTTTGTTTGACGTGGATAAAGGATTGGATGATGTTGTTAAATAAAAAGCTTTTATTGTTAGAAGCTCATGGAAATAAATTCGGCTGGCATGCTTATATGTACTATGGGGAAAAAAAGATGGATGGTCTTTTTTCTCACCATTATATTAGAAACAACTTACTAAATACATGGATAAAATATAAGAAATATGGTGATGAAAGAAAGCCGTTATGGATAGTGCCAGCAGAAGTAATAAAAATAACAGTTGAATCTGATGAAGAGAGAGGGGTGTCATATAATCAACTGCTAAAGATTCAAGGTGATAAAGTTGAATTAAAATCTGCCGAAGAGCTAAACAACAAGTATGACTGGTTTCAAATGCAACAAATAAAAAGTTTGAAGAGCTAAACAAGTATGACTGGTTTCAAATGCAACAAATAAAAAGTTTGATGGAGAATGATATTAAATCTGTTGGAATTAAACGTGAGCAAACGGAATTGGAAAAGGTTCTGTTTGGAGATAATGAAAAATTAATATCGAAAATATATAAATTACTGTTGAAATGGTCTACAGAAGAAAAAGTAGTAAAATCTCAAATGATTAAGTGGGCAATTAATGTAAATAAGGAAATACAGATGGATACATGGGAATATCTTTGGAAGAACTCGATGAGAATATCAACATGTCAGAGCATTAAAGAGAATTGTTTCAAGATGATGTAATGGTGGTATATGACTGAAAAAACTGGCAAAGATGAGTAAAAAGATGTCGGATAGATGTTGGAAATGTAAGAAACATGAAGGTTCTTTATATCATATGTGGTGGACTTGTGAAAAAGCGAAAAAGTTTTGGCAGATGATACAACAAGAAATATCTAAAATTTTGGGATATGATTTTAAGAAAGTTGCAGATACTTTTCTGTTGGGATTACAAATGGAAAAATTTCCAAAAGAAGATAGAACTCTAATCTGGTACTTGCTCTCAGCTGCTAGGACACTGTATGCGCAGCTATGGAAGCAAGAAAAAATACCAGAGAAATGGGACTGGATCGTGAAAGTTTTATCGTGGAGTGAGATGGACAAACTAACAAGAACTTTAAGAGACTGTGATTTGGAAGTGTTTAAAAGGGAGTGGAAGAAATTTAGAGGATATATAGAGAAAGAGTGGAATGTAAAAAAACATTGGACAATTTTTTAATAATGAGTATGAGAAAAGGGAGAAATTGAACTTTGATTGGTTAAGGGTACCTTTATAAGTGAACTCAAGTATATAACTTCGGCGGGAATCTAGTAACGGAGGGAGGGGGGATTAGAAAATATATGGGTTAGGGATAGTAATGATATAAACAGACATTGTTACCATATGTTATTAATAAAATTGTTTAAAAGAAAGCAGGGGAAATCTCAGAAACAGAGAAGCCAGGTCCTCCCTGGCCATCAGTGGGGGTGGGGTTGCTAGTTCCAGGTTGGGAGATGTGGAGGTAGAGCTGGGGAGGACAGGGACCTCAGTGGGGGTACAGTGCCATAGAGTCCACCCTCTAAAGAAGGGTTGCCAGTTCTCCTCCTGGCCACTGGCAAGGGATGGGGAAGAGTTGTCAGATCCAGGCTGGGAAACTCCTGGAGAAATGGGAATGGTGCCTGGGAAGGGCAGGGACCTCAGTGGGATACAATGTCTACCCTCCAGCACATCCATTTTCTCCAGAGGAACTGATCTCTGCAGTCTGGAGATGAGCTGTAATTCCAAGGGATCCTCAACCCCATTGGCATTCTTACTCAGACAGTGGACAATTAGGGTATGAGATTGTATGGCTGTTCCAAAAATCTCTGTGCTTAGATTGGATGCCAAATGGAGCAAATCCTCTGTGGGGATGCATGCAACCTGGGGCAGAATTATGGGTGGGAACGCAAACATTGATAAACCCTGGTTTTGATTGGGACCGCAGGAATTGAGCAAGCCTGCCTGTTTGCCACCTACTTAGCTGCCCTGTATATCTAAAAATGGAAAGGTTATTCCTCAGACACTAGAAGTTTGTGCTGCTCAAAGGAAAATGGTCTTGTAAGAGTCGTTTGAAAAAATACCAGAGAAATGGGACTGGATCGTGAAAGTTTTATCGTGGAGTGAGATGGACAAACTAACAAGAACTTTAAGAGACTGTGACTAAGAAGTCTTCTCTTAAAGTATCAAACAGCCTTTGTTGTTATTTTTTTTTTCTCAAACCAACCTTTAAGTTTTATTTTGAGTACAGATTTCACAGAGCTTGCTGGCTTTGCGGTTGCTGTCCTCCAAAGCCAGAGGAAACGGGTGCTGTGCTTCACTTGTTCCTCCCAGGAAACACAACATAATTAATCTGCCCCCAGGAGCATTTGTCATTTTGTCACAAGGTAGGGCTGTTCTGAATGTTCTGCTGCCTTACATCCCAATGTGGTTCCCCCTCACACCACAAAGCATGGTAGCATTTTTAGAACAAGTTGCTTGTAGGCCAGCATATAGGGTTGCCTGGCTGGTGTTGGAAAATACCTGGGGATTTTGGGGGTGGACCCAGGAGAGGATAGGGTTTGTGGAGGGGAAGGGCCTCAGCATGGTACAATGCCATAGAGTTGTTGTTGTTCAGTTGCACAGTCGAGTCCGACTCTTCGCGACCCCATGGACCAAGTCATGCCAGGCCCTCCTGTCTTCCACCATCCTCTGAAGTCTGCTCAAATTCATGTTTGTTACATCAGTAATGCCATAGAGTCCACCCTTCAAATCACCCATTTTCTTCAGGGGAACTGATCTCTGCCAGCTGGAGATCAGTTGTAAAAGTGGGAGACCTCCAGGCCCTACCTAGAGACTGGCAACTGGTAGAGGAAGGGTGGCCAACAATTTTTAACCTCAGGCAAATGTGGTGGTCCTGGATGAACAAAACATTTGAGTCATGTTGAGGGA
This sequence comes from Heteronotia binoei, assembly GCF_032191835.1. NCBI lineage: Eukaryota > Metazoa > Chordata > Lepidosauria > Squamata > Gekkonidae > Heteronotia > Heteronotia binoei. Next base: position 30,145,288 of record NC_083237.1, read on the forward strand.
ATAGTCCTGATGCGTAGCCAAATTTCTCATGGTGGATTTGTTCACACACTCTAGACCAGCAGTTGCCACCAATTGTCCAAATGCTCGCTTCCACCAGGCCTGTGTTGTTGGCATGGTCATTGTTTACACAGTAATGCAAATTTCTGCAGAACTGTCCAAGGCAGTGAGAATGATGTGGAGGATGTGGTCACAAGCTTTTGCAGCATTTACTTCCCTCCGAGGAGAAAGGGGAAGCCGCTCCTCTCTACTTGAGCCAGACGACTGATGGATCTCCTTCAGCGGCTTTTGGGGACCCTGCAGCGGACTGTGGTCAGTGATACCCCACTGTCAACCAAGCTTGGGTGGGATCCAGGACCCCTGGTGTTTTGTTTAAAGAAGGGGCTGCCTGGCTTATGATTTGTCTTTCTTCCTCCTTCCATCTTCAGGATTACATTTCCACCTTCACCACCTACCTCCTTGGAAATGAAGCTCATCCAGGAGCAGAGGAGTCAGGAAACAGGAGGGAGACAGAGCCTCATAGAAGCCGCCATGACTGCAATGTGGAGACAGCACCTTACAGGTAACAAAGACCTATGGCCTTTGTTTGTTTTTTACCCTGGAAGTTTTCTTGCAGCCCAGAGGTGCCAGACTCCTCTGGAAGAATTTCAGCTACAGCTGGAATCACTTTTCTCCCTTTCTGCTTCCTCTTTGCAGAGATATTTCTCCAAGGGGTGATCTGAAGGCCTTTGAAGGGCTGCCCATTGCAGAGGTAGGTGCTGGAGGGAAGAGGTTAGTGCAAAATCTGTTTGTGCTCCACCTCTGCCTTGATGAAGGCCCTTCTTTTTCAGACAACCCCACCCAATCAGAACCCCACCCATGATGCATCAGGAAAAGACTTCAGTTCTGCTCAGGCTACAGAAGCCATTCCTGGAGCTTCCAAATTGCTGTGTAAAGATGAGAGAGAGGAAGCTGTTGGCCAGAAGCTCTCAGGTGATGGAAAATTCTAGAATGTGCTGAAAAACTATGGGGGGTGATGGATGATTCTGAAGGGATTAGATTGCTAACTGCTCTGTTTTCAACTGGAACATCTACCTCTTGAGTTGTGGGGAGTGTCTGTGGTTATTCAGTGGCAAGGATAATGCACTGTACCCACAAATAGAGAGCTGTCTCCATCTGGGATATTCATACATACCAAGGACAATTCCTGCAGCTTAACTAAGGTTCAATGGCTGAAAATTGATGAACTGGCTCAGTTTAAGGGAAGGAAGAGAAACACATCCTTCTTGGAAAGTGGGGAGAAGAGCTTGCATCCTTAATTTCACAGGGAAGAGAGAGAAATATTTCATGGGGAGATGGAGAAACTCAAATCTTCAGGTTTTGGGATATTCAAATGTGGGAAGGGAAAAGATGAGGAAACCAGAAGTCTATTTTACTTTTCTCTCTTCATTTCTTTTCCACAGAAGCTCAGATCTCCATGTTTTGAGATATTCAAACGTGGGAAGAGGAAAGATGAGGGGACGAAAAATCTATTTGACTTTTCTCTCTTCATTTCTTTTCCACAGAGGCTCCTAATTTCCTGGCTGATGCCCCAAAGCCAAGTTCTTCGACAATGGGAAGCATCCAGCAGAAAGACTTGGAGGGGCTCATGGTGACTGGAGGGCTCCATCAGTGGGAACCAGAGGGAAGTGCCAGGATGGGGGCTGTTCAGCAAGAATTGCTAGAAGAAATGGCAGAGTTGAAGGCCTGGCAACCAGAGAAGCCATTGGCCGGAGGGCAAGACCATGAAGAATTAGAAAAGGCAGGAAGGGCTATGAGGACTTGGCAGAAAGAGCAGAAGGAAACAGAGGGAGATGAACAAGAGGCACCAGGTGGGGAAGAGCAGAGGGGACTGGATGGAGCAACACAGACAGGGGGACTTGAACAGCAGGTGGCCAAGATGGTGGAGGACCTGCGATCAGAGCCTGATGCGGATCTTGTAGGAGAGGCAAAGATGGAAAGCAATCAGCAGGAGGAGCCAGATATCGAGGTAGGAGATGAAGGGGTTCAGCCAGCAGTGCCAGGCAGTGCAGAGACTGGAGGAGACCAGCAGGGAGAGCCCGGAGAAGAAGTAGAGACCAGAAGCCACCCTCAGCGGGAGCCAGAAGAAAAGTTTACCTTGGAAGTGCAGGAAGAAGATCCAGTGAGGGTTACAGAGGAAGAAGATGGCCAGCAGAGGGGACTGGAAGGGTCTGAGTCTGAAGGGCCCCAGCTAGGGAAGATAGAGGGATTTTTGAGGGATGAGGGGACTCACTGGAGGGAGCAGAATGAGAAAGACAGTGGAGAAAAGTCTGTGATGGAAGAGCAGAGGGGAGATAGAACAGCGTGGACAGGGAGATTTCAACAGGAGATGGCAAAGATGATGGAGGACCTGCAATCAGACCCTGATGGGCAACTACCAGCAGGGACAAATGCAGAAGACAATCTGCTGGAGGAGTCAGATATTGAGACAGGAGATGAAGAGGTTCAGCCAACAGTGCCAGATGGTGACCAGGAGGGAGAGTCAGAAGGAAAAGCAGAGGCCAGAAGCTACCCTCAGTGGGAGCCAAAAGAAAGGGTCTTCTTGGAAGTGCAGGAGGAAAATCTGAAGGAGATCACAGAGAAAGGAGGTAGCCAGCAGAGAGGATTGGAAGAGGCTGAGATGGAGGCACACCAGCAAGGGGAGCTAGAGGGATCTGTGAGGAACAAGGAGACTCAGAGACGGGAGCAGGAGGAGAACAAGGGAGAAGAGCAAGAGGCAACAGGTGGGGAAGAATCTGTGATGGAAGAGCAGAGGAAAGAAGGAACAGCATGGACTGGGAGGTCTCAACAAGAGGTGGGCAAGATGGCAGAGGGCCTGTGGTTGGAGGTGGAGGTGCAACTTTCAGGAGGGGCAGAAAACTACCAGCAGGGGGAGTCAGATATGGAAACTGGAGATGAAGGGGCTTGGCAGACCATGCTGGATGGTGCAGAGACGAGAAGAGACCAGCAGGAAGGACTAGAACGAGAAGCAGAGGCCAGAAGCAGCCCTCTTTGGGGACCAAAAGAAACTGTGACCTTGGAAATACAGGACCCCTCAGAGGTGGTCACAGAGAGAGAAGATAGCCAGCAGATGGGGTTGGAAGAGGCTGAGATGGAGGATTCCCAGCAAAGTGAACTAGAGGGATTTTTGAGAGATGAATGGACTCAGTGGAGGGAGCAGGAGGAGAATGAGGGAGATAGGCAAGTGGCAACATGTGGAGAACAGCAGAGTGGAGATGGAACAGCATGGACTGAGAGATCTCAACAGGAGGCTGCCAAGATGGCAGACGGCCAGTGGCTGGAGGCTGAGGAACAACTTGTGAGAGAGGCGAAGGCCAAAAACAGCCAGCAGGGAGAGCCAGATATGGAAACTCGAGGTGAAGGGTCTCAGCAAGTTATCCTGGATGGTGCAGAAACAGGAGGAGATCAGCAGGGAGGGCAAGAAGGGGAATCAGAGATAGGGAGGGATCTTTCGTGGAAGCCAAAGAAGACTGTGAATTTGGAAGAGCATCCAGAGAAAGGGCTGGAAGGGACTGGAGAGAGAGAGGAACACCAACATGGGAAGCTAGAGGGATCTGTGGGAAATGAAGCAGAGAACGAAGAAGGGCAGGAGGAGCAAATGAAAGAGCCAGGTCTGGAGAGGGGCCAGCAGAAAGATCCTGAGGTGTCGATAGGAATTACAGTTCTTGATGAGGTGGTAGAAGCAGCAATGATGGAGCAGTCAGAGGTCCAAGGGCAGGAGGCAAGGGAGACTGAGGGAACCGAGAGGAGCCTGCCACATGAACCCCTGGGGGACAAGGCCCCTGATGATACATGCTGTCTTGCTGGGGCCGGAGCCTTCCCAGGTGAGGTAAGCATGACCAAAAGGGAGGAGCAGGGGATGATGGGAGTCAGGACACTTGGGTTTCTCTAATCCATTTCTGCTCTACAGGTCCCATCTCTGGACACAAGTGCCCAGAAGGAGCGGGTCTTGCTCCGTCGTAAGAGTTCCATCCGGCGGGCACCCAGCTTGAAGAGACCAAGACCACCCACAGAGACTCCTCCCCCACAGGAGACAGGCATAGAGGAGAACTCTCCATCTCAGCCACCACCATCAGGCAGGCCACACCTGAGGCATGCTGGGTAAATATTAATACCCCATACTTCTTTATTTAAATAATGCTCTTTTCTTCCAAAGTGGCACTACCAGTCTGAGTGCAACTAGAACCAGAATGATTGAAGGTTAGAGCTCCAACTCCTTTGAGTTTCTCACTCTTTCCATTCTCTTTGACTTCCTAGGTTTGGGCCTATGCACCCCAACATGATGGCTGAACTGCAGATGCGCTTGCGCAGGCCTCAGTAACTCTACAAATCCGAAGAGTTTGTGGAGTAAAGAAACTGTAATATACAGGAGGCTGGTAATGCCCCCCCTCCCACAGCACAGTGTAGCTATGGAGGAGTGCTGGGTGATCCCAATTTAGTTGGGGCAAGAGTGAGATCTGGCACTGGTTAATACACTGCCTGAACTGAATGGAGCTCATAGAACATATCCCACAATCCTTTGCAATGGTCAAGGTTCCCATGGCACGAAATAATCTCTATTGACCCGGGAGGTCCCTTCTAGCTCTATGTTTTTTTTTTCCTACTTATAGGGTTTCTGCCAGTGAAAGTCTGCAGAGAGTATGGATAGAGGGTAGAATCATAGAATCATAGAGTTGGAAGGGAACTCTAGGGTCATCTAGTCCAACCCCCTGCACAATGCAGGAAACTCACAAACACCTCCCCCTAAATTCACAGGATCTTCATCGCTGTCAGATGGCCATCTAGCATCTGTTTAAAAACCTCCAAGGAAGGAGAGCCCACCACCTCTAGAGAAAGCCTGTTCCATTGAGGAATCACTCTAACAGTCAGGAACTTCTTCTGATTTTGATTTAATTTCAACCCATTGGTTTTGGAAACTCTTTTGATTTAATTTCAACCCATTGGTTCTGGTCCTACCTTCCGGGGCCACAGAAAACAATTCCACACCATCCTCTATATGACAGCCCTTCAAGTACTTGAAGATGGTGATCATATCACCTCTCAGCTGCCTCCTCTCCAGGCTTAACATCCCCAGCTCTTTCAACCTTTCCTCATAGGACTTGGTCTCCAGACCCCTCACCATCTTTGTCGCCCTCCTCTGGACTAGGTAGAACTAGGAGACCTAGATTCAAATCCTCTCTCAGACATGAAGTTCACTGAGGGGACCTTGGGCCAGTCACACCTTTTCTGCCTAACTGACCTTAGGCACGATTGTTGCTAGGGTCAAATGGAGGAGGAGGAGAGACCCACATGCTGCTCTCCTTAATTTGGAAGAAGGGTGGGATAAACATGTTACTGGTGTAAGTGACTGGGAAAATGTTGCTTGCTTATCTTCGGCCTGTCCTCCAGCTGCTACCCGAAAACAAGGGTAGCTCCCTAAATGCCCCTTAGACTATACCAGCTTACGTATGATGTGGAAACTTATTCTAAAAAACGAGTTTACTCTGTACTGAGGAAGTTTGTATATTTGAAATATTATTTGTTGTAATAAAATTGTTCTGTTACATGTACTGTGAGGCATTTTGCGTGGTCCAGCCTGATAATGATTAGCTTGAGGTCCAAATTTGAGAAGAGAAAATAGGGTTGCCATCTTCCAGGTAGTAAAAATTAAGCACAAAGCTTCCGTGATTACCAGCCTCAAACAAAATTAAGCGATAACAATTATCATATTGACAAAAATAAAATTAAAACTCTCTTTACAAAATACATTGATTTCCTTGGAGAGAATTGAATTTTTTGGTGTTCACACCTTTGTATCTAAAATGGATTTTGTAAACTTGACAAAGCAATTGTGAAACAAGGCATTAGTACATTCTTGTTGCAATGATTGGACTGCTGGCTGCCTTATGAATTAAAAATTGAATTAACAGTGACATCAATCTTCTTCAGTGCATCATTGGACTTTTTGGCAAGAAAACAGCATTGAATTGTTTTGGAGTTGGACTTAACTTCTGATGGTCATCTTGTGATATTCCGTTTTGTATAAGTAACTGCATTGATTTTGCGTTTAATGTGCTTTATAATACATCAGTTTTGATAATATTGTTATTGATTAATTTTGTTTGAGGCTGGTAATCACGGAAGTTTTGTGCTTAATTTTTTTCTACCTATTACCATGATTCTCTTGTTGGGTTGCTTATCTTCCAGGTAATGGCTGGAGATCTTCTGCTATTGCAACTGGTCTTCAACTGACAGAGATCAGTTCAGTGGGAGGAAATGGCCATTTTGGAAGGTAGACTTGGCGTGATCCCCCACTGAAGTCCCTCCCCTCTCCAAACCTTGCCTTCCTCAAGCTCCACTTTGTGGTGTTTTTTGTTCTCTGGTTTCACCTCATAGTTTTCTCAGTCTGGATAGTTGTGCTGCAATATTAGCCATCTTCTGGATATCTGAAGGCTGTTCCAGAGCAAAAGGAGCCTCAGACATCCAGTTTACGGTCGCCATTTTTTTATTACTTAGCGATATGCGCATAGCCACATAATGTTTAACCTATGTGCATGCACATGCGCATAACACACGCATGCACATAATAGTGGAAGAAAAAAAAGAACTGCATGGTGCCGTCATGTGGACAGCAGAAGACGGTTTCACCACGGAGTGATTTGAATTGCAGTATGGCAGTCTGATTGATAATATCCGGAACAAAGATATTCGGAACAGAACCAGGTCAGTTTAACATGGACTCAACACGCTGTGTGAACAGGGCCTATATATTAGTCAGCCAACCTGATATTTCTTTTGGTAGGCAAGAGGGTAATACACCAAATGCAAAAAATGGACTATAGAGTTGCTTGGGGAAAGTGAATTTCTGCTTGTTGTAACCATTGCAAATGATACAGAAATCCTGCATCCAAAAGGTGGCGTCTTTGGCTGCAAGCCACTTTGTATATAGCAGTGTAACAGTGCAATCCTAAATAGAATGACATCCTTCTAAGTCTACTGACTTCAGTGAACTTTAGAAGGATGTAACTCTGTTTAAGATTGCACTGTGAATCTGGAAGTCCAGCAGCAGTACAGAATATGTCTAGTGGTCATTTTGTAGAAAAATAGGTGGTGGAGTTCATCCAGGGATTGCTATGCAGCTGCACCTACTATTCATATGAACATGTGAACATATGAAGCTGCCTTATACTGAATCAGACCCTTGGTCCATCAAAGTCAGTATTGTCTTCTCAGACGGGCAGCGGCTCTCCAGGGTCTCAAGCTGAGGTTTTTCACACCTATTTGCCTGGATCCTTTTTTTTTTTGGAGATGCCAGGGATTGAACCTGGGACCTTCTGCTTCCCAAGCAGATGCTCTACCACTGAGCCACCGTCCCTCCCCAAATGGGGAGGGACAAAGTGGGAAGGAGGAGATGATTAGATTAGATTAGATAATTTTATTTGTATCCCGCCCTCCCCGCCGAAGCAGGCTCAGGGCGGCTAACAACATCATACAAATTTCAATTATACAAAGAAAGCAAAAAACACAAAATTACATTTAAGCATTAAAATTCTGATTAGGTTTAAAAATTAGTTAATTAAGTTAATAAAAGTGCTAATACTGTTCTTTTAGGATGGCGGTTATCATTAGCAATTTCTTTCTTCGTCAGCGAAAGCCAGTCGGAAGAGGAAGGTCTTGCAGGCCCTGCGGAATTGTTCAAGGTCAAGTTGTAGGGCGCGCAGAGGAGATGGAACTCTCAGAAAGGTTGAGGAGCTGCGCTTCTGTGAGCTTCCACTGAATCCAAGGCCTATGTCTACAAGGTCTACAGAAAATCACACGTCTGCCTTCTTGTGGCATGTAGGACTTACCTGTAGACCATTCCTGGTTGTACCTTCCATTTTACTTCCATATTTGTTGCCTATTCAAATTACCCCCTAGTATCACCTCTGTATTTTTCCCCTGCCCTACCTGGATTTTGTCAGATCTCAGAAGCTAAGCAGGGTCAGCCCTGGCTACTACTTGGATAGGAGATAACCAAGGGTTGAGGGTTGCAGAGGCAGGCAATGGCAAACTACCTCTGTTTCTCTCTTGCCCCACTAGAGGTTGCCAGAAGTCTGCTGCAACTTAACACCACTTTCATCCACCACCACTTTCTCGCTACAGTGGCTAATAGCTGCTGGGATGGGATGGGAGAATGATTTCTAGTGGAGAAATGATGGCGGTGGAGAGGAGTCATGCATTCTCCCCCAGAGTTGTGGTCCTGATTTGAAACTATCCAGATCCATTCATCCAGGGTCTGAACACGGACCTCCTATGCAGGGATGGTATGATGCCCAAGCAGACCCAACAGCATCAAGTCAGTAGGGATGGCAGAGGAGGAGGCGTGCATGGCTCGTGCTGCTCCTACAGGGCCTGGGTGCTTGCAGTGAGGAAGTATGTGGCCTCCCTCCCCTACTGCCACCATACATCTCCAAGGGCTCATCTAGGGTTTGCTGGGGTAGCACAGAAGAAGAGAGCTTGGGATGGTCAAACACTTTGAGCTGCCCCTGTGCAGTTTGGCCTTCAGTCCAACCAATTAATACTGATGAAGGAGAAAGGGCATTTGTGAAGCTGAGAGCCAGTGTGGGGCAGTGACTAGTGTGTCAAACTAGAATCTGGGAGGCCCAGGTTCAGTCTGCCCTGGAAGCTTGCAAAGTGACTTTAGGTCAGCATACACAATCAGCCTAATTTACCCACAAGCCTGTAGCTACAAGAGGCCTCTCACCAGGCAATGTCACCTCTCCAATTTGTCCAGCCATGCCAGAAGATTGACTGTGCCCTGTCTGCTCTGGTAGGACAGACTGAAGGGAAAAGAACCTTTTGTAGGTAAAAGCTGTTTTAATTTCTCCGCTAGTTGTCAGCTTATAGTTGAAGGTGTGAACTGACCATGTCATTGCCTCTGGCCAGGGGGATCATTAGCATCTATAAAGGGTTAGCCTTGGCCTGGAAAAATGTCAGCTGCTCAGGCAAAACAAAACAAGAGCAGCTTCTCCATTCCTGGCTGTGGTGCTGTCTACCGAACAGGGTTATTGTGGGGATAAAATGGAGGAGAGGAGAATGATGTAAGCCACTCTGGGTCCCCAGTGGAGGGAAAGTCTGAGTACAAATGAAACAAATAATGCCACTGTTTCTGCAGACATGGATATAGTAGTGCTGGTTTTCCAATACATTTTATTGACAAAAATAAATTAAAACCCTCTTTTTTTAAAAAAAACCCCAAAACCAAATAAATACATATAAATTAAATATTTTAGACAAGGAGTAGAATTCACTCATAACTTATCAAAAGTTAGAATTAACTCATAACTTATCCATCCTGGATGCCAGGAGGCTAGCATTTCCTGTCAGGTGTTTCTTGAAAAGGGAAATTTGAGGCTCAATAACTTATACCTCAACATTCTCGTTGGTCTATGAGGTGCTATGGGACTCGAATCCTCTGGCTGTTCTACTGCAGGCCAACATGGCTACCCTCTGAAACTGCCAAGCAAGGGAGAGTGGGACTCTGGTGCCACATGAATGGACTGGGCAACTTTAATCTTTAGCAGCGTAAAGTCCCGCACAACACGGCAGAGGAGGTTCTTGAGGGAGCGCAAGACGTAGTTTACTTCCAGGCAGTTTCTCCATTGGCTCTGGTGTTGAAGGATTTGAGGGGGCTTGGGGGCATCTTTGAGGTGGTTTTTCAGTGGCAGGCCCCAAAGCAAAATCTATGGAGAGAATTAGAGGAAAGTGAGATGCTGCATAAATCAAAGACTGGAGCCACATCCCAACCACGCACCAAAGAGACCCACCTGGTAATTCACGTGGTGACTCAGGTCTCGGAGATACAAGCCAAGTTCTTCAAACTGAGCTGTGAATCTGGAATCCTCTTTTGTCGCCTCATAATCCTGCAGCTGCTGCAAGAGCCCCCAATAGAATGAGAGCATCTGGGCCATGTGGGACAGGCGCTCGGCATTCTAGGAAAATGGCAAGGTCAGGAATCAAACCAAGGTCCATTATGCATGCACATCTTAACTGCAGATTTTCCAAGCAGTAAGCCTTTAAGCTTGACTTCAAATTCTGTGCCCGTCTTACTCGCCATTCTTTTTCCTGCAGTGTATTTATTCTACAGCTACTATGTTCAAAATGCATTTTTCTAAACTGAGGTGGGTATGTCACATAATTGGGGGGGGGGGGGTTCCCGAAGTTTTTTTTAAAAATTATGCAATTCCCCTTTTGCAGCCGTGCAGCAGCATCTAGCAAGGGCCTTCCATTTAAATCCTCATGGTTCATAAGAACATAAGAGAAGCCATGTTGGATCAGGCCAATGGCCCATCCAGTCCAACACTCTGTGTCACACAGTGGCCAAATACACACACACACACACACACATTGTGGCTAATAGCCACTGATGGACCTCTGCTCCGTATTTTTATCTAACCCCCTCTTGAAGCTGGCTATGCTTGTAGCTGCCGCCACCTCCTGTGGCAGTGAATTCCACATGTTAATCACCCTTTGGGTGAAGAAGTACTTCCTTCTATCCGTTTTAACCTGACTGCTCAGCAATTTCATTGAATGCCCACAAGTTCTTGTATTGTGAGAAAGGGAGAAAATGACTTCTTTCTCTACTTTCTCCATCCCATGCATAATCTTGTAAACCTCAATCATGTCACCCCGCAGTCGATGTTTCTCCAAGCTAAAGAGCCCCAAGCGTTTTAACCTTTCTTCATAGGGAAAGTGTTCCAAACCTTTAATCATTCTCGTTGCTGTTTTCTGGACTTCTTCCAGTGCTATAATATCCTTTTGCCAGTTTGGTGTAGGAGAGCCAGTTTGGTGTAGTGGTTAAGTGTGTGGACTCTTATCTGGGAGAACCGGGTTTGATTCCCCACTCCTCCACTTGCACCTGCTGGCATGGCCTTGGGTCAGCCATAGCTCTGGCAGAGGTTGTCCTTGAAAGGGCAGCTGCTGTGAGAGCCCTCTCCAGCCCCACCCACCTCACAGGGTGTCTGTTGTGGGGGAGGAAGGTAAAGGAGATTGTGAGCCGCTCTGAGACTCTTCGGAGTGGAGGGCGGGATATAAATCCAATATCATCTTCTTCTTCTTCTTCTTCTTTTTGAGGTGCGGTGACCAGAATTGTACACAGTACTCCAAATGAGACCGCACCATCAATTTATACAGGGGCATTATGATACTGGCTGGTTTGTTTTCAATTCCCTTCCTAATAATTCCCAGCATGGCGTTGGCCTTTTTTATTGCAATCGCATACTGTCTTGACATTTTCAGTGAGTTATTGTACGTCCATTTTACCATTAGTTCATTGAATGAAAGGAACCAGAATGGAACCCAGGGAAAGGGAGAGAAATCAATGTTGAAACTGACAAGAGTTGTTTGTTTGTTTACATTGGCATTCAAAGTTGGCTGCAACTCCACCATGCTTTGCACAGAGCTGCAATTTGTATGAGGCAGCAGTTCTCTGGCAGAGGGACTGGAGAGGTTTCTTAGTCTTGGGCAGGGCCCCCCCTTTTTTGAGCAGGAATGCACAGGAACGCAGTTCCGGCTGGCTCGGTGTCAGGGGTGTGGCCTAGTATGCAAATGAGCTCCTGCTGGGCTTTTTCTACAAAAAAACCCTGGTGCCACTAAACTGAAAACAAACTGAAGGCAGAAGGGAGGAAAATCAGTGCAGAAAGATAAAGAAACCCAGTGGAAATACATGGTGAAAGGGAGGGAAAACACTCATGCATAAAAGCTCCTCCCTTTTCCTTCTTTGAACTGGAGAAAGATCCTGCCTCCTAGCCAGAAGGTTGGAATAGGAATGGTCCACATTCAATATTGTGGTATTCTGGTAATTCTTTTCACCCACTTTAATTGACACTAACATTGGAAAAGATTACAGGAATTCCAATAAAAATATAATGTACCTTGCTCACTACTGTCATTCTTTGCTGATCTAAGGGCAATTCATGCATTACAGAGAACACAGACTGAGGCCTGTGTTCCCTTCCTGTGTCCTAAGTAACTGAAGGCAAGATGCATTTTCCACCCCAAACCTTCTCAGAGTCCCCATCTTACCGAAAGAGAAATCCATGAACTGAAATTGAGGCTGACTGAGGGAAGCATCTCTGAGTGTGATACAAGAGTCAGTTGGGCTCCAGAAAGACGGGCAGAGAGCTGGTGCAGGGGAGAGAGACCAGCATGAATCACAGTACATCATCAACTTTTCAAATAATTGCTCTTATTGTGCCTTAAGAAATGCACAGTTTCCAGGAAAAGGGGCTGGGGATGGCAGGATCTTCAAAGAACATATGAATGGGAAATAATGATCTATTCCACTGTAAGGCTGATGTTGTATACTGTACAAAAGCTTAGCTAGACCATAAATTTGCTAGTTCTGTATCTCAGATTTTTAAAAAGTTTTATTTTTTAACTTTCCAATTTTTTTTAAAAAAAAGGACAAAAGAAATCCCTTTAGGTTGGAAAAAAGTTTTAGCAGCAACAGAATTTTCAGAATTCAAACTGTATAGATTTTTCTCTCTTTGGAAGAATCTTCCAAAATTCACATCTGTATTGTGATTATTGAGGGAAAGTGGCACAAGATAGCCTGATCTTTTCAGATCTTGGAAGCGAAGCAGGGTCAGTGAGAAGGGAGACCACTGTGGAAAGCAACAGCGAGTCACCTTTGCTTCTCATTTGCCTTGAGAGCCCCTTGCTGGGGTCACCATAAGTTGGTTGCAACTTGATTGTGGGTTATGTACATATTGTGATTATTTATTTTACTGGCTGATAAATTGGCCAAAGACAGGGCTGGCGCCAACCAGTAAGCAATGTAGGCAGCTACCTATAGCAGCATCCTGCCACAGGGGGACGCTGACCGGGACGGACTCCTGCAAGCTGGGAAGCGGAAGAAGCACTGGCCTGGAAGAAGCCCGGTGGCATGGGAAGCTGCAACTGGCCTGGCTGGTTAAAGCCCAGCAGCAGCAGCAGGGGCTGAGGAGCAAGTTGGTGAGGAGCTCAACTTACGCTGCAGGTGGGCTACAGCAGCAGGGAGAAGGAAGGGGGCAGTGGAGCAGGCATGGGAGGGGGTCCCTTGCCTGGGGTGCCAAAAACCCTGGCATCACTGCTGGCCAAAGACAACCAGCAGAACGAGTTATGACTTCAGCAGACAGTTCCCCTCTCAGAAACTTGGGGAAGGGCAGTGGCTCAGTGGCAGAGCATCTGTTTTGCATGCTGAAGGCTCCACATTCCCTCCTTGGCACCTACAGAGTTATCTTTCTAAATCCATTGACTTTGATGGATTTGGAAAAGTATCACTCTGTTTAGGATTACACTGGCCCCCTTCACATGTTGCAGTGAACATATGCATATGGGTACACCTGTTAATAAGAAGGAACCAATGCACGTTCACTTTACACATAAAGAAAAATCAAGTGTACACTGTATACAGATTGTACACATGGGACACACTGTTGGGGGGAACAGAAGAAATAAGGGGATACTTACATAGTTGTGTGCAAGGATGCGTGCTTTGGAGAGGGTTTGCCGTGAGACTCTTAAGCTGATGCCAAATTCTTTCTGCAGTTTCACTTGCCACTGAAGGGTGCTCTCCAGCCCTGACCCCTTCTCTTCCTGAAGCCCAGTCGGGGCAGTAGCAGCAAGGAAGAAGAAGTTGGGGAGAGTTTGGAGGAAGAGTACTGCACCTAAAATAAGACCCAGAGAGTCACAGGAAGAAGGGAAATCTTTCTTTGTTAGAGAAGCAGCACAGAGAACCTTGGGGTATCTGCAGATTTGCAATGAGCAGCCACATGATCGTGCCTTGTACCAGTTCAGAGAGTTGACTCACTGACTGATTGAATTATATTTATTTAGATTATTTCTAGCCCCCCTTTCTGGCTAAGACTTAAGGTAATTGCACAATGTAAGTCAAGTATGGTCAGCAGGATGGGACATCCAGTGAACAGTACCATAGGGTTGGGCTTTGGGTAGGGGCATGATGGAGCATCAATGCCATAGAGTACAACTTCCAAAGTGGCTATTTCATCCAGGTGAACTGATCAGTCGTAGATCAGTTGTAACAGCAGGAGATCTTCAGACACCACCTGGAGGTTAGTAGTCAAAACAATGGACTGCAGTGTGGAGAATCCAAATCAAAAATATAGTGCTTTCAGGCACAACAACACAACAATAAAAGTAATTTAGTGGTAGCCAGTCATACACAACAAAACACTAATTCCAAATATACATTCTGAATATGAGGATTTATGAATTCCAGAAGTGAGTTCCAAATATATTGACTAATATGTGGACAACGGTGGGTCAATCCAAAGTGCACTGTTTCAAATCTTCATCAGGTCCAAAGATGAAAGGATAAATATATACTTGGTATCACTTTGAAATGGGACCTTTAACAAGGACTCCAGAGAGCATACAGTCTTAATAATTGTTATCACTTTTAGAGTGGGGCCAAAGCAGGCTCCAAAGAGCTTGTAATCTTTATATGGGAATCACTGCAAATATTCACCCGTAGCTGAAGCCTACATTAATTACATAGGCTTTGGATCAACCCACCGTTGTCCATATATTTGCCAATATATTTGAAATTCATTTCTGGAATTTGCATATCCATATATTCAGAATGTATATTTGGAATTAGTGTTTTGTTGTGTGTGACTGGCTACCACTAAATTACTCATTGTTGTGTTGTTGTGCCTGAAAGCAGTGTATTTTCAATTTGGAGCACCTGGAGGTTGGCAAGTGCCTACAGAGAGAGAGAGACAGAGGGCAGTTTGTTCCCCTTTGTTACTGCTTCATCACTTCTGTAGGCACACAAATTATTCCAAATTTGACTTGAAAGCCTATCTCACAGCTTTCTCAGCTGTAGTAGTGGGGAAACTCATTTGGGGGGAATTTTTATGTCCATCCTGTTTCCTGAAGTATTTCCAGTCGCTTCAGAGTCTTTTTCAGAGGGGCATCAGTTCGTTGCTTAAAAAAAATGCTCTTGACATATTAATAGGAGAGGGCTGCACAAAATTCACAGCAGGATAATGCTGCTATCCTTGTGACAGGCCAGGGAAGACAAAGCGCAGGCTGAAGAGGGCCAGAATTAACACTGCTTTACTGCAGAAGCTCATGTGCTAGACTTGAACCAAAAATAGCCTGGTTCAAATCCTTCATTCGGCAATGGCACTTTTAAAGTGATCTTGGGCAAGCCATTACTACTCTCTGACTCACTTATGTTACAGGATAATTGTTGGGATATTAGGTAACAAATAAACCAACAATAGCCAGATATAGCCTAAATATTGCCTTTCCCAGGTAGTAAAACGAAGCAATCAACAAAGTAGCTGACGATTTGCTGTTCTTTACTGGAATCCAAAATCTGCTATCCAAGGAAGTCTGTCTCACCCTGGCTGATGGCAGGGGTGGTCCTGAGGGTCTCTCTCTCTTTACCACTCAGTCTTTCCCCATGTATTACTCCAAAATCACATCCCTCAGTTTCTTGGTAAGTGCTGCCCTTTGCTCCCCTTTCAGCAATGATTCTGAGATAGTGCTAAAGAGCATGCTGAAGGGCCAAGGAATCCCAGAAACGTAAAGGTAGCCCATCTTTCTTACCACATAGATGCATCTTGAGGTGTTCCTTTTGATTAGTGGGATCTCTCTCTGTCTGTCTGAGAAGGCAATCTCTAACTTCACAGTCCATCTTGGGGACGTTTTTATTCCCAGGGTGGGTTTCATTTTCACTGATGACAAAATCTCCAAAATTACAATGGTGTGGTTCTCATCCTCAGCAATAGAACTAAAAAAAAAAAAAAAAAAATCCTAGGGACTCCCACCCCAGAAGTAGTTTCGGAGGAGGGAGCTGAGAAAGATCAGAGTGACTGACTTAGGCTGCTTCCCCTTTCTGTGAGGGAAAAAGGAAACCAACGTTACTTTACAGAGAGGCTCTTCAACTAGCCACGTGATGTGGGATGTCCCCTCATCCTGTCGTGTCTTCTCAGGCCTGGGCTTTTCCAGTGACACCTAAGATTCCTTGCAATTTTTTTCCAGCTCTGGTTTCTTCTGATTCGCTTCCTCTCGAAAGAGGTTGATGACATGCTGCGTATTATGAAAGTATTATGAAAAGAAACCTCTCTATTTGTTGCAATATTTGGGACAGGAGGACAGAAAATCTTGCAGATGCAAGTTCCAAATGCTCTTCTTTGCTTTTGATATGTTTTTGCAATGACTGCTGACTGGGGAGAACCTGCCTGAGTGTCACATATTTTACTGTTGTCAAGTAGTCTAATTAAATTGCGATCCATTCAGATTGCTGGTAAAATCAATCCAGAGTGCATTATTCCCATTTTGTTCATCAGCATGGGTTGACAGCTCCTAGGCTGAATTCAGACTAGTGCTTGTAATGTTTTATACTTTAAATGGCTAAGGATTTTTAAATGGTTAAGGATTACGGTATCTCCAGGGCTTTTTGGGTAGAAAAAGCCCAGCAGGAACTCATTTGCATATTAGGCCACACCCCAGTACCAAGCCAGCCAGTACTGCGTTCCTGTGTGTTCCTGCTCAACCCCCCCCCCCCGGATATCTCTAGGATCACTAACAGGCCTGTTGAGATACTGAGATCATTATTGTTTTGCATGTGGTCCCAATTCAGAAATACAGGATCACAGAATCATAGAGTTGGAAGGGACCTCCAGGCTCATCTAATCCAACCCCCTGCACAATGCAGGAAACTCACAAACACCTCTCCCTAAATTCACAGGATCCTCATTGCTGTCAGATGGCTATCTAGCCTCTGTTTAAAAACCTCCAAGGAAGGAGAGCCCACCACCTCCCGAGGAAGCCTGTTCCACTGAGGAATCGCTCTAACAGTCAGGAAGTTCTTCCTAATGTTGAGTCGGAAACTCTTTCGATTTAATTTCAACCCATTGGTTCTGGTCCTACCTTCTGGGGCCACAGAAAACAATTCCACACCATCCTCTATATGACAGCCCTTCAAATACTTGAAGACGGCCATGAGGGAAGAGGACCTTCTCTGTATGAGTGCCCTGGCTTTGGAAATCCTTCCCATGAAGTGTGTCAGCCTAGCTGGCATTTCATTGAATACTTAAGACAGTGTTTGGGGGTTTTTTCCAGATGGTTGAATGTTTAGATTTTGCAGCTGGCAGAAACTGTGCAAGGGGACATAGCCCAAACTGAGAGCTGTGGAGTTTTGTGAGCAAAAATTCTACTTTGTGAGCTACTGGCATTAAAATTGTGAGCTACTGCATTAATTAGTTTGCCGTGAGGCCATTTTCCTGAGCTAAGACAAGAATGTGTGAGACAGAAGCTAAAAAACTATGAGTTAGCTCACACTAACTCAACTTAGAGGGAACACTGAGTCCACCGCCAGTCATGACCAAGCTGAATCGCCCCATCGTGCACCACCACCTGGGCTGCTCAGCAGAGCTTGCTTCTTGATTGAGTCAGTGTCCCAGTCCACCTCTGCTAGAGCTATAAAGGCTAAGTTTCTATCCTCATAGGATTGGCAGTGTCTAAATAGAAGAAGAAGATGATGATATTGGATTTATACCCTGCCCTCCACTCTGAATCTCAAAGTGGTTTGCAACCTCCTTTACCTTCTTCCCCCACAACAGACACCCTGTGAGGTAGGTGAGGCTGAGAGAGGTCTCACAGAAGCTGTTCTTTCAAGCGCTATGGCTGACTCAAGGCCATTGCAGCAGATGCCAGTGGAAGAGTGGGGAATTAAACCGAGTTCTCCCAGATAAGAGCACCAAACTGGCTCTCAATAGGGTCTGAAGATGTTCCAGAATTACAACCAACCTGTAGAAATTGCCTGGAGAAAAAAACGGCTGTTTTGGAGGTTGGGGTCTATGGCATTATACCTTGCTGAGGTCTCTCCCTTCCCTAAGATTCAATCTCTGGCATCTCCAGTTTAAAAAGGCCAGGTAGTAAGTGATGCAAAAGACTTTTGCCTGAGACTTTGGTGAGTTGCCGCCAATCCAAGTAGACAATACTGACCTTGACAGACTGGTTGTCTGATTCTGTATAAAGCAGCTTCATGAGCATGTATAAAATCCCACCCTCCCCAGGCTCTAGTCCTAAATCTCCAGGAATTTCCCAACCTGGAGCTGGCAACCCTATAATCACGTTTGGTCTTCCACTAAGCTGGCCTCCTTCTTCATGGCTGATTGATTGCTGCCTTCTCCAGGATCTCATTTATTTAATTCATTTAAACATTTTTATGCCACCTTTCCAACCAATTAGGGTCCCTCAAGGCATAAATAGCATTTAAACATTTGAACAATTAAACATACATTTAAAATAAAATAATTAGTAAAAACACATCAGAACCAAGAAGAAGGCCAGTGGCCATTATTGGGGTATGCCAAATTAAACAAACAAACAGAATCTTCACCAACAGACAAAAGACACCAATAGAGGGACATGTAAATGTCCCTGGAGGGAGAGTTTCAAAGTTTTGGTTTCATGATCCTTTTGTGAGTCAACACTTTTCCAGTCTCAGATAGTGGGGGTAACAAAAGGAGGGCCTCCAAAGATGACTGAAATGGACAGCTAGGTTCATATAGGGAAGGCAGTCCTTAAGATATGGTCTTTCTAAGCTAGGGTTGCCAGGTCCGAAGGGCAAGTCAGTTTACTTGGACACTTTGGGAGAGGGGAGGGAAGAAGCACACCATGCCTACATCACCTCCAGGTGACGTAGGCATGTTGGGGATGTCAGGGATGACGCTCTGGTTTTTGGGCAAAACTCTGGTTTGAAGCTAATTCTACCATAGAGTTTTGCCCAAAACCCAAAATGTTCCACTCTCAAGTCACCGACGTACCTATGTGGTTTCTGGGTGACTTAGGCATGTCGTGTTAACTTCCAGCTTCTTGCATGTTTGGAAGTAGTAATTCCATGGAGATGAGGTGTGCCCAGCAGCCATTTCCTCCCTGCTCTCTGATAGCCCTGAAATGGAAAGAGGGACTCTAAACTAGGGGATCCCCTGCCCCCAGCTGAGAACTGACAACCCTACCCCAAGCTATAGAAGGCTTTAAAGGTCAGCACCAGCACTTAGAAGTGAGCCCAGAAGCCAACTGGAAGCCAGTGCAGATGGATCAAAACTGGAGTGATGGAGTTCTTACAACTCACACATGTCAACACTCTGGTCATAATGTTCTGTACCAACTACTCCTCTTAGGAGGGGTACATCCCCATCCAGAACAGGGGATAACTCATTTCCCAGATCAGACCCTGCCACTGTGACATGGGGGAGTGGCTTCAAGAGGTCAACCGGCACTAGAGTTTTGCATAGGTTTCTAGTCGTGGAAGATGGGTATCATACTAGATTGGCCACTTTGGAAGTCTATGTGTCATGTGCCTGCTCAATACCATTCTTACAATTTCTCCTATTGCAAGGGTTCACCTATAGGGACGTTATTTTTGGTTTTGTGTGTCATTATTATTGGTAGTTTTAGCAGGCTTCGTGTTTGTTGCTGTTGTTGAGGATTCCTTTGCTGCTTCTTTGTACCCTTTTATGGCATTCACGCATACTTCAATGTTGTTTAAATTGGTTCACAAAGTTTAAAAAAATGGGTAAATTTTAATGGAGAAAAAATGGGTTTGAGGAAACAGAAAACAATGTGAAACTCATGGGACAATTTCTCAGAAGGGAGAAGAAAAATCAAAATAAGAATATTTAATCCCAATCAGCAAGCTGGGAAATTTGCTGGCATCCTAAGCCATCATTACTGTTTGGAGATGGGTGGGTCAGATCATACTTAGGGTCACCAGCCTCCAGGTGGGGCCTGGTGATCTCTCAGAATGACAACTGGTCTGCAGACTACAGAGATGAATTTCCCTGGGGAAAATGGCTGTTTTGGTGGTTGACTCTGAATTATTATATCCTGATGAGGTCTCTTTCCTCCTCAGATCCCACTCTTCCCAGGCTCCACTCCAAATCTTCAGGAATTTCCCAACCCGGAGCTGGGAACCCTACTTTCTCTGCAGGTATCCGGAGAGCCTTCTTTTAGAGGAAAATTTGCTGCCTTGGAGGAAGTAAGGCCCTACATTTAGCAGAATGGAATACTGGATCTAGGACTGCCACCTTGGGGTTGAAACGTTCCTGTAGATTTGGGGGTGGAGCCTGGGAAGGGTGGAATGTGGGTAGGGGCCTTAGTGTAGGCTTCCCAAACCTCCCACCCTGGCGGGGGACCCCAGGATTAGCCCCCTTCTCCCCCGCTTTCCAAAAATCTGGAAGCGGGGTGGGGGGTATGGTGTCTGGGAGCGATTCCATTGTGAGCAGTTGCTTAAGGTGGAGAAGTCAGTTCCTCTGCACGAGAAGAGCCAAGCCGAGTCCAGGAACACCTTAAGAGACCACCAAGATTTTTAGGGTTATAAACAGCTTTCAAGATTCAAAGCCCCCTTCATCTGATCTTCTGAAGGGAACTTTGGTTGCAGTCACGCACACAAAGGTAGGAGGGCCTCCTGGAGCGGGGCAGGGGGGGAGTGGTAAGTTAACTGCATACTGCCTAGCCCTTGTAGGACTGCGCCCCCCCCCCCTGCTTTCTGGCTCCTCTCTTTCACTTCCCAATCCTGGCGTTTACACAGAGAACCTGCTGGGATCAATTTGCAGCCACTTTGCATTCCACAAGCTTCCGTCATCCCACTTCTTCATAATCTTCCTTTTGCATTTACTTGGAAGCAAATCCCAGTGTTTCAGCTGAGCTTACTCCCTACTAGGCACAAGAAAGATCACAGTGCCTCTGTTTCCTGCTGAAGAGAGCTGCCCCAACCTTGTGCACGCTGATTTGGGAGCGCTCTTTGAAGTAGGCATGCTGAATTAAGGCTGCTGTTCTAAGCAGTGTTACTGGGTGAACTTGCCTTCTTAGGTTTGCCAATCCCCAGGTAGGGACAGGGGATCCCCTGATTTGGAGGCCCTTCCCCCACTTCAGGGTCATCAGAAAGCAGAAGGGGGGGAAATGTCTGCTGGCCACTCCATTATTCCCTATGAAGATCGATTCCCATAGAATAATGGATAATTGATCTGTGGGTATCAGGGCTCTGGGGGGCTGTTTTTTGAGATAGAGGCACCAAATTTGTATCATAGCATCCAGTGCCTCTTCCCAAAATACCCTCCAAGTTTCAAAATGATTGGACCAGGGGGTCCAGTTCTACGACCCCGAAAGAAGGTGCCCCTTTCATTATTTCCAAAGGAGGGAAGGCATTTAAAAGGTGTGCAGTTCCTTTAAATATGATGGCAAGAACTTCCTTTGGAGTTCAAATATGCTTATCAAGCCCTTGCTGCTGGCTCCACCCCAATGTCTCCTGGCTCCACCCCCAAAGTCTCCTGGCTCCACCCCCAAAGTCCCCAGATATTTCTTGAATTGGACTTGGCAATCCTACCTTAGTGGGATATAATGCCATAAAATTCACTCTCTAAGGCAGCCATTTCACCCAGAGGAACTAGCTTCCAGGTGGGTAAACCAACAGAGAGTCACGGAAGTAGATAAAGACAAACAGAAGTCGTGACACATAACTAAGAAATGAACTAATGCAATAAGCAACTCTATTAGTAGAAATACAACTTGTATCAAAATTCACATACAGTACAGTCCATACAAAAGTTCATCAGTTCTGCAGTATGCTTCACTCTGTCAAGTCCAGTAAGAAGGCCTGTAAACTGTTTCCAGTTCTTACAAGTTATTTCTGTAAAGTGCTGTGCAATCCCTATAGTCAATACTTATTCAAAAAATGAGATGATGTGCACATCAACATATCACTCTCTAAGGTGGCTGTTTGTTGCAGGGGGATGAGCTGTAATTGTAGGAGATTGCCAGGCACCACTTGGATCCAACTTATTTCAGAGATGAGAGAATTTCTTTAATTGCAGCTCAACTGCATTTCATCGCACCACAGCTTCAGCTCAAAATTTCCATTTAGTTTTTGTTTTTTCATGTGTGAATTGAACCTGCAAATATTTACTTTCCCACCATTTTCAGTTGCTTCATGGCAAATCTTTCTCTGTTAAATGTATGCAATATTGAACATTATTTTTGTGTCAGGTACATGACAATGAAAAAAAAACCATTTTTGTGTCAGGTACTTGTAGGCTTCCCAATCCCCAGGTCCCAGCGGGGGATCCCCTGGCTTTACAGGCTTCCCCCCTCCCCCAGCTAGCTGGCCAGCGGGGGAAGCTCCACCCCCACAGCCATTATGCACCTCCAGGAACGATTCCCATAGGGAATGATGGGGAATTGATCTGCGGGTGTCAGGGGCTCTGGGGGGCTGTTTTTTGAGGTAAAGGTGCCAAATTTTCTGTATAGCATCTAGTGCCTCTCCCCAAAATACCTCCCAAGTTTCAAAAGGATTGGACCAGGGGGTCCAATTTTATGAGCCCCAAAAGAAGGTGTCCCTATCCTTCATTATTTTCTATGGAAGGAAGGCATTCTAAAAGGTGTGCTGACCCTTTAAATGTGATGGCCAGAACTTCCTTGGAGTTCAATTATGCTTGTCACACCCTTGCTCCTGGCTCCGCCCCCAATGTCTCCTGGCTACACCCCAAAAGTCTCCTGGCTCCACCCCCAAAGTCCCCAGATATTTCTTGAATTGGACTTGGCAACCCTAGGTACATGACAATGTAAAAAAATCCCCACCCTTTTTCACCAATGGAAAAGCTCTTTGAATCCAGCCCTTTATGAAGTCAGGTCTGTGTTGGAAAATACCTGGAGACTTTGGGGGTGGAGCCAGGAGAGTGCAGGGTTTGGGGAGGGGAGGGCCTCGGCATGGTACAAAGCCATAAAGTTCCCCCTTCAAAGCAGCCATTTTGTTCGGGAGAGCTGATGTTTGCCAGCTGGAGATCAGTTGTAAAAGCGGGAGATCTCCAGGCCCCACTTCGAGGCTGACAACCCTGTATGAATCTCATGAGTGGAACTGTGCATGGAGCTGGGCTATGATGTCACCTACTGTTATGCCAGTTCCCCACCCGCAAATCCCGTACTGGCTTTTCAACAACCTCAGGCCCTTCCTCATCAGTGCTTTACTTGATCTGACTCCCATTTGAAGCTAATTCTAGGTCAACCATCTCTAGTAACACAGATGGCTAGATTTCCAATTTAAGGCAGTATGGAGGGGAGACTGAGATTACCATAATTTTGGAATAACATTTCTGCCAGTTAAATTTCTAGTATCATTGGCATAGATCCACATCTTTCTTCATGCACAGAAGTGGTGATGGAGGGTGGTGGTTTAATATTCACTGATTATTCTCTACCACTGCAGACCCCAACATGTGACCCAGACAGTGCTGGTCTCAGGGTTCTCTGACTTTAGTGGACAGCTCTTTAAGGGGATCACAACGCAGAGGGGAAATTTCCATTATCCACACTGATTTCAGCTTGTGATACTTTGGATCCAAGCTAGTGTGTGATGGTGTCAGACGGACCCTCTGGAACTGAGACACTGGCTGTTTCTACATTCAGGGTTGATTCTGATTTTATGAGCATTGAATCCGCCTGCAGAAAACTCTGGCTGTTCTACGCTTGACAAAATATACTCTCTCAGTGCACATTTAAAATGTTCATCTACATTGTATACTGCCATCGCTTCTGTCTTGCTTTGCATTATCTTAAGTCATCTACACTCATTTTCTTGAATTGGCACCAAAAGCAGTTTCACCCTGGAGTTGCTCCTCACTTTTGAACAGGAGTTTTCTGCAGGCAGATTCAATGCTCATAAAATCAGAATCAACCCTGAGTGTAGAAACAGCCGCCTGTTCAAAAGTACTCTTGTAAAGTGAGGAGCAACTCCAGGGTGAAACCGCTTTTGGTGCCAATTCAAGAAAATCAGTGTAGACAATTTAAGATAATGCAAAGCAAGACAGAAGCGACTGTGGTAGGCAATGTAAATGAACATTTTAAATGTGCACCGAGAGAGGATCTTCTGTCAAGTGTAGAAACGGTCACTGTGTGGCAGCTAGTTTGAATTTCCTTGTTCCTCAGATCAGAAAGAAAGGCATAGTCTGGACATTGTTTTTAGAGTTTATAATCATTATGTTATTTGCTCTAGCCTGTTGGTGTTCAAGCATCACATCACTTCATACTGCTAACAGAGTAATGTAGAAGAAGAAGAAGAGTTGGTTTTTATACCCCGCTTTTCACTACCTGAAAGAGTCTCAGAGCGGCTTACAATCGCCTTCCCTTCCTCTTCCTACAACAGACACCCTGTGAGGTAAATGAAGCTGAAAGAGCTCTGAGAGAACTGGGACTGGCCCCTCAGGTCACCCAGCTGGCTTCATGTGGAGGAGGGGGAAATCAAACTTGTTCTCCAGATTAGAGTCCACAGCTCTTAACCACTACACCAAACTGGCTCCTTTTGTTATTCCCTTTGCATGTCCTTTTATTACACATAAATACCAAGTATATTTTTCACAAACACTAGATTTCTACAGAGGTCTGACATTATCCTCTGTTTTGATCAGACTACCAGGAATATCTTCCTTTAAAAAAATCCACAAAAGTTGCTCCAATTATGACTATGAAAACCGTGCAGGTTTTGACTTTACTAACATTGTGGGCTTACAGCCATCAGAGCCTTTAAGAGAAAGCAAGATAAAGAAAAGGGCAATCCCCCAAAACAACATATGGAACAGTGTAGTTATGCAAACAGAAAAACAACAACTCCCCACTACCAATGAAAATGTACAAAAATCTAATTCGAAAAACATACACATAGGAAATCTTATACAATTACATAGCAAAATATATATGCATACCAGGGACAGGAAAATCCAATGACTACTCAAAGGAAACATGAATGAGACAGTTACACAAGAAGAACTGAGTACTATCAATGAGAAGTCAGCCAGAAATCGAAAAGCTAAAGACCTTATAAATAACATATGTTTATGGCAGCTGCTAGCAGGATGTTTCAAATTATCTTCTTTAGATAAATACATGTTATTTCTTTCTTGAGATATAAAGTGTGCTTCTTTATATCTATACACTTTCTTTATATCTATACACTTTCTATAAAGTGTGAAGCCGCCAATCAAATGAAGAGCTGAAGATACCCATTTCAATCTAACCAGCAAATTTATCTCCAACAGTTTTTCACTAAGAGGCAAGTTTTCCTCTCACACAATGCAAGGTCATAGCCAAGAGAAAGCAGCCAGTTCCATTGGCAAAGGTACAAGGACTTAGGCTGTTTGTTTTCCAGTGGGGGGAAAGAAATAAAATTGGGTATAATCTGTAAAAATTTGGAATTTTGTGAAAAAAGATTCTTTTTGAGATGAACTGATTTTTGGATAGATTGTGTCTATATTACAATGCTGACCAGGGATTTTTTGAGCAGGAATGCACAGAAATGCAGTTCTGGCTGGCTTGGTGTCTGGGGGTGTTGCCTAATATGCAAATAAGTTTCTGTTGGGCTTTTCTACAAAAAAGAAGTCCTGATTCTGACAATATGAAATCCTGCTGGCTGCATTCTCTGTCATTCTCTGTCATGCAGTAGTTATTTGTAGTTAAGTTATTTGTAGTTATCTGTCTATTTGTAGTTAAGGAAGGGCTGCTGTCAAGACGTGGAACTTCAAGTAAAGACGGATCATAGTGTTGCAACAATTAATCCATTTATTGAGAACAAACAGTCAGCAGAGAGGCAGATTGAGTTTGATACCGGCCCAAGGTTGGGGCCAGCCTTTTCTACATTTCTAAAAGCAGGAAACAATACAGCCCTTTTCACACACCCAGAGACAGCCGGGTCTTCCCAGGGCTTTATCTCTTTCTCAGAGGAAGAGTCCTTGAAGATGTGGACTTTAAAGCCGCAGATGGCTTTTCGGCTAGGCGTGAGATTTTACTCTTTGCGGTTACAATATGCTTGGGGAAAGGGCACTTGCTACAGTTCTCAGAGTTAGTAAAGCAGAGTTCATATTAAGGTACATCATGGCGTTAATCATGTCAAGCATTTCTAATCTACAATTCAGTTTCAGTAAGTTACACGTTTGACATACTGCCCCCCCTAAGCTCTTGCTCGGGGTTTGTCTGGGTGCAGTAGGTAAAACTTTTTCAACAGTTGAGGGGCTCGTAGGTCCTCCGATTTTACCCACTCATCACAGCTGGGGGGAAAGTACTTCCAGCGAACCAGATAGTACAGGATTCCCCTCTGGACCCTGGAGTCCAGGATTTCTTGCACCTCATGGTGGCTCTGGCCCTCCACTTGAATAGGACGTGGCTCTGGAGGGCGGGGGTGCCAAAATGTGGGCCCAGGGTCCTTCTGAAGAAGACTGCAATGAAAAACAGGGTGGATCTTACTAAACATTTTAGGCAGTTCCAACTCTACGGTAACCTGATTGATGACACGTTTTATTTTGAATGGTCCCAAGAACTTGTATGCCAATTTACGACAAGTTTGGGGCAAAGGGAGATTCTTTGTAGATAGGAACACCGTTTCACCCACCTTGAACTCCCACTGGGGGGAGTGCTTTTTATCAAAATAGTCCTTGTAAGTCCTTTTGGCGTTTTCCAAGTTTTCTTGAATTATCCCCCACCCCTTTTGATCCCTTCCCACCACTGTTGACATGAGCTGGGGGCTGGTGAGTCGTTCTGGGTAGGCAGTGAAGGGAATGGTTTTCCTTCGTACCTGTAGACGATTTGGAAGGGGGAGGCTTTGGTGGAACTGTGGACACTGTTATTATATCCGTACTCGGCAAAGGCCAGAAGCTCCACCCAATTGGTTTGTTGGTAATTGACATAGCACCTTAGATACTGTTCTAGCAGCCCGTTAACCCTCTCTGTCTGTCCGTCGGTCTGAGGGTGATAGGCGGAACTCAGCCCCTGCTCCATTCCTGTTATTTTGCAAAACTCTCGCCAGAAGTTGGCAACGAACTGTGGCCCCCTGTCACTGATTACCTTTTTGGGGAATGAGTGGAGCCGTACCACGTGATGAAAGAATAGATGCGCTAGTTTCTTTGCGGTGGGGAGCTGTTTGCATGGGATGAAGTGGGCTTGCTTAGAAAAAGTATCTACCACCACCAGGATTACAGTTTTGCCTTGAGAAGGGGGTAGCTCCACTATGAAGTCTAGGGAGACCACGGCCCAGGGGCGGGACGCCGTAGGAATAGGCTGGAGCAGCCCCGGAGTTCCCCCCCCTCCTTTTTGCCATGATGCAGACTGGGCAGGAACCTACATATTCCGAAATATCCCTTTTCATCTGTGGCCACCAAAATTGCCTGCTCACTAGATGCAGGGTTTTCACATACCCAAAGTGTCCGGCTAGTCTGTTGCAATGGCAGTGCTGCAGTATTTTGGACCGGAGGCTCTGCGGCACATAGATTTTTCCTTGGTAGTACCAGTATCCCTTTTCCCCCTTCTCGACCCCGTCGGGGAGGTTTCCCGACTCTTTTTCTACTTCTTCTTTCAGTTTCTTCCCCCCACAGGGCCCTTCCGGGTCGGTTTTCTTCCCCGATCTGGTCGTTACCCCCCCTGCGATGGCTGAAGGGGGAATGAGGGAGTCTATTACTTCTTCCCTCTGACTCTTTTGCTGCGGCAGCCGCGAGAGCGCATCGGCTAGAAAGTTTTTCGACCCGGGGATGTGCTTTAGCACAAAGTCAAATTTGGCGAAGAACCCCGCCCACCTGATTTGCTTGGCGGTTAGTTTCCTCCTTCCCGTTAGGGCCTCCAAGTTCTTATGGTCGGTCCAAATTGCGAATGGTACCCTGGCCCCTTCTAACCAAGACCGCCAAGCTTTCAGTGCATAGGTTACGGCGAACGCCTCTTTGTCCCACACCGACCAGTTCCGCTGTTCTTTGGAGAATTTCTTAGATATATAGGCGCATGGTTTGAGCTTCCCCTCCTCGTCTTTCTGCATTAATATTGCTCCTACGGCCACGTCGGAGGCGTCGCATTGCACCACGAAGGGTTTCAGTTCATCGGGGTGGGCTAGCACTGGCTCGCTAGTGAAAAGCCTCTTCAGCCTTTCGAAAGCGGCTTGGCACTCCGGTGTCCAGTGCAAGCCCGCCCCGGGTCGCTTCGCCTCGGCTCCCTTCCCTTTAGTTTTTAGCAGCTTGGTTAGGGGCAATATCACCTGGGCAAACCCCTTTAAGAATCCCCTGTAAAAGTTTGCGAACCCGATGAATGATTGCAGCTGGTGCCGGGTTCGAGGGGCCTCCCAATCTAGTACCGCTTGTATCTTTGCTGGGTCCATCGCTAAATCCTCCCCCGACTCCCGGAATCCTAGGTAGTCCAGTTCCGTCTGAACTGGACTACCTAGACTAACTGGAACTCACACTTCAACAATTTGGCATATAACTTATGCTGGTACAAGGTGGTCAATACTTTCCGGACCAGGGGCACGTGAGATTTTAGGTCTTTTGAATAAATAATGATGTCATCCAGGTACACCACCACCCCCTTGTACAGAAACTCCTGCAACACTTCATTTATAAAGTTCATGTAGACCCCTGGCGCCCCTTGTAAGCCAAATGGCTTTACTAAGTATTCAAACTGTCCCATCGGTGTGTTGAAAGCTGTCTTCCACTCGTTCCCCTCCTTGATCCTAACGCGGAAATAAGCGTCCCGGAGGTCGAGCTTGGTGAAAATTTTCCCTTCTGACACCGTGCTAAGGAGGTCTTTTATCAGGGGGATGGGGTACGCGTTGGACATGGAAATCCCATTGATCCCCCTAAAATCAGTACAAAGTCTCAGGCTCCCGTCCTTCTTTTTCCAAAACAGGACGGGGGCGGTGTGGGGTGCCCTGGCGGGTCTGATAAATCCCCGTTTTAAATTCTTGTCGATGAACTTCCTAAGTTCCTCCTTCTCCGCCCACCCCATGGAGTACAGTTTTGCCCGGGGAAGCTCTTGCCCCGGGATTAGTTCGATCGCACAGTCTGTGGGTCTGTGGGGTGGCAGTTCGTTGGCTTCCTCTTCACTGAATGCTTGCTTCAGGTCCCGGTATTCCCGGGGGATCGACCTCACCTCTTCCACCGTGACGCAGACTTTTTCATTCCGCGGTGGCAGGTTTGGGCCCCATTCCTCCCTCCAATGGTGGTGGGTGCATCGCCAGTCCGTAAAGTCTATGGTGTGGGGCCCCCATTGGATATCGGGCTGGTGCCTGGATAGCCAACCCACTCCCACCACCACATCGAAGGTGAAGGAGAGAGCTATCACAAAAATTTTGATTCTCCAGTGCTCTTTAGTCCCCACCGGCACCGCCTGCGTCTCTTCCGTGCACGGTTCCCCCTTCATTGTCGTCCCATCCATTTGTTCAAACTGGATGGGTTGAGGGAGGGGGGTTCTAGCTAACCCAAGGGCTTCTACCAGGCGGGGGGTGATTATTTCCCTGGTGCACCCTGAATCTATTAAGGCTCGGGTATGCATGAATCTCTTTAGGTTAGGGTTTAGGAGAGTCACTTGTATAAACATCAGTTCTCCCATTATGCTCACCGTGATTGGTGCCAGTGGTTTCACGACCTGCGTCTTGGCACCCATCAGTGCAGGTCGCTGTCATTTCCCGCTGGCTCGACGTCCCACGACTCTTCGCTGGAGTCCTCAATGGTCATAATATCCTCGTCAATTGCCACCGACGTGGCGACGGTGCCCCGACTGGGCTCTTTAGGCCTTCCTCCTCCTTTTTTCGGGGCGCTCGCCGGCGCCTTCGCCAGGGGTGGGGTGGGCTGCACTTTCTCTGGGCAGTTCGCGGTTAGGTGTCCCAGGTCCCTGCACCGGAAGCATCTCCTCCCTGCATTCGGGGTGGAGCTCGCAACAGGGACTGGGGTCTTTTTCGCTCCTGGTCTGGTGGTGGCTTTGGGGGTCCATACCCCTTTCCCGCTTGCTTGCTGTTGGCGGCGAAGTATTGCATGCTGCAGGTTCGTCTCCACCTTGCCCGCTAACTGGATCCATCCCACCAGCGTCTCGGGCCGGCCTTGGGTGTAGCAGCGATCGAGAACGCTTGCATTGAGGCTGTTCATGAAGGCTTCGCATTTCATGCGTTCGCTCCAGCCCCTTACTTTGGAGCAGAGGGACTGGAACTCCGCTGCATACTCCCGGACCGTTCTCGACCCTTGCTCGATCTTGCGCAGCTGGGCCAACGCTTTCGGGTCTTGCAACGGGTCCCCGAACTGGTGGAACATGGCCTGTAGAAACTCGTACACCGAGGTCAGCGCGGGGCTCTGCGCGGCATAGAGGCTGACAACCAATTCCGAGCGGCCCCTTCCACCTTGGAAGCCAGGTAGTCCACTCGGCTGGCCTCTGTGGGGAAGGAATTCCCCCAGTGAGTCATGAAACTGTTGCACTGGATCGTGAAGTACTCCACTTCCTCCGGGTCCTCGTTGAAGGTGATTTGAAGCTCCCGCCCTCTTGCGCCGTCCCACGGGGCCGGTGCCGCCGGCAGCGTCGGGCGCCCTGGTTGCGTGGGCGTGCCCCGAGGCCCACCTCGCGGGTCCTCCGGTCCGTTTCCCCGCAGGGCCTCGGTCCGCCTCCGGATTGCGTCCAGTTGCTCCTGGATTTCTCGGGTGATCTGGGCATGGCTGGCATGGACCTCGTCCATCAGTGCCCAGAGAGTCGCCTCGCTGCCTCGCCGGGGTCTCTCCCCTTCCTCCATCGGTTTGGTGGGCTCTCCGTTACCTGGTGCCTTTTCAGCCATCCAGCCGAAGTTTCCAGTTCGGATAAGCTCCAAAAAGATCAAACTCAAAATGTCAAGACGTGGAACTTCAAGTAAAGACGGATCATAGTGTTGTAACAATTAATCCATTTATTGAGAACAAACAGTTAGCAGAGAGGCAGATTGAGTTTGATACCGGCCCAAGGTTGGGGCCAGCCTTTTCTACATTTCTAAAAGCAGGAAACAATACAGCCCTTTTCACACCCCCAGAGACAGCCGGGTCTTCCCAGGGCTTTATCTCTTTCTCAGAGGAAGAGTCCTTGAAGATGTGGACTTCAAAGCCGCAGATGGCTTTTCGGCTAGGCGTGAGATTTTACTCTTTGCGGTTACAATATGCTTGGGGAAAGGGCACTTGCTACAGTTCTCAGGGTTAGTAAAGCAGAGTTCATATTAAGGTACATCATGGCGTTAGTCATGTCAAGCATTTCTAATCTACAATTCAGTTTCAGTAAGTTACACGTTTGACAGCTGCCAGTCAACCAGAAAAGATGGTGTCAAATGTCACTTAAGCAAAGGATGGCTGTTTCTTTCTCCCCTCAGATTTTTGTTTTTTAAGTTTTACCCTTGGGTAAATAGCTTATGTACCAGTCTCCACTCCCAAACTTACCCCAACCACTAGGCTCCACCCGCAGACCAATTCTCACCTCTACCTCCAGGTGCACCCACAAGCCAGATTTTTTTTCCTTTGAAGGCCTGCAGTTTATGATAAGAGTGCAAATAATGATTGTGAACATTATCATATGATAAGAGAGCCATAACCTGTTTGCTTAAATGCATATTTGGAGACCAAGTTGCTGCTCTTAGACTCATATTCATTTTCTTTAAAATATTTATATTCCATTTGTCAGGAAGGCAGTGTGGCTTAGTGAAAGACCCTCTGCTGAGCCTGCACAAGGCCCAGGTTCAATCCCTGAAGCCTCCAGTTAAAAAAGACAAGGGAGTAGGTGATGTGTGAAAACTTTGGCTGAGACCCTGGAAAGCTTCTGTCAATCTGAGTTGATGTTGTTGACATAATGGTCTAATTCAATACGAAGGCAGCTTCCTGTGTTATATGTCCCCACAGATGCAAGGTGGCTGACAAGGCAAGAGGAAGTTGCAAAGACATAAAACATCAGTATATCAACAAGACCATGTTGAAGAGCACTCCCAAGCTGCCCTGCAGCTGAGTTCACAGCACAGCCGGAAGAGGCTCTTCTGTTCTCCCCCCCCCCGCCCCACAACATGCCTTTTCAAGTGCCAAAACAGCTATGGGGGGAGATGGTAGTCTTTTCAACACTTGAAAATGGGGGGTAGGGGTAACAAGAGTGCCTCATCCCACCACCACACTGCAGGCCTGATCAGGACTATGCCCTTACAGCGTTTTTAAGTTGCCTCAGACTTTAAAATGGCAGCAGTGTTCATATGAAGAAGAATAAGAAGAGATTGATTTATACATAGGGCTGCCAAGTCCTCTTCATCCTGGAGCGGTGGACTTACGCACGTGACGCAATGATGTCACCCGGAAGTGATGTCATCGCGCCGGCAAAGCCGTGTGTATCCACTCTAGGCATTTCTGGGAAAACTCTATGGTTTTCCTGGACACTCTAGCCATTTGGGAGGGGAAAATTCTATGGTACCTTTTATACCATAGAGTTTTCCCTCCCAAATGGCAAGAGCATCCGGGAGAACCATAGAGTATTCCTGGAAATGCCTAGAGCGGCTGCTGCGCACCATCACCGACGTGATGACATCACTTCTGGGCAACATCATTGTGCTGGCGACCTCGGGGGAGATTCCCCCCACTGGCTCAATGTGGGCCAGCGAGTTGGGAACCTCCCAGGTGGGGGAATTCCTGCCCAAACCAGGGGCTTGGCAGCCTATTTATACACCATCCTTCACTACCCAAAGGAGTCTCAGAGCAGCTTACACTCTCCTTTCCCTTCCCTCAACAGGCACCCTGTGAGGTAGCTGGAGCTGAGAGAGCTCTAACAGAAACCACTCTTGAGAGGAACAGCTCTGTGAGTGATTCAAGGTCACATCAGCAGATGCATGTAGAGGAGTGGGGAATCAAACCTGGTTCTCCTAGATAAGAGTCCAAACACCACTACACCAAACTGGCTCTTGATGCTGGGTATATGGATGCTTTCATGTTTAGCTTGGCACTTTATTTCCTGCCAACAAGAAAAGAGTCCTTTGCGGGAAGGGCAGGCTATAAATCCATACAAAAAAACAAACAAAACCAATGGAGGGAACAAAACCCTTTCATCCCAAACGCTGATTATAGGTCATCCAGAAAGAACGGGCTGTCTGTCTGTATAAACGCTGCTAACAGACTTAACATTATCAATAGAAACTGGCTACCCTTATCTAATTGTGGATAGTAATTATTACCCACGATGATCAATAGGGTTGTTTCAGTCTGAAACCAGGTCATAATGGGGCAAGGGCACGTTTTCATCCAGAAATATCTGCATTTGCTCCACCACAGCCGTGTTTGTTCACCTTCACCTCCCAAAGCCAAGAACAGACACAGGCTGATAACTGCCCACATCCTTCTTATCCACAGATTACTTCTTAAGGTGAGGTCTAATCACAGTTTCTTTCAGCTGTGCAGGAAACACCCCTCATTAACAGGGACATATTAATAATCTTCCCCAGGGGAGTTTCCACTTTTTCTCTATATTGAATTTTAATAGTGAGGATCCAGTTTTCAAGAAGTGACCTTCACAGCTCCAAGCACTCTGTCAATGTCATTCAGGAAGATCAACCTGAAACTATGCATAGGCAACGTCTTGTCAAAGCAGTTGCTTTCAATACCTGCCCAAAGTATAGCATCTACCGTCAAACTGGTATCTAAGTGACAGAGACCTTGTCAGCAAAGAATCAAGCAAAATACCCAAAACAATCAGCAAGAGTTTTAGGCTCAGATGCCACTGGGCCTAAAGTTGCTAGGACTGACTAGGGGTGGAGCCAGGAACAAGGTTGTGACAACTATGACTGAACTCCAAAGGGAATTTTGGCCACCACATTTAAAGGGTCTACACTCCTTTAAATGCTTTCCCTTCATTGGAAATAATGGAGGATGGGAGCACCTTCTTTTGGGGCTCCTAGAGTTGGACCCCCTGGCCCAATCTTTTTGAAACTGGGGGTGGGGTTTGAGGAAGAGGTGTCAGATGCTATGCTGAAAAAGATGATGCCTCTACCTTAAAAAACAGCCCCCCAGATCCCACAGGTTGAATTTCCATTATGCCCTATGGGAAACAGTCTTGATATAGTACAGTGAAGTGCCCAGTGGACGTTCAACCCTCTCCCCCTTCTGATAACCTTGAAGTGGGGGGAAAGCCTCCAAACCAGGGGATCCCCTGCTCCCAACTGGGGACTGGCAACCCTAACTGTGCCCCAAAGCATTTGTTGGATGAGATTCAACTGGTGCAATGGTAGCAGAAAAGAAAGCCATTTGCCACCCTGACCATCACCTGATAGGTCTTCAGATTAGCTCTTTAGTGTGTTCTATCTGATCTAGTATGAGTTTTCCACCAGTGGTGTTCCACCAGTGTCTGCTCTTCATAGACCCTGGGCTCCCTGGAAAACCAAAGGACTGAAGCTTTACTCAGGGTGAAGAATGACAAGACCATCACCTGAAAGGTCTTCAGATTAGCTCCTTAGTGTGTTCTATTTGATCTAGTATGAGTTTTCCACCAGTGTCTCCTCTTCATAGACCCTGGGCTCCCTGGAAAACCAAAGGACTGAAGCTTTACTCAGGGTGAAGAATGACAAGACCATCACCTGAATGGTCTTCAGATTAGCTCTTTAGTGTGTTCTATTTGATCTAATATGAGTTTTCCACCAATGGAGTTCCACCAATGTCTCCTTAACCTCTTCATAGACCAAAGGACTGAAAACCAAAGGACTGAAGCTTTACTCAGGGTGAAGAATGTCAAGACAAAGAAACACTCTGCAGATCTGCATTCCATGCTGATGCTAGGGTCTCTACAAAGTTACCTGGGCCATTTGGAAATCAGTTGGACCCATCAATCTCTGGGGTCACACCATCCTAATTAGCCCTCTGTCCTTATGGAGGGAGGTGGACATCACACAGTGTTGCCATTTGCCTGCTAATCCACCCAGTTGCCTGCTGTTGATGATCAGAAATAGTAGGAAAATCCCTCTGAGAGAGATTTAATAAATATAAGGGCCAAAGCAGATATGACATTGGGCTAACAGCTGATGCACAGGCTTCTGATCTGGGTGGAAGGCAATTGTTAACTGAACCTGACCCTCCCTAAAATGTTAGAACTAGAATGGAAAAAAGAGTCTGCCAGTCTTTTCTCCTTCCCAGGGCTAATGACATAGGTGTGTTTTAGAGTTGTGCACGAACCAGAAAAATGGTGGTTTGGTTAGTTTGTGGTTCATTTGATTGCCTGAACCAGTGGGCCATGTTAGTTTGTGGATCATCTGATTTCTCGAACTGCTTCATAGTTTTTGGTTTGGAAGATGTAGAACGGCCTTCTTGTGAGTTAGAGATGCCAAACTCTCTGGAAGTCTTCAGCAGGTTCTCCTCCACCCACCCTCCAAGACATTTAGAACGTCCAAATTATAGCCCCCTAAATACATGTCCCCAGGAAAGCTCAGCTCTTCTCTCGACAACTCCTCTCTTCATGCTGCAAAGTGAAAGCAGATGAGTCAGGGTGTCTGCTTCCGTAGAGCAGAATGGGAGCTCTGTGGTTGGCTTCTAGAGATGCTTATCAAGTTATGGCAACTTCTATGGGTGTTTCGGTGGCAGGCAGTCTTGCAAATGAACCATGAAAATGAAATAAATGATACACGGGGAAAAAAATATTTCATTTTTTGATGGGGACTGCACAATTCCACAAATTGGTTTGAAATGAAGCATGAATTAGCCCGATTTGTGCATGAACTGTGATTCGTTTATTGGTTCGTGCCCATCCCTAGTGTGTGTATATCCATTTCAGAAAGGGAAATGGTCATGGTAGAAGGCATGATCCCCTCTTCCTCTTGACTGCCCCTGTGCTGCAACTCCAGTTTTATTTCCCCCTCCCGTTGTAAGAATTAGACTTTTAAAAAGACTAGAAATATCTAAACTTGGATGTCGCAGTGTGAGGTCTCTTTTGCTCCTCAGCCACCTTTGCTTAATATATAAAAAACCACATTTTTACAAACAGTAAGAAAGATATGCAATAAGCACATGCTGTGGAATAGGGCTATTCTTAGTGACTGCCTGGAAGCTTTGGTGCAGTGTGGTTTGACTGGGGAGATAACCAATTCAACTGGAACTTAAAATATGATAAAATACCTGAAAAAAAATACACGATGCACCATGTTTGTATGTGGAGGGGAGTGACCAGGGGTGGAATTCTAGCAGGAACTCCTTTGCATATTAGGTCATACCACCCTGATGTAGCCAATCCTTCAAGAGCTTGCAAGGTTCTTTTTTGTAAGCTCTTGGAGGATTGGCTACATCAGGGGTGTGTGACTTAATATGCAAAGGAGCTCCTGATAGAATTCCATTCCTGGGAGTGACCATCATAGAAACAGAGTCTCAGAGATGTTGAATTCAGTGAGAAACCTTCAGGCAAATGAGCAATTACACAACAGAAAACAGAGGGGATTTTAACGAATGACAAAGGGAAACCTGCTTCTGACTTGGCAGCTGATCACCCACTACACTTTCCTCCCACTGGCACTTGGGAGCTAGCCTGCTGCCTCAGCAAAGGAGCTGCTGTTTAAGCCAGTGGGCTCTCCCTGCTGGCCTCTTCACAACAGAAAGAGAAAGCAAAACCTGTTGCCTAGAGGAGCCACTGTTTCTGAACAGGCAAGCAAAGAGTCCCTTGAGCTTTACCATCAACAGGACCTCAAATGGGAATCGGAGCTCCTGGATTCTCCCTGCTAGCTCTGGAAATGATGAGCCCTTAAAACAGGCTTATGCAATTTGGGGCCTACCACAATGAAGGTTGCCTTCTGGTCAAGTACCACTGCCTGGCAAGGACTCAGAACCACACACTGTTGGCTGTAGGGTAGCCAATCCCCAGGTGGGGGCAGGGGATCCCCTGGTTTGGAGGCCCTCCCTCTGCTTCAGAATCATCAGATAGTGGGGGAGGGGAAAATGTCTGCTGGGCACTCCATTATTCCCTATAAAGACCAATTCCCATGGGGTATAATGGAGAATTGATCTGCGGGTATCTGGGGCTCTGGGGGGAGGCCTGCTTTTGGAGGTAGAGGCATCACATTTGCAGCATAGCACTCGATGATTCTCCTCAAAACACCCTCCAATTTTCAAAAGGATTGGAGCAGGGGATCCAATTCTATGAGCCCCAAAAGAAGGTGCCCCTATTCTTCATTATTTCCAATGGAGGGAAGGCATTTAAAAAGTGGGCAATCCCTTTAAATGTGATGGCCAGAACTTCCTTTGGAGTTCAGTTACGCTTGTCATAACCTTGCTCCTGGCTCCACCCCAAAGTCTCCTGGCTCCACCCCCAAAGTCCCCAGATATTTCTTGAATTGGATTTGGCAACCCTAGTTGGCTGCAGTCACCCAAACCAAAAACATCAGTAAGCCACTGGTGAGCATAGATGTAGGACTGCAGTTGGATGGCTGGTTCGTGGTGAATGGGCCAGCCAGGTAGGGTTCCCAGCCTCCTGCCGAGGGTCAGGTTTCCCCTGATTTCGGCGCCCCCAACCTCTACAAGGCAGCTGGCTGGCAGGAGCCCCGCCTGCAAAGAGTGCTGGTGTGCTGCAACATGCCCAGCAGAATGACATCACCCAGAAGTGACATTATTGCGCTGGACATGTTGCGCTGGGGGAAGCTCTATCACTAGCAAAAAACCTCTATGATAACCATAGTTTCCCCCCAAGTAATAGAGTGTCCCCCGGCAATGTTCCCAGCACAATAACATCACTTCCAGGTGACATCAGTGTGCTTTGTGTGTGAGGAAGATCCCCCACTGAGAGCCAGGTAGGACCTGGCAATCCTACAGCAAGCTAGGGTTGCCAGTCTCCAGGTGGGTAAAGAGAGCACAAGCGAAGTTGTAGTGACCAAATAACTAAGAATGTATTGAAACAAAATCATATAAATATATTCAATAGAAAACTAAATAGCAATAACAATTCCCCAAAAGTTTCAGAGTCCCAGTGAACAGGAGGTCGACTTGATTATTCCTGCTTCAAATCCTCTTCTAGCATAGGGTGTTCCAGCCACATATCTCAACCAAAGGCAAAAGCTCAGGAAAAAAATCAAAGTGTTTCTGATGCATCAATAAATTGCAAAAAGCCACAAAACCCACAAGTTTCTTTTTCAGTGCATCCAAAGACTGCACATAGAATTCCCAATGGACAAATGGGACAGAAAATCTCCAGTAAGATTTCAAAATGGCACTAAACTCCAAAAGGCTCATAGTTTTTTTTTAATACCAGCACACTATCAGGTGGTGACTGAAAATTTCCTATTACAACTGATCTCCAGGCGACAGATCAGTTTACAGAGAAAATGACCACTTTGTGGCATTATTCCCCATTGAAGCCCTCCCCACAAGCCCCACCCTTCTCAGGCTCCCCCCCCCCTGTCAGGCTCTGTAACTCTATCCTACTGAAATTATAAAATACTAACCAAATGGACTTTTCTATACTAACCCCTAGCCTTTGTGATATTGTAGTCACCATGCATATAAAAGGGTACGTTTGAAGTGTTAACTTTGTTTAGGTTGTAAAGAGAGCAAAGGAATGTGACCGTTAATAGATACTGCTGCTGGCCAGCATCTTCCCAGAGGCTAGGAGATAAGCAGAGACTCGCGTGTGAAAGTTTACACCTTCACTCCCTGTTGTTTTGAGAATAATGTCTTTGTTCAGATATTGCTTTGATGTAGATTCCATAAGACCCAGAAACACCCCTACCAAGGTATTAGTCTCAATTTCTGTTTCAAGCTATGAGTTTCCAATAAAGTATTACATTGTCTCAAATGAATACAGCCTTGAGTCTCCATCGCCTGACATTTTGAGACTAATCTTTAAAAAGGGGTTTATCTGAACCAGCCACTTTGAAGTCGAATGGCTGAAAAAGTTCTGGATAACGGAGAACCTCCAGGGGAACCGAAAACTCCCCCGTGGCACGTCCTTGGACATAGGCGAGCTGCGGGAATCGAATCCCCATCCTACATCCAAACCCTATTCATCAGCCCACAGCAGTGGAAGCCGAGGACACCCACCACCCTGATGGACGAAGCCCCAGCCCGACACAAGACCCTCCTCACCAGGCCCGAGCTGGGAGAGGAAATTGATGCGTCCCGCGTGCGCCTACCCGACTTGGAGGATGAGGACGAGGGAGCCGGGGCTCCGGGGAAAGAAGATGAAGTGGCCCACCTGGAAGAAAAAATCTTGGGGAAGGTGAAAACCCAGATGAAAGGGCTGGCGAGGGACCTCCGAAGTGTGATCCAGAGCAACACCCAGGCAATCGCCCGGGAAGTGGGGAGGCAGATCGACCGCATGCAGGTGCTATGGGGGATGGAACGCCGGCAAACCCGAGGATCGGGGCCACCTGCGCCACCACAACCTCTGAATCCCGGCGGAGGCGGAGGAGCCCCGGCGCCACCGGCACACCCTCCTGGATGTCCCGCACCTCGAGAACCAGGCAAACCCCATGAGCTCGACCTCAAGTTCGACGGGGACCCAGAAGAAGTAGAGTACTTCACCATCCAGGCCACCAGCTACATGCACTACTGGGGGGCCAGTTTCCCGGATGAACCGAGCCAGGTGGATTATTTGGGATCGAAACTCACGGGAGCAGCCCGAAGATGGTATGTGAGTTTGTATGAATCGAGAAGCCTGGAGCTGGGGAGTGTGCATGCCTTTCTACAAGCCATGCTGCGCCAATACGAGGATCCCCTCCGAGAGGCCTAAGCTCTCAACGCACTGAAAGACCTGAAGCAAGGAACCCACTCGGTGAGAGGGTACACGGCGGAATTCCAGACCCACTGAGCCCGGGTAAGAGGATGGAACGAAGTGATGAAGATTGAGGCCTACCAGAGCGGTCTCAAATCCGCCCTCCTGGATCAGGCCCTCCACCAGGCACGACCAAACACGCTGGTGGGGTGGGTGCAACTCAGTCAGGGAAAAAGACCGGGAAATCAGAGCCGTGGTGGTGGGGGAATAAATTAATCACAGAAACAGAGAACGAAGGGGAGGAGTGGCCGGAAGGGCTGGTGAAGGGAGGAGGAGGATTTTGGTATTGAGAAGGGAAACTACATTCCCAAAAGTCTCCGCAAGGAAGTACTGCAGCACTGTCATAGCAGCAAATTGGCCGGGCATTTTGGCTACGTGAAAACGCTCCACCTAGTGAGCCGACAGTTCTGGTGGCCACAAATGAAAAAGGATATTTGGCCACCTGCATAATGGCCAAAAGGAGGGGAGGGAAGACACCAGGTTTACTCTGTCCGACTCCTACAGCAGAACAGCCATGGTCAGTGTTATCTATGGACTTTATAGTTGAACTACCAGCATCGCAGGGACGGACAGTGATTCTAGAGGTGGTGGACATGTTTTCAAAACAAGCCCACTTCATACCATGCAAACAATTCCCTACAGCTAAAAAACTAGCGAGGCTATTCTTCCAACACGTTGTGAAACTACACGCGTTCCCAGACAAGGTCATTAGTGACCGCGGCCCGCAGTTCGTTGCCAACTTCTGGCGGGAGTTTTGTAGATTGTCAGGGATCGAGCAGGGACTGAGTTCCGCCTACCACCTGCAAACGGACAGACAGACAGAACGTGTGAACTCTCTTCTCGAGCAATACCTAAGGTGTTTTATTAACTATCAACAAGACAATTGGGTGGAACTATTACCGTTTGCAGAATATGGCTACAACAATAGCCTGCATAGTTCAACAAAGACCACCCCTTTCCAAATTGTGAATGGATATGAAGGGAAGCCTTTTCCTAATCTACCAGTGACTAACACCACCGGTTCCCTCACATCGTGTCAGCAATGGTGGGAATCACTGGCCAAGGGGTGGGAATTAATTCAAGAAAATCTAGAAGCAGTTGAAAAATAAGATGGATGGTCTTTTTTCTCACCACTATATTAGAAATAACTTATTAAACACTTGGATAAAATATAAGAAATATGGTGATGAGAGAAAGCCGCTTTGAATAGTGCCAGCAGAAGTAATAAAAATAACAGCTGAATCTGATGAAGAGAGAGCTATGTCATATAATCAACTGCTAAAGATTCAAGGTGATAAAGTTGAATTAAAATCTGCAGAAGAGTTAAACAATAAGTATGACTGGTTTCAAATGCAACAAATAAAAAGCTTGATGGAAAACTTTAAAGGGGTAACTTTAAAAGGGGTAAATTTTAAAGGGGTAACTTTAAAGGGGTAACTTTAAAAGGGGTAAATTCTCTGAGATGAGGAGGCATGTGAGGAGGAAACTGAAAGGAAAGGTAAATACGGTCAAAACCCTTGGGGAAGCTTGGAGACTATTTAAAACTATAATCCTAGAAGCTCAGATAAAATACATACCACAAGTTAGGAAAGGCACAAACAGGTATAAGAAGAGGCCAGCATGGTTAACAAACAAAGTAATGGAAGCTATAAAAGGTAAGAAGGACTCCTTTAAGCGGTGGAAAACCAGTCCAAGTGAGATTAATAAAAGGGAACACAGGCAGTGGCAAATCAAATGCAAGACTGTGATCAGGCAGGCAAAAAGGGACTATGAGGAGCATATTGCAAAAAACATAAAGACCAACAATAAAAATTTCTTCAAATATATTAGAAGTAGGAAACCAGCCAGGGAAGCAGTGGGGCCCTTGGATGACCATGGGGTAAAAGGATTACTGAAGGAGGATGGGGAAATGGCTGAGAAGCTGAATGCATTTTTTGCCTCTGTCTTCACCGTGGAAGATGAGAAGTGTTTGCCCGCCCCAGAACCACTAATATTGGAAGGGGTGTTGAAAGACCTGAGTTAGATTGAGGTGACAAAAGAGGAGGTCCTACAACTAATAGACAAATTAAAAATTAATAAGTCACCGGGTCCGGATGGCATACATCCGAGAGTTCTGAAAGAACTCAAAGTTGAACTTGTGGATCTTCTAACAAAAATCAGTAATCTTTCATTGAAATCTGCCTCTGTTCCTGAGGACTGGAAGGTAGCAAATGTCACCCCCATCTTTAAAAAGGGTACCAGAGGAGACCTGGGAAATTACAGGCCAGTCAGTCTGACTTCAATACCGGGAAAGTTGGTAGAAACAATTATCAATGAGTAGACACATTGATGAACACGGGTTATTGAGGAAGACTCAGCATGGGTTCTGTAGGGGAAGATCTTGCCTCACTAACCTGTTACATTTCTTTGAAGGGGTGAACAAACATGTGGACAAAGGAGACCCGATAGATGTTGTTTACCTTGACTTCCAGAAAGCTTTTGATAAAGTTCCTCATCAAAGGCTCCTTAGAAAGCTTGAGAGTCATGGAGTAAAAGGACAGGTCCTCTTGTGGATCAAAAACTGGCTGAGTAATAGGAAGCAGAGAGTGAGTATAAATGGGCAGTCTTCGCAGTGGAGGACGGTAAGCAGTGGGGTGCCGCAGGGCTCGGTACTGGGCCCCATGCTCTTTAACTTGTTCATTAATAATCTGGAGTTGGGAGTGAGCAGTGAAGTGGCCAAGTTTGCGGATGACACTAAATTGTTCAGGGTGGTGAGAACCAGAGAGGATTGTGAGGAACTCCAAAGGGATCTGTTGAGGCTGGGTGAGTGGGCGTCAACGTGGCAGATGCGGTTCAATGTGGCCAAGTGCAAAGTAATGCACATTGGGGCCAAGAATCCCAGCTACAAATACAAGTTGATGGGGTGTGAACTGGCAGAGACTGACCTAGAGAGAGATCTTGGGGTCGTGGTAGATAACTCACTGAAAATGTCAAGACAGTGTGCGTTTGCAATAAAAAAGGCCAACGCCATGCTGGGAATTATTAGGAAGGGAATTGAAAACAAATCAGCCAGTATCATAATGCCCCTGTAAAAATCGATGGTGTGGTCTCATTTGGAGTACTGTGTGCAGTT
Organism: Heteronotia binoei; assembly: GCF_032191835.1. Lineage (NCBI taxonomy): Eukaryota > Metazoa > Chordata > Lepidosauria > Squamata > Gekkonidae > Heteronotia > Heteronotia binoei. The sequence goes on from NC_083237.1 coordinate 30,187,979, forward strand.
CTGGTCGCCGCACCTCAAAAAGGATATTATAGCATTGGAGAAAGTTCAGAAAAGGGCAACTAGAATGATTAAAGGGCTGGAACACCTTCCCTATGAAAAAAGGTTGAAACGCTTAGGGCTCTTTAGCTTGGAGAAACGTCGACTGAGGGGTGACATGATAGAGGTTTACAAGATAATGCATGGGATGGAGAAAGTAAAGAAAGAAGTACTTTTCTCCCTTTCTCACAATACAAGAACTCGTGGGCATTCGATGAAATTGCTGAGCAGACAGGTTAAAATGGATAAAAGGAAGTACTTCTTCACCCAAAGGGTGATTAACATGTGGAATTCACTGCCACAGGAGGTGGTGGCGGCCACAAGCATGGCCACCTTCAAGAGGGGGTTAGATAAAAATATGGAGCAGAGGTCCATCAGTGGCTTTTAGCCACAGTGTGTGTGTGTGTGTGTGTGTGTGTATGTGTATGTGTATATATATATATATATATATATATATATATGACACAGAATGTTGGACTGGATGGGCCTTTGGCCTGATCTAATATGGCTTCTCTTATGTTCTTAAAATGACATTAAATCTGTTGGAATTAGACGTGAGCAAACGGAATTGGAAAGGGTTTTGCTTGGAGATAACGAAAAATTAATATCGAAAGTATATAATTATTGAAATGGTCTACAGAAGAAGTAGTAAAATCTCAAATGATTAAATGGGCAATTAATGTGAACAGAGAAATACAAATGGATACATGGGAGTATCTTTGGAAGAACTCGAGAAAAATATCAACATGTCAGAGTATTAAAGAGAACTGTTTTAAGATGATGTACAGGTGGTATATGACTCCGAAAAAACTGGCAAAGATGAGTAAAAAGATGTCGGATAGATGTTGGAAATGTAAAAATCATGAAGGTTCTTTTTTTCATATGTGGTGGACTTGTGAAAAAGCGAAAAGGTTTTGGCAGATGATACAACAAGAAATTTCAAAAATTTTGGGATACGACTTTAAGAAAGTTGCAGAGACTTTTCTGCTGGGATTACAAATGGAAAAATTTCCAAAAGAAGATAGAACTCTAATTTGGCACTTGCTCTCAGCTGCTAGGATATTGTATGCGCAGTTGTGGAAGCAAGAAAAAATACCAGAGAAATGGGATTGGATTGTGAAAGTTTTATCGTGGAGTGAGATGGATAAATTAACAAGAGACTATGATTTGGATGTGTTCAAAAAGGAGTGGAAGAAATTTAGAGGATATATAGAGAAAGAGTGGAATGTAAAAAGACATTGGACAATTTTTTAACATGAGTATGAGAAAAGAGAGATATTGAACTTTGACTGGTTAAGGGTACCTTCATAACTGAACTCAAGTATATAACCTCGGCGGGAGTCTAGTAACGGAGGGAGGGGGGATTGGAAAACATCATATGGGTTAGGGATAGTAATGATATAATTAGACATTGTTACCATATGTTTTCAATAAAAATTGTTTAAACCAAAAAAGAAAACCTAGAAGCAGCCAAAAAGGATTACAAGGCACAATTCGACAAAAAACACTCGCCCAAGTGGGACTTCAAGGTGGGGGATACTGTATTCCTCTCAACTAAGAATCTGCCTCTACCACAGTTGTCCAGAAAGCTAGCTTACAAGTATTTGGGACCTTTCAAAATAAAAAGAATAATAAATGCCGTGACTATTGAATTAGAGTTACCGAAAATGTTTAGTAAAATTCATCCTGTTTTCCATTGCAGTCTTCTGAAAAAAGATCCTGGAGCTACGTATTGGCATCCATGCCCTACGACGCCCACCCCTATTCAAGTGAGGGGTCAGAGTCATTATGAAGTGCAAGAGATATTGGATGCCAAGCTCAAGCGGGGAATATTGCATTTCTTAGTCTGATGGAAATATTTCCCCCCCCCCTCTTGCGACGAGTGGGTTAAGTCAACTGATCTAAGGGCACCTCTTCTTTTAAAAAGATTTTACCTACTGCACCCAGACAAACCCAGAGCACGAGCTTAGGGGGGGCAGTATGTCAGGCTCTGTAACTCTATCCTACTGAAATTATAAAATACTAACCAAATGGACTTTTCTATATTAACCCCTAGCCTTTGTGATATTGTAGTCACCATGCATATCAAAGGGGACGTTTGAAGTGTTAACTTTGTTTAGGTTGTAAAGAGAGCAAAGGAATGTGACCGTTAATAGATACACCGCTGGCCAGCATCTTCCCAGAGGCTAGGTGATAAGCAGAGACTCTCGTGTGAAAGTTTACACCTTCATTCCCTGTTGTTTTGAGAATAATGTCTTTGTGCAGATATTGCTTTGATGTAGATTCCATAAGACCCAGAAACACCCCTACCGAGGTATTAGTCTCAATTTCTGTTTCAAACTATGAGTTTCCAATAAAGTATTACATTGTCTCAAATGAATACAGCCTTGAGTCTCCATCGCCTGACACCCCCCCCCCCCCAAAAAAAAAATCTCCAGGTATTTCCCAACTCAAAGCTGGCACCCCTATTGGTACCTGAGTCCTGGCCACTTCCAGACTAACAAAGTGTTATTCCAGCATAAAATGTTGTAGACTAGAGCCAGCTCTGAAGGAGGTTTTAGTTAATAAAAGCTTACATCAGAATAAGCGTTTTAGTCTCTAAAGTGTCACAAGAACTATGTTTACTTGCATTGCTACAGACTAATATAGCTACCCCTCTGGTAGAGTTGGCAGGATTATATTTGAAGGATTTCTAATCCAGTCTAACTAGCTAGGATGGATAGAGATGCCGGAGGCATGTCCTGCCCTCCTGGTGCCAAGATGTAGAATGCTACCATAGTGAGGAGAGATGTCAGGCTGGAAGGAAGGAAGGTTCCCTAAGAGTAGCAGTCTACATATCAAAAGGATAGCATCAGAGAGTAAAGGAAAGGATGCTTAGTGTCCTGGCCTTTCTATCTCTGACTCTCTTGTAGACCTCTTCTGAAATCAGAGGCTAAGAGACAGTGCAAAGTCCATCCCTTCAAACATTTCCCCCCTTGGTTTGGTTGAAGGACCTTCTTAAAAAACAGATTGCAAATGGGAATAAAAATTGGATTAAGGGCAGGCCATTGGAGGTAAATAGCATGTGAGAAAATTGCCTAGTGTCCTCAGCTAGCAATGTTTTGGACTGGAAGTTTGTGCTTCATCTAGTGATGCCAACAACCTAAAGAAAAAAAGTTACGTCCTTTTAATAGAAGCTTAATGTGTGGAAATGGGCAGGTGAAGCTTTCTGGGGCAAGGAGGTACATAACACCTGCTGGTAAATAGTATCCGTCAGGGCTTTTTTTGAGCAGGAATGCACAGAAACGCAGTTCCGGCTGGCTTGGCATCAGGGGGTGTGGCCTAATATTCAAATGAATTCCAGCTGAGCTTTTTCTACAAAAAAGCCCTATGTAAAATAATGGTGACAATAAAGGAGTGTGGCTTAACATGTAAATGAGTTCCTGCTGGGCTTTTCTACCAAAAAAGCCCTGATATCCATTATTAAATAGGACATTCACCCCCCCCCCCCTCCAAACTGTTGACCATACTAGCTTCCTTTCCTCCCACCTAATCTCCTTGTTTCACAACATGTACCTGGCTGTTCAAAGGGCCTCTAAGATTTGGACTGTTGACTTAAGAACAGTTACTGTTCAGAGGGGGAAAGGATATCGCAAGGCTGGAAAAGAGACAACCAAAATAACCCAGGAACTGGGCACGCCTCCCTTTCAAGGAAAGGCCACTTTGGGACTTTTTGGTTTAGCAAAAAGATGATGGGGGTGAGGGAACACCTGTTAACAGTGAATTAAAAACTAAACAGGGTCTGGAGGAAGTGGAGACTATTTTTTCCCCTACCAAAATACCCAGTACCAACATTCCTGGCAGATAAAAGCAAGCACTTCTTACAACCAATGAATAAACATATGGGATTCACTGCCTCAGACTGTACCTCAGGGGGGTACAATGCCCTAGAGTCCATTCTCCAGATGATCCATTTTCTCTGGGAGAACTGATCTCTGTAGCCTGGAGATGAGCTTTAATTCTAGGGGATCCCCAGATCCCACCTGGAGGCTGGCATCCCTAGTAGCAACAGCCTCTAGTGTGGCTTCAAAGATGAATTGAGATAACTTCATAGTGGATTACTCTATCAATGAATATTAGCAAGGACAACAAAATAAAACCTCTATTTTGAATACCAACACACTATCTTTCTGCTTTGCTTATTAAAAAAGTACTCCTTAAATATGAAAAAGTAAGAGATCTGTGGCTAGAATCACTCAGCTAAGAAATAGTCATTAGAGTCAAAGAGCAGTCAATCTTTTCTTTCCCTTTCCTGAATGTAAATAACTCCAGGAAAGGAAAACAGGTATACGAGCGCTGTACCCATTTCCTCCATCCGATATGACTTCAGATGGGGCTACTTAAATCTTGCAAGAGACATTGGAGTACATCTTCCTGTGTTGCCACTGCACCTTGGGACAGCGGAGATTTTTTTTCTGAACTAAGACTTGAGACTCCTTTAGCACCACAAAAACATTTATTGTCAGAAGCATCTGGCACAATGCACTGATCAGGATGTGTCATCCAAGTGGAGCAGCAGCCCGAAGAATCGCCTCCCCCCCCCGCAGTTTCCTCTGCAACAGCAAGATTCTAACACCTTTCTCATCAACAGCAATTCCATCCTTCAATCACAGCTGATGCAGACTCAGCAGAGATACCTTCTCTTGGGGCAGCTGACTGGCAGGAAGCAAGGGCAGAATAGTGAATCATGCAGACAAGACTGCCCTTTTATGTGCAACTGATGTAATCAGCTATGTCAGCTCTTAGAGACAATCAAGGCAGCATCACTGCCGAATGCCTGCATTCTGCTGTTGCCCATGTCACCCTCTCATCTTTTTTCAGGACTTGAGTTGTGGCAATGTGTCCAATTTATAAAAAGTGCAGCACAAGTCTATTGTGAACACAACTACCATTGCCAGTGCTCTATATCTATTGAACAGTCCCAAGAGATCTACCTGGCTACTTGATGGTCAGAATCTCAACTCTAGCCAAAAACCTTATTTTGTGATCAGTTTCTGCTGCTGTCGGTTCTTTGGATTACACACATCATCAGTCTCTGAAGACCATCCTCTCTACAAGAGAGAAACTTTCAACCCAAGACAGGAGAGGATGAAGAATAGAAAGACCCAATTTGTCAGGAGATACCCCATGCAACAGCCAATGATTCAGCCTCCTCCCCCTGACAGAACACCAGATGCGAACACAGCTTCAAGTTTGTTTATTTGTTTTGCTTTTTAAAAAAAGATTTCAGTGTTTTCTTTTTTAAAAAAAATACTGTTCAGATCCTTAGCGATGTAGCACTGGGCCTTAAAGTCTCCCCCTCCCCACACCCAAGTCCCAGAGGATGGCTGAAATGTTTTGAGTCCCTTCCCAAATGGGTTATGGGAAAACTACCTACCCACCCGCCCTTAGAACTGGGAGCTGAGGGGCAGTGAGAGGAAGTTGAACTTTAAGCTTAGGAGTACCTCCTCTGCCCTCAAGCCAAAAAAGAACATAAGGAGCTAGATTGGGAAACTGGAACCATGTCTTCTAAACACAGACACCCCAGAAGGGGTGGGGGGGGGAAACCATTGGTAAACTGAGGCAGGTCAAAGGCATATGTTAACTCCACAGAGAGGCCGAGGGAAAAGACCATGGAGAAAATGGCTGCTGTTGCCATTCCCTGCCAGCGAATGGAATACAGCTTTGGGTACTGGTTATCACCCATCCCTTGGACAGACCACTCTAAGCCTCCACAACAGCGAAGGCGAAAACTCTACTCCTAAGATAAAAATCTTAAACTTGTTTTTCCCCAGCTACCCCTCTCCCCCACCCCTTTGCCAAGTTTAATTGTTCCTGACCTTGTCCCTCAATGGAAACATGATTCTAAAAGTATATTAATATTAATGTTATAATGTTATTGTAGTCATGCACCCCTGTCAATGCTCCCCCATCCCTACGAGGAAAGGCCCTTGCTGCTATCCTCTTTCACGCAGCCACAAGTTGTGTTCAGAGAAGGGAGGAGGAAGAGAACGTATTAATCCACAATCAGTTAAAAAAAAAGAGGGGGGAGCAGCAGTTCAAAGGGTTCCCCTCCCCATGCTGGTAGAAGCAGAGGAGGTTTTGAAGTATTTTCAAACCAGTGGGAAGGAAAGAAAATGGGAGACCATCTTTCCCCTTCCAGGTGAGGGGGTGGGTGGGATGACAGGGGAATCCCAAAAAGAGAGGTCCAGGCTCAGATCAGAAAGGGCATCGCACCTGGAAGGGAAAGACAGAGAATTAGCAGAATGGCCAACTCCCTGACACACAATGAAGTGAGCTTTTGCTGAGGCCTGTGCTTTGGGGCCAAGTTTTGAAGACACGGTCAAACTGTCATATGTGATTTGTGGGGAGCACAAGCGAAACTATAAGTCATGCTGAGAAACTGCTGGGCAAACTTGTTCCGAGTTCCCACTTGCCTGGTGCAACACTTGACTTGAAGTTTTTTGTCCTTTTAAGGCCCTTAAGATCTGAATCCTTGTAAATACTGCAAGAACTGGCTTGTGAACATATGAAACTGCCTTTTGCTGACTCCAACCATTGGTTCTTCTAGCTCAGGGGTCCCCAACCCCCGGTCTGCAGACCAGTACCAGTTCGCGGACTGTTGGCAATCGGGCCGCATAAGAACTGATCTTCCTCCCCACCCCCTCTGTTTGCAAAGAAAAGTTGGAGCCAACTGAGCGGGGTCAGGGGAGTGCTACAACGCTTGGGTAACGTGTTCCTTGTGAGGAGCACGCTACACAAGCTCTGGCTCCTGACCCCACTCAGGCGTCCTGCATTGTGGAAAGCTTGAGAGGGGTCAGGGGTGCAGCATCGCTTGTGTAGCACGCTCCTTGCAAGGAAAAAAGTAAAAGTAAAAAACGGGGTGTATGTGTGGGGGGGTATTTGTGATTTTCCGAGAAATAAAATGCACAATTGTATCATCCCGAAGCCATCACTCTCCCCCCACTTCCACCACCCCATGGAAAAATCATCTTCCACAAAACCGGTCCCTGGTGCCAAAAAGGTCGGGGACCACTGTTCTAGCTCACTAGTGCTGATTATGACAGACGATGGCTCTCCAGAGTCTCAGACAGCGACAATCTCAATTGCCTAACATCTGCTGGGATCCCTTAAATGGATATGCCAGGGACTGAACTTGGTACCTTCTACGCTCAAAACTTGCAGTCCACACCACTGAGCCACAGCCTCTCTCCAATCCACACTGTTTCCCAACTGTTGCCCAGTTCATTGCAAAACTCCATCTTGTTTCCCACAAGGATTTTCCATGTCCTATCTCCATTTCCTCCACTCCAATATTCCCACAAAAAACGATGAGTATTCACATCACTCAAATTATCCCCTACCCAGTCTGTTTTACCTTGTCACTTCTTGTCCCAGGCAGTAGGGGTCGCTCACTCATCCCCAGCTGTCATTCCTCTGACAGAGCCTTTCTGTCGCATCTGCAACAAGATGGGGTGATCAGCTGATGGCACCAATCAAACCTAACTCTATTCATTGCCACACAGACTTGCCATTAGGGCTGTCAACTAAGCAAAGTCCCCAAGGCAACTAGTGCAAGGAAGTGGCCGGGGGGGGAGAAATAGCATATTTAAAGGCCAAGCTGGAGACATGCTCTTCAAACTTCCGTTCTGGATTTTAAAACAAGAATTTTATTCAGAAAGGATCTGGAATGAGAAAATGGTGAAGTACAGAGGGGAGGAGAGACCTGCAGGCCACAGCTGATTGCAACTGAAAATGAACTAGCTTGGTGAAGGTCTCCCCGTGAGAAGTGTTGTATCAAAGCATCCAGGTTTTAATATACCTGCTCTAAAATATAGTTCCCTGCCTTGTGCTTTGTTGCCTGGGCTGCCAAGCATGCAAGAGGTCACAGAATTTTTCCTCTGCTTGGCACCCACATCGAAAGGGACTCAAAATTAAGGAGGGAAAGAGAGAAAAAAGAGGAGAGAGACCAGGGAAATAAGCCCCATTGACTTAAGTGAGACTGACTTCCTTCCTTCATTGTTTCCTCTCTGCAGGGCAAATCAAGATGCAGACAAAACTGCCATCCATCTGAAGGAACAGAGCCAGGGAAAACAGCTCCTCTAGGAATACAGAGTCTTTCCCTTTAACCTTTTTGTTTGCTGAAAACACAGGGGTGGCCAAACTTGCTTAATGTAAGAGCCACACAGAATCAACAGATGTTTGAGAGCTGCAAGACATCAGATGTTTGAGGGCAGGCAGGCAGGGAAGACACATAGATGGGGGGAGAGAAAGGTGGAAAGAAAACAATTTTAACTTTAAATGCAGTTTCCAAGCCGCTTGCTGGCTTGGCAAAGTGATTTACGTCGGCCAACTGGAGCGTCAAAAGTCACACAATATGTGTGAAAGAGCCACATGTGGCTCCTCAGCCTCAATTTGGTCACCCCTGATCTAGCAAGTTCTGTCCAGCTTCAGGAGAGCACTCACTATGAAACCAAATCAAGCAAGAGAGTGAAATGGGTGATTACAGATTCTTAAAGAGGCTTCTAACTGCTTGTTGGTGTTTGCGCTACTGGGGTTGAATCTGGCCCTCAATAAAGAGAAACAACCCCTGCTAAGGAGCCGTTATGTACATTTCTGTTCCAAGAAATGAAGGCTGGGAGGCAGGATGACTTCTCAGCCTGTTGGGAGTGTGCTTTTTACGCTTTTTTATGCCTTAAGTGATGTGTCCACTCCTTCCATGACTGAATTGCCATCCATGCTGCCTTGAACTAACTGAGCTGCGGCTTAACTGTTTTATTTTTAATCTTTTAATCTGTTTTAACTGTTTGATTGTTTTACTTTTTATCTGTTAGATTGCTTATTGTTAGTTTTAATGGTTTACTATGTTGGAATCCGCCCTGAGCCCACCATGGGAAAGGGTGGACTACAAATTGACAGAAATAAATAAATAAATTCTGTGAGGTAAGTTAGATAGAAGGAGACTTGCCTAGGAGCAACCTGGGATCTTGAAAGCCAAATAGGTGTATAAATGTGTCTCCCTTCCCCACACAGGGGCCAAGGCTAAAAACAATTAACCTGACTTTTTATTTACAAAGATTGTCTGGGATGGCTCGGGCTAGCCCAATCGGTGAAGCTAAGCACAGTCAGTACTGAGATGGGAGACCACCAAGGAAGTCCAGGGTTGCTAAGCAGAGGCAGGCAATGGCAAAACTGTCTCTTGCCTTGAAAACCCTACTGGGGCCACCAGACATCAGCTGCGACTTGATGGCACTTTCCACTCAACTCCATCCTTGCTGTGTTCAAGGCAGCTGATCAGATTAAAAGATACAAAACACATTAAAATCTTGCAGCCCCAGGTGACACTTTCTGTTCTTGCCAAGAGACTTTGTGCCTACAATAGCTCTATGAGGGGCTGAAATCCAGCAAAAGCATCGCTTCTCCTGGTGTGGATTTTTTCAGGAGGGTTCTGACCCACCATCTAAGAAGAATGAACTGAGCTGGCCTGGGGGGGGTGTCTTTTTTGGGGAGAAAATCCCACAGTGAGGGCACCACCAAAGAGAAGACCCAGCTGTTCTATGCATGCAGCAGAGTTCTGAAGCAGCAAAATGGACTGTACCACTTCAGACTACACATGATCTTAAACTTTCTCTATATTTCTGTACCCTATATGCAGGACTCCCTGCAAGGAAAAAAAAAACTAGCACAACAAAAAAAAGGGATGGTCTAGAACGTTCTCTGCTGATGTGCTAAGTATTTTTAGACTTGAAGGAAGTTTTGTTTCTAAACTTGGGAGAAGTGGTATCTTCCACATGCAATATGCTGTCATGCTGTCTACCGCACTTTGTCACATAGACCAGGCTTCTGACAATGACATGTAAACTCCCTCCACCAAGTTTGGTTCATGACATTTCTCCTTGTTAACACCTTCGTTGCAGTTGAAGGCATCATTACACACCACAGTTCGTCCATCTCTCTCTCTCTCTCTCTCTCTCTTTCAAGAGGCCTGCAAGGCTGTTTTGTTTGAGGAAACCTTTGGTTAAGGGCTTGAACAGATCTAGGATGACTGCATTGTTAGTCGTTTAGAGTGGGACAGATCCAGCCAGCTTTTTCACTTAACCTCAACTAATTCCCTTCTTTTACTAGGACTACCATCTCTGTTGGTTTTGGTCCATGGAAATCCTCTGAACAGTCTTTTTTGATGGTTGAACAAGATTGGCTGGATCAAGTCCTATGACCCTTTTCCACTAATGCTTCCTTTGATGGGGAAAAACTCTTTGTTAAAGAAGATGATGATTTTGGATTTATAACCTGCCCTATACTCTGAATCTCAGAGTGGTCACAATCTCCTCTACCTTCCCCTCCCCCCTGCCCACAACAAACACCCTGTGAGGTAGGTGGGGCTGAGAGTGCTTTTACAGCAGCTGCCCTTTCAAGGACAGCTTCTATGAAAGCTATGGCTAACCCAAGGCCATCTCAGCAGGTGCAAGTGGAGGAGTGGGGAATCAAACCCAGCTCTCCCAGATAAGAGTCCGCGCACTTAACCACTACACCAAACTGGCTATTTTTTCTGTCAGTGGAAGAGAGTCACTGGATCAGACCCAGAGTATTAATTTGAGTGCAGCTTTGTGGGCTGGGGATTTTCAGCTCTACTGTGATTTTCAGCACTGTGAACTTTATGGAAGGGCAGAAGAAAATGAGTAAGTATGTAATGGTGCTGGGAGCTCACGTCAGATGAAAGTGTTCCCTCAAATGTTGTGACAAAGAAAGCCATCCCTTTTGAGTATTACCATACACTCTTAACAGTGCAATCCTAAGAACACTTTCCTCTGAGTAAGCTCTACTGAGTTGACTTCAGTAGACTTCTGAGTAGATCTGCTTAGCACTGTGCTGAAAGAGTAGCAGCCCTACTTCCAAAATCTGCAAGCACGAACACCCCGGCCTCTTCCCCAAAATACCTCATCAAGTTCCCTCTGAGTCTCTTCCTCCATCCGTCGGATGTCAGCCATGGTTAAATCCACCCACTTATCCAACCAGCAAAAGAGTTGCCTGTGGAAGTTGGTAAAGAGTCGTCTTTCTTGCTGAAGGAGGAGAAGAAGAGCTTGAAGGAACTGGAACTCTGAACACACAAGTGGGGAACCCAAACCAGCCTCCTCTCTGGAGAGAATGGAACCCCACTCTGGTCTAACGCTTCAGTGCTCCAGAGCTAGCTAGGCCTCAGCCTTCACCCGCCTCTGTCCCAAAGTTGAGGAGACAGCAGTTCCCACAGATCCAATCACTGAAGGATGTCCCCCAGCAACCCTGACAATCCCAAACCAGCCTCACTTCCCCCAACATGCACCCAATTACTCCAGGCAGGAGCTCACCTTCTGGATAAATTTTTCCACTCGACCTTGAAGGCCCCACCAGCGGAATTTCACTGTCACAAGTTTGTAGGCACACATGTGAGGGCAATCTTCATTATTGGCTAGTTCCCGCTAAGAGAGGGAAGGGGAGAAAAAACCAGGAGGATTAGGGCTGCTGTTGTCATTTGCATCCCACCTTTCTGCCCTCACAAGGGCCACCAAGGCAGCTAAAACATTAAAACATGCATGATAAAAATCACAATTAAAAACAGTGAAAATGTATATAAAACAAAGTAATCAAAACATTTGTTAGGAAGGCAAGGATTATTGAGGGAATGCCAAATGAAATAAAAATGTGTTCAACCGCTGGTGGAAGGCAGCAACAGAAGGGGATCTGGGGGATCTCCCTGGGGAGGGAGTTTCAGAGTTTGGGGCCAGGACCAAAAAGGCCCTCCCCTGGGTTGCCACCCACCTAATTTCAGATCTTAGGCAACAAAGTAGGGCCTCCAATAATGACCAATACTTGAGCAGGTTCATAAGAGAGTATGTGGTGCTTCAGGTATGTTAATCCTGAACCATATAGGTCTTTAAAGGTCAAGACCTGCAACCTTGAATTGTGCCCAGAAACAAATTGGTGGCCTCCCTATGACTCACACCAGTCAATAGCCTGCTGCAGAATTATGTGGCTGCTAATGGGGGAGGGGGGGTGGGAAGAGAAAGAGTATGAAGGGCTGGGCCTTGTTGTCACTGGCATTTTGATAGAAGCATGGAGGTTTCTTCTTAGGTGGAAGTCTGAGGGAAGCCAAAAGGAATCTGATCGGGCCAGCTTTGCTTCTCTGTTCTAAAAGACACCCAGAAGTCCTGACCTGCACCACACTTGACCAAATTTGCAATGTGCTTGCTGAATTTCTGCTCCCTACAACTATCCTTTTGAACAAAGTCAATGGGGCAGAACACAGAAATTTGACTAAGGCCATATAATGAATACACAGCACAGGTGAGACTTAAACCCAGGTTTCTTAGCCACAAAGACAGAATAGCCAGTGGGACAACTTGAAAGGGTGTGTGTGTGTTAAATAGGGCTTCCAATTCATCTCAGTGTTTCCATCTGCCTACTGTGTTCAGGTTACCCTGTCACCATGGAAGTTCACCTGTATGACTACCAAACCATGCTAAACACCTGGGATTTGAGCTGCCCCGAGGTGAAATAGTGTGCTGAGTTCACCCAAGGACCACTCCTCATATTTCACTGGGCTGACGTACTTTCCAGTCTGGACCAAGAGGGCCTCTGTTTGTCTTCATCGATTTGAAAATAGCTGGGTCTTCATCTGGTTTGTAATCCTGAGAGAGAAAGAGCAGAGGAAACATAAGGCTGCAATAGGGGACAGAGAGACCCCAGCAAGAGAAGGAAGCTGCAACTTGCATCATGAAATTTACTCCTGCTCATCAAACAGACAAAGGACTGAGTCCTCCTCACACAGAAGGCAGAACCAGTGAGCCAGCCTTCTGCTTCAAAATTACCAGTTTTTTTAAAAAAAAACTGACACGAGAAGAAGCCGATAATGGGGGAGGGGGGTCTTTAACCCAAAGAACCAGGAGTGAAGCCCAAGAATTAGGACTCAGTACTGAGCACCTAGGTAAAGCTTTTGCAACCCTATGGCAGTACTGATATAAGATGCTGTTCCACTGTGATCACCTTTAGTCTAAAAGTATTTGTAGGGGACAGACTACAGAAATTCAGTGAAGTCAGACCTGTATTCTGTGTAGGTCCACCTAGGGTATCTTTCCTCAAGCTGTAAGCAGGACAACATTTTCGCTGCAGTTTAGTGTCAACTAGAAAAGTCAGAAGAAGCCTACACCCACAAAGTGGACAAGATCAGCGAGACGCTTCTTCTGATAGCACTACTGAACTGTTTTTAGTGCAGAGAACCAAGTAACTATAACTGGGGAAGGGAAAGAAGCCAAATTTCTTTATTTATATCCCTCTATTCTCCCCCAAAGGGACCCAAAACAGCTTACATCATTTTCCTTTTCTCCATTTTATCCTCACAACACTCCTGTGAGGTAGGTTGAGAGTTAGGCCCAAAATCACCCCAGCAAGCTTCCACAACACAATAAGTCTAGAACGCATGGCTTTAACATGAAGAAGCTGTGAAAGATTTGGCTTCCCCATCAGAAGACAAGGCTGTAAACAGGTAGACTCCTGCCCTGAATTCCACACCCAATTAATTCTTTGCCAAATTGCTCTCCCACCAAGTGAACAAGAGCCAAAGTGGCATCCTCACCTGGTCTGACACCTGCGTCCGGTCAGCAATGTCTATATGGACAACCTCAACATCTTTCCAGGTCTCCACATCGAGCCCATGGACCTACAAGAGAGAGGGTAGCCCATGTGATTCAAACCTCTCTTTGCGGAAATGCATGACCCCTCAGCCAGACTCCCAGCAATCCATAAGGCCCATTTACACAGCTCAAAAGGGATTGCCTACTACCTTTTCTTGCCCCCCAAAAGCTGGCTGGCTCCAGCCCTCTCAGACCAAACAACTGAAGCGAAAAGACATTCCAATGGAATCAGGACTCCCATAAAATACACTTAGGGGGTGGTGCTAGTGGCTTAACATGACAAGCCAGATCCACCTTCCAATGAGGCTGCTCTGACCAGTGACAGCAAGTGGTTTCAGCAGCAACCCCCAGCCAGGCTCATGGTGCTGAATTCAAAATGCAGCAGTCCACTGTGGTCAATCTAACTAATAACAACAGCCCTAGGAAATAATGGTGCTGTGAATGGTGATCCCCACCTTCTCTAGTCACAGCAGGGCTGGAGGAAGCAGTGTAGCCAAGCCATGCAATTAGTTGCCTGGCCCCAGGGTAGGGCCACCAAGCTCCCAGTTTCCATGGGCACCTGGAGCAGCAGTGGAAGCACTGCAGCACTCCTGATAAAAACTGAGGGCTCTCTGATAAAAACTCTGGCATTTCCTAGTGCTACCCATTGTCACTTCTGGGTTTTTACTGGAAGTGATATCACACCCAGGATGATACCTCCGCCATGTCCTCATCCCCAATTCCCCTCACGAGTTGCCAGGCAACCCTACCCCCAAGGATACCAGGTATGCCCAAGACAAGGAAGAAGAATCAGCCCTCTCTGTGCAGTAAAAAGGATTTTATGACATCTGTCTGGAACTCAAGGCCAGTGGTGGATTCTTCTATAAAAACCATCTAGGTTTTCTTTAGGACCTCAGGGCTTTTTTTTGAGCAGGAATGCAGTTCTGGCTGGCTTGGCATCAGGGTGTGTGGCCTAATATGCAAATTAGTGCCTGCTGGGCTTTTTCTACAAAAAAAGCCCTGTGTGAAACAATGGTGATGTCCGGCGGTGTGGTCTAATATGCAATGAGTTCCTGCTGGGCTTTCTCTACAAAAAAAAGCCCTGGATCTCATCTAATTAACTTGTTGGCAGTCTTAAACTGTGGTAATCAATTTTTATGATTGTTACTTTTTTATACAGTAGTGTAAATCATAGATTATACTGTAAACTGCCTTCAATTCTGTAAGGTGGAAAATAAACGTCTTCAATAAATAAATGAAAAGAGCAAGCTGAGCAGACAGGCCATCTGAGCTGGCCAGCCATGACCACAGGAAAGGGCTTGCCCTTTGCCGCCTACTGACTCAGACCAGAGCAGCAGCACAGGCAGAGTTAATGGGCAAATCTAATCCCAATGAAACTGCTATTGGCTGGGTTCCAAGCAGGATGGTCCTGATGGATCGCCACCTGGCTTGCTTCTACAGCCAGCTACCATCTACTAGAATGGCCAACTCAGAACTTTCCTGGTCCACCGGAAAAATTTGCTGCAACCGGTACCTTCAAATCAGGATTTCATCTGGCCCTGCACAAGCGTGGCTGAACATCATAACTGTTTTCAAGACTCAAGTAAAAGGCCAAGCTCATTCTCCTGAGTCACACTTTCCAAGCCATCTTCATCGCTCTCCCTCCCACCCCTTCAGCATCTATCCCAACGGCCTCCTCATTCTCAATGGCTCTTTTCCCAGGGCCCAGAATACACTTCCCTTTTCAGCTAAACCCTTTCTGCAACATTCAGATCTTCTAAAACAAAACCTTGTATATTAATAGTGTGCCTTTAATTGCTACACTTTCCCCCACTCCTGGGTGGACTGATGGACAAAGAGGGACCCCCACCCCTTTCTGTGGAAAGCATAAAACTAATCCTAAATTTAAGATTACAAAATACCCTGTAGATCAGACTCATGTGCCCAGTTAGGGTCCATGTACTAGCAGACAGTGAGATTTTTATTAACGTGAAGCATACTTCCCTCTTCCATACAAAGCCCCCAAATGCAGGATTTGGTCACTTAGCAACAGTAAATTGTTTCCCCAATATATGTGCAAAGAACCTTAGTTACGGTGCTCACTTGCTCTTCTTTGGATCTATCCTTACAGAAATATATTACTGATTAACCAAATGCCCTTTTTCCTCTGAGTACTAAAGCTTGAAGTGGGGGCCTGGGGCCCTCCTACTAAAGAGTAAAATTCAACAGCATGTTGTCACCTATGTTTTACAGAATTAAATAGGAGAGTTTGTACACATGGGTTTGCCTTTCACTTACATTGTCTTGGTCACCTAGGTCAGGTTTGTGCCACGTTTCAATTTTGATGAAGAAATCATCTTTCATATATTCATTCTGTCAAAAAAAAACAAAGGAGGAAAATGGTTACCTACAAATCCCTGTGAAACACCAAAACCCACAAACCCTAAGCCACACGTGACTTGAACAGACACGTTAGCCAGAATTACCCTGGGAAAGCCCTGACAAATGAATCATGAGGGCTTGCTGAAGACCGAAAGGGGACACAGAGATGCCCAGAGAGCAGGAATAAGGGAGAAACATTGCCTGCCCACCCACAAGACTCCCCTTCCCCATGTCACTCACCGTAATAACTGCAGCAAGCATGGGCGTAAAAGAAGAGAAAGAATGTGTTAGAATTGTGCAGTGAAATAATTTCTTCAGAAAGCTGATAAGAGTTCCCCTTCCACATGACTACAATCAATACCTTCTGTGCCAACATTTTCTAAAGGGGCGGCTGTGTTGATTTGCTGCAGCAAACATAGAAAAAGGAGACTTTTGGCACCTTAAAGGCCATCAGGGATACTATGCCATAATCTTTCACTTCATCGGATGCCATAGTAAAAGAGCCACCAGCCTCCCTATTTGGCTTGCTGCACTGGACTCATACGCCCACTTCTCTGGAATTTGCAGTGAATGGAACATTTTTCCTAACTAGACACTGAGAAAAAAAAAAATCTTCCTTTAGAGACAGGGCCCCCATGCCAACAAATCACACAACATTATTTTAATCTTCCCTATTTATGAACATCTACAAAGCCGCCATGTACTGAATCAGACCAATGACAATGAGCCATCTATCGATACACTGTTTGTTCTAACTGGCAGCTTCTCTCTGGGTTCTTTAGGCAGAGAAGGGTCTTTCTGGAGACTTATTTATCTGATGTACCTGTTTCAGTTAAACATAGCAGGGACTGAATTTAAGGCCTTCTGGACATAAAAGGAGATGATTTTGGATTTATATCCTGCCCTCCACTCTGAATCTCAGAGTGGCTCACAATCTCCTTTATCTTCCTCCCCCACAGCAGACACCCTGTAAGGTGGGTGGGGCTGAGAGGACTCTCACAGCAGCTGCCCTTTCAAGGACAACGTCTGCCAGAGCTATGGCTGACCCAAGGCCATTCCAGCAGGTGCAAGTGGAGGAATGGGGAATCAAACCCGGTTCTCCCAGATAAGAGTCCGCACACTTAATTACTACACCAAACTGGCTCTCATGTGCTTTATCACTGAGCTACAGACCCTCCCTGATATATTCAAAACACTAGATTTTATCTATGCAAAACCCACAATTTATTACGACGGAGACAGCAAAACCAGACCTCACTTCCCTTTCCCAGGAACTCATAAGTCCCAAGTTCCCTCCCTCTTCAGCCCTCCAGCTCTACAATTTCCTCAGGAGCCCTGCTGTTCTTCAGAAGACTGCTTAGGACTCTTTGCTGAAAAGACCAATATTAGCAGACTGGTTTTCTTAAAGTCGCAGTGAGATGCAAAATACCAGGACAGCACTGGCCACAAAGTGTGTGTTTGCTCTAGAACATATCCCAGAATCCTCTGCAACAACCCACAGTTCTAGGTCAGAAATGCACACAAATTCTTGGAAGGAAGACACTTTGCTCTAGGCACAATCTTCCTTTTAGGGAGACCCCTGGAACCCTTTTTATGTTGTGCACCTGGAAAGAAGGGCAGGATGAAGTAGTGTTCAATCATCTTCCCTCCCCATTAACTATCTGTGCAGCAATTCTGGGAGGTAATTTATGTCGAGAGCACATAACTGGCCCAATGTTGCTCAATGCACTTTATGGCAGTGTGGGGCTACAGGATAGTGGCATCTGCTCTGTAGATACCAAGTCCCAGGCTCAATCCCTGCTATCTCTGGTGAAAAGGATCAGGTAGCAGGTGATATGAAAGACCTTAGCCTGAGACCCTGGAGAGTCTCCACCAATCAGAGTAGACAGAACTGAGCTTGACAGACCAAGAATGCGACTCAGTAGCCCTCCAAACATTGACTGGACAGGCAAAAAGAGGACATGAGAGCACTTGCCCTGCCTCCCACCTCCTGATCACCAGCTCGTGTGCATGGTGCCTATGCACACAGGAAAGGACTATGCATGCGTGCCTGCCTTGCGACTGACAATGTTGAGAAAACAGTATCCCCAATAATGGGCAAAGAGCGTATGCATGGACATGCACAGGCACTCAACTCACAAGCTGGGGCAGCAGGGGACAGGGTTCGTGTGCTCATGTCTGTTCTCTCTGTCTCTGCTCATTCAGTCACTAATACCTCCCCATCCACCCCAAACTCCCCAGGGCTCACTGGTTCGGCAATAGGGGTAGGCATTCCAAGCTCTCTCGTGGACGACTAGTGACCCTTCGGGGGCAAACATCTTAATGAATCCTGGAACTTTGCTGCAAGAGAAAGAAGCAAAGAGAGGAATCAAACGAAGCCTGAGCCTCCAGATGTCCCTGAGCACCCTCATAGGGCAGTGCTTACCTCTGGAGGTGGTAGATCTTGTGGGTATACTGCCCCCGCTCCCCTTCACGTTCATAGGGCTCATTTTTGAGGACCTCGATTCCTTCACCTCCACCGGTGTTGTTCTTGCTGGCCTCAGCCACAGAGAACAACTGCCCCACCTGATACTAAGGAGGGAGAGATGATGAGTTACACGCAGCGTTTTCTCTAAGCTGAGTTAGCGTGAGCCAGCTCACAGATTGTTAGCCTCCAGCTCACACGTTTTTTTCTTAACTCAGGAAGGATGACCGCAGAATGCAATAATTCATGCAGGAGCTCACAACTTCAATGCTAGTAGCTCACAAAGTAGAATTTTTCCTCACAAGTCTCTGCATCTTAGACTGGGAACACTGGTTACATTGGCAGTCAGAGAAATCCTCTCCCATATATGGAGGGAAAAAGCTGGGTATGCCCCCATCCCTGTGACACTTCAACCTCTTATCACCTATGCTCCTTTGTCAAGGGAACATGAACATTAACAGCAGCACCTTAAAAGGCAACTTACCTCCTCCACGGAGCAAGGCAGCACTACCCGGCTGGTTGGGGAGGGGAAAGAAAAGGAAAAAGTTAGATGGAGATATCCCAAAATGTACCTGTTATTAGAACAAAATAGGAGTCAATTGCACCTTTAAGACCAACTTAGTTTTATTCAGAACATAAGCTTTTGTGTACATGCACAAAACTAAGTTGGTCTTAAAGGTGCAATTGACTCCTATTTTGTTCTACTACTTCAGACCAACACGACTGCCTATTTGGAGATACCTATTAGAACATTGGGGCCAAGAATCCCAGCTACAAATACAAGTTGATGGGGTGTGAACTGGCAGAGACTGACCAAGAGAGAGATCTTGGGGTCGTGGTAGATAATTCACTGAAAATGTCAAGGCAGTGTGCGTTTGCAATAAAAAAGGCCAACGCCATGCTGGGAATTATTAGGAAGGGAATTGAAAACAAATCAGCCAGTATCATAATGCCCCTGTATAAATCGATGGTGCGGTCTCATTTGGAGTACTGTGTGCAGTTCTGGTCACCGCACCTCAAAAAGGATATTATAGCATTGGAGAAAGTTCAGAAAAGGGCAACTAGAATGATTAAAGGGCTGGAACACCTTCCTTATGAAGAAAGGTTGAAACGCTTAGGGCTCTTTAGCTTGGAGAAACGTCGACTGAGGGGTAACATGATAGAGGTTTACAAGATAATGCATGGGATGGAGAAAGTAGAGAAAGAAGTACTTTTCTCCCTTTCTCACAATACGAGAACTCGTGGGCATTCGATGAAATTGCTGAGCAGACAGGTTAAAACGGATAAAAGGAAGTACTTCTTCACCCAAAGGGTGATTAACATGTGGAATTCACTGCCACAGGAGGTGGTGGCGGCCACAAGCATGGCCACCTTCAAGAGGGGGTTAGATAAAAATATGGAGCAGAGGTCCATCAGTGGCTATTAGCCACAGTGTGTATGTGTGTGTGTATATATATATATATATATTTGGCCGCTGTGTGACACAGAATGTTGGACTGGATGGGCCATTGGCCTGATCTAACATGGCTTCTCTTATGTTCTTATTATTGACATTCTTAAAGCATTTGACAGGAAGCACCGCTAGTATCTCTTTCAAACTCTACTGTATTCTCCAAACTAAACAACATTCTTTTATAGCCCTTTATGTTTATTAAGCAAGACAGCTATCATGTGGCTAGGTCAGCTGCCAATTCAGTGAGACTAAAAGGAAAATTTTCTACTGCTTTTTGTGGTTTGTAATGTATCTATCCCAAGACGGTAAACCATGACCATGTTTACATTCTCTCTCTGACAAAATCAGAGCTAAGCATTCTTTCTGCCATCCATCAGGGCTGAGCAGTACTATCATATTTACTGGATAAAACATACCCTTGTATTAGAACAGAATCAGAGAATCACAGAGTTGGAAGGGGCCATACAGGCCACCTAGTTCAACCTCCTGCTCAAGAGCATCCCTGAGAAGGGTTTATCCAGCCTTGCTTAAAGACTGTCAGTGAGGGGGAGCTCCCTGGGTAGCTGATTCCACTGTTGAACAACTCTAATTGCAAAAAAAGTTTTTCCTTCTATCCAGCTGGTACCTTCCACTCTAAACCACAATAACCTAACTTTCCTCCTCTGCTGTCAACAGGAACAGCTCCCTGCCTTCCTCTAAGTGACAGCCCTTCAAGTTCTACCAACAGTATCCTTCAGGATACAGACACTGTAGGTGCTGGGTCCCAGTACAGTAGCAGTGACTAGGGATCTTTTATTGCCAAAGAGACCACAGATCAACCTCTGTTGAAGCTGCAGAAAAGACAGTACCATTCCAGTGAAATATTCACTGGTTACTGCATATGTCAGGCTTGCAATCAGCCACCTGGATACTCAGAAGCAGTGAGGCAGAAGTTTTCTCTCCAGATGAGGGCTGGAAAAGTTTATTTTTAAGCCCCCCCCCCACTGTTGATGAGTCGATCTAAAACATACAAGGGCAACTGGGTGAGTAACTTTGGCAAAGATGGTGCATCACATTCCTCTCCCACCCATTTAAACTATCAAGTACTGTCTATTTGCAGTATTACGCAGGTTAGAAGGGACACATTTGTGCATCTTGCCCTGCTTGCTTCCTAGAGTCATTTCGTTCTCCCCACCCAACTATGAATCATCCATCTGCTTGGCAAACGAAAAGTTTCAGAAAACGTACAGCCAGCCTTTCTGTCGGACACATCCCACCCATCTTGGCAGCAAAGAACGCCCCAGCTAATAAAGCCCATTAACAAAAGCAATCAATAACCACAATAAAACCAGTACAACAGCAGTCGCCCATTCGGATCCTAAAATAACTCAGAAAACAGCGGCCTCTCGAAACCGAAACACACCCTGGTAAGACACATAGCCAGGGAAGCCAAGTGACACATGCACAGTTTGCTAGAAAGCACCCCTGCCTTTGACAGCGCCCTGCCCCTCAGTGCACAGGGTTAGGCCCCACGGGAAATGAGAGGGGGGCAGACCCAGCGCCACCCCGGGAGTCTTTCTCTCAAGATTCTCCCCATTGCGACACCCACCATATGGTCCAGCCTCCTGCCAAAGGGGAATCTGTTGCTGCTGCAAACTCCTCCCCCACCAATAAAGAAGCGCCCAAACTTGACCTGCGGCAGTCCCTCTGGCACCACTTACTTAGGAAGTAGAGTCCCACTTAAGTGGCATAAGGCTTACTCGGGAGTAAGCCTTCCACAGAATGCACTGTTAGGCACCCCACATTCGGGATCGGACTATAGCACTCCTTGGGGGGGGGGGGGGATCAAGCCTTATCTCCTGCCCAGGCAGAATAAACCAAATGGCAGGCACCCAAAACAGCATTGACTGGAAGGGCTCCTTTTCTCAAACGGGACCCGAACGCCCCCTCTCCACCGTACAACGACCTCAGGTGAAAGAACAGGGTTTTGAAAAACAATAGTACAGCCCTTACGCCGTGGCAGCAGGACAGGAAAGCAGGAGAAATGAAGAAACCCAAGGGAGAGGGGCAGCCATATGCAGGGCGATCGCCTGCCGGTTTTCCGCCCCCTTCTTAGGGGAAAGCCCCCACCTCCGCCCTCCCCGCCCCCGGCCGCCCCGAGACTCACAACTCTTTGATGAGCACCATTCTCCCGTCCCTCCAGCACCCCGCACGCCAAAAAGCACCAACCCCTCTCCTCTTCCTCGTCCTCCCCCACCCGGGCCTTTGACGCCATTTCCGCCCTCTCTCCAGCGCCGGCTCGCCCAGTTCGGCCCCTCACGACGCCACTTCCGCCCTCACTCGGACTTTTGCCGGCAGCCGCGGCGCGAGGACCCGGCCACGTGGGTGAGGAGCGGGGCGCGGCTCCTCTCCTCGCCTGGTCTTTGATTGACAACCGGGCCAGACGAGGCGCGGAAGAGCGTCAAGGTGGCGTTGACAGCCAAAGGCCGCTAGAGGGCGAAGGCGGAGAACCGCTGACGACGGCTCTGCAAGACCGCGGGGCTGCGTTGCGAAAGTGGCTTTTGGTTTAAGGGGGGGGGGGGGGGGGGGAGGGGAGGGGAGGGGAGTAGAAATCTTCCTGCGGTGAATTTGCTGGGAAAAGATGGGAGTTTCTAGTCAGATTGGAATGCAAGGAAAGATTTCTCAACGCAGTAGCTGTCAGGCAGATTTTCTTGGAAACTCTGCCTACGTCATGCAGTCCGATGAAAGAAAACTGAACGAAGCAGGAGTCAAGTTGCACCTTTAAGACCAACCAATTTTTATTTAGAACGTAATTAGGGATGTACTAAAACGAATGACAGGATGGTCCATAGGAAACAATTGCAGAGCCTGGATGGTCCATAGGATATAATGGGAGAGAAGATTGTCCATTGACTTGCATGGGCTTCACTGAAATACATTGAAGCACAGAAACGGCTGCAAAAAAAAAAACCTGGAATGGATAATCTTCTCTTCCAGTGTATCCTATGGACCATCCTGGCTCCCATCCAGGCTCTGCTATTGTTTCCTATGGACAATCGTCTGCCATCCTCCAGGACTGGATTGACAGTGCTTTGCCAACCTGCAGGACTGGATCGACAGGTGAAAAGGTACCTTGCCAACCTCCAGGACTGGATGGACGGGGGAAAATGTACCTTGCCCCGTAATTAGAACGTATTTAGACCAACACGGCTGCCCACTTGGATCTATCTATGATGAAAGAAAAGGCAACATCATATTCTGAATTCAGAGGAAAGGAAGGCTAAAATAGGGAAGCTTTCGGGGGCAGATGTTTTGTTAGTCTTTAAAGCTCTGCTGGGCTTCTGTTTATCTGTTTATCTGGAATTGCAGCCTCACACTACAGAGATTAGTTTCCCTGGAGAATCCAAAAACACCAGAAATCAAAACCTGCCCTTCCTAGGCTCCACCCTTCAATCTCCAGGAATTTCCCAGCCTGGAGTTGGCAACCCTGCACAGGCTTGCTTACAGGGCTGTGTGTTTCTGCCTGACATGCCAGGAAAAAAAGTTATGACTTCATATGGTATGAGAAACAGCCCTAGGATTCTTTGGAAAATAAAAGCACCGTAAAGACCAAGATGAGTGCTTTTGTGCTGATTTCCCCCTTGTTTTGTCTCCAAATTGAAGATAATTCAAAAGAGTACAGATTCCCTCGGATTCCTCTCCCCTTTTGCCACCCCTTGAAGGTCACTCCCCTGCCCACATTGAGGTTGTTCTGCCCACTCCGCACCTTCTGCTGTCCGCCTCTCGGTGTATAACCTACATTTTCCCCTTGTTTTAAATTTTTTATTTTTTTGACAAGCAGCATGAGTCTAGCAATATGAGACAAGAAGAGGAAGAGGAGGAGACTGGATTAATATCCCACTCTTCACTCGGAGTCTCAGAGCAACTTACAATTTCGTTTCCCTTCCCCTCTTCACAACAGACACCCTGTGAGGTGGATGGGGTTGAGAGAGCTCTGACTGAGAACTGCTCTTGAGAGAACAGCTCTGAAAGAAGAACTGTGGTCATTCAGCAGATATGTGTGGAGGAGGGGGGGGGGAATCAAACCCAGTTCTCCCAGATTAGAATCCATGCTCCTAACCACTACACCAAGCTGGTTCTCTCACCCATATTATGAGATCGTGTGACTCTTTCCCATTTTTCACAGTGGTCAGGGCTTTTCCTGTAGAAAAACCCCCAGCAGGGTCTCATTTGCATATTAGGCCACACCCCTGACATTACCATAGTTTTGCATAGGGCTTTTTTGGTAGAAAACGGCCAACAGGGACTCATTTGGATATTACGCCACCCCCTGACACCAAGCCAGCTGAAACTGCCTTCCTGTGCATTCCTATTAAAAAAAAAAAGCCCTAACAGCAGTCAATAAGACAGCAGAGAATCCCCTAGTGCTTCGCAGTATGGGAACTTAGCAACTTCTTGTCAGTTTTTAAAAAGTCTTGTCAATTTCAATGTAGCCCCCCCTTTGACTGGGTTCCTTTCTGTTCCCTTTCAGTGAACTAATGCTAAAATGCATGCACAAAACCTGAACCACCAGGATTTAAATGGATGGTGCTTACACGATAAGGCAATTGCGTAAATTATAAAAAGTGATGTTCCACCCTGATTTATTAAAGTGTGGGTATTTATTGTAGCTGCAGAGGAAAAAAACAACGTGTAAGGCGGGCACAGAATCTGAAGTCAAGATTCAAGGCTTACTGCTCTGAAAATCTGCAGGAAGATACGCATGCATAATGGGCAATTCAGAGGGGGTTTGCCATTGCCTGGCTCTGCATTGTGACCCTGGACTTCCTTGGAGGTCTCCCATCCAAATACTAGCCAGAGCCAACCCTCATTAACTCTGAGATCTGATGAGATCACAGAGCCGGCGCGTCCACTAGGCAACATTTGGCAGCTGCCTAGGGCGCCGGCTCTTCAGGGGCTGGCACCTCCGGACAGCCAAAGATGCTCCCCGCCAGCGCTCTGCATGGCCCTCCCGCCCCCTGCTTCAAAGGGGGCGGGGGCCCGCTTTTGGCCTGGGGTGCTGGAAAGGCCAGCGCTGGGCCTGAGATCAGGCTAGCCTGGGCTATCCAGAACAGGAAAATGAAACCCTAAAATTGGCCTCCAGCTTCAGGATGATGGTGGGACATGCAGTGTCCCAAATGAAAGAAATTGGACCATCCTGGCATAGATTAGCTCCATATCCCTCTGGTATTTGCAATGGAAGCAAACTTTTACTTCTGGGAAAACAGCAAGGGCAGGCAGCACCAACAAGGTGTTTGGCAAATATATCCCTCTGTGGCGAAATAATGGGAGCTGAATTACTTCCCTGACCTATCAGAGCTTGTATAGTGCAGTAGTTAGAATGTCAGACTAGGATCAAATCTCACCTCTGCCATGGAAGCATACTGGGTGAAACTGGGGCCAGTCACATTCTCTCACCTTTACCTGCTCATAGAGTTGTTGTGAGGTTGAGATGGAATCCAGGAGAATGATGTCAATTGCTTTGGAGAAAAGTGGAGGACTGCAAGAAGATCAAATCAGTCCTAAGGGAAATCAACCCAGACTATTCCCTGGAAGGTCAGATGCTGAAGCTGAAGCTCAAATACTTTGGCCACCAAATGAGAAGGGAGCACTCCCTGGAGAAGATCCTGATGCTGGAAAAGACAGAAGGCAAAAGAAGAAGGGGACAGCAAAAGATGAGATGGATGGACAGTGTTACTGATATAACTTACATGAATTTGAGCAGACTTCGGAAGACAGGAGGGCCTGGCGTGACTTTGTCCATGGGGTCACAAACCCCATGCGACTGAACAACAGCAACAACAACATGTGTTATAAATCTAATTTGAGGTACACGTCTCCAACAAATAATGATCGCTCTTGTTGTTGCTTCCTTGGGTGTTGCTTCAGCTTTTCAGCAGGAGGCAGAACTGCTCATTCAGCATTCAGACTACTGTCAAATATCTTGAACACCGATCCAGGTTTGTATCTTGAAAACAGCCAGCTGTGGGACTGGCCAGTGGAGCAAGCAGGATGGAGCCCTTGGAGAGAGAGTGTTCATTATGCTAAGCTAGTTAGCACCAGTGAGTGAGCAGTCACAAGGTGTATTAAGAATCACCACAATTATAGTGAGATAAAACTCCTAAGTCGCAGTTCAAGTGCAGAATAAACCTTCTGGATACATTTAAATCCAGCCATTTTACACTGGAGGCTCCCTTTGAAATTCTTTGGTTGCAGGACTTTCAGGTCAGAAATGTGTCCTGGTAGATCAAAATGTTCTCCCACTAGTTTTGGGATAGTGTGATTGTTAATGTCAGAATTGTGTCCATTTATTCTTGTACGTTCTCCTACATACATCTTTTTGCTACACAAAGAGCAGAAGGGACCTGTTGATACCTGAGGATAAATGGATAAACCCAAGAGAATATTGCTCAGGGGTGTCTAACAGCACATGAGCAATTGGTAACTCAACTCAACAGCTGTTGAAGAGTAGCTTGTGCAGCCTCTAGACATCCCAAGAAAGCATCATGAATAGATCTGCCGTAGGCTTGTTTTTTAAAGAACTTTTATTTCATAGGATTTTCTTTCTGTGATGTTTAGCAGATAGCCTCATTTATGGTACTCTTTCTTGGTAATATACCAACAGGGCCGGCCCGCCCTCTAGGCAAATTAGGCATTTGCCTAATTTGCAGCAGGGCGCTGGGGGGGGTGCTGCTGAATTGGGCTCTCCCCCCTCTCCTGGCACCCAAGACAAATGCCAAATTGCTTTGCCGTGGTGACTGGCTTGCTGGCTGGCAGCAGCAATTAAGTGGCGGCAGGCAGGCCACACACCCCCCCCAGCACACTTGGAGGAGCGACTCCAGACTCCTGCTTACCCACTTTGGTGGGCATCTCTGAGTGTAGAACATACTGTCTGAATAGAGAGCAAGAAAAGCCTCTTCCTGCTCTCTATGCGATGCCTGCCGAAGCAAGTAACACAACAAAAAATGCAAGCTAGTGACCAATTTACTAAGAAGTATATAGAAATAATTCCAAATGTCCAAAACATGTATATTCAAGTCCCAAAGTAGTGTTGTGACAAGCCAATCAATTAAGTACTTGTTTCTTTCCAGTCTTCATCAGAACTGGGACCAATATTGATTCAATTATATAGATTCTGTACACAATTTTTAAAAAGAGGGACGGAGAGTGTCTCCAGCAGCAATTTCACTTGGGCTACAGCTCAGTATGTGGCTTCTTGCATGTTTTGGACATTTGGACTGATTTCTATATACTTCTTAGTAAATTGGTCACTAGCTTGCATTTTTTGTTGTGTTATCCATTATAGTGACCTCTCTCGGATTGTATTCTATGCCAAAGCAGGTAAGCAGGAGACTAGTGTCGCTCCTCTGAGCGTGCCGGGAGGGGGGGAAGGTGGTCTGCCTGCTCCCCTGCCCCCCGGTGTGCTCACAGGAGCGACACTAGTCACCTGCTTCGGCAGGCATCACATTCTTTTAATAGAGAACAGGAAGAGGCATCACTCCTCACTCCCTTCCAGAATAGGAAGGGGGAGCCTCTTCCTGCTCTCTATTCAGACAGTACGCTCTACAGATGCCTGCCAAAGCGGGTAAGCAGGAGGCTGACATCGCTCCTCTGAGTAAACTGAGGGGGCGGAGCATGCCACCGTCATGTTGCAGCGCCACAGAGAAGATGGGAGGGGGGGCGGCCTTGGGGGTGCCCCTTTGGAGAGGGTCGGTGGCCAGTCAGTGCGTCTGGGGTGCCATGCGCCCTCGGGCTGGCCTTGTGTGCCAGAGTTGGAAAGAATGTAGAGTGGGTTCTTCTTCATTACTCAGAAGTAGCTCCCATAAAAAAGAAGATTGGTGCCTCTTACTGATCCAAGATCACTGCAGATGGTGACTGTAGCCATGAAATTAAAAGACGTTTGCTCCTTGGGAGAACAGCTATGGTAAACCTAGGCAGTATAATAAAAAGTAGAGACATCACCCTGCCAACAAAAGCCCGTATAGTTAAAGTGATGGTATTTCCAGTAGTAATATATGGCTGTGAGGGCTGGACCATAAGAAAGGCCGAGCGCAGAAGAATAGATGCTTTTGAGATATGGTGCGGGAGAAGACTCTTGAGAGTCCCTTTGGACTGCAAGAAGATCAAATCAGTCAGTCCTAAGGGAAATCAACCCTGACTGTTCCCTGAAAAGTCAGATGCTGAAGTTGAAGCTCAAATACTTTGGTCACTCACTGGAGAAGACCCTGATGCTGGGAAAGACAGAAGGCAAAAGAAGAAGGGGACGGCAAAAGATGAGATGGCTGGACAGTATTACTGACGTAACTAACATGAATCTGAGCAGACTTTGGAGGATGGTGGAAGACAGGAGGGCCTGGCGTGACTTGATCTGTGGGGTCGCAAAGAGTCAGACTCTACTGTGTGACTGAACAACAAACTGATGCTATTCAGGCCTGTAATCGTATTGCCTGAGGGTGTATGGTGACAAAGCTGGCCTCTTGGGTCCCTGAGTTCATGTCTCTATTGGGAGGTCCACTGTTCTTGATGAAAAGCTTGTTGGAGTGTCCTTGGACATGTTTTTGACCCTTGTTTTGTGGAGCTGTGAGGCTATCCATGCCTAGTCAAAGCAGGTTATGAAAGCAGCCTGATCAAATGTCTGTTAGCAACAG
Organism: Heteronotia binoei; assembly: GCF_032191835.1. NCBI lineage: Eukaryota > Metazoa > Chordata > Lepidosauria > Squamata > Gekkonidae > Heteronotia > Heteronotia binoei. The sequence goes on from NC_083237.1 coordinate 30,216,644, forward strand.
ATGTGGTTATTTATTATGCAAGCAGATTACAGGTGCTTATACCTGAACCCTCAGTGGGAGCTGTGAACAGCAATCATAGCCATTGTTAGCAGGCAAAATCATCAGCTCTTAAAAGGAAGTACAGTCTTGCTTGGTGGGGACCACAATGCCATTTGAAAAAGCTGGTATTTAGGAGGAAAGGAAAACTTGGAACGGTTTCATACCTGACTGGGTGGAGATCGTTTTTCAAAATTGCCACTGTTTGGCATTATACTGATGATAATTACTTCCCTGATTGCGATTGTCACTGAGAAGAAGTTGGAATCACCATCAGAGGAACAGAAGACCAACATGAGCCATCCACATAACTAATAGAGGGTATGTAATAGCCATCATCAAGTATTTGAAGGGCTAGCACACGAAAGCTTACATTCTGAATAAAACCTTGTCTTAAAGGTGCAACTTGACTCCTGTGTTCTGTTTGAAGGGCTGTCATACAGATGACGGAGCAGAGTGGTTTTCTAGTGCCTCGGAAGGTCAATCCAGAACCAATAGATCGAAATTTAATACAAAAGAATGTTCAGCTAAACATCAGGAAGAATTCTCTGACAGATAAGGGAGTTCCTTAGTGGAACAGGCTTTCTGTGGAGGTGGTAGGCTCTCCTTCTTTGGAAGTTTTTAAGCAGAGGCTGGATGGCCATCTGACAGCCAGGCTGATTCCGTGAATTTAGGCAGATCAGGAGTAGGAGGACAGGAAGGAGTAAGCCCATGCATAGTTCTTGTGCCCATGCGTAGTTCTTACATGCCCAGGGTAATGCCGATTGCTACTTTGGGGTCAGGAAGGAATTGTTCTCCAGGCCAGATTGGCATAGGGAACTTGGAGGGTTTGGTTTTTTCTTTCTTTTTTGCCTCCCTTTAGGTATAGAGCAGGAGTCAGTAGGGAAGTAATTGTTAATTTCCTGCTTTGTGCAAGGGATTGGGCTAGATGACTCTTGATGTCCTCCCAGCTCTGTTTCTAACAGATACATTTGTTTCTTTATTATTTCATGATTTGTAACCCATTTTTCTTCCAAGGAAAGTGTTGCTGTCAGAACTTGAAGAACTTCAAACGAGGCCCATTACTTTGTTGCAAAAGTATAAGGCATTTATTGAGAACTGTGTTCAGGGAAGGCACAAGTTGACTCTGATAACAGGCTCAGCGATTGATACATTTTTATGCAGTTGTTACAGAAACAATAAAACCATTTCTCACACTCTGGGAGACAGTTGTCTGTTCCCAGGGTCCCTTATCTCCGAAAAGAGGAAGGAGTCCTGCTGTGATGCTCTGGCTGGCTAGCTTCAAAGGACACCTGCAGATGTTTTCCAGAGGCTATCTGCCACCCTTCAGTGGTTACAGTTTGTTTGAAATGCAAAGCATTTAGTTAGTGGGTCTAGCTACAAGGACATGGGATTAGTATGCAGTTACAATATGGAGTCAGTAAGGCTAACATTACCAAGCTCAGCATACATAACAGATACAAGTTCTGACATACTGCCCCCCCTAAGCTCTCGCTCGGGGCTTGTGTGGGTACAGTAGGTGGAATTTCTTGAGCAGTTGCGGGGCTCCTTTGCTCGTCCCCCTCCTTTCTTTGGGGTTGGCGCGAACGGCTTGGGGGGTGGTGTCGCAAGCCGCGGCTTTTCCGGGCAGTTAGCGGCTAAGTGCCCCGGGTCCCCGCATCGGAAGCACCTTCTTCCGCCCGGCGGCCCTGGCGGCGCCAGGGTCGCCGAGGGCTTCTTCCCCTCGGGTTTGGTGATGGAGGGGCTCAGTCTTCCCCCCTTCTTCACTAGCTGCTGCTGGCGGCGAATTCCTACGTGTTGTAGGTTCGTCTCCACTGCACCGGCGAGTTGGATCCAGCCGACCAGGGTGTCGGGCCTCCCCTGATGGTAACACCAGTTGAGGATGTTGGAGTTCAGCCCGTTCTTGAACACGGTGTACTTCATCAGTTCGTTCCAGCCTCTCACCGTGGCGCAGTGCGCCATGAATTCGGTGGCGTACTCCCGGATGGTGCAATTCTCCTGCTCGATCCTCTGGAGGGCCTCTATGGCCTTCTCCTCTTTCAGTGGGTCGCCGTACTGCCATAGCATCGCCTGGAGGAACTCCGCCACGGTCGCCAGCTCCGGTTTCCTCCCGGTGTACAGCCCCACATACCATCTTCTCGCGGCCCCTTTTAGTTTGGAGGCTATGTGGTCCACTCGGCTCGCCTCCGACGGGAAACTCGCTCCCCAGTGGGTCATAAAGTTGTTACATTGGATGGTGAAGTACTCCAACTCCTCTGCGTCCCCGTCGAAGGTGATCTGAAGTTCCCGGTTTCGTGCCCCCTCTCCGGCTCCCGGGGCGCCTGGTACTGCCGGGCCTGCCAGTACCGGGCCCGGCCCCGGCGGCGGCCCCGCCGGTTGCGCCAGCGGCTGCCCCGCCGGGGGTCCCGCTGGTTGCCCGCCGGGGACCCCCCCTGGTGGTCCAGCGGGGCCCCCCATCACCGGATGGGGCCGCCGGCTGACTCGATACTCCGCCGTCGGGCGCCACGGGCTGCCCCGGCCCCCCCGTCGGGTGCCACCGGCTGCCCCGGCCCCCCCGTCGGGCAGCGCCGCCGGTTGGCCCGGTGCTCCTCCGGGCGGTCCGGCCGGCTGCCCTCCGCCAGGCGCTCCAGCTCCCTGTAACGCCCGGATCTGCTCCTGGATGGCGTCCATCTGCCGGTGCATCTCCCGGCGAGTTGTACGCGGCTCTCATGGACCTCATCGTGGATGTCTCTCACCCACTGGAACAGCTCATTGCGTAGCGTCTGGGCATAGTCCTCCCCTCGTGGGATCGGGCCCTCCTCTCTCTCGGGGTCTTGCCCGGCCTCGGCCCCGGTGCCCGTCACCAACGCCTTGTAGCGCTCATCCACCGCGTCCATGAGCGTGGTTGACTTTCGCGGGCTCCAGCTCCTTGGGGAGAAGACGAACATGGAGAAGTGCGCCTGTTCCTTCGCCTTGCGCCTCACTACCGTAACTCCTGGCTCGATCGGTCGCTCCCTTGGTGGGGTGCTGGGCTCTCCGTTATCTGGAGCCTTTGCTGCCATTCAGCTAAGTTGCCAGTTCGGATAAGCTCCAAAAAGGATCAGAGTCAAAATGTCAGAACTTGAAGAACTTCAAACGAGGCCCATTACTTTGTTGCAAAAGTATAAGGCATTTATTGAGAACTGTGTTCAGGGAAGGCACAAGTTGACTCTGATAACAGGCTCAGCGATTGATACATTTTTTATGCAGTTGTTACAGAAACAATAAAACCATTTCTCACACTCTGGGAGACAGTTGTCTGTTCCCAGGGTCCCTTATCTCCGAAAGGAAGAAGGAGTCCTGCTGTGATGCTCTGGCTGGCTAGCTTCAAAGGACACCTGCAGATGTTTTCCAGAGGCTATCTGCCACCCTTCAGTGGTTACAGTTTGTTTGAAATGCAAAGCATTTAGTTAGTGGGTCTAGCTACAAGGACATGGGATTAGTATGCAGTTACAATATGGAGTCAGTTAGGCTAACATTACCAAGCTCAGCATACATAACAGATACAAATTCTGACAGTTGCCAATTCCAGGTTGGGAAATTCCTGGAGATCCAGGGGTGGAATTGAAGGAGGGCAGTTTGGGGAAGGATCTCAGTAGTGACCAGTGTTCCCTTTAAGCTGAGTTAGTGTGAGCTAGCTCACTGTTTTTTAGCCTCCAGCTTACACATTTTTGTCTCAGCTCAGGAAGGATGGCCCAAGAATAAACAAATTTATGCAATAGCTCACAACTTTAATGCCAGTAGAATTTTTGCTCATAAGACTCTACAGCTTAGAGGGAATATTGGTAGTGACGACGTTCTGTTTTCTCCAGAGAACTGATATTTGTCATCCCAAGATCAGTTATAGTTGTGGGAGAACATCTGTCCACACCTGGGGTTGGTAACTCCATGCAGGCAGCGTACATGATCCTTCCCTTCTCCTCTTTATCCTGGCAATCTGGGAAGTAAACTGAGCTGAGAGAGTATGACTGACTAAAGGTCACCCAGTAAATTTAATGACAAGTGGAGATTTAAACTCAGATCTCCCCTATCTTATTCCAGTGCTCTAACCATTATTTCTCAGTGGTGGTGAGTAACCATCTTTGAGATTTGTGAGGAAATATGCATAAGAAAGGTTGGAACACTTTCCCTATGAAGAAAGGTTAAAATGCTTGGGGCTCTTTAGCTTGGAGAAACGTCGACTGTGGGGTGACATGATAGAGGTTTACAAGATTATGCATGAGCTAGAGAAGGTAGAGAAAGAAGTGCTTTTCTCCCTTTCTCACAATGCAAGAACTCGTGGGCATTCGATGAAATTGCTGAGCAGTCGGGTTAGAACGGATAAAAGGAAGTACTTCACCCAAAGGGTGATTAACATGTGGAATTCACTGCCACAGGAGGTGGTGGGGGCTACAAGCATAGACAGCTTCAAGTGGGGATTGTTTGCTTTAGGTAAATTCACAGAAAGTCATCTTTTTCATCATGACTAAAGACTTCTGAGTAAATAGAAAACACTAGCTTGACAGTGGATAGTTCTATTGTGCAATTTTAACAGAGGCGGATGGCCACTTTACTATTAGATGGTGGGCTAGTATGTAATATTGCTGATGAGAATCCAGTGCTGAACCAAACTCTTACAGCTGTAATCTGCTAAACTGTGGCTTAAAGTAATCCCCTCAGCGAGAGCCCTTAAACCCCCATTCCCAGTTCTGAGGAAAGTTAGAATATTGTGGTTTAGAGGGGGAAAGAACTTATGAGACATCTGGATTTGAAGTCTTTAATGCCAAGAGTGGAATGTAATGTTCTTGAGCTCTCTTTGTCAGCCCAAACAAATAAAAGGGAGTTTCCAGGAATGAGCCAAACGTCCAATCAGACCCAGTCGGCTAACAAAACTGGAGGCAAGGCTGGGGTATTTCCTGGTGTATAACATTACAGCCTGCAGAAATCTTATTTAAGGGAGAGTTATCCTTCAACTAGCATGAAGACAAATGGAATTTGAAACACCTGCATAAGGAGGCAGAGGGGAAAAATCTCCTGAGAAGATACTCCAGGACAAAGGACTGAGGAGGCCAACATTTTATTTGAAGCAGATCACACAATATTCACAGTCCAGAAGGGCAGGATGGCAGACCACAAGGACTATAGAGAAGCCCTGCATGAACACCCGGAGGTTTTCCGAAGGTTTCCACTGTTGCCGGTCCATGGAGTCCCCCTGATGGAACCCATCGCTGAACAATGGGATCCTATTGAAAATTTTGACGTCACAAAATTTGGGTCACATTGTGCGGGCTTGCCGGGCCAAGGCCAATCGCAGATGCCAGACCGCTCACCATGACTCGACCGATGCCCATACGACAGCATCGACTAGCCTGCAGGTAATGAACTTGCCCCTTACCGCCCCCGACAAGGTCAGACTGTCGGTCCTTATCGAGGGCGCTCCATGCGAAATGGAGTTGGACTCGGGCTCCTCCATCTCTATAATTTCGGAGGAGACCCTAAGAATACTGTGCCCTCGGCGCCGGTTCAATTTGAGACCAGCTGATTTTATACTACGGGACTTCCAAAAAACCCCCGTGCATGTGTTGGGCTGGGCCACGGTACGGGTAGAGCATAAGAACTTCAGGGGGCACTGGACATTCTCATAGTAAAGCGCCAGCTCACCACATTACTGGGGCTGGCCTGGTTTCGACCGCTAGGTATTCAAATAGTGGGGGTGCAGCAGATGCAAACGAATAACTTCGAGAACGTGTGCAGGGAATTCCCCGAAGTGTTTGATGGGTCCCTGGGGAGTTACAAGGAGCCGCCCATCACCCTACCTCTCGATCCCCTCGTTAGACCGATTAGACTGAAGGCCAGACGAGTTCCGTTCGCACTAAAACCTAAAATAGAAGCGGAGCTGGACCGATGCACGGCCCATGGAGTGCTGGAACCAGTATCCTATGCTGCCTGGGAAACACCCATAGTCATGCCAGTGAAGCCGAATGGGGAGGTGCAAATATGCGCTGACTACAAGTGCACTATCAATAAAGCACTCCAGGACAATCCATACCCCGTTCCGGTAGTCAGCCATGTCCTGGTGGCCCTAGCTGGCTCCAAGGTTTTTGGAAAACTAGACCTGGCCCAGGTGTACCAGCAACTCCCGGTAGACGCCAAGACAGCAGAGGCTCAAACTATTGTGACCCACAAGGGAGCTTTTCAGGTGCAGCGGTTGCAATTTGGGGTTTGTGTAGCTCCGCGGATCTTTCAGAGCATAATGGACTCTCTTCTCAAAGGGATCCCCAGAGTGCAACCGTTCTTTGACGACGTTCTGATCGCTGCCCCGGACATGGAGGAGTTCAGCAGCTGCCTGAGAGAGGTGCTCCGCCGCTTCCAGATGGCGGGTCTGAAAGTAAAAAAGGAAAAGTGTTCACTAGGGGTGCCGAGGGTGGAGTTCTTGGGCTTTGCAGTAGACGCCCTGGGAATCCACCCGACAGAGGACAAGACCAGGGCCATAGTCCATGCCCTGACCCCCACGTGCAAGGCGGAGCTACAAAGTTTCTTGGGATTATTAAATCTTTATCATTCGTTTTTGCCCCACAAAGCGGCCATAGCAGAACCCCTCCAGAGGCTGCTCGATAAACACGCCCCGTGGGTCTGGGGAAAGCAGCAGGCCGCCGCTTTTCAGGCAGTCAAAGACCTCCTTGTTTCCAATGCGGTGCTTCACCATTTTGATGAAGCCCTACCACTGATTTTGGCTTGTGATGCTTCCCCGTACGGGGTGGGCAGAGTCCTGGGGCACCAACTCCCCAAATGGGAGGGAGATTCCAGTGGCCTATTATTTGAGAACCCTGACCCCCGCAGAGCGCAACTACGCTCAGAACGACAAGGAGGCCTTGGCAATTGTGGCAGACGTGCATAAATTCAATGACTACCTGTATGGTAGGCGTTTCACGATTGCCATGGACCACAAGCCGCTCCTGGGCCTCCTCGCCCCAGACCGCCAGACCCCACAAATTTTATCACAGCGCGTCCTGAGGTGGAACCAGTTTCTAAACTCGTACACTTAAACCCTGGTTCACCGCCCGGCCAAAGCTATGGGGCATGCTGATGCCCTCAGCCGCCTGCCGCTACCCTTGACGGACCCAGATCCTGCCCCTGCCCACCATGTGATGCTTATGGAGACTCTGCCCGAGCAGCCCCTCCACGCCACTGAGGTGGCTTGGGCCATGGGGAGGGACTGTATACTCACACGTGTTTTGGACTGGGTGGGAAGGGGGTGGCCCATGGGCAAACTGGACACAGAATTCAGGGCATTCGCATCGCACAGAGACGAGCTGTCCACACACAAGGGGTGCATACTCTGGGGTAGCAGGGTAGTGGTTCCCCCCCCCGCACTGCGAAAGCAAGTGTTAGAAGCTTTACACAAAACACACTCAGGGATAGTGTGGATGAAGGCCCTGGCACGCAGTTACGTATGGTGGCCCAGTATAGATGATGAGATAGAGGGGTGGGTGAGAAGGTGCCAACACTGCCAAGAGTCCCGGCCCGATCCGCCTAGTGCCCCCGTCCACCGCTGGGAGTTCAACAGGAGGCTGTGGTCCCAGCTTCACTTAGATTTTGCGGGGCCATACCAGGGCCAAATATTCTTCATCTTGGTCGATGCATACACCAAGTGGTTAGAGGTGATCCCCGTAGCCTCCACCTCCACAGCAGCAGTGGTCCGAACCCTGCGAAGGGTCTTTTGCACACACGGAATCCCCAATACCCTGGTCATGGACAATCGGACCGCTTTCACCTCTCAGGAATTCTGGGATTTCTTGAATAGATATCTCATTCAGCACATTCGGTCCGCCCCCTTCCATCCGGCCACCAATGGCCAAGCAGAGTGCATGGTGCACACCACCAAAGAGGCCCTGGGTCGCATCGTACAGGGCGACTGGGACCACCGCCTGGCAGCCTTCCTATTTGATAACAGGATCACCCCAACCCCGTCACCGGGTTAAGCCCTGCCGAATTACTAATGGGGAGAAAACTGATCACGAGGTTAGACAGGCTATATCCCGACAGGGCTACCGACTTCCGCAGTTCTCCCGACATCAGGGAAGCTGTGCGGGGATTCTTTCCAGGGGATCCGGTCTATGCAAAGAATTTCACAAGCGGCCCGGAGTGGGTTGCTGGCCGGGTGTTTTAGGTGATGGGATCCCGCTCATACGAGATCTCGTCCGAGGGGGGTCAGATCCTAAGGAGGCATATTGACCAGCTGCGCCGCCGCACCTTGCCGGAAGAACCAACAGCAATTGGGGAAGCGGCGAGCAGGGGAGAGATAACCACAACACCCCCAGAAGCGGCTCTGAGGGCGCCGATCCTGCCGACCACGCGAGCGGAAGAGCAACACAGCAGAGGGTGCGACCCACCAAGAACAGAGGTTCCAGAACAGCAACAAGAGTCGGACTGCCCTCTGCCTGTGTCAAGTCCCTGTGTTAATGATGTCTTAAGTACTGATCATTAATGATGTGTTGAACTGGTTTGAGTTGAGAGCTGTATGTGACCACCAATGGTATTCTACTGATGTTTCATTTGGGCCTATCTTGTTCAGGTTTTTCGTTGGTGTTGTCCTGGCTTTGTTGATCCGTTTCCTTACTACATCTGATGGGTACTGTAATTTTAAGAATGTCTGTTGTATATGTAAGAGCAGCAGTCCTCAAACAAAGAAACTTCAAGGGGAAATTGGAATCTGAGTTTTAAATGTGAACGAATCTGCTGGAAGCCACTTTTGGAAATAGCTGGAAGAACAGTGTGGGAAAATGCTAAAGTACAGTGGGATTACTACAGTGTCATATACATTACCCATAATGTGATGGTGAACAAATCGTTAATTCCAGATTCACTGGTTTGCAGAACCAACTGTGAAGATTTTAACGGACATGCCCTTGCCTCAAGTATCCAGAGAACTTTAGCTTTGTTCTCTTTCAGAGAATTCTGAACATTTTCACCCTCACCAAACTGAAATGTCCAGAATTCTTTATGAAAAATCATGATGCTCAGGGCTTTTTTGTAGAAAACATCCACCAGGAACTCATTTGCATATTAGGACACACTGCTTGCCATCACCATTGATTTATGCAGGGGTTTTTTGTAGAAAAGCCCAGCAGGGACTCATTTGCATATTAAGCCACACACCCTGACACCAAGCCAGCCGAAACTGCGTTCCTATGCATTCCTGCTCAAAAAAAGCCCTGATAATACTCAAGCGTAACACTAATATGCATTCGTAATATAGATTGTCTGGAAAGATCCAGTACAACCATTACAGCCACTGATGTGATCTCCACTGGCAGTTGCATCTGTCTGCAGGAGATCAGGCAGAGAAACCTCTGTAAAAAGGAAGACAGCAGGTCCTTTTTTGCCCACCCAGTCAGCCTGTAAGCCTCAAATAGATATCTGTGGGCAGACCAGGTGACTTATACAGAAGGCTGCTGTAAGGGAAGCCATTGGTCACTTGCTTGTCATTTCCCAGCAAGAAAGTTTCTCATCATGACACTGGACAACTTAAGACATGCCACTTCCAGGATATCTGAACATTTTGAGATTTCTACACAGAACTTTAGCTGAAAAGCTTCATTCGTAAGGAAACAGTGGGTGCAGGTAGGGAGGGAGGGGTTTATGTATCTCCATGGAGAGCATACCTAGTTCATGCACAAAACTCCACTTCAAGGTTTTCTGTTCTAAACAATCTTGGAGGCCCTACTGTAGCAATTTTAACTAATGCTAAATCATGTAATGGCAGTGGAGATCTTTTTTGGGAAAAAAATTGTTAAAAATAATTTTGTCCAGGGCTTTTTTTTTTGGTAGAAAGGGCCCAGCAGGAACTCATTTGCATATAAGGCCACACTCCTGACACCAAGCCAGCTGGAACTGCATTCCTGTGTGTCCCTGTTAAAAAAAGGCCCTGATTTTGTCTAAATGTTGCATAGGTTGAGTCACAATTTTCTAGCGGAGAAAGAATTAAAGGCATGAATCTGTTCTAATGTGGGTGTTTGGATTTCTATTCTGGCTTTTTAAAAACAACAACAACAACACATTCAACAAACAAAACAAGAGTGGGAACTTATTTTAACCTGGAGAGGGGACAGTCTGGGGCAGGAGTCCCCACTGCGGTACCTATGGGTGCCACTGCCACAGCACCCATCAGCACCTTTCCTGGTGCCTGCTAAGCATTTTTAGAAAGTGAATAGGGCCAAGTGGGTCCCTTGCACAGCAGAGGTTCTGACAGGCTACCAGAAATCTGATTGTCTGTGCAGATTAAAATAATGTTGTGTCAGCAGTAGCTGCTAATGTAGGGTTGCCAAGTCCAACTCAGCAAATATCTGGGGACTTTGGGGGTGGAGCCAGGAGACTTTGGGGGTGGAGCCAGGAGCAGGATATGACATCACCTTTGTGATTTCATATCCTGTGATGTCACTTCCAGGTCAAAGATCAAGTGATGTCACTTCCACGCTCCACTTCTTTTGATGGTGTCACTTTCAGCACACTGCACCCAAACACCTTCCCTTCCTGTGATGTCACTTCCTCCTTCCAAATTTAAATTGATCTCTTTACATTGCTTTCTGCTACTCAAACATTTGTTGAGTAGCAGATCTCCAGCCACCACCTGGAGGTTGGCAATCTTAATTTATATCCTACCTTCCATGGGAACCCAAAGCTGCTTCCATCAGAGGTTGAGAGTATTCCAATGTTACCCAGCAAGTTTCCTTGGCAGAGTGGGGATTCAAATCCAGATCTCCCAGACCCTAGTCTAGCACTCTAGGTTAGACTTTACCCTTTTAAGCTTAGGATCCCCAGGTAGTTCCCTTCTTTGGTTTCCAAATAGTTAGCAAAACTGATTTACTGTGTCTCTCCCCACTCACCCCTCTCCAAATGGTTGTGGAATATCTTTGTTGGCCACTGGAGAAGTGTGAGCTGGGAGGTAAACATGCCTATCACCTTCTCCTCTCCACATGATTTGGTACTCTCTAAACCACTACACTAGAGTGTTGAACCAGCCCTTTATGTTTTATAAACAGTATTCAGAAATATGGAGAAGGCCATTTAATAACAAAGAAATCAAAGAATGCTAGTTAGACATCAGCCCACAGAATAAGCTGTCCTATTAATTCTGAGATTTTCACTATATGGATTGAAAAGTCACACCTTTGTATGCATGGCTAAGAAAGCAAGAAGAGGAACTGCTAAGTTTCCTGAGACAGTGAAATCTTGAGAAAAAGATGACATAGCAGAGCCCTAAGAGTCCCGTGGCACAGAGTGGTAAAGCTGCAGTACTGTAGTCAGAGCCCTCTGCTCACGACCTGAGTTCGATTCCAGTGGAAGCTGGTTCAGATAGCCGGTTCCAGGTTGACTCAGCCTTCCATCCTTTGGAGGTCGGTAAAATGAATACCCAGCTTGCAGGGCGGGGGGGGGGGGGGAGGGAAGTGTAGCTGACTGGGGAAGGCCACCCCATAAAAACTCTGTCATAAAAACGTTGTGAAAGCAGTGTCACACCAGAGTCGAAAAACGACTGGTGCTTGCACAGGGGACTACCTTTACCTTTTTAATGAAATCCGCCGCAATATGCTTAAACTTTGTTAAGTTCATTCAGTAGTAATAGACTTAACACTGTACCCAATATCTCTCGGCTTGGCTTCGCGAACGAAGATTTAGGAAGGGTGCAATAGTCCACGTCTGCTGCAGGCTCGCTGGTGGCTGACAAGACCAATGCGGGACAGGCAGGTCCGGCCACAGTGGCTGCAGGGAAAAGTCTGGTTTAGGGTTGGTGCTGTAGCAGTACCCAATATACTGTTGAAGTAAATATAGGAATGGCTTAAAATCTATTGCTCTTCAGTTACACATTTTTTAAATTTCCATCTTCAGTTTAACTAACTTTTAAGAAATGCTAAATATATAATTAGTATCCCATAAGTATTTTAAAAGGAAACCAATAGTTTAAAGGTTCATTTCATTTGTAATGAAATAGTAGAGAGTGAGGGTGTCATTTTGAAATAAACTTTCCTCTTCTAAGCATAAATAGAGGCACCTTAAAGTAGTGTCTCCTCTCTACTGTATTACCAGAAAACTCAGTTGCAAAAATGATAAAACTCTTGAAAAGGATGTACAGACTTACTGTACATACCAAGACCTCGGGGTGTTTTTGGTGTTGTTTCTCCTAGAAGGCTGGCTGCATTAGTGAATATTTGATTTACAATGTAGGTTTGCCAAGTCCAATTCAAGAAATATCTGGGGACTTTGGGGGTGGAGCCAGGAGACTTTGGGGGTGGAGCCAGGAGACATTGGGGGCGGAGCCAGGAGCAAGGGTGTGACAAGCATAATTGAACTCCAAGTGAGTTCTGGCCATCACACTGAAAGGGACAGCACACCTTTTAGAATGCCTTCCTTCCATAGAAAATAATGAAGGATAGGGGCACCTTCTTTTGGGGCTCATAAAATTGGACCCCCTGGTCCAATCCTTTTGAAACTTGGGAGGTATTTTGGGGAGAGGCACTAGATGCTATACAGAAAATTTGGCACCTCTACCTCAAAAAACAGCCCCCCCAGAGCCCCTGACACCCGCAGATCAATTCCCCATCATTCCCTATGGGAATCGTTCCTGGAGGTGCATAATGGCTGTGGGGGTAGAGCTTCCCCCGCCGGCCAGCTGGCTGGGGGAGGGGGGAAGCCTGTAAAACCAGGGGATCCCCCGCTGGGACCTGGGGATTGGGAAGCCTATTACAATGACTAGAAAACAAATTCATCTGTGGACAAAACTTCCTTAAAAAACAAAGATAAAGGAACCTGCATAATATCAATTTATAATGGTGTGTTCTCAGCAGCTATTTCTGGCAGCTGAGAGGGCACAAAATATAGTAGTCCAATTACCAAATTAAAATGTACAAACTACAAATTATAAGCATTCCTAATTTCAGAACACATAGAGACTAAAAATGAACACAGCCAAATATACTGAAACAATTTACCATCCATGTTTACAGTCTCTCATCACACCAGAACACTCACAGAAGGGGGGGGGGGGATTTGGTTAATCTTAAAAGGTGCTCCTGCTGTTAAGTGAAACACTGGCTGGCACAGCCTTCCCTCACCTCCAGCAAACACACAAACACGGAAGAGGAGGGGGAAGCTTTGTTGATCTTAAAGGAAAGGGGGCGGGAAGCATGCACAGTCTTCACCCCCAACACACAGAAAAACCTCCTTGATCTTAAAGGTGCAGTGCTGCTGGGGAAAACAATCGCGAGGAGAGTGAGAAAGGATGGCATTTATAGCTCCCCTTCACCTCCAGCACGCACTCGCTCGCTCACTCACAGATGAAGAGAGAAAAAAAACTTTGTTGATCTTAAAAGTGCTCCTGCTGGGTCAAATGCGATGGTGAGGAGGACAGACCCAGCCTCCCTTCCCCCACTTGCAACGTCGATTGAGCGGACAGCTGCTCGCGCTCGTCCCATTCTGTGGCTTTCTTTCCCCCCTGCCTCCACCCTCCCCTTCTCTCATTTTACCTCAGAGGCGGAGCGGGCGACACTGCTGAGCTGCCACCTCTTGTCCGCTTCACACCATAGCTGCTGCACCGAGATGGGCTTGGAGAAGGACTCGCTATTTCCCCCCTCCCTCCCTCCCGCTTCCAGAGTTTTGGAGAGCGGGGGATGAGGCTGCAATTCCAAAGGTCCCCCGGCAGGGCGGGGGTTGGGGTTGGGAAGCCTACGCTAATTTAGTGTTGGTTTTATCCTCTCACATATACTTCTTTCCTAACGTATTTTTAAAATTAGTACTCTTATCTCCTGTATTTGGGCTTCCTTTATGTGTGGCTCTGCCTCCTACTATGGTCATCTGACTCCACCTCCTGTGGCAGCCATTTTGTGATTGCACCACCATCCTGTGGCAAATTCCAAAGGTGCTCATAGGCTCAAAAAACATTGGGGACTCCTGGTCTAGAGATGCCAACTTCAGGTTGGGAAATCCTTGGAGATCTGGGAGTGAAGTAGGAATGCCTGACCATCCTGGTTGGGGTAAGGGTTCCTTGCTCCCAGGCCCCCACTGTCAGCTCACCAGCATGGGGGAACTTACTGCAAAAAAAGGGAGGAACATCCAAAGTTTTAGCAACATGCCTGCACAACTCAATGTAACCTTGAAGTAACTTATATGCATCTGGGTGACACTCTGGTTTTTGGGCAAAAACTCTATGGTAGATGCTAATTCTACCATAGAGTTTTTGCCCCAAAACCAGAGTGTTACCCCATTGTCCTTATGTCACTTCTGGGTCATATTGGAAGTCATATGGGCACATTGCTGAAATATTGGGTGAGACTCCCTACTAGGCTTCCCAACCCTCCCGCCCTGGTGGGGGACCCCCGGATTTGAACCCTCTTCCCCCGCTGTGCAAAAAAACGGAAGTGGGGGGAGGAAAGGGGGGAACAGTGCAAAGAGGCGGCAGTTCTCAGTGGCGGCGGCGGCCTGCTTCGCTCCCCTCCCCTCTGAGGTCAATCAGAGTTTCTGATTGACCTCAGAGGGGAGGGGAGCGGAGCAGGCCGCCGCCGCGCACTGCCGCCGCTGCCGTGAGCGAGTCCTCCGAGTCCTGGCCTGCCCCCTCCCCTGCAAGTTGAAGGCGAGAAGAGGCGGCACTTCGCAGTGGCGGCGGCGGCCTGCTCCGCTCTCCTCCCCTCTGAGGTCAATCAGAGTCTCTGATTGGCCAGGACTCGGAGGACAGGACTCGGAGGACTCGGAGGACAGGACTCAGAGGATAGGACTCGGAGGCCAGGACTCAGAGGACTCGCTCGCGGTGGCAGCGGCAGTGCGCGGGGGGAGGGAAGGGGGAACAGCGCAAAGAGGCGGCAGTTCGCATTGGCGGTGGTGGCCTGCTCCGCTCCCCTCCCCTCTGAGGTCAATCAGAGTCTCTGATTGACCTCAGAGGGGAGGGGAGTGGAGCAGGCCACCGCCACTGCGCACTGTCGTCGCGAGCGAGTCCTCCGAGTACTGGCCTGCCCCCTCCCCTTCTCTGAATCAGGCCAGGACTCGGAGGACTCACTCGCTGCAGTAAAGGTAAAATCGGCTTCTAGGGGGTCTGTACGCAAGCGTTAACCAAGCCGGCTGTTTGCTCGTCCTCCCCTTCAGATTGGAATTTTAAATAGCTCAAAAGAATGTAAATAGCCTTTTGGCAAGACTATTTGAAGAAGGAGCTTACTTACGAAGGTCTCAAGAACATAAGAATTCCTTTCTGGGGTCCCAGAGGGTAAGATAACAACTTTTACTATCAAATTAACGAGGCAACGCCCAGGTTAATTACTCAGCGGTCGCGCGTAACTCCTGAAAAAAATCAACATGGCTAAGACGATTAAAGAGTTATCTGAGCAAATTACTGCTTTCCAGGCTTTAATAATATCGTCCCAGGACCAGATAAGATCTGAAATTAAATCAGTCAGAGATGCAGTTTCAGAGTTGACTGCAGAGCTCAAGGACACACGGAACATTGCAATTTCGGCTAATGAGCTTGCCTTATCTAACAAACAAAAAATACTCCAGCTGAACTCGCAGCTTACAGAGCTCTCTGACCGTAACAGACGAGCGAATTTGATCCTGGGTGGAATTTCAGAGGAAATAAATAATAAACTCCTGGAAGGAACTCTTATAGACTGGATGGGTGAGCAAGGAGTTACTCTGCAATCTCAGGATATTGAGAGAGCTCATAGACTGCAAAGGAGACAAGATGGGGGTGCCCCAAGGGAAGTCATAATTAAATTTTCAAGGGAAAAGACTCAGCCGATAGTTTTCAAGACTTTGAAAAAAAGGAAAGACCTTTCTTTTAGAGGAAGGAAAGTTTGGGTGAGAGAAGACTTCTGCCAGGAAACCATCAGAAAGAGAAGGCTAATGAGACCCTTTGGGCAAAAACTATATGACAATAAGATTAAATTCTCTTGGGGGTACCCCTCCTCAATAATTATTTTTAAAGATGAAAAAAGACTGGTGGCCCGCAACCCTAAGGAAGCAAGAGATCTCCTCACTCGCCTGGGCATCGCCACAGACGACCTGAGAGACCCGAGAGAGGAAGAAGAAGAAGAAACAGTGGAGCTCGATGTGGCCCCGGGAGAAGGAAGCTCAAGTAGACAAGAGAAAAGGCCAAGAACGGACTACTAAAGGGAAGTATAAAACATTTTGAGCTAAATTTAGCTAGAAGCTAGAAGGGGAGGGCGGGGTGCGTACCACCTGGAAGGTGGAAGACAGGATGATGGTCTCATCCAGAAAGTTGTCTGTGCCACAGGGGAAGGGAATGGGGGGTGGGTTTTCAGTTAGAAGTATAGTAAAATACCCTCAGCCATTAGGGCCCAAGTTTGTTACAAATAAAGAGAATTGATAGATCTTTAAGAGTCCTTTCACTGAATGTGAATGGTCTAACATCAAATCTTAAGAAATTCAGAGTAATTAAAATGGCCAAAGAACAAAGAATAGATCTGTTGTGCCTACAGGAAACTCACAAAAAAATAAATGATAGAAAACCATTGATAAAAGATTTGAGGTGGCAGGTTTTAGCAGAAGCAAGAGGGTCTTCCAAAGCTAGAGGCGTGGCTACATTGATTCGTAAGGATATTAAGGTGGAGAACATGGAAAAATTAGTAGATAAGGAAGGTAGATACCTGTTAGTTAAGTTTAAGCTGGAAGCCATAAAAATCACTATAGTAAATGTTTATGCACCAAATAAAAGACAAAGGAAATTCTTAAACTTGGTTTTTAAGAAGATACAACAGTTTTCAGAGGGCGAACTAATTGTAGTGGGCGATTTAAATACGGACATAACCAAGAACAATAGTATTAAGCTAAGAGATTGGGGCTTGAAGGACGCTCATGAGTTTACCAACACGAGACCCAGCCTGACACATATTTCTTGTAGACATAAAACAGCATCCCGCTTAGATTATATAATTTTGGAAAAAATAATAATATGGTGGTTAAAGAGATCAAGACCCATCCAATTTTGATTTCTGACCATGCCCCTCTAAGTATTGAATTAGAACTAAATCTTCCCTCGACAAATAGACCTTGGAGGTATAACAACCTGGTAATGGCAAAAGAAGAGGATAGGGAATACTTAATGACACAGTTAAAATTATATTTTAAGGAAAATAGAGGAACTGTGTCAACTAATATATTATGGGACGCTGCTAAAGCGGTAATAAGGGGCCATTTGGTTAGGAAGGAAAAATACATAAAAAGAGAATGGTATAAAAAAAGGCAAACAAAACTTAATGAATTGGAGGAGTTACAAAAAGAAATAATGGAAAGTGTAATCCTAGTTTACAGACTAGAATTAAAGAGATTCAAAAACAGTTGGAGGCCCTAGATATGGCAACAATGTGGAAAAAGGAAATAATGGTTAGGAACGACTTCCAGAGGAATAGCATTAATACAGCAAAAAGGTTAGCTAATTATTTGAAAGTTAAAAAGGCAAAACAATCAATTAGAAGTATTAAAATTAATAATAATACAACTCAAAACTCTAAGGAAATCACTAAGGCATTTGAAGACTTCTATAAAAAATTATATATGGAAAAGAATATAACGGAGGTGTGGGACGCACCTAAGCTAATCATAGAGGAGGAAGCAAAAGCCTCACTGGGTGCTGAGATTACACTCCAAGAGATAAAGGAAGTAATAAAAGCTCTTAAAAAAGATAAATCACCAGGGCTGGATGGCTTTACTTCTGACTTTTATAAAGAAATGATAGAAATTATAGCACCTGAATTGCAGGCAGTTTTTAACGAAGTCTTGGAAGGAAAGAAAGCCCCGGACTCATGGAAGGAAACAGAAATAATTTTGATATTAAAGCCCCAGAAAGATCCGGAAGAAGTAGGTTCGTGCAGGCCCATTAGTTTACTAAATCAAGATTATAAGATCTTTGCTAAGGTTTTAGCAAATAGACTTAAGAGAGTTATCCCGTCAATCATAAAAGGGGACCAATACGGTTTTATTGAGGGTAGATCTATTGCCCATCCTATTAGAAATATCTTAAATGTATTGCACCATGGCCAAAAGAAAAAAATAGCTCTGTTAAAGTTGGATGTTTATAAAGCCTTTGATACTCTCTCACATGAATTCTTGTGGCAAATATTAAAGAAGATAGGTTTAGAGGAACGGTTCTTACACGCTATACAGGAAATATACAACGGAGGTAAGGCCAAAGTTAGAGTCAACACTGACCACTCACAAGCGTTTCCAATTCAAGGGGGGGGGGGTAAGACAAGGCTGTCCACTATCCCCGCTCATATTTATAATAGCTATAGAGCAATTAGCAGAGCGAATTAGGAATGCGGGGAGAATAGAGGGGTATAAGTTAGGTAATGAAGAAATGAAAATTAATTTATTTGCGGATGATATCATAGTAATTATGTCTAACCCAAAAGACGGAGTTAAAGAGATTAAGATAATTTTAGATGATTTTGAAAAGTGTTCAGGGCTCGGAGTGAATATGGCAAAATCAGAAATTCTATACCTTAATGTTAATAGAGAGGAAAAACAGGAAATAAATAGGATTACGAATATAGGAATGGGAGCCAAGAGACTTAAATATCTAGGGATAGTCCTGCAAAAAAATATGGACAAAATGATAAAGGAGAACTATGGTAAAATATGGAAGAAAATAGAGAGAGATATGAATAAATGGAATCATAAAATACTAGGGATATCAACTAGAATAAGATCTCTTAAAATGTTCTTGATACTTAATGTATGTATTCCAAACGTTGCCTTTAGGTTTGAGGAAAAATCAAATTGAACAATGGAATAAAGCAATCAAAGTGTGGATTTTTAATAATAAAAACAGTAGGTTTCATAAGAGAATTCTATACAACCTTAAATCAGAATTAGGCTGGGGAATCCCAGATTTAAGTAAATATTATGAGGTCTTCCAAATAAGAGCGTTACTAGATCTGAGTGAGGATAAGGTACAGAAGTGGATTAATTTCGAGAATGCAGTTAACAGTGGTATTGGAAGATTTGGAATTTTTTCCACAGTGTCGACAAAAGATCTAAAATTAGCTATAGGGCCCAGAAGAGTAGCACTAGAAACCTGGATGAAATGGTACCCACAGTGGCTAGGAAAGGTTTCAAGGTGGAGCCCCCTAGAAGCTATTGTTAAGGAGGTGCATGCTATAAAATGGTGGGAAAGGCTTAAAAACAAAGGCTATTTTAGAGTGGGCGATATGTTTAGGGGTGGTAAACGAAAACCCTTACAGGAAATTACAGAAGATTTAGGTAATCAATACTGGTTAAACATAGCAGGCTTGCATAAGATAGTTAAGAAGATCAGTGAAAAGGGAGAGCTTTGGTTAGACGCTCCAATGGAAGAGATATATAAAGTAATGGCCAAACAAAGGAAGGGTCTAGTGGGGTTACTATACAGAAAAATGATTTCAAATAAAGATAAAATAATAGTACATTTAAGAACATAAGAACATAAGAGAAGCCATGTTAGATCAGGCCAATGGCCCATCCAGTCCAACATTCTGTGTCACACAGCGGCCAAATATATATATATATATATATATACACACACACATACACACTGTGGCTAATAGCCACTGATGGACCTCTGCTCCATATTTTTATCTAAACCCCTCTTGAAGGTGGCCATGCTTGTGGCCGCCACCACCTCCTGTGGCAGTGAATTCCACATGTTAATCACCCTTTGGGTGAAGAAGTACTTCCTTTTATCCGTTTTAACCTGTCTGCTCAGCAATTTCATCGAATGCCCACGAGTTCTCGTATTGTGAGAAAGGGAGAAAAGTACTTCTTTCTCTACTTTCTCCATCCCATGCATTATCTTGTAAACCTCTATCATGTCACCCCTCAGTCGACGTTTCTCCAAGCTAAAGAGCCCTAAGCGTTTCAACCTTTCTTCATAGGGAAGGTGTTCCAGCCCTTTAATCATTCTAGTTCCCCTTTTCTGAACTTTCTCCAATGCCATAATATCCTTTTTGAGGTGCGGCGACCAAAACTGCACACAGTACTCCAAATGAGACCGCACCATCGATTTATACAGGGGCATTATGATACTGGCTGATTTGTTTTCAATTCCCTTCCTAATAATTCCCAGCATGGCATTGGCCTTTTTTATTGCAAACGCACACTGTCTTGACATTTTCAGTGAATTATCTACCACGACCCCAAGATCTCTCTCTTGGTCAGTCTCTGCCAGTTCACACCCCATCAACTTGTATTTGTAGCTGTATTTGTAGCTCTTTTTACAATCTTTTTACAAAAGATTTGGAGTCATGAAGGTCAGTTAACAGAGAGGTTGGCTGGGAAAATCTTGGAAGGACTAGAAAAGATTAAAGTAATCAAATTTAAAGAACTGGAATATAAATTTTTCACAAAATGGTACAAAACTCCCGCACAAATAGCCAATATATTCCCAGGAATTAGTTCCAAGTGCTGGCATTGCAAACAATTTAAGGGTTGGTTTGCACATATGTGGTGGGAGTGTGAAGAGGTTAAACACTTTTGGGGGGAAATTATTCAATTTATTAGAAAAGTCTGCAATGTACCATTAACCATTGGCTTTAATATGATGTTGTTAAGCACAATAGGAAGTCCGGCACTAAGTAGACCCACTCAAAACCTTGTCAAGGCAATGATACTAGCGGGGAAGGCGGTCATCGCTTTGGGGTGGAAAGATAAAAGTAAATGGTCAATAGAAATCTGGCACAGCTATTTGTTTGATTACATACAGTCTGACATCGTGGCAACAATCAACAAGGATTCCACGTGGGAAGATAAAGTCAAGGAAATCGAGACCAGATGGAACCCTTATTTAGAGTGGATCTCAGGAGAAACAAGGAAGGACATTCAGTGGAAGATCAAGACTTTGTGCCCTTGGCTGAGGGGAAAAGACTAAGAGAAGATGGGGAGGGTTGGGGGGGGGGACGGTTATTTGTAATTCCAACATTCATATGTTGTAATGGCCAATTGTACAAGAGTCAATAAAACATAAAAATATTTATTTAAAAAAAAAAAAGGTAAAATCGGCTTCTGATCGGGGGGCTCAACAGCAGAGCTCAAGAGAGGCAGCAGACTGTTCTGTGCCGCTTGCTGCTGGTGATGTGAAGCTTCATGTGCCTGACTGCTACAGGCAGAGACATCAAGAGTAGCATGCGGGACCAGGATCAACCAATAAGCTGTGAGCCACGTTACTTCTCTATATCCTCATCACTCACACTCAGTTTTGCCTGGTAGTTCAGAAGCTCTGCAATTTTTAACAGCAGCTCTGGGAAACCAGCCTTGCACAAACAATGAGGCCAGAAGAAGCACCAAAGAGCCGACCTGCAAGGATGCCAGAACTAACCAAACCCTCGCCCTGTAACATTAAGATCTCCACAGTCTAGCTGGCCTTGTACCCGTGGGGAGAGCAGTAGCCCAGGTGATTCCTGCCCAGGTGATTCCTGCCCCGAGAGCGTTAGGTTGTCCGGGCGCGGCGAAGCGGCGCTTTTTCCTCCCTCCCTTTCTTTCCTCCTCCAGAAGGTTCCGCGCCGGTTTCTTTGCTCGCCTCGTCGTGAAGATGATGGGCCCACGCCCTGTCCTCATGCTCAGTGAGTCGGGGGGAAGGAGGGGAGGGAAGGTCCCTCGCACTGTACTCGGTGTCCTAGATTCTTCCCTACTGCTTTGGCTTCACCGCCAAATGTGTATGGAGAGCCCGCCCTGAAACCACTAAATATTCCCTGTCATTATCTGCTTCGCTCATTTTTCCCAAGCGTATATTGAGAACTTGTGCGCAGGGTACGGGGGCATCTCCCCGTGCTTTTTCCTACCAGCATGATCCAAAGGACACCCCAGGATGCTTCAACTCGAGTCGTGGTTGGAAACTGCTAATATTGCTCCCCTATAGAGAGCTCTTACTATTTCCTCCCTTGTAGATAAATCCAGGAGAGCAGCCTTGTTGGTTTGAAGCAGTAGAACAAAGCAGAGTCAAGGAGCACCTTTAAGACCAACAAAATGTTATTGAGAATATAAGCTTTCAGGTGCTTTAAGCTTACATTCCGAATAAAACTTCGTTGATCTTAAAGGTGCTACTTGATGGCTTCGTTCAGTTTTCTCCCTTGTGTGTGTTTCCCTGTCCTTGCACCCTCTTACATGCTTGTGAGTTTCCCTTCTTCTTTCTGCTGTGCCCCGTTGCCTTTTAGGTACAATCCTCTCTGCACTTTGTTCAAGCCCCTTTTATATGGCCCAGTTTGATTGATCCGCGGGTATCTGGGGCTCTGGGGGGCCGTGTTTTGGGGTAGAGGCACTAAATTTTCAGCATAGCATCTAGTGCCTCTCCCCAAAGTACCTCCCAAGTTTCAAAAAGATTGGACCAGGGGGTCCAATTCTATGAGCACCCAAAGAAGGTGCCCCTATCCTTCATTATTTCCTATGGAAGGAAGGCATTGAAAAGGTGTGCCATCCCTTTAAATGTGATGGCCAGAACTCCCTTTGGAGTTCAATTATGCTTGTCACAGCCTGATCTTGGCTCCACCCCTAATGTCTCCTGGCTCCACCCCCAAAGTCTCCTGGCTCCACCCCCAAACTCCCCAGATATTTCTTGAATTGGACTTGGCAACCCTACTCCCTACTCCTGGTAAACCCACTCCCCATCCCTCACTGGCTAAATGGAGTGACCTGACAATCTTAGGGTGGAGCGTGATCATGGTGGGGTTTGAGGGGAGGGGTGGAGTTCAGCAGGGTACAGTGCCATGGAGTCATCCTCCAAATCAGCCATTTTCCCCAGGGAAACAGATCTCTGTCATCTGGAGATGAATTGTAATTCTAGGAGATCTCCAGGCCTCATGAGAAGGCTGGCCACCCTAGGTCACTTAACTGAGCCAGGAGCACGTGTGGTAGTTGCCTGCCCCTTTCATTCTCCCGGCTTCATGGGGCAGTTCATCTTAATGGCTGGTGTGGTCAGTGCAGCTGGGGAAGGAACAGGATTGCTGCTGGACAGGCAGATTAGAGAGGGCAGCCAATGAGGCTTGGCAGGCGTTTCTGTTTACTTTTGTTCAAAATCCCTAGTTAGGTCAACATTCCTGTTGCTTGTGCAGTAACAGACTCCATTGTGAGGATAAGAAATATCTGTGTCAGACATTATTTGCAAGTATAGGTCAGTCATAGACACACTTCTTTCATCCCACGCCGTCTGAATCCTCTGGCCTATTTCTGAGCTGAATAATTAGGTGTAATCTGTGTATGGGACATATAGGAAAGGCATAGATTAATGAGGTATTTGATTTGAGGAGGTCACAAGGTGCAGGGAAAGTAGAAATGAAATAAGGGAGTATAGAAAGAATAATGGTGAGATGTGATTCAAGTGTCTGTAGGGGAAGCTGGATATCCTTAAGAGCAGCAAGCGAGGATGGTAAATTAAAGGAAAGAGAAATAAGGATAAATGGAGGATATGGTTCAGTAACAACAATGCAAAATAAGATGGAGCAAGAAGGTCAAAGAAGAAACGGATCATTAGTAAAATAAAATAGAAAATTAATCAAAAGTTAATCATTAAAGTGAGTGATCAAGATAGGAGAAATATAAGGATAGTGGAAAGTTTTGTAAAGGTCATCAGCTTTGTGACCAATCAAAATAAGGTGCTTTGTAACCAATCAATTTGTAATGCTTTGTTTGTACAAAGTATAAAAGTAGGAAACCATGCTTGTATCTTTCGGAACCCTTGGCTGTTTGGGTCTGAAGGCTACTGGACACTTGTTCTCAATTCCAAGGATCAAGTCATGTATTGAGACTTTTGGACTTTGTGGATGAATGCTTAAAACAGGGATGTTCAATTCATTTGTTATGAGGGTCGGAGCTGACATAAATGAGACCTTGTCGGCCCAGGTCATGTCAGGCCGGGCCATATGTGCTCCTATTTAAGATTAGGTAGCAGAGATATAAATTTTATAGAAGACACTGTCAGACGTGTAACTTACTTAAACCAAACTGTAGCTTAGAAATACTTGACATGACTAACTCCATGATGTATTCAGCGTGACCTCTGCTTTACTAACCATGAGAAATGTAGCAAGCACCTTTCCCAAAGCATTCTGTAACCGCAACAAGAAAAATCTCACACCCGGCCTAGAAGCCATCTGTGGTCTTTGAAGTTAACATATCCAAGGTCCCTTTCCCCTGAGAAGGAGATAAGACCATGGGAAGCCCGACTGTCTCTGGGGGTGTGAAAAGACTGTATTGTTTCCTGCTTTGAAATGTAGAAAAGGCTGGTTTCAGCCTTGAAGGGCATCAAACTCAATCTGCCTCCTAACTAGCATGTTTGTTCTCAAATAAATGGATTAATTTTGCAACAATATGATCTGTTTTTGTTTGAAGTTCCACGTCTTGACATTTTGAGTTTGATCCCTTTGGAGCTTATCCGAACTGGAAACTTTGGCTGGATGGCCGACAAGACGCCAGATAACGGAGAGCCCATCGAACCGATTGAAGAGCCGACAGTCCCGAAGGGAGTGACGGTGGTCAGAAGGAAAGTTAAACCGCCAGCGCACTTCTCCGCCGCGAACCTCCACAGCGTTGATGGACAAGGCCACGGGGCACTACACCACGCTACCGAAGGAGAGGATGCCGGGGCCGAAGGAGAGGATGCCGGCGCGGGGAGAAATGTGGAGGAAGAGGAAGGGGAGAGGCCGCAGCAGGGTGAAGACGCACGGCTACTGCGAGACGAGATGCTCGTCTGGGCCCGAGAAATCCACAATGCGGTCCAGGCCAGCCACCTCCAGATCACCTGAGAGATCCACGAGCAGCTGGACACGATCCAGAGGCAGATCGGGGCCCTGCGGCGGGACGAACCCAGAGGCCTGCCTGGCGGCGGACTTGGGGAGGAACCCCGAGACGAGCCGGAAAACCCACCGGGGGGGGGGGAGAACCAGAGGAGCCACTGGAGGGGCCGCGGGACATGCCCGCGCAACTGGTACGGCTGATACCAGCCCCGGTGCCCGGGCTGGTACTGCCGCCCGTCCGACCCGCAGGACCTGTACTACCGCCTGCGCCAGCTCCGTGGGACGGCGCGAGGGGAAGGAAGCTGCAGATCACCTTTGACGGGGACCCGGAGGAGGTGGAGTACTTCACGATCCAGTGCAACAGCTTCATGACCCATTGGGGGGTGACCTTCCCCACCGAGGCCAGCCAAGTGCACTACCTAGCCTCCAAACTGAAGGGAGCCGCTCGGAAGTGGTATGTTAGTCTGTACGCCGCGCGGGGCCCCGCGTTGGCATCAGCGTACGACTTCTTGCAAGCCATGCTGCGCCAGTTCGGGGACCCGCTGCAGGAGATGAAGGCGCTAGCCCAGCTGCGAAAGATCGAGCAGGGGCCGAGAACGATCAGGGAATATGCCGCGGAGTTCCAATCCCTCTGCTCCAAGGTGAGGGGCTGGAGTGAGTGCATGAAGTACAAGGCATTTGTGAACGGCCTGAACGCGAGCATTCTAGATCGCTGCTACACCAGGGCCGACCAGAAACCCTGGTGGGGTGGATCCAGCTGGCAGGTGAAGTCGAGACGAACCTACAGCACGTAATACTTCGCCGCCAGCAGCAGACAGGTGGGAAAGGAGCCCGGACCCCCAAGACCCCCACCAAACCAGAGGTGAAAAAGGCTCCCTTCCCCGTTGGGAGCTCGACCCCGGGCGCAGGGAGAAGATGCTTCAGGTGCGGAGACCCGGGGCATCTGGCTGCGAACTGCCCAGAGAAGCTGCACACCCCGCCACCAGCCGTGCAGATGCTGGCGAGCGCCCCGAAGAAGGGAGGAGGGAGACCCAAAGAACCCAGTCGGGTCAGCGCCGCCACGTCGGTGGTGATTGACGAGGATATTATGACCATTGAAGACTCCAGCGAGGAATCGTGGGACCCCGAACCGGCGGGAAACGACAGCAACCTGCACTAATGGGTGCCAAGACGCAGGTCGTGAAACCACCGGCACCAATCACGGTGAGAATAACGGGGGAACTGATGTTTATACCAGTGACTTTATTAAACCCTAACCTGAAGAGGTTCATGCACACCCGGGCCCTAATAGACTCGGGGTGCATGAGGGAAATAATTACTCCCCGCCTGGTAGAGGCCCTCGGACTAGCTAGGACCCCCCTCCCCCAACCCATCCAATTCAAACAAATGGATGGGATGACCATGAAGGGGGAGCCCTGCACCGAAGAGACCCAAGCAGTGCCGGTGGGGACACAGGAGCACTGGGGGATCAAAATTTTTTGATAGCTCCTTCCTCCTCTTTCGATGTGGTGGTGGGGGTGGGTTGGTTAGTGAGGCACCAACCCGACATTCAGTGGGGAGCCCACACTATAGACTTCATGGACTGGCGGTGCACCCACCACCACTGGAGGGAGGAGTGGGGCCCGAACCCGCCACCACGGAATGAAAAGATCTGCATGACAGTGGAGGAAGTGAAGTCGATCCCCAGGGAGTACCGGGACCTGAAACAGGCGTTCAGCGAAGAGGAAGCCAACGAATTACCGCCCCATAGAGCCACGGACTGTGCCATCGAACTGATCCCGGGGCAGGAACTTCCCCGGGCTAAGCTGTACTCAATGGGGTGGGCGGAGAAGGAGGAACTTAGAAAATTCATCGATAAAAACCTAAAATGGGGGTTCATCAGGCCAGCCACGGCGCCGCACGCCACCCCGGTCCTGTTTCAAAAGAAGAAGGACGGGAGCCTGAGACTTTGCACGGATTTTAGGGGGATCAACGGGATTTCTATGTCCAATGCCTACCCCATCCCCCTGATAAAAGACCTCCTGAGCACGGTGTCAGAAGGGAAATTTTTTACAAAGCTTGACCTCAGAGACGCTTACTTCCGAGTTAGAATCAAGGAGGAGGACGAGTGGAAGACGGCCTTCAACACGCCCGTGGGACAGTTCGAGTATCTAGTAATGCCGTTTGGGCTGCAGGGGGCACCGGGGGTGTTCATGAACTTTATAAATGAAGTGTTGCGGGAATTTTTGTACAAGGGGGTGGTGGTGTACCTTGATGACATCATTATTTATTCAAAAGACTTGAAATCGCATGTGCCCCTGGTCCGAAAAGTACTAACCACGCTCTACCAACATAAATTGTATGCTGAACTGTCGAATGTGAGTTCCACCAGACGGAACTAGATTACCTGGGGTTCAGAGTGTCGGGGGAAGGTTTAGCAATGGACCCCGCCAAAATCCAAGCAGTGCTCGACTGGGAAGCCCCTCGAACCCGACGGCAGTTACAATCTTTTCTTGGGTTCACAAATTTCTACAGGGGGTTCATAAAGGGGTTCGCCCAGGTGATGCTACCCCTGACCGAGTTGCTAAAGACAAAAGGGAAGGGGGCCGATGCGAAGCGGCCTGGGGCGAGCTTGCACTGGACACGGGAATGCCAGGCCACCTTCAAAAAGCTAAAGAGGCTTTTCACCAGTGAACCAGTGCTAGCTCACCCCGACGAGCTGAAGCCCTTCATGGTGCAATGTGACGCTTCCGACGTCGCCGTAGGAGCCATACTAATGCAGAAAGACGGGGAGGGGAGGCTCAAACCCTGTGCTTATGTGTCCAAAAAAGTCTCGAACCAACAGAGGAATTGGTCAGTGTGGGACAAAGAGGCGTTCGCCGTCACGTACACCCTAAAGACCTGGCGGTCTTGGTTAGAGGGGGCTAGAGTGCCATTTGAAATTTGGACCAACAACAAAAATCTAGAGGCACTAACGGGGAAAAGAAAACTGACCGCCAAGCAAATCTGGTGGGCTGGGTTCTTCGCCAAATTCGATTTCGTGCTAAAACACATCCCGGGGTCGAAAAACTTTCTGGCTGATGCACTCTCACGGCTGCCGCAGCACGAGAGCCAAAGGGAGGAAGTGGTGGACTCCCTCATTTCCCCTCAGCGCTGGCGGGGGGGGGGGGGTGACCACACGATCAGGAAAGAAAACCGACCCAGAGGGACCCTGGGGTGGCGAAAAACTAAGAGAAGAGGTGGAAAAGGAAGGAAGCAAACTACCCCCTGGAGTAGAAGAGGGGGAAGGGGCTACTGGTACTACCAATGAAAAATCTATGTGCCCCAGAGCCTCTGGCCCGAGATATTGCAGCACTGCCATTGCAATAAGCTAGCGGGGCACTTTGGTTACGTGAAGACGCTACACCTGGTGAGCCAGCAATTTTGGTGGCCACAAATGAAAAAGGATATCTCAGAGTACGTGGGCTCCTGCCCCGTTTGCATCATGGCTAAAAAGAAGGGGGGCAAGACCCCGGGATTACTCCAACCTATCCCCACAGCTTCTCGCTCTAGGGCGGTGGTTTCACTAGACTTCATAGTAGAACTCCCGCCGTCCCAGGGGAAGATGGTAATATTGGTGGTGGTGGACACATTTTCTAAGCAAGCGCACTTCATCCCCTGCAAACAGCTCCCCATCGCCAAGAAATTAGCCCACTTATTCTTCCATCACGTGGTCTGGCTACACTCATTCCCAGAAAAGGTCATTAGCGACCGCGGGCCACAGTTCGTTGCCAACTTCTGGCGGGAGTTTTGCAAAATGGCGGGGATAGAAGAAGGGCTGAGTTCCGCTTACCACCCCCAGACCGACGGACAGACAGAGAGGGTAAACAGTCTTCTGGAACAATATCTGAGGTGCTACGTCAATTATCAACAGACCAATTGGGTGGAACTCTTGCCCTTTGCCGAATACGGGTAAAATAACAGCATCCACAGCTCCACCAAAGCCTCCCCGTTTCAAATTGTCAACGGGTATGAAGGGAGGCCATTTCCCTCGTTACCAGACCCTAGCACCTCAGCAGCCCCTAGTTCATGCCAGCAATGGTGGGAAGGAATCAGGAAAGGGTGGGGGGTAATACAGGAAAATCTAGAAGCCGCCAAAAAGACCTACAAAGACTATTTTGATAAAAAAACACTCTCCCCAGTGGGAGTTTAAGGTGGGTGAAACGGTGTTCCTGTCCACAAAGAACCTTCCTCTACCACAGGCGTGTCGAAAATTAGTTTACAAGTTCCTGGGGCCCTTCAAAATAAAACGAGTTATCAACCAGGTCACAGTAGAACTGGAACTACCTAAAATGTTTAGTAAGATCCACCCTGTTTTTCATTGCAGTCTTCTTCGGAAGGACCCTGGAGCCACATCCTGGCACCCCTGCTCTCCAGAGCCACCTCCTATCCAAGTGAAGGGTCAGAGCCACCATGAGGTGCAGGAAATTTTGGACTCCAGGGTCCAGAGGGGAATTCTATACTACCTCGTTCGATGGAAATACTTCCCCCCAAGCTGCGATGAGTGGGTAAAGTCAGGAGATCTACGAGCCCCACAACTGCTAAAGAAATTTTACCTACTGCACCCAGACAAACCCCGGGCAAGAGCTTAGGGGGGGCAGTATGTCAGACGTGTAACTTACTTAAACCAAACTGTAGCTTAGAAATACTTTACATGACTAACTCCATGATGTATTCAGTGTGACCTCTGCTTTACTAACCATGAGAAATGTAGCAAGCACCTTTCCCAAAGCATTCTGTAACTGCAACGAGAAAAATCTCACACCCGGCCTAGAAGCCATCTGTGGTCTTTGAAGTTAACATATCCAAGGTCCCTTTCCCCTGAGAAGGAGATAAGACCATGGGAAGCCCGACTGTCTCTGGGGGTGTGAAAAGACTGTATTGTTTCCTGCTTTGAAATGTAGAAAAGGCTGGTTTCAGCCTTGAAGGGCATCAAACTCAATCTGTCTCCTAACTAGCATGTTTGTTCTCAAATAAATGGATTAATTTTGCAACAATATGATCTGTTTTTGTTTGAAGTTCCACGTCTTGACAGACACAGACAAACACAATTAAAGTTTTTTTTTTTTTAAAAAAACCCTTAAAACAAAACATGCTTAAAACATCAGCAGTCATTGGTCTTAAGGTGCTTTCTTTGTATCTCTCCCATGGGATCCAGGGAACTGGCAAAGAAAACTCTGGCTCTTTCCTTCCTTTCCTAGGGAATTAGCAGGAGGAAGAGCTAATGGAGAAAATAGAGGTTTTGCTCTGTAGCTCCTGTGTGATTGAGCAAGCCTTGGAAAGCCAGCTGTGATGCAGAAGGATCTGTCAAAAACAACAGAGTTTGGGCAGCACAAACAAACATTAAGTACGCAGATGATACAAATCATTAAGTACGCAGATGATACAAACAAACATTAAGTACGCAGCACAAACAAATCATTAAGTACGCAGATGATACAACGTTGGTAGGGCTCATCTCTGAGGATGATGAGTCTGCGTATAGGAGGGAAGTTCAACAGCTGTCCCTTTGGTGTAAAGTAAATAATCTTATTTTTAATATAAATAAGACGAAGGAAATTATAGTGGATTACAGGAAGAGTAGTTTGGACATCCAGCCGTTGTTTACGACTTGTGACCTGGACCCATGCCCCTCCTGGCTAATTAAGGCCTGCCAGGAGGAATTAAGATATCCTATATGGGATATTATAAATCGATCCCTTTCAGAAGGTGTTTTCCCAACACCCCTGAAAGAGGCATTGGTCCGCCCTCTCTTGAAAAAACCATCATCAGACCCGGCCGAATTGGCACACTACCGGCCGGTCTCAAATTTGCCCTTTTGGGGCAAAATTATCGAGAGGGCCGTGGCGGTGCAGTTACAGGAATTTCTGGAGGACGCTTCCGTCCTAGACCCATGCCAGTCCGGCTTCCGCCCAGGCCATGGGACAGAAACAGTCCTGGTCGCCCTCATGGATGACCTCCGACAACAACTGGATCGAGGCGGCTCGGCGGTATTGCTGTTGCTAGACCTATCGGCTGCGTTCGATATGGTCGACCACCGGCTGCTGACCCGCCGCCTCGCCGACGCAGGAATTCGGGGGCTAGCCTTACAGTGGCTCTCCTCCTTTCTTGATGGTCGGGGACAAAGGGTGGCAATTGGGGGGGAGCTGTCTCAGAGGTACCCACTTCATTGTGGAGTGCCTCAGGGAGCAGTTCTCTCCCCGATGCTGTTTAACATCTTTATGCGCCCCCTTGCCCAGATTGCACGGAGGTACAGGCTGGGTTGTCATCAATACGCAGATGACACCCAGCTCTATCTATTGATGGACGGCCGGGCTGGTGATGTCCCTACAAATTTGGACCGGGCATTACAAGCCGTGACTGACTGGCTCAGGCTGAGCGGGCTGAAGTTGAATCCGGCGAAGACTGAGGTCCTTTGCGTGGGCCGCGGCGGACCGGGAGGGGAGATTACCTTACCGGCCTTTGACGGTGCGCCACTGGTACCAGTGCGCAAAGTCAAGAGCCTGGGAGTGCTACTGGAATCCTCCTTATCAATGGAGGCCCAGGTGGCCGCCACTGCTAGATCCGCCTTCTTTCATCTTAAGAGGGCGAGGCAGTTGGCTCCCTTCTTGGAGCGCACCGACCTAGCAACTGTGATCCACGCAACGGTCACTTCGAGATTAGACTACTGCAATGCCCTCTACATGGGGCTGCCCTTGTACCGAACACGGAGACTTCAGGTAGTCCAGAACGCGGCGGCCAGGCTGCTGGAGGGACTACCACGGTGGGAACCTGCACGGCCTGGGCTGCGGAATCTGCATTGGCTGCCGGTTATATACCGTGTTCGCTGTAAGGTGCTGGTTATCACCTTTAAAGCCCTATATGGCCGAGGACCTGCCTACCTAAAGGACCGCCTCTCCCCATATGTGCCCCAGAGAGCACTGAGATCTAGTTTTCAGAACTTACTAACAATCCCTGGGCCAAGAGAAGTTAGGTTGAAGGCTACTAGGGAGCAGGCCTTCTCGGTGATAGCCCCTCGTTGGTGGAACGACCTTCCAGAGATGGTGCGAGCCCTGCAGGACCTGAACCAATTCCGCAGGGCTTGCAAAACATTTCTTTTCCAGCTGGCTTTCGAGACAGAACCTGATTAATCCAACGAGCGGACATCTAGCCATCTTGTGTACATTATGATTACAGTATTTTAGCACCTATTTTACATATTTTATCTATTTTAAATAATTTATTTGTAATTGATATATTTAAAATTGTTTATGTTGTTTTATATGAATCATGGGACTCCCATGTCTGTTAGCCGCCCTGAGCCCGCCTGGCGGGGAGGGCAGGATATAAAAATAAAATATTATTATTATTATTATTATTGATGGTGTTATGGTAGAACAGGTGACAGAATGGAAGTTTCTGGGAATTACCATGAAACAAGATCTAACATGGGGGGCAAATACTTTAGCTCTAGAGAAAAAGGCCCAGCAACGACTATACTACTTAAGACTCTTAAGATCACTACAACTGTCAGGGAGTCTGCTGGTTGCCTTTTATTGTAGTTCCATTGAGAGCATTTTATCTTATTGCCTCTGCGCGTGGTTTGGGAGCTGCATGGAAGCAGAGAGAAGGGTGCTCCAAAGAGTGACGAGAAGAGCACAAAAGATTTGCGGATGTTCTCTCCCCTCATTGGTGGATCTGTATAATATGAGATGTAAAAGGAAGATACAAATGATCCTAAGGGACCCTTCACATCTGGGCCATTTGCTATTTGAGATCTTACTGTCAGGTAGACGATATAGAGTGTTGAAGGCTAGGACAAACAGATTTAAGGACAGTTTCTATCCAAGTGCTGTGGTTAGGTTAAATGCAGGGTTATGAAGGATTATCTGTTTTAGATGTATTTAAATGGTTTAAATGGTTTAAATGGTTTAAATGGTTTTAATGGTTTTAGATGTATTTAAATGGTATGAATATGTGTGTTTGATGTGTTGGTATGTTTGTGGAAGAGCACCTCATTTCGTTGCTCTCTTTTTGTGGAGAACAATGACAATAAATTTATCTATCTATCTAATTGCTCATAAATTGCTCATTCCATATACACAAACCATACAAACATATTCTTAAAGTCCCAGTCCACAAAAGTCCACTGTATTCCAAAACATGCTTTAAGATGCAATCTTCAATTTTTTGTAAGAAGTCTTGGAGAAGAAAATAGAGACCGGTTTCGGCCACGCCTTTCTCAATCATCACTCACAACGCAAATTGCTGCGCCCACCTTCTCCTGATACAAAATAGAGAGTAACAGAACACAATATTCCAAGAAAATATGAACATGAAAATATGAATGTAAAAATACAAAGTACAAAATACAAAAACGGATGCAACCAGCCATAGAATTTGTGTGAGGCGATGCCCATTAACATAGCAGGACTGGGTCCCATTTAGCAAATGATCGTTCCAAAAAATTGGTAGGTGAAGAATAAGGGCGGTCTGTTTTTGTATTTTGTACTTTGTATTTTTACATCGCTGTTCATATTTTCTTGGAATATTGTGTTGTGTTATTCTCTATTTTGTATTAGGAGAAGGTGGGCGCAGCAATTTGCGCTGTGAGTGATGACTGAGAAAGGCGTGGTTGAAACCGGTCTCTATTTTCTTCTCCAAGACTTCTTACAAGAAATTGAAGATTGCATTTTGAAGCATGTTTTGGAATACAGTGGACTTTTGTGGGCTGGGACTTTAAGAATATGTTTGTATGGTTTGTGTATATGGAATGAGCAATTTATGAGCAATTGAGTATACCATGTTTGTGCTGCCCAAACTCTGTTGTTTTTGACACATCTATATCGGGTATCCTCTATTCTTACCAAATATTTTTGTGGACCGTGATGCAGAAGGAAGCAAGAGAGAGGAAGAAGGAAGCGGATGGCAACCAGTTGTTCAGGGGCCTGATGGGAGCCATCCAGGGGCCTGATTCGACCCCCAGGCCGCATGTTTGACACCCCTGGCTTAGAACATTGCAGTTTTATTGTCAGTACTGATGAAGCCATCATTCTGTTGATTATAAGATTGTATGTTATAGTCAGCACTGTAAAAATATCCATTGCCCCACACACATTGACATTTAAAATATATTGCTTTTATTGTCCATGAAGTGTGGGGTATCTGTACAACTGTATATTTTCTTTTTACATCGTCGTTCTCTTTGTTTCCTTGTTCCAAAAGAAATTCTGGGCAGGCTACTACATTCTTCTGTCTCTCCTGCTCATGTCAGCCTGCTTGCTTTCATTAGGACCTGGCCCATGAAGTCCGCCGTGTCATGGATTTCCTGGAGATTGGCCTGCCAGAGGAGACTGTGCAGAAGATCACCCATCACGCCACCTTCCAAGTCATGAAGGACAATCCAATGAGCAATTACAGTACTTTTCCTGAGGCCATTTTTGACAAGAAGATAGGCCGTTTTATGAGGAAAGGTGAACATTTATTTATTTAGACAATTTCTATGCAGCCTCTTCTGGGAAACCTACTCAAGGTGGTTTATAAATGAATCATGAAAGCTTTCCAGGATCTTACAAAACATCATTCCCAGCTGTTGGAATCCTGTTTTCTTCCTGACTTTGAAAACCACAGGAGGGTTGCTTTTGCAAAACAGTTTTGCTTTAGGGATCTGTAGAGCGTCCCCTAGTCTTTGGCTTTCTATGCTTTGCTAAGATTTCCTCCAAACCTAGTCTGGTATTAGGGCTG
The DNA here is from genome assembly GCF_032191835.1 of Heteronotia binoei. Lineage (NCBI taxonomy): Eukaryota > Metazoa > Chordata > Lepidosauria > Squamata > Gekkonidae > Heteronotia > Heteronotia binoei. The sequence continues at coordinate 30,251,176 of NC_083237.1, forward strand.
CCAGCTGCCAGCCTGTGGTGGACAACTTCATGCCCCTGTCTGCTTTCAGGTACTTGAGTGGTGGGAGGAAGCCTGACGATGTGGATGATGTCATGGATGCAATGACATCACTTCCAGCTGCCATGTCACAATGCTCTATTTCCTTAGTATCTGTAGTCTTTATCATAGGAGTTGGGGGATTTGCTAAATCATTGCTGACACAGTGACATCACTTCTGGGTGATCACCTGGAAGTGATGTCACTGCATCTGTGAAACTCCCCCTTCTCAGACTTTGCCCCCCCCCCCAAAGTTCTTGGTGATTGTCAGCGCTGGGAACTTTATATAGTACTATCTTTTTGGAAGGATTACAGTGCAAGTGTGTTCCTATGATATCTGGCCAGAAAGATATGTGCATTTTTGCAGGTCTTTCCTACATCAGCACCATTTTCCATGGCTCACTGACTTAGCAAAATTAAGCACTATGCTTACTACTGTGTAAATCATAGTAGGTACTCCTATGGAGGACTAACCACATTCTTGTGGCAAAGTGGGCTGGTGAAAATGGGTCCATGAAAGTGTATGCTTGTTATGTATTGAACATAAGGGATCAGGCCGCATGGCGATCGCTACTGAAGGCGACCCCCGGGTCCCCGGATGGAGCCCGCCAGTCGCCCCGCCCATCAAGATCTGTGGCGGGAAGTTTGACTGACCAGGATCGGCCTGGTCGGATGAGGGGGCTGTTCCGGGTAATGTATATAAGCGGGGCCCAGCCCGCGTGTTCCCCCTCTTGTAATGTGCTACTGAATAAACTATGTTGCCTTCCAACCATCTCGGTTCTCAGTACATTACACTGCCCATGAGGATGGGATCCTAGCTAGCCCATTCCTGAGGGGCTTCGCGGATCCAGACGGAGACGTCGAAGGCACATTGGTTGTAGACCGATACGCCCACCACCGCAGCCACCATGGCTAACCAGAGTGGAACCACGGGCCGGCTCGAAGAGTTCAACCTCGCTACTCTGGAGAGGTGGGAGACCTACACGGAGCGGGTCGCATGCTACCTGCGAGCGAACAGGATAACGGAGGACAGCCTGAAGAGAGACGTCCTCCTGAGCGTTTGCGGAGAGGCCACGTTCGAGATTGCCAAGGGTCTCTCGGCCCCTGCGAGGATCATGAAGAAGACGTACGAGGAGATAATCAGACTCCTCACCGGACACTTCTTGCCCCAACCCTCACTCATCGCCCGCAGGTTCCTCTTCCACAAGAGGGATCAAGAGGCGGGGGAATCGGCAGCGGACTACCTGGCTGCTCTCCGCCAAATCACGGGCAACTGCAGCTATGAAAAGCTGGAAGAGACCCTGAGGGACCGCTTCGCTTGGGGCCTGAGGGACGAAAGACTGCAACAGAAGCTCTTCGCGAGGGAAGAGCTCACCCTCCAGAGCGCCTTCAATGAGGTTGTGGCATTCGAGCGGACCATGAAGACTTTCCCCAAAATGAGGGCCGAGGCCATCCACCAGGAAGAGATGGGCCCCAGCCAATCAGACGAGGAAGAGGCACTCCAGCTATGCCACCCAACGGGGATGGGCCCACGAGCATCCCAGCGACCCCGAGCGACCGACAGACCAGCTGCCACCAAGTGCGCTAGCTGCGAAGACCCACACGAGTGACGGGACTGCCCCTACCGCAACGTGGTCTGCAGGAGCTGCGGCAAGATGGGCCACATCACAAGGGCCTGCTGGGCCAAGAGCACCCGCCGCCGCCAGGCCAAACACCAGGAATCGACCGAGGACCACTCGATCGCCTCAACCTTCGTGCAGGTAATGAACTTGCCCGACGATACCCCCCCAAAAGGTCAAGGTTTCGGTCAGGATCGAGGGCAACCCCTGCCTGATGGAACTGGACTCCATAATCTCGGAGGAATCCTTAAGGAAGCTGTGCCCACGTGGCCTGCCCAGACTGCGACCGGCAAGATTTGTGCTTCGGGACTTTCAAAAGAACCCCGTTGAAATCCTGGGTTGTGCAACGGTGGGGGTGGAGTACAACGGGTTTAGGGATAAACGCGACATATTGGTGGTTAAAAGGAGGCAGCTCACCACCTTGTTGGGCCTGGCCTGGTTCCGGCCACTGGGAATAAAGATTGTGGGGCTGCAACAGCTGGGGACACGGGGATTCGAAAACGTGTGCTGGGAGTTCCCAGAGGTGTTTGATGGGGCCCTGGGGTGCTACAAGGGCCCTCCCATATCCTTACCCCTCGATCCTTACAGGTCGCACGTGGGTCGCTGAAGGCTAGGCGGGTTCCATTTGCTCTGAAGCCTAAAATTGAAGCAGAGCTAGACCGCCTCACAGCCCAGGGAGTGCTGGAGCCCGTGGCCTATGCCACATGGGAAACCCCAATAGTTACCCCGGTGAAGCCGAATGGAGAGGTGCGCATATGCGCCAATTACAAGTGCACCATTAACAAGGCGCTACAGGACAACCCCTACCCCGTTCCAGTAATCAGCCACATTCTGGCAGCCCTAGCGGGGTCCAAAATCTTTGGGAAGCTAGACTTGGCCCAGGCGTACCAGCAGCTGCCAGTGGACGCTGCCATGGCAGAAGCGCAGACCATAGTAACCCACAGGGGGGCATTTAAGGTGTGCCAGTTGAAGTTTGGGGTGAGCGTTGCCCCAGGGGTGTTTCAGAGCCTGATGGATTCTCTCCTCAAAGGGATTCCCGGGGTACAACCGTTTTTCGACAACGTTTTGATCGCCGCCCCGGACGTAGAGGAATTTAGCAACTGGCTGCGAGAAGTCCTCCGCTGTTTCCATGAGGCCGGTCTGAAGGTCAAGCGAGAAAAGTGTTCCCTCGGGGTACCGAGGGTGGAGTTTTTGGGGTTCGCGGTGGACGCAGCGGGAATCCACCTGACACCGGACAAAACCAGGGCCATAGTGGAAGCCCCCACCCCCAAGAGCAAGGCGGAGCTACAAAGTTTCTTGGGGTTATTAAATTTCTATCATTCATTCTTACCCCACAAAGCCGCCATAGCTGAACCCCTCCACATACTCCTAGACAAAAATGCCCTGTGGGTCTGGGGAAAGAAGCAGGATGCAGCGTTCCAGGCAGTCAAAGGGCTGCTCGTATCTAACAATGTGCTCCACCATTTTGATGAGAGCCTACTGGTGATCTTAGCATGTGATGCGTCACCGTACGAGGCGGGCGCCATCCTGGTTCACCAACTCCCGGAAAGGAGGGAGGTCCTGGTAGCCTACTACTCGAGGACCCTGACCCCCGTGGAGTGGAATTATGCCCAAATTGATAAAGAGGCCTTAGCGGTCGTGGCAGGGGTGCATAAGTTTAACGACTACCTGTACGGGAGATGTTTCACCATAGCCACAGACCACAAACCGCTCCTGGGCCTCCTAGCCCCGGTCCGCCAAACGCCCCAGATTCTCTCACAGTGCGTTTTGCGCTGGAATCAGTTCCTCAATTCTTATACATATGCCCTGGTCCACCAGCCGGGCAAGGCGATGGGACACGCAGACGCTCTCAGTTGCCTACCACTACCCTCCACAGACCCTGACCCGGCCCCTGCCCACCATATGATGCTCATTGAAACGTTACCGAAGAGACCCCTATACGCGGCAGAGGTAACGAAAGCCACAGAGAGAGACAAAGTACTCGCGCGGGTCCTCGACTGGGTGGTGAGGGGCTGGCCAGTGGGAAAACAGGGCAAAGAGTTCAGGCCATACACAACACGCAAGGAAGAACTATCAGCCCACAAGGGATGTCTGTTATGGGGGAGCAAGGTGGTGATCCCTTCCCCGCTGCGGAAACAAGTGCTGGGGGCCCTTCATGAAACACATCCAGGGATTGTACAGATGAAGGCCTTAGCACTCAGCTATGTTTGGTGGCTGGGGATGGACAAGGAAATAGAGAGGTGGGTCCGGAGGTGCAAAGCATGCCAGGAGTCCCGACCCAAACCGCCTAGTGCCCCCGCTCAACGCTGGGAAGCACACAGGATGCCGTGGTCTAGACTACACATCGACTTTGCAGGGCCCTTTCAGGGCCAAATATTCTTCATCTTGGTAGATGCATATACCAAGTGGTTGGAGGTTATCCTGGTTGCTTCAACCTCGACGGCGGCGGCAATCCGGGCGCTATGCAGGGTCGTGAGCACACACGGCATCCCGGACACCATTGTCTCGGACAACGGGACAGCCTTCACATCCTGGGAATTCCGGGAATTCATGCAGCAATACCTGATACAACACATCTGGTCCGCCCCTTCTATCCGGCCACCAACGGCCAAGCCAAGCGGATGGTGCGCACAACGAAAGAAGCACTGGGCCGTATTGTGCAGGGGGACTGGAACCACTGCCTAGCCGCCTTCCTATTCAATAATAGGATAACTCCCAACCCTGTCACGGGGGTCAGCCCAGCCGAGCTGTTAATGGGATGGAAGCTAATCACTAGATTAGATAGGCTGCACCCCAACCGAGCCACCGATATTTGCAATTCCCCAGAGATTAGAGAAGCGGCCAGGGGATTCTTCCCGGGAGACACAGTATATGCTAGGAACTATGCGAGCGGCCCCGAGTGGGTAGAAGGCCGGGTGCTGCAAGTAATAGGGTCCCGCCACTACGAGGTGTCCACGGCGGGAGACAGTGTACTGTGGAGGCATATAGACCAACTATGTCGCCGCACCTTGCCAGAGGAACCGGCCACAATACGGAGCGAGGAGGAGCTCACAGTCACGCCCCCACCGAGATCTACCCCAACCCTGCTGACCGCCCCGGCCGAGCGAGAGGTAGAGACCAACCATCGCGAGGGCGACCCCCAGGGAGCGGGGACACCAAATGAGCCGCAAGGCGCAGACAACCCTCGACCGGCGGTTCCCCCATGGGGAGAAACCGTCACTCCGTCCACAGGGACGGGTGTAGCCCAGCGGTACCGGCGCCCGTTCCGACTCCACCCGCCACCCTAAGGAGGTGTACCCGGGAGCGCACGGCGATCGCTACTGAAGGCAACCCCCGGGTCCCCGGATGGAGCCCGCCAGTCACCCCGCCCATCAAGATCTGTGGCGGGAAGTTTGACCGACCAGGATTGGCCTGGTTGGATGAGGGGGCTGTTCCGGGTAATGTATATAAGCGGGGTCCGGCCCACGTGTTCCCTCTTGCAATGTGCTACTGAATAAACTATGTTGCCTTCCAACCGTCTCGGTTCTCAGTACATTACAATGCTGAAATACAATCTTACCACAAGACTCTGGTCTGTTTTAACAAAAGGCAAAGGCAAATGAAACATGAGCAAATGGAGAAATGCTTCATGGGTCTCCACCAGTGTTCCCTCCACGTTAATGTGAGGTAGCTCCAGGGCTTTTTTTGAGCAGGAACGCACAGAAACTCTGTTCCAGCCGGCTTAACATCAGGGGGTGTGGTCTAATATGCAAATGAGTCCTTGCTGGGCTTTTTCTTACAAAAATGGTGACATCAGGGGTGTGGCCTAATATACAAATTAGTTCCTGCTGGGCTTTTTCTACAAAAAAAGCTCTGGCTGGCTCACGATTTTTTAGCCTCCAGCTCACACATTTTTGTCTCAGCTCAGGAAAAATGGCCCTAGAGCAAACTAATTTATGCAGTAGCTCATAACATTAATGCCAATAGCTCACAAGACTCCACAGCTTAGAGGGAACATTGGTCTCCACTAAGAGTGGATGGCCACCCTACCTCCATGAAAAATGAATCCAGAAGGGTACACATCATTTATTTATTTATTATTATTTATTTATTACTTTCAATTTATATCCCGCCCTCTCCGCAAGCGGACTCAGGGCGGCTTACAACATCATAAAATACAATCAATCCAATAAAACACAAAAAACCATAATTTACTTAGATCAATTTTAAAACCATTCTATGGCGCTGTTTCAGTACAGTATAGGCGGTATTGAATTCTCGACTGTGATCGCCAGCCTTCTATAAGATGTCCAATGGCAGCCCTTTTTCAGTCAAACAGCAAAAGCCTGTTTAAACAGTTCAATCTTACAGGCCCTGCGGAACCAGGAATAGCCAGGAATTTGGGGTGGGTGGGTTGGCAGGGGGCAGTTTAGTACAGTGGAGCTTACTTCCAAGGAAACCTGCTAAGTGGACCGGGCTGTATGAAGGAATGGAGAAATTGCTCTTGTTTTGTTTGACCGAGCAGCTAATGTTTTTCCAGGTCAGGGCTAACCGTTTAGAAATGCTAAATGCTGGCCAGAGACAATGATATGGTCCTTTCACACTTCCAGCAACTCCAGCCCAACAACAGTTTAGAAATGCTAATTACCTCCTTGACAATGGTCACTTTTCACATCTCCAGCTATAAGGGAAATGAAAACATCTTTTACCCACAACAGGGTCTCCCCCCCTCAGTCTTTCCTATCAGAGCAGACATGTACAATCAGTCTTCTGACTGGGCTAGACAAATTGAGGAGGGGGCATTGCCTGGTGAGAGCCCTCTCATAGCTACGGGCCTGGTGTCAGAACTTGTAACTTTCCTATATGCTGTTAGCCTATGTGACTCCATGTTGTAACCAGACACTAACCCATGCAACCTTGCTTCAGCCACTAACCAGCATTCTTGTGCATTTCAAACAAACTGTGATCACTGGAGGGTGACAGATAGCCTCTGGTCAACATCTGCAGGTGCCCCTTTGAAGCCGGGCCGGTCAGGCTTTCTCAGCAGGACTCCATCCTCCCTTACTGATAACAGACCCTGAGAAACAGACAGTTGTCTCTAGCCATGTGAAAGATCGTTTTATTGTTGTCACCATAACCGCATAAAATGTAACCAATGCTAACTTTCGGTATCAGTGTTATCCTGTACCTTCAGCTCTGTAGTTCTCAATAAACGCCTATACTTTTGTAACAAAGTCTTGGGCCTCGTTTGGAGTTCTTCCAGTTCTGACATTATAACACTGATCCCGTTATTCTGGGACTTATCCGAACTGGCAACCTGGCTGGATGGCAGCAAAAGCTCCAGACAATGGAGAGCCCAGTACACCACCGGAGGACAGACCGTTAGAGCCTGGGGTGAACGCAGTGAGACACAAGATCAGAGACCCGGCGCACTTCTCCACGGACGTCTTCCCCTCGCGGAGCTGGAGCCCGCGAAAGTCCACCACGCTAATGGACGCGGCGGACAAGAGATACCGGGTACTCGCCACCGGCACGGGCGGAGACGACTGGGACGCCGACAGAGAGGAGGGCCGAGTCCCCGGGAGCGGGGATCCCGCGCAAGCACTCCGCAACGAGTTGTTCCAGTGGGTGAGAGAGATACACGACCAGGTCCACGAGACCCGTATCCAGATGGCGGAAGAAATGCAGCTGCAGCTGGGCGCGATCCGCGATCAGATCCGCACCCTGCAAGGAGCCGTGCCAGTGGGGCCAGCCGGGCCCCCCGGTGGAGGACCCGCCCCGCCAGTGCTGCCCCTTGGGGGTGCCCCTGTGGCTCCAGTTGACGGGGTGCCAGGGCAACCCGTGGCACCCCCCGACGGGGGAGGAGGAGGCCCAGTTGGGCCACCCGTGCCCACACCGCAGGCCCCGGCCGCCCTGGCGGCCCTGGCCGCGCTGGCGGCTCTGACCGCACCGGTAACCCCGGCTGCACCCGTGGCCCCAATCCCACCTCAGCTGCCGCCGACGGGGCCACCGCCAGCACCCCCCGCCACCCCAGGGGGGGAGATGGCGGGAGGCCGCACGAGTTGCAGATCACATTCAACGGGGACGGGGATGAAGTGGAATACTTCACCATCCAGTGCAACAGCTTCTTCACGCACTGGGGGGCCAGTTACCTGACAGAAGCCAGCTGAGTAGACCACATCGCGTCCAGACTCAAGGGGGCCGCGAGAAAATGGTACGTGGGGCTGTACACTGGGCGGAAGCCCGAGCTAGCCACGATGGCGGAGTTCCTCCAAGCGATGCTGCGGCAGTACGGGGATCCCCTGTGGGAGGAAAAAGCCATCGAAGCCCTCCAGAGAATCGAGCAGGGGAACTGCGCTACCCGAGAGTACGCCACTGAGTTCATGACCCACTGTGTGGCGGTGAGGGGTTGGAGCGAGCTGATGAAGTACACGGCGTTCAAGAATGGGCTGAACGCGAACATACTAGACGGATGTTACCACCAAGGGAGACCCGATACCCTGGTGGGGTGGATCCAGCTGGCAGGAGAGGTAGAGACGAACCTGCAACATGTCGGGATGTGCCGGCAGCAGCAATTGGGGAAGAGAGGAGGGAAAGCGACCCCCATAATGCCCAAGCCCGAGGGGAAGAAACCACCGACAACCTCCACCCCGACCGGGCCGGCAGGAGGTGCTTCAGATGTGGAGACCCGGGGCACCTCGCCGCCAACTGCCCCGCGAAGGCGCTGTCGGCCACCCCGCCGCCCAAGCAGTTCGCGGGTACCCCGAAGAAGGGAGGAGGCCGCGCCAAAGAGCCCAGTCGGGGCGCCGTCGCCGCATCCATGGCGATTGGCGAGGAAACTATAACCATCGTGAAGTCGAACGAGGAGTCGTGGGACCCCGAGTCGGCGGGAAATGACAGCGACCTGCTTTAATAGGTGCCGCAAAGCAGGTCCGAGAAACGCCGGCACCGATGACGGTGAGAGTTACCGGGGAACTTTTGTTTATGGCAGTGACTTTGTTGAACCCCGGCCCAAAACGCTTCATGCACACCCGAGCCCTAATTGACTCAGGGTGTACCCGGGACATCATTTCCCCCTGCCTAGTAGAGGCGCTCGGACTAACCAAGTCCCCCCTGCCCCGCCCGATCCAATTCGAGCAGATGGACGGGTCAGTAATGAAAGGGGAACCATGCACCGAAGAAACCCAAGCGGTGCCGGTAGGGACCCATGACCATTGGGGGATAGAAGTGTTCATAGTGGCACCTTCTTCCTCATTTGACCTGGTGGTGGGGGCGGGCTGGCTAGCGAGGCACCAACCAGACATACAGTGGGAAGCCCAAATAGTGCGCTTCCCGGACTGGCGGTGTGAGCACCACCACTGGCGGGAGGACTGGGGGCCCAAAGCCCCGCCACAAAACGAACGGCTGTGCCTAACCATAGAGGAGGTATGATCGATCCCGCAGGAGTATCGGGATCTAAAAAAGGCATTTAGCGAGCAGGAAGCGGACGAACTACCTCTGCACCGCCCGACCGATTGCGCCCTCGAGCTAATACTGGGGCAGGAGCTGCCGAAGGCTAAGCTCTACTCGATGGGCTGGGCGGAGAAGGCGGAACTAAAAAAGTTCATAGACAAAAACTTGAGACGGGGTTTCATCCGGCCGGCTACAGCCCCCCATGCCGCCCCCGTGCTATTCCGAAAGAAGAAGGATGGTAGTTTGAGACTTTGCACAGATTTTCGCGGGATAAACGGGATCTCCATGTCGAATGCCTACCCGATCCCGCTAATAAAAGACCTGCTGAGCACTGTGGCGGAGGGCAAAGTGTTCACAAAACTCGACCTCCGTGATGCGTACTTCCGGGTCCGGATCAAGGAGGGGGATGAGTGGAAAACGGTGTTCAACACGCCGATGGGACAGTTCAAGTACCTGGTGATGCCGTTCGGGCTGCAAGGGGCACTGGGAGTGTTTATGAACTTTATCAATGAAGTACTGAGGGAATACTTGTATAAGGGGGTGGTGGTTTACCTGGATGACATCATTATTTATTCTAAAGATCTCGAATCGCACGTGCCGTTGGTCAGAAAAGTGCTAACCACATTGTACCAAAACAAATTATATGCTAAATAGACGAAGTGTGAGTTCCACAAGTCGAAACTGGACTACCTGGGCTTTAGAGTGTCGGGGGAGGGATTAGCGATGGACCCCGCGAAAATACAAGCCGTCTTAGACTGGGAACCGCCCCGAACCCGACGGCAGCTACAATCATTCCTCGGGTTCGCAAATTTTTACCACGGGTTCATCAAAGGGTTTGCCCTGGTCATGTTACCCCTCACCGAGCTCCTCAAAACCAAAGGGAAAGGGGAGGAGGCGAAAAAACCTGGCCTAGAGCCGCAATAAACTGACTGACTGACTGACTGGGGCGCGCCTCGCCTGGTCCCCCGAGTGCCAGCGCGCCTTTGACGAACTGAAAACGTTGTTCACCAGTGAACCGGTGTTGGCCCACCCCAATGAGCTAAAACCATTCGTAGTGCAATGCGACGCCTCCGACGTCGCGGTGGGGGCAATATTAATGCAATGGGACGACGAGGGGGGGCTCCGACCTTGTGCGTACATTTCCCACAAGTTTTCAAATGAGCAGGGGAACTGGTCCGTGTGGGACAAAGAGGCTTTTGCGGTCACGTTCGCCCTCAAGACCTGGCGATCGTGGCTGGAGGGAGCCCGGGTCCCGTTCGAAATCTGGACGGACCACAAAAACCTAGAGGCGCTAACCGGCTGACGTAAATTAACAGCCAAACAAATAAGATGGGCGGGGTTCTTCGCCAAATTTGATTTTGTGCTAAAACACATCCCTGGCACCAAGAATTTTCTGGCCGACGCGCTCTCGCGCATGCCCCAACATGACAGCCAGAGGGAAGAGGTGATAGATTCCCTTGTTCCACCCACCCAAGTAGCGGGCGGGGTCACCACCAGATCAGGGAAAAAGACAGGGATCCCAGAGCCGAGAGAAAAGGAACGCTTCGTGGCCGAAACGGAGGCGGAGGGAGGGGAACGGCCCGAAGGAGTGGAGAAGGGAGAAGGGGGGCTCTGGTACCACAACGGGAAGATCTATGTACCAAAAAGCCTACGGGGGGAAGTGCTAGAACAGTGCCACTCAAGCCGCCTAGCGGGGCACTTCGGCTACGTAAAGACGCTGAATTTGATCACCTGGCAGTTTTGGTGGCTACAACTGAAAAGGGACGTGTTGGAGTTTGTAAGCTCCTGCCCGACATGTATCATGGCCAAGCGAAGGGGGGGGGGGGGGAAACCACCGGGCCAACTAACCCCCTTGCCAACTGCGACCCGGCCGTGGGCGGTGGTTTCGATGGACTTTATAGTCGAACTACCTCCCTCTCAGGGGAAAACGGTGATACTAGTGGTGGTGGACACTTTTTCTAAACAAGCGCACTTCATTCCATGCAAGCAACTACCCACTGCCAAGAAATTGGCCCATCTATTCTTTAATCACGTGGTCCGCCTCCACTCGTTCCCAGATAAGGTCATTAGTGACCGCGGGCCACAATTCGTTGCCAACTTCTGGCGGGAGTTTTGCAAAATCACGGGGATAGAGCAGGGACTCAGCTCAGCCTACCACCCGCAGACGGACGGACAGACAGAGAGGGTAAACGGGCTTCTTGAGCAATATCTCAGGTGCTACGTCAACTTTCAGCAGTCAAACTGGGTGGAGCTGCTGGCCTTTGCCGAATAGGGGTACAACAACAGCCTGCACAGCTCCACAAAGACTTCCCCATTCCAGATAGTGAATGGTTATGAGGGCAAGCCCTTCCCCCATCTCCCCCTACCCGCGGGGGGGCCCAAGAAAACCTCTTGTCAACAATGGTGGGAAGGGATTCGGCAGGGGTGGGCGGTGATCCAAGAGAACTTGGAAAAAGCCAAGGAAGAATATAAATGGCAGTTTGATAAGAAACACTCCCCCCAGTGGGAGTTCAGGGAAGGAGAGAAAGTCTTTCTGTCAACCAAGAACCTTCCCCTGCCGCAGGCTTGCCGGAAGCTGGCCTACAAGTATTTGGGCCCGTTTAAGATAAAACGAGTGATTAACAGCATGACGGTGGAATTGGAGCTACCAAAATTGTTGAGTAAGATCCACCCTGTTTTTCATTGCAGCCTTCTTCGCAAAGATCCTGGGGCTACGTTTTGGCACCCTCGCCCTCCCGAGCCACCTCCTACGCGAGTGAAGGGCCAGAGTCACCATGAGGTGCAAGAGATCCTGGACTCCAGGGTCCAGCGGGGGGTGCTGTACTACTTAATCCGATGGAAGTACTTTCCCCCGAGCTGTGACGAGTGGGTCAAAGCTAGCGATGTATCAGCTCCACAATTGCTTAAGAAATTCCACCTACTGTACCCACACAAGCCCAGGGCGAGAGCTTAGGGGGGGCAGCATGTCAGAACTTGTAACTTTCCTATATGCTGTTAGCCTATGTGACTCCATGTTGTAACCAGACACTAACCCATGCAACCTTGCTTCAGCCACTAACCAGCATTCTTGTGCATTTCAAACAAACTGTGATCACTGGAGGGTGACAGATAGCCTCTGGTCAACATCTGCAGGTGCCCCTTTGAAGCCGGGCCGGTCAGGCTTTCTCAGCAGGACTCCATCCTCCCTTACTGATAACAGACCCTGAGAAACAGACAGTTGTCTCTAGCCGTGTGAAAGATCGTTTTATTGTTGTCACCATAACCGCATAAAATGTAACCAATGCTAACTTTCGGTATCAGTGTTATCCTGTACCTTCAGCTCTGTAGTTCTCAATAAACGCCTATACTTTTGTAACAAAGTCTTGGACCTCGTTTGGAGTTCTTCCAGTTCTGACACCTGGTACCAATGTTGTGCAAGTGGAACAGCAGTGCTAGGATTTTGCAGTTACTCATAACCTTCTGCTCTTTCCTCATCCTTTCCTGCCTTCTGCCTTCCAGGTGAAGTTGGTGACTGGAAGAATTATTTTACAGTGGCTCAAAGAGAGATGTTTGATGCTGATTACCAGAGCAAGATGGAAGGAACAACCTTGCGTTTCCGAGATGTACGTACTATAGACTAAGAGGATAATCTTTGCTAGGATTTTTCTGTTAAGAGGCATTCCCCCCCCCCCCCGCTTTGTATTTTTGCAGTAATAAAAGTTAGTGTGTGTGAAACATCTTGGATATATTGGAGGGACAATAAAAATGGGTTTTGAGAATTAGAATAATAATAAAACCTGGCAGCAGAGTTCTCAATCTCTGGATAAGACTGGGGGCCAAGAGGAACAGCGCTAGGGTAGTCTAAATGGAACAGGAATAAAAGAAGAAGAAAAAGAAGAGTGGAAGACCATAGATTTATACCCCGCCCTTCTCTCTGAATCAGAGTCTCAGAGCGGCTTACAATCTTCTTTATCTTTTTCCTCCACAACAGATCCAGGTTTGTATCTTGAAAGCAGCCAGCTGTGGGACTGGCCAGTGGAGCAAGCAGGATGGAGCCCTTGGAGAGAGAGAGAGAGAGAGTGTTAGTTATGCTAAGCTGGTTAGCTCCGGTGAGTGAGCAGTCACAACATGTATTGAGAATCACCACAATTATAGTGAGATAAAAATCTTAAGTCCAGTTGAAATGCAGAATAAACCTTCTGGATACATTTAAATCCAGCCATTTTACACTGGAGGCTCCCTTTGAAATTCTTTGGTTGCAGAACTGTATTCAGACAGTACGCTCTACAGATGCCCGCTGAGGTGGATAAGCAGGAGGCTGGCGTTGCTCCTCTGAGTGCACCAGGGGTGTTGGTGGGGGGAGTTCACTGCTCAATCGTTGCAGTGCCTCAGAGAAGTAGGGAGGGGGCGGCCTGGGGGTTTCCTTGCAGGAGGCGTGGAGTGGCCAGTGAGTCCGCCCAGGGCACCACATGCCCTTGGGCCGGCCCTGCGTGCCGGGGTTGGGAAGAATGTTGAGTGGGTTCTTCTTCATTACTCAGAAGTAGCTCTCATGAAAAAGAAGATTGGTGCCTCTTACTGATGCTATTCAGACCTGTAATTGTATTGCCTGAGGGTGTATGGGGACAAAGCTGGCCTCTTGGGTCCCTGAGTTTATGTCTCTATTGGGAGGTCTACTGTTCTTGGTGGAAAGCTTCTTGGAGTGTCCTGGGGCATGTTTTTGGTCCTTGTTGTGTGGAGCTGTGAGGCTATCCATGCCTAGTCAAAGCAGGTTATGAAAGCAGCCTGATCAAATGTCTGTTAGCAACAGATGTGATTATTTATTATGCAAGCAGATTACGGGTGCTTATACCTGAACCCTCAGTGGGAGCTGTGAACAGCAATCATAGCCATTGTTAGCAGGCAAAATCATCAGCTCTTAAAAGGAAGTACAGTCTTGGTTGGTGGGATCCACAATGCCATTTGGAAAAGCTGGTATTTAGGAGGAAAGGAAAACTTGGAACAGTTTCATACCTGACTGGGTGGAGATCATTTTTCAAAATTGCCACTGTTTGGCATTATACTGATGATAATTACTTCCCTGATTGCGATTGTCACTGAGAAGAAGTTGGAATCACCATCAGAGGAACAGAAGACCAACATGAGCCATCCACATAACTAATAGAGGGGATGTAATAGCCATCATCAAGTATTTGAAGGGCTAGCACACGAAAGCTTACATTCTGAATAAAACCTTGTCTTAAAGGTGCAACTTGACTCCTGTGTTCTGTTTGAAGGGCTGTCATACAGAGGACGGAGCAGAGTGGTTTTCTAGTGCCTCGGAAGGTCAGGCCAGAACCAATGGATCAAAATTTAATACAAAAAAAATGTTCAGCTAAACATCAGGAAGAATTCCCTGACAGATAAGGGAGTTCCTTAGTGGAACAGGCTTTCTGTGGAGGTGGTAGGCTCTCCTTCTTTGGAAGTTTTTAAGCAGAGGCTGGATGGCCATCTGACAGCCAGGCTGATTCCATGAATTTAGGCAGATCAGGAGTAGGAGGACAGGAAGGAGTGAGGCCGTTCTTGTGTGCCTTTCTTAGGTGCTCAGAGTAATGCCGATTGCTACTTTGGGGTCATGAAGGAATTGTTCTCCAGGCCAGATTGGCACATGGATCTTGGAGGATTTTGGGGGTAGGGTTCCTTTTGGATATAGAACAGGAGTTGGTGGGGAAGTAGTTGTGAATTTCCTGCTTTGTGCAAGGGATTGGGCTAGATGACTTTTGAGGTCCTTCAAGCGCTATGTTTCTAATAGATACATTTGTTTCTTAATTATTTTGTAATCTGTAACCCATTTTTCTTCCAAGGAAAGGGTTGCCAATTCCAGGTTGGGAAATTCCTGGAGATCAGGGGGTGGAATTGAAGGAGGGCAGTTTGGGGAAGGATTTCAGTGTTCCCTTTAAGCTGAGTTAGTGTGAGCTAGCTCACAGTTTTTTAGCCTCCAGCTTACACATTTTTGTCTCAGCTCAGGAAGGATGCCCAAGAATAAACTAATTTATGCAATAGCTCACAACTTTAATGCCAGTAAAATTTTTGCTCACAAGACTCCATAGTTTAGAGGGAATACTGGTAGTGACGACATTTTGTTTTCTCCAGAGAACTGATATTTGTCATCCCAAGATCAGTTATAGTTCTGGGAGAACACTTGTCCCAACCTGTTGTTGGTAACTCCATGCAGTCAGCATACATGATCCTTCCCTTCTCCCCTTTATCCTGGCAATCTGGGAAGTAAACTGAGCTGAGAGAGTATGACTGACTAAAGGTCATCCAGTAAATTTAATGTCAAGTCGAGATTTGAACTCAGGTCTCCCCTATCTTAGCCCAGTGCTCTAACCATTATTTCTCAGTGGTGGTGAGTAACCATCTTTGAGATTTGTGAGGAAATATGCAGAAGAAGGGTTGGAACACTTCCCCTATGAAGAAAGGTTAAAATGCTTGGGGCTCTTTAGCTTGGAGAAACGTCGACTGCGGGGTGACATAATAGAGGTTTAAAAGATTATGCATGGGCTAGAGAAGGTAGAGAAAGAAGTACTTTTCTCCTTGTCAGAGCTCAAAGTAAACGGACCATCATTTGTTGCAAAAGTAGTGGCGTTTATTTGATATCTCAAAGTTCTGAATAGGCAGTTATTGGAACTGATAGCAAGTATTGAAACATACATGGGTTTTAAGGCCTTACATCAAAACATTTCTAAACAATCCTACATTCTCACACTCTAATGCTACAAGTAACACTCTTCCTACTTCTTATCGCTTGTGGCTTGCTTTCTCACGGAGGAGCCCTGCTGGTTCTCCTTGAGGCTTGCTATCTTCAAAGAGCTGTTGCTTTGTTAGTGTTATGCATAGGAATTCACAGCATGGGTTAGTAACATTTCTAAGACTGTTTGATATGCAAGGTCTTCTGCTTCATAGTTAGTAACAAGAGTTCAAAAATGGAGTTAGTCATGTCAAGGAACAAGTTACAGAATACATTCAGCATAATAACACAGTAATGCTCTCCAATGTCTGACACTCCCTTTCTCACAATACAAGAACTCATGGGCATTCAATGAAATTGCCGAGCAGTCGGGTTAGAACAGATAAAAGGAAGTACTTCTTTACCCAAAGGGTGATTAACATGTGGAATTCACTGCCACAGGAGGTGGTTGTGGCTGCATGGGCCATTGGCCTGATTCAACATGGCTTCTCTTATGTTCTTAAGAGGTATTAACTTGGCAATCCCTTTCCCAACTAGGCTTCCCAACCCTCCCGTCCTGGCGGGGGACCCCAGGATTTGAAGCCTCTTCCCCCGCTCCCCCAAAAAATGGAAGCGGGGAGAGGGGGGGAAATGGCACCAAGGAGCGTGGCGAGCTGCCCCAATTGCTTCCCTGTTTGAATTCCTAGCTTGCCTATTTTTATTAAAAAGGCCCCCAAGTGACTACCGGATTTTTGCCTTCTCTGCAGAAATTAACAGACTTGCGGTTCTTTTAACACTTCAAAATGCTTCTGCTTTTTCAATATCTTCTTGCATCATTCTGTCACTGCTGTGCGGGATAAAAATCCAATGCTTTTCCTCCCGAACCGGATTGCAGTGATTTCCCCTTTCTCTTTTTTTGCTATTTTTAGGCAGCTTCAAGACAGCAAAACAGCTGCAATGAAAGAGATAGGGCATTTGCACGGCGGCCAAAGAAGGTTGAAGTCGCATTCTGATGACACCACCTGCTCGTAAATGGATAGACGGCAGGCTGCAGGAGTGGCTGATGCGCAACCTTGGAGCTGGTAGGGATAGAAGGGAAAGTCTCAACCTGGAACAAAAGTGTGTACTCGTCTTTGTGCTCAATCTGATAAACGGCAGGCGATCAGGCACTGGTGTGGGAATTGTTTGAGGAACAAATGTTTTTTTTTTCCCTTGCCCCATGAGACTGCACTGAGAGCTACACCAAGTTCTCAGGTGGCATAATGTTGAAGCAATGTCAAGGGAACATCTAGAGCTGGAGATCATTAGAAAAGAGACCGAAACCTACTCTACCCACAGCTAGGGTTGCCAATCCCCAGGTGGAGGCAGGGGATCCCCTGGTTTGGAGGCCCTCCCCCCACTTCAGGGTCATCAGAAAGCGGGGGGAGGAGAGGGAAATGTCTGCTGGGAACTCTGTTATTCCCTATGGAGATTTATTCCCATAGAAAATAATGGAGAATTGATCCGTGAGTATCCAGGGCTCTGGGGGGGGCTGTTTTTTAGGGTAGAGGCACCAAATTTTCAGTATAGCATCTAGTGTTTCTCCCCAAAATACCCCCCAAGTTTCAAAAAGATTGGACCAGGGGGTCCAATTCTATGAGCCCCAAAAGAAGGTGCCCCTATTCTTCATTATTTCCTATGGAAGGAAGGCATTGAAAAGGTGTGCTGTCCCTTTAAATGTGATGGCCCGAACTCCCTTTGGAGTTCAATTATGCTTGTCACAACCTTGATCTTGGCTCCACCCCTAATGTCTCCTGGCTCCACCCCCAAAGTCCCCAGATATTTCTTGAATTGTACTTGGCAACCCTATTCCCAACACCTTCCTCTCTAGGTTTTATAAACCCCAGGGAACCTTGAGCAAAGAAGTATCCCTTCTGCAACCCCCATTCCCCCCCCACACATCTAACTGACCATCAGTATTTTGTATTTTTGGAGCATTTTGTATTCACTTTTATATGTAGCGTTTTGTATTCACTTCCAGTTTTGGGTGGCGATTGTTTGCTTTAGGTAAATTCACAGAAAGTCATCATTTTCAGCATGACTAAAGAATCCCGAGTAAATAGAAAACAATAGCTTGACAGTGGATAGTCCTATTGTGCAATTTTAACAGTGGCAGATGGCCACTTTACTATTAGATGGTGGGCTAGTATGAAATATTACTGATGAGAATCCAGAGCTGAACCAAAATCTTACTGCTGAAATCTGCTAAATTGTGGCTTAAATTAAATCCCCTCAGTGAGAGTTCTTAAACCCCCATTCCCAATTCTGATGGAGGAAAGTTAGAATACTGCAGTTTAGAGGGGGAAAGAAGTTGTGAGACATCTGGATTTCCTCCAAGGGGATTTAAAGTCTTTAATGCCAAGAGTGGAATCTAGCGTTTTTGAGCTCTCTGTGAGGAAAAATGATACATCAGGCCAAAACAAATAAAAGGGAGTGTCTAGGAATGAACTGAATGTCCAATCAGGCCCTGTCAGCTAACAAAACTGGAGGCAAGGCTGAAATGATAAGGCTAGGGTATTTCCTGGTGTATAACATTACAGCCTGCAGAAATCTTATTTAAGGGAAAGTTTTCCTTCAGCTAGCATGGAGAGAAATGGAATTTGAACCACCTGCATAAGGAGGCAGGGGAAAAAAATCACCCGAGAAGATACTCCAGGACAAAGGACTGAGGAGGTCAAAATTTTATTTGGGGCAGATCACACAATATTCACAGGCCAGAAGGGCATGATGGCAGACCACAAGGACTATGGAGAAGCCCTGAATGAACACCCGGAGGTTTTCCGAAGGTTTCCACTGTTGCCAGTCCATGGAGTCCCCCTGATGGAACCCATCGCTGAACAATGGGATCCTATTGAAAATTTTGAAGCCCGGCCGGATGACCTGCTCATCTCCACTTACCCCAAAGCAGGTGAGACACCAACAAGTGGCACTGTAGAGAACGGGGGCTAGAAGGTGCTCCACCTGTCTATGATGTTTTGGAATGTTTCCGCTCTCGTGTGCCCAAATAATTTACATTCATCCCTTCTGCTTTTGAGTGTCTGGGAAGAAAGGTGCTTCTGAAAAGCACCAAATTGCAAGTGCATTTTTATAAAAAGTTTACGTCATTTCATTCAGATATATGACATGGCATTGTTATTTGAATGTGGGTATGGGGAATATTGGATAGTACTGTCCTTCATTGTAGATGGTGCGTGGGTGTATATAAAGTTCCTGCAAGTTGCAGCCAATTTATGGCAACCCTAGCAGGGGGCTTTCAAAGCAAGTGAGAAGTGGAGATGGTTTGCCATTGCCTGCCTCTGCAGAGTCTTCCTTGATGGTTTCCCAAGTACTGACCAATCTAATGAGATTGGGTTGTACCATGCTGTTACATAAAAAGTGAACATATACTCACACAATTAGATAAGTATACCATATAATCCTGTTATTGTTGTTTTTGGAACAGCAGCTGTTTGGTATCCTTGGTAAAGCATTGTCTTGATTGGTCTATAATTTTGAATTACAGGGGAGGATGCAATATAAAATATGTTTGAATTGTCAGTCCAAATGGGCCCTTTGGGGGGGGGGCACTGCACAGATAATGATATTGCTGCTGAATCTGTTTAAGAATGTCAAACATTGTGTGCAGGAAGAACTTTCACATGGAAACTTTTTTACAGCCACACTACCCTACCTGCTTTGAGTTATAGCAAAATGGGTGGGTGGGTTGCTCCAGTTTGAAGGAGGAAGCCACAGGAGCTGGGAACATCATGCTAGGAATGAGCACATGATATGGAAGCAAAAAAAAAAATCTCTGCTGGTGATAAAAAGTCTATTTAAATTTTTTTTTTTAAAGGAAGCAGTTGTATGTTTCCTGGCATAGCATACTCCAGAGAAAAAGTTTATTGGTGAGTGTATTTAAATCAAACCATAAACTGCAGTTACACATGGCTGGTGCACATGGGTTAGAGATATACAGTTACACATGGTGATGCACATGGTTTGAAGCAGGATTGGCCAAACTGCGACTTGGGAGACACATGTGGCTCTTTCACACATATTGTGTGGTTGTTGAAGCCCACTGCACCGTCGGCCAGCTTGGAGAAGGCACTTGGAGAAGATCACTTCTCCAAGCCAAGCCAGCCTGGTGGCTTGGAGAATACATTTAAAGTTGCTTTCTTTCCACCTCTCCCTCCCACCTGGGTTAGAGTGGGGCAACACTGAGATAGTCATCCATAATGTCTCTGGTTTTTAAATATGTTAATTTCCTGGAGGTATCTCATATTTATGCTCAAACAAATCCTTTGAAATATACTAATTTTACCCACTGATGTGGGATATGCTTGGATTGTTCATAATTACACTAAGTGGAAAGTAAGCAGTCCTCAACACTGGTTGGTCTTTTTTTCTCTTTCTGGATCTTCAGGTACTACATGGATGCAGGAAATTGTTGATCTAATTTGTGCTGCGGGCGATGCGGAAAAAGCACGACGAGCTCCCACGTACGTCCGGATTCCGTTTCTAGAAATCTGCTCCCCGCCTCCTTTGCCTTCAGGTAAGATAAGGGGACCCAATCAACTGGCATCCCACTTCTAAGATCACTGCTTTAAGACTAACTCCTCCTTCATCCCGTCTCTGGTGTCCCTCCAGGGGTTGATACACTGGTAAATGCACCGTCTCCTCGTGTTATCAAAACACACCTCCCCTTCCAGCTTGTCCCCAAAAGCTTTTTGGAAAAGAATTGCAAAGTAAGTAAAAGTGTGGTACTCCATCTTGGATTGGCACCCATCCCCTCCTTAAGCCTGATTGGCAGCTCCATACACAGGGTTGGCCCTGCCACTTGGCAAACTAGGCAATTGCCTAGGGCGCCAGTCTTCTGGGTGAGCCAAATTGGGTGCTCCCCATGTGACTTGGTGGCATTATCAGTGTGGGGTTGGGGCACCAGAGGCTAGCTTTGCCTAGGGTGCCAGACAGTCCAGGACAAGCCCTGCCCATACAAGGTTCTCTTTTGATCCTTTCAGATCATCTATGTTGCTCGCAATGCCAAGGACAACCTAGTCTCCTATTACTTCTTTGACCGAATGAATTTGACACAGCCAGACCCAGGGCCATGGGATGGCTATATTAAAAAATTCATGGAAGGCACAGGTCAGTTTTGGGGTGGGTGGGCAGTTATGCACCGGAGCATTGTAGTAATGCAGCAATGTCTCCAGGTCTCAAGCCGTGGGGGGTTCTAGTGAGTTAGAGGGCAAGTGTGTGGGAACAGACTCCTGAGTTTACTGGAACAGATTCTGGGGCAAACCTGCAAAGAATTCTGGGGTCAGGATTCCGAAGTCCTCACTCAATCTTTATTTATCACAGTTGCTTGGGGCTCTTGGTATGACCATGTCCAACGTTACTGGGATGAGAGAGAAAACTACCGTATCCTGTATGTCTTCTATGAGGACATGAAAGAGGTTAGTCCAGATTTGGTTAGCATGCTATGGATAGTAGAAACAAGTTTATAACACATTAATATTTTTATTTGTTATGCTATTTATTTCATGATCAGTGATTATTTTATTGTCAAAACTGTACTGTACAAAAATGCAGAAAGTAGACTACATTCAATACGTTAAACAGTGAAAGAACATAAAAGTGATAGAAGCTGCAAATAAAATGTACTTAACAAGCTCAATGATTTTGTCTCATCCTCTAGTTGCTGCCTCATATGTTATTCATATGTAAGAAATAGGGTTGCCATGTGCCTGCTAGCACTTGCCAACTGGCAGGAGAAAAAAATGGCCATTGGTGACAGTGTGATATCACTTTGGGGAAAACCTGAAAATGACCTCGCAACTCTCTAGGAAACATCAGAAACTCTACATACCTGCTCACTGCCCACTTTCTCTATACTTAAAGATGGCTTGCCATTCCAATTTTGTCTGATGAAGTCTGCTTAGTGCATACGAAAGCTTACATTCTGAATAAAACTTAGCTGGTCTTAAAGGTGATACTTGTCTACTGCTTTGTTCTATTGCTTCAGACCAACACGGCTGCCCACTTGGCTCTAACTGTGGTAAAAAGTAGCTTAAGGCTAGGAGGCTTTCTTCGGGCAAAAAAATGTTTGTCTCTCAGTGCCTGTGAGAGGAGAGTATCATTGTCTAGCATAGGTTGTTAATGATGATAGTTAATGATGTGTTGAGTAATGATCATTAAGGATGTGTTCAACTGGGTTGAGTTGAGAGCTGTATGTGACCACCAGTGTTTAATTTGGGCCTGTCTTGTTCAGATTATTTGTTGATATCATCCTGGCTTTGTTGATCCATTTCCTTATTACATCTGACGAGTATTGTAATTCCAAGAATGTCTATTGTAGATGTAAGAGCAGCAGTCCTCAAACAAAGAAACTTCAACGGGAAATACATCCTGAGTTTTAAATGCAAACAAATTTGCTGCTGCTAACCAGTTTTGGAAAAAGCTGGAAGAACAGTGTGGGAAAATGCATTACCCATAATGTGATGATGAACAAATCATATCAATTCCAGATTCACTGGTTTGCAGAACCAACTGTGAAGATTTCAACAGAGATGCCTCAAGGATCCTGTGTGAGAACTGTAGCTTTGTTCTCTTTCAGAGAATTCTGAACACTTTCACCCTCACCAAACTGAAATGTCCAGAATTCTTTATAAGAAACCATGATACTCAAGTGTAACACTAACATATGTTTGTAGTATAGATTGTCTGGAAAGATCCAGAACTATCAGGGCTTTTTTTGAGCAGGAACTCACAGGAATGCAGTTCCAGTTGACTTGGCATCAGGGGGTTGGCCTAATATGCAAATGAGTCCCTGCTGGGCTTTTTCTACAGAAAAGCCCTGTGTGAAACAATGGTGACATCAGGTGTTGTGGCCTAAAATGCAAATAGGATCCTGCTGGGCTTTTTCTACAAAAAAAGCCCTGAGTACAACAGGTATAGACACTGATGTGGTCTCCACCAGCAGTTGCATCTGCCTTCAGGAGATCAGGCAGTGAAACATCTGTAAAGAGGAAGAGAATAGGTCCTTTTTTTGCCCACAGTCAGCCTATATGCCTCAAATAGATATCTGTGGGCAAGCCAGATGACTTATACAGAAGGCTGCTGTAAGGGAAGCCATTGGTCACTCACTTGTCATTTCCCAGCAAAAAAGTTTCTCATCATCATGACATTGGACAACTTAAGACATACCACTTCCAGGATATCTGGACATTTTGAGATCTCTACACAGATCTTTAGATGAAAAGCTTAATTGGTGAGGAAACAGTGGGTGTAGGTAGGGAGGGAGGGGTTTATGTATCTCCATGGAGAGCATGCCTAGTTCATGCACAAACCCTACCTCAAGATTTTCTGCTCTAAACAATTTTGGAAGCCATACTGCAGCAATTTTAACTAATGCTAAATCATGTAATGGCAGAAGGCGTTCTACTGAAGGCGTTCTACTGATCTGCGAATTCAAAGCCCTCCTGTCTCCTCTATCAGATCATCCACCGGTTCGTTTCCCATATCTCTCTTCTCCTTTCTTCACTCTTGTTTGGCAAGGGCAAAATCTCTGAAGGAATCACATGCTGAGTTTCCAGTTCAGTCGTTTCTCACTCGCTGAGAACCCTGCAAGACTGGTAGGGTTGAGAGAATGTGACAGGCCCGAGGTCCCAAGCAAGTTTTCAGCCAGAATAGCATTTGAACTTGGCTCTCCGAGTAGGGGGCAAGATGGCGACAAGGAAGGAGCTCAGGTGCTAGAGCTCCTGAAAACCGGGATCCTACCTGCTTACTAACCACCTCTGAGAGTGGCGTGAGACCTGGATAGGCTAATGCCGAATCCTGGAGAGGGAGGTGAGGCACTGGAGGGCCTTGCGGAGTGTTGGGTTGCAGACGGAGCTGGTTTCCATCACCAAGCCGAGAGTGGGGCCTGCTCTGGACGCGGTTGCAGCTGAAGTAGCGGCGTGGATTGCGAGGCGGCTGAGGTGGCGGTGCGAGTGGCCGGACAAGGAGTGGAGCTGTCATCACTGCTTGACTGAGGCCGGAGAAGCTTGTTCGGTGGGCGCGGTGAGAGGTGGTGGGTGCGGCGAGAGGGCGGCGACGCTTACTCAGCGGGCGCAACGAGAGGAGTGCCAGAAGAGATGAGCCGTCCGGGGGAGTTTGGTGGTAGCGGCGGGCAACGCTGGAGAGCTGATGCAGGTGACCTATGCAGACGACCACAACAACTGGGTGCACGGGCGAAATGGGGCCCTAAATGAACCAACCGCCCCCATAGATAGAACGGTGGGGTTCTACTACGTGGCGGGGGAGCACGAGGGGGGTCTCCACGGGCTCGCCAGACTACGTGGGAAACATCGGACGGGACCCTTAGCTGCTGGATCCTACACCTGGGGACTGCTGCTCTCAGCGCTACTTCTGGTACATTTGATAGGGCACCCCCTCGTCGCTGGCGTCTGAGCTTGACTTTGCACCTCCCACTTTACTTTACTTTACTGCCTTTAACATCTTGCCTGCAACACACCACTCCCATACCCTACTGGTGCCTCTACTTGCCTCATTAGAAGAACTTATATCACATTTATATCGCACTTTAACAACTTTCTACCTCCACTTACTCGTGATCCACTAGTTTAAAAAATTTTTGTTTACTAATTAACTCACTTTGATTAGTTTATTGTATATATTGGATCTAGATTGTTCAAAATTTTTAGCTAATTAATTTAAGAATGGTTAATAGGGTGGGATTATAATTAATTATGCTATTTGATTTAAACTTTTACAAATTAATATACAAGGGAAATTTAGGGTTGGGGTTTTACTGGGTTAATTTGAATACTGGGACCTAGTGGGACGGAGTAGTGTGAGGGTATTTCTGATAGTAGTGCTTGATAGTGGTTAAAATAGCGGTTGCTGCCAATGGGGAATGGCTGGCCCAGGGATTCCAGTGCTCCTAGGGAGGGGGAGGTATGGCGGTGGGAACAGACGCTATAAGGAAGGAAGACTGAGACAGGATAGTGCTCGATCTTCCTCCAATCTGTGTCCCATCCCAAGGGTGAAGGTAGTAGGGTCAGGCTGAATAACCCGCCTCCGTCATTGGTGTTATGCAATGCCAGATCCATTAATAATAAGACCTCAGTCCTTCGGGAGTTTCTACTCGAACAGGACATGGACCTGGCTTGCGTGACTGAAACCTGGATTTGAGAGGGAGATACAGTAGCCCTCTCACAAACAGCTCCCCCGGGTTATTCAGTCTTCCACCAATTGCGGACTAGCGGGCGGGGTGGGAGTGGCATTATTTATACAGGAGGCTTACTCCTTCAGGGCGCTCCCAGCCCCAAGGATCGAGGGTATTGAATGTGCCGGTCTGGCGTGGGAGGCTGGAGAGGGGTTGGTGATCTGGCTGGTGTACCGTGCACCTAACGCACCAGCTAGCGCCTTACCGTCCCTGCTCGAGGCGGCAACAGGCTGGGCGTCGGAGCACCCAAGGTTGATAATCCTGCGTGACTTCAATGTTCATGCTGATGACCCGACCTCCAGTCAGGCGACGGACCTAGTGTCTTCCATGGTGACTCTAGGACTCTCTCAATTTGTTACAACCCCTACTCACCAGGCCGGGCACACGTTAGACCTGATCTTTGTGGCCGGGGTTACGGTGGGCGATATAACCGTGGAAGCGGTGCCATGGTCGGACCACCTCGTCCTCAGGGCCCATGTAGATATGCCACCCCAAACCTGTTTAGGCGATGAGCTTATTATGGCTCGCCCGCAGAGCCAGATGGACCTGGAACAGTTCCAAATGGCGCTGCAGGATCCCTGGCCCTCTGGCGACTCTCTCAATGGCCTGGTTGAGACCTGGAATAGCCGGCTCTCTAGGGCCGTAGAAGAGATCGCACCTCGACGCCCTCTACGACCTCGGACTAGGCTGGCCCTGTGGTATACCCCGGAGTTACGCCAGCTGAAACAAGGTCTCAGACGGCTAAAGAGGCAATGGCGGCGTACCCGCGATGAAGCGACTAGAACATCTTATAGGAAGTTTATGAAGTCCTATGAGATGGCAGTCAAGACCGCAAAGAAAATGTACTTTGCGGCTAAGATTGCATCTGCAAATTTGCGCCCGGCACAATTGTTTAGGATAATTCGGAATTTCACTACATTGCCACAGGGCAATCCAAACGTCAAGGGATTGGAGATAGGCTGTGAGGCTTTTGCGAAATTTTTTGCAGACAAGATCCAGTCGCTCCGCCGTGACTGCCCTGCCAATTTAGATACAGTAAGTGAACTCGAGGCCCAATGCTTGTCTTCTGATTTGACCCTGGACTGCTTCGACCCACTCAGCTTGGAGAAAGTTGACAGAATTCTTGGCACTGCACGACCAATAACTTGCGATCTGGACCCATGCCCCTCCTGGCTAATTAAGGCTTGCCAGGAGGAGCTAAGATGTCCTATATGGGACATCATAAATAGATCTCTTTCTATTTCTCCTTTCTCCATAAATAGATCTCCTTTCCAACACCCCTGAAAGAGGCAGTGGTCCGCCCTCTCTTGAAAAAGGCTACATCAAACCCGGCCGAATTGGCTCATTACCGGCCGGTCTCAAACTTGCCCTTTTTGGGCAAAATAATAGAGAGGGCTGTGGCGGTGCAGTTACAGGACTTTCTGGATGACGCTTCCACCTTAGACCCATGCCAGTCCGGCTTCCACCTAGACCATGGGACGGAGACAGCTCTCATGGATGACCTCCGGCAACATCTGGATCGAGGCGGCTCAGCGGTACTGCTGCTGCTAGACCTATCGGCTGCATCCGATATGGTCAATCATCGGCTGCTGACCCGCCGTCTCGCCAATGCAGGAATTCGGGGGCTAGCCTTACAGTGGCTCTCCTCCTTCCTTGAAGGTCGGGGACAAAGGGTGGCAATTGGGGGGGAACTGTCTCAGAGACACCTACTTAATTGTGGGGTGCCTCAGGGGGCAGTTCTCTCCTCGATGTTGTTTAACATCTATATGCGCCCCCTTGCCCAGATTGTCCGGGAGTATGGGCTGGGTTGTCACCAGTACGCTGATGACACCCAGCTCTATCTATTGATGGATGGCCGGACTGGCGATGTCCCTATAAATCTGGACTGGGCGTTACAGGCCGTGGCTGGCTGGCTCAAGCTGAGTGGACTGAAGCTGAATCCAACGAAGACTGAGGTCCTTTGCATAGGTTGCGGCGGGCCAGGAGGGGAGATCTCCCTACCGGCCTTTGACGGTGCGTCATTGATACCAGTGTGCAGGGTCAAGAACTTGGGAGTGCTACTGGAGCCTTCCTTGTCAATGGAAGCCCAGATAGCTGCCACTGCTAAATCCGCCTTTTTCCACCTTAGGAGGGCGAGGCAGTTGGCTCCCTTCCTGGAGCATAGCGACCTGGCAACTGTGATCCACGCAACGGTCACCTCGAGGCTAGACTACTGTAATGCCCTCTACATGGGGCTGCCCTTATACCGAATGCGAAAACTGCAGTTAGTGCAGAACGCGGCAGCCAGGCTGTTAGTGGGACTACCTTGGTGGGAACATGTGCAGCCTAGGC
This sequence comes from Heteronotia binoei, assembly GCF_032191835.1. Lineage (NCBI taxonomy): Eukaryota > Metazoa > Chordata > Lepidosauria > Squamata > Gekkonidae > Heteronotia > Heteronotia binoei. The sequence continues at coordinate 30,278,522 of NC_083237.1, forward strand.
TGCGGGAGCTGCACTGGCTGCCGGTTGTGTATCGAGTTCGTTATAAGGTGCTGGTTATTACCTTTAAAGCCCTATATGGCCGAGGACCTGCCTACCTTAGGGACCGCCTCTCCCCATATGTTCCCCAGAGAGCACTGAGATCCAGTTCCCAAAATCTTTTAAAAATCCCTGGACCAAGAGAGGCTAGATTGAAAACAACGAGGGAGCAAGCCTTCTCAACAATGGCCCCCCGATGGTGGAATCAACTCCCAGAGGAGGTGCGAGCCCTGTGGGACCTGAATCAGTTTCGCAGGGCTTGCAAAACCACCCTCTTTCAGCTCACTTTTAAGATGGAACCCGGCTAAATTGACTTCTAGCCATCCTATACATGTTTGTGAATTGTAGCACCTTAATTAATAACTCATAATGGCTAACTGTTTTATCTAATTTTAACTTAATTTATAAATGTAATTCAACTGTATTTTAATCTGTTTTATTGTACTGATTGTATTTTATTGAAATCATGGTTATACCATGTCCTGTGAGCCGCCCTGAGCCTGCCTTTGGCAGGGGAGGGCGGGATATAAAAATAAATTATTATTATTATTAGAGATCTTCTTTGGGAAATTTTTTTTGTTTAAAAAAAGCCCAGCAGGAATTCATTTGCATATTAGGCCACACCCCCTGGTACCAAGCCAGCTGGAGCTGCATTCCCGTACATCACTGCTGGAAAAAAAACACACCCTGATTTTGTCTAAATGTTGCATAGGTTGAGTAACAGTTTTCTAGCAAAGGAAAAGGAGAAAGAATTAAAGGCATGAATCTGTTCTAGTGGACAGCATAATATGAGTGTTTGGATTTCTATCCTGAATGTTTTTAAACACACACACACATACATTGAACAAACAAAACAAGAATAAAAACTCATTTCAACCTGGAGAGGAGACTGTCTGGGGCGTCCCCACTGCTGCACCTGTGGGTGCCACAGCACCTGTCAGCACATTTCCTGGTGTCTGCTAAGCATTTTTCGAAAGTGGATAGGGCCAAGTGGGATCCTTGCCCAGCAGAGGTTCTGACAGGCCACCAGACATGTGATTGTCTGTGCAGATTAAAATAACATTGTGTCAGTGGCAGCTGCTAACATCGTGTTGGTTTTATCCTCTCACATCCTCTTCATTCCTACTGTATTTTTAAAATTAATACTCTTATCTCTGTACTTGGACTTCCTTTGTGTGCGGCTTTGCCTCCTACAGTGGCCATTTCACTCCATCTCATGTGGCAGCCATTTTGTGATTTCACCACCATCCTGTGGAAGATGCCAAAGGTGCTTATAGGCTCAAAAAACATTGGGGACTAGCGCTCCCTCTAAGCTGAGTTAGCATGAATGCCAGACCCCCCTGGTTGGGGTAAGCGTTCCTTGCTCCCAGGCCCCTGCTGCTGGTCAGCTGGCCAGCAAGGGGGAACTTACTGCAAAAAAAGGGAGGAACACCCAAAGTTTTAGCAACATGCCTACGTGACTCATTGTGACCTTGAAGAAACATATGTGCATCTGGGTGACACTCTGGTTTTGGGGCAAAAACTCTGTGGTACATGCTGACCAGAGTGTTACCCCATTGTCCCTATGTCACTTCCGGGTCATATTGGAAGTCACGTGGGCACATTGCTGAAACACTGGGTGAGACTCCCTACTCCTGGTGAACCCACTCCCCATCCCCCACTGGCTAACTGGAGTGACCTGACAATCTTAGGGTGGAGCCTGATCATGGAAGGGTTGCCAAGTCCAATTCAAGAAATATCTGGGGACTTTGGGGGCGGAGCCAGGAGACTTTGGGGGTGGAGCTAGGAGACATTGGGGGTGGAGCCAGGAACAAGGGTGTGACAAGCATAATTGAACTCCAAGGGAGTTCTGGCCATCACATTTAAAGGGGCAGCACACCTTTTCAAATGCCTTTCTTCCATAGGAAATAATGAAGGATAGGGGCACCATATTTTGGGGCTCATAGAATTGGACCCACTGGTCCAATTGTTTTAAAACTTGGGGGGTATTTTGGGGAGAGGAACTAGATGCTATACTAAAAATTTGGTGCATTTACCTCAAAAAATAGCCCCCTCAGAGCCCCCAATACCCGCGGATCAATTCCCCATTATTCCCTATGGGAATCGTTCTCCATATGGAATAATAGAGTGCCCAGTAGATATTTCCCTCCCCCCCCACGCTTTCTAAAGTGGGGGGAGGGCCTCCAAACCAGGGAATCCCCTGCCCCCTCCCTCTCACACACACCAATACTTACTGGGTCTCGTTCCTGCAGAATATTCCTGCTTGCTCTGAAAACGAAAGCAAAAGAAAGGGAGGGGCCGTTCTCTGAGGAAACTGTTACTGATCCTTTTCCATGAAGCCCTTCCTGTTTCCTGCTTCCTGCTCAGCCTTAAAGGGACACATTTTAAAAACTGTTTGCAGGTTTCTAAACCTGCAGGAGCTCTAAAACGGCGGTGTGCGTGCGTGCTGCAGACGGAAGAGCGACAGCAGGGAAAGGTTTGAGACTTCCCAAAGCTACTTGGCTTAGCCTGCTGTGTCAGGGCTTTATAAATTATTACACGTTTTTGCCAGTAAACCCAGATGCCTGTGAGCTGTAAATACGATGGTCTTTAATTTTGCAGTTGAGAGCCTGATCTTCTGGAAACCCTACATTGCACGTTGTATACGGAGAGCCTGCATTCCCCCCCCCCTTCCGGATTTTTGTAGAGCAGGGGAGGAAGCTGCTAATTCGGGGGTCCCCCGCCAGGGCGGGGGGTTTGGGAAGCCTAGATTATGGTGGGGTTTGAGGAGGGGGGTGGAGTTCAGCAGGGTACAGTGCCATGGAGTCATCCTCCAAATCAGCCATTTTCCCCAGGGAAACAGATCTCTGTCATCTGGAGATGAGTTGTAATTCTGGGAGATCTCCAGGCCTCATGAGAAGGCTGGCCACCGTAGGTCACTTAACTGAGCCAGGAGCACGTGTGGTAGTTGCCTGCCCCTTTCATTCTCCCGGCTTCATGGGGCAGTTCATCTTAATGGCTGGTGTGGTCAGTGCAGCTGGGGAAGGAACAGGATTGCTGCTGGACAGGCAGATTAGAGAGGGCAGCCAGTGAGGCTTGGCAGGCGTTTCTGTTTACTTTTGTTCAAAATCCCTAGTTAGGTCAACATTCCTGTTGCTTGTGCAGTAACAGACTCCATTGTGAGGATAAGAAATATCTGTGTCAGACATTATTTGCAAGTATAGGTCAGTCATAGACACACTTCTTTCATCCCACGCCGTCTGAATCCTCTGGCCTATTTCTGAGCTGAATAATTAGGTGTAATCTGTGTATGGGACATATAGGAAAGGCATAGATTAATGAGGTATTTGATTTGAGGAGGTCACAAGGTGCAGGGAAAGTAGAAATGAAATAAGGGAGTATAGAAAGAATAATGGTGAGATGTGATTCAAGTGTCTGTAGGGGAAACTGGATATCCTTAAGAGCAGCAAGCGAGGATGGTAAATTAAAGGAAAGATAAATAAGGATATCTGGAGGATATGGTTCAGTAACAACAATGCAAAATAAGATGGAGCAAAAAGGTCAAAGAAGAAACGGATCATTAGTAAAATAAAATAGAAAATTAATCAAAAGTTAATCATTAAAGTGAGTGATCAAGATAGGAGAAATATAAGGATAGTGGAAAGTTTTGTAAAGGTCATCAGCTTTGTGACCAATCAAAATAAGGTGCTTTGTAACCAATCAATTTGTAATGCTTTGTTTGTACAAAGTATAAAAGTAGGAAACCATGCTTGTATCTTTCGGAACCCTTGGCTGTTTGGGTCTGAAGGCTACTGGACACTTGTTCTCAATTCCAAGGATCAAGTCATGTATTGAGACTTTTGGACTTTGTGGATGAATGCTTAAAACAGGGATGCTCAACTCATTTGTTATGAGGGTCGGAGCTGACATAAATGAGACCTTGTCGGCCCAGGTCATGTCAGGTCGGGCCATGTGTGTTCCTATTTAAGATTAGGTAGCAGAGATATAAACTTTATAGAAGACACAGACAAACACAATTAAATATATTTTTTTAAAAAAAACCCTTAAAACAAAACATGCTTAAAACAACTTCACTCATTGATCTTAAGGTGCTTTCTTTGAATCTCTCCCATGGGATCCAGGTAGGCTTGCCAATCCCCAGGTCCCAGTGAGGGTTCTCCCACTTTCCCAGGCTCCTTCCCGCTCCCAGTCAGCTGGCTGGCAGGGGGAAGCCCCACCCCACAGCCCCCATGTGCCTTTCCACCTCCGGAGGCTTCAGGCTCCGCTTGGAAAGGCTTCCTCTTGTGTTTGTAAGGCTGAATGGATGGTGTGTCTGTGTCTTTAAGGCTGAATGGGAGCGTGCGGGGGAGTAGGCAGAAGAACATGGGTGCTTCCAATAGCTGTGGTTGCACAATCTTTTCAGAGGTCCTTTTCATAGGAAAGGTAAACTTGAACCTTTGGTTGCTCTGTTACTTTGAAGAAGTTGTAAGTTCAGTAACTTGTGAGTAGAGATGCCAGTCCCCCGCTTCAGAGTCATCAGAAACGTGGGAGGGGAGGGAAATGTCTGCCGGGCACTTCATTATTCCCTATGGAGATCGATTCTCTTAGGGTATAATGGAGAATTGATCTTGGGGTATCTGGGGCTCTGAAGGGGCTATTTTTTGAGGTAAAGGCACCAAATTTTCAGTGTAGCATCCAGTTTCTTTCCTCAAAACACTCTCTAAGTTTCAGGGGGTCCAATTCTATGAGTCCCAAAAGAAGGTGCCCCTATCCTTCATTATTTCTAATGTAGGGAAGGCATTTAAAAGGTGTGCGGTTCCTTTAAATGTGATGGCCAGAACTCCCTTTGGAGTTCAGTTGTGCTTGTCACAACTTTGTTTATGGCTCCACCCCATTGTCTCCTGGCTCCACCCCCAAAGTCCTCTGGCTCCAGCCCCAAAGTCCCCAGATATTTCTTGAATTGGACTTGGCAACCCTAGATCCAGGGAACTGGGCTAAGAAAGCTCTGGCTCTTTCCTTCCTTTCCTAGGGAATTAGGAGGAGGAGCTAATGGAGAAAATAGAGGTTTTGCTCTGTAGCTCCTGTGCGATTGAGCAAGCCTTGCAAAACCAGCTGTGATGCAGAAGGAGAAAAGAATAGTGTATAGTAAATACAGTGTATAGTAATTCATTGTATAGTAAAGAAATAAGGCACCATCAGACTACTGCATTCAAAATCAATAAGACGGTCCCAGAGTAAGGATCATAAGGATTCGAAACAAGAACAGACCAATTTTGCATTGTCGGACTGTATTGTTTGGAAAGAACTTGATATCACCTTATGGACAGCAGTGAGGTTGTATGCTTCAGATGGTATTTGTCACTGGAATTTATATTGTAACACAATGTTGTAATGGAAAGTATTGTAATTATATTTTGATATTGTTTTGTCACACGGAGAGTATTTTTTCTGTCATTTCATGATGCAGAAGGAAGCAAGAGAGAGGAAGAAGGAAGCGGATGGCAGCCAGTTGTTCAGGGCCCTGATGGGAGCCCTCCGGGGGCTCCCAGGCCGCATGTTTGATGCCCCTGGCTTAGAACATTGCAGTTTTATTGTCAGTACTGATGAAACCATCATTCTGTTGATTATAAGATTGTATGTTATAGAGTAAGCACTGTAAAAATATGCATTGCCTCACATATCGACATTTAGAATATACTGCTTTTATTGTCCAAAGAGGTGTGGGATATTTGTACAACTGTATATTTTCTTTTTTACATGGTCGTTCTCTTTGTTTTCTTGTTCTAAAAGAAATTCTGGGCAGGCTACTACATTCTTCTGTCTCTCCTGCTCATGTCAGCCTGCTTGCTTTCATTAGGACCTGGCCCATGAAGTCCGCCGTGTCATGGATTTCCTGGAGATTGGCCTGCCAGAGGAGACTGTGCAGAAGATCACCCATCACGCCACCTTCCAAATCATGAAGGACAATCCAATGAGCAATTACAGTACTTTTCCTGAGGCCATTTTTGACAAGAAGATAGGCCGTTTTATGAGGAAAGGTGAACATTTATTTATTTAGAAAATTTCTGACATTTTATAATTTTGATTGGTTTAAACTACTAAAGAAAAAAAGCAATACAGAGAGTACATAAAAAGGGGGGGGAGGGGCATTGACAGAATGGGGAAAACAGAAAGCAGTACAAATATAACAATTATAATTCTACCTCCCAACAAAATACTCAAGTCATTCTACCTGCAAGTATAAAAATCTCCCTATATTTTACCTTCCTTTCTTTCATTACCAATTTTTTTTTAATAAACTAGTAGTAGGAATATGAATCTAAACAATTCTTCTTAAACACAAATAAGTATAGCCAGTTCTATCTCGATGCCAATTTTGTCTTGTTTAACTTAACCCTATTATAGGCACAAATTAGATTGTTGGTTTAACAAAATTCTTATTAAAACAAACACATAAAAATCATATCTTTATCCTTAACAAATTACATAAGATACAACTTAATAGTTTGTCTATCTCAGTCTAAACGGTTTCTCCGAAAGAGCATGTTAGAAACAAATCTAGCAAGTTACCAAATCTACCAAGTTACAGAACATTTATGCTGTCTGCCTTTTCAACCATTAATCCAGCTCTTACATCAGTATGAGCAATAAGCATACTGTAGATACATCTGCTATATAAATATATATGTTATCTGCACTCTTTAGCATAAATCCAAATTAACTATATATTTAATTACAATTTTACCAACTCTCTTATTTCTTCAAAATCTCCCTTATTCTTTTAAAATTGGGTATCTGTTCATTATTAATAGTTGCATGTCTGTTTACCCACAAAAGAAAAAAAAACAAAATTCAGGAATCCTTCTTCCCAAAGATTAAAAACTTTTAAATTCCTTTAATTTCTGCATCCATATTACATCAGAGACAGCCCATTTAATCACAGTTCAAATTCCTTCTTCCGGATTGCTTTCCACATCTTACTTTGTTGATCGGAGTGTACCTTTTCTCTTCTCAATGTGGCCTGCCCCTTCAACAGTGGAAGGAAGAATTCAACACCATTTTTCCCTCTCAGCATGACTTCACTAGATCTTAATTTCCGGTCTTATTTTAATACTGCAACATAGGAGACATAGGAGACCATTTTGATTTTCCTTTGTTTGTTTTGGAGCATATCACTTTCCCATTCGAATTCCACATATGTCAGCAGGCTCTCTTTAGCACTCAACTCCTGTAGATTTGCAATTTCGTTAGCTTTCAGCATAAAACAACTCATTTGGTCTTCAATAAGTTGCATAAATGAGGCAAGATCCTGTTTCAGAGAGATGATATTTAATAAGATATCTTTTTTTATAAGACATTTTGCTAGACAGTGCCATTTTTCTCTGACAGCAAACTCAGTCTCTTAGTTCAAATTCTAAAATAGCTTTGAGCTCCTGCTAATCCACATTCCACGACAGCTCCAGCTGAGATTTCAAATGCCATTCTTTCAAATACAGTTAGGCAATAGAGACAGATCTCTCTAGAATATATCTCCTTTATGTTCAGATCATATTGCAATCTAATAATAATCTCTTTAATATATGTCCAATTATAATCCGGGTCAATTTTAGTACTTGTATTCAATCCAATTTAAATAAAGTTGCTCATAACTATTTGAGGCCTCATTTCTCTTCTTTTGAGCTAGTCTCTCGTTGTTATGTAAAGTGACCCAAAGCATCGGAATTAGGAAAACACCTACTTATCAAGTAGAATCATCACATTAGGAGCAGAAAGACGCTATATCAAAGGCGTACTGGAGAAAACAAAAGCAAGAGAGCGGTCGGGCGTTCTTCTTTTTCTGCTGGTGCACCAGCTTTTCATGGCTGCGGAGCCTCAGGACATACAGTAAGCACAGGGGCAGCCGCCGCTGAACCCCTCTCTCCCCGTAAAAGTCCCATGCTGAAAGAAAAGCTTCTTAGCTTTTCTATGGGGGAATCACTTCTGTAACACCTCTCCAGCCAGACTCAGAGGTGCCACAGGAGGACGATCTGCGGACACCTCTGAGCCCGGAAGTCCCTGTATTTAGAAAATTTCTATGCAGCCTCTTCTGGGAAACCTACTCAATGTGGCTTATAAATGAATCATGAAAGCTTTCCAGGATCTTACAAAACATCATTCCCAGCTGTTGGAATCCTGTTCTCTTTCTGACTTTGAAAACCACAGGAGGGTTGCTTTTGCAAAACAGTGTTGCTTTAGGGATCTGTAGAGCATCCCCTAGTCTTTGGCTTTCTATGCTTTGCTGAGTTTTCCTCCAAACCTAGTCTGGTTATTAGGGCTGCCAGCTGCCAGCCTGTGGTGGACAACTTCATGCCCCTGTCTGCTCTCAGGTACTTGAGTGGTGGGAGGAAGCCTGACAATGTGGTATTGGATGATGTCACGGATGCAGTGACATCACTTCCAGCTGCCATGTCACAATGCTCTATTTCCTTAGTATCTGTAGCCTTTATCATAGGAGTTGGGGGATTTGCTAAATCATTGCTGACACAGTGACATCACTGCATCAGTGAAACTCCCCCCTCCCCACACTGTCCCCCCCCTGCCCAAGCTCTTGATGATTGTCGTCACAGGGCTGGGAACTTTATATAGTACTATCTTTTTGGAAGGATTACAGTGCAAGTGTGTTCCTATGATATCTGGCCAGAAAGATATGTGCATTTTTGCAGGGCTTTCCTACATCAGCACCATTTTCCATGGCTCACTGGCTTAGCAAAACTGAGCACTATGCTGTTTACTACTGTGTAAATCATAGTAGGTACACCTATGGAGGACTAACCACATTCTTGTGGCAAAGTGGGCTGGTGAAAATGGGTCCATGAAAGTGTATGCAGAAATAAAATCTTGCCACAAGACTCTGGTCTGTTTTAACAAAAGGAAAAGGCAAATGAAACATGAACAAATAGAGAAGTGCTTAATGGGTCTCCACCAGTGGGTGGGTCTCCTCTAAGGTGATTCCCTCTTAAGGTAGTGTGAGCTAGCTCACAATTTTTTAGCCTCCAGCTCACACATTTTTGTCTCAGCTCAGGAATAATGGCCCTAGAGCAAACTAATTTATGCAGTAGCTCACAACTTTAATGCCAGTAGCTAACAAGACTCCACAGCTTAGACTGAGGGAACATTGGTCTCTACTAAGACTGGATGGCCACCCTGCCTTCATGAAAGATGAATCCAGAAGGGTACACATCAATCCAATAGTCAGGAATTTTTTGGGGGGTGGGTGGGTTGGCAGGGGGCAGTTTAGCAGAGTGGAGCTTACTTCCAAGGAAACCTGCTAAGTGGACGAGGCTGTATGAAGGAATGGAGAAATTGCTCTTGTTTTTGACTGAGCAGCCAATGTTTTTCCAGCAAAGAAATGCTAGCCGTTTAGAAATGCTAAATGCTGGCCAGAGACAATGATATGGTCCTTTCACACTTCCAGCAACTCCAGCCCAACAACAGTTTAGAAATGAAAACAGCTTTTACCCACAAAAGGGCCCCCCCCTCTGTCTCTCCTATCAGAGCAGACATGTACAATCAATCTTCTGGCTGGGCTGGACAAATTGAGGAGGGGGCATTGCCTGGTGAGAGCCCTCTCATAGCTACGGGCCTGGTACCAATGTTGTGCAAGTGGAACAGCAGTGCTAGGATTTTGCAGTTACTCATGACCCTCTGCTTTTCCTCATCCTTTCCTGCCTTCTCCCTTCCAGGTGAAGTTGGTGACTGGAAGAATTATTTTACAGTGGCTCAAAGGGAGATGTTTGATGCTGATTACCAGAGCAAGATGGAAGGAACAACCCTGCGTTTCCGAGATGTACTATAGACTGAGAGAATAATCTTTGCTAGGATTTTTCTGTTAAGGGGCATCCCCCCCAGCTTTGTATTTTTGCAGTAATAAAAGTTAGTGTGTGTGTGAGAAACATCTTGGATATATTGGAGGGACGATAAAAGTGGGTTTTGAGAATAATTAGAATAATAATAAAACCTGGCAGCTAGAACACCTGAGTTCTCAATCTCTGGATAAGACTGGGGACCAAGAGGAGCAGCGCTAGGGTAGTCTAAATGGAACAGGAATAAAAGAAGAAAAAGAAGAGTGGAAGACCATAGATTTATACCCCTTTATAAGCCCTTCTCTCTGAATCAGAGGCTCAGAGCGTCTTACAATCTTCTTTATCTTTTTCCTCCACAACAGATCCAGGTTTGTATCTTGAAAGCAGCATGAGGTAGGTGGGGCTGAGAGAGCTCTCACATAAACTGCCCTTTCAAGGACAACTCTGAGAGAGCTATGCCTGACCCAAGGCCATTCCAGCAGCTGCAAGTGGAGGAATGGGGAATCAAACCTGGTTCTCCCAGATAAGAGTCTGTGTACTTAACCACTACACCAAACTGGCTCTGAATAGCAGAAGCATATAAAAAAGGGTTGCTAACATTGAATGTTCCCCCCTATTTTTTTTTCTGCTGAGCAGAACAGTTCACATTTGGAGCAGAAAATAACGGTTGTAGTCTTAAAATGGGCAGTGCAGGACCCTGCATGGCTCCAGATTGCTGCTTAGTGGGGCTTTACAGGACTTTGCTCTAGTACTGTCAAGCATTGTATCTTTATCCTCTATTATAGTATTCAGAATATGGAATTGTTACTAACCCTGAATTAAACTGAGGCACATCAAAGTAGCAACCCCCACCTTTCTTCTTTCACTTTTACTAACAAATGCAGGAATGTCCTCTTTGAAGATAAGACCTCTTGAGACTTGTTCTCAGGCTCAGCCAGGCCTGAACCCAGGATGTGCTAGTTGCAATATAGATAAGGAACCCAGCGTGTGAATTTCACACGTGAATGTAGAATTGTTTATAGAACCTTTGATGTGCCATCTTAAAGCATGTATTCTAGTGTTACAGAGTATCAGTTCCAATTCCCAGCTCAAATGAGCCACATGGATTATCAATAAACCAAACTTTGTTTCAAGATTCAAGGACTGGTTATTTTGAGATCTCATGCTTGACAAGTACCCACATCAGCAGCTAATGGATAATCCTGTTTATCTCACCTTCTGATTCCTGATGTTGAAGCTGCTTTTTAAGGCACAAGAACAAACTAGACTGTTTCTACCCTTCTTTCACTCCCTCTCCCCACAAATAGCATTATGGGAAAAGCAGAAGAAAGTGAAATTGTTGTTATGGGAAATTGCAGGTCCAGGCTAGGGACTGTTGCATCTCAGTGTGATGAGCAAATTGACAGCAGGCTCTCTTGCTGACTTCATTGTTGATACCTGTAGCCGATGTAACCTTGCTGAATAAAATACTTTGTAACCTTACTGAATGAAGTGCTTAGCTGCACTGTAGCCATCTTTAAACCCTGTTACTAACCATGAGAAAGGGCCTTGTATATCAAAGTAGAAAATGCAGATGTTACCAATGCTTACTGTGAACCTTCATTTCCCTTGATACTAACAAAAGCAGAAATTCCACTCTTTGAAGATAAGGTGCCTCCAGGGACGGCTCTGGGCTGTCCCCGGAAGACTAGCAGTAACAATAAGATAAGAGAACAAAACCGTGTGAATCTTTGCACCTCACCTCAACAATGTTTAGAATTGTGGCTCTGTATGACTCCCTTTGATGTATCCCCATATAGCCATCCTCCTAATGCTATAATGTATCAGTCTCAATTTCCTTGTGCTCAGATACTTATGGATTACAGAATAAAGCCTAACTTTGCAACAATTCAAGGTCTGGTTGATTCTGAATTCCCATCGTCTGACAATACCTCTGTAGGCCAGGCCAGACCTAAGAATTTGGGAGGGTCAGATTTAAGCATGTTGATAGTCCATCCCTAAACAATATCAATCCAGAATGTAAACTATGTGTGACGTGAATCTGTGGTTGCAATTCAGTTGGGGGTGGGTGGGAAAAACACTTCTACAGCCCCTTGATAAAGACTGTAGTCACTTTACAGTTAAGTGTATCTTGCCAGAACTGAAAGCAACTAGGGGGCATTATAGATCAAGGAAACAGCATGTCAGAAGAGATAATTCCACCCTGCATAATACTTTCGCCCTGATCCATTTTGCTTCCTTTTCTGCTATTTCTTGCCTCACCACATTCCACACTGGGAATCAGCACCACATAAAGGTGCTTTTTTAAAAGCACATTTTTAAAACAGCTAATTCATATTACTATAGGTACAACATAGTATCTTAAGATTCTGATTATTTATTATGCAAGTACATTAATCATTATGCTCATGGATCATTAACAACCATCACCATCTGTCACCAGAGCAATCAGCTGCTAAGTGGTCAAAAGAACTTAGAGCTCTCAATTTACTGCACCTATAGATAAGTATAGGTGCCAAGGAAACTACATTACTGTCACTATTAGACTAATATCCCAATGTATTTAACCATAAGTAATAGTATAGTAGGAGCCCTGTGGTGCAGAGTGGTAAAGCTGAAGTACTGCAGTCCTAAACTTTGCTCACAACCTGAGTTCAATCCCAGAGGAAGTTGGTTCAGGTAGCCAGCTCCAGGTTGACTCAGCCTTCCATCCTTCTGAGGTTGGTAAAATGAGTACCCAGCTTGCTGGGGGGGGGGGGAAGTGTAGAAGACTGGGGAAGGCAATGGCAAACCACCCCGTAAAAAAGTCTGCCATGAAAACGTCATGATGCGATGTCACCTCAGAGTCGAAAACAACTGGTGCTTGCACCTTTACCTTTAATAGTGTGGTAAGATATAGTTTATCTTGTCCTTTGTAGATATTCAATATATGCTTAAATCAAAATAATAATAATAATAATAATAATAATAATAATAATAATAATAATAATAATAATAATAAACTTTTATTTATATCCCGCCCTCCCCACCAAGGCAGGCTCAGGGCGGCTAACAAGACATGGTAAAACCATGATACAATAAAACAATATATAATATAATTAATAATTTAAACAGTAAAACCAATAAAACAATATAACATTATAATATAATCAAATTGTGTATAAGATGGCTCGGTGTTATTGATGTTATCAGGGGTTCCGTCTTAAGAAGCTAGCTGGAAGAGGACAGTTTTGCAGGCCCTACGAAATTGGTTAAAATCCCGCAGGGCCCGCACCTCTTCCGGCAGTAGATTCCACCATTGGGGAGGCCTTCATAGAGAACGCCTGTTCTCTGGTAGTTTTTAGTTTGGTTTCTTTTGGCCCAGGGATTTCGAGAAGATTTTTTGAACTTGATCGTAGTGCTCTCTGGGGAACATATGGAGAGAAGCACTACATATGTATTAGAACAAAGGTGGGAGTCCAGTGGCACCTTTAAGACCAACAAAGCGTAGGAGCTAAGCAAACATAATATGTAGTTTGGTCATCAATTAATCTAGGAAAAAGTTGTAAACAGCTATATTGGTCTATGTGAAATCCAAAAATCGGAAAGGAAATCCATGTAATACTTTTTACTGGTGGTGGCAAGTGCTGTCCAGTTCCAGCCAATTTATGGCAATCCTGTGGGGTTTTCAAGGTAAGAAACAGACTGACACAGAACAACATTGAAAGCAAGGCAAGAGATAAACAGAAGTTGTTTGCCATTGTCTGTCTCTACATAACAATGCTGGACTTCTTTGGTGTTCTCTCATTCAAATAGGAACCAGGGTTGACTCTGTTTAGCTTCCAAGCAAACTTCACACCAAACATATTAGAAAGCTGAAACTGATAAGAGCCTAACTACAATTGATACTTGACATGAGTTCTGGGTGCATAGAATGCCACATGATTCTTCCCCCATCTGCTGTGCACTCGCTTCTGCAAATTCAGTTAGTCCTAATAAAAGATGTTACACAATTTTTGTTCCTATCTTAATTTAACCTGCAAAGTCATCATTTCCCACTGTTGGAATCCCAGCCCTGGCTGTCGGGCACCAGGGCTTAATGTGGCTGGCAAGCCTTCCCTTGGCCTCAGACAGAGAGGGTAAGGGTTGGGTACCATCCTAATCTACTGTAAGTCCCCCTATCTGTCCCTGCAAAGGGCACCATGGGTGAAAGGCATCCCTTATCATCTTTCACCCCCAAAGCAGACCCTCACAGTGGAAAAGTATTAACTTCATGATAAAATTACACCAACAGACACCGATATATCCAGGGGCGTAGCTAGGGCTTTGGGGGCCCGGGGCCCAAGATTTATGTGGGCCCCCCTACGTGTGTGCACGCCGCCAGAAACAGGATATGATGTCACTTCCAGTGATGTCACTTCCGCAAGATGGCCACCACTTGCCAGGGAGCCCTGCTGGAAACAGGAAGTGATGTAACTTCCCCAAAATGGCCACCACTTTTGGGGGGGGGGAACAGGAAGTGGTGTCACTTTGGGGACGGCACCCCCCCCCCCAAGATGGCACTGCTGGTGCGATCTAGGTCATGTAATTGATAACCTGGCTGGGGCTGATGGGAGTGGTAGGCAAAAAAAAATCGTGGGCCACCCCTGCAATTAGATCCCTGTGTGTGTCTTTTGGGTTGCCACGTGGAGGTGCAGTGAAGCCCCCTTGGCAATGGGGCTGCTGCGGGGGTCCTGCCCCACGGCCCCCTCAGGTCTCGGGGACGTGTGTGTGGGGCACGGCCACCCCCGCCCCGGCTCCCGCTCTATGACCTCGGCAGCCGGCAGCAGCACAGGCCCCTTGCGCGCCGCGTGGAGCGCAGCAGCGTGCTCCCCGGGCTGCCTCGCTGGAGGCAAGGACCAGCTTGCCCTAGCAACTGGCGGCGCCTCCTCGTGGCGCGCAGGGCAGGGAGGCCCTTGGGCTCGCAGGCGGGCGGAGAGAGCCCCCCTGTTGGAGCGGCGCAGCATGGCCCCGGCAGCCGCCCGCCTCGGCCCCGGCTGCCTCCGGCGCTAGGCAGCGGCGGCGCCCAGCTCCTCTCCTCGCCTATGATCGCCAGCATGAACGTGGCGCTCCAGGATCTCGGTAGCAACGTGAGTGGCGGCGGCAGGGACGCCACGCAGCCGGCTTCTGAGGGGCCCCTTGGCATTGCCAAGGGGCCCCCCAGACCTGGGGCAACCCGCCCCCCCTCCCTACACCACTGTATATCTTAAAGGTGCCACTGAACTCAAACTTTGTTCTGCTGCTTCAGACCAATATGGCTACTCCACCTGAATCTAGGGTCTTTAAAATATATGAATCCAGAGGGTCATTTCTACAAATGCCACTATGGGATATCAAGGTTTTTATAAAACACAGAACAATATCACAGGCTGCATATGCACATTATTACACTACAGCATTTGTCTCCAACTGGATTTTCTTGCACTGACAACCAATGTTCCCTCTAAGCTGCAGAGTCTTGTGAGCAAAAATTCTACTTTGTGAGCTACTGGCATTCAAATTGTGAGCTACTGCATAAATTAGTGTGCTCTGGGGTCATCCTTCCTGAGCTAAGACAAAAATTTGTGAGCTGGAGGCTAAAAGTCTGTGAGCTAGCTCAGCTTAGAGGGAACACTGCTGACAACAGAACCAACAGGCAAATGACTGCTACAGTGCAATGATACTGCACTACCTATCAGTATGTAGATTAAGCAACGGTTACATCCCAAAATCTATGTGATTCCTCAATGCCATTCTTTAAAAAACTGCCAACAGGAGAAACAGGATCAGGGGAAATCATATAAACACATTAATTTTGGTCCGGTTAAATCATGACTCAAATTCCACTCCTCCCCCTCCCCCAATGCCGTTTCACTGGCAAAATCGATTTCAAAGGGACCATTTCAGCGAGGCTATTCTTGAATATACTCATAATGAAATTGCAAAACAATGTGCGCTGCCAGGTACTTCATTTAGTAGTACCTGATGCCCTTAGTCTTTTGAACTATAAACATATGTCACCACTCAAGTCGCGACGCAGGCCCTTTTAAAAAAAATTGAAAAAAAGCTCCGTACAAAGGCCCGCTTTAGCAGGTTGCAACAATAGTACGTAGAAGCGAGAAGTTGGCCAGAAAATGTAGGTATCCCTAAGCGACAACAACATATAGATACGAGGGGAGGAGACGCCCACCCTCGAAGATGTGCTCCCTTGAAGAAAAGGGGCGAAAGGGAAATATCCTTTTCCACCCCGGCTTCGCGGTGGCTTCAGAGCCCAGGGGGGAAGGGTTCCCGACGGATCAGCAAGCCGGGCAGCCTCTCGGCCACAAGAAGCTGTGATTCGGCTGCAGCGTTTCTAACGAAGGGAGGGGAAGAAGGCGCCCGGGGGCGAGCACTTATACCTGAGGCGCCATTGCTTCCCGGCGGGGATGTTTTGGGTGGCCGAAGCGGCTCCTGATGGCGCGGGAAGCTTTGCCTGAGGAGCTGATCCGGGCCGCCGAAGCTCCCGACACCTATGCCCAAGCCGGCCCCGCTCTCGGAAGCCAGCGGGCTGCTGCCTCTACCTCGGCCTCGACCCGCGCCAGGAGTCCGGTCAAAGACGTTGTCGGACATGTCGGCCTCCTCAGTCCTTCCTGGCGGCGGGGACGTCAGGCAGCCGGCTTCTGAGGGGCCCCTTGGCATTGCCAGACCCCCCAGACCCCCCAGACCTGGGGTGACCCGCCCCCCGCCCCCCCTCCCTACGCCACTGGATATATCCATCCCCAAACACAGATGCAAATCTTTGTCTTTTCCTGGGAAACCCCATTCAGTATTTCCCAGCGCGTTGTTTTTCTTCCAGCTAATCCCATCAGTGCATTCTCTTAGTGGATAGGTACAGCAGCATGCCCCCAGGTAACAGTTTTGCCTATAACTGGACTAGCGTTTCCCCATTGTGGGCGTTTCTTGTCTCAGGCACCCACTGGCATCACACCTCCAGATTCGTCTGGATCCTTCTGTGAGAAGTTGGTTTGTTTCACAGCCTTTCTCTGTGGAATCTGCCCTCCTGGATAGGTAACTATCACCTCCCTGAAACCCTTCCTGTAATCTTATAAACCCCTCCTATTATCGCGTTTACCCCTGTATCCTGCAACATGTATGTGTTGATTCTCAGTATGTAAATATTATTTTCTGTTAACAAAACAACCTCCCTTGGTATAGTGGGTTCTTAGGCATTGAATAGGTGAGGTGGAAATGATAACAAGCTGTTTATTGAGTACAGCATGGTATATGGCTGCGCTAACCAGAGTGGAGAATGGGGGCCTGCTGGGCCAACAGCATACAACACTGGGTTCTCACGCTAGAATGTTATTGGGTCATTCAAACAGCAGGGGGCCTGTGATTGGAGCAGGGCAATTTGGATTTGGATCCAACTGCCCATTGTTCCCAGGTCCCCAAGCTCAGTCCTTCAGGCTCCAATGGGCCAGGCTGGAACACCATTGATACAACATGGATTCGCATACATAACACTTGGTTAAGCACCAGTCTGGTTAATTCTGAGAGTTCTCTGAGGGAAAAATCCCCATACATTTTGGTGGAGGGACAGGGTCATGGCTAGCAGGGGGCACAGGGGTGGTGCCCCTCACAGAATCTGCAGCACCCCCACCCCAACCTTCTCTTTCACATAAATTTGCCTCTGTGCCCCCTGCTGGCTATGGCCCTCTGGAGAGATCTCACTGTTACCCCCTCTTGCTAACCTTAATGGTCTCCTGTTAAGAGTAATATATATTTCCCCAAATATTAGAAGGCCATCCCTTTGGGTAACACCACCACCTCTCCCCTTGCTCTACTCCCTGAGCTGGGAGTCAGAACTGGTCTGTTCTCCTTGACTTACTCCCTTAAGCCAGGTTTGGGGCATGCCTAGTGGCCTCTCTCTACCTAGAAGCCTTAAAGGCCCAGCCTCTAAGGGACTTCCTGAGCCATTTCTGCCTCTTTACTCCCCTTCCCCATCCCCAAGGTTAGAGCTCCCCAACAGCTGACGGACAGCTGGCTGTCAGAGCCAGCTGTCCGTGGGTGCCTAATTCTTAAAGGGCCAGCTGCCATTGATCAGCTGGCTTTTATACAACTCTCTGTAAGATGCTGTAGTCTTCCCACTGTCCTGGTGGATGCTGGGCCTGATCCCATGGGGGGCTGGGAAGAAGGGAGGGCAAGGTGTTGCCTCCACCACCACCCTCCCCTGACCCTGACAGACTTGAAGTGTCCTGAGCACAGCCCAACAGTGGTACCCCTCAGCCTTTCCATTACTTAAATGACAAGGCATTAAGATTCAAACAATGAGTATGCAGTAAACCATAGCTTGTCTGCTAGTGGCTCATTTTTGTTGGTTTTTGTAATTGGCACAGCCATCAATGTTACTCTTATGATATAGGAATGCTAACCATGATATTCTAGTGCTGCCTGCAGTCCTGCGGCTGAATGCTGGCAGGCTGTGGCTTTTCTAGGATCATTCATCTCTGGGTTTGTTTGTTTGTTTGTAATTTAAAACACACGAAAACTCTGGATATCCTCTGTAGCAACAGAGGCTTCCTGGTCTCAAAGTAGAAGCCAGGAGTCTTAGCTTCTTCATGGGAACTTCTGGAAACAATCCCAAGTTAAATAAATAAGTAGGAGTGTCCACAAAGAGAACAGTGTCCAATCCAGCTCTGCTTTCTCATAGCAAAATATGGGTAGGGACGAAAGGACGCCAGGCTATTATTTTGTGTTCAACTTTACTACATTAAAAAACTGGCAAGACTGTTGTCTCTTGGCTGACATTGAGCTGGATGGGTGTGAATTGCAGTGCACAACTCAGGAAAAAGAAAATAAAAGCTTTCCTCTCAGAGATGCAGCCCAGAAACTACTCCAGAACTAAGAAGTGGGAAGGCTGCTGTTTTCTTTGGGGTAGGTCACATAATATTAATAACCCCAGCCTGCAGAGACACCATGGCGAATCACAAGGACAATGAAGAAGTCTTGCATGAACAGAGCTGTCCACTGGTGCCAGTCCAGGGAATTCCCCTAATGGAACCCATTGTGCGATCTTGGGATTGTGTTGAAAATTTTGAAGCACGGCCGGATGACATACTCATTGCTACCTACCCCAAAGCAGGTGAGGTCGCTTTAGGGAATGAAAGATTGTCCACCTAACTGTAATATTTCTGAACATTTTTATTCCATAAAATGCTTACTTGAGAGGGACTGAGAGTGTCTGTATCTTTGGTGAAGTCCTAGTTGTGTGTCTCAGTAACCTACAGATGCTTTTCCTGCTTCTGAGTATTAAAGAGAGATTTTGGGGGAAAGGGGGCTTATGAAGGCATCAGACTGCAGGTATGCTTAAAAGAAAAAAAAGTTTGAGTTTTGTTTGAATTAGAGCTGTCAGTTGCCTGCCCCCTCCCCCGGCTCTCACCTGCTGTTGGGCAATTTTGGAGAAGGAGAAAATGGGTAAGCCATGGATGTAATGATATTATTTCTGGTTGCCATATCTGCGATGCCTTAGGAATTTTCCCAGTCTCTATTCCATTTACCATAGAGTTTGGGAAAGTTCGTAGAGCATTTCTCATGCGGTGATCATCTGAAAGAAATATCACCATGTCAGCAATGCTCCCTCTCTCCATGCTGTGAACCCCCTCCCAAAGCTCCCAGGGATTGCTTGGGTTTTGGTAAGACTGTGCGGACCACTTTTTAAAATGTATGTTAGAAAAATTCTAAAGCTATACAGCTTCCTCCTTTGTGGGAAAGTGGCTCTTTTACTAGCAAAATCTGCGGAGTGTGTTCAACTGATAGCAAAGTCCACTAAGTGTGTGTTTAAATATCAAACCATTACCACCAGTTACAGGAGGAGAAAACTGCTTACGATAGTACCATAAGTGTTACGTAAGTACAGTTGTTCCAAAGCAGTGTGTTCTGCTTCGGGCAGGTGCCGGGATACGCAGAGTTAATGCAGGCAGATAACGGGAGCTGGTTCTCAGAGGCGGGATGCCAGAGATTAATAACAGAGTCCAGTAAATCCTACAAGAGTTGATTAGGCAAGCCAAGGCCAGTTGTCCAAAAGGCAGGTCAGATACAGCAGCAGCAGATCAATGCCTGAAAGAACATGCTGAAGCCATGCCAAAGGACTCCTCCCACATACTTTTATAAACTTCCAGCCCTACCTCACACCTGCAACAGCCTAATTCATGTCGTCTCCTCTTGTGATGTTTCTCCTTCCTCTGCAATGAATTGCAAAAGCTGGGCTCCGAGATGTGCTGACCCGTGTTGAGACTGTAAATCCCTTCTATGCTTGTGCCAACATTGTTCTTGCAAACCTGGGGGTCTTGGAGAAGAAGAAGACAGTAGATTTATACTCCACCCTTCACTCTGAATCAGAATCTCAGAGAAGCTTACAATCTCCTTTATCTTCTCCCCCCAACAGACACCCTGTGAAGTAGGTGAGGCTAAGGGAGCTCTTCCACAAGCTGCCCTTTCAAAGACAACTCTGTGAGAGCTATGGCTGACCCAAGGCCATTCCAGCAGCTGAGAGTGGAGGAGTAGGAAATCAAACCCGGTTCTTCCAGATAAGAGTCTGCACACTTAACCACTACACCAAACTGGAGACAGAGCAGCTGGTTGAGCCTGGACTGTCAGCTCTGGGTGGAGGGGGGTTGGAATGAAACATGCACCTCAAAGTCTCTTGAATGTGGTTTCTCATCTGATTGCTCAGCTGCAGCTGGCTTGTGGCTGATACACATAGAATCCAGCTGTTTTTCCTCAGAGGAGTCAGAGCTGTCTCCAGGGCCTGGCTGTTCCAAGACACAGTGATCCATGGTGTGAGAACAGCATCCCCCTGTTTTCAGGGCTCTTTTTGCAGGAAACCCCCCCAGCAGGAACTCATTTGCATATTAGGTCACGCCCCCTGACACCAAGCCAGCCAGAACTGTGTTCCTGTGCGTTCCTGCTAAAAAAAAGCCCTGCTTGTTCTTATCACTGTGTGAACTGTTGCAGCCACAGAAAGGGGTACTTGTCCTAAAACTAATAAATCTCATATTCATTTTACTTCATCTATATGGAGAATGCTCGAACCCTCCATAATAAAGGTAAAGGTAGTCCCCTATGCAATCACCAGTTGCTTTTTGACTCTGGGGTGATGTTGCTTTCACAACGTTTTCCCGGCAGACTTTTTACGGGGTGGTTTGCCATTGCCTTCCCCAGTCATCTACATAAGAACGTAAGAGAAGCCATGTTTGATCAGGCCAATGGCCCATCCAGTCCAACACTCTGTATCACACAGTGGCCAAAATTTTATATATAGATATAGATATATATATATACACACTGTGGCTAATAGCCACTAATGGACCTCTGCTCCATATTTTTATCCAATCCCCTCTTGAAGCTGGCTATGCCTGTAGCCGCCACCACCTCCTGTGGCAGTGAATTCCACATGTTAATCACCCTTTGGGTGAAGTACCTCCTTTTATCCGTTCTAACCCGACTGCTCAGCAATTTCATTGAATGCCCATGAGTTCTTGTATTGTGAGAAAGGGAGAAAAGTACTTCTTTCTCTACCTTCTCTAGCTTATGCATAATCTTGTAAACCTCTATCATGTCACCCCACAGTCAACATTTCTCCAAGCTAAAGAGCCTCAAACATTTTAACCTTTCTTCATAGGGAAAGTGTTCCAAACCTTTAATCATTCTAGTTGCCCTTTTCTGCACTTTTTCCAATGCTATAATATCCTTTTTGAGGTGCGGCGACCAGAATTGCACACAGTATTCCAAATGAGACCGCACCATTGATTTATTCAGGGGCATTATGATACTGGCTGATTTGTTTTCAATTCCCTTCCTAATAATTCCCAGCATGGCATTGGCCTTTTTTATTGCAATCGCACACTGTCTTGACATTTTCAGTGAGTTATCTAACACGACCCCAAGATCTCTCTCTTGATCAGTCTCTGCCAGTTCACACCACATCAACTTGTATTTGTAGCTGGGATTCTTGGCCCCAATGTACATTACTTTGCACTTGACCACATTGAACATCATCTGCCACGTTGATGCCCACTCACCAAGCCTCAACAGATCCCTTTGGAGTTCCTCACAATCCTCTCTGGTTCTTACCACCCTGAACAATTTAGTGTCATCTGCAAACTTGGCCACTTCACTGCCTACTCTCAACTCCAAATCATTTATAAACAAGTTAAAGAGCATGGGACCCAGTACTGAGCCCTGCGGCACTCCACTGCTTACCGTCCTCCACTGCGAAGACTGCCCGTTTATACTCACTCTCTGCTTCCTATTAATTAGCCAGTTTTTGATCCACAAGAGGACCTGTCCTTTTACTCCATGACTCTTGAGCTTACTAAGGAGCTTTTGATGAGGAACTTTATCAAAAGCTTTCTGGAAGTCAAGGTAAATAATATCTATTGGGTCCCCTTTGTCTACATGTTTGTTCACCCCCTCAAAGAAATGTAACAGGTTAGTGAGGCAAGAACTTCTCTTACAGAACCCATGCTGAGACTTCCTCAGTAACTCGTGTTCATCAATGTGCCTATTCATTCTGTCCTTGATAATGGTTTCTACCAACTTTTCCGGTATTGAAGTCAGACTGACTGGCCTGTAGTTACCTGGATCTCCTCTGGAACCCTTTTTAAAGATGGGGGTGACATCTGCTACCTTCCAATCCTCAGGAACAGAGGCTGATTTCAATGAAAGATTACATATTTTTGTCTGGAGATCCACAAGTTCAACTTTGGGTTCTTTCAGAACTCTTGGATGTATGCCATCCGGACCTGGTGACTTATTAGTTTTTAATTCGTCTATCAGTTGTAGGACCTCCTCAATCTGACTCAGGTCTTTCAACACCCCTTCCAATATAAGTGGTTCTGGAGCAGGCAAACATTTCTCATCTTCCACAGTGAAGACGGAGGCAAAAAAATGCATTCAGCTTCTCAGCCATTTCCCTATCCTCCTTTAGTAATCCTTTTACCCCTTGGTCATCCAAGGGCCCCACTGCCTCCCTGGCTGGTTTCCTGCTTCTAATATATTTGAAGAAATTTTTATTATTGGTCTTTATGTTTTTTGCAATATGCTCCTCATAGTCCCTTTTTGCCTGCCTGATCACAGTCTTGCATTTGATTTGCTACTGCCTGTGTTCCCTTTTATTAATTTCACTTGGACTAGCTTTCCACCACTTAAAGGAGTCCTTCTTACCTTTTACAGCTTCCATTACTTTGTTTGTTAACCATGCAGGAAATCTACACTTTCCCCCCAGCAAGCTGGGTAATAGGCTGTACTAAAAATCAGGAGCACTCAGCACTCTCCCCTCCTCTTTATTGTTCTGTTCCTCCAGGCACTACATGGACACAAGAAATTGTAGATTTTATCCTTATTGGAGGTGATGTGAAAAAAGCCAGCCGCGCCCCAGTGCACATTTGGATCCCATTTCTAGAAATCTGCTCCTTTCCTCCTATTCGTTCAGGTGAGTCCAGAGAGTTGCATCATTTCTTGTGCTATTTATGGATTAACTTCTCTGTGCCATTTCTGGTTCTCCCTCAGGGGTTGAACAGCTAGAGGATGCACCATCTCCTCGTGCGATCAAAACTCATTTACCCTTCCAGCTTCTTCCTAAAGGCTTTTAAGAAAAGAATTGCAAGGTAAAGCAAGGCTGTATTGTCCCCACTGTCTTCCGTGGTTCTAAATTAATCCACACCACTACATGGCTTCTCTTTTGGCCTTTGCAGATTATCTACGTGGCTCGCAATGCCAAGGACAACATGGTTTCCTATTACTTCTTTGACCTGATGAACTTGGTACAGCCAGACCCAGGGCCATGGGATGGCTATGTTAAGAAATTCATGGAAGGCACAGGTTAGTTTCTGGGGTATCTGCAGAATTTAATCCTTGTCTTAGGTGCTGGGAAGTTGTGAGTAAACAGAAAAGTTTCCAAGTCTCTGGATAGACGGTGGGGTAGAGGGCATGTGTGTGAGAACAGACTCCCTGATTTTCAGGGAAAGATGGCTCTAGAGACAGGATTCTTATGTCCTTACTCTGTCCTACCTTATTCATCATGCAGTTCCATGGGGCTCTTGGTATGATCACGTCCGGCGTTACTGGGACGAGAGAGCAAACCGCCGTATCCTGTATCTTTTTTATGAGGACATGAAAGAGTTACCAATGGAAGCAGTCTTGAGGGCTGCAGCATGTTAGGGACTATCAGTCAATCCTTAGAGAAATCAACCCTGACTATTCCCTGGAAGGTCAGATGCTGAAGCTGAAACTCAAATACTTTGGACACCAAAGGGAGAAGGAAGTACTTCTGGAGAAGAGAAGACAAAAGAAGAAGGGGACAGCAAAAGATGAGATGGCTGGACAGTGTTACTGATGTAACTAATTTGAGCAGATTTAGGAGGATGGTGGAAGACAGGAAGGCCTGGTCTGACTTGGTCCATTGAATCGCAAAGAGTCAGACTCGACTGTGCAACTGAAAAACAACAAAAGTATATGTAACTGTTGTGATGGTTGTGGGGGTGGTGGTTAGTCACTTGAGCATCATAAGGGAAAAGAGCAGGTGCCAGCCCTGAGGAACATACAATTTCAATTTCCCTTGTGAAGATAAAACAGAGAGAGAGAAGGGGAGGAAGAGACACAAACACAAAGCAAGCCCATGTAATTTTAATTTGAGTGAGTGACTCAGCAAGCCAGAACAATGGAGGGCACCACATCACTCTTAAGTGTGTATAGGCATTATCTCCTTGAAAAGGATGTCTCTCTTTGTCTTAATCTGAGAGCTGCCCTCTGACCCTTCCCCCCCCCCTCTCTCTCTGTCTTCCCATTCTTCCTACATTTTTTATTTTGGATCATCATGATTTCTGCATCTGGGAAGAAAAAGATTTGTCCATCGGTCTGTGGCAGTCATAACTCCTCAGAAAACAAAGCTAAATGCCTCAAAATTGGCCACTGGGTGATCATGGGAATTGCAATGCCAAACTTGAAAGGAATTGGAAATTTCCATGGCTCTTTTCCTGAGGGGGGCAGAATGGAGTTCCGGAACCTCTTTGTGGAAACAAAATTCTTTTTAAAAAACCAAAAACGTTTAAAAGTTCATGAAGGGCACCCATGTGTTCTCCTTCACTTCCTTCATGAGAGTTCCAGCACCTCTTTTTCTAGAAAAAAAAAAAAGCCCTGGAAATTCCTGCCCAGGTTATTGTGACAATGCTCCACTACCTCTTTGTTTTTGCCAGTGGAAGCTAAGATATTCTGTTTGTGGCAGATATAACTCATCCAAAAATAAAACCAAGAAGCCTCAAAACTGGCCCCCAATTCAGAATGATGGTGGGACTTGAAGTACCGAAAACAAAGTGACTGGGACCATCCTAGCACAGATTAGCTCAGTAACATTTCTCTGGTATTTGCAATGGTAGCAAAGGTTTCCTTACAAGAAATCAGCAAGAGGAGATAGCATGGGCAGGGAGAGTGGAAAATATCCCCTCTGTGGCAAAACAATACGGCTTTAATATCTTCCCTGACTATCAGAGCCTGTGTGGTGCAGGGGGTCGAACACTCCTGGACTAGGATAAAGGAGATCCAGGTTAGAATCCTCACTTGGTCATGGGAAGTTGCTGGGTGATTTAGGGCCAATCACACCCTCTCAGCCAGACCTGCCTCACAAGGCTGTTAAGAAGATAAAATGGAAGAAAGACGTAAGCAATTTTGGGTCCCCATTGGGGGAAAAGGTAGCACAGACAGGTGGGATAGAATATATTCCCTACCTGACAAAACAAATGGGACTTAAAAAATCAAGCTGGGCTATCACGGCCATTATGGCGCAGTGAGATTTCTCAGTACTGCTAGTGATGCCTCTGGAGCTGTGTGGTCCAAACCCTGTGACCTCTCTATCTGAATGACAGCAAAGTCCTCCATATAGAGACAAACAAGAGAAGGCCTGGCTGTATTCAAAACAGTATTCTAAAGCTGGATGGAGGAGGATTTATACCCCACCCTTCACTCAGAATTTTGGTGCGGTTTTCAATCTTTTTTCCCTCCCCCTCCCCACAACAGACACCTTGTGAGGTAAGTGGGGCTGAGAGAGTTCTTTCAAGAACTGCTCTTGAGTGAACAGCTTTGAGAGAACCTGTGACTGATTCAAGGTCACTCCAGCAGGTGCACATGGAGTGGGGAATCAAACCTGGTTCTCCCAGATTGGAGTCTGCACTGTTAACCACTACACCAAACTGGACTCAAATCTAGCTCTTCCACTTCAGACCAACATAGCAACCCTCAGAAACAAAAATCAAAATAGCGATGTTTGGGACTATGGCTGCCTAGAGGCCATGGCTCAGTGACAGAACACCTGCTTTCAGTGCAGAAGGTCTCAGGTTCAATCCCCAGCAACTCCAGTTGAAACAAAAGTTCAGGAAACAGGTGATGAAAAAGACACCTCTTCCCGATACCCTGGAGAGCTTCTGCCAGTCAAAGTAGACAATAACGACCTTGATAAACCAATGGTCTAACAGTATAAATCATCTTCATGGGCAGAATCATGAAGATTATGTTGACCAGGGGTGGCCAAACTCTAACTTGGGAGCCACATGTGGCTCTTTCACACATATTGTGCAGCTCTCGAAGCCCCCCACCATCCAATTGGCCAGCTTGGAGAAGGCATTTGTCTCTTTAAATCACTTCTTCAAGCCAAGCCAAGCCAGCCAGCAGCTTGGAAAATGCATATAAAGTTAAAGTTGCTTTGTTTCCACTTCTTCCTCCCCCCATCTGCTTTTCTTCATTCCTTCTGGCTCTCAAACATCTGACATTCATGTCTTGCAGCTCTCAAACATCTGACATTTATTCTGTGTGGCTGTATTAAGCAAGTATAGCCACTCCTGATATAGACCAAGCCACTGAAGCAGAACCAACCCTCTGCTGTTTCTTGTACTCTCTCTTGAAATATTCTCCAGCACAAAGTAGCAGGGTAAGTTCCAGGCAGACTGCCACATTCTGTCCTCTCACTCATGTCACTCTGTCTCCACCAGGACCTGGCCCGTGAGATCTGACATAGTAGTAGTAGAAGCACCCACTGGGCCACTCTGGTCAGACCAGTCTCAGTTGCAGCTCTAAGGAAGACACTCACACAGACAGCCGGTTCAACAAACTGTATTGGGGTCAGGCAGATATCAGAGTCAAGAAGCAGTACAATAGTCATACACTTACATCCAATGAAGCCAGGCAGAAGTACAGATACACAGTCCAATAGAATAGTCAATACACAGTCCACAGTCATCAATTCCAATATCCATCCAACAGTATGCCACGCTATATCTTTCCTATCCCACACTGAACAGGTAGCAGGCTACTGCATTTCAAGTCGCCTTAGCCAATCCCATTCCAAATTGGTTAAAGGCTTACACCTGATGACACTTTAGCACCTGTACTCAAGGACGACACAATCCTTTGGCAGTTCCAATTCATCTTAAAGTAATAGGACACTGACATTCTCCCCCATTGGGGAATCCTTGATAAATACAGTTTACATTTTACTTCATTCCAAATAACAGACAATTCTCCTTGTGTTGTTTGCAGCTTGCACCTTGGTGAGTGCA
Organism: Heteronotia binoei; assembly: GCF_032191835.1. Classification (NCBI taxonomy): domain Eukaryota; kingdom Metazoa; phylum Chordata; class Lepidosauria; order Squamata; family Gekkonidae; genus Heteronotia; species Heteronotia binoei. The sequence goes on from NC_083237.1 coordinate 30,305,961, forward strand.
TCAGCCAAATTTGTGCTTGTTTCACAGTACTCTAATTGTATCAGCCCATCAGCAATACACTGTTTCACATTATAGAAATGCACATCTGTGTGCTTAGAACGACCTTTCACTCCTAGCGATGAAACTAGTTGGATTACGGCCTGATTATCCTCCTTCACTACTATGGGATGGATAATCTGCACACCCATATCTGATAGAAGCTGTTTATACCACGTTTGCTCTTTGCACAAATTACTCAGTGCTGCAAATTCAGCCTCGCATGTTGATAACGCCACATGTTTCTGTTTAGTTGACTTCTAGCCTACTAGTGTTTCACCCAGAAATACTGCAATGCCTGATGTGGATTGCCTAGTAGCTGGATCATTAGCAAAGCTGGCATCAGCATAGGCGGTTAGACTAAGATTTCCTTTTGGTGTTACATACAAACACATTTCCATGGTTTGTTTTAGGTATCTTAAAACATGTTTTGCCGCTAACCAATGCTTTTGCTGAGGTTGCATTGTTGCCCTGGCTAATAGGTTACTGGCCATGGCTATATCTGGCCTGGACCAGTTAACCAGATACATGAGGCTGCCAATAAGGGATTGATAAATCTCCTTATCAAACATAGGACTGTCTGAATCATCCCTTTCATATTCCAAAGTCATAGGGCTGCTCACTCCTTTGCATTGCTCCATACCATACTGCTTCAGGAGCTGAGCAATCTTTGCCCTTTGAGACACTTTAAATCCCTCAGGTACCTGTTGGATTTCAAGACCGACATATTGTCTTATGTTTCCCAGATCCCTTACAGTAAATTTAATGTTTAAAGTATCTATCACATTTTTCATCACAGTATCAGATTTGCAAATAGCCAAATCATCAACGAAAATCAGAATCATACATTTTTGCTCCCTCTTCCCCTTTATGAATATGCATGGGTCAGCAATCCCCTGCTTGAATCCTAGCTGTTTAAGGGTTGCAGTTAGATGTTGACACCATTCGAAACCAGACTGTTTTAATCCATAAAGAGACTTCTTAAGTAACCAACATTTAACATTATCATTTGGAACACCTGGTGGTTTCTTAAGATAGATTTCATGTCTTAGGGGTGCATGTAGATAAGCTGTTTTCATATCTAAATGTCTTACAGAACACCCTTGCTTTGCAGCAAGAACCAAGGCACATAAAAGTGAACTTGATTTCAAAATTGGAGCGAATGTCTCATTGTAGTCACTGCTCTGCTGTGCAAATCCCTGGGCAACAAGACGTGCCTTGTACTGCACTTTACCGTCAGCACTGTTCTTGATCTTAAACACCCAGTGAGAGCCAATCAGTTTTTGTCCAGGTGGTAGATGTGCCTCCTCAAAAACTTGTAGCTGCTTTAATGAGTCAAGCTCAGACTGCATTGCCGCTTGCCAGCCAGTCTGCTCTTCCTCAGGTAACTGTCGTATCCCCTCATAACTTGAGGGCTCCACAGATACGTTTCATGCAGTACCTGGAACATACCAGTCAGGCTGCCTCCGCTCTCGAGTAGACCTGCGCAAAGTTTGTTCAGCAGTGGTCTCTCCCGTTGCAGGCTGTTCTGTTGATACATTTTGCTGCAGATGTACAGCTGGAGATTTTGGAGTTAACAGCCTCTCCTCTGTCTCCACTTTCAATCCCCCATTGCTAGGCAACTCACTCCCCCTTCCGACCTTGGGGGTTTGCCTCTCAGGACTGTCAGAAGTTGGCTGGAATGAATATATGGGACTTGTAATGCGATCCCCTCCTATGGATCTCTCCATAAAATTAGCAGAACTGCTGGATGTTATATGCCTTTCATTTGCCAAACCAAAACGATATGCCTTATGATTGTTCTGGTAACCCAAGAATATCATTCTTTTGGCCTTATCACACCCCTTCCTTCTCATCTGGCTGGGCACGTTCACATATGCAGGTATACCAAATGTTTTCACATGATCAAGTGATGGTTTTCTCCCATACCATACACTTGCAGGAATCTGTCCTGTAGCAGATGACCAAATTAAATTCAAATTGTGTGAAGCACACATAAAGCTCTCACCCCAGTAGTGCTTTGGCAAGTTACTGTCCTTTAACATACAAAACGCCATATTCTGTAGTGTTTGATTACGACTTTCACAGAATGCATTATGTTGTGGCCAATACGGAGCTGTGAGTCTCTGCTCTGTTCCATTCCTCTGGAATAACTTTGCCATCTTTTGATTAACAAATTTGCCGCCGCTATCACAGACAACACACTTTGGCAACTTTCCCGTCTTCCTCTGTACAAACCGGAGCCAGTTAGCCACAGCTTGGTAGGTATCTGCTTTGGATCTAAGAAGGAAACAGAATCCATACCTGCTGTAGTGGTCTTCTATAGATAGAACATATTTAGCCCCCCCAAGGCTTGGTGGAAATGGCCCCATCAAATCTAGGAATACCACATCTAGGATCTCCTTGCTCTGGAAATTGCCTGGGGTTCTCACAGCAATAGATTTAGATTTCACAGCCTTACAGACTTCACAATCCATATAGGATCCACATGGCTTCAGCTTCACACCTGCTGACATTTGCAAAGTCTTTTTCACTGCATGAAAGTTTGCATGTTCGAGACGTCTATGCCAAATATGTATGCACTCATCATGAGGGGGTACATTTGCATATACAGCCTGCACACATTTCTCCGTTCCTAGGAGATAAAGATCTCCTTGCAGACGTGCTTTCACAGACAGTCCTTGTACACTTATGACGCAGTCAGCTGCTGTAAAAGACACTAGAAAACCTTGTTGGGTCAAAGATGATACAGAGAGCAAGTTATATTTCAAATTAGGCAAATATAGCATATCCAGTTCTCTTTCTAGGCTTGCCATATATACAGTTCCTTTTCCAGCCACTTTTGCACAAACGCCATCAGCCAGCGACACACATTGGCTTTTCACGGGAGTAAAAATCTTAAATAGTTGTTTGTCCTTGGCAATATGCATGGACGCGCCACTATCAACTAAAAACAGTTGAGCACTAAGGGAGGAATGTTCATTAATTATTACATTCACACAGTCACCTCTGGAGTTAGTTTTAGTCTTTTTGCCCTTTTTTACATGGCATTGTTTCATCAAATGAGTAGTGCTGCCACACCTGTAGCACTTATGCACTGCATATGCCGTTGCAGTGTCATGCTCATGCTTGGTCCCTTTAAGACTCTCCAAGGCATCTTTATTACTTGCAGAATGAGCCGGAGTCTCCCGGAGTTGGGCATTTTCCCGTCTCCTCCTGTCCTCATTCAACAAATGGTGGGTCACGTTAGACAAAGTTATCTCTGTTTGCGGCACTACATCCAAGTTTGCAACAAATTGATCATAACTTTCATCTAACGAGCATAAAACGATGTAGGCTTGCTGTAGGGAAGAAAAGTTTACCTCCTTCTCTTGGAGCTCAGCCAAAGTTCGTTTCATGAATTCCAAGTGTTGCATCATATCACCACCTGGCTGCAGACATGCTCTCAATAGCTTTTGCATCAGATATATCTGAGAGCCGACACTTTCCCACACATAAATTGCTTTTAAAGTGCCCAGCAACTTTTGGCACTGTTGGTACCTTTGATATGGACTAGTTGGGAATCCTCCACGGTTAGCCCAATTAAGGACAAAGCTTTCTCATCATTCCTACGGAGTTTAATAATCAGCTCAGCGTCATTCACGACATGTAGAGCTGTTATATCAGGCGGGTCAGCTACCGTCTCCCACAGGCCCTGGAATTTTAACAGCATAATGACTTTCTCTGCCCATGTACTGTAATTTCCACCATTCAGCTTGGTTATAAGGAAACCAGAGGCTTGCACACTGGACTTCATAGCGTAGACCTAAGACAAAGACAAACTGCCACACCCACAGCTGCTGCCTTACTCATGAGCAAGCTATCTCCTCAGAACACTGAAGCACCGGAACGGCCAGGTAGTACACCCAGGTAGGTGGGCCCATAACCGATGACATAATAGTAGAAGCGCCCACTGGGCCACTCTGGTCAGACCAGTCTCAGTTGCAGCTCTAAGGAAGACACTCACACAGACAGCCGGTTCAACAAACTGTATTGGGGTCAGGCAGATATCAGAGTCAAGAAGCAGTCCAATAGTCATACACTTACATCCAATGAAGCCAGGCAGAAGTACAGATACACAGTCCAATAGAATAGTCAATACACAGTCCACAGTCATCAATTCCAATATCCATCCGACAGCATGCCATGCTATATCTGTCCTTTCCTATCCCACACTGAACAGGTAGCAGGCTACTGCATTTCAAGTCGCCTTAGCCAATCCCATTCCAAATTGGTTAAAGGCTTACACCTGATGACACTTTAGCACCTGTACTCAAGGATGACACAATCCTTTGGCAGTTCCAATTCATCTTAAAGTAATAGTAAAGTAAAGGTGTGTGAAGAATTTTCTGGAAGTTGACCTCTCTGAGGATATTGTCCAGAAGATTGTCCATCACACCACTTCCAGGCCATGAAGGGAAATCCCATGACAAATTGTGAAGATGTCCCCAGCACAATATTTGACAAGACAAAGAGCTCCTTTATGAGGAAAGGTGAGTCAGTGATGTGGGCTTTTTGCGAACCTAGAAGAGATGGTACTTGCTTGCTGAATTCTTCTCCCCTTCCCTGGTCCATTACAGTTTGGTGATTTTCTAAATGGAGGAGAACAACTGAAGACGTTTGTGCAAATTAGCTGGTGTTCCTTGGAGATCTCCCACCTAAATGGTGGTCCAGGGACAACCCTGCTTAGCTTCTGAGATCTAATGAGACCGGGCTAACCTGCGCCATCCATAACAAATCAAGCAAACATTACCCAAGTGATTATTCATCTATGTAAAACTGGATTTTGTGCACATCACCATTAGAATCCAAATGACTCTGAAATCATGAATCTTCCTCCTATACAGATACAGACCTATCTAAACAATGATGCCATCTTTCTAGCACTGAGGTCAGCGGGGAAGAACAAGCTGGCTATCCCCAGGCCAAAGGAGGTGAAACTGCAGAACACCCACACACGGGCCTTCTCTGTTGTAGCTCCACACCTATGGAACCAGCTCCCGGAAGAGGTGCGGGCCCTGTGGAGCCTCGACCAATTCTGCAGGGCCTGCAAGACCACCCTTTTCAGGATGGCCTTTGCGGATTGCTGATTGAAGGATTGATGGATTGACGGGTTCGTCTAAGTGACTTTCGCCTAAGTGACTCTCGCCGTCATGCTAACCGACAGAATAGCACCAGAAATGCCTATTGTTATTGCCAATTTATGTTAACTGTAAATTAGAATAGTTTTAAGATTTAACTTTAAGATTTTAAAGTTTTGTATAATTACTGTATGGACATGTTGTTAGCCGCCCTGAGCTTGCCTTGGCGGGGAGGGCAGGATATAAATAAAATTTTATTATTATTATTAGAGATGTGCAATTGCGTTTTCTTTTTTCATTTCAGAATGTTCATTTTTGCTATCCTTATTATTTCTATTTGTTTTTTATATACATTTCCTTTGTTTTCAATGGGAAAGCATCAATGTCCATTTCATATCCACATTCTCTTTATTTTTACTTGAGGAATTTAATGAATGTGCTTTTTAAAAAAAATGTAGTTTTTTTTAACATATGATTAATTTAGAAATTCCAAGTTATATAGAACTTTGTTCGGTGAAGCAGTATCAAGTAGATTAATTCCATATATAACAAAATTCTACTATGCATAAAGTACTATGGTATATATAACATTGTAGAACATCTTATTTAGCATTTACTCTGTTGGCTTGCACTGTCAATTATCAGGTGGCTTTCTCAATAGCAGCTCCACAACTTCAGAACTTTAAAGAGGTTTTTGAGTTTAAACAGTGGATTTTATTTGTGTATTAGTCTTAGTGATTATTATTGTATTTGGCTAGTGAATTTTTTTAAAAAGCCATGGTTTGGACTGGTTTTATTGGGGTGCATCCTATACCTATCATACCACTCTGCTGTGCAAAGTTTATTTTTTTGAAATTAAAGTATTTCCTTTTGGCTCAAGTTTGAAGCCTTCCTGAAATTCAAGTGACTCTTCCATTGGAGGTAATGGTGAAAAAAGTCATGATCATTCATCAACATACAATCAAAATTGAAAGATTGTAGTCCCTTCCATAGAGCACCTGTGTCTTCTATAAAATTATTTAACTGTATCATAGCAAATTTTATATATTTATCACTGGGGATCAATCATCCACTAGGATATGAGCTATATTCTTTTTTGGAAAAAAGGTCATGAAGGAACAAACATGTCTCCTAGTCAATGTTTACGTTAAACAAATATTATAGTTTTAAAAGGCGAATGACTGGGTTGTAACAAATCAAGGGTAAATGGTTCTGCAGGGTTATTTATGGGCCTCCATTTGCCCTCCTATAAAAGGAATGCATGACCACTCTGCTTGTAGACCTCCGCACCAAGGGTGCTAGTGTAGTGAAATTAGTCACCAAAGTCCAGGGTTCTGGACAAAGGGATTCTACATTTACCCATAACCCATTCAACTCTCTCTCCTGCATTCTACCCCACCCCAGATGAAGTTGGTGACTGGAAGAATTATTCTACAGTGGCTCAAAGGGAGATGTTTGATGCTGATTACCAGAACAAGATGGAAGGAACAACCCTGTGTTTCTGAGATGTATTATAAACTCAGAAATTTACCACTTTGATGACTTCTACTATCAAGGGGCATTTCTCCTCCTCCTCAATTTGCACTTTTATTGCAATAAATATGTATTTTTTAAAAAAGAGTGTCAAATATCTTGGAACTTGGATGCATTGGAAGAACCATACAAGCGGATTTAGAGAGGAATGAATGAAGGCTGGGAATTGGGACTCCTGGGTTATCTGGGCAAGTCTAGGGGCACAGAATAGCAGGGCTGAGAGCCTAAAACCAATAAATAACTGTGGGATGTATCAAGTCCTGAAACCATTTTATAGCAATAAGCCATGGGGCTACTGGTTTTAGGGCTAAATTGTCCTTGCACTGCTCTTTTTTGCTTTGGAGAGTCTGGTCTCACACAGGTCTGGCTCCAGAGTATGGCTTTGAAACCAGTCAAGGACCTACTGACTCAACAGAACTGCCTTTCTAATTTTTAATCACAGCTGTGGGGCAGAAGCTAGACACAGAGGCAGTGCAAGAGAATTCTTGGTTAAGTGCCACATTGCTTAGGTTAAGGGCTACTTTTTGTCATGTGCCTTGCCAGAATCCCAGAGCTGGACTTAAGCACTAGGGTTGCCAACCTTCAGGTGGGTCCTGGAAATATCTCAGAATTACAACTGAACTCCAGACAACGGAGATCAGTCTCCCTGCAGAAAATAGTTGCTTTGGAGGGTGGACTGTACAGGTTCCTCCCTTCCGCAAACCCCACCCTCCCCAGTCTTCACCCCCCAATTGTCTAGGAATTTCTCAACCCAGATCTGGCAACCTGATGACCTCCCCCCCCCCCCCCCGCAGCAGTCCTTGGCTAGGGAATTGAGGATGGGGAATCATGTAATAACTTATGGGGAAGTCAGCGGTTCTTGGGCCCTTGGCAAAATTCAAGGATGGAGCCCTGGAATCAACCACGCTATTATATAGTGAGGTCAGCCAGCTTGAGATAAGCAATAACTTTTACTGAACAAGAGCAGAACTGAACACAAACAGGCCACACCACTCCTTATATCCATTTGGCCTGAGTTACACGCCCCCTTATGTGGTCAGCAATCCACCTTATTGGTCTCTCCAGGATCATTCATTTGCATTTCCTGACAGAAATGCCTCGCATCCCGATTGACTGGTTCTAAAAGAACAGCCAAACAGAATGTAGGCATCAGGATCCTGGAAGGCAACGAAGTATGCTTCGAGGTCAACTAACAGACATAAAAAATCAGCAGTCAAAACAATCAATACACAGCACAGGCAATGTGGGGTTGGGGAAGGACAATCAGCTGTAGGTTATTGGGTCTCTCTGAATGTCCTACAGTTGATGATCACCCTCCCTGTACATTGTCTGAGTCTCAGGTGGTGCAGGGACCAGCTGTAGAGTGATTTGGGGCCCCCCCATCACTAGACAACTGATCGCCCTCCCTCCCGCACCTGCATCTTAGCAGCATGTGAGAGATCAGTGGCAACTAGGGTTGCCAAGCCCAATTCAAGAAATATCTGGGGACTTTGGGGGTGGAGCCAGGAGACATTGGGGCAGAGCCAGGATCAAGGGTGTGACAAGCATAATTGAACTCCAAGGGTGCGGTCACACTCACCATTAAATCCATCTGCAACGTGCCTCTATTATAATCCGCACAACCAATTTCCCGATCAGACAACAGCCTGGCTCCCGTTCTATCCCATGTGGGTCCCATCGCTGGTTGATCAGAGTGCTCAACCGGACCTCATTTTTTGAGATGGCATTCCACGCTCGCGCAAGCACAGTACCATGGGATATCGTGCTTGGCTTTTTTTTTAAAAGGTGCCAGAAAAGGTGGGCGATCTGCCCCCCCGCCATTTAAACACCCGGAAAGGAAAGGGAAGCCCAGGAGTTCTCTTTGCTTTCTCTCCGCCTGGTGGGGAGTGTCAGCGTAGGGTTCATGGACGCTCCAACAATGGATAGACTCTTTTCATTTGAAAATAAGTTTCATTTATTGGATACATACATGTTACTGCTACAAGAGTTCTTTGAAAGTGATAAGGTACACACACACTAGCTGGCCTTTATGGCCCAGGATCAAAGCTAGGGGGTTTAAATCATTCTCACAATACAGTTGCATTCTACTTCTAAGAGGTGCGAGGTTCACACACTGATATCTTGCATAGCTAGCCGTGTCCGTTCTCTCTCCCCCACAGGCGGCCTTGCAGCGGCTGAGAGCCGGTCGCATAGTTTGCACTTCAAACACCTTTACAGCTCTTGGCGCCAAGCTCCTCTTCCCCCCCCCCCCACACCTCCTGCTCTCACAGCTGAATTATAGTTACAGTTCACAGGGTTAGTAAGCAATACAACAGTTTAGGCATTCTGGTTAGCATCAATTTTGAACACAAGCTGACAGGGAGATAGCAAAGGTGCGGGATCTTCCTCTCCCCCCATTTAAGCAAATCCCTGTATGAAGGATCTATAAAAATTGGAGAATCCGATGAAAGATTGGAGCTGTCTATGGGATATACATTAGTTCCCCTGCTATTCTCGCCCTCAGTGGTGCCGGCTTCTTTCGGACCTGCCGCGGGGCACCGTCTAGCGCAGGTCGGTCTCGTTTTTCGCTGGCTCCAGGTCCCAAGCCTCCTCCCCGAGCTCCTCCAGTGTTGTATTATCCTCGTCTAGCACCGCCGACAGCGCGGTGCTGCTTCGACCTGACTCTTTCCGTTTCCCTGCCCGCTGGGTTTTGGGTGGGGGGCCCTTCGCAGTGGGTGCAGGGGCCCAGGCCCTCTCCGGACAGGAAGAAGCCAGGTGGTTGGGGTCTCCTCATTGGTAGCACTTCCGCGCTCTGGAGGGGGGCTTTGGGGTTGCTCCCCCCATCTTCTTCGCGTCCGGCTTGGCTGCAGTCTTGGTCTCTCGGCTGGGCTTCCCCTGTAGTTCTTGGCATTGGATCGCCACCTCTTTCATGTTGGTTTTGATCTCTCCCACCAGTTGGATCCACTCGACCAGGGTGTCCGGCCGGACATGTTGCAGGGCCCAGTCGAGGATCCCGGGGTTCAGCCCCTTTCGATACGCCCTGATTTTCATCGCCTCGCTCCAGCCTTTGATTTTGCGGCTGTGGTTCCTGAACTCCAGGGAGTATTCCCGGATGGATTTGCTCCCCTGGCGGAGCCCTTCGATCGCGGCGATGGCTAGGGTCTCCCGCAGGGGGTCTTCGAACTGGGATAACAGCGCCTGTAGGAACCCGGCCACCGTAGTCACCTCTGGGCCACGGGTCTCGAACAGGGTCACGTACCACATCTGCGCCTCGCCCTTCAGCCGGGAACCGAGGTACGCCACTCGGCTGTGCTCGTCGGGGAAGGACGTTCCCCAGTAGCGCATGTAGCTGTTGGCTTGGATCACGAAGTATTCCACTTTATCTGCGCTCCCGTCAAAGGTGGCGTGTAGCTCCCGGGTTTTGACTTTTGATCCCGGGGGTGGAGGCCCTGGGGGTCCGGGTAGTGGCTCCGCCGGCCCCGGGGCTGGTGATGGTTGGATGGGGAGCGGCGGAGTCGGGCTTCTTGGTAGCGGCCCTGCCGGGGGGGCGGCCAGTCTTCTCTCCATTGTCGCCAGGACCCGATCTACTTGCTTCGCCACTTCGTTCAGGGTTAGATTCATGTTGCTATGCATCTCTCGGTGGAGATCACACCCTAGAATCTCCATCTCCCGCCTGATTTCTTCCAGGGGGTCGGTTTTCGGGGAGGACGCTCGCGAGTCGCCCTCGCCATGGGAGTCTTCCCCATTGTCGCCGCTGCCGCTGCCTCCGCCGGCTCCGGCGTCGTCGGGTACTCCCCTCTCGCCTTTCTCCGGCTCGCCCGGGTTGCCGCCACCTTCCGGGTCCTCCGGGGTTGCGGAGGATATTCGCATGCCTTTGCGCCGTCTCGCCCATCAGCTTGGTGGAGGCCCGGGGCTTGCACGGTGCCTTCGGGGTGAGGAAGAGAGTTTGGCTGCTCACTCTCTGAGGTCTCCTCTTTTCGGTGATGTACCACGCCGGTGACCCAGGCAGGCCGGGTATGCAGGGCTCTCGGTCGTCTGGTGCTTCGGCCATCCGCCAGAAGTAACCCTCGCCGATGAGTCCCGTTAAATAGAGATCACTTTGAAAATGTCAGCGTAGGGTTCATGGACGCTCCAACAATGGATAGACTCTTTTCATTTGAAAATAAGTTTCATTTATTGGATACATACATGTTACTGCTACAAGAGTTCTTTGAAAGTGATAAGGTACACACACACTAGCTGGCCTTTATGGCCCAGGATCAAAGCTAGGGGGTTTAAATCATTCTCACAATACAGTTGCATTCTACTTCTAAGAGGTGCGAGGTTCACACACTGATATCTTGCATAGCTAGCCGCGTCCGTTCTCTCTCCCCCACAGGCGGCCTTGCAGCGGCTGAGAGCCGGTCGCATAGTTTGCACTTCAAACACCTTTACAGCTTTTGGCGCCAAGCTCCTCTTCCCCCCCCCCCACACCTCCTGCTCTCACAGCTGAATTATAGTTACAGTTCACAGGGTTAGTAAGCAATACAACAGTTTAGGCATTCTGGTTAGCATCAATTTTGAACACAAGCTGACAGGGAGATAGCAAAGGTGCGGGATCTTCCTCTCCCCCCATTTAAACACCCCGCCGTGCTGTTTAAATGGGGGGGCGCATGGCAACTCTCTTTGCTGTCTCTCCGCCTGGTGGGGAGATAGCAAAGGTGCAGGATCTTCCTCCCCCCCATTTAAACACCCCGCCGTGGTGTATAAATGGGGGGGGGGCGCATGACAACTCTCTTTGCTGTCTCTCCGCCTGGCGGGGAGATAACAAAGGTGTGGGATCTTCCTCCTCCCCCCATTTAAACACCCTACCGTGCTGTTTAAATGGGGGGGGTGCATGGCAACTCTCTTTGCTGTCTCTCCGCCTGGCGGGGAGATAGCAAAGGTGTGGGATCTTTCTCCCCCCCCCCATTTAAACACCCCACTGTGCTGTTTAAATGGGGGGGGTGCATGGCAACTCTCTTTGCTGTCTCTCCGCCTGGCGGGGAGATAGCAAAGGTGTGGGATCTTTCTCCCCCCCCCCATTTAAACACCCCACCGTGGTGTTTAAATGGGGGTGTGCACAGCAACTCTCTTTGCTGTCTCTCCGCCCGGCGGGGAGACGGCAAAGGTGGGTCATCCTCCTCCCCTGGCAGGGAGACAGCAAATGTGGGTGATCTGCCTCCCCCCGCCATTTAGGAAAGGTCCCCTGTGCAAGCACCAGTCGTTTTCGACTCTGGGGTGACGCTGCTTTCACAAAGTTTTCATGGCAGACCTTTTACGGGTTGGTTTGCCATTGCCTTCCCTGGTCATTACACTCCCCCCCCCCCTCAGCAAGCTGGGTACTCATTTTACCGACCTCGGAAGAATAGAAGGCTGAGTCAACAATTGCTGGCGCAATGATATCATTTGGAGTGGGCTCTTGCAGGGAAGCGGATGTGCGCTTGTGAAGAGTCAGCTACAATGGAGTGTTCAAACATAGAAAGTACGCGCAGGAGTCGTCAGAAGCATTCTTATTCCGGATTTAATGTACTATCAAAAAAGTCCGCGTCTCAGTCGTTGCAGTTCGGGACACGAACGAGCCAATGACCATTGCCAGATGATGATGTTTGGACAATGGCATAAAATCCGACATGCATCTGGCTTTCATCCATGCCCATCTCATCAGTTTATGTGCGTCTGACCTTGGCCCAAGAGAGTTCTGCCATCACATTTAAAGGGATAGCACACCTTTTAAAATGTCTTCCTTCTATAGGAAATCATGAAGAATAGGGGCACCTTCTTTTGGGGCTCATAGAATTGGACCCCCTGGTCCAATCATTTTGAAACTTTGTGGGGGGGGTACTTTGGGAAGAGGCACTAGATACTATACTGAAAATTTGATGTCTCTATCTCAAAAAACAGCTCCCCCAGAGCCCCCGAAACCTCCAGATCAATTCACCACTGTACCCTATAAGAATCGATCTGCACATAGGGAATAATGAAGTGCTCAGCAGACGTTTCCCTCCCCCCCCCACTTTTCTGGCGACTCTGAAGTGAGGGATTGGCCTCTCTACTCTCGAGTTGCTGCCAACTTCTTCACAGCAACACAGACACACCATCCCAAGAGGAAGCTTTTCAATCGAAGACTGAACCTCCGGAGGTGCAAAGGCATATGGTCCTCTGGGGGCGGGAAGGAGCCTGGGAAAGCAGAAGAACTCCCACTGGGACCTGGGGATTGGCAAGCCTAGTGGCAACTCTGTGGCAGTTGGGGCTTCAGGACAGTGGCTATGGCAGCTGACTAAAAGGTGACTATACATGAAAGAGATTCATTGCACAAATATGCTAGCCAAAAACCAAATGTCATGGATATAAGTAACTAATGGACTATATTATTTCAAAAAAAAATTAAGCAACAATTTCAACAGTGATTACATCAGCAACACAGAATGGTATGAATAAAGTGCAATGCTATACACTTATAAGTGTAGTAAATTCATCCATTTCCCAGCTTTTAAACAAAATAAGTCTAATGAATATGCCGACTTATGGACTCTTTTCTTAATGCTCCTTCCTCAGAGAGGCATAGTATCAGTCCATATCACTCACAAACAAACAGCAAAATCTCAAGCACAAAATTTTCTGGAGAAAAATCTCTCCAGAAAATTTAGTGTTTGAGATTTTGCTGCTTGTTTATGAATGGACTATTGTTGACTTGTGGAAACGATTAGAGCAGGAGTGTCGAACTCATTTTTTTATGAGGGCCAGATCTGACATAAATGAGGCCTTGTTGGGCCGGGCCATGTGTGTCATAAAATGTTATGCCAGGTATCAGAGGGATAAATTTTATAAAAGGCACAGACAAACACAAAGATTTTTTAAAAGCTTAAAATAAATCATGATTAAAACATTAGTGCTCATTTGTCTTAAAGGTGCTTTCTTTGTATCTCTCTTGTGCAATCCAGGGAACTGGGCAAGGGAAGCTCTGGTTCTTTCCTTCCCCAGGTGACCAGGAGGGGAGGAGCCTCAGCTCATAGAAGGAAGAGAGGCTTGGCTCAGTAGCTCTGCTATGCAATTGAGAAAGCCTGGCAAAGCAAGCTATTCCTCCCCCTCCTTCCTCCCAAGGGAAGAGCCTTAGCCAATGGAGAAAATAGAGGCATTGCTCCATAGCTCCTGTGCAATTGAACAAGCCTGGCAAAGCAAGCTGTGATGCAGAAGGAAGCAAGAGAGAGGGAGAAGGAAGAAGATGACAACCAGTTGCTTGGAGCCTGATAGGAGTCCTCTGGGGATCTGATATGGCCCCTGCGCCGCATGTTTGACACCCTTGGCTTAGAGGGAACATTGCCTCTAAGCCTCTCTGACTAAACATGGGACACTTCTGAGCAGACCTATTTAAGGATTGCTACTTTAAGTTCTGTTGTCAGTTCTAGAAGGGGAAAGGTGGATTCTTCGTGTTCTTTGCTTCTACAGCTTCTGAATTTACTAGGCAGGCAGCTGATTTTTTTTTCTAGGCCAAGATTCTTGGATTCTATCCAAAGAGGATGTCTACAAGGTGAAGCAATGTTTTAACAAAATAGCAGAAGTTTGGGAGTGTCCAGGGGAACAGCATATCCAGTCTGGCTGTGCTTTTTGCTTTGCTGTTGCTTCACCAAGCTGGCAAGCTCCGGGCAGCAAAGCAATTTATTTTCTGGTGTTTAACATTGCTTAATATGAGAAAATCCCAGTGAAGCAGGGAAATATGTGATGTCATAACTGGGCTTTGGCACCCACTTCCTGAAGCAATAAAAAAGCCTTTCCTGCCGGAGAACTGCCCCAAGCGACACTCCACCTCACAGAGGAGCCTGGCGCAGGCACCATGGCTAGCTGGAAGCCTAACAGTGAAGCTCTGCAGCAACTCAAGGGAATTGTCCAGAGGTTTCCACTAGTTCCAGTCCATGGGATCCCCCTAATGGGACCCATCAGCCAACAATGGGCTCGCATTGAAAATTTTGAAGCACATCCGGATGACTTGGTCATCGCCACCTATCCCAAAGCAGGTGAGATGTTAGCAGAGGTCAATATAAGGCATGGGGGCTGTACAGTAGCTAACCCACTTGTAATGTTTTGTGAACATGCCTGGTGCTTTCAGTCATCCATACAAAGCTTACTTGGGACTGTGCCTGTATTTTTTTTGCAAGGGAAGGAGGAAGGAAGGAAGGAAGGAAGGAAGGAAGGAAGGAAGGAAGGAAGGAAGGAAGGAAGGAAGGAAGGAAGGAAGGAAGGAAGGAAGGAAAATAGATGGGGGAGAGAGAGGTGGAAAGAAGGCAACTTTAATTTGAAATTCATTCTCCAAGCTGCTGGTTGACTTGGCTTGGAGAAGTGATTTAATTTAAAGGGGGGGGAAAGCCTTCTTTAAAATCTCTTCTGCAGTTGTAGGAAGAGAAAAATCCTTGTGATATATGTGGGGTGACAATACAGCAGTCACTCTTGAATGGAGACTATAATGTTCCTTTTTTTACCTATGACATTTTGGAGGTTATAACATTTTGTCATATGGTGGTTGCAGGGCTTTTTTGAGCAGGAACGCACAGGAATGCAGTTCTAGCTGGCTTGGTGTCAGGGGGTGTGGCCTAATATACAAATTAGTTCCTGCTGGGCCTTTTCTCAAAAGAAGAAGAAGCCCTGAGTGGTTGTAATAATTCTTTGGATAGTCTTCTCATTTTTCCTATTGATATGGTGAATGAACTTTTCATCAGATACTAGATGGAAAGTAGGCAGGCCTAACTGTTGGCTCCTCATGGGGTCTTTCCCTCTGTACTTTCAGGTACCACATGGATCCAGGAGATTGTTAGTCTAATTCTTGCCGAAGGAGACACAGAAAAGACTCGGCAGACTCCAACACAGGTCCGAATCCCATTTTTCGAGTACTGTGTTCCACCCCCTTTTCCTTCAGGTGAGTCCAGAGAATCCTAACATCTTTAGTTGTTGAGCTACTCCTAGACTGGACGGAAGGTGGCCTGATCTTGTCATATCTCCAAAGCTAAGCAGGGTTCGTACTTGGATGAGAGACTATCACAGAAGACTTTGCAGAGGAAGACACTGGCAAAGCATTTGTTCTTCTCACTTGTTTCTCTCACTTTAGAGAGCCAGTTTGGTGTAGTGGTTAAGTGAGCAGACTCTTATCTGGGAGAACCAGGTTTGATTCCCCACTCCTCCACTTGCAGCTGCTGGAATGTCCTTGGGTTAGCCATAGCTATTGCAGGAGTTGTCCTTGAAAGGGCAGCTGCTGTGAGAGCCCTCTCAGCCCCACCCACCTCATAGGGTGTCTGTTGTGGAGGAAGGAGATAAAGGAGATTGTAAGCCGCTCTGAGACTCTGATTCAGAGAGAAGGGTGGGGTATAAATCTCTGATTTTCTTCTTCTTCTTCTTCACTTGCCTTGAAAACTGAAATCAGTTTTGACTTGATAGCACCCATAAGAACATAACAGAAGCCATGTTGGATCAGGCCAACACTCTGTGTCACACAGTGACCAAAAAACCAGGTGCCATCCGGAGGTCCACCAGTGGGACCAGGACACTAGAAGACCTCCCACTGTTGCCCCCCCCCAAGCACCAAGAATACAGAGCATCATGCCCCAGACAGAGTTCAATCAATACCCTGTGGCTAATAGCCACTGATGGACCTCTGCTCCATGTTTATCCCAATCCCCTCTTGAAGCTGGCTATGCTTGTAGCTGCCACCACCTCCTGTGGCAGTGATTTCCATGTGTTAATCATTCATGTATGTTCTCCTATATTAACTCCTCTATACGCTTTCTGGTTTCCCCCTGTCAGCGCAGGGTTCATTGAGTTTCAACAATGAGAAGACTCTTTTCTTTTGAAAATAAGTTTCATTTATTGATTACAACAATGTTACTCTTGCAGAAGGTCTTTGAGAGTGATAACGTATAGAGAACAAGCACTAGCATTTATGGGGACACATCAAAGCCTAGGGGTTTTAAATCATTCTCATAATAAAGTTGCATTCTGCCTTTCAGAGGTGTTTGATTCACACGCCTGTTATCTTCCAAGCTGGGCCATCTCCACTCCCCCTTCTAGCTGGTGTCCTTGCAGGTGCCTGGGAAGCGGCCGTGTATTCCTGCACTTCAAAACCGTTTATGGCCCCTGGCGCCCAGCTCCCTCCTCCCTTCTCTTCACCCCTCAGGCATGCCTAGAATTCTACTGGGGATCATTGGGGTTAGTCATAAGCAAATAAACAAAGTAGGCAACATGGTTAGTATCAATGGAGCACAAGCTGACATACTGCCCCCCCTAAGCTCTTGCTCGGGGTTTTTCTGGGTGCAGTAGGTAAAATTGCTTAAGCAGTTGAGGAGCGTTGAGATCCGAGGCTTTCACCCACTCGTCGCAGCTAGGCGGGAAGTAGCGCCAGCGTATGAGATACTGCAAAACCCCCCTCTGCACTTTAGAGTCGAGAATCTCCTTCACCTCGTGGTGCTTCTGGCCCCGGACCATAATCGGTTCCGGATCGGGGCCCCGGGGATGCCACCTCGACCCACCCGGATCTTGACGGATAAGACTGCAATGGAAAACAGGGTGTATTTTACTGAATAGTTTGGGCAAGTCCAATTCTACTGTCACTTTATTGATCACACGTTTTATCTGGAAGGGGCCCAGGAATCGATATGCCAGCTTCCGGGAGGTTTGGGGCAGTGGAAGGTTCTTAGTTGATAAAAACACAGTCTCTCCGACTTTAAAATCCCACCCCGGGTTATGTTTCTTGTCAAATTGCGCCTTGTAATCCTTTTTTGCCTCTTCCAAATTCTCCTGAATGACTTTCCAGGAACTCTCTAGAGTTTTCCACCATTGTTGGCACTCAGGGGATATCGGAGGAGCGCCGCTGCCTGGGAGGGTTGGGAAAGGCTTCCCCTTGTAGCCGCGCACTGCTTGGAACAGGGACACCTTGATGGAGCCGTGCAAGCTGTTGTTGTAACTATACTCAGCAAATGGCAACAGTTCCACCCAATTTGATTGCTGGAAGTTCACATAGCACCGCAAATACTGTTCAAGAAGCCCATTAACCCTCTCGCTTTGACCGTCGGTTTGCGGGTGGTAAGCGGAGCTCAACCCCTGCTCCATGCCAATAAGTCTACAGAACTCCCGCCAGACATTGGCAACGAATTGCGGCCCGCGGTCACTAATGACCTTGTCTGGGAATGAGTGGATCCGGGCCACGTGCACGAAGAACAAGTGGGCCAGCTCTTTGGCCGTTGGAAGTTTTCTGCAGGGGATAAAGTGGGCTTGTTTGGAAAAAGTATCCACTACCACCAATATTACTGTCTGACCATTTGAGGGGGGCAGCTCCACAATAAAGTCCATCGAGACCACCGACCAAGGCCTCCCCACTGAGGGGAGGGGTTGAAGCAGCCCCGGCACCTTCCCCCCCCCCTTCTCTTCGCCATGATACAGGTGGGGCAGGTTTGCACAAATTCTGAAATGTCTTTCTTCATCTGTGGCCACCAAAATTGCCGGTGCACCATGTGGAGCGTTTTCACGTAGCCAAAGTGACCGGCCAACTTGCTCGTGTGGCAATGTTGCAGGACCTCTACCCTGAGGGATTTGGGGACATAGATTTTACCCTCATGGTACCAGAACCCTCCTTCTCCCTTCTCTATTCCCTCGGGACGGTCCTTTCCCTCCGCTTCTGCCTCTGCGATCAGCTTACTCCCCCCCCATGGGCTCTTGCCCTGAGCCGCCGTTTTGGAGCGGGTCTGCACGGCCCCGGCCACCACCCCGGGGGGAATTAGGGAGTCTACGATCTCCTCCCATTCGCTCTCGTGCTGAGGCAATCGGGAAAGTGCATCCGCCAAAAAGTTCTTGGACCCTGGGATGTGGCGGAGGGTGAAGTCGAATTTGGCAAAAAACCCTGCCCATCGGATTTGTTTCCTGGTCAGTTTTCTGCGCCCCGTGAGGGCCTCTAGGTTTTTGTGGTCAGTCCAGATTTCGAACGGGACTCGGGCCCCCTCCAGCCACGACCACCATGTTATTAAAACGAACGTGACCGCATAAGCTTTTTTGTCCCACACTGACCAGTTTCGTTGCTCGCTCGAGAATTTACGGGATATATAGGTGCAAGGCTGGAGACACACCCCTTCGTCTTTCTGCATTAGTATTGCCCCCACAGCCATGTCAGAAGCGTCGCACTGGACCACGAAGGGTTTGAGCTCGTTTGGATGTACTAACACGGGTTCACTCGTGAAGAGGCGTTTTAGAGTGTCGAAAGCCTCCTGGCACTGGCTAGTCCAGTTTAGTTTTGCTCCAGGCTTTTTTGCCTCAGGACCCTTCCCTTTGGTCTGCAACAGGTCCGTCAGGGGCAGGGCCACTTTAGCGAACCCTTGTATGAACGTTCTGTAAAAATTTGCGAATCCAATGAACGATTGGAGCTGTCTACGTGTCCTCGGGGGTTCCCAGTCTAGAACAGCCTGTATTTTCGCGGGGTCTATCGCCAACCCCCTCCCCGAGACCCGAAAACCCAGGTAGTCCAGTTCCTCTTTGTGGAACTCGCATTTGGATAGCTTTGCATATAGTTTGTTTTGATACAGGGTGGTTAAGACATCCCGGACGAATTTCACGTGGGAGGGCAAGTCCTTTGAATAAATAATGATGTCATCCAGGTACACCACCACCCCCGGTACAGGTACTTCCACAAGACTTCATTGATAAAGTTCATGAACACCCCGGGGGCCCCTTGCAGCCTGAATGGCATCACCAAGTACTCAAATTGTCCCATTGGCGTGTTGAACGCCGTCTTCCACTCATCCCCCTCTTTTATTCTGACTCTGAAGTAGGCATCCTGTAGGTCGAGCTTAGTGAAGATCAACCCCTCCGAGACCGCGCTCAACAAGTCCTTGATCAGGGGGATGGGGTAGGCGTTCGACATCGAGATCCCATTAATCCCGCGAAAATCTGTGCAAAGTCTAAGACTCCCATCCTTCTTCTTGCGGAAGAGGACTGGGGCCGCATGCGGGGCGGTGGCTGGGCGGATGAAACCCCTGCGAAGGTTTTTGTCGAGGAACTTCCGCAGCTCCTCTTTCTTTACCCACCCCATGGAGTACAGTTTGGCTTTGGGCAGGGGTTGGTCAGGGATGAGTTCAATGGCGCAATCGGTGGCCTGGTGAGGTGGTAGTTCATCGGCCTCGATTTCGCTGAACGCCCCCTTCAAGTCTTACTTCCTCTATGGTCACGCACAGTTTCTCGTTTTTGGGTGGGGGTCGGGGTCCCCAGGACTCTCGCCACAGGTGAGAGGTGCACCTTCGATCCAAAAAGTCTATCGTGTGCTCCCCCCACTGGATGTCCGGTTGGTGCCTGGCCAGCCATCCCACCCCCAACACAATGTCGAATGAGCAAGGGGGGGCAATCACAAACACTTCTAAGTCCCAGTGATCTTCCACCCCCATCTCTAGCATGTCCACTAATCGCGGGGTGATAATTTCCCGCGTGCACCCGGAGTCTATAAGGGCTCGGGCGTGGACAAATCTCTTTAGTTTTACATCTAATAAAGTCAATGGGATAAACATCAGTTCCCCTGAAACTCTCACCCGTAGTGGTGCCGCTTTCTCCGAGACTTGCCGCTGGGCACCCTCTAGTGCAGGTCGGTCTCATTTCCCACCGGCTCGGTTTCCCATGGGTCTTCTCCGAGCTCCTCTAGCATTATAGAATCCTCATCAGGCACCGCCGACAGTGCGGTGCTGCTACGGCCCGACTCTTTCGGCTTGCCCGGCTTCTGGGGTTTGCCTGGCAGCCCCTTCGAGGACGGGGTGCTGGTGCGTGTCTTCTCTGGGCAGTTGGCGGCCAGGTGTTTGGGGTCCCCACACTGGTAACACTTGCGGGTCCCGGCGAAGACCTTGGGGGTAGCCCCCCCTCCAATCTTCCTCACCTCCGGTTTCAAAGCGGGTCGCGTATCCCGGCTCGGTTTTCCCTGGAGCCCTTGGCACTGGATTGCCACCTCTTTCATGTTGGTCTCGATTTCCCCGGCGAGTTGGATCCACCCGAGCAGGGTGTCTGGGCGAACCTGCCCCAGGGCCCGATCCAGTAAGCCGGGGTTCAGCCCCTTCTTGTATGCCCGAATCTTCATGGCCTCACTCCATCCTTTGATTTTGCGGCTGTGGTTCCGGAACTCCAGGGAGTACTCCCGAATGGACTTGCTTCCCTGGCGGAGCCCGTCTATCGCGGTGATGGCGAGGGTCTCCCTCAGGGGGTCTTCGAACTGCGACAGGAGCGCCTGCAGGAACCCGGCCACCGTGGTTACTTCTGGGCCCTTAGTTTCGAAGAGGGTCATGTACCACATCTGAGCCTCGTCCTCCAGCCTCGATCCCAGGTACGCTACTCGGCTGTGCTCGTCGTGGAAGGTCGACCCCCAGTAGCGCATGTAGCTGTTGGCCTGGATGACGAAGTATTCCACTTTGTCTGCGCTCCCGTCGAAGGTGGCATGCAGCTCCCAGGTCTTCACTTTCGCTCCCGGGGCGGCAGGGCCAGCGGGCCCCACTGGGGCTGGTGGCATAGCCGGCTGGGCGAGGATCGGTGCCGCCGCTCCGGCCGCCCCCCCTGCGATGCCCGCGATCGCCCGGCCGACCTGCTTCTGCACTTCACTTAGTGTCAGTTTCATGGTGATGTTCACCTCCCGTCGGAGGTCGCACCCCAATATTTCCATCTCCCTCCGCAGCTCTTCCATCGTGCTGGGCTTTGGGGAGGACGCTCGCGAGTCGCCCTCGTCCTCGTCCTGGGAGTCTCTCCGTGGCACGCCCGGCCCCCCTGGTTCCGTGCCTCCCCCGGGCCCCACCACCCCGGCGGGTTCGCTGGTGCGATCTGGTGGGTTCTCTTGGTCCTCCGGCTTCCTGGGGTTGCAGAGAAGAGTGGCGTGTCGCTGCACGGCCTCGTCCATCAGCATGGTGGATGTTCGGTGCTTCCACGATTTTGGAGTGATGAAGAGCACCTGGCTGCTCACTTTTCTCGGTTTTCGCGGTTCGGTAACGTACCATGCTGGAGACCCCGGTAGGGTTGGAATGCAGGGCTCTCGGTCGTCAGGTGCTTCTGTAGCCATTCGCTAGAAGTAACTCGTGCCGATAAGCCCCTTTTAAGGGATCACTCTCAAAATGTCAGCGCAGGGTTCATTGAGTTTCAACAATGAGAAGACTCTTTTCTTTTGAAAATAAGTTTCATTTATTGATTACAACAATGTTACTCTTGCAGAAGGTCTTTGAGAGTGATAACATATAGAGAACAAGCACTAGCATTTATGGGGACACATCAAAGCCTAAGGGTTTTAAATCATTCTCATAATAAAGTTGCATTCTGCCTTTCAGAGGTGTTTGATTCACACGCCTGTTATCTTCCAAGCTGGGCCATCTCCACTCCCCCTTTTAGCTGGTGTCCTTGCAGGTGCCTGGGAAGCGGCCGTGTATTCCTGCACTTCAAAACCGTTTATGGCCCCTGGCGCCCAGCTCCCTTCTCTTCACCCCTCAGACATGCCTAGAATTCTACTGGGGATCATTGGGGTTAGTCACAAGCAAATAAACAAAGTAGGCAACATGGTTAGTATCAATGGAACACAAGCTGACACCCCCCCCCCCAGGGGTTGACAAGCTAGAGAATGCACCATCTCCTCGTGTGATAAAAACTCAGTTGCCATTCCAGCTTCTTCCTAATAGCTTTTTGGAAAACAATTGCAAGGTATAATGAGTCTGTGTTGTCACCCTCAACCTTCTTGGTCCTAATCCACAGCACTATATAAGGTTTCCTTTTGGTCCTTACAGATTATCTATGTTGCTCGCAATGCCAAGGACAACCTGGTCTCCTATTAATAATAATAATAATAATAATAAATTTATTCTTATATCCCGCCCTTTATTACTTCTTCGACCAGCTGCATTTGATGCAGCCAGACCCAGGACCATGGAACGGATATGTGAAAAAATTCATGGAGGGCAAAGGTCAGTTCTAGGGCAGTGTCTCCAAATCTTGGGTCTTCAACTTTTGCTTAGCACTTGGGTGTTGTGAATACAGCCAAAAATAGGTCAGAAGCCTCCATCCAGTAGCTAGAGGGAAAATACTGGAAACACTGAGTGTAGCATTCTCTGTTAACAAGAGGAGCTATTATGGTCTTAGGGGGCAGGATTCTTAAGGTTGGATCCACTAAGCTGTTTTGCTGGTGAAAAAGGCAGAAGGTGGGTCTTTTTGACCACCAAAATGGCTATGATCAGGATCATGGACCCAACATAGACAAAATCTATATGGGAGGGGTACTGTACTAAGAAGAACTGGGTAAGATTGAATACAAAAGTTGGCTGGACACTGTCCTTCAGATCTCAACCATGCCTTATTCCTCACTTAGTTCCATGGGGCTCTTGGTATGACCATGTGCAGCATTACTGGGAGGAGAGAACGAATCACCGTATCTTGTATCTTCTCTATGAGGACATGAAAGAGGTTAGTCTCTGAACTCTGTAGCTTGTTACAGATTGTTCAGAAGTGTATATAAAACATTCTTCTTACATTTTAGCCTTGCTGTAAAGCGTCACTGATGTATATGACATTTTAAGCAGTATTCTAAGCAAATTGCTGTCCTTAATAAACTTACAGTCTTTATGTCCACTACTGGAGAAACAAGTGTGTGGTACAGTGATTAGTGATGGATCTGGGTAACTCAAGTTTGAATCCTACCTTTGCACAGAAGTTTGCCGACTGATTTTGGGTCACTCACACACTCTCATCCTAACCTACCTCACAGGGTTGTTGTGAGGATAAAATGGAGGAGGCGAACAAAGTAGCTTGCTTTGGGAGCCCATAGGGAAGAAAGGCAGAGAACAAATGAAGTAAATAAACAAGTGGAGGGGAAAGTTGGCATGGGGAACAATGTGTACAGATATAATGGCATACTCTTGAGTTTTATTTGATTTGGTATGAGGAATGAGAAACTAAACAACCAGTGTACCTTTTTAAAACACTGTACAGTTTCCTTCATCACATTGTTCCATCACATATATTGTTCCCGCATGGTGTAGTGGTTAGAATACTGGATTAGGATCAGAGAGACCCTGGTTCAAATTCCTGCTTGCCTTGAAACTTACAGGGAGACCCTGAGCCAATCATTCTCTCTTAACTTTACCTACCTTGCAAGGTGGTTGTCAGAATAAAAGGGAGGACCCTTTGGAGGTGCAGTAAATGAATATCATATGGCTGCAGTATGAGTCTATGTAACAGTAATTAGATCTTGTTCCTGTGCTGCCTTCCACATCCCTGCACTCCAAGATTTCTTTTTCATTCCCTTGTCTCAAAATTAAGCCTTCTGATTTTTTTTGCCCTTTGGAAAAGGCAAGAGGGAGAGCAGGCAGAAAGGAAGAACGGGCTGGCTTTCCATGCAAAGAGAGTAGTTTGTTTACTTTGTAAGGACTTGGCTTGGAGACACAGCAGAGCTTACAAAGGCTTTGTAATGGGAACTATTCAAGGAACTCTCCTCTCCAGTTCTTGAGGGGCAGTGGGGGAGGGAAGCTCTTTATCCCTCATTGTCCATCAAAATCTTCATGCAGATCTCAAAGGTAGGGCAGATACAGTACTGTGATTCTTAGCTTGTTTTGCTGCAAGAGCACTCAGAGAGAAGAGGGGGAATGTTTTCTCCCAGGAGGGAAAATCCTTTCTTTCATTTTCATGCACAGGAAGGTAACCAGCTCATGCAGGCACATGCAAATGAAGCAGCCCTTTTCTCAACTTCATGCACATTCAGAACTTTAAACATCTCTCTTTTAAGGCAATGGGAGAGAGGCAGTTTGGAAGTGCATCTCCTCTTTCCACTCAGAAGAATTCTGGTCCAAGACATTCAGCTACACTGGCATGAGAGAAGACTCCATTAAAAATACCTCACACAGCTAAAGCATTCTTAGAACTCCTACTAGTACTTCAGACAGTGTTATTAGGTTAGGGATAGTGAGAGTTAGCTGAGAACTGGCCGAATAGACTGATAAGAGTAGGCGCGCCAACAAGGAGAGACTCCACACCAGTTCTTCCAGAACTATAAGTGTATTTACAGATATTCACAGAAGTGTAGTATATATACAGTATTCACAATACAGAGCTCCGAAGTGCTTCGCCAGACTACCAATAATACAGAGAGGAAAAAGTCTCTGGCACTCAGCTCCTTATATAGTTCAGCCCACCTATCAGGTGAATATGCTGACTCATTGTGACTACAGCACTTTCCAGGCATTACATCAGCCTACCTTGTGATCCTTATCACATGACTTCAGTACTTTGACAGTAGATGATCTACATGCTTAACTTGTAAGCTATCCAGTCACTGACACACCTCCTTAGATTATAAATTAATGCATGCCTAACAACATTGTTGGTTTGACATGTTTTTCTGTGCACAAACATTTGGTATACAGGTCTGCAATATTATCGTCTGTGGAACATTTTACCAAGGACATAACACCACGACTAATTTTCTCCTTCACATTGTAATACCTTATTAATATGTTTGTTCCTCCCTTTTGCACGGAGGTTCTCAGCCAACTGTTTGGCAGCAGAACTATCACTCATTACAGACATTGGCAATTTACAATGCATATTCATATCCTGTAACATTTGTACAATCCACTCAATACTGAGTACACAGTCATTCAATGCACTAAATTCAGCCTCACACGTGCTGCATGCAACTAGTGACTGTTTTATAGCCTTCCATTGAATGAGTGAGAAAACACATTATTTTCGTACAGGGAACAATACTCTCTTTTCATGGCTGTCAGCCAAGCTTCCTTCTCCTCCTCCGGCAGTGATAAAACCTCATTATAACTTTCATGCTCAGTTATATATACATGATTAACACTGTTATTGTATCCATATTGGACAGGAGGAACTCCCTTGGTGCTCCGGGAAGACACTCTCGGCACCTGATCAGCACTCTGCTCATGCTCAGACACTTCCTGTTTTACATTAATAGGCACTTACTCAGATTCTGATTTAATCTCTAACTCAGAACTATTACCAGTTAATGGCAACCACACAGGAGTCTTTCCCTCAGTTCCATGAATTCTTTGCCAATTTCCATGCTCACTGAAATTTGCTGATCTGCTTAATGTGATCTTTTATCTGCATCACTGAATCTGTATGATTTCATGTGTGTCTGATACCCTAGAAATACTAGTTTCTTGGACCTTACACCTCCTTTCCGTCTTAGTGGTAAAGGGATGTTAACCCAAGCTTTAGATCCAAACACTTTTAGAAATTCTAAGCTTGGTTCCTTGTTATACAGAGCTAGATAAGGAATATTATCTGTAGCTTTGGTCCATAGTCTGTTATGCAGAAATGTAGCCACCCATATTGCTTCAGCCCAATAAACTGTAGGTAAATCTGCATCAGACAACATGGCATACATCATTTGTTGAAGCACGGCACCACCGCTTTCCGCAATCCCATTCTCTGCGGGGGTTGCTGGGTTTGCTACTCTGTGCACAACACCCTGTTTTTCCAGCCATGTATTAAACTGATTAGACATAAACTCTCCGCCTTTCTCAGATTGTACAGCTTTAAGCTGCATCCCAAGTTGTTTTTGCACTTTTGTTGCCCACAACTTGAAACAATTAAACACTTCAGATTTCTGTTTAAGCACATATGACCAACAATATCTGCTATAGTCATCAATAATCAATAACAGATATTTGTTAGATGAGTGGCTCTTTGGGAATGGTCCCACTATGTCGGTATGGACCAACTCTAGTGGCTTTTTAGACACTCTCAGACTTTCTTTAGCGACAGGAAATGGTTTACTTTTCACCTGTTTACATATTTGGCAGTCTAAATATGCCTTGCAGTTCTTCACTCATGCATGTGGTAACAATGACAAAGTTTTGTTTATTGTGTGAAAGCTAGAATGACCAAGTCTGCAGTGCAGTAAATGAACACATGAATCATGTGGACATATATTAGACACTTGCTCTGCTTTTGCAGACACGCTTTCCACAACATATACACCATCAATCATTCTTCCTCGGGAATGAACTTTGCCATTTCTAGACACTTTGCAATCTGTAACAGTGAAAGACACATCAAACCCTGCTTTTGCTAATGCACTTACACTTAGCAAATTAGACTTCAGCTCCGGTACACAGAGCACCTCCTCCAGCTCACACCCCAGAGCTGGAAAACTTACCCGGCCTTTGCACACTACCTCTGACCCATCTGCGAGGTTTACATGTGTTAAAACAGGCTTTTGGGCATTTTTAATCAAAACTTTATCAGTACAGATATGACTGGTTGCACCAGAGTCCACCAGCCAAACAGACTTTAGTCCATTCGCTCCTGCAGTCACCAGTCTTGCTTGCTCATGGCTCCCAGTGTCAGAACTTGAAGAACTTCAGACGATTCCCAAACTCGTTACAAAGTATAGGATCTTTATTGAGAACTATAGTGCTGGAGGTACGAGATAACAGTAATGCCAGTACTGGCATTTGGTTACATTTTATGCAGTCAGAAGAGATACCATAAAGTCATCTTTCACACGGATTGCAGACAAGTGTCTCCTTCCCAGGCTATGTTATCAGAAGGGAGGATGCTCTCCTGCTGTGAAGGCCAAGCGGCCTGGCTTCAAAAGGCCACCTGCAGATGTGGACCCTAGGCTATCGGTTACCCTTCAGTGATCACAGAATATTGCCAGGCCCTGGGATCTGGTGTTAGTTGTTTATACAGCATAGCATGGGTTAGTATCAGGTTACAGCATGGAGTTGGTCTGGCTAACAGCACATAGGAAAGTTACAAGTTCTGACATACTGCCCCCTCTAAGCTCTTCGCCTTGGGCTTGTGTGGGTACAGTAGGTGGAATTTCTTGAGCAATTGCGGGGCGGATACATCTTTGGCTTTGACCCATTCGTCACAGCACGGGGGGAAGTATTTCCACCTAATAAGGTAGTACAACACCCCTCGTCTGACCATGGAGTCCAGGATCTCCTGCACCTCATGGTGGCTCTGGCCCTTCACTCGAGTAGGAGGTGGCTCTGGAGGGCGAGGGTGCCAAGATGTAGCTCCAGGATCTTTGCGAAGAAGGCTGCAATGAAAAACAGGGTGGATCTTACTCAGTAACTTGGGTAGCTCTAATTCTACGGTTACCTTGTTGATTACTCTTTTGATCTTAAAGGGACCAAGGTATTTGGAGGTTAACTTGCGACACCCTTGAGGCAGAGGGAGGTTTTTGGTCGATAAGAACACCGTTTCCCCCTCTTTGAGCTCCCATTGGGGGGAGTGCTTTTTGTCAAAATGGCGTTTGTACTCCTCCTTCGCTTCCTCCAGATTTTCTTGTATCACCTTCCAACCCTCGCGCGCCCCCTCCCACCACTGTTGGCAGGACGTTGGTTCAGGGGACCCTGCTGGGAGAGGGAGATGCGGGAAGGGCTTCCCTTCGTAACCATTAACTATCTGGAAGGGGGAGGTTTTTGTGCAGCTATGTAGGCTGTTGTTGTACCCATATTCTGCGAAGGCTAGTAGCTCGACCCAGTTCGTCTGTTGGTAGTTGACATAGCAGCGGAGGTACTGCTCCAGAAGCCCGTTCACCCTCTCCGTCTGTCCGTCTGTCTGGGGGTGGTAGGCAGAGCTAAGTCCCTGCTCAATGCCTGCAATTTTACAAAACTCCCGCCAGAAGTTGGCAACGAACTGCGGCCCGCGGTCACTAATGACCTTGTCCGGAAATGAGTGAAGGCGGACCACGTGGTTAAAGAATAGTTGAGCCAGCTTCTTAGCCGTGGAGAGTTTTTTGCACGGGATGAAGTGGGCTTGTTTTGAGAACGTGTCCACGACCACCAAGATGACGGTTTTCCCTTGGGAGGGCGGTAGCTCTACTATAAAGTCCATAGAGATGACCGCCCAGGGTCTGGCCGCCGTGGGGAGGGGGACCAAGTGACCCGGCGGTTTCCCCCCCCTGCGTTTGGCCATGATGCAAGTGGGGCAAGAGATGACGAATTCCGACACGTCTCTTTTTAGCTTGGGCCACCAAAATTGTCTACTTACTAAATTCAGTGTTTTTACGTAACCGAAATGCCCAGCTATGCAACTGGAGTGGCACTGTTCCAGCACGTTTTTCCTCAGGCTTTTGGGTACGTAAATCTTGCCGTCGCGGAGCCAAAGCCCCCCGTCCCCTTTCTCGAGCCCTTCGGGCCGCTCATCCCCTTCCGCCTCTGCTTCCGCTGCGAAGCGCTCTTTCTGTTGGGGCTCGGGGGCTCCTGTTTGTTTCCCTGAGCGGGTGGTGACTCCTCCGGCTACTACTGAGGGGGGAATGAGGGAGTCTATCACTTCTTCCTTTTGACTGTCATGCTGGGGCATGCAAAATAATGCGTCGGCTAAAAAGTTTTTGGTGCCGGGAATGTGTTTCAGCACGAAGTCGAATTTGGCGAAAAAACCCGCCCAGCGAACCTGTTTTGCAGTCAGTTTTCAGCGGCCGGTCAGGGCTTCTAGGTTTTTGTGGTCAGTCCAGATTTCGAAGGGGACACGGGCTCCCTCTAACCACGACCGCCATGTTTTTAGGGCAAACGTGACTGCAAATGCTTCCTTGTCCCACACCGACCAATTTCTCTGTTCGTTAGAAAACTTGTGCGAGATGTAGGCGCACGGTCGGAGCCCCCCCGCTTCATCTTTCTGCATCAGTATGGCCCCCACCGCGACGTCGGAGGCGTCGCATTGCACCACGAAGGGTTTTAACTCATTGGGGTGGGCTAGGACAGGTTCGGATGTAAATAACCTCTTGAGCTCATTGAACACCCGTTGGCATTCGGGCGACCACGTTAGGCGTGCACCTGGTTTCTTTGCTTCCTCCCCCCTCCCTTTCGTCTTTAGGAGCTCGGTGAGTGGGAGCATGACCTGGGCGAAGCCCTTGATAAATCCGCGGTAGAAATTTGCGAACCCGATGAAAGATTGGAGCTGCCGTCGGGTTCGGGGCGGCTCCCAGTCTAACACCGCTTGGATCTTGGCGGGGTCCATGGCCAGTCCCTCCCCCGACACCCTGAAACCTAGATAGTCTAGTTCCGTTTTGTGGAACTCACATTTGGACAGTTTAGCATACAGTTTGTTTTGATACAAGGTGGTCAACACTTTTCTCACTAACGGTACATGCGATTCAAGGTCTTTCGAGTAAATAATGATGTCATCCAGGTACACCCCCCCCCTTGTACAGGTATTCTCTCAACACTTCATTTATAAAGTTCATGAACACCCCCGGCGCCCCCTGTAGTCCAAAAGGCATTACTAAGTACTCAAACTGTCCCAAGGGCATGTTGAACGCTGTTTTCCACTCATCACCCTCCTTGATCCGCACGCGGAAGTACGCGTCGCGGAGGTCGAGTTTGGTAAACACCTTGCCCTCGGCTACGGTGCTCAACAGGTCCTTTATCAGGGGGATCGGGTAGGCATTGGACATAGAGATCCCGTTTATCCCGCGAAAATCTGTGCAAAGCCTCAGGCTGCCATCCTTTTTCTTGCGGAATAGGACGGGGGCAGCGTGGGGGGCCATGGCCGGCCTGATGAACCCCCGCTTTAAGTTTTTGTCAATAAACTTTTTTAGTTCCTCCTTCTCCGCCCAGCCCATCGAGTAGAGTTTAGCTTTTGGTAGTTCCTGCCGTGGTATCAGTTCGATGGCGCAGTCGGTAGGGCGGTGGGGGGGTAGCTCGTCCGCCTCCCGCTCGCTAAAGGCCTTTTTAAGGTCTCGGTACTCCATCGGGATCGTCCCCACCTCCTCCATAGTGAGGCACAGTCTTTCGTTTTGGGGTGGTGCTTTGGGGCCCCAGTCGGTTCTCCAGTGGTGGTGCTCACATCGCCAGTCAGGGAAGCGCACAATTTGCTCTTCCCACCGTATGTCCGGCTGATGCCTTGCTAGCCACCCCGCCCCCACCACCACGTCGAAAGAGGATGAGGGTGCTATAACAAAGGTCTCTATCCCCCAGTGGTCCTCCGTCCCCATAGGGGTCGCTTGGGTCTCTTGGGTGCACGGTTCCCCTTTCATTGCCGACCCGTCCATCTGCTCGAATTGGATCAGGTGGGGTAGGGGGGAATCGTTTAAGGCCCAGCGCCTCAACCAGGCGTGGGGTGATAATGTCCCGTGTGCACCCGGAGTCTATCAGGGCGCGGGTGTGCATGAAGCGTTTTAGGCTAGGGTTCAGTAAAGTCACCGCCATGAACAATAGCCCCCCGGTAGCTCTCACCGTTACTGGTGCCAGTGTCTCCCGGACCTGCTTTGCGGCACCGATTAAAGCAAGTCGTTGTCGTTTTCCACCGGCTCTGTGTCCCAGGACTCCTCACTCGACTCCTCAATGGTGGTAACATCCTCGTCAATCGCCATGGAAGCGGCGACGGTGCCCCGACTGGGCTCCTTGGCGCGGCCCCCCCTTTCTTCGGGGTGCCCGTGGACGGCTTGGGCTGGGTGGGGGTCGGTGTCTGCTTCACGGGGCAGTTGGCGGCCAGGTGCCTGGGGTCGCCGCACCTGAAGCACTTCCTGCTGGCTGCAACGGGGGTGGAGGTCGTGGGGGACCGCTTCCCTTCGGTCTTGCCGGCGGCGAGGCCTGATTTCCCCCCTTTCTTGCTCAGTTGTTGCTGGCGGCGCATCCCGACATGCTGCAAGTTGGTCTCCACCTCTCCCGCCAGCTGGATCCATCCCACCAAGGTGTCGGGTCGCCCTTGGCTGTAGCACCGGTCGAGGATGTTCGCGTTCAGCCCGTTTTTGAACGCTGTGTACTTCATCACCTTGCTCCATCCCCTCGCTGCCGCGCAGTGCCCCATGAACTCGGTGGCATATTCGCGGGTCGTGCGGTTCCCTTGCTCGATTCTCTGTAGGGCCTCGATGGCTTTCTCCTCTCGTAGGGGGTCCCCGTACTGGCGCAGCATGGCTTGGAGGAAGTCGGCCACCGTGGCTAACTCGGGTTTGCGCCCGGCGTACAACCCCACGTACCATTTTCGCGCGGCCCCCTTCAACCTGGATGCGATGTGGTCCACCCGACTCGCCTCCGTGGGGTAGCTTGCTCCCCAGTGGGTGAAGAAATTGTTGCACTGGATGGTGAAGTATTCCACTTCGTCTCCGTCCCCATCGAACGTGATCTTCAATTCTCGGGTCCCCCCCCCCTTCCGCTCCCACCGGGGCGGCCGGTGCTGCCGGTGGCGGCCCCGCAGGAACTGCGCCCGGGTTCTGCTGCATTTCTTCGGCCATCTGCACCCGGGACATGTGGACTTGGTCGTGGATGTCTTTCACCCAGTCGAACAGCTCGTTGCGTAGGGCCCGGATTGGGTCCCCGCCTCCGGAGCCGGTGCTGGGGCCTTCTTCTCTGTCGGCGTCCTCCTCGCCTCCCCCCACGCCGGTGGCGAGGGCCCGGTACCTCAGGTCCGCGGCGTCCATTGCAGCCATGGATTTTCTCGGGCTCCAACTCCGCAAGGGGAAGGCGTCCGTAGAAAAATGAGCGGGGTCTTTGATCTTGCGTCTCACCGCGTTCACCCCCCGGTCTAGTGGCCTCTCCTCTGGGGGAGTGTTGGGTTCTCTGTTGTCTGGAGCCTTTGCTGCCATCCAACCAGGTTGCCAGTTCGGATAAATCCCAAAAAGTAGATTACTGTTATAATGTCAGAACTTGAAGAACTTCAGGCGATTCCCAAACTCGTTACAAAGTATAGGATCTTTATTGAGAACTATAGTGCTGGAGGTACGAGATAACAGTAATGCCAGTACTGGCATTTGGTTACATTTTATGCAGTCAGAAGAGATACCATAAAGTCATCTTTCACACGGATTGCAGACAAGTGTCTCCTTCCCAGGCTCTGTTATCAGAAGGGAGGATGCTCTCCTGCTGCGAAGGCCAAGCGGCCTGGCTTCAAAAGGCCACCTGCAGATGTGGACCCTAGGCTATCGGTTACCCTTCAGTGATCACAGAATATTGCCAGGCCCTGGGATCTGGTGTTAGTTGTTTATACAGCATAGCATGGGTTAGTATCAGGTTACAGCATGGAGTTGGTCTGGCTAACAGCACATAGGAAAGTTACAAGTTCTGACACCCAGATGATGATGACGATGTCTTCTTCTGCTACTTTCCAGCCTTAGTGCAGAACAGTTTGATATGAGTTGTAGATCCACATCAATAGCACTTACGGACATGAAGAGCAACCGGGCCGACCTCCT
This sequence comes from Heteronotia binoei, assembly GCF_032191835.1. NCBI lineage: Eukaryota > Metazoa > Chordata > Lepidosauria > Squamata > Gekkonidae > Heteronotia > Heteronotia binoei. The sequence goes on from NC_083237.1 coordinate 30,338,793, forward strand.
GCTGCTGCCTTGCAACAGGCTTCAAACTTGGCACAGAGCTCCACTCACTCCTACCGGCAGGTGCACTGGCTCCATTCCCAGAATGGGATGCTGCAGTCATCCTGTCCTGATAGTTGTAGAGTCGAGCACATACATAGTCCATAGTCAGCATTGTACTATCCACAGCCTCCAACCATGTAATTAGCTGCAAATATTCACCCGGAAACGATGAAAGTAAAATATAAACACAGTAATCAGCTGCAACAATTTTTCCTCTTGTCTCCAGTTCCACGAAACAATCGGTCAGAGCCTTAATATGCTTTTTTACACAACTGCCTGGGCTCATCAGCGTACGGTACATTCTACGCGTCAAGGCCATAAGCAAACCAGCGGTTGTGCGCACATACATACCACGCAGTGCATTCCAAGCCTCACTGGCGGTGGCTTTGCCTTGAACGTAGATAAGTTGGTCATCTCCCACACAAAGAATAACGTGGGCAAGAGCTTTCTGCTCTTGTGCTGCCTCATTAGCTGTAGGATTCACAGGAGGGTTAGAAACAAACACCCACAGTCCTTCCCTCCGTAGAAAATATTCCATCCGGAGAGACCACACAGCATAATTATTTGAGGTTAGCTTCTCCACCGGCACAGCCTGCAGTTGCACCATATCTCCAACCTCCTCAGATAGCTGGACTCCATCCTCCCCCTCGTCACTCACCGACAAGGATAACAAGATGTCCTCAGCACTTTCCTTAGATTCGCTCATACACTTCTGCCCTGCACGTCTCTTCTCCACACGAACCTGCACAGCCCAAACCAGCCTCAACAACACAGCTCGCGGACTGGGCCCATAACCCTGACGGATAGCGAGAGTTAGCTGAGAACTGGCCGAATAGACTGATAAGAGTAGGCACGCCGACAAGGAGAGACTCCACACCAGTTCTTCCAGAACTATAAGTGTATTTACAGATATTCACAGAAGTGTAGTATATATACAGTATTCACAATACAGAGCTCCGAAGTGCTTCGCCAGACTACCAATAATACAGAGAGGAAAAAGTCTCTGGCACTCAGCTCCTTATATAGTTCAGCCCACCTATCAGGTGAATATGCTGACTCATTGTGACTACAGCACTTTCCAGGCATTACATCAGCCTACCTTGTGATCCTTATCACATGACTTCAGTACTTTGACAGTAGATGATCTACATGCTTAACTTGTAAGCTATCCAGGCACTGACAGAAACATCTTCCATCAGGGGTCATTTTGTAGAAAAATAAGTGGAGGAGCTAATTAGCATAACTCATTAGCATATGCCCCCCCAGCCAAAAGCAACCCAATGCAAGAATGGAGAGCCCCAGGCAAGTGAGGCCTTCTTTGGCTGGCTAGAGATTCATGTATGGGTCAAAAGGCCAGCAAGCCATCCACCACCCAAAATCACATAAGAAGTGGGGAAAGGGTGGCACAGGTTTCTCTAGGGGTTAATGAAGGCTGGTGGGGTGTGGCAAAGCTCCTGGTGGCTGGCTAGCTGCCCGCTTTCCTAATCCAGGGATTGTTATGCAGCTGCACCTACTATTCAATGGACAAGGTAGGTGGGGATGAAGAGGGGGAACCATTAGAAAGGTTCAGGAGCTGCACTCCTGTGAGCTCTTGCTGAATCTGAGGCCTGTCTTCCATTAAGAATAGAATGAAACTGTTTTAAAACCTGTTCCTTTTTCACACAAAATTACCATTTTGATTGCTAAAAAGAATCTTCACTACTGAGAATTCTTTGCAGAAACGCAAGATGTTTCTTCTCAGATAAACCTTTGTCATGTCATGTCGATCAGCCTAGGAGAAACCCATATGACCAACCCAACACAGCCTATAATGACTGGGAATGGTCTTGGGGTCAAAGTAAGTATTATGGTGTCTATAGGTCAAGACCTGTGGATGATGATACCTGTGGATGATGACACTGTTTTAGAGGTGAACTGGAGCCATTTAAAAAAGTCATGAGGGTCTGATCCTGATTGGACCTCTAGTATAGCACAACTGGGTGATCTCCCCTCCCACCCTATCCCCATTGTGGCTTTTCAAGCACTGAAACAACTGCTGGAGACTTGTAACATTTTAAAATGACCTAAGAGCACCTTTAAAATGGTGTTGTCATCTGTGGGTTGGATAGGGCTGCCAAGTTCCCGGGCCAGGCGGGGGTTCTCCCACCCTGGAGGTTCCCAAAGTGCCGGCCCACATTAGGCCAGTGGGGGGATCCTCCCCAATGTTGCTGTTGTAATGACGTCACTCGGAAGTGACGTCATCGCACTGTCCGCTCTAGGAGTGTCTGGAAAAACTCTATGGTTTTCCTGGATGCTCTAGCAATTTGGAAAGAAAATTCTATGGTATCATAGAGCCGGAGGCCGTGGGGGACTTGGCAACCCTAGGGTTGGATCAGGCGATGCTATAATATCTAGTTTGGCCCTCTGTGGTGCAAAGTAGCGAAACTTCTGTAAAATGAAAAAGAGTTGGTCTTTTCCCCCTTTCACTCTGCCAGTGTGCCACACTGCCACAACTGACTTCTTTGGCTAAAGACTAATATAGGGAAGGCCAATCTGAAGGGGGCCATTTGCCATTCACTCGCTTCTCTGTAAGGAAGTTTCTCATGGCATTGGGCATTTCCTGCACGGTCCTCTTTAGACACATCAGTTCCCAGATTCTCACTGTGTTTGTGATTTCTGACCAGATACTGTATGTCAGCAGGGCAGAGGACCTGTTGCCACAGACAGCATTTCAAGATATGCTTAAATCTCTCCCTCGCCCCATCAGTAACATCTTTCAGGCATAATTTTCAAACTCATGCAAAAGCATGTGAATTGCATAGAGATTTTTTTCTCAAAACAGATTTTCATCTTCTGCTTCTTCAGTTCCTTAAAACAATTTTGAACAGGTGTTGAGTAACATATCTAGAAGGTCAAAATCTGCAGAGGTGGAATGGGGAAGAATCAAATTAATGAATTGACTGTTTCAGTTTGAACTAGAATGCTTAGATAAATGTAAGCAATATTTTTGCTACATTCTTTAGTGACAGAAGCCATTTCATCATTTGCAAATAAATAGTCATACACATGACTTCGCATTCAGGAGTATGGATGTCATTCATGGGTGGATTCTACCAACTTTTCTGCTGATGGCAAGGGAGGAGGTGCCCACCCCCATGCTGGCGATCAGGGAACGTGTATGAACAAACACCAGGTGGAATGGAGGTTGTAGTAAGGAGGGAAATTTAAAAAGATGGAGTGAAAAAGCTGGCTGGATCCCCCCCCTTGTCCCTCTCTATACATTGGAGAAGGACTCTGGCTCAGTGGAAGAGTCTCTGCTCTGCTTGTAAAAGCTCTCAGATTCAATTCCAAGTGTCTTTGGTTAGAAGGACCAGAGAGGTGATATGAAAAACCTCTACCTGAGAATCTAGACAGCTACTGCCAGTCTGAATAGACAATACTGACCATGAGTGACCAGGGCCAGCCCTAGGGTTCATGGTGCCCCAGGCAGACTTGCTGCACCCCACTGCCCCTCCCTTCTGGAACTGGAAGGGAGGGGGGAACAAAGCCTCGTTGGATACTCTGAAAAGAGAACGTGGTACTGACCATCTAAGCGGGTAAAGAGAAGGCTGGCATTGCTCCTCTGAGCACACCCTTGGGAGGGGGTGGAAGGTGACCTGCCTGCTGCTCCCCTTCCCTGAGCCAGACTGGCAGGGGCACTGCGAAATCCGTGTCTGGAGTTTCCAGCGGTTTTCAAAACTTCATTTACCAGGAGAGTGGAGGCCATTTTTTCCTGAGATGGGGGGAGCTGAAGGAGGCACGTCAAAGACAGGGGAGAGGAAGTGAGGAGGCGCCTGCCCCCCACTGCCACTGCCAAGGAGAGCCAGTGAGCCTGTAGACAAGCAGGGCATGGGAAAATTAGGCATTTGTCTGGGGTGCTGGGAGGGGGGGAGCCCAATATGGCACCTCCCCTTCCCAGAGTCCTAGGCAAAAGCCTAATTTGCCTAGTGGGCTAGCTGGCCCTGTGAGTGACCAGGGGTCTGAATTAGTATAAGGCACGTTTATGGGTTGAAGGACAAAACTCTCCATGAAAGGAGAGGGCTTAATGCAAATAAAAGGTCAGTATGACTGTGCTGAAGAAATTATTTTACATGATGAAACGTGTAGAACTTTAAAAAGGATTTTGGATTTTTGCAGCCATCAGCAGTGACTCATTCCGTTTTACCGAGAGCATGCCACTGACAGATTTTTGGCTTATTTCCCCCCCCCTTCCCACCCCACACACTGCTACCTTACTGAGAAGCAGTAGGGGTTAGAGGCTGACTCTGGGAAGTCTCCTCCTACACAAGGAGATCTGGCAGCCGCCCGAATGCTTATAGTCCTCATATAGAAGAATCTATGGGAACTTTGAAACAGCCACTCATCAGACTCACCACCTGTGGTGACTTCAAGTTACAGTTTTAAGCGACCAGGTTGCAAAAGGTCTTTGAAACAGCTGGTCTCTTTTTCTTTCAGGCTGCCAGTCTCTTTGAAATAGCATCAGTATTCATTAATGTGAGTTATAAAAGCCTGCTCTGACAGGGCCCATTTGCTGCTATCTTCCCAAATGTCACATTTCTCATGGCATTAGGCAACTTCCTACATTATCCTTTTTAAATAGGAGACTGGTAAAAAGGCAGGCCAGTTCATTCTAGCATCACTTTACATCATTTAAGTTCCAGCCCAGAAAAGCTGAGGCTAAAATTAAAAATTAGTCTTTAACCTAGGGTGGCCATAATGTCTGAAGGCCAGCCAGGGACACCTTTGGGAGGGGAAAGGTAGGGTTGTGCGCGCGCTCCGCCGGAAACAGGAAGTGATGTCACTTCCGGTGATGTCATGCCACCGCCGGAAACAGGAAGTGACATCACTTCCTGTGACATCATCCCCCCCCCCGCGCCACCTGCCGGAAACGGGAAGTGACGTCACTTCCTGTGACATCATTTCCCCCGCGCCACCTGCCGGAAGCAGGAAGTGACATCACTTCCTGTGACATCATTTCCCCCAAATGCCACTGCCGGAAACAGGAAGTGACTTCACAGCACTTCCTGTGACGTCCCCAAAAATCCCCCAAATATCACCGCCGGAAACACCAAGATTATTTATAGAGAGGGAAAGGGGGAAATAAAGTTAAATAAAACTCTTTTTTAACTTTTTTCAAAGTGAGAAGACTAGAGAGAACGGGTTCCACGCTGAGAAGCCAGTCAGATTCCAGTGAGATTCCAGTGAGACTGTGCTGCATAATGCAGCCTATTTATTTTGTCCTGTTTGCTCTGTTGGCTCTATCTGCGCCACCTTCATCACTTTCGGGGTGTGGATCCCCCAGTGGGGTGGTCTCCCGACTCCCTCCGCTGGCTGTTTCTGATAGCCCTGCGCCCCCTCTTTCATTTGATATGTGTCCCGTGCGAGTGCCACCCTCCTGCCGGGAGATGCCCCAAAATGAGCCCCCTTGAGGCTTATGGCGGCAGGGCTCGGGGGAAGCGAGCTAGACTGCTGTTCTTTTGAGGGGTCATAGAGTGTTTCGAGCCCGTCCCTGTGGCATTGGTCCTATCGTTGTGGGACCCAGGGGGCCGGCGCAGCGGCACGCCGAAGCAGCCTGTCACTAATAACACAGGTCGAGATGCAGGACAGGAACCTGGAAGTGACCGACAGCGGCCTCTCCGCTGCCTCCGTGGGCCTCTGGAGGGCCTCCAGGGACCCGCGGTGGCCTCTCCGCAGCCTCCACGGGCCTCTGGAGGCCCTCCAGGGACCCGCGGCGGCCTCTTCGCGGCCTCCCCGGCCTCCGCCACCGCCGCCGGGCCCCGCGCGCGGGCGGGGAAGGCGGGGAGTGAGGGAGCCAGCGTCCCTGCACGTGCGCACACCGCCGTGCGCACACGGAAAGACGCTGGCTCCCTCACTCCCCGCCTTTCCCGCCCACGCGCGCGGCCCGCCGGCTCCCCGCTGGCTATACCGGGACTTCTAATGGTCCCGGTATAGCCAGCCCGGGAGCCGGGAATTGGTGGCCAGAACCGGGAAAGTCCCGGGAGACCGGGACGGTCTGGCCACCCTACTTTAACCTAACACAAGTTTCCTGTCTCCACCAGGACCTGGCCCGTGAGATCCAGCGTGTGAAGGATTTCCTGGAGGTTGACTTACCTGAGGATGTTGGTCAGACGATCGCCCATCACACCTCCTTCCAGGTCATGAAGGACAATCCAATGGCAAATTATGACAGTGTTCCCAGCTTCATCTTTGACAGGACGAAAAGCTCCTTTATGAGGAAAGGTGAGTAGGTGACTTAAGCCCTCTGAGAACCCAGGAACGATGGTTCCCAAATGCTTTTAGTAGGTTCCTTTCCAAAACAAAAGTATAACAGAAATATTGGAAATCAGTTTAAATTAATACATCCAGTTGAACCAGCCCTGACCTAGATAGCCCAGGGTAACCTGATATCATCAGATTTCAGAAGCTAAGCAGGGGAGGTCTTGGCTAGTATTTGAAAGGGTGACCTCCAAGGAATACTAGGGGTGTGACACAGAGGCAGGCAATGACAAAACCACCTCTGAAATGTCTCTTACGTTAAAAACAGGTCTAGCTCACCATCTAGTAGTGCATAATGCTAAAAAAGAGCTAGAACCTCTGGCTGCCAGTCAAATCTTAGGATCTCCTGGCTATACTATACACACCGCCATAGGATAATAATTATTATTATCCAGCTGAACCTATCTTTGGGGTTTTGTAGTTATCCTACCCATAATTCTTTGCTCTTTCATTTCCCTCTTCTTCTTTCCCTGTCCCTCAGGTGAAGTTGGCGACTGGAAAAATTATTTTACAGTGGCTTAAAGAGAAGCTTTTGATTCTGATTACCTGCACAAGATGAAAGGAACAACGCTGCATTTTCGAGATGTGTTATAGGCTCAGACAATTATCTCCTGGGACTTTTTTTGATGGACAAAAACGTTTCTCCTTGCTTTATGCTTTTATCACAATAAAAACAGGTAGCTTAGAAAACAGTGTGAAGTGTTTGGATGCACTGGAGGAATGACAAAAATGGGTTCCAAAAGGAGTGAGTGAAAGTCAGGAGCCTAAATGAAACAGGAAAAGTAAAAGCATGTAAAACAGGGTTACCAATTTCCTTCCCAGAGTCTATCAGCAGTTATCAGGTGAGCCTGCTTTATCTCACCAGTTCATTCCTGAGAGGCACGCTGCTTTTCAAGACACAAGAAAAGGCCACCTCGTTATTGTTGTTTTTTTTTCCTGATCAGCTGGCAACTAACATAATGGGGGAAATGAGAAGAAAATTAAATTATAGTTTTGGAAAATTCCCAATTCAAGGCTAGGGGCAGTGTCCAAACAGACAACAGATGGTTTTCTGAATTGATAACAGCTCTGTAGACCAAGTGAAGCCCAAGAATTTCAGGAAGAACACAGTGAGACGGGAGAGGGTTGCCATCCTCCATGTGGGGCCTGGGTTTCCAGACTACAGAGATCAGTTCCCTTGGAGAAAAAAATCAGAAAGGAAAATGCTTTGCAGGATGGGATCTTACTGGCATTGTACGCTGCTGAGGTCCATCCCTTCTCACACGGTGCCCTCTTTGGGTTCATATCTTCAGAAATTCTCCTACCCAGAGTTAAGAACCCCAGCAGACAAACTATATCAGTCCAGCACTAGCATATCTAAGAGGCTCTAATTACAGATCACATTTTCCCCTGGTTTAGGGCTCTCACGTGGATATGGGAGAGGGTGCGTTGGGGAGGGCCTCAGCATGGTACAATGTCATAAAGGAGCCATTTTCTCCAGGGGAGGTGATTCTGACTTGGCCAGCTCAAACAAGCCTGATCTCATCAGATCTCGGAAGCTAAGCAGGGTTGACTCTGGTTAGGAGACCTCCTTGGAATACCAGAGCTGGTGAAGAGGGACCCCTGAATAATTAATGAATACCCCTATAATAAATGAAAATATGGTTTTTGCGTCTTCAGAAGAGAATGTCTGATGCAACATTTAAAGTGACAGAGGCCACAGCCCAAATGGGTGTGAATCCAGGGTTGTAAAAGTAGATAAGAGAGGCCCCTCTGAGGAAGCTCCTTGTTAAAAACTGATAAGCAGAGGGACAGAGGAGTGGAAAATTACAGGAAGGTGGGACATGGAGTAGATAAGGGGGAAGCTTGGCTGCTTGTTTTGGGGGTTGAATAAAAATGGCTTGCATGACGAAAACTTTAACTTAGTCATTTTTGGGTGGGCTATGCCCAACTAAGTTCAGCTTTGATGTCAAAGTAAAATACTTCGTTTCATACCAAGCAATGTGTGGGACTTCGTTATTTTCCTGCTACACTGGGAGGCAGGGTCAGACTTTATTCAGCCACCTCTCTGAATATCCTCCAGGCACCAGGTAAGGGTCAGTCACCAGAGGTCATTATGACTTCAAAGTGCACTTACACATGCCCACACACACACACATAAAATACAAAAATACCACCCCCCCCCTCCAAAGAGCTGCTTTTAAAGGTACTTATAAAACTTGCTAATGCTGGCCATCAGCTTTGGAAGCTGGAAAAAGGTCTCATATTCTCCTATGTAATGTAATGTAATGTAAAATTTTTATTTATATCCCGCCCTCCCCCGCTGGAGCAGGCTCAGGGCGGCTAACAACATTTAAAAGTGAAACAGTACAATAATAAAACATTAAGTTCACATTAAAACCAATCAATCAGTAATCAAAACATTCCTAAAACTAACATTGGCGGTAAACATTATTAATTTAGCAGTAAACATTAGCTCAGTCATTGGTGAACGCCTGTTTGAAGAGGGCGGTCTTGCAGGCCCTGCGGAACTGGTCTAAGCTCCGCAGGGCCCGCACCTCCTCTGGGAGCTGGTTCCAGAGTTGTGGGGCCGCGGCTGAAAAGGCCCGGGTGCGGGTGCTTTGAAGTTTAACTTCTTTTGGCCCAGGGATATTCAGTCTGTTTTTGCCTACTGACCTCAGTGCTCTCTGGGGCTCATATGGGGAGAGACGGTCCCTCAGGTAGGTCGGTCCTTGGCCATATAGGGCTTTAAAGGTTATGACCAGCACTTTGTACTGGATCCGGTATACAATTGGCAGCCAGTGCAGTCCGCGTAGCCCCGGCCGTATATGCTCCCGTCTTGGGAGACCAAGTAGCAGCCTGGCTGCCGCATTCTGCACTAGCTGCAGTTCCCGGGTCCGGTACAGAGGCAGCCCCATGTAGAGAGCGTTACAGTAGTCCAGTCTTGAGGTGACCGTCGCATGGATCACCATTGCTAGGTCCTGCCGCTCTAGGAAAGGGGCCAACTGCCTCGCCCGCCTCAGATGAAAAAATGCTGACTTGGCAGTGGCCGTTATCTGGGCCTCCATTGATAATGAAGGCTCCAGTAAAACACACAGGCTCTTTACCCGTTGCGCCGTCTTCAGAGGCACCCCGTCAAAGGCCGGGAGAGATATTTCCTTCCCCAGAGTGCCACGACCCACATGGAGAACCTCTGTCTTCGCTGGGTTCAACTTCAGCCCGCTCAGTCTAAGCCACGTTGCAACAGCCTGCAAAGCCCGGTCCAGGTTCCCCGGGGCGGAGGCGGGGCGGCCGTCCATTAGTAAATAGAGCTGGGTGTCATCTGCATATTGATGGCAACCCAGCCCAAATCTCCGGGCAATCTGGGCGAGGGGGCGCATATAGATGTTGAATAACATCGGGGAGAGAACTGCTCCCTGGGGCACCCCACAGTCTAGTGTACGCCTCTGGGATCGCTCACCCCCAATCGCCACCCTCTGTCCCCGACCCATGAGGAAGGAGGAAAGCCATTGTAAGGCCAGCCCCTCTACCCCTATGTCGGTGAGGCGGCGGATCAGCAACTGATGGTCGACTGTATCAAATGCAGCCGACAAATCTAATAACATCAGCACTGCCACACCGCCTCGATCCAGTTGCCGCTGGAGGTCATCCACCAAGGTGACCAGGACCGTCTCCGTCCCGTGACCCGGCCGGAAGCCAGACTGGCACGGGTCCAGGACGGAAGCGTCATCTAGAAATCTCTGTAGCTGCAGCGCCACTGCCCTCTCGATAATTTTACCTAAAAATGGTAAATTGGACACCGGTCGTAGTTTGCCAATTCGGCTGGGTCTGCTGTAGATTTTTTCAAGAGGGGGCGGACCAAGGCCTCTTTCAGGGGCATTGGGAAATGCCCCTCTAGGAGGGATCTATTTATGATGTCCCGTAGAGAACATCTAAGCTCCCTCTGGCAAGATTTAATCAGCCAAGAGGGGCAAGGGTCCAAATCACACGTTGTTGGGCGAGCAGCAGAGAGAACTCCATCGACTTCCTCCAGGCTGAGGGGGTCGAAGTGGTCCAGTATTAAATCTGAAGACAGGCGCGGAGCCTCAGTTTCACTTACTGTATCTAATGTGATAGGCAGGTCTTGGCGGAGCGACGAGATTTTATCTGCAAAATATTTCGCAAATGCCTCACAGCCTATCTCTAATTCTCTAATATTTGGTTTGCCTTGTGACAGTGTTATAAGATCTCCAATTACTCTAAACAATTGTGCTGGGCGCGATTTTGCAGATGCAATCTTTATTATTTAAAGAGATTTGTGTTCCTTTATTAGCAGTTGTTAAGCATCATCATTAGTAACCATGGCCAGAGCAATTAACATCTTAAGGGGCCCAGCTCAATTACCACCTGTTGCTTGCTGCAAACCCTGATGTCATCTTAAGAACATAAGAACATAAGAGAAGCCATGTTGGATCAGGCCAATGGCCCATCCAGTCCAACACTCTGTATCACACAGTGGCCAATACACACACACACACACTGTGGCTAACAGCCACTGATGGACCTCTGCTCCGTATTTTTATCCAATCCCCTCTTGAAGCTGGCTATTCTTGTAGCCGCCACCACCTCCTGTGGCAGTGAATTCCACATGTTAATCACACTTTGGGTGAAGAAGTACTTCCTTTTATCCGTTTTAACCTGACTGCTCAGCAATTTCATTAAATGCCCACGAGTTCTTGTATTGTGAGAAAGGGAGAAAAGTACTTCTTTCTCTACTTTCTCCATCCCATGCATAATCTTGTAAACCTCTATCATGTCACCCCGCAGTTGATGTTTCTCCAAGCTAAAGAGCCCCAAGCGTTTTAACCTTTCTTCATAGGGAAAGTGTTCCAAACCTTTAATCATTCTAATTGCCCTTTTCTGGACTTTTTCCAGTGCTATAATATTCTTTTTGAGGTGCAGCGACCAGAACTGCACACAGTACTCCAAATGAGACCGCACCATCGATTTATACAGGGGCATTATGATACTGGCTGATTTGTTTTCAGTTCCCTTCCTAATAATTCCCAGCATGGCGTTGGCCTTTTTTATTGCAATCGCACACTGTCTTGACATTTTCAGTGAGTTATCTACCACGACCCCAAGATTTCCCTCTTGGTCAGTCTCTGCCAGTTCACAACCCATCAACTTGTATTTGTAGCTGGAATTCTTGGCCCCAATGTACATTACTTTGCACTTGGCCACATTGAACCTCATCTGCCACGCTGACGCTCACTCACCCAGTCTCAACAGATCCCTTTGGAGTGCCTCACAATCCTCTCTGGTTCTCACCACCCTGAACAATTTAGTGTCATCTGCAAACTTGGCCACTTCACTGCTTACTCTCAACTCCAGATTATTAATGAACAAGTTAAAGAGCATGGGGCCCAGTACTGAGCCCTGTGGCACCCCACTGCTTACCGTCTTCCACTGTGAATACTGCCCATTTATACTCACTCTCTGCTTCCTATTAATTAGCCAGTTTTTGATCCACAAGAGGACCTGTCCTTTTACTCCATGACTCTTGAGCTTACTAAGGAGCCTTTGATGAGGAACTTTATATCAAAAGCTTTCTGGAAGTTAAGGTTGCCAAGTCCAATTCAAGAAATATCTGGGGACTTTGGGGGTGGAGCCAGGAGACACTGGGGAGGAGCCAGGAGCAAGAGTGTGACAAGCATAATTGAACTTCAAGGGAGTTCTGGCCATCACATTTAAAGGGACCATACATCTTTTAAATCCCTTCCCTTCATAGGAAATAATGAAGGATAGGGGCACTTTCTTTTGGGGCTCATAGAATTGGACCCTCTGGTCCAATCTTTTTGAATCTTGGGGGGTATTTTGGGGAGAGGTACTGGATGCTATGCTGCAAATCTGGTGCCTCAACCTCAAAAAACAGCTCCCCCAGAGCCCCAGATACCCGCGGATCAATTCTCCATTATTTCCTATGAGAATAAGTTTCCACAGGGAATAACAGAGTTCCCTCCCCTCCCCCCGTTTTCTCTCTCTCACTCACACACACACTTAACTGTCTCTGGTGCAAGTGGGCATCCGTGTTGGTCTGAAGCAGTAGAAGAAAGCAGGAGTCTCTGGTGCCTCCACAACCAGGTCTGGAAAGTACAGGGGCTACGCTGCTCTTTTACACACACTCACTCGTCCGAAAGGAAAGCAAAACAAACAGAGGGGCTGCACTCTCGAGGTCTGCTGTTGCTAACCCTTCCCCATGAACTACTTCCTGCTCCAATTTAAAGGCAAACACACATTTTAAAACTGGAGCTGTTTTCAGGTCCTGCCCAAGATCTAGAGGTACAGGGTGGCTGTGGGGGAGGAGCTTCCCTCACCGGCCAGCTGGCTGGGGGCAGGGAGAAGCCTGTAAAACTGGGGAATCCTCTGCTGGGACCTGGGGATTGGGAAGCCTACTGGAAGTCAAGGTAAACAACATCTATTGGGTCCCCTTTGTCCACATGCTTGTTCACCCCCTCAAAGAACTGTAACACGTTAGTGAGGCAAGACCTTAACTTACAGAACCCATGCTGAGTCTTCCTCAATAACTTGTGCTCATCCATGTGCCTACTCATTCTGTCCTTGATAATGGTTTCTACCAACTTTCCTGGTATTGAAGTCAGACTGACTGGCCTGTAATTTCCCTGATCTCCTCTGGAACCCTTTTTAAAGATGGGGGTGACATTTGCTACCTTCCAGTCCTCAGGAACGGAGGCAGATTTCAATGAAAGATTACATATTTTTGTCAGAAGATCCACAAGTTCAACTTTGTTCTTTCAGAACTCTTGGATGTATGCCATCCGGACCTGGTGACATTAGTTTTTAATTCGTCAATCAGTTGTAGGACCTCCTCTCTTGTCACCTCAATCTTACTCAGGTCTTTCAACACCCCTTCCAAAATTAGTGGTTCTGGAGCGGGCAAACACTTCTCATTTTCCACAGTGAAGACGGAGGCAAAAAAAATTTCAGCTTCTCAGCCATTTCCCTATCATCCTTCAGTAATCCTTTTACCCCTTGGTCATCCAAGGGCGCCACTGCCTCCCTGGCTGGTTTCCTGCTTCTAATATATTTGAAGAAATTTTTATTGTTGGTCTTTATGTTTTTTGCAATATCTCCTCATAGTCCCTTTTTGCCTGCCTGATCACAGTCTTGCATTTGATTTGCCACTGGCTGTGTTCCCTTTTATTAATCTCACTTGGATTAGCTTTCCACTGCTTAAAGGAGTCCTTCTTACCTTTACAGCTTCTGTTACTTTGTTGGTTAACCATGAAGGCCTTCTCTTATACCTGTTTGTGCCTTTCCTAACTTGTGGTATATATTTTATCTGAGCTTCTAGGATTGTAGTTTTAAATATCCTCCAAGCTTCCCCAAGGATTTTGACTGTATTTACCTTTCCTTTCAGTTTCCTCTTCACATGCCTCCTCATCTCAGAGAATTTACCCCTTTTAAAGTTAAACGTGGTTGTGCTGGTTTTTTGGGGCAACTCCCTATTTATACAAATGTTGAAATCAATAATGTTATGGTCACTGCTCCTAAGCGGTGTGATCACTTTTACATCTCTCACCAAGTCTTGGGCATTACTTAGGACCAAATCCAGGATCACCCCACCCCTGGTAGGTTCTGTGAAAGGTAATTATCTCTTGAAAGGTAATTATCCACCAGGCTTTTGGTTGAGGCAACGGGAGTCCTATTCCACCAACGATTCCATCCGTCGGCCTTCCTTGTTGTGACGTCATGCTTTACAGCCTTGTGATGCTGAATCTGATTATTAACACCATCACTTCTTCTTGAGCCAAAAACTGTTGTATTTGTGAAATGTGCCCTTTCCGCTGGTCATGCACTTTGTTTCATTTTATTGTTCTACTGTTTTGGTCTTATTGTATTGTATTAAATTTGAATTGTAGGTTTTTATTGTCCAATTTATGTTGTGATTCGCCCTGAGCCCGTATGCGAAAAGATGGAATATAAGCCTACTAAATAATAAATAAATTCATTGGGAATGTTGGAAGGATTTGATGTGTCCTAAGTGCAATATCCCTGGTCAATATCACTACCTCACTTCCTGGCAGAGCTTCCAGCTTCCAGGTGGTAGCTGTGGATCTCCTGGGGTTACAATTGATCTCCAGTAGAACAAAGTAGTCAAGTTCACCTTTAAGACCTACTGCTTCAGACCAACATGGCTGCTCACTTGAATTGATCTCCAGGTGACAGAGATCAGTTCACCTGGAGAAAATCACCACTCTGGAAGGTGAACTCTATGGCATTATGCCCCTATGAAGTCCCTCCCCTCCTGAGCCCTGCCGTCCCCAGGCTCCACCCCCAAAATCTCCAGGTATTTCCCAACTCAGAGCTGGAAACCCTTTTAAAAACCGTGGAGTTTACCAAACTGTTTCCAACCATTCCTAGGGCTATTCTACACAGATGTCATGCAGCGGTGTCAATGGCATTGTTGCCCCCACATATCCTTCCCCTGACCCTTCATCTTGGACTGATAACCTTATGAAGAGGAGTTGTTGGAGACAGGAGCCATCAAATTCCCAGCAGAGAGCACTCAAACTCTTAGTAACAGGAATGGCTTACTACTCCATTTCCTGCTAGCATGTCACACCTCCAGCTGTAAAGCTGAGTGAGAAGGCTAAAGCAATTGAAGGAGAACTCTTTCTTTGTGACAGGAAGACCACCCCAAAAGGGGGGAGGGACAAATGCTCTTGTGTACTGCCTCTTTAAGAGGCTAGCACAAGCAGGGGAGTAAGAGTGACATAACTTCACTCTCTCCTGGAGTGCTGGGTCTTCACAACCAGGCCAGGACAAACCTGGGCTGAGTGGACAAGAAATAGTTTTTAGTTAAGAACAGTTATATCTCTCTTTTTCCGAGCCATGTTATCTGCCCTGAAGTTTCAGTGTTAATAAATAAACCATTACAATAAAAGAAACTGGCTGTTTGTGATTGCTGTACGCATCAAGTCCTTGCTGTGATTGCAGCAGAGGTTATAAAAAGTCTGGAGATGAGGGAAAGGTGCCCTTTCTGTTTGGGGCAGCTTTTTGGATGCACACAAGCCATGACGAACTAATATTTCACCAAGGGGCTACTACGTCTTGTCCACGAGGTGGGGAGTCCCAACCCAGAGACTGAAGGTAATGATTGACTCTTAACTTACTGCAACTTTTGTCCACCTTCAGCCACTGCATCAGCTGCGTCCATTCTTGGTGTAGTCAGATCTAGCCAGAGTGATCCATGCCTGGCAAGTACTTGGATGGGAGACCTCCCTGAAATACCAGCAGTCCAGTCTAAACTGGACTATTGTGATGCATTTTATTTGGGGGCTACCCTTGAAGAGTGTTTGGAAGCTGCAGCTCATGCAAAATGCTGCAGCTAAACTGCTGGTGGGGGGCAAGCACTAGCAGCGTACGATCCCAATATGACAGCAATTCCACCGGCTACTGATTGGCTCTGGAGCCCAATTCAAGGTGTTGCTTTTGTCCTTAAAAGCCCAACATAGCTTGGGACTGGGGTATTGGAAAAACTGTCTTCTCCCATACACTCCTGCCTGGGAATTAAGATCAAACAGAGGGGCCCTCCTGACTGTCCCACCAATCGAAAAAGCTTATATGATGGGCATATGAGAAAGGTCCTTTTCAGTGGCAGCCCCATGAATATGGAACAGTCTCCCCAGGGAGGTGTGTCTGGCCCCCCTCACTGTCAATTTTTAGGAGGCAGTTGAAGACAGTTTTATTTAGGATTGCATTCTGACTGATTAGTTTTTATTTATTGGCCGCCCTATTGAAGTATTTAGATTGTGACCCTTTTGTATGTTTTAAAATTATTTTATTTATAGTTTTTCATTGTGTTTTTATAATCATTTTATTCATATTGTAAGCCAAGGGAGAATGGTGGCTAATAAATATTTTAAATGAATAAATAATAAACTTCAAGTAAACCTTGCCTGTCCTACCAAAATCAATCAGCAAGTACCAGGTGCCCTGACCAGGATAGGCAAAGCAAGCCAGAAGCTAAGCAGGGTCGTCTAGGGTTGCCAGGTCCAATTCAAGAAATATTTGGGGACTTTGGGGATGAAGCCAGGAGCAAGGTTGTGACAAGCACAATTGAACTCCAAAGGGAGTTCTGCGCATCACTTTCAAAGGGACCACACACCTTTTAAATGCCTTCCCTCCGTTAGAAATAATGAAGGATAGGGGCATCTTTTGGGGCTCATAGAATTGGACCCCGGTTCAATCTTTTTGAAGCTTAGAGGGTGTTTTGAGGAGTGGCGTTAGATGCTATGCTGCCAATTTGGTGCCTCTACATCAAAAACAGCCCCCCCCCCGAGCCCCATATACCAGCAGATCAATTCTTAATTATACCCTATGGGAATCGATCTCCATAGGGTATAATGGAGTGTCCAGCAGACATTTCCCTCCTCACCCCCTGCTTTCTGATGACCCTGATGCAGGGGGAGGGCCTCCAAAGTGGGGGACTCCCTGCCCCCATCTTGGGATTGGCAACCTTAGGACTGACTCTGGCAAGTACTTGGATGGGAGACCTCCTTGGAATACCAGTAGTGGGGCAGGCTCTATTCAGCCACCTCCCTGAATATCCTCCAGGCCCCCAGTAGGGATCAGTCACCATGACTTCCAGGTGCAGACATACAGATAAAAAATATGTCCCCAAAATTAGCCAGTACAAGGTGTTCCCTTGCTAAACCTGGAACATGAGAATTCGTTCATTTCTTAAACTTTCTTACATTTTAATGCTCTTAAGCGTGGCCTGTGGAAGAACACCACCACACCTATTGGGTGACGTTATCTGGAGGGTGGTACTGGGGAGAGGTATCAGAAAAGCCCCCCCCCCCCAGAGGATGATAGCCTCAAAGTGCAACATCATCACAGATCACTCCTGTGCTTGCTAGCAGAAGGCTCACAAGGACGGGCAGCAATTAGGTGAGGCCTCTAAACAGCAATGCAGGTACAGATCAAGTTGGTCTGAAGCAACAGAACAAAGTTTGACTCTAGTGGCACCTTTAAAACCAACAAGTTTGATTCTGGGAATAAGGCTTTGTCACACTTCATTAGAATAGAGTTCGATGTATGACCCTGTCTGGCAAGAGTCTAGAGGCCAGTCACTGGAGGCAGCTGGTGCTTATCCAGTTTGTAACTGGAACCTCAGAGGAGTGAGGAGGAAGGGCAAGGACTTGGGGCAGCCATGGAGTTCTTCTAACATCCCAGGAGTACAATCACAAGGGAAAAGGAAGGCCCCCCCCCCCAGTTTGTTCCTTCACAGGATGATAGTGACCTTACAGTGTGCTGGCTAAGGATGACTGAGAAATAGGACTAACAAGGAAAACAGTGGGTCTCTAGACAAAGATTCCTCTTGCCCCCTACCCAGTTCAGAAGAACACACATAACATGCTTGATTAGAATAGATATGCTGCTATTATACCCCAGTGGCAACCTGCCCAACTCCCCAGACTGCTAAAGTTATGGGTCCTTGAGAGTGCATTTAGGGTTGCCAATCCCAAGGTGGAAGCAGGGGATCCCCCAGTTTGGAGACCCTCCCCCCGCTTCAGGGTCATCAGAAAGCGGGGGGAGGGGTGGGAAATGTCTGCTGGGAACTCTGCTATTCCCTATGGAGATTTATTCCCATAGAAAATCATGGAGAATTGATCTGCAGGTATCTGGGACTCTGGGGGGGGTCCTGTTTTTTGGAGTAGAGGCACCAAATTTTCAGTATAGCATCTAGAGCCTCTCCCCAAAATACCCCCCATGTTTTAACAAGTTTGGACTAGGGGGTCCAATTCTATGAGCCCCAAAAGAAGATGCCCCTATCCTTCATTATTTCCTATGGAAGGAAGGCATTGAAAAGGTGTGCTGTCCCTTTAAATGTGAGGGCCAGAACTCCCTTTGGAGTTCAATTATGCTTGTCACAGCCTTGATCTTGGCTCCATCCCTAATGTCTCCTGGCTCCACCCCCAAAGTCTTCTGGCTCCACCCCCAAAGTCCCCAGATATTTCTTGAATTGGACTTGGCAACCCTAAGTGCATTCCTAAACAGATCAACATCTTTCTAAGCCCACTGGCTTCAAGGACTTACATGGATCTGTGTTTAGTACTGGCTGTCCTTCTCTCCTGCTGAGATGGGAATTGTTTTTGAGTTCTTTGGAGGACAAGCATTATGTAACACCCACAAACACTACAAATGTAAAGATCAGGAAGGAGGCACAGGAGAAAGGTGCTTCCCCCTTTCTCCCTGCCCGTTCTGATCTAAAGTCAGACCAATTTGTCCTTTTTCCCGATGGAGATGCAAGCACAATTGAAATGGGGACTCTGCCCATATTCTCCCTACAAATCTAACAGTGCACATGCTCCAAGGGCAAGATCTCCCCCCCCCCCATTTGCTTTGAAGTATGTCTTATTCAGCAAGCACATCCTTCTTCTCTCCATCATTGTCCCTGTGAACTTGCTTCCCATCAGAGCAGCCCTGATGACTCAGAGCTCAGAGCCACTACACTGACTCTGTTAGGAAAGTAGAACAAAGGAGGGGTCAAGTTGCACCTTTAAGACCAACACAGTTTTATGCAGAACGTAAGCTTTTGTGTGCTCCAAGCACACTTCATCAGACGAGGAATCAGGTACAGTGAGCAGAGCTAAGTTTGGTGTGGTGGTTAAGTGTGTGGGCTCTTATCTGGGAGAACCGGGTTCGATTCCCCACTCCTCCACTTGCACCTGCTAGCATGGCCTTGGGTGAGCCATAGCTCTGGCAGAGGTTGTCCTTGAAAGGGCAGCTGCTGTGAGAGCCCTCTCCAGCCCCACCCACCTCACAGGGTGTCTGTTGTGGGGGAGGAAGGGAAAGGAGATTGTGAGCCGCTCTGAGACTCTTCGGAGTGGAGGGCGGGATATAAATCCATTTTTTTCTTCTTCTTCTTCTTCTTCTTCTTCTTCTTCTTCTTCTTCTTCTTCTTCTTCTTCTTCTTCTAAACATAGCTGGTAGGCAGTGGTTTAGAATGCAAAATGGTACAAGTTTAAGATCCAATGACAGAATAGTAAAATTAACAAACTGAGTAAAGCTTTGATCTGGGTAACATGAGCATGTGAAAGCAATAAAACAGTAACATGTCAAAATGTGAGGATGTCTGTAAATCACTCTATTGTTATATGCCTGGGCCAAAAAGAGGGTATTACTTTCTCAGAAGTTTTCCCCATCTAACTAATTTACCTTTTAACATGAAACATACATATAGTTTGCCATTAGAAGAAAAATACATTAAAAGGTGCAACTTAACCCCTACTTTATTCTACTGCTTCAGACCAACACAGCTGCTCACTTGGATTTATCTGTAATGAAAGGTAAGATGAGATCCCAAGTCATTCTTTTCTACTTTTGCAGGCTGCAATCGTATCCAGATGTTTGTGTCCCACTGATAAATAAAGTCACAAAGTTCCTAGCTCTGCTTTGAGCTATCCAAGGACATTAAATGTAGGCCCTGCCCTTGTTATCAGGTATATAGTGGAACAAAAGCCATAGGGCAATGAAACAGACTACTGGGACATTGGGCACAAAGGTAAATGCTCTGAGGGTTTAAAAGAACAATGGATCTGGAAATCAGCTGTCACAAAATATAGTCACTCCTTCTTTCTCACAGAGGATTAGGGCTTTAGAAAAAATGATACATGAACCTGCAGGAGAATTGCTGGTTTAATCCCCAGTTCCAGCCTGTGAGAATCCTGAACGAGGAAAACACGCCCTACTACTTACAGCCAACAGTTTTCTTGAACAAAGCAGAAATCTCAGGGAGTACAAGAGGGAGCAGCGGAAGAGCGAATGAGAGAGGAGCAAAGCTGGTAGGTGAAGTTGCCCCTTTACAGCGGTGTCAGTAGGGGGAAACAAAGGGTGTAATAGCCAGGGGTTGATTTGTAGAAAAATAGGTGGTGGAGCTCATTAGCATAACTCATTAGCACATGGAGACCCCTGAATAATTAATGAATACCCCTATATAATAATAAATGAAAATATGCTCTTGAAGCAAAAAGGGTGTTTGATATAATGGTTGGAGAAGCTGTAAGTGATAAACTAGACAGGCCTTCAATGGGTGTCAGTCACAAATGTGCATTGATAGCAGGAAACTCCTTGCTGAATAAGATAAGCAGACACACTGGAAAACTACCAGGGAGAAAGGAGAGGGGGGAAGTTAAATCTGATAACTGTGAGGGCCAGCATGCAGGCATGCTTTTTGCTTAAAACGGATGGTTTGAGAAGTGTGTGGGGTTCATTATTTTTGGAAGCCTTGCTGCTCAAATGAACCTTGCTATTGGTGCCAAATAGTAAAATACCTCATTTTCAATCAGTAAGTGTGCACCTTGTTATTTCCCTGCTACACCCCCTCACTAGTCAAAAGCAACCTGAGGCAAGGAGAGCCCCAGGTGATGTAAGGAAATACCCCTTCCAGAACATCATAATCACCAGCTTGGTTGCCAGAGCACCTGGAGAAGTAACTCACACACGTCTGGCCAGAGAGTGTGGGTAAACCTATCCAGGGGCATAAGGGACTTATGTAGTACAAGCAGCCATAACACTACAAGGGCACTCTAGACCGGTACAAGAGTGCCCACCAGAAGAGCGGACGGCTTCCCGTCATTCCGTATGACGTCCATCCCAGCCATGAAGCGGAAGAGACTGCACTGCCAGGAGCTATCCAGGTGAACGGTTATGAAGCACTGACCATGGAATCCACCGTGGAGGGCTAACACCATACACAGCCATCTTCCTACCAGGCTTGACTCCATTCCAGCAAAGTGGTCGGCTCACATACACACCAGATGTCACCTTTGGCCTGCAAGCAACCTACCCACCCCAGGAGTGGTTAATCGTCCAACTGCCACTTTGTTTGTTAACGGAACTCAAGACAAAGACTAGTGCCCAGGAGAAGACAGAAGAAGAGGAAGACCATCTTCAGCCAGAGCCAAGTTTCTTTATGTAAACTGGGTGTTACCTAGGTCATGATTTGACTCTCTATTGTCACCCTTTCAGATAAGTTCCTTATCCCCCACCCAGTAATCACCTATTCTCCTTCCCAACGGTCACTTTGGAGCCTCCCCCTGGTCCATTTCAACCTGAAAGTTTACTCAGATATCCCTGGATCCAAGCAAGTCCATTGGTCAGCCATGGGCACCCAATTAGGTGTCACCAGTGAACTTCCTATTGATTGTCGCAGTAGTCCAGCCCTTATGGTCACTGCGAAACCTCCCCTTTTTGGGAGGGCATGCATCAGCTGACCTCCTTCCTCCTCCCTCATACCTCCCATTCCCTGAGGGCTCTAGAAAGTCCTTATAATCTGTGGACTAGCTACCCACAGGTGTGCTTCTAGCAGTATCCCAATTTCTGCTGCATAGATCCATCCCCGATTCTAAGGCCAAGTATTGGGTTTCCTTTTTCCACTTCCTTGCTTGTCACCATTGGAGCCTTCCTTGAAGACTACGATAGGTAAATATCACCCTGTTTGTCTACCCTTGTGTTCCTCTGTCTGTCTGTCTGTCTGTCTGTCTGTCTCTCTCTCTCTCTATCTATCTATCTATCTATCTATCTATCTATCTATCTATCTATCTATCTATCTATCTATCTATCTATCTATCTATCTATCTATCTATCTATCTATCTATCTATCTATCTATCTATCTATCTATCTATCTATCCTAGGACTGTATGTGTGATTTTATGAGTATTTTATCTTGTATGGAAGCCTATATTTTTCTTAATAAATTTTAATTGGTTTTACTTAATTAGAGTCCCTAATATTTTAAGCATCACTTGTCTGGACGGTTAATCTTGTATACATAGGTAAAAAGATCCTGAGTTAGCCAGGTGCCCACCTGACAATTCCCCATCCTCGTTTTGAGGGCATTTCGGCTTACAGTGAGGGAGGCCTGCTTGGGCTGGCAAGAGATCCAGTTAGCCCAAGCAGGCATTGCCCACCTGAGGATCTCCTTGGCTGACACCTCCTCGGAGTCAAAAGGCCAGCAAGCCACCCGCCACCCAAAATCGCATAAGAAGTGGAGAAAGGGTGGCGCAGGCTTCTCTAGGGGTTAATGAGGGCTGCTGGGGGCGTGGCAAAGCTCCTGGAGGCTGGCTGGCTGCCCATTCTCCTAATCCAGGGATTGTTATGCAGCTGCAGCTACTATTCAATGGACAAGGTAGGTGGGGAGGAGGAAAGGGGGCTGTCAGAAAGTTTCAGAAGCTGTGCTCTTGTGAGTTCCTGCTGAATCGGAGGCCTGCTAATAGCCATTTGTGAATGGAACAGCACTTCAGGTTCTCCCATTATCCCTTTTGTTGCCCTGCCAGACAATGGATCATGAACCTGGAATGGAAGATTTCGAACCCCAGCGTGAAACACTAGTGGACATTCAGGGAGTGTCTATGTTCAGCAGCACTTCTGAAAAATGGGGTCCCATATGGAGTTTTAAAGCCAAACCTGATGATCTTCTCATCTGCACTTACCCCAAAGCAGGTAGGCTGGAGAAAAGGAGAACTGAAAGATCTGGCAAACTAGGGGTGGAGTTATGGAGTTGGGAAAACTGAAAATCTCTGACTGAATAATGGAATCTCCCTGCCTCCACCAGGGACCACCTGGCTTCAGGAAATCGTGGACATGGTTCAGTCAGGAGGGGACTTGCAAAAATGTGCTCGGGCTCCTATTTATAAACGGATACCCTTTATAGAGATTGTTCATCGTGTCCTCTCAGGTGAGGATGTGGTCTTTCAGGGCGCAGAATGGTGAAGAGGGGAAAAGATCTTACACACCTGGCTCAGTGTTTAATCTTTTCTGATTATCCAGGCTTGGAAGACGCAGAGGCAATGCCTTCTCCACGAACGCTCAAAACTCACCTCCCAGTTCAGCTCGTGCCCCCTTCCTTCTGGGAACAGAATTGTAAGGTCAGGACAAGTGGGCTGAGGGGGTACTAAAGGGGTGTGATTTAATGGCAGACAAGGCTTGCCAGGGAGGTGTTTCAACTTGTCAAATCTTTACTACATCAAGAGAATATCTTTAAGGATGTGCAGAAGGCCTTGGCTGTCTTTCATCTCAGGGACTCTCAGTTAACTTCCCACAATTAGAAAAGATTCCCTTACACACTTATCTCCTGTTTTGACATATTGGCTGTGATCACACACATTAATTAACACACTTTCAATCCACTTTCAATGTACTTTCCAAATGGATTTTGCCAGTTCACACAGTGAAATCCAGTTGGAAAGTGCACTGAAATTGGATTGAAAGCACATTATTTAATGCGTGTGACCACAGCCATTTATTGCTTCAACCCTTGTTCCTCTTAATTGGATCCATACAGCTGTTGACGCTGTACACTTGGCTTCTTGTTCCTGTTTTCTCTCAAAATTTCTTTATTCTGTTATATGCTGATTTGCTGTTCAGCCCTGCCTATAAGTTTGGATAGATTTTATCCGAAGAAGTGTGTGTGCACACAAAAGCTCATACCTTGAATAAAACTTTATCTTAAAGGTGCTGCTGGACTCTAATTTTATTCATCTGAGCTAGCCAGATTTGAAGTTACCAGAATTTATTTAAATATTTATACCACGCTTCTCTCCCTAATGGAGATCCAGAGTGACTTACAATGTCATTCTCCCCTCCTCTGGTTTATCCTTACGACAATCACCCTTTGAGGTAGGTTAGGCTGAGAGTGTGTGACTGGCCCAAGGTCACCCAGCAAAGCTTCCATGGCAGAGGGGGGATTGGAACCTGGGTCTCTGAACCCCTGGTCCAACAGCCTTTACACTTTTATTTTTTTAAAGGTTGGGGAATTAAGTTCTGCCAGTGGTAGAGATTATAGGGCTTTTTTTGTAGCAGGAACACCTTTGCATATTAGGCCACACACCCCTGATATAGCCAATCCTCCTGGAGCTTACAGTAGGCCCTGTACTAAGAGCCCTATAAGCTCTTGGGGGGCTGGCTACATCAGGGATGTGTGGCCTAATATGCAAAGGAGTTCCTGCTACAAAGGAAGCCCTGGCGGAGAACAAACAGCTAGGTAGCTAGGATGCTGGGTTCTCTCTTCCTTCCGTTCTGTTTCTACAGATAATTTATGTGGCCAGGAATGCCAAGGATAATGCAGTCTCCTACTTCCATTTCCACCGCATGGACCAAGAGATGCCAGAGCCTGGAAACTGGAACCAGTTTCTAGATAACTTCATTGCTGGGGCGGGTGAGTGGATGCTTGAATCAGAAGTAGAACACAGAGAGGCTGCACCAAGGTACCTATTTGGTCAAAGGTACACAACTAGGATTCCTGAGTTCAGTTACTAGATATAGGGAGATGGGAGTATCATGGGGTTGCCAGTCTTCAGTTGGGACCTGGTCATCTTCCAAAATTACAACAGATCTCCAGGAAGATAGATTGAGGTGGGTAGCCGTGTTGGTCTGAAGACTAACAGAATAAATACCTTGAGTCATACCTCGAATAAAATTGTCAGTCTGAAAGCTGCCACTGGACTCAAACTTTGTTCAACTGATCTCCAGATCAGTTCCCTTGAAGAAAATGTCTGCTTTGGCGGGTAGACTCTGGCACTATACCTGACTGAAGTCCCTCTTCAAACCCTGCTCATCAGGTCCCACTTCCAAATCTTCAGGAATTCCTCAGCTTGCAGTCCTATAGCAGGAGAGCACTTAAGTGAGCCTGTGAATCGCTTCACAATTTCCCTTTTACTCCTGAAAAGACACCATGTTACTAAGGTCAGGGTGTGGTGGGTAGGAGGAAAACAAAGAGTCAGATCAGAATTGTGTGGCTCATTCCACTCCTTGCTTTTCTTCGCAGTCGCTTGGGGTTCTTGGTCTGACCATGTCAAGGGCTGGTGGGAAGCCAAGGACCGTCACCCGATTCTATATCTCTTTTATGAAGACATGAAAGAAGTAAGTAACTGATGTATGAACAGACCCTATCCAAAGTATGGATTTGAGATACCAAGGAAGTTTTCTGCTGGAATGCTCCAGGCAATGGCTGTGAGTAGGGTTGCCAGCTTCCAGGTGGTGCCTGGAGATTACCTGGGATTACAACTGACCTCTAGGGACATAGATCAGTTCACCTGGAGAAAATGACTGCTTTGGAAAGTGGACTCTGTGACATTATGCCACACTGAAGACCCTCCCCTCCCTAAGCCCCACCTTCCTGAGGCTCTACCCCCCAAATCTCCTGGTATTTCCCAATCCGGAGCTGGCAACCCTAGCTGTGAGTGTTTCTTACTGTGGTACTCTAATCAAGAAGGAAAAGAAAATGCTGCATTCCTCCCCCATCAACCATCTGGTCTCTACCCATTGCCAGGACTTACCCCGGGAAATCCGAAAGGTGGCCCAATTCCTGGACATAGAGCTCCAGGAACCAGTCCTGAACAAGATTGTGCATCATACAACATTTGACAACATGAAAGCCAACCCAATGGCTAATTACAGCACCATGCCTTCTTCCATGATGGATCCAGCCGTGTCGACCTTCATGAGGAAAGGTTAGAGGCAAAGGCTGGGTTTCGGCCCGGATTACAGTGTGGGAGGGTTTTTTAAAAATATTGTTTGTGCTTGTGTGTATGTGCTTTCATGCCTGAAAGTCATGGGGACTTCTGGTGACACCTACTGGGGCTGGGACATTTCAGAGAGGTGGCTTGATATTGCGTCTGTGTTCCAGCCCTGTTATTCCTTGGAGGTCTCCCATCCAAGCACTTGCCAGGGTCAGCCCTGCTTAGCTTCTGAGATCCGATGAGATTGGGCTTGCCTGGACTATCCAGATCAGGATGTGGAAGGGGATTTTATGGGGCTTTTGGGTCTTGTGGTAAAAGTGAGTGGAGTATGGTCATATTCAGAAGAGTGGCATAGAGTTTAGCAGAGATACAATACTACCTGCATAATCTAAACATTTCTAGACTTTAGAAATAAGCAGGGCTTTTTTTGAGCAGGGACATACAGGAACGCAGTTCCGGCTGGCTTGGCACCAGGGGCTGTGGCCTAATATGCAAATGAGTCCCTGCTGGACTTTTTCTACAAAAAGCCCTGTGGAGCAATGGTGGTGTCAGGAGATGTGGCTTAATATGCAAATGAGTCCCTGCTGGGCTCATTTGCATATTTAAAAAGCCCTGGAAATAACTAAAGAAGTTCTTTCCATGAAGATAGATTAAGGTGGGTAGCCATGTTGGTCTGAAGCAACAGAACAAAGTTGAAGTCCAGTGGCACCTTTGATGTGCATGCACACAACAGTTTATACCCAGAATTAAATTTTGCTGGTCATAATGGTGCCAATGGATCCAAATATTGTTCTAAAGAAAATACTTTCTTTGGGACAAAAAACAGTCAAATCAAATTTGACATTCAAAGTTCCCACTTGCCAGTAAAGTGATATCATGTCTCTTTAGGAATCTCCAGAAACTCTGTGGTAAACCATAGAATCTCTTAAGGTAAAAACCACAGTTTCTGGACTGTGCCAGGAGCCTACTGTGTTTTGATCAAGCCAGAGGTGAGATAAAAGAAGCATAATTAGGATCTGCTACAATGTAAAACAAAAAAAGTCTCCTTCAGAGTTGTTTTGGGGAAGAGTCTCTGAGGGAGTGGTGGGTTTATAACTATTGACCAGGGCAGCTCGCAAAGAACAGCATTTTTTCTGTACATGGAAAATCTGAAATCCACTGAATTTGAATGCAATAAGCTAGATATTCATAACATGCTGCCAAATGGTGAGAAGAATGGCATGTCTTTCCTAATTCATCAGCCTTCTGATAAGGTGGTGATGTGTGGTCAGAACTTTCACAGTGCTTGACTGGATGTTACAGATCACCCACTTAACACTATGTGGCTACAAATACAAATCAGAAAACATAGACCACAGATTTCCCACACTGAGGACCTTCTCCCCCCCCCCCTTTCTCCTGTTCTGGCCTTTTGTCCCCTTTCCTCTAGCCACACCTCCTTGTATAACAAATCATAGGCTTTTATGCATGAAGAAGCCCCCCAAGAGGCTAATAGTGGCAGTCAATGCCTTTGCCTGCTCCTAGCTGCCCTCTAGGGTTGCCATCCCTGGCTTGAGACATTCATGGAGATTTGGAGGCAGTGGCAGAGTGAAGGAAGGGAGAACAGTAATGCTGTGATGTCACATCCTGTGATGTCCCATGCCGTGATGTTGCATATAGGTAGCCATGCCAGATCTCCTGCTTTGGTGAGAAACATCCTGGGGCTACTGGCTCCCTCTGCTGCTTGGTGGAGTGTTGGGAGTAAAATGGGGGAGCAGGTTTGTGCCAACTCCACAATATCTAATGGGCGTTTTCGCACTCACCTTCAGCCGACGCGACCCCCCTCTTCACCGTGCAGGATCTGCGCGGATTTCGCACTAAACGCCGCGGAGCAGCCGGAAGAGCCTGAAACTCCCGGCGCTTTCGCGGCGCAAACGGAAACCGCCAAAAAGCAGTTTCCGTTTGCGCTGCTTTTGTGCCGGGAGTTTCCGTCTCTTCCGGCTGCTCCGCAGCGTTTAGTGCGAAATCCACGCAGATCCTGCGCGGTGGAGAGGGGGGTCGCGCCGGCTGAAGGTGAGTGCGAAAACGCCCATAGTGAACCTGTAAGTGATGTCACTGTGTTAGCGCAATGCTCTAGGATTCATCCAAAACTGTGGTCCACCCTGCCATCTCCTGGAGGTGTCAAGTCGG
Source organism: Heteronotia binoei (assembly GCF_032191835.1). Taxonomy (NCBI): domain Eukaryota; kingdom Metazoa; phylum Chordata; class Lepidosauria; order Squamata; family Gekkonidae; genus Heteronotia; species Heteronotia binoei. The sequence goes on from NC_083237.1 coordinate 30,366,804, forward strand.
CAGATTCAATAACGAGTCGTTGTTGATACAAAGAAACTACTTTATTGATACTGATACTTGAGGCCTGAGCCAAGCATTGAAAAGACTAAAGAACATACTGTAGATACATTGCATATAAGGGATACTTATGTGTCTCCTGTGATCCTCTCCTACTTTCAAATTCAGTGGATTTCAGATTTTCCATGTACAGAAAAAATGCTGTTCTTTGCGAGCTGCCCTGGTCTGAAACCCAACTATTGCTTGTAATCCTCTGCAGTGCAACTTGGGTTTCAGACCAGGGCAGCTCGCAAAGAACAGCATTTTTTCTGTACATGGAAAATCTGAAATCCACTGAATTTGAAAGTAGGAGAGGATCACAGGAGACACATTTGCTGACTTTGCTTCTTGGTTTGTTTTTAATCTCCCGCAGGCACTGTGGGAGACTGGAAGGAACATTTCACAGTTGCTCAAAGTGAACGGCTAGATGAAGTCTGTGTCCGAGAACTGGGAGGCAGTGGCCCGACCTTCCGCACGGAACTCTAAGCACACCTTTCTCTTCATCAAGGAAACTTTCACCCATGCTTGGCTAGATTATAGGCAATGTTCCCTCTAAACTGCAGAGTCTTGTGAGCAAAAATTCTACTTTGTGAGCTACTGGTATTAAAGTTGTGAGCTACTGCATAAATTATTGTGCTCTGGGGTCATCCTTCCTGAGCCAAGACAAAAATCTGTGGGCTGGAGATTAAAAATTTGTGAGCTAGCTCACACTTAGAGGGAACACTGCTGATAGGTTGGGTCTGCCTTAAATAAAATAAGTTCTGAAGCCGCAAGCAAGGGCCGAACACATCAAAGTTCGTGTGTAGCTTTTTAAAATAATCACTATGTGTTTCCATTTACCAACTGATTTTAATAAAATAATGGGACTTGCTTCCTAGTACTCCCATTTTGATGTCTGTTCCTGAAAACATTTTGTAAACCATAAGCATGTCTGTCTAAGGAGCTCAGTAGACATTTGACCCTCCAACTGTCTGTGCCATCTGTCATCCTCTAGAAATGTGCCTCAGCCACCGCAGCAGCAAGCTGTGCTGGAACAGGCAGCAACAGCATCCACACAAATCCATTCCCAGGCTTCATGCTGCTGCTGGGGCTGTCCCTAGACTGTCTGGCACTCTAGGAAAGGTTAACTTCTGGTGCCCCCTGTCAGACGTGTAACTTGCTGAAATTGAAATGTAGAGTAGAATGCTTGACATGACTAACGCCATGATATACCCTAGTATGAACTCTGCTTTACTAACCCTGAAAGTTGTAGCAAATGCCTTTCCTTCCCCCCCCCCCTTGCACATTGTAACCGCAAGAGTGAAATCTCACCTCTATACAAAAAGTCAGCTGCAGCTTTGAAGTCCACATCCTCAAGGACTCTTCCTCTGGGAAAGAGATAACACCCTGGGAAGAGCTGGCTGTCTCTGGGGGTGTGAAAAAGACTGTATTGTTTCCCGCCTGTAGAAACCTAGAAAAGACTGGCCCCAATCTTGGGCCAGTATCAAACTCAATCTGCCTCCATACTGTATGTGTGTTCTCAATAAATGGATTAATTGTTAAAGCAACATGGTCCGACCTTGTTTGAAGTTCCACGTCTTGACATTTTGAGTTTGATTCTTTTGGGAACTTATCCGAACTGAAAACTTGGCTGGATGGCCGCCAAGACGCCAGATAACGGAGAGCCCATCGAGCCGATTGAAGAACCGACCATCCCGAAGGGAGTAACGGTGGTGCGGAGGAAGGTAAAGTCACCGACACATTTCTCGACCCTACTCTACACCCCAAAGCAGTGGAAGCCGCGGACCTCAACGGCGTTGATGGACGAAGCGGCGGGGCACTACACAGCGCTACTGACCATGGGCCGAGGGAGGAGATGCCGTCGTGGGGAGAAGCGGGGACGAGGAGGAGAGAGAGAGGCCGCACCAGGGCGAGGACCTGCAGCTTTTACGCAGCGAGATGCTCCTCTGGGCCAGAGAGATTCAAAACGAAGTCCAAGCCAGCCACCTCCAGATCACCCGAGAGATCCAGGAGCAGCTGGACGCAATCCGGAGGCAGGTTGGAGCCATCTGCAGAGAGGAGCCCAGAGGTCCGCCCGGGGGAGAGCCAGGCGAGGAACCTAGAGATGAGCCGGAGACACCACCGGGGGGGGGAGAACCGGCGGAGCCGCCGGAGGGGCCGCCAGACATGCAGGCACAACCAGTACGGCCGGTGCCCGCCCCGCCACAGGCGCCCATCCGACCCAGGGGACCTCCGCCACCGCCTGCGCCAGCTCCGTGAGATGGCGTGAGGGGAAGGGAACTCCAGATCACCTTCGACAGGGATCCAGATGAGGTGGAATACTTCACGATCCAATGCAACAGCTTCATGACGCATTGGGGGGGGTGACCTTCCCCACCGAGGCCAGCAGAGTAGACTACCTGGCTTCCAAACTGAAGGGGGCTGCCAGAAAATGGTTCGTTAGCCTCTACGCCGCGAGGGGCCCTGTGTTGGGCTCGGTGTATGAATTTCTACAGGCGATGCTCCGCCAGTTCGGGGACCTGCTGCAGGAGACAAAAGCCCTGGCCCAACTGCACAAGATTGAGCAAGGACCGAGGTCGATCCGAGAGTATGCGGCGGAGTTTCAATCTCTCTGCTCCAAAGTGAGGGGTTGGAGCGAGCGCATGAAGTACGAGGCATTCATGAACGGCCTCAATGCGAGCGTTCTCGATCATTGCTATACCCAGGGCCGGCCCGAAACGCTCGTAGGATGGATCCAGTTGGCGGGTGAAGTTGAGACGAATCTACAGCATGTAATAATGCACTGCCAGCAGCAAATCAGCGGGAAGGGGGCACCCTTAAGACCCCCCCTAGGCTAGAGGCGAAAAAGACCCCGATCCCGGTAGTGAGCTCCACCCCGAGTGCGGGGAGAAAGTGCTTCCGATGTGGAGACCCCGGGCACCTAGCTGCCAACTGTCCTGAAAAGCCGCAAGCCACCCCTCCCTTGGCAAAGGCACCGGCAAGCACCCCGAAAAAGGGAGTGGGAAGGCCTAAAGAACCAGTTGGGGCAACGTCGCCACGTCGGTGGCGATTGACGAGGATATTATGACCATTGAGGATTCCAGCGAAGAGTTGTGGGATGTCGAGCCGGCAGGAAACGACAGCGACCTGCACTGATGGGTGCCAAGACACAGGTCGTAAAGCCACCGGCACCAATCACGGTGAGCATAACGGGAGAACTGATGTTTATACAAGTAACCCTCCTGAACCCCAACCTGAAGAGATTCATGCATACCCGGGCACTAATAGATTCAGGGTGCACCAGGGAGATAATTACTCCCCGCATGGTGGAGGTCCTTGGGTTGGCTAGGACCCCCCTCCCTCAACCCATCAGGTTTGAGCAAATGGACGGGACGACAATGAAGGGGGAGCCGTGCACAGAAGAGACTCAGGCGGTACCAGTGGGGAGAAAAGAACATTGGGGGATCGAGATTTTTGTAATAGCTCCCTCATCGACGTTTGACGTGGTGGTAAGGGTGGGGTGGCTGGCCAGGCACCAGCCCGACATCCAGTGGGGTCCCCACACCATAGACTTTACGGACTGGAGGTGCACCCACTACCTGTGGAGGGAGGAGTGGGGCCCCAACCCGCCACCGCGGAACGAAAAAGTCTGCGTCATGGTGGAAGAAGTTAGGTCGATCCCCAGGGAGTACCGGGACCTGAAGCAGGCGTTCAGTGAGGAGGAAGCCAATGAACTGCCGCCCCACAGACCCACCGACTGTGCGATCGAACTGATCCCGGGGCAGGAGCTTCCCCGAGCAAAATTGTACTCCATGGGGTGGGCAGAGAAGGAAGAACTTAGGAAATTCATCGACAAGAATTTGAAACGGGGGTTCATTAGACCCTCCACGGCACCTCACACCGCCCCGTCCTATTTAGGAAGAAGAAGGACGGGAGCCTTAGACTTTGCACCGATTTTAGGGGGATCAATGGGATTTCCATGTCTAACGCATACCCCATCCCCCTCATAAGAGACCTCCTTAGCACAGTGTCAGAAGGGAAAGTTTTCACCAAACTCGACCTCCAGGACGCTTATTTCCGCGTTAGGATCAAGGAGGGGGACGAGTGGAAGACAGCGTTCAACACACCGATGGGACAGTTTGAGTACTTAGTAATGCCATTTGGCTTACAAGGGGCACCAGGAGTCTTTATGAATTTCATTAATGAAGTGTTATGGGAATTCCTGTACAAGGGGGGGGTGGTGTACCTGGATGACATCATTATTTATTCCAAAGATCTAAAATCCCACGTGCCCCTGGTTCGGAAAGTATTAACCACTTTATACCAGCATAAGTTGTATGCCAAATTGTCCAAGTGCGAGTTCCATCAAACGGAACTCGACTACCTGGGGTTTCAGGTATCGGGGGAGGGGCTGGCAATGGACCCCGCGAAGGTCCAAGCCGTGCTGGACTGGGAGGCCCCTCGAACCCGACGGCAGCTACAATCTTTCATCGGATTCGCAAATTTCTACAGGGGGTTCATAAAGGGGTTCGCCCAGGTGATCTTACCCCTGACTGAGCTGCTAAAAACGAAAGGGAAGGGGACCGAGGCAAAGCGACCCGGGGCAAGCTTGCACTGGACACCGGAATGCCAAGCCGCTTTTGAGAAGCTGAAAAGTCTTTTCACTAGCGAGCCGGTGCTAGCCCACCCCGACGAGCTGAAGCCCTTCGTGGTGCAATGCAATGCCTCCGACGTAGCCGTAGGAGCAATATTAATGCAGAAAGACGAGGATGGGAAGCTGAAACCCTGTGTATACATATCCAAAAAATTCTCCAATGAGCAGCGAAACTGGTCAGTGTGGGATAAAGAGGCGTTCGCCGTCACCTACACCCTAAAAGCATGGCGGTCATGGCTAGAGGGGGCTAGGGTCCCCTTCGAGATCTGGACTGACCATAAGAACCTGGAAGCCCTAACAGGAAGGAGGAAGCTAACTGCCAAGCAAATTAGATGGGCGGGGTTTTTCGCCAAATTTGACTTTGTGCTGAAACACATCCCCGGGTCGAAAAACTTTCTAGCGGACGCACTCTCGCAGCTGCCGCAGCACGAGAGCCAGAGGGAGAAAGTAATAGACTCTCTCATTTCCCCCTCAGCCATCGCAGGGGGCGTAACGACCCGATCAGGGAAAAAGACCGACCTTGAGGGGCTATGGGGAGGAGAGAAACTGAAAGATGAAGTAGAAAAAGAAGCAGGGAGCCTCCCCGACAGGGTTGAAAAGTGGGAAAAGGGGTACTGGTACTATCAAGGGAAAATCTATGTGCCCCAGAGCCTCCGGTCTGAAATTTTACAGCATTGCCATTGTAACAGACTAGCCGGGCACTTCGGGTACGTGAAAACCCTGCATCTAGTAAACAGGCAATTCTGGTGGCCACAAATGAAAAAGGATATTTCAGAATATGTCAGCTCCTGCCCGGTCTGCATCATGGCAAAAAGAAGGGGGGGAAACCCCCGGGGGCTGCTCCAGCCTTTTCCAACGGCAACACGCCCCTGGGCCGTGGTCTCCTTAGATTTCATAGTGGAGCTACCCCTCTCTCAGGGCAAAACGGTGATCTTGGTTGTAGTGGATACTTTTTCTAAGCAAGCCCACTTTATCCCATGCAAACAACTCCCCACCGCAAAGAGACTAGCGCACCTCTTCTTCCACCATGTGGTACGGCTCCACTCATTCCCCGAAAAGGTAATTAGTGACAGGGGGCCACAGTTCGTTGCCAACTTCTGGCAGGAGTTTTGTAAAATAACCGGGATGGAACAAGGGCTGAGTTCTGCCTACCACCCTCAGACAGACGGACAGATGGAGAGGGTTAATGGGCTGCTGGAGCAGTACCTGAGGTGCTTTGTCAACTACCAACAGACCAACTGGGTGGAGATGCTGGCCTTTGCTGAATATGGGTATATTGGAGCTGCTGGCCTTTGCTGAATATGGGGTGGTGGTGTACCTGGATGACATCATTATTTATTCCAAAGATCTAAAATCCCACGTGCCCCTGGTTCGGAAAGTATTAACCACTTTATACCAGCATAAGTTGTATGCCAAATTGTCCAAGTGCGAGTTCCTATTATACCTATGGGTATAATAATAGCGTCCACAGCTCTACCAAGGCCTCCCCTTTTCAAATTGTCTATGGATACGAAGGAAGCCTTTTCCTGCCTTGCCGGCCCAGAATGACTTGCCCGTTTCGAACACGTGCCAACAATGGTGGGAGGGAATCCAAAAGGGGTGGAAGCTGATTCAGGAAAACTTAGAGAATGCCAAGAGGACTTATAAAGACTACTTTGACAAGAAGCACTCCCCCCAGTGGGAGTTTAAGGTGGGCGAGACAGTGTTCCTATCCACAAAGAACCTTCCCCTGCCCCAGACTTGTCGCAAACTGGCATACAAGTTCTTGGGACCGTTCAAAATAAAACGAGTCATCAATCAGGTCACTGTGGAGCTAGAACTGCCTAAAATGTTTAGTAAGATCCACCCTGTTTTTCATTGCAGTCTTCTTCGGAAGGACCCTGGGCCCACATTTTGGCACCCCCGCCCTCCAGAGCCACGTCCTATTCAAGTGGAGGGCCAGAGCCACCATGAGGTGCAAGAAATCCTGGACTCCAGGGTCCAGCGGGGGATTGAACATATTGTATTGAACATATGAAGCTGCCTTATACTGAACCAGACCCTTGGTCCATCAAAGTCAGTATTGTCTTCTCAGACTGGATCCTGTACTATCTGGTTCGCTGGAAGTATTCCCCCCCCAGCTGCGATGAGTGGGTAAAATCGGGAGACCTACGAGCCCCTCAACTGTTGAAAAAGTTTTACCTACTGCACCCAGACAAACCCCGAGCGAGAGCTTAGGGGGGGCAGTATGTCAGACGTGTAACTTGCTGAAATTGAAATGTAGAGTAGAATGCTTGACATGACTAACGCCATGATATACCCTAGTATGAACTCTGCTTTACTAACCCTGAAAGTTGTAGCAAATGCCTTTCCTCCCCCCCCCTTGCACATTGTAACCACAAGAGTGAAATTTCACCCCTATACGAAAAGCCAGCTGCAGCTTTGAAGTCCACATCCTCAAGGACTCTTCCTCTGGGAAAGAGATAACACCCTGAGAAGAGCTGGCTGTCTCTGGGTGCGTGAAAAAGACTGTATTGTTTCCCGCCTGTAGAAACCTAGAAAAGACTGGCCCCAATCTTGGGCCAGTATCAAACTCAATCTGCCTCCATACTGTATGTGTGTTCTCAATAAATGGATTAATTGTTAAAGCAACATGGTCCGACCTTGTTTATAATATAATAATAATAATAATAAATTTTATTTATATCCCGCCCTCCCCGCCTAGGCAGGCTCAGGGCGGCTAACAACAGTTCAATAAAATTATACAATATAAGGTAAATTAAAACAACAATTAAATTATACAGTAGTTTAAAAACAACAATCTAAAACCAGTTCCAGTTGTCTGGGTCGTTCCATAATTTAGACGGCGGTGATCTTCTTGATGTTATTCTGTATATTTATATTATGGCAGGGGTCACTAGATAAAATCGTTGGTGGATTAAACAGCCATCCTATCAATGGTATACAAAGGCCTGCTTGAAAAGAGTGGTCTTACAGGCCCTGCGGAATTGGTCCAGATTCCGCAGGGCCCGTACCTCCTCCGGGAGTTGATTCCAAAGGCACGGGGCTATAACAGAGAAGGCCCGTGCCCGGGTACTCTGTAATTTTGCCTCCTTTGGCCCAGGGATAGTCAGCATGTTCTTCCCTGCTGACCTCAGTGCTCTCTGGGGCTCATAAGGGGAGAGACGGTCCCTCAGGTAGGCAGGTCCTCGGCCATATAGGGCTTTAAAGGTGATAACCAGCACTTTGTATCGGACCCGGTATGTAACTGGCAGCCAGTGCAGTTCACGCAGCCCCGGCTGTATATGCTCCCATTTCGGGAGTCCTAATAACAGCCTGGCCGCTGCGTTCTGCACTAGCTGCAGCTTCCGGGTTCGACACAAAGGCAGCCCCATGTAGAGGGCATTGCAGTAATCTAGTCTTGAGGTGACCGTCGCATGGATCACTGTTGCCAGGTCCCGGCGCTCCAGGAAAGGAGCCAACTGCCTTGCCCGCTTCAGGTGGAAAAATGCCGACTTGGCAGTGGCCGCTACCTGGGCCTCCATTGATAGTGAAGGCTCCAGTAGGACTCCCAGGCTCTTGACCCGGCCCGCCGCTTTCAGCGGCGCACCGTCAAAAACCGGGAGAGGTATTTCCCCTCCCAGAGCGCCGCGCCCCACGCAAAGGACCTCTGTCTTCGTCGGGTTCAGCTTCAACCCACTCAGCCTAAGCCAAGTTGCCATGGCCTGCAGTGCCCGGTCTAAGTTCACTGGGACGCAGTCAGGCCGGCCATCCATTAGCAGATAAAGCTGGGTGTCATCCGCATATTGATGACAACTAGGGTGGCCAGACCGTCCCGGTCTCCCGGGACTTTCCCGAATCTGGCCCCCAATTCCCGGCTCCCGGGCTGGGTATACCGGGACCATTAGAGGTCCCGGTTTAGCCAGCCAGAGAGCCGGGGGCCGCGCGCGCGGGCAGAGAAGGCGGCGAGTGAGGGAGGGAGCGACCCTGCGCGTGCGCAGATCGCCCTGCGCACGCGCAGGGACGCTCCCTCCCTCACTCGCTGCCTTCCCCGCCCGCGCACGGGGCCTGGCGGTGGCGGCGGAGGCCCGGGAGGGCGTCGGAAACGCCCGCGGTGGCCGCTGGAGGCCCTCCAGCGGCCACCGCGGGCCTTTCCGACGCGCTCCCGAGCCTCTAAACCCCCACCCCCCCGTTGTCCTCCGCCCGGGAGGGCGTCGGAAAGGCCCGCAGTGGCCGCTGGAGGCCCTCCAGCGGCTACCGCGGGCCTTTCCGACGCCCTCCCGGCCTCTAAACCCCCACCCCCCTTTGTCCTCCGCCCGGGAGGGCGTCGGAAAGGCCCGCGGTGGCCGCTGGAGGCCCTCCAGCGGCCACAGCGGGCCTTTCCGACGCCCTCCCGAGCCTCTAAACCCCCACCCCCCTTTGTCCTCCGCCCGGGAGGGCGTCGGAAAGGCCCGCGGTGGCCGCTGGAGGCCCTCCAGCGGCCACTGCGGGCCTTTCCGACGCCCTCCCGGCCTCTAAACCCCCACCCCCCTTTGTCCTCCGCCCGGGAGGGCGTCGGAAAGGCCCGCGGTGGCCGCTGGAGGCCCTCCAGCGGCCACCGCGGGCCTTTCCGATGCCCTCCCGAGCCTCTAAACCCCCACCCCCCGTTGTCCTCCGCCCGGGAGGGCGTCGGAAAGGCCCGCGGTGGCCGCTGGAGGCCCTCCAGCGGCCACCGCGGGCCTTTCCGACGCCCTCCCGGCCTCTAAACCCCCACCCCCCTTTGTCCTCCGCCCGGGAGGGCGTCGGAAAGGCCCGCGGTGGCCGCTGGAGGCCCTCCAGCGGCCACCGCGGGCCTTTCCGACGCCCTCCCGGCCTCTAAACCCCCACCCCCCCTTTGTCCTCCGCCCGGGAGGGCGTCGGAAAGGCCCGCGGTGGCCGCTGGAGGCCCTCCAGCGGCCACTGCGGGCCTTTCCGACGCCCTCCCGGCCTCTAAACCCCCACCCCCCTTTGTCCTCCGCCCGGGAGGGCGTCGGAAAGGCCCGCGGTGGCCGCTGGAGGCCCTCCAGCGGCCACCGCGGGCCTTTCCTACGCCCTCCCGAGCCTCTAAACCCCCACCCCCCTTTGTCCTCCGCCCGGGAGGGCGTCGGAAAGGCCCGCGGTGGCCGCTGGAGGCCCTCCAGCGGCCACTGCGGGCCTTTCCGACGCCCTCCCGGCCTCTAAACCCCCACCCCCCTTTGTCCTCCGCCCGGGAGGGCGTCGGAAAGGCCCGCGGTGGCTGCTGGAGGCCCTCCAGCGGCCACCGCGGGCCTTTCCGATGCCCTCCCGAGCCTCTAAACCCCCACCCCCCGTTGTCCTCCGCCCGGGAGGGCGTCGGAAAGGCCCGCGGTGGCCGCTGGAGGCCCTCCAGCGGCCACCGCGGGCCTTTCCGACGCCCTCCCGGCCTCTAAACCCCCACCCCCCTTTGTCCTCCGCCCGGGAGGGCGTCGGAAAGGCCCGCGGTGGCCGCTGGAGGCCCTCCAGCGGCCACCGCGGGCCTTTCCGACGCCCTCCCGGCCTCTAAACCCCCACCCCCCTTTGTCCTCCGCCCGGGAGGGCGTCGGAAAGGCCCGCGGTGGCCGCTGGAGGCCCTCCAGCGGCCACTGCGGGCCTTTCCGACGCCCTCCCGGCCTCTAAACCCCCACCCCCCTTTGTCCTCCGCCCGGGAGGGCGTCGGAAAGGCCCGCGGTGGCCGCTGGAGGCCCTCCAGCGGCCACCGCGGGCCTTTCCAACGCCCTCCCGGCTTCTAAACCCCCACCCCCCTTTGTCCTCCGCCCGGGAGGGCGTCGGAAAGGCCCGCGGTGGCCGCTGGAGGCCCTCCAGCGGCCACCGCGGGCCTTTCCGACGCCCTCCCGGCCTCTTAAACCCCCACCCCTCCTTTGTCCTCCACCCGGGAGGGTGTCGGAAAGGCCCGCGGTGGCCGCTGGAGCCCTCCAGCGGCCACCGCGGGCCTTTCCGACGCCCTCCCGAGCCTCTAAACCCCCACCCCCCCTTTGTCCTCCGCCCGGGAGGGCGTCGGAAAGGCCCGCGGTGGCCGCTGGAGGCCCTCCAGCGGCCACCGCGGGGCCTTTCCGACGCCCTCCCGAGCCTCTAAACCCCCACCCCCCGTTGTCCTCCGCCCGGGAGGGCGTCGGAAAGGCCCGCGGTGGCCGCTGGAGGCCCTCCAGCGGCCACCGCGGGCCTTTCCGACGCCCTCCCGGCCTCTAAACCCCCACCCCCCTTTGTCCTCCGCCCGGGAGGGCGTCGGAAAGGCCCGCGGTGGCCGCTGGAGGCCCTCCAGCGGCCACCGCGGGCCTTTCCAACGCCCTCCCGGCTTCTAAACCCCCACCCCCCTTTGTCCTCCGCCCGAGAGGGCGTCGGAAAGGCCCGCGGTGGCCGCTGGAGGCCCTCCAGCGGCCACCGCGGGCCTTTCCGACGCCCTCCCGGCCTCTAAACCCCCACCCCCCTTTGTCCTCCGCCCGGGAGGGCGTCGGAAAGGCCCGCGGTGGCCGCTGGAGGCCCTCCAGCGGCCACCGCGGGCCTTTCCGACGCCCTCCCGAGCCTCTAAACCCCCACCCCCCTTTGTCCTCCGCCCGGGAGGGCGTCGGAAAGGCCCGCGGTGGCCGCTGGAGGCCCTCCAGCGGCCACCGCGGGCCTTTCCAACGCCCTCCCGAGCCTCTAAACCCCCACCCCCGTTGTCCTCCGCCCGGGAGGGTGTCGGAAAGGGCCCGCGGTGGCCGCTGGAGGCCCTCCAGCGACCACCCTGGGCCTTTCCGACGCTTCCCGGGCCTCTACCACCACCCCCCGTGCTCCTCCGCCCGGGAGGGCGTCGGAAAGGCCTCTCCGCCGCCGGACTCGTCGCCGCCGGACTCGCCGCAGGTAAGGGGGCCGAAAATGGGGGGGGGCTGGCGGGAGGGGGTGGCCTTCCTTCCTTCCCTCCCTCCTTTCTTCCTTCCTTCCCTCCTTCCTTTCTTCCTTTCTTCCTTCCTTCCCTCCCTCCTTTCTTCCTTCCCTCCTTCCTTCCTCCCTTCCTCCCTTCCTCCCTTCCTTCCTTCCTTCCTCCCTTCCTCCCTTCCCTCCCTTCCCTTCCTTCCCTTCCTTCCCTTCCTTCCTTCCTTCCTTCCTTCCTTCCTTCCTTCCTTCCTTCCTTCCTTCCTTCCCTCCCTCCTTTCTTCCTTCCTTCCCTCCTTCCTTTCTTCCTTCCTTCCTTCCTTCCCTCCCTCCTTTCTTCCTTTCTTCCTTCCTTCCTTCCCTCCTTCCTTCCTCCCTTCCTCCCTTCCCTCCCTTCCCTTCCTTCCCTTCCTTCCTTCCTTCCCTTCCTTCCTTCCCTCCCTCCCTCCCTTTCTCCCTTCCTTCCTTCCCTCCCTCCCTCCTTATGTTCTTATGTGACACAGAGTGTTGGACTGGATGGGCCACTGGCCTGATCCAACAGGGCTTCTCTTATGTTCTTATGTGACCCAGAGTGTTGGACTGGATGGGCCACTGGCCTGATCCAACAGGGCTTCTCTTATGTTGTTATGTGACGCAGAGTGTTGGACTGGATGGGCCACTGGCCTGATCCAACAGGGCTTCTCTTATGTTCTTATGTGACCCAGAGTGTTGGACTGGATGGGCCACTGGCCTGATCCAACAGGGCTTCTCTTATGTTCTTATGTGACCCAGAGTGTTGGACTGGATGGGCCACTGGCCTGATCCAACAGGGCTTCTCTTATGTTCTTATGTGACGCAGAGTGTTGGACTGGATGGGCCACTGGCCTGATCCAACAGGGCTTCTCTTATGTTCTTATGTGACGCAGAGTGTTGGACTGGATGGGCCACTGGCCTGATCCAACAGGGCTTCTCTTATGTTCTTATGTGACGCAGAGTGTTGGACTGGATGGGCCACTGGCCTGATCCAACAGGGCTTCTCTTATGTTCTTATGTGACGCAGAGTGTTGGACTGGATGGGCCACTGGCCTGATCCAACAGGGCTTCTCTTATGTTCTTATGTGACGCAGAGTGTTGGACTGGATGGGCCACTGGCCTGATCCAACAGGGCTTCTCTTATGTTCTTATGTGATGCAGAGTGTTGGACTGGATGGGCCACTGGCCTGATCCAACAGGGCTTCTCTTATGTTCTTATGTGACGCAGAGTGTTGGACTGGATGGGCCACTGGCCTGATCCAACAGGGCTTCTCTTATGTGACAATACTGACTTTGGTGGACCCAAGCACTGATTCAGTGTAAGGGAGCTTTGTGTTTGTGTCTTCTAGTGCAATTTTGTTCTCAGATCCTGTATTTACTTCATCAGTATATGGGATAAGGCACTTTCTCAACTGTGCTGCATAATGCAGCCTATTTATTTTGTCCTGTTGGCTCTGTTGGCTCTATCTGCGCCACCTTCATCACTTTCGGGGTGTGGATCCCCCAGTGGAGTGGTCTCCCGACTCCCTCCGCCGGCTGTTTCTGATAGCCGTGCGCCCCCTCTTTCATTTGATATGTGTCCCGTGCGGGTGCCACCCTCCCGCCGGGAGATGCCGCAAAATGAGCCCCCTTGAGGCTTATGGCGGCAGGGCTCGGGGGAAGCGACCTAGACTGCTGTTCTTTTGAGGGGTTATAGAGTGTTTCGAGCCCGTCCCTGTGGCATCGGTCCCATCATTGTGGGGCCCAGGGGGCCGGCGCAGCGGCACGCCGAAGCAGCCTGTCACTAATAACACAGGTCGAGATGCAGGACAGGAACCCGGAAGTGACCGACAGGCTGCTTCAGCGTGCCGCTGCGCCGGCCCCCTGGGCCCCACAACGATGGGACCGATGCCACAGGGACGGGCTCGAAACACTCTATGACCCCTCAAAAGAACAGCAGTCTAGCTCGCTTCCCCCGAGCCCTGCCGCCATAAGCCTCGAGGGGGCTCATTTTGCGGCATCTCCCGGCGGGAGGGTGGCATCCGCACGGGACACATATCAAATGAAAGAGGGGGCGCACGGCTATCAGAAACAGCCGGCGGAGGGAGTCGCAAGACCACCCCACTGGGGGATCCACACCCCGAAAGTGATGAAGGTGGCGCAGATAGAGCCAACAGAGCAAACAGGACAAAATAAATAGGCTGCATTATGCAGCACAGTTGAGAAAGTGCCTTATCCCATATACTGATGAAGTATATACAGGATTTGAGAACAAAATTGTTTCCGGCGGTGATATTTGGGGGATTTTTGGGGACGTCACAGGAAGTGCTGTGAAGTCACTTCCTGTTTCCGGCAGTGGCATTTGGGGGAAATGATGTCATTTGGGGGAAGTAATGTCACAGGAAGTGATGTCACTTCCCGCTTCCGGCAGGTGACGCGGGGAAATGATGTCACAGGAAGTGGTGTCACTTCCTGTTTCCGGCGGTGGCATGACGTCACCGGAAGCGACGTCACCGGAAATGACGTCACTTCCTGTTTCCGGCGGTGGCATGACGTCACCGGAAGTGACGTCGCCGGAAGTGACGTCACTTCCTGTTTCCGGCGGCGCGCGCGCACACTTCGCACACGCGCACCCCTACCTTCCCCCCCCAGAGATGTCCCTGGCTGGCCTTCAGACATTATGGTCACCCTAATGACAACCCAGTCCAAAACTCCGGGCAATCTGGGCAAGGGGGCACATGTAGATGTTAAATAACATCGGGGAGAGAACTGCTCCCTGAGGCACCCCACAATCTAGTGTGCGCCTCCGGGAAAGCTCACCCCCGATTGCCACCCTTTGTCCCCGACCTTTGAGGAAGGAGGAAAGCCATTGTAAGGCCAGTCCCCTGACCCCTATGTCGGCGAGGCGGCGGGTCAGTAGCCGATGGTCGACCGTGTCGAACGCTGCCGACAGGTCTAACAGCATCAGCACCGCCACGCCACCTCGATCCAGTTGCCGCTGGAGGTCATCCGCCAAGGCGACCAGCACTGTCTCCGTCCCGTGGCCCGGGCGAAAGCCGGACTGGCAAGGGTCTAGGACGGAAGCGTCATCCAGAAAACCCTGTAGTTGCAGCGCCACTGCCCTCTCAATAATTTTACCTAAAAACGGTAAATTAGAAACCGGTCGGTAATTTGCCAATTCGGCCGGATCTGCTGTACATTTTTTCAGGAGGGGGCGGACCAAAGCCTCTTTCAGAGGTGATGGAAAACGCCCCTCCGAGAGGGATCTATTTATTATGTCCCGTAAAGGACATCTAAGCTCCCTCTGGCAAGCTTTAATCAACCAGGAGGGGCAAGGGTCCAAATCGCAAGTTGTTGGGCGCGCAACAGAAAGAATTCCGTCGACTTCCTCCAGGCTGAGTGGGTCAAACCGGCCCAACTCTAAACCCGAAGACAGGCATGGAGCCTCAAGTTCCCGTACTGCATCCAATGTGATAGGCAGGTCTTGGCGGAGCGACGTGATTTTATCTGCAAAGTATTTCGCAAAAGCCTCACAGCCTATCTCTAATTCCCTAACATTTGGTTTGCCTTGAGGCAATGTAGTAAGGTCTCCAATTATTCTAAATAATTGTGCCGGGCGCGAATTTGCAGATGCAATCTTGGCTGCAAAGTAATCTTTCTTTGCAGCCTTGACTGCCATCTCATAAGACTTCATAAACGTTCTATAAGATGTTCTCGTCGCTTCGTCCCGAGTATGCCGCCACTGCCTCTCTAGTCGTCTGAGCCCCTGTTTCAGCCGGCGTAGCTCCAGGGTATACCATGGAGCCAGCCTCCTGCGAGGGCGCAGAGGACGTCGAGGTGCGATCTCGTCGATAGCCCTGGTTAGTCGGCCTTGCCAGGCCTCCACCAGGTCATCGAGGGAATCGCCAGGGGGCCAGGGATCCCCCAGTGCCCTTTGGAACCGTTCCGGGTCCATCAGGCTCCGGGGGCGAGCCAAAATAGGCTCTCCGCCCATACAGGGTTGGGGTGGCATCCCCACACGGGCCTTGAGGGCTAGGTGATCCGACCATGGTACCGCTTCTACCGCGATATCGTTTACCGAAATCCCGGACGCAAAGATCAGGTCTAACGTGTGCCCGGCCTGGTGCGTGGGTGTCGTAACAAATTGAGAGAGTCCCAGTGTCGCCATGGAAGACACTAGGTCCATCGCCTGAGTGGAGGCCAAGTCGTCGGCATGGACGTTGTTTGAAGTTCCACGTCTTGACACACACACACACCCCAATGATAATATCACCGAGTCACATGGTGGCAATACTCCCTCTAAGCTGTGGGGTTTTGTGAGCAAAAATTCTACTTTGTGAGCTACAAGCATTAAAGTTGTGAGCTACTGACATTAAAGTTGTGAGCTACTGCATAAATTAGTTTGCTCTGGGGCCATTTTTCCTGAGCGAAGACAAAAAAATGTGTTAACAGAAGGCTAAAAAACTGTGAGCTAGCTCACACTAACTCAACTAGAAGGAACACTACATGGGGAGGGCAATTCAGTGTACCCAGAAGACTGGCCCCTTAGGCAATCACCTAGTTTGCTAGTGGCAGAGCCAACCCTAGCTGCAGCCACACTCTCCATCCCACTTGCTCCCCCCCCACCCGACCCCAGTGCATATGCAATAGCTCAGGAGCAACAGTGTTTGTACTTTTGAGTCCTGACCACCTCCTTTCTCCTCAGTATCCCTTTCCCTGCCAACTGGGCTCTAGCAGTGCAACTAGTTTTGGCAAGAAAGGGGGGGGGGAAGCTTTTTGAATGGCTAAGGTTTGTGTGTGTGCACTGAAAATAGACTTGATGTTCCTCCCCTCTTCATCTAACACTGCCGGAGGGATGTCCACATGGATGTTCTTACCAGCCAGTCAGGGCTAGCCCTGCCACTAGCAAAGTAGGTGACTGCCTAGGGCACCAGCCTTCTGGGGGTTACCAAACTGGATACCCCCCATGTGACTCAGTAATGTTATCGGTGCGGGGCGGGGCACCAGAAGCTAGCCTTGTCTGAGGTGCCAGACAGTCTAGGTCTGGCTCTGCTGCCAGTTCAAAGGTTCCACTTTAAACTGGAGAAAAATATGTTGATTCCCTCCCCCGCCTTCAAATTAACTGGAAAATGACACATTAAATGATACCAATTTCACATTAGGATCCTAGCTTCAGCAAGGTATACAAAGCAGTATATACCACAGCCCCCTATAATTTTTCCAAATTGCTTTGTGAATTGTTTCATACAGTTAGATCCAAACAAACAGAAATTTCCTCATCTGAAGAAGTGTGCATGCACACGAAAGCTTACGTTCTGAATAAAGCTAAGTTGGTCTTAAAGGTGCAATTGACTCCTATTTTGTTTCATACAGTGTGACTCTTTTTTGTCTGAGTGGAAAAGCCCTCTTGAATAATGTAGTTTTGCATCATTTATAGAAAGCCATGAAAATGGGAGTCTTCCTGACCTCAGACAGGGCAAGCTGTTCCACAAGGTAGGGGCCACGATGTAGAAGGCAGATGCAGAGAGGCATCCTGGTTCTCTATCTTGTGTGCATGGAAAGGGGGGGAGGGAATGGAAGGAAGTAGCTTTCCCTAAAGAGTGTTGATCTACACTTCAAAGGGATTCAGTGACAGACCCTAAGGGTCTGTCTATCTGCCTGCAACTCTGTGGTCACTCACTCCTGGAACATTGCATCTGGTTCTTCGAATGAGAAGAAAACACTCCTTCCACACAGTCCAAGGGAAGGGTGATATTTTCCTCTTGCAGCAGCCCCTGAGGGTGTAGTTCTGAAGGAGCCCCCAACCTTCAGGTGTTTTTGAGGAGTTGCGCAGAGGCCCTGCTGGAATGGGGATCTGAAACGCCCCCCGTATGTGCAACAGCTCATCCCAGAGCAGACCTTTTTGCAATGAAATGGTTAACTTTAGTTAAAGTGGTTAAAGACCAGCCACCTGTAGGAAAAAGAGCATGTCCTGATTTTATATTCATCACACAGTGGGTGTTCTTCACAACCTGAAGGCAAATGAAATCAGGGAACAAAAATCATGTACCTCAAAGCTGAGTAGTTTTTAAACGGACAAATGCAACTTAAAAACTTTTTTTAAAAAAATCCAAACATTATTTCAAAGTTTATGGATTCACTATTTTTTTTTGAAAATGCAAATCTCTGAGTATCAGTGCTATGTACAGATGCCAACCTCCAGGTGAGAGCTGGGGTTTCCCTGAAATTACAGCTCATCTCCAAACTATAGAGATGATTTCCCTTGGAGAAAACAAATGTTTTGGGGGGAGGTCTGTAGGGCATTGTATCCCACTACAGTCCCTGCCCTTCCCAGGCTCCATACCCAAATCTCCAGGAGTTTCTCAACTTGGACCTGGCTACTCTAGCTAGGAGATAACATCACAGGAAGGCCTATGTGCCCTATTAGCTGGCCCTCCGCAGCAAGTGGTTAGCCACTGTGTGAAACAGGTTGCTGGATTAATGGGCCCCTGGACTGATCTAGGGGCCCATTAGCTTTGACAGACTGGCTTTGACAGACTAACAAACTCATGCATGCTTACCAACAAAATAAACTGATGTGTTTTTTTATGTATAAGGGACCCATGGCACAGAGTGTTAAAGCTGCAGTACTTCAGTCCTAAGCTCTGCTCACGACCTGAGTTCGATCCCCGGTGGAAGCTGGGTTTTCAGGCAGCCGGCTCGAGGTTGACTCAGCCTTCCATCCTTCCAAGATTGGTAAAATGAGTACCCAGTTTGCTGGGGGGGAAGTGTAGATGACTGGGGAAGGCAATGGCAAATCACCCCGTAAAAAGTCTGCTGTGAAAACATTGTGAAAGCAACGTCACCCCAGAGTCAGAAACGACTGGTGCTTGCACAGGGAACCTTTCCTTTCCTTTTCTTTGTTATGTATGTGTCTGCCATGCTAACCTCAACCTGTATAACTAGTCACCACCCATTCTTGTCAGGCCCAAAGGAAAAGGGTCTTGATCAGTAGCACTTTCATAGTAGTGCTTTCAATCCACTTCAGCGACGGTTGCATGTGGACTTTGCCATTTTACACTGTCAAATCCAATTGCAAAGTTCATTGAAAGTGGACTGAAAGTGTGTTATCTGGGGTGTGAAAGCACACCATACTCTCTTGTAAAGGATTAAGGAATCCTGTGTGCTTATCAAATAAGAGACACTAATTTTAAAAAATCCAGTTTACCTCACATACCTAAAGTTAACAGTGGACTTGGTATAATTACATAATAGGAAGGAATGGGTGGTGAGGCAGGTCACAGCTCTCCAACCTGAGGGACTTCCTGTAGGCAAAATGGTGGAAAATAAGATAACAAGAGAAAGACCTGGATCCGGGGTTGTGCCACAGAGTTTTTTTCCTTGGCTTTTTGTAACGAACTGCATCTTCCCCCACCAAGCTGAGAAGGAAGGGAAGAGAAAGGATCTCTTTTTCTTTTGTAGTGGAAAAAGCGCACCTTCTTTCCCCACCCAGCTTGGAGTGACAAGAAGAGCTCCCTTTAGCGATTTCATTGTGTAGCTATTTTGATAAGACAGCGCAACAGGTAAGAAAGACTGACTCTCAGCTGGTCCCCAGACCAGCTGTGAGTCATCAGGTGACCCACAAGTAGCTGCCGATTTATTGGGCAGCTGTTTTAGTCATTCAGTGCAATCCAGTTTGGTGTAGTGGTTAAGTGTGAGGACTCTTATTTGGAAGAACTGGGTTTGATTCCCCACTCCTCCGCTTACAGATACTGGAATGGTCTCGGGTCAGCCATAGTTCTCTCAGGAGTTGTCCTTAAAAGGGAAGCTTCTGTGAGAGCTCTCTCAACCCCATCTACCTCATAGGGTGTCTCTTGTGGGGGAAGAAAATAGAGGAGATTGTAAACCACTCTGAGACTCTTTCAGAGAGAAGGACGTAGATCTTCTTCTTTGGTCTTCCAAACATATCACAAAATGAGTGCTTGTAGTATCTATAAATTACTACTTCGCCTAAGCATTGTTCCAAGGTTTGTGGTCCATCATCTCTTCTCTTATTAAACTTATTCTGAAAATAAATATGAAAAGATAGGTTGCAGAGAACAATGGAATTATTGTTTCAGGGGTCTTAGATGTCCAGTGGCTAGTGGTTGTCTCAATGTGCTCTTTGATGAAGGTGTCTATTTGGAGCATACTAGACGACATGCAACCTTAAGCTGCAGTGGTAAGTTGCAGTATTGCAGTCTAAGTTCTGCTCACAACCTGAGTTCGATCCCAGCGAAAGCTGGGTTCAGGTAGCTGACTCAAGGTTGACTCAGCCTTCCATCCTTCCATGGTTGGTAAAATGAGTACCCAGCTTGCTGGGGGTAAATGTAAATGACTGGGGAAGGCAATGGGTTAGTAACAACTCAGTGCTTGCACAGGGGACTACCTTTACATTTATGTCCGGCATAAAAGGGTTCACTTTAAATCTGCAATGAGATATGATGGACATAAACCTGTGTAATATCGAATCAGAAAAAAACAGAAATGTACATGTGAGGAAAATGAGAATGCAGAAAAGACTCATGTGTCAGAACAAGAGCAAAGGCAGAGCTTGCCCCACAACATGAAACTCCACTATTCTTTGCAGGCATGCAACTCACAGTGTGCAACCTCAGACAATAAGAGGTGGGACTGGATCACAATCTCTGTTTATGCTCACTAACTGTATTGGTTTCTGAGGTCACTCCTATTGAAACCAAAGGCCCTGCCCAGCCTTTGTTATCTTGGTATATGGTGGGTCAAAGGTCAAACTCTCCTCCAAAGACACTTTTATTCTCTACAAAGGGGGCTGTTTTAAAGGCTATGTAGCATAAAAACCAAAGTTTTCAGGCAGCAGCTGTTAAGCAATATTGTTAAAACAAACATGATGGCTTCCCACTAAGGTTTTACCCAGTTATAACATCTAGCCGGTGATGTTAGCATGGGATGGTTCTGGCTTCGTGCCCAAGCTTTGTGGGAGAGACACTGTGGCCTGAAAACCACATTCCCTCAGTGCTTTCCTTGAAACACACTTCCGACGCAGTTCCTGGGCCACAAAGGACTCTTAGGAAGGGAGAGAGGCAAAAAGGGAATTCTGACCATTGGAAAGGAGACTGACTCGGGTAGGTAATTATGTTCTTTGCTTTGCTAATCGATGATGTCAGGAGCAGGGGGACGAGGAATTCATAATTTTGGAGGAAGAAAGGTTAAAAGGGGTCACCCATAATAATCTCTCTGTTTGCCTGCCCTGCCAGGTCATGGATTTCAGAGCTAGGCTAGAAGCCTTGGACCCCAAGTCCATCAAGCGTGTTTCCCTGGTGGAGATCAAGGGAGTCACTTTGGCCGATTCAACGGCAGAGGAATGGGAAACCTTATGGGGCTTCAAAGCTCGACCCGATGATCTTCTAATATGTTCTTACCCCAAAGCAGGTAAATGGAGTTGCTGGAGAGGGAGGGATTTGGACAAAATTGTGAAGAGATTTCTACAGGTCAAAGGAGCTACAGGAGGGGTTATAGAACAGTATGGTATGCTCTTCTCAGTTTTTGGGAACAAAGAGGGTTGGCTCTTGGATGGGGGACCACCAAGGAAGGCTCTGTTGAAGAAGGCAATGGCAAACTATCTCTGATTCTGACTTGCCTTTAAAGCCCCTTACAGGGGTTACCATAAAGCAGTTTTGACTTAATAGCCCATACATACATAACAGGTTGCAGGAGATTAGGGGTCCTTGACTGATAGGGTTGCCAAGTCCAATTCAAGAAATATCTGGGGTCTTTGGGGGTGGAGCCTGGAGACTTTGGGGGTGGAGTCAGGAGCAAGGTTGTGACAAGCATAATTGAACTTCAAAGGGAGTTCTGGCCATCACATTTAAAGAGACAGCACACCTTTTAAATATCTTCCTTTCATTGGAAATAATGAAGGATAGGGGTACCTTCTTTTTGGGCTCATAGAACTGGACCCCCTGGGTTCAATCTTTTTGAAACTTGGAGGGTATTTTGAAGAGAGACTTCCGATGCTATGCTACAAATTTGGTGCCTCTTTCTCAAAATACAGCCCCCCCAGAGCCCCAGATACCAGCAGATCAATTCTCCATTATACCCAATGAGATTCAGCATCCATAGGGAATAATGAGGTGCCCAGCAGACAATTCCCTAACCCCTCCCCCAACACACTTTCTGATGACCCTGAAGTGGGCCTCCAAACTGGGGGATCCCCTGCCCCCACCTGGGGATTTAAACACGAACAGGAAACCACAGCGTCAGATGATAGGAAACAAGAAATAAAACACTGTGTACAACGTACTTATGCTTATGCACATTTAATGCATTGTGGGAAGCCCTAACTTTGAGAACCCATTACATGGAAACTGTGAATGAAGCATTAGCAAGTGTGAACAGATGCCTTAGCATGGGGTAAGAGCTTTTTGGTTGAGTCATTTGTATGATATAATGTATATAACTTGGTGTTTTAATTAATTTGTGGTAATATCAGTTCCCAGTGATAATTGCGGCCATAGTAGTAGCCTATATGAAACACGACAATAGCTGGAATCGTGTCGCTGCCGCACCAGTTGAATTGAGGACTGCTGCCTTAAGAACATCATTATACAGTACGTTTACACGGTATTACCTGCATCTGGAAGTCATCAACTCAGCAAGGACTGGTACCGTTTATTTCAAGCATCCAGGATTAGATTATTTTTTTATTTGTATGAGCTATATCAGAATTGGGACTGTTAATGTGAAGAAATCATTGTGTGAATTGTCTGAAAAATGTATGATGAATATATGTAAATGAATGCGCATAAGCACATTGTGCACAGTGTTTTATTTCTTGTTTCCCACCTGGGGATTGGCAACCCTACTTATTGAATTCTGTTATCTGCATGCCTCTCTCCCCCTTCTCATCTCCCCAGGGACCACTTGGATCCAGGAAATTGTGGATATGGTTCAGCACAGAGGGGACCCACAGAAATGTGCTCGTGCCCCAATACATGAACGCATGCCCTTCATAGACGCGTTTCTCCCCAAGCCCATCCCCTCTGGTAAGAAGATGGTCTTTCTGCAGGGAACAGAGATAAGGGGTGTGGTGGAATTTATTTTGGGTTGGCCCTCTTTATGATCCTAACCATATTTTTTATGATCTTAAACATACTTTTAAACATACTCTTTATGAAATTGCTGCAAGGCGGTGAACTGAAAGTGAAGGGGAGTGGAATTTCCTTTTCCAAAATTCACTGTTTTAGTTATAGCCACTGGTTTCATTTAGTCTCTTTCAAAAGAGGATTTTCTCTTTAATCTCTTTGTGATTTTCTGTTATACCACACACTGGAGCTCTATAGTCCATTTTGTAACTATGGTGCTTGAACTTTTGATGTTACACACCACAGTGTGGCAGTGTGGTGCTCCAGCAGGAAGAGAGGCGTCTATTAGCCACAGTGTGTATATATATGCGTGTGTGTGCATGTGTATATATATATAATTTTTTTGGCCACTGTGTGACACGGACTGGATGGGCCATTGGCCTGATCCAACATGGCTTCTCTTATGTTCTTATGAGGAGCACTCAGGAAGACATTGGCTCCCTCTGAATATCTGTAAAATGAAATTTGGCAGCAAACTCAGAAGTTAAATGTCGCTTTTCAATACATTGATTCAAACCAGGCTCCAAATTCCTAAAAGAGAAGATAAATGGATTGTTGGGTGCCAGAGGAAAACTGGATAAAGAACTATTAGGCGACTTTCACTTAACAGTGCAAGTTGAATGGCTTCTTAGTGCAAGGCTGAATAGTCACCTCCTTATCTTTCAGGGTTAGACCAAGCAGAGGCGATGCCCTCTCCACGCATGCTCAAAACTCATCTCCCAGTTCAGCTCATTCCTCCTTCCTTTTGGGAACAGAATTGCAAGGTAAGGACAGCTAGGCGAGCGCTGAGGGTGAGCCAAAGCAAAGTTTGAGGAGTTATGCTTTTCTGGGCTCTAGTTTGGAACATATGAAGTCTTAATAAAAAAAAGACCTGCCTATAAGAATGTGGAGAGGTTCAGGGCTTTTTTTGAGCAGGAATGCATAGCAATGCAGTTCTAGCTGACTTGGTGTCAGGGAGTGCCGCCTAATGTGCAAATAGTTACATCAGGGGTGTGGCCTAATATGCAATATGTTCCTGCTGGACTTTTTCTACAAAAAAGCCCTGTGCAAAAGAATGGTGATGTCAGGGGCATGGCTTAATATGCAAATGAGTTACTGCTGGGCTTTTTCTACCAAAAAAAGCCCTGGAGAGGTTAATTTGGCCCAGGGTCTCCAGGACCTACCTGGGTGCTAGGACAAACAAAAAAAAACTGTGGAAGATTAACGAAGTCCCAAATACTAGAAGTCGCTACTGTTAAACCTAGTTCCAAAACTCTCTTGAAGGTGAACAGCCTAAAGAATAAATTTTAAATTTCAATATTACATATATTTCATTATTATCACAGTAAATTATACACAGTCAAACATAAATTATAACAACCAAAGTCCCAGTCCATTCAGTCCCATTTAAGCATGTCAGTTTCAGACTTCAGTAACTTCGTCCCCCCACTCCTGCAGGGCAGGTTAAAGTGCTAATGCTTGTGCTGATTCCATTGACGAAATTTACTGTGATAATAATGAAATATATGTAATATTGAGATATAAAATTTATTCTTCAGGCTGTTCACCTTCAAGAGAATTTTGGAACTAGGTTTAACAGTAGCAACTTCTAGTGGACTTCCTGTTGTCAGCGCAGGGTTCATTGAGCTTCAACAATGAGAAGACTCTTTTCTTTTGAAAATAAGTTTCATTTATTGATTACAACAATGTTACTCTTGCAGAAGGTCTTTGAGAGTGATAACGTATAGAGAACAAGCACTAGCATTTATGGGGACACATCAAAGCCTAGGGGTTTTAAATCATTCTCATAATAAAGTTGCATTCTGCCTTTCAGAGGTGTTTGATTCACACGCCTGTTATCTTCCAAGCTGGGCCATCTCCACTCCCCCTTCTAGCTGGTGTCCTTGCAGGCGCCTGGGAAGCGGCAGTGTATTCCTGCACTTCAAAACCGTTTATGGCCCCTGGCGCCCAGCTCCCTCCTCCCTTCTCTTCACCCCTCAGGCATGCCTAGAATTCTACTGGGGATCATTGGGGTTAGTCATAAGCAAATAAACAAAGTAGGCAACATGGTTAGTATCAATGGAACACAAGCTGACACCTGTTTGGACTGAAAGACAGTGCTGCTGCCCTCTAGTAAGGGTGATTTTTTTTCTTCTGTTCAGGGTATGAAAGACCCTTCGGGGGGGGGGGGTCTATGCCCATCAATCTTAGTAAAATATTAATCCAAGAAGACGTCAAGCACCTTTAGCTGTTGATTTCGGTTTTTGGGAAGGTGGGTAGTTGCCTTTTTTAAAAACCTTGAAATCCAGCCAGAAAGGAAAACGTCTAATACACATCTGCAGAGGAATAAAAGATTAATTTGACTTAAGCCTGTCGGAATCCAGACACTTAAAGACTGATTTATAATTGCAAGATAACGGAAGCCGGAGTACCAATGAATATCTGTTTAAGGTAATTTGAGCTATTTTTATTTCTACTCCGAGAGTCTTTGAACTTTATCTAAACGTTGTGGAGATTATAAACAGACTGAGCTGAAACGTAATTGAATGAAGATATTTGCCTGCCGAGTTTGAACTTTGTAAATATTAAGGCTTCAGCAGAATTTGGAAAAAGTGGGTGATGTTTTGACTTTCTGCGGTTTGTGGCGGGTGACGCAGAATTCTTTTCGCTGATGTCCTACACTCCTACAAGTTTTAAAAGTTGCTGGAATTTATAAATAGATTGAACTAAGGCATAATTGAATGAAGATACAGCTGGCCAAAACTGAACTTTGCTAACTTAATAGCTTCAAAAGAACTCAGAGAAAAGAGAAAGATGTTTTGAATATTTGTGGCTTGTGGCTGGTGACGAAGACTATTTCTATACATTCCCATAAGTCTCAAAGGCTGCGATACTAGACATGAGAACGGGGCAACCTGAACCAGGAAGTAAAAGTGACTGACCAATCAAATAAAGTCTATAAGGATTACAAAAGCTGTGACATCTGAACTAGGAAGGAATTAAGACCAAGATCAAGAAGGACCTCTCTAGGAACTGTGTTTAACCATAGAGAAAGAATGATTGCCATTTTAAAAGGAAGAAAAACTGTCAAATTTGTTAAAAATCAATATCTCAGCCTAGGAAGCTAGGAGAAAAACAAAATTAGTCTTGTTTGAAACAGCATGTTCTAAGCTATTAGACTTGGTGTTGAATTTTAGTTGGAAAACCTTTTAAGTTTCGGTGATTGTTTTGCATGTCAGAAGGGAGGGTAACCCGTGCAAGGGCCCACTCATTTGACAAAATGCAATCCAATTTGATGCTCTAGAATTGAGAATGTTAAAAGCAATGGACAAAATGCAACTGGCAATGAAAAAAGAATTTAAAAAGGAAGTTGGAGATCTTAGAAAAGATATTGAGGGCTTTAAAGATGAGGTCAAAGATAGAGTTAAAGAGGTAGAGGAAAAAGTGGATACACATGCTTCCATTTTGTTAAAACTCCAAGAGAAGTTTACAATACATAACTGCAAGCTGATGGAAACACAAGTTCGTTTGAGAGGAATACCTGAAAGGGAGGAGGCAGATTTAATGGACTACATGGTGAATATTATAACTGAGTACTTAGAAGAAGATCCTGAAAAATTTAGAAGTATGTTGGATGGTGCTTATAGAGTCAACTCAGTATACGCAAAGGACAAAGGCCTGCCAAGAGACATTGTTATAAGACTAAGATCTAAAGATCTGGCAGGAAAAATCTTAAACAAAGGTTTTCAAAAAGCTTGGATTATAGAAGGGAGCAAAGTCAAAATAATGAAAGAGTTACCAAGGCAAGTGATCAATGACAGGAAGAAATACAAGAAGTTAACAGACAAGCTGCACGCAGAGGGCACAAGATACAGATGGATATTACCTGAAGGTCTTGGCTTTGAACAACATAGAAAAAGGATTACAATAAAGAGTGAACAAGAGATGCATAGCTTTTTTGAAGAGAATAAAGCGTCTGCATCATAATGGAGTACAAGTTACTATCTTGGAATATAAATGGACTAAATTCACCACAAAAAAGAAGAACAACATTTCATTGGATTAAAAAACAAAAATGTAACATAATTTGTCTACAGGAAGTTCATATACAACAAAAAGATCGTAAATTTTTGTGGAATAGAAATTTGGGCTTGGAATTTTTTTCACTAGCAGAACAAAAGAAAAGAGGGGTAGTCTTTTATATCAAAGAACAACTAGAACCTAAACTAATATTTAAAGATAAAGAAGGAAGATATATTGCAGTAGAAGTGACAATTGAGGCGAAAAAAACATTGTTACTAGGACTATATGCGCCCAATTGAGTGAAAGTTAAGTTTTTTAAAGATATTAATCGGCAATTAGATGAGAAGACGTATGATCAGATTTTGATGATGGGTGATTTCAATGGGACAGTACAAAATAATATTGACAGATCAAGCCAAAAGAAGAATGACAAAGAAGGAAAACTACCAAATTCTTTCTTTGAGTTGATTAAACAAGAAAACTTGGAAGATATCTGGAGAAAATTCAACCCTGAAGTAAGAGACTATACTTTCTTCTCAGAGAGACATAATTCTTTCTTTAGAATAGACATGTTATGGGGTTCCAAGAGTTTGGGCCTCATAACTAAAAAAATAGAGATTCTACCAAAGGTCTGTGCAGACCATAATCCAATATGCTGGTCTATAAAATTGCAAAAGAAAACAAGAAGATGGAGAATTAATGAAGACTTGCTACAAGAGAAAGACATTGTGACATTTTTAGAAAAGGAGACTGCAGCTTTTTTCCAAATAAATGAAACTGAGGACATGGAATTTCAAACAGTATGGGATACCTACAAAGCAGTAATGAGAGGACTGTTAATTACATTGAACATTAAAAATAAGAGGGCCAAAGAAGAACGGTTGTTAGTATTACAAAATGAAATAAATAAAAAAGAAAGAGATTTGAAAAAAAGGCCAGGAAAAAAGAAGTTAATAAAAGAAATTACATTATTACAATCTCAAGTCAAACATTTGCTGAACAAAGAACTAGAATGGAATTTTAAAAGTTTGAAACAGAAATCGTTCGAAAGTGCGAATAAACCTGGAAAATATTTGGCTTGGCAATTGAAGAAAAAGAAAGGAAATAAAACTATTAATAATATTATGGCAAATGGAAAAGCAATAGTAGATCAAGAAGGCATCAAAAGAGAATGCTTCAAATATTATGCAAATTTATTTAAAGGTGTGAAAATTAAGAAAGAAAAAATGGAAGAGTATCTACGGAATATCCAGGTGGCACCTTTGACTGAGTATATGAAAAAGATTTTAAATGACCCAATAAAGAAAATTGAAATTGAAGCGGCAATAAAAGCAATGAAAGAAGGTAAGGCTCCTGGGCCAGATGGATTTACATCTAAATTTTACAAAACCCTTAAAGATGAGATAATACCCAAACTGATGAAATTGTTAAACACGATAAGAGAAAAAGGAAAAATTCCAAATACTTGGAGGGAAGCTGTTATTTCTTTGATTCCTAAAGAAGACAAAGATACTACGAATGTAAAGAACTATAGACCAATTTCACTGCTGAATAATGATTATAAGATCTATACAAGAATTCTGGCAGAACAATTGAAGCAATATTTGATTAATTTTATTAAAAAAGAACAAGCCGGACTTCTTCCTAAAAGACAAATAAGAGATAATGTCGGATAGATGTTGGAAATGTAGAAAACATGAAGGTTCTTTCTTTCACATGTGGTGGACTCGTGAAAAAGCGAAAGAATTTTGGAAGATGATACAACAAGAAATCTCCAAAATTTTGGGTTATGATTTTAAGAAAACTGCAGAGACTTTTTTGCTTGGATTACAATTAGAAAAATTTCCAAAGGAAGATAGGACTTTAATTTGGTACTTGCTCTCAGCTGCTAGGACATTGTATGCGCAGCTGTGGAAACAGGGAAAAATACCAGAGAAATGGGACTGGATTGTGAAAGTTTTATCATGGAATGAGATGGACAAATTAACTAAAACTTTAAGAGACTATGATTTAGATATATTCAAAAAGGAGTGGAAGAAATTTAAAGGATATGTGGAGAAAGAATGGAATATAAAAAATCATTCGACAATTTATTAGTATTAATGAGAGAAGAAAAATATTGAACTTTGATTGGTTAGCGGTACCTTTGTAATTGAATTTAAATGTATAACTTTGGGGAAGTCAAATATTGGAGGGAGGGGGGGTTGAAATATCATATGGGTTAGCATAGAGAAGAGACAATTAATTATTGTAACCATATGTTATTAATAAATTGTTAAAACAAAAACCGTAGCAACTTCTAGTATTTGGGACTTCATTAATCTTCCATTTTTTTTTGTTTGTCCTTGCTTCTTCCTGTGGTTCTCTAGGCTGACCTACCTGGGTTCTGGCAAACCTAGGTGGACTAGCTTAGTCAGAGCTTATGGCTTCTCCAGGTATGTTTTTCTTGCAACAGGGGGAAGCTAATCTCTCCAGTTGGAGTTTGGGAGGGTGAAGGGCTTAGAACTAGGGCTCCTTTTGCCTCCCTTTTTTGTCTTTTTTCTACAGATCGTTTATGTGGCCAGGAATGTCAAAGACAATGTGATCTCCTATTTCCACTTCCATCGCATGGGCGGTATGTTGCCAGAACCAGGAAACTGGGACCAGTTCCTAGAGAATTTCATTGCTGGGAAGGGTGAGTACAGAATGGAACTCAAAAACAGGAGGAAAAGACAGTGATTGGTTTATGGGAGAAGGCCAGGACTGACACATCAGTTCAATCTCCAGCATTCAGTATATAATGCCTACTAGATCCCTCTTATGCTCATGGTTATTAACCTGCTCAAAGAACTCCGAAAAGTTGGTGAAGAAGGACTCAGTGCATTACCCAAAATGGTAACTGAGTACGTTTAACTTTGTTGTTATCTTGTTGCTTTTTGAGACTATTCTTAATCCAAAACCTAAACTGTAGTTTACTTAGCTTGTTTAAAAACTGGACCATCTAGGTGAAATTCAAAGTTCTTTTTTCCCCCAGCCATCCAAAACGTATACCTGTACTCAGGGGTCATTTTGTAGAAAAATAGTGGTGGAGCTCATCCATGGATTGTTATGCAGCTGCACATACTATTCAATGGACAAGGAGGTGGGACTCTCAGAAGGAGGAGGTGGAACTCTCAGAAAGGTTCAGGAGCTGTGCTCCTGTGAGCTCCCACTGAATATAAGACCTGCCTGTACTAGACAAGGGATGCAGTAGGAATCCAAATGATGCAGTTCACTCTCTGCCTCTTTTGTATCCTTGTAGTCGCCTGGGGCTCTTGGTTTGACCATGTTCGGGGCTGGTGGAGAGCCAAGGACTGACACCCGATTCTGTATCTTTTCTACGAAGACATGAAAGAGGTAAGCTGCTGACATGCATAGTTCAAGGCAGTCTTTTCTGCTGAAAAGGAATTCAGATGCTAGAAATATTCTAAGCAATGGCTCTTGATGTTATGAGCATCTCACAGAGGCATACCAATCAAGCAAGGGGAAAAAATGAAGTGAGATTCCTCACAGAGAGTCCCATTTACAGGGAGTCACAAACCTCACTGTCAACATTCTTGTCTCTTTTTGTAGGACCCAGCCCGGGAAATCCAGAAAGTAGCCCAGTTCCTAGACAGAACACTTCCTGATCCACTTGTTAGCCAGATTGCACACCACACGACGTTTGAGAGCATGAAAGCAAACCCAATGACTAATTACAGCACTTTGCCTTCTTTCATCTTGGACCAATCTATGTGGACCTTCATGAGAAAAGGTAGGGGACAGAGGCTGGGTTCTGGCCACAATTCTAATAGCAATGGGAGAGTTTAGTAGCACAGCTATAGTAAGCTTTCTCACTCGGTGTGACCACCACATTTCCAGGTGTGTCAAACCAGTATTTCAGCTGGGGTGGCACCCACCTGGCTATGACCCTGCCTTTTGGGTCTGCTGGATCTGGGACAGGAGCAGAGGGAAAGTTCATGGGGTTTGGTGATGAGAGACTTGGGTGCTGCATTCCCCTAATCATCTTGGTTGGTACTTCTATACTTTTTCCAGCTCTGCAATGTCCTCTTTGAGACATGGTGACAAGAACTGCAAACAGTCAAATGAGGCCAAACCATAGATCTACACAGGAGCATTACATTATAATATTAGCCATTTTATTTTCAATTTCTTTCCTAATAATCTCAAACACAGAGTTTGTCTTTTTCACCACTGCAGCAGCCTGGGTTGATACTTTCATTGAGCTATCTACTACAATGCCAAGATCTTTTTGCTTCTCAGGCTCAGCAAGTTCAGGCTCCCAATACTGATTTGGGAATTTTTTTTGTCCCAATGTGCATCACTTTACACTTACTCTTTCATTTGCCACATTGTCCACTCATGCAGTTTGTGGAGATCCCCCTGGAGCTCTTCACAGTCATCCTGGTTTATTACATTCCTGAATAATTGTATGTCACTTGCAGACTCGGCCACTGTACTGCTTACCCCTTAGTTCCAGATAATTTATGAACAAATTAAATAGTACCAGCCCTAACACTTATCCTTGTGGAACCTGACTGTTTTTTTTCCTCCATTGTGAGAACTGTCCATTTATTCTTGCTCTTTGTTTTCTGTCATTTAACCTATTTTTAACCCATAAGAGAACCCATCTTCTTATCCCATGACTGCTAAATTTACTTGGGAGTCTTTGGTGATGTATTTTCCCCAAACAATTGACTTCACCACTGTACCAATAGAGCACATAATCTGGAGACATTTGTTTACATTGTGCAATAGTTGACCTGGGCTTCCTATGCAGATATATTCCTCCACATTCCCTTCTAAACTGCAAAGGTTCTTTTGGGGGTTTCTACATGATATTATCCTGCAAAACTTTCCCCCCCTTGGTTTGTCTTCACCTCTTGTAGGCACTGTGGGAGACTGGAAGGACCATTTCACTGATGACTTTCCAAAACCTTCTTTTGAATAACGAAGTTTGAGTCTGGTGGCACCTTTAAGACCAATGAAGTTTGATTCAAAGGATAAGCTTTTGTGTGCAAACACACTTTGTCAGATACACAAACAATGGAATAAAATCCCCTCAAGTCCTACTTACAGGAAATGGGGCGGGGGGCGGGGACAACTGTTAAGAAGGGCTACTCAAAGCCAAGATGCATGAGCTGAAATAGGATCAGGTGGCCAGTAAGATCAATGAATGGCAGCAAACTAAGCACATAAATAGAAGCACTAACAAAAGAAATGTGAGAACGAACTAGAGTTTATCAGCTGAATCTATCTTCTTTTGTATACACCTTGTTTTATGTGCAGCATACTATTATGTCTGGGGGTTAAAAAGCTGGAACTGGCCTGAGTCTCTCCAGACCTCTGAGAGGGTCTGGCTGAGTTTCCATGCCAGATGGAGAGGGCATCTCTCGGCTTGACTTCGCGAACGAAGATTTAAGAAGGGTGCAGTAGTCCACGTCTGCTGCAGGCTCGCTGGTGGCTGACAAGACCAATGCGGGACAGGCAGATCCGGCCACAGTGGCTGCAGGGAAAAGTCTGATTTGGGGTTGGTGCTGTAGCAGTGCGATTCTTCCTCAATCTCCTTTTGTCCTCAAGACCAGCTATGCGTGCGTTCTCAAAGGAAGAGACAGCCTGGTGGATGGTGTGCCTCCATGCCTCCATGGAGAAGGCATACCACAGTGGAAAAACATCTGCTTGGCATGCAGACAGGGCTGTTTGCCCACTAGGCAAATTAGGCAGGAGGAAGGCACCGAATTGGGGAAGGGAGGAGGCACGGGCGAGTGGGCAGAGAAAAGGGGAGGGGCACAGAGGCACAGCGCCTGGCAAGTCTGCCTTGGGTGCCGCAAAACCTAGGGCCACACCTGCATGCAGAAGATCCCAGGTTCAGTCCCCCACATCTTTACTTAAACGGACCAGGCAGCAGATGATGTGAAAGAGACCCTGGAGAGCCACTTCCAGTCTGAGTAGATGATACTGGCTGTGATGAACCAAGGGTCTGATTCAGTATAAGGTAGCTTCATATGTCATATGTTGCTGGGTGGTTTCTGAAGACCAATTTGCAAAGAACAGAATTCTCTGAAGATGGGAAGTTTAAGAAAAACAGGAACCACTTTCACTGACTTTTTCTCCCTTGGTTTGTCTTCACCTCTTGCAGGCACTGTGGGAGACTGGAAGGACCATTTCACAGTGGCTCAAAGTGAACACCTAGATGAAGTCTGTGCCCAAGAACTGGAGGGCAGTGGCCTGACCTTCCGCACAGAGCTCTAAGCACATACTTGGGTCCATCATGGAAACTTTCACCCAAGTGTGCCAGAAGCAAGACTATAGATTTCAAATGCATTGAATAAAATAAGTTATGAAACCAAAAAAAAAGGACCAGTCACATCAAAGTTTACACTTTATAATTGATCACTTCTGTATTTTTCATTTGCGAATTTATTTGAACAAAACAAATGGGCTTACCTGATATTACCATTTAATTGCCCAGTTCTTAATCTATTTGTGTCTCTTAAACTGTACACATTTCTGTCCAAAGAGCTCGGTTTGATATATGTAGTCATTTTATCCTCCAAAAACTACCAGGGAGTCATCCACACAGGGGGCACAGTATGTTTCATCATGACTTCCTTATTCTTGTGCAAGAGGTTATGCTGGTTTGGGAAACAATTTAAAAAAAAGTTTTCCAGAAGTGAAAATGGAAAGGCAATGACTAGGATGATGAAGCAAAATCATAAATGGACTTAGCACAGTTCTGCTCATACAAGAGCTTGTGCAACACCTGTTGTTTTCCTCCCTTTGTAAGACTCATAAATTGGTCATACAAATTCTTGCACTAGTGGAAATGCAAGTGGGGATGCAGTAAATTTCATCCAGTGCAAGAGGCTACCATGGTTGTAAAGTACTGGGGTCGACGCAGTAAGAGACCAGAGTCGGAGAGTGATTTCAGCAAGCTTTACTTCAGGAACACAACACAGACTGAGCTCTATTCAAACCTCCCGCTCCTTTATACAATTCTTGCCCCCTTCTGATTGGACCTTAACTATGTACATGGATTGGCTATTTACAGAGGCCTAAGGGCCTATCAGGGTACAGTATGAGCCTAGATGTTGATTGGCTACTTATGTTTCAACCCTTCCCCTGATTGGGCACGCTTAGGCCTTCTCTGGAACCCTGGTGTGGAGTACAAGCTTGGCTTGTTCAGCTTCCCTCCAAAAGTAACAGTTCCCTCCAAAAGTAACAGTTCTCCATTTGAACCTAGGACACAACACCCCTCCCCCCATAGTTCCAGCTATCAGGTGACATAGTCCTGGAGATATGCCGGAGGGCGGCGGTCTCGTGTCGAGTGTCGGAGCTCCGAGGGGACTGGGCGTTCTGACTCAGTTGGTGGTTCCGCGGCTGCAGAGCTGGAGACATCTGGGACGGCGGCCCCGGGAGACCTGGGTTCAGCTGCGCGGTTGGGGGTCTCCTCCTGCTGGGCCGAAGCGGGCTCCACGGAACCCTGTTCTGTGTCAGGCTCACGGGGACTTACGTTGTCCGGATCTGGAGCCTCTGACCTTGGCTCCCCGGCAGGCAGGCGACCACGGAGTTGGTCGATGTGTCACCTCAGGAGATGTCCACCCTCCAAGGTCACTGCATAGGAGACCGGTCCGGTGACGTGGTCCACCTTTCCAGGGAGCCAGGCGGGGCCAGTGGTGGCATAGTTCCGTGCCCACACTGTCTCCCCTAGGTAGAACCCTCTGGGGGCTTTAAGGTGTTCCGGCGCCGGTCGCCTGTCTGGGGCTCGGTCAGGGTGCAGCTTGTCCAGCAGGGTGGTGATGCGGCGGCCCATGAGGAGTTCGGCTGGACTGCGACCTGTGGAGGCGGTGGGTGTGGTCCGGTAGGCCATTAGGAAACACGCCAAGTCTTTTGGCCAGTCTGAGGGGCCCAGACGGTTCAAGGCCTCCTTTGCCATGCGCACCATCCGCTCTGCCTGGCCGTTGGTGGCTGGATGGAACGGGGCAGAGCGAATGTGCCTGATGAGGTTCCTGGCTAAGAAGTCCTGGAACACTGCGGACGTGAATGCTGTGCCGTTGTCGGTGACGATGGTCTCCGGCAACCCGTGGGTTGCAAAGATGGCCCTCAGAGCCGTGATGGTCGCCTGCGATGATGGCGAGGGCACCTGGACCACCTCCAACCACTTGGAGTATGAATCCACTAGTATGAGTAGAGTCCGCCCATGGAAGGGGCCAGCAAAGTCCATATGCAGTCTTGACCAGGGGGTTTTGGTGGATTCCCATGGTTGCACTGGGCCACGTGGGGGGTCAGGCCTTGACACCTGGCATGTCGGGCACCTTTTAACCCAAGCCTCAATTTCTGCATCGAGGCCGGGCCACCAGACATAGCTCCGTGCGAGAGCCTTCATGCGGACTATGCCCGGGTGTGCCTCGTGCAGGGCTCTAAGCACTTGGTCTTGCAAGGGTTTGGGGATGACGACTCTGTTGCCCCATAGTAGGCAGCCTTTGTGGGTGGATAGTTCGTCTTTCCGGGCTGCAAACGGAGTAAATTCCGGCCCAGTCGAGCCCTTGGGCCACCCCCTCCCCACCCAGTCCAAGACACGGGAGAGGACTGGGTCACGAGCGGAGTGGGCAGCAACGTCACGGGCGAGCAATGGCCTGTCCGGAAGCATGTCCATCAGTAGGATCTGATGAGCCGGGGCTGGATCGGGATCCACGTCAGGCAAGGGCAAGTGGCTCAGGGCGTCAGCATGGCCCATTGCCTTGCCCGGGCGATGCACTAGGGTGTAAGTGTAGCCGGCTAGAAAAATGGACCAACGGAGGACCCGTGGGGACAACACCTGAGGGGTCTGCCGGTCTGATGCAAAGAGGCCCAAGAGGGGTTTGTGGTCCGTATAGAGGGTAAAGGGCCGGCCGTAGATGTAATCATGAAATTTTTTGACGCCGGCCACAACTGCCAACCCTTCTTTGTCGATCTGGGCGTAGTTACGCTGCGCCGACGAGAGGGTCCGCAAGTAGTACGCGATAGGGACTTCGGTCCCATCAGGGAGTTGGTGGCCCAGAACTGCCCCCACGCCATAAGGGGATGCGTCGCATGCATGGACCAAGGGCAGGGTCTCGTCGAAATGGGCAAGGACGGAGTTGGATATCAGGAGGCCCTTGATATCCTGGAAGGCTTTAGCGTGCTGGCGGCCCCACGCCCAGGGTCGGTTCTTGTCTAGAAGCCGGTGCAGGGGTTTGGCCACTGCTGCCTTGTGGGGGAGAAAAGCATGATAAAAGTTTAGGAGGCCGAGGAAGGCATGGAGTTCTTGCTTGTTGGTGGGCGCTGGAGCATCTCTGATGGCACGCAGCTTGGCGTCGGAGGGGTGGAGAACCCCAGGAATTCCACCCGATCCACGCTCAGGAGGCACTTCTCCCGTTTGACCTTGAGGCCGGCTTTTTCAAAACGTTGTAGGACTCCTCTAAGGCGGGCGGCGAATTCTTCAGGCGAGGCTGCAGCGATCAGCACATCATCGAAGAATGGAGTGACTCCGGGAAGTCCTTTTAAAAGAGAGTCCATGAGTTCCTGGAACAACCCCGGAGCCACACTCACGCCAAATTGCAACCGCTTTACTCTAAAGGCCCCCCGGTGGGTCACAATTGTTTGGGCGTTGGCCGTGGCCTCATCCACCGACAGCTGTTGGTAAGCTTGGGCCAAGTCCAACTTGCCAAAAAATTTTGCACCGGCTAGGGTGGCTAAAACGTGGCTGACGATGGGCACAGGGTATGCGTGGGCCTGAAGAGCCTTGTTGAGGGTGCACTTATAGTCTGCACAAATCCGCACTTCCCCACTGGGCTTGACTGGAGTCACGATGGGAGTTTCCCAGGTTGCGTGGGTGACAGGCTCTAGTATTCCCTGTGCAATCAGTTTATCCAGTTCCTCTTCAATTTTAGACTTGAGTGCGAATGGAACTCGCCGCGCTTTAAGCCTAATAGGCCGCACTGTGGGGTCGAGGTGTAGTGTAACCGGGGGACCCGTGTAGCAGCCCAAGGTGCCATCGAAAATGGCCGGGAACTTTTCGCAAACCTTGTTAAAGTCCACTCCGACAGTCTTATTGACCCCCCTGATCTCTATTCCCAGGGGCTTGAACCAGTCGAGACCCAAAAGGTTTGTAAGGTGGTTCTTGACCACTAGCACTTGTAGCTGGCCCTTGAACCCCTTGTATTGGACTGGGACCGGGCCCATTCCCAAGATAGGCACCTTATTCTTCTGGAAGTCCACTAAGGTAAACTCCGGGTCCCTGAGACGAGGCCTCAGCCTGGTGGGGATTTTAAAAAATGTCTCTGCCACTATAATAGATGATGCTGACCCAGAGTCCACCTCCATTTGGCAGGGCACCCCCCCGATCCCTACATTGACCCGGATTTTGGAGGGCCTGACCGGCGAGAGTAGGTACTGTACCGGGTATAGGTGGGCGTGGAGAGCGTCGGTCTCGAAGTCTGGCTGGCCTTCGGAGTGCGCAGATCTTTGCGGGACACGTGCTCGGGATGTGGATCTGCAGGCACAGGCGATGTGGCCTTCCTTGTTGCAGAGTCGACAGGTGGCATTCCGGAATCGGCAGGTCTTTCGCTCGTGCTGGCCCCCGCAACTTGCACATGCAGGTGGTGTCTTGTGTCTCATGCCCTGTGGGGCATGGGTGGTCTTCCTTCCTGCTGAACGATAGCCGGTTTGTAGAGCTTTGTCCTCGTCTGAGTCCTCTGTAGATGGTTCAGGGTTGATCTGGTGTGCCGCAGCCTGTCTTGTCAGCCGTGGCCCTGCTGATCTGCCCTTCTCCCAGCTGGTGGCCACATCGATTGCCTTTGTTAGGTGCACTCGGAGAGGGACAGGAGTTTCTGTACTAGTTTTTCGTCCCTCAAGCCCCATACAAACTGGTCGAGAAAGGCTTCGTTGAGGTCTGCGAAACTGCATCGGCTTGCCACCCGGCGCAGGCTTGTCAAGAACGCCATCGTGGTTTCGCCTGCCTTCTGTGTCCTTTGTCGGAAGTCCCAGTGCCGGGTGAGCTTGGTTGGCTGGGGCTGGAAATACTTCTCCAGAGCGCTGATGATGTCGTCCACCGGCGTCTCTGAGAGCTTCCTGGGTTGGAGAAGAGCCCTGGCTAAGTCCACGGTCTCCGTGCCACACGTACTGATAAGCAGAACTCTCTGCATGGTAGTCTCTGTAATCTTCCGGAAGGTCAGGTATGACTGGAAGCCTTCGACCCACGAGTCCCACAGCTCGGGGCGATCGATGCTAAAGGGTTGCAGGAGGTTGGCTGGAGCCTCCATTCTTGGCAGCGTGTCTGGGCAGCTTGCAAGATGGGGTGTGCGCAGAGCGGAGGTGCGGACCCAGATGGCTTGGATTTAGCCACCTTTCCGTGTTCCTGGTTCTGTTGCTGGTTCTTACTGGCATCCCATCCTCGTCGCCAGTGTAAAGTACTGGGGTCGACGCAGTAAGAGACCAGAGTCGGAGAGTGATTTCAGCAAGCTTTACTTCAGGAACACAACACAGACTGAGCTCTATTCAAACCTCCTGCTCCTTTATACAATTCTTGCCCCCTTCTGATTGGACCTTAACTATGTACATGGATTGGCTATTTACAGAGGCCTAAGGGCCTATCAGGGTACAGTATGAGCCTAGATGTTGATTGGCTACTTATGTTTCAACCCTTCCCCTGATTGGGTACGCTTAGGCCTTCTCTGGAACCCTGGTGTGGAGTACAAGCTTGGCTTGTTCAGCTTCCCTCCAAAAGTAACAGTTCTCCATTTGAACCTAGGACACAACAATGGTCTTTTTCTTCCATGTGTATAAGAGTTCTAGCACAAGTGGAAATGTGGCACTGGATCCAACCCAATATACTGATTTTATTCATGTAAAACATTTCTGCACTGCCATTCCATTCAGACGGAATGGCAGTGCAGAAGGTGGCAAACATCAAAACATTAAAGTAGCATTTAAAACAAGCTATATAAAATATTTAAACAATTAAATACAAACGTAGAAATACAAACACACATAGCATCACAACTAGAAAGGGGACCTATAAGAATTACTGGGATTATGCTAAACAAAGCAAAAAACAGTCTTCACCACCAATGGCAGAAGACAACCATACAGGGAGACAGACAAATTTCCCTGGGGAGGAAGTTCCAAAATTTTGGCACCATGAACAAGAAGCTCTTTTCCTGCAATGCTACTCATCTAACCTCAGTATATTTAATATACCTGGTGAGACAACAGAGACCAAATAGGAACTTTTTTTAAAAAAATCATGCAGTAAGAGTTAAGTAGAATTATACCTTAGCAAAGTTATATCATCGACTTTTAGAATTTCAAAGTGTATAACTCTGTTTAGGATTGCACTGTAACAAAGAGGGCACCAAATGTGCCTGTTCATGTATCCACCGGGATCAGCTAGCTCAACCTGGAATGTTCCATTTTAGTAACCTCACCACAGAAGATGAATGCATTGTACCTCTTTAACATAATGTTAAAATGTTGCTTTATATAGTCAGAAAAAATCCATATGTTCCTTTGCATCCAATGATTGTTGCAGTCAGGAACCCCACATGGTGCAGTGGCCAACCTCCAGGTAGGGCCTGGAGATCTGGAATTACAGCTGATTCCCAGACTACAGAGAACTGTTCCATTTGAGAAAATGGCTGTTTGTGGGGTGGGGTAGACTCTATGGTATTATTATCAGGATATTTGTTTAATACAGCAGAGTTGGCACAGTCATAGACGTGTGATACTGAATGCAGTAAATAAATCCCCCAAGCAGTCTATTGCAAAGAGGGCAAACTTACATTTATTCGAGTAGATCCAGCTTACATCCGGGTTACAGTTGAAAGGAGAGAGAGAGAGAAGCTTAATCTAAAGAGTTCTTTCCTTATCACAAATGGCCAGCTTGTTCAGCATAATGTGTGTGGGAGTATGAAGGCACTGTCTCTACAGGAAGGACCTATAGAGAGCCTGTTTGGTGCAGTGGTTAAGTGTGCAGACTTTTATCTGGGAGAACCGGGTTTGATTCCCATTCCTCCACTTGCAGCTGCTGGAATGGCCTTGGGTCAGCCATAGCTCTTGCAAGAGTTATCCTTGAAAGGGCAGCTGCTGTGAGAGCCCTCTCAGCCCCACCCACTTCACAGGGTGTCTGTTGTGGGGGGAGAAGATAAAGGAAATTGTAAGCCACTCTGAGTCTCTGTTTCAGAGAGACAGGTGGGGTATAAATCTGCAGTCTTCTTCTTCTATAGAGATGTGTTTCTCCATGGAAGGTCATGTGAAGCAAGCAAGAGGACGAAGCAAGATAGAGATGTGGAGCTGAAGGGCAGCTCTCAGGTTAAGACAAAGAGAGGCATCCCATTCAAGGAGATAACACAGTCCTATACACACTTAGAGTGATGTAGCACCCCCCCTCCCAATTCCCAGGCACGCTGAGTTGCCCACTCCAACAATTATATTCTGCTGAGATCCTTCCATCCCCAAATGTTTTGGAATTTCCCAATCTAGAGCAGGCAATCCTGCCACCTGGAAATCATTGCAGGAGGTTCCACATGCAGCCAAAACAACACAAGATGGTTCTAAGTGACTTCCACAAAACCACATGCATCCCACATTGCAAAGGTGTGATTGGTTTTCAATCCAGTATTCCACTCAGGGATCCTACTGGTTTCCAGATGCTTGTTTAATTCACATAAATATGGACAAAGTCCCTGAGTTAAGCCACCAAAACATGTATCAGGTGGGACAGAAGTCAAAACATATCCATTATGTTCAATAAACAAGAAATGCTTGAGGGGATTAATGCAAGTGAGGGAGAGTTCAGTGACCTCTAGCAGCTACAGTCCTATATGATATCATTTGAAAAGTGCATATATATCAAAAAAGAACTATGGCCCATTAGGAAATCCACAGAATAACCTCAGGGGAAGTTACTGATAGAATTTAACATGTATCTCATTCAGAAATGTACATGCAGCCTTTTTATGTGCAGACTTCAGGAAGAAAGAGGAGAGAGGGGTGAGGAAGGGACTGTCGACAATCCAAGGAGACTGATATTTTATTCCAATGCCTGTAGAACTGGGGTATATAGGGTGGGCAGGTTGCTTAAGCAGAAAGGGAAACACTACTCTCATTCCTCTTGACTCCCTGGCAAATGATTAATTTTTAGTTTGGATTGGGCAGGTTGGACCCTGACAAAGTCCTGTGAGTATTGCGTGCTGGGTGAGTTCATTGAATCCATAGAGAATTCTAGATGGTGCCAATTGGACAACTTTCCCATCCGCACATAGATTAAGGTCAGCGGGAGTGGAGGAAAAAATATATGACCATGGAGGTTTCACCTAATAGGAAATCCATAGTATGATTTCAGAGGGAAGTGTCTCTCT
Source organism: Heteronotia binoei (assembly GCF_032191835.1). NCBI lineage: Eukaryota > Metazoa > Chordata > Lepidosauria > Squamata > Gekkonidae > Heteronotia > Heteronotia binoei. The sequence continues at coordinate 30,407,867 of NC_083237.1, forward strand.
TCAGCAAAGAATGCATGCCCTCGTACCTTTACCCTTTCTTTGCTTTCTTCAATATTCACATTCCGTTTCATAGGCCACACACAAGCATGTGGAAGCAAGAAAGAGATGAGAAACACAGACATTACAAGCAGGGAATGAAGCCAGTAGGTCGCTCTGTGTGTGTGCGTGTGTGTGAGAGAGACTGATTCTGTGTTTCTCCTCCAAGCACTGAGAACTCCCAAGGGCAATACTTAGATGTGTTGATTTCCTTTGGAGGAAAGACCACAGAAGGGTTATGGTGTTTTTTTAAAAGTATTTGCTTTATTTAAAAATGCACAAGTCGACTGCATAGGGTTGCCAAGTCCAATTCAAGAAATATCTGGGGACTTTGGGGGTGGAGCCAGGAGACATTAGGGGTGGAGCCAAGATCAAGGCTGTGACAAGCATAATTGAATTCCAAAGGGAGTTCTGGCCATCACATTTAAAGGGATGGCACACCTTTTCAATTCCTTTCTTCCATAGGAAATAATGAAGGATAGGGGCACCTTCTTTTGGGGCTCATAGAATTGGACCCCCTGGTCCAATCTTTTTGAAACTTGTGGGGTATTTTGGGAAGAGGCACTAGATACTATACTGAAAATTTGGTGCCTCTACCCCAAAAAACAGCTCCCCCAGATCCCCAGATACCCACGGATCAATTCTCCATGATTTTCTATGGGAACAAATCTCCATAGGGAATAATAGAGTTCCCAGCAGACATTTCCCTCCCCTCCCCCCGCTTTCTGATGACCCTGAAGTGGGGGGAGGGCCTCCAAATCGGGGGATCCCCTGCCCCACCTGGAGATTGGCAACCCTACACAAAAAGATGGCCCCAGAGCACACTAATTTATGCAGTAGCACACTGCTTTAATGTCAGTAGCTCACAAATTTTTGCTCACAAGACTCTGCAGATTAGCGGGAACATTGGTCCAGTAGTCAGTGTCCCAGAATTGCTGTTGAAGCTGATCCAGCCACAGTCCCTCAGAAACTGGCCTCAAGTAGGAAGGAAAGTTTTCAGGGCCTCCTTCCTCGCCATTTGAGAGGAGTAATGAACTCCAGTTCATAGGTGGTGGTCTGGGGGCTAACTCCTCCAAAAGAAGTGTGATTTCCAAAAAAGGAGAGCCCACACCAGACAAAACTTCTTCAGCCAAGGCCTTTCAGCAATCCAGTCCTTTGAGAGATAAAACGAGCTGGCCTCATGCTCCACACCCTACTTCGTCTTTCTTTTTTCTTCCAGTCCTCCTACACACACTACTCCTAATATGCATATTGAGTAGTTTAATTGCTCAACCCAACCCATAGCTCCCCAAAGCTCTACACTGGTGTTCTTCCAACTAAGCTGGCCTGCCCCCTCCCCTTCTCTGATTTGACCTCAGAGAGGAGGGGAGAGGAGCAGGCTGCTACTGCCGCTGTGTGCTGCTGCTGCCGCCGCTGCTTTAGCTGCCGCGTGTGCGAGTCCTCCTGGCCCGCCCCCTCCGCTTCTCTGATTTGACCTCAGAGGGGAGGGGAGCGGAGCAGGCCACCGCCGCTGCGCACTGCTGCCGCCGCCACTTTAGCTGCCCTGTGTGCGAGTCCTCCTGGCCTGCCCCCTCCGCTTCTCTGATTTGATCTCAGAGGGGAGGGGAGCGGAGCAGGCCGCCACCGCTGCGCACTGCTGCCGCCGCTGCTTTAGCTGCCCCGTGTGCGAGTCCTCCTGGCCTGCCCCCTCCCCTTCTCTGATTTGACCTCAGAGAGGAGGGGAGCGGAGCAGGCCACCGCCGCTGCTGTGCGCTGTCACCTCTGCTTTAGCTGCCGTGTGTGCGAGTCCTCCTGGCCTGCCCCCTCTCCTTCTCTGATTGACCTCAGAGAGGAGGGGAGCGGAGCAAGCCACCGCCACTGTGCGCTGCCGCCGCGTTAGCTGCCGTATGTGCGAGTCCTGGCCTGCCCCCTCTGCTTTTCTAATTTGACCTCAGAGGGGAGGGGAGCGGAGCAGGCCACCGCCACCGCTGTGCGCTGCCGCCGCCTCTTCTCGCCTTCAACTTAGCTGCTGCTCCTCCAAGACAGGCTCAGCAGCCTCCGAAGGACCCGGTCTTGCGGCCTTTGCGCCGTTCCTCCTCCCCTCCCCCCATTTCCATTTTTTTGGACAGCAGGGGGAAGAGGGTGCAAATTCGGGGGTCCCCCGCCAGGGCGGGAGGGTTGGGAAGCCTAAGACTGCAGATGGAAGCCAAAGGCACTCTGACAGGGTAGCAGATATGCTACCTCAGATCAGAACCCTGGAGAAGAAGAGGAAGATGAGATTGGATTTATACCCTGCCATTCACTACAGGATGGAGTCTTAGAGAGGCTTACAATCTCCTTTCCCTTCCACTCCCCACAACAAACACCAAAGGTGCCAAAGACAGAGTGTGCTCCTTCTTGATATGTGTGGAAGAGAGAGAGAGAGATGGAAGGAAGGAAGTTTTCCCCCAAGAATAGCATTCTACTTCAAAGAGACAGTATCAGATAGCTGGAAGGAAAAGATACTCTCTATCTATCTCTAAATCTATGGTGCCATCTCAGAAGTCTCAGGTGGGAGGCAGTGTACACTCCTTCACTTTCAGCAGAGGACATATCATAAACATTTTATTCTTAATATTCAAATAGAAGGTTTGAGAGAACCACACAGAGAACAAAGAGTTCTAGGAGTTATCATCAGCACAACTGAAGAGCTCAATCATTTTAAAATCACATTATCACTTAACTACTTTTTTTGGTGTCTCAGATTCATTTTTAACCTTCTCTCCTTAATTTACTGTTGTAAGAAGTTATTAAATGTCAATATTCTCATAATATTTTTATCTGTCTTAATGAAGAAGCAACCATATAGAAAAGGCCATCACTTGGACACTTGGCTTGGAACTTGCCAATATTACATGATTAGACCCAGTTCCATTGCAGTCATTTGCTGGTTGTCTATGCCCACCATGGTAGCCATTTGGTGGTGGCAGCAACTCAGTGTTATCAGAATTCCAGAAGTGTCTCCAGACTCAATGAAGTTGGGGATCCCACGCCATGTATCGTAATTTCAGGTGGCCATGTCTTTTTAGTCCCATTCTGGCAGAAGATAGAAGAGGGGTGAAGAGAAGGCATAATGGCTTCATGTTATCTTTTTCTGGCCCTCCAGGTAATGGAGCTTGAATCTGGGCTAGAATCACTGGACCTCAAGTTCATCAAGCGTTCAAAACTGGTGGAGGTTGAGGGAGTTGCTTTGGTTGTAATCACTGCAAAAGAATGGAGTCGCATATGGTCCTTCAAAGCTCGACCTGAGGATCTACTCATCTGTACTTACCCCAAAGCAGGTGAAATGAAGGAGCTTGGAAGAAGTGTAGGGAAATGGAAATGGGTGAGAGGCTGTGAGGGTCACTGGCTGAATTATGGGACCATCATGTATCTTACTTGTCTTCTCCCCATAAGAAACCACCTGGATTGAGGAAATTGTGGACATGCTACAGCATGACGGGGACCCACAGATATGTGCTAGGGCCCCCATCTACAAATGATTTCCTTTCCTAGAGATTGTCCTTCCAATACCCATCCTTTCAGTTGTGTAGGGCGTATTCTTTGGGAAACAGGTGCGAAACTATGATGACTAATTTCCAAACAAGAGGCTGATTTTCATCCTTTGCTGTTTCTAGCTTGGGAGAGGCAGAGGCCATGCCTTCTCCACGCACACTTAAAACTCATCTCGTGGTTCAGCTTTTGCCTCCTTCCTTCTGGGAACAGAATTGCAAAGTAAAAAAAACTGGTGAAGTTGGAAAAGAAGGCAAATTTTAATTGCATCCAAGAAATAGCTTTCAGACCTATGGGAATCTTGAGGGCTCCTGTCAAGAACATATGAAATCATAATAAAAGATGAGAGTGCCTCTGAATGTGCGCAGGCAGCAGAGTTTAATTGGGCCCAGCTCTTCACCTTGGAATCTAGTGGGAGTGCTGTAGCTCCATTCAGGAAATTGTGAAATACTCAGGTAATGACTCTGAGCATAAGCAGGGTTGCTCTTCTTCCAAACTGAGTTATTATCCAGACTTTTTTTTTTTAGCAGGAATGCAGAGGAACACAGTTCCGGCTGACTTGGCATCAGGGGGTGTGGCCGCATGTGCAAATGAATTCCTGCTGGGCTTTTTCTACAAAAAAGCCCTGCGTGAAACCATGGTGACATCAGGGGGTGTGGCCCAATATGCAAATGAGTTCCTACTGGGCCTTTTCTACAAAAAGCCCTGCACAAAACAATGGTGATGTCAGGGGGTGTGGCCTAATATCCAAATGAATTCCTGCTGGGCTTTTTCCTACAAAGAAGAGCCCTGGTTACTATAATTCATTGCCATCAGTGTAGTGGTCAGGTCAGAGATTTATTTATTCATTTACATCATTTATATCTCACCTTTCTATATGATTAGAGCCACAAATGCCTCAGAGTTTGTGGCTTCCAGGTCCCTTGGAGCTCTGGAAGCTTATTGTTCTGGACAAGAGTCACTTGTAAGAAAATATTCTGTAGATCTGAGCCAGGGTGAAAGAATTATGTGGATACGGATACGGATTGTGTCTTTTCTCAAATATATTTTGACAGATTATTTATGTGGCAAAGTACACCAAGAACAATACAGTTTCCTATTTCCACTTCCACTGCATGAATCGGGGGATGCCGGAGCCAGGAAACTGGGATCAGTTTCTAGATAATTTCTTGACTGGGAAGGGTAAGTAGAGATTGTTACTGGAAACTAAGAGAATGGAGACAGCGTTTGTTCACGGGGCGGTGGGGGGGAGCAAGACCTTGGGGCTGAGTTACTAGATATGGGACGGGACTGTGGCCTCTTAAGCAAGCAGGTAGGACTGAGTAGAATTTGGAAATGGTGAAATTTGTTGTGCCTGCAACACTATTTTGAACTATATGGGTGAAACACTTTGGGATGTTCCTATGTTTACTATTTTTGTTCCGTGTATGTTTTAAGGTCTGACTTGGAAGTTATTAAGTGTGATGGTTGTTGAATGAGAAATTTACATAAGGTTTTTTTACATATTTTTTCTTCACGCGGAGGCTCAGCTGATTCTCTCACTTCCTTCCATTCTCCTCACTTGTGTTGCTAAACCTCCAGGTGGGGCCTGAAGATCTCTCACTTTTACAACTGATCACCAGACTGCAGAGATCAGTTCCTCTGGATAAAATGGCTGCCTTGGAGGGTGGACTCAGTGGCATTACACCCTGCTGAGGTCTCTCCCCTTCATAAGCCCCACAGTCTCCAGGCTCCATCCCCAAAATCTCCAGGTATTTCCCAACTCAGAGCTGGCAACTCTAGGGGGAGTACCAAGAGATCAATCAACATCTATCTCTTGTTTCTCTTGGCAGTCAGCTATAGCTCTTGGTCTGACCATGTCCGTGGATGGTGGGAAGCGAAGGACCGACACCCAATTCTGTACCTCTTTTATGAAGACCTGAAAGAGGTGAGCAAACAAAACCCCTAAGAGTAGCAATTTCAGCTATGGAGGAATTCTGCAGATGGAAACACTCTAAGCAATTACTAGGATGTTGCAAAAACAGCAAGAGTCCAAGGGCACCTTAAAGTCTAACAAAATTTATGGCAGGGAATGAGCTTTTGCAAGTCACTGCTCACGTCTTCCGATAAGATGCAGTGAGCTTCTCAGGACAATATTTCAGATGAGAAACAAGCACTTCCTTGCAATCCCATCTCAGTCAGGGACAGCCATAAATTTTTCCTGTCTCCTTAGGACCCAATGGGAGATTCAAAAAATAGCCCAATTCCTGGGCCTGGAGGTTCCAGAGCCAGTTCTGAACCGCATCGTACAACACACAGCATTTGAGAGCATGAAAGCAAACCCAATGGCTAATTACAGCACTATGTCAGCTTGCGTCATGGACTAAGTCGTGTCACCCTTTATGAGAAGGGCAGGGACCAGCAGGGCTTTTTTTGAGCAGCAGGTACACAGTTCCAGCTGGCTTGGCATCAAGGGTGTGTGGCCTAATATGCAAATAAGTTCCTGCTAGGTTTTATTGGTAGGGAACCAGCCTAAGTTTCATGTAGGGGACCAGTCTAAGTTCCATGGTTCAGACTACAAAGTGGCCACAGCCCTGACCTGGATAGCCCAGGCAAGCCTGATCTCATCAGATATTGGAAGTTAAGTAGGGTTGACTGTGGTTAGTACTTGGATTGGAGATTTCCTTGGAATACCAGCAGTTGAGAGGATGGGGCAGGCTCTATTCAGCCACCTTGCTGAATATCCTCCAGACCCCCAGTCATCAGAGGTCAACATGATGAAAAAAATACAAAAGAAAAATACAAACCCCTCCCCCCCCAAATAAAGTGGTCATGGAGGTGCATTCTCTTTTTGTGTTTCTGATAGTCCAACAGTTACCATTTTAAAAACTGGAGTTGACTGAAGTATGGGGCTAATAGCTGGGCTTGTGGTGGGGCTCACTGATTCCCCCCCACCCCACTGTCCCCATTACAGTTTGAGAATTCTGCATTTCTGATAGAAAAAGGATCTCATGAGGCAATTGGGAGCGACAGGAAATCCAAGCAAGGTATTGTCAGATACTGTTATAAAGGTAGCTGTTGAAGGAGGAGGAGGTGGTATTGGATTTGTACCCCAGCCTTCACTCTGAATCTCAGAGTGGCTTACAATTTCCTTTCCTTCCTCACCCACAATAGACACCCTGTGAGGTAGGTGGGGCTGAGAGAGCTCTCACAGAAGCTGCCCTTCCAAGGACAGTTCCACGAGAGCTATGGCTGACCCAAGGCCATTCCAGCAGCTCCATGTGATAGGATATAACCTTTAGAAACTTTGAGTCGCAAGTCATCTATATAGCTTTATATATCCTCAGCTCTCTGCTGAACTTTTAAACTTTAAAAAATGCAGAAGCAGAGATAACACTAAATGGCAACCTTGTAAATCAATGTATGTCAAATGGCATATTAAATGTACAAAACAATTTATTAGATTTTTAGAGGACTTTGTCAGACCTCTGAAGGTGGATCTAATGAAGAGAAGAATTTATCCCTTCACATTTGATTAAAAATTTCATCACCTTTGGTAATGGAAAAAAATGTTCTCTTTTCACGGATGCTGATATCCAAATAGAATTTAAGTGATCTGTTATCCCCAGAGTAACCAAAAAGATGAGTACAAACCAACTTTTGTATAGATATTGTGATGCTTTCTATATAATAAAATAATAATTAAAATTTTGATTATTTGGTTTCCATCTGCATAAAAACGGTGTCTCTAATTCTGAATAAAGTGCTGCCCCTCCCAGGCTCCCCCGCCAGTCAGTTCCCTGGCAAGCGGGTTGGAAGCCCTGAAATCGGGGAACCCCCGCCGGGAGCTGGGGAATGAGAACCCTATTTATTTATTAAACCCGATTAAAATCTCCTTGTGGGGGGGCGGGATGTCGCTGAGCTATGGTGGACGCATTCAAGTGAAGCTCCGACTCTTCCCCTGCTAATTCTGGGCGCTTTGGCTACAACGTGGACTCAAAATCGTTTTGAAGATGGGAAAATCTCTCAAACTTAAATCCACAGCGAAAGCCAAGATCAAAAACAGGGGGAAACCCACAACAGAAGTTTCGTAATCGGTAAGAGATTTTTTCATACCGGGATCTCCCCCTATTCAAACGGGCTGTTCTCCCTCTGCAGATCCTAAAATGGCCCCTGAGCAAAATGTTACTGATAGCCCACAAGAAGAGAGGGAAGAAGCCCCAATTTGTAGAAGAGATCTGAACATGCTGCGAGAAGACATTCATACTTATTTTACAAAAAAAGTGGAAGCCTTGTTGGTTCCTGTTAATAAACGCATTGATGAAGTGGCTAGTGAACTAGAAGTCACTTCGAAAATGGCGGAACGCTCTGCTGAAATATCTTTGTCGTTGCAAGAAGAAGTAAAGCATTTAAAAGCAAAAGAGTCTTTGCTCAACACTAGAATAATATCCTTGGAAAATCGTTGGAGAGCCCTGAATTTAAAATTTTGAGGGATCAGAGAGGGCGTGGAGGAGAATATGGATCTTGCTGCTTTCCTATCACAATGGTTAGCTCGGGTTTTTAAACAAGAAGGTGGTGCGTCTCTAGCCATTGCTAAAGCTCTGAGGCTTGGACCATTAGTAATGGCACACAAAGAAAAACCGTGGGACATTTTGGTGCAGTTTCTCTACCCCAAGATAAGAGAAAAAATTCTGAGAGAAGCCCGGCTGCAAGGCTATTTTTTGTTTGAAGGGCAGAAGATGATTGTGCTACTAGACCTGCCAGCAGAGGCATTAGAAAAGTGGAAGAGCCTAAAGTTTTTTGCTTCAAAATTGTACCATGCTAACATAAAGTTTAGTTGGAGCCCCGTCTCAGATATCTTAGTGTATAAAGGAGGCATGCTGTTTAAAGCTTCGAACATCACTACAGGGAATTTACTTCTTCAAAATTTGAACTTAAGTCTATCAAGAACAGAAGAGAAAGAACTGAGCGCTGATGCTCCCATATCAGAGGAACCACGCATGCCTGAAGCTACTTGAACTCTCAGCTTTATAATTAGATAGTTTAGCATCACCATTTGAACTTGTGTATTTGAGTTGCTGAGTTGCCATTGCACAAACAACGGAGTTAAAGCATTCACCTTTCAAGTTTTTTATTTTTTATAGGATAAAGCATATAATAAGTTTTATAGAGTGTTAAAAATTAATGAATGATACATCACATATCCTGGTTTTATAATCATTGATGTATTTTCTTACTTATATTTTAAATTAACATTGCTAACTCTGTTTAGCCAAACTTCAGGGTTTATCTTGTTAACACTAATACTACTGACATATTTAACTAATGAAATTTATTATGGTTTTTTAATGTTTATATGAAGATGCTCCTTGGGATAATTAATCTTGCTAACTCTGTTCAGCCCAACTTTAAGGTTTATCTTGTTAATTCTAATGCTACTGACATATTTAATTACTGAAATTTATTATGAGGTTTTTAATGTTTGTATGAAGATGCTTCTTGGGATATGAATTTTTATACCAAGCTATGTTGTTACAGTAAGTCTATACTCTTAATGAAATCCAGTTAATGATTTAGTACTTTTGCACTATTATATATTATTTTAAAGTTAAGTATTTATAAATGATTTTTTCTTAAGGTCACTAGAGAACATAGCATTTATAGCATAGTTGGTTATGAATTAAATTAAAATTGCTTTTATGAACTTTATTATAGTATTTATTAGGAATATATAAAACACATTGTACTCTTAGGCATAAGGCTACAATTAACACTACAAATTGTGTATATGGAGACATTTATGATACTGTTGTCCCTTCAAGTTGTCATTATTATCTGCATTTTTTTCAAAAGTTTTGGAAGAAATTTTAATACATATAATAAGTTGCTATTTTTTATAAATCTAGGTAAGATAGGCTTAATCATTAATTGTTGGCTTTATGCTTAAAGATAAACTGTTTACATAAGTTTGAAACTACTTGGTTAGTTAAGTTGATAGCCACTGAATTATAGCCACAAGTGGGCTTGTGGTATATTGGTAACAAATACAAGACAGTTCTAGTTATAGCAAACCTTTATGCGTGAGGGTACTCAATGCTGATTGTTGATAAAAAAAATTATGTCTTTATACTCTTTAGATATCTTTATATTTGTTAAAACCAGTTTTACTTTGGAAGGGAGCTAAGGTCATTTCAATTGATACCTCGTGAAATAAGTTTCTCAATCGTAACATTGGAGAGGATATCTTTACAGTCTGCTGTATAGTACAGAAAGGAAGGGGGGAAAGGAGTGTTTTGTTAAGTTTGTTCATATTCTGGTGGTTAGAGCCTCCTCGGAGGTATAGGAAGGTTTCAAATTAGGGAGATTAGCTGACTCCTCCCTATAAATTGGTAGCTTAGAAAGAGTTGAAACCTGTGCCCCTATTGGGGCTTAAGTGGTAGAGATTAGTCTCTACTTAGTGTTTTGTGTTCATGTTTAGTGTGTTGTGTACGTATTGTATTTATTGGTTTTATTTGATTTGTTTTAGTAAACACTTGTTCTCAGGAATCTAAGCCAATGTCTCAGCTGTACAAGCTTATAACGTGGAATTGCAAAGGTCGTAACAACCAAATCAAACGCAGGCGTATAACTAATGTATTATATAAAGAAAGAGCTAACATTGTTTTTCTGCAGGAAACCTATCAAAAGTCCGGTGCCAAACATCTTCTGAAATCCCCATGGTTCACCCAAACATTCCAGGCCTTAGGCACGTCTAAATCAAAGGGAGTTGCGATTCTCATCTCAAAGAATACGCCATTCCAATGGCATTCCACAAAGGTAGATCCTTGTGGGAGATACATTTTTGTTCAAGGTATGTTAAATGAAACCCCAATTACACTTGCATCAATTTATGTGCCTAACAATTCCCAAATCAATTTTATTAAAGCCACGTTAGATGAATTAAGCTCTTTTCAAAAAGGGGAAATCATTGTTGGAGGTGATTTTAATATCATTGCTGACCTGGTCTATGACAAAACACACAAGAAGGGGAAATCATCTCAATCTGTCTTGAAACCAACTGCTCTACAAAATGTTCTAGACACTTACAACATGATAGATATTTGGCGTACCTTAAACCTTGGTTCCAGAGAGTATACTTATTTTTCTTCTGTACATGAAGTATACTCCAGAATTGATTTTCTAATCACTTCAAAAAATCTAGTGGGCAAATTTTCTAATGCAAAGATTGATTCTATAAAGATATCGGATCATGCTGCGGTATCCTGTGATTTATTTCTGCATAACTCTGATGAAAAAGGTCCCAGATGGACATTGAATAAATTGCTGCTAACAAACTCGATCATTTCAGAGGAGATAGAGCAGCACATTAAAGAGTACTTTTCTTTTAATGCCACATGTGGGGTCTCCCAAGATTATGTCTGGGATGCTTTTAAAGCAGTGATAAGAGGCAAATTAATTTCCATTGCTGCCAAATGTAAAAAAGAGAGACAAAAGAACATACTTGATTTACAAACAAAAATTTCAGCCTTGGAGAAAAGGCATATGAAATATGGTGGCAAAAGAACGCTCAAGAAGCTAACTCAAGAACGAAAAAACTTAGAGCTAATGGAAGCCTCCCAGATTCAAAAAGATATGATGTTTTTACGTCAAAAGTATATAACTAGATCAGCAAAGTCACTTAAATTACTGAAGTGTAGGGTCTCTCGCCAAAAAGCTAATTTTTTAATCCACGCCATTAAATCTCTTACTGGTCAGATGGTGACTAACTCAAAAGATATTGCTGCTTCCTTTTTTCAATTCTATAAAAACTTATACACCACTTCTAATCCAAATGTGAACTTAATTTTTGATTATTTAAAATCTAGTAATTTTAACGCGGTTTTAACACAAGAACACTCTTCCTTTTTAAACAAGCTGATTTCTCTGAGTGAATTGAATTTGGCCATTGCTAAAATTAAAAATAATAAAGCTGTTGGGAGAGACGGCTTCCCAGTTGAGTTTTATAAGCACTTTAAGGCTCAAATTGCAGAGCATCTCCTACATACTTGTAACTTTATCATGTCTTCTGGTACCTTACCCAAAATTTGGAAGGAAGCGAAAGTTATTGTGATTCACAAGATAGGAAAAGATAAACTAAGCCCATCATCATACCGACCAATTTCTATCTTGAATCACGATTTTAAAAAAATTTCTACCATTTTAGCTGAAAGATTGAATAAGATCATTTCACATTACATTAGTAGTGATCAATCGGGCTTCATCCCAGGTCGATCTATTAATGATAATGTTCGTAGAACTCTCAATCTGATTCACTACTGTAGGTCATCTAAGATTCCCTCGTTAATTCTCTCACTAGATGCTGAAAAAGTGTTTGATAAATTGGAAATCCCTTTTTTAAAATCAGTATTAAACTCTATGCAATTTGGTCCTAACTTTGTGCGATCTATAGATGCCATATATAATATGCCAAATGCCCACATTTCTATTAATCAATTCAGAACGGATAATTTAATTCTAGATAGGGGCACTAGGCAGGGTTGCCCTTTGTCACCAATTTTATTTGCATTGTCGTTGGAGCCGCTGGTTCATGCAGTCAGAGAAGACCCAGAAGTGGAAGGCATTGTTCTAAAAGACAGAACACATAAAATTAGTCTTTTTGCGGATGATACTCTGTTCTATCTTAGTAATCCTCTTGTCTTCCTTAAAAAATTAAAATCAATAATTGATCAATTTAGTATTCACTCAGGACTGTCAATTTTTTTAAAATCCGAAATTTATCCTATAGTAATTGCACCCACAGTGAAACAAAGTATTTTAACTCAATTTTCTTACAAATGGGTGGAAAAATCTTGGCGATATCTGGGGATTAATATACCGCTGAACCTCAAAGATTTAGCTCAAGTGAATTATTCTCCCCTTTTTATTTCCATTAAGAATTTGTTATCTGAATGGTCCAGAGGTACTTTTTCACTGCTTGAGAAAATTGATCTTTTAAAATCTTTATTACCAAAATTTCTATTTTTATTTCAGAATCTGCCTATCCCAATTAATAGAAGTGATTTGCAAAAATGGCAAAAAGCCTTTATGGATTTCCTGTGGAACTATAAACACCATAGACTCTCCCTTTCTATGATATCAAAACCTACGTCATTAGGAGGTTTGGGTGTTCCCCTCTTAGAGAAATTCTACATAGCATCTCAATTAAAATATATACTTTCATATGCAAATCCGTACTATGATTCAGCGTGGCTAAGTATTGAAAAGGCTTCGCTTAGCGAGGCGTTGCTGCATGAGGTCATTTGGCTTGGGAAATTTGAAAGACCAAAAATGGTCTTGAACAATCCTTTTTTAGAACATACACTTAATTTATGGAATAAATTTAGAGAGGTTTTAACACCGGCCACCTCCCCTTTTATGGCTTTTATTGGACAAACCTCGTTTTTACCAGGGAAAAATTTGAATGATTTTAAACTCTGGCGTGAAAAAAAATATTTTTCGTCTAATAGACATTACAACCAACGGTAAACTTAGTTCAATAGCCCAACTAAAAGCAAAACATAAAATCAAAATCCCCTGGATGCAATATTATCAAATACATGATACCTTGGACAAAATTATACCTCTTACATGTGCAAACAGACAATTAAATGCCTTTGAAATTCGGTTAAAGAATAGCTCTACAGCTGTTAGAGGGGTAATTTCAAATATTTATCAGTTACTAAACTTAAAGACATGGGCACAATGTACATTGCAACAAAATCAGTGGCAGAAAGACTGTGGGAAAGTTTTTTCGGAAGAACAATGGAACTCAGTATGGAAAAGCTCTTTATTTAAATCAAGATCCTCTTATATTAAAATCCAAAACTTTAAAGTCTGGTATTGCACGCCGTATTCTATGTTTCGTAGCAAATTAATCCCAAACGCAAGTTGTTGGAAAGGATGTGGAGAAATGGGCACGTTAAAACATTGTTGGTGGGAATGTCCCAAGATAAAACTATTTTGGAAATCAGTGCTAAAGATTGCTACAAAAATAATTGGATGTGATATCCCTCTAGTATCAGAACTGATTCCGCTGAATATGTGGAATAATAATCTGTGTTCTAAATTGAAATTAGAACTACTTTCTATTTTATTAATGGCAGCTAAAATCAAGGTGGCACAATGTTGGAAATATGACAAAGGTCCTAATATTCGTCAATGGTTTGATAAAGTCTGGGATCTTGTCAAGACATGGAACTTCAAACAGAGACGGATCATAATGTTGCAGAATTAATCCATTTATTTGAGAACAAACATGCTAGTTAGAAGGCAGATTGAGTTTGATGCCCCTCAAGGCTGAAACCAGCCTTTTCTACATTTCAAAGCAGGAAACAATACAGTCTTTTCACACTCTCAGAGACAGTTGGTGCTTCCCATGGTCTTATCTCCTTTCAAAGGAAAGAGACCTTGGAAATGTTAACTTCAAAGATCACAGATGGCTTCTAGGCCGAGTGTGAGATTTTACTCCTTGCGGTTACAGAATGCTTTGGGGAAAGGTGCTTGCTACATTTCTCATGGTTAGTAAAGCAGAGGTCACACTGAATACATCATGGCGTTAGTCATGTCAAGTATTTCTAAGCTACAGTTTGGTTCAAGCAAGTTACACATCTGACATACTGCCCCCCCTAAGCTCTTGCCCGGGGTTTGTCTGGGTGCAGTAGGTAACATTTCTTTAGCAGCTGTGGGGCTCGCAGATCTCCTGACTTTACCCACTCATCGCAGCTTGGGGGAAAGTACTTCCATCGGACTAGGTAGTATAGGATTCCCCTCTGGACCCTGGAGTCCAAAATTTCCTGCACCTCATGGTGGCTCTGACCCTTCACTTGGATAGGAGGTGGCTCTGGAGGGCGGGGGTGCCAAGATGTGGCTCCAGGGTCCTTCCGAATAAGACTGCAATGAAAAACAGGGTGGATCTTACTAAACATTTTAGGTAGCTCCAGTTCTACTGTGACCTGGTTGATAACTCGCTTTATTTTGAAAGGCCCTAGGAACTTGTAAGCTAATTTTCGGCATGCCTTTGGTAGAGGAAGGTTCTTTGTGGACAGGAACACCGTTTCACCCACCTTAAACTCCCACTGGGGGGAGTGCTTTTTATCAAAATAGTCCTTGTAGGTCTTTTTTGCAGCTTCCAGATTTTCTTGTATCACCCCCCACCCTTTCTTAATTCCTTCCCACCATTGCTGGCATGAACTAGGGGCTGCTGAGGTGCTCGGGCTCGGTAACGAAGGAAATGGCCTCCCTTCATACCCATTGACAATTTGAAATGGGGAGGCTTTGGTGAAGCTGTGGATGCTGTTATTGTATCCTTACTCGGCAAAGGGCAAGAGCTCCACCCAATTGGTTTGTTGATAATTGACGTAGCACCTCAGATATTGTTCCAGAAGCCCATTCACCCTCTCTGTCTGTCTGTCGGTTTGGGGGTGGTAAGCGGAACTCCGCCGGATGATGATCAATTACGGCACCACTGTAACTTTTAGCAGAGTTAGGGGAGCTGCTTTAGATCTAGAATGTAGTCAAAGGAGATGGGGGATATCACTTCATTTCTAAAGAGAGGAGTTCTAGGCAGGGGTGGAATTCTAGCAGGAGCTCCTTTGCATATTAGGCCACACATCTCTGATGTAGCCAACACTCCTGGAGCTTACAAGGCTCTTTTTTGTAAGTTTTTGGAGGATTGGCTACATCAGGGATATGTGGCCTAATAAGCAAAGGAGCTCCTGCTAGAATTCCACCCCTGGTTCTAGGGTTCATGCCTATGTAGGAGCCTTTGCCAGTAGTGACTTAATTAAGAGTGGCAGACTCTAATCTGGATAACAGGGTTTGATTTCCCCCTCCTCCTTCACATGAAGCCTCCTGGGTGACCTTGGGCTAGTCCCAGTTCTCTCAGAACTCTCTCATCCCTTCTGCCTCATGAGGTGTCTGTTGTGGGGAGAGGAAGGGAAGGAGATTGTAAGCCACTTTAAGTCTCCTTAAGGTAGAGAAAAGTGTGATATAAAAACCAATTCTTTTGTCAACAAGACAGTTCTGGCACTTATTTATAATTCGATACAGACAGGGAGGAGTTACTTACAAGTAAAGGAAAAGCAATCAGTACATGCTCAGAACAGAAAGTACCTTTGCTTTCCACCTGTGAGAAGGCGGCTAAAGCCTGAGAACAAATCATTTCCTATGCTTTTAACTGGAATACGTGAGCAGGCACTACCATTCATCCTTGGTTGCTGTTGTTTCCGCACAGAGGCTGTGATCACACACACACACATACAGGGCTTTTAAAAAAAAAAAAGCAGGAATGCACAGGAACACAGTTCCAACTGGTTTGATGTCGGGGGTGTGGCCTAATATGCAAATGAGTTCCTGCTGGGCGTTTTCTACAAAAAAACCCTGCACACACACAATAATGAACTTTCACTCCATTTTCAATGCACTTTACAACTGGATTTTACTGTGTGAACTGGCAAAATCCAGTTGGAAAGTGCACTGAAAGTGCATTATTTAGTGTGTGTGTTCGCAGCCAGAGACTATTGTTTCTGTTGTCCTCATTACTGCACTTTCCCCACACTTTCCTTTCCTTAACCCTTCCATGGCTGCCATTTCTCCCTCTGCCACCAGAGGGCCTGTGTTTTAAAGTCACTCAGGACTTGGAACCTAGAGATTTTTGCAATACACTGTTAAAACACAATAGCAATGTAGTAGTTTCTGATTTACATGAAAAACAACAACCACACAGTCCCTAGCCTTTTCCACTGCAAAAATATAAGGAAAAATCTGCAATCTGTACTTTTCCCCATGCAACTTGCCTTCTAAAAATGACAGCTGAGAACTGGTAAGAGCAGGGGTGTCGAACTCATTTGTTATGAGAAGAAGACCGCAGATTTATACCCCGCCCTTCTCTCTGAATCAGTCTCAGAGCGGCTTACAATCTCCTTTATCTCCTTTCCCCACAACAGACACCCTGTGAGGTGGGTGGGGCTGAGAAAACTCCCAGAAGCTGCCCTTTCAAGGACAACTCCTACGAGAGCTGGCTGACCCAAGGCCATTCCAGCAGCTGCAAGTGGAGGAGTGGAGAATCAAACCCGGTTCTCCCAGATAAGAGTCTGCACACTTTGGTGTAGTGGTTATGTGTGCAGACTCTTATCTGGGAGAACCGGGTTTGATTCCCCTCTCCTCCACTAGCACCTGCTGGCATGGCCTTGGGTCAGCCTTAGCTCTGGCAGAGGTTGTCCTTGAAAGGGCAGCTGCTGTGAGAGCCCTCTCCAGCCCCACCCACCTCACAGGGTGTCTGTTGTGGGCGAGGAAGGTAAAGGAGATTGTGAGCTGCTCTGAGACTCTTCGGAGTGGAGGGTGGGATATAAATCCAATATCTTCTTCTTCTTCACCACCACATCAAACTGGCTACACTACACCAAACTGAGGGCCGGATCTGACAAAAATGAGACCTTGTTGAACCAGGCCATGTGTGTCATAAAATGTCAGGTAGCGGAGATATATACTTTATAAAGCACACAGACAAACACAATGAAAGATTTAAAAAACTTAAAAAATAAAACGTGCTTAAAACATTAGCACTCGATCTTATAGGTGCTTTCTTCGCTCTTTCCTTCCTTCCCCAGGGGACCAGGAGGGGAAGGAGCCACAGCCAATAGAACAAAGAGAAACTTGACACAGTAGTTCTGCTGTGCAATTGAGAGAGCCTGGAAAAGCAAGCTGTCCCTCTGTCATGGGCAGGGTGCAGTTGGGAAACAAAGTCCAAGTCTGGTCTGAGGTCAAACCAGGGGGAGGGAGGTCTGAACCAAAGCCGAGTCAGGTAATCAAGCTGGGAGTCAGAGAGCGAGGTTGTCTAGAGACAAGAGTCAGGAAGCCAAGGGATTTGATCAGGAATGAGCGCTGTGGTGGATGCAAGGTCCTCACAGATGCGACTTGTTGCTTCCATGAGGAGCCCAGCCCCAAGCAGGGGGCTAAATGGGCCTCCGGCGATGTTCCAACTTACATGCGGTGAAGCTCCTGCCAGGACTCAGGACTCAGCAACTGTCTTCCCTGAAGGCATGCATCTCTTCATCAGGTCACTAAGTCCCTGCAGAGTCACTCCCTCAGCTGAGCTATCTGTGGGGGTGAGTCTGCTGGGCTTTTCGATTGTAGCTGTACTTCCTCTACTGCTGCTGGGCCAGGCGTGGGGAATGCTGGCTCAGGCAGTGGCAGCAAGACAGCTCCTGGAGCATAAGAGGGGACAGCTGCATGCTCTGCTGGTGCTGTCACTCTGGGCGAGGGCCCAGCATAATCGTCGCCATTGCCGTTGCCCATTACACCCTCCCCCCCTCCCCAAGGGAGGAGCCTTAGCCAATGGAGAAAATAGAAGCTTTGCTCTGTAGTTCCTGTGCAACTGAGCAAGCCTGGCAAAGCAAGCTGTTATGCAGAAGGAAGCAAGGGAGAGGGAGTTCTGGCCATCATATGTAAAGGGACCACACACCTTTTAAATGCCTTCCCTCCGCTGGAAATAATGAAAGATGGGGCACCTTCTTTTGGAGCTCATAGAATTGGACCTCCGGGTCCAATATCTTTGAAACTTGGAGGGACTTTTGAGGAGAGATACCAGCTGCTATGCAGAAAATGTGGCGCCTCTACCTCAAAAAACAGCCCCCCCAGAGTCCCAGATACCCACAAATCTTCATTATTCCCTATGAGAATCGGTCTTCATAGTGAATAATGAGTGCCCAGCAGGCATTTCCCTCCCCACCCCGCTTTCTGATGACCCTGAAGTGGGGGGAGGGCCTCCAAACCGGGGGATCATCTGCCCCCGCCTGGAGATTGGCAACCCTAGGTTAAGGCCTATTGAACACAGCGACGTCAAGCAATGGGGGACTGATTGGTGGGGCCAGAAAAGTTATACTGGGGTTTGATTGGTGGGGCCTGGACCTCCCCAGGCCCCACTGTAGTTATGATCCTGTAGGCTAGCCTGATTTTGTCAGATCTGGGAAGCTAAGCAAAACCAGTCCTGATTAGCACTTGGATGGGAGACCACCAAGGCATTCCAAGGCCCTACACAGAGGCAGGCAATGGCAAACCATCTCTGAACATCTGTTGCCTTGAAAAACCCACTAGGGGTCGCCATAAGTCAAGTGTGATTTGACGGCATTTTCCACCACCACTAGTCACTTCAGACATGAAATCGAATGGGCTTCACCTCTATTCGATTTGTGGCCAATTGGGAGTGTGGTCCTGAGTCTCCCACTTCCCAGACTAACACCCCAGCCATTACATCAGCTCTTCAAAGCCATTAAAATGAAAGCCTGAAACAATCACCGCCATAAAAGCAACATCACCACACACAAGAAATTCATCTTAAAGCATCCTGTCCAACCACCCATTCAGCTTTATATTTAAAAAAAAACAAAAAAAACATCAAATCAACCTTCTAAAAGAAAAGAATTCCTCTGGAACAGAACTCTGAAACAGATGAAACCAAGGGATATGTAGGTACTTTCATCTCTCTAGAAAACATTCCAACGGATTAGTGCTGTGAAAATAGAAAATAGGTGTACATTAAAGCATTTGGGTTGGGAAGTTCCTGGAAATTTGAGGGTGGTGTCTGAAGAGGGCAGGGTTTAGGGATGGGATGGTATATTATCTCTCTTTCATGATATCTCTAATTCATATTCTGGTGGTGACAGCAAAAAGAACGGGGCGGGGGGGAGGTGTATGTCAGAATGGTGTGCGTGCAATATATATAGACCTCAGTGTGGAATTCCTTCCCCAAATATATTCCTCACTGAAGTTTAGCTACTTGGTCTATGGTGTCAAGTCTGCTTCAACTCTGGTCAACTTTGTATTCCATCTTTGGTTCAGGGGGAAGCATTCTGGGTAAAAGCCACACTGTATGCCAATGCTGCTAGCTCGAACTTTCCTCTCCCCCCTCCCTTCCTTTGTTATGTAGTTTTGCTTTGAAATGGGAATATGTGAAAGAGATTGTGGTGCCTTCTCAGGCTGGGCACCAGGGGAGGTTTCTCGCCCAAGGCAAACAGGCCTGAGAACGAAATTGTAACATCAATGTGTGAATGTGCCCTGCATAGTGCCCCCTCCCTAAAGAATCCCTTTGAAGTATACCTTATATGATTTCACTTTGCTGTATGTTCCTTAGTCTTCCAATCTCTCTGAGTAGTCGAGAGCAATGATATCAATAAGCTAGAAACTTTTTATCAAAAAGGTCTCGTTATTGAATCAGCCGACTTGACATTTTGGAAGACTCCCCAACGAAGTTCAACCTTTCTGGCAACTTTAAAGCCTTATGGCTGAGCAGATTCCGGACAACGGAGAACTTCCCATCAACGTAGATCTGGAAGGGGCAGAGACGCCGTGCCACATCCTCGACTCCAGGAGAGCCGCGGAGTCCCCCCCCCCCCGCAGTTCCAGCTGGTGATTACACCCCGGCAGTATCAACCGCGGACCTCTACCACCATCATGGAACAGGCCCCGATCTGCCGGGAAGCCATCCTGACTCACCACACCAAGCAAGTCCGGATCGCCGGAGCAGAAGCCACCAACCCGGGTCCCATCGAGTCGGGGGAGGCGGACAGCATCGTCGTCGTCCAAGTCCCAGAGGGTGAGAATGAGGGTGCTGAGTGCAGAGGGGCCGAGAGCGGAGAATTGAGGCCCAAAGGCAGGTACGATGAGGAGTACCAGATGTTCCGCTTGATGGTCCGACGGGAGGTCAACGGAACGATCTGGAGCCTGAAGGATGAGATGCACACCCTGACGGCCCAACTGGGGAGGGCGCTGGGGGTGACCGGGTCCCGGCGGCAGCAACCCGCTCAGCCGGCGACCCGAGGCCGCCCAGGCCAACCGGCCCAGGTGGAAGCCCCTGCAAGAGGCGCAGCTCCTCGGGTACCGGCGGCCCCCCGCGACGCAGGCAGAGGGCGAGAGCTGGACGCGACCTTCGACGGGGATCCGGAGGAGGTGAACTACTTCGCCATTCAAGCAAACAGCTTTTTTTTTTCAATGTATATTTTTATTATTATTATACATTTCTCTACATGGTTTCTGATATCCATTTTACATTTTCCTCCCAACCCACCCCCCTTAGTCTATACATCCTTTTCTTCTTCCAGCCAGGGACAAAGGACTTGAAGCTTCCACTGAATGTCCACTCTCCTTTCTTCCTTCGCCCATTTCAGATAGGTCTGCCACTTTTCTTTGATTCTTGATCTTCTTTCCTCCCATGATACTTCTTGCGACATTGTGGCAGCTATATCTGACTGGACAAAATCAAAGAGATAGTTGTGCCAAATTCTTTCCTTCCATTTACTTTTATCCTTCCATCCTGCCGCTATTACCGCTTTATCCGCTGATATCATTGCTTTTAGTAAATCTTGATTATTCTTCCCTATTTTTTCATTCCCTAATAAACTCATCTGCATTAGTTCAAAGTTAATTCTCGGCTCTACCTGAAAGAATTTATCATTTCCACTACCATATCCCATAGTTTCTTGGCCTCAGGGCATTCCCACCACATGTGGGTATACCATCTCTTCTCTTTCTTACAATGCCAACACTTAGGGCTCAACCCAGGAAACATATTGGCTAAAGTAGCCGGAGTTCTATACCATTTGGTAAAAATTTTCAATTCCATTTCTCTAACCTTATGTATCTTAATTTTTTTAAACCTTCCATTATCTTCTCCCCTGTTCATTTTGTTATTTGGCCTTCTAAACTCCATGACCGTTGAAGGTAGCTTATTGCTCCTTCATTGCCTGAATTCATACTCCTGTATAGGATGCCTACTAATCCTTTTTTTGTTTTACCCATTAATTTGTAAAACTTTTCTATAGGTTCTTCTTCATTTAAATTACTCTTCTCCACTTCCTTCTTAACTTTAGTATACAATCCTGTAGCCTTAAGCCAGTATTGTATTCCTACAACTTCTTGAAACTCATGTAATGGTTTTAACTTATCTAGTATTAACAAATCTTCTACCCTTCTAAATCCTTTAGCCTTAAGTAGTTCGCTCCACCTATCTCCTTCCATCAACGTTTCTAATGGCGTCCATCTAAATACCTGATTCAGCCATTTTGGTTGCCATTTCTTCCAAACATTTAGCCCATTTTTCCTTGGTCCCACGTTTAAATTAAGTTCCTTCGCCCCCATGTTCGTAAAGATGCCATGTTTTCCTACCCCATTGTTAGCTTCATTCTCAAACCTTATCCATTTCTGATCCCCTTCCTTCTCTATCTCTAATAATGCCTTAAGCTGAAATGCTTCATAATAATTGACTATATCTGGGACTCCCCATCCAAGTTCCGATTTATGATTGTATGCTAATTTTTTTGGGAATCTAAGTTTCCTACTACCAAATATCCATTCCCTTATTTTAGGGTTCCAGTTAATCATTTTTTGCTTATCTAACTCCAATGGTATCATTTGAAAAAGGTACAACAACCTTGGCATCCAGAACATTGATACACTCTTTACTCTAGTGGTCAAACTCATCGTCCTTTTCCCCCACTGCTGCATATCCCTCTCTATCTTCTCCCAGATTTTATTATAATTTCCCTCAACTATCCTGTTAATATTTTTATAAATTTCTATCCCTAGATATTTAAATTTCTTAACTCCCATCCCCATATTAGTTATCCTATTAATCTCTTTCCTTTCTTCCAAACCAACATTAAAGTACATTATTTCAGACTTTCCCATGTTTATTCTTAAACCTGACACGGCTTCAAAATCCTCTAAAATAATTTTCGTTTCTCTAATGGCTTCTTTCGGGTTAGATATTGTCATGATTATATCATCTGCAAATAAGTTGATTTTTATTTCCTCCTTTCCCATTCTACAGCCTTCTATTCTCCCTGAATTCCTGATCCTTTCTGCTAATTGCTCTACTGCCATTATAAACAGGGATGGGGAAAGTGGACACCCCTGCCTCACACCCCTCTCAATTGGGAGCTGATCCATATGTTCGTTATTTACTCTTACCACTGCTGACCCCTCCCTATAGACCTCTTGAATGGCTTTTAAGAATAGTGGCCCAATCCCACACTTCTTCATTATGGACCATAAGAATTCATGGGACAGCGTATCAAATGCCTTGTATACATCTAATTTAAGCAAAGCAAGTTGCCCAGAATGTTTATGGTACAATACATTTAATATATTCCTTATAGGATGTGCAATACTCCTATTCTTCACAAAACCATATTGATCCTCTTTTATTATATAATATTATTATTATTGAACATGCAACCGATGAGTGTAGCTGTAGGTCCGCTTTGTGATTTTAATGTCTATGTATATAACAAATGTTTAGATTTTTAACTATAATTTATGAAATGTTGATTTTAATGCTTAATTTTAGATTTTATGTTAGTTTTATATGTTGTAAGCCGCCCTGAGCCACCTAGTGGGAAGGGCGGGATATAAATCTTAGATAAATAAATAAATAAATAAATTTTCCATATATTGTCTATTTTCTTTTTTTAATAAAACCATACTGTTAAATCTCCAGGTCCTTCCAATTTGCTCGTTTTTTATCACCAGTTCTATATTCAGTGGAGCATGGTCTGAAATCCATATTGGATGGGTTGTTACTTTCCTCAACTCCCAATTATTTGATTTTTTAAGAAATATATAATCTATACAAGAAGCTTTGTGTCTACTTGATAAATGTGTCGGCTTTGGAACCAAGCCTAAGGCCTCATGCGCTTCTACCAAATTCCTTTTCCACCTAGCCTCCTTCTCCTTCTCCTTGGTCTTATCTATGTTAAAGTCTCCTGCTATAATAACTTCTCCCTCTAAGAATTTCTGAACATTATTCAAAAATCTCCTCTGTCCTGTATTTGGGGCATATATATTTATCAGCATTATTACTCTATTCTGAAACCTACCTTTAATGAACAAATATCTCCCTTCCCTATCACTAACGAGATCTAATATCCTAATATCAATCCTTGTGTGTACTAAAATTGCTACTCCTCTCGTCTTAGTTCTACTTCTTGCTTCAGCCAATACTTTCCACCCTGGGTGTTTAATCAACGGTTTAATGTCATCCTTTGCCTTATGTGTTTCCTGTAAATACATTATATCTATATTTTGTTGTTTTACCATTCTTGTTAATCTGTTTTAGCCATAATCATTCGCCTCCCCTCCCTTCCCTGGCTGGATAACAAGGTCTATTTTGCTTCTCCTTTTTATCCCTTTTCCCCTCCCACACCCTTTCCCCCCACTCTTCCCCATCATCCCCCCTCCCCTCTTCTGGTATAGGGCTTGCGTTTGGGTTGATCTCTCCACCCTCCCTATACCTTTAGGTGGGCACTCCTCCCCCCCTCCTGGATCTTTTATTGTTTCCTTCCTTCACTTAAGACCGTAATATCCACTCCCTCTTATTTTCCCTTTTTTTAGAAGTTCCTCCTTCTCCTTAGACGTCTTATAGTCTCGTCCTCTGTCATTTCTCCTGACGTGTAGAGGACCCCTCCTCTGGTTCATCGACATTAAACTCTTCCTCTGGTTGAGTTCCTGTTTCCCCTGGGTCCAAACCCATCTTCTCCAAGAGTTTCTTTGCTTCAGCTGGGTTCCTTGCTGTGAGTCTTTTGCCTTCTTTATAGATTACAATAGTGGCTGGGTAAGCCATGTAAACAATATCTTGTTCTGAAAGAGTTTATCTGCAAATGGCTTCAATTGTCTTTTTTCTTCCAGTGTCTCACTGCAAAAGTCTTGTCTCACATATACCCTTTTCCCTTTAAATTCCAGTCCCTTCTTCTTCTTTAAAGCCAAAAACACTTGCTGCTGCACTTTTTCTCTTGTGAATTTAACAATCACTGGTCTAGGATCTCCTCCTGATCTTCTGGTTCTAAACCTATGAACTCTTTCAACCTGGTCAGCATTAATCATAACACCTGTTTGCTGTTCTGAAAGCCAATTTATTATCCCATCTTCCAAGTGTCGTGAGTCAATGTCTTCTGAAATACCATGGACGATAAGGTTAGCCCTTCTTGCTCTGTCAGAGAGGCTTTTAATCTATTCCTTTAAATGAACTATGTCCTTCTTATTTGTTGAAGCTGCCTTATCTGCTTTGTTGGCCAGCTGCCTAATATCTTGCAGTTCCTTGTTTATCTGACTAACTTCATTTTTTATCTCAGCAACAGTTTCCTCTATCTTGTTCTGAGATTGCATCATTAAAGCCTGAAATTGTGCTATTTGTTCCGAAAGCTGTTTCACTGTAGCGGCAGCCATTTCTATGCTGCTAATTACTGCCTCCGTTTCTTATCTGTTTTGCCAAAATACTCCCTTTTTCTCACTGCTAGCTCTCTTCTGAGCACGCCTTTTACTTCTTTGACTCTCTAGCCTCACTGCCAAATATTATGACCCCAAAAACTTCAATATTTACTTATCTTTGGGTCCTAAACTTTTCTTATCCGGAGAGGGGCTTCTTCTCTTCAGAGCGTGCGCATTCCACCCCAAGCAAACAGCTTCATGTATTATTGGGGGAACTCTTTCCCAGATGAATTTAGCAGGGTGGACTACCTGGGTTCGAAGCTGAGAGGGGCGGCTAAGCGCTGGTACGTGAGCTTGTGCGAAACTATGAGCCCTGACCTGGACTATGTGCACACCTTCCTTCAAGCCCTGTTAACCCAGTATGAAGACCCCCTGCAGGAGACCCATGCGTTGGCGGCTCTCCGTAACATGCAACAAAGGTCCCGCTCCATCTGCGAGTATGCGGCAGATTTCTAGGCGAATGCAGCCAGAGTCCAGGGCTGGAGCGAGCTGATGAAGATCGAGCATTTCTCTAATGGACTGAATGCCAGCATTCTGGATCGGGCCCTCACCCAGGTGAGCCCAGACACCCTGGTGGGGTGGATCCAGCTGGTGGGCGAAGTAGAGACTAACCTGAAAAGAGTTGTGATGCTACGCCAACATCAGTCAGGAAAAAGCCAGGCGAGGGGCGCCCCGGGGAAAGTCGAGCCCCCAAAAGCCAAGAGACCGCCCGCAGCGGTGCTTCTGATATGGGGACCCGAGCCACCTCGCCTCCAGCTGCCCACAGCCGGCCCCCGCCTGGGCTCTCCCACCTGCGGTGAAACCCAGTACCCCGGGGCCGAATAAGGCAACTGGCCGCCCTAAGGATGCGGCGAAAAGCAGCGCGACGGTGCCGGAAGAACCACTGGACGAGAAGGTGCTGCTCTCCGCGGAGACAGCAGACAGGTTAAAACGGACAAAAGGAAGTACTTCTTCACCCAAAGGGTGATAAACATGTGGAATTCACTGCCACAGGAGGTGGTGGCGGCCACAAGTATAGCCACCTTCAAGAAGGGTTTAGATAAAAATATGGAGCACAGGTCCATCAGTGGCTATTAGCCACAGTGTATGTGTGTATATAAATTTTTTTGCCACTGTGTGACACAGAGTGTTGGACTTGATAGGCCGTTGGCCTGATCCAACATGGCTTCTCTTATGTTCTTATGTTCTTATGAGCTGGCCGACTTAGCCTGGGCTGAGGAACCGGCGGGAAACGACTCCGGCCTGCTCTGAAAGGTGCCAACCAGCAGGTCGAGCGGGATGAGGCACCACTGATGGTGAGAGTAACGGGACAATTGTACTTTGTCACGGTGAAACTTCTAAACCCCAAACTGAGGCGGTTCCTGCAGATTCGGGCCCTAATAGACTCGGGGTGCAACCGAGAGTTGATTTCCCCCAAGGTAGTAGACGCCCTGGGACTAGAGAGCTCACAGCTGCCCCACCCCATGCTGTTTGTGCAGATGGACGGATCTGTGATGTGCGGAGAGCTGTGCACCCGGGAAATGCAGGCCTGCCCCATGGGGATCGAGGAACACTGGGACCACGAGATCTTTGTTATTGCCCCCTCGTGTTCCTACCCGGTGGTACTAGGGGTGGGCTGGCTGGAGAAGCACGAACCCCTAATCCGCTGGAGAGCCCAGACAATCAGATTTCTGGACCCCCTGTGTAAGAACCACTTATGGGACACGGCGTGGGGTCCACGGGCTCCTGTGGCTAAGGAGAGGGCGTGCGTGTTGGTGGAGGAGGCGCACCCTGTTCCGAGTGCCTACCGCGACCTGATGGGGGTGTTTAGCGAGCAGGAAGCCAACCAGTTGCCCCCCCATCGGAGCACAGACTGTGCCATTGAGCTAATCCCCGGGGAGAGCTTACCGAAAGCCAAACTCTACCAGATGGGATGGGCCGAGAAGAAGGAACTGCGCAAGTTCTTAGACCAAAACCTGGAGCGGGGGTTCATTAGGCCAGCCACGGCCCCCCACGCCGCCCCTGTGCTGTTCTGCAAGAAAAAGGACGGCTCGCTTAGACTTTTTGGCTATGTGAAAACCCTGCACTTAGTTAACCGGCAGTTCTGGTGGCCGTCCCTGCGGAAGGACGTGTCCGACTTTGTAACTAGCTGCCCGGTGTGCATCATGGCCAAATGGAGGGGGGGAAACCGCCGGGGCTCCTACACCCCATAGAGACGGCTAAGTGGCCCTGGTCGGTGGTGTTGATGGATTTCATAGTGGAGTTCCCCCCCTCACGGGGAAAAACAGTGATCCTCGTGGTGGTAGACACCTTTTCAAAACAAGCCCACTTCATCCCGTGCGCTCAATTGCCCACAGCTAAGAAATTGGCGGCCCTCTTCTTTGATCACGTGGTAAAATTACATTCGTTCCCAGATAAGGTCATTAGCGACCGCGGGCCGCAGTTCGTTGCCACCTTCTGGTGGGAGTTTTGTAAATTGGTGGGCATGGAGCAGGGGCTGAGTTCTGCCTACCACCCTCAAACGGACGGACAGAGTGTGAACGGGATTCTAGAACAGTACCTGAGGTGTTTCATAAATCAACGCCAGTCCGACTGGGTGGACCTCCTCCCCTTTGCCGAATATTGCTACAACAACAGTGCGCACAGCTCCACCAAAGCCTCTCCCTTCGCTACTGTCTTTGGGTATGAGGGAAAACCAGTCCCCCTCCTACCGGGGGGGGGGGGGAGTCAAGAGGTCCCCTCAGCTTTTGAACAGTGGTGGAAAGGGCCGAGCCAGAGTTGACCAGCCATCCAAGAAAACCTGGAGGCTGCCAAAGAGACTTATAAAAAGCAGTATGACAAGTCTCATGTCCCTGCCTGGAATTTCAAAGCCGGGGACTCTGTGTATCTATCAACCAAGAACCTACCTCTCTCTCAACCCTCCCGGAAACTGGCGTATAAGTTTGTGGGGGCCTTCAAAATAAAAAGGGTCATTAACCCAGTTACTGTGGAATTAGATCTGCCTCCTGCCCTTGGTAAAATACACCCTGTATTTCATTGCAGCTTGCTTCGTCGAGACCCTGGCTCTTCGGACTGGCATCCTCCATCACCAGGACCCCCTCCCATTCGGAAGGGGGAACAGGGCCTTTCGAGCTGCGAAGTCCAGGACTCTAAAAACCAGTTGCCTCTCCTGCGGCCACACACGGTGGCGGGAGCTTAGGGGGGGCAGTATGTCAAGTCTGCTTCAACTCTGGTCAAGTCTGTATTCCATCTTTGGTTCAGGGGGAAGCATTCTGGGTAAAAGCCACACTGTATGCCAATGCTGCTAGCTCGAACTTTCCTCTCCCCCCTCCCTTCCTTTGTTATGTAGTTTTGCTTTGAAATGGGAATATGTGAAAGAGATTGTGGTGCCTTCTCAGGCTGGGCACCGGGGGGAGGTTTCTTGCCCAAGGCAAACAGGCCTGAGAATGAAATTGTAACATCAATGTGTGAATGTGCCCTGCATAGTGCCCCCTCCCTAAAGAATCCCTTTGAAGTATACCTTATATGATTTCACTTTGCTGTATGTTCCTTAGTCTTCCAATCTCTCTGAGTAGTCGAGAGCAATGATATCAATAAACTAGAAACGTTTTATCAAAAAGGTCTCGTTATTGAATCAGCCGACTTGACATATGGGTGGGAAGTATTAAAGATAACAGGCAGAATTGTGAGATTGCTATGTAGTGGTTAAGTGTGAGGACTCTTATCTGGGAGAACTGGGTTTGATTCCCCACTTCTTCACTTGCAACTGCTGGAATGGCCTTGGGTCAGCCATAGCTATTGCAGAGTTTTCCTTGAAAGGGCACCTTCTGTGAGAGTTCTCTCAGCCCCACCCACCTCAAAGGGTATCTGTTGTGGGGGAAGAAGATAAAGGAGATTGTAAGCTGCTTTGAGACCCTGATTCAGAGAGAAGGGCAGGGTATAAATCTACAGTCTTCTTCTTCCAACCCCCCTTTTCCTCATCAGGAACCACCTGGATCCAGGAAATTGTGAACATGATCCAGCATAGAGGAGATCCAGAAAAATGCGATCAGGTCCCCATCTTCGGACAGATGCCCTTCATAGAATTAATTCTTCCAAAACCTTTCCCTTCAGGTGAATGAGGGGGTTTCGAGTGGGGCCTAGAGTTCTCCCATAATTACAAGTGATCTCCACTTGTAACTGACATCCATTTCCCCAAAGAAAAGGGCTGCTTTGAAGGGTGGCCTCTATGGCGTTATATCCCATTGATGTCCCTTCCTCCCCAAACCCCATCCTTCCCAGAGGCCACTCACAAACCTCCAGGAATTTCATGTCCAGGATGGACACATGTCCCAGACTTTTCAGACCAGCCTTCCTTTTCCTTCTCATCAGGGAAAGTGGGAGAAACAGCCTTGGAGTTTGATAACCCTAGTCCTAAATCACAGTGAGGAGAGGAAAGGGGAGGATAAAGGTTTTCTTGGCTCTATGTTGCCTTTTACATTTCAGACTTTGAAGAGGTGAAAAAAATGCCCTCTCCACGCACACTCAAATTTCACCTACCGGTTCAGCTTATGCCTCCTTCCATTTGGGAACAGAACTGTAAGGTCAGTAAAACAGAGGTGGCAGCACCTCTGGGAAGATACAATTTAATAGAATTCTTCTCTGGGACCTCTTTGTTTCTAAACTTGAGTAATCTGTGAAGCAAAGGGAGTAAATGTCCCCAAAAAAGTCCAAAAATGTCCAAAACCTGTAGGATGCCAGCCTACAGGTGGGACCTGGAGATCCCCCAGAATTAGAACTTATCTCCAAACAGACATTTGGGGAAAACTGATGTTTTGGAGGGTGAGCTGCATGGCCTTGTACCCTACTGAGGTCATTGGCCTTCCCAGCTCCACTGAAGCTTGGGCCTGTATAGGAGCCTTGCTGCCCTCAATCCTCAGGAATTTCTACACCAAGACCTAGCAACCCTACTCCCTCCGCCACTGCCAATGGCCAAGAGGGACCTGGCAACCCTAGTTCAGTGTGCACTGAGTAATTTCATGCAGGATGTGGAATCTGATTGCAATGTGAATATTTTTTTTCTTACCGAAATAAATTTTTATTACACACAAAGCCACTTACAGAGGCACTGCCTGTTTCTCAAGGCTAGGTTGCCTTGATCTAGCTGGGCTCATCTATGATTAGCCCATCAGTGCCTCATTGTAAATTATTGCCATGGCACCAAGGAAGGTCACATATTCCTGGAAGTTCACCTCCTGGTTTCCATCGTGATCCAGATCAGACATCAGTCCTTGAATCCCAGCATCACTCAAGTGTGGTCCAATGGTCAACTCCTTCTGGATCAGTTTCTCCAACTCTTTCTTGTTCAGGCTGTTCCTGTCACCTTGTAATGTACTGAGAACCGAGATGGTTTGAAGGCAACATAGTTTATTCAGTAGCACATTACAAGAGAGAGAGCACGCGGGCCGGGTCCTGCTTATATACATTACCCGGAACTGCCCCCTTGTCTGACCAGTCCAATCCTGGTCAGTCAAACTTCCCGCCACAGATCTTGATAGGCAGGGCGTCTGGCGAGCCACATCCGGGGACCCACAGGTCGCCTCAGTAGCAATCGCCATACGATACAACAGCTTATGTTCAAGACATAACACTCCTCCCCCCTTAGCTCAGGACACATAATCCTGCAAGTAAGCGGGGGCCGTGCGCTCCCTGGTTGACCTCCTTGGGGTTACTAGTGGAGTTGGAGCAGTTTCAGGTGCCGCAGGGGCCATGGCTGCTGTGGCAGATGGGGTGGCGGCTTCCCCGTGTGGGAGAAACCCCGGCCTATGGTTGTCTGTGCCCTGCTGCTCGTCGGGTGTCCATACTCTTGAGGAGTCGCCCCCGCTTCGGTGTGGCTCTACCGCCCGATTGGCCGGAGCAGTCGGCGGGGGCGGGGTGGCTCTCTTGGCGGGTGCGGCCGTGGGTCCCTCTTCACTCCGTATTGCAGCCTGCTCTTCCGGCAGCGCATTTGGTCTATATGCCTCCCCAGTATACTGCCTCCCTCCGTTGATTCGTTGTAGTGGCGGGACCCTATTACTTGTAGCACCCGGCCCGCTACCCTCTCGGGGCCGCTAGCGTAGTTCATCGCATACACCAAATCCCCTGGGAAGAATCCCCTGGCCGCTTCTCTGATCTCGGGGGAACTGCGGATGTCGGTGGCCCGGTCGGGGTGCAGCCGATCTAATCTTGTGATTAGCTTCCATCCCATTAACAACTCGGCTGGGCTGACCCCAGTGACTGGGTTGGGGGTTATCCTATTATCGAATAGGAAGGCGGCTAGGCTGTGGTCCCAGTCCCCCTGCACGATACGGCCCAGGGCTTCTTTAGTGGTGTGCACCATCCGCTCTGCTTGGCCGTTGGTGGCCGGATGGAAGGGGGTGCACCGTATGTGCTGTATTAGGTATCTCTACAAGAACTCCCAGAATTCCCAGGAGGTGAAGGCTGTCCCATTATCAGAGATGATGGTGTCCGGAATCCTGTGCGTGCTCAGGACCCTGCTCAGCGCCCGGATTGCCGCTGCCATTGAGGTTGAAGCTACCGGAATAACTTCCAACCACTTGGTATATGCATCCACCAGGATGAAGAATATTTGGTCCTGAAAGGTGTCAGAACTGGCAGAACTTCAAGTAAAGCCCAAGACTTAGTTGCAAGTATAGGCATTTATTGAGAACTTCAGAGCTGGAGGTACAGAATAACACTGATAGCGAAAGCTAGCATTTGGATACACTTTATGTGATTCTGTTGACAACAATAAAACGATCGTTCACACGGGTGGGGACAACAGTCTGTTTCTCAGGGTTTGTTATCAGGCAGGGAGGATGGAATCCTGCTGGGAAAGTGCGGGCTGGCCTGGCTTCAAAGGCCATCTGCAGATGTTGACCCTGGGCTATCTGTCACACTTCAGTGATCACAGTTTGTTTGAAATGCACAAGCACACACAACATGTAGGCTGGTTAGTTACTTGGGCAAAGCTGCCTGGGTTAGTGTTTGATTTCAATATGGAGTCGCTTAAGCTAATAGCCTACAGGAAAGTTACAAGTTCTGACAAAAGGGCCCCGCAAAGTCAATGTGTAGCCTAGACCACGGCTTCCTGTGTGCTTCCCAGAGTTGCGCGGGGGCGCTGGGCGGTTCGGGTTGGGACTCCTGGCATGCTTTGCACCTCCGGACCCACCCCTCTATCTCTTCGTCCATCCCCGGCCACCATACATAGCTGCGTGCTAAGGCCTTCATCCATACAATCCCTGGATGTGTTTCATGAAGGGCCTCCAGCACTTGTCTCCGCAGCGGGGGGAGGGGAACCACCACCCTGCTCCCCCATAAAAGACATCCCTTGTGGGAGGATAGTTCTTCCTTGTGTGTTGTGTATGCCCTGAACTCTTCGCCCTGTTTTCCCTCTGGCCATCCCCTTACCACCCAGTCAAAAACCCGTGCGAGTATTTTGTCGCGTCCCGTGGCTTTCGCTACCTCTGCTGCATGTAGGGGTCTCTCAGGTAGCATTTCGATGAGCATCACATGGTGGGCTGGGGCCGGATCGGGGTCTATGGAGGGCAGCGGCATGTGACTGAGAGCGTCAGTGTGTCCCATCAGCTTGCCCGGCCGGTGGACCTCGGCATATGTGTAGGAGTTGAGGAACTGATTCTACCGCAAAACCGCTGTGATAGAATCTGTGGCATTTGGTGGTCCGGGGCAAGGAGGCCCAGGAGCGGTTTGTGGTCCGTGGCTATGGTAAAACGTCTCCCGTACAGGTAGTCGTTAAACTTATGCACCCCTGCCACGATCGCTAAGGCCTCTTTATCTATCTGGGCATAATTTTGCTCCGCTGGGGTCAGGGTCCTTGAGTAGTAGGCTACCGGAACCTCCCTCCTGTCTGGGAGTTGGTGACCCAGGACGGCACCCACCCCGTACAGTGACGCGTCGCATGCTAAAATCACCAGCAGGCTTTCATCGAAATGGTGGAGCACATTGTTAGATACGAGCAGCCCTTTGATCGCCTGGAAAGCGGCATCCTGCTCCTTTCCCCAGACCCACATGGCGTTTTTGTCTAGGAGTCTGTGGAGGGGTTCTGCTATGGTGGCTTTGTGGGGCAGGAATGAATGGTAAAAGTTTAATAACCCCAAGAAACTTTGTAGCTCCGCCTTGCCCTTGGGGGCGGGGGCTTCCACTATGGCCTTAGTTTTGTCTGGTGTCGGGTGGATCCCCGCTGCGTCTACCGCAAACCCCAAGAACTCTACCCTCGGTACCCCGAGGGAACACTTTTCTCGCTTGATTTTCAGATCGGCCTCTTGGAAACGGCGGAGTACTTCTTGCAGTCGGTTGCTAAACTCCTCCGCGTCCGGTGCGGCGATCAAAACGTTGTCGAAAAACGGTTGCACCCCAGGGATCCCTTTGAGGAGAGAATCCATCAGGCTCTGGAACACTCCCGGGGCCACGCTCACCCCAAACTGCAACTGTCGCACCTTAAACGCCCCCCTGTGGGTTACTATGGTCTGTGCTTCTGCCGTCGCAGCGTCCATGGGCAGCTGCTGGTACGCATGGGCTAAGTCTAGTTTCCCGAAGATTTTAGACCCCGCTAATGCTGTCAGAACATGACTGATTACTGGAACGGGGTAGGGGTTATCTTGTAGTGCCTTGTTAATGGTGCACTTATAATCGGCTTCACCGGGGTAACTATCGGGGTTTCCCATGAGGCATAGGCAACGGGTTCCAGCACTCCCTGGGCTGTGAGGCGGTCTAGCTCTGCTTCAATTTTAGGCTTCAAGCGAACGGAACCCGCCTGGCCTTCAGCCTTAAGGGTCGTACGTGGGGATCGAGGGGTAAGGATATGGGAGGGCCCTTGTAGCACCCCAGGGCCCCATCAAACACCTCTGCACACATTTTCGAATCCCCGCGTCCCTAGCTGCTGCACCCCCACGATCTTTATTCCCAGTGGCCGGAACCAGGCCAAGCCCAACAAGGTGGTAAGCTGCTTTTTAACCACCAGTATGTCGAGTTTATCCCTAAACCCGTTATACTCCACCCCCACCATTGCCCATCCCAGGATCTGAACGGGGTTTTTTGAAAGTCCCATAGCACGAAGCATGCTGGTCACAGCCTGGGCCCGCCACGTAGGCACAGCTTCCTCAAGGATTCCTCCGATATTCTGGAGATGGAGGAACCCAAGTCCAGTTCCATCAGGCAGGGTTTGCCCTCAATCCTGACCAAGACTTTGACCTTTTGGGGGGTATTGTCGGGCAAGTTCATTACCTGCACGCTGGTCGAAGCAGTCGAGTAGTCCCTGGTCGACTCCTGGTTGGTAGACTGGCGGCGGCAGGTGGCCTTGGCCCGGCAAGCCCTCGCAATGTGCCCCATCTTGCCGCAGCTCTTACAGACCATGTTGCGGTAGGGGCAGTCCAGTCACTCATGTAGGTCTCTGCAGCTGGCGCACTTGGTGGCGGCTGGTCTCTCGGTCGTTCGGGGTCGCTGAGTTGCTTGTAGGCCCACCCCTGTTTGGCAGCGTAGCTGGTGTGCCTCCTCCTCGTCTGGTTGGCTGGGGCCCATCTCTTCCTGATGGACGGTGTCAACCCTCATGTTGGGGAAGGTTTTCATGGTCCGCTCGAACGAAACAGCCTCATTGAAGGCGCTCTGGAGGGTGAGCTCTTCCCTCGCGAAGAGCTTTTGTTGCAGTCTTTCGTCCCTCAGGCCCCAGGCGAAACGGTCCCTCAGGGTCTCCTCTAGCTTATCGAAGCTACAGTTGCCCGCGATTTGGCGGAGGGCCGCCAGGTAGTCCGCTGCCATCTCTCCCACCTCTTGGTCCCTCTTGTGGAAGAGGAACCGGCGGGCGATGAGTGAGGGTTGGGGCAAGAAGTGCCCACTGAGGAGTCTATCTCCTCGTACGTCCTCTCCGTGATCCTCGTGGGGGCCGAGAGACCCTTGGCGATCTCAAACGTGGCCTCTCTGCAGACGCTCAGGAGGACGTCTCTCTTTAAGCTATCCTCCGTTATCCTGTTCACTCGAAGGTAGCACTCGACCCGCTCAGTGTAGGTCTCCCACCTCTCCGGAGTAGCGGGGTTGAACTCTTCGAGACGGCCCGTGGTTCCGCTTGGGTTAGCCATGGTGGCTGCGGCGGCGGGCGTGTCGGCCTCCCACCGGTTTGCCTTCTTTGTCTCCGACCGGATCCACGAAGCCCCTAAGGAGTGGGCTGGCTAGGATCCCACCTTCGTCGCCACTGTAATGTACTGAGAACCGAGATGGTTTGAAGGCAACATGGTTTATTCAGTAGCACATTAAAAGAGAGAGTACTGCCCCCTTGTCTGACCAGTCCAATCCTGGTCAGTCAAACTTCCCGCCACAGATCTTGATGGGCGGGGCGTCTGGCGAGCCACATCCGGGGACCAACAGGTCGCCTCAGTAGCGATCGCCATGCGGTACAACAGCTTATGTTCAAGACATAACACACCTTCTCTGCTTGCATTCTTGTGAAAAACAGTAACCAGGAGGGCAAGAGCTTGGCCCAGGGGGCATGCCATCTTGACAGTTTAAGATGGAAAATAATCAAGAAAGCAACCAGAGGGGCAAATGTTTAGTGCCAGGAGAATATGAACATTGTTCTCTCAGATAGTTGTAATGACAGGTAAGTGTCTGCCTCAAACATCAGAAGAGGGCCTTTCCCTTGCCACCGATTCATCACAACTTCTGGCCTTCCCTCATCTCAGTAACATGGTGGGTTGGAATGTTTCTGGTGTCCAGACGAGCCCTTGGATTCAGCAGCTCCTGAGTTCCCCCTCTTCCTCCCCACCTTGTCCATTGAATAGTAGGTACAGCTGCATACCAATCCCTGGATGAGCTCCACCACCTATTTTTCTACAAAACGACCCCTGGTCCAGACCATGTTCAAATTCCCTTTTTTCAAATGACTGAAAGTCTGGTGAGGAATTGGAGCTGGGGCAGAAGGAAGGCCTTGGCACTTAATCTTTTGAGTTCTCTCTTCTCTGTCCTGTCTTCAAAGATCATTTATGTGGCCAGGAATGCCAAGGACAATGCGGTCTCCTATTTCCACTTCCATCGCATGAACAAAGGATTGCCAGATCCCAGAAACTGGGACCAGTTTGTGGAGAATTTCCTTGCTGCAAAAAGTGAGTGAGGACTAGAGCTGGAAAAGAGGAGTAAAAAGTTTCTTTGGTTGTTTTGTTCATGGCAGTAGGCCTGGACATATTCTGTATAGGATAGGGATGGTGCTGTTGCCTAATGGAACAGTTGGGGAGTAGGAGAATAGGGGGAAATCTGAGAACCTACAGAGCTCTTCAATATTTTCTTTTCTTTTTTGATTTTTGAAATAATCTTTATTTATAATATACACCAATACAACATGACACTGCATTAAACCAAAGACAAATACACATTTGCTACAGATACAAATATGGAGTGACATACCTTAGAAAAATAGCAAGTCCCAATAATAAGCCTTATTAAGAACCACATTTTGCTGAATCAAATATGATACTACTGGAAACCATATTACTGTAAATTTTTCTTGATAATTTTGTAAGCTAGGCACGAGATGACAAGTAGTGATTTTGCAATGAACAAAACATTCCCACACCTTATTTTTCCATCCTTAAAAAACATATGGGCTGCCAAGGGATAACATGGTGTAAATCAGGATGCCACAGTCCACTTTCTCTGCCTCTTGTTTGGTGTAGCGGTTAAGTGTGCGGAGTCTTATCTGGGAGAACCGGGTTTGATTCCCCACTCCTCCACTTACAGTTGCTGGAATGGCCTTAGGTCAGCCATAGCTCTCATAAGAGTTGTCCTTGAAGGGGCAGTTGCTGTGAGAGGTCTCTCACCCCCACCCACCTCACAGGGTGTCTGTTGTGGAGGAGGGGAAGGTAAAGGAGATTGTGACCACTCTGAGACTCTGAGATTCAGAGTGAAGGGTGGAATATAAATCCAATATTTTCTTCTTCTTTGCAGTCGCCTAGGGCTCCTGGTCTGACCATGTTTGGGGCTGGTGGGAAGCCAAGAACCGACACCCAATTCTATACCTCTTTTACGAAGACATGAAAGAGTTGAGTGGATCATATGCGCACACATGTGCTTCTTTGCGATAGTTCTTTTAGCTACAAATGAACAGAGGTCAGAAAGGCTTCAGAGAATTAAGCTGATGCTGGGGAATCTCACAGTAGTGTTCTAATCAAATGCTTGGTTTAGCATCTTTTCAGTCAGAGACAGCCACAAGCCTCCCCATCAGTCATTCTGTCTCTCCTGTAATGAAAGGAAGATTAAGAACAATTCCTTACTCAGACTGCCTTTGTGATTATTCTCAGGGGGAAGGTGGTACTTTAATACATATTTTGTTGGGATGGCCTTTTAATATGAGCCTTAGAAACAGGTTTTTAACACAGTAACTTGATGATGTTTCAACTTTGTCTCATTTCAAGCCAGTTTAAACTTCTTTTATCTGACAGATTTCTTAACCTTATCCTTGCTGTTGGCAAGATTTTGGGCGTGGAGCTCTCAGAAGAGGTTCTCAACCAGATTGTACAGCACACAGCATTTGAGAACATGAAAACCAACCCGGTGCTTAATTATTCCACTGCTCCTCCTTTCGTCATGGACCACACCATCTCGCCGTTCATGAGGAAAGGTAAGGGCCAGACCCAGTCCTTTGGGAGAATGTTAAGCCTGAGGCCTGTGGTGAAAGCAGCCAGGACTGTCACAGCAGTGACATTTATCAGTGATGAGGAAACAGTTTGGGGGGATCCCTAATTTGGATAGCAAAAAGTGGATTTGCCCAGCCATGGTTGGCCTGTCCTTGTATTAGCCTGAATAAAACTTCTGCTTCCATCTTGAGGGCCATTCCAAAGTTCATTTAAAAAGTAGGGGGGAGGGAGTCATTAAAAAAAAAATACAAAGCACCAAACAAACGAGAGAAATGAAAAATGTTGAGTGTTGAAGCAAAACAGTCAAAAGGGAGCAGACAGCCAAGTATGGGGGTGAAGAACAAGGACAAGCTTTCAATCTGATGTTGCATTGACAGATGATTGGCTACCATTGCGCTATAGCAATACTTTGTCATTGGATTGTCTTCGAGGAGAGGGCATGGCTCAGTGGTTAAGCATCTGCTTGGCATGCAGAAAGTCTCTAGTTCGGTCCCCAGCAACTCTGATTAAAGGGATCAGGTGGTAGGTAATAAGAAACACCTCTAACCTGAGTCCCTGGAGAGCTGCTGCCAGTCTGAGTAGGCAATGCTGGCTTCCAGAGACCAAGGGTCTGACTCAGCATAAGGCAGCTTTATGCATCCACACAGGGAACTTCTAGCTGCCGCTGACTGCTGTAGTGTAATGATGTGTGGAAATCCAGAGGCAACTTAAACATTAACAATTCTTATTTTATAAATATATTTTGTTAGTCTTTGAAGGGCCCTTTGCTTTGGAAATTAGCCTTCTGCTGCTAAAAGGATACCTCACTGGAATTAGCTTTCGATCTGGAGGTTGTATAGGATGAGGGGAGCTGGAAGGCCTGCAGCTACAAAAAAATGGCCCTTGTTTCTTGTTCACGGTATGTCTTCATGCAGAGATGTTGACAAAATGATTCTCAAAGAGAGAAAGTGTGAAGCCCAGTAGGTTAGAATAAGCAAGGAAATTAGGGGGAGGTGTTTGTGAGTTTCCTGCATTGTGCAGGGGATTGGACTAGATGACCCTGGAGGTCCCTTCCAACTTTATGATTCTAGATGGTTTAGCTCTTTCTGGCTTGGTTTTTCTCTCACCTGCAGGCACCGTAGGAGACTGGAAGGAACACTTCACAGTGGCTCAGAGTGAATGGATGGATGAAGTCTGTGCTTGGGAACTGGAGGGCAGTGGCCTGACCTTTCGCACAGAGCTATAGCTACCCCTTGGTTCACCTTAAATAGTCAGCAAACCTGCCTGGATGGTTGGTTGATTTTGCCTGCACTGAAGAAGATAAAGTCAAGTGGGAGCTTTTTGAAATCTTTACAGATCGTTGTTAAAACGAATTTCAGTGAAGGGAAATAAAAACGGGGTTGCTATTATTCTCTTTTCAAGATTTAGTTAATCTGTTTGTATCCTGGCCTTCCTTCAAGGAGAGCAAGATGGTACCTTCAATTTTATCCACTAAATAAATCCCAACGACATTTGACACAGAGCAGCCAGTGCAAAGTAGTGTTTAGAGTTGGGGTGGCCAAACTCTAGAGCCAGTTTGGTGTAGTGGTTAAGTGTGCGGACTCTTATCTGGGAGAACCGAGTTTGATTCCCCACTCCTCCACTCGCACCTGCTAGCATGGCCTTGAGTCAGCCATAGCTCTGGCAGAGGTTGTCCTTGAAAGGGCAGCTGCTGTGAGAGCCCTCTCCAGCCCCACCCACCTCACAGGGTGTCTGTTGTGGGGGAGGAAGGTAAAGGAGATTGTGAGCCGCTCTGAGACTCTTCGGAATGGAGGGCGGGTTATAAATCCAATATCATCTTAATGTAAGGGCCACGTAGAATAAATGTCAGATGCTTGAGAGTCACAAGATATGAATATCAGATGTTTGAGAGTCACAAGACAGGGAGGGAGGGAGGAAATAGATTGGGAGAGGTGAAAAGAAAGCAACTTTAAATGTATTCTCCAAGCTGTTGGCTGGCTTGGCTTGGAGAAGTGATTAACAGTGCAATCCTAAAGGGAGTGCTTTGGGAGCAAACTAACTACTACGTCGACGGAAGTCGGAGTTATGACAGAGCAGAGATGACTTACACCGGCGTGGGCCCATTCCAGGGCAGTAGCGCCTCAGCCCTACACCCGAGCGCAGGTGGAAGTGGGGCGGAGAGACGTACCAGCTCAAGGGGGGGTGGAGTCAGAGGCAGGCCCCAATTTAGTTGGCTCCCTAAGACCTTCAGGCCCTGACACAAACACCCCATGAGGCGTAAAGTTGTGCCACGGAAAATGCTGGCGTGCCCCATAGGCACTCATTGAAACAGAAAACAAAGACCACCGCTGCCATCATACCAGCTTGCAAACTCTTTAGGGAGCCGTGTAATTGCCTCACCAATCCCCTCACGGCCTGGTTTGGTTGAGCCCCTTCCCCAACACTCAATCACTGCTCCCCGTCTCCTAGAAAAAATTCCTGTCAAGCATTGATATTTCTCAATAATCGAGCTTTTGTTATTGAAACAAAAGTTGCTTTATTGTAAAAACTCTATAGCTTTGTCAAGGACAGAATCCTTGGAAGTAATGACGTATACAGATTCAAATAGTTACTTTATAGGAAAACTTCAAAAGGATAACATACAGATGCAATTTGAGCCACGGGTTCAAAGGCTACTACTTAGTATCTCTTTTATTGCTAAGTAATGCAAGCTAATACAAACATCTCCCTTTCTCACACTTTCTCTGAGAGCAGATAAGACCTGCCTGTGTGAATCTGAGGGAGAGGCACATTTCACTGTTACTGCAAGGCTAACCTAAACATTCTTTGGCCAGATGGCTCTATTATGCACCCTTTGGTTGTAAAGGTAAGGGGAGCAGGCCAGAGTGGTGTTCTGCTCTGTGTTTTGTGGGCTTTCATGGCACATAAAATATGCATGCTTGACATACTGCCCCCCCTAAGATCCTCGCCGAGGTTTGGAAGGATGGGTAGCATAACATTTCTTTATTAAGCCTGGTGCTCTGACATTTGAACTTTCTACCCACTCATCGTGTGCTACAGAAAAATGCTTCCATCTAATAAGGAAATATAAGACACCCCGCTTCAGTTTTGCATCCAAAATCTCTTTCACTTCATGATGATTCTGATCCCCAATCAGAATTGGTTCTGGAACTTGGGGTCGAGGGTGCCAAGGTGGAGCTCCCTTCGGAGTAGACTGCAATGGAAGATGGGGTGTATCTTACTAAACAGTTTGGGTTACTCAAGTTCTACTGTCACTTTATTGATCACTCGTTTAATACGGACTGTATGGGGTGAGGTAATGAACTCTTAGGGAGCCCCATGGCTTCCACTAACTTGGGCGTGATTATGTCTCTAGTACACCCCGAATTGAGCAGGACTCGAGCATGGATAAATCTTTTTAGACTATGGTTTAACAAAGTCAATGGGATGAAAAACAAAGTTTCCGTTATTCTCACCCTCAATGGTGCCGTTAATTCCATGACCTGCTGCTCGGCACCTCTCAGTGCAGGTCGTCCCTGTTTCCCGCTGGCTCGTCTTCCCAGGCATCTTCTCCTAGTTCATCCACTATGATAATTTCCTCCTCTCAGGAGGTCGCAGATGCGGAGCTCCCTTTCGCCAACTCCTTTGTTCGCCCCTCCGCCTTTTTCGCCTTGGCTGCGCTGGTTTTCGGAGTGAGGGGGGGGCCTCGAGGTCATTCGGGGCAATTGGCCACCAGGTGGTTTTGATCGCCACACCGAAAGCAATGTCTAGGGGTAGCCTGTTCGGTAGCTCCCCCAGCCTGGCTTGCCTTTTTCCCTTCTGGTTTTGCCCCTGACCGAGACTCACGTCCCCCCTTACCCCCTTGCTGCTGTTGGCATTGTAAAGCCACTCTCTTCATGTTAGTTTTGACTTCGCCCGCTAATTGCACCCACCCTACCAGCGTGGTAGGGCGAGCTTGCTGAAGGGCTCGATCCAGCACACTTGCGTTTAAGCCTTGTTGGAATTGCTCTATCTTTATCTGCTCATTCCACCCCCGTATTTTGGCCGTGTTGGCCCCGGAACTCTGCGGCGTACCCTCTTACTGCTTTGGACCCTTGTTGTAGGTCCCTCAATGCGGTAAGGGCTCTTGTTTCCTGCAAGAGGTCTTTGTACTGGGTCAATAGGACCTGTAGAAAGGCAGCCATGCTGTCTAACTCGGGGCTTCTGGTCTCATACAGACTCACGTACCATCTTTTGGCTGCCCCCTTCAGCTTCGACCCCAAATAATCCACTCTGCTGAATTCGTCTGGGAAGATGTTCCCCCCATAATGCATGAAGCTGTTAGCTTGTATCGAGAAGTAGTCCACCTCTTCGGGATCTCCATCAAAGGTGGCATCCAGCTCTTGACCCCTTCCATAGTCACAGGGTAACAACGGCAATGGTGGTGGGAGTTGGGGTTGTTGTACCACTGGAGGTGGCAGAAGAGGT
This sequence comes from Heteronotia binoei, assembly GCF_032191835.1. NCBI lineage: Eukaryota > Metazoa > Chordata > Lepidosauria > Squamata > Gekkonidae > Heteronotia > Heteronotia binoei. The sequence goes on from NC_083237.1 coordinate 30,449,770, forward strand.
AGTTGCCCTCCTCTTGGATCGGGGGGTTGCAGCACCCTCTCTAACTGCCTCCTCACCTCCTGGGCCATGAAGGTAGCATTGGTTTGCATTTCATCTCGTAGCCCCTTGGCCATCTCTGCCATCTCGATTCTTATTGTCTGGAGAAAGCCCTGTGCATCGGGGTTTTGTTCTTCCTCCTCCTCAACTGAGTTTGGGTCGGGACACGGCCACTCTCTCTCATCCCGGCCATCCCTTCCACTCACCTCCGAAGTGCCCTGGTCACTGTCTTCCCCCATTCTCGAACGCATAGAGAGTAGTGCCAGGATCGCTTCTCTCCGAGCTGGTGCTTCGTCCATTAAGGTTGTGATGGAACCGGCCCGATTCTGCCTTCAGACCCGGTCCAGTCAACTCCCTATTGAGTCGCCAACTCCTGGAGGGAGCTATTTCTCCTCCTGCCCCTTGGGCTTGCTGCTACCACCTGCTCAGTCTAGGGGTTCAGATTGAGAGGAACAGGACTCCCAATCCCCCTCTCCAGCTATGAGGCCAGGCCTCAAGGCCCTCTGCCACCCAGTACTTGGGTATCACAGAAACCACAGCATTTCTTCAGGGAACCCCTGGAGGATTGGCACCTTATCCAACTGCATGCCTTCCCCCTTCCCCGGGGCCCCCTTTCTTAAAGCAGCGTGGTCTAAGCGGTCGGGATCTATGTGGAACAGAGATTGACTGCCAGCATTTAAAACAGTAAAAATATTTAATTAAAAGAGAAAAAGAAAAGAAAAGAAGAACAAAACAAAAACAGTTGCATGTGAATGGTTAGCACAGCACAGCACCCGCACAGCAAACAGCATGACAAAGGAAAGGTGTTATAAACGCATCCTACTGTCCCTGGTCTAAACTTGCCCTGCCTTGGGGATGACTTGGTCTGACTGCCTGGGGGCCTCACAGGCAGGAGGCTCCATGCTCACCACATGCTCCCTTGAGCGCCAGTTGCAAACTGCCTTCTCTTCCTGCTAACTCCAATACAAAGAACAAAAGAACTTCCTGCCTCTCTAGGAGACTTTCCCCCTAGAGTTGTTGATTTGGCTCTGGAAGGGAGGGGGGGTTGGAGGGAGGCTAGGCCAAAGCCTGCTTAGGAGTTTAATGATCCCTCACAATGAAGCACCAACATTGACTAAGATGGCATTTCTCCACAAAGGTGGTGGATGTTCTGGGGACCCATACTTTAGGAGTGATGAATAGTTGTTGTATGTGCAGTGGAGACCCTCTCTCTGTCGCTCTCCAAGTGTCAAGGATGTGCCACGGAGGGGTTTTCAGCTCGGCACCGTCTCCTCGCTCCTCCCCCAGCAGTCGGTTTGGAGTGATGGGAACTTTTCCGTTGTCTGGGGTTCTCTCCGTTATATGGTCAGAAAGTTGCCAGTTCGGTTACGTCCCCACGTAGGATTACTTCCAAATTGTCAAGCATCGATATTTCTCAATAATCAAGCTTTTGTTATTGAATCAAAAGTTGCTTTATTGTAAAAACTCCATAGCTTTGTCAAGGGCAGAATCCTTGGAAGTAATGACGTATACAGATTCGAATAGTTACTTTATAGGAAAACTTCAAAAGGATAACATACAGATGCAATTTGAGTCACGGGTTCAAAGGCTACTACCTAGTATCTCTTTTATTGCTAAGGAATGCGAGCTAATACAAACATCTCCCTTTCTCACACTTTCTCTGAGAGCAGATAAGACCTGCCTGTGTGAATCTGGGGGAGAGGCACATTCCACTGTTACTGCAAGGCTAACCTAAACATTCTTTGGCCAGATGGCTCTATTATGCACTTTTTAGTTGTAAAGGTGGGGGGGGGCAGGTCAGAGTGGTATTCTGCTCTGTGTCTTGTGGGCTTCCATGGCACATAAAAAATGCATGCTTGACACTTCCGCCCTGGCCACACTAAACTCTTTAGGTAGGGTAGGGTGCATGGCACAGGACTCTGCCCCAGAGGTTCCTGCCATGTGGACTTAGGATGAAGGCGGGAGCACTTGGTGGAGGGAGCTGCACAGAGAAGGCATGTAGGCAGTTTGGTTTATGTTATTCTGGATATTGTATTTATTGGCAACAGTGTGTTTGTTAGAACATTTTAAATTTTTCTCATATGTAATACTAGTGTTTTGTGTATTATTTATGTGTTGGAGATATTTAGTACATTGTTTTCATTATGCAAGGGAGATATCTGGTATTTTCTGGTTGTTTCACCTATGAGAAGGCAGCTAGGGCCTCAGGACAAATTATTTCCTAATTTCCTGTGCTTTTAATTGACGTACATGAGCAGGCAATACCATTAATTTCTTCACTGTGAAAAGCTTCACCTACAGATTTCTGCAGACTAACCTAGGCAGTTTCCTCACAGAGACTTTTCTTTCTGCAGCCGTCATTATGCTCTTCTGTTTTCCCACACTTTCCTTTCCTTAACCTGCCATGGCTGTCATTTCTCCTTCTGTCACCAGAGGGCATTCCTTTTAAAATCAGAACTTAGTACATACCGGTAGATCTTTGCAATACATTGTTAAAACACAATAGCAATGCAGTAGTTCCTGATTTTTATGAAACAACACAGTCCCTAGCCTCTTCAATTGCAAAAATATAAGGGGAAATCTGCAAGCTGTACTTTTCCCCATACAACTTGCCTTAAAAAAAAAAAAAGACAGTTGAGAACTGAGTTCGATCCTGGCAGAAGCTGGGTCCAGGTAGCCTGCTCAAGATTGACTCTGCCTTCCATCCTTCCGAGGTCAGCAAAATGAGTACCCAGCTTGCTGGGGGGGAAAGTGTAGATGACTGGGGAAGGCAATGGCAAACCACCCCATTAAAAAGTCTGCCATGAAATCGTTGTGATGCAACATCACCCCAGAGTCAGAAATGACTGGTGCTTGCACAGGGGACCACCTTTACCTTTTAAAAAATATCATAACGTTACAGCAATAGTCGTATAGGATGCCCCATGGTGCAGAGTGGTAAAGCTGCAGTATTGCAGTCCGAGCTCTCTGCTCACAACCTAAGTTCAATCCCGGAGGAAACTGGGTTCAGGTAGCCAGCTCCAGGTTGACTCAGCCTTCCATACTTCCAAGGTCAATAAAATGAGTACCCAGGTTGCTGGGGGGAAAGTGTAGATGACTGGGGAAGGCAATGGCAAACCACCCCATTAAAAAGTCTGCCATGAAATCGTCATGATGCAACATCACCCCAGAGTCAGAAATGACTGGGGCTTGCACAGGGGACTACCTTTACCTTTTAAAAGGTCTGAAAAACCTCTTTGTTGGCGACCACAAGAACGGAGGAAAGGGGAATGATGCCAATAGAAGCTGGACCTGCCAAAATATATATCTTCTCATCCACACAACTTCTAAAGATGCTTTAACAGTGACCTTTCCAAAATGAACATGCGAAAGCCAGTTCAGCAAAGATCACAGCAAAGTTGGGGGAACACAAAGAAGCAGGGTGGACAGAGAGAGGCAGGCAATGGCAAACCATCTTTGAATGTCTCTTGCCCTCAAAACACCACTGGGGTCATCACAAGTCAACTGCGACTTGATGGCATATTCCACTGCCAATATTCATTTCAGGCACAAAACTGAATTGGTCTCAGCATTTCCCCCAACTTTCCTTTACAAAGGATGATAGCCCAAGAACACCCCAATAACTTTGTGACCAATTGGGGATGTGGTCACCGGGTCTCGCACATCCTATACTGACACCTCAGCCATGATACCAGCTCTTCAAAACCACTAAAAACCTGAAACAACCACCACCATTAAATGCAACACCCACAAGCTATTTATCCTAAAAGCATCTTATCAAAACACCCATTCAGCTTTATATTTTTTAAAAAAACCATCAAATCAACCTCAGAAGAATAATAGACAACCCTTTCCTCATCAAACAAAAATAAAAAAGTGACAGGTGCCCCCAGGGGATATCAGATATTTTCCTATGGTCACTGAGGTAACTGTTCTGATAGGGGTCTTCGAAGAGGGGAAGTTATACCATACAAGTTATACCACATTGAGGACTGGTTCTCCTCCACCCTTGGTGCCTCAGATTCCAAGTGACTGTTCATTATGAGCGCCTATACATGTAGTTGTTCACTGGCTCTACAAGCTGAGCAGAAGTGAGCTTTCTGTACTGGTATGGGTGAGGGGCAAGAACCTCTGAATCTTAGTGCCAGGAGGCAAAATCAGGGGAAGGGCTTGGCCCCCCTCCAGTGTAACCGGCTGTCCACTCTGTGAGACAAGATGTTGAATTAGATAGACCTCTGGCCTGATCCAGCAGGGCTCTTTTTATGTTCTTATGAATGTTTTTGCTTAAAAACAAAGAAGGGTGATTATCCTGAATGCGATGGTTACCTCGCTATAGACATTATGCAGTATAAAATGCAACCAAACAATTTAAGTCAGGCTGTTTTGTTTTTTTGCAATGATGCAAACCTTCAAGACCGGCTGTGAATCTTATGTCCAGCCATCAAATCTGGCCATACCAGCATGTTACTCTGGTGCTACTGAGCAATTAGAGAGAAGGACTGGGAGAAAGAGCTGATCCCTCCCTCAACACGGGATGTTTCTGACACCGAGGATATTTCCTCGGGCATGAAGTGTGTGCCTTCTCTGCTGCCACCTACCCAAGTTCTCCATCTGAGGCGGACTGCAGAGGCACTTCCTCCGCAACCTGCCTCAAACGGAGCCAGCATGAACAGCAGAGAAGGGCAAACATCCTCTAGTGTCACCTGGGAGGAAAATGTAAATGTCCTCTTATGCTATTCAGGCAAGATCCAAGGTGGGGTGTAGAAGTCTCTGCTTCTTGCTTTGGACCTTTAACACCAGCAGCTCTGGTCTCTGGTGAGGAAAGGGCAACAGGGACGCCACACATGTCACCTTTTTTCCATTGTCAGCATCCTCCACCTGTTAGCACTCCAAGGAGCTGTCTGGGGGTTACTTGAGCAATGAACAGGGCCCCGGCAGTAGGAGGTTGCCTAGGATTCTAAAAGAAAAAGAAGAGTTTATCGTTGCTGCTTTAGGGAGAAGAGGAGGTTGTGGGTCATGGTCAGCCTAGGAACTGATCTCCTTGATGAACCAAGGGTGCAGACAGAGGAGCGAATTCCACATTTTAATCACTCTCTGTGTAAAATAGTATTTCCTTTTGTCCACCCTGAATATGCTATCAGCATCGTTGTATTGAGTTCTAGTATTTTGAAAGGGAGAAAAAGTTCTGTTTGTCAACTCTCTCCACCCCTTGCATAATTTTATAAACCACTATCTTGACCCCCACTCTCCCCCTCCCCCACTTAGCCATCGCTTTTCTAAACTGAAAAGTCGCTCATCAGCCTTTCCTCATAGGGAAGGTGCTCCAACACCCCCCCCATCAACTTTGCTGCCCTTCTCTGTACTTTTTCTAGCTCTGCAATGTCCTTTTGGAGATACGGTGACCAGAATTGTACACACTATTCCAAACAAGGCTGCAATATAGATCTATACAGGGGCATTACAATATCGGCTGTTTTATTCTCAATCCCGTTCCCAAGAATACCTACCACAGACTTTGCCTTTTTCATTGCTGCAGCACACCGGGTTGACACTTTCACCGAACTATCCACGACACACTTGGGATTTTCCCCCTCTCAGTCACAGCAAGTTCTATCCCTATTAGCTTATACTCGAAGCGGGGATTTTTTGTCCCACTGTGCCATCACCTTACACTTACCAGCACCGAACTTCATTTGCCACACACCTCACCCCTAGTTCCTAATCATTTATGAATAAATGAAATAGTCATGCCCCCATATCAATCCTTGTCGGACCCCGCTGCTTACTTCCCTCCATTGTGAGAATTCTCCACCGATTCCTACTCTTTACTACCTGTCATTTAACCAGTTTTTTTAATCAGAAAGAGAACCCATCCTCTTATCCCATGACTGCTAAGTTTACTCAGGAATCTCTGGCGAGTCTTTCTCAATGAACTCCAAAAGGTTGGTGAGGCAGGACTTCCCTTTGCAGAAGCCATGCAGGTGAAGATTAAAAAAAATAAAAAACCTGGCACGATTGTGATCTGAGGGTGGAGAAATGTTTTTGTTTCAAACAATTTTATTAGTAACATATGGCAATAAATTTCAATTTCTTACATCATTAATAATTACTTTTTATCTATCCCATATATTACTTTCTACCCATTCCTCCCCCTGTTACTTGACCCCGCCGGTGTTATACTTAAAAACTTAATATTAAAGGTACCTTTAATTAATAAGAACCAAAATTAATATCCTCCTCCCACTTGTACTTAGTCATTATCAAAAATTGTCCAATGTCCTTTTATTTTCCACTCTTTTTCTATGTATCTTCTGAACTTTTTCCACTCCGTCTTAAATACTTCTAAATCATAGTCTCTTAAGGTTCATGTTAACTTGCCCATTTCACCCCAGTGTCATAACTTTTACAATCCAACCCCATTTCTCTGGTATTTTTTCTTGCTTCCACAACTGCGCATACAATGTCCTAACTTTTCCCACTCTGTCTTAAATACTTCTAAATCATAGTCTCTTAAGGTTCATGTTAACTTGCCTATTTCACCCCAGTGTCATAACTTTTACAATCCAACCCCATTTCTCTGGTATTTTTTCTTGCTTCCACAACTGCGCATACAATGTCCTAACTTTTTCAACTCCATCTTAATTACTTCTAAATCATAGTCTCTTAAGGTTCATGTTAACTTGCCCATTTCACCCCAGTGTCATAACTTTTACAATCCAACCCCATTTCTCTGGTATTTTTTCTTGCTTCCACAACTGCGCATATACTGTCCTAGCAGCTGAAAGCAAGTACCAAATTATAGTTCTATCTTCTTTTGGAAATTTTTCCATTTGTAATCCCAACAGAAAAGTCTCTGCAACTTTCTTAAATTCGTATCTCAAGATCCTAGAAATTTCTTGTTGAATCATCTGCCAATGCTTTTTTTGCTCTTTCGCAAGTCCCCCACATATGGTAGAAAGAACCTTCATGGTTTTTTTACATTTCCAACAACGGTCTGGCATCTTATTATTCATCTTTGCCAATGTCACACAGTGAGTTGCATTTGAACCCAAGTCTCCTAGGTTCTTGTTTAACACTTAACCCGCTAGAGCCAGCGGAGTATTTTACTTACTTTACCGTAGCCCACTTTTTTTTTTGCTGAGACTGAAGGCAGCTTACACAAATGTAAAACAATGTACTCAACTAGGATAGTCATTAGGGGGCCACACTAGGATCCGGAACCATCAAGTTCAAATCCTGACTCTGCCATGCAAGATTGCTGGTGACTTTGAGCCTATCACGCTCTCTTGCCTTAGCCTACCTCACAAGGTTGCTGTTGCGAAGATAAAATGGAAAAGGGGAAAACCATTTGATAAGCTGCTTGGTATCTTGATTAGGGAGGGAAACAGGATATAAATGTAAAAACTAAACACTACACCACAATGGTTTCCATGAAATGTGTGAGCTGGACAGTGGTAAGAGATCGCAGAGGCTACTGTTACATGGCTAACCCTACTGGCTTCCAAGCTCTGACAAAATTGGGCTAGTCAGTTATATTCAAGCTTCCCATGAAACATTTACATGCAGATAATTAGAGAAATAAGAGCCCCAGTGGTGCAGAGTGGTAAAGCTGCAGCACTGCAGTTCTAACCTCTGCTAACGACCTGAGTTTCATGGTTAAAACAATTTTATTTGGTAACATATGGTAACAAATTATATTTCTTGCATCATTAATAACTTCTTTTATCTATCCCATATATTACTTTCTATCCACCCCTCCCCCATTACTTGACCCCCGCCGGTGTTATTTACTTAAAGTACTAATGTTTAAAGGTACCCTTAACTAATAAAAACGAAAATTAACATTCTTCTTTTTTTCTAAGACTTAATCATTATCAAAAATTGTTCAATGTCCTTTTATTTTCCACTCTTTTTCTACATATCTTCTGAACTTTTTCCACTCCATCTTCAATACTTCTAAATCATAGTCTCTTAAGGTTCATGTTAACTTGCCCATTTCACCCCAGTGTCATAACTTTTACAATCCAACCCCATTTCTCTGGTATTTTTTCTTGCTTCCACAACTGCGCATACAATGTCCTAACTTTTCCCACTCTGTCTTAAATACTTCTAAATCATAGTCTCTTAAGGTTCATGTTAACTTGCCTATTTCACCCCAGTGTCATAACTTTTACAATCCAACCCCATTTCTCTGGTATTTTTTCTTGCTTCCACAACTGCGCATACAATGTCCTAACTTTTTCCACTCCATCTTAATTACTTCTAAATCATAGTCTCTTAAGGTTCTTGTTAACTTGTCCATTTCACTCCATGCCATAACTTTTACAATCCAATCCCATTTCTCTGGTATTTTTTCTTGCTTCCACAACTACGCATATAATGTCCTAGCAGCTGAAAGCAAGTACCAAATTATAGTTCTATCTTTTTTTTTTTGGAAATTTTTCCATTTGTAATCCCAACAGAAAAGTCTCTGCGACTTTCTTAAATTCACATCCCAAGATCCTAGAAATTTCTTGTTGAATCATCTGCCAATACTTTTTTTTTTTTGCTCTTTCACAAGTCCACCACATACGGTAGAAAGAACCTTCATGTTTTTTACATTTCCAACATCTGTCTGGCATCTTATTATTCATCTTTGCCAATTTTCTTAGGAGTCATATACCATCTATACATCATTTTAAAACAGTTCTCTTTAATACTATGATACATCGAAAGCTTCAGAGTTCTTCCACAAATATTCCCAAGTTTCCATATGTATTTCTTTATTTACATTAATTGCACACTTAATCATCTGAGATTTCACTATTTCATCTTCCGTAGACCATTTTAAAAGTAATTTATATAATTTTGAAATTAATTTTTCGTTGTCTCCAAGCAGAACTTTTTCCATTTCTGTTTGCTCTTATTCCTTCAGTTTTAATGCCATTGTCCACCAAGCTCTTTATTTGTTGCATTTGAAACCAAGCATATTTATTATTCAGCTCTTCAGCAGTTTTCAATTCTATTTTGCCACTTTGTATTTTTTAATAGCTGGCAACCACTTTTCTTCACACGTCTCAGCTGTTATTTTTTTAAACTCATTTTTTTATTTTCCAAAAAAACCACATGCAAAGGGCAAAAACAGTACATAAATACAAAGAACTAGGCTATAAGTTCACCCAGATCAAATATATGGAGGAAAAGGGAAGAGAGAAAAGAGGGAAAAAAACATTTAACTTTACTACACGCAGCTAAATCTTAAAGCCAACCAAAAGTGTTCACGGGTAAATTAATACAAGATAAAGTTCAAATACTTTTTTGGCATCTTGCTCTTCTTTGTCGATTTAGCATTTACGAATTCAAGAAATGTAAACCATTTCTCAACAAAGTTTTCCCCATCCATGTATTTAGCAAGCTGTTTCTTATATAATGGTGAGAGAAAAAGCCGTCTATCTTTTTCCCCATAATACATATAAGCGTGCCAGCCAAATGTATTTCCATGACCTTCCAATGCTAAGAGTTTTTTGTTTAACAACATTGTTCATTCTTTTATCCATACTAAGCAAACTGCTTCATGATATAATTTTAAGTCTGGTAATTGAAATCCACCTCTCTTTTTTGCATCTGTTAAAATTTTCATTTTAATTCTTGGTTTCTTCCCCACCCACACAAACTCTGAAATTTTCCTTCGCCATCTATTAAATTTTTTACTGTCTTTCACAATCGGAATAGTTTGAAATAAATACATTATTCTTGGTAGAATATTCATTTTAATTGTGGCTATTCTACCCAACAGTGACTTCGGATTTATGCACCATGGCAAAGACCCAAGAATATCTTGTATAGTCGTCGGTAGCCACTAGGCAGTACCGCCTCCCCGACAGACTCTTTGGCAATGGGCCAATAACATCTAAACGAATGAGTTCTAGGGCACGCTTACTCTCTCTTTTGCTTTGCTTAGCAACTGCACAAGCCCTGCTCTTAGTCTTTTTGCAGACCTGGCAGTCTAGGTAACACCGGCAGGGCTTTACCTTTAGACTTGGCACCAACTGTAAGGTCTTTTTTAACGCACTAAACCCACAGTGCCCGAGTCTCCTGTGGAGCAGGTGTATACATTGATTGTGCACTGGCACATTTGACACCTGTGCCACCTGGGCACAATGACTCTGAACCACATATATATTTCCCTCTCTTTTCCCAGTTGCAAGCAGCTTCCCCCCACCTCCTAAGAGTTTACAACAGGCTTTTTCAAACTTCACCTGATATCCTTGGTCAATTAGCATGCTCACACTTAGCAAGTTCGACCTTAGTGAGGGTACACACAAAACATGCTGCAAAGTGCAATCTAACACAGGAAATTCAATACAGCCAGAGCAAGTAACAGCTGCGGAGGTCCCGTCAGCTAATCTGACATGACTGTGCTCAGGAATGTCAACATTTCTCAGCAGCTCCTTGTCGCAGCAGAGATGGCTCGTTGCACCAGAGTCTAATATCCAGGCAGACCCTGTGCTCTCTCCTGCAGAAGTGACCAGCCGGGCTCCTTCCTCACATCGGCTGGTGGTCCTCTGCCCTCGCTGCCTCCGTCCACGCCGCTTCCCTTTCTCTGGGCAGACGGGTAACAGGTGCAAAGATGATCCACAGCCATAGCAACGTCGGACAGACAGTGCAGTCGGCTCCACTTCAGCTTTTGGTTGCCTGCCAACAGCTGGGGCCGGGTCAGGCAAAGTCCAGGGGCAGTCCAAGGTCTGTAGCTGGTGAGCAAAGAGGGTCCAAGGTGCCAAAACCGAATCACAGTCCAGGTATCGCAAGTCAGAGGTTCAGAAGCCGAAGTCAGGGGGTCCAGAAGTCAAAGCCAAAGTCAGGGGGTCCAGAAGCCAAAGTCAAAAGCTGAAGTCGATGCTAGAACGTCAGGTAAGTGACTAGTTCCTTCCACAAAGCCTCCTCCCAAAGCCCACAGCTATATAGCCCTCTGCTGTCTGTTGCCCATTTGGGCTAATTGCTGGCTCAGAGAGGCAGCCAGGATCCTGCTGAGACTCAAGCATCCTCACTCCTAGAAGGGCCAGAATCCTTTCAAAACTCAGGGCTCAGGGAGCGTCTTGCTCGTGAGCGTGCCACCCTCCTCCGATCCCTGAGGTCCTGATGAAGGCAGTCACGCACACGAGGCACCCGAGAGGGCAAGGCAGGGGGGCTTGGATCTTCTCCAGCAGGAGGCAGGGGCACTGGTGCAGGTGGCAGGGGCACAGTTCCTTCTGCAGGCTCAGCTTCTTCTGCAGGGTCCCCAGCACCCATGACACTATCCCCCCCCCAGGGCCCCCCTCCGTCGAGGGGCCTGGGAGGTGGGGATGGTTGTTGTGGAACCGTTGCACCAAGTCCGGGGCATGAAGATTGTCCACGGGCTCCCAAGACCAGTCTTCCGGGCCGTATCCCTCCCAGTCCACAAGGTACTGGAGGCCTCCACGATGGTACCGGGAGTCCAGGATCTGGCGCACCTCATATTCTTCTTCGTCATCCACCAGCACCGGTGGTGGCGGCAGTGGGGAAGGAGGCCGAGCTGGGTCAGGGGGTGCAGCCGGAACAAGGAGGGAGTGATGAAACACAGGGTGAATGCGGAGGTGGGGTGACAACTGGAGCCTGAAGGCGACGGGGTTTATTTGTTCCATGACGGGGTAGGGTCCAATGAACTGTGCATCCAGCTTGTGAGACTGACCAGGGTGGCGCAGGTAGCGAGTCGAGAGCCACACATGATCCCCCGACTGCACTGGAGGGCCTTCTTGCCTCTTCCGGTCCGCAGCCAGTTTATATGCCTCCTTGGCCCGCTGTAGCTGTTCTCGGAGCAAGTCTTGGCTGGCGCGGAGTTCTTGCAGGTAGGCATCGACGGCGGGGACATTCGTGGGTGGCAGGATTGCCGGGAAGAACCGAGGGTGGTACCCGTAGGTTGCAGCAAACGGGGTCATTTGGGTGGATGAATGGACCTCATTGTTGTATGCAAACTCTGCTAGGGGCAACAGAGTGGTACAGTCATCCTGCTGGTAACAGGTGTAACAGCGGAGATATTGCTCTAGCGTGGCATTGGTGCGCTCTGTCTGACCATCTGTCTGTGGGTGGTAGGCTGAGGACAGGTGCACTCAAGTACCCAGGCTGGAATGGAGGGCTTGCCAGAACTGAGAGGAGAACTCGGGGCCCTGATCTGAGACCAGGTGGGCTGGGAGTCCGTGCTGACGAAAGATGTGTTACAGGTAGAGCTGGGCCGTCTCCTGAGCTGTGCGAAGTTTCGGGCACGGAATGAAGTGGGCCATCTTGGTAAATAGGTCGACGACCACCAAGATACAAGTCTGACCCTTGGATCGCGGAAGTTCTGTGATGAAGTCCATCGAGATGGTATCCCAGGGTCCTGAGGGTGTGGGCAAGGGCTGTAACAACCCTGAAGGTTTGGCTGGGATGTCTTTGGCCCGTCGGCAGACGTCACAGGAGCTGACGTAACGGGCAACATCGGAGCGAACTCGTGGCCACCAGAATTCCCGTGTCAGCAAGTGGGTGGTCTTATGCTGTCCAAAGTGCCCGGCTGGTAACGAGTCGTGGGTCAGGCGTAGCACTTCTGCCCGCAAGGGCCCGGGCGGCACATAGAGGCATTCGCGGTGTAGCAAGAGGCCGCCTCGAGTCGTGAACTTGCCTGTTGAGACATCTTGGAGTGCCTGGAGGTGTTGCTGGACCCAGGGATCATTGGCCTGGCTAGCCCGAATGTCCTCCACGAGTGCTGGTGAAGTGGAGGTGGCTGCAAACACTGAGGGTGGCAGGATGAGAGCAGCGGGCGCGGTCTCAGTTGAAGCAGGGGCATATTCCGGTTTCCGGGAGAGCCTGTCTGCTTTCCGGTTCTGGGTATGGGGGATGTAGGAGACCCAGAAGTCGAAGCGGGAAAAGAATAGGGACCACCGGATCTGGCGCTGGTTGAGACGGCGGGTGGTCTGGAGGTGCTCCAAGTTCCGGTGGTCGGTGAGCACTTGAACAGGATGGCGAGCCCCTTCGAGGTAATGTCTCCAAACCTCAAAAGCCGCCTTGATTGCGAGCAACTCCCTCTCCCAGATGGTATAGTTCCTCTCTGCAGCAGTGAGCTGGAGCGAGTAATAGGCACAGGGCTGGAGTGGCTGGGACGGCTCCTCACGCTGGGACAGCACTGCTCCCAGGGCCACGCTGGAGGCATCAGCTTCCACCGTAAAGGGAAGCTGGGGGTCGGGGTATCTCAGGAGTGGCCCGGTGGCAAAGCAGGTCTTCAGGGTGGAGAAGGCATTATCGGCCTCTGGGGACCAGCGGAAGGGTTCTTTGGGGCGGAGTAGTTGAGTCAGGGGTGTGGTCAGGGATGCATAGGCCGGGATGAATTGCCGATAGTAGTTGGCAAAACCAAGGAACCGCTGCAGGTCTTTGCAATTCTGAGGAGCCTGCCAGGTCAGGACTGCTTCCACTTTTTTCGGGTCCTTGAGGATTCCCTGCGGTGACACAATGTGACCAAGGAACTCGACGGAGCGCAGGTCAAAGTCGCACTTCTCCAGCTTGGCGTAGAGGCCATGGGCTCGTAGGCGCTGCAGGACCTGGCGGACGTGCTCGGCAGGATTGCGGGAGTAAATTAGGATGTCATCCAGGTATATGATCACAAAGCGGTCGAGCAGGTCCCGGAATATGTCATTCATGAACCTCTGGAAGACAGCGGGGGCGTTAGTCAAACCGAAGGGCATCACCAGGTGCTCGTACTGCCCGTATCGGGTCCCAAACGTGGTCTTCCATTCGTGTCCGGGCCGTATGTGTTGGTTAAGGAATCTATCTTAACCCAGGTTGACAGCTCTGTAATGACAGCTGGTGATCTAGCCGGCATGCTAGGTCACAGTGACCTTATCAACAGGCTGGTTTGAGCCAGCTGAAGACAAGTGAAGGAACCTGCTGAGTCAGCATGAGAGTGGACTGCCAGGATTGGCTGACTGAACTATAAGTAGACTGTGTCTGTAATGCACAGGTCTCTCTTTGAGAGTGGACGTGCTGGCGAAGCATTTTATTCCTGTGATCAATATATTGGACTGCACTAGTGAGCACAAGTTGTATATACTGTAAATACACTACTTTGGCACTAGCTGCAGGTGTCTGGCTGATTTCTTTCCTGGAGCTCAGTGTCGGGCTCATCGCACCGCTCTCTCTGCTAGCGTCCGCACCGACAGGGTTATGGGCCCAGCACGCTTCCGCTGTGCGGAGGAGCACTGTGAGAGTTGAGCTGACCGGGAGTTGTGAAGGAGCCGGAGGTGAGGAACGCCGGTTGAAGGACAAAGAAGCACCAGCTATCTCATTTCGAGAGCCAGAGGGAGGACGGCAGCCAGCTGTGTGGAGGAGTCGGCATCGTGGCTCAGCAGCAGCTTGCAGTGGCCGTCGAGAAGCTTAACTCAGCCAACTACGCGGTGTGGAGCCTGAGAATGGAACACTACCTTAAGCGTGAGGGGCAATGGCTGTTTGTAAGTAATCCCCCTGCCGTGTTAACTCCTGCCGAGACTGTGTTAGCCGATAAGGCGCTGGCAAACATCGTGCTAGCAGTAGGAGATGACCAATTAATATATGTGCGAGGAAAGGACACTCCCAAGGCTGCCTGGGACGCGCTCAGTGGGGTTTATGTTAGTACCACTGCTGGCTCCCTTATGGCCTTGACCAGGAAGATGTTCCGCACTTTAATGCCAGCTGGAGGGTGTGTAAGGCAGCACGTCAAGAAGCTAACGGACTGCTTCATTGAGCTTGAAGCCAGGGGCAAAACTGTAGCTGCTGATGACAGAGTTTATATTTTACTGCCTTCATTGCCGCCTGAGTTCACTCCCCTGATTACATCCCTGGAGACGGTTGATGTGGTGACTCTGACAATGGAGTACGTGTGTGCCCACCTGCTTGATTTCCAAGAGAGGATTGCAGCAGTGAGCTGTCCGGGGGTGTCGGCTGAGGAGCGTGTGGCTATCGGCTCGTCTGGGAAGGCGTCCAAGAGCGAGCCGGCTTATGCTGCTGGCAGGCAACCAAAAGCTGAAGTGGAGCTGACTGCACTGTCTGTCCGACGTTGCTATGGCTGTGGATCATCTTTGCACCTGTTACCCGTCTGCCCAGAGAAAGGGAAGCGGCGTGGACGGAGGCAGCGAGGGCAGAGGACCACCAGCCGATGTGAGGAAGGAGCCCGGCTGGTCACTTCTGCAGGAGAGAGCACAGGGACTGCCTGGATATTAGACTCTGGTGCAACGAGCCATCTCTGCTGCGACAAGGAGCTGCTGAGAAATGTTGACATTCCTGAGCACAGTCATGTCAGATTAGCTGACGGGACCTCCGCAGCTGTTACTTGCTCTGGCTGTATTGAATTTCCTGTGTTAGATTGCACTTTGCAGCATGTTTTGTGTGTACCCTCACTAAGGTCGAACTTGCTAAGTGTGAGCATGCTAATTGACCAAGGATATCAGGTGAAGTTTGAAAAAGCCTGTTGTAAACTCTTAGGAGGTGGGGGGAAGCTGCTTGCAACTGGGAAAAGAGAGGGAAATATATATGTGGTTCAGAGTCATTGTGCCCAGGTGGCACAGGTGTCAAATGTGCCAGTGCACAATCAATGTATACACCTGCTCCACAGGAGACTCGGGCACTGTGGGTTTAGTGCGTTAAAAAAGACCTTACAGTTGGTGCCAAGTCTAAAGGTAAAGCCCTGCCGGTGTTACCTAGACTGCCAGGTCTGCAAAAAGACTAAGAGCAGGGCTTGTGCAGTTGCTAAGCAAAGCAAAAGAGAGAGTAAGCGTGCCCTAGAACTCATTCGTTTAGATGTTATTGGCCCATTGCCAAAGAGTCTGTCGGGGAGGCGGTACTGCCTAGTGGCTACCGACGACTATACAAGATATTCTTGGGTCTTTGCCATGGTGCATAAATCCGAAGTCACTGTTGGGTAGAATAGCCACAATTAAAATGAATATTCTACCAAGAATAATGTATTTATTTCAAACTATTCCGATTGTGAAAGACAGTAAAAAATTTAATAGATGGCGAAGGAAAATTTCAGAGTTTGTGTGGGTGGGGAAGAAACCAAGAATTAAAATGAAAATTTTAACAGATGCAAAAAAGAGAGGTGGATTTCAATTACCAGACTTAAAATTATATCATGAAGCAGTTTGCTTAGTATGGATAAAAGAATGAACAATGTTGTTAAACAAAAAACTCTTAGCATTGGAAGGTCATGGAAATACATTTGGCTGGCACGCTTATATGTATTATGGGGAAAAAGATAGACGGCTTTTTCTCTCACCATTATATAAGAAACAGCTTGCTAAATACATGGATGGGGAAAACTTTGTTGAGAAATGGTTTACATTTCTTGAATTCGTAAATGCTAAATCGACAAAGAAGAGCAAGATGCCAAAAAAGTATTTGAACTTTATCTTGTATTAATTTACCCGTGAACACTTTTGGTTGGCTTTAAGATTTAGCTGCGTGTAGTAAAGTTAAATGTTTTTTTCCCTCTTTTCTCTCTTCCCTTTTCCTCCATATATTTGATCTGGGTGAACTTATAGCCTAGTTCTTTGTATTTATGTACTGTTTTTGCCCTTTGCATGTGGTTTTTTTGGAAAATAAAAAAATGAGTTTAAAAAAATAACAGCTGAGACGTGTGAAGAAAAGTGGTTGCCAGCTATTAAAAAATACAAAGTGGCAAAATAGAATTGAAAACTGCTGAAGAGCTGAATAATAAATATGCTTGGTTTCAAATGCAACAAATAAAGAGCTTGGTGGACAATGGCATTAAAACTGAAGGAATAAGAGCAAACAGAAATGGAAAAAGTTCTGCTTGGAGACAACGAAAAATTAATTTCAAAATTATATAAATTACTTTTAAAATGGTCTACGGAAGATGAAATAGTGAAATCTCAGATGATTAAGTGTGCAATTAATGTAAATAAAGAAATACATATGGAAACTTGGGAATATTTGTGGAAGAACTCTATGAAGCTTTCGATGTATCATAGTATTAAAGAGAACTGTTTTAAAATGATGTATAGATGGTATATGACTCCTAAGAAAATTGGCAAAGATGAATAATAAGATGCCAGACAGATGTTGGAAATGTAAAAAACATGAAGGTTCTTTCTACCGTATGTGGTGGACTTGTGAAAGAGCAAAAAAAAAAAAGTATTGGCAGATGATTCAACAAGAAATTTCTAGGATCTTGGGATGTGAATTTAAGAAAGTCGCAGAGACTTTTCTGTTGGGATTACAAATGGAAAAATTTCCAAAAAAAAAAAGATAGAACTATAATTTGGTACTTGCTTTCAGCTGCTAGGACATTATATGCGTAGTTGTGGAAGCAAGAAAAAATACCAGAGAAATGGGATTGGATTGTAAAAGTTATGGCATGGAGTGAAATGGACAAGTTAACAAGAACCTTAAGAGACTATGATTTAGAAGTAATTAAGATGGAGTGGAAAAAGTTAGGACATTGTATGCGCAGTTGTGGAAGCAAGAAAAAATACCAGAGAAATGGGGTTGGATTGTAAAAGTTATGACACTGGGGTGAAATAGGCAAGTTAACATGAACCTTAAGAGACTATGATTTAGAAGTATTTAAGACAGAGTGGGAAAAGTTAGGACATTGTATGCGCAGTTGTGGAAGCAAGAAAAAATACCAGAGAAATGGGGTTGGATTGTAAAAGTTATGACACTGGGGTGAAATGGGCAAGTTAACATGAACCTTAAGAGACTATGATTTAGAAGTATTGAAGATGGAGTGGAAAAAGTTCAGAAGATATGTAGAAAAAGAGTGGAAAATAAAAGGACATTGAACAATTTTTGATAATGATTAAGTCTTAGAAAAAAAGAAGAATGTTAATTTTCGTTTTTATTAGTTAAGGGTACCTTTAAACATTAGTACTTTAAGTAAATAACACCGGCGGGGGTCAAGTAATGGGGGAGGGGTGGATAGAAAGTAATATATGGGATAGATAAAAGAAGTTATTAATGATGCAAGAAATATAATTTGTTACCATATGTTACCAAATAAAATTGTTTTAACCATGAAACTCAGGTCGTTAGCAGAGGTTAGAACTGCAGTGCTGCAGCTTTACCACTCTGCACCACTGGGGCTCTTATTTCTCTAATTATCTGCATGTAAATGTTTCATGGGAAGCTTGAATATAACTGACTAGCCCAATTTTGTCAGAGCTTGGAAGCCAGTAGGGTTAGCCATGTAACAGTAGCCTCTGCGATCTCTTACCACTGTCCAGCTCACACATTTCATGGAAACCATTGTGGTGTAGTGTTTAGTTTTTACATTTATATCCTGTTTCCCTCCCTAATCAAGATACCAAGCAGCTTATCAAATGGTTTTCCCCTTTTCCATTTTATCTTCGCAACAGCAACCTTGTGAGGTAGGCTAAGGCAAGAGAGCGTGATAGGCTCAAAGTCACCAGCAATCTTGCATGGCAGAGTCAGGATTTGAACTTGATGGTTCCGGATCCTAGTGTGGCCCCCTAATGACTATCCTAGTTGAGTACATTGTTTTACATTTGTGTAAGCTGCCTTCAGTCTCAGCAAAAAAAAAAGTGGGCTACGGTAAAGTAAGTAAAATACTCCGCTGGCTCTAGCGGGTTAAGTGTTAAACAAGAACCTAGGAGACTTGGGTTCAAATGCAACTCACTGTGTGACATTGGCAAAGATGAATAATAAGATGCCAGACCGTTGTTGGAAATGTAAAAAAACCATGAAGGTTCTTTCTACCATATGTGGGGGACTTGCGAAAGAGCAAAAAAAGCATTGGCAGATGATTCAACAAGAAATTTCTAGGATCTTGAGATACGAATTTAAGAAAGTTGCAGAGACTTTTCTGTTGGGATTACAAATGGAAAAATTTCCAAAAGAAGATAGAACTATAATTTGGTACTTGCTTTCAGCTGCTAGGACAGTATATGCGCAGTTGTGGAAGCAAGAAAAAATACCAGAGAAATGGGGTTGGATTGTAAAAGTTATGACACTGGGGTGAAATGGGCAAGTTAACATGAACCTTAAGAGACTATGATTTAGAAGTAATTAAGATGGAGTTGAAAAAGTTAGGACATTGTATGCGCAGTTGTGGAAGCAAGAAAAAATACCAGAGAAATGGGGTTGGATTGTAAAAGTTATGACACTGGGGTGAAATAGGCAAGTTAACATGAACCTTAAGAGACTATGATTTAGAAGTATTTAAGACAGAGTGGGAAAAGTTAGGACATTGTATGCGCAGTTGTGGAAGCAAGAAAAAATACCAGAGAAATGGGGTTGGATTGTAAAAGTTATGACACTGGGGTGAAATGGGCAAGTTAACATGAACCTTAAGAGACTATGATTTAGAAGTATTTAAGACGGAGTGGAAAAAGTTCAGAAGATACATAGAAAAAGAGTGGAAAATAAAAGGACATTGGACAATTTTTGATAATGACTAAGTACAAGTGGGAGGAGGATATTAATTTTGGTTCTTATTAATTAAAGGTACCTTTAATATTAAGTTTTTAAGTATAACACCGGCGGGGTCAAGTAACAGGGGGAGGAATGGGTAGAAAGTAATATATGGGATAGATAAAAAGTAATTATTAATGATGTAAGAAATTGAAATTTATTGCCATATGTTACTAATAAAATTGTTTGAAACAAAAACATTTCTCCACCCTCAGATCACAATCGTGCCAGGTTTTTTATTTTTTTTAATCTTCACCTGCATGGCTTCTGCAAAGGGAAGTCCTGCCTCACCAACCTTTTGGAGTTCATTGAGAAAGACTCGCCAGAGATTCCTGAGTAAACTTAGCAGTCATGGGATAAGAGGATGGGTTCTCTTTCTGATTAAAAAAACTGGTTAAATGACAGGTAGTAAAGAGTAGGAATCGGTGGAGAATTCTCACAATGGAGGGAAGTAAGCAGCGGGGTCCGACATGGATTGATATGGGGGCATGACTATTTCATTTATTCATAAATGATTAGGAACTAGGGGTGAGGTGTGTGGCAAATGAAGTTCGGTGCTGGTAAGTGTAAGGTGATGGCACAGTGGGACAAAAAATCCCCGCTTCGAGTATAAGCTAATAGGGATAGAACTTGCTGTGACTGAGAGGGGGAAAATCCCAAGTGTGTCGTGGATAGTTCGGTGAAAGTGTCAACCCGGTGTGCTGCAGCAATGAAAAAGGCAAAGTCTGTGGTAGGTATTCTTGGGAACGGGATTGAGAATAAAACAGCCGATATTGTAATGCCCCTGTATAGATCTATATTGCAGCCTTGTTTGGAATAGTGTGTACAATTCTGGTCACCGTATCTCCAAAAGGACATTGCAGAGCTAGAAAAAGTACAGAGAAGGGCAGCAAAGTTGATTGGGGGGGGGGGGTGTTGGAGCACCTTCCCTATGAGGAAAGGCTGATGAGTGACTTTTCAGTTTAGAAAAGCGATGGCTAAGTGGGGGAGGGGGAGGGTGGGGGTCAAGATAGAGGTTTATAAAATTATGCAAGGGGTGGAGAGAGTTGACAAACAGAACTTTTTCTCCCTTTCAAAATACTAGAACTCAATACAACGATGCTGATAGCATATTCAGGGTGGACAAAAGGAAATACTATTTTACACAGAGAGTGATTAAAATGTGGAATTCGCTCCTCTGTCTGCACCCTTGGTTCATCAAGGAGATCAGTTCCTAGGCTGACCATGACCCACAACCTCCTCTTCTCCCTAAAGCAGCAACGATAAACTCTTCTTTTTCTTTTAGAATCCTAGGCAACCTCCTACTGCCGGGGCCCTGTTCATTGCTCAAGTAACCCCCAGACAGCTCCTTGGAGTGCTAACAGGTGGAGGATGCTGACAATGGAAAAAAGGTGACATGTGTGGCGTCACTGTTGCCCTTTCCTCACCAGAGACCAGAGCTGCTGGTGTTAAAGGTCCAAAGCAAGAAGCAGAGACTTCTACACCCCACCTTGGATCTTGCCTGAATAGCATAAGAGGACATTTACATTTTCCTCCCAGGTGACACTAGAGGATGTTTGCCCTTCTCTGCTGTTCATGCTGGCTCCGTTTGAGGCAGGTTGCGGAGGAAGTGCCTCTGCAGTCCGCCTCAGATGGAGAACTTGGGTAGGTGGCAGCAGAGAAGGCACACACTTCATGCCCGAGGAAATATCCTCGGTGTCAGAAACATCCCGTGTTGAGGGAGGGATCAGCTCTTTCTCCCAGTCCTTCTCTCTAATTGCTCAGTAGCACCAGAGTAACATGCTGGTATGGCCAGATTTGATGGCTGGACATAAGATTCACAGCCGGTCTTGAAGGTTTGCATCATTGCAAAAAAACAAAACAGCCTGACTTAAATTGTTTGGTTGCATTTTATACTGCATAATGTCTATAGCGAGGTAACCATCGCATTCAGGATAATCACCCTTCTTTGTTTTTAAGCAAAAACATTCATAAGAACATAAAAAGAGCAGAGGTGGGATTCAGCCGGTTCTCACCGGTTCTGTAGAGCCGGTTCCTAATGTACTGTCAGTTCTCAGAACCGGTTGTTGGTCGGGCGCCTGCTTTCCTTCGCTTCCTCTCTCAGTCGCTGCCAGACATTGCTGGGGTGGCTCCTTCCCCCTTTTTCTTTGCCTCCTTAACCCGCAGGTGCTCACATTTTTTTTCTCGCTGCCACCACCGCTGCCTTCTTTGCTTCCTCCGTCCTTTCCCTTCCGGCTTCCATCCACGCCACCAGCGCGGCGGCAGCAGCAGCCCCGCCCCCTCCACTCTGGCAATTTAACCCCCAAAGTGCTCAAATTGATTTTTCTCGCCGCAGGCACAGCCTTCTTTGCTTCCTCCCTTTCCCTTCCGGCTTCCACCCACGCCACCAGCGCGGCAGCAGCAGCAGCCCCTCCACTCTGGCAATTTAACCCCCAAAGTGCTCAAATTGATTTTTCTCGCCGCAGGCACAGCCTTCTTTGTTTCCTCCCTTTCCCTTCCGGCTTCCACCCACGCCACCAGCGCGGCGGCAGCAGCAGCCCCTCCACTCTGGCAGCCATTCCCCCGCAGGTCACCTCTCTGGGTCAATGCATGTTGGATCACTTTTCTGCTGGGTCTGACAATGTGCACCCTCATATAGTCTAGTCTCATTGCTACCTGGCGACTTCTGTGAACTATCATCACATGTTCTTGAAAATAACACTCTAAAAAGCTCTGTTGATCCTTTCCCTTCCACTCTACCAGCGCGGTGGCAGCAGCAGCTCCTCTGCTCCGGCAGCCGTTTAAGATTTTTAACCCCAGCTGTGCCCATTGCGGCAAGATCGTTTACCCCACGGAGAAGGTGAACAACTGCCTCGAAAGCATGTTTCCACACTGCTAGGTCTGCAAGATGACCCTCAACATGAAAAACTACTTGTTTGTTTACAAAGCCTCCAGCAGCCCGCTGCATCGCAGCGTGGAGGAGAAAGCAGGCAATCTAGCGCGCTTTTCGCGCGCTTGCAGGGGGCGGGGATTCTGTGTGCCTTCAAAAAGCAGCGTGCCGCGTGCGTGCATCACCTTGCTTCGCCGTCCTCAGAGTCAGGAGCCCTCCTCTGCAGCTGATTTCCAGGGAGACCGACCGAGGCTTCGCTGCTACAGCTTGGAGAACTTCTCAAAAGCGGACGAAGCTCTTTCCCTTCAGAAGGTTCCAATCCTTTTGGGGTTTTTTTTTTAGCTTGTTATATTTTCTTTAAAATGTTAGTTGATATTAATTATTTTCTATATCACCCTGGGGAGCGCCAGTATATTATGAACACGAATCTACAAGCCTCGCATGGAGCCCTTCAATGAGAAATGAGCCTCTGAATGTGTATCTACAGGCTTATTATTATTCAGAGGCTCATTTCTCATTGAAGGGCTCCATGCGAGGCTTGTAGATTCGTGTTCATAATATACTGGCACTTCCCAGGCGGGTGATATAGAAAATATTATTTTGGCTTCCCCAGCTCTCTCCTCACCCCTCAATCCTGACAATTTGTTAGCTGTTGTTGGTGCTGTCGAGAAAAGATGACGCCCTCTCAATCCGCAGTCATGGCCCCAAAATGAATTTCAAGTTTTAAGTTGTCTTTTCTTTCAGTTTGATTAATTTTATGGCAGATTAGGTTATAGTGCAAAACGTAGGGCTGGGTGACCTAGATAGATCCCCCTCAAAACCCTGAGTAGGGTTGCCAAGTCCAATTCAAGAAATATCTGGGGACTTTGGGGGTGGAGCCAGGAGACTTTGGGGGTGGAGCCAGGAGACATTGGGGCAGCAGAGCTAGGAACAAGGGTGTGACAAGCATAATTGAACTCCAAGGGAGTTCTGGCCATCACATTTAAGGAGACAGCACACCTTTTTAAATGTCTTCCTTCCATAGGAAATTATGAAGGATAGGGGCACCTTCTTTTGGGGCTCATAAAATTGGACCCCCTGGTCCAATCGTTTTGAAACTTGGGGGGTATTTGGGGGAGAGGCACTAGATGTTATACTGAAAATTTGGTGCCTCTGCCCCCCAAAACAACCTCCCCATAGCCCCAGATACCCGCGGATCAATTCTCCATGATTTCCTATGGGAATAAATCTCCATAGGGAATAATAGAGTTCCCAGCAGACATTTCCCTCCCCTCCCCCAATAACTGTCAAGTATTTGATATTATAAATCTTTCTTTAAACATAATCTAGTTGTCTTTACCTCTTTTACTGTTCTTATTACTGTTCTTATTGCAGTATTTAATGCGTGAATTATTAAACTACCTTTCGGTATATCTTTTGGTATAGTTAAAATGGTCATTAGGACATAGAACCTGTTGTTAATTTATTTGAATCCCACCACTGAAAAAGAGCCCTGCTGGATCAGGCCAGAGGTCTATCTAATTCAACATCTTGTCTCACAGAGTGGACAGCCGGTTACACTGGAGGGGGGCCAAGCCCTTCCCCTGATTTTGCCTCCTGGCACTAAGATTCAGAGGTTCTTGCCCCTCACCCATACCAGTACAGAAAGCTCACTTCTGCTCAGCTTGTAGAGCCAGTGAACAACTACATGTATAGGCGCTCATAATGAACAGTCACTTGGAATCTGAGGCACCAAGGGTGGAGGAGAACCAGTCCTCAATGTGGTATAACTTGTATGGTATAACTTCCCCTCTTCCCTGCATTTTTTTTCCCAGCCAAATTTCAGAATCTTCTATGCAGAGCTGTATATGCTTCTATCCATCCATGGTTTTTTTTTTTACTCTGCATGTAAAATGGTTCTTTGGTGCAGAAATCTCAGTGTTCTAAAGCATTTTTCTAGTCCTTGTAATCACTGAGAAAAGCTGTTGGTTGTGTGCACTACTTATTGAAGTCTTGAGGATCCATGAGTGCTCAGGCAGGGCTAAACAACCATAATTTTTGTTGATGAGAGTCTAACACAACAATGTCTTCTTACCCTAAAAATCAGTGACCTAGAGTTCTGACCTTTTTAGGGTTTGCAGGTCAAATGCTGTCTGTCTCACAAATAGCAATATATAAGATAGATGGAATTATCAAAACAGCTTGAAATTGAGCACCTCTAGTTTGTTTGTTTTAGGGGTAAGACCTTGCAGAAAGATGTTTGCTTTTAAATAGGAAATGCTATTTAAATCACAAACCAAAAGAACAGGAAAAAATGCTCTTTGCATTGAAGGATTCTAAAATACACTTTTACTGTGGATGTATATATATATATATATATATATATATATATATATACTTTTCCAAAACATAGCCTTTGTGCATTCACAAATGCCCTACATTAGGAAACATCTGGCATTCATTTACCGATCAGGAGGTCGAAGACCCCTATCAGAACAGTTACCTCAGTGACCATAGGAAAATATCTGATATCCCCTGGGGGTACCTGTCACTTTTTGATTTCTGTTTGATGAGGAAAGGGTTGTCTATTATTCTTCTAACCTCCCAAATCAAAAGAATTGTTCTGAAACAGAACTATTTTGCCACCCCTCCTAAGAGCAAGTGATATTCCCTGTTTCCCTGAAAATAAGACCTACCCAAAAAATAAGCCCTAGCAGGATTTCTATGCATTTGTTAAATATAAGCCCTACCCCGATAATAAGACATAGTGATGGGTGTTGCAAAAAATTCAGGATGGAATTCCGGGTCTGGAGAGTTATGACAATGTTCCGGAAGATGACTTAACTGTATTTGAATAAATGTAGATTGTTGTATCATACTTAATACAAAATAAGACATCCCCTGAAAATAAGCCCTAGTATGTCTTCTTGAGAAAAAACAAATATAAGACAGTGTCTTATTTTCAGGGAAACACGGTAGGTACTCTAATCTCTCAGGCAAAGCATTCCAAAGAGTTGGTGCTGTGAATAAAGAAAATGGGTGTACATGTTAAGGTTCCCAGCTCTGGGTTGGGAAATTCCTGGAGATTGTGTGTGTGGGGGGGCATGTTTGAAGAGGACAGGGTTTGGAGAAGGAATGTCATAGAGTCCATCCTGCAAAGAAGCCATTTTCTCTGGAGGAACTCATCTGCAGTCTGGAAATCAGTTGTTAGCCTGGGACATCTCTAGGTCCCACCTGGAGACTGGTAACCCTAGAACAGGCCCCAGGATTCTCTGTTACCCATTGAGATTCCATGATAGTGGGGAGTGCAGGAGAGTGACAGATAAATGAATGTGGAACAGTATATCGTGACCTAAAAATGGAAATCCACTAGGCAGGCCTCATTTTGGGCAGGAGCTGACAGGAGCGGAGCTCTGGAACCTCTAAACTGTATTGTGCACTTTCTTTCTTCCCCTTCCCCCCCCCCCAAAGCTTTTGGGCTCCATTGTTTAAACCCCCTGTGAGAATTTTGCTGAACTCTTAAGATTTGACAAACTTGCTAATATTTCACCCCACAAAAATGGGAAAATAACCAAAACATAATGCAGACAGATGGAAATCTCCATCTTGCCGCTGTGACCACACAGGAGAAAGTCATTTAAAAGTATGATGAGGGTAAGGTTTTCATATGACAATTATAATTCAAGAAGCATTTTAAGGTAGATGCTAAGCTGATATACTTTAGAGCACTTTTCGGTGATGTCAGGGATGCGTGGCATATGCAAATGAGTTGTGCTAATGAGCTCCGGCACCTCTTTTTCTACAAAATGACCCCCGCTAGGCAAAGCTAGCAAGAAAGAAGCATAGAAGAACAGATAGTTGAATTCTCTCTATTTTCCCCATCTGCAGGCACCATAGGAGACTGGAAGGAACATTTCATAGTGGCCCAGAGTGAACAGGATCCAGGGTATTGGGCAAAGGAAGCTCTGACTCTTTCCATCCCTCCCCAGGGTATCAGGATGGTGGGGAGCCTCAGCCAATGGAGAAAATAGAGGCTTAGCTCTATAGTTCCTGTGCAATTGAGCAAGCCTTGCAAACCAAGTCTATATGCAGAAGGAAGCAAGAGAAAGGAAGAAGGAAGCAGACAAGAGCAGGTTGCTCGGGGGCCTGATAGGAGCCCTCTGGGGGGCCTGATTCAGCCCCTGGGCCACATGTTTGACACCCCTGCTCTAATGTTTCTGTTCTGCCCTTCCTTCCAGGGAGCTCTCAATGGCACAGGGAGGACAAGGGATGCTCCTAAATTTTGCAACCAGATAATTTTGATACCAAAATCTCAATTTCAGTAGTGTTTCTTCTTGATGCAAATCAAACCTGTGAACTGCCTTCTGTTTCCTCATGCTGAATTTTCCCAGTTAAATTTACCTGTTTTCAAGAATAGTTTCATATGAGTCTTGCTGTATAAATATTTTGCAATGTGTAAATTAAAATACTGTAAAATAGCATAATATTGTGAAAGAGTTGAATGGATCAGGAAGGAAAAGATAATGGAAAAAATGGCATCTTCATACATTCCAAGTTTGGAAGGGAAGAGAGTGAATGGGGTGAGAGTTCAGCATCTTCCCCTGAATGGCCCCGCATTTTCTTAAACTGTACTTCCCACACTGTGCTTTGCATATGCTATGAGTGTCAAGTCGGCAGATTCAATAATGAGTCGTTGTTGAAACAAAATAGCTAGTTTATTGATACTGTTGTTCTCAACTAAGTTGCTATTGAAAGACTAAAGATCATACAGTAGAATGCAAACATATAAATTACACTTCAAAAGGATTCTTTAGGGAGGGGCACTATGCAGGGCACATTCACACATGGATGTTACTACTTTGTTCTCAGGCCTGCTTTGGCCTTGAGTGTCTCTGGCTCCAACCTCCCCCAGTGCCAGGCCTGAGAAGGCTTAGATAAAACATTCACATATTCCCATTTCAAAGCAATACTACATAACAAAGAAAAGGAAAAGGAGGGGTGTGAGGAGAGCTCGAGCTAGCAGCAATGGAATACAGTTTGGCTTTACCCAGGATGCTTCTCTCCTGAGCCAATGTTAGGTGCAGACTTGACCAGAGTTTTATACAGACTTGACAATAAGCAGACTGGAATAGGATCCCCAACTGTGGCTTGGAAAATTCATGGAGATCTGAAGGTGGTGCTTGTGCAGAGTAGAGCTTGGGGAGGGGAGGGAAGTCAGTGGAATATGATGCAATAGACTGAGTCTGTCCTCTGAAACAGTCATTTCCTCCAGGGGAAATGGAGGAGGAAGGGTGGGTCTTAATTTGAAGAGAAAAGGCACAGGATCAGAGCATCCAGAATCCAAAATACCAGACAATTATATCTCTAATTCGTATTTTGGTGATGACAGCCAAAAGAATGGTTATACATAATGGTTATATACGCTTCCTCAGAATGGTTATATATTTCCTCACTGAGGTCTAGCTACTTGGTACCTAGCCAGCTGAGTAAATTCCATATCCTGCAAGACAAAATGAGGTACCCCCCACAAGACCCATACCTCTCATCAGGGCTTTTTTTGAGCAGGAACACACAGGAACGCAGTTTTAGCTGGCTTGGCAACAGGAGGTGTGGCCTAATATGCAAATTAGCTCCTGGGCTTTTTCTACAAAAAAAGATCTGCCTCTCATTATGTCCACTCATTATGTCTTTCTTTGTTACTTACAAATCTACTTCATTTATACCCTGGGTCCTTCCAAAATGGGGATCTAAAGTAGTTTCCATTACTCTCATTTCCTCCCTTTCATCCTCACAACAACCCTGTGAGGTAGGTTAGGATGAAAGTGTGTGGCTGGCCCAAGGTCACTCAGTGAGCTTCCGTGGCAGAGAGGGGATTCAAACCTGGGTCTTCCACAGAATTGCATATAGATATTGCACATTCAATAACCCTATTCTGTCTTGACTATTCTAAATATTTCACCAAGATGAAAAAACAAATGGTGCAAAGGAAAGAATCTTTAATTATTGCATAACTCCTACATGTTTCCCATGCAACTTCGTCAGAGGGGAATCTACCAAAATAATACCAATTAAAAATGTATTTAACATATCCTTTTAGAAGCAATTAAAACACAGGACAATTTCACAGAGCACATACAGAGTGCAGTTAATATTAAGACTACTGAACCAGTATTAACATCCACTTCATATGATGCAATCATAAGAAATTTGTTTAAATTGTTCCAGAATCATACTGACCGTTCAGATTCTTGAAGTTCCATTCCCAATGTACCCTATAGCTAAGCGAGCTGTCTGTGTCTGGGCTTGTCTTGGCCCTCAGCTACATGAGAACCTGCCAGGAGATGTTCTCATTCAATCCATTACAGTGCACTTCACCAACCACACAAATTCTATATGACGTCATTAGAGAAATTCTCATGGATCCAAGCAAAGTTCCCTCTAAGCTGTGGAGTCTGGTGAGCAAGAATTCTACTTTGTGAGCTACTAGCATTAAAGTTGTGAGCTCTGGCGGCATTTTTACTGAGCTAAGACAAAAATGTATGAGCCAGAGGCTTAAAAATTGTAAGCTAGCTCACACTAACTCAGCTTAGAGGGAACACTGGGTCCAAGTAACCTATTTGGAACACCCTTGGTTATTGCTATTG
This sequence comes from Heteronotia binoei, assembly GCF_032191835.1. NCBI lineage: Eukaryota > Metazoa > Chordata > Lepidosauria > Squamata > Gekkonidae > Heteronotia > Heteronotia binoei. The sequence continues at coordinate 30,478,744 of NC_083237.1, forward strand.
TTAGCCCTTTATTCTTAAATAATTGTTCTATTCGTGTTCTTTATAAAGTGTTATTGCTGTTACTGTCATTATTATCCATGTTGCTAGCAGTGCTTTATGTTCTTTATAATGTGTTATTGCTGTTACTATTATTATCTGTATTGCTAGTAGTGCTTTTTTTTTTAAAGAACCCTCAATATGACAATTCAGACATTGCAGCACCTTTTATTAGTTTGTCCTACTTCTTCATGTTCAGTCTGAATGAGTCCATCCTAGAAACCACAGCAGGGAAAGGTCGCTGGATGGTCTCCTTTGTAGTATACCGAGATGTAGCAGTTCTAAGCCCATCTCCACAATACGGGCAAGCTAAGCACTTCTGACTGTTTGAAAAAAGCTGTTGTCTACCTCCAGTTGGATTGGTCAGTACCTATCCAGTGAACTTTGTAACTGAGCAGAAAATTGAACCCTGCTCTTACCAGTCCCAGACCAATACTACTTGCTACAACATACTGGCTCTTTCCCTAGCATGTGGAGGTAGTTGAAACAATCCTTGATTTATAGGTATTTCCCAGCCCCCTTTCTCTTGGTTTTCATGATGCAGAAAACTACAAAAGGTGAAGAAATGATGAAGTTGAAGAAATGGGGCTTGTGGATTTCTTAAGGGCCTCCCTTTCTTTCCTTCAGGATATATGGCACTGCACAGTAGGGTTGCCAATCCCCAAGTGGGGGCAGGGGATCCCCCGGTTTGGAGGCCCTCCCCCCGCTTCAGGGTCGTCAGAAAGCGGGGGAGGGGAGGGAAATGTCTGCTGGGAACTCTGTTATTCCCTATGGAGATTTATTCCCATAGAAAATCACGGAGACTTGATCTGTGGGTATCCGGGGCTCTGGGGGGGGGCTGTTTTTTGGGGTAGAGGCACCAAATTTTCAGTATAGCATCTAGTGCCTCTCCCCAAAATACCCCGCAAGTTTCAAAAAGATTGGACCAGGGGGTCCGATTCTATGAGCCCTAAAAGAAAGTGCCTCTATCCTTCATTATTTCCTGTGGAAGGAAGGCATTGAAAAGGTGTGCCATCCCTTTAAATGTGATGGCCAGAGCTCCCTTTGGAGTTCAATTATGCTTGTGACAGCCTTGATCTTGGCTCCACCCCTAATGTCTCCTGGCTCCACCCCCAAAGTCCCCAGATGTTTCTTGAATTGGACTTGGCAACTCTACTGCACAGGAAACACTCGCATAAGGCAGGGGTTCTACATACGAGAGTTATTCACTCACCAAAACAATAGTCATGATGATTGTGTTATCAGACCGCCACCAGTGACTACAGAGAATGCACAGTACTGGTGTGGAAAAGCTGGGACCGTCAGAATGGCCTCTGTGGTTACAGCTTCATGTTATGGTTACCTCATGGAGACACCACAACGTGAAAACGTTTCTAGCACTTTCTGCACAGCAGCCAAAGCGACAGAATTGATCTTCAGTTAACTTGTTCCACGACCACAGCAAATGACTGCGGCAGAGGAGACGACAGATGACCAGCCTGTTCATGTTGTCAGTGGGCTGCTTTGGCTCCTGAAGGTTTGTGTTCCAGTGGCACACAAGCTCTCAGGGTTTCTTTGTCTTATAATACCCATCAAAGATTACTGTGGTGTGTCATCAGGTGGGTGAGGCACAGGGCAAGAATATCAGCTAAGTTACCCAGGCTCTCTACAAGGAACAACCCTTAAGGCATCAGAAACATGTGAAATAAAACGGGGCCTATTCTGCCAGCAACTGTCATGGGATATCTTCACATACAGAGCTCCACACAAGACGTGCTGTATGATGAAATTCATCACATCACCTAAGAGCCAGATCCTGGCAGAATGCCCAGTGTTAGCGTGCACGGAACACTTATCCAGAAATGCACGCCCCCAGTCTCTGACTGGTTCACAGGCTCAGCCCCAGCTCTTAGGTCTCACAGAAAACTAACAAAGCAAAAAAGAAAGAAGTGAGTTAAAGAATTCTGGATCTAGAAGAAAGCCTGAATCACGTAGATAAGCCACTGCAATTTTTTTAATACCTCAAGGCCAGCCAGCGGACCAGAGCGAGTGGGGCAAGGCCTTGTATTACTGCTTCTGCCGCCCTGCCAGGAGATGGAGCTTGATTCAAAACAGATGGAATTCTTGTCTTTTGAGCGTTCTCAGATCAGATATGTTCAGGGAGTCTCTTTGCTCAAAGATACTGCAGACAAGTGGAATGATATATGGAGCTTCGAAGCCCGGCCAGACGATCTCATCATCTGCACGTACCCCAAAGCAGGTATGTTGGGGCACTGGTCTGGAAATATAGCAACTGGGGTCTATGGGTGGGCAATATGAAAGGTAACAGGCAGAACTGTGAAATTTCTGTGCTTCTCCCCACCCCCCTTTTACCCCCATCAGGGACCACCTGGATCCAGGAAATTGTGGACATGATCCAGCATAGAGGAGATCCAGAGAAATGCGATCAGGTCCCCATCTTCGGACGGATGCCCTTCATAGAATTAATTCTTCCAAAACCTTTCCCTTCAGGTAAATAAAGTGTTCCAAGTGGGGCGTGGAGATCTCCCAGAATTACAACTGATCTCCAATTGTAATTGACATCCACTTTCCTGCAGAAAAGGCTTTGAAGGGTGACCTCTATGGCATTATACCCCCATTGAGGTCCCTTCCCCGCCAAAACCCCAAACCTCCCAGAGGTCACCCTCAAACTTCCAGGAATTTCATGTCCAGGGTTGCTAGATGTCCCAGATCTTTCAGGGCAGTCTTCCTCCTCCTCATCAGGGAGAGTGGGAGAAATAGTCGGGGGGGGTGGCAGCAAAACAAGGCTGACATTTCCCTACTCAGACTTGATAACCCTGCTCCTAAGTCACAGTGCGGGGAGGAGAAGGGAGGGGAGGGTGAAGGGTTTCTTGGTTCTACGTTGCCTTTTACATTTCAGACTTGGAAGAAGTAAAAAGAAAGCCCTCTCCGCGCACACTCAAATTTCACCTACCGGTTCAGCTCATGCCCCCTTCTATTTGGAAACAGAACTGCAAGGTCAGTAAAAGAGGTGACACCTCTGGGAAGATACGATTTAAAAGCGGTCCTTCTCTGGGACCTCTTTGTTTCTCAACTTGAGCAAGTAATACATGAAAGCAAAGGGAGTAAATGCCTACAAACATGTTGTACCGATGCCTGCCTCCAAGTGGGACCTGGGGATCCCCCAGAATTATAACTCATCTCCAGAGTGACTACAGACATCACTTCCTCTGGAGAAAATGGATGTTTTGGAGGGTGGACTCTATGGCATTGTACCTCAGTGAGGTCCCTGTCACCAGCTCTGCTGGAGCTTAGGCCTGTATAGGAGCCTTGCTGCCCCAAATCTCCAGAAGTTTCAATGCTTGAATCTAGCAACCCTACTCCCTCCGCCCCCGCCAATGGCCAAGAGGGGCCTGTCTGGCAACCTGAGTTCAGAGTGCACAGCTTAATTTTGCCCAAGGCTCAGATGTGGAATCCTATTGCAATGTGAACATGGTGCTCTAGGATAGATGTAATCAGGGCCGGCCCTAGACTGTCTGACTCCCTAGGCAAGCTAAATTTTGCCCCCCTCCCCGCACTGATAACATCACTGAGTCACCAGGGGGGGGCACCCAATATGGCGCCCTAGGCAATTGCCTAGTTTACCTAGTGACAGGGCCAGCCCTGGATGTAATGATAGGTAAGCGACTACCTTTGAATAACAGGAGAGAGCCTTAACCACCGATTCATCACAACTTCTGGCCTTCCCTCATCTCAGTAACGTGGTGGATTGGAATGTTTCTGGTATCCAGACCATGTTCAAATTCCCTTTTCTCAAATGACTGAAAGTCTGGTGAGGAATTGGAGCTGGGGAGCAGGAGAAAGGCCTTGGCACTTAATCTTTCAGGTTCTCTCTTCTCCATCCTGTCTCCAAAGATCATTTATATGGCCAGGAATGCCAAGGACAATGCGGTCTCCTATTTCCACTTCCATCGCATGAACAAGGCGATGCCAGAGCCAGGAAACTGGGACCAGTTTGTGGAGAATTTCCTTGCTGCAAAAAGTGAGTGTGGACTAGAGCTGGAAAAGGGTTTCTTTGGGCATTTTGTCCATTGCAGTAGGCCTGGATATATTCTGTATATGATAAGGATGGTGCTATTGCCTAACAGAACAGTTGGGGATTAGGAGAAGAGGAGGAAAACTGAGCACTTACATAGCTCTTCAATATTTTATTTCCATCCCTAAATATGGGCTGCCAAGGTGGAAATCAGGATGCCACAATTCGCTTTCTCTATCTCGTTTCTCTTTGCAGTTGCCTGGGGGTCCTGGTCTGATCATGTTCGTGGCTGGTGGGAAGCCAAGGACCGACACCCAATTCTATACCTCTTTTTTGAAGACATGAAAGAGGTGAGCAAGTCATATGTACTCACACCTGCTTCTTCAAGATAGTTATTTTAGCTACAAATGAACAGAGGTCAGAAAGGCTCCAGGGAATTAGTCTGTTGCTGGGGACTTCTCACAGCAGCATCCTAATCAAATGCTTTTGATTAGGCCACCTGATGCCTGATATCCTTGCTCTGTGCCTCACCCACCTGATGCCTGTGAGTGTCAGCCACAAGCCTCCCCATCCGCCATTTTGTTTCTCCTGTTATGAAGGGAAGATTAAGAAAGATTCCTTGCTCAGACTGCCTTTGTGAGTGTTCTCAGGGGAAAATCAGTACTTCGATACATATTTTATTGGAATGTCCTCTTTATATTAGCCTTAGAAACAGGTTTTTTAAACATAGTATCTAAATAATTGTCCATCTTTGTCTCATCACAAGCTAGTTTTACTTCTTTTATCTGACAGATTTTCAAACCTTACCCTTGCTGCTGCAAGATTTTGCAATTGGTTTGGTGTTGCGTCCGGATGATGCCACTTAACAGATGGGTTTTTGATTGCTCAAGACTTTTAGTCAAGGAGTTTTAATCAGATTGAAGGAAAGGAAAGGTCTCTCTCCCTCACTAGGATCCAGCCCGGGAGATCCGGAAAGTGGCCAAGTTCATGAGCGTGGAGCTCTCAGAAGAGGTTCTCAACCAGATTGTACAGCACACAGCGTTTGAGAACATGAAAACTAACCCAATGGTTAATTATTCCACTGCTCCTACTTCAATCATGGACCACACCATCTCACCATTCATGAGGAAAGGTAAGGGCTATACTCAGTCCTTTGGGGTAATGTTAAGCCTGAGGGCTGTGCTGAAAGCAGCCAGGCCAGTCACAGCAGTGACATTCAGCAGTGACACAGAGCAGGCCTTGAATTCAGCAGGAACTCACAGGAGCGCAGCTCCTAAACCTTTCTGAGGGCTCCCCCTCCTCCTCCCCACCTACCTACCTTCTCCATTGAATAGTAGGTGCAGCTGTATAACAATCCCTGGATAAGCTCCATCACCTATTTTCCTAAAAAATGACCCCTGACACAGAGTATTACCTTATGCCAGTGGCCCTCAACCTTTTTAAGCCTGTGGGCACTTTTGGAATTCTGACATAGCATGATGGGTGTAGACAGAAAATGGCTGCCACAGGAGGCGAAGCCAGCTACAAAATGGCTGCTATGGTTTACTTTCAGTAACACCATGAAGACCCTTGTGCTGTGGTGATAGCTAATCTACACAGCCAGTCAAAGCTCCTATATGGCCAATATTAGAAGCCTTGCTGTGCAAAATTCCCAAAGACAGGAAGTCTGAAGCCCAGTGGGTTAGAATAGCGAGGAAAGGAACTACTGGGAAACAAGATGGTAGAGTTCTTTCTGGCTTGGTTTTTCTCTCACCTGCAGGCACCGTAGGAGACTGGAAGGAACACTTCACAGTGGCTCAGAGTGAACGGCTGGATGAAGTCTGTGCTCGGGAACTGGAGGGCAGTGGTCTGACATTTCGTACAGAGCTATAATTACTCCTCGGTTCACCTGAAATAGTCAGCAAACCTGCCCCGGTGGCTGGTTGATTTTGCTTGTACTTAACAAAATTAAGACTAGTGGGAGTTTTAAAAAAATGTTTACAGAACATTTTTAAAATGAATTTCAGTGAAGTGAAATAAAAACTTGGGTTGTTATTATTCTCTTTTCAAGGTTTAGTTAATCTGTTTGTATCCCAATTTTCCTTCAAGGAGAGCCAGATGGCACCTTCAGTTTTATCCGCTAAATGGCTCTGACTAGATTTGACACAAAGGAGCCAGTGTAAAATAGTGTTTAGAGTATTAAACCAGGCCTCTGAGAGTCTAACTCAGGGTTCCCCAATGTGGTGCTCTCCAAGCCTTTCAGAAATGGGCAGAGCCATAGTCAAGAGAGAGGGAGAGACTAGGATGGGAAGCCTAAAGCTTTGAAAACATATTTCCAGGGCTTTTTTTTGAGAAGGAACGCACAGGAATGCAGTTCTGGCTGGCTTGGTGTCAGAGGGTGTGGCCTAATATACAAATGAATTACTGCTGGGATTTTCTACAGAAAAGCCCTATATGAAACACTGGTGACATCAGGGGGTGTGGCCTCATATGCAAATTTGTTTATGCTGGACCTTTTCTACCAAAAAAGCCCAGCATATTTCCCTTTAATGCTTTAGTGACCACCTTTGGGGGGGGATTTTGTCAGTCTCTGAAAGCTTAACATTGAAATGGTGGCTGAGCCACATAGACCTTTTCAAAAAATAAAAATAAACTCTTGGGATTGATCCATTTGGAGGACAGAGTACAATCAGCATAGGAGAGGTTTTTAAAAATTGCCATGATCTCAACCAGTGTGCAATCTAGAGAATCACAAAGAGAAAAGCACACAAATTTGCAAGGAAGGGCAGGAAATTAGTGTTACTGTGCAGCTGCACTAGGGCATCGGTGAAAATACAAAAAAACATAGTGGCACAAGACTAAAAAAAAAAAGCTCTCCACAGCTTCTGCCAAAGGATTCCTCCCCCATACAAATTTCACCCCTGTGCAAAGTGTGATGGAGTTGCAGCCAACTTTGCAGATGCACGCACACATATGCTGCCCACAATTGGCACTTGCCAGTGTCATTTGGTTTGGTACACTCATCATGTTCCCTCATATTATGAGATTGTGTGACTCTTCCATTTTTCATTGACCAGTAATACAGCAGAGAATCCTCTAGTGTTTGGCAATATGGAAAATGGGGCTTCATTGCAGCCCCTGCCCAGATTGCAGCCACTGCCAAGTCAGCCTTTTTCTATCTAAGGCAGGCAAAGCAGTTGGCTCCCTTCCTAGAGCGCCAAGATCTGGCAATGGTGCTTCATGCAATGGTCACCTTGAGACTGGATTACCGTAATGCCCTCTACATGGGGCTGCCTCTGTACCGAACCCGGAAGCTGCAGCTGGTGCAGAATGCAGCGGCCAGACTGTTGCTGGGGCTTCCTAAATGGGAGCACATACAGCCTGGGCTGCGCGAACTGCACTGGCTGCCAGTTATATACCGGGTTCGTTACAAAGTGCTGGTCATTACCTTTAAAGCCCTATGTGACGGAACCGGCCCGATTCGGCCTTCAGACCCGGTCCCGTCAGCTCCCTATGGAGTCGCCAACTCCTGGAGGGAGCTATTTCTCCTCCTGCCCCTTGGGCTCGCTGCCACCACCTGCTCAGTCCCGGGGTTCAGATTGAGAGGAACAGGACTCCCAATCCCCCTCTCCAGCTATGAGGCTAGGCCTCCAGGTCCTCTGCCACCCTGCACTTGGGTTTCACAGAGACCTCAGCGCTTCTTTGGGGCACCCCTGGAGGATTGGCACCTTATCCAACTGCATGCCTTCCCCCTTCCCCGGGGCCCCCTTCTCAACACAGCATGGTCTAAAGCGGTCTGGGGATCTAGGTGGTACAGAGATTGACTGCCAGCATTTAAAACAGAAAAAATATTTATTTAAAAGAGAAAAATATAGGAAAAGAAAAACAAAACAAAAACAGTTGCATCTACAAAATTAGCACAGCACAGCACACAGCATAACAAAGAAAAGTTGATTATAAACGCATCCTGCTGGCCCTGATCTAAACTTGCCCTGTCTTGTGAATTACTTACTTAGTCCGCCTGCCTGGGGGCCTCCCCGGCAGGAGCCTCCATTGCTCACCACATGCTCGCTCGAGCCCCAGTTCAAATCTGCCTTCTCTTCCTGCCTCTCTAGGAGATTTTCCCCCTAGCGTTGTTGGTTTGGCTCTGGAAGGGAGGGGGGGAGTGAGGGGAAGGCTACAAAGCTTGCTGAGGGATTTACTGACCCCTGCCAAATGAAGCACCACCACTGACTAAAATGGCGTTTCTCCACACTTCCCCCTCCTTAAATTCTGAGCCGGAGGGGTTGCCTCCTACAGAGGTGACCCCGTAGCAGAATCCAATCAAACAAGGAGAAACCCATTAACCAAAATATTACACAAACATTCAGGTATTTCTCCAATAATACACAAAGTCCAGCACCCTAGGTGCCCATGTCCCTTCTGGACAACAAGTCGCATTGCTGCATTCAGAAGGAATGTCCAGTCTTTAAGATGTACTCCTCCATCTCCCAGGACCACCTCTGGAGTTTGGTGCTCTCCCTTCGTTGCTGCTGTTGCTGGGGTGAGTGGTCCATCAAAGGAGGAAATTCCTGGCCCCACATCTGAAGTTGGAAACTGCCCAGTTCCCACACAGTTGCTTCTTCTTTATCCCTCATTGGTGGAATGTTCCCTCTGTCCACTCTGTCCTCCCAGAAAACTACCGCTGGTGCTGCAAACAATTGCTGTCCCAGCTTCTTTTTGTCTCCTTCCTTCCTACCTATATGCACCACCATGGACCTCGCAGAGACTGGCTGTGGTATATTCACCTGCACCACTTGAACTGCCTTTCCCATTTTCTCCATAGCCACCACATAAGTAGCATCGCCCAGGTCATCCACAATCACATGGGGTCCCTCCCATTCCACTTTCTGTTCACCAGTATGAAGGGGCAGGAAAACCGTCACCCTATCCCCTGTCTCAGCTTCTGAGAACTCCACTTTCTGGTCCCTTGCCACCTCACACAGTGGATCCAGCCTAGGGTCACTTTGAACCTCAGACAGGAACATTTCTGGCTCCCCCAGACTTCCTATCATCTGTTCCTTCAAGCCACCCCTAGTCCCACTGTTTCCAGAACACCCAGCCAACGTTTGATCTGGGTTCTCTGCCCCCTCAGTTGGTTTTTCAATATCAGCCAACTGAGCTCCTTCCTGCCTGGACGGCTCCACAGCATCCTGCTGCCCTTTCGCAAATTGGCACCCCTCTTCCCATTGGGCACACCCTCCTGCAGGGTTTGAGACAGACTGGTCCTCCCCCTCCCTCGTTGGTGGTGAGGTGGCTTCCTTAAAGTTGCCTTCCTCCCCCCACCTTCCCCTGAGGGTTTGGCTTGGGTTCTCAGTCCCCTCGGTTGGTTTTTCAGCACTACCAAACTGACCCCCCTCTTGCCTGGAAGGTCCCACAGCTTCCCAGGACTCCTGTCTGCCCTGCTTCACGACAACCTGTTCGGAGAGCGTCTCGGACGATCCCACTTCCTGATCCACAGCTACTTGGTGAACCGGTTCCAACCTAAGGCCGCTCCGGACCCCCTTCTGGAACCGCTCCCGTTCCCCCAAGCCTTCAGCTATGTGCTCCTCTGAGCCCACATTAGCCTTGCTGCTCTCAGAACCTCCTGTGAAATCTCCACTCTCCACCTCGGTCTCTTCAGCTTGCCCATCCTTTACGCTAGACAGGTTCCCTTCCTCGCTAGGAACATCCACAGCCTCTTGCTGCACTTGGGGAAAGCTACACCCCTCTTCCCCTTGGGAACACCCTACTCCAGGACTTGAGACAGGCTGGTCCTCCCCCTCCCTGGTTGGTGGTGAGGTGGCTTCCCTAAAGTTGCCTTCCTCCCCCCACCTTCCCCTGAGGGTTTGGCTTGGGTTCTCAGTCCCCTCGGTTGGTTTTTCAGCACTACCCAACTGACCCCCTTCCTGCCTGGAAGGTTCCACAGCTTCCCAGGATTCCTGTCTGCCCTGCTTCAAGACGACCTGTTTTGAGAGCGTCTCGGACGATCCCACTTCCTGATCCACAGCTACTTGGTGAACCGGTTCCACCCTAAGGCCGCTCCGGACCCCCTTCTGGAACCGCTCCCGTTCCCCCAAGCCTTCAGCTATGTGCTCCTCTGAGCCCACATTAGCCTTGCTGCTCTCAGAACCTCCTGTGAAATCTCCACTCTCCACCTTGGTCTCTTCAGCATGCACATCCTTTATGCTAGACAGGTTCCTTTCCTTGCTAGGAACATCTACAGCCTCTTGCTGCACTTGGGGAAAGCTACACCCCTCTTCCCCTTGGGAATACCCTCCTCCAGGGCTTGAGACAGGCTGGTCCTCCCCCTCCTGGGTGACTGCCCTCTCTTCGTCCTCAGTAACCTGGGCTATTTCCCCCTCCCTGGTTGGTGGTGAGGTGGCTTCCTTAAAGTTGCCTTCCTCCTCCCACTTCCCTCTGAGGGTTTGGCTGCGGGTTACAGCATTGATAGAGTACTGGCCAACCAACAAATCCCGGCCCAATAACACTGGAACTGTTTGTTCCTTCATTACCCCACATTCAGAATAGGATTTATCTTCTTGTGAAGCTAAACCCCTGGACTGCTTTCGGGAGTGGTCTGGCCCCAGTTTAAACCTTTTAAATACAGTGGCTTTATAGGCCGCAAAAGTTATCCCCCCATCTTCCATAGGCATGCTGTGATAGATGGCTGAAAGCTCTCCAGTCAGGATGCTACAGAGGTAAGACATATAGTCTTCTTCTGCAATCCCCCACTGTTTGGCTGCCTTCTCAAAGTTGGAGAGGTATAAGGAGGGGTCTTCTCCCTCTTTGTACACTGCAAAGTCTTTGGGGGTGACTTTGATCTTTTTGCTTAGTTCAGCTTCCAGACGTAGCACCTCAAACTCATGGCGATGTTGCTCTTCCTGCTCCCATCTGCGGAACTCAGCTTTCTCTCGTTCCTCCTGTCTGAGGATCTCAGCTTTCTCTCTTTCCTCCTGTCTGCGGAGCTCAGCTTGTCTCAGCTCCCTCTCTGCTTGTCTTTCCTCTCTCTCTCGTTCCTCCCGTCTGCGGTCTCGGTCCGCCTCGATACGCATTCTCTCCAGTTCCATCCGTAGCCGCAAAACTGCTTCTGACTGGGTAGGGGGCACTTTTGCAGGTGCCCCTGCATGCTTATGATACTCCAACAGGAGGTCTGTCATATCTACTACAGTCATGTTGTCACACTCCAGCTTGTGCTTTGCACACTCTTCCTGGAGCTGTGGCTTTGTCATCTCCAGGATTTCCAGCCTCTTAGCACGCTCCATCCTAACTAACTAAACTTTCCCTACTCCAGTTGACCCGAAAATAAAACAAAACCTCTGTTGCTTTCTCTGGGTGCTTGCACGTATAAAAAAAAACCAAAAATGCCTGGCCAATCAAGTTCTCTGTTTGTTCTTATCCCACCGCTGCCGCCAAGTGTGACGGAACCGGCCCGATTCGGCCTTCAGACCCGGTCCCGTCAGCTCCCTATGGAGTCGCCAACTCCTGGAGGGAGCTATTTCTCCTCCTGCCCCTTGGGCTCGCTGCCACCACCTGCTCAGTCCCGGGGTTCAGATTGAGAGGAACAAGACTCCCAATCCCCCTCTCCAGCTATGAGGCTAGGCCTCCAGGTCCTCTGCCACCCTGCACTTGGGTTTCACAGAGACCTCAGCGCTTCTTTGGGGCACCCCTGGAGGATTGGCACCTTATCCAACTGCATGCCTTCCCCCTTCCCCGGGGCCCCCTTCTCAACACAGCGTGGTCTAAAGCGGTCTGGGGATCTAGGTGGTACAGAGATTGACTGCCAGCATTTAAAACAGAAAAAATATTTATTTAAAAGAGAAAAATATAGGAAAAGAAAAACAAAACAAAAACAGTTGCATCTACAAAATTAGCACAGCACAGCACACAGCATAACAAAGAAAAGTTGATTATAAACGCATCCTGCTGGCCCTGATCTAAACTTGCCCTGTCTTGTGAATTACTTACTTAGTCCGCCTGCCTGGGGGCCTCCCCGGCAGGAGCCTCCATTGCTCACCACATGCTCGCTCGAGCCCCAGTTCAAATCTGCCTTCTCTTCCTGCCTAACACATGCAAGGAACAACAGCACTTCCTGCCTCTCTAGGAGATTTTCCCCCTAGCGTTGTTGGTTTGGCTCTGGAAGGGAGGGGGGGAGTGAGGGGAAGGCTACAAAGCTTGCTGAGGGATTTACTGACCCCTGCCAAATGAAGCACCACCACTGACTAAAATGGCGTTTCTCCACACCCTATATGGTCGAGGACATGTCTACCTTAGGGACCGTCTCTCCCCCATATGAACCCCAGAGAGCACTGAGGTCAGCCGGGAAAAACTTGTTGACTATTCCCGGACCGAGAGAGGTGAAGCTGCAATGTACCGGGCCTTCTCCTCCGAGCCTATGGAACCAACTTCCAGAGGAAATGCGGGCCCTGCGGGACCTTGAACAGTTCCGCAGGGCCTGCAAGACCTTCCTCTTCCGACTGGCTTTTGCTGATGAAAATGGAGATTGCTAAGGAAACCGCCATCATAAAAAGCAAACATAGCATTAGCACTTTTACTAATTTAATTTAATTTTTAAAACTTAAGCAGATTTTTAATTAAAATGTTCATGATGTTTAAACGTAATTTTATCTATTTGTATAATTAAACCTGAATTATGTTGTTAGCCACCCTGAGCCTGCTCCGGCGGGGAGGGCGGGATACAAATAAAATTTTGTTGTTGTTGTTGTTATTGTTGTTCATGGCTGCTCTTGTCAGTTTCAAAAAGTTTTGTCAGTTTCAATATCATTCTGCCCCCCCCCCCCCGCATGCCTTCCTTTGTGCTGGCTTTCTTTCTTTCTAGGAACTAACCCTAAAAAGCAGGTGCAAAACTGAACCATGAGAATTTCAACGGAAGGCGCTTGCCAGATGCTATTGTGCTGCTGCAATAGGACAATTCTGTAAATTAGAGGGGGAAAACCTCTGGATGGCACCCTCCACACATCACATGAGGTTACCACCCCGATTTAGAAAAGTGTGGCTGTTTTTTGTTGGAGCTGGAGAATAAATACAATGAAGGAAAAAGAATGAGGTATAAGAAAAGGAAAGGAAAGGTCCCTCGTGCAAGCACCAGTTGTTTCCGACTCTGGGGTGATGTTGCTTTTACAACATTTTCACGGCAGACTTTTGACAGGGTGGTTTGCCATTGGCTTCCCCAGTCATCTACACTTTCCCTCCAGCAAGCTGGGTACTCATTTTACCGACCGTGGAAGGATGGAAGGCTGAGTCAACCTCGAGCTGGCTACCTGAACCCAGCTACTGCTGGGGATCGAACTCAGGTCATGAGCAGCACTTAGGTGTAAGACAGACAAAAAATTCAAAGTCAAGCTTGCAGGCTTACTGCTCGGAAAATCTCCAGTAAAATTTGCATGCATAATAGGTCTTAGTCCAAAGAGATTGGCTCCATGAGGGAGACAAGTGTCCAGCCCATCCCCTCCTTCTCCAGGCTTACTGTCTTCCTAGTGGCTGAGTCATGCTTCCAATTAGGCTTGCCAAATGTGGATTGAGAAATTCCTGGAGGCGGATCCTGGGGATAGGAGAGCTCAGCCAGAGTGTGAGGGCACAGTGTCCACCCTCCAAAGCTGCCATTTTCTCCAGGGGAACTGATCTCTGTAGTCTGGGGATCAGTTGTAATTCCTGGAGAACTCCTGGCCCCACCTGGAGGTTGGCAAGCTTACTTCCAAGCAAAGAACAGTCTCAACAGATGCAAGAGTGATTATAGAGGTATAAAAAACCTGTAGCCAGGAGGCCTTCTTTAATAAGGTCACAGTTCAGAAAGCAAAGATGGGATGGTTTCTCCCTGTCTAGAGGAGAATCCAGTTTTCCAAGGAAAGCCAACATCCAGTGTGGGTAGGGTTGTGACCCTTCAGGTGTGACCTGGAGATCTTCTGGAATTACAAGACCACAAAGTTCCTTTCCTCTGGAGAAAACTGCTGCTTTGGAGGGTGGATACATTGGCTTTATACCCCCCTGAGGTTCCTCCCCTCCCCAAACCCTCCCATCTCTACCCTCTAGGAATTTTCCAGTCTGGAACTGACAATTCTAAGTGTCAGCCAGAATAGCTCCTGGTTATCTGAAAGGTTGAGTTTTAAATGGAAAGAGGAGAGATATATTTACTTAATAAGTCCTTTCTTCCAAGAAGCTCAGAGTGGTGTAGAAGGTTCCTGATAACAACACCATGAGGCATATTAGGCTGAGAGAGGGAGGGACTGATCAAAGCTCAAAATTACCCATCAAGCTTCATGTCAGAATGGAGATCCGAATCTGGTTCTCACATGTCCTCGTCCAAGCCTTGTGCCCCATGAGCTCTCCGTATAGTCTGCTGCCAGAAGAAAAATGATTATAGTAACAGCTATGACAGCAACACTCAGATTCCTATCCATAAACCCAGAGAGACAAGAGGGAGACCTGAACCAGTAGTCAAGCTGAGAAAACTGGAGGGTAGCTGGGGCCAGCAAACACAGAAGGAAGTGGAAATCGCTGGCTGGCTTTGTTGTTTACCTCTCCTTATCTTATATCTCCTTCAGCAGCTAATTCCCCACCTGACCTAGGATAAACGAGATGCAGTCGGCAGCCACAGGCCATAGTTTACTTGTGTTCCTCTACAATCCCCTGCAGGCTATTCGCAGTAAGAACCAGTGTTCCCTCTAAGCTGAGATAGCGTGAACTAGCTCACCATTTTTTAGCCTTCGGCTCACACATTTTTGTCTTATCTCAGGAAAAATGGTCCCAGAACAAACTAATTTATGCTGTTACTCTCCTTTAATGCCAGTAGTTCACAAAGTAAAAATTTTGCTCATGAGACTCCACAGCTTAAAGGGAGTATTGGTAAGAACCTACTTGGCACTTTTTGCTGTGCTTCACAACACACTGTAGGGCTTTAAGGAGCTGGGCCTTGACCCAGATGGCCCAGGCTAACTCAATGTAATCAGATCACGGAAGCTTAACAGTCTCGGCCCTGGCTAGTACTTGGATGGGAGACCTCCAAGGAGGTCCAGGGTTGCTACGCAGAGGCAGCAATGGCAAACCACTTCTGAAATCTCTTGCCTTGGAAATCCCACTTGGGTCGCCATAAGTCAACTGTGATTTGACAGCACTTTCCACGACCATCACCACAATTAGAAGCTGCAGCCAAAGTCCTCCACTCTTGGACTTTGTTGCCCCTTTTTACTTTATTCTCGTCTAGGAGGTAGCCTTCTTCCCAGCAATAAAGCAATTTACCTGCTGGCCTGCAATCAAAGGTGAGTGGTTTTATATAAAAATTCACCTCTGCCCTTCATCCCTCAGAGTACTTTTTGTTATTGCTGGCCTCTGGCTCACACATTTTTGCCTTAGTTCAGGAAAAATGGCTCCAGAGCAAACTAATTTATGCAGTAGCTCACAACTTTAATGCCAATGGCTCAAAAAATAGAATTTTTGTTCACAAGACTCCACATCTTATTGGAAGTGAGTCTAGTTTATCTGACAGAAAACTATCTATGTGGAGAGGCTGCAGGCAGAAATAGGGGAGGCAGAGGGAAGGTCTAGCATTGCCCACCTTTTGGTGCTTGAAACACCACCCCCTGATGCGTGCACCTTGTTCTAAACATGATTGGAAGAGATCTCTGATTAAAGGACATTGCCCTATGGCTGTAACATTATGATGAAGGTAAGCAATGGGGCAAAGTTCAGACATATCAGGGAATGTGTTTCAAAAGGCTGGAGTGCATGGGGCAGAATTGGAGCTCTCTGACACAAGCTGTCATTACACCAGCCAGTACAGGAACACATGCCCCCAGAGCAGCTGACTTAGAATCATAGAGCTGGAAGGGACTTCCAAGATCATTTAGTCCAACCCCTGCACAATGCAGGAAATTCACAAATACCTCCTCCCCCACTGGTATCCAACCCTTCTGGTATCCAGTCCTGAGCTCTCATCAGATGCATTTCCCTCTCATGTAAAAAAGCAGAACCACAAGCTGTTAACAGGGCAGATACGTGATGTGTACAAAGAAACCCCATGGGCATACTTGATCTCTAGTTTGGCCTGGAGCCAAGACTCAGCCTTAGGACCGGATCTGCTTTCCTGGTCACAAGCCAGTTACATGCAAAATAATCAAATGGAGGGAGTGCCTCTAATGTGCACGAGGAACGCTTCATTCGACCCAGGGCTTGGCCTTGGAACCTGTTTCTAGTGCCAGCTTTCTGCTGTAGGATGCCTGACAAAGGAAGGGCTGCATCTCAGCAGCAGCAGAATGACTTTCCTTCACTGTTCATAATCACAGTTCCAAGCTCATCTAAGTAGTGAGCTGGTTCAGAGTTTGTTGCTCCCAGAAACATCTGAGCCGCACAAGTTTTTTGATTAAAGGAACTAACTGCTAAGAAAATGGGTGAGGCGGACTGGCTCTTGTATGCAGAAGAATGGATAGACAGTGTGAACTCCTGTGTTTTATTTAATCTTGTAACAGTTAATCTTGTAACCATGCAAGACTGCTAAATTACTAAGTCTTTGAGTGATTCCACACAACCACTTTAGAACTATAATTTGTTACAGAGGAGATTACATTGTAACCAACCTGTTGCATTCCAGTGTTTGCTGATCATGCAGACTGCAGCACAAGAACACAGCACAGAAGAATTGGCTATTGCATTTTCGATGTATTGTTTTCCTCACCTGCAGGCATTGTAGTTGACTGGAAAGAGCATTTTATGATGGCTCACATCCTCCAGGTGGGACCTCGGGATTCCTCAGAATTACAGCTCATCTCCAAACTAGAGATCAGTTTCCCTGGAGAAAATGGCTGCTGTGGCATTGGACCCCACTGAGGTCCCTGTCCTTCCCAGGCTCCACCCCCAAATCTCCAGGAGCTTCCCAACCTGAATCTGGCAACACTATCCTCCCATTCCCCACTGGTGACCAGAGGGGACCTGTCAGTCCCCGCCCGCCCCATTGGAGGTTGGCAATCTAATCTACCAAAAACTTATGATGGAACTAATTCTTGGGAGACTTTAACATGCCCTACAATGACTACTTATTTTTTTCAATGAAGAATCTAGATGCTAAGTTGTTAAGACTCAATCAACTAAGACAACAACTTCTCACCCCACCATTTAAATCCATTCATTCTACAGAATCTCAATATACTGGCCCCGTGTGCCAAGCAAGTGAAGAAAGTAGTATATTTTAGGGAGCACCTTCTGTCCCTTGTTGCCCTCCCCACCAAATCCTCTCTGGATAGGAAGAAGCTTCCGCATTGAAGTTGTGCGACCCTCTGTACAAAACACTGCCTAAGATGTAGAACTTCAGCATATGCTGCCGCCCTCCCCCGAGTGTATGTGATGGGGTCAACTGTTGCATTTCAATAGCGACTTACAAGTAGGGTTGCCAGCCTCCAAGTGTGGCCTGGAGATCTCCCGCTTTTACAACTGATCTCCAGTTGGCAGGGATCAGCTCCCCTGGAGAAAATGGCTGCTTTGGAGGGTGAACTCTGTGGCATTGCATCATGCTGAGGCCCCTCCCCAAACGCTGCCTTCTCCCGGATCTCCCCCCCCCTCTCTTTCTTTAGCGTAACGATCCATGCCTATTCCCAACCAGGGATACCCCGCACATGGAAGTTACATCCCCCTGCAATCGGGAACCGGAATGCTTTCTAAACCTTAGGCTCGACAACACTGAAGCATTGCGTCATCTCTAAGCCCCCGCTCGTTTGCCCCATGGGAGTTGCAGTCTTATAAACGCGCGACGGCTTACTCCTCTCTTTCTCTCTCTCCGCGTTGCTTGATGGGAAAGCCGGCCCTACCCCGCGAAGTGGCCCCTGGGGGTCGTAGTCCTTTGCCTTGTGCCCCTCTTCCCAAGTTTCTTTGCTGTTTCCCTGCCCCGGTTGCCGGTCACGAGCCATGCCCGGGGGTAGAGGCGGGAAGTCGCGCGAGGCCGCGAACCCAGCTGGAGGGGGAGGGGCTGAATCGGTGACTGAACGGGTCCTGCGAGAGGCCCACTCACTATATGTACATCCGGGTCATGGTGAGAGAGGGGGCTGGAGATGGGGGGGGGGCGCTTTGAAGTATGTATGGAATGCTAAGTGGACACAGTCCTTTTCTATTTGGAAATCTTAACTCGTTTTCCCTAGGTCTGGTGACCATTGGATCACGTCTGGGTCTGACCCTGCTGCCTCCGCGACGCAAAGTGACAGTTATGGTAATGGGGAACCACAGTGCTGGCAAGAGCAGCTTCATCAATTGGTGAGCTAGGGTACACCAACAGATAGGGGTGGAGGATGATAAAGGCAGCTGTAGGGTCACCTGCAAGGCTGCAAAGGAGCGTTGGCATTGGTGCAAGGCATTGTGGGAAAATCTTGAGTTGGCATGGGTGCTGAGCATTGTGGGAAAATCCCAAGGGGTTGGTGTGGAGGAAAGGTATCAGAGTCTCAACATTAGTTAACTACCAGACATCTTACTTTCCTGGCCGTTTCCTTGTAGGTACGTGGAGGAACATATTCAACGGACCGGGGTAGCTATCGAGACTCAAGGGTTCACATTCATCACCAGTGGAAGGAAGCGAGAATCTCTCACGGTGAGAACTTCCTGTCCCATTTGCTCCCCTCCCAGAAAATCTGGCTATCCATGTTCTCATTCTCTGAACCAAGAATTTAAGGAATTCTTGTTGCTTTAAAACAAATACCTATCAAATCCAGCGCTTTGTCACTTATAAACAAGTCCCCAAGGAGAGCTCAAAAGCAAGCCAAGATGGGAATAACTGTCCCTTTTCTCTTGCCCCCAGTAGATCTATACTTTTTGAAAACAGTTCTCTATTTTTGGCTACAGTGGCTAATAGTCATTGAAAGGCCCCTTTCTCTGTGGTGCTGCATAACTATTTTTTAAAACCAGCTATGCTGAAGCTGCATCCATGTTCTAAATCCCCCTCTTTTTCCCTTATCCATTGTTGCAGGGTAATGCGACACTCCATTTGTACCCCCATTTCCAGGCCCTGCAGAGCTTCAAAGGTTAGTTCCACTGTTGCAAACAATTGGGACGGTGATAGAATGCAGACAAACCTGTTCAAATACTCACATGAACTCAGTGGAAATGTTAGTTGGCGCCAATGCTTAAGGCTGTTAGTTGGTGCCAACACTTACAATCACTTAGATATGTAGGTAATAAAATCCAGAGGGTGGTGTCTGTTTCTAGGCGAGATGTCAAGTAAGAAGGTTGTTTAGTGTCTCAGTGCAAAGTCTTGATAGCAACTCATTTTCCCCCCCTTCCCTTTTCCATTTAGGGGTGCCGGAGTACCTAAGCACTGAGATCTGTACCTCCAAACAGAAACAGTTCCCTCTGGTCACCTTCCTTGACACGCCAGGCTTGGTGGACGGTGACATGAAGTACCCTTTTGATGTTGAAGCAGCTCTTACCTGGTTTGGTGAGCAGGATATAGATAAATGGAGTCTTGTTGGTTCCTAAAGTAGATTCTGTTAATCTGGATAATGGCAGTGTAAGAATAATGGGTATGTTCACATTAGATTAAATAATGCATTTTAGAACTGGATTTTTCTATTCTTACACAGTAAACATCCAGGCGCAAAACACATTATTTAGTGTAGCATGAATTCACCCAATGTATTACCACTCCAGGTCAGCCTAGAGATTCAGAGAAATGCACATCTTGGTTTTAGGATTGTAAATTGTATGAATGATTTTATTGTGTATTTCGTTTTTAATTCGTTTTTGTTAGCCACCCTGATCCCGTCAGGGGAGGGTGGGATATAAATTTGATAAAATAAAATAAATAAATAGCCCAGGCTAGTCCAGTCTCAGCAGCTCTCAGAAGTTAAGCCAGATGAGCCCCAGTTACTACTTGGATGGGAGACCACTGAGGAGGTCCAGGGCCACTACACAGAGTCAGGCAATGTCAAACCACCTCCAAATGTACCTTGCGCTGAAAATCCAGCGGAGTTGCTATAAGTTGGCTGCAACTTGACAGCAAAAAAAAAAGAGAGAGAGAGGGAGTAGGTTTAACAGGAATTTGTGAGCAAAATGCAGGAGTTCAGTGGTAGGGGCATCATATTTTAACAGGATGCATTTTCCACTGCGTTCACTTCCTCTTTTTTCTGCTCCTCCCTGTCTTGCTTCAGGCCAGCTCTGTGACCTCATCCTAGTCTTCTTTGATCCCATGGGACAAGCCCTTTGCAAACGCACCCTCAACATTGTGGAGAAACTCAACGAGGGGCATGGAGACAAACTGCATTTCTACCTCAGCAAAGCTGATGAGGCGGGTGCTGAGGGAGACAGGCAGGTAACTGCAGGGAAAACATCCGTTGGGAGGGGAATTGGCTAGGACAGAGAATCAGAATCCCTGTTTCCATGGGAAGGAGGCCACTAAGAGTAGGCAAAAGCCTCTAGGTGGATTTTTCTTGACACTGGTCCCTGCTTCTCTCCCTGACAGAGGGTGCTGATGCAAATTGTCCAGGAACTCTGCAAGCGCCCAGGCCTCAACAAGTGTGGGTTTGACATGCCCACAATCTACATCCCCCACCCCAACAAAGTGAGTGGTAAGCTATGCAATTTTAGAGGCAGGGAAGATGGGTGAATTTCTCCAGAAAGGCAGACATGTTGAACTGTCAGGCTAAAAGGTCAGATGTTGAACAAACTTAAGCAGTGGCGTGATCAATCTGTCCTTTTCTTTCAGCCAAGCCGCTGTGTCAATCAGATTGAGGAGATCTGCCAAACTATTGAGAAGACAATCAGCCAGACGGTACAGCACACTCTCAATGCCCTGGAGCGGGATTGCCACCTCATTGACAAGGCCACGTGTGATCTGCTAGAACTGGACAGGTCAGAGTGCTGTGGGAGCTGGAAGGGTTGATGATTGAGGACATTAATATAAAACCACATGCTGGTTGTCTGCTAAAATGCAGGAGGCAAGTGCTTGGGGAAAGGTCTGAGGAGAAACTGGCCAGGCAAGGGCACATTGGATTTTGAGTAGAAAGGCTGAAACTTGAGTTTATTATGAGGCAGAGAATAGCCTGAGTAGCAGATGGGCCCTATTGAACTATGAAGTAAAAAAAAAACAGTTGCCCATTGAGGGAAATCAAGAGAAATGAAAGATTGGGTGGATACCTGTGTGGAAGCCACCATCTTTCAAACTGGTTTACCTCACAAATGTTCTGTGTAACTAGCTCTGACCTGGGTAGCCCAGGCAAGCCTTATCTTGGAATCTAATCAGGGTTGACTGCAGTTAGTACTTGGGTGGGAGACTGTCCTTGAAATACCCAGTTGGGAGGCGAGGCAAGCTTCTTCATCTCCCTGAATATCCTCCAGGCCCCCAGTAGGAGTCAGTCACCAGAGGATGACATGACTTCCAGGTGTGGACACACACACACACACACAAATACAAAACAACAGCACCCACGTTGTGACTAAAATTAACTCCTGGGGGGAAAAGTGCAATACCAACTAGACGACATTGGATTTATATTCCGCCCTCCACTCAGAGTCTCAGAGCGGCTCACAATCTCCTTTATCTTCCTTCCCCACAACAGACACCCTGTGAGGTGGGTTTCAAGGACAACCTCTGCCAGAGCTATGGTTGACCCAAGGCCATTCCTTGGGTATAATGGTATTAATTTTTGGAGATTGCTTTAGATTCTTAATATTGTCTTTTATGGCTTGTTTCAGTTTTGTTTTTACTTTTGTGAGTTGCCTTGAGCAAGTCTCTGGAGTAGTGGCATGTGTGTTTTCTGTAAGAGAATATAATACACTGGCTGGAGGCAGAGGGAATTCTGGGACATTGGCCATCAATCCTTGGTAAAGACAGTGAAAGGAAGTGATGTCTGAGAGGAAACAGCAATATAAAAATGAGAAAATGGAGGGCTGTGAAAGTTAGAAACAATGCTTTATGCCTTTCTGAGGCATTTTGTGATCATGTGGTTAAGAGGACTTTCTCCTAATCTGCAGAGGTTTGTACTTTACTCTTTTCCCCTTCTTGTGCCCACAGCGAGGCTAGAAGCAATAATTTCCATGCCTGGTTTCGGGGAGCCCTTTTGGGGCTGGCTGGCTGCCTGCTACCCTTCTTCCTCCTCATCACTCTGCTTTTTGGCACAGCAGCTGCTCGCCAGATGTGGTCCCTGATCTTGGGAAAGGAGCAGAGCCAGGCACTGGAGCTATACGTGGTAAATACTTTTTCCTTTAACATTCTTGCTCTTTTTAAAAAGATTGTGCTGTGTATTTCAGCTGTGAAAATGTTTTTGCCAGAGAGATTTAATAATAGCATCTATATAGCGTTTACAGTATTCAGGGAGCTTCATGTGTATCATCCTGTCATAACCCTTACAACAATCCAGTAAAGTAGGCTAATACCCTCAAGCCGCAAGATAGACAGAGGGGCTGAGTGACAAGTCCACCTAGTGAGTTTATGGCAAAAGTTTGTCATAGTGGTTAGGAGCACAGACTCTTATCTGGAAGAACCAAGTTTGATTCCCCACTTTTCCACATGCACCTGCTAGTGTGACCTTGGGTCAGCCACAGTTCGCTCAGAGCTGTTCTCTCAAGAGCAGTTTTTTTTAAAAAAAAAACAACTCTCTCAGCTCCACCTATCTCACAGGGTGTCTGTTGTGGGGACAGGAAGAGAAGGAGACTGTAAGCTGCTTTGAGACTCTTGAGTAAAGGGTGGGGTATAAATCCAATCTCCTTCTTTGTACTGGTGACCTCTCCGATCACAGCTTGCTCTTGCATCATTCTCAGAATTCATCTCTTCCCGATGCAGTTTTGATTGCCAAGGCATGATGGTATTACTTCACACAAAAGTGAGAGTGCAGAAACCCTGTTCAGGTTACCACCATGAATGCCCAGTCCTTATCAAAACCCACATTTTGTTTTCCAGCGGCCAGTTGCCTCTGCCTGGAGCCTCATCCCTGAAGACTACACCTTAACCGTGTTCTTCGGCCTTCTCTGTCTCTCGATCATCCTCCTTCTGTTGGCCAGCTACGCTTTCCAGTAAGAAGTTTTATGTATTTTAGATCTAAGGACAGCTCAAGTTTAAAAGAAAAAAGGATACTTTGAATGCTTTGCACAGAGTTCCTTCTTTCTTGCTTTTTAGCTGTTTTCTTTTCCTCCCTAGGACAAAACCCACGCTCTCAAAAAAGCAGAAGCGGCAAGTGGAGGACCGGCAGGAATACGTATTGGATGTGGTGCTGGAGAAAAAGGTTGCCAGCTGTGGGGAGTTAGGCTCATGATAGCCTGGGAGTTGATTCTGCCCTTCCTCTGCCTTTCCCTTCCTCTGCCCTATATCCCTTTCACATCTACCATCTTGATTCTGTGGTAAAGGGCTTGAGCTCTGTGTGGAATTTTGGGGAATACCAAATATGTATATTCTCCTTGAGGGATTGTGGGAGTCAAGGGGGCTGACCAAGGTGCATAGTTACAATGAATGCTCTTTCCTTGCAGAGCCAGCTCTATGAGGAATACCTACGCCAAAGCATCGGCGAGCAGGACCTGAGCTGAAAACTCCTCCCTATCTTACCCTGCCCCCAACAGACTGCCAGCCCTATACCTGTATCTCACATTACTGTTCATCTGCTTAGTCGGTTCAAAGAGCAGCCACTGGTTCTGTGCAGGCAGCACTATACAGCAGGGGGCCGATTCGTCTTCCCCCAGCTGTGATGCCTTCTCACGCAGTTGCCGACTTCCCCCTCTCCTTGTTTTTGACCGGCTAACAGCCCACATCATTGTTTTGAACTATTATGATTCAGCATAGCGGGATGCCCTGCATCTGCCAAGACAGCAGCATACCTGTTCTATTAACTCTGTCACTTTTCAGTTTTTTCTGATTGTATCAGTACTGCTTGACTGCTCTGTACAACCAGTTGGACCACCTGTCCCTCCATCCAGCTTGTAAAGCTGTGAACGGAAGTCTTAATGGGACAGCAGTACTCGATTGTTATGAGCACCTGGAGCATCTTCATCCAACAAGGTGGCAGTACCCGCTTTCCCTCATCCTGATTGGTGCTCCCTTTCTTTCGTGGTGTATCCCCTATGTACATTTTGTGGCTGCCGTACTGACCAGCTCTCACAGGCCAGACTTTGATGCCTTTTCTTTCTGTTAACTGTGAAGTGTTCTCTGTTACTTGGATTGTAGTATCCCAGGCCAGTGGACTTCTCTAGATGTGCTGTGGGAAGTATCTGCTCCGTCTCTCACACTAACTTGTGCCTTCAACTGATTACCAGTTCTTGGGTAGAAGGGAAGATTTTTAGGGCTACTTACTGTCCTCTCTCCCCTATGCTATCTTCAGACCTACCTGGGCTTTTATTTAACGCTGTGAAATCTCCCTCAACCTAGGTTTTACTATAAGCTATAATTTACCCAGCATCCTTTGCAGCATACAGGAACTAACCTCTGGGGCAGGAAGTAGCTTGTGCTGGTGATAGGGACCCTCTTGGGTGTTCTTAACTAATATTTGTTAATTGTCGGATACCACCACTGTATTCTAACTATCAGTATCCTAGCACTGGGAATGGTGCTATCAGGAAATGACATCATTCCAACTGTTTTAATAGCTCCCAGTAGTGGGGGCAAGAAATATAAATAGTAGTTAACTGATCTGCATTTCTAGGAATAGAAAGTTTCATTCTAGAATCCTTTCTTTCCAGTTCTTGGCCTTAAAACATTTTTCTCTCAGGTACAACCTATAATGATGGAATGAAAAGTCTGCTTAATCTAATGTCCTCAGTAGCCCTTCTGATGCCCCAAAATTGTCCTGTTTGGGCTCTGGTTCAAGTGTGAAACTTAGATTGCAGTGCTTTCCAAGAACCAAGGGTGCAAGTGACTTTTTTGTATTCAAAACATTTTTCTCTGACCGCATTGCTAACAGGAAACGGCTGTTATTGGAAGCAGCAAAGAATCCATATGCCAGCCACTGGGGCTGAGCTTCAGATCACTCAGTTCTGGGAAGCAAGGGGAAGTTAATGGGAGTGCTGTTGCTGAATGGCTAATTTCACTTCTGATCTTCTTTCCTAAGTCATTTCCTCAGGGTTGGTATGAACTGCTGCTACAGTAGAGATTGGGGTGGGGGTGGGGTAGGAGATATGCAGTCTGAATCCATTCTGTGGTAGAAGTTACCTTATGGGTGGTTTGTGTGCATCCCTGCTGTATTACTGCCAATCTGATGCAAAGTCCCTCTTTTTGAGGTGCCACCAGACAACTGTCTTCCTGAAGTGACTGTAGCTGGGAATTTTGGGGAGATGCATTAGTAGCATTTAATAAAGCTCGATTTAGAACCTTCCTTCCTTCTCTTTTCTGTCTAGAAGCTGCTTTCCAGTCCTTTTTATTTTTTTTTGGGGGGGGGGGGTTCATAGGGGTTCAAAGTCCAGTTTCAAATGAAGATCATTAAGAAAAACAATTGAGCATTTTTATTTAACATAGAAAAAGATATTTGACTTTCACAGTATTGGAAAATACTGCCTTTCAAGCTGCCCTGCAACATGCATCTTCTCTAGATCACAGAGAATGTGTTGGCCTGAGGGCTACATCTGGCTCTCCCACATACTTCTGAAGGTCTCCTGTAGGAAACTGGGTTTATTTTTTAGTCCCAGATATAGCCTTCAGGCCATAATTACCTCTCCTCTGCCCTGCATCCATTTCACATCTACCATCTTGACCTGTGTAGGTCTCTATCATACCTTCGTTCCACACATAATAAGTCTATTCCAAATCTATCTCCCTCCTCTCCTTCCTGCTCAAGGAGGAAGGCAAAGGCATTTCCAGGGACTGCCCAATGTTTGTAAGAGTCACTAATTTAAGTAGGTGAAGAGTTTCTTCATGAAAACTGGCTGGCTTTTTATTCCTAGCCTAATAAAGCATCATTACGTTGGCCTTTTGAGGCATGAGTGGCCATCTTGACAGTTTCTCTTCCTCATGTTTGGAGTGAGCTGCAGCCATCCTGATGCCTTCCAGTTACTAGTGCGGTAGACTCTGCCTCCTTAACATAAGTAACCACCATGCTGCCTGGCATCCATCCGTCCGTCTGTCTCCATATCCACATAGACGTTGCCATTGTGTCCAGAACCTGAGTAGCATGTCGAGACTCAGAGCTAGAGAGGGAAAAAAACTGTTTTGAGTGATATGTGGCTTCTTCTGTTGCTGGGGAGGGGTGGGGAAGGAATACCTCAGCTTGTGTCAGCTTGTTTGTACTGAGCTTGGTGCACTGATTGGTACAAATGGTGGATTTATATGCATACATGCTGTCTGTTGCATAAGGCAAGCCCATTTTGGAGCAGTAAAGAAGGGACTTCTTCCCTACCTGTTCATACAGTAAAACCATTTTGGATTGTGCCCTGCCACCAGTGAGAAAGGCAGCCACTGGGATCAGTCACATAGTTTCCTCACCTGTATTTTTCATTCCTTGGATGGGGTCGCCTTCCGTTTCTGCTCTGTGCGCTGCAGCTTCAGGACTATCTTACGTTCATGGCCACCAGGATTTGGACGGTTTGTGTGATCTTCAGCCTCTCGCTTTGAACGGCCCTTACGGGAACAGCCTCCTGGTGCTACAAAACCAAGGGCAATTAAAAGATACAGTTTGAAGTACAGACTTGTGATTACTTCCACAAAGATTAGTTGCTGCAAGCTGGGTGTGTTGCGTGGAACAGTCTTTGATCTTAAGTCTTTTAGTCTGAAAAGGAGTATTTGCATAATAGCTTTTCATTCTGATCATCCAAAAAATATGTTACTGTATTCTGCAGAACTCTTCATTAGACTGTTCAGTAAAAAAAAAAAAAGGAGGGGGGGCAGACAACACAAAGATCTTGAAACAGGATCTGCTCCTCCACCACATCTTTAAGTATCTCTCTTCCCACCTTTGTTTCTATAGACTCTATAGAGCATATATAGTATAGAGCATCCAGCCTGACAAATTACTGAAGTACTTGAAAACTTGCAGCACCTTACTATTGCTTTAGAAATTTTCTGTGGCCCAGCCTTCAATTCTCTTTTAGTCTTTATCACAGATGTTACCCCCCCCCCCCCCGCACTCCTTTGCACCCTTTGCTTTGCCAGTTATGTCTGAATTTGGGCACTCATGGGTGAAAACCCATAAAGCTGGGATCCAGCAGTGAGCTAACTTTAGTTGTTTACAGTTTCCAGACTCCAAAAACCCATTCCAGGATGACAAGGGACTTGCTGGCCCAGGACATTTTTCCTATGTGTGGAGCTGCTTTGCTTTTTCTTGACCACAGGAATGCCTGTAGTCATGAGGCGCAAAGGGTGGCTGAAATTCAAAAGCCCAGAGTAGGAGGATGGGCTTTTGATGGGGTGCTCCTTTACCCCCTTTTCCTGCCACCGCAGCCATTTATATGCCCCCTTCTCTAGCATGTATTCCAGGGCATAGCATGTGTGGTCCCAAGTGATTCCCACCACATCAGCAGCCTCTTTTCCAGCCATTGCTATCAACGGAAACACTGCAGCAGTACATGTGGACCATATGGTTGACATTTTTTTCCTCAGTGCGTGCAGCATTCTGAAGATTGTTTGCATGCAGGAAAAGCATACCCTGAGAACAGCCAGATCGCCTAACACAGATGTCATTTGTATTTACATTACTTATAGTCCGGCTTTCTCACCAGGCATCAAGGCAGATCGTGTGGCATAAGTAAATACCATCAACAGCACGTGTCATCCAACAAAACGGGAGTGGAGCTTGGCTAGGAGAAACCTGAAAGGAGTTAGGTGGCTTTTCAGTTATGCCTGCAGATCGGCTACCTTTTCCCGCCCCTTCCCCCAGTGCATATGCATGAGGTGTGGGTTCAGTTCTGGAATCTTGAAGCATTTGAGCAGCATGTTATTCTGGCATAAGCTTTCGTCGACTAAAGCCCCCACTTCTTGCAAATGCAATCTGGATTGGTTACTGCGAGTTTAGAACCAGAAGGTGACAGTGGCGTTGAATTAGGGGTGTGGGGTTTGTTTAGTATCGGTCGTGGCTTGTTATTCGGTAGAAGTCACTATTTAAAATAAAGCCAACGGTGCTTTCTTACGGCCCCCTCCCATATAAAACGGGCGGCACCCCCTATCTTTCACATCTAGCCGTGTGCTTTTGAATCCTAAGCCAGATTCCCCAATAGTAAACCCCCACCCCCACCCCCACCCCGTCGTTCATCTCTGCCATCACACTTACTGCTGTATCTGTCCGTTATGCTGTAAAAATCGTACTGGTCAAAATATTCCACCTCGAAAGGGGTCGGGTGTAGCTTCTCCGCTTGGACGAAGGAAGTCGACATGGTGGGAGTTAAATTCTTCAGATGCAGCCAGCGAGAGGGAAAAGCCCCAGACTACAAACAGCACACCTTCAGCCCGCGAATTCTTTGTCTGTTCCTCCAGGGCTTGTGAGCGGGCTGATATATACCCGACTCCTTCCCCTCCCTTTTCAACAACACCCGCAGTTGCATCATGTACCTTCCACTCCTTAAAGCCACAAGCAAACAGAACATGATGAAACTGAACAAAAAACAAGGCTGCCTGACTCATCAGAGTCCGCCCCCCCCCTCCCACTAGCAACCTTGGTAATGGGCCTGGCAGGTCTGTAGGGTCAAAGCCAGGGTTGGTCAAACTATGGCTTGGGGAGCCACATGTGGCTCTTTCACATAATGTGTGACTCTTGAAACCCCACCGCCTCATTGGCCAGTTGCATTTCTCTCTATAAATCACTTGGAAACCAACTAAATGGTCAATAGGCGGCAAAGAGATAGAACAAGTAAAATACTACAAATACCTAGGAATTCATTTTCAATATAACACACTTTGGACTAATCATCGTAACTGTATAATTAAGTCAGTCAATGTTAGCGTTGCAGCTATCCAGCGCTTCTTTTACAGCAGAGGCAATCAGTTTATCCCAGCCGCGCTAGTATTTATTGAGAGGAAAATAAAATCTTTAAGGCTAAAGTGATACTGCAGCTTTTATATGGGGTCCCAGTGTGGATCACAGCCTTGTTTAATAACATTGAAGGTGTCCAATCAAAATTCCTACGGAAAATTCTGGGATTCCCAAAGTGCGTACCATATGCAGTTTTGTGTTTAGAAACAGGGACGAATCTTGTGGAAACACAAGCATGGCTAATGTCACTTAAATACTGGCTACGGCTACATTTCCACTCTGACTCAGAGAGCCTTTATATAAACTGCTCTCAGAATCTAATTTGTCAAATTGGCTAGTATTTATTGAGAGGAAAATAAAATCTATGGGCATTGATTTAGATTCACTTCTTATGCTATCCTTAAAAGAAGCTTTTTTGAAACTTAAGCTCAGAATTCTAGATATTGAAATGCAAATGTTATATAGCCTGGCCAACAAGTCCTGCTCCCCACTGAATTTTGAACTTCCTCTCTCAGTAGGGAAATTAGCGTCGTATTTCTCCTCGCTGCAAGCTCCACAGCAACGGTGTGCGTTCTCATTAACGAGATGTAATGCATTACCATCTGCTATCCTATTTGGTAGATTTAACAGGATTGAGTACTCTAATAGACACTGTCTTTGTAATTCCAAGTGCATTGAAACTATTTCCCATGTATTACTGAACTGTCCTCTTTATGATGATATTCGTTGTATATACTTGAAAGATATCTTAGCAGATATGTTGGGCTGTGCTGATTCAGGCAAAGTCCACAAACTTTTAAATGACACTTGCGCTGAGGTAACTTTAATGGTGGCTAGATTTCTCCAACAGGCCATGGAAATACGACAGAGAATGGTTCTGGAATGACCACATTTTATTTGTTTTAATTATTTAATTTGGCTAAACTCGACTCATTTTACTTATTTTATGCATTTTAGCTCCCTATGTACTCTATAATCTAGGATTTTATATTATTTATTTTGCTATTTTACTGCTAAATCTGTTTTATGCCAATAAAGACTTGCTATTTGCTATAAATCACTTCTCCAAGCCAAGCTATTTGGCAGCTTTGAGAATGCATTTAAAGTTAAAGTTGCTTTCTTTCCACCTCTCCCTCCCTCCTCCTCTCATCTATTTTCCTTCCTTCCTTCCTTCCTTCCTTCCTTCCTTCCTTCCTTCCTTCCTTCCTTCCTTCCTTCCTTCCTTCCTTCCTTCCTTCCTTCGTTCATTTCTTGGAGCTCTCAAACATCTGACGTTTATTCTACATGAATCTTATGTTAAGCAAGTTTGGCCACCCTTGGTCAAAACCATGCCTTGAACATGGCTCAAGGGGTTGGCGAGGAAAAATAGATCCCACCAGGGAATGCTAAGGGTTAGGCCTCATCCAGCTAGCAGGAGGGGTTCATCCTATGGCAGGGAAGTGGGGGTGGGTATGGGTACACATTTGTGTTAGGGTTGCCACCCTCTAGGTGGTGGCTGGAGATCTCCTGGGATTACATCTGATCTACAGGCGACAGAGATTGGTCCATCTGGAGAAAATGTCTGCTTTGGAAAGTAGACTGTATGACATTGTACAATGTACCCCATTGAAATCCCTCCCCAAACCCCACCCTCCTCAGGCTCCACTTCCAAAATCTCCAGGTATTTTCCAACCTGGACCTGGCAACCCTAGTTTGTATGAATCCTTGCTGTCACAGTGCTTGACAGAGAACTGCAACAGCCAGTTCTATAATCTTGTTTGCCAGAACAAATGTCAGGTTTTCCCTCTGGCTTCTGGGACATGTAGGCAAAGTTGCCTAGTGGGGAAATGATCAAAGTAATTATCCATGGCTAATGAGGACTAATTGCAGAGGAGCAGCCGTGTCCATTTGTTGTAACAAAATTAAATAGGAGTCCGGAAGTACCTAACTACTGCTACTGAATTTATTCCACCATAAAATTTTCATGAGACAGAACTCACTTTTTCACTTGCATCAGATAAAGTAAGCTCTAGCTCACACAAAAAGTTTATTCTGGAATAAATATTAGTAGTTAGTTAGTAGCACTGCTTAGGATTCCTGTTGAATGAGGACTAGTAATATATCTTGACTGTGTCCTAAAGGATGAGCTTGGCTCAGGCAGAGCACCAGTTTAGTGGTGGAGGAAGCTTGATACAACTCTCTATGATGATTGGAGGATGTCAGGACAACCCTTTTGAGTAGGGGCTGAGGGTTAACCTCCTTGTTTAATGTAAGAGCCACATAGGCAGGGGTGGCCAAACTTGCTTAATGTAAGAACTGCATAGAATAAAGGCCAGACATTTGAGACATAACATGAACGTCAGGTGTTTGAGGGAGGGAAGGAGGGAAGGAAGGCAAATAGATGGGGAGGGAAGAGGGAGAGAGAGGTGGAAAGAAAGCAACTTTAAATTCATTCTTCAAGCCACTGGCTGGCTTGACTTGTAGAAGTGATTTAAAGAGACAAATGTCTTCTATAAGCTGGCCAATGAGGCGGTGGGGGCTTCAAGAGCCACACAATATGTGTGAACAGGGCTTATTTTGTAGAAAAAGCCCAGCAGGAACTCATTTGCATATTAGGTCACATCCCCTGACATCACCATTGTTTCACACAGGGCTTTTTGTAGAAAAAAGTCCAGCAGGAATTAATTTTCCTATTAAGCCATACCCCTGACACCAATCCAGGTGGAACTGCATTCCTGTGCTTTCTTGCTCAAAAAAAAGCCTTGTGTGTGAAACAGCCATATGTGGCTCCCGAGCCACAGTTTGGCTGTCCCTGCTCCAGCATGAAAGCCTTGATCCAAACTGCAGTCTTATTAAATGACTGTTTTTAAATCAGACTAAAGGAACTGGGCAAATAGAAGGGGAAGACATGGAAGTAGTGACAGACTTCACATTCCTGGGATCCAAGATCACTGCAGATGGTGACTGTAGCCATGAAATTAAAAGACATTTGCTCCTTGGGAGGACAGCTATGGCGAACCTGGGCAGTATAATAAAAAGTAGAGACATCAGCCTGCCAACAAAAGTCTGTATAGTCAAAGCGATAGTAGTAATGTATGGCTGTGAGAGCTGGACCATAAGGAAGACCGAGCACAGAAGAATAGATGCTTTCGAGTTGTGGTGCACTACTGGAGAAGACTCTTCCCTTGGACTGCAAGAAGATCAAATCAGTCAGTCGAAATCAGCCCTGACTGTTCCCTGGAAGGTCAGATGCTGAAGCTGAAATACTTTGGCCACCAACGGGAGAACGTAGCACTCAACTGGAGAAGACCCTGATGCTGGGAAAGACAGAAGGCAAAAGAAGAAGGGGACGGCAAAAGATGAGATAGCTGGACAGCGTTACTGATATAACTAACATGAATTTGAGTGGACTTCAGAGGATGGTGGAAGACAGGAGAGCCTGGTGTGATTTGGTCCATGGAGTTGGACTCGACTGTGCAACTGAACAAACAAACAAAAGGAACTGGGTGATACGATCACAGCTAAGCCTTAAGTAAGCAGATCTTAGGAAAGGCCTTACTGTGCCTGAAATTTTGTTGAGCTGGTTCTAGGACCACAAAATTGCATCAACTGCCTCCATGCAAATAAAGTTCTCTTTTTTTGCAACTGCAATGGAACATCTGCTTGCTGGTTTCCCCTGTACTTTCCTTACTTTAGCTCCTCATGACCACGACTTCCCCTCACCCCATCAGAGGACTGTATTGCTGGAGGGTCAAAGCCAGGAAAATGGTGCCCAACATAAGATCAGGACTTTCAGAATTGCCCAACTTCCCAACCGCACAGTGTAAGGAGGCTTTGACTCATCTTTCCCAAAACAGAAGACCAAAGCAGGGAAAGCCTGGACAGTGGATGACTGGGAGATGGTGTTCTGTGGATGCTTCATTCCCCATTAATCCTCAAAACAGCCCTATTAAAGAGGTGAGGCTAAGAGAGTGAGGGGCTTAAAGTCACCCAGTGAGCTTCCTGGCAGAGCAGTGATTGAAACATGAGTCTTCTCAGTCTGATATCCTGAGTGCTTACAGTATACTGGCTCATACACATGCAGGGGCTTCCTGAATTTCTCATCCTTCAGTCTGCTGCTAGAAATACGGACAATTCTGCCCCCACCCCCCTGATGAATCCATACACAAGCCATAGCTTCCCATGCAGGTGAGGAATCCCTAGTATGATGTCATGCGAATGGCTGGAACTGCGGTGTTTTCCACCCATGGATGGGCTAGTGTGGGTTTCTTGTTGCTTCTATAGCTACAGAAATGACACCAAGACAATGGGCTTCCAGATGCTTCTCCACATTTCCCCTGACCCAGTCTCTCATAGTGGTCATCCTACCCCCTATGCCACTGGGAATTTTTTTTAAAAAATTGGCAGTTGACATATGGTTATAGAATTATAAAAATTCATTGATCAACTTTCCTTGTAAAAGTAAGTCTTTAGCCCTTTGGGAGATACATGGTGAATGCATATCTCTGCAATGAAAAGGGATGGATGGAGACTTACTTTTAAAAAAGGAAAACGGGGAATTCAGATGAACTTGATAGATAATTATAATATTATAAGAATACATCCATTACCATTTTAAAAAACAAAATAGCCTCCTCATGCGGGGGATGGTTTTTGTGGGACACTGGAGCAGGGAAAATGGCAATGATGTGGGTGTGTAACAGGGAAAATCCAGACTTTCCCATCCACATGGGTGGGGCCTCTTTCCAGGCGCCATATTTCTGAGTTGTCTTTCACGGTGACCTTGACAGGGCCCTGTGGATGTTGGCCAAGTCACTGTGGTTTGAACAGCAGCAAAGGCACACAAACAAACCAGATCACGAGAGAGACTGAGTCAATGTTATTGCTGTTTTCTGAGGTGACTTATCCTGTACGGTTTTGTTCTTGATACGGTGACACACCCTCTTCCTGCCCAGTCCCAGGAAAGCCTACTGCCAAGTCACTGCTCTGTAAGGGTAATTTGATTGTATCAGAAGCCAGGTTTGTTTTAAGAGATAAACAGGGGAAAGTGAAGTTATCCAAGGTTCCTGGTCAAACAGGATTTAAGAATCAGGTGTTCCCATCAAACATTTTTCTCTCAGGCATATTCTCAGCAACCAACCCGGTAAGAATCAACACCAAATGTTGTTGAGGCATGAAAAGGGATTTGGGGACAGCAAGTATCTTACATCTATGGTACGTTTAGGCTGGAGAAAACTGGGAGGGGGGATGAATATGCTCTTCAGGTACTTGAAGGGAAGTCTCATGGTATATAAGGCTGCTTGCAACTCTGTCATTCTATAGCATTGCATTGTGCCCCACTGGAGTCCCTCCCCACCCCAAACCCTGCCCTCCCCAGGCTCAATGCTCACAATTCCCAGGTATTACCCAACTCAGAGCTGGCAACCCTGCTCTCAAACCAAACATACACCTTGCAATATTCCAGTTTTTTATTTAAAATATCTAGGTCATGCTAGATTACCACACATCTTTTTTTAAACAAAATTTTAACTTTATTATTGTTGCTATATAATTACAGCAAGATACACAGTCAACAAAAGATACAGCAAGAAATTTCTCCAGTTACAACAGTTCAGAAATATATCAAGTTGTTATACACAGGACTGGTAGGTATTACATCATGCTCTATTAAATATGTTATTACTGGATACTATTGTTCAACAATTTTCTTTTCATATAGTAAAGGTGAGGCATTATCGGTTGAATAAGCAAGTTTGCTGAGCATGAAATAATCCCAGATCATCTTCCTCCAGTTACCCAATCTTCCCTCTAAACTGCAGAGTTTTGTAAGCAAAAATTCTACTTTGTGAACTACTGGCATTAGAGTTGTGAGCTACTGCATAAGCTAGTGTGCTCTGGGGTCATCCTTCCTGAGCTAAGACAAAAATGTGTAAACTGGAGGCTAAAAATCTGTGAGCTAGCTCACGCTAACTCAGTTTAGAGGGAACACCACACATCTTCAACTCTTAAATTTTTATCCCACCCACCCTCCAATGAACTCAGTGGAGCATCAGTGATTTCCCCCTACTCCATTTGATTATCACAACAATCCCGTGAGAGGCATTTGGTCTGCCACCTTTATTGCTGAGCAGCAATTCCAGTTCAAGCCTCCTCATACTAGTCCAGGACTCTACACCTCTCTTAACTTCTCTGCAGCAAGCAGAATTTGCTCTTCACTCGACTTGCTACATACTCGACTTGTACACATTTGCCATCTTTTTCTTTGTGGCTACCAGATCTCAAAACCATCATTGTTCATATAGTTAAGGAGAAAACATCTTCCGATGGTCTGTGACCTTTAAAGACAGATCTGTCACTGCTGGTTCTACAAAGATTTCTTCTCAGGCAAAAATAGAATTTTTGCTATTTTTACGCAGTAAAAATCCAGTTACAGAATGCATTATTTAGTGCAGTGGGAATGCACCCATCAACTCTTACTTATTTTGCTTCATTTATACTGCACTTTTCCTTCCCAATAGGAACCCAAAATGGCCAGGATATCTTCTGGAATTACAGTTGCCTTAGAGAAAAATAGCTGCTTTGGGGGGTGGGCCTTTTGGGACGTTATTGAAGTCCCTCCCCAGGTTCCATCCACAGATCTCCAGGAAATTTCCTACCCAGAGCTGGCAACCCTACATAAGCACACATTTCACCTTCATTTTTACAGCTGATCTCCAGCAGGCAGAGATTAGCTCTCCTGGAGAAAATGGCTGCTGTGAAGGGTGGATTCCATGACATTGTACCATGCTAAGGCCTCTCCTCTCCCCAAATCCCACCCTCTCTCAGATCCACCCCCAAAGTCTGCAGGCATCTTCCAACACAGACCTGGCAGCCCACCTGAGGAAGAATTCAGCATAACTGAAAAGTTTGCATGCACGGAAAGCATAGCTAGGTGGTTGCTTTTAATCTGTTTGGGCACTGTTGTCCTCTGTCTCACCTGTCGGTACCTGTCCTTGTTCAGCCAGCACTGTGTATTCTTATCTGTGATCAAACATGCTAGTTCAGTTTGTTCTTTGGAGCTATGAGTTGAGCAATGATTAACTAAAGTTAGGAAGCAGCGCAGGACCCTAATCTGTTCACTCTCCTTGGCCCTTTTGCAGAGTCTAAGGCAGGGATGGACAAACTTGCTTAACATAAGAGCCACACAGAATAAATGTCAGATGTTTGAGAGCCACAACCACAAGACATGAATGTCAGATGTTTGAGAGTTGCAGGACAGGAAGGAAGGTAAGCAAATAGATGGGGGGAGGGAGATGTGGAAAGCAACAACTTTAACTTAAAAATGCATTCTTTGAGTCAGTGGCTGGCTTGGCTTGAAAAAATTATTTAGAGACAAATGCCTTTTCCAAGCTGGGTGGTGGGGGCTTTGAGAACCACACAATATGTGTGAAAGAGCCACATGTGGCTCCTGAGCCACAGTTTGTCCATCCCTGGTCTAAGGATTGGGGAAGAATAAGTACACTTTGAAGAAGATATTGGATTTATATCCCGCCCTCCACTTCGAAGAGTCTCAGAGCGGCTCACAATCTCCTTTATCTTCCTCCCCCACAACAGACACCCTGTGAGGTGGGTGGGACTGGAGAGGGCTCTCACAGCAGCTGCCCTTTCAAGGACAACCTCTGCCAGAGCTATGGCTGACCCAAGGCCATTCCAGCAGGTGCAAGTGGAGGAGTGGGGAATCAAACCCGGTTCTCCCAGATAAGAGTCCGCACACTTCACCACTACACCAAACTGGCTCGGGAATTCCAGGTGAACCCTGCCCAAGCTGCCAGTCCATTAAATAGGGTTGCCAGCCTCTAAGTGGGGCCTGGAGACCTCCTGTTTCTACATCTGACCTCCAGCTGGCAGAGATCAGCTTCCCTGGAGAAATGGCTGCTTTGAAGGATGACCTCTATAGCATTGTACCATGCTAAGTCCACTCCCCAAACCCCTCCCTCTCCAGAACCCACCTCCAAAGTATCCAGGGGTATGGCCACACCTCACATTAAAAGCATGTGTGTAGCGCTCAAATTTGAACAGCTGATTGATTCGATGCAGGGCTGTTCAGACGAGCATCCAAGAATGCGACTCATTCTGTTGTTGAGCGATCACACATCCAAAACTATCACACTCTTTTCTTGGAGCATGCGTGATCAGATGTTGATTTCTGGGAGGGGGGGGTCCATTGAACATGTGCCCAACTGTTTGGAGGTGGGAAATCAAACAAAGCTTCAGAGGCAGGGGGGAAGGGGGAAAATTTCCAGAATTAACATTGCGGATTCAACCAGGAAACTGCCAGGAATTAATTTCCTAGAAATTGGCAGTGACAATGATATCTGGAAATCCTCCACATTGAAAAAAAGATTTTTTTTTTTCCTGTTCTGAAGAGTGGGATAACGTTTTCCTCCCCTCCGATCCTGTGTTGATTGGAGAAGCAGAAGCGTCACCTCAGATTCCCGGATGATCTGGCGTGCATGTCTGCTGGGGCTTTTTTTAAAAAAAAAAGGTGGGAGGGGCGGTAAACATTCCAAGGGGCAGTATCGCGCGTGAGCTGTCCAAATAGGAAAAAGCCGATTTTGTGCCGCTGTTTTGAAAAAGGGCCAGACTTTCTGCGCTGTCAAATTAATACGACACTGATCCGCAGCAAGTTGGAATGACCCTGGATGACGCTCGATTGCCATATGTGGATGTCTGAACGAACACATTTAATCCGTCAGTGAGACGGAGCTGTGTCGCCACTAATGGTACGTCTGGCTGCACCCCAGGTATTTTCCCACACAGACCTGGTAATTGGGGGTTTTTTTGAGCAGGAACACACAGGAACACAGTTCCTGCTGGCTTTGTGTCAGGACTATTATGGAAATGAATTTCTGCTGAGCTTTTTCTACAAAAAAGTCCTGTGTGAAACAATAGTGATACCAGGAGGTGTGGCCTAATATGCAAATAAGTTGCTGGCAAGTTGCTGGCAACCCTACGTTATGATGATATAGTGTTTTTATATTACTTCAAAAATAAAACAATGTTTTCTTTTCATGATGCATATGTGAATAAAATGACGGTGAGGGAAGGGGGTATGCAAACCCCATGTCTCAGATTCTTACTTGGGGCTTCCCTTTTCTTTTTAAAATTTGAAATATTATAAATATTGCCTTGTATGGGAAATTATGTTACTTTTTATGAAACGGGCTTTATATCGACTCAGACCATTGGTCAACACTCTTGATTTTGACTGGCAGAGGGGTTCTTGAGTATTTCCCAAGAGATTCTCCAGGATTTAATTTGGGGGGTTGTGGATGCAAAACAGATGCTGTGCAAAGTTTGTTTTTGGATTTGGATTTTGGACCAACACAGCTGTAAATACTAATGTCCCCTCCCTAACTTTTTGCAGTTTAATCCCCCCTCCCTTTAAAAAAAAAAACCCGGTATCCGGAAACTGTTCCTTTCCCCGAAGATGACAAACGGGAGTGTCAATTCCAGTGAATACGAGATCAGTTTTTCTCCCTCTCTGGTTGTAAGTGATGCGTAGCAAAAACCAGAAAACTTATTGGTCTGTACGAGATTAAGGACTACATTTCCCAACAGCCTCTGCCTCTGATGTAAACAATAGTTGCCTTCTGCAGAGGAAGAGCTGGGTAAGAACAAGGAGGGCGAGGAAAGAGGCCCGGCAGAGAAAGAGCTATAGCCTGCCTGAGAAGAAGACGCGTGAGAAATTTGAAACAGGAGTCTTGCTGTCAGACTGAAGCAAAGGTAGCGACTTTAACTAAAACTGGGAAACCCTGGAAGAAGGGTCTGAATCCCATGCAGACCTTATTCTTAACTGGCAGCCTCCAAAAAGAAAGAAGCCCAGTTCCTGTTTTCACCCCCTGGTGGGGGATGAAGCTTCCCTGTTTCCTCGCGTACTTGTTGCTGTGGGTTGGATCCAGCGAGCTTTCCCTCTGAATCTTCCCCAGTTCTCTCCCTTACCATAACAGCCAGACTATGTGGCTTTTGTACATGCAGGCATAACCCTTTTTAGGGCGGTCGTCAAAGGTGTACGTCCCTCTTTCCTTTCTCACTAGCAAAAAAAAGCGACCTGGAACCAGCCCAGTAGGACTAGTGGAATTTACTGGTATTGAATCTGGAGCCCTGAAGTACTTTCACTAGCCTCAAGGTCTGTTTACCCAGGTCTTCTGATTAGTGCTTGCAAAACTGAAGCTTAGAGAAATAAACAGGAGTCTGGTGACACCATAGAGACTGACACGTCTTTCTCCTAGCATAAGGCTCCTGTTTGTTTTGAGGCAACAGACTCTTAACACAACGACAGCACTAAAATGATTGCATTGGGTTATTGCCAAGGATAGCAATTAGAATAACTACTGTGCTTGTGTACATTGGAGATTGGCATAGATGTCTCATCCTTAGAAATCCCTCATGTTTACCCCCCTGAACCAGACAGAACTTCTGGTGGCCATATGAGTGCATGAGAAACAAAATTCAAAAATGCAGGATTCAAAAGATATTGTATTGCAATTGGATGTTGTTTAGCTTCAACTTCAGCTTGGTACGGTTATGATCCAGTTTCTTGTCAGGTAATGAAAATGGGCCAGATTATCAAAAGCTCTAAGACATCAGAAAGCATGAATCAAATATGGTATAGTGATTAATGTGTCAGACTAGGATCTGAGATATTTGAGTTCAAATGCCCCCTCTGCCATGATGCTTGCTGGCTAATTGCTCTGTGGCAGCCTACTTTACCTTTCAAGGTTGTTCTGAGGATAAAATGAGGAAGGCAGAACTATGTCCTTGGAGGAGCGGTGGGGTAAAAATCCATAGTTTATGGTTAAATATGATCAG
The DNA here is from genome assembly GCF_032191835.1 of Heteronotia binoei. NCBI lineage: Eukaryota > Metazoa > Chordata > Lepidosauria > Squamata > Gekkonidae > Heteronotia > Heteronotia binoei. Next base: position 30,518,488 of record NC_083237.1, read on the forward strand.
AATCTCATGCTCTCTTTATCAGATCTCATATTGTAAACTGTTACTGAGATAACTGGGATGACAACTCCTTAGTGGACTTCTAGCCTGCTGAAATTTATTGTAATTTTTTAAAATACCCTGCTTTTCTCCCCAGTAGGGACTCAAAGCTGCTTAAATAATTCCCCTCTCCTCTATAGTATTCTCACAACAATCCTGTAAGAGTAAGTTAGGAAGAAAGTGTGTGGCTGTCTCAAGATCAGCTTCCATGGTAGACGGAAGATTCAAACCTGAGTTTCCCAGATTCCAGTCTGTCTGCTACACCACACTGTCAGGTGGAGATACATGCTGAATTTTTACTTCTGGCTGGTATACAAATACAAACTGAATTGACTCAGTCTGGCAGACATTATGAGAATTCAGTATCTGTTCATTTTTCTTTTCATCCCTATCAGCTCCATGGCTCTGGTATCGGCTGATTCCCGCATTGCTGAACTTCTGGGAGAATTGCATCAACTTATCAAACAGACCCAGGTAATGATGTTACTTTTCTGGAATGTTTGATGTTGTAAGACTGGATTGGCTGGGACAGAGGGTTCCCCTCCTCCTTTCTTAGGGCTTTTTCCAGGGTGGAAGAAGGAAACTCCAGCAGCATAATGAAATAGAGGGCATTATTCATTTTATTAGGGTCCATTTTGAGTCATGACTTGTCAGTGGGTCTGTGTAATTAAGACTGACTGAGAAAGAGACAAACAGCCATTTGCCTGGAATAAAACAGCTTTAGAATTTGGGTAGCAATTGTGGTTGCCTGTAAGGTTACACAGAAACCCTTTCTTCACCAGGAGGAGCGGTCAAGAAGTGAACACAACCTGGTGAACATCCAGAAGACACATGAGAGGATGCAGACCGAGAACAAAAGTGAGTTGGGATTCCTTTGGATGTGTCAATCTGCCTTGTTCACTCAGTGTCTTCCTGTCTGATTGCCATCTGATTCCTTTCCAAATCTTTTAAGACTGCAATCTTATGATGCTTACCTGTGAGCACTTCCTTCCAGGTAAACACACATAAGATTGGACTGAAGAGGTTAGGGTCTGGGGAGATGAACTGTGAGAGAAACTTCATGGAAAGACTGGTCATAGCTCCTCCTCCTCAGCTTTTCTTTCCCTCCCTCAGTTTCTCCATATTATCGGACCAAGTTGCGTGGCCTCTACACAACAGCAAAGGCTGATGCAGAAGCAGAGTGCAAGTGAGTGGGATTTATTCTTTTCAGATTGAAATAATTGTGTGTAGCTCATGGCCTTTCTCCTTGATGGGGGCCCGGATCATTCTCCTCTGCCCCGTTTTATCTTCACCAGAAAATAACAAAAATACTCTCCATGTACAAAACAATTATTCAAATATAATTGATTTCAACATTTCATGTGCAAATTACAACAGTACAGCGAAACAACCGTCCTGTGCATGCAGCTATGCTACTGTTCATAATAACATTTATAAAATAAAGTCCAACAATGAAAAAAGAACCAGAATGCGAAAAAGGAACACAACCAAATGCTGACAGATAGTAAATTGGCAGTGGCATTCCCTTAGGAGAATAGAAATTAGAGAAAGCCTGGAATGCAGTGAATTATAAATGAACTGTGACACCATCGCACTACTGTACCTATGCATGAGAAAGACAGTCCCTGTAGAAGGATTATCAAGATCCGAAATGAGATTGAACTGGTTCTTTTTTCATCGTTGGACTTTATTTTATCAATGTTATTACGGACAGTAGCATAGCTGCGTGCACAGGATGGTTGTTTTGCTGCACTATTGTAATTTGCACATGGAATGTTGAAATCTTTAGTTATATTTGAATAATTGTTTTGTACACGGAAAGTATTTTTGTTATTTCCTGATTGTGTACCTCTGTGGTCCCGCTACCTGCTGACACCATTTTATCTTCACAGCAGCAACTCTGTGAGGAAGATTAGGCTGAGAAAATGCGACTGGTCCAAGGTCACTCTGAGCATCCATGGCAGATTTAAACCTGCTTCTCCCAGATCCTATCTGATGCTTGAGCCACATACGATGCCGGCTCTCCGATATAAAAATATTTTTGTAACAAGGTTTTTAATCTAGTCCATAAAAAGTAAAGATCATTGCACAATGATTTAAAAACAATCAGTTTTAAAAGTCATAGTCACACAGTCAGGTCCTGCTCATCTGTCTTTTCCTCCCTCTTTTCATATGTCTTTTCCTCCCTCTCCTCTTCCCATTTACTGTTTAGCCTAAGGGCTTGTCTCTCTTCACCTGATGTGAGCTGCTTTGGAAAATACCCGTGGTCTGAAAAGTGAGATACAGATCAGTTAAACCACCTGCAGTGAAGCAGCAGAAGGGAGAATCGGGATGCTGGGCAACAAGACCCTGATCTAGCAGGGCTGCACTTAGGTTCTAAATACCCTGTGATCAGTGAAGAGATTGCTACAGGAAAAGCCCTGTCCCTGATTGGAGGTGGTTAATCACTGGACTGCTCAGGCGACAGCTTGTCTGATGATCTCCAAGTGTTTTGTTCCAAAGAGTCTTTTCATCGACTCACATTTCCCTCTTTCCTCTTCACTTTTTCCAGCATCTTACGGAAAGCCTTGGACAAGATTGCCGAGATCAAGTCTCTTTTAGAAGAACGGCGCATTGGTAAGTGCTGTGAAGCCTCAAGGAAATGAGATCATTTGCTTTAGAGCACAAGAGGAAATGGCTTCAGTGTCACCACAAGCCCAGGTGCACAGGTGTTTTGGTAGCCAGGGATGCACAGGCAGGAAAGGCAGTATCTGACATGGGGCAATTGAGCTTGACTGTACCCAGAAATAAGCCGTTTGGTTGAAATGAGAATCCTGTATTCCTTTCAGAAAAGGGGAGGGGGAAACACAATGGCTACCAATGGCTACTAGTCATGGTGACTGAAGGGAACGTCCACATTCAGAGGCACTAAGCCTCTGAATACCAGTGCCAGGAGGCAACATAAGGGTAAGGCCTCAGCCTCTGTGCCCTGTTGTTGGCCCTCCAGAGGAACTGTGTGAGATAGGATGCTGGACTAGATGGACCACTGATCTGATCCAACAGGAGTCTTGTTATGTTCTTAAGAAGCGGCTGGTAAAGAAGCAGTGCTCCAGCATGTTAGGTGGTTCAGAGAAGAAGATATTGGATTTATATCCTGCCCTATACTCGGAGTCTTAGAGTGGTCACAATCTCCTTTCCTCCCCCCCCCCCACCCAACAGATACCCTGTGAGGGAGGTGGGGCTGAGAGAGCTCTTACAGCAGCTGCCCTTCCAAGGAGAGCTATGGCTGACCCAAGGCCATTCCAGCAGGTGCAAGTGGAGGAGTGGGGAATCAGTCCTGGTTCTCCCAGATAAGAGTCCACACACTTAACCACTACCCCAAACTGGAAGAAACGCAAGTCATTTTTAAATGTGGTATCACAGTGATGGGAGGCTTCAGCCCTTTCAATTTTTCCTGGCTCTGCTGAATCCCCAGGGTCAATGGAGAGGGTATGGTATCTGCCATATAAACTTTGTAGCCCTCTTAAATTCCATTCTGGGATGTAGGGGATGAGGTTTCAGCTTCAGGTTAGTTGGGTTGGGTAGCAAATTATGTACCCTCTTCCCACCACCGTGTGCTTCCTGTTACTGGTTCCTGAGGGATGTGGTGGGCTGAAAAGGAAAGAAATGTCCAGAATTTCTCATGACCAGGAAATCATGAGATGTGAAGAATGCAGCTGTGGCATTGAATCCAGTTGAACAGGCCTGTCATGTTTTGTCTGATGTTGGGCCTGGGATATTGGCAGGAGAACTCGAGGAGCAGTGTATACTTCGTATTTTAAACCACAGAGCTGTCTTTGAATGATTAGAGCAGTGCTTTGAGTTAATCATTGCTCGGGGTAGTTGTGACCACAAGGATTTCTGGAGAATAACCAACTCCTGATCTGTTCCTTCTCTTACAGCTGCCAAAATTGCTGGTCTGTACAATGACTCGGAGCCACCACGCAAAACAATGCGCCGGGGAGTGCTGATGACACTCCTCCAGCAGTCAGCCATGACCCTTCCCCTGTGGATTGGAAAACCTGGAGAGAAGTGATTATTCTGTGGGTTGTGGTGGCTGCTGAGGGTCAAGTTGGGCTTAAACAGTCTTCTTTACATCCCCTGATCTTTTGTCTTCCCCTCAGGCCTCCCCCACTCTGTGGTGCCATCCCCGCCTCCAGCGATTACGTGGCCAAACCGGGGGACAAGGTGGCGGCCCGCGTCAAGGCCGTTGATGGAGACGAGCAGTGGATCTTGGCTGAGGCCGTGAGCTACAACCACGCCACCAACAAGTGAGTTTTGTTCTACTTCTGTCAGCACCACCTTGGCACTGACAGTTGACAGCTGTCATTCAGTACCTCAGCTGGTCAGCATGGTTCCTCCCTTTTTGCCTTGGGATAGTAAAAAGCTCTGTTGTCCTGAGGAGAAGGGGAAGGAAATAAAGAGGACACAGCTGGGCAACTGACCATCTGTCAGTGGTCTGGAGAGAGGGACTGAACGGACTATTTACTAAAGTTAAGAAGAAGAATCTCCTTCTGCCTCCAGATCTCTCTCTCATAAGGCTTACATGACTCTGGATTCTCATCTGACGTCTTCTCTTCTTCAGGTATGAAGTGGATGACATTGATGAAGAAGGGAAAGAGTAAGTGGTTGCAGTGGAGAACTCTGGCATGGGATAATTGATGCTGGGGCTGCCCCATCTTAATGCCTACCTCCTCTCTGTAGGCGCCACACCCTGAGCCGACGGCGCATCATCCCCCTGCCCCAGTGGAAAGCCAACCCTGAAACAGATCCTGAAGCCTTGTTCCAGAAAGACCAGCTGGTCCTGGCATTATACCCACAAACCACCTGCTTCTACCGGGCGCTTATTCACACCCCTCCACAGCGGGTAAGGAAGAGGCCTGGAGATCATTTCTCTATTTTGGTCCACAAGACACCTGCCAAGCAGTTGTTCTCCTGTTGGCCTGTAGTTGCTTCCTAATCCCAGCCAGCTGAGGAATTCCTGTTGGATCAAACTAAAACTCCAGCTTCCAGTAAAGGGTGCGAAGGCTCTGGCCATCTCTGAGCACAAAGTCTTCATTAATGCCCACTAGGAGGCTTATCCTCCATTGATTTTCTTTTTTTCGGAAGGCATCTAAGCTTGTTTCTATTCCCCTGCATCTTCTTTGCCAATAAGCCTGTTCATTTTAAATTCTTTATGTACCCCACCTTTCATCTCTAGTCCTGGAGCAATATACACAGAGTTTGTTCATATTTGCAGGACTCACTGGTGGAGAGGAGAAAAGTATGTGTTTTCAAAAAGACCCTTTAAAAAAAACAAAGGCCACCAGTGTTCTATTGAGGACTGAGCATGCTCATTGCCTTGAGAATGCTGAGGGGGAATTAAATTCCCTTAACTTTTATCAATTATATTAAAACAGCAAAACTCAGTTTATGAAAGCCTACTAAATGCTCAGCTAAGAATTTACCTGATATCCTAAGAAGGGGTGCCTAGCCTTTTTGAGCCTGCTGGCACCTTTGGAACTCTGACATGGGGTGGTGGAGTCAATTGGAAAATGGCTGCCTCAGGAGGCGGAGCCAACCAGAAGATGCCAAGGAGTGAGATTATGCATCACTCTAATAGTAACCCTTTAACATCACAGGATGAAGCTCTGCTTAACAGGATATCTTTTAAAATGTGAACATATTGTTTAAAAACATTTTATTGCATACACACAGCTTACTTTCAGTCACTCACCCCGTGAAGATCCTTATGCTATGGTGGCAGCTGCTGCCGAAGCAACTTTTTAAAAATCTGCAGAACCAATCAGAAGCCCTGCTGCTCAAAAGCTCTGCCTGGCCCTGCCTGCTTTCTAAAAATCTTGATGAGCACCAGCAAAAGTGTCAGCAGGTGCCATCGCCCTGATGGGTGCCATGTCGGGGACTCCTGCCTTACAGCTAAATGTGGCAGTTGGGCAGAATAAATCAGAGGCATGATCTCACAAATGAGGTGCCACTGCACAAAAGGCCCCGTCTCTTGTAGATTATCTTTTTATCACAGAAGGCACCCAGAGTTAGGACCATTTCAGTAACTGGGTGGTCTTTAAAATACCCTGTTGACAGTGTAGGAAAAAGGACTGTCTTGTCTGCCCCGAGCTTACCACAGATCCTCTTCATTGATTGATCTCACCTTTGGGTGACCTAGTATGTTATCTTTGTGATAACTGTATGCTGAGATGCTGGCAGATGCTATGAATGTCAGGAGCACAAGATACAGCCCAGCTGACTCCAGGTGGCGAGTTCATGGTGTGTGTCATTCCATCCCTCCTTTTAACCTAGTAAAATTGCTCCAGACTTGATTCTGGGTCTAAACTGGCTGGGTCTAGAGGGCCCAACAGAACGGACCCATGGGCTTTCCCCTTTCATGGGATAACGTGTAACTCTGTGTACTTCCTCTCTCAGCCCCAGGACGATTACTCCGTGCTCTTTGAAGACACAAGCTATGCAGATGGTTATTCTCCACCACTCAACGTGGCCCAGCGCTATGTAGTGGCTTGCAAAGAAACCAAGAAGAAATGACAGTGTCCTCTAGTGGCTGGTAGTGATGTAGGCATGACAAACCAGCTCTACGGGAGTAGGTGTTGTGGGGTTTCAGGTTTTTAATAAAGTAACATGAGGTGTTTGAAATGTTTTCTAAGCACTTCTTTCTGCTAGAAAAACCAAAATAAATTCAGGGCGCTTGGCAGCTTCAGTGCCTCATGATTTGCCAGGGAAATATGTAAAACTGAATCTGCAAATCAAGTTTTGACAAGGGATACTGGAGTTATGAAGATGATGAAGAAGAAGAAATTGGATTTATATCCCGCCCTCCACTCCGAAGAGTCTCAGAGCGGCTCGCAATCTCCTCTACCTTCCTCCCCCACAACAGGCACCCTGTGAGGTGGGTGGGGCTGAGAGGGCTCCCACAGCAGCTGCCCTTTCAAGGACAACCTCTGCCAGAGCTATGGCTGACCCAAGGCCATTCCAGCAGGTGCAAGTGGAGGAGTGGGGAATCGAACCCGGTTCTTCCAGATAAGAGTCCGCTCACTTAACCACTACACCAAACTGGCTCTCCTATAATTTTGTTAAGGAAGGATTCTGGGTTGTTTTTGGTTTAAGGAGGTTGGCTGGAGCCTCAGGAGTCTGAGGACTTCTGACTTCTGTCATACATTGAAGGGCTTGTCTCATTTGGTCTCCTGGAAGGCCTGGGAGCTAGAAAGGTTTGCTGCTGTTTTGATTCTACAAATGGAGACCCACAACATAACATTTGGTTGCACACCAGCCCTTAACTATGGGCTTCAGCCTACATGAATGGTTGAGGATAGCTCAGCCTTGTCGGGGATCTTGGAAGCTAAGCAAGGCCAGCCCTTCTTAGTACTTGGATGGAAGACCACCAAGGAAGTCCCAAGATTGCTACACAGAGGCAGACAATGGCACAGCTGCCTGCCTCTATGTAGCAATCTTGCAACTTGATGTCGAAAGATGTCTTTAGCCTGCCTGGAACATGAACCTAATACTGTTGTACAAACTGTTTATTTACCACCTTTCCAAAACCTCCTCCTATTTCATATACCAATAAACAGCTCAAGTGTGGGGCTTATTATCCTTACTGTTGCTTTAGCAGCAGGGTTTTGAAAAGGGTTAACCTCCACCCCATCCCATGAAGGGGCAGGATTGGCTGCCAACTCCTATAAAGCTGGGGCCAGAGAGTGATTTCCAAAGGGACAGTGTTTTTGTTTTTCCTTATTCAGAAAATGCCATTCATCCTAGGAACAGAGTCCCCACCCCTCATAGATGGACTCTAGCAGTTACAGTCCGAATTGATCAAGACAGTGGCTGTCAAGCAGCCAAGCCAGAAACTAACTGAAAAGAATGGCTCATTACTTTCAACTTACAATCAATTCGATTTAATTGCAAGGACTGTTGATTGTATTTTTAAAAGCACTGAAGAGATCAAAATACATCTTAAATATTTCAGTAGAGGTTGCAGGGTTGTCTTTTACAGATAAAAACCATCAACATCACCTGTTAGACCACCAATAACTCAAAACTCCTATCACTCACAGAAGCCTGGGCAGTTTTAAGCCCCACACCTCAGAGCAGGGGTGGAATTCTAGCAGGTGCTCCTTTGCATATTGGTCCACACACCCCTGATATAGCCAGTCCTCCAAGAGCTTACAGCTCTTTTTTGTAAGCTCTTGGAGGATTGGCTATATCAGTGGTGTGTGGCCTAATATGCAAAGGAGCTCCTGCTAGAATTTCATCCCTGTCTCTGAGACAGAAAGGTGAGAGCATCTGATTCTCCAGCCACATAAAATCTGTATGACGATCTGCAATTACAGGGATTTTCTTCCAAGCTGGGAAAATAAAATAAATACCTGGCCAAGAGACAACTCAATGAACTATTGAGGATCAATCCAGCTATAATTGATCTTACAGCAGTAGAACCTCTTAACTACTAGAATCAAGCAAAGAAAACCTTGCTTTCATTTTTCTCTTCTAAGGTTCCTACACTGCTCCACAGGCAAAAAACAAGCTTGAGTCTAAGGGGTTTTTCCTGCACGTGTATTTAGAGATATTGTTTGAGACCTTTACTCCAAGAAGACCTATGCCAGTGTACAAACAAAGAGAAATTGGTGTGAGGCACAGAAAACACCCATCTCTTTAAATACAGCTATGGAAAACGAAAGAACCAGCAGTAACCCTGAGGCTGGATATGCAAGATCTGGACTCTAAAAGGGCTCATGTAGAACAGTACCAATTTAACTCACAATTTCCTGGAATTTTCTATAGAGGTTGAGCTCCTGCATTCTTTTGGGAATCTGCCAACGCTGGAGCAGCAAGCAATCAGTGAAAGGCTGGATTATGGAAAAGAGGGGTGTCGAACTCATTTGTTATGAGGGCCAAATCTGACATAAATTAGACCTTGTTGGGCTGGGCCATGTTGGGCCAGGCTGTATGCATACCTATTTAAGATTAGGTAGCAGAGAGATAAAGGACAAAGACAAACCCAATTAAATATTTTTTAAAACCCTACATCATGCTTAAAACTTTAGTACTCATTGGTCTTAAATGTGCTTTCTTTGTATTTCTCCCATGGGATCCAGGAAACAGGGCAAAGGAAGCTGCGGCGCTTTCCTTCCCCAAAGGACTGGTGGGGAAGGAGCCTCAGCCAATAGAAGGAACAGAGACTTGGCCTAGTAGCTCTGCAGTGCAACTGAGAGCCTGGAAAAACAAGCTCTGCCTTCCCACTTTCCTCCCTAAGGGAGGAGGCTCAGCCAATGCTGAAAATAGAGGTTTTGCTCTGTTGCTCCTGTGCGACTGAGCAAGCCTTGCAAAGCAAGCTGTTATGCAGAAGGAAGCAAGAGAGAGGGAGAAGGAAGCAGACAACAGCCAGTTCAGGCGCCTGAGTTGTAAAACAAACTACAGGCTGTAAAAAGATCTCAAAGCTCCTCTGGATGCCATGTGGAGGGGGAGATGTGCAGTTTTGCAGGTCCCACTCACATTAGTGCCATTTTCTTAATTTCAGGCCTTCTGGCTATCATTCCCACCCCCCACCCCATGCCTGTGAAGGACTTTTTGAAAATTGGTAATTGGCAGATAGTTGCAACAGATAGCTGTAGTATAGCAGTGTGCTAGTTCCACAGTTTTCTTTTATTTTAAAAATTAAGTTTCCAGTTTTTTAAAGGAGCCTTTTTGTTGCAGAGTTATAAGGGGAAAGGTGTACACATTTCCATGTAAATAAAAAACAGGCTTTTAAAACAAATGCTTGGAACTAGTACATTGTTGCAGTTAGTTGTTATTGTGCTATAACAATTGGTCAGTTTTCATCCTTCCCAAGCCCTCTAGGAAATAGTGTAAATACTGCATTCTCAGCAGTGACTGCCATACAGTGAATGGTCTCTGGTACAAGTGAACCATCCTGCCTTGTTGACTCTGAATTAAAATCTCTCCTAGCAGGCATTTCACCCTTGCATTTATATTTCATCACGCTCTCAGCCTCGGTCTCTCCTTGTTCCTCCACCCTGTTCTCTGAGTACCTGGAATCATAAAAGCCTCTCCTCCTACTACCTCACCTCTGGCCTGTCTTTTGAGTTTAAAAGCAATTGTATATTTTTTTAAAATCCCATGAAACCTATTGATTACCTCTGTCAACTTCCGTCCCTTGACACCCAAGGGCTCCTAATTTCTCTCTGAAGGGATTGGCTGCCAAAAGACAGCAGCTCTAATAATGCTTTTCATTTTAGAAAACCTTCCAGTATCTTCACAAGTCTGTTTACTCTGGGGTATTTTGCATTAATGACAGAACTTTTTCGAGCAAGTCACGGCATTCACTAGAAAGCCTCCCAAGGAGATAGATCAAGATGGGTAGCCATGTTAGTCTGCCTGTAGCAGCAGAAAAGAGCAAGAGTTCAGCAGCACCTTAAAAGACTAACAAAATACGTTTTATCTTTGTAATGTTTTTGTGTGTGTTTTAAAATACAGTAGTTGATCTGTGTTCTATAATGTAATGTGTTATATGCCAAAAAAATAGTTTAAAAAATTGTAGCAGGGTATAACTTCTATTGAGTCACTACTCAGTGACTCACGAAACCTCATCTAGGGTTGCCAAACCTCAGGTGGGGCAGGGGATCCCCTGGTTTGGAGGCCCTCTCCCCACTTTAGGGTCATCAAAAAGTGCTCGGGGGGGGGTGATGTCTCCTGGGCACTCCATTATACCCATAGAGGCCAATTCCCATAGGCCAGGGGTGGCCAATGGTAGCTCTCCAGATGTTTTTTGCCTACAACTCCCATCAGCCCCAGCCAGCATGGCCAATGGCTGGGGCTAATGGGAGCTGTAGGCAAAAAACATCTGGAGAGCTACCATTTGGCCACCCCTGCCACAGACTATAATGGAAAATTGATCTGTGGGTATCTGGGGCTCTACCTTTTTGAGGTAGAGGCACCACATTTTCAGCATAGCATCTGGTGCCTTTCCCCAAAATACCCCCCCCCCCATGTTTCAAAAAGATGAACCCAAAAGAAGGTGTCCCTGTCCTTCATTATTTCCAGTGGAGGGAAGGCATTTAAGAAGTGTGCAGTCCCTTTAATTGTGATGGCCAGAACTCCTTTTCGAGTTCAATTATGCTTGTCACAACCTTGCTCCTGGCTCCACCCCCGATGTCCCCAGATATTTCTTGAATTGGACTTGGCAACCCTAACCTCATCCGTTGCCACATCTCCCCCACCCCACCCCAGGTGCTGCTGGACTCCTGCTCTTTTCCACGGGTAGGGCGCAGTGTTCCCTCTAAACTCACAGATTTTTAGCCTCCAGCTCACACATTTTTGTCTTAGTTCAGGAAAACTGACCCCAGAGCACACTAATTTATGCAGTAGCTCACAACTTTAATGCTAGCAGCTCACAACTTTAATGCCAGTGTCAAGTCTGCTATGGGTTACTCAATATCTGTATTAAGGTTGGTTCTGAAGTGAAGGAGTCTGGGTACTTTACAGTGTACACCGGGGGCTGCTAACTCACTCCCCTGCCCCCTCTCTAGAAATGCCTTTGTTGTGTAACCTGCTTTGAAATGCTAACCTGTGAACAAGATAGTGGCGCCTTCCCAGCCTTGTTCTCTGTGGGGAGTATGGGGTGTCAAGACTTCGGTCTGGGAACGAAAGAAGTAGCATCCTAGTGTGAAGATGTGTTGCATAGATTGCCCCCCGTAGGAATCCTTTAGATTCATACTTTAAATACTGGATTAGTGCATATGTGTTTCAGTCCTTCAATCTCTGCCATGGTCCACAGTTCTGATTACAATAAACTTGCTACTTTATCAAGAGACTCGTTATTGAATTCAGCCGACTTGACAGCCAGTAGCTCACAAAGCAGAATCCTTGCTCACGACTCTGCAGCTTAGATGGAACATTGGAAGGGAGCTCCCGGAAATGATGAGAAGGTACCGGAAATACAGCCCAGTGAGCGGACGGGAGCTTGGAGAGTGTGTGTCTGAGTGAGTCACAACTGAGGAGCTGTGGGAAGCGAACTGAGCGGGAGAGCTGCACAGCCAGCCAGGCATGCTTCCTTTTCCCCAGCGCAGCCCCACGGAGCTTGGCGGCAAAAACAAGCCTTCCCCGCTATCCGGTGCAGTATTCCTAGCCCAGGCAGGCAGACTCTCCGGGGGCTACTTGTCTCCAGTGCCAGCGCACATAAACCAGTTCCGCTGCAGCAGCCGCTTCTCCTTGCAAGGTTCTTGGCAAGTTTTCTGCCTTTGCTGTCGCCTTTGCAAACCTTGCTGTGCAAAATGGCCCTCCTTTTCACAGTCTTTGCTTCACTGTCCCCCCTCCCCCCTTTAATAAATAGTTATTGTTATGGTGGTGGCAGCGGCTCAGGATCTGCTCCCGCAGCTGCCCCTTTCCTAGGTTGTTTTCCGGCGCACATATTGGGTCTCAGTGCCTAGCCACCTGCGATTAAGAAGAGGAATATGTTCAGCGGCATAATCCTGTAGGAAGTACCAAGTCTAAACCCGTTGAAATCCGTGGATTTGGGCTGGAGTAGCCTTGCATAGGATCGCACTGTTGAGCTTGGGAGTTTCGGATGGGTAGCTGTGTTAGCCATAAACTTTATTCCAGCATCAGCTTTCCTAAATCAGAACTCATTTCGTAACAAAAAGTAGCAAACTTTATTTCAGCATAAGGTATTCTAAATCAGCGTTTATCTGTAAGATACATGAAGGCTTTATCCATTAAGCAGGCAGCAGAAAGGCGCAGGAACCAGTGCCTTGATTTGGGAATGTGACTGGCAGTGTCCTTTTAAGGGAACTCCGAAAATTTTGATTATGGCTGATTGCAAGACACCCCAGGGATATTGTCCCTTTTCTTTTCCTACCAACATAACTCTAGACTGCAGCTGGTGGGGGAAAACTCATATTCTCCTTCACCTGCCCAAAGGTTATGCTCTCTACAATTGTATTAACTTGCCAGTGCAGGTGTGAGCCATAAAAAGGACATTATGCAACAAACCACAAATCCATGTCCTCCAGGAACAATGGTGAGAAAGGAACAAAACAGGTGTGAAAGTCATGTCTCCAAGCACAGCTCTGCTGAGAGGCCATACACACTCAAGGTGGAGCTGCAGTTCAGGTCTCCAAAGGAAACAGCATATCCTCTCACTGCCCCCTTTTTACCAGCTAGTCCATGTTTTCTGGGGCCTGTCCCTATCTTGCCCATCAGAGACACTTCAAAAAATCTTAACAAGTGGGGTCAGTTGTATGCCAGAGCTTTTCAGATCTCTCTGGACTATCTCTAGAAGCCAAATAATAAAGAGTCCAGTAGCACCTTTAAGACTTAACAAATGCTATTGTAGCATAAGCTTTCAAGAAACACAGCTCTCTTTGTCAGAGCAGTGTTTCTCCAAAGCTTACAAGAAAATGTGTTAGTCTTAAAGGTGCTATTGGACTCTTTGCAGTTTTGCAGCAACAGACTAACATGGCTAACTGCTCTAGCTCTAGAGGCCAGTGTGGTGCAATGGCTAGTAACAGATAGTGATCCCCACCTTGTGGAATGAACCTGCCTCAGGATGTCAGAGGTTGGAAAGGCCTCCTCAGGCAAACTGTATAAAACAGAATTGTTCAGGAGGCATTTCCGTAAATTAGTTTGAGAAAGTGCTTTATAAAGGGAAACAGACTGGACTATACCACTGTGTGTATGTTGGACATTTTCTCTGTTTATGCATTATCTTCTTGTCACTGCATTGTGTTCCAGTGATGAAAAAAACCTCCCGTATTATTCCATCTGCCAGTTAAGATACATAAGAACATATGAAGTGTCATGCTGGGTCAGATGAAAGGTCCATCAAATACAGCAGCGTGTTCACACAGTAGTCAACCAGCTGCCTCCAGGAAGCTCATGAGCAGGATGACTGCAACAGCAACCTCTCAGTCATGCTCCCCAGCAACTGAGATAAAGAGGGATTCAGTATAAGATCCTTTTCTGTAGCCCTCCTGTCTGTGCTGCATCCCTGTAGAGGTGAGTGATGGGCAGGCATAGTAGTGATGCTGAGACCCAGGGCAAAAGGCCAGAATGAGGCCCCAGAATCACTGCCACCCTCACTTCCCATTAGGTCTGCTGTTGGTGGCAGCTTGTTATTGGCAGGTAGTGTTGCCAGCCTCCAGGTGGGGCCTGGGGATCTCCTGCTTTGACAACTGATCTCCAGTTGGCAGAGATCAGTTCCCCTGGAGAAAATGGGTGATTTGGAGGGTGAACTCTATGGCATTGTGCCCTGCTGAGGCCCCTCCCCTCCCTTCTGTCCTCTACCGGATCCACCCCCAAAGTCTCCAGGTATTAGACCTGGCAACCCTAGGAGATCTCCTTGGCTTTCATTCCAGACATTATAAAGTTAAATACTTGGGTGATGTAATGATTCTTTTACAGCTTTTTAATCTTTATAGAATATTAGTTATGCAGTCTGTCCCACACAGAAATCTCTTGCCACAACTCTCAAAGGAAAAACAATCCACTAATCCTCCTACAGGGGAAATTTCATTGCACAGTCTTGCGGAAAAGATACAGATGGTTCTGACAAAAGCTACTCCCTCCTAGCACTTGTGATTTGAACTTGTAACTTCAAACTCTCTGTGGGATACCCACTCTGCTGATCTGTTTCAACTTGCAGGAGCTTTTGCAACTGAAAGTTCCTGCTTTCTGCAGTAAGATGAGCTGACAATAGATATTTGTTTCAATGCAGTGATGCTCTTTGGTGACATAAGGTTTTTCTTTGACGACTGAACTCTTTTCCTTTAGGGCTGGTTCAGCCCAGGTAGTATTGTTTGAAGTAAGCCACCAAGGTTCACAGAGCCTGAGCTGCATGAGCAGGAAAGCGTGAAAGAAACATAGAGGTTGGCTGATGTTGGGATTCTTGCTAATAACCCTTCGCCAGAACTCCCACATTACAGAGCCATAATTCAAAGTCCAAACTATCTGCCCAGCTGTGCCTCGTGGGGGCTTCAGAACAGATGAAAGACAAAAGCCAGATGCAGCTTGAATGACCTGTAATTTCTATGCCATGTATATGTCAAGCATGCGGGTTTAATGACGAGTCAAAGTTGATACAAAGACTACGTTTATTGATAGACCGATACTTTGGTATAGCAAATTCTTGAGAGTAATGAGGCCAATACATTGATACAATACTTTTAAAGCTTACTTCAAAAGGATTCCAAGGGATGGGGTTGCGGGGTAGCATTCACCCATAAACTATCATAAATGTCTATGTTCTCATAGTGTTATCAGGACTTTGTCCTTGCTTTCCCCAGACATCTCGTACTCCCTTAAAGAAATGTATGGGAAGGTGCTGATTACTTGGTTTCGTTTCTCACCACTTCTAATTATAAGCCATAAAGCAAGATGGGGGAAGGGAAAGAATAACAGACTAACAAAGTTGGATCCTCCATGACACTTCACAGACCAGATTTAGGCAGGACCCTAAAACAATCAGTTATCAATGGAATTTCACCATACTTGACAGTATGCATCTTTTATTCAAGCTTAGAGTTCTGAAAAAGAACATGGATTGTACTACTTCAGAAGGAAGAACAGAGATTTAGGGTTTTTTTTTTTTTAAAGACCTACATCAGGGAAAAGAATATGTTGTGACCCATTATACTGAGATGTTGGCTGCCTACAGCAGGGAGGTTTTTGAACATTTTCATAAGGAAAACTCAGCCATGTGATCCCTCCCACTTTCAAGTGTGATCCTAAGAGACGCATTCTTTTTCTAAACATAGAAATCAACTTACAGCTAACCGACTGGTGATATTTGGCTTAAGACAACTAAGAATAGTTTGATAATCTCAGAGGAGCATGTTTAGATTTCACAAAGGGAGGCAAAGAGAAACCACTTCAAGGGGAGAAAAGTTTGTTTTAATTCATGACTGGAATGAGAGATGTAAACAGTGCGAATCTGGGAATCTGTGGCATTTCTATAAATGCCTGGTGTTCTAAAGTGAGTAAATGTCTGCATATAAAAGCTATCTAAATTCCTTTAAAAGACAAAACAACAAAGTGAGCAGTTCCAGTATCAAAAATCTCTCCAGGGCCAAAAAGAGTAAACAGAAGGCAAAAGTGCATTTCTTTTCGAAATGTAACAATCACCAGATGTTCATGAATTCTTTCCTTTTCCTCTGACAAGGGAAGGAAGTCTGAAGTTAATAGACAGCAGGATCATTAGTCTCTTAAGGTGCTGCAGATGTAATTTTTATTTTCAGTGCCTATGATCTAATATGTTACATATGTCAAAAGTTCCACGGTGGTTCACAGCAGTATTGAATTACGCCTGACAATGGAGAAATTTTCTTCCTGCTTAAGATTTTCTGTTCTGTTCTTGGGGATAAATTGAAGGGATTGTGGAGGGATCTTGAATGGATGCTAGAGGCTGGTTCTTGGTAGGAATCCTACATTAAACTAGGAAGTCAAAGAGAATATTTTTAAAAAAATTCTGGACCCTGAAGGAAATAGAGAATTCACAGATTCTCCCACTAATAGGAAAAAGAACCCAAAAGAGCAACCAGTGAGAGAGTGGAAGACAGAATGTTGCACTCCAGTAGCAACTGAGAGTTTCTTTGCCATAGATGGAGTTCTGCTTTTCCATCACTTCACTTCTGACACACAAATATGGCTCTGATTTAGGATTGCCAACCTCCAGATGGGGCCTGGAGACCTGCAGGGATTACAACTGAGCTCCAGATTGGGGAGATCACATGACTGCTTTGCAGGGTGACATCTATGGCATTACACCTGCTGAGTTCCCTCCTCAGGCTTTTCCCTCAAATTTCCAGGAATTTCCCTAGCAAGAGTTGGCAACCCTATATCCAGTATAGATTTTAGACACTTGGCCATTGCTCTGAGAAGGCAGAAGAGCTTTGTATAGATCCATGACAAGGTCAGTACTCAAGCGATGTATGTTTGTCTTCACAGTAGGAATTCTGAGTGTTCAGAGGCAGCAGAATGTGAGAGATCCAGGAATCATGGCTTCTGTTTTTCAGTTCTCCAACATCTTAGCTGAATATTGAATCATCAGATGGGCACCTGAGTGGGCAGATTTAAAGAAGCTAGCAGTACCACCATCTTGCTGTTGATAAGATATGGAGTTTGGAAACAGCCTGGATGAAACATTCAGATCTCTGTCCGGAAGTGGAGAGTTGTTCCTTCCATCTGCTTCTTGTAATGCTCATCAAAAATCTCATTTTGAGCCACTGTGAAAAGGTTCTTCCAGTCGCCAGTGATTCCTGAAAGGAAGGGAAGAGACAAGATAGCAGTGACTAAAGAGGAACAAGACCAAACAGGGTTGCCTACTCCAGGCTGGGAAGTTCCTGGAGAACTGGGGGGCAGAACTTGGGGAGTGTGGAGTTTGCAGAGGGGTAGGGCTCAGCAGGGATGTGATGTGACAGAATCTGCCCTCCAAAGCTGCCATTTTCTCCAGGGGAACTCATCTCTGTGCTCTGAAGGTGAGTTGTATATCTGAGAGGACTCCATACCCCACCTGCAGATTAGCAACCTTAGGCTAAGGGTTATAAAACAGCTACTTAAAGAAAGACCTGTAACTTTTGAGGGAAGAGGGAATAAAGAGTTCCTCGCTTTCCTGCTTCTCCCCTACCACCAACTGAAGACATGACCTTCAACAGCAGGGCCTGGTTTTCCAAAGCTGGCCCTCCTCTTTGTTTATCCAAACAACCAGGAGTCTTTCAGCTCTGAAGAAAATGATGACTGCATCTTTTCTCCCAGCCCAGAACTTGGATTTGAGATAAGGAGAAACACTGAGGCCTGTTTCACCCCTTCTGGGTTAGGAGGCAGAGCCCTTGAGATAACAGAATGGTCAGCAGGGTTGCGATAGTAAACTTTATCATATTCACACTATAGCAATCCCACCTACACCCCTCCAGCTCTCTGCCCAGCTCACCTTTCCTCATGAAAGGGGAGATGGTGTGGTCCATGACTGTGGTGGGAATGGTCTTATAGTTGGCCATCTCATTCTGCTTCATCTCTTTGAAGGAGGTGTGGTGGGCAATCTTCTCCACCAGCTGGTCGTTACGGGGCCTCTCCAGGAATTCCATGACCTTCTGGATCTCCCTCTGCGGATCCTAGAAGGGGAAGCAATGTTGGAATTGAAACCTGGCCTTCTGCATTGGGAAAGGGAGGCAGGAAGAACAACGTGGAGTTGAGTGCTCTGCATTTCTGTTCTAATGGGTTTTTAAATTACAGATGAGACCATATTTTGAATGCTGGCTGGTTCAGTGTGACTACTTTGCTTAGGGAAATGCAACTCTGAGGCACTTTTTGCACAAGTTTTTCTTTCCTTACGCTC
The DNA here is from genome assembly GCF_032191835.1 of Heteronotia binoei. NCBI lineage: Eukaryota > Metazoa > Chordata > Lepidosauria > Squamata > Gekkonidae > Heteronotia > Heteronotia binoei. Next base: position 30,536,876 of record NC_083237.1, read on the forward strand.
AATTTTTCCTATTAAAATTAACACATCCTTTCCAACTTGTGTGTGTGTGTGTGTGAGTTGCATAGCAAGGGCTTATCAATAGTATTAAAATGGTAACATGCAAGAAACAAAAGAACTATCTCCAAGATTAAAGTGAAAGGAAACAAACTAGAATGACAGCTTTCTAATAGTCTTACTGTTTTTAATGGCCCTATATATGTCTCCTCATCATTGTCAAATGTATTTTTTACCCTCTGAATTGAGCTGGTAGATTTCTGCTGCTTATTGATTTGATTTAACAGGGTTGCCACATGCAGTTGGCATTTCTCTGGGAGAAATTGAGGGAGGAACAGACCATGTCTTTAGCATCATATTAACATGCGCTGTCTCTTCCAAAGCAAAACCAGAAGTGCCGTCATCATGTTGGTGTTACACTCTAGGATTCAACTCAACTCTATGGTTAGTCCAGAGGTTGCTGTGAATCTTACACTTTTCTGCAATATAATGATGTCATACTTATTTTTGCACCAGAATTAATGTCATGCATTGACATGATGCTGAACAGTTGGTCTCCCCCTTTTCTCCCACTGGTCTGTGAAAAAACAATGGGACATATGAAGCTGCCTTAAACTGAATCAGACCCTTGGTCCATCAGAGTCAGTATTGTCTACTGCGACTGGCAACGGCTCTCCAGGGTCTCAAGCTGAGGTTTTTCACATCTATTTGCCTGGACCCTTTTTTGGAGATGCCAGGGATTGAACCTGGGACCTTCTGCTTACCAAGCAGATGCTCTACCACTGAGCCACCGTCCTTCCCCATGGGGATTGGGACTGACGCAAAACAGTTTCCTGTTGTAGCAGGAGACCACCACCCTCACCTGTTAATGGGTTGTTTTGTGGTTTATTGGTTGGATCCAGTCAGCTTTTCCACTCAATCTCATTCAGTTAGGGTTGCCAGGTCCCAACTGGCAGGGATGGGGGGGCAGTTTACCAGGAGAAAAAAGAAGGCCCAGGCCATGCTGCTAGTGTTGCACAGAAAGTGACATCATCATGCTGCAACATTGCTGCAGCAGTTTGATGTTCAGGCAAAAACTCCGTGGTAACAATGGCTTCTACCATAGAGATTTTGCCTAAATACCAGAGTGTCACCTGGACATTGCCGGCATAATGACATAACTTCCTGTGCAGTGTGGACGACCCAGCCTGGAACGTCTTCTTTCTTCTGGTAATTCCCCTGCTGGCCAGCTGATCAGCAGCAGCGAGGACAGGACCTGGTGATGGGGGACCCCTGCTACCACCAGGGGTCTGGCAGCTTGTGACGGAAAGCTAGGGGTTAACCAGAAACTGAAGACACACAGGGCCTGCGTCAGGTGACCTGAAGGTGGGGGCAAAGTGCTCAGAGCTCTCAGGGAGGGAAAGTAGTTTAGTACAGAAACTGCTGAGGCGGTCAGTCAAGTTGGCTTCTGACAGAGAAGGTGCCTGTCAGAGAAGTCTGTCAGTGGGGACCTGACAGAGACTGAGAGGGTCAGTTCGAGCCTGCCAGAAGGGCTGAGAGGGCAGCTGATCCTGTGAAGGAGCTTGAGGCGGAGACGGGGAAGTCTTCCAGAGACTGCAAGCTCGACAAAACCAGCCAAGAGGGCTGTGTGTGTGTGAGTCAATTAAGACCTGAACGGTCACAAACACCTATAGACGACTCTGAAGATCTAGTGAGGTGGTTGAGGGAATGGATGTGGGTCTGAGACACCAGAAGGGCTGAGAGGAGAGACTCCAGTCGAGGGGTGAGACTTGACACATCAATCCCAAGAGGCCAGACCTTGGCTAGAGGTGGAGAGTGAGTTATAGGGAAACTGTGGACTGTGTAACTGTGAGAGACTCCAAGAAAGTAAAAGTGATTGTAAAGCCTGAAACAACTGAGCAACGTATTAGCCTGTGTAAATATCTCCCATATCCCCAAGTTAAGACTTTGTGTTACAATAAATCTGTGGTTTAAGTTAAAGTTCTCAAGAGCCTATATTTTGTGGGAAGAACAAACAAAGCTGCTGTGGTCCCATCAACAAAACAAGTAAAATACCCCGAAGAGACTGAAATAAAGAGGTCCAGTGAGGCCATGAGGCGGGCACTGCTATAATTGGTTGCCAGCGTCGGGATTTCGAAGGAACACCCCAAAATAAGTGTCACTAAGACACACAGGAAGTAGAGGGACACTGCAGTAAAGGAATTAAGACAGATCTGTGAAAAATTCCTGTCAGAAATGGCTCCTCCTAAGAGAACTACCACAGCCACGGGGGATGGGCAGACACAAGAAGAGATTCCTGAGGAGAATCCTAGTCAGAGCATAGAGGCTATGAAATTGCAGGTAGAATTGGCCAGAATAGAGGCAGAAAAAGAAATTCAGATGGCCAAGATTCAAGCAGAAAATAGAGAAAGAGAAAAAGAAATGGAAATGGCAAGGCTGGAATCAGAGAGAGAACAAAGAGAGAGAGAAATACAGATGGCTAGGCTGGAATCAGAGAGAGAAAATAGAGAGAGAGAACATGAGGAAAAAATGTACAGTTTGAAACTCCAGGAGATTCAGGGAAAGCCAGAATTTCAACGTGATACTAGAAATGAGAGGCGCCTCACGGTAGAACAAAAGAAATTCCCCAAGTACCAAAAAGGGGATGATGTAGAAGCTTTTTTGTTTAATTTTGAAAGAACCTGTAAGGATTTAAGAGTTGCTGATGAGGACAGAATGATTTTTTTGAGACCTCAGATCTGTGGAGAGTTGAGTGAAATATACTCTGAACTGAGGGGTGAGGAAACTTCTGACTATCAATTGTACAAGGAAAGGGTCAGAGTCCGCTTTGGCTTAACAGCAGAGCAAAGCAGAAAAAAATTTAGAGAAATCAGAAGAAAGCCTGGAGAAACATACTCTCAACTAGGTTGTCGGTTAGACAGAGCCCTTAACAGATGGGTAGAAGGGAGTAAAGTTTCCACTTTGGAAGACCTGAAAAACTTAGTGGGCTTGGAACAGTTTTATAACCAAGTCCCCTCTCAGTATAGGTGGGTTCTGAGAGACAAGAAATTGAAAACAGTAGAAGAAGCAGCTGTGATTCTAGATGAGATTGAATCAGATCTAGGGAGTTCAATGTGGACTGCTCCAACTAAAAAACCCCGAGTCTGGAACTCTCCAGAGAAGTCTGGGGCGGGTAACAACAACCCTGCAAAGCGGTACAGTCCACGTCCATACAGAAAGACTCAGGCTACTTGTTTCCAATGTGGGGAAATAGGGCACTATGCCAGAATTTGCCCAGAAAAAGGGAAAAAGACCCCACCAGCTAAGTCAGTTAAAATGGGGCAGGGTCAACAGAAAAAAGTAGAAACAAACCCCTCACTTCCAGAGAACACACCACCAGAAAGACCCACTAGTGTTCTGAAGGTGTGGAAGGTACAGGAAAGCTTGGATGAGGAGTATACTGAGACTGTGACAGTAAATGACAAGGAAGTCAAGGCTTATAGGGACACAGGGGCGCAGGTTTCCCTAGTACAGCCAGAATTAGTAAAAAGTCATCAGTATTTGCCTGGGAAATCTTACACCATAAAAGGCATTAAAGGACCTACATTTGAAGTGGCCCTGGCAGAAGTTCCTATCAAGTATAGAGAGTTCCAAGGTGATTGGATTGTGGGAGTCCTGAGTGACACAGGAACATCGCTTTTATTGGGCAATGATTTAGCCTCTGAGTTAAAGAGACAGCAAGCTAATCCTGTCAACATTGTTACAAGAAGCAGGCCAGAGGCAGCACCTGAGGTGTGTGTGCAGCAACCAGCAGAGGAAGAGGAAACAATGTTGCAGACCATCCCTGCTGCAGAATTCCTCAGAGAGCAGCAACAAGATGACAGCCTGAAGGAACTATGGCAGAGAACTGGGGTGAGTGATACTGAGATCACAATTGAACACCCCTGCCAATTTAAAGTGATAGACCAGAAACTATACCGGGTGGCCTTAAAAAGAAAACATAACATAGTATGGGAAAGAAAGAAGCAATTAGTCCTGCCAAGAAAGTATAGGATGCAAGTGTTGGATTTGGCTCATGCATCACCCATGGCCTCTCACCTTGGCATCAATAAGACAAGGGACCGAGTGCAAAAACGGTTCTTTTGGCCAAATATGGGCAAGGACATAAGGGCTTTTTGCAAATCGTGTCAGGCCTGCCAAATGGTGGGGAAAGCTCTAGACAAAACTAAGGGTCTATTACAGCCAGTCCCTATAGTCACAGAAGCCTTTGGGAAGATAGGAGTAGATATTGTCGGTCCTATCTCCAGAGTGACCAGAAGGGGAAACAAGTACATCCTTACCATCGTAGATTATGCCACCAAGTTTCCAGAAGCGGTTCCACTTAAGGACATTGAGGCAAAGACAGTGGCGGAAGCCCTATTGACTGTGTTTTCAAGATTGGGTTTTCCAAAAGAGATGGTGACTGATTTAGGCACCACATTTATGTCAAATGTGATGCAAGAATTGTTAAGAGCTTGTGGAATCTGGCATGTGACCACTACAGCATACCACCCACAAGCAAATGGACTCAATGAAAGGTTTAATGGCACCCTGAACCATATGCTAAAGACTTACGCATACAAACATCCCAACGATTGGGACCAGAGGTTGCAACACCTGCTCTTCAGGTACAGAGAGGTACCCCAAGAAAGTTCCGGGTTCAGCTCATTTGAACTGTTGTATGGAAGGCAAGCCAGAGGACCCCTTGATGTTCTGAAAGAGGCGTGGTCCGGGAACGAGGACATCCAAGAGACAGATGTCATCTCTTACCTACACGAACTACAACAGCATCTGCAGGAGGTGAGGACGGCTGCTGCAGACAACATGAGAAGATCGCAACGACGGCAGAAGCAGTGGTACGACTCCAAGTCCAGAGACAGAGAGTTCAAGCCAGGAGACAGAATACTGGTGTTGAAGCCCAGGAAGAAGAACAAGTTAGATGTGGCCTGGGAGGGACCTTATACCATCGTCCATAAGGTCTCCAACGTGAACTATGTAGTGAACTTAAGTGAAGATGGTGAACAATGTAAAGTGTTCCATGTAAACATGTTAAAACCTTATTTTGACAGGGGTAATTTGGTTTTAATTGCTAAGAAGGGAGAGTGTGCGGGAACTGAATTGTCGGGTTGGGGGAAAATATCCCAGGAAGAGACCATTAACGAGGTTCAGTTTGCCCCTTCTCTTAATGGAGAACAAAGAGGCCAGTTACAAACAATATTGGGAAGGTACAAAACAATTTTTTCAGATGTACCAGGTAAGACAAACCTAGCATGTCACAAGATTGACACAGGGGATTCGAGGCCTGTAGCACTCCAACCCTATAGAGTGACCGGCCCGAATGCCAAGTATGTACAGCAGGAGGTAGAAGAAATGTTGAGATTGGGTTTGATTGTACCATCAGAAAGTCCGTGGGCCTCACCTGTAGTCCTGGTACCGAAACTGGACAAAACCATGAGGTTTTGTGTGGACTACAGAAGACTGAATAAGATCACTGTACCGGATGTGTATCCAATGCCTCGCATAGATGAGTTGGTTGAGACAATTGGAGCTGCCAATTTTATTACCACCTTAGATTTGACAAAAGGTTATTGGCAGGTAGCTATGGATCCAAAAGATCAGCCGAAAACAGCTTTTGTAACCAAAGAGGGACTCTTTGAGTTTACTGTATTACCATTTGGGTTAAGGAACGCTCCCTCCACGTTCCAAAGAGTAATTGATAAGATGTTAGTGGGACTGAAAGAATTTGCTCTTGCATATATTGACGATATTGCTGTTTACAGTGCTACATGGAAGGAACATTTGCAGCATGTGGCCATTGTGTTACAACGAGTGAAAGATGCGGGTCTCACCATCAAAGCATCTAAGTGTCAACTAGCCATGGCCGAGGTTAAGTATTTAGGGCATGTGCTAGGAGGAGGTAAGATCAAAGCAGATTGGGGAAAGGTGCAAGCCATACATGAGTGGCCCAGACCCAAAACCAAGAAACAAATTCGAGCATTTTTGGGCGTAGTAGGATACTACAGAAGGTTTATACCTGAGTTTAGCACGATAGCAGCACCGCTATGTGAGTGCACCAAAAAGAAAAACCCTGATCCAGTAAACTGGAATGCAGAGTTTCAAAAAGCTTATGAACATCTGAAAGTGGTTCTGACCACTGAACCAGTGTTGAGAACTCCAGAGTTTTCAAAGAAGTTTACCCTCTTTACTGATGCATCTAATGTTGGGGTAGGTGCAACATTAAGTCAGCAAGGAGAGGAAGGACTGTATCATCCAGTTCTGTATCTGAGTAGAAAGTTATTGGACAGAGAGCAACACCTCTCAGTAATTGAAAAAGAGTGTTTAGCGATTGTGTGGGCAATAGGTAAATTGAAACCATACCTATGGGGAAGGAAGTTTACACTGTGTACAGATCATTCTCCCCTGAAATGGTTGAACCAGGTTAAAGATACGAACAGCAAACTCATAAGGTGGAGTTTACAGCTCCAAGATTACAACTTTGACATTCAGCATATCCCTGGGAAGCAAAATGTGATTGCAGATGCACTGTCAAGAAGAATGTAAATTTTAAAAGTCTGTTTGTATGGTAATGTTATAGAAGATATGAAGAATGTATATAATTTTGAAGTTGGTGTTATGACAAAAGTGTGAAGTTATAACATAGTTAGTGTAACCCAAGCAAGTGTGCCCATGTCCCATTGCTCAGCAAAAGGCTGAGACCTTTTGCCTTGCGCAATGTCTCAGAAGGGGGAGGGACATGTGACGGAAAGCTAGGGGTTAACCAGAAACTGAAGACGCACAGGGCCTGCGTCAGGGGGCAAAGTGCTCAGAGCTCTCAGGGAGGAAAAGGAGTTGAGAAAGAGAAACTGCTGAGGCAGTCAGTCAAGTTGGCTTCTGACAGAGAAGGTGCCTGTCAGAGAAGTCTGTCAGTGGGGACCTGACAGAGACTGAGAGGGTCAGTTCGAGCCTGCCAGAAGGGCTGAGAGGGCAGCTGATCCTGTGAAGGAGCTTGAGGCGGAGACGGGGAAGTCTTCCAGAGACTGCAAGCTCAACAAAACCAGCCAAGAGGGCTGTGTGTGTGTGAGTCAGTTAAGACCTGAACGGTCACAAACACCTATAGATGACTCTGAAGATCTAGTGAGGTGATTGAGGGAGTGGATGTGGGTCTGAGACACCAGAAGGGCTGAGAGGAGAGACTCCAGTCAAGGGGTGAGACTTGACACATCAATCCCAAGAGGCCAGACCTTGGCTAGAGGTGGAGAGTGAGTTATAGGGAAACTGTGGACTGTGTAACTGTGAGAGACTCCAAGAAAGTAAAAGTGATTGTAAAGCCTGAAACAACTGAGCAACGTATTAGCCTGTGTAAATAACTCCCATATCCCCAAGTTAAGACTTTGTGTTACAATAAATCTGTGGTTTAAGTTAAAGTTCTCAAGAGCCTATATTTTGTGGGAAGAACAAACAAAGCTGCTGTGGTCCCATCAACAAAACAAGTAAAATACCCTGAAGAGACTGAAATAAAGAGGTCCAGTGAGGCCGTGAGGCGGGCGCTGCTATACAGCTCTACACCCATTCCCTTCCTTAGTGCAGCTCTCATCATACATTGTTTTTGTTCAGGCAGGTCTCATAATTTTCAGGGCAGCCATTTTGGTGACTGAGAAGGGGAACCTTCCTTTTTAACCAGCTGAATAGCTGTTTGGATCCAACCCATTGGGGGGTGGGGTGTAGTGCTTTGTTGATTTCATGGCTTGGATTTGCTTTATGCTGTGGCTTGGATCTATGGCTTGGATCTGCTTTATGCTGTGCACCAATTCATATTTTTTTTTTCTAAAAAGAGAAACACAATCCAGAGATGTGGGGTAAACAAGTACAAATACATATTATATGTATTGGGTCATAATTAGTGCTGTAGCTGTGGGTGATTCTGGATGCACCAATCCTGGGTGCATGTGTTTCCTTATGATACTTTACATATGACTATCAGCCATTATTATGAAACAGAACCTCCATGTTCAGAGGCAGTATACCTCTGATTATCGTTGGTGGGAGATGTACAATGGGGGATGGTCATCACCCTCAAATCTTACTCGTGACCTTCTACAAGTGTTTGGATGATTCATATTGGGAAAAGAGGAGATGGTTTGATCCATAGTGGTGTGAGCACAGGGGAAACAAGCCAACTTGGAGGCTCTTTCTCTCTTTCAGGACTGCCATGGTGATGTTAAAATGGGGAGGGACAGAGAATTGGGAGCTGAGAAGAGGAAGGGTCTTGCCTCTTTCATGTCTTCATAGAAGAGGTAGAGCATCCTTTGTTCCTTCCTCTTGTCCCACCAGCCTTTGACATGGTCATACCAGGAGCCAAAAGAGACTGAAAAGAGATTTCCAGATAACAGGTTTCAGATAGCAGGTCTATTGTGGGGAAAACCTGGCAGAGTAGACAGGGGCCCATTACACATGCACATCTTACTGCACATTTTCAGAGCAGTAAGCCTTTAATCTTGATTTGGATTCTGTACCCGCCTTAAGCACCTTTCTTTTTCCTTCAGTGTATTTATTCTGCAGCTACAATTTTTCTAAATTGGGTGGCATGTCACTTGTGATATGTGAAGGTGGCCTCCAAAGTTTTTTTTTTTTTAAGTCGTGTCCAGCAGCATTTTCCATTTAAATCCTCATGGTTCAGGTTTTGCACTTGCATTTTAGCTTTAATTCCTAGAATGCAATACAAAGGAACACAGGCAAAGGGGGAAAACTCACTGCTTGAACTGAACAGACTATTTTTGAAACTGATAAGCAGCTGGGAAGCCCCATTTTCCATATTGCCCAACACTAGGGGATTCTATGCTGTGTTATTGGCCACTGTGAAAAATGCAAAAGAGTCACATGATGTCATAATATGGGGAAACATGTTGAGTGTACAGAATGCATGGTAGAACCCACTGACACTGGTATTGCAAGCTGTGATTGCTGGCAACATATGTCTACATGTGTGCGCGTGTGCCTGTGAAAGTTGGCAGCAACTTCGGCACGATTTGCACAGGGCTGCAATTTGTATGGGGGAGGAGTCCTCTGGCAGAAGCACTGGAGAGCTTTTCTAGTCTTGTGCACTAAATTGGAAACAATAGTATTTTCGCTGATGCCCTAGCATAGCTGCATAGTAGTGTTCATTTCCTGTCCTTCCTTGCAAATTTGCATGGTTTTTTCTTTTGCAATTCTCTAATTCAGTCCTTCTCACTGGTTATGATCTTGGCTGTTTTTAAAAGCCTGTCCTGTGCCAATTGCTCTCTGTTCCCCAAATGGATCGATGCCAAGCGATTCTTAAGTTTGGCAGTTTGCAGAAAGTCCATGTGGTTCATTCACCATTTCAATGGTAGCCTTCCGGAGAGTGCCAAAATAATCCCTCCCCCCCCCCAAAAATGTGTTCACTAAAGCATTAAAGGGAAATATGTTTTGAAAAATTTAGGCTTTCCATTCTAGTGTCTCTCTCTCGCTGTCTTTATACCTCATGTCAATTTCATTCTGCCCTTTATTTTGTTTGCATACAGCACTGAAATCCTTTTCTTTTTTTTTTTGCACTGGGAACACTGCCATTTGCCTCTTCCCTGATCTCCCTTTCAAGTCAATACCAGCAGGGAACTAAGCCTTATGTGGTTCCTTTTAAACTGCCTCCCATTGTTTAATTTTTTTTTGTTCAGTGATCCGAGACTAATGATAGTCTCATATCCCTAGACTCATAATACTTGTAAAAAAATTAAGACAAGGGTGAAATGGAGCTTGTACACTGATAAAGGGGGAAGGATGGCAGAAAGTGGAGAGTGGGCAGAATGAATTTGATGTGGGCGGGGGAGTGATCTTCAAGGGGCCACAAAAGGGGAAATCTGAGGGAAACTATGCTTTTAAATTACCTTCCGCTTAAAAGTGAAACAAGGACAAATCAGCACAAAAGCATTCTCAAAAAAAACCCCAAGGGAAACAGCAACCAGAAAATGAACTGGGTACTAAAGGGAGCAAAATCAATGTAGAACAACAAAGAAAACCCAATAGACATGCATGGTGAAAGTGAGGGAACACACCTGTGCATCATAGGCCAGGGTCTACCTAGGCCAAAGCAGCTGGGACTGGATCTCTAGCATTTAAAACAAAAAGTTTAAAGCAGCTGCAAATGACCTAATCAGATAAGAGCCACAAAGCTGGGAGAAGATCCAGGTGGACTGCTGTGTTGGTCTAAAGTGCTAAACAACACCTAACATCATTACTACATGTAGTGCTCAGTAAGAACTAACCATGCCATCTTGGACTTTAGGGAATGAAACTGAAACTGAAGCATCGTTTTAAACTACAAAATTGTATGAAATGTTTTAATGATCTTATTGCAATTTTATCTTTGCACTGTTGTCTTAACTGTTGTTAGCCACCCTGAACCCGTCAGGGGAGGGCGGGATACAAATGTAATAAAATAAAGCAACGGAACAAAGTTGGAGTCCACTAGCACCTTTAAGACCAACAAAGTTTTATTGAGAATGTAGGCTTTCATTCTCAATAAAACTTAGTTGGTCTTACAGGTGCTACTAGACTCCAACTTCGTTCTAAAGCTCGGGGAGGTTTTTAATATTCTCCTTCCCCTTCTATTTTCTAGACCTATATAGGCCTCCAAAGTAGTTCTTGCTCCACAGGAAAGAAAAAGGCATTCTTATCTACCTCATGTTTAGTTCAGCTTTATTGAACTGAACTGAACATGTATATTCCACCCCCACCACCATAGCTGCTTTTATCTTTAAAAATGTGGAAGATCCTGATAACAGATCTTCTACAACTCATCCAGTTTGACCCTCAGAATAAGGCCAGTTCATGTGCTCATGGGAGCTCTCACCACCTGTCTGAAAACATAAAAGATATCCATGAATATCTGTATGTCCATTCCGTCACCACTCCTCCTCGTGGTTCCTTTTAATTTTTTTTTTAATGTGGAAGATTCTGATTACATTCTGATTACTTCTTTTGCTTTGTGCCAAGCTGGGCCTTCAGAATAAGGGAGCTTCATTTGGTTCATGGGCTGCAGTCCCTCACTGTTACCCTCCCAAGCAAGGATGGGCAACTGCAGGAGCATGGACCACCTCTGAACCTTCATTCCACAAGTAAATCAGGTCTGGTGAAGCAAACAAGGTGTTAGACATCACATCATCCATTGTTCAGTCCTTACCATTTCCAGTCATAAAAGACTCCAGGAATTCATTCCAGGTTCCAGGGTGGGGGTGCACTTTTGCCATTTGGTAGAAGTAATAATATGAGACAGCTACGTCTTTGGCATTTCTGGCCACATAAATCATCTGTAAGTGTGGAGAAGGTTATGTAAATAGCAGCCCTGTGCAATTTATTCTGATTCTGCTGATTATTCAGAGGAGCAAAACAACAACAACAAACCCCTGAAACCAGATGATGAAGAAGAATTGCAGATTTATACCCCGCCCTTCTCTCTGAATCAGAGACTCAGAGCGGCTTACAATCTCCTTTATCTTCTCCCCCCACAACAGACACCCTGTGAGGTGGGTGAGGCTGAGAGGGCTCTCACAGCAGCTGCCCTTTCAAGGACAACCTCTGCGATAGCTGTGGCTAACCCAAGGGCCATTCCAGCAGGTGCAAGTGGAGGAGTGGGGAATCAAACCTGGTTCTCCCAGATAAGAGTCCACGCACTTAACCACTACACCAAACTGGCTCTCATGAACCCCAACCCAATCCTAGCCTGCCTTTACCTCTGGCTTTTTGAAATATCACCAAGCATTATCCATATATGGTACTTTTGAGCTTGTTTGCACAGCCAGGTGGACTAAAAACCTTTTTTGGAAAAAAAAATGAACACTGCCAAATGCTGACACAATACAGTTTCTGCACAGGCTACAAAAGTGAAAATCTTTATCTGTTCCTACTCTCGATACATGATTCAGGTAGTGTTTGCATTTACCTTGCAATCCTTGTTCCAGAAACCTTCAGGGAGCAATTGGATGGGAAGGTGGGTTTTAATCATACGTGGGGGAAGTGATTTTTTTAGTAGCTCAATACCTGGAGGGGAAACAGAAGCCATGAAGGGGTTTCTACCACCTTATTCCCTTCCTTCTCTATGCCTCCCCACAGAACCCCTAGGCAAATAATGATTCCTCCATCTCACAGACCTAACATGTGCTCCTCATTATCTGGCTTGGAGAGCAAGGGTGTGTGTGTCTTACCTGAGGGGACTTCTGGGACTTTAAATTCCAAAAAAGGGACTCGAGCATAAATGGGATTCCGTTTGCATTTCTCCATATCACCCTCATTAAGGATCATGTCTATAACCTCACTGATCCAGGTGGTACCTGAAAAAAAGTTCATCAACAGTCTTGGATCCTTTGAATCAAAATGGTGGTCAAGGTGAGAAATTCAAACTGAGTTTCTCGCAAATACGTCCTTCAGTTTCATTTCCCCATCATGCATTTCAAATCTGACTCTCAGAGGGAATCATCCTGCAGTCTCTTTTTAAAAGGGGAATGTTTACCTATCTTTTGAACTGTCTGTTTGCATGAACCTTACTGGAATGGTCCAGATTTTTTACAATGTAGGTCAAGAAGGGAAGCATATTAAATTGCATGGCCTGTGCTAATCTTTGAAGCCACAAAACTAAGTGACCTATAGACGCAGACAAATAGGATTTTGTAAATTAACTGAAGGGGAAAAAAACCTAAACAACCCCCCTCCATGGCCTGTTAAAGACTGAGTATGCATTTGTTGGAGGCACAAAATGCTGAAAGCAGTTGAGGGGCACTTAAATGGGTCTTCTCAGTCCTTAAGACTATAGGGAAAAGATTCCAAACCACTGCTGAAAGAAAAGGAATATACTGAAACAGACTGTTCAGTTGTTTCTGATTACAGGGGTAACTTATTTTTAAAGATAATAAGTCTGATGATATTGCAAGAAGAACTAACAGTTACCCCTCTAACCAGAAACGACTGAACATATACTCTATATACGCCTTTAAATTATTAATTTAAACTTCTGTATGACAAGAAGATTCCTTGAATCTCCTATGCGTCTCCAGTAGATGATGGAGAAGATATTTTGAGGACTACCCTTTGGAAGTGGTCATTTTGAATCATGCTACCCTGTGAAAAGAAGATGCTTATTTCTTTCCCCATTGGTACTTTCCCCCACTTAGAATCACACACATACACACACACAGCTGAATTACATGGAGTTTGTGTAACTCTGTGGGAAGGAATCAACTTAGGAAGGCTTGGTTTTTGAGCAGAAGAACAAACCATAAGGAAAGCCTGAAGCAGCCTTTGTCTTCTCCTCCTCCTTTGGCAAACTGTAAAGCTGTCCTGGAGCTTCTGACTGCTTGAAGATGTGGAGGATGAGAAACAACCCCCATTCTTGAGCCCAAGAGATGAATGCAGCTTCCAGACTTCACTCACCAGACTTGGGATACGTGGAGATGAGCAAATCATCTGGATGCGGCTCAAAGGGTTCCACCTCACTCCAGATCTCAGCAAAGTACTTGACCATGGGAATCCCTTTAATGGGAATCAAGGGGGGCCGCTCCGTCTCTTTTTCTGGCTTCATTCTGACAGAGAAAGAGTTAAAGTAGATGGCTGAATATTTTGAAGCCAGCTTAGCAAACCTCAAAAGGACTGAATGGCAAATGCTCCCTACCCACACCAGCTGCTAAAGACTGTTCAGGGAGTGCATGTCTGAAGTGAAGATTAGGGTGAGAGAGGCACTGATTGTTAGGAAACAACTGGAAAGTATTTGTAATGTACTCAGTGACGAGACGTGTTGAAGGCAACATACTTTATTAGCGGGTACATCACAAGAGGGAGAATGGCAGGCCGGGTCCCGATTATATACATGCCCCGGAACAACCCTTCTTGAGGCCAGGTCCAATCCTGGTCAGTTAAACTTCCCGCCACAGATCTTGATTGGCGGGGCGTATTAGCGAGCTACATCCGGGGACCAGTAGGGTTCCACTGGTCACCTCTGTAGCGTGCGCTGTGCTGTACATAGGGATTAGAATGCAGGACATAACACTCCTCCCCCCCTAGTTCAGGACGCATAGTCTTTCAAGTACGCTGGTGCCCGGCGTTCCCTGGTCGACCTCCTCGGGGTTGCTTGGGGAGTCGGTGCAGCTGCTGCGGCTGGTGGGGCGGCAGTTTCCCCTTGTTGAGGTGTTGCCGGACACTGACTGGCCATCGCATGTTGATCGTCCGGAGTCTCTTCTCTGATGGGGTCGCTTCCACCACTGTGGTGCTCTTCCGCCCGTGCAGTCGGTGCGGCCGGCATGGGCAGGGTATTTTCCGGGGGTGTTGCTGTCAGTTCTTCCCCGCTTCCCCCGCCCCCCGTGGTGGTCGGTTCCTCTGGCAAAGTGCGGCGGCGCAACTGATCGATATGCCTCCTGAGAACCTGGCCCCCCTCTGCCGAGACCTCGTATGAGCGGGACCCGTTCACGCGCAGCACCCGGGTGGCTAACCACTCCGGGCCGCTTGCGAAGTTCTTAGCATACACCGGGTCCCCTGGGAAGAACCCCCTGGCGGCTTCCCTGGTTTTGGGGGAACTGCGGAGGTCAGTGGCCCAGTTGGGATGTAGCCTATCTAACATCGTGATCAATTTCCTCTCCATTAGTAATTCGGCAGGGCTTGACCCGGTGATGGGGTTGGGGGTGATTCAGTTGTCAAATAGGAAGGCTGCCAGGCGGTGGTCCCAGTCACCCTGTACAATACTCCCCAGGGCCTCTTTGGTGGTGTGCACCATGCGCTCAGCCTGGCCGTTGGTGGCCGGATGGAAGGGGGCAGACCTAATGTGTTGAATGAGATATCTATTCAAGAAATCCCAAAATTCCGGAAGTTCAGAAGATACGTAGAAAAAGAGTGGAAAATAAAAGGACATTGGACAATCTTTGATAATGATTAAGTTTTTAAAAATAAGAATATAACTTTTGTGTTTTTTTAACAGTTAAGGGTACCTTTAATATTTGTTTCCTTTAAGTAAATAACACTGGCGGGGATCAAGTAACGGGGGGAGGGGTGGGGGAAAAGTAAGATATGGGGTAGAAAATTTTTTTTCTTTTTCTTTAAGTTTTTATAAGTTGTAGATATAGTTTTGCTACCATATGTTACTAATAAAAATTGTTTATTCATGGAAAAAAAGAAATCCCAGAATTCCCAGGAGGTGAAAGCGGTCCCATTGTCCGTGACCAGGGTATTGGGGATTCCATGTGTGCAAAAGACCCTTCATAAGGCTCGGACCACTGCTGCTGTGGAGTGGAGGCTACGGGGATCACCTCTAACCACTTGGTGTATGCATCGACCAAGATGAAGAATATCTGGCCCTGGTATGGCCCCGCAAAATCTAAGTGAAGCCAGGACCACGGCCTCCTGTTGGACTCCCAGCAGTGGATGGGGGCGCTAGGCGGATCGGGCCGGGACTCTTGGCAGGGTTAGCACCTTCTCACCCACCTCTCTATCTCGTCATCCATACCCGGGCACCATACGTAACTGCGTGCCAGGGCCTTCATCCACACTATCCCCTGGTGTGTTTCATGTAAAGCCTCTAACACTTGCTTCCACAGTGAGGGGGGGACCACCACCCTGCTACCCCAGAGTATGCACCCCTTGTGTGTGGACAGCTCGTCTCTGCGCGATGCGAACACCCTGAATTCTGGGTCCAGCTTGCCCTCGGGCCATCCCCTCCCCACCCAATCCAAAACACATGCAAGTATACCTGTGGCCCGTGGCCCGAGCCACCTCAGCGGCATGAAGGGGCCACTCGGGCAGAGTCTCCATAAGCATCACATGGTGGGCCGGGGTGGGATCTGGGTCCGTCGAGGATAATGGCAGGAGGCTGAGGGCGTCAGCGTGTCCCATGGCCTTGCCCAGGCGGTGAACCAGGGCGTCTGTATACGAGTTTAGGAACTGGTTCCACCTCAGGACTCGCTGTGATACAATTTGCAGGGTTTGGCGGTCTGGGGCGAGGAGGCCCAGGAGCGGCTTGTGATCCGTGGCTATCGTGAAGCGCCTACCATATAGGTAGTCATTGAATTTATGCACACCCGCCACAATCGCCAAGGCCTCCTTGTCGATCTGAGCGTAGTTGCGCTCTGCGGGGGTCAGGGTCCTCAAATAATATGCCACAGGAACCTCTCTCCTGTCTGGAAGTTGGTGCCCCAGGACTGCGCCCACCCCGTACGGGGAAGCATCGCATGCCAAAATCAATGGTAGGGCTTCATCAAAATGGTGGAGCACCGCATTGGAAAAGGAGGTCTTTGCCTGAAAAGCGGCGGCCTGCTGCTTCCCCCAGACCCACGGGGCGTGTTTATCGAGCAGCCTGTGGAGGGGTTCCGGGATGGCCACTTTGTGGGGCAAAAACAAATGGTAAAAATTTAACAATCCCAAGAAACTTTGTAGCGCCGCCTTGCACGCGGGGGGCGGGGTGTGGACTATTGCCCTGGTCTTGTCCTCTGTCGGGTGGATTCCCTCGGCGTCTACCGCAAACCCCAAGAACTCCGCCCTCGGCACTCCTAGTAAACACTTTTCCTTTTTTACTTTCAGCACCTCTCTCAGGCGGCTGCTGAACTCCTCCGCGTCCGGGGCCACGATCAGAACGTCGTCAAAAAACGGTAGCACTCCGGGGATTCCTTTGAGAAGAGAGTCCATTATGCTCTGGAAGATCCCTGGAGCTACACTAACCCCAAATTGCAACCGCCGCACCCGAAAAGCTCCCCTGTGGGTCACAATAGTTTGGGCCTCTGCTGTCTTGGCGTCTACCGGAAGTTGCTAGTACGCCTAGGCTAGGTCTAGTTTTCCAAAAACCTTGGAACCCGCTAGGGCCGCCAGGATGTGGCTGACCACTGGGACGGGGTATGGGTTGTCCTGTAGTGCTTTATTGATAGTGCACTTGTAGTCAGCGCATATTCGCACATCCCCGTTCGGCTTCACTGGAGTGACTATGGGTGTTTCCCAGGCGGGGGTTCATTGAAGCTCACAAGTCAGGCGGGGGTTCATTAAAGCTCACAAGTAAGCAGACTTGGTATTTTAAAACTACGTTGCATTTATTGGATACTTCAGAGTTACTCCAACTTGGCAGGCATTGGAACTGATGGAGATCAGTTCGAATCATTGGCATTTAACATTCTACATCAAAGCAATTGCGTCTACCCCTCATTTCCCAAAACAAAAGGTTGCTTTTGCATGTGAGGATTTTCCCAGTGCTCCCCCCTTATTTTTTCAGTTGGTGGTTACATTTCCCGGAGGCAATGTCCTTGCTGCCTCTCAGGAGGAGGTGAGAATCTGGCACATACTGTCTACTTCAAAGAGACCTTGGCAACCTTTGATATTCCTGGGAAGCTACTCTCTACTTTCCCCCCCCCTCCCTCTTTACTATCCCGGCCCCTATGTTAGTGAGCGTTTCTAGGCATTGATCAATATGGTTAGTAACAGCGTTTAGCAATATTGTAAATGAACAGAGCCTGACAGGTTCCAGCACTCCCTGGGCCATGAGTCGGTCCAGCTCCACTTCTATTTTAGGTTTTAGAGCGAATGGAACTCGCCTGGCCTTTAGTCTTATCGGTCTAACGAGGGGATCGAGAGGTAAGGTGATGGGCGGCCCCTTTTAACTCCCCAGAGTCCCATCAAAAACTTCGGGGAATTCCCGGCACACGTTCTTGAAGTTATTCGTTTGCATCTGCTGCACCCCCACTAATTGAATACCTAGCGTCTAAACCAGGCCAGCCCCAGTAATGTGGTGAGCTGGCGCTTAACCACTAGAATGTCCAGTGGCCCCCTGAAGTTCTTCCTCTCTACCTGTACCGTGGCCCAGCCCAAAATGTGCACGGGGTTTTTCTGAAAGTCCCTCATTATAAAGTCAGCTGGTCTCAATTGGAGCCGGTGACGGGGGCACAGTTTTCGTAGGGTCTTCTCCAAAATTATAGATATGGAGGAGCCCGAGTCCACCTCCATTTTGCATGGAGCGCCCTCGATTAGGACCGACAGTCTGACTTTGTCGGGGGCGGTGAGGGGCAGGTTCATTACCTGCAGGCTGGTCGATGCTGTTGAGTGAGCATCGGTCGAGTCATGGTGAGCGGCCTGGTGTCTGCGAGTTACCTTGGCCCAGCAAGCCCGCGCTATGTGGCCCACCTTCCCGCAGTTCCTGCAGTCCATGTTGCGATAGGGGCAGTCCCGTCTCTCGTGGGGGTTGCCACAGCTGGCACACTTGCTGTTGGTCGGTCTCTCTGTGGCTCGTTGCCGCGTGGGGGCTCTCGGGCCCATTCCTTGTTGGCGGCAGAGCTGGAAGGCCTCTTTGTCCTCTGGGTCGCCGGGCGCCATCTCTTCCTGGTGGACTTCTCCTCGCGGGTTGTTGTATGCTTTGGTGGTTCTTTCAAACGTGGTTGCTTCGTTGAAAGCTTGTTGAAGGGTGAGCTCCTCCTTTGCGAAGAGCTTCTGCTGCAGGCTTTCGTCTCGGAGGCCCCATATGAATCGGTCTCTCAAGGCTTCCTCCCGCTTGTCGAAACTGCAGTTCCCTGCGATCTGGTGGAGAGCGGCCAGGTAGACGGCAGCCGTGTCTCCGGGCCCTTGATCTCTCTCGTGGAAGAGGAATCGGCAGGCGATGATGGAAGGCTGGGGCAAGAAATGCCCGGTGAGGAGTCTGACGATCTCCCCGCACGTTCTCTGGGTGAGCTTCACAGGGGCCGAGAGACCTCTGGCGATCTCGAAGGTGGCCTCCCTGCAGACGCTCAGGAGTACTTCCCTCATGCGGCTGTCGTCGGTAATCATGTTTGCGTGTAGGTAGCATTTGACTCGCTCCATGTAGGTCTCCCACCTCTCGGGGTTGGCGGGGTCGAACTCAGCAAGATGGCCCGTCATTACATTCGGGTTCACCATGGCGGCGGTGGGTGCTTCTGTCTCTTGCGGCTCCGTGCCTTCCTTGTCTCCAGCCAGGTCAGCGACTTCCCACTTGGGGAGTCCTCCTAGCCAGATCCCATCCTGGTCGCCAGTGTAACGTACTCAGTGACGAGACGTGTTGAAGGCAACATACTTTATTAGCGGGTACATCACAAGAGGGAGAATGGCGGGCCGGGTCCCGATTATATACATGCCCCGGAACAACCCTCCGTGAGGCCAGGTCCAATCCTGGTCAGTTAAACTTCCCGCCACAGATCTTGATTGGCGGTGCGTATTAGCAAGCTACATCTGGGGACCAGTGGGGTTCCACTGGTCGCCTCTGTAGCATGTGCTGTGCTGTACATAGGGATTAGAATGCAGGACATAACAGTATTACTGGAAAAAAAATCACTTCCCTTCTGGGGGTGGGAACTGGGGAGGGAGAGGGAATGAAGACAGCGAACCAGAAACAGAGAAAAAGAAAAAGAACAGTCTTTTGGAAAGTGATGGAAAACTCTATAACTCTATTCTATAGGTTGTATGTTAGCTATTTCATGCTACATTTGGCTGAAATGTGACTTCTCTGGCTATATTATAACTAATAGATGTAATTATGATTTTGTAAACCTGTACTGAAGAATATTATAGATTCAGGTGGGTAGGCATGTTGGTATGAAGCAGCAAAACAAACGTGAGTCCAGTGGTAGCTGTAAGACCAAAAATTTTTTATTCTGAGCATAAGCTTTCATGTGCATGCACACTTCTTCAGATACCAAAGCAGCTTACATCATTCTCCTCTCCTCTCCTTTATCCTCATAACAACCCTGTGATGTAGGCTAGGCTGAGAGTGTGGGACTGGGTGACGATCACTCAGCATACTTCCATGGCTCATGTGGGGATTCAGGTTGCCAATCCCCAGTTGGGGGGCAGGGGATCCCCCGATTTGGAGGCCCTCCCCCCCGCTTCAGGGTTAGCAGAAAGTTCTGGGGGGAAAGGGAAATGTCTGCTGGGCACTCCATTATACCTTATGGAGACCAGTTCCCATAAGGTATAATGGAGAATCAATCTGTAGGTATCTGGGACTCTGGGGGGCCCGTTTTTTGAGGTAGAGGCACCAAATTTTCAGCATAGTATCTGGTGCCTTTCCTCAAAACACTCCCCCTCAAGTTTCAAGAAGATTGGACTGGGGATCCAATTCTATGAGCCCCCAAAGAAGGTGCCCCTATCTTTCATTACTTCCAAATGGAGGGAAGGCATTTAAAAGGTGTGCAGTCCCTTT
This sequence comes from Heteronotia binoei, assembly GCF_032191835.1. NCBI lineage: Eukaryota > Metazoa > Chordata > Lepidosauria > Squamata > Gekkonidae > Heteronotia > Heteronotia binoei. The sequence continues at coordinate 30,557,061 of NC_083237.1, forward strand.
AAATGTGATGGCCAGAACTCCTTTTGCTTCTGGCTCTACCCCCAAAACGCTCAGATATTTCTTGAGTCGGACCTGGCAACCCTATGGGGATTTAAGCCTGGATTTCCCAGATCCTAGTCTGGCACTTAAACACTGGTTATCACTATGTAAGATAAACAGCATCAGGAGGGAACTGCATTCCTCTTCCCCCCCCCCCCCTCCGCCCCAGGCCTTCCTAGAACACTTGGGATCACGCCAGTCTTCTCATTAGGACTGCCAACTAGCTAGAAGAGCAAAACAGCACCAAGCCTATCCACTTCTGCTCCTTTATGCAGAAATCAGCCCATGAAGCTTTTCACAGCAGAAAGTTAAACTTGATCACTGGTGGTCGGTGTTGCAGTTAAAGGCACTGCTAAACAGCTCAGCTCCAAAGCAGGCAACCTTCGTCTCCAGTTCTGCTCCCCACTTACCTTGGAGTAGTTGTCTGCCTGGATAGCTTTGCAGCTGGCTCCGGTTTGGGTGCCGAAGTACACGGAGTACAAGCCTCTCTCCTGAACTAGCTCTGGCCAGAAGTGGGTGGAGAAAAAAGTTTGTGGAAAGTTCATTGGAGGGAGGGACATTGTTTGCCAAAGCTCTACGGGAATTAATTCAGCTCTTTCGATTTGAGGCTGGGACAAGCTTGAATGATGAAACAAAGCACATTTTGTAATACTTCAGGGCAATCTTTGCTATGGAGGGTGGGCAGAGCCTTCATTTCTAGAAAGTGCCAGGGATCATACCTGCCTGGAAGACATCCCCTTGGATGGTCCTTTAGCAGTGCCTTTATCTCAAGACATGCATTCTATACATGCTCAGGATCACTTGTTTTCTTTATTATTGGTTTATATAAGACATCCAAAGCAAGTCTCTTGGTTTACTCTGACTCCAACAAAAGAAGTTTTTAAACTGGCTCTCAAATGAAGCCCTGGAGTTCTCCCATTTGAACCCCCGTAAGAAAGCTGCAGTGGACCATATCACAAATCCACCTTGGGTCTGTGTAATCTCACATGAGTGTTGCACGTTTGCCTGTATATAAAAGCCTGTTTCTCTTTGTGCCACCACTCCAAGTTATAAAATTCAGCCTATCATGTAATTGGTGCCTTGGGGAACCCTGGTAAGGTTGCCTCTGAGCAACTATAAAGGCCAGAGCTTTCCAATAACTTTAGCCCCCCTCCCCATGCATGCATGGTCATAGCATATACAAGCAGTCTAGACATGTGGGTAGGATTTAAACAACAGTCTGCTTTCTTAAACAGAAAAGAAACTTTAGATTAACCTAGAATATATGCCTGAAAAATAGCTGCCCTGCCTAGTGAGCACAGATCTAAGGGAAAGAGTACAAAATATAAGGCTAGCTAAATTGCAATACAAATGGGTAACAAACAAAGTGGCAACACAGTATATTAAAGACCAAAATCAACACCACTGTGTATGCAAACAATAAAAAATGTATAAATCCAAATTTGAAAGTTTCTTCTTATTTTCCAAAAATTCATGAGCTTGTGCCTTTTGTGAATGCAAGAAGTCTTAGTTTTGACATCAAAAGACTGAATTTGCAGAATGACTCTGTGATCAAGCATCTCTGCGAAATGTGACCCATAAAGTCGACAGGCACATAAGGCGAAGACTGAAGCCTTTGGAGCCGTTATTCTAGGGGATTGGATTTACCACAACAATGAGAAGGACTATGGATTTATCCTCTAAGTGAAAGTTTCAACAAGGAACTTTCCTGTAAAAATTGTATGGAACATTGGTGAAAGAATTGGTTAGAAACTTGTGTTGTGGAATCTACCCCCTTTGGAAATTTTTGTACTGTGTATAAGGTATCTTTGGAAAATAAGAAGAGACTTTTCAAATTTGAATTTATAAATTCTTTATTGTTTGTATACACAGTTGTGTTGATTTTGGTAAGTTGCAATACAAGGCAGCTTTGGCAAAGATGTGAAAAAATGCATTGTTTTCTTTGGAGGTTTGAAACGAGCAAAGCCTTCACTCTGAGTTTTTAAAGTTTTTCCCCACTCAGGGCAGAGAACAGGCAAGAAGAGAAGTAAGTTCAATGGCTTTCTAGACTCACCTCAGCTATCACTTAAGAAGTACTAGTAAGTCTAGTTAGAGATGATAGGAAGGTCCAACCCCCGCCCCCTCCAAGCAGGGAACAGAGATTTGGAAGGATTAAATACTAGAGAGACTTCAGGAAGGAACTCAAGGAAGAAACTCCAGGAAAAGCTTTGCTGACCTGGCCAGACCTGGTCATTGGGTATGGAAAAGAGAGGTGATAAAACTCAGGGGAACAAGGAGGAAGCTCTCTTTGGTGTGGAGTCCTTCAGAGCAGGCAGAACACTGAACTGAGGTCTGGAGGAGGCAGCCATTAGCCATGTGGTGGCCTGGACAGCTGAAGAAAGCTTCAAGGTAGAGGGCACTCACTGGAGATTTGTAACTTCCTAAACTAAGGAGCCTGTTCTATATTTTTAACATCTGATAAGTCATGTATAGAGAGAGGATCAGAGGAATTGCATTTTACTCATTTCTTTTGAATCCCTTGCTCAGTCTGGTGCTGTGCTAAAGTATGCTTGCGGACATTTTCTTTCTAATAAATACTTTATAACTTTTGATGATGGAAGCGGTTCTCCGTACCACATAGACCTCCACCATTTTGGACGCACTATTTTAAAAGGAGCACCAGGAGGAAGGCAGTCAGTTGGGAAGTGCCTATTCCTCCTGGGACACACATTGCAGTAAATGGTTCCCGTGGGCAGCAGGAGACACAAAGGCAAGGCCTGAGAACTTGGAAAGGAAGTGGGGAGTCCTGACTCCTGAGCCTCCCAGCAAGCAATTCCTTACAGAGGTTAGATGGTAATGGCAGGTTACCCATGAGAGAAAGAAAAGTCTCTCCAGGTATTGGAAGAACCATGGGGGACAGGATGCAACAGGGCCTGCAGGCCCGTTCTGCCACAAGAGCAAACACATCCCTAAACTCCCTACTGCCCACTCTGCAGAGGCATTTGGGTCCCAGCATTTGACTGAAGTATTTGAACCAAGAACAAAGGAAATTGCCACCTTTTAAGCATTTCTGCCTGCTTTGGAAACCTCCCCCCAATCCAAAGTTAGGAATCTTGTCCCTTGTGGGAGATATCCCAAACTTTCCCAGTCAGGTGATCTGGCATGTTGCCCACCACACGCCTTCATACTCTGATCAGGTTTTCATGACTGACATCTAAGAGAGGGCTTGAAGACAGAGTTGCCAGCCTCAGTGGCAGGAGCACTCCACCATGGGCGGTAGCTCATGACATTGTAGGTAATGCAGTGATGCAATCTAGGAATTGACAGCATCATATAGTGGGTAACATTGTAGCATTCACCCCAAAACTCTATAGTTTTAACCACAGAATTAGGAACAAATGCTACAGTGTTGCCAAATCTCCAGACAAACCAGATCACTTTCCTGGAGCAAGTGGCAGCTTTGAAGGATACACTGTATGGCATCACATCCCTTCTAAGCTCTCTCTTCTCCCAAACTCTACCCCCCCCCCCCGGGCACTGCTCCCCAAAGCTCCAGGAATTCTCCAGTTCAGAGCTAGCATTGCCAAGTCCAATTCAAGAAATATCTGGGGACTTTGGTGGTGGAGCCAGGAGACTTTGGGGGTGGAGCCAGGAGACATTAGGGGTGGAGCCAAGATCAAGGCTGTGACAAGCATAATTGAACTCCAAAGGGAGCTCTGGCCATCACATTTAAAGGGATGGCACACCTTTTCAATGCCTTCCTTCCATAGGAAATAATGAAGGATAGAGGCACCTTCTTTTAGGGCTCATAGAATTGGACTCCCTGATCCAATATTTTTGAAACTTGGAGGGTATTTTGGGGAGAGGCACTAGATGCTATACTGAAAATTTGGTGCCTCTATCCCCAAAAACAGCCCCCCCCCCAGAGCCCCGGATACCCACCGATCAATTCTCCATGATTTTCTATGGGAATAAATCTCCATAGGGAATAACAGAGTTCCCAGCAGACATTTCCCTCCCCTCCCCCCCCCCCCGGTTTCTGATAACCCTCCAAACCGGGGGATCCCCTGCCCCCACCTGGCGATTGGCAACCCTATTCAGACCTGTCAACAGAGCTGTCAATGTCTGTGAGATGGAGTTCAGAGGGTGCGGAGGGGTCACAAACACAACCTGTGAACAGTTTCAAAGTCATGTGTGATCTATGTGTGTTGTTGTCCTTAGCTCCTGTATGCGTGTAGATCCGGGGAAAGAAAATTTGGCCCATGTGGTGCCTTGTGGTCTTCTGCAATGGGGGCAAATGCCTCACCATAGTGAGGAAAGAGGCTGCAGCTCCTTCTTCTCACATGCTACAGTTTGGATCCACAACAGGAATCTCACGTGGAGGGGCTGAGGACAACATGCAAGTCATTTATGTTTTTGAAACTGTTCACAGATGGTGTCTGTGGTGTTGACCCTGAAAGTGACATCCAGGGAAGGAGATGAGGGTGGTGTAGCTGTCTTGCCTTTTGTTCAACCTCCATCAGCACCTCCATTTTCTCATACGACCTTTCTCACAAGGTCTGGAAAGTTCCCATGTTCCCATAGTCCTGCAGAATGTGTCAAGGATCTGCTCAGGAGGCTTTTTTATAAAGGAAACCAGGTCATAGTTAATGGCTGTGAAATTGTAGCTAATCTTTATTGTATATATATGTTGTGTTTATTGCATTGTCTTCTAACTCTGCAATATCGGTTTATAACATGCTTTATTATATGCAGTATATTGTTTCACTGCAAGGTTCTCCAGTCCTGCAATCCCTGCTTTATTATCTGTATTATACTGACTTTTTTGTTCAGATGTTCTCTAATTTACCAACTGCTATGGAGCAATTGTTGGTTGTGTGTACACCACTGTTCCTTCTGCATGGTTTTTAGTTATAATCAGTGCTCTTTTTTTTTGTAAAAACCAAACAATCAGTGCCAATACTAATATGTAACACTGCACTGATTTCTATTAGTTCCCCCCCTTAGGATTTGGAAAAGTCCACAGAAAAAGTGTCATTACTCAGTACTGGATGTTTCATGCTGTTTGATTGATTCCCCCCCCCAAAAAAAAATATTTTGGAATCCGCCTTGAGTCTCAGGGAGAAGGATGGGCAATAAATGAAGCAAATAAATAAATAAATAAATAAATAAATAAATAAATAAATAAATAAATAAATAAATAAATAAATAAATAAATAAATAAATAAAGAGAGAGAGAGAGAGAGAGATGAAGTGATGCCCTGTGTCTCATTTGGTTTGATATGTGTTTGTTGGATTGGGGCCTGGAGATCTCCTATCAGAGTGGGGCTGGCCTGGAGATCTCTCACTATTACAACTGATCTCCAGATGGCAGAGATCAGTTCCCCTGGAGAAAATGGCTGCTTGAAGGATGGACTCTATGGTGATGTACTCCACTGAGGTCCCTCCTCTCTCCAAACCTCACCCTTCCCTGACTCCACCCCCTCAAATCTCCAGGTGTTTCCCAACCCAGAGCCAGCAACTCTATTAGTGTTAAGAAGTTTTAAGAGTTTAAGAGACCAAGCATTCCACTGAACATTCCTAAGAAATAGTCTGGGTCACTTGACACACAACACACTTGTCACACAACAAAGCTCTAGAAGCCAAACCAAGGGCAGGCGTTTACAAAGTCAATTAATGAAGGGGTGGAAAATGAGACATCAGCTATGTTAAAATAACAGGATATGATCTCAGGCCATTCTTCGTGACCAGAAACATAGCAGTGTCCTTATTTTTCATCCATGAAATAGAACAGCCGTTCCCAGCATGGCACATAAGGGGACCATGGTGCCCATTACTACATTTCCTGAAATTAATTTGCTTCTTGAGTCAAAGCAAAAAAACCCAAAACTTCAAAATCCTAAAGAGTCTTGGAAAAGGAAAGGTCCCTTGTGCAAGCACCAGTCGTTTCTGACTCTAGGGTGATGTTGCTTTCATGTTTTCACGGCAGACTTTTTACAGGGTGGTTTGCCATTGCCTTCCCCAGTCATTTACACTTTCCCCCAGCAAGCTGGGTACTCATTTTACCGATCTCGGAAGGATGGAAGGCTGAGTCAACCTGAGCCGGCTACCTGAAACCAGCTTCCGCTGGGATCGAACTCAGGTCATGAGCAGAGCTTAGTACTGCAGTACTGCAGGTTTACCACTGCACCACAGGGCTGCTAAAGAGCCTTGAAAGGACTAGAAAAAAAAGGACCAGAGAGGTTCTGGGTCATTCCTTACTAGCTGACTGATGGGTAAAGTACTGAGCTTAAACTGAGCAGGCACACCACAACCTTCCGCTTGGCCCAGACACACACTGTCAGACAATGGAACTTCAAAGTAAGCAGGCTTCCATTGGTTACAACGTTAAGACTTTATTTGATAATCCAAAAGTTCTGAGCATAGGTACATTGGAACTGATACTCTGTTCCTGAAGCATAGATGTTTTAACTAGAAGCACATCAAAAGGTTTTCCAAACAAATCTACATTCCCACACTAGAGTGATATATTTCACACATTTGCTTTCCCTTATCTATTGTGGTTCCCTTTCTCACAGGAACAGTTCGGGCTAGCTGCCCCTGAGGCATTTTATCTTCAAAGGATTGTTGCCTTTGTTAGTATCAAGGACAGGAATTCACAGCGGGGTTAGTAACAGTTGCATTTCTACTTTGATATGCAAGGCTTCTATTTGGGGTTAGTAGCAAATGTTAGAAAATGGAGTCAGTTATGTCAAGTAACTCATTGCAGTTTGAATACAATATTATATCATAACAATAAGGCTTTCCAGTGTCTGACACACACTTCCCGTGTTTCTGAGCTCGGTAGTTTCTCAGGGACCAACCCTCAGACCTTTCTTTGGAAACTAAAACCGAACTGCTCCCCCTTCACAATGGCTGACATTTGTGATGATGGCACCACCCCAATGGCAGACTCTTTGTGACTTCCACAGCAGCCATTTTGTGATGGTACCCAGTATGGCCCAGTGGCTGTCATTTGTGATGATCCCACTCCAATGGCAGACCTTTCTGACTGGCCTTGCCCCCATGGCAGCCATTTTGTGGTGTCACCCAGTACCCTTTCCCCAAATCCCTCCTGGCCCAATGAGATGGGAGATGCCTATATTACAGCATCTGGTGCTTGATGCAAGCAGCATACACCACAGGTAGCTACAGTTCCTTGCAGCATGAATCTGTTTTCAGTTTAATACTCATGGACTATCCAGTTGGGGTAAAGCTGGGTACACACTAGCCAGAGAAATCAGTGAGCCAAGGTTACAACTTTTTCCTCATTGCTTTATAGTCATTTATAAAAAACCTCAAACATCTCTATGGGGTGCCAAGTGGGCACAACAGCTTGCCTGCATTCCTTCCAAATGCAGGTTGGAGGGTTCTGGCGGCATCTGGAGTGATAGGGCTTTATCTCAGTGTTTTCATGACCAAATGATTCAGAAGAGCTCATGGAACCCAGAGAATCCCCAAGTCAAGAATAGAAATGACCTTAAGTGATGAAGGAAGGGGCAGCCTTCCCCCTGCCCATTTTATAAGAACCTAAGAGGAGCCCCACTAAATGAAACCAAAGCTCCTTCTCCTCCAGCATCCTGTGTCAGCCAGATGCCCCCAGGTAGCACACAAGCCAGGCACAGTTCTTCCCTTTTCATTGCTCTCCAGGAGCTCTTATTCAAAGATACACTGCCTCTGGACATGGAGGTTCCATTTAGACAGCACTTTCTGTCACCAAGCCCATCAATGGGGTTTAAACTAGAGTGAATCTTCATGTTGTTATTGTTCAGTCGCACAGTTGAGTCTGACCCTTTGCGACCCCATGGACAAAGTCACAGCAGGCGCTCGTGTCTTCCACCATCCTCTGAAGTCTGCTCAAATTCATGTTAGTTACATCAGTAATGCTGTCCAGCCACCTCATCCTTTGCTGTCCCCTTCTTCTTTTGCCTTCTGTCTTTCCCAGCATCAGGATCTTCTCCAGCGAGTGCTCCCTTCTCATTTGGTGCGTATCAACAGGCAGGGCTTTTTTTTTGAGCAGGAACGCACAGGAATGCAGTTCTGGCTGGTTCGGCATCAGGAGGTGTGACCTAATATGCAAATAAGTTCCTGCTGGGCTTTCTCTACAAAAAAAGCCATGTGAACAGAAAATGATAAACCTTTCCCCTCCTCAGCCCCTTCTCTAGCCACTGTTCTACTAACTAGGGGGAAAGGGGGTTTTGGAGCCCAGTCATGGAAAACAGGACTTAAGTAGGGTGTCGAACTCATTTATTATGAGGGCCTGATCTGACATAAATGAGACCTTGTCGGGTTGGGCCATGTCAGGCTGGGTCATGTGTGTTCCTATATTAGATTAGGTAGCAGAGATATAAACTTTATAAAAAAAACACAGACAAACAAAATTAAAGATTTAAAAAACTTAAAACATTAGAACTCATTGGTCAAAGGTGCTCTCTTTGTATTTCTCCCATGGGATTCAGGGAACTGGGCAAAGGAATCTCTGGCTCTTTCCTTCCTTCCTCAGGGAGAAGCCTCAGCCAATAGAAGGAAGAGAGACTTGACTCTGTAGCTCTGCTGTGCGATTGAGAGAGCCTGGCAAAGCAAGCTCGCCTCTTTCCCTTTCCCCCAAGGGAGAAGCCTCAGCCAATAGAGAAAATAGAGGTTTTGCTCTATAGCTCCTGAGCAATTAAGCAAGCCTTGTAAAACAAGGTGTGATGCAAAAGGAAGCAAGAGAGAGGGAGAAGGAAGCAGATGACAGCCAGTTGCTTGGGGGCCTGATAGGAGCCCTCCGGGGGCCTTGTTCCGCCCCCAGGCTGCATGTTTGACACCCCTGACTTACAGGATCAGCGAGGAAGCCAACGGGAAGGGTCAGCATGCTCTTCTGTGCAAACTTTTAAAAATACTGAATATGACATATCATTTATGTATGATATATCATAATGACATCAAAGATGTCTGTTTTACTCCAAGTTCAAGTATGTTTATCCGCTGAAATATTTATTTCAATACATTTTGATCCCACTTTGTAGCATAAACAGTTCTCCTGCCATCCGTTTTATGCACACAACAACAACCATGTGATGTACACTGGGCCAAAATCATTAAGTGAGCTTCACAGCTAAGTGTGGGATTTGACACTCTAACCAATATGCTACATTCACTCTCTCTGGTATGAAAAACCAACTTGAAGGCACTGTTCTGAAAAAGAAGAAGAGGGATCTGTGATTGTTCAAGGCCAACCAATTAGAACTTTGCATAGTGCAGCAAGGGCTCCATGACTGCCATAAGGGCTAGCCAATCAACATTCCACACAGCCAGCTCTTCCTGAAACAGGAAGAACCAATAACTTCTCGGCTGGTATGGGGGATTGGAAGTATGTGTCACTGGCCAAAAAGGAGTAAATGAAGGGTCGGAGAACCTGCTCCTAACACTTGCGATGCTGATAGGAAGATTTGCGAGGCAATAAAACTCAGGGAAGACGTCTTGAGAGGAGTTCCAAGTGCACTGGAGATTTGCGTGGGGAATGTAACTCCTCCTTCGCACCTCTGCACTGCTTTTATTAGTTCTATGACATCACAGCATTCCCCAACATCAACCTATAAATCATCGTACTTACTCTGCCTGGTGACAGCAAACGCATGCGTACATGACACAAACATAGCAAGTTTCATCCCACACTAAATAAAGCTTCTATGCAAAACACTCTTTTTGCTATCACAGCACTAAGCCCTCTAGAGGCTTATTCATTGCACCTCTACAATGAAGATCCACGAAGGCTCAGTACTTAAGCAATGTATGTTTGTCTTCACAGTAGGAATTCTGAGTGTTCAGAGGCAGCTGAATGTGAGAGATCCAGGAATCATGGTTTCTGTTTTTTTTTTGGTTCTCCAACATCTTAGCTGAATATTGAATCATCAGATGGGCACCTGAGTGGGCAGATTTAAAGAAGCTAGCAGTACCACCATCTTGCTGTTGATAAGATGGTGGAGTAACAGCCCAGACAAAGCATTCAGATCTCTGTCTGGAAATGGAGAGTTGTTCCTTCCATCTGCTTCTTGTAATGCTCATCGAAAATCTCATTTTGAGCCACTGTGAAAAGGTTCTTCCAGTCACCGATGATTCCTGAAGGGAAGAGACAAGACAGCAGTGACTAAAGAGGAACAAGACCAAACAGGGCTGCCAACTCCAGGCTGGGAAGTTCCTGGAGAACTGGGGGCAGAGCTTGGGGAGGGAAGAGAGGTGGGGCTCAGCAAGGATGTGATGTGACAGAATCTGCCCTCCAAAGCTGCCATTTTCTCCAGGGGAATTCATCTCTGTGCTCTGAAGGTCAGTTGCAATTCTGAAAGGACTCTATACCAAACCTGCAGATTAGCAACCTTAAGGCAAAGGGTTATAAAACAGCTACTTAAAGAAAGAGCTGTAACTCTTGAGGGAAGAGGGAATAAAGAATTCCTCACTTTCCTGCTTCTCCCCTGCCATCAACTGAAGACATGACCTTCAACAGCAGGGCCTGGTTTTCCAAAGCTGGCCCTCCTCTTTGTTTCTCCAAACAACTAGGAGTCTTTGAGCTCGGAGGAAGATGATGGCTGCCTCCTCTCTCCCAGCCCAGAGGTTGCATTTGAGATAAGGAGAAACATTGAGGCCTGTTTCACCCCTTCCGGGTTAGGAGGCAGAGCTCTGAAATAGCAGAATGGTCAGCAGGGTTATGATAGTAAACTTTATCATATTCGCACTATAGCAATCCCACCTACACCCATCCAGCTCTCTGCCCAGCTCACCTTTCCTCATGAAAGGGGAGATGGTGTGGTCCATGACTGTGGTGGGAATGGTCTTATAGTTGGCCATATCATTCTGCTTCATCTCTTTGAAGGAGGTCTGGTGGGCAACCTTCTCCACCAGCTGGTCATTACGGGGCCTCTCCAGGAATTCCATGATCTTCCGGATCTCCCTTCGTGGATCCTAGAAGGGGAAGCAATGTTGGAATGGAAACCTGGCCTTCTGCATTGGGAAGAACAGTGTGGAGTTGAGTGCTCTGAATAGTTGTTCTGATGAGTTTTTTAAATTAGAAATGAGACCATATTTTGAATGTTGGCTGGTTCAGTGTGACTACTTTGCTTAGGGAAATGAAATTCTGTGGCACTTTTTGCACAAGGTTTTCTTCCCTCGCACTGAATTTTTCCCATTAAAATTAACACATTCTTTCCAGCTTGTGTGTGTGAGTTGCACAGCAAAGGCTTATCAATAGTATTAAAATGGTAACATGAAAGAAACAAAAGAACCATCTCCAAGATTAAAGTGAAAGGAAACAAACTAGAATGACAGCTTTCTAATAGTCTTCCTGTTTTAATGGCCCTATATATGTCTCTTCATCATTGCCAAATGTTTTTTTTTTTACCCTCTGAATTGAGCTGGTAGATTTCTGCTGCTTATTGATTTGATTTAACAGGGTTGCTCATGGCTTTAAAGGGAAAACACCACAATCAACTTTTTAACAACAATACTTTAAGAAAAACACAAATATTCAATATATTGCAGAGTGCGATTAAGCACTGATATAATGTTTGTGGAGAGTGTGCAATTCTTATATTAAGCTGTGTTACATGAGTTGTAATTGTTTTTTGCACAGTGATTTTTCACAACCACCAAGGGTCTGGCAACTCTACACACATTCCCTTCCTTACTGCAGCTCTCATACACGTGGTTTCTGTTCAGGAAGGTCTCATAATCTCCATGGCAGCCATTTTGGTGACTGAGGAGGGGAACCTTCCTTTTTTACCAGCTGAATAGCTGTTTGGATCCAACCTATTGCGGGGGGGGGGGGGGTTAGTTGCTTTGTTGATTTTATTGCTTAGATTTGCTTTATGCTGTGGCTTGGATCTATGGCTTGGATCTGCTTTATGCTGTGCATCAATTCATATTTTTTTTTTCCGTAAAGAGAAACACAATACAGGGACATGGAGTAAATAAGTACAGATACACAGGCCTCAGATTCAGCAGGAGCTGAATCTTTCTGACGGTTCCCCCTCTTCCTCCCTGTCTACCTTGTCCATTGAATAGTAGGTACAACTGCATAATATTCCCTGGATTAGGAGAGCAGCCAGCCAGCCAGCCAGCCGCCAGGGGCTTTACCACACCCCCAGCAGCCCTCATTAAACTTTGAAAAAGCCCGCACCACTCTTTCTCCACTTCTTATGTGATTTTGGGTGGTGTATGGCTTGCTGGTCTTTTGATTGAGGTGGGGGTGACCCAGGAGAGCCCTAGGTGAGCAAGGCCTGCTTGGGCTGGCTGGATCTCTAGCCAGCTCAAGCAGGCCTTTCTCACCCAGGGCCTTCCTTTCCTTGGGTTGCTTTTGGCTGGGGTTCATATGCTATGAGTTAAGCTAATGAGCTCCACCAGCTATTTTTCTACAAAACGACCCCTGCAAATAAATATTACACAAATAAAATGTTGGGTCATAATCTGTCCAATGCTGTAGCTGTGGGTGATTCTGGATGCACCAATCCTGGGTGCATGTGTTTCCTTATGATACTTTACATATGACTATCAGCCATTATTATGAAACAGAACCTCCATGTTCAGAGGCAGTATACCTCTGATTATCGTTGGTGGGAGATGTACAATGGGGGATGGTCATCACCCTCAAATCTTACTTGTGAGCTTCTACAAGTGTTTGGAAGACTCGTATTGGGAAAAGAGGAGATGGTTTGATCCATAGTGGTGCCAGCACAGGGGAAACAAGCCAACTTGGAGGCTCCTTCTCTCTTTCAGGACTGCCATGGTGATGTTAAAATGGGGAGGGACAGAGAATTGGGAGCTGAGAAGAGGAAGGGTCTTGCCTCTATCATGTCTTCATAGAAGAGGTAGAGCATCCTTTGTTCCTTCCTCTTGTCCCACCAGCCTTTGACATGGTCGTACCAGGAGCCATAAGAGACTGAAAAGAGAGATTTCCAGATAACAGTTTTTTTTCAGATAGCAGGTCTATTGCAGGGAAAGCCTGGCAGAGTAGACAGGGGCCCGTTACATATGCATATCTCACTGCACATTTTCAGAGCAGTAAGCCTTTAATCTTGATTTGGATTCTGTACCCGCCTTAAGCACCTTTCTTTTTCCTTCGTGTATTTATTCTGCAGCTACAATTTTAAAACCACATGTTGCATGTCACTTGTGATGTGTGAGGGTGGCCTCCAAAGGTTTTCTTTTAAAAAAAGAAGTATGCAATTGCCCTATTGCAGCTGTGCAGTAGTATCCAGCAAGCACTTTCCATTTAAATCCTCCTGGTTCAGGTTTTGCACTTGCATTTTAACTTTAGTTCCTAGAATGAAACACAAAGGAACTGAAACACAAAGGAGCTGAAACTGAACAGACTATTTTTGAAACTGATAAGCAGCTGGGATGCCCCATTTTCCATATTCCGTAGCACTTCTCTGCTGTGTTATCAGCCACTGTGAAAAATGTGAAAGAATCACATTATGTCATAATATGAATAACGTGTTGACTGTACAGAATACATGGTAGAACCCACCGACACTGGCATTGCAAGCTGTGATCACTGCACGTGTGCCTGTGAAAGTTGGCAGCAACTCTACCACAATTTGTATGGGGGAGAAGTCTTCTGGCAGAAGCACTGGAGAGCTTTTCAAGTGCTACTAAACTGAAAAAAATTGTATTTTTACCAATGCCCTAGAGAAGCTGCACAGTAATGTTCATTTCCTGCCCTTCCCTGCAAATTTGCATGTTTTTTCTTTGTTATTCTCTAATTCACTGATTATGGTTATGGTTCTCACTGGTTATGATCTTGGCTGTTTTTAAAAGCCTGTCCTGTGCGTCTTCCATTGTAACTACACGGTCACAAAAGAAGCGGCAACTACAGGGGTGGGGAATGGAAAAAATGGCGGCAGAGACCGAAAAGGAGGGGGACGAATGGCCAGGGGAAATCCAAAAACGAGATGATGGGCTGTGGTACAAGGGAGAAAAACTATACATTCCTAAAACCATGAGATTAGAAGTATTACAGTTCTGTCACTCCAACAAACTGGCTGGGCATTTTGGGTACATCAAAACATTACATCTGGTCAACAGGCAGTTTTGGTGGCCCTCCATGAAAAAGGATGTATCTGAATTTGTGTCTACCTGCCCTATTTGCATAATGGCTAAAAGAAGGGGAGGGAAACCCCCTGGGCTACTCAAACCACTGGAGACCACCTCTAGACCCTGGTCAATAAGCAATATGACAAAAGCCATGTCCCTGCCTGGGATTTCAAAGTAGGAGACTCAGTGTTTGTGTCTACAAAAAACCTTCCCCTCACTCAACCATCCAAAAAGTTGGCTTACAAATACCTGGGTCTTTTTAAAATCAAGAGGGTGATAAATAAAGTTACAGTAGAACTGGAGTTGCCAAAGATGTTTAGTAAAGTGCACCCTGTCTTTCATTGTAGTCTTCTTCGGAAATACCCTGCTTGTTCCCTTTGGCATCCTCGTCCGGAAGCACCCCAACCTATCCAGATGGGGAGCCAGAGTCACCATGAGATCCAGGAAATCTTGGACTCAAAGCTTAAACATGGGAAGCTGTATTAGCTAATTAGATGGAGATATTTCCCTCCTAGTGAAAATGAGTGGGTAGCAGAGAAAGATGTGTCAGCCCCTGACCTGATCAAGAAATTTCTATCTAAACACCCTCAGAGGCCGAGAGGGTCAGCTTAAGGGGGGCAGTATGTCAAGATCGACTAATAACGACTTAAGACTGGGGGATCATGGCCTAAGCAATAGGCCCTGTTAAAATCTTAATGGATCCACTGCCACTAATGTTCTACCTTAGTTGCTCCCCTTCCCCCCCCCTTTCTTATTTTGATTTGTAACTGGGGTGAAGGAACTAGCTGGTGCCTTCTCAGGGCCTGAGGTGGGAGGAAGCCTTGCATAACAATTCAAGAGCATTTGCTAGCTATTGTCTGAGGAAGTATCTAGTAATTGTGAATGTTTCCTCCTGTAAACACCCCCCCCCCGTAGGAATGTTTTGAAGTGTACCTTAAAACCCATGTATCACTGTATTGGTTTCATTCTTAGCAAGCTAGAGGCTTGCGCCAGAGTACCGGTTATCAATAAATGGGAACTTAGTATCAACTTTGACTCATTCTTGAATCCGTCGACTTGACACAAACATTGCGAGATTTCTCAACCACTGAGAACGAGACTTTGTGGCAAGAAAAGCAGGAAGGCGCCATTCAAAGAAGGGAAAGTGTCAAGCCTCCTGACCTTCTCTAGGACTGAACCATAGAAAAACTTTGGCAGCCATTAAAGGAAGGTCAAAAAAATTAAAAACTTTTAAAAAGAAGAACGGAACTTTAAAAATCAGTGGAACCAGCAGATATTTCTATAACAGGGTGAAATATATTGGATTATCTAAGTGAAAGTAAGAGAAAAAAGGAAAACTTTTTTAAAAGGTCAGAAAAATTGCAAGCACCATTTTGTGTGAATTATAAATTTCAAAAATTAATATCTTGAGCTTGGAAGCTCTGAGAACGGCGATTTTGGGCTCACTGAAAAGGGCAGGTTCTAATCTATAAGATCCTGTGGTTCAATTTTAATTTTGTGAGACCAACTTTGAGCCTATTTTTGTGATGGGAAGACAGTAATGTCTGAACACAAGCCAGGACCGAAGCCAGCACATACGAGGGCCAGTTCATTGGAGGAAGCAAAAATGGCTAAAGTACAAATACAAGAGCAATTGGAGGCTAAGGAGGCAAGATTGGTCAAAGTGATGAAAAATTTAACAACTGATAATAAGAAGCAATTAATTAAAGAATTTAAAAAAGATACTGAAGCAAGTGCAGAGGTGGTGAAAATGGAGATTAAAAGAAATTGAGGATTTCAGAAATGACACACAAGCAACATTAAACAAAGTACATGTGGTTGAAAATAAAGTGAAAGATCAAGATTCCATGATTAATAAATTGCAGTAGTTCTACAAGACTGTAAATTAATGGAAAACCAGATATGTGAGAGGAGTACCAGAAAATGAAGAGTCTGATCTAAGGACCTATATAATAAGAATGCTGAATTTTTGGGTATGGATGCTGATGAATCTAGCTATCTTTATGACTGTATATAGGGTCAATTCACTGTTTGCCAAAAAAATAAGTTACCAAGAGATGTGGCAATAAGATTTATATCAAGAGACATGGTGGGAAAGATAAGTAAACAATTTGAGAAATCATTGGAGGTAGATGAAAGCAGAGTAAGAATCATGAAAGAGTTGCCAAGAAAGGTCATAAATGATAGAAGATTGTATAAAAAATTAACTGACAAACTGCGGGAGAATGTGAGATACAGATGGATATTGCCAGAAGGTCTAAGTTTTGAATACGAAGGAAAGAGGATTACAATTACAAATGTTCAAGAACTGAGGAGGTTTTTTCAAGAACATAGGGATTTTGGGGATACAGAATAAAAGAAGAATCACTATGGATTACAAATTAATATCTTGGAATGTAAATGGACTAAATTCACCGCAAAAAAGAAAGGCTACATTTCATTGGATTAAAAAACAAAAATGCAGTATAATTTGTCTACAAGAAGTACATATCAAACAAATGGATTACAAAATTTTACGGAATAAACAATTGGGTATGGAATTTTATTCGTTGGCTAAGGAGAAAAAAAGGGGAGTGATTTTTTATATTAAACAAGAATTGGATCCCAAATTGATTTTTAAGGATAATGATGGAAGATACTTAGTAGTGGAAGTGATGTTGAATGACAAAAAGACGTTGTTATTGGGACTGTATGCCCCAAATGGGGCAAAAGATACCTTCTTTAAAGATATTTTGAAATTATTAGACCAAGTGATGTGTGATCAAATAATGGTAATGGGAGACTTCAATGGAACAGTTAAAAATACTTTGGACAGATCTGGGGAAAAAAATAAGGAAGGGAAATTACCAAAGTCATTATTTGAATTAGTGAAACAAGAAAGTTTGGAAGATATATGGAGGGAATTCAATCCTAAGGTGCCTGACTATACTTTTTTTTCAGCAAGGCACAACTCTTTCTCAAGAATTGATATGCTATGGACTACAAAAGATCTTGGACTTATGACAAAAAAAATAGCGATTCTTCCTAAAATTGAGGCAGACCACAATCCATTAATGTAGTATGCAAAATTTGTGAAAGAGACTAGGAGGTGGAGGATAAATGAAGATTTGCTACAGAAACACGATACAGTGGTGTCTCTAGAAAAAGAAACTAAAACTTTCTTTCAAATAAATGAAAAAGAGGACATTCATTTTCAAACTGTGTGGGATGTGTACAAGGCAGTAATGAGAGGTATCTTAATTACATTGAACAATAAAGATAAAAGATCTAAAGAGAAGCAAATGTTGGATATTCAAAAAGAGATTGCAAAAAGAGAAAAGGAACTTAAAAAGAGACCGGGAAAAAAGAAAATTATAAGAGAGATTACAATATTACAGAACCAATTGAGACATTTGTTAAATAAAGAGGTAAAATGGAACCTTAAAAGGCTTCAACAGAAATCATTTGAAGGAGCAAATAAGCCTGAAAAGTACTTGGCCTGGCAAATGAAAAAAAGGGAAAATAAATTTATTAATAAAATTGTAGTGGGAGGCAATGAAATTGTTGACCAAGCAGGAATTAAAAGGGAATTTTATAAATATTATGTTAAGTTATTTCAAGGCAAAAAGGTGGAAAAAAGTAAAATAGATATATATTTGCAGAAAATTCAAGTAAATCCCTTAACAGATAATATGGAAAAGGTTTTAAATGAACCAATTGAAAAAATAGAAATTGAAGCAGCAATTAATTCAATGAGATTGGGGAAAGCACCAGGTCCAGATGGTTCTACAGCAAAATTTTATAAAGCCCTCTCAGAGACATTAGTACCAAAACTTTAGAAATTGATGAATATTATAAGAATCGAGGGAAAAATACCAAATACATGGAAGGAAGCAGTAATTTCCTTGATAACGAAAGAAGATAGAGACACCACAAATGTAAAAAATTATAGACCAATTTTACTACTGAATAATGACTATAAAATATATGCTAGGATACTAGCAGAACGACTCAAGCAGCATTTGAATAATTTTATTAAAGATGAGCAAGCGGGATTTCTTTCCAGGAGACAAATCAGAGATAATGTCAGAATTGTTATAGATATTGTTGAATATTATGAGAAGCACCCTGAAAAAGAAGTGGCATTATTCTTTGCGGATGCAGAAAAGGCTTTTGACAATCTGAATTGGGACTTTATGTTTGCAGTGATGAAGAAAATGGGATTGGGAGAAGATTTTGTAAGAGTCAAGGCGATATATACTGAACAAGCAAGACTTTGTATAAATGCAGATTTGACGGAAAAAATGGTAATTAGCAAAGGAACAAGACAAGGTTGCCCTCTGTCTCCACTGATACTTATAATGATTCTAGAAATTTTGCTTATGCAAATACAAGAAGATAAGGAAATAAAGGGACTAAAATTAAAGGGTTTTCTTACAAATACAGAGCGTTTGCTGATGATGTAATGTTTACCAATGAAAATCCCTTATCTGTAACACCACTGCTGCTTCATAAGATACAAGAATATGGAGAACTGGCAGGCTTCTATATAAATAAAGAAAAATCAAAAAGTCTGTGTAAAAACATGACAAAAAGTCAACAGGAAGAACTGTAGAATGCAACAGAGTGTGAGGTTACTTCAAAAGTAAAATATCTAGGTGTGGAAATTACTATGAAAAATATAGATTTGTATAAAAATAACTATGAGAAGCTCTGGTGTAAAATTGATGGAGATCTGATAAAGTGGAGTAAATTGAACTTGTCTATGCTGGGCAGAATTGCTGCAATCAAAATGAATGTTCTACCAAGAATTATGTTCCTTTTTCAAACAATTCCAATTGTGAAGGACTATAAACAATTTAGTAAATGGCAAAGAAAAAATTCAGAATTTGTATGAGCCGGGGAAAAAAACAAGAATTAAAATGAAAATCTTAACTGATGCAAAAGAAAGGGGAGATTTCCAATTGCCGGATCTAAGACTATCATGATGCAGTATGTCTGGTGTGGATTAAGGAATGGATGACGTTACTAAATAAGAAATTGTTGGTTTTAGAAGGCCATGGAATTATTTTTGGTTGGCATGCATATATGTATTATGGGAAAAATAAGATAGATGGTTTTTTCTCACATCATTATATAAGAAGAAATCTGCTAAGTACCTGGTTTAAATACAAAAAATATGGTGATGAGAGAAAGCCACTATGGATTGTGCCAACGGAAGTAATAAAATTATCTTCAGAAACTGATGAAAGGATGTGGCTAACGTTTAATCAACTATTAAAAATACAGGGAGGAAAGGTGGAACTAAAATCGGCTGAAGAATTACAGTATAAATATAATTGGTTTCAACTGCAACAAATTAAGAGTTTGGTGGAACAGGACATTAAAAATGAAAGTATAAGACAGGAGAAAACAGAATTGGAAAGAATGCTGTTGGGCGAAAATGAAAAGTTGATTTCAAGAATTTATAAATTATTATTGAAATGGCCTACAGAAAATGAAGTAGTTAAATCTCAAATGATAAAGGGCAATCAATTTTAATAAAGAAATACAAATGGAATCATGGGAATACTTATGGAAGAATTCTATGAAGATATCGACATGTTACAACATTAAAGAAAATTGCTTTAAAATGCTATATAGATGGTAAATGACACCAAAGAAACTGGCAAAAATGAATAATCAGGTGTCAGATAGATGTTGGAAATGTAAAAAACATGAAGGATCTTTATATCATATGTGGTGGACTTGTGAAAAGGCAAGACAATTTTGGCAAATGATTCAGAAAGAAATGTCAAAAATTTTAGGCTATGACATTAAGAGGTCTCCAGACTTTTTTCTGTTGGGATTACAAATTGAAAGTTTTCCAAAACAAGATAGTACGATGGTGTGGTATCTGCTTTCAGCTGCAAGGACATTATATGCGCAGTTATGGAAGCAGGATAAAATATCAGAAAGATGGGATTGGATTTTAAAAGTTATGTCTTGGAGTGAAATGGACAAACTTACAAGAATCTTAAAAGATTATGGAGAAGTTTAGAAAGGAATGGGAGAAATTCCAAAAATACGTTGAAAAATACTGGAAGGCAAAGAGCCATTTAGTGATTTTTAATAATAGCTGAAGTTTTCTGGAATAACAGACTAAATCTTATTAAGAAATAATTTCCTTTTGTTATCATGTTTGATGAAGATGAAAGGATAAGATTGAAGATTGACATATAGGGTTTGATTTCTCTTATACTCATTCTTTTCTTTTCTTTTATTGTGATAAGGTTTTAATGTGAAGATTCTTGGTTTGACAAAATTATCTTGTATTTTTATCAATTTAAGTAAACACCGGTGGGGGTCATAATCAGGGGGGAGAGGAAGAGGGGGGGAAAGTGTAATGTATTGATATAAATTTGTATTGACTTTCTTATTTCTTGAATATTATAACAATATATTGCAAATTAATAAAATTGTTTTACACAAAAAAGCCTGTCCTATGCCAATTGCTCTCTGTTCTCCCAATGGATCAATGCCAAGCGATTCTTAAGTTTGGCAGTTTGCAGAAGGTCCATGTGGTTCATTCACCATTTCAATGGTAAGCTTCTGGAGAGTGCCAAAATGATCCCCCCCCCCCAAAAAAAATTGTTCACTAAAACATTAAAGGGAAATATGTTTTGAAAGATTTAGGCTTTCCACCTGAGTCACTCTCTCTCTCTTTATATCGCATGTCAATTTCATTCTGTCCTTTATTTTGTTTGCATACAGCACTGAAATCCTTTTTTTTTTTGCACTGGGAACACTGCCATTTGTCTCTTCCCTGATCTCTCTTTCAAGTCAATACCAGCAGGAAACTATATCTTATGCTGTTCCTTTTAAACGTTTCCCCATTGTTTAAATTTTTTTGTTCAGTGATCTGATACTAGTGATAGTCTCATATCACTAGACTCATAACACTTGTAAAAAAACTTAAAATGAGGGGGAAATGGAGCTTGTACACTGATTAAGAGGGAAGGATGGCAGAAGGTACAGAGTGAGCAGAATGAATTTGATGTGGGCGAGGAAGTGATTTTCAAGGGGTGGCAAAAGAGGAAATCTGAGGGAAACTATACTTTTAAATTACCTTCAGCTTAGAAGTGAAATAAAGAAAAGTCAGCACAAAAGCATTCTCAAAAAACTCAGAAAACAGTAACCAAAAAAACGAACTGAGCACTGAAGGGAGGAAAATCAATGTAGAACAATTAAAAAAAACCAATAGACAAAAAAAAACCCCAAACCCCAAACCAATAGACATGCATGGTGAAAGTGAGGGAACACACCTGTTCATCATAGGCCAGGGTCTGCCTAGGCCAAAGGGGCTGCGGCTGGATTGCCAGCATTTTAAAATAAAAAATTTAAAGCAGCTGCAAATGCCCTAATCAGATAAGAGCCACAAAGCCGGGAAAAGATCCAGGTGGATAACTGTGTTGGTCTAAAGCAATAGAACAAAGTTGGAGTCCAGTAGCATCTTTACGACCAACAAAGTTTTATTGAGAATGAAAGCTTTCATTCTCAATAAAACTTTGTTGTTCTTAAAGGTGCTACTAGACTCCAACTTTGTTCTAAATCTGGGGGAGGTTTTTAATACTCTCCTACTACTACTATTTTCTGGACCTATATAGGCCTCCAAAGCGGTTCTTGCTCCACAGGAAAGAAAAGGGCATTCTTATTTCCCTCATGTATATTCCATCCCTACCACCACAGCTGCTTTTAACTTTTAAAGAATCCTGATAACAGATATTCTAGAACCTGTCCAATTTGGCCTTCAGAATAAGGCAGCTTCTTGTGCTCATGAGAACTCACACCACCTGTCTGAAAACATAAAATATATCCATGGATATCTGTATGTCCATTCCGTCACCACTCCTCCTTGTGGTTCCTTTAATTTATTTTTAAAATGTGGAAGATTCTGATTACATTCTGATTACATCTCTTGCTTTGTGCCAAGCTGGGCCATCAGAATAAGGAAGCTTCATGTGATTTATGGGCTCCAGTCCCTCACAACCATTACCCTCCCAAGCAAGGATGGGCTACTGGAGAGTCATGGACCACCTGTGAACCTTCATTCCACAAGTAAATCAGGTCTGGTGAAGCAAACAAGGTGGTAGACATCACATCATTGGTGCTGAGAGTTACCAACCTACAGGAAGCCCTACAGGATAAATGCCCCAGAGCTCATCCACTGATCGGTCCTTACCGTTTCCAGCCATAAATGATTCCAGGAATTCATTCCAGGTTCCAGGATCAGGGAGCACTTTTGCCATTTGGTAGAAGTAATAATATGAGACAGCTACGTCTTTGGCATTTCTGGCCACATAAATCATCTGTAAGTGTGGAGAAGGTTATGTAAATAGCAGCTTCACATAATTTATTCTGATTGTGCAGAGGAGCAAAAAAACAAAAAAGCCCTGAAACCACATCCCCTGAACAAACCCTAACCGAATCCTGGTCGGCCCTTTCCTCTTGCTTTTTGAGATTTCACCAAGCATTATCCATACACTTTTGAGCTTATTTGCACAGCCAGATGGACTAAAAACCTATCTTTTTTTTTCTTTTAAAATGAGCATTGCCATATGCTTACACAATACAGTTTCTGCACAGGCTACAAAAGTGAAAATCTTTATCTGTTCCTACTTTCGATACATGATTCAGGTAGTGTTTGCATTTACCTTGCAATTCTTGTTCCAGAAACCTTCAGGGAGCAATTGGATGGGAAGGTGGGTTTTAATCATACGTGGGGGGAGTGATTTTTTCAGTAGCTCAATACCTGGAGGGGAAACAGAAGCCATGAAGGGGTTTCTACCACCCTCTTCCCTTCCTTCTCTATCCCTCCCCACAGAACCTTTAGACAAATAATGATTCCTCCATCTCACAGAACTCACACGCACTCCTCATTATCTGAATTGGAGAGCAAGAGTGTGTGTGTCTTACCTGAGGGGACTTTTGGTGCTTTAAACTCCAAAAAAGGGACTCGAGCATAAATGGGATTTCGTTTGCATTTCTCCATATCACCCTCATTAAGGATCATGTCTATAACTTCACTGATCCAGGTGGTTCCTGAAAGAAAGTTCATCAACAGTCTTGGACTCTTTGAATCAAAATGGTGGTCCAGGTGGGAAACTCAAACTGAGGTTCTCATAAATAGGTCTAACCATGAGGAAAGCCTGAAGCAGCCTTTGTCTTCTCCTCCTCCTTTGGCAAACTGTAAAGCGGTCCTGGAGCTTCTGACTGCTTGAAGATGTGGAGAGTGAGAAACAACCCCTGTACCTGAGCCCAAGAGATGAACGCAGCTTCCAGACCTCACTCACCAGACTTGGGATACGTGGAGATGAGCAAATCATCTGGATGCGGCTCAAAGGGTTCCACCTCACTCCAGATCTCAGCAAAGTACTTGACCATGGGAATCCCTTTAATGGGAATCAAGGGGGGGCGCTCCGTCTCTTTTTCTGGCTTCATTCTGACAGAGAAAGGGTTAAAGCAGACAGCTGAATATTTTGAAGCCAGCTTAGCAAACCTCAAAAGGACTGAATGGCAAATGCTCCCTACCCACACCTTTCTATTCTGTAGGTTGTATGTTAGCTATTTCATGCTACATTTGGCTGAAATGTGACTTCTCTGGCTATATTATGACTGATAGATGCAATTATGATTTTGTAAACCTGTAGTGAAGAATATTGTAGATTCGGGTGGGTAGCCATGTTGGTATGAAGCAGCAAAATGAACGTTGAGTCCAGTGGTAGCTGTAAGACCAAGCTTTCATGTGCATGCATGCTTCTTCAGATACCAAAGTGGCTTACATCATTCTCTTCTCTCCTTTATCCTGTGATGTAGGCTAGACTGAGAGTGTGGGATTGGGTGAAGATCACCCAGCATACTTCCATGGCTCATGTGGGGATTTAGGGTTGCCAATCCCCAGTTGAGGGCAGGAGATACCCCGTTTAGAGGCCCTCCCTCCACTTCAGGGTTAGCAGAAAGTGGCAGTGGAAGGGAGGGAAATGTCTGATGGGCATTCCATTATACCCTAAGACCAGTTCCCACAGGGTATAATGATAGGGTTGCCAAGTCCAATTCAAGAAATATCTGGGGACTTTGGGGGTGGAGCCAGGAGACTTTGGGGGTGGAGCCAGGAGACATTGGGGCAGAGCCAGGAGCAACGGTGTGACAACCATAACTGAACTTCAAGGGAGTACTGGCCATCACATTTAAAGGGACCACACTGTCAGACACTGGAGAATCTTATTGTTGTGTTATGATTAATATGATTAAAATGCAATATGTATCTTGACATGACTAACTCCATTTTGAGCATTTGCTACTAACCATGAAACAGAGACCTTGCATATCAAAGTAGCTTTAGAGATGTTACTAATCCCTGCTGTGAATTCCTTTGCATAGTACGAACAAAAGCAACAACTCTTTGAAGATAGCAGGCCTCAAGGAGAGCCAGCATGGCTCCTCCATGAGAAGAGGAACTACAAGAGATAAGGGGAAGGGAAGGTGTTACATGTAGTTCAGAAGTGTGAGAATGTAATATTGTTTAGAAACCCTTTGATGTAAACGGTTTAAAGCTTTGCCTTTCCCGCTAAATGATATCAGTTCCAATGCTCCCTTGTCCAGAACCTTGAGATATCAAATAATCACCTTAACATTTGCAACAAATGGAAGTCCGTTTACTTTGAACCTCCATCGTCTGACACTTTGGAACTGATCCAACACGGGTCTATCCGAACTGGCAACTTGTTAGCTGGATGGCCGCCAAAGTTCCGGATAATGGAGAACCCACCGAACTCATAGAGGAGCTGGGGGTCCCACCGGGTGTCACAGTCGACATTTCTCGACCCTACTCTTCACCCCGAGGAAGTGGCAGCCCTGTACCTCAACCACACTCATGGATGAGGTAGCCGGGCGCTTCAGGAACTTGTTCACCGGGATGGGGGGTGAAGGAGAGGACATCCTGGCCGGAGAGGACTGAGGCGGTGGCCCGGGGGAGGACGAAGGCCGGACCCCAAGGGGGGGAGAGGACGTCCAACTGCTAAGGAACAAGATGCGGATTTGGGTGAGGGAAATCCGAAACGAGATCCAGGCGAACACCATGCACATCGCACACGAGGTGCAGAGACAGCTGGATCAGATGCAAGAGCAGATATGAGCCCCGCCGGGCAAACTGGCGCCGCGGCCAGAACCAGAGAGGCCACCGCCAGACCCACCTGTGGGCCCTCCAGGAAAGCCAGCCGAGCCACCACCAGACCGGCCGGCATCGCAGCCAGATCAACCAAGGGGCCCACCAGGAGAGCCAGCAGGACTGCCGGTAGATTCAGGCTGCACCCGCAAAATCATCACCTCGAGGCTAGTGGACGCCCTGGGACTGTCTAGGGTCCCACTTCCCCACCCGATCCAATTTGAGCAGATGGACGGAACGGCCATGAGGGGGGAGCCCTGCACAGAAGAAACCCAGGGGCTGCCAGTGGGGATCCAGGAACACTGGGAGGTGGAGGTCTTTGTCATAGCTTCCTCCTCATCCTTTGATGTGGTGGTGGGGGTGGGTTGGCTGGCCCGCCACCAGCCGGACATACAATGGGAGGCACAAACCATAGACTTTACCGATCGGTGGTGCACCCACCACCACTGGCAGGGGCGGTGGGGACCAACGCCACCCCCGGTGAACGAAAAGACGTGCATATCGATGGAGGAGGTCTGCTCCATCCCAAAGGAGTATCGAGACCTCCGCAAAGTGTTCAGTAAGGAGGAGGCCAACGAGCTGCCACCCCACTGAGACACAGACTGTACTATTGAGCTGATCCTGGGGCAAGAATTACCTAAAGCCAAACTATATTCGATGGGGTGGGCAGAGAAAGACGAGGTACGGATATTTATCGACAAAAACTTGAAGCGGGGGTTCATTAGGCCAGCGACCGCCCCCCATGCTGCCCCGGTCCTCTTCTGGAAGAAGAAGGACGTGAGTCTGAGACTTTGCACAGACTTTTGCGGGATACATGGGATCTCAATGTCAAACGCCTACCCCATCCCCCTGATTAAAGACTTGTTAAGCACAGTATCAGAAGGGTCCGTGTTTACCAAATTAGACCTAAGAGACGCGTACTTTTGAGTCAGAATCAAAGAGGGGGACGAATGGAAAACGGTGTTCAACACCCCCATGGGACAGTTTGAACACCTGGTGATGCCTTTCGGCTTGCAGGGGGCGCCCGGAGTTTTTATGAACTTTATAAATGAAGTGGTACGGGAATACCTGTACAAGGGGGTGGTGGTGTACCTGGATGACAGCCTTATCTATTCGAAAGATCTAACGTCTCATGTACCCCTGGTGCGAAAAGCGCTAACGACCCTGTATCAGCACAAACTGTATGCCAAACTGTCAAAGTGTGAGTTCCACCAAACGGAACTCGACTACCTGGGGTTTCGGGTATCTGGGAAGAGATTAGCGATGGACCCAGCCAAGATACAAGCGGTGCTAGATTGGGAACCCCCGAGGACACGCAAACAGCTCCAATCGTTCCTCGGGTTTGCAAATTTCTATAGGGGGTTCATACAGGGGTTCGCCCAGGTAATGCTGCCCCTGACCAATCTACTAAAGACAAAGGTGAAGGGGCTGGAGGCTAAAAAACCGAGGGCAAAGCTGCCATGGACCCCCAAATGCCAAGCCGCGTTCGATGAACTTAAGAGACTGTTCACTAGTGAACCCGTGCTAGCCCACCTGAACAAATTGAAGCCCTTCGTGGTCCAATGCGACGCCTCCGATGTGGCTGTAGGAGCCATAATAATGCAAAAAGTCGAGGAGGGGTTAAGACCATGCGCATACATTTTACGCAAGTTTTCACACGAGCAGCGCAACTGGTCAGTCTGGGACAAAGAGGCGTTCGCTGTAACGTATGCCCTAAAGACTTGGAGGTCCTGGTTAGAAGGGGCCAGGGTACCGTTCGAAATCTGGACAGACCACAAAAACCTGGAAGCCCTAACCGGCCGAAGGAAATTATCAGCTAAGCAAATCCGGTGGGCGGGATTCTTTGCAAAATTTGATTTTGTGCTCAGGTACATCCCCGGCTCCAAGAACTTCTTAGCTGATGCTCTCTTGCACCTTCCCCAGCATGAGAGTCAGAGGGAGGAAGTCATAGACTCAATCATTCCCCCCTCCGCCGTGGCTGGGGCGGGGGGTGACCACTCGGTCCGGGAAGAAAACCGGGCAGCCAGAACCGTGGGGGGGCAACAGACTAATCGAGGAAATGGAAAAAGAGGGAGAGGGGAGGCCGGACAGTATACTAAAAGGAGAAGGGGTTTTTTGGTACTACGAGGGGAAGTTTTATATGCCAAAGTCCCTCCGCTCAGAGGTCTTGCAGCATTGTCACTGCAGCAAGCTATCTGGCCACTTTGGCTACGTAAAAACACTACACCTGGTAAATCGCCAGTTCTGGTGGCCACAAATGAAAAAGGACATTTCTGAGTTTGTAGGATCGTGCCCCATCTGTATCATGGCCAAACGGAGAGGGGGAAAGCCCCCGGGACTATTGCACCCTATTCCCACCGCCAGCCGACTTTGGTCAGTGGTCTCAATGGACTTTACAGTAGAGCTCCCTGCTTCTCAGGGGAAAACAGTAGTGCTGGTGGACACCTTCTCCAAGCAGGCGCATTTTATTCCTTGCAAGCAACTGCCAACGGCTAAGAAACTGGCTTATTTATTTTTCCATCACGTGGTTAGACTCCACTCATTCCCCGACAAGGTCATTAGCGACCGCGGGCCGCAGTTCATTGCCAACTTCTGGCGGGAGTTTTGTAAAATGGCGGGGATAGAGCAGGGTCTGAGTTCTGCCTACCACCCCCAGATGGACGAAAAGAGGGAACGTGTAAACAGTCTTCTCGAACAATATCCAAGGTGCTATATAAACTACCAGCAGTCCAACTGGGTAGAGCTGCTCTTGTTTGCCGAGTACGGCTACAACAACAGCCTGCACAGCTCCACCAAAGCCTCGCCATTTCAAATAGTGAACGGCTACGAAGGCAAGCCGTTCCCCTTACTG
Organism: Heteronotia binoei; assembly: GCF_032191835.1. Lineage (NCBI taxonomy): Eukaryota > Metazoa > Chordata > Lepidosauria > Squamata > Gekkonidae > Heteronotia > Heteronotia binoei. The sequence goes on from NC_083237.1 coordinate 30,585,218, forward strand.
CCCAGTCCTGAGGGGACAGTGCCACCTAGCTCTTGCCAGCAATGGTGGGAAGGAGTGAGAAAAGGCTGGGTGGTCATTCAGGAGAACTTGGAAATGGCTATAAAAGACTATAAGACATACTTTGACAAGAAGCATTCCCCTGAATGGGATTTCAAAGTAGGGGAGAGTGTGTTCCTGTCCACTACGAACCTCCCTTTACTGCAGACTTGCAAAAAACTGGCATACAAATTCCTGGGCCCGTTTAAGATCAAACGAGTAATAAACCGAGTGACAGTGGAATTGGACCTTCCTAAAATGTTTAGTAAAATTCACCCTGTTTTTCATTGCAGTCTTCTTCACAAAGATCCTGGAATTACATCATGGCACCCCTGCCCTCTAGAGCCCACACCTATTCAAGTGAAGGGTCAGAGTCACCATGAGGTGCGGGAGGTGCTGGACTCAAAAATCCAAAGAGGGGTGTTATACTACCTGGTCTGCTGGAAGTATTTCCCTACTAGTTGTGATGAATGGGTCAAGTCAACCGACCTGCAGGCCCCTTCTCTTCTGAAGAAATTTTACCTACTGCACCCAGACAAACCCCGAGCAAGAGCTTAGGGGGGGCAGTATGTCAGACACTGGAGAATCTTATTGTTGTGTTATGATTAATATGATTAAAATGCAATATGTATCTTGACATGACTAACTCCACTTTGAGCATTTGCTACTAACCATGAAACAGAGACCTTGCATATCAAAGTAGCTTTAGAGATGTTACTAATCCCTGCTGTGAATTCCTTTGCATAGTACTAACAAAAGCAACAACTCTTTGAAGATAGCAGGCCTCAAGGAGAGCAAGCAGGGCTCCTCCATGAGAAGAGGAACCACAAGAGATAAGGGTAAGGAAAGGTGTTACATGTAGTTCAGAAGTGTGAGAATGTAGTATTGTTTAGAAACCCTTTGATGTAAACGGTTTAAAGCTTTGCCTTTCCCGCTAAATGATATCAGTTCCAATGCTTCCTTGTCCAGAACCTTGAGATATCAAATAAATGCCTTAACATTTGCAACAAATGGAAGTCCATTTACTTTGAACCTCCATCGTCTGACACACACATCTTTTAAATCCCTTCCCTCCATAGGAAATAATGAAGGATAGGGGCACCTTCTTTTGGGGCTCATAGAATTGGACCGCCTGGTCCAACCTTTTTGAAACTTGGGGGGGGGGTGTATTTTAGGGAGAGGTACTGGATGCTATGCTGCAAATCTGGTGCCTCAACCTCAAAAACAGCCCCCTCCCAGAGCCCCAGATACCCGTGGATTAATTTTCCATTATTTCCTATGAGAATAAGTCTCCATAGGGAATAACAGAGTTCCCTCCCCTCCCCCCGTTTTCTCTCTCTCACTCACACACACACTTAACTGTCTCTGGTGCAAGTGGGCATCCGTGTTGGTCTGAAGCAGTAGAAGAAAGCAGGAGTCTCTGGTGCCTCCACAACCAGGTCTGGAAAGTACAGGGGCTAAGCTGCTCTTTTACACACACACTCACTTGTCCGAAAGGAAAGCAAAACAAACAGAGGGGCTGCACTCTCAGGAGGTCTGCTGTTGCTAACCCTTCCCCATGAAGTACTTCCTGCTCCAATTTAAAGGCACACACACATTTTAAAACTATACCTGTTTGCAGGTCCTGCCCAAGATCTAGAGGTACAGGGTGACTGTGGGGGAGGAGCTTCCCCCACCGGCCAGCTAGCTGGGGAAAGCCTGTAAAACCAGGAATCCCCGGCTGGGACCTGGGGATTGGGAAGCCTAAGGGGAAGGGAAGGGGCGAAGATAAGCTGCTGCGATGGGACTGGGTTGGAGGGTAAGGTAAGGTAAATTTATTTTTGTATCCCGCCCTCCCCCGCCGAAGACAGGCTAAGGGCGGCTCACAGACATGATTTCAATAAAATACAATCGAGACAAAAGACAAATTAAAATACAATTAAATTACCGTTATAGATTAGGTTAAAATAGATAAAACAGCTGTTATAAGTTAATAGTTAAGGTGCTACAGTTCACAGTCATGTATAAGATGGCTAGATGGCTAAAAGTCAATTTAGCCGGGTTCTATCTTGAAAGCAAGCTGAAAGAGGATGGTTTTGCAAGCCCTGCGGAACTGATTCAAGTCCCGCAGGGCTCGCACCATCTCTGGAAGTTGATTCCACCATCGGGGGGCCATTGCTGAAAAGGCTTGCTCCCTCGTTGTTTTCAATCTAGCCTCTCTTGGCCCAGGGATTTTTAAAAGGTTTTGAGAACTAGATCTCAGTGCTCTCTGGGGAACATATGGGGAGAGGCGGTCCCTAAGGTAGGCAGGTCCTCGGCCATATAGGGCTTTAAAGGTAATAACCAGCACCTTATAGCGAACACGATACACAACCGGCAGCCAGTGCAGGTCCCGCAGCCCAGGCTGCACGTGTTCCCACCGAGGTAGTCCCACCAACAGCCTGGCCGCCGCGTTCTGCACTACCTGCAGTTTCCACGTTCGGTATAAGGGCAGCCCCACGTAGAGGGCATTACAGTAGTCTAGTCTCGAGGTGAACGTTGCATGGATCACAGTTGCCAGGTCGCTACGCTCCAAAAAGGGAGCCAACTGCCTCGCCTTCCTAAGGTGGAAAAAGGCGGATTTAGCAGTGGCAGCTATCCACTGGGAAGGGAAGGGGCGAGGAGAAGCTGCTGCATGGTGCTGGGTGGGAGGGGAAGGGAAGGGGCGAGGAGAGGCTGCTGTGATCGGGGCTGGGTGGGAAGGGAAGGGGCGAGGAGAGGCTGCTGTGATCAGGGCTGGGTGGGAAGGGAATGGGGTGAGGAGACGCCGCTGCGATGGGGCTGGGTGGGAAGGGAAAGGAAGGGGCAAGGAGAAGCTGCTGCGATTGGGGCTGGGTAGGAAGGGAAGGGGCGAGAAGATGCTGCTGCGATGGGGCTGGGTGGGGAAGGGTAGGGAAGGGGCGAGAAGATGCTGCTGCGATGGGGCTGGGTGGGGAAGGGTAGGGAAGGGGCGAGGAGAAGCTGCTGCGATGGGGCTGGGTGGGAAGGGAAGGGGTGAGGAGATGCTGCTGCGATGGGGCTGGGTGGGAAGGGAAAGGAAAGGGTGAGGAGATGCTGCTGCGATGGGGCTGGGTGGGAAGGGAAGGGGCGAGGAGATGCTGCTGCGATGGGGCTGGGTGGGAAGGGTAGGGAAGGGGCGAGGAGAAGCTGCTGCGATGGGGCTGGGTGGGAAGGGAAGGGAAGGGGTGAAGAGATGCTGCTACGATCAGGGCTGGGTGGGAAGGGAAGGGAAAGGAAAGGAAAGGGTGAGGAGATGCTGCTGCGATGGGGCTGGGTGGGAAGGGAAGGGGCGAGGAGATGCTGCTGCGATGGGGCTGGGTGGGAAGGGTAGGGAAGGGGCGAGGAGAAGCTGCTGCGATGGGGCTGGGTGGGAAGGGAAGGGGTGAGGAGATGCTGCTACGATCAGGGCTGGGTGGGAAGGGAAGGGAAAGGAAAGGAAAGGGTGAGGAGATGCTGCTGCGATTGGGCTGGGTGGGAAGGGAAGGGAAGAGGCGAGGAGAAGCTGCTGTGATGGGGCTGGGTGGGAAGGGAAGGGAAGGGGTGAGGAGAAGGTGCTGCAATCGGAGCTGGGTGGGAAGGGAAGGGCCACCATTTTCTCCCCGCTTCCGGATTTTTGGTGAGCGGGGGAGGAGGCTCCAAATCAGGGGGGGGGGTTCCCCGCCCGGGGCAGGGGATTGGGAAACCTATATAATGAAGAATCGATCTGTGGGTATCTGGGGCTTGAGGGAGCTGTTTTTTGAGGTAGAGGCACAAAAGATTTCAGCATAGCATCTGGTGACACTCCTCAAAACACCCTCCAAGTTTCAAAAGGATTGGACCAAGGAGTCCAATGAAGAAGAAGAAAATATTGGATTTATATCCCGCCCTCCACTCCGAAGAGTCTCAGAGCAGCTCACAATCTCCTTTACCTTCCTCCCCCACAACAGACACCCTGTGAGGTGGGTGGGGCTGGAGAGGGCTCTCACAGCAGCTGCCCTTTCAAGGACAACCTCTGCCAGAGCTATGGCTGACCCAAGGCCATGCTAGCAGATGCAAGTGGAGGAGTGGAGAATCAAACCCGGTTCTCCCAGATAAGAGTCTGCACACTTAACCACTACACCAAACTGGCTCTCCCCCAATGAGCCCCCAAATAAGGTGCCCCTATCCTTCAGTGTTTCCAAAAGGAGAGAAGGCACTTAAAAGGCATGCAGTCCCTTTAACAGTGATGGCCAGAACTCCCTTCAGAGTTCAATCATGTTTGTCGCAACCCTGGCTCCATTCCCAAAGTCCCCTGATATTTTTTGAGTCCTGCGAAGGACCTGCAGCTCTATAGGGGATCTGAGCCTGGATTCCCATATCCTTGTCTACCACTTTAACACTGGCTATCACTATGTAAGATAAACAGGGTACAGAAGGAGGAGGAAGGGACTGTATTCTTCTCCCCCCTCCCTCCCTGCCTCCAGCCTTCCTAGAACACTTGGGTTCACGCCTGCCTTCTCATTCGGTCTGCCAACTGGCCAGAAAAACAAAACAGCATAGAGCCCATCCACTTCTGTGCCTTTATGTGAAAATTAGCCACTGTTGCAGTTATAGATCTCAGTAGGCAGCCGTGTTGGTCTGAAGCAGTAGAACAAAGCAGTAGACAAGTACACCTTTAAGACCAACTAAGTTTTATTCAGAATGTAACCATGCCCTCTATTTAAACTAACAAAGCCAGAATGTTACTTAGATTTATGGCACTTTGCACCTATAGCCTCTTTTCAGCCCTGTTTTATCCTAACACTAACAAACACAGATCCCTATTTGTGATTCTTTTAATCTGCTAAAAGCATTCCCATGATTCTACACTGCCCACATATTAAGAATTCCCATTTGTCTGATGAAGTCTGCTTAAGAGCATATGAAAGCTTACACTCTGAATAAAACTTAGTTGGTCTTAAAGGTGCACTTGTCTACTGCTTTGTTCTCTTGCAGTTATAGGCACTGCTGAAAAGCTCAGTTCCAAAGTGGGCAACCTTCGTCCCCAGCTCTTCTGCTTCCCACTTACCTTGGAGTAATTGTCTGCCTGGATAGCTTTGCAGCTGGCTCTGGATTGGGTGTCGAAGTACGCAAAGCACAAGCCTCTCTCCTGAACTAGCTCTGGCCAGAAGTGGGTGGAGAAAAAAGTTTGTGGAGAGTTCATTGGCAGACAGAGGGAGGGAGGTTGTTTGCCAAAGCTCTACTGATAGTAACTCAGCCATTTTGATTTGAGGCTGGGACAAGCTTGTATGATGAAACAAAGCACATTTTATAGTACTTCAGGGCAATCTTCACTATTTTAAAAGGAGCATCAGGAGGATGGCAGTCAGTTGGCAAGTGGCTCTTCCTCCAGGGGCACACAAGGCAGTAAACGGTCCCCGTGGGCAGCAGGAGACACAAAGGCAAGGCCTCAGAACTTGGAAGGGAAGTGGGGGGAGTCCTGACTCCAGTCCTGGCCCTCCCTGCAAACAATTCCTTACAGAGGTTAGGTGGTGATGGCAGGTTACCCAAGAGAGACAGAAAAGTCTCTCCAGGTGTTGGAAGAACCATTGGGGTGGGGCGGGGAGGTAGGATGCAACAGTGCCTGCAGGCCCATTCTTCTGCCACAAGAGCGAACACATCTCCCAGCTTCTACTGCCTCCTCTGCAAAGAAATTTGGGTCCCAGCATAGATCACAGCATTTGGCAGATGCATTTGAACCAAGAACAAAAGAAGCTTCCGCCTTTTAAGCATTTCTGCCTGCTTTGGAAACCTACCCCCAATCCAGAATCTTGTCCCTTGTGGGAGATACCCCAAATTTTCCCAGTCAAGCGACCTGGCATGTTGCTCACCACACCTTCATACCCTGATCAGGTTTTTATGACTGACATCTAGGGGAGGGCTTGAAGACAAAGTTGTCTCTTCAGTGGCAGGAGCAATCAATTGGGGGTGGTAGCAAATGTCATTGTAGGTAATGCAGTGATGCAATCTAGGAATTGACAGCATCACATAGCGGATAACTCTGTATAATTCACCCCAAAACTCTATGGTTTTAACCACAGAATTAGGAAAAATGCTACAGTATTGCCAAATCTCCAGACAAATGAGATCACTTTTCCTGGAGGAAGTGACAGCTTCGGAGGGTACACTGTATGGCATCCCATCCCCTCTACGTAAGCTCTCTGTGCCCCCAAACTCTACCCTCCCCAGCACCGTCCCCCAAAGCTCCAGAAATTCCCAATGATATACCTGGCTGTCAATGTCCATGAGATGGAGTTTGGAGTAGGGTGGGGGAGTCACAAAAACAAACTAAACAATTTCAAAGTCATGTGTGATCTATGTGTGGTGTGTTGTATTTAGCTCCTGCATGTGTGTGGCTCCAGGGAAAAAAAATTGGCCCATGTGGTGCCTTGTGGTCTTCTACGACGGGGCTTAATGGCTCACCATAGGGGGGAAAGAGGCTGCAGCTCCTTCTTCTCACAAGCCACAGTTCTGTTCCACAGCAAGGAATCTCATGTGGAGGGACTGAGGACAACATAAAAGTCATTTATTATTTTGAAAGTGTTCACAGGTTGCGTCTGTGATGTTGACCCTAAGATGACATCAAGGGAAGGCGCTGAGGGTCATGTGGCTGTCTTGCCTTTGTTCAACCCCCATCAGCACCTCCATTTTCTCATACGACCTTCCTGACAAGGTCTGGAAAGTTCCCATGTTCCCATAGTCCTGCAAAATATGTCAAGGAACTGTTGAGGAGGCCTTTTTATAAAGGGAACCAGGTCATAGTTAATGGCTGGGAAACTATAGCTTGTCTTTATTGTATGTGTGTGTGTGGGTTGTGTTTATTGCATTGTCTTCTAATTCTGCAATATATATATGTTGTGACTATTGCATTGTCTTCTAATTCTGCAATATAGTTTTATGACATATTTTATAATATACAGTACTGTCTGATTGATTCCTGTCCCCCCCCCCCCCCCTTACATTTTGGAATCTGCCTTGAGTCTCAGGGAGAAGGGTGGGCAATAAATGAAGTAAATAAATAAATAGAGAGAGATATGAAGTGATGCCCTGTGTCTCATTTGGTTTGATATGTGTTTGTTGGATTGGGGCCTGGAGATCTCCTAACAGAGTGGGGCTGGCCTGGAGATCTCTTACTATTACAACTGATCTCCAGATGGCAGAGATCAGTTCCCCTGGAGAAAATGGCTGCTTGAAGGATGGACTCTATGGTGATGTACTCCACTGAGGTCCCTCCTCTCTCCAAACCTCACCCTTCCCTGACTCCACCCCCTCAAATATCCAGGTGTTTCCCAACCCAGAAACACTATTAGTGTTAAGAAGTTTTAAGAGTTTTACTGAGAGACCAAGCATTCCACTGAACATTCTTAAGAAACAATCCGGGTCACTTGACTATCACATAGGCTTGCCAATCCCCAGGTCCCAGCGAAGGTTCTTCCGCTTTCCCAGGCTCCTTCCCGCCCCCAGTCAGCTGGCCGGCAGGGGGAAGCCCCACGCCCAGAGGACCATGTGTCTTTCCACCTCTGGAGGCTTCAGTCTCCGATTGAAAGGCTTCCTCTTGGGATGGTGTGTCTGTGTTCCCCCCCGGCAGGGGGAAGCCCCACGCCCAGAGGACACACAACACACTTGTCACACAACAAAGCTCTAAAAGCCAAACCAAGGGCAAGTATTTACAAAGTCAATTAATGAAGGGGCGGAAATTGAGACATCAGAATAAGAAGTCTGAAGAGTTTTACTGAAACTGAGACCAAGCATTCCACTGAACATTCCTAAGAAACAATCTGGGTCACTTGACTATCATATAGGCTTGCCAATCCCCAGGTCCCAGCCAAGGTTCTTCCGCTTTCCCAGGCTCCTTCCCGCCTCCAGTCAGCTGGCCGGCAGGGGGAAGCCCCACGCCCAGAGGACCATGTGCCTTTCCACCTCTGGAGGCTTCAGTCTCCGATTGAAAGGCTTCCTCTTGGGATGGTGTGTCTGTGAAGAAGCTGGCAGCAACTCGTGAGTAGAGAGGCCAATCCCTCACTTCAGAGTCACCAGAAAGGGGGGGGAGGGAGGGAAACGTCTGCTGAGCACTTCATTATTCCCTATGTGGAGATCGATTCTCATAGGGTATAATGGGGAATTGATCTGGAGGTTTCGGGGATTCTGGGGGAGCTGTTTTTTGAGGTAGAGGCACAAAATTTTCAGTGTAGTATTTAGTGCCTCTCCCCAAAGTACCCCCCAAGTTTCAAAACGATTGGACCAGGGGGTCCAAATCTATGAGCCCCAAAAGAAGGTGCCCCTATCCTTCATTATTTCCTATGGAAGGAATAATAATAATAATAATAATAATAATAATAATAATAATAATAATAATAATAATAATAATAATAATAATAATAATAATAATAATAATAAATTTTATTTCTACCCCGCCCTCCCCGCAAAGCGGCTCAGGGCGGCTAACAGTAAGTAATATATTAACATAAATAGTAAAACATTAGATTAGCAATTAAAATTACACATATAAAAACCCGTTAATTCAGTTAAAATACTTAATTTTACATTACATTATATATATATCTGGCAGTAATAGCTGTTCTGGCGCTGAATCTGCCAGTTTAAATGGTGTTAGAGATGGCGGTTCTTCGTTCATTGCAACTCAGCAGTCCATATCATTATAGGCATGTCTAAAAAGGGCAGTCTTGCAGGCCCTGCGGAACTGGTCGAGGAAGACATCTTAAAAGGTGTCCTGTCCCTTTAAATGTGATGGCCAGAACTCCCTTGGAGTTCAATTATGCTTGTCACACCCTTGTTTCTGGATCCGCCCCCAATGTCTCCTGGCTGCACCCCCAAAGTCCCCAGATATTTCTTGAATTGGACTTGGCAACCCTACCAGTTTGGAGAGCCAGTTTGGTGTAGTGGTTAAGTGTGCGGACTCTTATCCGGGAGAACCGGGTTTGATTCCCCACTCCTCCACTTGCACCTGCTAGCATGGCCTTGGGTCAACCATAGCTCTGGCAGAGGTTGTCCTTGAAAGGGCAGCTGCTGTGAGAGCCCTCTCCAGCCCCACCCACCTCACAGGGTGTCTGTTGTGGGGGAGGAAGATAAAGGAGATTGTGAGCCGCTCTGAGACTCTTTGGAGTGGAGGGCGGGATATAAATCCAATATCTTCTTCTTCTTCTTCTTCTTCTTCTTCTTCTTCTTCTTCTTCTTCTTCTTCTTCTTCTTCTTCTTCTTCTTCTTCTTCTTCTTCTTCTTCCATCACATAACAAGGCTCTAGGTGCCAAACCAAGGACTGGCATCTCCAAAGTCAATTAACACAAAGAACATTATAATGATACACTATTCTAAAAGATAAATACATTGGAATTCTGTGGATATATAGCTATCTCATTACATATACTAAAACCCACTTTCACCAGATATAGCTATATATCCACAGTATTCCAATGTATTTCTCTTTTAGAATAGTATATCTGTCAAGCATTTGGGTTCAATGACGAGTCAATGTTGAAATAAAGACTACATTTATTGATAGACCGATACTTTGGCCGGAGCCATTTCTTGAGAAGAATGAAATGGTTACATAGATACAATACTTTTAAGGACTACTTCAAAGGAATTCCTAAGGAGGGGGGATATAGGATGAGCGTTCACACACAAAGTGTCAAAACTATTCACATTCTCAAGGTGTTATGGGGGATCCAACCTTGTCGGGCACAGATGGCTAGTACTCCCTTTAGAAGTTTCCTGAGAAAGCACTGATTACTTGGTTCCTCCTGATTACATCTAACTCACAGCTACACATCAAAGTAATAAACAAGAAAGAATAATAAACTCTCAGACCTGAGTCTCCTCTGACATTCCCCAGACCAGATCCTTGGCAGGACCATAAACCAATCGATTATAGATCAGAATTAGACATGCTTGACAATATCATTATAATGTTCTTTGTATTGACATACTCAAATAGGGACACTGGCTGTTTATTTCATTATATATACTAACCCATCTTCCACTATATTTTAATGTATTCTTTTTTCTAATGGCAAACTAGAATTACGTTTATATGTGTGTTACATGTTTAAATCTAACCTCTAAGTAACCCATCATTTTAACCCAGAGACTGAACAACAACAATATTACAATAGACTCTCTTTTATTGCACTTTACTTCAGGATAACTAAAGGGTTTAGTACATGGACATCAATCCGCTTTATATCACCTTTTGTTGTTGTTTCAGCCCAGTTAACACTAACTAACAAACACCAGACCCCAACTCATGATTCATTTAAACTGCTAAAAAACATTTCCATGACTCTGCATACTAACCTACAGGCTACTTTCTCTATATTTAGAACTGCTTGCCATTTCTTACTATTGACTGATGAAGTGTGCTTAGAGCACACGAAAGCTTACATTCTGAATAAAACTTTGTTGGTCTTAAAGGTGATACTTGACTCCTGCTTTGTTCATTATAGATAAGTGAGGTAAAAGCAGCACATGCACAAACTTTAGTTCTTATGTTTCAGGCTAATGAGAGTTTCTTAAGCTTTTCATAGTGACTTTAATCTTTAAGTTGAGAGGCTTTTATTCCAATATTTTCCCCAAACACTCCAGTACACTTTCTTTGAGTATTCTCTGACTCTTTTGTTTCCAGAAGGCTGGTACACTCTTTCCAGTACCCAAACCCAGGGTTTTTGGAGTAGAAAAAAGTCCAGCAGGGACTCATTTGAATATTAGGCCACACCCCCTGGTGTCAGAAAAAGCCCTACAGGAACTCATTTGCATCTTAGGCCATATCCCCTGACACAAAGCCAGCCGGAACTGTGTTCCTGTGCATTCCTGCTTTAAAAAAAAAAGAAAAGAAAAACAAGCCCTGCCCAAATCCCTTCTCTTGAAACACTTTTCTCCAGTTTTTTATTGACTCTTAAGGTCTTTAAATGCAGTTTCTAACCACACCAGACCAGGGATCTCTGCAATTTTCAGTGCTAACTCCCAGTTTACTTCTCTCTCTAGAAGATCTATCCCTTTCCTTGGCCGGAATTGGGGTCTTCACCTACTTCCCATACTTCCTTGCCAACTTTTCCCCAGTTCTCCATCTATGTAAAATTGCTCTCAGCTGAGGCTGAAATCAGAATGCATTCTCCTCTGCAGCATTCAGCTTTCAAGTCTCTCTTTGCTCAGCTGATGCTAACCAATCAGATGTCTTGGAACAGCCTGTCAGTCAAGGCTGTCTGGCTCTTCACAGTCCTTCCAGCTGTTTTGTAAGCTTCTAAGCTTTTAAAAAATGCAGTCTGTCACAGCAACATTTGCATATGATTCAACAGTGATAGTTGTGATCAGGTCTTGATTTTAGCAGTCATTGAAATCCATTGACAAATTAAAAGATAAATCCACAATAATGAGAAATCATATTTTTAAAAAACTTGTACATTAAATTTAGTTTGGTTGGCCTTAGCTCATGGCTTGTTTAGCACAGGCAACATGAATGGCCCAGGCATACAGGTGGGCTTATACTTCTGTGTGGAAGTTCAGGCCACTGCCCTCCAGTTCCCGAGCACAGACTTCATCTAGCCATTCACTCTGCACCACTGTGAAATGTTCCTTCCAATCTCCAACAGTGCCTGCAGTTGAGGGAAAAAACAAATCCAGACAAAAGTGAACCATTTGGTTTCCTCCTTTCCTGGTCAAAGAGAATCAACAAGGTCACACTCACCTTCTTCCCTAACTTGGTGAATGTTGACGCTGAGAATAACCTAAGGAAGTTTCTGGACCCAAATAAGAGTATGGGCAATCTGCCTCATCCAAGAAGCCTGGACTTGCTTGGCCACCACTTACTCAGGCACCTTGCCCAAAGGGAGATATTTGCAACTGTCCAAGGAAAAGCTCTTTCCAAGCAGTATAGACTCCCATATCCCTCCACAAAGAGTTCATCACTACTATGCAGCCATGAGGCCACCTTCAGCTCTCAGTAATAGAAAAGAGAAAGAATTCAGTAGCACTTTAAAGAATAACAAAATTTGCGGCAGGGTATGAGTTTTCATGAGCTACATGACTAATGAGCACTCAACAAAGGCGCTGCCACATATTTTGTTCGTTTTGAAGGTGCTGCTGGACCCTTGCTCTTTTCTACTGCTGCAGACAGACTGACATGGCTACCCATCGTGATCTAGCTCTGTACAATAAGCCATGGGTCCCCTATTTTTTTTAAGCATGTGGACATCTTTGGAATTCTGACTCAGGGTGGGGAGCATAACCACAAAATGGCCACTGCTGGAGGTGGAGCTGCACACACACACACACACACATGCGAATGCACACAAAGAGGAGGCCCAAATTCAGGGGACAAGAAAAATATTTTTTTAAATACACTGGGGGGGAAAGAGAGTGTAAGGGAGACTACAGCAGCCAACACTGTGGTAGCGGCTGCTGCAAAACCAATCCTATTTTAATCTGAACAAGCCATCAGATTTCCAATGGGTGATCAGAAACCCTGCTAAGCAGCACACCCACCTGTCCCCACCCACTTTCTAAACACACTTGGAGAGCATCAGGAAAAGTGTCAGCAGGTACCATATTGGGGGTGGAGTCTGCGGAGGGCAGATTTTGGGGAGGGGAAGGGCTTGTGGGGCATAATGCCATTGAGTCTACCTCCCAAAGCAGTCACTTTCTCCAGATAAACTGATCTCTGTCACCTAGAGATCAATTGCAATAGCAGGAGATCTCCAGCCACCACCTGGAGATTGGCAACCCTAGCCAGAAAAGGTGTTGGCAAGTATCATGGCACCCACAGACACCAGGATGGGAACCTCTGAACTGGCCCATATCTTCAATTCATCCAAATAAATAAGACTACCCGTATTTTTCGCTCCATAAGACGCACCTGAGCATAAGACGCACCTAGTTTTTAGAGCTGTTTGTGTGAATTTAGAGGCATTTGTGTGAATTGTTTGCAGTATTCGCTCCTTAAGACGCACACACTTTTCCCTCCACTTTTTTTGGGGGGAAAAGTGAGTCTTATGGTGCAAAAAATACTGTATATGTTCATAAATATTAAAAACCAGCTATGGGGTGGGCAGGAGGAGGTTGGATTTAGATGGCCCTGAGGGATGGAAATAATCCCCGCACTATAAAAGTCTCCCCCACAAGTTATAGGGAGAAGGCAATAGGCAGGAAAATGGAAAGTCATTTGAAGAAACAGACCATGTCCCCCACAGCACTGAAAATCTAATCCTCCTCCTTCCTGGTGGCAGCTTTAAAACCTTAAAATACTAAAATGTCCAACCACAGGTTTCCTGGGAATGGACATGGTCCTTCTGGGCCATCATCTTGCTGGGAGCACAAACAAGAGGGGAATCTCTCCGCATCCATATAGGGGGTCGTGCTTTTTGTTTCATAGCCTGACGCCCAGCTCACCACTTGTAATGTACTGAGAACCGGGACGGTTTGAAAAGCACATTACAAGAGAGGGAACATGCGGGCCGTGCCCTGCTTATATACAGCACCCGGAACAACCCCCCTCCTCCGAACAGGCCAATCCTGGTCGGTCAAACTTCCCGCCACAGATCATGATGGGCGGGGCAAATGGCAAGCTCCATCCAGGGACCCAGGGGGTCGCCTTTAGTAGCAATCGCCATGCGGCCGGGTAACTTATGTTCAATACATAATACTCCTCCCCCCCAGCTCAGGACACATAGTCCCGCAAGTACGCAGGGGCCGTGCGCTCCCGAGTAGACCACCTTGGGATGACTGGTGGAGTCGGGGCGGTCGGTGGAGCTGCCGGGGCCACGGCCTCTGCTGCAGCCGGGGTGATGGTTTCCCCTCGTGGGAGCCCCGCCGGTCCGGGGTTGTCGGTACCTTGCAACGCGTCTGGTGGCCCAATTCCCTGGGAGTTGCCCTCGCTGTGGTTGGGCTCTACCTCCCAATTGGGTGGAGCGGTCGGCCGTGTTGGGGTAGATCTCTGTGGGGCGTGGCTGTGAGCCCCTCTTCGCTCCGTATTGCAGCCGATTCTTCCGGCAATGTGCGGCGACGTAGTTGGTCAATATGCCTCCGCAATACATTGCCTCCCACGGTGAACACCTCGTAATGGTGGGACTCTATTACTCTCAGCACCCGGCCTTCTACCCATTTGGGGCTGCACCCATAGTTCCTGGCGTATACGGGATCCCCTGGGAAAAATCCTTGGGCTGCTTCCCTGATCTCCGGGGAATTTTGGATGTCAGTGGCTCAGTCGGGGTGCAGCCTGTCTAGTCTTGTGATTAGCTTTCGTCCCATTAAAAGCACGGCTGGGCTAACCCCTGTTACTGGGTTGGGAGATATCCTATTATTGAATAGGAAGGCGGCTAGGCGGTGGTCCCAATCCCCCTGCACAATGTGGCCCAGTGCTTCCTTTGTGGTGCGCACCATCCGCTCGGCTTGGCCATTGGTGGCCAGATGGAAGGGGGTGGACCTGATGTGTTGTATCAGGTATCTCTGCATGAACTCCCGGAATTCCCGGGAGGTGAAGGCGGTCCCGTTGTCTGAGACGATGGTGTCCGGAATGCCATGTGTGCTCAGGGCCCTTCGAAGTGCCTGGATGGCCGTCGAGGTTGAAACGACCGGGATGACATCTAGCCACTTGGTGTAGGCGTCCACCAAAATGAAGAATATTTGGCCCTGGAAGGGTCCTGCAAAGTCTACGTGCAGTCTCGACCACGGCTTCCTGTGTGTTTCCCAGCGTTGCGCGGGGGTGCTGGGCATTTCGGGTCAGGACTCCTGGCATGTTTTGCACCTCCGGACCCACCCCTCTATTTCCTCATCCATCCCCGGCCACCATACATAACTGCGGGCTAAGGCCTTCATTCGTACAATTCCTGGATGTGTTTCATGAAGGGCCTCCAGCACTTGTTTCCGCAGCGGGGGGGGGCACCACCACCCTGCTCCCCCATAACAGACATCCCTTGTGTGCTGATAGTTCTTCCTTGCGTGTGGTGTATGCCCTGAACTCATCGCCCTGTTTTCCCTCTGGCCAGCCCCTCACCACCCAGTCGAGGACCCGCGCGAGTACTTTGTCCCACCCCGTGGCTTTTGCTACCTCTGCTGTGTGTAGGGGTCTCTCTGGTAGCGTTTCGATGAGCATTACATGGTGGGCTGGAGCCGGGTCAGTGTCTGTGAAGGGCAGCGGTAGGCGACTGAGAGCGTCTGCGTGTCCCATCGCCTTGCCCGGCCGGTGAACCAGGGCATATGTGTAGGAGTTGAGGAACTGGTTCCACCGCAAAACGCGTTGGGAAAGGATCTGGTGGCGTTTGGTGGTCCGGGGCAAGGAGGCCAAGTAGCGGTTTGTGGTCTGTGGTATGGTGAAAGTCTCCTGTACAGGTAATCATTAAACTTATGCACCCCTGCCACGATTGCTAGGGCCTCCTTGTCTATTTGGGCATAATTCCGCTCCGTCGGGGTCAGGTTCCTCGTGTAGTAGGCTACCGGAACCTCCCTCCCATCCGGGAGTTGGTGACCCAGGACCGCACCCACCCCGTACGATGATGCATCACATGCCAAGATTACCGGTAGGCTCTCATCAAAATGGTGGAGCACATTGTTGGATACGAGCAGCCCTTTGACTGCTTGGAACGCTGCGTCCTGTTTCTTTCCCCAGACCCATGGGGCATTTTTGTCTAGAAGTCTGTGGAGGGGTTCAGCTAGGGTGGCTTTGTGGGGTAAGAACGAATGATAGAAATTTAATAACCCCAAGAAACTTTGCAGCGCCGCCTTGCTCTTGGGGGTGGGGGCTTCCACTATGGTCCGGGTTTTGTCCGGCGTCAGGTGGATTCCCGCAGCGTCCACTGCAAATCCCAAAAACTCCACCCTCGGTACCCCCAGGGAACACTTTTCACGCTTGACTTTCAGACCGGCCTCTTGGAAACGGCGGAGGACTTCTCGCAGCTGGTTGCTAAATTCCTCCGCGTCCGGTGTGGCGATCAAAACGTCATTGAAAAACGGTTGCACCCCAGGAATCCCTTTGAGGAGAGAATCCATCAGGCTCTGAAACACCCCCGGGGCCACGCTCACCCTGAACTGCAACCGCCGCACCTTAAACGCCCCCCTGTGGGTTACTATGGTTTGCGCTTCTGTCGTGGCGGCGTCCACCGGCAGCTGCTGGTACGCCTGGGCCAGGTCAAGTTTCCCAAAGATTTTGGACCCCGCTAGCTCTGCCAGCACGTGGCTGATTACGGAAACCGGGTAGGGGTTGTCCTGTAGCGCCTTGTTAATGGTGCACTTGTAATCGGCACATATAAGCACCTCCCCGTTCGGCTTCACCGGGGTTACTATTGGGGTCTCCAGCACACCCTGGGCTGTGAGGCGGTCCAACTCCGCCTCGATTTTCGGTTTCAGAGTGAATGGAACCCGCCTGGCCTTCAGCCTTACAGGTCGCACGTGGGGATCTAGGGGTAAGGAAATGGGAGGCCCCTTGTAGCACCCCAGGGCCCCGTCAAACACCTCCGGGAACCCCCGTCCCCAGCTGTTGCACCCCCACGATCTTTATTCCCAGCGGCCGAAACCAGGCCAGGCCCAACAAGGTGGTGAGCTGGCTCCTTTTAACCACCAAGATATCGAGTTTATCCCTAAACCCGTTGTACTCCACCCCCACCAATGCCCGTCCCAGGATTCCATGGGATTTTTTTGAAAGTCCCAAAGCACGAAGCTTGCCGGTCGCAGTCTAGGCAGGCCACGTGGGCACAGCTTCCTTAAGGATTCCTCCGAAATTATGGAATTGGAGGAACCGGAGTCCAGTTCCATCAGGCAGGGGTTGCCCTCGATCCTGACCGAAACCTTGACCTTTTGGGGGCTGTCGTTGGGCAAGTTCATTACCTGCACGGAGGTTGAAGCGATCGAGTGGTCCTCGGTCGACTCCTGGAGGGTGGTCTGGCGGCAGCGGTTGCTCTTGGCCCTGCAGGCCCTTGTGATGTGGCCCATCTTGCCGCAGGCCCTGCAGAGCACGTTGCGGTAGGGGCAGGCCTGTCGCTTGTGTTGGTCTCCCACCTCTCCGGGGTAGCGGGGTTGAATTCTTCGAGCCGGCCCGTGGTTCCGCTCTGGTTAGCCATGGTGGCTGCGGCGGTGGGCGCGTCGGTCTACAACCGCTTGCCTTCGACGTCTCCGCCAGATCTGCTAAGCCCCTCTGGTATGGGCTAGCTAGGATCCCACCTTCGTCGCCACTGTAATGTACTGAGAACCGGGATGGTTTGAAGGCAACATAGTTTATTCAGTAGCACTTTACAAGAGAGGGAACACGTGGGCTGGGCCCCGCTTATATACAGCACCCGGAACAACCCCCCTCCTCCGACCAGGCCAATCCTGGTTGGTCAAACTTCCCACCACAGATCTTGATGGGTGGGGTGAATGGGGAGCTCCATCCGGGGACCCAGGGGGTCACCTTTAGTAGCGATCACCATGCAGCCGGGTAACTTATGTTCAATACATAACACCACTCCCATTCTTAACAGCAATTATTTAGCAGCACTTTCTCCCACCTTCGATTCTTCTCTAAAGAAAAGAGGTATGGAATAAGGGAAAGGTAATTCCAAGCCTGTCTTTACATGTCCATATCCACTCAGAAGAAGAAGAAGATATTGGATTTATATCCCGCCCTCCACTCCGAAGAGTCTCGGAGCGGCTCACAATCTCCTTTACCTTCCTGCCCCACAACAGACATCCTGTGAGGTGGGTGGGGCTGGAGAGGGCTCTCACAGCAGCTGCCCTTTCAAGGACAACCTCTGCCAGAGCTATGGCTGACCCAAGGCCATTCCAGCAGGTGCAAGTGGAGGAGTGGGGAATCAAACTCGGTTCTCCCAGATAAGAGTCCGCACACTTAACCACTACACCAAACTGGCTCTCAGAATGATGCACCAGACCTACCTAGTAGATCAGGTATCATCAGGACTTTCTCACAGGCCTGAATCTCAGTACTTCTCTGCTGAGGAGTCTGGCATCAACCCCACCTCCTTTAACAATGTTCTGAGTCCAAAATTATTGTTTACATTTCTACAGCTGACTTTTGTTACTTTAGGATGACTGCCAGAATGTTATGTCACTTTCTGCACCCAAATCTAATGATTCCCACAAAGGACTTTCCTCCCCTCTCAAAACTGAGATCAGAAGTCAGCCTGCAACACCCACCTTTTCTCATGAAAGGCGACACAGCTTGGTCCAGGACGGAAGAAGGCAAAGTGCTGTAATTAGCCATCGGGTTGGTTTTCATGTTCTCAAACATTGTGTGGTGTATGATCCTTTTCAGAACTGGTTCTGTGAGCTCTATACCAAGGAACTGGGCTACTTTCTGGATTTCCCGGGCTGGGTCCTAGGGAGAGACAAGACTGCTAATGGGATTTTAGGCTGCTATTAAGCTGTTGTTTATTGTTTAACAGAAGCACTGCTGTGAGAACCCAACATAGCAAAGTAATTCCTTAGGGTCATAGGTAAAATAACTACCTCAAAGAGTCATGTGTTTGTGTGTATGAGAGAGACAAAGAGAGAAGAAGGAATTTCTTACCTCTTTTATATCTTCATAAAAGAGGTACAGAATTGGATGCCAGTCCTTGGCTTCCCATCAACCACGGACATGGTCAGACCAAGATCCATACAAAACTGCACACACAAGGCGGAGAGTGAGTGAGTTGTAGAATTCTCATCTGCCCACTTCATTCATCACCACTTGATATTTATAACTTTTTGTAGGGTTGAAAAGAAAATAGTGGACTTTAAAAGGTTTTAAACATTTAAAAAGACAGTATAACAAAAATATGCCACATCTATTATACAATTGTAACACCAACTGCTCAGCAAAAGTCTCAACCTTCTATATTCTAAAAAGGAAGAAAATTTTAGTAGCCATTTCTTCAAGAACTAACCCATTTCCTAGCATGTTCTGCTAACTAACCCCAGCTAGTTCCTGTGATAAAACGTATATCCATACTATATCTAGAGGCTAAATTGGGGAGGGGGGGGAATGATTGGACCTCCCCCTCAGACCAAGCACTTCCTGTTTGCCAACTCCAGCCTCTCCACTCACCCTTCCCAGCAAGGAAATTTTCTAGAAACTGATCCCACTTTCCTGGCTCTGGCATCAGGTAGTTCATGCGATGGAAGTGAAAATAGGACACTGCATTGTCTTTGGCATTCCTAGCCACATAAATGACCTGTGGAAATACAGCAGAAACAAGAGGGAACCCAGAAGTGAAGAGGTCCCAGAGATTAATTATATTCAATCCCGCCTTACCCCCAGTCCCCTCCCCCAAGTTGTCCTGACCTTGCAGTTCTGTGCCCAGAAGGAAGGAGGCACCAGTTGAATGGGGAGGTGAGTTTGGTGGTCCGTGGAGAAGGTAAAGCCTCTGCATCTTCCAGGCCTGAAACACCAGGTGGCAAGTCCAGGAGGGGTTCATGCTGTGAACACCTTCCCCAGAACTAGACAGCTATTTCCTGAAGCAGTACCTCCTACTCACCTGAAGTCATGGGTCTGGGAAGGAACAAATCTATGTAGGGCATACGCTTGTGTGTTGGGGCCCAAGCACATTTCTGTGGGTCCCCTCCCTGTTGGACCATGTCCACAATTCCTGGATCCAGGTGGTCCCTGAGGGAGGGAGGAAGATAAATGAAGTGGTAATTCAGCCACTGGCCTCCAATCCCCACAGTTCCATAGTCAACCACCTTTTGTTTTGCCAGGGTTCTGGTTCCATATCTAGCTAGGGTTGCCACAATTGAGCTCCAGGTAGGCTTCCCAACCCCCCACCGCCCTGCCGGGGGACCCCTGAATTAGCAGCCTAATCCCCCGCTCTCTAAAAATCTGATAGCGGGGGTGGTGGAAAGGCGCCGTGTCTCTTTCCCTGCCTGGCTTCAAGCTTCTCCCTTCCTCCGGGTCACAAAGACCCGCCCACCGCTGACCTGTTATTCGCTCCAGTCCGGCCTCCCTTCGCGAGGTGCATGCTGGGACTTGTAGTCCTTGCATCCTCTCCAGCTGCCGGGTGGCGTCTCCTCGGGGAGCCGGCAGGGGGGGGGAGCTCTGCCCCCCGGAGGACCATGTTCGTTTCTACCTCCAGAGGCTTCAGTCGCTGATTGAAAGACTTCCTCTTGGGATGGTGTGAGCATTATTCTCTATGTGGAGATTGATTCTCATAGGGTATAATGGGGAATTGATCTGGAGGTTTCAGGGGCTCTTGGGGAGCTGTTTTTTGAGGTAGAGGCACCAAATTTTCAGTATAGTATCTAGTGACTCTCCCCAAAGTATCTCCCAAGTTTCAAAACGATTGGACCAGGGAGTTCCTGGCGCTGCCCCGATGTCTCCTGGCTCCACCCCCAAAGTCCCCAGATATTTCTTGAATTGGATTTGGCAACCCTAGCTCCAGATGACCAAGACCAGTTCTCCTGGATAAAATGGCTGCTTTGGAAGGTGGATTATATAGCACTGTATTCTGCTGAGGTCCCTCCCCTCTTCAACCCTGTTCTCAGGCCCCACCCCCAAAATCTCCAGGTATTTCCCAACCTCCTCCTAGCTCTGCTACCTGCTTTGGGATAAGTGGAGATCAGAAGATCATTTGGCTGGGCTGCAAAGGCCCACAAGAGATCCCAATTCTCTGCCGTATTGATGTGCAACTTCCACTAGTTTTGCCCTTTTGATGGGGCTAATGTCGAAATCTTCAAAGTCAGATTTGAAATCCATTTTCTAGAAAGCCTACAAAAGAGATACTATTAATTATGGGAATATTCTGCCCTCCCCTCTTATCTAAGAAAACCATGCTGCCCCTCCACTGCCTGGTGCCACTGCCACTCAAAAGCACTACTGTAAAAAAGCAACGGCTACTTACTGATTTTACTCCCCTTTCAGGCAAGTCAGAGTTTTGTACTTCAGCCTTTTTTTGCTCTGGCTTCCTGAAACCTTTTCTGGTTTGCGCAGGGCCTATGAAACCGGTTGGGTGTATCCGTAGGAGAGGGAGCAGAGGGGGCACACACGTGGCTAAAGTATCTGGCATGATAGGGCCAGGCACTTTGCCAGGACCTTCCCTTCAGGTCACTTGATAGATTTTGTGATTTTATAAACCAATAGGCAGCTAAGGGTATTGTATGTCCAGGGGAGCTGCAGCTTCTACCACAGGCACCATACACACATACACTTGCAGAGAAGAACTCAGGTGACCTGGAAGCTAATCTGCACTTTGTCCTCTCTTGTGCTATGTTCACAAAGGCAGGTCCCTGATTAGCTCTGGAAAACAAACATACAGGAGTTGGAACAGCACACGGAGACTGGGATCCACCTCTGCCACGGACCTACTGTGTGGCCTTAAGTCCAAACCATACCTGAAAATGGAGGGGGTTCCTTGACCGAGCTCCCAAGTGATTTTTTCTCCTTTCCCCTTTTTTCTTTTAAAAACATAGGCCTCTCATTTAGATTGAGATAATGGCAAGGAAGGACTGGGGTTGAGGTGTGTTGAGTCTTCCTGTCTGTGCTATTTACCAAATTGAAATAGCCTTCCCAGGGCAAACATAAAGGGCGTGATCAGGTCTTGCTATGGATACCGCTAATGTTTCCTCAGTGGGGCAAATGGTGGTTCACCAGGGCTGCTTCAGATTGGGAAAGTGGCACTGAGAAAATCCTTAATGGCCATTTGGAGCAATTTGACCTTGTCTGTGTGAAAGGAGGTGGAGAAAGCATTTTGCAGAAGAGAGTTAATTTGTTTTGAGTGAACCTTGTTTTGAGTGAACCAAGTGAAGATCATTAAGTCATTACCTTGTCTATTTTAAGTAAGGTTGCCAGGTGGGATCATTGGGCCAGTAAGGGGATTGAGGGGCACTCCTGGAGTGAGCAATGATATTGTCCAATGTGCTGACATCACCCAGAAGTGACATCATTGCATCAGTGACACTGGGGGTGACCCTGTGGTTTTTCGGCAAAATTCTATGGTAAAATCGGCATCAAACCATAGAGCTTAGCCCAAAAACTAGAGTGTCACCATGCAACATCCCTTGTAAACAGTGGCAACACTGAGGTGCGAAGAGGTCTGAGTCTGTCAGGCCCAAGGTACCTGTTACAATGGCACGCATCTGTGCCTTCAAAATCTAGTCTTCCCCTAGATCAAATCAGTATGATAAGTCCACTGAAAGAAATCCTCTGCAGAATTACTCCAGGCTAGGATTGCCCAGTTCCCCTTGGCCACCAGGAGGGATGGGGTGAGAGGCAGGGTTGCCAGATCCAGGCTGGGGAATGGAGCCTGGGGAAGGCAGAGACATCAGTGGTGTACAATGCCATAGAGTCCACCCTCCAAAGCATTCATTTTCTCCAGGAGAATCGATCTTTTTCGTCTGGAGATGAGCTATAATTCAGGGGAGCCCCCAAGTTTCACCTGGAGGCTGTCATCCCTACTCCAGGCTAAGCCCACAACCTGGAAGGCACAAGTTAGCCGAATGTGATCAGATCTTGGAAGGTAAGTGGGATTGGCCCTGGTGAGTACTTGAATGAGAGATCACCAAAGAAGTCCAGGGCTGCTATGCAGAGGCAATGGCAAAAAGCTCTTTTGGACTCTTGTCTTGAAATCCCTATGGAATTGCCATAAGTCAGCTCTGACTTATTACCATCAGTGCGTTTAAACTAGAGTAACTCTTCAAAAGCCTGTGCATATGGATAGGAAGTGAAAAGCCATTTCCTTCTTTAGACACTTCTCTAACCACTAGCTGGAAACTAAAGGGTTTTTCAGACAATTGTGGAGAGCAGCACTTTGGGGATCAGAGTGGTAGCCAAAGGGAAGGTTCAGCATATATTTCCCTACAAACTTTTTAAAAATACTGAAAATGACATGTGACTTTTTTGTAGAAAAAGTTCAGCAGGAACTCATTTGAATATTAGGCCACACACCCTGATGCCAAGCCAGCTGGAACTGCATTCCTGTGTGTTCCTGCTCAAAAAAAGCCCTGCTTATGCATAATATATCAAAATACATTAGGCATGTCCATTGAGAGATGTTGTTATCAAGGCTATTCTCCATTAATATAAATCTTCTCTAATCCATAGGCAGGAGCGGGAGGTGAAGTCACTCTGTGGTGGAGAAGGTTCCTTTCAGGCTTGTACACTATTGTACTCCTTCTGGTATTTGGTTTGAGGTTCCTGAACCCAACACCTTTGGTTGGCTACCCATGGCCTGGGCCATGACAATGACAACATCACAAATCTGGCTCCTCCTCTTCCTGCCAATTGGCTCTGATGTCAGGTGTGGATCCCATGCTTGCAGGTGTGGATCCCATGCTCAGTGAGTCCTGTGTCTGGAAAAGTTTAAGGTTGCTTCCTGAGAAAGTTTTTCGGTATTTTGAAAAAAATCTCTGAAAATATTGATTGGGGCTCTATCCCATTGTATTTAGTTCAAATATTTATGTCCTGCACTTTAGTTCACTGAATTCCAAAAGCGATAATAATGCAACAATTGCATAGAATTTAACAGTAATAGATACTATCAAAATTCATTTACAAATGAAAAGAAACCCATAACCGAGAGAAATCACATTTGAAAACACAACAAAACCCTGTACACAAAATTTAGCTTGGTCGGCCTTAGTTTGAGGTTCATTTTATTTAGCACAGGAAACAGGAAATAATCCAGGCACATTTTGGTGTAAGTTTCACTGAATAACATAAAGGTGAGCTTACAGCTCTGTGCAGAAGGTCAGGCCAGTGCCCCCCAGTTTCCGAGCACAGACTTCATCCAGCCGTTCACTCTGGGCCACTGTGAAGTGTTCCTTCCAGTTTCCTACAGCACCTGAAGGTGAGGGAAAAACCAATCCAGACAAAAATGAACAATCTGCTGTCCTCCTTTCTTGGCCCCTTTTTTGACCTTCACTGAACTTCATTCTAAATAAATTTCTCTGCCACTTCCTTGCACTTCTGAAGGTTGCCAGTGCAGACAACTTAAGGCAGTTTCTAGCCCAATATCAGGTCAGTAAACAATCTGTCTTATCCAAGAAAGCTTGAACTTGCTTGGCCACCACTCAACTGAAAACCCTGTCCAAAAGAGATAAATTGGCATCAGGGATTAAATTCTGAATGCCATCCCTCCACACAGAGTTCATCACCATTCTCAGGATTCAGTCACATAGCCCCCCTCAGCTCTGTACTTTAAGCCATGAGGAGTAAATGTTAAAAACTGAAGAGTGGCATTCCTTCAAGTAACCTGCCCATATCTTCTTCAAACTACAGCAACTGAAATTCATCCAGATAAATGAGACTGCATTTTTAATGTTATTTTTATTAAAAGCCCACAGGTATGAAGAGTAGATATGGGAGGGGGATTTAATCACTGTGCTATTTAGTTCATTAAAAATCCCCCCTGAGGTGTGTGTGTGTGTGTGGGGGGGAACAATAGGTGGGGAAATGGAAAGTTATCTGGAGAAATTCCTTCCCCATATCATCGAAGCCCAGTTTTTCTCTTTTCTGGTCACAGCTTTTTAATCTCAAAGCAAATGTTAGACTCTCCAACCATAGATTTCCTGAGTATGGATACCTTACTTCTTGGCCATCGTCTTGCTGGGAGCACAAACCACAAGAGGGAACCTCTCCGCTCTCACAGAAACACACTCATGGGTCTGCATACATATGAGATCTGGTAGACTTATGGGCTTTTGTTGATCTTTGGTACTGTAGTCCAATGGCCAGCCCACTGTTCCAATTCTTAGCAATTACTTTACCCCACTTCCTCACACCTTCTTTCATTCTTTAAAGAGGTATGGAGTGAGAGCTATGAAGGAAAGGTACTTTCCAGCTTGCCTTTACTTGTCCATCTCCAATAATTATGCGCCAGAGCCATCTTGTAGATCAAATGTCATCAGGGCGTTCCCACAAGCCTGAATCTCGCTACTTCTTGGTTTAGGAACGAGGCACTGCTTCCACCTCCCTTGACAACATTTGGAGTCCAAAATTACTGTTTATATTTCTAAAGCTTACAGCTTACTTTTCCACTGCCAAAACAAATTATGCCACTTGACAAATCCGCAAAGAACTTTCTTCCCCTCTCAGAAGTGAGCCGAGAGGCTAACCTGTGACACTCACCTTTTCTCATGAAAGGTGACACAGCTTGATCCATAATGGAAGAAGGTATACTGCTGTAATTAGCCATTGGATTGGCTTTCATGCTCTCAAATGTTGTGTGCTGCACAATCCGTTTCAGAACTGGTTCTGTGAGCTCTATGCCAAGGAACTGGGCTACTTTCTGGATTTCCCGGGCTGGATCCTAGGGAGAGACAAGACTGCTGAGGGAAATTTAGGCTGCTGTTAAGCAGTTGTTTCTTGCTCAACTTTGGCACTGCTGTAAGAACCCAACATAACAAAGTAATTCCTCAGAATATTTCTATCAGCAGCACTCCTTTGTAGTTAAAATAACTATGTTGAAGAATTATGTTTGCATGTATGTATGAGACACATACATACACATATGTATGAAGCCCCATGGGGCAGAGTGGTAAAGCTGCAGTCCAAGCTCTGTTTACGATCTGAGTTCAATCCCAGCAGAAGCTGGGTTCAGGTAGCTGGCTCATGGTTGACTCAGCCTTCCATCCTTCCGAGGTTGGTAAAATGAGTACCCAGCTTGCTGGGGGTAAAGTGTAAATGACTGGGGAAGGCAATGGGCAAACCACCCCGTAAAAAGTCTGCCATGAAAACGTGAAAGCAATGTCACCCCAGAGTTGGAAATGACTGGTGCTTGCACAGGGGATTACCTTTATGAGACACAGAGAGAAGGAAGAGTTTCTTACCTTCTTTATATCTTCATAAAAAAGGTACAGAACTGGATGTCGGTCCTTGGCTTCCCACCAACCACAGACATGGTCAAACCAAGAGCCCCACGCAACTGCAGACACAAGGTGGAGAGTGAGTTGTAGAATTCTCATTTGCTCACTTCATTCATTGCCAATTGAAGTCTGTAACTTTTTGTATGGTTGGAAATAAAATAGTGAATAGTTATGCAGATTGATGGCATTTTCCCAGTTTCTTTTGTATTCTGCTAACCATTACTGCCCAGTTCCTATGGGGAAACTACTATGTACATAAAGTAGGTTTGGCAATTTTAGGTGAAGCTTGGAAGTCTCCCAGAATTACAATTGGTCTCCAGACTACCGAGATCGGTTCCCTGGATAAAATGTCTGCTCTGGAAGGTAAGTTCTATGGTAGTATACTCCACCAAGGTCCCTGTCCTTGCCAAACCATGCCTCCCCAAGGCTCCACCCCTAAAATCTCCAGGTATTTCCCAACTCAGAACTGGCAACCTTACATAAGGGCCACCAGGTTGCAACCCACTTATGGCAACCCCAGCAAGGGCTTTCAAGAAAGTGAAAAACAGGCAATTTGCCACTTCCTTACCTTGCAAAGTCTTCATTGGTAGTCTTCCATTTAAGTACTGACCAGCTTCGCTTCTGAGATCTGATGAGATCAGGCTGAACCATGAAACCTTCCCTTTTTGCAAATTTTAGACCCATACTATGTCAAGAGGCTAGAGCCAGGGTGGGGGGGCAAAAACTACCCCTCCCACACCAAGCACTTCCTGTTTCCCAGCTCCAGCCACTCCACTCACCCTTCCCAACAAGGTACTCTTCTAGAAACTGGTCCCAGTTTCCGGGCTCTGGCAACCCCTGGTTCATGCGATAGAAGTGAAAATAGGACATGGCATTGTCTTTGGCATTCCTGGCCACATAAATGACCTGTGGAAATACAGGAAGAGACAAGAGAAGCCCTCGCATCTGTCCCCTTACCTTTCCAGTCTGTAAGAGTCACTGTTATATCGTGGCAAGTTGTACATTTGGTGATATTCCCTTATTGAACTGTTTAGTGACTTTCCCCTGATCCTTTAGGGCTGAAAAGCCTGTGCTGTAGATAGTTCAATTTCACTTTCTTCTCCTGGTAGTTTGCTATTAGTTTTTGCTCAAGCAGGTGCCAAGAAAGGATTTTGTTCCAGTAAAATTATTATTACAGTCACCTTCTTCCATGTCCTCACTAAGAACAAACAAGTCAGTCAGCCTGTTTGGAACTCCTGGCTAGGATTATGATTATTCTTAGTCTGCAGACAGATTATTTCACAATTACCAGAGCGTTAACTCCAAGATTGAGACCTGAGCTAAATTAAACCATGCACTCTACATACACTTTGAGGCCCTCTCCGTTTTATTAGGACAGCAGGTTTCCACCTTTGAGCCCAGTAAATCAAGAAGAGGTCCCAGAGATTAGTCATATTCAATCCCACCTGCCCCTCAGCCTCCTCCCCCCTCAGTTGTCCTGACCTTGCAATTCTGTTCCCAGAAGGAAGGAGGCAAGAGCTGAATTTGGAGGTGGGTTTTGATGGTGCATGGAGAAGGCATCACCTCTGCATCTTCCAGGCCTGAAACACCAGGAGGCAATTCCAGGAGGGGTTCATGCTGAGAACCCCTTCCCCTCAACTAGAACTGTTATCTGAAACAGTACCTCCTACTCACCTGAAGTTAAGGGTTTGGGAAGGAACAAATCTATGAAGGGCATACGCTTGTGTGTTGGGGCCCGAGTGCATTTCTGTAGGTCCCCTCCCTGTTGGACCATGTCCACAATTTCCTGGATCCAGGTGGTCCCTGAGGGAGGTGAGGGGAAGAGACATGAAGAGCCTATAATTCATCCAGGGGCTTTCAGTTTCCCCAGCTCCATAGCCCTCCACCTTTTGCTTTGCCAGGACCTCTGGTGTCTCTTCCAGTTCTGCTACCTGCTTTGGGGTAAGTGCAGATCAGAAGATCGTCTGGCCGGGCTGCAAAGGCCCACAAGCGACCCCAGTTCTCTGTGGTATTACTGTGAAAAGGGACTCCCTCGACCTCCACTAGTTTTGCACGTTTGATGAAGTTGGCGTCCAAAACTTCCTGGTCAAATTCAAGATCCATCATCTAGAGAGCCTACAAAAGAAACAGTATGAATGCTGGAAGTATCTCCCCTCCCCTCTCCTAAATAAATAGTGCCATTCCTTCAATACTTGATGCCACCTGTTTGCCAATCTCCAGATGGGGCCTGGAGATCTCATGGAATCACAACTGATCTCCAGACTGCAGAGATCAGTTCCCATTGAGAAAAGGGCTGCTTTGGAGGGTAGACTTTATGGCAGGGGTGGCCAAATTTGTTTAATGTAAGAGCCACATAGAATAAATTCTATTCAAGAGCCACAAGACATGAATAGATGGGGAGGGGAGGGAGGGAGAGGTAGAAAGAAAGCAACTAACTTTAAATATGTTCTCCAAGCCACCATCTGGTATGGCTTGGAGAAGTGATTTAAAGAGACAAATGCCTTCTCCAAGCCAGCCAACAGGGCAGTGGGGGCTTCAAGACCCACACAATATGTGTGAACGAACCACGTGCGGCTCCCGAGTCACAGTTGGCCCCCCCTGCTCTATGGCATCATAGCCTGTTGAGGTCCCTCTCCTTCCTAAACCTCCCTTCCCCAGACTCCACTCCCAAAATATCCTGGAATTTCCCCACCCACAGTTGGCAACCCCAGAGGGCACTACTGTAAAAAAAAAAAAAGCACATCCGCTTACCGATTTTACTCCCCTCTCAAGCAAGTCACAGTTCCTTACTTTATTTTTTCTTGCTCTGGCTTCCTGAAACCTTTGCTGGTTTGCGCAGGGCCTATGGAACAGATTGGGTGTATCTGATTGTGAGAGGGAGCAGAGGGTGGCCAAACACGTGGATGAAGTGTCTTGCATGACAGGGCTGGGCATTTTGCCAGGACCTTCCCTTCAAGTTACTTAACAGATTTCATAATAGATTAAGACATAAGGCACCTAGGGGTATTGCATGCCAGAGAGCTGCAGCTTCTACCATGGGCGCCATAGATTGGGAAATCTATGTCCTCTCAAAAGAAGAAATATGGTAACCTCAAATAACAGGTTTCTTTGTTCCTTGCTGTCTGCATTGTTTGGATCTTTACAGAAATATATAAAAGGTAACTGAATCCTTATAATTTAAATGTGCAATAACATCCCTGGGAATAATTGCTTCCAGATTAATTTGTAGCAAATTCAGAAATGCAATCTCAGCTTTACGTAAGTGCAGGTATGAGGTAGCTGCGCCTTTCTTTTAAACACTGTCACCTGCCTTATTTGATTATACCAATAACTAAGCCTCGGTGTTTTGTTTGCACTTATTTTGAAATTGGGAGTGGGAACCGTGGCTCTGTAGAAGAGCACCTACTTGGTGTGCAGAAGGTCCTAGGTTCAGTCACCAGAATCTCTAGTTTAAACGAAGCAGGTAGTAGGCGATGAGAAAGACTCCTGCCTCAGTCCCTGCAATGTTGCTACCAGTCTGAGGAAATGATAGCGACCTAGAGATCTGATTCAGTATAGGGGAGCTTCATCTGTCCCATGTGGGTGTGTGGTTGTAAAAATAATTAAATGCACACAAGTCTTTAAAAATACTAAACTTCTGTCAAAACTTTAATTCAACATGTCAAATACACAGGGCTTTTTTTGAGCAGGAACGCAGTTCTGGCTGGCTTAGCATCATGGGTGTGGCCTAATATGCAAATGAGTCCCTACTGGGCTTTTTCTACAAAAAAGGCCCTTCAAATACATAAAGTCAAGTGGCAAACAATAAGGTATTGGACCATGAAAAGGAACCAGAAACAGCCCTTATTTTTGCCTTTTGAGTGTGTTGTGTTAATGTTTTGTTTGTTTCTGTTGTCATTCTTTAAGGTTCAATACCCTCCATAGGGATTCCATGAGAGAGAGAGAGATCCATGGTTTCTGGCATCAATGCATTTGCATGAACATTAAACAACCTGCAGTTCTCAGTCTCACATTTCATACAGAGAGTCTGTAATGTCCCCCTTTGGCTGTGGGTTCCCAGGTCAGAGTACTCACTCAGGTACCCATTCTCCAATCCATTCAGCAGAGTCAAGCTGGCTCAAAACATCAGCTGCTCATTTGCAAGGAGGCAACTCCAACAACCAACATTCTCAGCTAACATACAAAACTGGAAACTGAAACAAGAGCTCTGTCATTCGGACCAAACAAAATCACACAAATATTAGGAAAGGAGCAGACTGCTCCATGACATACATAAATACACAATAAATATACCACAGAACCTGCTGTTATTGAACTATTAATGACTTCTAGAAGGATAGATTATATTTTTCTAGCATAACTTTGTCCAAAAGAGCATTCACTCTCCTGGCGTTTACACTCATAAAGGATGGGGCTATGGCAGGATAAGAGAATGCAGCACATTCCCATGGAGTGAAAGCCCTTCAGCAAAGCTCACTAGTGGAAGATGTGGGACTCACAAACTGTTCCTTGGTGCGCAAAGAGGGATGGGTAAGGAAATTCGTGCAGATTTGAATGTCCCAACACAGGCCTGACAATCCTAGGCAAAGGTGCAGATCAGAGAAAGTCATGGCAGCAAAAGGCTGGTGGTAGAAGTCACCACCTGTCCCACAACTTCACTGTCTGAAGACACTGCTCTCACCTCAGAGCTGACTCTGCCTGAAAGTCCAGGCATAAGGATTCTTACCTCTCCATGAGCTAAAATCTAAAAGTATAAGAGGCAGAGATTTCTGGCTTGTAGCACCACACAGCTGTAGAACTGGTATCCAACAGAAGTTTTCCCAGAACTTAAAAGTTCCAGATATTCCAGAGGAAATATATATTAGTGTTTTGTTTTGCTGAACCCACTCTTTATGACTGTGGCCTAAGGATTTGATTTGTGACACTCTATTGCGTTTTGGTTTGATGTTTTTGTGTGGTCTGCTTCATAGTAAGTTTTTGATCATTCTGTCAAATGTTTGGCTATATTTTTCATGGCTGTTTTGAAAGCTTCCCAGTTAGGGTTGCCAGCCTTCAGGTGGGGCCTGGAGATCTCCTGCTTTTACAACAGATCTCCAGCTGGCAGAGATCAGCTTCCCTGGAGAAAATGAGTTCTTTTAAGGGTGAACTCTGTGGCATTGCACCATGCTGAGGCCCTTCCCCTCTCCAAACCCTGCCCTCTCCCGGATCCACCCCCAAAGTCTCCAGGTATTTTCCAACACAGACCTGCCAACCCTATTCCTTGCTCTCTCCTTTCCAAAGAAGGACAAGAAAGAAAATGGGAAAACAGGCCTAATATCTTTTCCTGACCTTAAACATTTAAAACATATGAATGTTACCGCCTTGTGGGTTCTTTTTAGCCTTGGGCTCCTCCTAGTGGTTGAGCTTCTGCAATAATGAGGGTAATGCACCAACTGTAGGTCTATTTTGACAAAAAGCTGGAGTCTCCAACCTCTTTGAGCCTGCGGGCACCCATGGAATTCTGAAGGAGGGCAGCCGGCTCAACCCCTAAATGGCTGCCACAGGAGGCAGAGCTGACCCCAAAATGTCAGGGAGTGAGGTGATGCATCCTTCTGCTAATAACTCTTCAGCAGCTCTGTTTTAACAGGGTGCCTTTCAAAATGAACATATTGTTTAAAACTGTTTTCTTGCATACATGTGGCTTAACTTCAGTCATGTGGTGGAGATCCTTGTGATGTAGTGGCAGCTGTCACTAAAACATTTCTAAAAATTTGCACAACCAATCAGATCATCAATTAGAAGTCTCTCTGGGCCAAAACCACATCTGGCCACACCCACTTTTAAAAAATCATTTGGCGAGCACCAGGAAAAGTATCCATGGATGCCTTGATACCTGCAAGCACCACATTGGGTACCCCTGAGCTAAAGAATGCCTTCCAGATTTCAGTGCTAAGAACTTGTACATGGAATTCTGTCAACATTTTTGTAACTCTTGTGCTCCAAGGAGGTCAGGGTAGTGTATGTGGCCCTTCTCCCTATCTTATTCTCACAATACCATCCTGTGAAATAGGCTAGGCAGAGAATGACTGCCCAGGATTGCCCAGAGAGAAGTTGCCAACCAAAGCAGGCCCTATCCTGACCAGCTGGTCAATTGCATTCCTACCATTGGTGCCACTGATCTGCAAGCCCTGGCAGCTTAGGCTGGCAAAGTGTTTTGGCTTAACCACATCCCACCTCTATTACCGATCTCTCTCCATGAAATACTGGAACTGTTGATGCTGAGAAGTATTTCCAGAACCCCAGCTGAATGAAGCATTGCTGCAACTTGATGGTGCTTGTCCTATCAACGTTACGCAACTGTATTTCTATGATTGGTTGATATCAGTTCAGATGTCTCCATAGCATGTCCAGTTCCAGACAGTCCAGTTATTGTAAGTAATTAATGACTTGGGATCAGTCGCCTGAATGAAATTGTGTCATGTGTGCAAACAGATCCAGAAGAGCTGAGTAAGTCAAGTAGCTTTTTGAAACATAACATAAGAACATAAGAGAAGACATGTTGGATCAGGCCAATGGCCCATCCAGTCCAACACTCTGTCACTCAGTGGTCAAAAAGAGGCAGCATATAAATTTTCTAGCAAAAACAAAAAGGGAGTCTTGTGCCACCTGCAGGGCCTGCAAAACTGAACTATTCTGACAGGCCTTCAACACCTAAACCGGGAGAGAACTGCCACTTTACACCGCTGAAGAGCTATGAACATTATAGGATCACTAACAGAAAAAGAAAGATCCCGTGTATATCAAAGTTGTACAGCACCACAAAATGTTTTAAATTGTATTTTATTGGTTTTAAATTGTATTATAGATGTTTGAACTGTTAGCTGCCAAGTCCGCTTGCAGAGAGGGCGGGATAGAAATCTAAAGTAATAAATAAATAAATAAATAAATAAATAAATGAATGAATAAATAAATAAATGAATGAATGAATGAATGAATGAATAAATAAATAAATAAATAAATAAATAAATAAATAAATAAATAAATAAATAAAAGACTCACCTGATCTCTTGTGGCATAGATTATGCAAGGTCTAGTTCTCATATGCTCTTATCTTTTCTGCCCTCTTTGTCTCCATCTTCCATGCTGATCCATGGGATGGATTACCCCCCTTTATCCAGGCAAGGCTCCTACATCTTTATCAGCTGTAAATTCAAGTTATTTGGAGTATATGAATGAGTTTTAATTACGTAGCTGAGTTCCTTGGAGAAACAGACCAGAATGTAATAAATCAAGTGTAAATATACATTAAGGCACACAAAAGACTAAGACAAAAGAAGAATCACATTGTATTACAAATTCAAAATACAAAATAATTTGTTTAAAGCACCCTAGTTCATGAACTGCTGCTGGGTGAAACAGTCAGCATCCTCACACCATCTCAGCTGCCTTTTTTGTTTTGAAAATTATGTCTAGAGCTTTAAGGTGCGGAAAAATCAAAGTATGTGGGATTACCTCTGGGGATCTCTTAAAAGTATCTCCTGGTTCAAAATATAGCAGCACAAGAGCATAAGAAGGTCTCTGCAGGCTCACACCAATGGTACATTTGGATCAACTCAACATCCTGTTTCAGACCGTGACCATCCAGTTGCCCTGGAACACAGAAGCCAAGGTGTCCCCCCAGGGTTGCTTCCCAGCACTGATATTCAGAGGTATACTGCTTATGAATGTGGAGGTTCCATTTATTCAACTTGGCTAGTAGCGACCGAAAGATGGACCATGAATGTGTCTAATCCTCTTTTAAAGCTATTTATTCTCATGGTCATCACTCTATCCACTGGCACTGAACCCCACAGTCTAATGACATGTTGAATTCTACATTTTAACGACACAAGCAACTTTTCCTTCTGCCTGACCTGAATCTGTTGGTTACAACATCAGTGTGGTATAGTGGTTAGCGCTGGATTATGATTTGGGAGACCCAGGTTCAAATCCCCATTCTGCCACGAAAGATTGCTGATGTTGGGTCAGTCACTCTCAGCCTAACCTACCTCAGAGGGTTGTGGGGAGGGTAAAATGGCAAATTAGGTAAGCAACTTTGGTCCCCACTGGGGAGAAATGTGGGGTATAAATGAATTAAACAAACTTCACTGGATGACCTCAAGTTCTAGTATTGGGGGCAGGGGGAGAGAGTTCTATTCACTTTCTCCAGCAAGGCAGTTGACAGGGAATATGGCCATGATTCTTTTCTAAGAACCACATTGGTTATTAGCCTGCTTCCTAACACAAGGAGAACTAGTTTTGACCTTATTTGCTCCAGAATCACAATACCTCAAGGACCATGCAAGCCTGCCCATCCATAAAGATCTTCAGGAAAGGTCTCTCAGCAAGTTTTTCCACCATTTGAGGGGAGGTGACAAGCAGCAAGACTGCTGCTTGTGCTAAATCCCAGGGGCCAAGAAATTTTTGAGGGGATAGAGAGGGTCCTCAAACAGCTTTGACAAGAAATATGGCATTCTTAGAGCAGTGCTGTTCTGGAACATTCTTTTCCCTCAAGGCTCACCTGCTGCCTTCTTTGATGGTGTTCAAGCATCGGGTGAAACTCGGTTGTTTTGTTCAGCTTTTCCAAACAGACTGAATTACCTGCTGCCCGCCTTCTGTTTTGTAGCCGGTGATTGAGCTTCTACGAGGGTGGCCATCTTTTAAAAGTCTGACTGGTTTTTAGTTTTGTTATTGCTGGTAGGGCATATAGTGTATGGATAATTTTATTTCTTTGTTAACGTTTGTGAGCCACTTTAAACTGTGAGAAAGGCAAATCAGCAAAAGCTTTTCAGCAAGCAATTATTGAAACGGGGTGGAATTCTAAAAGCCGTAGGCTTGGATCCTGACTCATCTTCCTCCAAGTCTCTCTCTAACAGAGGAAAAACTTCCAAAGATCACCCCCTAGCCATCATGGGAGGCCTTTCTCAACCAGAATAATTCTTGGAGGAAGTCTTTCTTCCTTGAAGGAAGACTTAGCAGAATAAGATCATAGGAATCAACTTAATGAAAGGGAATCAATTGCACCTTTAAGACCAACTTAAGTTTTATTCAGAACGTGGCTCTGCCTACCAGCTATGTGTAGCTCTGCTCATTCTGCTGGATTCCTCGTCTGATGAAGTGTGCTTAGAGCACACGAAAGCTTACGTTCTGAATAAAACTAAGTTGGTCTTAAAGGTGCAATTGACTCCTGTTTTGTTCTACTACTTCAGACCAACACGGCTGCCTACTTGGATCTGTCTTAATGAAAGGGAGTAACAGTGTCAAAGCCCTCGTGGCTGAGCAAGATTCCAAGGGATGGGGCTTCAGCAGTTTGCCTACTGAGAGCCTTTTGTTGTAATGCTTAGATGTTTCATGAAGGTGTTTGAGACCCAAGTTTAAATCCACACTCGGCCATGAAGCTCTGCATGTGATCTCAGGTAAAAGCAAAAGAGGGCAGGGGGAGAATAATGTGTGTGGCCTTGAACTTTGTGGGACAAAGATGGAGAGTTCCACTTGGCCCTTCCTTATGGGTGAGTGCAGAATTCTGAAAAAGAAGCAAACACAGCTGATTTCCCTGGACTCACTCAGGTTAGCCTATTACTTGCAAAATAAAGTATCAATCAAAATGCCAAATCTTCAACAAAACAGGGAATGATGTTTCTGTTTTCCTAGGCCTCAGAACAACATAGCAGGGGCAAGCCTGAGTTTTATGTATTGCTTCCCTGATCATGTTTCTCCCATGGAGAAATATGTCCTGTCCCTTTTGTAGAGGCTTAATACGTAGAAATGAACAATTTAACATAAAAACATAAGAGAAACCATGTTGGATCGAGCCAATGGCCCATCCAGTCCAACACTCTGTGTCACGCAGTGGCCAAAAAACCCCAGGAGCCATCAGAGGGGCCATGACCTACAACCCCCCCCCCAAGGACTAAGAATACAGAGCATCACTGCCCCAGACAGAGAGTTCCAACAATACACTGTGGCTAATAGCCACTGATGGACCTTTGCTTCATATGTTTATCCAATCCCCTCTTCAAGCTATGCTTGCAGCTGCCGCCACCTCCCATGGCAATGAATTCCACATGTTAATCACCCTTTGGGTGAAGAAGTACTTCCTTCCATCAGTTCTAACCTGACTGCTCAGCAATTTCTTTCTTTCTTTCTACAAACACGTATAAGCGTTTCTATTGGTAGGTAAGTACTACAGGTATGACGTAGATATAAACGAATTGCAAAAGTCACATCAATGATCTTTGTATGTACAACGTATACATCAAGTATAATAATACAAAATAAAACTTAAAAATACATCATCTGTCTATATGTTGGGATTCATGGGGATTACATTATATTCAGTGAGGTATTCAATGATAAGGTACCATAGAGACAAACTCTGATTCATATTGTTCAGCATTCTGTTTGGATATATGCACAAATTTTGCTTATTATGAAAAAGTCTCATAGGCATTGTTGCCAGTTTTAAATTATAGGGAATGTTTTGTCTATCCACTTTGCAGCTAAAGTAGTTAGTGTGCTCAGCAATTTCATTGAATGTCCACGAGTTCTCGTAACGTGAGAAAGGGAGAAAAGTACTTCCTTTACCTTCTCTATCCCATGCATAATCTCGTAAACCTCTATCATGTCACCCCTCAGTCAACATTTCTCCAAGCTAAAGAGCTCCAAGCATTTTAGCCTTTCTTCATAGGGAAAGTGTCCCAACCCTTTAATAATTCTGGTTGGCCTTTTCTGCACTTTTTCCAATGCTATATCTTTTTTGAGGTGAGGTGCAGTGACCAGAATTGTACACAGTATATCTTGGACACTTCTAGCATTTGTATATAATCATCTCTAATTTCCCAGGCAAGTTAGGCTTGCAGCCTTCCTCCTGCTGCCTCGAGACTTTGCCAGGCAGTCCATACTGTTCATCACCATCTCAGTGGACAACTCTAATCCACTGCCCAATAGAAAAGTAAAAACTAACCAGTCATCTCTTTGAGATGAGTAATCCCGAACCAGAAACATTTCATCTCCTGTCAGCTTTCTCCCAAGATTCAATTTAAAAACTGCTCTGCCACCTTTATGTGGGTCACCTGGTCAATACCACCCTATTAAACTCTCTAGGTTATTTTTCTCCAGGCCTGTTGGCATCCCTAATCTGTTAACCATTCATAACCTTGTCACCATGTCCAGTCCTTTTTTCTACCTCCCACACAATTTTCTTTCATGAATTTGGGATCTAGTTCAACAAGAATCCAGAACCTGCTCCTGTTCTATCATCCACAAGCTAGCAAATCATACACAAGGCACAGTTTATAGAAAGCTCTTTATTTGAAGCTGATTCAAAAAAAAAAATGAGTCAATTCTTGTGTCTTTAAGGAGGTCCCAATTGTCTCAAGTGTTAATCCAAAGAGGAAAAAAAAAAGATAAACGTCCTTCAAGAATATGCTTTACCCTTTTCTCCCCCTATAATTGAGGATCTCTGCAGAAACAGAAGGTGAAAAAATGAGCCACAGAAGGGGGGGGGGGGGCTCCGTGCCTCCCAAAACTTTGAAGTCATTTATAAAACTGAATACAGTTCAGAGCTGAAACATCTCTCCCCCATCTTAAATTCTGCAGCTGGCTGGTCCGAGTTTGCCCTCTTTCTTGCTCATATCCCAAGACCAATGGATTATCTACTTGTTAAATTACTCTTTCAGGAAATCCTAACCACAAAAAGTGACATTTTATTCCCATCCTATGGCAGCTCACCTTTCTATTCAGGAAGAAGAACCTCAGATTCTCTCTTACTACCCTCCTTAAGGGCCAGCTTGGATAAAAATAGCCCACCTCCTAGAATTAAAATGAAGGAAAACCTGTGCAGATCCACCCTCCTCCCCCTTCGTTTTCCAAGACAGGAATTGTGGGAGAGATAAACTGAAAATAAGTGTTCTGGAAGGTGAAAAGTACCTGGGGGAGGGGGAGAAGGATGATACTCCTGCATCGTGCTGATTTACAAATTAAGTTTCTTGTCTGGATTTCTTGTGTAAGAGGGAAGGAAGAGGAGAATTTGCTACCACAGAAACAGCTAACCAGATTTAATTTGGAACTGAGCTCCTATGCTCGGTGGGGGGTGGGGGAAGAAGAGAGCCACATCTCCCACAGTGCAGCATAGAACAGGAGAAGTGGCTCTCGCCCCAATATATGAGGATTAAAAAACACAACTGTGCTGCACCATGTGGAACCCAGCAATCCTGAGGCCAACAGAGTGGGAGGCTCAAATTCTGGGAAGTCACCCTCCACAAGCCTCCTGAGGCACAGACTCAGAGACCCAAGACGCTGTGTGATACAGTACAAAATAGGAGAATGCAGACCAGCATAAGGGAGGCAGGAAATACAGCTTCCCACCCACTTAACCATTTGTCACATGTTTCAGAGAACAGTGTTCTAGCTGCTGAGGAGAGGGGTAGGGGAAGAGACTCTTTCCACAGACTTATGTGTTTCCCTCTTCCTGTAGCGGCTACACATGGGAAGTCAGCAGGACTAACCAGGGCAGCATTTTCAAGATGGATGACAATGAAGCAGCACATAAATCAAGGGGGTGTTCAGGTCCCTATCCCAGGATCCTTTGCAGTGGGCACCTAATCCAAGTGTTTGTGTCTCCAGTGTCTTTTGCTACACTGCAATGGATTCTGGGGCGTGCCACTGGCATTCCATGGTGCAGCCACTTAGGATCGCAATAAATCTCAACTCTGTAGGAGAAAGGAGCCCAGGAGGAGCTGTGCTGGATTTCATGACAATCTACTTCCCACCTACCCACCCACTGTTCCTGTTTTCAAGTTTCAGATGGTTACATGGATGGGGCTCTGGAGATGGTCAGGAAGGTTTGGCATGTCTGGTCCAATAGAGGACTCTCTCAAGTGGATTCTCTGGTGGTAGATCATACTGTGTCTCCGCCTGAACCGCACCCCGCACTCCCCGCACTGGTATGGCCTCTCACCAGTGTGGATTCTCAGGTGCCGAGTTAGATGAGACTGACGGCCGAACCTTTTCCCACACTCGATACAAGGATACGGTCTCTCCCCGGTGTGGGTTATCCGGTGCCGAGTCAGGTGAGATTGCCGGCTAAATGTTTTCCCACACTCAGCACAGGGATACACTTTGCTTCCCAAGTGGGTTTTCTGATGTCTCGTAAGCCCATAGAGGTCGTGGAATATTTTCCCGCATTCCATGCAATGGTAGGATTGCTTTTCAGTGTGGGTTCTCTGGTGGGCAGCGAGCTCTGAGGGCCATATGAACCCTTTCCCACACTCTGTGCAGAAATAACGTTTTTCACCGGTGTGGATTCTCTGATGCGTGGCAAGCTCCGATGGCCATCGGAAGGCTTTGCCACACTCTCCACAAATGTGGCGCTTCTCAGCTGCATTGGCTCCAAGGTAGGTAGTGAGAAGCGGCGGCTGACCATTGCTATTCCCGAAATCTGCAACAAGAGGGAAGCTGTCTCCAGTGTGAGTTCTCTGGTGCGCAGCTAACTCCGATGGCCACTGGAATCCTTTCCCGCACTCTGCGCAGAGGTAGTGTTTGTTTTTGTTATGGGTCTTCTGGTGTGTAGCGAGCTCCGAAGGCCACCGGAATCCTTTCCCGCATTCTGGGCAGAGATGGGGCTTCTTGACTGTATGGGTTTTTACAACCTCAACTGCTGGAGGTGTTTTCTCGCCCATGAACATACTCTGGTGGCCTGAGAGTTCTGACGGCCACTGGAACAATGTCTCGGGGCCCAAGGCATAATGCGACTGCTGGCCTGTGTGGATCAGCTGGTGGATAGCCAGTTCTGTTGGCCACCGGAACCTTTTGCCACACTCAGTGCAAAGGTGACATTCTTCACCCATGTGGGTCTTCTGGTGCCGAGTGAGATGCGAAGATCGGCCAAATTGCTTCCCGCACTCGTCACAGTGATAGGATTTTGGCCTAGTGTGGACTTTTTGGTGTAGGGCAAGCTCCGACTGGCACCGGAACCGTTTCCCACATTCTATGCAGGGGTGGCGTTTCTCTCTCACACGGATCCTCTTGGGGCCCAAATGTTGCATCACTCCATTGAGCCGTTCTCCAAATACAAACTGGGGGTCTGCTCGGCTGGGGGTCCTGGCACCTGCTTTGGAGACGGAGCAAGAGAGAAATTCACGTGTTTCATACACATGAATTCATGAAAAGGAGGCATTTACACATCACTCACAAACAGGAATGACCCTAACTTAGTTCCTGTTTGACAGAACAACTTTGGATCCCACTATCGGCAGTGTTCTTTTTTGATTTCTGAGGAGTAGTCTCATCTTAGGCTGCAATCGCACACACTAAATAATGCACTTTCAATCCACTATCGATACATGTTCCAACTGGATTTTGCCAGTTCACCCAGTAAAATCCAGTTCGAAAGTGCACTGAAAGTAGATTGAAAGTGCATTATTTAGTGTGTGTGATAGCAGCCTGAGACTATTTTAGACAGAGATTTTCATCTTAGATTTTTACATCGCTTTAAAGATTCATGGTAGACAATGATTTATTGATTTCTGCAACTCAGCACCCAATAAGCACAAAAAGTATTCAGTGTGGAACTCAGCATCTGAAAACCTGGGAGCCAAACTAAACAGAACAGGACCACTCATCCCTGTTTATTCATGGTATGCAGGATGGAGGGTTCCTATTTTTCATGCAAGGACAGCATGACAATGTGGGACAATGTGAGTGGGAAGAAACAGACAACCCATGCGTTCCTTGTGCAAAACATCCCTCCTTCCTGCATTCCAGCCTGACTCCCTATGTTTGAAATACTTTTCTCCCCAGCTTAACTTACTTCTGGTATCAAAGCTGAGCTGGGCGAAAAATGCTAACATACTGAACACAAAAATGAGGATGGGGAATGCAGAGTAAATTATGCAAGACAAAGAGGCAAGACAAATTAAGTACATTTGCTCAATTTGGATAATTTATGCCAGGTTGAAAAATGAAATCATCTTGGCTTAATGCAAAATTTGGATTCTCCGGGCACAGTTTTAATTATATTTAATTTTTTAGCATGGATTACAGGCAGCTTTGGCCAACATAAAAGCCAACACGGAACAAGAAGCCTGGAAAGTTCTGAAGCTTGGGCTCATCCAAATGGAGTCCCTCCCACACACGCACACACAATTCCCCCTGCGGTAGAAAAAATAATAAAACTAATAATAAATAATAAAACTACCCTTGAGCAAGAATTCCTCAACATTCATTCACCTGAGACAAGCAGTTTCACCCTGCTGAAGGGGAAGGCCAGCCTTAGAGATGACCCCCATCTGCCTTACAGGACAGCCTTGCTTTTGGAACCTACCTGAACCTCCTTCGTCTGCCGAAGAATCCCAAGTTGCCTCTGTGTCGGAAGAACCTGCATGGGGATAAGAGGAGTCAGGCCTGGTTTAAGCTCAAGGAACATTTCAGAGCATGCCATGTATGGTAAAATGCATGGATCTTTCCCCCTCCTCTCTGAGCAACTCATACCTGGGTTGTTCCCACAACAGGACCCTTTAATGTTGCAAAGGCATTGCTTTGCCACAACCAGATAGCAGCAGAATTAAAACTGTGGTTCCGTGTGACCCTTAATATAGTGCTATATCCCACCCACCCCCCATAAGAGATCTGATAACGCCCACCCTTTTAGGTCAAGATCCTGCTGTAAGTTTACCCAGCATTTTTTTCTCCCAACAAAGGTCCTGCTTCTTCCTGCAACTGTCAGTTTAATTAGCAGTTTCCACTCCTTTAATTTAAAGCAATTTCTGGTTCTCAACCTCTATGGGATTAAGTTTTTGTTGCTTATTTGCAGGGCTGCAGCATTCCTGACTTAACTCTTACTGAGTTATCTCTTATTCCTCATAATGGGGAACAGGACTGGGTGTGGTTAATTCCTGTCTTTCTCTTTGCAGCCAAAGCTACCGTTCAGTCATTTTGGTTCCTTCACTTTTTCAGGTGCAACTTCAGGGAGGGGAGGGGAAGCAACTGCTTTGGCTGCAAAGAGAAAACCAGTAATTAATCCACACCCATGCCCACCCACCCAAAGTAGGACAGACTCATTCAGGGACAATTCAGGACTGCTGCTGCTGCTGCTGTTACAAGAGTGTACAGGAAGGCATTAATTAAGAAACTAGGAGGTAGCAGCATCTTTAAAAAGAAGAGCATGGAGGAAAATCAATGCAACAGTAGCCCTAGAAAGATTCCACAGAAATTTGTCTGGAGTCACTGGATACAGAATTGTGTTTTAAAGAAAAAATGCTACAAATCAGGTCTGAATAAAAGACAGGAAAACAAAATGGGAAATACTGGAATGCATCTGTGGGTAGGCAACAATGTCATCTGGATTCTTTGGAATAGCTGAGTGATTCAGTGCATCTTAAGCAAAGTGATACCCTTTTAAATTCCTTGATTCAATTGGCTTTTTTTGTTACACCTCTGTCCAACTACCAGAAGCTGGGTGTGGTCTTCATCCACTCTGCATGGACCAATTCCATCTATTGGTCCATGAGAAGAGTGTCACACTGCTCGGGATAACACTTTAGATGATTAGGATTTGATACCTGGATTGCTTTCTACCTTGCCCTTAAGATTGCAGAAGAAGACTGCAGATTTATACCCCGCCCTTCTCTCTGAATCAGAGACTCAGAGCAGCTTACGATCTATATCTTCTCCCCCCACAAGACACCCAGTGAGGTGGGTGGGGCTGAGAGGGCTCTCACAGCAGCTGCCCTTTCAAGGACAACCTCTGCCAGAGCTATGGCTGAGCCAAGGCCATGCTAGCAGGTGCAAGTGGAGGAGTGGGGAATCAAACCCGGTTCTCCCAGATAAGAGTCCGCACACTTAACCACTACACCAAACTGGCTCTCTGTGTTAAATGACAGGTGGAAGCAAAAAGCTAATTAATAATAAACTAAGAAATAAATGAACTAAATAAACAAAATAAACGAACTAGGAATAAACTAATAAATCAATGAACTAATGAAAAAGGCCCACTGAGCACCAAAAGGAAAGTAGCTCCGTGTGAATCAGCTCAGGAGCTAAGCAAGCGACTAAGAACATTAGATGCTCACCCAGTAAACAAATGTCCACATCATCCCTCTGCTCCGCCTCCAGGCAGGTCTCTCCCTGCTCAGCGTCCGAGAGGGGCTGATCCTCTTCTGGAAAAGTCACCACCACCTCCTCGAATAGGTCTGAATCCTGCAGAGACAAGCAAAAAGCCACAGTCATTGATGGAATGTCGATCAAAATGGCAATCCGTCTCCTGGGTCCCCTCCAATGCTCCTCTAAGCTGTGCAGTCTGGTGAGCAAAAATTCTATTTTGTGAGCTACTGGCATGAAAGTTGTGAGCTCTTGTGTAAATTAGTTTGCTCTGGGGCCACTTTTCCTGAGCTAAGACAAAAATTCCCCACTCCTCCACTTTCCTGAGCTAAGACTAAAAAACTGTGAGATAGCTCACACTAGCTCAGCTTAGAGGGAACACCCCTCATTCTCTCAGGTTTAATGTCGGAAATGAGTTGTTTGATCTTGTAGCATTTACAAATGACACCTAACAGGGAAGGAACTGCAAACATTTCAGAGGACAACTTTGCTCAGTTATCAAGGGCCTTGATGAAGAATGTGTAATTTGTATACAAAGTGTTATAGACAAAAAGATATCAAAGTCAGAGCTGTCAGGGCACTGTAGCAAGGAAGGTGAAGTGAGAAAGAATAAGAACGAATCTTGTTTCACGCTGTGGCCTTCCTTGATTCAATTGGCTTTTTTTGTTACACCTCTGTCCAACTACCAGAAGCTGGGTGTGGTCTTCATCCACTCTGCATGGACCAATTCCATCTATTGTTTCAAAGTGACCTCTGTTTACACCATCTCTCCACATTCCTGCTTTTCTGTTGCTTGTAACTATAAATATAAATAGGCCATGGAAGTACACTTCATACATCTGACGAAGGAAGCTCTGTCACACAGAATGCTGATGACAATAAATTTAGTTAAGCCTAGAAAGTGCCACTGGGCCTTAATTTTATTCAAACCTAAAGAGACGATTCTCTGGACTAGAGTACTGGGGGTGGGAATCAGGGAAATAAGTGCAATTCAGGGCCTCATGTTCTGCAGCATTTACAAATATTTTTTATTTTCTTCTTTTGTTACTGTTTTTCATTTTAGTATACTGTTACTCCCTGAAGCAAACCGTTGCACTGTTTCACCAAGCAATGCACAAACTCATCTGAATTAGAAAAGTTTGTGCACAACATCTACATTCACAGGTGTAGCTGGACTATCTCTTGCTGGGCTAGTAACATGAAAAGCACCCAGTGATATATGATCAGCAGCATCATATTGGCACAGCTCTGGCTGGATGATACGTCTTCACATAGGGGAGGAGGGGAATGACACGCCTGATGAAAAACTCCCTGCAGTTAACACACGATAAGAGTAGGCATTTTATATATGCTTTCCTCTCTACTTGCAGTTTAAAATTGACTGTTCTAGGAAGAGTTCAGT
This sequence comes from Heteronotia binoei, assembly GCF_032191835.1. Lineage (NCBI taxonomy): Eukaryota > Metazoa > Chordata > Lepidosauria > Squamata > Gekkonidae > Heteronotia > Heteronotia binoei. The sequence goes on from NC_083237.1 coordinate 30,629,559, forward strand.
CTTGTCTCCTCTGATGGGCAATGGCTCTCCACGATCTCAGGCACAGAAGGGTCTACCTCCTGTCTGAAGTGTCACAGATTGAACCGTCTGCACAGATATTCTTCCACTGAGCCACAGTTTCTTCCCAAATACCACACAAAGCTGCCTTATACCGAGTCAGACTATTGGTCCTTCCAACCCAATACTGTCAGAACAGAGTCAGACAGCAGAATTATTTTTGCCATCAAGCCACAGTTGACCTATGGCAGCCCTTTAAGGTTTTCGAGGCAAGAAATATTGGTTTGCCATTGTCTGCCTCTGACTTGCCAACCTGGACTTCCTTGGTGGTTTCCAGGGCTTTTTTTGTAGCAGGAACTCCTTTGCATATTAGGCCACACCACCCTGATGTAGCCAATCCTCCTGGAGCTTAAAGTAGGCCCTGTACTAACAGCCCTGTAAGTTCTTGAAGACTGGCTACATCAGGGGTGTGTGGCCTAATATGCAAAGGAGTTCCTGCTATAAAAAAAGCCCTGGTGGTCTCCCATCCAGACACTAACCAGGGCCCACCCTGCTTAGCTTCCAAGATCTGACGACACAGGCTACTTGGGATATCCAGGTCAGGGTAGTAAATATACAGGAGATAAAGATTTCTCCCAGCCTCCTGGAAATTCTTCCAGTACCTGGAGATGCCAGGTACTGAACCTGCAACTTTCTGCCTTCAAAGCTGAGTACATGGGTATTTTGAATCCAGTTGTGAGGAGCATAGCTGATGAACGGATCAGGCACCTTCTGAGGTTCGTTCTGCATTGCTGTACAGGCTACCAGGGATATAAAACAACATCCCCAAAGAGTAAGCATTATTAAGGCATGTGTGCCACATGACTTTGTTGGACTCAAAAGTCAAATTCAATGCTGGAAGTAAGGCTGTTTGGACTGTTCTGTCCCATGCTGCACAAACTGGAAACATTATCCATGAGTTTTGTAATGTTTAGAGTGATGGACAAGGATCTGAGAGCACCAGGTTTGAATCTCCAATCTGCCACTGATGCTTGCTGGATGATCATGGGCCAGTCACAACAGTCCCTGCCTAAACAACCTCATAATAGGCTGTGGTAAGGATAAAATGGAGTAAAGGAGAATGATGTAAGCTACTTTGGATCTTCGTCTGGAAGAAAAGCTGGGGGTAAATGAAGTAAAATAAGTTTTAAAAATAAAATTTTCCAGATGGAAGGCTTGCAGCTTGGAGATTCTTCCTTGGATCTTTAAACTCACCTCATCCAAGCCTGTCGGCTGCCCTCCTAACCCCCTCCCCCCCAGCCAGCAAGCTCTAGGCAGGCAGTCCAACTGCTAGGGAAAGCAGGCAGATGAAAGGGCTGCCAGAGGGAAAGCATACAGAAGAAGTGACAGCTGCCTGGGCTCCCAATTCAGCAGCAAGTGTGAAAGCACAAGAGGAATTTCCAGGTGGCCAGCAGGAAATGCTACACCTCTCCATTTTTAGAATGCTTATATACTTAGTGGAACCGAAGGCCACCCTAGACATTTGCTTTTAAATGTGTGTGTGTGTGGAGGGGAGAATTCCTCTCCCATTAAAAAAGAACAGGCTAAGAGCAAAGGTAATTTTGACATTGCTAAAAACCAGGGCTGTTTTGTAGCAGGAACTCCTTTGCATATTAGGCCGCATACCCCTGATGTAGCCAATCCTCCAAGAGCTTACAGTAGGCCCTGCAATAACAGCCCTATAAGCTCTTGGAGGATTGGCTGCATCAGGGTATGGGGCCTGATAGGCAAAGGAGTTCCTGCTACAAAAAAGCCCTGCAAAACCAAATCCTTGCATACTAGAACTCTGGTTCAAAGGAAGGATTAAAACCTCTTTGCTTCACAGCTCAGGAGTCAGAAGCTGAACTTCATGCATGGCTCCTTCCCCATCCATTTCCTCTAAGAACTGCCCTCCCCCCTAAAATAAATCCAGTGGCACTGTTCCAGGCAATATTCTGATTTCTGCACAATTTCAGGTTTCAGCTTGGCTTTTCTGCAGGGAACCTCAGAAGCTTTTGTGAAAGCAGAGCTCCACATAGAATCACATCTGCCTCAAGCTGGGAGTGGACATTCTGTCCACAGTGCTGGCTTGTGGAGAATGCCAGATGGCCAGCGGGATTGGAGGAAGGGAAAAAACCCCCAGCCCTTTGTTTCCAGGCCTGCAAGACTACGACACCCAGAAACCCCTGTCAGCTTTTCACAAATGAATTGCAAGCTGCTGGTGCAAAGGTTCTTATAGGGATGTGGAGAACCTTACAACCTTTCTTTGTAGAAGACAAGCTGGAATGAAGAGGAGAAAGGTGAGAGGTTGGGGAGGGGGAGCTGGGCTGGAGATAGAAAGCCTTGAAGAAAGTCCAGGAGGTGGGAATTTCAGCACCTCACACACAAAATCCACTCAGTGGCACTAAGCTGTTATCAATGTAATATTGAACTAAGTACAGATCCTTTCTTGTCTTTTAATGATTTCCCCAGATCTGCTGCCTTGCCCTGCCTAATGGCACAGCTGGCCCTATGGGTCACTGAGGGCCACCAACTGGTAGCAACCGGTGTTTAATTTTCCAAACGAGTGGCAAAGACATGAGGAAACCCTGCTTATTGCCATTTTCCAAAAAATTGTAAAGCTTTTTTTTCTTTTTATAATACAGAATAAACAGCTCTTCCTAACTTACAATGGAAGCAATCATGAGCAAGTCTGCTCAAGAGTAAATCTCATGTAGTTCATTGGGCTTTACTCCCAGGAAAGTGGTCCTTAGGACGGCAGTCACTGGATGCCCACACATCTTTCTCGTACGGATGCTTATTGTTCCACAGTTCACCCTGCATTAGACTTACATACTCTACTTGGCTGTTTCTATGATCATCTCTGCATGGATGGATTACTCTTTCAAATGGATCTTTTTACATGGGCCTCTTCTTGCAATATCCCCCACCCCCACACACTGCATACAAAATCAGGGCCAACAATATCTTCATGTGTTCTGACTTTGCTGATGCTGACCCTTCACAACTATCTCAGCTGCCCTCCACTGAACCCCATTTCAATTTGTCTACCTCTTTTCTCAAGTTGCTGCACAGGCAGAAGTGGACACTGGACCTGAGATGAAACGTGACCACCACGAAGTGGAATGAAACTCTTGCTTCTTGTGACTCAGATACTCTGCTTCTGTTAATGCAGCCTAAACTGCACTGGCCTTTTTTGCAAAACGACATCACACTGCCGACTCGTGTTCAGCCTGTGATTCACCACAACCTCAACATCCTTTTAATAGCTCAGGGGGAAATTTGTACAGGGAGTGAGAAGAGTTAACAAGGCCATCCTGAACACATAAAGCTGCCTTATACTCAAGGCTTTTTTTGCAGCAGGAACTCCTTTGCGTATTAGGCCACACCCCCTGATATAGCCAATCCTCCAAGAGCTTACGGTAGGCCCTGTAAGCTCTTGGAGGACTGGCTACATCAGGGTGTGTGGCCTAATATGCAAAGGAGTTCCTGCTACAAAAAAAGCCCTGCTCAGACAACCAAGATCAGTGCTATCTACTCTGACTGGTAGATGTTCTTTGGGGTCTCAGGTGGAAGTCTTACCTGGAGATGGCAGGGACTGAACCTTGCACCTTTTGCGTGCCAAAGAGATGCTCTGCCACTGAGCCACAGCCACTCAGCCTAAGTGGAACTGCAGCCTTCTAATGCATCCAGTGTTAGTGAACTAAAAAGGTAAAGGTAGTCCCCTGTGCAAGCTGCCGTCATTTCCGACTCTGGGGTGACGTTGCTTTCACAGCGTTTTCACGGAAGACTTTTTAAGGAGTGGTTTGCTGTTGCCTTCCCCTACACTTTCCCCCCAGCAAGCCGGGTACTCATTTTACTGACCTCGGAAGGATGGAATGCTGAGTCAACCTGGAGCCGGCTACCTGAAAGCCTAGCTTCCACCGGGGATCAAACTCAGGTCATGAGCAGAGGGCTCCAACTGCAGTACTGCAGCTTTACCACTCTGCGCCACGAGCTCTTGTGAACTACTAGCTTATTTTGGATCTTCTGAGAGACTGGGAATGTTTTATCCACCAAAGGTCTTCAAGTAGGGGCCTTCCAGTACCCTGTCTGGTACTGATAGTAACCTCAGTGTCCTAAAGGCCAGGCCAAAGGAAAGAAAGTTTCACCCCATTTAAAAATGGATAAACCAGTCCATAGTGGCTGAAGTCCTGCTAAATCTTCCTAAATCTAGATGGCCCAGGCAAGTTTGATCTCATCAGATCCTGGATGTGAAGCAGGGCCAGCCTTGGTTAGGATTTGCATAGGAGACCACCAAGGAAGTCCAGGGTCTAAATGGAGAGGCAGGCAATGGCAAACCACTTCTGAAGTCTCCTGCCTTGAAATCCCCATGGGGTCACCATAAGTCAGCTCTTACTTAACAGGCAAAAAAAAATTTAGACCAGGGGTGGCCAAACTGTGGCTTTCGTATATATTGTGTGGCTCTTGAAGCCCCCACCACTCCATCAGCTGACTGGCAGCTTGGAGAATGCATTTAAAGTTGCTTTCTTTCCACCTCCCCCCATCTATTACATAAGAACATAAGAGAAGCCATGTTGGATCAGGCCAATGGCCCATTCAGTCCAACACTCTGTGTCACACAGTGGCCAATATATGTGTGTATGTATACACACACACACACATATATATATACACACACACACATACACACACTGCGGCTAATAGCCACTGATGGACCTCTGCTGTATATTTTTATCCAATCCTCTCTTAAAGCTGGCTATGCTTATAGCCGCCACCACCTCCTGTGTCAGTGAATTCCACATGTTAATCACCCTTTGGATGAAGAAGTACTTCCTTTTATCTGTTTTAACCTGACTGCTCAGCAATTTCATTGAATGCCCATGAGTTCTTGTATTGTGAGAAAGGGAGAAAAGTACTTCTTTCTCTACTTTCTCCATCCCATGCATAATCTTGTAAACCTCTATCATGTCACCCCGCAGTCGATGTTTTTCCAAGCTAAAGAGCCCCAAGCGTTTTAAGCTTTCTTCACAGGAAAAGTGTTCCAAACCTTTAATCATCCTAGTTGCCCTTTCCTGGACTTTTTCCAATGCTATAATATCTTTTTTGAGGTATGGTGACCAGAATTGTACACAGTATTCCAAACGAGACCGCACCATCAATTTATACAGGGGCATTATGATACTGGCTGATTTGTTTTCTGTGTTAACCAAATTTATTAAATTTTTGCAATATATTGAAATGTATTTCAAATAATAAAAAAAGAAAAAAAGCAATATTTTAATCCTTATCAATACTGGCTGATTTGTTTTCAATTCCCTTCCTAATAATTCCCAGCATGGCGTTGGCCTTTTTTATTGCAATCGCACACTGTCTTGACATTTTCAGTGAGTTATCTACCACGACCCCAAGATTTTTCTCTTGGTCAGTCTCTGCCAGTTCACAACCCATCAACTTGTATTTGTAGCTGGGATTCTTGGCCCCAATGCGCATTACTTGCACTTGGCCACACTGAACCCCATCTGCCACACTGACGCCCACTCACCCAGCTTCAACAGATCCCTTTGGAGTGCCTCACATTCCTCTCTGGTTCTCACCACCCTGAACAATTTAGTGTCACCAGCAAACTTGGCCACTTCACTGCTTACTCCCAACTCCATATCTTTAATGAACAAGTTAAAGAGCATGGGACCCAGTACTGAGCCCAGCGGCACCCCACTGCTTACCGTCCTCCACTGTGAAGACTGCCCATTTATACTCACTCTCTGCTTCCTATTAATTAGCCAGTTTTTGATCCACAAGAGGACCTGTCCTTTTACTCCATGACTCTCGAGCTTACTAAGGAGCCTTTGATGAAGAACTTTATCAAAAGCTTTCTGGAAGTCAAGGTAAACAACATCTATTGGGTCCCCTTTGTCCACATGTTTGTTCACCCCCTCAAAGAACTGTAACAGGTTAGTGAGGCAAGATTTTCCCTTACAGAACCCATGCTGAGTCTTCCTCAACAACTTGTGTTCATCAATGTGCCTACTCATTCTGTCCTTGATAATGCTTTCTACCAGCTTTCCCAGTATTGAAGTCAGACTGACTGGCCTGTAATTTCCTGGATCTCCTCTGGAACCCTTTTTAAAGATGGGGGTGACATTCGCTACCTTCCAGTCCTCAGGAACAGAGGCAGATTTCAATGAAAGATTACAGATTTTTGTCAAAAGATCCACAAGTTCACCTTTGAGTTCTTTCAGAACTCTTGGATGTATGCCATCCGGACCTGGTGACTTAATTAGTTTTTAATTTGTCAATCAGTTGTAGGACCTCCTCTCTTGTCACCTCAATTTGACTCAGGTCTTTCAACATCCCTTCCAAAAGTAGTGGTTCTGGAGCGGGCAAACACTTCTCATCTTCCACAATGAAGACAGAGGCAAAAAATACATTCAGCTTCTCAGCCATTTCCCTATCTTTCTTCAGTAATCCTTTTACTTTTATTTGCCTGCCTTCCTGCCTGCCTTATGGCTGTCAAACATCTGATGTTCATGTCTTGTGGCTCTCAAACATCTGGCGCTTATTCTATGTGGCTCTTACGTGAAGCAAGTTTGGCTACTCTTGGTCTAGACTTAATGAAAGTTCTCTCATCCCAAAACACACTGGGAGGGGAACACACTCTGCACACCCTATGCACTCCCTTGATTATTTGTAGGTTCTGGGGCTGCAAATTCAGTTACAAGGGTTGGGCCCTGCCCTAGGATTGCCAGCTTCCTGGTGGGGAAAATGTCTTCTGTCCCTTTAACAGAGGCCCAATAGGATGTTATTTACCAGGTGATGTTATCCACTGCCATGACATGAAAAGCTTCAGTCACATTTAAGATCTATTAAAGGGATAGCCCATTTTTCTCCAGGTTTCCTGGAAACTCCTAACTCTGTTTCCTTTCATGTATGATTTTAAATACTGTTAAGGTAAAAGTGTTCTGTCATCAGGAGACAGCTGCTACTAGCATTCCCATGCAAAACGTGCAAATAATTATTCCAGAGGCGGAGTATGCCACTGGCTCAGAGCAACTGGTATTGTAGCAAATTGTGCCTACCACTCCCTGCCCTTGCTAGCATGGGCCCACACCCCTTTCAGTCCCATTACCCCTGCAGACTTGGGGCTATCTCAGGATCTTAAGTAGCTGGGACAAGCGAAGGTCACAAAAGTCCTCTCACCTGCTCTTCTGGTCTCTCCGCTTCTGTCGGCTTTGCCAGGAACTCCTCAGCCAGCGCCACCGCTCGTGCACAAGTCTCAGGGCTGCATTCCCACACCTGGCTCCGAATTGAAGGAGGGAGAACAGCCAGAAACTGCTCCAGGATCAACAAGTCCAGAATCTGCTCCTTGGTGCGGTTCTTCGGCTTCAGCCAATGGTTGCACAGTTCCCACAGCTGGCCACAAGCCTTTCGTGGGCCCTCTGTTTCCTTGTAACAGAACTGCCGGAACCGTCGGCGAGCTGTCTCCAGGACAAAACTACCTCCTCCTGAAGCAGACCACCGTGTCCTCCCACCACTCCCTCTATCTGGGCCGGGAGGGCTGTGGTGGGTTTCTTGATGGCGTTCTTCAATGAAGGTCTCCCTGCACTGGTGGGTGTTCCCTACTGGCTCTAGGGTGGTAGAGAAGGCCTCAGATTCTACTTCTATTGGTTCTGCCTCAGGAACCGTGGAGTCCTGTGGTGGCGGCGGCTCCACCTCAGTAGGTGGAGGCTGTAGTGACTCTGCTACTTCTTCCCAATGCACTTCCCAGCGCTGGGGCTCTAGGCCATCAAGTTGTTCTGGCTCAGCTGAGGTTGCAGATGCCAGAAGTTCCTCAACAGCACCAGCACATACTACAAACACAGAACTGTTTCCTTCCTCAGTTAGTACTACTGCTTGTTGAAGCCCTGATGGACTTCCCTCATCTTCTTCTTCTACTTCCACTTCTACTTCTTCCACCTCTTCCACCTCTTCTTCTTCTTCATCATCTTCTTCTTCCTCAACATCATCATCTTCTTCTTCCTCCTCCTCTCCCACAACTACCTCCTCTTCCTCTTCCTGCACAACCTCTCCATCTTCTTCAACTTCTACTTCCACTTCCCCTCCCTCCATCTCCTCCTCTTCCTCCTCCTCTTCCTCCTCCTCCTCCTCCTCCTCTTCTTCTTCCTCTTCCTCCTCAATTGTGATTTCAGGATACATCTCCTGCTCAAGCAGCACCTTGAAATGGAGGTCCAAATCCCCTGATCCTTGTTCAGGTTCTATTTTATCTTCCAAGAGGTAGACAGCCTTGTCCCAATTATAGACAGAGGTCTGGCCACCAAGGCCCCAACTCTCACAGGCAAACATGGTGGGAAGGAGTCTTCTGTATCACAGTTTGCCCTCCAGACTATTTATTTTTATTGATTGATTTGATTTGTATCCCTCCCTCCCCACCGAAGCAGGCTCAGGCTAGGCCAGGACGTCCTGTTGACACCAGAGATTTGACAGAGGTCTGTCAGTCAGGTGGCTATATCTTGAGGTCCCTGCATACACCAGGCAACTGCCACCACCAAGAAGTGCTTATGATGGTATTTTCTCCCTGAGGGGGGAAAAAAAGTAGGGCTGTCACCTGATTAAGGAAACCTAAAGCTTATTAGTCATTTTTGATGAGTTAATTAAATCTACATATAATTAAGAACAATACGTTCAAAGGAAAAGGCATACATTCTTAGTTTTTCTATAATGGCATGGGTATAATAGCAGGAACTACCTTAAAAGAGGCATTCCCTCATGTGTACATGAGAGAGGAGAGAATGCCTGTTCTAAGATTATGCTTCTTGAGTTTGGTGTAGTGGTTAAGTATGCAGACTCTTATCTGGGAGAACCAGGTTTGATTCCCCACTCCTTCACATGCACCTTCTGATGTGACCTTGGGTGAGCCACAAGTTCTTTCAGAGCTGTTCTGCTCAAGAGCAGTTTCTGTTAGAGCTCTCTCAGCCCCACCTACCTCACAGGCAGTGTTCCCTCTAAACTGAGTTAGCATGAGCTAGCTCAGATTTTTAGCCTCCAGCTCACACATTTTTGTTTTTGCTCAGGAAGGGTGACCCCAGATCACACTAATTTATGCAGTAGCTCACAACTTTAATGCCATTAGTTCACAAAGTAGAATTTTTGCTCACAAGACTCTGCAGCTTACAGGGAACATTGCTCACAGGGTGTCTGTTGTGGGAAGGGGACGGAGATTGTAAGCTGCTCTGAGACTCCTTTGGGTAGTGAAGGATGGGGTATAAATCCAATCTTTTCTTCTCCTCGCTTACTTTTTTTTTGTTAAGCATTTATATCAAAATAATTAAATGTCAACTACCTGATTAATTACAAGTAACTTTCTTAAACTGACAAAAGGGATTAAATTGATTTGCCCTTTAAATATTGTAGTCCTTTGGGGGGAAAGAATATGGAGGGGGAAGTCAATAGGTTGGATCCAACCAACTTTTCTGCTTGTGAACAGAGGAAGAGGTTCTCCTTTGACCATGTGAGAATCATGAGACCTGCTTGGGAAAAAGCCATGTGTGATGTGGGTGCAGTAAAGAGGAGAACTGGGTAAGACTAAATGAAAAAGCTGGTTCAGTCCAACCCTTGTCCAGAGACATTTCCCCCAATGATCCCTCCATAAAAAGCTACAGGATGAAACAGCACTATGGTGGCTATCACTGTGATCTCCATCCCAGCTTGCTGCTACAAGGAAGAATGAACACACAGCAGGCATGCTCAGAATAACCATGTGGTACAGCCTTCCAAGCACTGTATCAATTCAGGCTGAATCATACCCCAGTATCGGAAACTTCATGTCCCTATAAAGCCAGCAAAACTAGACTATCCTTCTTCCAGATATATAACTATTCTATGAGCATGGGGAGGTTTTGATCAGAGGATGCATTTAAACACGGAACCCTTTACCTTTGTTCTGGAATGGTACAGAGCTAGGAGGGCTACACCTTATTATATTTTCCTGAATCCAGAGCTGAGCACGCAGTCTTCTGGTCAGAATGCGAAGAATTACCAGGGCAATCCCTGCAGCACTTGCACAGGATTTCCACGGCTTGGAAACATAATGCAGCGCTATGGAGGCTGCAGGGGTGACAGCAGGTGCCCTTTTGGGCAACTCATCCCAAGTCAGCAGTAAATGTTATAATCGTGCTGATATATCCTTTGCAGCATCCCAAATACCCACTTATGGGCAAAGTACCATGTATCTTAGTGGGGCGTACAAGGCCATGAAGGTGTACCAAAAAATAGGGATGTAATGCAAACTACACATTGGAAATACCACCTGAACTCACAATATGACACAATGTCCCAGAAGGTTGGACCAGAACTAATGGGTGGAACTTAAATCAGGAGAGTTTTTGACTAAACATGAGAAAGAACTTCCGGACAGTTAGAGTGGTTCCTCAGTGGAAAAGTCTTCCTCACAAGGTGGTGGGCTCTTCTTTGGAAGTTTTCAAACAGAGGCTAAATGGCCATCTGACAGCAATGCTGATCCTGTGAACTTAGAGACATGCTTTATTTTTTTTTAGCAGGAACGCACACAAACGCTGTTCCAGCTGGCTTGGTGTCAGGGGGTGTAGTCTCATATGCAAATGAGTTCCTGCCTAGCTTTTTCTACAAAAAAGCCCTGTGCAAAACAATTGTGATGTCAGGTGGTGTGGCCTAATATGCAAGTGAGTTCATACTGGGCTTTTTCTACAAAAAAAGCCCTGCAAAGAAGGAAGCCTGACCTGTGCATCAACTCAGTGGGTCTCATTTCTGAGCAAACAGGACCAAGGATGGGTGGTGCTGAGAAGAGCCACAGCTCCAAAGAAGCAACTTGCACATAACTTGCAACTGCAATTGGAGGAAGGTAGTGTTCCCTCTAAACTGAGTTAGTGTGAGCTAGCTCACAGATTTTTAGTCTCCAGCTCTCCTATTTTTGTCTTGGCTCAGAGCACACTGATTTATGCAGTAGCTCACAACTTTAATGCCAGTGGCTTACGAAGTAGAATTTTTGCTCACAAGACTTTGCAGCTTAGAGGGAACATTGGAGGGAGGTATTTGTGAATTTCCTGAATTCTGCAGAGGGTTGGACAAAATGATCCTTGGGGTCCCTTCCAATTCTATTATTCGAATTAAATCAGTGTGACACAATGGCTAGAATTTCAGATTGTTTAGTACTGTTCTCTGGCCATTTTAAATAAACTGGACTTGACAGTGGAGGTTTTGCTTAATTTCAAACTCTGGAATTCAAATTTTTGCACAAGCCTATATTTGATACACCTGATCACAGAGGTCTACACTGCCTCGCAGGATTTATTTATTTGATTTGATTTATATCCCGCCGTCCCGGCTGAAGCAGGCTCAGGGCGGATTAACCAACTGAGCAAAGTTCCCCACCTACCAATGGCCCAATGTGTGGTTGAACAGCACAGAAATGTTAAAAAACCCTATTAGTGCAATTAATATATCCAGATCACCAATGGTTGTATCAAATTCTAGGTGTACTGAAAAACAGGGATATATTGCAAATGACACATTGAAAATATCACCTGAACCCACAATATGAGACAATGTTATTTTGCATCTCATACTGAATGGATGAGAGACCCTTTTCTGACTCATTTCAAATTGGTGGCTGTTCTAAAACTGAATAAATAGAACACAGAAATGGTCTGATGAAGATCTCTTTGAAACAGAGTTTGGCTGGCAACCTATAGTTTGAAACATGTGTTAACTCCTTTTTCATATATCATACAGTCATACATTTATACTATTTTCCTGTGTTTTTATCCAATTATAACTGGTACATTGAATATTGTTTACAATTATATGCTTGTCACATTATTTCATATTGTAGGTTCAGGTGGTGTCTTCAATTTGTAGTTTAATATACACCCCTATTTTTGATATATGTTCTTGTTTTTGCACTTCTTGCGGGGAGACGTTGGGGTTTTTTTCTGCATTATATTCTAACTATTTCCCCACCCTCTAAGTTTGGAGTAGTGGTTAAGTGTGAGGACTCTTATCTGGAAGAACCAGGGTTGATTCTCCACTTGCAACTGCTGGAGTGACCCTGGGTCAGTCATAACTCTGTCAGGACTGTTCCCTCAAGAGCAGTTTCTGTTAGAGCTCTCTCGGCGCCACCTACCTCACATGGTTGTCTGTTGTGGGGAGGGGAAGGGAAAGGAGATTGTAAGACACTCTGAGACTCCTTCAGGTAGTGAAGGGCAAAATATAAATCCAATCTCTTCTTCTCTAAGCTGATGCACATTTTCTATCTTTGCAATTTGCTGGCAGATAATGGGGGAGATCTGAAAGTTTGTTCTTCATTTTGAAAAAAACATAGTTCTTCCTTCTTCACCACCAGATTTTTTTTGGGGGGGGGGGGGAATGGCTCCTCTTTGAAGCTGATTGGACTGGTAAAATGGCCCAGCAGCAGCCAAGCAGAACCCTGATAGTACCACCTGAGCTATTAAGCTTGACCTAACTGGAAGTTAGGGCCTGGAGTGACTTTGTCCATGGGGTCGCAAAGAGTTGGACTCAACTGTGCGACTGAACAACAAAAACCTGGCAGTTACGACAACTATGCATCCCTTAAAGGATCCTGCGAGAACACGATGTTCCCTCTAATTTCCCCCCTACTGAACAGAGCAGTTCACATCCTGAGCAGAATAGAACTGCTGTAATTTTAAAATGGGCAATGGGCAGTGCAAGGCCCTGTGTGGGTCCAGACTGCTGCTGCTGAGCGTGGCTTCCTGTGTTTATGAGTGTCCACTCACAGGCACAGCTTAGAGGGAACACTGAGTGATATTGGCTGATGATGAACTGTCCATAGGCTCCTTCCAACCTTCTCCAACACACTGCTGATGAGGCCTGAACTAGCACTATTCCTGCTATAGGCCAGGTTTGGCTTGGTCTTGTTCACCAATGGTTCTCCAGAGCAGTGGCCACTAAGAATTTTCCCAGTGATGTGAATGGCCAATCCACCCCCATCTTGAAACAATTTTGATCAAGCTTCACAGAGACAATTACAATGAACATTTTGAGTTCACAAAAATAGGGGGAGGGGAGGGGGATGCACAACCTTCTAAGTTCACTGGCTTTTTTAAAACCAACACTCATTAAAGGTTATTTTTAAACACCTCCTTTTGTTTTTCACAAAAAACTGAAGATACTTGGCTCATTAAACCCCTCAAATTTTTGGAAAATCCCAAACAGAAGCATAACCTGCTCTCATTAACAATTGTTAAAAAAACCAAAACACAAGGGCGCATTTTCCAATGGACATTCAGAGGCACACAAAAGCAAAACAGAAACAGCAATTATGTCTGAATGGTTTCTCTTTTGACCCAGGCATCTGCCTAGCTGATACTAGCTGCAACTTCACAACCTCCCATTCCTGTTGGGGACTTTGTATATCAATGGGTTGGGGCCTCTGGAAAATAGCAAAATGTGTTTCAAGCTGCACCATTTTGTTTCAAGCTGCGCAGTTATACCCTTCCAAGCATGGACTTGGAAGGGCTTCGGATCTTCTACATTAATAATGGATGAAGCGCAACTATAATTTTCATGGGTGCAAAAGGTAAACCTGAAAGGTGCCCAGATTTCCTTACAAGTCCATTCCAAAAATCATCCAAGAAAACCCCTGGGCTGGTTCCAACTGGGCCCACCTATTAATGGGAAAACACCCTCAAGATTGCCATTGAAACCACAGACAAGCACATTTACTAACTGTTAAGAAAATCAATAATAAATAAGAGATGTCCTAGCTTACTTCCTAATATCAACCTACCAGAAATCCAACAAGGAATTCTATTTGCTTACCACCAGGTTTAAGTAAGGGATTGATCTGTTTAATGTATCAACACAATAAGTTGCAGATTATTAATACAGAATGACAGGGGGCTTGAACCTCCATGTATTTTTTTCCCGTCCCCCCGAATTAAACAGAAGTCACCTTTCCAGAGTAGGCTTGGACTCATTTGAAACACATCTCTCTCCCTTCCCTCCCTCCTAGCTGGGAATGCACCCCCCCTTTTTTGACTGCAAAGTAAGCTTCCTGCCCTCCCCCAACACAGACCTCAACTTTCTGGAAAACCAGCCCCCTTGTCTCTTGAGCTTCCCTCTCTCCCTTCGAAAAGAAAAAAAAATTCTGCCCATTTCTACAAATATTCTAAATTCGAGTTCAACCACCAGCAAGACGAGGCACTCCCCGAATTAAAACCTTCTCCCACAATTTATATCTGGCTGGAAACCCAGCCTGCTTTTACCACCCCCTTTTCCAGAAATGTCCCTGACCATTTCCCAGCCCCAGACCTCCCCCCCACCCCGATTCGTTCATTCATCAGTAAAGCTCTCTGACCTTCCTCCACCCCCACTCCCACCCCCACCCCGCAAGCAGAGAGGCCCTTGTTTATTTCAGCCCCCTTCCATCCGCCCCCCCATTTGACACTCAGACAAGGGAATTCAGCCATTTTGCCTCTTTGATGTGGTTGGGGGTGGGAGGGGCAAAGAAATGGCCAATCTCTCTTTTTCTCCCCCTTCCCCCCATCCTTGACATTTCCTACCTCAAATTTTTGGGGATCGAGAGCTCCCCCCCCCCAAAAAAAATCCATTGCCCCTCCGCCCCTTCCCCCCTGGCTTGCACGTGGCTTTGCAAAAAGAGGGGGCGGCCCCGGCAACTTACCCTTTGCGGGGAGAGCCGGTCTTCCCTCCCGCCCCCTTGCACCAGATGCGGCTACTTGGGGGTGTTGCAACCCCTAACGCCCCCCCCCCCTCCAGGCGGAGCAGGAAGGCGCCTCCTCCTCTTCCTCTCTCCCCACGTGGGCTTCGCAGCCTTAACCCTTCCCTGCATAAACCGAGTCTTCTTGTGTGCTCCTGCCCCCCTTCCCAGCAGATCCTTCTAATTCTGTATTTTCTACAAGAGTCGTGCAATTTATAATTCTAACTACATTGCCATTCAATTCCCCACTGGAGCAACTTGTTTGGGAAGCAAAGCGGCCCTATTAGAAAAGCGAGTTTTCTCTAGTAATGCAGGACTTGGGAGGAAATTAGCATTTCAAATATTTAGGCATCAGAATTATTAACAAAACAGTAAAAACCAAAGTATTCTTTTTACTTTAAATTACTGCAGTGGGTTTCTTGCTGTTCCTTTTACTTTAAGGTGATGTTTTGTTTCAAGGATGGGCAATTTCTCCTTGTGTCATCCTCTGTCCCCCAAAATGCTTCTAAGAACAAACCATTTTAAAGGAAATATCACCTGGACCTAGCAACAATTGTTCAAAGGATTCAAATGTCAACACAATATGAATGATTCAAAATAAAATCACCAGGAAGTTGGAACAAAAGGTTGCAGCCAGGCCAGCACCCACTTCAAACAATGCCTTTTAAATAAAAAGTAAACATTTGAAAAAGATTTTATTTACTATGCAAATAGCAAAATCTTGGTTTCCAAGAAAACTATTATTACTACCCTTTGCCTCACCAATCAACCAGCTAGTGATTAAATGGGTTAAACACAATTCTGCCAGGTACTATACCAAGATAGTAAACTCCATATTCTGTGAGATTCTCCTTGTGACCCATTATTACATAATTGTCTGGCTCCCAGAATTCACCTGGGTTTCACCCCAGAACTGTTCAGTCAAAATGGGATGTTATTCTTCATTTGATGTATTCAATGCTCACTGAGCCTCATAGCCAGATTTTTTCTAACTTGTCCCACATCTTTAGGTGTCACTCTGGCTTGGTTTGAGCCTGCCCATGTGAACACCACAGGTTGAAAATGAATTTCAGGCCAGCTGAACTTTTATGTTCTCTCCAAAGATTGCCAAATGCTTCTCAACCTCACAGAACTACAATTCCCAGGTTTCTGTGGCAGAAGCTGTGACCCACAGGTCTGTTCTCTTGGGTGTGTCTCATTTGCTATCAGTATTTGCTGCTTCTCTTTCATTCAAAGCCAAATACCAGAGCTGCACTTTTGTTTTGTTAAATACACAGTGCCCTGGTTAAAATCCTCCTCTGTCCTCTTTGCTTCCTCAACAGCCGGGAGGAAAGTTTCTTGAACATGGCATTAGTACGTATTAAACATACTGAAAGCCATATTGAACATGCTTTCCTTCAGCTTCTGCTGCTGAAAGAGTCTGGTGTGAATGAAGCTCGGAACTGTGTGGAAAGCGATTGAAAATAAAATCAGTACTATCATGCTTCTTTCAAAGTCTATGGTACAGCCACCTCCGGAGTACTGTGTAATGTTCTTGATATTGTCACTCTTCAGAACAAGATATTTAAGAATTGGAAAAGGTGTAAAAAATGAGAAAAGACTAAAGCTTTAGGGGCTTTTTAGTTTAGCTGAAGGTTTACCTCAGTATTTGCTGAGTCACTCTAAATATAAATGAATAAGACCAGTTATCAGGGATGTTGAATTCATTTGTTATGCGGGCCGGATCTGACATAAATGAGACCTTTTGGGGCCAGACCATGTGTGTCATAAAAGTAGCTGAGATATAAACTTTATAAGGACACTGACAAACACAATTTAAAAAATTGTATCTCTCCTGTGTGATCAAGGGAACTGGGCAATGGAAGCTCTGGCTCTTTCCCTCTCTCCCCAGGGGATGAGGAGGGGGCGGAGCTCAGCCAATAGAAGGAAAAGGGGTTTTGATATGTAGCTCCTGTGCAATTGAACAAGCCTGGCAAAGCTATGACACAGAAGGAAGCAAGAGAGGAGAAGAAAGCAGACTTGCTCATGGGCCTGATAGGAACCCTCTGGGGGCCTGATTCAGCCCCTGGGCCGCATGTTTGACACCCCTGATCTAACTTGACCGGCCAGGCTGAACTTGTCAGATCTCAGAAGCTAAGCAGGAATCAGCCCTGGTTAGTATTTGGATGGGATACCACCAAGGAAGTCCATGGTTGGGGCACAGAGGTAAGGAATGGCAAACCAACTCTGAATGTCTCTTGCCTTGAAAACCACATTTGGAGTCACTATAAGTCAGTTGCAATGTGAGGGTAAAAAAATAAAATGAAAACCATTTAACTTATAGGGAAATTTCCCAGTGGGCCACTGTGTCAAGTCGGCTGATTCAATAACGAGACCTTCTTGATAAAAAGTTTCTAGTTTATTGATATCATTGTTCTCGACTACTCAGAGAGATTAAAAGACTGGAGACCATACAGTAAAGTGTAATCATATAAGGTATACTTCAAAGGGATTCTTTAGGGAGGGGGTACTATGCAGGGCACATTCACACATTGATGTTACAATTTCGTTCTCAGGCCTGTTGGCCTTGGGCGAGAAACCTCCCCCGGTGCCCAGCCTGAGAAGGCACCATAATCTCTTTCACATATTCCCATTTCAAAGCAAAACTACATAACAAAGGAAGGGAGGGGGGAAAAGGAGAGCTCAAGCTAGCAGCATTGGTATAAGTGTGGCTTTTACCCAGAATGCTTCCCCCTGAACCAAAGATGGAATACAGACTTGACCAGAGTTGAAGCAGACTTGACACACTGTCCAAGAAGGCAGACAAGAGCAAGCATAACCAAGCTGTGTCAGAGCCCCAGGGGCTGCTGGGCTCAGACTTTTTATTGGCAATGGTCACTGATGTCAGTTCATTAACTATCTTTTCCGATACTTGTGCCAGATTGCAGGAAGATGTGATCTAGAGACCAGTTCTACTTTGGGAAGATATCCAGGCTCTGTCTTGCAGTTGGCAACCCTAGCACAGAGGCCAAAGCCTTCCCCTGTTGTCATCTCCCCCCCCCCACAACTGGTATTCCCCACAACCCAGTAGTTCTAGTTAGTCATTATGACTAATAACAATTAGTAGGTTTATGCTCCATACACATTTCCTTTTCCCCTTTTCAAGCCAACTAAACTAGTGACCACTGTGACATCCTGTGACAGTGAAAGCCACAGTTTAATTACTTGTTAAATTGAGATGGACCTCCTTTTGCCTACACTGAATCTATTGCCTATCAACTTCAGTGGGTGTCCCTGCGTTCTTATATTACAGTGAGAAAATTTTCTCCCTATCTGCTTTTTCCACCTCATGTGATGCAGGAGTTAGGGATGCCAGTTGGGTCTTGGGGATCCCCTGGAATTACAGCCCATCTCCAGATTAGTGTTCCCTCTAAGCCGAGTTAGCATGAGCTAGCTCACAGATTTTTTTGTCTCCAGCTCACAAGACTCTGCAGCTTAGAGGGAACATTGCAGTCCAGACTTCAGAGATCAGTTCCCCTGGAGAAAATGGATGGTTTGGAGGGTGGACTCTGTGGCACTGTACCCACCCAGGTCCTTGGCCTCCCCAGGCTCCACCTCAAATCTCCAGGAGTTTCCCAGCTCCCCTCTCCCTACTGGCAACCCTACCTCCCTATCTCCTGTCAGTGGCCAAGGGGGACCTGGCAACCCTGTCTGTGACTGGAATTCCCAAATTATTATCTGGCACAGAAAGGGAACTGTGGGGGGACCCTACATTTGAATTAGGCCTGCTGTGTTGTGCAAATATTTTTAAAACCACTTATCCCTTCTCCTAATGCCATTGTTCTGATTTAACATATCTCCTCCTGATTGCTTTAAGTCCTAGATGGGGGAAAAGACAGATACCCTATTGTGCCTGTCTTTTTCCCTTGCCAGGGCTTAACACAATTCAGACAGGGTTCATTTTGTAGGTTTGCCAACCTTCAGGTGGGACCTGGTGATCTCTTGGCATTACAACTAATCTCCAGATATCAGTTTCCCTGAAGAAAACAGCTGCTTTAGAAGGTGGACCTATGGCAGTATACCTCAGCTGAGGACCCTCGCCTCCCCAAACCCCACCCTCTCCAAATTTCTAGGAATTTCCCAACCCAGAGTTAGCAACAGTATTCATCAGGAAATTGTACCAGAGGGAGAATTATCTTGCACTGTAGCCTCAGTCCATACGTCTCCCCATGCTTTTTCAGGGCAAATAGCTCATCAGGCATTCTAGTCATGAAGCTCCCAGGTTCCGTATGCACTGTGGCCTTCAGCTGGGTGAAAAAAAACACACTTCTTCACACAACATATAACTAATGTATGAAATTAGCTGCCCCCAAATATAGTGCTGGCTACTGTCTTAATTGGAGGTGGGGATGCCAATCTCCAGGTAGGGGCAGGGGATCCCCCAGTTTGGAGGCCCTACCCCCACTTCAGGGTCATCAGAAAGGGGGGGGGGGATGTCTGCTGGGCATTCTGTTATTCCCTATGGAGACTGATTCCTACAGGGTATAATGGATAATTGATCCATGGGTATCTGGGGCTCTGGGGGGCTACCTTTTGAGGTAGAGGCACCAAATTTGCAGCATAGCATCCGGTGCCTTTCCTCAAAACACCCTCCAATTTTCAAAAAGTTTGGAGCAGGGGGTCCAATTCTATGAGCTCCCAAAGAAGGTGCCCTTATCCATTATTTCCACTGGAGGGAAGGCATTTAAAAGGTGTGCAGTTCCTTTAAATGCAATGGCCACATTTATGCTTGTCACAACCTTGCTCCTGGCTCCATCCCCAATGCCTCCTGGCTCCAGGCTCCACCCCCAAAGTCCCCAGATATTTCAGGAATTGGACTTGGAGGACAGGCCATTCAATGGCTATTAGCCATGATAGCTAAATAGAACTTCCTTATCCAGAGGCAGTGTACCTCTGAACGTTGATTTTTAGGATACAGCAGCAGTGGGTAGCTATTACTTCCTTGCCCAGTTTGTAAGCTGCCTGCCTGAGTCCATTTCATGGCAAGGCTGATTATGCAACTTGTTAATAATGGAGATAAAAATGAATTGCCTCAGAGAATGAAATGGAAGCCACAATGAAATTAATCCACAGTGGGCCTGAGATGACAATCTATCTTGCAGGCAATGAGCCTCCCAGGGGTAATTAAGCACATGCTGAAACTCAGCATCTAATAGGAGGAACGCAACCAATAAGGGGGGAAATTGAAATATTTCCAATGCAATTCATTACCTCTTGTAGATCCTGCCTCACTGAATTACAAGAAGGCCATGCAGGTTCCGTAGTATAACAAATATGTCAAGAGTTGGGCTCCAGAGAGAGTGGATATGGGTTGGTAGCAGAGCCGCTGTTTTTTGCACTGAAACAACCAAGGTTTGATCCTTGGTATTTCCCATGAAAAGAAGGTAATGTTAAAGAACTCACTGAGCATCCAAGTACTAGGCAGTGCATATATGATGCAAACCAAGGTTTATTTGAATATGTTTGCATACTGTGCTCTTATTGGAATCCCATGTAAAGCGATCAACTGTGTCCCACAATAAATAAAAAATGTATTATTCAACAATATTTCTATGTCACTGTTATACAAGCAATTGATTTATAACATGCACATACTGTACCTCAGCAGAAAGCTGTTCCATAAACCAATTGCTTAAGAGCACTTAAGCCGCAAAAGAAAATTACTGTGTCTGTAAGGGCTTAAGCACGCAATAACAATATTCTTCATGGTAGCCCTGTCTAAGTAGGACATTGAAGATTTCAATGGAACATAACAGGATTTCTCCCAAAGTGGCTACATACTTCTTTCTTCCATTTTATCCTCAAAACATCTGGATGAGATAGGTTAGATTGAAAGTGTGTGACTGGCTCAACATCACTCAACAAGCCCCCATGACAAAATGATGATCTGAACCTGGATCTCTCAGACCCTTGTCCACTGTCCAGCACTGGGAATGACAATTGCCAAGACGCAGCCATCCTTGGCTCAACAAAATCAAGCCTGATGACTGTTTCACTGAGGAAATGGTGACCGTGCTATGTCACAGAACTTCCCCTGAAGAGCCTCCATGCCGTTATGGACAAGTTGTACGTCACAAGTCCCTTTCCACCCACCCCATTTTGAACAAGTTGCCAATTATTAATTTCTTTACTGCCTCTTTGTTCCTTTGGGGGCTGTGCCTACTCATTTGTTGAGACAGCAATGTAAGAAGGTGGTATATCTTTTTATCTCACCCTTCCCTCCCTGAAACAAAATTGCTGTGAAGTAAGTAGACAGCAATTGTCCCAAGATCATCCAGTGCAGTTCATGGCAGAGTGGCAATTTAAACCTGGGTCTCTGTACTAATCCAGCCCTTTCACTCTTAATATACAACTACTGGAGAGACTTCAGACATTCACCTGGTGAATGTGGTAGGGACCAGACCTGGGCTTCAGGAGTGCAAATGCCCACTAGCATGAGAAGAATACTCTGTGCCAATTGGGCATTTCTGTGTATAAGCATGACTGGTGTGTGGGCTAAGTAGGTGGCTGCCTAGGGTGCCACCTGGCCTAGGGGTGCTCCTAGGTGCCTCCTCTCCCCATGCGCAGTGTGTGTGCTCCTTGGAGTCTGCCTTCCCCAATGAAAAGCAGGCTTCATGGAGTGCAGACGCTGCCCAGCTGGTTTTGCATTCCCCAGGTCTATTACAGACCTGGGAAACACGAAAGCGGACAGCGCCTGTGCAGTGCGCTCCTCAGAGCCCGGCAGGGATAAATTAACCAATTGTAAATACTGAAGAAGAGTCAATTACAGTTTCTAAAATTGGCTCCTGTTGAAGTTGTATGGTGACATTCATCCTTCCTACTTTACTTTAACAGAGCCATGGGGTGGGAGCCATAGCTCAGTGGTAGAGCATATTTCTTTCATGCACAAGGTCTTGTCCCTGGCACCTCCAGCCAAAAAGATCAAGTAGTATTCTCACAATTTTATTGCTCAATCTCACTTTAAAAAATTAAAATAAAAAATGAATTAAAAATGTAAATAGTTTCAAGTTTCTTCATTTATCCTACAATTCTGTTTTTAAAATTGGGGGGGGGGGTGTTAGTGGGCAGTTCATCTAGGTCACCAAAAACCCTAGCACCGGCCCTGTAAGCACAACTTGCTAGGTATCATTTAAGGTTGCCAACTTCCAGATGGGTCCCAGAGTTCTGGAGAAAATGGCAGCTTTGGAGACTGGAGTCTAGAGTACCACATCCTGGCAGTGATCCCTCCTCAAACTCTGATGTCCCCCTGACACTGCCCCCAGATCTCTAGGATTTGTATTTTAATTCTATAATTCCATTTTCTGCATTGTTTGACATATCATTTGATGCTTTATGGTGATGAACAAATTCAAGTCCAGTAGAGCCTTTAAGACCGACACATTTTTTCCAGGATGTAGGGTTTCCTGAGTCTCAAAGCTTACTTGGCAGATACTGACATGTGTTTTGACTCATAAAACCAGACCTCAGATTCAGCAGGAGCTCACAGGAGCACAGCTCCTAAACCTTTCCGACATCCCCCCTCCTCCCCACCAATTTGTCCATTGAATAGTTAGGCACAGCTGCATAACAATCCCTGGTTTAGGAGAGCAGCCAACCAGCCAGCCACCAGAAGCTTTGCCATGCTCCCAGCAGCCCTCATTAACCCCTGGAGAAGCCCATGCCACTCTTTCTCCACTTCTTATGTGATTCTGGGCGGCAGGTAGCTTGCTGGCCTTTTGCCTGGGGAAGGGGGGCGGCCCAGGAAAGTCCCAGGCCTGTGAGACCTGCTTGGGCTGGCTGGATCTCTAGCTAGCCCAAGCAGGCCTCTCTCGCCTGGTGCTCTCTTTTCTTGCATCAGGTTGCTTTTGGCTGGTGAGAACAAGACGGGGGAATGTGACTTCACTAGTTTGGCTAGATCTCTCAGTGGCCTTTGCTACTATCAGCAATAGTATCCTGTAGAACCATCTCTCAGCACTGGGACTTCAGACTGCTAAGTGGTTTGAGTCTTATCTGGGGGGCTGGTCACAGAAGGTAGTGTAGGGAGATTCCAGCTCTGCCCTGTGGCCATTGACCTGTGAGGTTCTGCAGGGTCTGACCTTATCCCCCATGCTATTCAATATCTACATGGAGCTACTGGGAGAGGCAGGGCCGGATTAACAATTAGGCCAAATAGGCATTGGCCTATGGGCCCCCATGCCTTTAGGGATCCTGGGCCAGCTTTTCCCCCACCCCCGTTTCCCCCCAGCTTGCAGCCCTCCCAGCCTGCATGCGCAGTCAGCAACTGAGCCACTCTTTGCCCAATTTGCCTAGTGAGGCTGCTGCTAGCATCATCACCAAGTTTGCCCCCTCTGCTTCTCCCCCTCAGCTTTGTCAAAGGGGCTTTTGAGAAGGTGCCTGCAGGCTGCAGCAGGGGCACTAATAATTTGCAAGGGGGCCCCCCAAGATTTCAACTGCCAAGGGGCCTCCATAGGGTTTAATCAGGCAGAGGTTATCAGGAAGTACGAGCTGCAGTGTCCCCAATATGCAGATGATACCCAACTCTACCTTCATCCCCACCTAGTTCTGAGGATGCTATCGATCAGGGCTTTTTTTTGTAGAAAAAGCCCAACAGGAACTCATTTGCATATTAGGCCATACCCGAGACATTGCCAGTGTTTAGGCTTCCCAACCCTCCCGCCCTGGCGGGGGACCCCAGGATTTCCGCCCTCTTCCCCCGCTCCCCAAAAAAACGGAAGCGGGGGGAGGGGGGAAACGGCGCCGGGGAGCATGGCGAGCTGCCTGATCCTGGAGCGGGCGAGGCTGCCGCGCCGCTGCCGCCCCCTCCCCGCCCACTGCAGCTGCTCCTCCGAGATGGGCCCAGGCTGAGCCCATCTCGGAGGAGCAGCCAAGACCAGCGCAGCCAAAACCAGAGAAGGGGAGGGCGAGGCAGGCCAGGAGCATGGCGAGCCGCGAATCCGGGCCCTTCTAGGACCCGGACTTGCGGCTCGCCACCCCCCGGCCCGCCTCCACACCCCCCTCCGCTTCCACCCCAGAGGCGGAGCGGGCGAGGCCGCTGCGCCGCTGCCGCCTCTTCTCTGCTCGCCGTGGCTGCTTCTCCAAGATGGGCTCAGGCTGAGCCCATCCCGGAGGAGCAGCCACGGTGAGCGGAGAAGAGGCGGCAGCGGCGGGGCGGCTTGCCACACTCCCCGGCGCCATTTCCCCCCCTCCCCCCTAGCTCCACCCCAGTGTCTCCTGGCTCTACCCCCAAAGACGGCTGGCTCCACCCCCAAAGTCCCCAGATATTTCTGGGGTTGGACTTGGCAACCCTACCAGTGTTTCACACATTTTTTTAAAAGCCCAGCAGGAATTCATTTGCATATTAGGCCACAACCCCCTGACTCCAAGCCAGCTGGAACTGCGTTCCTGTGCATCCTGCTCAAAAAAAGCTCTGCTATTGATGTTCTCGTGTTTTAACAATTTATTGATAGCATATGGTTACAAAACTTAATTATTTCTTAATTATTTCAGTACTAACCCATATGACATTTCAATCCCCCCTCCCTCCAATGTTGACTTCCCGAAGTTATAAATTCAAGTTCAATACTAAAGGTACTACTGACTGATCAAAATTCAATGTATATATTTTCTTTTTTCTTTTTCTTTTTTCCCCCTCAATAATGCTAAAAAATTGTCCAATGTCTTTTTACATTCCACTCTTTCTCCATATATCCTTTAAATTTCCTCCACTCCTTGCTATTGATGTTCTGAACTGGTGTTTGGAGCCGTAATGGGCTGGATGACGGTGAGCAAGCTTCATCACAACAAGTCAGAGGTTCTCTGTGTTAACAGAAAGATAGACTGGGGCTTTGAGATGTTTCTTGCCTTGGAGGGGGTTATACTCCACTTGAAAAACCAGGTTCTCATGTTAGGAGTGCTGCTTGATAGAGCGATCACTTTAGAAAACCAGGTGGCTAAGGTGGTTTGGAGTGCTTTTGGCCAGCTTTGGCTGGTGCATCAGATGCACCGATTCCTTGTTCAGTCAGATCTAGCCACAGTGATCCATGTCTTAGCTACATCTAGACTGCACTTCTGCAATGTGCTTTACTCGGGGCTACCCTTGAAGAGTGTGTGGAAGCTACAGGTAGAGCAGCAGAATACATGTGACCCCACTACTACAGCAATTGCACTAGCTACCAATCTGCTCCCAAGCCCAATTCGAGATGTTGGTTTTGTCCTTTAAAACCCTGCATGGCTTGGGACCAGGATTTCGAAAGGACCATCTTCTCCCATATGTTCCGGTAATTCATATCACAAGGAGAGGCCCTCCTTATAGTCCCACCAATCAAAGAAACTAGTCTGGTGGGCACATGAGAGAGGGCCTTTTCAGTGGCAGCCCCACAATTATGGAACAATCTCCCCAAAAGAGGTGAGCTTGGCCTTCTCACTTTGGATCTTCAGGAAGTAGTCGATGACAGTTTTATTTTGGGCTGCATTTGACTAATTTAGTTCTTAATTGGCAGTCCTAACTGTGATTTTAAATTGTGCTTTTATGTGTTGTATAACCATTTTATTTACATTGTAAGCCTCAAAACTGGCCACCAGCTCCAGGATGATCCTGGGAGTTACAGTGCCAAAGATTAAGAGCAGGGGTGTTGAACTTATTTGTTATGAGGGCCGGATCTGACATAAATTAGACCTTGTTGGGCCAGGCCATGTAGGGTTGGGCCGAGTCATGTCAGGCCGGGTCATGTAGCAGAGATATAAATTTCTCTCGGGTCATGTAAAATTAAGTAGCAGAGATATAAATTTTACAAAGAACACAGATAAACACAAATATATATATTTTTTTAAAACTTAAAACGTCAGCACTCATGGGTCTTAAAGTTGCTTTCTTTGTATTTCTTCCATGGGATCCAAGGAACTGGGCAAAGGAAGCTCTAGCTCTTTCCTTCCTTCCCCAGGGGATTTTTTTGGGGGGGAGGGAGCCTCAGCCAATAGAAGGAAGAGAGGTTTGCCTCAGTAGCTCTGCTGTGTAATTGAGAGAGTCTGGCAAAGCATGCTATTCCTTCTTTCTTCCTCCTCAAGGGATGAGCCTCAGCCTATGGAGAAAATAGAGACTTTGCTCTGTAGCTCCTGTGCAATTGAGCAAGCCTTGCAAGCCTTCTGTTATGCAGAAGGAAGCAAGAAATAGGGAGAAGGAAGCCGATAACAACCAGTTGCTCAGGAGCCTGATAGGAGTCGTCTGGGGGCCTGATTTGGCCCCTGAACTGCGTATTTGACACCCCTGATTAAGAGAATCAGAACATCTTTGCCCCCCTGGTTATTATGAGAAACCCCAACTGACTTGCTATTTGTTATGGAAACTAAAGCACTCTTTTTTTGTGAGGATAACTCATCAGAATAAAGCTAGGGGGTTCAAAATTGGCCAGAACACCCCCCCCCCCTCCATGCTTTTTCCTTTGAGCACTATGGTTGGCTGTGGCAGGCACAACTCATCAGAAAATTAAAGGTAGGCATTTGAAAACTGGCCACCAATTTCAGGAGGATTATGGAAACTGCAGCGGAACATTCTGGCACAGATTATTTATCTCTGGGTGACCTTGAACTGGTTAGACATACCTACTTCACAGGGTTGTTGTGAGGATAAAATGGAGGAAAGAACAATGCAAGCTGCTTTGGGTCCTCCTGATTGGTGAGAAAGGTAGGTCATAATATTTATTCCAAATCTAAATTTGGCAGGGGCTACAGTCTACAAAAAAGGGTGACAGCGCTTGCTGTTGCTTCCTCTGCTATTGTCACAACTCTTTTGAGAGATGGGAGAACTGCTAATTCAGTACTATTATTTTTTTGCCATCAGATCACAGCTGATTTATGGTGACAATAGAGGGTTTTCAAGGCCAGAGACATTCAGAGGTGCCATTGCCTGCCTCTATGCAGCGACCCTGGAATTCCTCAGTGGTCTCCCATCCAAATACCGATGAGGGCTGATCCTGTTTAGCTTCCGAAACCTGACAAGATCAGTGTTCTAATGACCTTTAAATCTTGTCAGCACAGCGAACTGCAGGGTTGGTGAGTGGAGCAAGCAGGAGTGAAGCCTCAAAGGAATACATTTATTAAATAGCCATCAAACCAAATATTTTAGCTAAATAGGGTTACCGCTGGCAACTTGCCAGGTTCCCCCTGGCCATCGGTGGGGGATTGGGGAAATAGGATTGCCAGATCCAGTTGGGAAATTCTTGGAGACTTGGAGCTGGAACCAAAGGACAACAGGGACCTCAAAAAGCATTTTCTCTAGGGGAACTGATCTCTGTAGTTTGGAGATGAGCTGTAATTCCGAGGAAGGCTTCCCCAGGTAGGCTGGCATCCCTACACCAAACCAAACCATCCCAGGACTGGGTCTTGTGCAAGAATAATTCTAAAAGACAGATATTTTCCTTTTCTTTTCCTTGTTTTGGTTTTGTTGTTTAAAGGAGAGGCTATTGGAATTACCGGATCTCTCTCCAGGCTTGGATCAGCAGCCACTGTTTAAGCATGCTTGGTTGGGGTTTCATCTTTCAGTGGCTTTGCAGTGCATGAGATACTCCAAGGGTTAATATAATAGAGCTGGGGGAACGAGCAAGCCAGGTGGTGAAGGCAAGCCATGAGTAGCTCAACCTCCTTCCCGCTCCTCCTGGTTGGTTGGTGTCTCTCTGTGTGTGTTGCAGCAGGAGAATCAGCTACTTTTGGCGGAGACAATCCACAGGGTGAGTTGACAAGGTGGCGGGGAGGTGGGGGGGAGCAAAGCATCATGGGAAGAAACCTTAGCTGGAGGAGAGAGAAACAGGGGACCCAAATCCATCAAGACCAGGTGGTGTCTGTCTGTCAGCTCTTTCCCATGCTTAATTTCCCAAAGCATATATAGTTTTGTAGAAAGAGTAAGCTTTCTTTTCCTCCTCCCTCCTTTTCTTGGTCTCCCTTTTTTGAGACTAACAGTTGGGATGATGCAAACAGTCATTTTTCCTCTCAGAAAACCTGTGACATTTAGGCATAAATGAAGGCAGAACATTTTACCCTAAGGGGCGGCTAGGTAATAAAGAGATGCCCCACCCTAAAACCATTGCAGGAGAAAATAGTGTCTGTTGGAGGGGTGGATCTCATTAAGAAGCAATCCTGGAGGCAGAAAGAACCTGTCTTCTCCCAAGCCATTTCCAGGTACACAAAAGGGAGCCTTTTAAACCAGTTTGAAACTAGTTCAAATGCTATGAGTTTCCTCAAAACAACTACCAGGGTGTGGGAGCTTCAAGGCCGTTAGTCCTGTTATAGACCTAGCTCCATTATTCCTTGATTAGGGAATAATGGATTATGAATAGGGTTGCCAGGTCTGGGTTGGAAAATACCTGGAGACTTTGGGGGCAGAGCTGGGAGAGGGTGGGGTTTGGGAAGGGGAGGGTCCTCAGCATGGTGCAGTGTCATAGAGTCCACCCTTTAACGCAGCCATTTTCTTCAGGGAAGCTGATCTCTGCCAGCTGGAGATCAGTTGTAAGAGCAGATCTCCAGGCATCTCTGGGGGATGGCAATAGGGTTGCCAAGTCCAATTCAAGAAATATCTGGGGACTTTGGGGGTGGAGCCAGGATACTTTGGGGGTGGAGCCAAGATCAAGGCTGTGACAAGCATAGTTGAACTCCAAAGGGAGTTCTGGCCATCACATTTAAAGGGACTGCACATCTTTTTAAATGCCTTCCTTCCATATGAAATAATGAAGGATAGGGGCACCTTCTTTTGGGGCTCATAGAATTGGACCCCCTGGTCCAATCATTTTGAAACTTGAGGGGTATTTTGGGGAGAGGCACTAGATGCTATACTGAAATTTTGGTGCCTCTACTCCAAAAAACAGCCCCCTCAAAGCCCCAGATAAACGCAGATCAATTCTCAATGATTTTCTATGGGAATAAATCTCCATAGTAGGAGAGCGGGAAGGAGGTTGAGCTACTCAGACATTTCCCTCCCCTCCCCCCACTTTCTGACGACCCTGAAGCGGGGGGAGGGTCTCCAAACTGGGGGATCCCCTGCCCCCACCTGGGGATTGGCAACCCTAGATGGCAACCCTAACTATGAATGTCTGAAAATGGTTTCAGCATACTCTGAAAAGAGTGTTGGCACCTGTGAGAACTAGAATTGATGCCCGTCCTAGACCTATGCAAAAAGTTTCCTTTCAGCTCTCATCACCTCAGGAAGAATTGGTCTCATCAGTGAGAAATGACTGCAATTCCAAGGTAAATATGAGGGAAGTCACTCAGGTTTCTAAAAATCATAGTTAATATTTTATCATTGTTTAAATCTGTTTTTGACTAAAATGTGCATAGAAATAAAACAAAAATTCCGAAGAAAATTAGTATTTGCTCTTTGTTTTTAGATAATGCTCACTGATGTTGCATTTTGGAAGAGGTTTTTCCCTCCTGAGATGGAGAGGAGGAAAATCCAAGATGGCACTGACTACCCTTAGTTTTTGTGTTTGCCTTAATATCACTTGTCCAATTAATTTAATCAAGTCAACGATTTGTAATGACAGATCAGTAACTTTATTAACTGTCACAGACCCGATCCCTACACATGTCCCTCAGATGGTCTTTTGTGCTCACTAAATTACGTGTCCAAACTGGAGAGCCAATATATTTCCCTCTGTTTGCTAGTGAATATTGGCGGCATAGGGCACCAGAGGGTACCACTGAAGTGCCATGAGAGAGAAGATGGCCATGGAGGGTGGGGCCGAGACTGATCTGGGGACCTTCTTCCAAGTGTCTCTGGGGCAGCAAGGAATCCAAATGGAAGAGCATGCACTGGCAAGTCTCAAAAGGAGAGAGGCTCCACAGAAAGCAGGTCAAGCCTCCCATGTCCAGGTGTTGAACTGGAAAGCGTCTTCATTGGTGAAGGAGGAGCCAGAGGTACTGATGGTCCAGGGCTGGGAAGTCCAAAGCCAAGAGATGGAGCAGCCTCTTTTTTCTGGAAGGGGGGAGACACAGCTGTCGGAACTTGAACCCTGGGGTGACATGCCTGCCCTTTTGGCCTCCTTTGAACATGTGGCAATTGCCTGTCAGTGGCCCCAGGGAGAACTGGTAGCCCGCCTCTTGCCAGCCCTGAGTGGTGATGCCCGAGAGGCCTACCTCAGCTTGGGTGCTAGCGACAGACAGGATTATTGGAAAGTGAAGGCTGCCATCTTGAAGAGGGAACCCTTGACGACAGAGAAGCGGAGGCAGCGCTTCCGGCAGTTCCGATACCAGGAGGCGAGGGGTCCACAGGATGCATACAGGAGGCTTCGGGAGCTTTGCCATCACTGGTTGAATCCAGAGAGCCAGACCAAAGACCAGATCCTGGAGTTACTGATCCTGGAACAGTTCCTGACCATCTTGCCCCCAGAAATCCAGAGCCAAGTATGGGAACGAATCCCTCAGACCTGTATCCAGGCCATAGCCCTGGCTGAGAATCTTCTGGCCAGGCAGCAGGAGGCTGAGAGACAGGAGCTTCAGGTGAGGATCCCCCCTCTGCCCTGTTAATCTGAAGGGTCCTAAAGCCTGTGAAACTGTATTTGTTGTTGCCAGTCCATGACAGGAATGCCAGATATGTAATTTGGTCTCCAAGAATAGCTAGGGGGTGGGATGAGACAGATCAGGGCCACAAATTGCGGGGTGGTTTTTAACTCTTCCTATTTCACTTCCCCCTCTCAGGCTGCTTTTAGCTCCACTAGGAAAGAAAATGATCAGGCACGATTCAGTTGTTTATTTTACTTCAGTTGTTGCCCCATCTTTGTCCCGAATGGGGATCCAATGTGGATCACATCATTCTCCTCTATTTTATGCTCACAACAACCCTGTGAGATAGGTCAGGCTTCAGAATGTGTCACCGACCCAAGGTCACTCCGCAAGCTGTGATGGCAGATAGAGATCTGACTCTGGGCTGACACTCTAACCATTACACCACACTTCCTCTCAATGTCCTTTTCCTCATCAAGAGTTTCAAGCTACCTCATTTAATGAGGGAAGTATGGGGTGCAAGCTGGTAAGGGGGAGGAGTCAGCCTCCCCTCTTTCCTCGGTTCCATGACTCCAATCCAAGTCACACACATATGGCTGCTTTTAAGTCCAAATGGAGAACCAGTCATGTCTAACCCCAGCATCATCTTTGGCCCTGAGTTGAAACGGGAACAGAAAGGATGAGGAGCAGTTGCTTATGTTTATTGCTCGTATAATAATAGGAGAGGAGAAGTCAAGGTCTAGTGAATCCAACCCTATTTTCTGGTAAAGGCAGTCCTTACTAGCCCCTCCTATATCAGCCCACCACCAGGGCTTCTTGAATGCTACAATCCATGGGTGAAAACATTTGATTTTTCTGAAGGATTTAGTTTTCAGCTTGTTTAATGAACAAGTTTCTGGACCCCATGGTAAACAGGGAGGCCAGCCTGCAGGTGGGACTTAGGGAGTCACCTGGAATGACAGCTCATCTCCAGACAGCAGAGATCAGTTCCCCTGGAGGAAATGGATGCATTGGAGGGTGGATTCTGTGGCATTGTACCCGACTGAGGTCCTGTCCTCCCTAGGCTCCATCCCCAAACCTCTAAGTTTTGCCACTTGGAGCTGGCAACCGTTCCTCCATCTCCTGCTGGTGGCTGGGGAGGACCCATCAACCCTAATGGTGAAGAGGATAGGCGTAGGAGCATGTAGACAATGCCTGGAAGATCTCAAAAGCCCAGTTTGTAAAGGTGAAGGAAGAGGGCCTCAGTGTTCTTTACCGCCCCTCCCTGTATCTAGCAGAAACCAAATAAATTATGAAAATCATTTTTAAAAAAAAATCTGATAGACCCACAATCCTAATGACACTTTCCTGGGAATAATCTCCATTGAATAACATGGGTATTACTTTTGAGTAGGCTAGTGTAGCCTTGCTCCCCAAATTACTCAACATGGGTGTAAGCCAAAATGCCCTCAAAACGAGGTTGGGGAATTGTCAGGTGGACACCTGGCTTAATCAGGATCTTTGACCTGTGTATACAGGATTCCACATCCAGAAATTAATGCTTAAAAATATTAGGGACTCTAATTAAGTAAAACAATTAAAATTTATTCCAGAAAATATAGGCTTACATACAAGATAAAATAGTCATAAAATCATACATACAGTCCCAAGGAAAATAGAGAGAGAGATAGAGACAATACATGGGTAGACAAACAGGGTGATAATTACCGATCATAGTCTTCAAGAAGGCTCCAATGGCGATGATAGAGGACGGTAGAGGACGATAGAGGACGGGGGACCCAAAACTGATCAGGAATCGGGGATGGATCTAGACAGCGGAACTAGGGTACTGCTGGATGCACACGAGTAGAGTTGGGTCAGAGGTTAAATAGACTACCTTGGACCCTCAGGGGATGGGAGGTACAGGGGTTGATGACAGGTGGTCAGCTGGTACATGACCTCAGAAAAGGGGAGGCTCTGCAGTGACCATAAGGGCTGGACTAGTGCAGTAGCCAATAGCCAGTTAATTGGCAACCCCTGACTGGATGCTCATAGCTAGCCAATGAGTGGACTTGGCCTTAGTTACCTGATTGGCTGTCCAGGTAGTAATGGGCCAAGGGGGAGGCTCCAGGATGACTGTTGGGGAAAAGGATGGGGGAAATTACTGGGTGGAGGTGTGCTTAAGACTATTAAACTTATCTAAAAAGGTGACAATAGATGGCCAAATTGCTACCTAAGGTAACACCCGGTTTATACAAAGGAACTTTGCTCTGGCTGAAGATGGTCTTCCTCTTCTTCAGTGTTCTTAGCACCAGTCTTTGTCTTGAGTTCCATTAGACAAATGCTTGATTGCCTTATGCAGAAGTTGAAGCAGCTGTTGGATACGTGAGTCTCTTGCTTTGCTGTAATGGAGTCAGGAAAACAAGATGGATTCTGGTGGTGTTAGCCTTTGGTTCATGGAAACAGGCTGGAAACTGTTTGCCTGTACAGATCATGGCGGCGTGGCTTCTTCCACTGCGGCGGCCAAGACTGGGCACGCAAGGAGCAGCTGGAAGCTCATCTGTAGTTCTGGCTAACACCCATCCAGAGATGTAGAATGCTGCTGCAAAGCCTTAGAAACCGTGGGCAAAGTCCACTTTTTAGAGCAGATGTGTGCGAGTAAAAACTCCAGGCACCCTGGCAACCACACTGGTGATCACGATGTCCATGTGTATGAAAAGTAGGGGGCTTTTTCTTACATGGGAGCAGCTAGCATGCCTTCCATTGACATTTAGTTGGGCACAAGCCACCATAGCTACATATCAGAGACATACCAATAATCTCAAAAACAAGCCTTCTTGAGCACAATGGACACCCAAGGAAAACCTCTGGTAACTTCCAGAAGTGTATCCAAAGCCAGCAATGCTCAGGGCTCCTCCAGCTGTTCCAGGACTTTGGGCAGGAACTGTTATTTATTTATATCCTGCTTTTTCTGAGGACACCCAAAGCAGTTTACTGCACTCTCCCCACTTTCATTCCGACACTGCCTTCTGCCATCCCTGCTCCTTCACTCTGAACAGGTCCTTCCTTGCATTTTTAGGTCTCAGAGACGGAGAAGGACATCACTGTGAATCCTCCCAAGGCTGAGCTGCTTCCAACAGATGGTGGGCAGAGCCTCCTCTGCAGGAAGGTCAAGCAGGCAAGCGGTGGGGATGCCAGCTCCTTGGGTAAGTCTGCGAGGCTCTTCTGTTTCTTAAAACAGCTTCAGGCTGAGGCACTTCTTTCCACAGTGTCTGTGATTCTAGGCCTTTCTAGGTGCTCAAAAGGCCAAGTTGCCTTTAGCTCATAGCCTGATACTTCGGCAGGCCATAGTCAAACATGAATATGATGTCCCACCCCTGGGTAATGGGAGGTGGGAGATGTTGCATATCCTGCAACATATCCTGCTGCATACCCTGCTAAAAAATTGCTACAATTTTTTAAAATGAATCTGGACAAGATGTTTAACATGGGCTTAAGGTACCAGTAAGGCACACAGCCTGCCAGGAAACAGAGAGATGCCAGCTAGGATTCCATAAGAAATTTCAGGAAGGAAAGACAATTTGGAAATCCTCTCACCCTACTCCACAATCTTCTCTTCCAGATCTGGGTAAGGGCCTTAAACAAACTGACCAGCCCCCCTTTACTCCTCCTCTTTAACTTACTCTTACCTGCTTTCAGCATTACATTCCTCATCAGGCTGTGCTTTAAAATTTGTAATCATTTTGGTTAATTTACAAGGTCATATTTTCCTATGTATCTGCAGAGTGGGTAGAGAGCCCTACCTTGTCTGTGGGTGGTCCCATTATGCTGCTTTCATCATCTGTACAGAGACCAGCTGTTTTACTGGTAGATGGATTTTATTTTCTAATTAAATGTATAGGAAATAGGTATAAGGGTCTATCTATCCTACTACAGGTAATGGGCCAGCCCTGCCACGAGGCAAACTAGGTGATTGCCTAGGGCACTAGCCTTCTGGGGGCACTGAATTGGGCACCCCATGTGACTTGGTGACATTTTCGGGGGGGAGGGCACCAGAAGTTAGCCTTGCCTAGGATGCCAGACATTCTAAGGCCAGCCCTGCTTCCAGGAATTATTTAAGTTCTTTAAGATGAGATGTCAGGGGTAGAAATTGCTGTGACTTTATGTCAGAAGACATGTGGGTGACTTTAAACTTTACTAGTCTTCAATTTCTTTTTTAGCCCTATGAGGTAAGTACTTCAGTGCCTGGAGTTCAAAAGGAAGGAGTTACACACTCAACAAGAACATAAGATCTTTGAAGAACAAATAGCTGTACAGCAGAGCAGGTGCTGAGAGCAGATGATATCCAGGCACTAGCCAATAGAAGGAACACAATGCTGTAGAGTTTGACAATTGCAGGAGCAGTAGTAGATGCATCTCCAGAGAGGAACTGCATTTTCTCTAGTACAAAATGAGATTTTTGAACGCTAAGCACAGTACTAAGCTATTCCTGTGACAGCTGCGTAGCACTGAGAGATGTCGGTACTTATGCATTTATAGTGCTAGAAATTGATTACGTACGTAATTTTTCCAAAGTGAAGCAGAAGCTAAGCTGTATGCCGCTTTATGAAACGGGATGCCAGACTCGATGGCCCAGCAGGCTGTTCTAATGTTCTCTAGTGTTCTGGGAGAGAAAGAGACGAACAAACCCTCTGCTTGTTGCCTTTTCTCACTATGTGACCTTGGCTGGGAAAAGCACTGCAAATTAACACAGAATGCCTCCCTTATTGCAGGCCATTTGTTTGAGAATGGGGTGGGCTTATCTTTATCTAGGAGCTGACAAAGTAGCTGGAGGGGAGCCAGTACTGTAAGTTTCATCCTTTATCTGCTTATCTTTCCTCCTCCTACAAAGTGGGGTCCCTTTCCTCCTCCTACAAACCCCCCACCCAGCCTCCCAGCTCTAGGAATCTCCAGAGCTAGAAGCAAATCGCATTTTAGAAAAACAGTGGGGATACAGGAAAGAAGAGGGTAAAAAGAAAAAGTGGGCTCTGCAGCATAATTACATTTGTCGAAGAAGACGAAGATAATTCTTTAGTTCATAATGTATAGGACAGAAAATATTTTCCCTTTAATCCCCTTCATTACAATGTTTAAGGCATTATCTATAAAATACAATAATTCTTATATCTGTTGGGGTACAATTATATTCATCATCTAAGGGTTTTTTTGTGAGTATTGTGTGTGTGTGTGTGTGCCTGGGAGTCATGGCTGACTTCTGGTGACCCTAGTGGGGCTTGGAGGTTCAGAGAGGTGACTTGCTGTTGCCTGTCTCTGCGTCCCAGTCCTGGTTTTTCTTGGAGGTCTCCCATCCAAGTACTTGCCAGTGTTGGCCTTGCTTAGCTTCCAAGATCTAATGAGATGGGGCTTGCCTGGGCTATCCTGGTCAGTGGCATCATATCAGTGATTACGTTTCAAACTTCATAACTAATCTATTTTGACTGCAACACTGGTTTCATCATTAGTACATATTCAACACAACATATTTTCACCACTTCTACATATTCATAAGAAACTTTAAAAGTAGTATATTATGGTGTAAAAGAAGGTCTGTTATATATCTCATATAGAGAATCAATTTATATTCAGGATATTACATTTGGAACAGATTTTAATTCTCCTTCTGTTTCATTACCATACATTTGTATATATTTTCTCACTTTAGGTTTGTCTCCTGCTAGCATAATATATATAATACATCTTTCCTCAGATTTTGTAATAGTCCTGTTTTTCAAACAGGTTGTTAATTTTACCATTACTGTATATTCAGCAAGTTTATTTTCCCATTCTTCTAAATGTGAATAGTCTGTCTAGTTTCCATTTTGCTATGTAAATAGTTCTAGCCACTGTCACCAATCACCATGTATTTGAATAGCTCTTCTAAAAATTTTGATAATTTGTTTGGCAAAATAGCTAATAGCATGTCTTGGCATTTATTGGGAATTTAAACTTTAATATATTATGCATTTCTGGTATATTTCTTTCCAATATCTTTTTGCTTTTTTACAAGTCCACCACATCTGAAAGTTCCATCTATGCCTTAACATTTCCAGCATTTTCCTTTGTATTTATGTGCTTTCTGTATTTATGTGCTTTGCAGTTATATACCATCTGAAAAACTTTGTACCAATTTTCTCTTAGTGACTGACTGACTGTACACTTGATATCTTTCCCCCATAGTTGTTCCCATTGTTGCATAGATGTCTGTTCTCTAAAGTTTTGCATCCACTTTTTTTCACTTGTCTTCTGTTTCTAGCTGGAGTAAAATCTTATAGCCTTTGTAAATTCTTTTTGTTTTATAATCAGCTGCTCAAATTCAGTCGCATCCCTTAGGACTCCTCCTTAAGTACTCATGATCTCCTTTAGTCTTGAGAGTAATTAATAATATATCAGCCATTCAATGTTTCCACCTTAATTTTTAATATCTTGCCAAGACTTGATTTTCCCAAGTGTTTATCATCATGCTATATGTTTAAAAATAATTTTTATTTCTCCTATTCTTATCGTAAAGATCTGTTGGGGACATAAAGAGTTTGAGAAGCTCAATAAATTCCGCTGTGTAAACTATATTCTCAAAAGTCCATCTCTGATTATGTGACGTCTGTCTTGGGTTATGATCTTTTTAGTCGATTTCTTAATCCGTAAGTAACTGGGTAGCCTTCATCACGATCTGCTGATTCTAATTTTACTATTCTTTGTCTTGCAAATAACACTTTGGAGGGGCAGCTCAGCACTTTGACAGCCCTCGGGCTCTTCCCATGCCCAGAAATTAGTGGTAATAACTCTAGGGTGTCTGTGCCAGCTGTTGTTCCATTGACACAGGAAGCAGCTGTATCATACCTCTTGGCGTGAGCCTGATGAGAGCCAGTTTGGTGTAGTGGTTAAGTGTGCGGACTCTTATCTGGGAGAACCAGGTTTGATTCCTCACTCCTCCACTTGCACCTGCTAGCATGGCCTTGGGTCAGCCATAGCTCTGGCAGAGGTTGTCCTTGAAAGGGCAGCTGCTGTGAGAGTCCTCTCAGCCCCACCCACCTCACAGGGTGTCTGTTGTGGGGGAGGGAGATAAAGGAGATTGTGAGCCGCTCTGAGACTCTTGAGTGGAGGGCGGAATATAAATCCAATGTCTTCTTCTTCTTCTTCTCTATTTCCTGACTGTCAGGACTGGAACAGGGCTAATGGTGCCAGGATTGAAGTACCAGTACTCTAGCTGAAGATTTTAGGAATGCAGGTAGAAACTTGGAGGGGTCTAGATGCAATCTGAATACACACATGAAGCTGCCTTATACTGAATCAGACCATTGGTCCACTAAGGTCAGTACTGACCACTCGGACTGGCAGTGGCTCTCCAGGGTCACAGGCTGAGGTCTTTCACAGCATTCTAGTAGGGACCAGGTTAAGGATGCCAGGGATCGAGACTGGGACCTTCTGCATGCCAAGCAGATGCTCTGCCAAAAAGCCATGGCCCTGCCACTAAAGCACCCATCTGTGAGGTAGGTTAAACTGAGAAAGAGTGACTGGTCCAGGGGTCACTCAGCAAGCCTACACAGCAGGATGAGGATTTGAACCCAGGTTTCACAGATCTTAGTTTGACACTCTAACCACTGCATCATGCTGGCTTGTCATTTCTGGTCTTATGGTGGCCCCTCATGGGGTTTTCTAAGGAAGAGCCTGGCAGATATGTTTACCACTGCCTGCCTATGCATTGCAATCCTAGTTTTATTTGGTGGTCTCTCCCACCCAAGTACTAACTAGGGCCAACCATCCCTGCTTAGTTTCTGACCTCTGATAAGCTCAGGGTAGCATGGGAGGGAAGGGTTGGAGGTGGGGTGGCTCTGTATGTCAGAGAGGATATACAATCCAGTAAGACTGAAGTCAGAGAATTAAATTCCCTTTTAGAAATGCTTTGGGTTGAAATAGAGGGCCCAAAAGGAAATTTAACTATAGGAGTTTGTTATCGCCCACCAAATCAAAAGAGAGAGGATGATTATAATATGATGGAAGGCTTAAAGACAGCGGCTAAACGTAAAAACTGTGTCGTAATAGGTGATTTTAATTACCCGCAGATTGATTGGGTCAATATGTGTTCTGGTCGAGAGAAAGAGATTGAGTTTCTTTTTTTTGTTTTAACAATTTATTGATAGCATATGGTTACACAACTTAAT
Source organism: Heteronotia binoei (assembly GCF_032191835.1). Taxonomy (NCBI): domain Eukaryota; kingdom Metazoa; phylum Chordata; class Lepidosauria; order Squamata; family Gekkonidae; genus Heteronotia; species Heteronotia binoei. The sequence continues at coordinate 30,667,986 of NC_083237.1, forward strand.
TATTTCTTCACTATTTCAGTATTAACCCATATGACATTTCTATCCCCCCTCCCTCCAATGATGGCTTCCCCGAGGTTATAAATTCAAGTTCAATACTAAAGGTACTACTAACTGATCAAAATTCAATATATATTCTTACTACTAAAAAATTGTCCAATATCTTTTTACTTTCCACTCTTCCTCCATATATCCTTTAAATTTCCTCCACTCCCTTTTGAATATCTCTAAATCATAGTCTCTTAGTGTTCTAGTTAGTTTGTCCATTTCACACCACGATAAAACTTTCATGGTCCACTCCCATTTCTCCGGTATCTTTTCTTGCTTCCAAAGCTGCGCGTATAGTGTCCTAGCAGCTGATAGCAGGTACCAAATTAGAGTCCTATCTTCCTTTGGAAATTTTTCTAATTGTAATCCAAACAAAAACGTCTCTGCATAACTCTTAAAATCATAACCCAAAATTTTGGAGATTTCTTGTTGTATCATCTTCCAGTATTCTTTCGCTTTTTCACATGTCCACCACATATGGAAGAAAGAACCTTCATGTTTTTTACATTTCCAACATCTATCCGACATTTTCTTGCTCATCTTAGCCAATTTTTTCGGAGTCATATACCATCTATACATCATCTTAAAACAGTTCTCTTTTATACTCTGACAAGTTGATATCTTCATTGAGTTCTTTCAAAGATATTCCCATCCATCTATTTGTATTTCTCTGTTCACATTAATTGCCCATTTGACCATTTGGGACTTTACTACTTCTTCTTCTGTAGACCATTTCAATAATAACTTATATACTTTTGATATCAGTTTTTCATTATCACCAAGCAGAACCCTTTCCAATTCTGTTTGTTCTCGTCTAATTCCTTCCGATTTAATATCATTTTCCATCAAGCTTTTAATTTGTTGCATTTGAAACCAGTCATACTTGTTATTTAGCTCTTCCGAGGATTTTAATTCAATTTTGTCTCCTTGAATCTTGAGCAGTTGATTATATGACATTTTCCTTTCTTCGTCGGATTCAGCTGTTATTTTTATTACTTCTGCTGGCACTATCCACAGCGGTTTTCTCTCGTCTCCATATTTCTTGTATTTAATCCAAGTACTTAGTAAGGTATTTCTAATATAATGGTGAGAGAAAAAACCGTCCATTTTATTCTTCCCATAGTACAAGTACGCGTGCCAGCCGAATTTATTTCCGTGAGCTTCTAACCATGAAGGTTTTTCGTCTAACAGCATTATCCAATCTTTTATCCATGTCAAACAAACTGCATCATGATACAATCTTAGATCAGGAAGTTGAAAACCTCCTCTCTCTTTGGCATCCGTTAAGATCTTCATCTTTATACTTGGTTTCTTTCCGGCCCAAATAAAGTCAGAAATTTTCCTTTGCCATTTGTTAAATTGTTTTGCATCTTTTACAATCGGGATGGTTTGAAACAAATACATTATCCTTGGCAAAATATTCATTTTAATTGCAGCTATCCTGCCCAGTAAGGACAAATTAAGCCTATTCCATTTCATCAAATCTTTGTCCATCTTACACCACAGTTTTTCATAATTGTTTTTAAATAAATCAATATTCTTCATTGTTATCTCTATTCCAAGATACTTAACTTTAGTTGTGACTTCACAACCCGTCACCTTTTGTAGTTCTTTTATTTTATTTGGTTGCATGTTTTTACATAAGAATTTCGATTTCTCCTTGTTTATAAATAGTCCTGCTAATTCTCCGTACTCTTTTATCTTAGCTAGCAGCAATGGTGACACTTTTATCGGATTCTCCAATATGAACACTATATCATCTGCAAAAGCTTTGTATTTATAAGAGAATCTTCTAATTTTTAAGCCTTCTATTTCTTCATCTTTTTGAATTTGTTGTAGCAGAATTTCAAGGGTCATTATAAACAACAATGGTGATAGCGGACATCCTTGCCTTGTTCCTTTACTCACTTTCAATTCTTTGGTAAGATCTGCATTTATACACAGTTTTGCATACTGATCCATATATATTGCTCTTGTCATTTTTATAAATTGTTCCCCTAGATTAATTTTTTCCATTACCGCAAATATAAAGTCCCAATTCAAGTTGTCAAAGGCTTTCTCTGCATCGACAAAAAATAAGGCTGCTTCCTTTTCTGGATGCTTCTCATAGTATTCCACGACGTTAACAACAGCTCTTACATTGTCTCTTATTTGTCTTTTTGGAAGAAATCCGGCTTGGTCTTTGTTTATAAAATTGATCAGATATTGTTTCAATCGCTCTGCTAAGATTCTCGTATAGATCTTATAGTCATTATTCAACAAAGAGATTGGTCTATAATTCTTTATGCTTGTGGTATCTTTATCTTCTTTAGGAATCAAAGAAATTACAGCTTTCCTCCAAGTCTTTGGAATTTTCCCTTCTTCTCTTATCGTATTTAACAACTTCAACAATTTGGGTATTAATTCATCCTTAAGAGATTTGTAAAATTTTGATGTGAATCCATCTGGCCCTGGGGCCTTACCCTCTTTCATTGCTTTAATTGCTGCTTCTACCTCAATTTTCTCTATTGGGTCATTTAATGTCTTTTTCATATACTCCGTCAAAGGTGCCACCTGTATGTTTCGCAGATGCTCTTCCACTTTTTCTTTGCTTATGTTCACACCCTTGAATACATTTGCATAATATTTAAAGAATTCTCTTTTAATTCCTTCTTGATCTACTATTATTTTCCCATTTGCCATAATTTTATTTATAGTTTTCTTTTCCTTCTTTTTTTTTTAATTGCCAAGCCAAATATTTACCAGGTTTGTTCGCACTTTCAAGTGATTTATGTTTCAAATTTTTAAAATTCCATTCTAGTTCTTTTTTCAGCAAATGCTTAATTTGGGATTGTAATATCGTAATTTCTTTTATTAATTTCTTTTTCCCTGGTCTTTTTTTCAAATCCTTTTCTTTTTTATTTATTTCATTTTGTAATGCTGACAATCTTTCTTCTTTTGCTCTTTTGTCTTTATTATTCAATGTAATTAATAGTCCCCTCATTACTGCTTTGTAGGTGTCCCATACTATCGGAAATTCCATATCCTCCGTTTCGTTTATTTGGAAGAATGCTGCAGTCTCCTTTTCTAAGAATGACACAGTGTCTTTATTTTGTAGTAAATCCTCATTAATTCTCCATCTTCGTGTTTTCCTTTGCAATTTTGTAGACCAGCATATTGGGTTATGGTCCACCCAAACCTTTGGCAGAATCTCAATTTTTTTCGTTATGAGGCCCAAACTTTGGGAACCCCATAACATGTCTATTCTAGAGAAAGAATTATGTCTTGCTGAGAAAAATGTATAGTCTCTTACTTCAGGGTTGAACTTTCTCCAAATATCTTCTAAATTTTCCTGTTTAATCAACTCAAAGAAAGAATTGGGTAGCTTCCCTTCTTTATCATTCTTCTTTTGACTTGATCTGTCAAGATTATTTTGTATTGTCCCATTAAAATCGCCCATCATCAATACCTGATCATATGTCTTTTCATCCATTTGTCGATTTATATCTTTGAAAAATTTGTCTTTCGCTCCATTGGGCACATAAAGTCCTAATAGTAACGTTTTTTTCGCCTCCATCATTACCTCAACAGCAATATATCTTCCTTCTTTATCTTTAAAAATTAATTTTGGCTCAAGTTGTTCTTTGATGTAAAAAACCACCCCTCTTTTCTTTTGCTCTGCTAATGAAAAAAATTCCAACCCCAAATTTCTATTCCACAAAAATTTACTGTCTTTGCGTTGTATATGAACTTCCTGTAGACAAATTATATTACATTTTTGTTTTTTAATCCAATGAAATGTTCTTCTTCTTTTCTGTGGTGAATTTAGTCCATTTATATTCCAAGATAGTAATTTGTACTCCATTATGATGTTGATTCTTTGTTTTTTTTCAAAAAAGCTATGCATCTCTTGTTCGCTCCTTATTGTAATCCTCTTGCCGTTTTGTTCGAATCCAAGACCCTCCGGTATTATCCATCTATATCTTGTGCCCTCTGCACGCAGCTGGTCAGTTAGCCTTTTGTATTTCTTTCTATCACTGATCACTTGTCTTGGTAGCTCTTTCATTATTTTAACTCTGCTCCCTTCTATAGCCCAGGCTTTTTGATACCCTTTACTCAGAATCCTCTCTGCCTCTTCTTTTGACCTTAGTCTTATGACAATGTCTCTCGGCAGGCCTTTATTTTTCGCGTATACTGAGTTGACTCTATAGGCACCCTCCAGCATACTCTTAATTTTATCAGGGTCTTCTTCTAGGTATTCAGTGATGATGTTTGCCATAAAGCCCTTTAAATCTGCCTCTTCCTTTTCAGGTACCCCTCTCAGACGAACTTGTGTTTCCATCAACTTACAGTCATGTATTGTGACCTTCTCTTGAAGTTTTAACAAAGCAGAGGCCTGTATATCCACTTTCACCTCTACCTCCTTCACTCTGTTTTGGGTCTCTACTTTAAAACCCTCTATCTCTTTCCTAAGGTCTCCAACTTCTTTTTTAAAGTCTTTTTTCATTGCCATTTGTAATTTGTCCATTGCTTTTAACATTTTTGCCTCCAGAGCATCAAATTGGGATTGCATCTTGTCAAATGATTGGGCTCTTGCACGAGTTGTTCTTTCTACTGACATATAAAAAATCACCAAACCTCAAAAAAGTCACCAAGCAAAATTTAGCACCCAGTCCAATAGCTTAAAACAAGTTCTTTCAAATGAGACTAATTTCGTTTTCCTCCCATCTTCCTAAGCAAAGATATTGAATTTTAACAATTGTAACAGTTTTTCTCCCTTTTAAAATGGCAATCGTTCTTTCTCTATGGTAAAGTTCAAGTCCAGAGAGGTCTTTCTTGGTCTTGATCTTGGTCTCAATTCCTTCCTGGTTCAAAGGTCAGATGTCACAGCATTTGTAATCCTTATAGGCTCTGTATTATTAGCCCGTCCCTTTTATTTTCACTTCCTGGTACAGCTTACTCTGATCTCGTGTTTAAGTCTCGCAGTCTTTGAGCTTCATGAAGAAACCGCAGCCACAGAAATCCAAAACAATGTGTCTTACTTCAAATATCTTTCAAGGCTATTATTTTACAGCGTCCAATTTTCACAGGCTGAACTCTCCTCCTACTATGCCCCCCCACAACTCAGTCCGTTCAACAGTTCAGCAGTTTGTGGGCATGTATACACAACAAGTCTCTATTCTTCCTTATGCATCACCAATCACGAACTGCCAGTTCCTTTTCTTATCTTCAAATTCTTTTACTGCTGTTCACATCCAAATCCACAGAGCTCAGCTTAACAAGGTAATTTTTTTTTCAATTATGCTTTGCCTTCTTCTGTTTATAATCCACTCAATGTTTGAACTGTATTCAAAGTCTCTCAGAGTGAAGATAAGAATAGATTAATTTACCTTTTAGATATTCAGAACTCCCCGGCTGTCGTTCTCTTGCAGTTAAAATTAGTCCACTTTAGAGTGCTTGGATTCCGACAGACTTGAGTCAAATTAATGACTTTAGAATCACTGCAGATAATGGTTGACAGGTTCCACGCCAGACATCAAGAAATTAAGGAGACAGCTCCCTGCCTCTTTCAGATCGATATCAACAGCTAAAGGAAGACAAATGTCGTCTTGGATTAACCCTTATCTAGGGTTAATGGGCATAGACCCCTCTTACAGAGGTCTTTTATACCCTGAACAGTGAAACTAAAATCCCCCTTTGTTAGGGAGCTGCAGCCTGTCTTCCAGCCAAACCGGAAGCCCAAAGAGAGATTGAGTTTCTTGATGCTCTCAATGACTGTGCTATGGACCAGATGGTCTCAGAACCTACCAGGGGTGGGGCGATCCTGGATTTGGTCCTAAGTAATGCCCAAGACTTGGTGAGAGATGTAAAAGGGATTGCGCCACTTGGGAGCAGTGATCATAATGTTATTGATTTCACCGTTTGTATAAATACGGAGTTGCCCAAAAAGACCGACACAACCACGTTTAACTTTAAAAGGAGTAAATTCTCTGAGATGAAGAGGCATGTGAGGAGGAAACTGAAAGGAAACGTAAATACGGTCCAAACACTTGGGTAAGCTTGGAGACTATTTAAAACTATAATCCTAGAAGCTCAGATAAAATACATACCACAAGTTAGGAAAGGCATAAACAGGCATAAGAAAAGGCCTACATGGTTAACAAACAAAGTAATGGAAGCTGTAAAAGGTAAGAAGGACTCCTTTAAGCAGTGGAAAACCAGTCCAAGTGAGATTAGTAAAAGGGAACACAGGCTGTGGCAAATCAAATGCAAGACTGTGATCAGGCAGGCAAAAAGGGACTATGAGCAGCATATTGCAAAAAACATAAAGACCAACAATAAAAACTTCTTCAAATATATTAGAAGTAGGAAACCAGCCAGGGAGGCAGTGGGGCCCTTGGATGACCATGGGGTAAAAGGATTACTGAAGGAGGTTAGGGAAATGGCTGAGAAGCTGAATGAATTTTTTGCCTCCGTCTTCACTGTGGAAGATGAGAACTTTTTGCCCACCCCAGAACCACTAATTTTGGAAGGGGTGTTGAAAGACCTGAGTCAGATTGAGGTGACAAAAGAGGAGGTCCTACAACTGATAGACAAATTAAAAACTAATAAGTCACCGGGTCCGGATGGCATACATCCGAGAGTTCTGAAAGAACTCAAAGTTGAACTTGTGGATCTTTTGACAAAATCTGTAATCTTTCATTGAAATCTGCCTCTGTTCCTGAGGACTGGAAGGTAGCAAATGTCACCCCCATCTTTAAAAAGGGTTCCAGAGGAGATCCGGGAAATTACAGGCCAGTCAGTCTGACTTCAATACCGGGAAAGTTGGTAGAAACCATTATCAAGGACAGAATGAGCAGGCACATTGATAAACACGGGTTATTGAGGAAGACTCAGCATGGGTTCTGTAAGGGAAGATCTTGCCTCACTAACCTGTTACATTTCGTTGAGGGGGTGAACAAACATGTGGACAAAGGAGACCCGATAGATGTTGTTTACCTTGACTTCCAGAAAGCTTTTGATAAAGTTCCTCATCAAAGACTCCTTAGAAAGCTTGAGAGTCATGGAGTAAAAGGACAGGTCCTCTTGTGGATCAAAAACTGGCTGAGTAATAGGAAGCAGAGTGTGAGTATAAATGGGCAGTCTTCGCAATGGAGGACGGTAAGCAGTGGGTTGCTGCAGGGCTCGGTACTGGGTCCCATGCTCTTTAACTTGCTCATAAATGATTTAGAGTTGGGAGTGAGCAGTGAAGTGGCCAAGTTTGTGGATGACACTAAATTGTTCAGGGTGGTGAGTACCAGAGAGGATTGTGAGGAACTCCAAAGGGACCTGTTGAGGCTGGGTGAGTGGGCATAAACGTGGCAGATGCAGTTCAGTGTGGCCAAGTGCAAAGTAATGCACATTGGGGCTAAGAATCCCAGCTACAAATATGAGTTGATGGGGTGTGAACTGGCAGAGACTGACCAAGAGAAAGATCTTGGGGTCGTGGTAGATAACTCACTGAAAATGTCAAGACAGTGTGCGTTTGCAATAAAAAAGGCCATCGCCATGCTGGGAATTATTAGGAAGGGAATTGAAAACAAATTAGCCAGTATCATAATGCCCCTGTATAAATCGATGGTGCGGTCTCATTTGGAGTACTGTGTGCAGTTCTGGTCGCCGCACCTCAAAAAGGATATTATAACATTGGAGAAAGTCCAGAAAAGGGCAACTAGAATGATTAAAGGGCTGGAACACTTTCCCTATGAAGAAAGGTTGAAATGCTTGGGACTCTTTAGTTTGGAGAAACGTCGACTGCGGGGTGACATGATAGAGGTTTACAAGATAATGCATGGGATGGAGAAAGGAGAGAAAGAGGTACTTTTCTCCCTTTCTCACAATACAAGAACTCGTGGGCATTCAATGAAATTGCTGAGCAGACAGGTTACTACGGATAAAAGGAAGTACTTCTTCACCCAAAGGGTGATTAACATGTGGAATTCACTGCCACAGGAGGTGGTGGCGGCCACACGCATGGCCACCCTCAAGAGGGGTTTAGATAAAAATATGGAGCAGAGGTCCATCAGTGGCTATTAGCCACAGTGTGTGTGTGTGTATATATATATATAAAAAAATTGGCCACTGTGTGACACAGACTGTTGGACTGGATGGGCCATTGGCCTGATCCAACATGGCTTCTCTTATGTTCTTATGGGCTATTCAGGCTGCTGTCTTTCTGTTAGCCAATCCAAAATGTAACAAAAATAAAATGGAAAATAGCGGCTGTTCTACCTTTAATGGCTGAATCCTCACCCCCTTCCAATATTGCTTCTCATTTTATTTATTTGTTTATTATTTATTTATTACTTTCCATTTATATCCCGCCCTCTCCGCAAGCGGACTCTGCTAGGGTTGCCATGTCCAGTTCAAGAAATATCTGGGGACTTTGGGGATGGAGCCAGGAGCAAAGGTGTGACAAGCACGATTGTACTCCTGAGGGTGTTCTGGCCATCACATTTAAAGGGACCACACACCTTTTAAATTCCTTCTCTCCATTTGGAAATAATGAAGGATAGGGACACCTTTTGGGGCTCATAGAATTAGATCCCCTGGTCCAATCTTTTTGAAACTTGGGTGGCATTTTGAGGAGAGGCACTGGATGCTGAAAAATTGGTGCTGATACCTCAAAAAGCAGCCCCCCCCGCCCCGAGCTCCGGATGCCCACAGATCAATTTTCCTTTATACCCAGCAGACATTTCCCTCCCATTTTGCTTTCTGATAACCCTGAAGCGGGGGTTGGGGGGAGGGATCCCCTGCCCCCAGCTGGGGATTGGCAATCCTATTTTCTGCAGCTGTTTTAAGTTTGAGCCACACTGAGGTCCTTTTCTGATATAGGTTCTTCAGACACAGAGGCGATGTGGGACTCGTCTGCAGATGAAAGAGGTTCTGGTGGATCTGGAAAACGAGGCTTAACCATGAGGGCTGGTAAGTGGACTTCTAATTATAACCAGGGCCGGTGCTGGGGTTTTTGGTACCCTAGGTGAGCTGCCCACTAGTGCCCCCCCCCAATTTAAAAAACAGAATTGTAGGAGAATTGTAGGAGAAATGAAGAAACTTGAAATGACTTTCACTTTTAAGTTACAGTTTTTTATTTTTAGTTTTAAAAATTGTGAGATTAAGCAATAAAAATGGTGAGAATACTACTTGATCCTTTTAACTGGAGATGCCAGGGACAAGACCTTCACATGACCATTTCTATTCAATCCTTTTAGTTGGAGGTGCCAGTGACAAGACCTTGTACATGCAAGAAAGATGAGCTATAGCTCCTACCCCAGGGCTCTGTTAAAGCAGAGCAGGAAGGAGGAGGGGCAGCAGACAATTTTAACCAGAGCCAATTTTTAGAAACTGTAATTGGCTCTTCTTCAGCTTTTACAATTGGTTAATTTATCCCAGCCGGGCTCTGAGGAGCGCACTGCACAGGTGCCATCCACTTTCGTGTATCCCGGGTCTGTAACACACCCAGGGAACGCAAAACTAGCCGGACAGCATCTGCACTCCATGGAGCCTACTTTCCATTGGGGAAGGCAGATTCCAAGGAGCACACACGCTGCACATGGGGAGAGGGTAGGCTTCCCAATCCCCAGGTCCCAGAGGGGGATCCCCCAGTTTTACAGGCTTTCCCCCTCCTCCAGCCAGCTGGCCAGCGGGGGAAGCCCTGCCCCCACAGCCATCATGCACCTCCATGAACGATTCCCATAGGGAATGATGGGGAATTTATCCGTGGCAATCGGGGGCTCGGGGGGGGCTGTTTTTTGAGATAGAGCCACCAAATTTTCAGTATAGCATCTAGTGCCTCTCCCCAAAATATCTCTCAAGTTTCAAAAAGATTGGACCAGGGGGTCCAATTCTATGAGCCTCAAAAGAAGGTGCCCCTATCCTTCATTATTTCTTATGGAAGGAAGGCATTTAAAAAGATGTGCAGTCCCTTTAAATGTGATGCCCAGAACTCCCTTGAAGTTCAATTATGCTTGTCACACCTTTGCTCTTGGCTCCACCCCCAAAGTTTCCTGGCTCCACCCCCAAAGTCCCCAGATATTTCTTGAATTGGACTTGGCAACCCTAGGAGACGGGGTGCCTCGCGGTGCCCCCTAGGCCAGGTGGTGCCCTAGGCAGCCACCTACTTGGCCTACTCCCACGCACCAGCCATGATCTTAACCTCATGGGAATCTGGACTTGCACTTCAGATGTTTACTGGAAAAGCCCAGCTCTTTTCAGAGTATGTGACCTTTTAAGCACAGAAGTTTCTTATCTAGCCACTGTCGAGCTATACGCTTGTTCACATGTTCTGAAAGCGGGTACACCAGCAAGAGGACATTGGGCCATGTAATTGCTATTTTTTGATCTGACTGGCAACAGTTCTTCAAGGTTTCAGGCAGAGAAGGGTCTTTTCCAACACCTTTGACCCTTTTCACATGCCAGGGGTTCAACCTTAGACCATCTACCTACAAAGTATAGATTCTAATGCTGAGTCACAGCACATCCTACAGATAGCTTAGTTGCATAGGAATTATTGGGCTTTTTAAAAATAAGTAAAATATATATTAAAACTTTTTACATAAGTTACTTAATTTTTAAAAACTCCTTTGACTAAGTTTCTTTTTAAGAAATAGATTAGAATCCAATTCTCCCAGTATACTGCTGGGATTTTCATGCATGTCTGTGTAAAGTGCCATCAACTAGCAGCTGATTTAAGGCAACCCTGGAGGGCAGGGGTGGCCACATTTACTTAACCACATAGGATAAACGTCAGGTGTTTGAGAGCTGCAAGACAGTGGCTTATCTTTATGTTGAGAGCTTTCCACAGTGACTGAAATCTTTATGTTGGGAGGCATTTGTTCCAGCATTTCCCCAAACATTTCTGTACACGTTGAATATTCTCTGACTCTTTTGGTTTCCAGAAGGCTGGTACACTCTTTCCAGTACCCAAACCCCTTCTCTTGGAACACCAGTACGTGTCTCTAGTTTTTAACTGATTCTTAAGGTCTCTAAAGGCAGTTTCTAACCACACCAGACCAGGGATCTCTGCAGTCTCCAGAACTAACTCCCTATTTGACTGGATAGCACATTTTCTTCTCTCTCTAGAAGATCAATCCCCTTTCCTTGGCCCAAATGGGAGTCTTTACCTACTTCCCAAACTTTCTTGCCAGTTTCCCCCCAGTTCTCCATCTGTGTTAAACTGGTCTCAGCTCAGGCTGAAATCAGACTGTATTCTCTTCTTCAGCATGGAACTCTCAAGTCTTTCTCTGCTCAGCTGATGCTAACCAGTCAGATTTCTTTGAACAGTCTGTCAATTTAGGCTCTCTGGCTCTGTGGAGAATTAATCCTTCACGGTCCTTTATCTGTTTACACAGCACTTCTAAACTTTTAAAAGTGCAATTCTTCAGAAAAATAATATTATTTTGCTGTAAAATATATGACAATCTTGTGAAGCCAGTGTTATTATCAGTGATTTTGATACAGAACACAAAAATTTGCCTTAGAGCAAGTCAGACCACAGGTCCATTTACCTCAGTATTGTCTGGCAGTGGCCCTTCTAGGTCTCAGCCAGAAAATGTTGTAAGCTGGTGTCAGTTCATCCCTTTCTTTTTTTATCACTGGGAACTGAGAGCTGTAGAATAACATCTGGATTCTCTGCCTTAGCGGTTCACAGGGCAACGCCAGGCCGAACCGAGGAGCACTTTCCACAAGAACAGTATGGGCAACAGTTTATGGAAGCTGAAGGCCTCCAGACCCACACTGAGCCTGCCAGCAGAGACAGCACTTACTTGTGTGCCCAGTGTGGGAAAGGATTCCGATGGCCATCGGCACTGGCTGTGCACCAGAGGACACACACAGGCGAGAAAAGACACCGCTGCACTGAGTGTGGGAAGCGCTTTGGCCAGCGCGGACACTTGACTGTACACCGGAGGATCCACTCAGGAGAGAAGCCATATGTGTGTCCTCAGTGCGGGAAACAGTTTGTAGACTCTTCCCATCTCACCAAGCACCAGAGGACCCACTTGGGGGACAGGCCCCACCACTGTGCTGAGTGTGGCCGCAGGTGTGCAAATAAGCGGTCACTGGTACAACATCAGAGGATTCACAGCAAGGAAAAACTTTAAGCAGCAGGTGTTTCCTGGCTTCTCAGAGAGCACTTAAGTGTGGTTACAGTGGCTGAACTGAGAGGAAGACAGCCACTCTTTCTCTCCAGGCTTTTATTTTTTGAAACTCAAGTATGGATCCCTTCCTGTTTGCTGCAAAGCCCCAGCGCCTAATATCTCCCGTTCTAAAATAAGTGATGCTGTGGTGCTCTTTCCCTCTCATCCAGTGCACGTCTTGGGTCCACCATATATCCCAGAGAGGGATAGTGTAATTAGGCAAAGGAAACTGAGGGTCTCTACTGGTGCACCCATGGCGGGGAGGTGCAAATTGGATGGACTGTGTCTGTATCAACCCCCCCTCCCTCCGATTCAAGCTTTGACTTTTAAGTAAGTCTTAAATGGTCAAGTTTGGGGAAAGAAAACGATTAAGGCATTAAAAAATGCTCTTTGCAGGGTGGTCTAGGGGGAAGGCAGCCTTTGGCAGAACATCTGTACACAAAATACTCCCCAGGTAAAAGAAGTGAGGCCTAATCAGAAGGAAGAACAGCACATCTCTATGGTACTTTTTAAGACTAACAAGCCCTCTCTGGTAAAGACAGGCTTTTGCCTAAGGCAGCACAAGCTGCAGTCTACTGACTGATAAAATAGTTGAATGTGGGCTATGTAAAAAGTACATTAAAACATACCCTTGTGGTGCTTTGAACTCTCATTTTTTATGTTCGTGTGCCTGTAAGCATGTGAGCAAATCTGATACTGATAAGATACTGGGGCTGCTGTATCTTATTTCTTCATCCCTTGGCGGGGCATGGGGGGACAAGAAGAGAAACCTTCTCTTGACAACAGCCATATGGCAGCATTGAGAAGATGTTTTCTTTGCCTTTTGAAGAAGAAAACTTGACTTCTGCCCTTCACTACCCAAAAGTCTTAGAGCAGCTTACAATCTCCTTCCCTTCCTCTCCCCACAAATCCTGTGAGGTAGGTAGGGCTGAGAGAGCTCTGAGAACTGCTCTTGAGAGAACAGCTCTGAATGACTGGCCAAGTCACCCAGCTGGCTGCATGAGGCAGGGGGAAATCAAACCCAGTTCTCCAGATTAGAGTCTGCCATTACTCCACAGTTGCTCACCTGCAACCTCACCACCACCTAAGGAGGTGGTAGAGACTCTTCCCAAGGCTCCACAAAGTGCATCTGGCTTGGGTTCTCCTTCTCTAATTCTGAGGTTTTGGTTGACACCAGAAGAGACGAAGTGGGAACTCTGATCGGTACCAGTGTTTGTTGAAAAACCAGAGTCTCACTGGTTCCAAAATAAAAGGGGCATGATGTTCTTCAAGGAAATATAAGTGTGAGAGTCACTCAGCAGCTCTGGAAGGGCCCTACCTATGTTGTTTCATTTCCATACAAAAGTTATCCAAGTCTGAAGTATCAGTCAACTTATTGTGCACAGCACTGATTGGTTGGTCCTCTGAGAAACCCCTCCTCTATCACAGCAGTTTTGCACTTTTTTTTTTTAAAGCATTCTTTTAAAAAACTGGAATTTGCCAGTGTGTAAAAAGCTGACATAACAAACCAAACCAATGGGTTACACGCATCCACAAATTTAAGGTGTTATACAAGGTAACAGAGTGAAGAGTGCTGGTGAGCTTGAAAGCTTGCATAGTGTTTTGTAGTTACTTGGTCTTAATAAAAGGTATTGCAAATTTTGTTCTTGTTTCTGGATGTGTCATGGACCAATGTGGGTGTCTAACTTTATTTTTCTATCTGTCAGTTTCTCTCTGCACTGCTGGTTGGCGGTGGTGTGGGTAGAGGAAACGGTCTCACTCATTATGGATGCTGTTGGCTGAGTCTGAGCCAAGTGGATTAATAATGTTGATAAATATGCTGAAAGTTACCTTCATTTACTGAGGGACTAAGCCCCCCCCCAAAAAAGCCCTTCTGGAACAGACCAGTGGTCCATCTAGTCTAGCATCCTGTTTGCTACCTAGACCAACCAGAAGTTAAAGGCAGGGAAGAAGCAGAGCATGTGGAGATTCCCTTTAGATGTGGAGATGTACCATTTATTGCTCATTCTCTTCTGCAGATGGGAGGGTTCCCTGCCTATTGTCTTGCTGTCAAGATGTTGGAAAAGGAATAGCTCCAACTTCCACCATTTCTGCTACAGTGGAAATGACATTTTTCCCTACCCCTTCAGTTTTCCTTTGTGATTTTTATGCTAATGTTGCCTTGTAATTATCCATTTAAAAATGTTCACATTTGTTGGCATTTCAGGTTCTTGCATTTTCTCTGTTTCAATAGATCCCAAAACTGGGAGGGGATCTCCTCACACAGCAAGGGAGTAGCAATTGACACATCCCAGTGGAAAGGAGCCATTGTCCACTAAGAAGAAACTGAGAGTACATCCAATAGCCCTCTTTAAGAAAAAAAAAAGGTTCTCAATTCTTGTCCAATTTGAATAAATATTCCTTTACTTACCACAGTCGCAGCCATGCCCAAAGGGAATATATCAGAAACATCAGCATACACACTAAAAATGTGAGATGTTTAATTTTCTTCAAAATTAATTCATACAAACAAATGAAAATAAAGCCCAATCGTGTTTATTTTAAAAGGAGCTGTCCAACAGGGTCAGCCCCAAGATCCAGATTCTAGTCAAATAGTTACAGTTGAGGAATTATGATCTGTCTTGGTCCTAACAGATGGCAGTGACCAAAAAGAGGGTATGGGATATGCTGTGTTTATGTTCTTTGGCAAAAGATCTTCCAGGTAATGATCGCAACAGGTTTCCAAGTCTTCTTAAGTCCCATCAGTCCCTAGGTGGCTGTTTGAAGAAGCCCTACAAAGAAGCTAACAGGGTATTTACTCTGGAGTAGGGCTGCCAAGAACAATTATGTTTTTAGACTTTTAAAATAGAGATGGGGGACAGGGGAGCCCGATGGAACTTTCGTAAGAGTGAAGCTGCTTGAAACACTTGGTATGCAAAGCTTGTAAGTTTTATGTTGTGCTGAATGAATGAGCAGAGGATGAAAAAGATGTTCGGGGAAGGGGGTAGAAGCCCCACCATTTTGCCATGTTCCTCCACGTGCCGATCCAGACACTGGGAAGCTTACGGCAAGATCACCTGCCCTCCTCTGCAGCCAAGCCAGAAATAATGACCTCAGGGAAGGAGTCTCAAAAAGGAGTGAGACATCTTGAGAAAATGATGGAGGATCTTTCGGACCTCATGCTATGCCTTGGAAAGGCTAAGGAAACAAGACATCACATTGCTTTTGGGGCATTCCCAAACTCAGCCTGGCCCTATGAGATTTTCATATCTTTCTCCATGCTCAGGAGGAAGGCAGGAGAAATCTCTGGCTTTATGCATATTTCTGGAATGCCTTGCTGCTTCCTGAGCCTCAGCCCAACAGGAAGGACAGGATCTTGTCTCCTGTTACCAAACTGTCATATTCATGGAATTAGAATAATCACGCTCACTGAATTATTCCTCCCACAGCTTTGTCCAACCTCTTTGTCCAGATTTAGGAGTGCAAAGGAGCTACCTGGAGAGAGACCCCTACACATACATACACACTGATGGCTCTGGGAATGTTTGGGAAAACAGCCGCTCTCTGTGAATGCTGGACTTTGCTACATTGCTTCAAGTCACAACTGCAACACAAACCCCCAGATTTGGTACCAAACAAATCCCAATTCCACACCTCAAGAAAAAATACATTCTGGAGCTGATATGGAGATCAAGAATACCTGCACGTTCTGCTGTGTTAATCATGGGAAGGTATCAGCTTCAATGAAGATCCACCCCCAACTGATAGAAACTGGAGTGGAGCCAGACTTAATTTTGCAATGATGGAATGAAATTTTCCTGCCCTCCTCCCATGGCACCTCAGTGATCCAGAAAACGTTGCTCCTGGTGGATTGGGGCCTTGAAGAATTATATGGGAAGGGGAGGGGGAGTCTGAAACAGGAAGGAGAACTTGACAGAAACTGTCAATTCAGTCTGGATCCAAGCCAATATCTAGGTCTTTCCCCCTCACCACCACTTGTTTGCATGTATGTTTGGAGCTGACCTTCAATGCCTTACGGGTTAGCTATTAAAATGCCCCCCCACCCCCGCAAAAAAAGAAACTCCCAAAGCAGCTGAAATCTGCATCCTAAACCAAATTCCTTGTTTGCTCAAAATCACTGAGTAAACACAGAGTCCTGCCTAGGCCAAGAAGCTGCAAGCACACTCTACAGAATGGATTGAGAGCACCAAGAAACTAGCCTGTCTCCTGTTTTGACTAGGCTGCCACTCTATGGTAAAACTAACAATAAAATCTTGTAGCTGTAAAGGGCAAGGCAGGAAGTTCAGCTAACATCATTCAACAAATGGCTGGGGTGGAAGGAAAGGATCAGTAATTAAAATTACCATCTTGGCTTGTGCCTGACATGGCGGTGTCTCCAAATCTAGTGTTTATCTGTCATCTTTGATAGTCCTTAAGAGCCCCTCTGGTGGACTTGTGAATGGCATGGCGTTTTGTTCACAGGAGCAGTCTTGACTTTACCAGCAGTGCTCCAAAGACAGAAATAATTCATTCTGTAGGCAAGAATATTAAGAAATTCACTCCTTTTTCCCCTCTGACTGGTAATATGACCCCTTATGGAACCAGACCTCTGGTCAAAAGCGCCTTTTTAACAGGGCCATGTTTTCAATTGAGCAAGGGCTGACAGACTCATCCCCACAAGCCAAGACCTACCAAAGGTCTCTTTAACCCCTTTCTTTCCCCATCAGAGCATTCCCAGGGGCTTTGGCAGAATCTTCCCATAATGCATTTCAACTGCTCACTACCACTTGTCTGTCCCCTCACACACAGGAGAACTAATAGCCTAAGTGTGAGGAAATCCGTGTTGTAGTTTTCTCTGTGTATCAAAGAGGCCTTTGTGTTTTGGCTCCTAAGGGAGAAAGAAGCTGAGGGGCACAGCAAAGAAGTACAGGGGTCCTTGGGAGCAGTGGTGAAGCTGAGGGTCAATGAAAAGCCTGTAGGACTGAATCAACTCCCCCCACAAATGTCAGTGGCCTATTTATAACTGTTGTGAAATATGTCTCCCCTTCCCCAAACATCAATTAACCAGAACCTCTCAAATATTATCGTATCCTGAGTCTGACACCACAGATGCTACACACCTATCTCTGAACAGCTGTCTACAAGAGAAAGGACTAGCAATATGAATTTCATTGCATTTTTGCCCATGCCATGGTTCCTAGAACTGCCGTCATTCACCCTCACATAGCGCTGTAACAGCTCTCCCATTGATCAGCCTGGTAAAATTTCTACCAGAAGCACCAAAGCAATTTCCCCGAGAGGGATCTCCATTGTTCTGAAATATTACAGATTGGGCATTTCTCTAAAAAGATAAATCATTTTTGTCTCACTACAAAGATATGGTCTTGGGTCAGAGAATATAGATTGTTATGTAACAACAATCCTGTCTAGATGACTAGAAGATCTATCTCCTTTTCTAAAAATAAAAAAGAAAGAAAAGAAAGAACCAAAAAGACATCCAACTGGTGCTGCTAAAAATGCTATAAGTTCAGTGTTGTTCAAGAATCCATCCTAAAGCAGGTCTTGGCCCCTTCCTTCAGTCTGGATCTGTTGCCAATCTCCAGGTGGAAGCCGAAATAGGATCTGGGCCTGGTCACATTGTCCATTCTGCTCTGCATGGAAACAGAATTCATTCTAACTAAGCCATCCTCTGAAAGATAGTTTATCTGTGGATGCAGGGCTCAATGACCATCAGACAAAAGTCATCTGGCCTGTCACAAGTCCGAGCTTGGCAAAGAATATGTCCCGTGCTTTGGCTCCCAGTGAACTCTTGGTGGTGAGAAATGAAGATTTCACCTCCATCAGGGAACAGCTTGGTTAAGTCGTGTGGGTTCTCCGATGTCGAACGAGGTGTGAGTTCTGCCCAAACTTCTTCCCACACTCAGGGCATTTGTACGGTCTCTCTCCCGTGTGGGTGATCTGGTGCCGGATAAGATCAGAACTCCACCGGAATTTCTTGCCACATTGGCTGCATCCATATGGGCGGTCTCTGGCATGGGATGCCCGATGCCTGGTCAACTCAGAGCTCTGGTAAAAACTCCGGCTGCACTGGGCACAGCGGTAGGGTCTCTCTGAGGCGTGGGTCCTCTGGTGCCGAGTCAGCTGGGAGGTGTGGCCGAAACGCTTACCACACTGTGGACACTGATGGGGTTTCTCCCCCGTATGGATTCTCTGGTGGGTGAGCAGGTGCGAGTTGCGGCTAAAGGTTTTCCCACACTCCAAACACCGGTGGAGGGGCTTCCCTGTTCCCTGGGGAACTCCAAGGGGGTTGAGGTGTGTGGCTGGATGCTCTCCTGTCTCGCAGTGTCTCTCCTCATGTTGCTGACTTGCTCGCTCACTATGATTCTCAGAGGACACATTCACCTGGGGGTTCCCAGCTGAGAAAGCCCCATGGGGCTCCAGTTCCAGAGGACCTCCATGCAGTGCGTTCAGTTCTCGGCTTCCATTAGCCATCAGGACACCTGCTGTGGGAAGAAACACAGCAGCACTTTGAAATTCTTATTGCCTGGAGGTCCACCATCTTTGTCTTCTACACAGGCAAAGCTGATGATTTTATGATGGTTGAGAGTACAACAGAATTTACTGATGTTTACAGTCCACTGTTCAAGGCAGATTATGTAGAGTAAATTAAGACAGTCAACAGGATGGGACATCCAGTAAATAAGGAAATAGGATTTGGATTGCAGAAATCTGGACCCAACCAGAAATCTGAAAACAAAACTGAAGCACACTGTAAGTATTAACAAAGTCTGAGTCCAGGGGCACCTTTAAGATCAACAAAGTTTAATTCTGGGCACAGGGTTTTGTGTGCACGCCCACTTCTTCAGATGCCGATGAAGGAGCAGATACTGATGAAGTATGTTAATCAGATACCAATTAAGTGTGCATGCAGATGAAAGCTTATACCCGGACATGGAGCTTTTTTTTGTAGCAGAACTCCTTTACATATTTGGCCATACACCCCTGATGTAGCCAATCCTCCAAGAGTTTACAGTAGGCTGTTGTGAAAGCAGCATCACTCAGAGTCAGAAACGACTGGTGTTTGTACAGGGGACCTTTCCTTTTTTCTGTAAGCTCTTGGAGGACTGGCTACATGAGAGGGGTATGGCCTAATATGCAAAAGAGTTCCTGCTACAAAAAAAGCTCTGTCCAGACTTAAGCTTTGTTGGTCTTAAAGGTGCCACTGGACTCTCAACGTTGTTCTGTTGCTTCAGACTAACATGGCTATCCACCTGAATCTATTAACGTGGCAGGTTAAGCAATACAAGAATTACATAGTAAGATCCCACTAACAGCAACAGGCAGTACAACCAATAACCAGTAGTGTAGACCACATTCCCTAAACCCTTACCCAAGTAGCTTTCAAAACCATTCTGTACAGTCGAACCCTATTACCCATGTAGAAATGCCCTCTTGAATAATTCAGTTTTGTGCAGGTTGTGGAAAATCAACTGCAGGACATTTAACTTCCCCAGCCTTTGCCTGTCCATCTCAGAAGCTCTTCCTGTTTTCTCATCCCAGCCAAACTACAACTCTTTACCTGTCTAGAAACATTTGACCGCGTAGTCACCCACCTAATGGGTCCCCCACAAAGGGTCCCCCCAACAAAGCACATCAGCGGCAAATCAACCAATGGCCACTCTTTCCTGATACGACAAATCAGTATGTGCTACAGGGGTGTCGACGATGTAAAATGAGTGGAGTTAGCTGAGAACTGACGTTATCATGACCAATGTTATGGAGACCAAAAAAAATGAGTGCTTGAGTATACATACTATGTGGCTGCCCTGGCACCAAAAAAGGCTATTAGCCCACACAATGGCCACACATATGCTTGAGTTGTATGGAGGGCTTTTTTTGTAGCAGGAACTCCTTTGAATATTAGGCCATACAACCCTGATGTAGCCAATCCGCCTGGAGCTTACAGTAGGCCTTGTACCAGGAGTCCTGTACGCTCTTGGGAGGATTGGCTAGATCAGGGGTGTGTGGCCTAATATGCAAAGGAGTTCCTGCAACAAAAAAAAAGCCCTGGTTGTATGGCTTGAGTTGCAGGTGTACTACCCAACAGACACTGTTGAGCCACAACATTTCAGTGAGCTCTCAGTGTCTTCTGAGGAGTTTCACAGGAAAGAAACGCACACCTTTTTACCAGCCAGATTCGACTCCAGGAGCACCTTGGAGCTCCACAAAAATTGTTTTGGGGAAAAGCTTTCGTGAGTCAAAGTTTCCTTCTTTAGATCCTTTTCACAAGGATTCCTAAGGGCTCTGCTTAGCAAAGCTGAAGTTGTTCCCTGAGAAGAAGGCCACTGAGTTGCTCAATGAGTTGGTGCATCTTTTCTATGAGGAAAGGCTTGAGAGGCTGGTGCTTTTCAGCCTGGAAAACTCGCTGCCAACATCTTACCGGTTTCCTGAAGGCCTCGAGGCTCCTGTTTGGGAACGCAGGGCATCTTCAGAGCAGGAACTGGAGGAGGCTGGCTGAGTGTCATGTCTGTTGGGAGGCACTCGGGATGGGGCAGCAGTGGGGTGGATGGCTCCCACGGGGCTCCAGGCAGCATCATCATCTCTTGGGGGCTCACCTGCTCAACTTTCACCCGCACTGTCACCTGGCAAGGAGAAACGATACATCACCAAGGAGACAGAGGCCTCCTCTTTTTTGACATGTGGAACTGAAAATAAGTCTCTCTCTTTTCTTTTTTATTTTGCTGTCAAGTCACAGCCGACTTCTGGCAACTGCATATGATCTTGCAAGGCAAGAGACATTCAAGGGTGGTTTGCCATTGCCTGGGTCTGTTTCATAACCTTGGCATTCCTCGCTGGTCTCCTGGAGTCTGCTTCACAACCTTGGTATTCCTCAGTAGTCTCCTAGTTGGGACGGTGGCTCAGTGGTAGAGCATCTGCTTGGTAAGCAGAAGGTCCCAGGTTCAATCCCTGGCATCTCCAACTAAAAAGGGTCCAGGCAAAAAGGCATGAAAAATCTCAGTTGGAGACCCTGGAGAGCCACTGCCAGTCTGAGTAGACAATACTGACTTTGATGGATCGAGGGTCTGATTCAGTATAAGGCAGTTTCGTATGTTCATATGTTCCAAATACTAACCAGGGTGACCCAGCTTAGCTTCCAAGGTCTGAGAAGATTGGGCTATCCAGGTCAAAGCCCGACATGTCTACTGAATGCTTCAAGCCACCTTGACAGCTTCTCTTGAAATATTCATTTAGAACCCTCAAAGCTCCTAGGGGACCTACCATCCAGGAGTGCTTGAAGAAGCTAAATACTAAGTCAGACCCAAAGTCAGTCTTATGTATACAGACTGGCAGCAGCTCTCCAGGGTCTCTCCATCACCTGCTACCTGATCATTCTCACTGGAGATGCCAGGAACTAAACACGAAACCTTCTGGGTGCAAAGCAGATGCTCTACCACTGAGCAACACTCCCCCACCCCCAAATCCCTGCCTGTGCATGCTTTACAAAGACTCCTGAGCTAAACTTGGCTGAGTGAAAGAAGACTGCAGATTTATACCCCGTCCTCTCTCTGAATCAGACTCAGAGCAGCTTACAATCTCCTATACCTTCTCCCCCACACAACAGACATCCTGTGAGGTGGGTGGGGCTAAGAGGACCCTCACAGCAGCTGCCCTTTCAAGGACAACCTCTGCCAGAGCTATGGCTGATTCAAGGCCATTCCAGCAGCTGCAAGTGGAGGAGTGGGGAATCAAACCTGGTTCTCCCAAATAAGAGTCCGTGCACTTAACCACTACACCAAACTGGCTCAAAGGATGTTCTTGGGGCAAGGCAAAAGGCAAGATGCATGCTTTGTATGTGCAGGGCCTCAGGTTCCATCCTCAAGCCTCTCCGGTCAAATTAAATTACATTGCTGCTCTCCGACAGTTCACACGTGCAATGGAATGTGCCTCTAAGGAGGTAGCAGAGACCTGAAGTGGCAGAACAGAGAAATCCCACTTTATGCTGCAAGGAGAGGATCATGTTTTGGAATGACATTAAAACTCCTCCCAAACAAAACTAGCACCGCAAGCAAAATGGTGGGGTGGGTCTCCCTGCTGGGCTAGTGTTCCGGGAAGATGAGATGCATAGAAATGTCTCGATGAAAAGAAAGAAAGCACATATAAACCTTCCTGCTCAGAACAGGGATATAGGTTTATACTCTTTACATTTCCCTTCATCTTAGACTGTAAGCTCCTTGAGGCAGG
Source organism: Heteronotia binoei (assembly GCF_032191835.1). Classification (NCBI taxonomy): domain Eukaryota; kingdom Metazoa; phylum Chordata; class Lepidosauria; order Squamata; family Gekkonidae; genus Heteronotia; species Heteronotia binoei. The sequence goes on from NC_083237.1 coordinate 30,690,407, forward strand.
GATTTGTTCAAACGTCCATGGAGGATCCAATGTATTTACTGACACAGGATGGTAGTCAGGGCTTTTTTTGAGCAGGAACGCACAGGAACACCGTTCTGGCTGGCTTGGCATCAGGGTGTGTGGCCGAATATGCAAATGAATTCCTGCTGGGCCTTTTCTACATAAAAAGCCCTGCGCGAAACAATGATGTGTCAGGGGTGTGGCCTAATATGCAAATGAGTCCCTGCTGGGTTTCTTCTACATAAAAAGCCCTGACGGTAATGAAAAGACACCAAAAAAAGTTTAGTGGGTGTCTGCTGGAGGATGGATTCTACGGAGACTGTGGCTGAAGGCAGCCATCCCCACGTCCTTTTCCCTCACTGCCAAGCTATCATCTTTGTCTGGTCACCTGAACCACATGGATGAAAAACCCCTCTCACCTGTTGTTCCCACATCCCAGCATCTCGCCTTCCCATCTGGTAGCCCTCCACCAGGGCCACTGCCTGGGCGCAGGTCTCGGGGCCTCGCTCCCACACCCAGCTCTGGATCTCCTGGGGCAAGATGGTCAGGAACTGCTCCAGGATCAGCAGCTCCAGGATCTGCTCCTTGGTACGGCTCTCTGGCTTCAGCCAGCGACGACAGAGCTCCCGGAGCCGCCGGCAAGCCTCCCGTGGGCCTTCGGCATCCTGGTAACGGAACTGCCGGAAACGCTGGCGCTGCATCTCTGTGCTGGTGCCGCCTTCTCCTCGCAGGCTGGAAGACTTGGCCTTTCTGTGCTCGCTTCGGCCGCTCCGGGAGTCCAGGCCATTATGCGGCTGCTGGGCCTTTCCGCTGAGGGCCGGCATGAGCCGGGTCACCCACTCTCCCCTCGGCCATTGGCAGGTTTCTGCCGCCCTTTCGAAGGAGGACAAGTAGGCCTCAATGTCATCCACAGGGGCCAGCTCAGGCAGCTGAAGGTTCCCCCAGGCAGGGGGTGGGGGTGGGACAGGAACGGGTCCTGGCACAACGTCTGCAGGTGTCCGCAAGCTCTGCACCATCTCCTGGCACTGCACTTCCCACAGCTGGGGCATTGGGTCGCTCCTCACCTGTGGAGGAGTCGCCCACCTCAGAAGGTCACTAATGGTGCCTGCCTGAACCACAAGGGGGGCCTTCGCCGCTGCATCCCACTCCCACCCAGCCTCTGGGCACGGTGGCCCAGGCTCTTCCATCTTCACCCTCGGGGGCATTGTTTCTTCTAACGGGTACAAAAAATGGAGGCCCAGTGCTGGTGGAGGCACCTCCTGGGTGGCAGCCATTTTCTTCTTCTCTGAGGGAAGCAAGTTTGTGGCCTGTTGAGAGGTGAACTACCCAGCTTCTGGCAACTTGAACCAATCCAAGGACGTTCTCCCTTCAGCTCACAATCTCAGGGAAGCAGAGGAGCATGACACGACCCAAGAGGAGCAGGTAGTTGTCTCGCAGGTGTGATGGACTAAGAGGACTCCTTCCTAGTACAGTAAGAGAAAAAACATCACTCAGAACTGTATTCACAAGAAAGGAAGAACAGTTGGATTTATACCCTGCCATTTGCTACCTGGAGGAGTCTCAGAGTAGCTTACAATCACCTTCCCTTCCTCTCCCCACAACAAACACCCTGTGAGGTAGCTGGGGCTGAGAGAGCTCTGAGTGAACTGTGACTGGCCCAAGGTCACCCAAGTAGCTGCATGTGGAGGAATGGGGAATCAAACCCGGTTCTCCAGATTAGAGTCCACCGCACTCAACCACTACACCAAACTGGCTCTTGATTGTTCTTAAAGTATTAAAAACCTCTCTTAAAGTATTCCACATTTAGTTAATAGCTAGATGCAGTCTTATTGCTGTTGAGTTTGCCGCCTATCACCAGGGGAAGTCTTCTGTTCTGCCACAGATAGTTTACTGCTGTCCCCGTGGGATGCTCAAGTGATAGATATGGAGCAGAATGGAAATGCAGCAGCTGGGTAGAAACACTTGGGAAGGGGGCTTTTCTTCATAGCATAGGATCCACTGCTGCTTTTCTAGCAAGCAGCAGAGCAGAACGGGGGAGACCCAGGTTCAAATCCCCGTGACTTTGGACCAGTCGCTGTCTCTCAGCCTAACCTGCTTCACCCAACTGTCATGAGGCTAAATGGGAAACCTACACCCAGAGCTGTGAGTCAAAGTAGTATCTGCCACTGTTAAAGATCATAGATACAAGGGTCAAAGATTCCCTCTGATGCAAACAGCTCTGCAGTGATTCCCCCTGGTCTACTACCACTGTTTTGTCAGCCTCTATGGGTATGTCTCTTAAAGACAGATTGGGCTAAATATATATCTAAATGTTTTCAATGCACAACTGCTTTTCTGGAGCCCACCAAAGCTCAGCAACATGTCCCTGGCAAGCCTGAAGCCTCTGAAAACATTGCCTGCGCAGGCTCAGGACCCAAAAGAAGTTTGTGGCCTGTTGAGAGGTGAACTACCTAGCTTCTGGCGACTTGAACCAATCTAAGGAGGTTCTCCCTTCAGCTCACAATCTCAGAGAAGCAAACTTCTACTTCACATAAAGGGTCATTAATTTATGGGAGTTGCTGCCTTGAATAAGGATCAGTGACCTTAAAGAGAGAAGAAACAGATTAACTTGAAAAGAGGTCTGTCTGTTTATCAGCCACAGACTGACACAGACTGTGTATCAGCCATAGACAGCTAAGAGGAGCATCTCACCTCTATTGGAAGCTACATGTTCAGAGGCAGCACCAGAATCTGCACATCTGCACAGGCATGCGAAATGACTGCACATATTACTATCTTTACGCATACATAACATAGTAAAGTCCTGACCAAAGAAACCTACACTGCAGTCATTGGAGGTGAGCATTAGTGGCTCAACGAGCACCGATGCAGCATCCTCGCATTGGGCGAGGGCAGGAAACCATGCCGCCCCAAAAGGGGACAATGGAGCTGCGTATCACACCCAAAGGGCTCCATTCCCCCCGCCTTCTGCTCCAGCTCATTTTGAGGCAGTCATGAGAGAGATCCAAAAGTCGCCGCTGGAACATCACTGCTCCCCCCCCCTCCCCACCGCCCAGCACACACTGCCTGCCAGAGTTCGGACTCCCAGTTTTTCTGTGCTTCCTGGAAAGTTTCCCTCCCTTCTCGAGGACCCCCCGGGAGTCCTAGCCGCAGAAGCCCAGGCTCCCCTCTACCCCCGCCCCCCCCCCCCGGCCCTTCACTTCTTGGATCCCAGCCCGGTTTCGCTTTCCGGAGGGGATCCCGCTTCTGCTCTCCAAGCCCTTCTTTCCCCCCACTCCAGCCGCAAGACCAAGGAGCCCTTCCGACTCCAGCCTCCTTCCTAAAGGCGTCCTGGCTGGGATCATCCCCGAGCGCCGCCGGGCGCAGGAGTCCCGGCTCCATCCCTCCCTCCGCCCGTCCCCGCCGCCCCTTTGTTCCCTCCCCGCCCGCGGCTGGGGGTCATCCCCTTTCGCCATGCCCCTCGCCGGCCAGCTCTCCCCATCTTGGCGCGCCCCGGGCCCGGCTGCGCTACCTGGGCCGGGGCGCCTCCAGCGCGGCTCCGCTTTAAGGCTCCGGCGGCGGCTCCGCCTTGGGTCCCGCGGCTCCCATCGCGCCCTGCCCCGCTCGGCCCTGCCCGCCGCCGCCGCCGCTCGCCTTCGCCCTCGCCCGGCCTCGCCTTGCCCTGCCCCAGAGGTGGCCACCAGGTTGATTCCCGGGCTGCGCCGGAGAGGCTGGGGTTAGTCCCCCCTCCGCTGGGCGGGCACTGGCTGCGATCTCTGTCAGTCACCGCCGAAAGGAAGGGGAAGCCGGCTTGGGACAGCCCCTCGCCCAGCGGGGGGGGGGGGGGAGACGGAGGGGGAGGCTGGCCGGGCTGCCTGTGCCACGATTGCGCGCCTCAGCCCAGCCGCCTGGCCCCGGCGCAGCAGCCCGGCAGAGGCGAGCAGCGGGCCAAACCGCTGCCGCCAGACCCCTGCAGCCGCCGCCGCCTGGATCTGCCCTTCCCTTTTCGGCCACATCCTGTCGCCTTCCTCGCCAAACAAAGAGGCGCTGGGCCAAAAAAAGGCGACAAACTTCTGCAGGAGAAAGAAGAGCCGGCGCTTGCTGGCCTCTGAGGGTGTGCAGAGTGCTTTTCGTGGCGGGGGGAGAAGGAAAACCAGCTGCTGTGGCAGAGTGGGTGCAGAAGGAGGCCCTGGATCGATCCTCGCAGCTCCTCTGATGGAGACTTTCGGAGGGGAGCTGCCCCTCGGTACAAACTGTGCTGACCTCTAGAGGAGCAAATTGGTGACTCAGCATTTGGTTTCAAGATGCAGGCGCTCAGGGGATGTGCAGTGATTTTGAGAGCCTGGGGCACACATGCATGCAAGGAGGAGGCAAATAGTGTCCAGAAATATTTCTTAGAAGGGACAGAGTTCCACATGGCAATACAATCCACTTTTTCTTTTTTTGCATTTTCAGTGTGGCATAATGCTAGAAATGGAGCCACTACCTCCAGTGCTCCCTTATGATGCCAGTGTGTTCCCACTTGCATTTTTACTTTCTGGCAACCAGCCAGGAAGCTGAAAAAATAGCCCTGCTAGAAACGCAAGGGTTTTGACAGGGAAAGAAAAATCTCATGGCAATTCTACAGTGAGTTCAGAGTGGAGAAAGCTGTAGTTTTCTAAATAGAGAGGTGCTGGTGTGGATTCAGCATTCTTGGAGAGCAATATCTTAGCTGGGAAGGAGCTGTGGCTCAGTGGCAGAGCATCTTCTTGGCATGCAGAAGGTCCCAAAAACATAATGTGATAGGTGGCCTGAAAAACCCAGGGACTCTGGACAATGGATGCCAGTCACAGCGGACAATACCAATCTTGATTGGTTAGTGACTGGCTAAGCAGAAAGCAGCACCATGTGATCTTCTAGTATTATTTAAAAAAAAGCTGTGTTAGAACTCACTATGAATTTATCTGTAATGGGCACTGTGCATGTGTGTAAAGTACTGTTAAGTTGTAGCCAACTTATAGTGATTCCAGCAAGGGGCTTTCAAGGCAAGTGAGAAGCAGAAGTGGTTTTCCATTGCCTTCCTCTGCGGAATCTCCATTGGTGATCTTGCTTCCAAGTACCAACTCTGCGTAGCTTCTGCGATCTAATGCGATCAGACTATACCAGGGTGTCAAACATGCGGCCTGAGGGCTGAATCAGGCCCCTGGAGGGCTTCTATCAGCCCCCCGAGCAACTGGCTCTTGTCTGCTTCCTTCTCTTGCTTCCTTCTTAACCTCAACTTGCTTTGCAAGGCTTGCTCAACTGCACAGGAGCTACAGAGCAAAACCTCAATTTTCTCCTGGGGAGGGAGGGAAAGAGCTAGAGCTTCCTAGTTCCCTGGATCTCATGGGAGAAATACAAAGAAAGCACCTTTAACACCAAAAAGTATAAATGTTTTAAGCATGTTTTATTTTAAGTTTTTTAAAAAAATTGTAGTCATGTTTGTGATTTTTAAAATTTTTATATCTCTGCTAAAAAGGTAAAGGTAGTCCCCTTTGCAAACACCAGTCGTTTCCGACTCTGGGGTGATGTTGCTTTCACGTTTTCACAGCAGACTTTTTACAGGGTGGTTTGCCATTGCCTTCCCCAGTCATCTACACTTTTCCACCAGCAAGCTGGGTACTCATTTTACTGACCTTGGAAGGATGGAAGGCTGAGTCAACCTCAAGCTGGCTACCTGAACCCAGCTTCTGCCAGGATCGAACTCAGGTTGTGAGCAGAGTTTAGGACTGCAGTACTGCAGCTTTACCACTCTGCGCCATAGGGCTCTTATTATATCTCTGCTACCTAATCTTAAATAGGTACTCACATGGCCTGGCCTGACATGGCCCAACCCGGCCCGACAAGGTCTCATTTATGTCAGACCTGGCCCTCATAACAAATGAGTTCGACACCCCTGGGCTATACCATGCCACCTTCCCACGAAAGGGCATTCTGCCTGTGCTCAGTAGGATAGTTGCCTTTTCTTCTGGCAGAGCTTCTTCATGACAAATTCACATTTTGGCAACTGGTGCTTATCCCAGCCTGTGGATACACAGAATAAGAAATGTTTCATGTTGGGTCAGGCTAAGAGGTTGTTACCTCTTCCAACCATGTAATACTGGCTGGTGGCAATTCTACTGAGCACTGGCAGAGTGCCTTTTGCATCACCATCTAGGAACATTGTGCTATAGATTCCTTGTATTCCGGCTTGTCGATCCCCTCCCCCCAGCTCATATGTGCCCATGTAACATAGTCTCCTTTAGGGAAACCACAGAGCTAGCTGGTCTGGAGAATTTTCCCCTTTGCATTCTAGAGGGGAGAGATCACAATTAGATAAAGGAAACTGGGCCTGTAGGTGATTCCCACCCACCCCCCTCTGCAAAGAGGCCCTCCTCCCCATGTAACAACGGTTACAAGACTAATACCATGGTGATAGCAGTTAAAAAGAAGCCAGTTTTATTGCTTTACAGGAACAATAATCTGTAGGCAGCCAAAGGCAATAGACGTGAGGTCACATCTGTGGTATTTCTGCTCACACACCTTTTTTTTGCAGCGTGCCAATGGAGATGCAACTGGGAAGCAATTTAACTCAGTGCATTTTCTTTGCCTGTACGGATTCCCGTTTGTCACCAGTCTAGATTAGAAGCATTTTATGCATGCTTTCAGCTGGCCTGGAGCCACAAGAGACAATAGGTATATGTAGGCTCCAAACGTTATCTGGTTGCAAATGGCATTCAGTCATGGCTTCCAACACAAAAAGCTGGCTGTCACGGGCTGGGGCCGGGTCAGGCGAAGTCCAGGGTCAGTCCAAGGTCTGTAGCTGGTGAGCAAAGAGGGTCCGATGCGCCAAAACCAAATCACAGTCCAGGTATCACAGGTCAGGGGTCCAGGGGCCAAAGTCAGGGGGTCCAGAAGTCAAAGCCAAAGTCAGGGGGGTCAGAAGCCAAAGTGGATGCTAGAGCATCAGGTAAGTGACTAGTTGCTTCCACAAAGCCTCCTCCCAAAGCCCACAGCTATATAGCCCTCTGCTGTCTGTTGCCCATTTGGGCTAAGTGCTGACTCAGAGGGCAGCCAGGATCCTGCTGAGACTCAAGCATCCTTACTCCTAGAAGAGCCAGGATCCTTTCAAAACTCAGGGCTCAGGGAGCATCTTGCTCGTGAGCGTGCCGCCCTCCTCCGCTCCCTGAGGTCCTGACGAAGGCAGTCACGCACCCGAGCCACCCGAGAGGGCGAGGCAGGGGGGCTTGGGTCTTCTCCCGCAGGAGGCAGGGGCACTGGTGCAGGTGGCAGGGGCACAGTTTCTTCTGCAGGCTCAGCTTCTTCTGCGGGGCCCCCCGCACCCATGACACTGGAGCTATGAGCATTAAGGGGAGGGGCTGAGAGGTCTGCAGCCCTCTAGCAGAAAAAGGGGATTGGAGAGGGGGAACCCTGAGGGCTGAACTGTGTTTGTAGCAGATATGCCAATCCAGGGTTGGTTAGCTTTTTAATTTGGAGCATTATTAAGCTGTGCCTTGCCAGAGACTGAGCACATTGCAGAGACCTCTGGAAGAGAGCAGAGAGTGCTTCAAGGGTGAGACTTGGCAGCTGGGGGAATTGCTGAAAACTTTTGAGTTCGTGTGAAGGGCTGAAGGTGATTGTGGCTGATTGATTAGAGTGGCTGTGTTGCCCACCCAATTGCATTATTAAGCTGTGCCTTGCCAGAGGCGCGAGCCGAAGGGTGAGAGCTAAAGGGCTCTTGGCCTGTGGCTCTTAGCCTGGGGTCTGTGTAAGGACCAGGAACCCAGATCCCTATTTCCTTGTGTTCCCAATAAGGGAAGTAGACTCTCCAGACAGGGAGCCACATAAACAAACAGGGTTTAAAAGGGGACTGTATATTTTAAAAAAGCTATTGTGAAGGTAGAATGCCAGCAGGGGGGTGGGGGCTTTCCAGTGTTTTGCACTGAGTGTCACATGTATGACTATCTGACCACAGGACAAAAGTCTTGGGTGTGTGCTCGATGCAAGGAGGTCCTGGTCCTCAGGGAACGAGTTCGTACCCTTGAGGCTGAGGTGACTGACCTGGAGAGGTGACTGACCTGGAGAAGCAGAGACAGTCAGTTAGGCACTCACAGAAGACTCTCGGGGACGTGTTAGTTGAGCCCCACTCTGAACGTGGCAGCCCCGTTGCTGCCAGGGAGCATGAGGGTCAAGAGGGAACAGGGCACTCTTCTTCGGTTGGTGAACGGGAATCCTTTCGTGCCAAGGAACCATTCCTGGGTGGGGAGAGAGGGGGGGTCTTGGTAGTTGGTGATTCAATCCTTAGACAAGTAGACAGCTGGGTGGCAAAACTGCGTACTGACCGTATGGTGACTTGCCTGCCTGGTGCGAAGGTAGCGGACATTACGCATGTAGTAGATAGGCTGATAGACAGTGCTGGGGAGGAGCCGGTGGTCGTGGTGCATGTTGGCACCAATGATGTGGGGAAATGCAGTTGTGAGGTCCTGGAGGAAAAATTTAGGCTGCTAGGTGGGAGACTTAAGGCCAGGACGTCCAAGGTAGCCTTCTCAGAAGTGCTACTTGTTCCACATGCAGGGCTGGAGAGAAAGGCACAAATTAGAAGTCTTAATGTGTGGATGAGACGGTGCAAGGAGGAAGGGTTTAAGTTTGTTAGGCACTGGGATGCTTTCTGGAACAAGTGGGAGCGGTACAAAAAAGACGGTCTCCACTTGTCCCCGGATGGAACCAGGCTGCTGGCGCTTAAAATCAAAAAGGTGGCAGAGCAGTTTTTAAACTAAATCTAGGAGGAAAGCCGACAGGAGATGAAATGTCTCTGGTTCGGGAAGCCTCATCTCAAAGAGATGAAGGGTCCTTTTATAATTAACTGCTGTTCTCTGGCTTCCCGCCACACCTTTTCTTTGACCATCCTTCGGACAAATCTCACATGGACCTCTCTATCAAGACCATTCCTTCTAGCATACGAAGTATTTACTCTGTGAATCCAGTCAATTTCTCTTTCGGCTTCAATCTGTTCTATCGACAAAAGGTCTGCAACTGCCTCAGCCATTACTTCAACCAAGTTTTCATTCTTTTCCTCTGATATGTTTAGAAACCTTAACACATATTCAGCTTGGCCCATTTCCATTTGCATACTTTTATTCTCTAATTTAACCTGATTTCCTTCAAGATCGTTTATTTTCCCTTCCAGTAGTTTGAGTTTGCCATCTATGGATTTTGTTACTTTGACTACTTCAGTTATGTCTTGCCTTGTTTCTCCAAATTTGTCATCTAGTTTATCCAATTTGGCAACCATACCCTCCATCTGTTTGGTTAAGGTTTCCTTCATTGAGTTTAATGCATCTGAAAAATTCATTTGTATGTCTTTAAGTGCATCCTGGGACAGAGCAGTTCCAACCGCCTTGGGTTGCCCTGGCGAAAATTTACCCCTACCTGCCTGAGACATTATCTTTAGATTAGTCAACAATCCTAAAATCCTGATTCTTGCTTCTTAAATTTCACACATTCAAAAGCTCGACTAACTCTTCCACAAACTGTTACACTGATTTTGAAATAAATCATTTAACAAACATGTCTCTCAGAACTGATATCAAGTCTGGCGACCGGGTAGACAAGGACCTTCTCTGCAGTTGGAAACGCCTCCTGTCAGCCTATAGAAAACTTTCACTTCTAGGCTTAAAGAAGAAAAATGACGTATGGCACAAAACAAAACGCAGTCAATTGAGGACTTGCGAAACACAGTTTAAATGAGTCCTCCGCTTTCAGATCCCTCCCACGATTGCAGCCTATCTTCACGTACACCCTCCGGCTCACCAGATATTTCTTGCTCTTCTCCGTCTTATGCAAACTTGGATCAGTCCAATTAGAAATTTAACAAGTGAGCGCCGTTTAGAAGCCGGCTGTTTTCACCCCGAATGTCAGCTTGGAGTCGTAGCTCGTCCCTACGTGCTGCGTAAGACGTCACCTCTCCAGCTGCTCTGGTTTAACCCTTTACAGTCAGCCTTCAAGCCTCCACGCCTCCTCCGCGACGGGGTCTCGGCAAGAGCTAGAGTTGTTCCCGCCCAACTCCCCGCGCACCTCGGCACCTCGGCAAAGCAAACTGTCCGCACCTTGCTATCAGCTCTCAGCGGCGGACTCAGCCCTTGCAGGGTTATGGATTCGATCAGACCTTCTCTTCAAACGGCCGTCCCGCCGTCCCGCCGCCCTCGGCTCCTCCACCTTCTCTGAAACCAACGTCCGGGTCTCGTCGTCTGGGCTTGGCTCAGTTTATCTCAGTTCTCAGTTCTCCGTTTCGGCCCCTTCACACTTTAAACTGCCGAGACAGTCTCCAACACCTCCGTAACAAACCAGGTGTGGCCAGTCACAGCATAAAAATAAAGAAGTCCCCACCAAATACTTGTTCAGTTGCTGTTGTTCTCGACACCAACCAACTGTCCTCCTTCGCCTTCCACGGCTCACCTCCGATATCCGGTGGCTGGAGCTAATTCGCCATTACGCGCTTCCAACCTCGGCGTTGAAGAAGGGGTAGAACACTTGGAGGCTACCACTTCGAGCCCCCACTATTCCCCGCGCTCTTCTTGCACACCTCCTCCTCCGACTGGAGTTGGTGCAGACCCGAAGGCCCCCCTAAAAGGTTGGAAAACGGCTCGTCTTGAGGAGCTCTCTCAAAACGCTGCCGCACCGCCCCGCCGGAACCGGAAAACCACTTGTCCCCGGATGGAACCAGGCTGCTGGCGCTTAAAATCAAAAAGGTGGCAGAGCAGTTTTTAAACTAAATCTAGGAGGAAAGCCGACAGGAGATGAAATGTCTCTGGTTCGGGAAGCCTCATCTCAAAGAGATGAAGGGTTAGCTGATATTTTTCTACCGGGTAATGGAACAGAGTTGTCCACTGAGATGGTGACAATCAGAATGGACTGCCTGCCAGAGTCTCAAGGCGGCAGGAGGAAGGTGGTGGGCCTAGCTTGCCTAGGAAATTATAGATGTTTGTACGCAAATGCTAGAAGTCTTCGAAGTAAAATTGGTGAGTTGGAATGTTTAGTGTTGAGAGAAAACATAGACATTGTGGGAATTTCAGAAACTTGGTGGAATGAGGAGAATCAGTGGGACACGGTGATTCCTGGATATAAGTTATACCGGAAGGATAGGGAGGGAAGGGTTGGAGGTGGGGTGGCTCTGTATGTCAGAGAGGGCATACGGTCCAGTAAGACTGAGGTCAGAGAATTAGACTCGCTTATAGAAATGCTTTGGGTTGAAATAGAGGGCCCAAAAGGCAATTTAACTATGGGAGTTTGTTATCGCCCACCAAATCAAAAGACAGAGGACGACTATAATATGATGGAAGGCTTAAAGATGGTGGCTGGACGAAAAAACTGTGTCGTAATAGGTGATTTTAACTACCCGCAGATTGATTGGGTCAATATGTGTTCTGGTTGAGAGAAAGAGATTGAGTTTCTAGATGCTCTCAATGGCTGTGCTATGGAGCAGATGGTCACAGAACCTACCAGGGGTGGGGTGATCCTGGATTTGGTCCTAAGTAATGCCCAAGACCTGGTGAGAGATGTAAAAGGGATTGCACCACTTGGGAGCAGTGACCATAACGTTATTGATTTCACTATTTGTATAAATTGGGACTTGCCCCAAAAGACCAGCACAACCACATTTAACTTTAAAAGGGGTAAATTCTCTGAGATGCGGAGGCATGTGAAGAGGAAACTGAAAGGAAAGGTAAATACAGTCAAACCCCTTGGGGAAGCTTGGAGGCTATTTAAAATGACAATCCTAGAAGCACAGATAAAATATATACCACAAGTTAGGAAAGGTACAAACAGGTATAAGAGAAGGCCTGCATGGTTAACAAACAAAGTAATGGAAGCTGTAAAAGGTAAGAAGGACTCCTTTAAGCAGTGGAAAGTTAGTCCAAGTGAAATTAATAAAAGGGAACACAGACAATGGCAAATCAAATGCAAGACTGTGATCAGGCAGGCAAAAAGGGACTATAAGGAGCATATTGCAAAAAAACATAAAGACCAACAATAAAAATTTCCTTAAATATATTAGAAGCAGGAAACCAGCCAGGGAGGCAGTGGGGCCCTTGGATGACCAAGAGGTCAAAGGATTACTGAAGGAGAATAGAGGAATGGCTGAGAAGCTAAATGAATTTTTTGCCTCCGTCTTCACTGTGGAAGATGAGAAGTGTTTGCCTGCTCTGGAACCTCTTCTTTTGGAAGGGGTGTTGAAAGACCTGAGCCAGATTGAGGTCACAAGAGAGGAGGTCCTACAACTGATGGACGAATTAAAAACTAATAAGTTACCTTCTCGGAAGTGCTACCTGTTCCACATGCAGGGCAGGAGAGACAGGCACTAATTAGAAGTCTCAATGTGTGGATGAGACGATGGTGTAAGGAGGAAGGGTTTAAGTTTGTTAGGCACTGGGATGCTTTCTGGAACAAGCGGGAGCTGTACAAAAGAGACGGTCTCCACTTGTCCCCGGATGGAACCAGGCTGCTGGCGCTTAAAATCAAAAAGGTGGCAGAGCAGTTTTTAAACTAAATCTTGGGGGAAAGCCGACAGGAGATGAAATGTCTCTGGTTCGGGAGGACTCGTCTCAAAGAGATGAAGGGTTAGCTGCTATTTTTCTACCAGGTAACAAACCAGAGTTGTCCACTGTGAAGGCGACAAACAATATGGACTGTCTGCCAGAGTCTCGAGGTGGCAGGAGGAAGGTGGCGGGCCTAGCTCGCCTGGGAAATTATAGATGTTTGTATGCAAATGCTAGAAGTGTTCGAAGTAAAATTGGTGAATTGGAATGTTTAGTGTTGGGAGAAAACATAGACATTGTGGGAATTTCAGAAACTTGGTGGAATGAGGAGAATCAGTGGGACACGGTGATTCCTGGATATAAGCTATATCGGAAGGATAGGGAGGGAAGGGTTGGAGGTGGGGTGGCTCTGTATGTCAGAGAGGATATACGATCCAGTAAGACTGAGGTCAGAGAATTAGATTCACTTTTAGAAATGCTTTGGGTTGAAATAGAGGGCCCAAAAGGAAATTTAACTATGGGAGTTTGCTATCGCCCACCAAATCAAAAGAGAGAGGACGATTATAATATGATGGAAGGCTTAAAGATAGCGACTAAACGTAAAAACTGTGTCGTAATAGGTGATTTTAACTACCCGCAGATTGATTGGGTCAATATGTGTTCTGGTTGAGAGAAAGAGATTGAGTTTCTTGATGCTCTCAATGACTGTGCTATGGAGCAGATGGTCTCAGAACCTACCAGGGGTGGGGCGATCCTGGATTTGGTCCTAGGTAATGCCCAAGACTTGGGGAGAGATGTAAAAGTGATTGCGCCGCTTGGGAGCAGTGACCATAATGTTATTGATTTCACCGTTTGTATAAATAGGGAGTTGTCCAAAAAGACCACCACAACCACGTTTAACTTTAAAAGGGGTAAATACACTGAGATGAGGAGGCATGTGAGGAGGAAACTGAAAGGAAAGGTACATACGGTCAAAACCCTTGGGGAAGCTTGGAGACTATTTAAAACTATAATCCTAGAAGCTCAGATAAAATACATACCACAAGTTAGGAAAGGCACAAACAGGCATAAGAAAAGGCCTGCATGGTTAACAAACAAAGTAATGGAAGCTGTAAAAGGTAAGAAGGACTCCTTTAAGCGGTGGAAAACCAGTCCAAGTGAGATTAGTAAAAGGGAACACAGGCTGTGGCAAATCAAATGCAAGACTGTGATCAGGCAGGCAAAAAGGGACTATAAGGAGCATATTGCAAAAAAACATAAAGACCAACAATAAAACTTTCTTCAAATATATTAGAAGTAGGAAACCAGCCAGGGAGGCAGTGGGGCCGTTGGATGACCATGGGGTAAAAGGATTACTGAAGGAGGATAGGGAAATGGCTGAGAAGCTAAATGAATTTTTTGCCTCCGTCTTCACTGCGGAAGACGAGAACTTTTTGCCCGCCCCAGAACCACTAATTTTGGAAGGGGTGTTGAAAGACCTGAGTCAGATTGAGGTGACAAAAGAGGAGGTCCTACAACTGATAGACAAATTAAAAACTAATAAGTCACCGGGTCCGGATGGCATACATCCGAGAGTTCTGAAAGAACTCAAAGTTGAACTTGTGGATCTTCTAACAAAAATCTGTAATCTTTCATTGAAATCTGCCTCCGTTCCTGAGGACTGGAAGGTAGCAAATGTCACCCCCATCTTTAAAAAGGGTTCCAGAGGAGATCCGGGAAATTACAGGCCAGTCAGTCTGACTTCAATACCGGGGAAGTTGGTAGAAACCATTATCAAGGACAGAATGAGTAGGCACATTGATGAACACGGGTTATTGAGGAAGACTCAGCATGGGTTCTGCAAGGGAAGATCTTGCCTCACTAACCTGTTACATTTCTTTGAGGGGGTGAACAAACATGTGGACAAAGGCGACCCGACAGATGTTGTTTACCTTGACTTCCAGAAAGCTTTTGATAAAGTTCCTCATCAAAGGCTCCTTAGAAAACTTGAGAGTCATGGAGTAAAAGGACAGGTCCTCTTGTGGATCAAAAACTGGCTTAGTAATTGGAAGCAGAGAGTCAGTATAAATGGGCAGTCTTTGCAGTGGAGGACGGTAAGCAGTGGGGTGCCGCAGGGCTCGGTACTGGGTCCCATGCTCTTTAACTTGTTCATGAATGATTTAGAGTTGGGAGTGAGCAGTGAAGTGGCCAAGTTTGCGGATGACACTAAATTGTTCAGGGTGGTGAGAACCAGAGAGGATTGTGAGGAATTCCAAAGAGATCTGTTGAGGCTGGGTGAGTGGGCGTCAACGTGGCAGATGCAGTTCAATGTGGCCAAGTGCAAAGTAATGCACATTGGGGCCAAGAATCCAAGCTACAAATACAAGTTGATGGGGTGTGAACTGGCAGAGACTGACCAAGAGAGAGATCTTGGGGTCGTGGTAGATAACTCACTGAAAATGTCAAGACAGTGTGCGTCTGCAATAAAAAAGGCCAACGCCATGCTGGGAATTATTAGGAAGGGAATTGAAAATAAATCAGCCAGTATCATAATGTCCCAGTATAAATCGATGGTGCGGTCTCATTTGGAGTACTGTGTGCAGTTCTGCTCACCGCACCTCAAAAAGGATATTATAGCATTGGAGAAAGTCCAGAGAAGGGCAACTAGAATGATTAAAGGGCTAGAGCACTTTCCCTATGAAGAAAGGTTGAAACGCTTGGGGCTCTTTAGCTTGGGGAAACGTCGACTGCGGGGTGACATGATAGAGGTTTACAAGATAATGCATGGGATGGAGAAAGTAGAGAAAGAAGTACTTTTCTCCCTTTCTCACAATACAAGAACTCGTGGGCATTCGATGAAATTGCTGAGCAGAAAGGTTAAAACGGATAAAAGGAAGTACTTCTTCACCCAAAGGGTGATTAACATGTGGAATTCACTGCCACAGGAGGTGGTGGCGGCCACAAGTATAGCCACCTTCAAGAGGGGTTTAGATAAAAATATGGAGCACAGGTCCATCAGTGGCTATTAGCCACAGTGTATGTGTGTATATAAAAAATTTTTTGCCACTGTGTGACACAGAGTGTTGGACTTGATGGGCCGTTGGCCTGATCCAACATGGCTTCTCTTATGTTCTTATGTTCTTACCAGGTCTGGATGGCATACATCCAAGAGTTCTGAAAGAACTCAAAGTTGACTTGTGGATCTTCTGACAAAAATATGTAATCTTTCATTGACATCTGCCTCCATTCCTGAGGTCTGGAAGGTAGCAAATGTCACCCCCATCTTTAAAAAGGGTTCCAGAGGAGATCCGGGTAACTACAGGCCAATCAGTCTGACTTCAATACTGGGAAAGTTGGTAGAAACCATTATCAAGGACAGAATGAGTAGGCACATTGATGAATACGAGTTATTGAGGAAGACTCAGCATGGGTTCTGTAAGGGATGATCTTGCCTCACTAACCTGTTACAGTTCTTTGAGGGGGTGAACAAACATGTAGACAAAGGAGACCCAATAGATATTGTTTACCTTGACTTCCAGAAAGCTTTTGATAAAGTTCCTCATCAAAGGCTCCTTAGTAAGCTCGAGAGTCATGGAGTAAAAGGACAGGTCCTCTTGTGGATCAAAAACTGGCTAATTAATAGGAAGCAGAGAGTGAGTATAAATGGCCAGTCTTCACAGTGGGGGACGATAAGCAGTGGAGTGCCACAGGGCTCAGTACTGGGTCCCATGCTCTTTAACTTGTTCATAAATTATTTGGAGTTGAGAGTGAGCAGTGAAGTGGCCAAGTTTTTGGATGACACTAAATTGTTCAGGGTGGTAAGAACCAGAGAGGATTGTGAGGAACTCCAAAGGGAACTGTTGAGGCTGGGTGAGTGGGCGTCAACGTGGCAGATGAGGTTCAATGTGCCCAAGTGCAAAGTAATGCACATTGGGGCCAAGAATCCCAGCTGCAAATACAAGTTGATGGGGTGTGAACTGGCAGAGACTGACCAAGAGAGAGATCTTGGGGTCGTGGTAGATAACTCACTGAAAATGTCAAGACAGTGTGCGATTGCAATAAAAAAGGCCAACGCCATGCTGGGAATTATTAGGAAGGGAATTGAAAACAAATCAGCCAGTATCATAATGTCCCTGTATAAATCGATGGTGTGGTCTCATTTGGAATGCTGCGTGCAATTCTGGTCACCGCACCTCAAAAAAGATATTATAGCACTGGAAAAAGTGCAGAAAAGGGCAACTAAAATGATTACAGGTTTGGAACACTTTCCCTATGTAGAAAGGTTAAAACGCTTGGGGCTCTTTACCTTGGAAAAACGTCAACTGCGAGGTGACATGATAAGAGCTTTACAAGATTATGCATGGGATGGAGAAGGTAGAGAAAGAAGTACTTTTCGTGGACATTCAATGAAATTGCTGAGCAGTTGGGTTAGAACGGATAAAAGGAGGTACTTCTTCACTCAAAGGGTGATTAACATGTGGAATTCACTGCCACAGGAGGTGGTGGCGGCTACAAGCATAGCCAGCTTCAAGAGGGGGTTAGATAAAAATATGGAGCAGAGGTCCATCAGTGGCTATTAGCCACAGTGTGTGTGTGTGTGTGTGTATATATATATATATACACACACACACACACACACACACATTTTTGGCCACTGTGTGATACAGAGTGTTGGACTGGATGGGCCATTGGCCTGATCCAACATGGCTTCTCTTATGTTCTTCTGGAGGTTATTATGCACGCAGTTGCATATGTTAGCCACTAGAGGGAGGACTAAGCCTGGGCCGGGGAGGACATTTGCTAATTTTCCCACCACATGCAAGGAATAGTTTTTTCCTGCTCCAAACTTGAATCTAATTGGTGGTTTAGGCACAAGGGCAGTCTTCCAGCTGTATGGCCCCATGGCAAGGCGGTTGTAATGCATGTGCAGGGTTTAAGCCACATCCACCCTATTTTATTGTATACAAGTGTGGTTGCTTGAAAAGTACACTCCTGAGAGTATAGCTCTGAAATGCCCAGCTGGAAAGGGCGTTCACAAGGAGCAATGCAGACCTTCCCCTGTTTGATTACAAGAGTGGCAGCCATAGTGGTGGAGGGCAAAGAAAAGGGTGGCTCAGTGGCAGAGTATCTGCTTTGCATGCAGAAGGTCGCAAGTTCAATCTCCAGCATCTCCATTTTAAAAGATCAGGTGGGAAGTGACATGAAGGGACCTCCGCCTCTGAGACCCTGGAAAGCTGCTGCCGGTGTGAGCAGACAATACTGATCTTGTTAGGCCAATGGTTGGATTCAGTATAAAGCAGATGCAGTGTATTCTTGTGAAAGGCAGACAGAATCCCAAGTGGTTAACAATACAGTCTTCAACGTTGCACCCTTCTAAGTCCATTGAAGGTAGTGGGGCTTAGAAAGATGTGACTCTGCGGTCCCTGGTGCTAATTCTGTTCAACATACTAAGCTGTTTCATTGCAAGGCTGCCCATTTGTCAGTCTCAGTCTTGCCAGTTTCTGTCTGGTAGTGGCTCCCCAGGGTCTCAGGTAGGAAGGGGGTCTGCAATCCTTTAATTGGAGAAATCAGGGATTGAATGTAACCCGTCTCTCTGCAAAATGTGTGTTCTGCCCCTCAGTTACATCCCCTTCCCAAGTGAGTAAGAAAGAATTGGTGGATCTTTTTACTGAATGAATAAAGACACCGGAACAGGTTTGACAAGGCTTGTAATTGGATCAGCCCTAGTGGTGTCCAGGTTAGCTCATTGGAGTAGAGTCCTGGATTTGAATCCCTACCCAGCTCAACCCTAAGACCGATTCCCCACTAGGCTTGTTCTGGCATTGGAGCTCTCTCCCCCCTGATGCTTCTGTCCAATTTCACACAAGGTGCCCTGTGACTGTGACCTGCTTCTTTCCAGTGGCAAGCAGAAACCAATTTTCAGAGGATCTTGCTTGCTGCGGGAAAGAGGAGGGCTAATTTGCTGCAGCGTGGCAGCTTGTGCGAAATCAGATGGAAGCATGGAGGGAGGGGAGAGCTCCAACGCTGGTACCAGCTTAGTAGGGAATTGGTCTAACTCTTGCCTGTGAGTTTAAGTGCAGGGGCTGCTGTTGTGAGAATAAAATGGTGGAAGGGAGACCCATGCATACTGTCTGGAGCTCCCTGGAGGCAGGGTGGGATAAAAATGTGACAGATGAGCAAGTCTTCCACATTGCACAGGACAGGAGAATACTCCCTCAGTGAGGAAGCAGAGCTCTGTGCAGTGCAATGACTCCTTTACTGCAGAAACAAAGGATAACATTTCAGATTTGATAACGATTCAGATCTGGAAATTAAGAGTCTGAATTCAAGCCATGACCATAAAGTGTGCATTTGCAATTCTGAATTTGGCTTCAGTTTAAAAATAAGATGGATTTGTTTATACTGTCATTCTCTGGGGTGCTTGGTTTCTGTATGGTGGTAAGTCATTCTTTTGTATTTGGTTCAGGTGATTGGCCATGTTGGTCTGAAGCAATAGAACAAAGTTGGAGCAAGACCAACAAAGTTTTATTCTGGGTATAAGCTTTTGTGTGACCCTGAATAAAACTTTGTTGGTCTTAAAGGTGCCACTGCACTCCATCTGTGTTCTTTTGTATTTGGGTTGGTGTTGCTGGTTCTATTGTCCTGCTCCTTTGATTTTCTGGTGTGGATCGTGGTTCTCACCAGTACCAGCTAATCTCACACCCTGCGCACACTTTTAAAATCCTGATCCTAATCTTTAATTATTGCTGATTTTATTGCAATTCATCTCTTTGATTTAAAAAAAATGTTTCTGCTTTGTATAATTTTCCATTGCAATTTTAATAACTTTTTGTTGCTTCTATTATTACTTTTTAAAAAAGATTAGAAACTTCCATAATAACCAGGGTTGCCAACAGGTTATGTCATTTAACTCCTTAGAACATAAGAACATAAGAGAAGCCATGTTAGATCAGGCCAATGGCCCATCCAGTCCAACACTCTGTGTCACACAGTGGCAAAAAAATTATATATATATATATACACACTGTGGCTAATAGCCACTGATGGACCTCTGCTCCATATTTTTATCTAAACCCCTCTTGAAGGGGTTGCTTGTGGCCGCCACCACCTCCTGTGGCAGTGAATTCCACATGTTAATCACCCTTTGGGTGAAGAAGTACTTCCTTTTATCCGTTTTAACCTGTCTGCTCAGCAATTTCATCGAATACCCACGAGTTCTTGTATTATGAGAAAGGGAGAAAAGTACTTCTTTCTCTACTTTCTCCATCCCATGCATTATCTTGTAAACCTCTATCATGTCACCCCGCAGTCGACGTTTCTCCAAGCTAAAGAGTCCCAAGCGTTTCAACCTTTCTTCATAGGGAAAGTGTTCCAGCCCTTTAATCATTCTAGTTGCCCTTTTCTAAACTTTCT
Organism: Heteronotia binoei; assembly: GCF_032191835.1. NCBI lineage: Eukaryota > Metazoa > Chordata > Lepidosauria > Squamata > Gekkonidae > Heteronotia > Heteronotia binoei. The sequence continues at coordinate 30,710,311 of NC_083237.1, forward strand.
CCAATGCTATAATATCCTTTTTGAGGTGCGGTGACCAGAACTGCACACAGTACTCCAAATGAGACCGCACCATCGATTTATACAGGGACATTATGATACTGGCTAATTTGTTTTCAATTCCCTTCCTAATAATTCCCAGCATGGCGTTGGCCTTTTTTATTGCAAACGCACACGGTCTTGACATTTTCAGTGAGTTATCTACCACGACCCCAAGATCTCTCTCTTGGTCAGTCTCTGCCAGTTCACACCCCATCAACTTGTATTTGCAGCTGGGATTCTTGGCCTCAATGTGCATTACTTTGCACTTGGGCACATTGAACCGCATCTGCCATGTTGACACCCACTCACCCAGCCTCAACAGATCCCTTTGGAGTTCCTCACAATCCTCTCTGGTTCTCACCACCCTGAACAATTTAGTGTCATCCGCAAACTTGGCCACTTTACTGCTCACTCCCAACTCTAAATCATTTATGAACAAGTTAAAGAGCATGGGATCCAGGACCGAGCCCTGCGGCACCCCACTGCTTACCGTCCTCCACTGTGAAGACTGCCCATTTATACTCACTCTCTGCTTCCTATTACTTAGCCAGTTTTTGATCCACAAGAGGACCTGTCCTTTTACTCCATGACTCTCAAGCTTTCTAAGGAGCCTTTGATGAGGAACTTTATCAAAAGCTTTCTGGAAGTCAAGGTAAACAACATCTATCGGGTCTCCTTTGTCCACATGTTTGTTCACCCCCTCAAAGAAATGTAACAGGTTAGTGAGGCAAGATCTTCCCTTACAGAACCCATGCTGAGTCTTCCTCAATAACCCGTGTTCATCAATGTGCCTACTCATTCTGTCCTTGATAATGCTTTCTACCAACTTTCCCGGTATTGAAGTCAAACTTGACTGGCCTGTAATTTCCCGGATCTCCTCTGGAACCCTTTTTAAAGATGGGGGTGACATTTGCTACCTTCCAGTCCTCAGGAAAGGAGGCAGCTTTCAATGAAAGATTACCGATTTTTGTTAGAAGATCCACAAGTTCAACTTTGAGTTCTTTCAAAACTCTCGGATGTATGCCATCCAGACCCGGTGACTTATTAGTTTTTAATTCGTCCATCAGTTGTAGGATCTCCTCTTTTGTCACCTCAATCTGACGCAGGTCTTTCAACAGTCCTTCCAAAATTAGTGGTTCTGGGGCGGGCAAAAAGTTCTCATCTTCCACAGTGAAGACGGAGGCAAAAAATTCATTCAGCTTCTCAGCTATTTCCCTATCCTCCTTCAGTAATCCTTTTACCCCATGGTCATCCAAGGGCCCAACTGCCTCCCTGGCTGGTTTCCTACTTCTAATATATTTGAAGAAATTTTTATTGTTGGTCTTTATGTTTTTTGCAATATGCTCCTCATAGTCCCTTTTTGCCTGCCTGATCACAGTCTTGCATTTGATTTGCCACAGCCTGTGTTCCCTTTTACTAATCTCATTTGGACTGGTTTTCCACCGCTTAAAGGAATCCTTCTTACCTTTAACTCCTTGCCATGAAAAGGTTCGACTACCCATTTCTACTCTCTAGCAAAGGGACAGGACATTTTTCTCCAGGCCTCTTAGCAATCCTAGCAATAATGAGTACTTGGAGAGTGTGGGATGTAACATTTTTGAAGATATAAAATTAATCACCATCATAACATCAGGGTTCCAGAGATAAATTCCCCCCACTCCCTTCTACGTGCAATGTTATGTCTGTAATGTGTTGACTATTACATGTGTTTAATTTATTTTCTTAAAAGATTTTTATCTTGCCTGTCAGTTGTCACTTCCTGCAGCTGCATATAAACAAGAGGTTGGATCCAGAAGGCGCTTTCACTCAACCTCACTCTCAATTCCCTTCGTTATTACAGTCCTCTTCCCATGTGGATTTGGTCCATGCAACCCCTCCTTCCTTTTTTTACTAGCAGAAAAATGAGTTAGAGCCTACTCAGGGTTTTCCCCTCCTCCCCCAGACTTGAATAGAAAGCTTATGGAAAACCAATACTGAGACAATTTGCCCTTTGGGAGGAAAAAAAAACATCAAATGTCACAATCATCTTCCAGGTTCAAAACAGGTTATGGAATCCAGAGGCAAAACTTTTCTTGGAGTGCACCTCTTTGGCTGCAGGTGCTTGAATGGTCTCCCACTTGAAAACAAAACGACACCCTCCTGGTGTGTAGAAAACTCCCATGCCAAGACGAAGGCCAGTCTGAACCCATCTTCTCAACATGCTGTTTTTTTTTTAATATGCAGACATTTTGTCAAGGTGATCCAGTTGTGATCCAGTCTGTACTTTGTTGTGATCCAGTCTGTACTTCCTCAGAAGTAAGCCCTGAGTTCAATATGACTCACTCCCAGATAGGTATGCATGGGTTGTAGCTTTAGGATGGAGTTACATTTACTAGCATGAATATTTCTCCAATTTTTTTCTGCATGCTTTTTAAAAAACAAAAACAAAAACTTTATACCCCACCTTCCTTTCCAATGGGCTTTATCTTCACAACAGCTCTGTGAGTTGTTTGCACTGGTCCAGAGTCACCCAGCAAACTTCCAGGGCACATGTGGGGATTAGAACCTGGATTTCCCACATCCTAGACTGAAATGACTGAACCTGGATTTCCCACTTCCGCTGTACTGAAATTCCCCGCATTGAAGTTTGTAAAACTGCACATAATGTGAAATTTCAGAGTAGATTTTTCCTCAACAAGTGCAAACCTGAAGCTCTTGCCTGACATTTTCAGAACTCACTAAAAAACGGGGGATTCCGAAAACGAGGGGTAAGAAGGAGAAAACTTTGGGTTCGTTCCTGGTGATGAAAAATCTGTGGAAAATTTCACATAACGTGCAGTTTTAAAAACATCAATGCAGGAAATTTTACTACTGCAGAAAAGGTCCTAGTTTGACGCTTTAGCTACTCCACCACACTTTAGCTGGCTCTCAGTTTATGCAAAGAATTGTAAGGATAGAATTGTGGGGTGGGGAGCCCATTTTCACCAAATGATGCCAACAGGAGACCAGACATTTTCTCTAGTCTGGGATAAAAATAGTTTTGAGCCTGGTGATTTTGGATGGAAAAACAATGCAAGGCAAGAGTTAAATAGGCTCTCTTCCCCTGAGCCAGTCTTCTCTCCAAATTGCGCCCCTTGCAGGCACATCCTGGTTTTTAAAAATCAAGAGAAAATAATCATGGTATTATATGGTAATGTGAAATTCTACCCTTAGGGAGTAAGATTGCCACCTGCCTGGGGGGAAAATATCCTATCCCTTTAGAAGAACTTTAATTTTCAGACATGAAGACTCTGTTATAGGGAGGTAACATCTCGCCCCCCCACCCCGTTCCAGTTTCTTTATTCAGCCATGAAACTTGAGGCTCAAACTGCACAATGCTAGAATTCTGTGAATCAGACACATTTTGGGGCCTTGAAAGGTAGTCCACAGGAGAGGACCGTGATTATGGAATTGTGGTCATGGAACTCAGAATGGAATTAAAACTCTTCCCCTTGTGCTATTTCCCATACTCAATGTGGCCCTAGGCTACTTTAAGGAAGGTATAGTAGGAAAAAAGACAGGTACACTTGTTGTGCCTCTCTTTTCCTCTTAAAGGCAGCTCGGGGTTGATTTTGATTGAGCAAACAGGACAAGGGAGAGAATTAACTCTTCTTTCCCCAACACCATAGCCCTGTTTTGTTTCCCTCTCCTCTCTCCATGACTGTTTTCTAAGGCCAAAGACCATGACTGGAGGAGTTTCAGTCATGGAAATCCAGTATCACACAGCATTACTCTTTGGATTCTCAACCTCTGTACTGCAGTGTTGTCATGGAGATCTTATGTATGAAAGAAAGGTGTGATTGAAAATTGTAGCACACAAGTTCCTCACCAGCAGGAAACACTGTGATCCTAGGGGAAAATGTGTGTGCGTTAAATGCTCCCAACTCATGGCGACTGTACGAGTTAATGGCCCTCAAAACATCCTCTAACTAACGGACCATACTCAGGTCTTGCAAACCAAGGGTCATGGCTTCCTTTATTGAGGCAATCAAGCTCACATTGGGTCTTCCTCTTTTCCTGCTGCCTTCAACTTTTCGTAGCATTCTCATCTTTTCCACTGACTCACGTTTCATGCAGAGGAAAGCAAGTGGTTCATTGTATGGCATATTTTATGAAGTGCAGAATTGGGGAAACTCTCTCACTCTCTCTGCTTGCTAATGCCATACATTTTATACCATGTCCAAGAGTAGTTACATGAGTCTCTGTGCACAAATTCTCATGTGTTATTTGAAGCACATTTCAGCTCAACTCCATTTTACTCATGTGAACCAAAGAATGGCAATTTGGAAGGTACATGCATTAAGTTTCTGAATGAATTGATGGCCCCTGCAAGGAGGAGAAGTCACAAATCCATTTCCAGCTTCCTGGATGTTACAACACATGCATGAGTTGGGTCTACAAACACTCCCTCCATAATGCTAAAAGGCAAAGAACTGGCTGTAGTAATTAGTTGATTCAAAAAGCTCATGAAATCAGACACTTTTCAGTGGATTAATAAAAAGGCCCATGATTAATCAGGAAACAGAGCTCCTAAAATTGTTAATATTTCTCTTCCAAAAATTTTCAGCAGGATGCCATCTCTGAAGAGGTCTCCTTTCTCAGCCACCCCACAGAAACTATTTAATTGGTTAATCAGTTTCAATTCAAATGATCAGCTAAGATGTCTTTAATCTGCTGACAGGCTCTAGGTGTATTTTCCACCTCCTGGAAATCCAGGATGTTATTTATTTGCGGCATTGATAGTCCACCTTTATCATGGAGGCACAAGGCAGATTGCCAGCCAGTGAGGTAGCATTGTTAGGATGGACCCAGTGCTCTAACCATTTTACCACACTGTGACTTGGGTCCCATCAGCCTCATCTACTGCCTATTGTATCTCACTTTATCTCAGCCTAATCTACCTCATGGGCTTGTGAGGAAAAAAAACAGAGGGAAGAATCGTGGGATGACAGAACACACTGAGAAGTTGTAGAGTTTTCAAGGCAAGAGATGTTCGGAGGTGGTTTGCCATTGCCTGCCTTTGCACAGCAATCCTGGATTTCCTCAGTGATCTCTCATCTAAGTATTAACCAGGGCCGACCTTGCTTAGCTTCACGAGATCTGAGGAGACTGAGCTAACCTGGGCAGTCTAGGTTAGGGGAAGAGCCATGTACTCGCTATCTGATCTACTGAAGAGAATTGAAAAGCTTGCATAAAAAGCTTCCTTGGGTCTTTGTCACCAGGACAGTGGGGCAGAAGTTGTTGAGAATAAGTATTCCTGCCTCAACTTGGTCAAATAAAAAATGTCTCTGTGGGAACAATGGGACACCCCAAGTTGGGAGGTCATCCCTGTGAAACCCCAGTCCTCTTCCAGCCCCATCACCTGGCTCTCAGCACTCCAGCCGCCCCCCTCCCGGCCCACCCCTGCTTCCACAGCACCCAGTTTTCACAGCCCTCAGCCCCCTCCCACTCTGACCCTCCCTTCTTCCTTTCCCCCCAGGCCGTCTCCTTCCACACTTTCTCATTAAGTGGCTGTCTTTTGCATGCCGATTTCAGGTTGGGGCAGACCAACCGGTTCCTTTGCCAGAAGGAGGGGAGTGAGGGAAGGAGGGGGGGGAATGGATCCAGCTCAGCATTGTTCCCCCCACACCCTCGACATACACGGTCCCCCCAGGACAAAATGGCAGAGGCCCACAGGCTGAGGCAGCCTTTCTGAGCACCCAAATTCTTTCTAGCTGACCTCAGCGTCCTTACACTCTTGACTCTTTGACGCACACATTTGGCAGTGGGGATGTAGTGACAACTGATTGATCTGGGGAAAGGCGAGGGGAGACTCTGGGCTTCTGTGAAGCAGCTGTGTGCAAGGGGGGGCAATTGAGACAGATTGGGTGACACCCCTCTGTATCCAAAGATATCCTATTCTTTTAGAAGATGTTCATCCATGAGACTGCCTGGAGGAACTCCACCCTTATCCCCAAAGTATGGCCACGTTTTTCCTTGGAAAACAGAATTGATTTTACATTTGAATTCCACTCCCCTGCCACTATACATATTACTGAATCTTTATTAGCGTGCACTTAACATCCAGGATTTTTGAAGCTCTTGACATTATTAGCAGGAGGGCAAGTCTGTTTCTTTAATGGTTAGGGTGCTGGAGAGACCCAGATTTGAATCCTGACTCTGCCATGGAAGATTGCTTGGGTGACTTTGAGCTATTCATAGTGCAATCCTAAGAAGGTCTACTTAGAATTCTACTAAAGTCTGCTTAATGGGTCTTACTCCCAGGGGAGTGTTCTTGGGATTGCATTGTTGGTCTCTTTCAGGTGAAATTTCCTGACAGGAAGACAGATTCAGGTGGGTAGCTGGGTTGGTTTGAAGCAGCAGAATGAAAGTTTTGAGTCCATTGGCACCTTTAAGGCCGACCCAGTCTAGGTAGAAGCTTTCATGCAAAAAGATGTAAGCTTTTGTGTGAAGAAGTGCGCATGCACTCAAAAGCTTGTACCTTGAATGAAATGGTTGTTTTAAAGGCGCCACTGAACGCAGACCTTGTTCTTCCTCGTGCTGCTATTGTGATGAATGATGCTAAACAGGGAGGAGGGGAGAACAATGTAAGCTGCTTCGGATCTCCATTGAGGATCAAAGCTCAAGGTATAAATATTTAACTATAAAAGAAGTTCAGCTTTGTGTCCAGATGCGCTGGTGGGCTTAACAGGACCGCGGCAATTCTGCTGCCACAGATGAAACTTCTGATTTCTCAAGCCCAAAGATTTCTCTTCCGTTTTAATCCTGCCCTTTCTCCTAGGGGCTTTGGGAAGCATACATAGATCTTCTTCGTGGTCTCTGTGCAGTCCCACACATGGGGTCTTGCCATTGGCAACGGATCCGTACCTCGGAGTCTCTAATAGCTCGCCTAGAGCGCTTTTTGGCGCGCTTCCCACTCGCTCTGGGGAGCAGGCATCGACTGCGCATGCCTGGAGCGAGGGGGAGGCGCCCTTCCCACTCAGTTTCTTCCTTTCCGCCGCCGGGACAACACCTACCTTGTTGCGTTCCTCTCTTTGGCTCATCTCCCTCCTGTTGGTATCGTATTTCTTCATCTTTATTTCTTCTTTATTCTCTTCTACTACTTCCTTCGTCCGTAAATTTTTTTTTTAAAAAAAAGGAGAATCCAACTCTGCGCTTGCTTGCTTTCTCCCCCCCCCCTCCCTCCCTCCCCTGTCTGGAGCACATGGAAGGGAAAATTACTTTTAAGAAATGTCGGAAGTGCGGATCTAAAATCCCCACTTCGGACGGACACTTCTATTGCCTTTTTTGCCTGGGTGAATCGCATAGGGTGGATACCTGCCATCATTGCACCAGCTTTGGAAAACAGGCGTGAAAAAACCAAGCGGGTATGCCCGCCTCTGATTCGCTGCCTCCCCCACAATGAGCGGGAGATTCAGCTGTGCCAGCCGCTTTTCACATTCCAAAAAAGCATAAGTCCAACAAAAGACCGTCCAAGCATTCCGACAGCCATAAGGCTTCGAAGAAGTCTCGTCATTCGAGCTCGCCGAATTCGGCTTAGAAGTCGCGTCATCCAGACTTGCCGAAATCATCCGGCCGTGTTGGCCTCGGCTCCAAAGAAGCCCCGCGATCCGGCTCCATCGACGTCGGCCTCAATATCCACCCTGATGGCTTTGGCCCCGATTATCCCAGCAGAACTCTCGGCACCTTCCGACGTCATCTCGGATATGCTGCAGCTGACTCCACACTCTCCACCTACCGTGGAGGTTATACCGATCAGGTCTTGCTCCCCCTCGATCCATAGCGATGTGCCATATGACATCCTGGAACCCGATCCTTCCCCGGACCCGACCCGTCCGAAATTCAAATCTGGATCCTTTTGGGACATTGCAATCTCTCCATTATATCGATAGTCTTCCACGCAAGTCTCTATGCAACGGTTCCGGTTCCGGTCCCGTTCTCCGATTCGCATACCAGGAATACTATCAAAGTCGCTATTACGACTACTCCTCTCCGTCCCGGTCACCGTCCCCTCGACCACGACGAATCCACCAACGTTACTCCCGCTCCCCTTCCAAGCAGAGTTCCCGCCGATCCCGTTACCATGATGTTGATACTGACAGCATGCATGATGTGTCGACCCCTTGAATCCGAAATCTCCACGATCCCCCCCCCCCCGGTTCTGTGAATCCTCTCGATCCCGAGCCCTAGAACATGTATCTCCCCAATACTAATACCGTTGCACATCCCCATACTATCATCCTCCCCATTATGGAGACCTGGAATATGACTCCCCTCGGACCCGTGAGACCCTTCGACCCCTGGAATCCTCTCGAGGCCGAGACCTATCTAAGGAACCCTTGATACCCCATACATCCGCCGCAGTATCTACAGCCCCGACAACATCATCCGTTTCAGCCCTAACATCCAACCCTCAACCTAAGCTTCCAAGAGATCAGACACCCTCCGCTCCTACCAAATCTCATATGTCGCCCCCACCCGAGGAATCTCAATCCGAGATGGGCTCATCGGATCCCTCAGACTCTGAAGACCCTCCCGTCTCCCCTGCATTGGATTCGACCCATCCCCCCCCCCCCCCCGGTTTATCGCCCTTGGATAGTTCCAAGGCTTACCTCAACCTAATTACCACCATGGCTGAAGCCCTTAATATTTCTCTCCCCTCTGATTCTCCCAAGGTTTCTGATGTTGTTCACGATCTAGTTCCGGTTGATTTTCCAACGGGCTCAATTCTACCCATGTTACCTGTCCATCTCGAGGGCCTACGTGAGTCCTGGGATAAACCAGCTTCGATACCTCCTACCTCGAAGCGCCTCGACTCCCTTTACAGAGTGCATGCACCTGAATCCAAGTTTCTAGCCTCTCACCCGGCTCCCAACTCCATCATCGTCCATTCAGCCACTAATTTATCGTTACTCCACCCTCCCCTCACCTCCAGCAAGAGATTCTGGACCTGCTCCAGAAAAATGCCATAGAACCTGTTCCTCCTCAACACCGCGGGACAGGTTTCTACTCAAGATATTGCCCAAGAGGGATGGAGGCAAGCATCCTATTCTGGATCTTCGGAGGCTGAACAAGCGTATAGCCTACAGGAAATTCAGAATGATCTCCCTCCAATCCATTCTGCCCCTCATTCCAAGGGACTCCTGGATGGTTTCCCTGGATCTCCAGGATGCTTATTTCCATGTGACCATCAGGCCTCAGCACCGAAAATATCTTCGATTCACCATAGGACACCATCAACACTTCCAGTACCGGTCCCTGCCATTCGGGCTCTCCATCGTGCCCAGAGTGTTCACCAAGTGCATGGCAGTAGTCGCAGCTGCTCTGCATCTCCGAAACATCCCTATGTTCCCGTACATAGACGACTGGCTGCTGATTGCACCAACACAGCACCAACTTCAGAGGAATCTCGACACAACCCTCTCTCTTCTAGCCTCCCTGGGCCTCTGTGTGAATGTCACCAAATCACACCTTACACTGACCCAGGACTTGCAGTTCATAGGTGCTCGTCTATGCACATCTCCTCATCTTGTTTTCCTTCCAGAGGATCGTGCTCAAACCATCATCTCCTTAGCCCAGCTAGTTCGTCATACTCCTCTGCAGTCTGCGTTCACCATACAACGGCTCCTGGGCCTCATGGCTGCAACCACGTCTGTCCTCTGTTTTGCAAGGCTGCGTATGCGACACCTTCAACTTTGGTTCGTTCGCGTCTACCATCCACACGTACAACCACAGAGCACTCTTCTCACCGTCCCTCAGAAGGCTTTGCACTCCTTTGCCTGGTGGACAGTGCCACACAATCTGCTTTCCGGGATGCCTTTTCTTCTCCCTCCTCCATCGGTCATTGTGACCACAGACGCCTCCAAGAGGGGATGGGGAGCCCACTTAGAGGACAAGACTGTCAGAGGGCTTTGGACTCCGTCCGAGAGGGCTATGCACATAAACTGCTTGGAACTGATTGCTGTGCACAGGGCCCTTCATTCGATCCTTCCATCTGTCAGAGGTCAACATGTCCAGCTCACTACAGACAATATGACCACAGTGTTCTATGTGAACAAACAGGGCGGCACCAAATCCCTCCGGTTGTGCCGCATAGCCATACTGCTCTGGGAATGGTGCATCAAACACAACAGCTTCCTGACTGTCATTCACCTCCCAGGCGTAGAGAATGTTCTGGCCGACTTTCTCAGCAGGATTCGCATAGACGACCACGAATGGTCCCTCAATGCACTCTATCTGCATCGCATATTTCTTTGCTTCGGAGTCCCCAAAATAGATGTTTTTGCCTCGAAGGACAATTCAAAATGCCCTCATTTTTACACCAGGAAAGGCAATGACGCCTTCCTACACACCTGGAGGGGTCCTCTGCACTACATCTTTCCTCCAACCCCCCTTATAATGCGGTCACTGCTCAAGATTGCTCGGGACGGCACAGACTGCATTCTGATTGCGCCATGGTGGCCATGGCAACCATGGTTCACAAGACTTCTCCAGATGTCTTGCCACACTTACCACCGCCTTCCACTGGCAGCCGATCTCCTGACCCAAGCTCACGGCCAGGTACTGCACCACAACCCTCAGATTCTGGCCCTCACAGCATGGAGAATCCCTCCGCATCTTTAGCTGCAGGAGTAGCTGAAGTTATTCTGAATGCTAGAAAGCCTTCCACCAGGCGTTCTTACCAGTGCAAATGGAAGCGTTTCTGTTCCTTTGCATCATCCCAGCATCTGCACCCAGAGTCGGTACCCCTGCACTTGATCCTGGAATACCTACTGTCCCTACAAGGGTCAGGTCTCTGCTACTCCTCGTTGAAGGTCCACCTCTCGGCCATTTCCGCCTTCCATGATCCTGTTGATGGCCAGACTGTTTTTTCACATGGGTTGTCTAAATCCTTTTTAAGGGGCATGTTGCACCTCCACCCTCCTATCAAACCTTTTGTACCAGTTTGGAGTTTGTCATTAGTGCTTTCACATCTTATGAAACCTCCGTTTGAACCCCTGGCCACAGTGCATCTCAATCTGCTGTCCTGGAAAACCGCTCTATTAGTTGCCCTTACCTCCGGCAAGTGTGCCAGTGACCTGTGTGCTTTCCGACATGATGCCCCTTACACAGTTTTTCACAAGGACAAGGTAGTCCTAAGACTGGACCCTTCCTTCCTTCCAAAAGTTGTGTCCCACTTTCATCTGTCAACATCCACATCATTGCCAACGTTTTTTTCCGATCTAAAGGACCCTGGGCAAAGAGCTCTACACGCCCTCGATGTCAGAAGAGCTTTGTCCTTTTACCTCTCTCGTACACAACCGTTCTGTAAGGACCCTAACCTGTTTGTGGCCTACGGCAATCCACACAAAGGGCGCAAAATTTCTACCCAGAGACTATCTAAGTGGGTATCGAGTGCCATCAAGTTGTGTTACGAGTTGGCTAAGCAACCCTTACCCGAAGGCCTTAAGGCTCACTCTACCAGAGCAGTCTCGACGTCTTCGGCCTTCCTGCAGGGCATCTCCCTAGAGGACATCTGCGCTGCCGCATCTTGGTCCTCACCATCCACGTTCGCCTCCCATTATGCCTTGGATGTTCGTGCGAGACAAGACGCCTCTTTCGGCCAAGCGGTCAGGTCCATCTTTCATTGAAGTGACTGGTGAATGCATCCGCTTCTATCTACCAGTTATATGATGTGATTATATGGTGCGACTAACACTTTCTTTTCTTACCAGCACCCACCTCCGTGACCATTTAGCTGGCTAGTGACCCATGTGTGGGACTGCACAGAGACCATGAAGAAGATAAACAGGTTGCTTACCTGTAACTGATGATCTTCGAGTGGTCATCTGTGCAGTCACACACGCCCACCCAGCCTTCCCCGCTGCTGGTCTCCTCTGCCTAATGTTTAACTCTATAGAGTGTCAGTGGCGGCTGGAAGAAACTGAGTGGGAAGGGCGCCTCCCCCTTGCTCCAGGCATGCACAGTCGATGCCTGCTCCCCAGAGCAAGTGGGAAGCGCGCCAAAAAGCACTCTAGGCAAGCTATTAGAGACTCCGAGGTACGGATCCGTTGCCTACGGCAAGACCCCATGTGTGTGACTGCACAGATGACCACTCGAAGATCATCAGTTATAGGTCAGCAACCTGTTTTTCTCTGCTCCTCCATTCCGTCTTCACAGCAACCTTGAAAGGTAGGCTAAGGTGTGAAAGAGTGACTAATCTAAGGTCCCCCAGTGAGCTTCCTCATTCTACCATCTCAACTAGACCATACTTTGACAAATTAAGGGAATCCTTTGGGTCTCCCATGCACAGCAGAATGAGGGGGTAGAATGGATCGCATCACTTCAGTCTGTGGGTAGAGAATCCTCTGATTTAAAAACTCCCTGTGAAATGAACAGTAGCACGGTAGGCCAAGAGCTGTTTTGGAGAGCCAGTCTGGTGTAGTGGTTAAGAGCAGCATCTAATCTGGAGAATCAGGTTAAGAGCAGCATCTAATCTGGAGAGGCAGCTTGGGCCAATCACAGTTCTCTCAGAGCTCTCTCAGCCCCACCAACCTAACAAGGACTGATTTCCCATTCACTTTACACCACTCTCACGTTCTTCTTCTCAGGCAGGCTTCCTTCTGATTTCCCACTATCTGCCCCGGGGCTGCAGCTCGCGTCAGCTTTTTCATGGCAAACAGAAACTGGTTTTTAGAGGTTTCTATTTTCTGCATGAAAAAGCCGATGCTAGCTGCAGCCCCAGGGCAGATAGTGTGAAATCAGAAGGAAGCCCCGCTGAGAAGAGGAACTGTAAGGTGAGTAGGAAATTGGCCAAGGTGTCTGTTGTGGGGAGCGGAAGGGAAAGTGATTGTATGTTGCTCTGAGACTCCTTCAGGTAGTGGAAAGTGCAGTATAAAAACCAACTCCTCCTTTTCCTCTAGTTTTTTACCCACAGGAAGCTTATATCAGGGGGAGCATTCAAAGATGGGAGCCTCTGTCTACAGTCCAAAGCAAGGCAGTCCCGCTTAGGACTCAACTCTTTCGCTTCCTCCTCTCTTCATTCTGTTGTATGTGTTGGCAGAACAGACTGGGAGATTTCTGAAGTAATAGAATGGGCTGAATGGAGAGGACCCTTCAATCAAAAGATAAAGTGCCAGGAAGAAAGTTTCTAGACCAGTCCGGTGTGGGACTTGAATCTGGGAAACCCAGGTTTGAATTCCCACTCTGCCATGGCAGCTTGATGGGTGACCTTGGGCCAGTCATGGCCTCTCAGCCTGACCTACCTCACAGGGTTGTGGTGAAGATGAAATGGAGGAGAGGAGAAGGCTGTAAGCTGGTTTGGGTCCCCGTTGGGAAGCAAAGTGGGATGTAAATAGATATTTTTTCATTTGGAAGGGGGATATTTATGCGCAGAGGAACATTTAACAAAGATTCCCTCACCTGCAGACTGAAATGGGACAGTTCTTTCTGTCATATCAGGACTCTACTACCCTACCCTCATTTTGTACATAGAACAGGCCAGGGCTTTTTTTTTTTTTTAAAGCAAGAACGCAGTTCCGGCTGGCTTGGCACCAGAGGGTGTGACCTAATATGCAAATGAGTTCCTGCTGGGCTTTGCCTACAAAAAAAGCCCTGGACCAGGCTCCAGTTTTTAGCCATTCTGGTTGTGTGAATGCCAGCAGAGCTATCAAGGATGGTTCTGAATTGATTCATATCTAAGTGGTTTTGAGAGTGGAACCCTGCGGGGTTTGTTGCCCTATAAATACTTCAGAAACAACCCATCTGTGAGACTGCACACTCCAGATAACTGCATACAGATGAGTTACCCCTTAACACCACTGAATCGTTTTGTCATCTGGGTTTTACAAAACGGGGCGGGGGGGCATCTCTAGGTAGAAAAGTAGCCCCCCCCCTTTTCACATGAAGTATCTCTGGTAAATCTGGATTCTCACCACTCCTTTCCACACACCATTCTTACCAAAGGGTGGCACATGTAAAGAGGGGACCCCAGTGTTTTGCGACATGAGCCCAGACCCAAATGATGAATTTGGAGGACAGGGCAGAGGTAATCTCTCATCCATGTGGCATACAAGCTATGCTTTTGGAAATCGGGGACATCCGCCGTGGTGAGCAAGAAGCGCACCGCAGCACAACCAAGTCTCCAAAACATGGGATGCTGCCAAAGCTCCCTCCCTCCCTGGGGCCTCCTCCCTGTGGCAGGGCTGGCTAGTAGCAGCATCTGGCCTGGGTGAGCTGAGGTGGAGCTGGAAGGCCCCTCCAGGCCCAAAACTGTCTCATTTGCCTGCCTCTCCCATGTGGCTGCGTCCCTCCCTGCCAGCCCAGCCCTCGGATTTCATCCCCTCACTCTCCAGTAATGTCAAACAGTTGTCTGTGGTTGGAAAAGGCTGTTTTTAACCAACAATTTGGAAACTGGTGAGCGTGTTCCGAGTGTGACGGAGTGGAGAGAGCAGCTGGGAAGTTTATGGGCTTGTGGAAGCAGCATACAGAAACACACAAACACGCAACATTTGTCTCTCTTCTCCTCCCCCCTCCCAAATATCTCTCTCGCTGGACACTATGACACTAAGGCCCTATGACACTAAGGCCCTTCAAAAGGCCCTATCTATTTTTAACCGGCAAAATAAAAAGCAAAGTAAAAATAAAAAATAAAAAGCAAAGCCTGCCAGTATGAGAAGCTGCTTTGACCTGGCTGTGGCGAGAGGCCTGCCTTTTTAAACACCACAATGAGACCCCCAAGGCTTCCCCCCTTCATCCACACAGAACCCCACAATCCACATGTGCAGTACCAGCCTCATCTTCAAACCTTGCTAGCAAAATGACAGGAAGCTGACAGGAAGATTGATGGGGGCTGAGGAGTTTGTTGTTGGTGCAGCTCGGTGCTGTCCCCACAGTGGCAGCCATGGCAGTGTTTGGGTGCCCTGATCAGAGCAACTGGCTTGCTCCTCACAGGGTCCCTCTCAGGAGTCTCTCCAGGCTTCTGACCTGTGTGCACATTCTTTGCAGTACACAAAGAAACACAGTGCAGGAAGTCAAACAGAAGGCAGCAGGGATTAATTTTTATTAGGACTTTTTTTGTAGAAAAAGCCCAGCAGGAACTCATTTGCCTATTAGGCCACAGCCCCTGACATCACCATTGTTTCACAGCATTGTTTTGTCAGAACAGTCCAGCAGGAACTCTTAGCTTCTGGTGATCCCAGCCAATGAAAAACCTAGTCTGTCCCTATCTGCAGAGCCCACCCCCTTCATTTGCCCAACCACTTTCTGTGTTCTGTTTCTTGGTCCCTCTCTAGTGTGACTGAACATTGAACAGTGGTGCCTATAGATTTTGATCGGAGTCACAACACTTGACAGTGCAATCTTTAGTATATAGACTCCACAGAAAATCCTGCTAACTTCAATTGGTCTTGGTTCCTAATGAGTGTGCGCCCTGAATGAATTCCTTGTAGCAGGGGTCCCCAGCCCCCCGTCTGTGGTCTGTTAGCCCCCCGTCTGTGGCCAGAGTTGTATAATTATTTCATTATATATTACAATATAGTAGTAATACATTGGATTTATATCCTGCCCTCCACTCTGTTCAGAGTCTCAGAGTGGCTCACAATCTCCTTTTATCTTCCTCCCCTACAACAGACACCCTGAGGTAGAGATGAGGCTGAGAGAGCTCTCACAGAAAGCTGCTCTTTCAAGGACAACTCTCAGAGAGCTATGGCTAACCCAAGGCCATTTCAGCAGCTGCACGTGAAGGAGAGGGGAATCAAACCCGGTTCTCCCAGATAAGAGTCTGCGCACTTAACCACCACATCCAACTAATATAAATAAAGTGCACAATTGTATCATCCTGAAACAATTGCCCTCTCCCCCCAGTCTGTGGGAAAATTGTCTTCTACAAAACCAGTTCCTGATGCCAAAAAGGTTGGGGATCGCTGCCTTGTAGGATTGCCAAGCTCCAGGTAGGTGGCTGGAGATCTCCTGCTATTACAACTAACCTCCAGGAGACAATTTGTTCACCTGGAGAAAATTATCATACCACTTTGGAAGGTGGACTCTATGGGCAGAGGTGTCAAACTCATTTGTTATGAGAGCCAGATCTGACATAAATGAGACCTTGTAAGGCTGGGCCACGTTGGACCAGGCCATATGTGTACCTATTTAAGATTAGGTAGCTGAGATACAAACATTATAAAGGACACAAACAAACACAATTAAAGATTTTTTTAAAAAAAACTTAAAACATGCTTAAAACATTAGCACTTGTTGGTCATAAAGGTGCTTTCTTTGTTTTTCTCCCATGGGATCCAGGTAGCTGGGCAAAGGAAGCTCTGGTGCTTTCCTTCCTTCCCCATGGGTGAAGGAGCCTCAATCAATAGAAGGATGAGAGGCTTGGCTCAGTAGCTATGCTGTGCGATTGAGAGAGCCTGGCAATGCAAGTTCTGCCTCCCCCACAAGGGAGGAGCCCCAACCAATGGAGAAAATAGAAGTTTTGGTCTGTAGTTCCTGTACAATTGAGCAAGCCTTGCAAAGCAAGCTGTTATGCAGAAGGAAGCAAAAGAGAGGGAGAAGGAAGCAGATGACAGCCAGTTCCTCGGTGGCCTAATAGGAGTCCCCCGAGGGCCTGATTCGGCCCCCAGGTCACATGTTCAACACCCCTGCTCTATCACATTATGTCTCAAACCCTGCCTTTCTCAGGCTCCACCCCACAGATCTCCAAGTATTTCCCAACCCTGAGCTGGCAACCCTAGTTACTTAGGTCAACCATGACTGTGGAGGAGATAGGATCCTGCAAGCCCAGAGCCCATACTACCACAGCACAGCATGGCACAATGTCTGAGCATGTCTGTTATCTTCCATATCTTTGGATGAACACACATGTTCTCACCTCTTGCCAACCACAATACTACAGACAGAACACTTTAAGATTGGGATTTGTCTTCAGCACCAGGATTCAGTACCCAAAGATGCAAAGAAATAACCCAAGGGGAGTGTGTGTATGGAAGAGAGATGCAGCATACCACAAATTGCCCCAGCGCTTTAGTGGCAGAGCCCAAGCAGCAGGAAATATAGGTCTCTTCTGCATGTGCTGAACAATACGCTTTCAACGCGCTTTGCAACTGGTTTAAACGGCAAAAATCCACTCACAGGCAATCGCTAAAGTATGCTGAAAGTGGCTTGAAAGTGCATTATGCAGCATGCACGGACCAATCTCCTCTTTGGTGCGCTGAGCTCAGTGGCACCAGCACACGCCCACGTTCCACTCAGGATTAAGTGAACCCACTACCAGAGAGGCACGCATGCACCGACACATAAGTGCAGCTGCACAGAGTTCCCCTTCAGGCAAAATCATCAGCGCTGTGTTCCCCTCTCCTCCGCCGCCCTCCTACACCAGTGGAGCGTTTTCTTGAGAGAAGAAGAAAGCATACCCTGCAGCAGCACATGCATTAGAGTTCATTGATACCAAGATTTATGGACACCAATTTCATCAAAGGTGGGATACGACACCAAAGCGGTTACACTCCCTACCGGTGGCTTCTCCCAAGCCAGACTCCCCCCCTCAAAAAAACCCCTCAACCTTTGACAGCTGCATGAATGGCCTCTGGCACCAAAGCTTCTGCTTCTTCACACATGTGCTTGCCTCCCTCCCCTGTATTACACGCGCACAAACGCTTTGCCCTCGGTTGCTTTGCTGAAACCTGGGCTCATCCCTGGAGTATGTTTTTGATGCTGTTGCACTGGCAGGGTTGTTATCTGGGAGGGCGGGTAGCTGTGACAAAGAAGGGCTTTTTTTTTTGAGCAGGAACGCCACTCCAGCTGGCTTGGTGTCAGGGGTGTGTGGCCTCATATGCAAATGAGTCCCTGCTGGGCTTTTGCTACAAAAAGGCCCTGTGCGACACAATGTTGATGTCAGGGTGTGTGGCCTCGTATGCAAATGAGTCCCTGCTGGGCTTTTGCTACAAAAAAAGCCCTGCAAAGAAGGAAGCCTGTATGTGCTGACCCGTGCATTGACTCAGTGGGTCTCATTTCTGAACAAACAGGACCAAGGGCGGGTGGTGCTGAGAAGAGCCACAGCTCTGAAGAAGCAACTTGCGCACAAAAAGTCAAAACACCACATGCTTTCAGCTGCGCACAAACCAACTGCTGATGAGAACACATGCACATACTCTTGCGTGCATGCATGGGTATGCTCTCTCTCACACACACGCATGACTCTCCAACCACACAGAAGCACCAAGTGACAGCAGATGTATCTGTTCTTGCACACAAATGCTTCGGTTCTCTCCATGTCATGGGACGCCTCCCCTCATTGCCTTGCCCCCCTCCCCCTGTGAATGACACGTGCGGTTGTCTAACACACATCTGGTGGGATGGCTCTGTCGTTCCATCTGGAGGCTTGGGGAACACATTCCTGACACTCTGGACTGGCTGTTCCCACCCCACCCCCAGGGATGTACATGTGTGCATGCCCAAAGGGCAAAGCCGGTTGGGTTGCCACAACAGCTCCACCCACACATGGCAACAGTGCGGCAAGGAGACGTGTGTAAAAGTGTGCCGCAAAGGGGTATGAGACTGACACAATGCACATGTGTCTTTAGTGTGGGGTCACCAGGGCTTTTTTTTTTGTAGAAGAAGCCCAGAAGGAACTCATTTGCATATTAGGCCATACCCCCTGACACCAAGCCAGCCGGAACTGCATTCCTGTGCGTTCCTATTCAAAAAAAGCCCTGGGGGTCACTGAACCAACAGCCTTCTCCATCAATGGCAACATGGTGCAGAGACAGTGTATGTGTGTGGGGAAAGCAGCTGCATGGCCACTCTCTGAAGCCTTGCACCCTCCAGTGGTGAGTCAAATCACTGCAGCTCCCCCCTGCA
This sequence comes from Heteronotia binoei, assembly GCF_032191835.1. Lineage (NCBI taxonomy): Eukaryota > Metazoa > Chordata > Lepidosauria > Squamata > Gekkonidae > Heteronotia > Heteronotia binoei. The sequence goes on from NC_083237.1 coordinate 30,729,211, forward strand.
GTGCAGCACCCCTCTGTGTCTGGCTGGGGTCACCCCTGGCTCATCCCCAAAGAATGCCTCGATCCATTTGAACACATTCAGTGACATTCCCTTTTGTAGCCTCAGTGCCAGCGGGAGAGGACAGAAATAGCCGGGCCTGGGAGACTATGGGGGCCGGGGAACAAAAGGCATCACGCTGGGAATTCCAGGCACCCGGCTTCAAACAGGGGCCTGGATCAGAGTAGGCTATGACTCTGCCAGGTGCAGCGGAAGGCAGAAGGGGGCAGAGGAGATAAAACAAATCTGATCAGATTTGGTGGGCAGATTGTGTTACCCGGGGGCTGAAGGTGGGAGTTGAGGAAGGGTAAGGAAGGAGAAACCAGAGGGCTCCCCTGGGTACAGAGGGAAAAGAGCCTGAGATCTGGGGGAGTCTAAAACCGTCCTGTCCTTCTTGACCAAATCTGAGTATCAGAACAAAAAACACAAAAATAAATAGAACCTCTGGTGTTAAGAGGCAGCGTCCCTCTGAATGTCAGTTTCTGAGGGAGGGGGGCACAGTAGAAGGCTTCAGCTGCTGGCCTTCTGGGTGGGGTTGCCAGGTCCCCCCTGGCCACCCATGGAGGATGAAGGGTTAGGATTGATAGATCCAGGCCTGGAAAACTCCAGAGGATTGGAGGGTGGAGCCTGAGGAGGACAAGGACTTCAGTGGGGTATAATTCCATAAGCTCCGCCCTGCAGATCATCCATTTTCTCCAGGGCGCCTAATCGCTGTAGTCTGGAGATGAGCTGTAACTCTAGGGGATCCCTAGGTCCTACCTGAAATCTGGCATCCCTGTTTCTGGGGAGTTTGGCCAGCCAGTGTGGGAGGCTGGACAAAGATGTGCCTGGTCCAGCAGGGCTCTTCTTTTGTGAAGTTATGAGTTGTTTGGTTTGGATTAGATTGTGCCCAGCATTGTAGGATGGGTACTTATTGTGTTCCACAGATGACTTCTTCAAGGTTGAAGGTTCAAGAGGACTTTTTTTTTGAGGGGGAGGTGTCTTAAGGGTTGCCGTGAGGCCCTTTTGCCCACTATCATGAATGCCCTGACTGGTGATGTTGACATTAGGGTTGCCAGATCCGACTCAAGAAATATCTGGGGACTTTGGGGGTGGAACCAGGAGACTTTGGGGGTGCAGCCAGGTGTCAAGATCGACTAATTCTAAACAAAGACTGAGGGGGGGTCTTAGCCTGTTGTATCAGGTCTGGTTAAAATCATGATGGCTCCACTGCTGCTCATACATTGCCCTTAAGTGTTCCCTTCCCCCCTTTTCCTCATTCTATGATTTGCAACCGGTGTGAGATGTGAAAGAAATAGTTGGCGCCTTCTCAGGGCCTGAGGTGGGAGGAAGCCTTGCATGATAATGCAAGGACAAATGGCTAGATAACTCTCTGAGAAAGTATCCTGTAGTTATGTGTGAATGTTTCCCCCTTTGGAACCCCCACAGTAGGAATGTCTTTGAAATGTATCTTAAAACCCATGTATCAATGTATTGGTTTCATTCTTAGCAAGCTAGAGGCTTGCACCAGAGTTCCGGTTATCAATAAATGTAGTCTTAGTATCAACTTTGACGCATTCTTGAATCCGTCGACTTGACACCAGGAGATAGGGTGTGACAAGCACAATTGAATGCCAAAGGGAGTTCTGGCCATCACATTAAAGAGATCACACACCTTTTAAATGCCTTCCCTCCATTTGGAAATACTGGAGGATAGTGGCACCTTCTTTTGGGGCTCATAGAATTGGACCCCCTGGTCCAATGTTTTTGAAACATGGGGAGGGGGGTTAGGAGAGATACCAGATGCTATTCTGAAAATTTGGTGCTGATACCTCCAAAAACAGCCCCACAGAGCCCTAGATACTTTTGGATTGATTTTTCATTATACCCTATGGGAACTGATTTCCATAGGATATCATGGAGTGCCCAGCATTCATTTCCATCCCCCGTCCCCGCTTTCTGCTAACCCTGAAGTGGGGGGAGGGCCTCCAAACTGGGGGATCCCCTGCCCCCAGTTGGGGATTGGCAACCCTAGTTGACATTGAGGGGATGGGCGGGGTATCCCCTGCCAACTGCGAGTGCATAGGTGAAGTTCTCTCTATGGCTGAATGCACTGTACTGTGTTAGGCTTCCAGCTGGGGACTGAGAGACTCCAATGGTGCCGTTCTGCTGGCACTGCTGCCCTCAAGAAGCCCCCAAGCAAGCTGCTACCAAGCTTTCCATTTACAATTGTGAAATTTTATTTTGTTCTGGCATCTGGAAAAAAGAATACATGGCATAACAGAGAGGTTCCCAACCCTTTTTGAGATTGTGGGATTCTGACCCAGGGTGAGGGGTGCAGCCCCAAAATGGCTGCTTCAGGAGGTGGAGCCAGTCACAAAATGGCTGCCACACTTCCTTTGAATCACAAAGGGAAGATCCTTGAGCTGTGGGGGCAGCTGCTGCCAAAGCAACATTGTAAAAACCCTATGCAGCAGGTGAAATCTCCACTAGGCAATCAAAAGTCTTGCTGAGTGAAAGCCCCACCCACTTTTTAAAAACACTGGATGGGCACCAGGAAAGTTGTTGGCCGGTACCATGGCACCCAAGGGCAATACATTGGGGATCCCTGGTGTAACTGGACATCATTTAAATCATTGCTAATGTATTTTGTGACTTTTGGTGCCCATTGGATACTGGACCTAATGGTTTGCCCCCTTAGTTATACTCCTGAGGGAGAGGAGGTATCCTCCAGGGAGGGGGCATCGCTTCTGCTACAGCAGCTCTGCAATCCAGCAGGGCCAAATTAAAGCAAAGGGGATGTGGCATTGGATGGGTGGGAGGGGAGGTTTTTGAGGCAAGCTCCAGCAGCTGGAAGCCAGATGAAGGTTGGGCCTGTCACACTGTCACCCTTTGATTTGCATCTTCCTTAATCTTTAATTAATGGACAGGAAGAAGCAGGAACTGCCACCCGCTCCATGTTCCACACTCCATTCCTCCTACCGGAACCACCTGCTCTGAAAGCCTGCGTCGTGCTTCCCCAGGGCAGTATCCTGTGTCCCACATGGGACAGAGAGGTGGCTGGAAAGTTTGTCTGGAATTACCTCTGCAAAACTACAGGCTTCCCGACACAGTCTGCATACAGGCAGGCCTGCGGTGTGCCCACACCTGTTGGATAACAGAGCTTCTGGCTCTCTCCTCACCCCGCCGTGAGGAACCTCTAGGCGGTGGTGGGGACCCTGCTGGGCAATCTGCTCCAGACCTTGTTCTTCATGGTGGCCACTAAAAGGTCCACATTTTTCAACTCCCCCAGTGGGTATCATTTGGTGGCTTTCCTTTGGCAATGGGCCGCTGGCTCATATCCTATAATTTGCTGTACTTAGTGTGTCTTGTGACTTTATAGTCACACATACTTGGAGCCTGTGAACCACACGTAATGGGAGCAAGCACAATCTGAGATCCACCTAATACATGTAGTTGCTGTATTGTTTGAACAGAAGTAAGGTGTGTATTTAGTATATGTGCACAGCCCTGATATGGTAATTTCCTGCACACTGGTCAGGTTCTTGGCAGTTTTTAAAAGCATGTCCTGTAGGGTTACCAATCCCCAGGTGGGACAGGTATACAGCCAAAGGCATCCATGTCAAAAGAAACCTCAATAATTTAAATGATTTATATAATGAAACATTACTTGTAGTCAAAACACATATACAAAGAGCATCAATAAAGTGCAAGTAGAGACCACTCCCATATACAATTCAAATACTCATAGCTGATAGTTCATTCTTTCAGTTTCAAAATCCGGGATGTGGTATAATGAGCCGTAGAGTAGAACAGAGTCCAGCGCTCCAAGTCCTCTTTTAGACAATGGAAAGGATGGAAGCAGCAAGGCAAAAGTACGCAACAGGGATCTGCTGTATGCCCTGTTTCACACGCGGCTTCTACGAACTGCATGAATGAAATATTAAAAATCACTAGCAAATCTTGTAATTCAAAGATTACGCAAGGAATTTCAGTAATACATACCTTCAAATAACACTTAACAATTCATAATGGAGACCAACACTCCAAGCATTCTGCAGACAAGAAATAGCTCACAATTACAGACCACAATGCACTTTTAAATAACAGGTGTTGACAATCAGGATAATTTCTTGAAGTCCTAGACAGAAAATCTACAGCAATATTCCAAATCCATTAAGATTTTGGATTTATATCCCGCCCTATACTCTGAATCTCCTCTACCTCCCCCCCTCACAACAAACACCCTGTGAGGTGGGTGGGGCTGAGGGGGCTCTCACAGCAGCTGCCCTTTCAAGGACATCTCTTGTGAGAGCTATGCCTGACCCAAGGCCGTTTCAGCAGCTGCAAGCGGAGGAGTGGGGAATCAAACCCAGTTCTCCCAGATAAGAGTCCACGCACTTATCCACTACACCAAACTGGCTCTACAACTTATAAAAAGCACGACAGGTCCCAATCACTATTCAGCCTACTGGGCATCAATGAGTTTAATTTAAAGATCCAACACATTTCTTACTTTAACAGCCACTTATTCATATCTACTTTTCCATGGAGCCACGTAGGGAATTTTTCCACAACAAAGAATCTTAAATCATTAGGGTCATGTTTCAGTGTTCGAAAATAATCTGTTAGCGAAGCCTCAGGAACAAAAAAATTTTCGCGAGATTTATGTTCTAAGATGTGGGTACGCACTGTGCGTCTTGTACTTGCCACAATATATTTTTGAACAGGGACATAAAATAATATAAATGCAGCTTTTTGTTGAACAGGTTGTAGTATCCTTTAATTTTATTTTAAAACCTGTTGTGGGACGTAGAAACTCAAGGAGTTCCAGAGATAAAGGGCAAGCAGCGCACATCCTGCATTTATGGTGTCCCCCCCCCCATGTAAGTTACAGCTGGTGTCTTTTTAAAGTCAGACTGTACCAGAATGTCTGACAAATTCCTAGTTCTGCGGTATCCAATTTTAGGAAAATTGCTGTATCAGGACAGATCTTTTACTAAAAACCAGAATTTCTTAAGAATGTTTTGGATAGGATAAGAGAGGGGAGAGAATTGAAAAGCACAGGTTAATCTGTTATCTACATTTAAACTCCCAGTCTCATTCTGAATATGTTTGGACATTATATCGCATGGCATACTATTAACCTTTTTGCAAGCCTTAATCAAAGTATGTTCCGAGTAGCCTCTCAATTTAAATTGTTTACAAATTCTACTTTTTTCAACTTCATAATTTCCCATCTGAGTAGAATTACGTTTAGCTTTCATTAGCTGTGAAAGAGGTAAGCTATTTTTTAGATGGCTAGGATGACAAGAATCAAATTTTAAAGGGATATTCTTATTGGTTGATTTGCAATAAGGCTTGACTGCCAAGATATTATCATTGCATTTGAAAACAACTGTGTCCAAAAAAGGCACCATATAATTATCTGCCTGATTACTAAATTGGATAGACAGATAAACAGTGTTCATCCAGCTCAGCAAAGTGTCTAACATAGACCTGTCAGATATGACGGCCAGCACATCATCAATGTCACAACGAAACCAAATCAAGGTAGAAAAGAAAGGATTAACATGAGGATTGCAATAAAATTTATCCTCCAGATAGTCCATAAATAAACAGGCAACACTGGGAGAAAAGGGGCTACCTATAGAGACTCCTTTAACTTGAACAAAAAATTGATATTGGAAGTGAAAAAAATTATGCTCAAAAATAATATCAATTAACTCCATGAGAAAATGTGTAGGGGGGGACATTCTTCCCTGGAATCCAAAACATTCTCCAAAACTAGTCTTACCTCATCATGTGGTATATTAATATAGAATGATTGAACATCAAAGGACACTAATACTGCTTCTTCTGTTACTTGTAATCCTTCAATTTTAGCTATAAAATCAGTAGTGTCCTTAATATAGGTTCTAGATTGTGTGACAAAAGGTTTAAGGAAGAAGTCTATATATTGACTGAGAGGTTCTAATAGAGATTCTGAAGCGGACACTATAGGTCTACTGGGTGGAGGGAAGCCTGCCTTATGAATTTTGGGCAATATATAAAATATCAGTGTATGGGGCAATTGATTAAACAACCATTCCTTAATTTGATCTTATATATAGCCCATATTGTTTGCTTCAGTAAGAGTAATTTGAATAAGTCTTTTAACTCTATCTGTTGGATCAAAATCAATTGGTTCATAATAAGTTCGATCACTCAATTGCCGCTGGACTTCTTGTAAATAATCTGCTGTATTCAAAACTACAATCCCCCCACCCTTATCCGCAGGTTTAATTATAATCTCATTAGCAGCTAAGGATTTTAGAATTTGTCTATCTCTCATGGAAAGGTTACACCAGTTAGAGCCAGACCATTTTTCTAAGCGCTCTATCTCTTTAAGAGTCAATTTTTCAAAAACAGAAAGAGAGGCGTCAAAGTGGGCTGGTGTAAAAGTTGATTTACTTTTAAACAGAGTGGATGAAGAATCCTTTACACTTTCAGTGCAAAAAAAGCTGTCTCGTAAGTTATGAATTGTTAAGTGTTATTTGAAGGTATGTATTCCTGAAATTCCTTGCGTAATCTTTGAATTACAAGATTTGCTAGTGATTTTTAATATTTCATTCATGCAGTTCGTAGAAGCCTCGTGTGAAACAGGGCATACAGAACATCCCTGTTGCGTACTTTTGCCTTGCTGCTTCCATCCTTTCCACTGGCTAAAAGAGGACTTGGAGCGTTGAACTCTATTCTACTCTATGGCTCATTATACCACATTCCAGATTTTGAAATTGAAAGAATGAATTATCAGCTGAGTATTTGAATTGTATATGGGAGTGGTCTCTACTTGCACTGAATTGATGCTCTTTATATATGTGTTTTGACTACAAGTAATGTTTCATTATATAAATCATTTAAATTATTGAGGTTTCTTTTGACGTGGGTGCCTTTGGCTGTATACCTGTGCTTCATTTCATGTTACTCTCTTTGGGTTGCAATCCCCAGATGGGAGCAGGGGATCCCCCAAATTGGAGGCACTCCCCCCACCCCGCTTCAGGGTAATCAGAAAGAGAGGGGAGGGGACGGAAATGTCTGCTGGGAACTCTATTATTCCCTATGGAGACTTATTCCCATAGAAAATAATGGATAATTGATCTGCAGGTATCTGAGACTCTGGGGGGGGGACTGTTTTTGGGGGTAGAGGCACCAAATTTTTAGTATAGCACTCAGTGTCTCCCCAAAATACTCCCCAAGTTTCAAAAAGATTGGACCAGGAGGTCCAATTCTATAAGCCCCAAATGAAGATGCTCCTGTCCTTCATTATTTCCTATAGAAGGAAGGCACTGAAAAGGTGTGATGGCCAGAACTCCCTTTGGAGTTCAATTATGTTTGTCACATGCTTGCTCCTGGCTCCACCCCCAAAGTCCCCAGATATTTCTAAAATTGGACTTGGTAACCCTATCCTGTGCAGACTGCACTATTCCTCCAAATGGATCAATTCCAAATGATTCTTAAGTTTGGTGGTTTGCAGAAGGATCACATGGCTAGTTTTAATGATAGGCTTCCAGAGACTGCCAAAATGGTCCCCTCAGAAAACTTTGTTCACTAAAGCTTTAAAGAGAAAAATGTTTTGTAATACCAGGAGATCTCCAGACCCCACCTGATGGTTGGTGTCCCTCAGGGCTTTTTTGTAGCAGGAACTCCTTTGCATATTAGGCCACACCCCTCTTATGTAGCCAATCCTCTAAGAGCTCTTTGTACAGGGCCTACTGTAAGCTCCAGGAGGGTTGACTACATCAGGGGTGTGTGGCCTAATATGCAAAGGAGTTCCTGCTACAAAAAAAGCCTTAGTGTCCCTAACTGTAGTCATGGCTCCTATGCAATTAATAGGTCAGTGATAAAGAACCAGCAATATCAGGGCCCCACCAGTGGTTCTCTCTTATCTCATCTCTTTTCTTTGGCTTCTGCATTGCCTAAATGGAGCCTTTCTGCCCTCAGCCAATTGTCACTGAGGCCGATTTCTTTTTACAGTATTTCCCATCCGCCCCCCCCCCCCCTCCACACAGGCCCTTGGGCAGTGTCCCAAGCTGGGGCTCCTAACCTCAGCCCGCCCCAAGTCTCTTGGAGTCAGCAAGGAGGAATGAGGTTTGGCTTCCTGCCCTTGCTCTGTCCTAAACAGGCTTGCCAGTGAACTCAAATTGCCCACCACAGCTGCACGTGGCTTAGGGGGTGATGTCAAATTTCTCGACTATTAAGGCCCCGAGCAAAAGCGAACTGCCTTGCAGAGCCAACGGATTAAATCCATGAAACAGGGCTTGTCCAAAACAAGTCTTGCTGGAGGCTTCCTGGCTATTGAAAGGGAAACAATCCTGGGTATCCCGAAACTGATTCTCTGTTGGCTTGGCAAAGCCTTTGAAAATCTCTGCTCACTTCTGCCTTTCCCCGTAGGATCGCCAGGTCCTCCCTGGCCACCGATGGGGTTGGAGGGGCAGGGTTGCCAGATCCAGGTTGGGAAACTCCTGGAGGCTTGGGGATGGAGCCTGGGGAGAACAGGTACCGTGGGGTACCATGTCACAGAGTCCACCCTCCAAAGCATCCCTTTTCTCCAGAGGAACTGATCTCTATAGTCTGGAGATGAGCCAGGGGATCCCCAGGGCCCACCTGGAGGCTGGCATCCCTATCCTACCTGGATCTGTGTAAAGTGCCATCAAGGCTCAGCCAACATCTGGTGTTCCCAGCCAGAGGCTTTCAAGGCAAGTGAGAAACAGAGGGGGCTTGGCATTGTCTTCCTCCACAGAATCTTCCCTGGTGGTCCCCATCCAAGTATTGACTCTGAAGATCTGACGAGATTGGGCTATACAGTGACACTTTCCCTCACCCCAAGGAGCATACCTTTTTGCTTTTTGAAAAACAAATTTCTAGTTCTCAGGGCTTGGGGATACCTGGACGTTTGCAATGCTTGGCGATCTCAGAAAAAAAGAGTGTCTTTCTCTTACCACACAGCCCTATCCAGTGTCCCAAACTTATATGTTTGTTTTGGGAGCAAGACTGTATTCTGTAACTGGATTTGTTTCTTGAGTGTATATTGACCTGGCAAGAGAGTCTGAGAGGTATAATGGTCAGAGCGCTTGCCTAGCACTGGGAAGATCTGAATTCAAATTCTGCTCTGTCAATGAACTCTCTGGGTGGCCTTGGGCCAGTCTTTCTTTTTCAGTTTAACCTACCTTGTGGGGTTGTTGTAATGGAAGAGGGGAGAGAATAACATACACTGTACGGACCTCTCTGGAGGAAGGACAGGATAAATAAATGTACTAGATAAATAAATGAGCAGTAAACAAGCTGGTATTCAATAATGGAGTCCAGGCCTCACTTCTGTATCTTTTACTATGATGTTTGGACTCTTGGGTTCCTGATGGATACAGAAAATGTCTGTTGCCTAACCGTTTCTGATACAGAATGTGTAAAATTGGCAGACAGTTTGGTGTAGTGGTTAAGTGTTTGGATTGTTATCTGGGAGAACTGGGTTTGATTTCCCACTTGCAGCTGCTGGAATGTCCTTGGGTCAGCCCTAGCTTTCTCACATAGCTGTCCTTGAAAGAACAGCTTCTGGGAGAGCTCCTTCAGGCCCACCTACCTAACAGGGTGCCTGTTGTGGGGGAGGAAGATAAAGGAGATTGTAAGCCGCTCTGATTCAGATAAAAGGAAAGGAAAGGTCCCCTGTGCAAGCACCAGTCGTTTCCGACTCTGGGGTGACGTTGTTTTCACAACCCTTTCACAGCAGACTTTTTACGGAATGGTTTGCCATTGCCTTCCCCAGTCATCTACACTTTCCCCCTAGCAAGCTTGGTACTCATTTTACCAACCTCGGAAAAACGGAAGGCTGAGTCAACCTCAAGCCGGCTACCTGAAAACCCAGCTTCCGCTGGGGATCAAACTCAGGTTGTGAGCAGAGCTTAGGTCTGCACTACTTCAGTTTTAGCACTCTGTGCCACGGGGAAGACGAGAAGGGAGAGGGTATAAATCTACCATCTTCTTCACCAGTCGTTTCCGACTCTGGGGTCTGGGGAAGGAAATTTGAGGGGCTTGTCTAAGAACTGGATGCATTTACAGAATAGAGGCCTATCGGTGGCTATCCTCCATGAATGGAACCTCCAGGTTCAAAGGCAGAATACATCAGTTGTGAAGGAGCATTCAACGGCCATCACCACTGTGTCATGCTTGTGGGCTAATGAGAAACATGTGGCTGACCATGGTGGGAAGAAAAAGGATGCTGGACTAGTTGGGCCTGATCCAGCAGGGCTCTGCTTACATTCTTGGTAGACTGTTTGTTGATCTATCGGCCTCGGTGGTTCACTGGAAGTGCCAAGACTCAAGAGCCTGCCCTGAGATCCCAGCCCCTGGTCCCCCAGGAGCACTTGGCACAGCTTGCCTTATCTGGCACGATTAAGAGAAAGCACTCGGCAATGTTCAGATCCTCTCCTGCTCATTTGCCGTTGCTTTGCACGTTCTCGGGATGAGACCTGCCATGTTTAAAAAGGGCTTCTGAACAGAGAAATGGTGTCACTGATGAGTCCCTGAACACACTTTAGCTCAGCTGGTCCCTGTCTGAAAACACCCAGCTTTGAAAGTTTTGCTTCTTTGAGCCAAACAAGTAGCCCTGACCAGTCCCCTTCCAAGAAATCCTTCCTGGGAAATTCCCTGCCTCATTACGCACCCCCCCTCCCCCGGCCTTGACGGAGGAGTGGTCAAGTGTGGCACCTGCAAATTTATTCAATGCAGCAGCTTTTGTGACTCTTCAGGTCATTTATTTGGATATTTATACCCTGCTTTTCTCTCCGATGGGACTTAACACTTTATTCTCCTCTCCTTCATTTTACCTTCGCAATGACCCTGTATGGTAGTTTAGGTGAAGAGAGTGAGAGGCCCAGGATTATCCAGCAAGTTTCTACGGCAGAGTGGAGGATCTGAACCCAGGTCTTCAGATCCTACTCCAGCGCTCTAACCTCTGAAGCACACAGTCTCTCAGTGCACCTTGGATGCTCTTTGTTGTTTTATGCATATAAAAATTACAATGCTGGATCCAACCAAAATTTCAACTGGTTCTGATGTTCCCTCTAAGCCAGGGGTGCAAAACTCATTTGTTATGAGCAGGAGTCGTTTTGTAGAAAAATAGGTGGTGGAGCTCATCCAGGGATTGTTATGCAGCTGCCCATACTATTCAATGGACAAGGAGGTGGAACTCTCAGAAAGAGGAGGTGGAACTCTCAGAAAGGTTCAGGAGCTGTGCTCCTGTGAGCTCCCACTGAATCTGAGGCCTGGTTATGAGGGCCGGATCTGTCATAAATGAGACCTTGAGGGGCTGGGCCATGTTGGGTTGGGCCATGTGTGTACCTGTTTAAGATTAGGGAGCAGAAATATACATTTTATAAAGAACACAGACAAACACAAATATATATATATTTTAAAAATATACCTTAAACATTAGCACTCATTGGTCTTAAGAATGCTTTCTTTGTATTTCTCCCATGGGATCCAGGGAACTGGGCAAAGGAAGCTCTGGCTCTTTCCTTCTTTCCCCAGGGGACGGGGGGGGGGAGCCTCAGCCAATGGAGAAAATAGAGGTTTTGCTCTGTAGCTCCTGAGCAATTGAGCAAGCCTTGAAAAGCAAGCTGTGATGTAGAAAGAAGCAAGATACAGTGAGAAGGAAGCAAATGACAGCCAGTTGTCCAGAGGCCTGATAAGAGCCCTCTGGGGGCTTGATTCGACCCCTGAACTGCATGTTTGACACCCCTGCTCTAAGCTGCAGAGTCTTGTGAGCAAAAATTCTACTTTGTGAGCTACTGGTATTAAAGTTGTGAGCTACTGCATAAATTATTGTGCTCTGGGGTCAGTTTTCCTGAACTAAGACAAAAATGTGTGAGCTGGAGGCTAAAAATCTGTGATCTGGCTCACTCTAATTCAGCTTAGAGGGAACACTGGTTCTGACCCCGCCCCCCCCCCAATAGCTCTCCAGGTCATGATCAAAGCAGATGGCATCTGATTGTTGGTCTTTGGTATCCAGTAATAAAAGATATACTGCCTTTGAACAGGGAAGTTCCACATTAGGTTCTATCATCCAAAGAACTCACCCAAACAGCATATAAATAGGTGTTTTGACAGTCCTTTAACAGCGTTCTGATAGCTAAAGGGAGGGACATGGTGAAGGATTATAAATTTCAGCATGGGGTGGAAAATGGATAGAGGGAGCTTTCACCCTTTCCCATCATGCTAGAACTTAGGGGCACCCAATGAAGTCAGTGGACAATAAGTCCTGAGGAAACTTTCCTGAGAGTAAGCGTCACTGAATAAATGGAACTTACTTCCATTTACTTACTTCTGAGAAGACCTGTTGAGGGTTCCTGATCTTGCTACCTAAAGCAGCTGCTTCAAGGAACATGGGCCACTCTGTGCCAAGACGACATATGGCACTCTGTAGAGCCAGGCTACTGCAGAGGACATAGGTTGCAGCCAGACCTGTATCCATGTCCATTAGGGTTGCCAATCCCCAGGTGGGGGCAGGGGATCCCCTGGTTTGGAGGCCCTCCCCCTGCTTCAGGGTCGTCAGAAAGCGGGGGGAGGGGAGGGAAATGTCTGCTGGGAACTCTGTTATTCCCTATGGAGATTTATTCCCATAGAAAACCATAGAGAATTAGGGTTTGTAGAATCTTTCGGGATCAAGTGCCGTGTTCTACTGGAGAAAGTTTTCCTTCGGCACTTGATCCCGAAAGATTCTACAAACCCTAATGATGTTACCAGAATGTTACGTGATGTTATGTGAAAACCTAAAATCTTCCATAGAGAATTGATCTGCGGGTATCTGGGGCTCTGGGGGGTGCTGTTTTTTGGGGTAGAGGCACCAAATTTTCAGTATAGCATCTAGTGCCTCTCCCCAAAATACCCACCAAGTTTCAAAAAGATTGGACCAGGGGGTCCAATTCTATGAGCCCCAAAAGAAGGTGCCCTTATCCTTCATTATTTCCTATGGAAGGAAGGCATTGAAAAGGTATGCCGTCCCTTTAAATGTGAGGGCCAGAACTCCCTTTGGAGTTCAATTATGCTTGTCACAGCCTTGCTCTTGGCTCCACCCCCAAAGTCCCCAGATATCTCTTGAATTGGACTTGGCAACCCTAATGTCCATAGATCTTAGAAGAGTGAATCCATGCAAAATCCCATCTAGGTTGTGATCATTATTAACCAATGATGTATTAACTAATAATACAACGCACTTGAATTAGATGACCTTTTCAAACAGGAGGGCTTCCCTCTAGACAGTCATCCCAGCGACTTCGCCCTCCCTGGACACAGCACTGGAAAATGGGGGAAGGTTTTCTTGGTTGTATTTTCCTCCTTATATCTTCACATAGACAGGAGCGATGAGACTTTCCCTTTTAAAAGAGAAAGCTGAAGGTTGAGGGGTGGGGTCTGGAATGTACTAGCGGGTGTTAAGCCCCAACAGGCCCCCAGTGGTTGCCAGGCAAATAAATTCAGTGGGCCAGCGCCTGATGTGGTGTTTTGCCCACTGGTTTCCCGAAAAAGAGAGATGCTGGGGCTTAAGCTCCTTGAGCGGCTACATCTAGAACCGAGTTCTCTGATCCCAAAGGTGAGAGGAGCTGGGAGGGAATATTTTACAGCAAAGGAATTGCACTCTGCTTATGTGCAGAGGCCCTTAAATATTTCTTGTGACTTCTTCACATCTACTTGGCATTGCAAATAACAAGCCCAGTAGTTCAAATGAATAATAGTGAGCATTCATACAATGCTTTTCCATGTTCAAACACATCATTCATTTTAACCCTTTTCAAGCATTACAGCTGCTCATTCCAAGAACTTACCTGCCAAACATATCTATCAGGAGCACATACTACCCGCAATCCTCTCAATACATACAGTTGTCATGTTGTGTGAACAGGGACAATGTGTGTATTTAGCATGTGCATACAGCCTGTGGATGTGTGAATGTTAGGGTGACCATAATGTCTGAAGGCCAGCCAGGGACACTGGGGGGGGGGGGGGGGGGGGTGGTGTGCGCGCGCAAAGCGCGCGGCCCGCCGGAAACAGGAAGTGACGTCACTTCCGGTGACGTCACTTCCGGTGACGTCATGCCACCACCGGAAACAGGAAGTGGCATCACTTCCTGTGACATCATTTCCCCCGCGTCACCTGCCGGAAACGGGAAGTGACATCACTTCCTGTGACATCATTTCCCCCAAATGACATCATTTCCCCCAAATGCCACTGCCGGAAACAGGAAGTGACTTCACAGCACTTCCTGTGACGTCCCCAAAAATCCCCCAAATATCACCGCCGGAAACAATTTTGTTCTCAAATCCTGTATATACTTCATCAGTATATGGGATAAGGCACTTTCTCAACTGTGCTGCATAATGCAGCCTATTTATTTTGTTCTGTTGGCTCTATCTGCGCCACCTTTATCACTTTCGGGGTGTGGATCCCCCAGTGGGGTGGTCTCCCGACTCCCTCCGCTGACTGTTTCTGATAGCCCTGCGCCCCCTCTTTCATTTGATATGTGCCTCCAGCGACCACCGCGGGCCTTTCCGACGCCCTTCCGGGCGGAGGACAACGGGGGGTGGGGGTGTAGAGGCCCGGGAAGCGTCGGAAAGGCCCGCGGTGGTCGCTGGAGGGCCTCCAGCGACCACCGCGGGCCTTTCCGACGCCCTCCCGGGTGGAGGACAACGGGGGGGGTGGGGGTGTAGAGGCCCGGGAAGTGTCGGAAAGGCCCGCGGTGGTCACTGGAGGGCCTCCAGCGACCACCGCGGGCCTTTCCGACGCCCTCCCGGGCGGAGGACAACGGGGGGGGTGGTAGAGGCCCGGGAAGCCTCGGAAAGGCCCGCGGTGGTCGCTGGAGGGCCTCCAGCGACCAGCGCGGGCCTTTCCGACGCCCTCCCGGGCCTCCGCCGCCACCGCCAGGCCCCGTGCGCGGGCGGGGAAGGCAGCGAGTGAGGGAGGGAGCGTCCCTGTGCGTGCGCAGGGCGATCTGCGCACGCGCAGGGTCACTCCCTCCCTCACTCGCCGCCTTCCCGGCCCGCGCGCGCGGCCCTCGGCTCTCTGGCTGGCTAAACCGGGACCTCTAATGGTCCCGGTATACCCAGCCCGGGAGCCGGGAATTGGGGGCCAGATTCGGGAAAGTCCCGGGAGACCGGGACGGTCTGGCCACCCTAGCTGAATGTGCACCCTGAATAACCCTGGGTTCAGTCCACATGTTGTTACCTTGTTCACCCAACGTGGTGACCACAGAGACTGGATCTATGTGATCCTGGCAGAGCCTCAATAGGCATGATTGTTATGTGTGAAAAGGTTTTCTTAAAAATAAATAAATAAATCTCAAAGCTGGAAGGGACTACCAGGATCACCTGGCCCAACACCCTGCCAACACAAGAACTACAACTATAATATACCTTATTTATTTATTGTATGGCAGAGTTACATGCAGGAAGTATATAATAATATAAAATATGTAACCAAGCTGATACAATGGGGATGCAGACTGACTGGGCAAACTCTCATAATACTAACATCTAGATTTTCAATCCACTCAGTGGCAGCTAGGCAGAGTTCAAAGAGCTCCATCATTTCTCCCTGGAAAGCACAATGCTCATATTCCTGTGACAGATGGAAAATTGCTTGGCCGGCTGCACCACCATTGTATCCAGGTCCTGGTATTTCGCCCCATTTAAACTACAGGTCTGCACAACTCTAAAGCCTGGTTGTATTCTATTAGCCATCTTCCATACTTTATGTGGTGAGTCAAATCCTGAGGGCTTCTCATTGGTGTTTATCAGGATATGGGTACTGGGTAGAACTGATTGCATCCATGTTTGCAAACCTTCATTCCCTAGAAATTAATCCTAAACCTAGATGGAAATGTTGTGATTGCAGGATTCATGCAGATTGTATTACTTTATTGGGTTTCAGGATCTTAGTCTGGATAGGCCCACATCAGCCATGTCTTTGTGGAAGAGCAACTCTCTGTTTCTGATTATCTTTCTATATTCACAAAGAAGAGCATTTTGTCTCCGGAGATGAGGAGGAGCAATGTGGTACAATGTGAGTAACCAGTAGGTTATAGTGGTACCCAATCAATCCTTTAAAGCCTCTAATGACAAAGAATCCACCATCTCATGAGGGAGACTGTTCCAGTGTTCAACATACCTCCCCACAGGGCTTTTTTTTGTAGGAAAAGCTCAGCAAGAACTCATTTGCATATTAGGCCACTCCCCTGACATCACCATTGTTTCACTCAGGGCTTTTTTGTAGAAAAAGCCCAGCAGGAACTCATTTGCATATTAGCCCACCCCCTGACATCACCATTGTTTCACTTAGGGCTTTTTGTAGGAAAAAGCCCAGCAGGAACTCATTTGCATATTAGGCCACCTCCCTGACATCACCATTGTTTCACGCAGGGCTTTTTTGTAGAAAAAGCCCAGCAGGAACTCATTTGCATACTAGCCACACCCCTGGTGCCAAGCCAGCTGGGACTGCGTTCCTTTGCGTTCCTGCTAAAAAAAAAGGCTCTGCCTCCCCAAAAGGAAATTCTCCCTCAAATTTCTATGATCTTCCAATAGCCCTGTAAGGTAGACCTTACTAGAATCTCCATACTGCACAAGGTTTGGAGAAAGTGTCCAGTTATTTCCAGCTGTGTTGATTCAGAACTAAAGCTCCCAAAGCCCATGCAAAACCTTTTTATGAGGACCAGCCCAATGGCACGTAATAGTGACTGTCTAAGGCTGCCGACTGAGTTCATAGCACAGGTGAGATTCAAAAAGGGGACCTTGTGGGCCGCAGCTAATTCTTTTAACTGTGGTGCTCTTTGGCTTCATGTGCAACCCTACGTGCACGCGTGCATGTCACTGTGACTACTTTGCTTGCAGGAATGTAAATGTGTGGCTGTGAAGGTGAAGCTTTGGAGTCTCGCCTCAAGGATCTGAGAGTTGGTGGTGTGTCAAGATTGGGATTCTTCTAAGCTTCAGCGTTCACAGCAGCTTTGTTGTCAGCGTGATTGATGTGCAACGATCTCCCTCTCCCTCTCTCTCTCACCTCCTGATCCCCCTCCCCAACGCACACCACTACTCCAGCTAACACCTGGGGCCACTCCCCCCATCCCCAAGCCCCCCTGGGGGAGATTCCAAGGCCCCTTCAAAGGGGCAGGTTCCTGCAGGCCCCAAATCCCAGCTGGTTTCTGCTCCCTGCTTGGAAACCCCCTCAGCCAGCATCCCAGCCTGCCAAGAGACACCACAAACAAACCACATCACACCTAATCCTCCAACCTTGATCCCCGAGAATCAGCTTCTCTCCCCACTCCCCCAGCTTTGAACCTGAAGAGAAAGGAATGGATGAAAGAAGGACTGGGTTTTGGCAGGGGAGAGGGACTGATCTGTTCGCAACCCTCTTCGCACTCCCGCATTCTGCCCCTCCCCTCCCGTTTGGCTAATCTTGCCACCCATCTCTGCAAAAGCAGCTCAGCTTCCACCGACAGCACCCCCACCATCCACCAGTAAGCCCCTCATATACTGACACCCTCATTATCAGTAATGCCCCTTAATCCCCACCAATGCCTCCTTCTATCCCACCTGCCTCTCCTGCTCCAGTGTTTGGTTTCTGGAGGAGGCTGATCATTCCACAGAAGGGATGGCATACTTCAAAAAGAGAAGAATCACAGTGTGGTCAGGACTCTGGGTTCAGGCAGCATTCTACCACTAAGGGGTGCTAACCCCCTTTGGGGCAATCCATTGGTCAAAACGGCAACATCAATAAGCAGATCTCAGAGTAACGCCGCCTACAGATGACTTTGGGTCTAGTTCTCAGTCGGAAAACCGTGACAGGCTGTACTGCTGCACTGAGGGTTCGTATGACCGAATGCTCCTCTAAGATTACCAGCTTCCAGGTAGTCTGGAGATCTCTCAGAATGGCAACGTATCTCCAGACGAAAGAGATGGAGAAAACCGCTGCTTCAGAGGCTGAGCTATATGGAATTATACCTCTCAACAGCCCTCCCCAAACCCTGCGCTTCCATAGCCCTACCCCCAAACCTCCAGAAATTTCCCAGTCTTCACTTGGCAACCCTATGCTCCTTCATACAAAAAAATCCCCGTACACAGAAAACAAGGGAGAAAGCTAGGCTAGAACCTTTTCCTGACATCTAATTTGCTGTGTGGCATTTTAAAAAAATTCAGTCACGTCACATCTGCCCATAAACTGAAGTCCATTTTGAGGCCATATGCTGAAGCACTAGGGCCCTGGTGTCACAATAACTCTCTGAGGTAGGTTACGTGGGAGGCTGTAATGTTCCCGTTGTGGTGAATCTGGTTTTCATTAGGTTATGATGATACAGAACTGACTAGCTGTGGCCCATGAGGAGTCATGAGAAAGGCCAGCCATTTCACACTCCCATCCCTCCGCATTTCCTTCTTTAAAGTCTCGAGGGAATGACTTCTTCCCCACTCTCTTATTTTCCCCTTTAACTGATTCTCAGCTGCTCTCAACACTCCATCTTTGCTGGGGCACGCTCAGTCCTTATTTTGTCTCCCCACTCCTTAGTTTAATTTACAGTCATATTTTCCTTCCTGCTTAGGGAGTCCCCTGAGTTTGTTAAGAGATTCCTACCTTGTTTGTGGGTAGTCCAGTTCTGCAGCTTTCAGCTTTCACGGGTGTCATATTAGGTAGAATGAGGAACTAGCACAGGGTTTCCCAGCCTTTTTATTTAGATAGATTTCCTCAATTCTTTGTCATGGGGAACAGCAGGACCAGCCCTAGACTGGCACCCTGGGCAAAGTTAACTTCTAGCACACACTTACTCCACACTGATAACATCACTGAGTCACATGGTAAAGATAGTCGCCCTGTGCATGCACCAGTCGTTTTCGACTCTGGGGTGATGTTGCTTTCACAACGTTTTCATGGCAAACTTTTTACAGGGTGGTTTGCCATTGCCTTTCCCAGTCATCTACACTTTCCCTCCAGCAAGCTGGGTACTCATTTTACCGACCTCAGAAGGATGGAAGGCTGAGTCAACCTGGAACCGGCTACCTGAACCAGCTTCTGCTGGAATCGAATTCAGGTCGTGAACAGAGAGCTCTGACTGCAGTACTGCAGCTTTACCACTCTGCACCACGGGGCTCTTATGGTAAAGGTAGTCCCCCTGTGCAAGCACCAGTCGTTTTTGATTCTGGGGTGACATTGCTTTCACAATGTTTTCATGGCAGACTTTGGCACTCCCAGAAGGCCAGCACCCTAGGCAGTTTGCCTAGTGGCAGGGCTGGTCCTGGAGGACAGTTGGGGAAAGGCTGTGGCTCAGTGGAAGAGCCTCTGCTTGGAATGCAGAGGGTCCCAGGTTCAATCCCCGACACCTCCAGCTGAAAGGACTAGGTGGCAGGGGATGTGGAAGACCTCTGCTGGAGGCCTTGGAGAGGTGCTGCCAGTCTGAGTAGACAATATTGACCTTGATGGACCATTGCTCTGATTCCGTATGAGGCAGCTTAATGTGATTATCTTCAACAACTGTAATGAAACACGAATATGTTGGGGGGAGTGGTCAGCAAAACTTTAAAAATCCAAATGGATCTACTTGGGTCGCTTAGATTTGAGAATGGCCCCTACTGTTCTTCAGTTGGTGGTCAGGACCCACAACTGGGATGCAGCTTGATAGGTCACACCAAAAATTTTACCCTGTACATATTTATGGCGGAAAATGAAGATCTCAGTTTATTGGCTGACACCAGCAAAAACAAGTTGGGCTTCTTTTGGAAATCACCCAGTTTGCCATTGCAAAAAGCCTGCTGCTTGAAGGGCACTTGGTGTAATTAGTCAACTGATCAAAGCCACCAAGTATTACACCATCTTTCAGTTTGCAAAAATATATTATAAGGATTGTGTACAACACATAATAGACAATACAATAATGATAGAGGCCGGCGGTGCTAGGGCCTTTTAAAGTAAAAGAAAACCCCAAGGGGCCACCACCCCCCCCCCCCCGTCTCCAAATGAAAAGATATTAGTCCAAACTTGGAAACAGTCCAACTGAAATTCACAAGGTGGGTGCTCCTGAGGAGTGTAGCTTCAACGCAGCCGCTTTCTTAAAAAGGTGTCTCTCTAGATTTTGCTGACGTTTCAATTCTTTCTTTAGTTTGACGGCTTAATTATTTAGGAAACCTGTTCTACATTCTCTAATCACAGTATTAAGCTTTTCATTTCAGTGTGAACATCAGGCTCTTTCCAGAGCAAATCCAGTCCATCTATTGGCTAGCTGAATTACTACAGAAGAGAATACGCACACAACAATTTTATCTAAATCTGTATTTAACTCCTATCATGTTGTAACAGTAAATCTGAAGACAATATTGAATAACTTCTTTTTATAAAGGAGAATTTAATTCAAAAAGAAAACTAAGGAAGAAGTGGGTCTTGCATGTTTGGGATAAAGGTGGATCTCAGTCTGAAAGGACAGCAGATTTGTTTCTAAAATAAGACAATGCTGCAAATGATGTGAGGCTCATTCTTAGATCCAGCACTACATATTCCCTTCAGAGGAACACAAGTGTCTTGCAGAGTGAGTCCAGGATCCATCTCATCTTTTATTTATTTATTTGAAGATAACATATGAAACAAGGACAAAACAGGCACCTTTACACTGGGGAAATCATTACATTTACAATTCTGTTCCATATCAATGATAGAATCTTACTATGATCTACAAATAATCAATTATACGGAGCAACAACTGCCGCTACTAGATACATTATCAGATTAAACATTTATCTCATTTTGTAGTAACAAATTCCTCAGTCAGATATATCTTGAAATGGGCACTTTAACCCATTCATTAGGTTAATTACCCTGGTATAAAAGAAAATGGGCACTGTGTCTCAGTAAATTTCTTTTGTACCCCACTCTTTCCACCTTTCATTTTCTTAGAAATTGCAATTTTATCCATCAGTGAATCTTGTCTATTATTCAGCTGCTGACAGCAGTGGTGTTGTTAAGTACCATTTGCCCTGGGACTAGTGGCCTTATGGCCCTTTGCAGGAGCTCATTTGCATATTAGGCCACACACACTGATGCCAAGCCAGACGGAACTGCATTCCTGTGCATTCCTGATCAAAAAAAGCCCTGGCCTTTTGGGCGGTGATTATTTGAGTACTTCAAATGCAATGCACAGAAAAGGAAAATCCACCAGGCTTAGTTAATTTCATTCCATTCACTACAGATAAGTATGTGCAGTAGATGCATGCACACAGAGAGGATCCTATGTTGTGCATTCATTGCCACTGCAAATGCTAAGGTGTGAATGGAGCTTCTACATGGGGGTTTTCTATGAACTGTCCATTGGCTGCCATTTCCACTGCAACCCCCTCCTCTACATCACTGGAAGACCCCCTTTTTTTAAAAAAAAAAATCAGTAATTGCAATAGTGCTACAGCATTGTAGCCTTAGAGAGTTAGAGTGCTAAAGCAATTATACATTTTTAAAGGGCTCTGAAAGCCTCCATAGCATGGTGGGCAAAATGGCAGCTATGAGCGCAAAAGGAGGAATACGGTTGCCAACCTCCATGTGGTGGTTGGAGATCAATTACAATTGATCTCCAGGCAGCAGAGATCAGTTCACCTGGAGAAAATGATTGCTTTCGAAGGAGGACTCTATGGCATTATACCCCACTGAAGTCTCTCCCCTCCCCAAATCCTCAGGCTCAACCTCCTCAAGCTCCACCCTCCTCAGGCTCCACCTCCAAAACTTCCAAGTATTTGCCAACCCTAAAGAAAACTGGCATTCCTGGTGGAAGACCCTTGGAAAATGCACACCTTCCCATCCAGGGAACATGATAATGTGCTTGGACTGCACACTCCTCCAAAAGATTATAGTAAAACAGGTTTGAGGAAGAGCACAGAGCAATTGGAGCATGACATTGTGTGGATGCTTCAGAACAGAAAAGAATAAACACTCTTCAGTTGGAGGTGACAGCGAAGAAAAATCTTCTGTGTGGAAGCAGCCAATATAGACAAGATTCTATCCACTAGATGTAACTTGCACAGCCAGTAGGGAGAGCCAGCATGGGGAAATGGTTAGAGTGTCAGGCTAGGATCTGGGAGACCCAGATTCAAACTCACACTCTATCATGGAAGCTCTTGGGCCTGTCACTCTCTGCCTAACTTACCTCACAGGGCTGTTGTGAGGATGAATACAGAGGAAGCAGCAACCATCTTGTAAGCCATTTTGGGTCCCCATTGGGCAGGAAAATGAGGTATCTTCTATATATAAAAAACCCTAACCGTGGTGGCAAATCTAAGGATTTTCATTCGTTGGATGTGGCCTGCACAGGATTGGCTTGCACTGTCTCTGGCATGCCATTGGCTGATTTCCCACCCTCCGCTGGCCCTGTCAGGCAAGAACCCCACAAGAAGGCCACTGACCTTTGAGGGAGACAGTTCTCTGCTGACAGGGGCCTTACTTATCAGTACTGCCTCTCCTCAGGGCAAAGCTGGTACCGTGCCACGACAGCATGCAAAGCAGCGTGAGAGTGGGCAAGGTGGTGCGAGAGCACCCAAGGCGGCATGAGTGTGGGGAAGATGGCGGTGCACTGCAAGAGTGGGCAAGGCAGCACGAGAGTGGGGAAGGTGGTGCCACAGCATCACAGCACAGAAGGCGGCAAGAGAGCAGGGAAGGCGGCACAACAGTGGCCAAGGTGGGAAGAGAGAAGGGAAGATGGGACAACAGTGGCCAAAGCAGTATGAGAGCGTCCAGGGCAGCGCAAGGCAGCACAATAGTGGCCAAGGTGACACGACAGCAGGGAAGGCAGCACAAGAGTAGCCAAGGTGGCAGGACAGTAAGAACAACAGGGGAATCTCAGTAAGGATATATACAGAAACAAAAAAACATCTGTGACCAGACTACCCAACTTTTTAATACTTTTTAATATATTTATATGCTTTTTAAATCTAAAACTGCTTCAAACTTAATATATTTAATACAAAAGTCCACATTGACAACCATAAAATACAATACATCCTTATAAACAGAGCCCATAATAAACTGATACAGCATACAAATAACTAGTTAATAATATAATAGATGCGTTTCGTGTTCCCACTTCTTCAGTATTATGATATCTTCCACTTGTGCTGTATATTACAAAGGAGTAAGCCAGTTCCTTTTATTAGAAGCATAGCAAAGCCTTCAACTCCATTGCTGGCCAAAAAACTCTTTATATAAGTAATGAGGCTTCATGAAGGAAATACCCATTGTTGCACTATATTTTTTTTTTCTATAAGGAGCAAGCCACTTATATATGTGGTTCCAAATCTTCACTTCTACATATGGCATAATGCTCTCTAGTAGTAAACAATGCAGCAATGAAATCCAATTTATATAAAGAGTAAACTATTTTTCATTTAAAGCAGGACCAAAATCTTGCTTTATTGCTGGCAGAAAAACTTAAATGAAAAATTGTAATATACAGCACAAGTAGTTTGGTCACAGATGTTTTTTGGTTTCTGTATATAAGGTGGCAGGACAGGCAGCTCCAGGGCCCGAGAGTGGGGAAGACAGCGCGAGAGCCAACATGGTGTGAGATCGGTGCTGTGGCACAAGAGCAGGCAAGGTGGCACGAGAATGGGCAAGGCGGCCCAAGAGCAGCCAATGCAGTGCAATATTGGCTAAGGTGGTGCTATGGTGCAACAGTGGCCAAGGTGGCGAGAGAGCAGCCAAGGCGGTGAGAGAGCAGAAAAGGGAACTAATGGAGATCACTCAGATTTACTACTGCTCTCTAGATACTACAGATCAGCTCCCCTTGAACTGGGGGGAAATTAATGCCTTCACTTGGGTGGGTAGGAGCGAGGTTGGTGGGCACTTGCCCAGACCCTCCTTTTTGAGTCCGTTGTATTTTTCTTCACAACAGGGCTCACTCCTAGTAAATTATGATAGTGCCAAGTCCCCCGCAGCCTCCAGTGGGGGACGGTTTTCGTGCACACAAAGTGCATGTGGCGCGATGGCATCATTCGGAAGTGACATCATCGCACCAGTGACATCACACACCAGACGCTCTAGCAATTTGGGAGGGGAAAACTCTATGGTATCATATGGTTTTCATATGGTACCATAGAGCAGGGATGGCCAACGTAGCTCTCCAGATGTTTTTTGCCTACAATTCCCATCAGCCCCAGCCAGCATGGCCAATGGCTGGGGCTGATGGAAGTTTTAGGCAAAAAACATCTGGAGAGCTACCGTTGCCCACTCTTGCCATAGAGTTTCCCTCCCAAATTGCTAGTGTCTGGGAAAACCATAGAGTTTTCCTGGATGCTCCGAGAGCAGCCAGTGTGTGATGTTGCTGGTGTGATGGACTGGTGGGTTGGGAACCTCCAGGGTGGGAGAATCCCCGCCTGGCCCGGGAACTTGGCAGCCCTATAGTAAATATATTTAAAAATTTCTCAGAAGTCAGTCCCTCTGTGCTCACCTGGGCTTTCTAGTGACATAGGGAACCTCTGCTAAGCCAATGGGTCACACATTCCATTCCAGATGGCCCCAGGGGGCAATCTCAGCCAGCCAGTGCCTCTTTGCAGATTGCAACCAAAGTCTGAAGGCAACAACCTTCCCCTGTTGGTTCTCAGAACTCTACTGCCTCTGAACAGGAAGGTTTCATTTGCCTTTATGGGCCATAGCTCTTGACAGAGCTGTTCTTCAGGAGTCTGCCTAATTGCTGGGGACAAGGGAATTCTTTTGAAATTAGGAGCTAGGACCAAAGATGCCCACTGATAGTACTTTACTACTCCTTTCAAGCCAATTTGATTGCCATGGCTCCCAATCAAGGAATTCTGGAAACTTTAGCATGGACGAAAGGTCAGTCAGTCCTCTGCCACTTTAGACCTGGGCCCCCACCACTGATCCCATTCTGCAACATAAGACTTACCTTTAATCAGGGCTTTTTTGCTGAAAAAGCCCAGCAGTAACTCATTCGCATATTAGACCACTCTCTCTGACACCAGGACAGCCAGAACTGCCTTCCTGTGCATTCCTGCCCCCCAAAAGCCCATGCATCTTTCTCCTTCTCCCTTAAAAATATCTGGGGAAACATGGAGGTGCTGTGACCCACTTTAAGCAGGTTCCAATTCACTCAATGAAGACCCAGGTTTTTGCGAACCCTACAAGAGAATTTTCAGCACCCTCACAAAATCTGAAAGAGCTAGGATTTATTTATTAGATTTGTATCCCTCCCTCCCCGCCAAATATAATGGTTAGATTGCCAACTAAGAATGGGGAAATCTAGACAGAAATCCCTACTCAGCTGTAAGAGCTCCTTGGCTGAACATTCACATTCTCTCTGCCTATTCTACCTCACAGGGCTGTTGTGAGAGCAATAGCAGGAAGGGAGAAAACTATATCCTGCCCTGAGCTTCTTAGAGAGTGGTGGTAGAAAGCAGGGCTTTTATTTTTTGGGGAACATAATGCAACAGAATTCCAGATAAAACTCCCTCTAAGCTGTGGAGTCTTGTGAGCAAATATTCTACTTTGTGAACTACTGGCATTAAAGTTGTGAGCTGCTGCATGAATTAGTTTGCTCTGGGGCCATTTTTCCTGAGCTAAGACAAAAATGTGTGAGCTGGAGGCTAAAAAGCTATAAGAACATAAGAGAAGCCATGTTGGATCAGGCCAATGGCCCATCCAGTCCAACACTCTGTGTCACACAGTGGCCAAAAAATTTGTTTATATATATATACATATACACATATATACACTGTGGCTAATAGCCACTGATGGACCTCTGCTCCATATTTTTATCTAACCCCCTCTTGAAGCTGGCTATGCTTGTAGCCACCATCACCTCCTGTGGCAGTGAATTCCACATGTTAATCACCATTTGGGTGAAGAAGTACCTTTTATCCGTTCTAAACTGACTGCTCAGCAATTTCATTGAATGCCCACGAGTTCTTGTATTGTGAGAAAGAGAGAAAAGTACTTTTTTCTCTACCTTCTCCATCCCGTGCATAATCTTGTAAACCTCTATCATGTCACCCTGCAGTCGACGTTTCTCCAAGCTAAAGAGCCCCAAGCGTTTTAACCTTTCTTCATAAAGAAAGTATTCCAAACCTTTAATCATTCTAGCCCTTTTCTGGACTTTTTCCAGTGCTATAATATCCTTTTTGAGGTGCGGTGACCAGAATTGCACACAGTATTCCAAATGAGACCGCACCATCGATTTATACAGGGGCATTATGATACTGGCTGATTTGTTTTCAATTCCCTTCCTAATAATTCCCAGCTAGCTCACACTAACTCAGCTTAGAGGAAACACTGGATCCAGAAACTCTTTGTGGAAACAAAATTCTCAAAAAATGTTTAAAGTTCATGAGGGGCACCCGTTTCCCTCTTGAGAATTCCAGCACTTCTTTTTCCAAAAGAAAAGCCCAGGTGGAAAGTACCAAGTCACAGCCAGCTTATGGTGACCCGGTAGGGTTTTCAAGCCTACAGATGTGCAGAGGTGGTTTGCCATTGCCCGCCTCCATGTCACGACCCTGGTATTCCTTGGAGGTCAGGATCAGGCTAGCCTGGGCAATTCGGGACAGGGCCTTTTTGGAGGGAGTGAAGGATAAAAATATACCAAGGGGAGGGGGAAGCAGGGCTGGTGCTAGGCTTTTTGACGCCCCAGGCAAGACTACCTACTTCCATGAGCCCCCCCACCCCACAGCACGGCCGCCAAGTGCTCCTCAGCGCACCTGCCCTCCTCCCCCCCACTGGCCCCAGGTTCAAGTCCTGTCAAGTTTAGCCTTGGGAGGATGCTGGGGCAAAAAGTAAAAGTGGCTGGGCAGTTCCTGCACAGTGCGGTCTTTGGAGTCTGCTGGGCTCCAAGGAGCGCACTGTGCAGGCACTACTCACATTCACATTCCCCAGGTCTTTAACAGGGCAGAGTCTGTGCTCCATGGAGCCTGCTTTCCATTGGGGAAGGCAGGCTCCAAAGAGCACACATGCTGTGTGTGGGGAGAGTGGTGCCCCCATCAGGTGGCACCCTAGACGGCTGCCTACTTGGCCTACTCCCAGGCACTGGCCATGGGGGGAAGTAACAATAGATTATTTGGGTGAAAGCCTCAAAGTCATTTGGAGGAGGTTTCAGTTTTGTAAACCACATTAGACATTTATTAAAGAAGGCTTGTGAAGGCAGCATCATCAAAAGGCGACAGGACACGAGCCTCTTTTTTCAGCTCCAGGATTCGACTCTGCAATGTCCAGACAAGCAGAAATAAAGGCCTTGCGTACAAAACAAATGTCCCCGCAAATAAGTCATCAGAGCTTGGCCATACACCTCAGCGTTTTCAGCCACTGCGGCTGGTTTCTAAGCCTCATCACTACACCTTTTTTTAATTTTTAAAAACCTAATAAGCCACTTTGTAGGGGTCCTCAGGATTCATCACTCCGGAATAATGTAGGGATGATTCTATTTACTGGATTATTAGTTCTGCAATTAGGGGATCACCAGGCTGCCTTTTTTCTTAAGTTATTTCCATATTGGGTCGGGCATAAGCCTGATCTAGAGCTTGATCCCTCCGCGCTTAATTTGTATAAATTATTAGTATTGTTTTAAACGGAAGCCCTGGGCTCTCCACGCGACCCTGGAAGTTCTTCCCTCCGAATTGCCCTCGTGCTGAGCTGGAAGGGTGAAGGGACGCGAAGCCAAGCTGCAGACGACACACACCTAAACAAACGATTCGAGGCAAATGGATCGGGACCCAGCTTAAGGTTTTCCTACGAGCTGGGCTGAGAGTCTGGCAGAGGCCACCCCCTCCGGCCCGCGCGCCCCGCCCTCCCGGACTCTGAGTGCATCCGGGGGGCGCACTCTGCACGTGCTCAGAGCCGTCCTTCGATCACGTGCCCTCGGCCTTGGGCCCGGAGAGCGTGCAAAATGCTGCCTCCGCGGCCGCCCCTTCTCCTCGCCGCCTGGCCGCGCTCCCTCCCTCCCCTCCGGTCTCAGATTTCAAGGCTGGGCGCGGGGCTGCTGAGAGCGGGCGAGAAGAGAGAGGCGCCCTCGGAGGAGCCGCCCGCCGCCTCCCTCGGCCCTCCCCCTTCGGGATGGGACGTCCCAGGGGCGGCCGCCGGTCGGGGCGGGGAGATCTTCGGGGAGTGGGGTGGGGATGGCGGGGGAGCCGCCTTCCCTTCTCTCGTCGGCCGCTGCCAGGGGAGCGAGCTCGGGGGGACGCGGCGACGGAGAGCCCAGCAGCAGCAGCCCGAGCGAGGACGGATCCCGTCCAGCAGGAGCCGAGGCGAGAAAGGCCGGCCGGCGCCCCTGCGGGTGGGGCGGCTGCTGCCGCAGGTGGTGCTCTAGGGCGGCGGCGCTGAGATCCGATCGCCTTCTCCCCCCCCCCCCCCTTTCCCTCCACTGATCCGCCTGGAGTCGAGCGCCTCCCCCCCCCCCCCCCCCGCCTCGGGATTCAGTCTGCACCCGAATCGAGACTGTTCCTCGGGAGGTAAGAGAGGGCGGAGGGAATCCTCGCACCGACGACAGCCTCGCAGGCGCCGAGATCCCCGCGGGGATGGAAGGAACCCACCTGATCCCACCTGGCATGGACAAGAATTGAGGCGTCTGGTCCCAGCCGCTGCCCCCCCTCCCGTCAGAAAAGAGAAGCGAGTCTGGATTCACACAAGGAGAGCGCGCGGGGGTGGTGAGGTGGGGGACGAGAAGAGATTGGTGGAAGCCGAGAGAACTAGAGCGGTGGAGGAGGAGGAGATCTGCAAGCATCGTTTCTGGCAAGAGATCCACCGGGTTCAGGATCTGTTGGGGGAGGGATCTGAAGCTGTGAGGAAGGAGGAGACCGGATCCTCCTCAAGTCCAAGTCGTCAGCCTGAAGAATCCTCAGATCCTTTAGGGAGATGATTTCCCCTTCACACAATCCATCGGGTTCAGGATCCCACCAGCTCAGAAGGCAGGGGACCCAGTCAGGCTTGCCCCGTCTGATG
This sequence comes from Heteronotia binoei, assembly GCF_032191835.1. NCBI lineage: Eukaryota > Metazoa > Chordata > Lepidosauria > Squamata > Gekkonidae > Heteronotia > Heteronotia binoei. The sequence goes on from NC_083237.1 coordinate 30,758,200, forward strand.
GGAAAAGAAGTTCTCTTCGGTTCCAGATGCACTTGAGCCAGCTGGTTCCTCAAACCAGGAGGGGACTTGGCTACCTTGTCTCTCGGGGATCCCCACAGGAGAGGGCCAGGGACATGTGATCCCCCATGAGATCCAGGACTCTGCAAGGCAACAACTGGAAGACCAGTTAGACGGGTTCCACTTTCAACCATGGCTAGGGACTCTCTCCACTAAACTGCTGCCAAAGTAGAGAGCCGCTGAGATCACCCACTTTGCAGAGCTCCCAAGTGATCATATCGGTTGACTGGTGCTTTGACAGTACAGAGAGACCTGCTCCTCCCTCCCTCGCCACCCATTGCAGCCCACCCCTCCAGGCCTGCCGCCTGCCACATCCCCATCTGGGACCCTGGCTGTACCGGTGGTGCCACCAAGTGGTGGGGCAGCCTCGGTGCCCGGGGCAGGGGGGTGACTCCGTCCAGAGATGCCCTGGGTGGTCTTTGGCTTCCTGCTTCTGCTTCGAGGGACACGGGCTCTCCAGGGGGCAGGTGAGTGAGTGGGACAGGGTGGGAAAGGGCAGCCTGGGCCAGGATCCTTGCTTGGGCTCTAGGGGAAGTGGCAGAATTGAGAAGGGGGGGAGCAAATTCCAGGATTCCCTTTATGAAACCCTCTGTGGGGGGAGTGGAATGATCAACCACACTCCTGGGTCCTCAGCCTTACTGAAGGCTGTTTCAGACCTCCTGGCTTTTCCATCTTGTGTGCATCTCTCCCTGCTACCAATTTTGCTTGTCTTCAGGGTGCTATTGGACTGTTTTTGTCTTCTGCTGCAGACAAACACTGCTACCCAACTTGATCTATGTCTGCCCAAGTGTGCCTAAGTCCTTTGAAAAGCCAGTGAGGGGGGAGGGCTTGGGGGGTGCATTGCAGCTTAAAGGCATGAGTCCTCATTCTCAGGGCCACTTGGATAGCTGGAGAGCCGGGCGGTGTTTTTGGCATCCAGCCCTTTCCCTGCTCCTGCCCTGGCGGGACCCCCACCACCTCCTTTCCTCCCTGCCTCCACTTGGCCCAACAAGCCCCCAGCCTCATCTGCAGCCACTTGTCCCTTGCCCAACGCAGGCAGACAGACGGACAGAGCCCTGCCGATTTCACACTCAGCCCCAGGACAGCTGCTGGATCCCAAGTGACAGTCTCGGGGAAAAGGGGGAGCCCGTCCACCTTCACCTCCACTTTCAGGGCCAGACGGCCTCTGCCTCTCTTCAAACGGGATTGGATGCCAGCCAGGATACCTGTCGGATGGGAATCCCAAACTCAGGAACTGGCTGAGCCGGGTTGGGCAGGGTTGTACTTGGAGAGGCCACAATGCCGCTGATGGCAGGGGTGGGGAGGGAAATGTCCCCTCCTCCCCCGCAGAGGGCCTTGGGCACTTCCCCCGGCAGTTTGGAAAGCGATCCCAAGGTTTAAGTGGCTTTGTGTGGGAGAAGTGTCAGCTCTTTTTCCGGAGTCATCTTTAGAAACATCCTAAAGAAATTCTGGGTTCTTTCCGGGGAGTGGGTTAGGGCAGGGAATGAATTCTAGTTATGCCTTCCCCCTCCTCAAATTTAGCATGTTGGGGCTGGCCAACGTGGGAAACAGGATGTTGGACTATCACTGGTTGGATCCAGCAGGGCACCTCTTATGTGCTAATAGCAATGCAAGCAGAATGTAAGGAGATGGAGGGAGAGTAGTGGGACTCTAGGCAGTCCCAAAGTCACAACTTAGCATTTGGAAAGCCTCCTTTCCATTCACAGGGTAGTACCGGGTTTATAGCCAGAAGGGAGGAAACTTTGAAGAAGACACTCAGCATATGTTCAGAGGCTGTTTTTATAACCGCAGAACACATTCCAGAGCCTAAAACTGATAACAGGGTTTGAAGCTAGACCCTGGTGCCAAGAAACAAACGGAGATGGATGTCCTGAAGAAAAAGCCACAAACAAAACCAATGTATCTTCCTTTCTTAAGCCTGACCAAAAGGAGACTGGCTTTCTTATTCTTCTAAATGTATTTTCCCAGGGAGAGAGAAAGCAAAGGGACTGAGCAAGAGCCTAGATCTGGAGCTCAGTGTGAGAGCCAGCTGCTGCTCCAGCAGGTCAGTGGTTCCCTCTGCGTCCGTGCCTCCTTTCACACTGTACTTTTAAAATTCCCCACTTCTGAAATTAGTTTACCAGGAGCCCTTACTCCAAAGCAACATCAGTCATCTCTTCCACAGGTGAATGCACAGAGTCTTATGCCTGCAACTGCATGCAAAAATCTCTTGATAGGGGGTGCTTATACCCGTGGCAGAAAGGGGAAATGACAACTGACCCACGGCCACCAAGTAAAATAGTGACAGGAAACTGTTGTTATAACAAAAGAGCATTGCTTCTCAATTGCCCTTTGCCCAACCAAACTCTCTGTGTGTGTATATGTGTGTGTGTGTGTGACTTTCAGAGAGCAAATGCCCCCCCTCCTGTGATTCAGTGTGGATCTTCCTTTTGCTGGGGTAATTTATTCCAGCCAGTTCAGTCAGTCCCCTTTATTGTACAATCAACAGATCTCTTTGAGAGATTACAGAGGACAGCTGTTATAAAAGCTTGTGCAAATACTGTAAACTTTTAAAAGTTCCATCATCATCCAAGTTCTCAACACTTTTAATATACATATTAACCCCCCACACACACACCCACACACAGAGAGAAAGGGTAACCAACAGTGACATTCATCGTTTACATCTTTCTAAGTCTGATGAAGTCAATGAGTTAGAAAGGGTATAACTCTTCTTAGGATGGCACTAGAAATCTTCTGCAGAACAAGCTGGGTAAGTAGTGGCCCAAAGAGATACAGGAGGGGCTTCAGTTGTCCATGGGAGTGGGGAGGAGGGGCTTCAGTTGCCCATGGGATCTTCTGCTTTGCTAGGGTGTCCCCACACATTGGTTGAAAAGCTGAATGTCCAGCCAAGATCCAGCAGGTGACCCTTTTCCTGGCACCCTGATGTTAGTGGGTAACCAAAATTTCTTCTTATTCACGAAAATCTGATGGAGACGGAGTTAGCCAGTCTAGACGTTACAGAGCCCCAACAGCGATCCAATTTCCTCTTTGTTTTCTTACCCAGCATCAGCCATGGTTTCTCCCCATGTCTGTTTCAACACTGGCGAGACAGGAGGCTGCCATCAGGGGGCGCTGTGAAGCAGGGAGCAGTTGAGTCCATCTTTTCTTTCTGTTTGCTACCTTCCCAGGGTGACACCCCCCCTTTCCTGTCCTGCAAGGATGATTTTTTATTCTACTCTAGAGTTCTCGCCTTCATCAGCACGCGCTGGCCCTTTTCTTTTAAACCAACAATATGTTTTTTGAAGCTCCGTTGAGAGCCATTTGTTTTGGTATCTTTTAACTTCCTTCACAAGTAGTAGCAATATGGATTTACTCTTGAGCCACTTTGGTGTAGTGGTTAAGTGTGCGGACTCTTATCTGGGAGAACCGGGTTTGATTCCCCACTCCTCCACTTGCACCTGCTAGCATGGCCTTGGGTCAGCCATAGCTCTGGCAGAGGTTGTCCTTGAAAGGGCAGCTGCTGTGAGAGCCCTCTCAGCCCCACCCACCTCACAGGGTGTCTGTTGTGGGGGAGGAAGGCAAAGGAGATTGTGAGCCGCTCTGAGACTCTTCGGAGTGGAGGGCGGGATATAAATCCAATATCTTCTTCTTCCCCCTTCCTCGCCCTGGTTTTGTGGAATATGTGGATTTGGGGCTGCCTGTGGAGCCTCCAGTGATTGTAAGGGGGGAACTGGGGTTATTCTTTCACAGTCCTACAAACAGAACTGATTCCATGCTATCAAGCCAGGACTTAAAGAAATAAATTCCAAACCCCACACTTGGCCACTCTCCTGCAAGTCTCTCCACAGGACAATCCATCATTTGCTCTTATAATCAAATCTACTGCACTGATTGAATTATGTTTTCGGTGACCTCAGGGATTAGCTGAGCTTTGTGGGGGTTTTCTCCCCCCCCCCCTCATCTATTGTAGTTTGCAGAGTGCCTTAGGTTTTCTTGGATCCCTGAGTCACTCCTCTTTGGGATATCTAGTTTTGAACATTCCCCCTGGTTCCTGAAGGTGTCTGGGTCATTTTTGAGCCTGAGAGATGTCTTGTAGATCAGTTACCTGCTCAGTTCAAGGCAGGACACAGACTGTATTAGGAAGGTGGCATGTTTTGTAGTGGGGGGAGAGCTGGAAAAACCTCATTCCAGTGTGCACACAATCTCACGCCTTCCAAAGTTTCACAGATGCAAACAGATACTTTTGTACACTGCTAACACCCTTGTTTCCATACTGTCTACTAGGGTTGCTTATTGACTTGGAGAAAAATGTCCTTTCCCTTTCCACAAATTATACCTCTATCAAAAGGATTGGCCTTTCCCCCCTCCTCCAGGCCAGCTGGCAACACTACTGACTAGCACCCCCCTCCTCACTATTCCACATTGGTGGAGGCTGTTGTGCCGCCCAGGAAGTTCATGTAAAGGGGCAGAGATACAGGGAGATGGTGCAGCACATGAAGGCACATATGCAGCACATGAAAGCGCATGATACAGCTAAGTGAGGTCTGGATCAGTCATCTCGGGTAGGGTGTAGAATGGCTGATCATACATAGCTGCTTTGAATTCAAATTCATTTGACTTGCCATCTCAGACAGTTACATTCTAGAGACTCGAAGAATGCTTGAGGATCTGAAGAAAGGCAGATGAGAGCTTCAAAAAGCATCTTCAGACTCTTCCTCCCAGGAAGCAAAACTGAAGCAATAAGATCCGATGTACTGGAGAGTCAGGGTGATGACTTGGCACTCCCTGAGCCTGTGCAACTTGCCTAGTTCAAAAGCACCTTGTGACTAGCATGCGTTGTTTGTGAATGGCCTTCACGCAATTGTCTGTACCTGATCAACTTAGATTGGGGGGCGGGGTTAGTTAATTTAGTTTAATTGAAATTTATCCAGCCTTATTATAGTTCATAGCAATACGAGCCAATGTGGTGTAATGGTTAGAATTAGACCCAGGGAGACTTAGAATCAGAGAAGGATATTCGTAGTACTTTTATCTCTGTGGAGGGAGTTTAGGATAAAAATATGAGTAAAAATACCTTCATTCTTCAAGGCACTGGATCAAGAATGTTGCACTATTGCATTGAAAAATACCAACTGTAAATCTAATGACTGGTTCTCCTTACAAGGAATTATGGCCCTGAGACTTTACCTACCACTCTGATGATCATACCTTGCTTCAAGGTATGGCACAGGGTGGCACAGATCTCCCTTTATTTTGTCCTCACAACAGTGTGTGGTAGGTTAGGCTGAGGGAGAGAAAGAAGGAGTGAATAATTGGTCTAGAGTCTCTGAGTAAGCTGAACCTGGGTCTTCCCAGTTTGAATTTGACACACTAAACTCTGTGCCAGACTGGTTCTTTCTCTTCTTTCAAACCACACTCATAAAAAGGGCATTTTAAAGAAGCAAAACATCTTGCCTCACTTCCTAAAACTCATCAGGTTTCAGTGCAAACTGGCTTCCCTGGGAAGCGGTCCACTCCCTGCTGTTATAATCTGAATGGAGGGGCCTGAAAAGCAAGCCTTCCCCCCCACCCCCAGTTCTGGAAGGCTGGATTTAGGCAGAAAGAATATATTAGGCTGGCCCAGATCTTGCCATACAGGGCTTTGTGGGTAGGTTGCGCCATTTCCTTCTAAGAAAAAAGAGAGAGGAATTAATGGAGTGGTAATTAAGTAATTTATTTGTCAAGACCATAAATCATTACAATGATAAAAGAGTAATGTAAGTTTACAGTTCCATAAGTCATACTGCTATGGGTCATGACAACCCTCCGTTTGTATGTTCTGCTTCAAGCTTTTGATGTGCCTTGGCGGCTCCGGAAGGAAAAGAAATAGTTGTCTATACAATGGGTTGATCCAGAGCTGCCCTTCCAACCCTGGAGGATTCTTCTAGTCATGAAAGGAATCTGATTGGTGAAAGGAATCCTTTCCTGAGTGGAGGAGTTGACCTTGAGTGGAGCCATAGCTGTAGAGTCAACCAAATGGCTATGTTTCTGTCAGCCGGTAACAACTAGAATCTCTTGATGAATAGATTGAGGCTCCTTTCCTGAAAGAAAACTGCCCAGATATTTTCGCTGGGGTGTAATTAGAACAGAAGAAGGAAGAATGTGGCCACTCTCCTACCACTCTCTATAAAACACTGAATCTTATTTTTTAATTATTTATTTTAAACATTTCTGTTCCTCTCTCCACCCAAATAGAATCCAACCAGCTTTTCTTCTGAGCTACTTGATGACCCAAAAAGGCTTTACTCTGTGGATCGTGACACCTGCATGGATAAAAGTTGTGTGGACAGGCAGCTGTAAGGAGGGGAACTGTGAGATGGAGTGAATAAGCTGGCTGTATCCAGCCCTATGTGTGACTCTGGAGTCATGTGACTGGAACTCCTGAAGAAAGAGATTTGGATCAGGGCCATAATCTAGTCAGGAATAAGTTCCATGTTATTCAGCAGGGTGTACTCACAGGAAAGTGTCCTTTGAATTGTAGTTTTAACCTCTGGTATAGGTGGAGCACCATAAACTCTAGATACCTTGTAGATATCCCCTTCATCCTAGTGTGGCATAGTAGCTAGCATGCTGATGAAGACTGAGGAGACCTGGGTTCTAGTCTCCACTCAACCCGCATGATCCTTGGGCCGTTGGATCTGTTTTAGCCTAATACCACCCTCAAGGTGTTAAGAAAATAAGGAAAAAGTAATTTAGACTACTCTGAAATAATTTTTTATTTTCTATTTCTAACCTGCCTTCCCCACGAATGGGCTCAAGGCGGGTAACAACAAGTAGCATTTGAAAACAAACCATTTAACAATAAAATTAAATATCCAATATACCGTACATTAAAAGATCAATTAGAATCCTTGGAGAAGTACAGGCTATGCATGTATTCCATAGACAGATCCTGCACTTTCTAAAACAACATGCATTCCTGTCTTGGAGTCTCCAGCTCAGCGTAAAGCAGTTGATTAGGGTCACCATATTTTGAAAAGTAAAAAAAGAGGATGTATTTCCCAACCTGACTACTTCAAACAAGTGATCACTATGACAAATCTCATTTTAAATACCCTACTGTTTAAGCTGTGATAATTGTTACTAACTAGGAATATTCCTAACCTTCCAACCCCCCAAAAGGACATTTCCATCAGTTTCTTTAGAAGAGCCCAAAGAAAGAGGACATTTCTTCTTAAAAGAGGACATCTGGTAACCCTACAGTTGATGGAGCCATTACGGGCACACAGCAGAGAATTGTGAGGTGTGTTTCAAAGTGTACAGACAATTCTATCAGCTATGTTTTTTCCCTGCCTCTCCTACAAGGATCACAAGGCAGCATACGTTGTTCTTCCTCCCTGTGTTTTAACCTCACAGCTAACCTTAAGAAGGGAATGAGGGCTGAGCGAAACAGCCAGGCTTCAGGTTGCTATCTTTATGGTTTCTCAGATTCTCCTACAAGCTTCTGACCATTACATCACACTGTCTAGGGCTCAACACTATCAGTCTGTATGTGAGGGCCCAGCCTAGACCACCCCCAATGGCCTCCTTCATCTGTCCAAGTCTGGAGAAGATCAGCAATGGGCCTGTCAGCAATGGTGGCCCTGTCATTTTTCCAGGGAGCTTGGCCACCATGACTGATGCTCTGGCTGAAGAAGTGTCTGAATAACCCCAGGGGTCCCCAGAGCACGCTTTGAAAACAAACACACTTTGAAAACAACCGTGTGAACGCACCCCCCTGATATGTAGATATATATTTAGCAAGGATACTTTCTGAATTCTTGTCTAGCCCTTTCCAAACAGCCTGGCAGCCTTTTCGACAGCTGCAGCCAGAGCAGAGGAAGCCGCTTACAATAGTCCCGAAATAGCTAATCCCACATTTGTCAGAATCGAGTTATTTTTCTCCCAGCCGTGTGCATTCACATTTCTTCAGCAATTCCGCCACCGCTGGCAAATGGAGAATCCAGGGACACTTATCCCTCTGATGTGCCAGTTCTTTGTGTCCCCCCTCCTTCACTCCCTCAAGACTATCTCACATTCTGCCCTTTATCCCCCCTCCCAAGACAGCCCCCCACTGGGCCCAAGCAGCCGCTAGAAGCCTCAGCTGCCAACATGCGCCACCTGCTAGACAGCCAGGCTCCAGCCTCCATCTCCATCAGCTTCTCCACATCCCCCCATCCATTCTCCCTCCGGCCTCTACCCCTTTTTTGCTTTATATCAAACACCTGTTTATTATGTTCTCAGCTATTTCCATCCCGAACAACAGGTGGGGCCTGTCCCCCTGGGGCTTGGGGTCTGGAAAAGCATCTGGTTACACCACGAGAGGTTTGGGCTGGGGAGGGGGGGGGGAGATGGTGGCAGGGGAAGGGAAGCGAGATTTTTGGGCCTATTCCCAGCTGTGGAAGGACATTAATATGTCTGGGATCGGACCTGGAAGGCTTGGAGCCAGGACTCCTGAGTTCTCTGAGAGGCACAAAGCAAATGGACGTTTCTCACAGTCCTTTGGCCTTTGGAGGTGGGCGGGGGGGGGGGTGACTGTTTTTTTCCTTTCTCCTAGCCCAGATGACATCGACACCTGGTTGCTGGAACTGATTTGACCTGATAGAATTTGTGCCAGGTTGTGTGTTTTAAAAACATAAAGGGGAGAGGGGTGTAAGAATCAAGATTCTGCACCTAGAACCTGAGCATTCTGTGATCTGTTTCCAACAAACACATTTGCATAGATCTGTAATTTGGCCAAATGGATTTTGCTTCTGCTGTACTTAAGAGAAGAGAAGGAGGTATGCCAGGCACTTGGAATTCTTCTCTCTGACCACTGGGAATCTTGTTCTTATCCCCCAGATTATACTTCTGCTTATTTTACATTCCTAACCCCTCCTCCCCGGCACCCACTGCTGGCCACAATCCTATGACAGATGGGCACTGCTGAATTTTCAGAATGACAGGTGTGAGGGCTTCAGTCATGAGTTCTGATTAGGCATCTCTGCCTCCTTGATCCCAGAGGAGAGGCTGTGGTAAGCTAGGAGTGAGAAGGAAACCACTTGGTGCATGCTCAGGAGCACTTTGCCCTTTACAGTAACCACTGTGTGAGTTCAAGGGGAAGGAAAGGATTAAAAAAGAGTTCTCGGGGGCTGAAAACCAACTGACGTGATTTGAGGACAGGCGCTGAACCCTCATTACTAATGGCAACTTAAGTGGCCAGCTCTGCATTGGAAAATAGCTGGAGATTTTGGGGAGTGGAACCTGAGGAGAGCAAGGTTTAGGGAGGGAAAGGACCCCAGCAGGGTACAATACCATAGAACCCAGCCTCCAAAGCAGCCATTTTTTCCCAGGGAACTGATCTTGGTCATTTAGAGATAAAATGTATTTGTGGGAGTTCTCCAGATGCCACCTGGAAGTTGGCAGCCTTATGACAGGGTCAAGAGGACCCACAGCTGACCTTGGCAGAGGTCAAAGGAACAAAAGAGGGGAGGGCAATCCTGTCTGCCTGTCTCCTCCCTCCCTCCCCAACTTGGCCTGCACTTGACTATCTTGGCATAGCCGATTAAATGTGCCTTTGAAGGCTTTGAACCTCCTCCATCCCCTCCTCCCCGAGTGTAAGATCTAAAAGGGTCTCCTGTGTTTCTTTTGCCTCCAGCCAAGGCTCACACGACACTCTCCACACCACCACCGATTCCCTTTGAATCTTCAAAGTCTTAGCATGCTTTAACCGATTACACATTTAGCATCTCTAATCTCTTCTGGCCCCCACCCTGGAGGCAGCCTTGGGACATGTCCCTCTTTTCTTTCAAGCTTGTCTTGTCACGCTGGCTCTGATGTTCCTCCAGCTCCACATTTGGCGGTTGGGGAGGGGGGAGAGAGAGTTGAGAGGAGGGGCAGCTGGTGATCTCTTGTGAACTCTCGAAGAAGAGGAGTGTCCCTCCCTGCATAGGTCTTCTCACATCCTGAGAAGGGGTCCCAAGATTCAGGGCGCAAGGACAGCTCCAAGCATTTTCCTGAAGCAGCTAGCTCTTTTGCTAAATTTTGCCCAATTTCCATCTTTATTATGGCTTTTGTGATGCAGACCCTATGATTCCCAGCATATACGTTTTGCAGGTCAGAAGGAACTCCCTTTCTCTCCTTTTCGCTAGTGGAAAAGCTGGGCTGAATCCAAGCCATGATTCCTTTTTAAAAACAAGCCCAGAGAGACTATGCCTTGCCTAAGAATGTGATTCCCACGTGGGACTCACAGCCATCAGCTCTAGTTTTTCATCTCGGGCTTTAGTTTATGGCCCGGTGGGTTCAGGAATCAGCTCTTTTGCCCATCTCCCCAATCTCTTCCTTTGGGGCTAGGGTTGCCAACTGACCAGGGTGGAGGAAAGCTTGATCTGAAAACATCAGCAAGTAGAGTTTTCACCACATGAAGACAACTGCAGTCAAGCTCTGAGGTTAGCAGACCAAGCTGCATCTCTTGTGTTTGTTTATACCCCACTTTCCTTCCCAATGGGTACCCATAGCAGCTCACAATATTATTCTCCCTTCTTCCATTTCATCTTTACAACAGCTACCTTGTGAGGTAGACTAGACTCAGAGAGTGACTGGCTCAAGGTTCCACGGCACTGTGGTGATTCGAACCCAGGGCTTCCATTCTAACCACTACGCCACATGTGCACGTTAAAGTTGGCGTCCCTACTGCGGGTTGGCAGAAAAGGAGACAAGACGCCGGGTGTTTGGGAGGTGTACAAACAGAAAAGGAGGATCAAAAACAGCAGGGGAGAGACGCTGAAGCACACATGAAAAAGACACCTGCAAGGACTGGCGGTCCAGACATGTTTCAGAGATATCTTTATCAAGGGAAATTATACATATGATTTCTTCATAAATCTGCCAACAAAGCTGTGTGTTGCTGACACTTGAGACAGACCCAAGCTGTGCCTATCCTTTGGTGATCTTGTGGGATATGCTGAAACCCATCAGGGCTATTCCGCAGTGGTTGGAACATTCCCACATACATTGTATTGGGGGCCTCAGTTAAGACAAATCCACAAAGGATTCTTTAAAGATTTACTTTCTTCCAGAGTTCTGAGTGGGCTCCTAATGTTAGCACATGCACCTTTTCACAGTACCACTAGAGGATTTCAATATCAGGGTGAGCAGGTATTTGTGATGATGATGCAATACATGGACTATAGATGGAGCTGAGCCATTATTCTTTAAACAACAGTGTCATTGGGCAGAGGACCAGGACCCTCATCTAGGGTTACCAGATGTCCTCTATTTAGGGGATATGTCTTCTTTGTTTTGGTGTCTGTCTTCTTTTGAGCTCTTTTTTTTTTAACCTGATGAAAATGTCCTTTTTTGAGGTTGGGAGGCTGAGCCTGTTTTGCCCTATAGTCCTCCATTGGAGGCATTCTTCAGCTTAAATAGTAGGGGTATTTAAAATGAGATTTGTCATAGTGATCAGTCATTTGAAGCTGAGAACTACATCCTCTTTTCTGCTTGTCAAAGTATGGTAACCCTACCTTATCAATATTAACTACCCCGAGGACAGATTCTCATTGAGACCAAATAAGGGGTTAAAGTAATAAGTTCCAAGCCTCCACCAGCTGATCAGAGAGATGCTGACTTCTCACAAGACCTTGAGCCAATCCTTCACTCCACCTAGGCTGCCCCACAGGGTGGTTGGGAGAATAAAATGGGGGACGGGAGAGATGTGTCCCCCAGAACATCTCAGATGACGAGCAGGAGAAAACTGACAGAAACATCGACTGGGGGGGTGACATGATTGAGGTTTACAAGATTATGCATGGGATAGAGAAGACAGAGAAAGAAGTACTTTTCTCCCTTTCTCACAATACAAGAACTTGTGGACATTCAATGAAATTGTTGAGCAGTTGGGTTAGAACTAATAAAAAGGAAGTACTTCTTCACCCAAAGGGTGATTATCACATGGAATTCACAATCACAGGATCTGGTGGCAGCTGCAAGCATAGACAGCTTCAAGAGGGGATTGGATAAACATATGGAGCAGAGGTCCATCAGTGGCTATTAGCCACAGGGTATAGATTGAACTCTCTGTCAGGAGCAAGTGATGCTCTGTATTCTTGGAGCTTGGGAGGAGCGACAGTGGGAGGGCTTCTAGTGTCCTGGCCCCACTGATGGACCTCCTGATGGCTCCTGTGTTTTTTTTGGCCACTGTGTGACACAGAGTGTTGGACTGGATGGGCCAGTAGCCTGATCCAACATGGCTTCTCTCATGTTCTTATGTTCTTAGAAATAAAAAGGTAAAGTCCCCTGTGCAAGCACCAGTCATTTCTGACTTTGGGATGGCGTTGTACCATGACCTTCCCCAGTCAGCTACACTTTATGCCCAGCAAGCTCATTTTACTGACCTCAGAAGGATGGAAGGCTGAGTCAACCTTGTGGAATTTGCTGGTTGTTCTGAGACTTTCTGCAATTTATAGTCTGTAGGGTGTTTTGCAGAGCTGGGTACCAAGATTGGTGGATGAAAAAGGCATTTTTTTCATTTTTTCCACAGAACAATCAGCACAGTCAACAACCATCTTCCTTATCTTCACACCCCTTCCAACCCTCCCAGCAATTAACACAGAACAATGGTCACATTCAACAGCCAGTTTCCTTATCACTACCCTTCCAGGAAGCCCCACCAAACAATGGGCACATCCACAAACCAATTGCCCTTTCATCACACCCCCTCCAGCCTAGAAATAGCAGCTCTCCAGCAGCCCTGGCCCCACTCAATGCACAGCAGCCAAGAAGGTCAGAGCGCCTGCTCCGGCTGCAACGCCACTGAGGATGTTCTCCGCAGCTGAGAACGAAACGTCTGGAAGGAAAACTTTCTCCAGTAGAACATGGTACTTGATCCCGAAAGATTCTACAAACCCTAATGATGTTACCAGCCGTGAAAACCTGAAATCTTTGATAATTAAAAGTTTGTTTTCCTGAGTTGGTAGCTGGCCAACATCATCCCCAGTGCTTGGGAACACTGCTTTGGTGACTGTACTCGATATGCAAGCATTAGGAAATGTAGGCTTTCAAGAGCATAGCTTCAGGTTTTCTGAAATCCCAGAATCTCTATTCTTAGGAACAGCTCTAGAAATCAGAACTTTTATCAGAGCTGGCATAACAAAGTAACAAAGACTTCCAAGTCAGAAGGTCCCTTGTAATAATATATAGCCTTTTTATACCACTTTTCATTGTACTAAGTATTTCATGTACTGTGCCTTGTTACATGTTTTGCAACAGTCCTACAAGATAGGGAAATATTCAGACCATCCTGCATCTGACACCAGAGACTTAGGACTGGAACTTGAAACGTGTTATTCTGGCCCTAAAAAGCATCCATATGGAGCCTGATCACTGGTGCAACTGGGGAGAGTAAGGTTAAACACTTCCCGCTCCTTGTATGCTTTTTTTCTGAGCAAAAACCAGCTTACAACAGTCTGGGAAGGGCCAGATAGCACATCTGGCATTTCAATCACAGCATTCTGTCAGGTGTCATTTGACCCCTTATTACCACCACATTGCAGATGAGATGGCTGGGAGAAAGTTGCCTGCCTGAGGCAGACTGGGGGCTGGGGGGGGGGGGGGAAGGGGCAGGGATGTGGTAAGATTTGAACCAGAGGCCTCTCAGATTACTGTTTTAGCTGCCACACTAGACCCAGCTTCTTCCTTCAGCATGCATATTAGAGGCCTTAAAAACAGTGCCTCCAGCTTTTGCCTCCATTCTTTCCCCCTCCAATGGAAGGGTAACAACAGTGACTTTCCTCACAGGAATGTCAGCATTACTGAAACCCAGCTTGGTGTAGTGGTTAAGAGTGACATACTCTAATCTGGAGAACTTCATTTTCATTTCATTCGATTTATATCCTGCCCTCCCCACTGAGGCGGCTCAGGGCGGCTCACAACATAAAATTCTAATAATAAGATTAATGAATATTAAAATACATTAAATAGTTTACAGCAGTTAAAACAAGAAAACGGGTTGATTCCCCACTCCTCCACTTGCACCTGCTGGAATGGCCTTGGGTCAGCCAAAGCTCTTGCAGAGCTGTCCTTGAAAGGACAGCTTCTGTGAGAGTTCTCTCAGCCCCACGTACCTCACAGGGTGTCTGTTGTGGGGGAGGAAGGTAAAAGAGATTGTAAGCATCTCTGAGACTGAGATTCAGAGTGAAGGTCAGGATATAAATCCAATGTCATCTCCTCCTCCTCCTCAGCTCACAGAGAGCCACATTTACAAATACCATCAACAGGTAGAGCGGTGTTTACTTGTACCTCAGGAAGGCCCATAGGTTACCCAGAAGTGGCTGTTTCAAGGTGGAAACCAACTGCCAACTGTGAGCCGTGTCTGGCAAAGACCTTGCCTACTTTCCCAAAACATGGAACGGGCACCAGCTTGGGAAACAGCGCTTAGAAGGCATGCACAGGCATATAAAAAAACTGCATGTGGCTCTGAAGCCACTGAATAAGTTTCACTGGGGTAACCCAAGGGAACAATTGAGGGCACTGTTCCACTGACCGTCTCTTTCTCTTCTTTTCCCTTAGAGTCGTCTGAATGTTTTATGGTGAATGGGGCTGATTATCGTGGGACACAGAACCGGACTTCTCTAGAGAGCACTGGGCGTCCCTGTCTCTACTGGAACCAGACACGGGAACATGTTTACAACACGGCCAAGTACCCTAATGGCGAGTGGGGATTGGGCAGCCATAACTACTGCCGGAACCCAGACGGTGATGTGCAGCCATGGTGCTACATCTCTGAGAACGAGGAAGGGATCTATTGGAAGTACTGTGACATCCCTACCTGCCACAGTGAGTGCCAAGAGGCTGGGCAGCCAGTGGCAGGGAGGGACAGGCACCAGGCAACAAGAGATAAGTGACTCAGTGTGGTTCAGCTAAGAGAGATGCATCAGAGATGACCAGATAGGATTGAGGAACCTGGAGGGACCAGGCCTTCTCAAGGATTTTTGAGTCCACCTTTCCTGAATATTAAGCAATGAGGTTTTTCAGTTTTTAACCCTCATAGGCACAAGATGCAAAGAAAAATATGCAGATAGTATTCTGCTGGATTGCGCTTTAGAAATTAAATTGGCTGTGGCCCAGTTAATGTTTTGACAGATGCTGTTAAAGTAGAACAGTTAGATTGAGGCCACTAGCCCCTTAGTGACTAAGAAGAGTTTTGCGGTATAACCTTGTATCTGACAGAGGGAGCTTTCATTCTCAAAAAAAGCTTATACCCTGAAAATGTCATTGGTCTCTAATAGGGTTGCCAATCCCCATGTGGGGGCAGGGGACCCCCCAGTTTGGAGGCCCTCCCCCTGCTTCAGGGTCATCAGAAAACGGGGCAGGGAGGGAAATGTCTGCTGCGCATTATTCCCTAAGGAAACTGATTCCCATAGTGTATAATGGAGAATTGATCTGTGAGTATCTGGGTCTCTGGGGGAGGCTGTTTTTTGAGGTAGAGCACCAAATTTGCAGCACAGCATCCAGTGCCTCTCCTCAAAATACCTTCTAAGTTTCAAAAAAATTGGACCAGGGGTCCAATTCTATGAGCCCCAAAAGAAGGTGCCCCTATCTTTCATTATTTCCAAATGGAAGCATTTAAAAGGAGCATGGTCTCTTTAAATGTGATGGCCAGAACTCGCTTTGGAGTTCAGTTATGCTTGCTCCTGGCTCCACCCCCAAAGTCCCCAGATATTTCTTTAATTGGACCTGGCAACCATAGTCTCTAAGATGCTAGCGGACTCGAATATACTATTATTGTTATCCTGCCCTTTGTCCAGGGAACTCAGGTTGGCATAAATGATTCTCCCCTCTTCTGTTTTACCTTCACAACAACCCTGTGAGGTAGGGTAGGCTGAGAAAGGATCACCCAGTGAACTCCCTGGAAGCAACTCACAATGTTGCGCCCAATCAGCATTTGGAATGGGAATCTCCTGGGAGCTAAGTTTCAGAGCTAAATAGGGGAGATCATCTGACTAAAAACCCTTGGTTGTTTTCTTCAGTGCCTGGTTATGTCGGCTGCTTCCTGGATTCTGGGACTCCTCCGGCGCTGAGTGGGAGCAGTGGCACCTCCACCAAGCTCACTGTACAAGTCTGCCTCAGCTTCTGCCGCAAGCGGGGCTATAAGGTAAAGCCCCCTCTCAAATAGGGGACACACTGCCACTGGTTGAATATTTCCTCTCCCCCCAGGAAAACTTGGGCATTGCAATTCCATGAGGGGACCTACGGCTCTCTAACAGGCTTCAGTTCCCATGATGCTTTTGTGGGAAGCCATGATAGGCTGAGATGAAGCAATATATGCACCTTAATACAATTTATGGCCTTGAGGGTTGTCAGCTTTTTCAATTGGTGCTTATCTCCAGGTCTTGAGAGGCTTCATTGGCTGACTTCTGCAAGTTGCACTGCTATGAGAGACACACAAGTAGGCCTCCCGGACATCCTAGAGACCAAGGCCTTCTGTTTCCAGTCTTTGCCTCCACAAATTATCATTCAAGTTGCATGCATCCTGGGCTTTTTTTAAGTAGGAACACAGTTCCAGCTGGCTTGGTGTCAGGGGGTGTGGCCTAATATGCAAATGAGTTCCTGCTCAGCTTTTTCTATCCAAAACCCTGCACACATCCAAACTGTGTACAGAATTGGAAACATGATGAGGTTAGGTCTGGGGTGAGGCAGATCTCTATGTAGAGGTATAGACCATTGCTGTGAGTAGGCTTGCCAGGTAGCCTGCTGGTGGGCCACCCTCCTGCCTCCACCAGCTCTCCCCCACTGATTATTTTCAAAGTGGGAGAAAACAGGGAAGGGGGGATGACATAGCAGATGCAGCATTGCCACATCTGGGGTGCTCTAGGAATTTCCCCTAATCTCTGTTGTCTTTACCATAGAGATTGGGGGAATTCCTAGAGTATCATGGCATAAGGTGATGCCACTTCTGGGTCTTCACTGCATTATGCCACACTCAAAAGCTCTTGGGATTTCCAGGCACAGGTCTGGCAAACCTAGCTGAGGGAGGTTTGAATCCTTTCCTTAAGTCCTCACCATTACCGGTGCTCTCTTGCTCAGAGAGGTGGTTTGATGCTGAAAAGAGATGACATTTTGGCCACTTGCTTACTGGTACTGGTTTGTAGTTGTACCAGCTTACTTTCACCCCTGAGGGATCCCCATTGACCACCAAAAAAACTGTGCTGGACCTCATGGGACCTGCAGGTCCAAAGCTATGTAGTATTGGAGATATAGTAAAGAGGGGGAAAAGCTGGCTGGATCCAGCCCTAGGTCTTGATTCAAACAGAGATCTCCCTCCCCCTTTTCCTGATCAGCCTGATGCCCTTCTGTTTCTTGGCTAGCTGACGAGATCGGAACCTTCCCAGCTGATCAGCCTGATACTTGGTCGGGAATGAGATGGAGTAGCATTTGTTTTGTCTCCCAGCCTCTCCAGACTATCCATTTCTATTGGCGCAACCAATGCACAATTGTTAGCCATTTGTTGCGCTTGGGTTGGACAGCTGTCCTCGTGGGTGTATGAGCCTGTGCCACTGAGACAGCATTTCCTTATCATTTCATGCGCTGAATTTTGTACCTGGGAAAATGCTGTTCTCTCCCCCCACCCCCCAGCATGTATGTCTCTCAGTAATTCTTCTAGGAATGGCTTAGTAACAGACAGGACTAGTGGGGGCCCAGTGGGATATTTTTGGCTCCTTCCCCCTGAATTTTCAGCTGTCTTTGTTTTAACAATTAAAAAAGTCCTTTTATTTATGGAAACATGGTAGGGGGGATGCAGAGGCACTATTGCACACAATTGCTCAATAAGAAATACATTTCTGCTCCCAGTTTCTGATGCTGTAACCTATGGCTTGGATCCAAGAAAGCATTTCCATGCACAGTGTGATTTCCACCAGTCGCCTTGGCAGCAATTGCTCCCATTACGGGTGGTTGATAGGTGCCTAATATGTGTGGCTGTACCATCTGAAAAGGTCTCTGATTGCAGCTTCCCTTCCTTACTGTGCTCCTTTCCTTCCTTACTATGCCCTTTCTTTAATTTTATATTGTAAGCCCAGGGCTAAGCCCAGCAAGAACTCTTTGAAGCTTAGGCCATGCCCCCTGACACCAAACCAGCTTGGAACTGCTTTCCTGTGCATTGCTGTTCAAAAAAAGTCTTGGTAAGCCCCAGGCTTCAGATTCAGTGGGAGCTCACAGGAGCACAGCTCCTGAACCTTTCTGAGAGTTCCTCCTCCTTGTCCATTGAATAGTAAGTGCAGCTGCATAACAATCCCTGGATGAGCGCCACCATCTATTTTTCTACAAAATGACCCCTGGTAAGCCCTATAGGCAAGGCTCATTTTTAGTTAATTTTTGAGCAGCCCCTTTTTACTTGAGATCCCACTTATAAACAGCAGTTAAGCATTAGCATGATATGATCCACAGCCTGAGCCCTTCAATTTAATAAACACCATCCTAAGGTCATGGTTAGGATGAAGAGAGAGATCCCTCATCCTCACCCAGGCACTTCCCTACCGTCTCTTTCTTTTCCCTCTTCCCCTGGGCAGTTTGCAGGGGTGGAAGCTGGCTACGCATGTTTCTGCGGTCACGAGGGAGACATCCGGCGCAGCCAGCCAGTAAGCGCCGTGGAGTGTGACCAAGTCTGCTTTGGCAAGTCCAGCGAACTGTGTGGGGGGGACGGACGGATTGGTATCTATAACGGTAAGTGTGTAGCAAAGTGTATTTGCTTTAAATCAGAAGTTCATCAGGCTGTAGAAAGACTTTAGATCTTCAGCTGCAGATAGCAGCGGACAATATTTTGGGGGGCTGTTGTGGCCATACTAAGAAGTCATAAAGTTGGGATGTTTGGCGTGAGAGATTTGGTTTGGGTCTAGATGATGTAACAGGGTGAGGGGAATCTTTGTCTGGGGCCTCGTGGTGGTTCTTGGTAGCACGACTAAACCTGTGCTGATCTTGTCTTGTTCGCATCAGCAAATGAATGGCTTTGTGCAATTCCAAAGCAGGAGTCAAGTGCATCTTTAAGACCAACAAAGTTTTATTCAGAACATAAGTTTTTGTGTGCTCCAAGCACACTTCATCAGACGAGGAATCAGGTACAGTGTGCAGGGCTATATATAACTGGTAGGCAGTGGTTTAGAATGCAAAATGGTACAAATTTAAGATCCAATTTGTACCATTTTGCATTCTAAACCACTGCCTACTAGTTATATATAGCCCTGCCCACTGTACCTGATTCCTCATCTGATGAAGTGTGCTTGGAGCACATGAAAGCTGACATTCTGAATAAAACTTTGTTGGTCTTAAAGGTGCACTTGACTCCTGTTTTGTTCTACTGCTTCAGGCCAACACGGCTGCCCACTTGGATCTATTTGTGTGATTCCTGGCAGAGACAGACCAAGAGAGAGATCTTGGGGTCATGGTAGATAATTCACTGAAAATGTCAAGACAGTGTGCGTTTGCAATAAAAAAGGCCAACGCCATGCTGGGAATTATTAGGAAGGGAATTGAAAACAAATCAGCCAGTATCATAATGCCTCTGTATAAATCGATGGTGCGGTCTCATTTGGAGTACTGTGTGCAGTTCTGGTCGCCGCACCTCAAAAAGGATATTATAGCATTGGAGAAAGTTCAGAAAAGGGCAACTAAAATGATTAAAGGGCTGGAACACCTTCCCTATGAAGAAAGGTTGAAACGCTTAGGGCTCTTTAGCTTGGAGAAACGTCGACTGAGGGGTGACATGATAGAAGTTTACAAGATAATGCATGGGATGGAGAAAGTAGAGAAAGAAGTACTTTTCTCCCTTTCTCACAATACAAGAACTCGTGGGCATTCGATGAAATTGCTGAGCAGACAGGTTAAAACGGATAAAAGGAAGTACTTTTTCACCCAAAGGGTGATTAACATGTGGAATTCACTGCCACAGGAGGTGGTGGCGTCCACAAGCATAGCCACCTTCAAGAAGGGGTTAGATAAAAATATGGAGCAGAGGTCCATCAGTGGCTATTAGCCACAGTGTGTGTGTGTGTGTGTGTATATATATATATATATATATATATATATATTTGGCCGCTGTGTGACACAGAATGTTGGACTGGATGGGCCATTGGCCTGATCTAACATGGCTTCTCTTATGTTCTTATGTTCTTATTCCTGTATTAGAATACTAAAAACTGGGGGTAGATCACCAATCTGGGTTGGGAATTTCCTGGAGATTTGGGGTTAGAGCCTGAGAAGGGTGGCCTTTGGGGAAGGGAAGGTACTCAGCAAGAATGTGATGCCATGGAGTCCCACCCTACGAAGCTACCATTGTCTCCTGAGGAACTGATCTCTGTAATCTGGAGATAAGTTGCAATTCCTAGAGAACGCCAGGCCCTTCCTAGAGACTTGCAGGCCTCACTGTGGGACCATCCACACTTTGAAAGGCATTTTTAAATCTTTCCCCAGACCTCACCACTGCACTTTACCTCACTTAAACGAGCAGCTTATACTTCCATTGTCAGAAACCTGCCCGCTTAAGGAGACCCTCTGTGAATTGGATACACCAGCCTTCTGAAGCAAGGTGTTTGGTGATCACAGGTAGGACTTTTTGGTGGTGGCACCATGTCCTCCCAACTCCCTGCCCAGAAAAGTGCGCCTAACGCTTTCACAGTTGCCTATTAGGTGCCAGGCCAAGAACCCTTTTCGTTTTTGTTTCAGTTAATTTCCGTTTGGGGTTTTTGTATTCATAATTTATCTCCTGGAATGTGGTGTGTTGTTTGTTGGGTTATGTAATTTTTGGGTCGTAATGTTATTCTTTTTTAAAAAACCTGTTGAACATTTATGTAAAGTGATATGATATCATTAACTTTGGTACATGGCTTAACTTTATGGACTGTCTGAATGTTGTCATTCATGTTGCTGTCTGATTTCTGAAGTAATTTCTTTGATAGCCTGGTGATGGCCTACTGTTTTAAACATAAACTTGACTGATTTCTTTACTAGCTAGAGCAAGTATGGTGCAATGGTTAGTGTGCTGGATCAGGCCTGGGAAAAACTGGGTTCGAATTTCAACTCGGTCACAAAGCTCACTGAGTGATCTTGGTCCATTTCCTCTCTCTCAGCCTTCCTTAGTTCACAAATAGTTGTGAGGATAAAATGGATGAGGGAAGAGCCAAGTATGTTTCCTTGAGCTCTTTGAGGGAAGGGTGGGTTAGAAATGTGGTAAGACACCTCTTTTTTCTCATATTCCTTCATAACTAATTTTATATCTTTGATTCCATCTGTAATATTGGTATTATTAGTCCAATTAAAAAAAATAGGTGTGTGTATGAAAGAGAGGGTAGAAGACCAAAGGATGATAATGTTCTCCTGTTCTTAATTCCCATAATTTGTTTAATCAGAAAGGCAGGCCTGTAGCCAGGTTTTTTCATTTAGTAGGGGCACAGGGTCATGAATTTTCAGTTAGTGGGACACATTTGAGGGGGAGGCACCAATTATGCTTATACTTTAAAATAATAATAAATAAAGAAGACACATCATTTATCACTTTAAAATGCAGAGCTCTGGGAACATTACACAGTGGATCTCCAGGTCCCACCTGGAGTCTGGAATCCCACTACCCCCAATGCAGTACTTCCATTGGATCTCTTTACCCCACAATACAGAGTTTAGGGAACATCACAAAGTGAATCTCCAGGTCCCACCTGGAGCCTGGCATCCCACTACCCCCCAGATATTGGTAGAAGCCTGATCTAAAGCCCACCCCCCTGCAGCTGCTTTTTCCTATTCAAGCACATGTTCTCCACAGTCCCACCTGGCAGCAGGGAACTTGAGGGCATAGCAGCTTTCACCTTGCCCACTTGAAAGATGCAAGAGAGGCAGGCGCAGGCAGATTAGAGAGAGCAGCGGCATTTAATTGGAGAACAGTGGCTGCCTGCACACCCAGCTGTGATTGGATCAGGGGCTGGGAGCTTCAGAGAGCACCCAGTTGTGATTAGATCAGAGGCCAGGAGCTTCAGAGAGCACTTGGCAGTGATTGCATTGGGGCCAGCTACAGTGAGTGCCCAGCATCAGTGAGAGCTTGGGACAAGGAGCTAGAAAGGGCAGATGCTGGTGGTAGCAACAAGGAGTGCATCTCATGAGAAGCTGAGAACATAAGTGGTGGGGCTGGGTTTCTGGCACTCATGTTCAAGTGGAGGGGCTGGGACCCTGGGGGCCCCACTGTAGCTACAGGCCTGCAGAAAGGTATGTTGTCTTGGAACATGGAGGTTTCATTTTTGGCAACCGTAATAGCCACTGAGGCTGCGGTGGCAAGAGCGGGTAACGTGGCTTGAGAAAGTTTTCAGTTTTCCAGTGGCATGCGTAATGCTGTCACCTCAAGTAAACAGGTTGGTCAGGTTTTGGAAACAACACAAAAGCCTGAGGAGAAAATGGAATGAGTTTTCATTCCAAAAAGCAGCAATGCCTTTTTTAAAAACTGCCTTCAGTTCTCTGGAAAACTACCAAAGCTACAACTCTGTAGCTTGATAGATATTATGCTTAGCTGGATTCTTCTCCAGTACCCTGATCCAACACAGGAGATCTGCTTGCAGAAACAGTGCTTCATGAGCTTACCTTATACTCTGAAGCTGTTAATTACACATGCGTGACCATAGCTTTGGAGCAGGATCTAGGGTTTAAGATGACAAGGGACCTATTTGGGTAAATATGGCGTGAAAGGAATTATTGAACCTACAGACTCAAACCATCTTCTGAATGATCACTTCTAAGGTTGCCAGAGATCACTACTGTGCCCTTAAATTCCCAGAGGCAGCAGGAGATGAAACAGTAGTGGCTTTTCTTAGCCCCATGGCTATTTAGCTGTGACCCTCCTTCCCTCTTCATTGCAACTATTGGGCGGAAGGCAGACAACAGGCCTGGGGAGAATTTAATCTTTGGTGCTTTGTCTGTAGCCAAATTTAAAAGTTCAGGCCTGGCTATGGTAATTACCGTGATTAGTTCTTCTCATTTTGAACACCCTGTTTGCAAGGCAGGCCATGTCTCTCTTTCAAACTATGACTGAAAATATATCTGGGAATGCATTGGTTTTTTGGGGGAAACAGTGTTTGGGTTGTTTTTTTGTCTCCTGGGCATCTTTGTTTTGTGTGGGGTGTTGTGTGTGTGGAAATGGTGCCCTTTGCCTCAGTCAAAGGAGATAAGTTTTGATAAGGGGAAGATTCCTGTTTTGAAACAGAAAGAATGTACACAAGGGCCTTGAGCATATTTTGGTTTGAAAAGAAAACTTTTTCAGGATTTCTCCACAGTGGATATCATTTTGCCACTGTTCTTCCAATTTCATATGCTACACATCTGGATTTTATTGATTGATTTATTTTTAACAATGTTGGTTTTCAAGAAGGGTTTTATTTTTCCTGTTTTTCAGACACTTGGCTGTTTTCTTTCCTAGTTATTATTTAAAAAAAACTCTAAAGGATGTCAGGAGATGGAAGAAGCTTTAACTGCTTATTTTTCTCGCATTTTAAAAATAAATATTAACAGTGCAATAATCTCTTCATTCAGGTGTGGGTTTCTTTCTATACCTGCATGTTTTGTGACTTGTTTGGACTGGGACTCCCGTGCATAAGGCCTGGCCCCTGCCCCATGCTAGTTTTCCAACTTGAAATATCTCCAGGGGCAGTATTTGGCCCACTGGGAAAACCCATGAGTCTTTCAGGGAACATGTAAGTTTCCTTACCAGGCCCAACAGAAGAAGAAGACTGCAGATTTATACCCTGTCCTTCTCTCTGAATCAGAGACTCAGGGCTGCTTACAATCTCCTGTATCTTCTCCCCCCACAACAGACACTCTGTGAGGTGGGTGGGGCTGAGAGGGCTCCCACAGCAACTGCCCTTTCAAGGACAACTCCTGCGATAGCTATGGCTGACCCAAGGCCATTCCAGCAGCTGTAAGTGGAGGAGTGGGGAGTCAAGCCCAGTTCTCCCAGATAAGAGTCCACACACTAAACCACTACACCAAACTGGCTCTCACCAAACAGCACCCATGATTGTTGTTACAAGTTGGTAAAATGGGGTGGGGGGTGGGGGGAGACTGAAGCTTCTTTGCCATGTATGCCATGGTCCCAGTCCAAATTGAGCACCAAATGAAGAGAGCTGACAACTTACATCTGACTATTACACAGGGCGGGGGCCCCAAACCCAACCTGGGTACTCCAAAAAGTGTAAATCAGCCTAGTATATATAGTCCTCTTGAGGCACTGTCAGCAAGATCCTGGTATTCCTTCTAAAAGCCCTTTAAGACAGCTGGGCACCAAGATGCTCATAGCAGATTTCAGGTTTATTTTTCAAAATATTTCCATTCTGCCTTCTGCTCCACAGAGCCAGAGGAGAAAGCCAGACATGATCAAACAATTTATGAAAGAGAAATCCATGCCCAGGGGATTCCCCGCATCCCCAAATCCTATCGATTGATTCGATTCTAATTTGGCAAGTTTTCTTCCTTGAGTCACCTTCACAAATCCCGGCTGCCACTGTCTCTAGGGGAAGGCCTGCAGCCTGTTCTTCCTGCTAGGGGGCAAGCAGCTGGCTACCACATAAAATGCTGGTGCTCCAAACAAGAACATAAGAGAAGCCATGTTGGATCAGTCCAACACTGTCACAAAGTGGCCAAAAAATCTGGTGCCATCAGGAGGGCCAGGACACTAGAAGCCCTTGCACTGTCGCCCCCCCAAGTGCCACTGAAGGAAGGAAAAGGTTCCAGAAGTATCTGTTGCTTATGAGGAAATCACTGGGTTTCCTCCCTCCATTCCTTTATTTTGTTGTTCAGTCACACAGTCGAGTCCGACTCTATTTCGTATATAGCTAGAATTCTTCCTGTTCATAAAAGAAGCCTATATACTTCAAATTGAAGCTATCATGTCACAAATTAAAAAGCTTGTTTTTCTACAAAAGTTCTTAGGTAGGGCAACTCTGGGCCCCACCCTGGCTACTCTTAATCTTCCTTCACTCTCTCGCCTCTATTAACTGCCTTCCTTCCATTTACGAGATATTTCCTTTACTAATTGCATACCCCAGTTTTTAACTGTTGCTTCCAAAGCAGCCTACAACACAAAACCACTCATATAATCACACAGTAGAGATGTCATATTAAAAGTTAATACAGCCTTCATTCGCTGTTAAACATTTGACTGAGCGAGAATGTTTCTGCCTTTCAAAAAAGGGCTCAAGAGTTGAGGCTAAGGAAGCTTCCTGTGTGAGGATATCCAAGGTGGTCAGGGACATCATCAAAAAGGCCCTGCTCCTAGTGGACTAATTTAGGGTTACCAGACTCAGGTTGGGTTCTGGAGTTCACGTAGCTGGCTTGCTTGCTTGCTAGGGGGAAAGTTAGATGACTGGGGAAGGCAATGGCAAACCACCCCGTAAAAAAGTCTGCCGTGAAAATGTTGTGAAAGCAATGTCACGCCAGAGTCGGGAAAGCGGTGGGCCAACTCGCAGCTCTGGGGCAGCTTGCGTGAAAACCAAGAGAAATGCCAGGGGCGAAAGGCTTCCTTACCCGGAACAAGCCCTAATGCAAAATCTTTTTCGGTTACCCAAAATACTGTAGTGATATATCTGTTATTGATTACTTTAAAAAAACTGTCACAAAGTCCACCAGTGAAAGGAGGTAGTTTGGGAATGGAAAAGAAATAATGCTGGATGTGGCCAAGAGATGGGGAAATGGGCATCCTCCTCCTGCCCATCCAGGTCTCAAACCTACTTTTGGTATGAGCTTCCCAGAAAAACCATAGCAAAGCAGGTTTGGGAAACTTCACAGTGGAAAGCCCAGAAGGTGGGCAATAATGTCACAGCAACATCATAGCCAGTTTGGTGTAGTGGTTAAGTGTGCGGACTCTTATCTGGGAGAACCGGGTTTGATTCCCCACTCCTCCACTTGCACCTGCTGAGATGGCCTTGGGTCAGCCATAGCTCTGGCAGAGGTTGTCCTTGAAAGGGCAGCTGCTGTGAGAGCCCTCTCCAGCCCCACCCACCTCACAGGGTGTCTGTTGTGGGGGAGGAAGGTAAAGGAGATTGTGAGCCGCTCTGAGACTCTTCGGAGTGGAGGGCGGGATAGAAATCCAATATCTTCTTCATACGGAGATGGGCCTGTAGCCATGGTGGGGCTCCGTTTGGGCAGAGCCCCCTCCCAAAAATGCAACATCCCCCAAGCCCCCCACCCTGCCACTTACTCCCTCCCACCCACCCACTCACTCACCACATTCACTTGCCTTGCCTGTGGAGGAAGCAGGCAGGTAGGGCAGAATGGCCCACCCTGGTACCTCACTGTGCATGTGCCAGAATGGCAGGGGAGGAGCTTGCTTTCCGGGTCACATGATGCTGTAGTTTGGAGGGGGGGCAGTGCAAGGGGCCCGTGTAGAAGCCACTGCAGACCCTCATCTTCGGGTATGACTGGTAGCAGCTCTCAGACTGAGAAAGGTGTTTCCAGATATGGGCTGTTTTCGGTAGGAGACAGCAAGAACAGATCCAGGCATATTTTGCATGCAAAGCAGCTGCTCAGCTCCTTGTACATGGCCCCTCCCTAACATTTGTTTTTTATTAATTTGGTGGCATTTGAGCTCTAACTGGCTGTAATTGCAACAACCCGGATTTTCTGTATGAATGCTTTTGTGATTTGGTTAATTCTCCACAGTCCTGTGAATCCAGTCCTTTTATGTTCTAAACAATTGATCAAATTTTGCGTCTCGCAGCTAAACATTTATTTTCATTGCTGCCGCTTTTGTTTTTCACT
Organism: Heteronotia binoei; assembly: GCF_032191835.1. NCBI lineage: Eukaryota > Metazoa > Chordata > Lepidosauria > Squamata > Gekkonidae > Heteronotia > Heteronotia binoei. The sequence continues at coordinate 30,785,011 of NC_083237.1, forward strand.
TCGGGGGATGTTATGAAATCTTGCCTCACTGCACGGCTTTAGGCTCTGGTGCTCTTTTTCGGTCTCTGCCACCTATCTGTCAACTGAAGATTATCAGACTGGGCTGCGAAATTGGCAGCGAAAGTCAGTGTGGCACAGGATCCATAGGGATGTGAGTTCAAATCTCTGATCAGCCAGAGACATCTAGATCACATTGGCCTTTGTGGTTCCTCTCCCTCTTTTTTTAATCTTCACAACAACTCTGTATGGTAGGTTGGGTTGAAAGGACACTGCTGGCCCAAGATCACACAGGGAGGTTTGTGGCAAATAAGGATTTGAATCTAGATCCCTACAGGCCATTAACTTGTCCTCATATCTCCTCCATAATGCCCCTGTTGTCCAGATGTACGCTAGCCAGGGGTGGAACTCCAGCAGCAGCTCCCTTGCATATTAGGTCACACACCCCGATGTAGCCAATCCTCCAAGAGCTTACAAAAAAGAGCCTTGTAAGCTCTTGGAGGATTGGCTACATCATGGGTGTGTGGCCTAATATGCAAAGGAACTCCCACTAGAATTCCACCCCTGATGCTAGCAGTGTTGTGCTCAGAGCTTAGTAACTAGATGTTTGGGGGCCCAATACAGATGGGGACCATGATGGGCAGGGAGAGGGAGCTTGACACACACACCCCTCCTTCCTTGTGCCATGTTTACAACTTAACATTGCTCTAGGGAGCTATTTGCCCTATTGTAGGAACTTAAGTGTAGCCCGTCAGGGCACAGAAGTTTTCTGAATGAGATAAACAATGACTTTTCAGGGCCGTTTCAGTTTGGGAAAATGGCATCAGATGGAAGGCTTAAGCCCCTCCCTCCCAACATACTGCTGTCCCGATTTGAATTGGGACCCTTACATTTCTGAACACAGAATCTGCAGTTTGATCAAAAGGATATGAGTAGACATTAGGGTGACCATAATGTCTGAAGGCCAGCCAGGGACACGTTGGGGGGGGGGGGAAGGTAGGGGTGCGCGCGTGCCGCCGGAAACAGGAAGTGACGTCACTTCCGGTGACGTCATGCCACCACAGGAAACAGGAAGTGACGTCACTTCCGGTGACTTCATGCCACCACAGGAAACAGGAAGTGACATCACTTCCTGTGACATCATTTCCCCCGCGTCACCTGCCGGAAATGGGAAGTGACATCACTTCCTGTGACATCATTTCCCCCAAATGACATCATTTCCCCCAAATGCCACTGCCGGAAACAGGAAGTGACTTCACAGCACTTCCTGTGACATCCCCAAAAATCCCCCAAATATCACCGCCGGAAACAATTTTGTTCTGAAATCCTGTATATACTTCATCAGTATATGGGATAAGGCACTTTCTCAACTGTGCTGCATAATGCAGCCTATTTATTTTGTCCTGTTTGCTCTGTTGGCTCTATCTACGCCACCTTCATCACTTTCGGGGTGTGGATCCCCCAGTGGGGTGCTCTCCCGACTCCCTCCGCCGGCTGTTTCTGATAGCCCTGCGCCCCCTCTTTCATTTGATATGTGTCCCGTGCGGGTGCCACCCTCCCGCCGGGAGATGCCGCAAAATGAGCCCCCTTGAGGCTTATGGCGGCAGGGCTCGGGGGAAGCGAGCTAGACTGCTGTTCTTTTGAGGGGTTATAGAGTGTTTCGAGCCCGTCCCTGTGGCATCGGTCCCATCGTTGTGGGGCCCAGGGGGCCGGCGCAGCGGCACGCCGAAGCAGCCTGTCACTAATAACACAGGTCGAGATGCAGGACAGGAACCCGGAAGTGACCGACAGGCTGCTTCAGCGTGCCGCTGCGCCGGCCCCCTGGGCCCCACAACGATGGGACCGATGCCACAGGGACGGGCTCGAAACACTCTATAACCCCTCAAAAGAACAGCAGTCTAGCTCGCTTCCCCCGAGCCCTGCCGCCATAAGCCTCAAGGGGGCTCATTTTGCGGCATCTCCCGGCGGGAGGGTGGCACCCGCACGGGACACATATCAAATGAAAGAGGGGGCGCAGGGCTATCAGAAACAGCCGGCAGAGGGAGTCACGAGACCACCCCACTGGGGGATCCACACCCCGAAAGTGATGAAGGTGGCGCAGACAGCCAACAGGACAAAATAAATAGGCTGCATTATGCAGCACAGTTGAGAAAGTGCCTTATCCCATATACTGATGAAGTAAATACAGGATCTGAGAACAAAATTGCACCAGAAGACACAAACACAAAGCTCCCTTACACTGAATCAGTGCTTGGGTCCACCAAAGTCAGTATTATCTACTCCAGTCACAAACACAAAGCTCCCTTACACTGAATCAGTGCTTGGGTCCACCAAAGTCAGTATTGTCACATAAGAACATAAGAGAAGCCCTGTTGGATCAGGCCAGTGGCCCATCCAGTCCAACACTCTGCGTCACATAAGAACATAAGAGAAGCCCTGTTGCATCAGGCCAGTGGCCCCTCCAGTCCAACACTCTGTGTAACATAAGAATATAAGAGAAGCCCTATTGCATCAGGCCAGTGGCCCCTCCAGTCCAACACTCTGTGCCACATAAAAATATAAGAGAAGCCCTGTTGCATCAGACCAATGGCCCCTCCAGTCCAACACTCTGTGCCACATAAAAATATAAGAGAAGCCCTGTTGCATCAGACCAATGGCTCATCCACTCCACCACTCTGGTCACATAAGAACATAAGAGAAGCCCTGTTAGATCAGGCCAGTGGCCCCTCTAGTCCAACACTCTGTGTCACATAAGAACATAAGAGAAGCCCTGTTGGATCAGGCCAGTGGCCCCTCCAGTCCAACACTCTGTGCCACATAAAAATATAAGAGAAGCCCTGTTGCATCAGACCAATGGCTCATCCACTCCACCACTCTGGTCACATAAGAACATAAGAGAAGCCCTGTTAGATCAGGCCAGTGGCCCCTCCAGTCCAACACTCTGTGTCACATAAGAACATAAGAGAAGCCCTGTTGGATCAGGCCAGTGGCCCCTCCAGTCCAACACTCTGTGTCACATAAGAACATAAGAGAAGCCCTGTTGGATCAGGCCATTGGCCCCTCCAGTCCAACACTCTGTGCCACATAAAAATATAAGAGAAGCCCTGTTGCATCAGACCAATGGCTCATCCACTCCACCACTCTGGTCACATAAGAACATAAGAGAAGCCCTGTTAGATCAGGCCAGTGGCCCCTCCAGTCCAACACTCTGTGTCACATAAGAACATAAGAGAAGCCCTGTTGGATCAGGCCAGTGGCCCCTCCAGTCCAACACTCTGTGTCACATAAGAACATAAGGAGGGAAGGAAGGGAGGAGGGAGGGAAGGGAAGGGAAGGAAGGAAGGAAGGAAGGGGGAGGGAGGGAAGGAAGGGGGGAGGGAGGGAGGGAAGGAAGGAAGGAAGGGGGGAGGGAGGGAGGGAGGGAGGGAAGGAAGGGGGGAGGGAGGGAAGGAAGGAAGGGAAGGGAGTGAGGGAAGGAAGGGAGGGAAGGAAGGAAGAAAGGAAGGAAGGGAGGAGGGAGGGAAGGAAGGAAGGGAGTGAGGGAAGGAAGGAAGGGAGGGAGGAGGGAGGGAAGAAAGGAAGGCCGCCCCCCCCCGCTTTCGGCCCCCTTACCTGCTTCCAGGGCGGCGGAGAGTCCAGCGGCGGCGAGTCCTGCGGCGGCGGCCTCGCGGCGAGGGAGGGAGGGAGCTGCCGGCGCTGGCCTCTGGAGGCCTCCAGGGACCAGCGCCGGCTGCTCTGCGGCCTCTCCGCGGCCTCCGCTGGTCCCTGGAGGCCCTCCAGAGACTCTGGAGGGCCTCCAGGGACCAGCGGAGGCCGCGGGGAGGCCTTCGCTGGTCGGCGCTGGTCCCGGAAGGCCTTCCAGAGGCTCTAGAAGGCCTTCCGGGACCAGCGCCGGGTGCTCCGCGGCGTCCCCGCGGCCTCCGCTGGTCCCTGGAGGCCCTCCAGAGAGTCTGGAGGGCCTCCAGGGACCAGCGGAGGCCGCGGGGAGGCCTTCGCTGGTCGGCGCTGGTCCCAGAAGGCCTTCCAGAGGCTCTGGAAGGCCTTCCGGGACCAGCGCCGGGTGCTCCGCGGCGTCCCCGCGGCCTCCGCTGGTCCCTGGAGGCTCTCCAGAGACTCTGGAGGGCCTCCAGGGACCAGCGGAGGCCGCGGGGAGGCCTTCGCTGGTCGGCGCTGGTCCCGGAAGGCCTTCCAGAGGCTCTGGAAGGCCTTCCGGGACCAGCGCCGGGTGCTCCGCGGCGTCCCCGCGGCCTCCGCTGGTCCCTGGAGGCCCTCCAGAGACTCTGGAGGTCCTCCAGGGACCAGCGGAGACTGCGGGGAGGCCTTCGCTGGTCGGCGCTGGTCCCGGAAGGCCTTCCAGAGGCTCTGGAAGGCCTTCCGGGACCAGCGCCGGGTGCTCCGCAGCGTCCCCGCGGCCTCCGCTGATCCCTGGAGGCCCTCCAGAGACTCTGGAGGGCCTCCAGGGACCAGCGGAGGCCGCGGGGAGGCCTTCGCTGGTCGCCGCTGGTCCCGGAAGGCCTTCCAGAGGCTCTGGAAGGCCTTCCGGGACCAGCGCCGGGTGCTCCGCGGCGTCCCCGCGGCCTCCGCTGGTCCCTGGAGGCCCTCCAGAGACTCTGGAGGGCTTCCAGCGACCAGCGGAGGCCGCGGAGAGGCCTCCGCCACCGCTGCCGGCCCCGCGCGCGGGCGGGGAAGGCGGCGAGTGAGGGAGGGAGCGTCCCTGCGCGTGCGCAGGGGCCCTGCGCAGGCGCAGGGACGCTCCCTCCCTCACTCGCCGCCTTCCCCGCCGGCGCCCGCGGCCCACCGCCTCCGGGGCTGGCTAAACCGGGACCTTTAATGGTCCCGGTATAGGCAGCCCGGGAGCCGGGATTGGGTGGCCAGAACCGGGAATGTCCCGGGAGACCGGGACGGTCTGGCCACCCTAGTAGACATAGGGTTGGAGGGGGGACACGAGGGCTACAATGTATCATCAGATACCTGAGAGAGAACCATGTATGTGTCACCAATAATTCCTTGGATTGAGAGTGGGATAAAAAAAAGATACATTGTAGAATGAGCAATGAGTGTTTGGAACACTGGGCAAGGCCTTCTGCTGACCTATTTCCCCACCTCTTTCCACCGCGCAGTATCCATGGGTGCCTGTCAGGGAAACTTCAGCGATCTCTCTGGAGTGATCTACTCGCCGCAGTTCCCAGATGATTATGAGGCGGACAGCAACTGCAGCTGGGTCCTGCACCCTCCAGGCTGCGAGTCCTTAGAGCTGACTTTCCGGATCTTTGACCTGCACGACCCCAACGACCGCCTGGAGGTCCAGGACGGACACAGCAACCAGCTGCTGGCCCAGTTTGACGGGCGACGGAGGCCGGGTGCCCCCTTGCTGCTGCCCACCAACTACCTGATCCTTTCCTTCCAGTCGGACCAGCTCTTGCAAGCCCAGGGCTTTGCCATCTCATACAGGGGTAAGCCAGGAAGGTGGAAAGACAGCTGCCTCTGGGGCAGAGTGGGCAGGCCGAACCCGTTCTGCTTGTCTTATGTAACGTGACAGAGTGGGATCTCAAAAGGGAGGCTCTTCCAAGGTGCCGCTCGGGGGCAGCTCCGGGAACACAGATGGGGCCTAGCGAAACACAGATGCAAATGCCTGTACACTTAGAGGATTGCAGAGGACTCTGAGTGCATATGGGGAGAGCAGCGGGGCTGTCTTTGAACTCTCCGCCTCACCCCAATGCCTGCCAATCATTCCCCGAGGCTTGCAGTTGGAGTCTTTAATTAGAAGACATCAGCTCCACACCTGCAAGGAAGGGGGGTGCGGGTGGAGGACTGTCCTCCCTTTGAACTAGAGCGCTGGGAATGGGGAGGGGTTTGGGGGTTTTTTTTACAACTGAGGTGAAGCCCTTGAGTGTGTTACTCACCCATACCTGCTTTCCAGTGTTCCCTCTAAGCTGAGTTCGTGTGAGCTAGCTCACAGTTTTTTAGCCTCCAGCTCACACATTTTTCTCTTAGCTCAGGAAGGTTGGCCCCAGAGCAAACTAATTGATGCAGTAGCCAAATTGCTCGCTCAAAACTTAATGCCAGTAGCTCACGAAGCAGAATTTTTTGCTCACTAGACTCCATAGCTTTGAGGGAGCATTGCTGCTCTCCCCAGGCTAGCAGGGCTTCAGATCACAGCCCAATGCCCTCCGTGCAGCTGGTACATTATGGTTTCTCCTGGTGTCCCTTTGAAATGCTGTGGGGAGGGACTGGGAAAGGATGAGGAAGGGGTCTTGTGTGAGGATCATGCATTCCCCTTTACCCCTTCTCAGCCAATCATTGGAAGGATTCCCTCCTTACCCAGCCCTGTGGCAAAGCTTATGTAGAACAAACAGAGATCCTTGAACATCTGAGGTGGCAAAGTGTTTGGGCACTCAAGTGAGCACTAGGAGAGAACCCAGTAGGCAGCTGTGTTGGTCTGAAGCAATAGAACAAAGCAGAAGACAAGTGCATCTTTAAGACCAACTAAGTTTTATTCAGAATTTAAGCTTTTGTATGCTCTTAAGCAGACTTCATCAGGTATGAAAGCTTACATTCTGAATAAAAGTTAGTTGGTCTTAAAGGTGCACTTGTCTACTGCTTTGTACTAGGAGAAAACATCCAGGGAAGCCAGTTGGGGTGCTTCTAAAGCGAGGCTTCATCTGAGCCAGGGTTCAGCTGGGCCAAACTGCAGTCCCAGTTTTTCCATGGTTGGATTCAACGATTTTCTTCTGCTAAAGGCTCAGCTACACATAAAGCCAAGGAGTTGCACTAATGGCACTCCCAGCATTTTTTCCTGGTGAAAAATCAAGCATGTGGGGGCCTGACTCGGTTCAGGATTGTCATGTGAGGGTAAGGAAGGATTAAGCCCCCCCTGCCACTAGGCATTTCTCTGAACTGAAATGGCCCCAGGGGAGTTGCTGTTTGCTCCTGTAGAGAAGCATGCTTTTAATCATGTTCTGCTTTTCAGATGTCAGGAGCCCCGTAGCACAGAGTGGTAAGCTGCAGTACTGCAGTCCAAGCTCTGCTCATGACCTCAGTTCGATCCCAGCAGAAGCTGGGTTCAGGTAACCAGCTCAAGGTTGACTCAGCCTTCCAACCTTCTGAGGTCAGTAAAATGAGCACCCAGCTTGCTGGGGAGAAAGTGTAAATGACTGGGGAAGGCAATGGCAAACCACCCCACAAAAAGTCTGCAAGAAAACGTTGTGATGCAACATTGGAAATGACTGGTGCTTGCACAGGGGACTACCTTTTTTACCTTTACTTTTAAGATGCCTTGGGCAGGCTTCCCAAAGAAGCAGCAGAGAAATGTTCTAAATAAGTAAATAAAGGACAAATAAACATGCTTGTTTGCCTACTGATGCATGTATGTTTCCCCAATGAGGCAGATAGCGGATCTTCTTCGTGGTCTCTGTGCATCACACTGATGGGATATAGGCGCTGGCGCCGATCATGATCAGTAAACTTGAAAGCTGCGGATTTCCGCGCCCAGGACCCAGCGTGCATGCGCAGAGGCCCCACTGCGCATGCCCACCGGGACTGGAGCGGACATCCCGCCAGTTCTCTTCTGACCGCCGCGCAGATCAGTCGATCTTCTTTGCTCCGGTCGGTGAACTTGCTTTTCTACTTCTATTTTTTTTAAAAAATTAGTTAGATATAGTTGTTAGTTAGTTAGATACAGTTATATAGTTAGTTAGTTATTAATTAGTTAGTGCTTTCGAGGAGTACGGGCAAGAAGGCACTTTCCCACCTTTCTTTCCCCCCCCCTCCTCCCTGGGGTTTTCTTCCCCTCTTCCACCTTCCCCCCATTTAGTCTATGGAAGGATGTTGGGGCTTCTTTAAAAGGTGTTCGAAGTGTGGGAGTAAGATCGTCCCACCAGACGGGCCACTCGTTGTGCCTCCTCTGCCTTGGAGAATCGCATAGACCTGAGTAATGTGTCCATTGTGCTAAATTCTCCAAGCAAACAAAGAAAAATAGAGCGGCTCGCTTAGCAGCGTCCCTAATGGAGCAGGCACTATCACCGAGAAAACTGTCCTCATCAACACCGACAGACCGAGCCGATCTCCCAAGCTGCATCAATGGCTGTGAGAATGGTTGACACCGATCTCACCCTTTCCGACGCCGATCGCCCCCATAAGTGAGCGGGCTTGGCTACCAGGTCGGAGTCCTCCACGCCGGCAAAAAGGCACAAGGAGGACAAGGGATCACACCCTGAGAGGAAAAAGTCGAAGAAAACTGAAAAGCAGAAGTACAGCAAACCTGTCTCTCCAGCTTCTCCGACTTGCACATCGGATCCAAAGGCACCGATCATTCCTCCCCTGAGGCTCTTCACTTCTCTGGACCGTCGGCTAAGCCCTCCAATCCTCGCATCGATGTCAACACAGCTCACGGGCTCATCGGACTCCGATCGCGACATCGATCTGGTGCAGCACTCCGGTACCGAAAGGAGTCCTCCTTATCAGACTCATATGGTGGCTGAAACACCTTGATCCCGAAGCCCTTATCGAAGTCGACAGAAAGATGTGCATTGGGATTGCTCCTCACGGAGTCGCTCACCTGGCTATGGAATGCCTGAAGGTTCTCCTGCAAGACACATACCACCTCAGCCCTCCTGGGACCAACGCCAATGGCAGTATCTTTACGGAGCATACCCAGTACAGCCTTAGTTTCCCTGGTTCCATCCGAGGAAGACTGAATGGAACCAATATTCCGAGGCATCTGTTCGGTCCAGAACTTCTTATAGGACGCCCAGATGAGCTCCTTCCGCATCTTTATCGAGACCATCCGATGCTGAACCCACTCGACACTGAACGGAGTCAGTATGCCATGTTCCTTCGGAACCGATCAGGACAGATGATCCTGTCCCGTCACCAGCACCGCACCTGTCGGAACTCTCGGAATCCCCTGAGGTTTCACCTAGGTCAGCTGAAGGATCGGTACTGGAAGAACAAGAGTCTTCATCTCCTGAGGAATCTTCTCCACTTCAAAAGACCTCTGAGGATCAACCTATTTCCCCCTCAGAAGACTTAAAGTCTTATGGTGATCTTGTTAAGCGAATGGCCCAAACCCTTTCACTTTCCACTTTCCAGCCTCAACCAGTAATCACAGATTCAGTGTTTGATATTGTTCAAATGGACACGTCAACAGCAGTAGCCCTACCTTTAACATCAGTTATGTTACACATTGCCAAGTCATCGTGGGAAAAGCCAGCTTCTACCCCCATCTCATCTCAATGTCTTGACCATATGTATAGGGTGCAGGAATCTAATGCAGACTTCCTCTTCAATCATCCAAAACCTAATTCTGTTGTAGTGGCCTCATCATCAAAGGCAAAAAAGACACATTCTTCACCTCCTGACAAGGAAGGAAGAAAACTGGATGGCATTGGTAGACGCCTTTACACAGCTGGATCCCTGGGTATTAAGATGGCCAATTACTCTGCGTGCATGAGCCGATACCAGTACGCTCTATGGGAACAACTCTCTAATGTTCTACCCACCCTTCCAGAACAAGCCAAGACCACGATAAAAAAGTTACAGAAGGAAGGAATGTCCTTAGCCAAACAGCAACTCAATTCGGCCAAGCATTCCGGAGATGTTTCTGCTACGGCCATCACCCTCAGACGACACTCTTGGTTGCGATCTACGGCTTTGCAACCAGATACGCAGGCGTATATAGAGGATTTGCCTTTCAATGGCAGTGGCCTCTTTAGGCTTACGAGGCTCTTATCTGGACCAACACAGACTCCGTTTTGCAGGAGATGGATAAAAGTATCCAAACCTATAGAAATCTGGGAGTGCCTGCTTCATCTCGTCAGCAGAACAAACGTCTATGGCCCAAACCTTGGACCAAGAAACCATATTCTAAACCACTGATGGACCAGCCCTGGCGGTCAAAGTCCACAACGACCTTCTCTAAACCGCAGTATTCTACCAAATCCAAATACTTGCCTACATCTACCCAGTCCTCTCATCAAAAGGGCCCTAGACAGCCCAAGCAGGGACTTTGACTTCCTTTCTTCTTCTTCTTTCCCTTTCCACCATTCTTTGTTGGACCGTACCCATCTCTTCCCCTTTTTCCAGACATGGTCCAAAATAACCTCAGATCAATGGGTCCTCTCCGTAATCCGGCTGGGTTATGTGATCGAATTCCATCAGGATCCCCCCACTCCAACTTTCGTTTTCACTAACCCATCAGACACATTTCGAGAGGAGGTCCATCCTCAAACAGGCCATAGAACCAGTTCCGCTGGCCAATCCTCAAACAGGCCATAGAACCAGTTCATCCTCAAACCAGGCCATAGAACCAGTCCATCCTCAAACAGGCCATAGAACCAGTTCCGCTGAACCAAGTCGGCATGGGCTTCTATTCAAGATATTTCACAGTCCCGAAAAGGGATGGGGGTCTTTGACCCATTATGGATCTCCAAGCTCTAAACCTGTTCATCACATATCAGAAATTCCGGATGACCTCTCTACCCAATATTTTGCCTCTTCTGAATCCAGGAGATTGGATGGCCACCCTGGATTTGCAAGATGCTTACTTCCATATCAATATTCACCCAGCTCACAGGGAGTACCTCAGATTCTCTATCAGAATAGCCCATTACCAATACCGAGCCCTTCCCTTTGGCCTTTCTACAGTCCCCAGGGTCTTTATGAAGATGATGGTGGTCATAGCAGCACATCTGAAACTCAAGGGGATTACATTATTCCCGTACATAGACGACTGGCTCCTAGTAGCGGACTCCAAGGTTCGCCTTCTGCATCACATCAACATTACTCTAGACCTGCTGCAACAACTGGGGTTGCAAGTCAATCAGAAGAAATCTCATCTCTTACCCTCCCAAAGGGTTCAGTTTATCGGGGCTATAATAGACACTCTAGCCTGCAGAGCCTTCCTACCTCCAGATCGGGCGGACGACATCATATCTCTTGCCCGGATCTGTCTCCGCGAGCACACTGTGACAGCCCATCAGATACAGCATCTTCTTGGCCTTATGGCTGCCACCACTTCTGTCCTTGTCTTTGCCAGACTGCACATGAGGACCTTACAGATGTGGTTCTTCAGACACTTCAAGTGCAACTTCAACCCTCCTTCGAAAGTAATGACCATTCCTCCAGAGGTATTATCTTCCCTCTCCCTCACACATCTCACCATATAAATTTTCTAGAACTGTTAGCAATTTTCAATGCCATTCAATCTTTTCAACCTCTCCTTGTGAACAGGACTGTAGCCATTATGACGGACAATACCACTGCAGGGGAGGGGTAGATCCTTCCTCCATGGGCGACGGCCTTCTGTTTCCATGGCATCATCGCCACCTGTATATGTTTCCTCCCATTCCCTTAATCACCAAAGTTGTACAGAAGATTGCAAGGGAACGGCTGACAGAAATTCTCATCACTCCGTGGTGGCCCAGGCAGCACTGATTCTCCCCGGTTCTGCGTCTATCCAAGGGAATCTTCCATCAATTCCCTCCGGTCTCGAATCTGCTGCTCACGCACAAGGGTCGGGTAGTGCACCACGACGTTCCCCATCTGAAATTAACAGCATGGCGTCTATGGTGACTCATCTATCCGACAGGGCACAATTTATCATTCTGAACAGCAGGAAGCCATCTACACGAAGCCATCGCACGCTAGCAAGTGGTTGAAGTTCGTGCAGTTTGCCTCTTCTCGTTCCTTGAATCCGCCTTCAGCAGGTTTACCTGCTGTATTCGATTTTCTTCTTTCCCTCCTGGATAAGGAGTTATCTGTTTCGTCTCTACGAGTCTATTTAGCTGCCATTTCGGCTAATCATTCTCTTATTGATGGTCGTTCAATTTTCACTCACCCGGATACCAAGAAATTTCTCAAGGGCCTTTCCAGGTTGTACCCTGCTACGCGACAGCCTACTCCGGCTTGGGACCTTCCCTTAGTCCTTCATGCACTGTCAGGAAAGCCCTTTGGACCTATGGCTACGTACTCTTTCCAGCTGTTGTCATGGAAGACGGCTTTCTTGGTAGCAATAACATTGCTAGGAGAGTGGGTGAATTGGCGGCACTACGATGTGATTCTCCTTACCTGTGTTTCACGAATGAAGGGGTTTCGCTTCGTCCTGACATCACCTTTCTCCCTAAGGTGATCTCTTCTTTTCATTTGAACATGGACATTTATTTGCCGGTGTATTTCCCAAGTCCAGCGTCGGAGTCTGAGGAGATTGCATGCTCTATACGTTAAGCATGCACTTTCCTTCTACCTTCATCGTGTAAAATCTTTTCGAAAGGACTCCAGACTTTTTCTTTCCTATGCCTCTGCATCTATGGGTCAATGAATTTCTTCCCAAAGACTATCCAAATGGATAACGGAGGCTATTCGGCTGTGTTATCTCCTGAGCAAGAAACCCCTTCCGGGGCCAGTAAGAGCTCACGCTACCCGAGCTATGGCCGCCTCAGCTGCTTTCATGAAAGGGGTTCCACTCCAGGACATTTGCAAGGCTGCCACCTGGTCCTCCCCACATACCTTCGTACGGCATTATGCACTGGACTTACGCCTGCACCAGAGCTCCATGGTGGGCCGTGCTGTTCTTCAGTCTCTTACCTGCTGATGGACCGTTGCACCCTCCTCCAGGTAGGATTTTTGGCTTGCTAATCTCCCATCAGTGTGATGCACAGAGACCACGAAGAAGATAAACAAGTTTCTTACCTGTAACTGATGATCTTCAAGTGGTCATCTGTGCAGTCACACTACCTGCCCTCCTTCTCCTCTGCTGCCGGTCCATCCTTTGGATCATGCAGCGGTCAGAAGGAACTGGTGGGATGTCCGCTCCAGTCCCGGTGGGCATGCGCAGTGGGGCTTCTGCGCATGCGCACTGGGTCCTGGGCGCGGAAATCCGCAGCTTTCAATTTTACCGATCGTGATTGGCGCCGGCGCCTATATCCCATCAGTGTGTCTGCACAGATGACCACTCGAAGATCATCAGTTACAGGTAAGAAACCTGTTTTTCCTCCATTACCCTTTCAAGTCAGGAAGAAATAATGCTGGGACTAATAACACACCAGGTGTGCATGTGTGGGTGTCCATAACCTGCCTGAGTAGAAGTTCACTGTCCCTGGTAGTATATGTAGCACGTGGGTATGTTTGTGCTTTCTTCTATTTGCTCTTTCTTGGCTAACAAATGAACGTCTCTTGCCAGCTTATTCACCGTGGGTAAAAGCCATGGGACAATGATGATCCTCATCACATCTAGAAGCAGGGCTTTTTTTGTAGCAGGAACTCCTTTGCATATTAGGCCACACACCCCTGATGTAGCCAATCCTCCAAGAGCTTACGAGGCTCTTATTACAGTGCCTACTATAAGCTCTTGGAGGATTGACTACATCAGGGGTGTGTGGCCTAATATGCAAAAGAGTTCCTGCTACAAAAAAAGCCCCGTTAAAAGTAATGGTAGAAGACAAGGGAAGAAGGGGTGCTACAAATCAGCAACCCTGCAACTTGTAAATGGCTGCTTGTGGATTCTGGCAGGGGTGAAGCCTCCCTCAATCAACGAAGCCCGATCGGACTTACGGACGCTCCCGGGTGACGGATCCCGTCTTGTCCCGACCTCCTCTGAGTGGCTCAACTCCACCTGGACATACAGTGCCAACGACTCTGCTGTCGGGGTAGGAGGTAAAAAAACAAGACCGCCGCTGTTTATGTTTATTTAACTATTGAGTCTGATGGAGCCTTTTTGCTTCAGATTGGGGAACCCACAGGGCTGCACGAACCGCAGCAGCATAGATAAGAGAAGAAGCATCTTGGTCATGGGAATTTTGAGCAGAGAATATAAGAAGAGCCCAGCTGGATCAGGCCAGTGGGCCATCTAGTTCGGCATCCTGTCTCACACAGTAGCCAACCAGTTCCTCTGGCCCGCCAAGGACATGGCGTAGAGGCCGAGGCCTTCCCCTGATGTTGCCTCCTGGCTCTGGAATTCAGAGGCTTAGTGCCTCAAAATGTGGAGGTTCCTCTCAGCCATCATGACTAGTAGCCATTGACAGACTTATCTTCCATGACTCTGTCTAATGCCTTTTTAAAGCTGTTTATTCCTGTGGCCCTCACTACATCCTCTGGCAGTGAATTCCACATTCTAATCACTCTCTGTGTCAGGGATACAGCAGTGGGGTGTAAGGCTTAAGCACATTTTTCTTGGTTCACTCTGACATGGCACAAAACAGTTTCTCACCATGCAAGGTGTGTGTGTCCGTGTGTGCTTAACCCTTTCGATCACAGCAGAAATACAAAAACAGGCCCTGAATCCAGGAGAAGAACAGACTCTGGGGGGGAGCCATTTAGAATGCAGAAGTAGCAGGCAGAGGAGGGTTAAACACTCCATCCACACAGCCCTGCCACCTCTTTGCTCTGTCAGGGTTCCCTTACACACATTTGCAAGTGACATGTTGCATAAACATTGCTGCAGATAATCTTGCCACCAGGGGCCGCCTCTTTGTATCTTTCTTGTTCTCAAGACTGGCCCTAGACTGTCTGGCACCCTAGGCAAGGCTAACTTCTGGCGCCCCCACCCCCACCCACTGATAACGTCATCGAATCACATGGGGGGACCCATTCAGTGCCCCCAGATGGCCAGTGTCCTAGTGGCAGGCTCAGCCCTGCTCTTTTTACATGGGGTAAGGTTAAGGATGTGGAGACCCTTTACTTGTTCACATTCTAAGTGTACTCCACTTTTAATAGTGGCCGGACAGGTGAGCTCCGTAGAATGGATGCCCCACTGATTTCTGTGGAAGGAAGGTGGGATTGATGTTGGGCAGGGTGGCCAAACTTGCTTAATATAAGAGCCACATAGAATACACACCAGATGTTTGAGAGCCACAAGAGATGAATATCAGATGCTTGAGAGCCGCAAGACAAGAAAGGAGGGAGAGAGGCAAATAAATGGGGAAAGGAGGAGGGAGAGGGGGAAAGAAAGCAACTTTGACTTTAAATGCATTCTCCAAGCCACCAACTGGCTTGGCTCAGAGAAGTAATTTAAACAGAGAAACGCCTTTTCCAAGCTGACTGATAGGATGGTGGGGCTTTGAGAACCACACAATATGTGTGAAAGAGCCACATGTGGCTCCTGAGCCACAGTTTGGCCAACCCTGATGTTGGGTATAATTTGTTCCGCTGTCTCCGGGGAAACAGTAGAGACGGGTGCAAAGGCCCTTTGGCTGCCTTTTGCCCGCAATCCTGTGCAGCCCCATGCACTGGTTTTGGCAATCTGATCAGTCCCTTCACACTGTCAGTCATGAGGGCTAGAAACTGACACCCATGTCTGTCAGGTTGCTGAAGTTTGTTTCCACTGTACGGATCAAGGAGGGGAGGAATGTGCCCTGCCTCGTTTATGGGGCCCTGCATCATTAGCGTGCCTGTGGTTCTTATCGGCCAGCCTACACACACACAAAGATGCAAATGCCCATAGAGATGTGGTTGTGTCTCCGGTGGTGGAAAATGCTACAAAGTTGTAGCTGTCCTATGGCAACCCCATGAGGTTTTCAAGGCAAAAGACGTTCAGAGGTGATTTGCCATTGCCTGCCTGCACAGCAACCTTGGATTTCCTTGGTGGTATCTCATCCCAGTACTAACCAGGGCTGATCTCGCTTAGTTTGCTAGAGCTGACCAGATCAGGCTAGCCTGGGCCATCCTGGTCACCCAGTTTGGTGCCGTGGTTAAGTGCGTGGACTCTTATCTGGGAGAACCGGATTTGATTCCCCACTCCTCCACTTGCAGCTGCTGGAATGGCCTTGGGTCAGCCATAGCTCTGGCAGAGGTTGTCCTTGGAAGGACAGCTTCTGAGAGCGCTCTCTCAGCCCCACCTGCCTCACAGGGTGCCTGTTGTGGGGGAAGAAGATAAAGGAGATGGTAAGCCACTCTGAGACTCTGATTCAGAGAGAAGGCTGGGGTATAAATCTACGGTCTTCTTCTTCTAACATGTTCTAAAAATATGATTGGGAGTCAACCTCACGTTCTGTTTTTGACCAGGACTTGAAATCATCAGCAACCAAGTCTAGATTCTCATGGGCTGCCCTGTTCTCTAAACAGTGGTCTGGGAAAAAGGAAGTCTCCCCCCCCCTTCTCCCCCTCCCATTCCCCCAGGCTGCATAATGCATTTTGCACCACATAGTGGTAAGGACTGTGCAACTACAGAGGAATTGAGGAAGAAACATGCTTTGGAAGTGATGAGCTTAAAGTGTAGAACTACATGTGGGGAGAACATCTCTCAGGAGATTTCTCCCCCTCTCCCAACTGCAGCTACAGAAACTGTGTGAAGGGAGCTTTTTTAACCCTTTTCTCTCAGGCTAACCCCCCCCCCCCCCCAAAATAAAAAATAAAAAATCAGCACCACAAAACAGTGTGACAAATTTACAAGTCACTTTTCTTTCTTGTAGTGAAAGCAGTTGGGGAGAGGCAGACTTTTGATAACAAAGCATCCCCAAAAGAGTTAAAAACAACCCTTATACTCTCCTAAATTCAGCAGTAAAAACATCCCCTTTTAAGAAGCAGAGAAAGAGACGCATTGTTCTGTCTTTGATTTTTTGGAACATGCTTGAGACAGCAAATACAATAAAAATTTCTAAGTGCTGCCTGGGCTGCCTTGCTTTACCAAGTAGACGTTGCCCAATGGAAATGTCAGTGGAACTGTATAAGCATTTCTTCTTGCTTGCGAGACCTGAAATATGTTTTCCTTTTTCCCAGCCAGTGAACACAGTCTTTGTGCTTTGACTAAAACCAGATCCGGCTTCTTAGAGTCAGATGAAACTGCTTTGCTGGTCTAGTTGACTGGCCAGCTGGTTCCTCCTACCAGGGTCCCGCCTCAGTCTTGTTTTATGGGATGGTTGGTAAAGGTCACAGACTTAACAGTTTCCCTTGTTGTTTTGTCATGCAGCTTGGGTGATGTACATTGCTACAGGGACCTTCGTCTTCGCCGTCCTCATTATCTCCTATCATCTGCGTAAAAGGTAGGTTGGGAGAAGGGAGAACGTGATTCTATGGATCCGTCCCCAATGGGAAAGCAAGGTCCTCGGGATGGTGGGAACTCCCTCCAGCTCCGTCCTGGGTTGTGTTCCTCAGAGTAAATTTAGAAGACAGGTTAGTGCAGGGGTGTTGTGCTCATTTTGTTATGAGGGCCGGATCTGACATAAATGAGACCTTGTCGGGCTGAGCCAGGTCAGGTTGGGCTGGGCCATGTCGAGCCAGGTCTATTTAAGATTAAATAGCAGAGATATAAACTTTATAAAAGACACAGACAAACACAATTAATTTTTTTTAAAAAAAACTTAAAACATCTTCTTCGTGGTCTCTGTGCAGTCACACATATGGGGTAATCCGCAGGATTGGCCCTGACCTCGGAGAATTCAAAGCAATCTTGATCGTAGATTTGGCACGCCTCCCTCTCGTCCTGGGGAGGAGGCATCGTCTGCGCATGCCTGGACGAGGGGGAGGTGCCTAGCCACTCAGTTTCTTCTTTACCGCCGACCGGATCACACCTACCTCGTTGATTCTCCCGACTTCTTCATTGCAATCTCCTCCAATGTTCCTTTTTCTTCGATCTTCATCCTTCTCTCCATCTCCTGGTATCGTATAAAACAAAAACAAAAAACCTTCTTACTACTTTTCGGACTTTTTCCCCGTCCCCCCCCCCCCCCCGGGCGGATGGAAGGAAGGGATAAAATAACTTTTAAACGCTGCATCCGCTGCTCCTCCAAGATCCCCTCGTCGGACGGCCATTCCCTGTGCCTTTTCTGCCTTGGGGAGACCCATCGCACGGATACCTGCGTGCACTGCAGCCAATTTGGCAAACAGGCCTGCAAAAACCGCGCCGCGAGGCTCAGGAGCCATCTTATGGAGTCCTCCCTCCGACCAACCATGCCCCACGGGGCACAACAACAACTCTCGCCATCTTCCCCACCTCTCGCGGGAATGGCTCAGCCGGCAGCTTCCGTGGCTCAGGGTCCCTGCAAGCTTAAGTCCGGCAAGCACACCAAAAAGTCTGATGACACCAAAACGCCGCCGCTCCGACTCCGCTCACGCAGATCCGACAAGCAACAAGACCCCGAAGAAGCCTAAAACGGGACATAAGTCGTCCGACCCATCTGCGAAACCTGTGAGTTCGAACCCGACCACGAGCTCGAGCACAGCAAGACCTACGGCGTCGAACCCGATCACGAGCTCCAGAACCTCGATCCCTAAGACACCAACGTCGAAGTCGACATCGACGCCGGCTATTACACCACTAGAGATCGTGCGTATCTCTTCCAAATCCCCTTCAATACCCAACTCTCCACCCGACCAGATACTCGACGTCGACTCACCCACCTCCATCAGGAGTCAACGTCGCCATACGCTTGACGCACGCGCCTTCCAAGATGTCCCACTTCAACCAATGGAAGCTCACTCTCTAACCAGAGAACCCTCGACCCCGAGGGACATACCACCTTGGCTTCGCACACCAAGATCTCGCAGCCGCCAATGATCTTACAGCCGCCGGAGAGAGAGATACCATTACTACTCCCCCTTGAGGTCCAGATCACCGTCTCCTCGGGACCGAAGAAGGCACCGACGATCTCCTTCCTTCGACACATACCATCACCCGGACCCAAGAATCCGCTCCTACCGCAGTCATCACGACTCTCCTCGCTACCGGGACCGCACCGACAGATTTGATCTGACTCGATACCGTGACGCGTCCCCGCGCAGGCACCACCCTGACTACGAGGGACTCCCTCGGTACCGTGACGAACACGCTCGCCTTAGCTTCGAACCGAAACCAACATCACCGACCAGGTCCGCATCGGCCGCTTCCGTCAAACAGCCTCCACCCTTGGAACCTCCGACTGAACTGCCACACGAAACCGATGACAACTCCGAAGCGGAACTCTCTGACTCCGCTCATTCTTCTGCTTCAGATCTGCACTCCCCGGCTTCAGATCTGCACTCTGATATAGCCAGACCAGCGGACTTATCACCATCAGAAGGTCCTAAAACGTACCTCGACCTCCTCTCGAACATGGCAAACTCACTGAATATTAAACTCAACACCGACGCACCCAGGGTCTCAGACGTCGTGTATGACTTAGTGCACCAGACCTTCCTTCAAGCTCCTCCTTCCCTATGCTCCCCGTCCATCTCGAAACCCTCAAGGAGGCGTGGGACAAACCAGCATCAGTACCTCCAACTTCCAAAAAGGTGGAAGCCCTCTACAAGGTTCATGCACCTGAGTCGAAGTTTCTATTCAGCCACCCAGCTCCGAACTCGATGATTGTGCATTCCTCCTCGAAGTCGAAGCAAACCAGACACCCAGTGCCTCCAGAGAGGGAAGGCAAGAAGCTCGACACTATTGGCAGAAAGATATACTCACTCACTACGGCCATGACTAAAATACATGGCGTATTTCTCGGCCTACGCATACAACCTGACAAACTACCTCAATACCCTGGTTCCCTCTCTACCCGAGGCATCCCAGAAATCAGCCACTAATGCCCTACAGGAGCTGGCCAGGGTGAGCAAGCAGCAGATCAACACAGCGCGCCACGCCGCACAGTGCTCTTCCAGAACGCTCGCTTCAGCCATAGCCCTACGTAGACACGCGTGGCTTAGATCCTCATCCCTCCAACCTGACATCAAGTACAAGATTGAGGACCTACCCTTCGATGGCCTCGGCCTGCTCAACGCGACTACGGATGACATTCTCACATCCGTAGACGATAGCAGGAAGAGAGCGAAGAGATTAGGGGTCTCCCAACACCAACCCCAGCTCAACAGACAGAGGAACTGGAGACCGAGCTATTACAAAAGTTCTAGGTCCCCAAGACAACAGGAAGCATGGAGACGAAAGCCTCCACAGTCCAAACAGCCCTTTCAGCACAGGGCACGCCCTCAAACATCCAAGAAGGCCACAGCTACCACCAAACCGTCCCTTTGACCATCCTGCACCAAGACGTCCAGATACCTCCCCTCAGCCAAACCCCCACTCACACACCCGACTGCAGCCCTTCTACCCCGCCTGGAAGGCCATAACATAGGACTCATGGGTCCTGGCCATCATACAAAGGGGCTACATAATAGAATTCACATCCACCCCGAAACATCACAGATTTCTCACCACACCACCGTCCGCACCCCTACAAACAGAAATCACGACCTTGCTGGACAAGGGCGCGATAGAGCCGGTTCCACCACAGTACCATCGTACCGGATTCTACTCCCGTTACTTTCTGGTGCCGAAAAAAGACGGAGGACTCCGCCCCATCCTCGATCTCCGCAAACTCAACCTTCATATCACCTACAAGAAATTCCGCATGATTACCCTCCAGTCAATCTTGCCGCTCATCCCAGAACAATCCTGGATGGCATCCATAGACCTGCAGGATGCCTACTTCCACATTACCATCAATCATCATCACAGAAGATTCCTCAGGTTCACCATCGGGGATCAACACTTCCAATTCCGCTCCCTCCCATTCGGTCTCTCGACGGCACCAAGAGTCTTCACCAAATGTATGGCAGTGGTGGCCGCAACTGCGTCAGCAAAAGATATCAATCTACCCGTACATAGACGACTGGCTGATCGTCGCTCACTCAAGAGAACAACTCCAACTGGACGTCTCCACTACCCTTTCCCTTCTGGCCACACTCGGCCTTCAAGTCAACTTATCAAAGTCCAAACTAACTCCTACCCAGACAATTCAATTCATAGGAGCAGACATCTCCACGGTCTCCCAAACAGCTTCCCTACCACAGGACAGAGTACTCAGCATCCAGTCTCTAGCCAACACAATTATTGGTCACCGCTCCCAGTCAGCGCTCACATTTCAGAGAATGTTGGGCCTAATGGCAGCGACCACTGCAGTCCTATGCTTCGCAAAGCTGCACATGCGACCTCTACAAATGTGGTTCATCAGGGCTTTTCACCCTCACACACAGCACCAATCCACACTACTGACCCTCCCGTCACACATCATTACATCCCTGAGATGGTGGACGATGAAGCATCATCTCCGTATGGGAATGCCATTCAAACTGGCACCCCCCTCCGTGATCGTCACCACAGATGCCTCCAAGTGGGGATGGAGAGCCCACTTGGGAGCCCTCACGGTTCAAGGCCAATGGTCGGACTACGAACGCTCCCTCCACATCAACTGCCTAGAGCTACTCGCAGTCCACAAAGCTCTAAGGTCCTTCCTCCCGTCGCTACAAAACCGGCATGTCCAGGTCACTTCCGACAACATCGCCACGGTCTTCTACATCAACAGGCAAGGGGGCACCGCCTCCACCAGACTCTGCAAGAGGGCCCTAGCACTATGGCATTGGAGCATCAGCCAGGGCATCTTTCTCACGGCCATCCACCTACCGGGAATCAAGAACATGCAGGCGGATGCCCTGAGCCGCCACTCGACCAACAACCACGAGTGGTCCATCAACAGCCAATACATACGACAGATCTTCAAGGTCTTCGGTACCCCGAAGATAGATGTATTTGCATCACCGTCAAATGCCCAGTGCACCCACTTCTACATGAGAGGGCCTCCATCCCAACTCTCCAGAGGGGACGCATTCCTCCAATCTTGGAAGGGAACGCTCCACTACCTCTTCCCTCCAATTCCACTCATCACCAGAGTCCTACAGAAGATACAGGTGGACCGCACCAACTGCATCCTAATAACTCCATGGTGGCCACGTCAACCCTGGTTTACCACTTTGCTGCTCCTGTCCAACAACACATTCCTTCAACTCCCGCAAGCACAGGACCTCCTCTCCCAACAACACGGCAAGGTCCTACATCACAACCCAGCGTCATTCAAACTGACGGCCTGGAGGATCAGTTTTTAGAATTCCCCCCTGAGGTCCGTCAGGTCCTAGTGAACTCCAGGAAGCCATCCACCAGAAAATCCTATTCACTCAAGTGGAAACGCTTCGCACACTACGCCTCACAGTGCAACTTTAACCCCAGCTGCGCTAGCATCTCCCAAGTTCTGTCTTACACCCTAGCGCTCTCTAGGACGGGACTTTCCTACTCCTCCTTGAAGGTACACCTGGCAGCCATCTCTGCCTTCCACCCCCGCATTGAAGGCATGACAGTTTTCTCTCACCATGCTACCAAGGCCTTCCTCAAGGGCATCATTCGCCTACATCCTCCAATCCGGCAAATTCTACCGACTTGGAGCCTCTCTCTCATCTTAAGCCAGCTCATGAAGCCACCCTTTGAGCCCATGGCTTCTATTCCACTTCACCTGCTGTCCTGGAAGACAGCACTACTCACGGCACTCACTACAGGCAAGAGAGCCAGCGACATCTGTGCGTTCAGGGCAGACCCACCATACACAATCTTTCATAACGACAGAGTGGTCCTCCGCCCCGACCCTACCTTCCTGCCAAAGGTCGTCTCACCCTTCCACCTAGGGAAGCCCTCAACCATACCGGCCTTCTTCCAGCACCCTGCGGATGCAGGCCAGAGGGCACTACACAACCTAGACGCCCGCAGAGCCCTTGCCTTCTACATAGACAGAACTCGACAATTCCGTAAAGATTCGAAACTCTTTGTCACATACGCTACTCACAACATGGGCAGAAAAATATCTACCCAGAGACTTTCCAAGTGG
Organism: Heteronotia binoei; assembly: GCF_032191835.1. Classification (NCBI taxonomy): domain Eukaryota; kingdom Metazoa; phylum Chordata; class Lepidosauria; order Squamata; family Gekkonidae; genus Heteronotia; species Heteronotia binoei. Next base: position 30,807,621 of record NC_083237.1, read on the forward strand.
CTCGTTGCCGCCATTGAACTCTGCTACCAACTGGCAAAGCAGCCAGTCCCACAGCACATACGAGCTCACTCTACCAGAGCCGTCGCTACCTCGTCAGCATTCCTGAAAGGTATCCCAATAGAGGACATCTGTGCCGCTGCGTCTCTGCTGGTCCTCTCCGTCTACCTTCGCCTCGCACTACGCCCTTGATGTTGGTGCCCGGCGTGATTCGTCCTTCGGACAGGCTGTACTGCGCTCCATCTTCGACTGACTGCCCGTGAGTACTACTCTCGTTACGTTTCTTGCCTAACCACGCATATTCTTGCAGATCCAGCACCCTCCTCCTAAGGGAATAGCTCGCTAATCACCCATATGTGTGACTGCACAGAGACCACGAAGAAGACGGACAGGTTTCTTACCTGTAACTGGTGATCTTCAAGTGGTCATCTGTGCAGTCACACAAACCCACCCAGCCTTCCCCGCTGCTGGACACTCATCTAGAAGATTTTTCCACCTGTTCGGCGGCGGGAAGAAACTGAGTGGCTAGGCACCTCCCCCTCGCCCAGGCATGCGCAGACGATGCCTCCTCCCCAGGACGAGAGGGAGGCGCGCCAAATCTACGATCAAGATTGCTTTGAATTCTCCGAGGTCAGGGCCAATCCTGCGGATTACCCCATATGTGTGACTGCACAGATGACCACTCGAAGATCACCAGTTACAGGTAAGAAACCTGTCCATGCTTGAAACATCAGCACTCAGTTTTAAAGGTGCTTTCCAGGGAACTGAGCAAAGGAAGCTCTGGCTCTTTCCTTCCTAACCCAGGGGACCAGGAGGGGGAGGAGCTTTAGCAAATAGAAGGAAGAGAGGCTTGGCTCAGTAGCTCTGCTGTGCAATTGAGAGAGCATGGGAAAATGAGCTCTACCTTTCCCCCTTCCTTCCCAAGGGAGGAACCTCAGCCAATGGAGAAAATAGAGTTTCTGCTCTATAGCTCCTGTGTGATAGAGCATGCCTTGCAAAGCAAGCTGTCATGCAGAAGGAAGCAAGAGAGAGAAGGAAGCAGATGACAGCCAGTTGCTTGGGGGCCTGATTCGGCTCCCAGGCCACATGTTTGACATGCCTGGGTTAGTGAATTATGGGAGACTTGAAAATTTGAAGGAAATTAGGACCATAAGGAGATAAGAATCTGTGTTGTGTACTGGAGAGCATTCCAGATGATGACTTGGAAGCTTGTAGGTCACCTTGATCTGGACTCTGAAGAGGCAGCATAGAAATATTCTAAATAAATATTTTTTTAAAAGCCCCACTCGAGCATGATGATGCTCCTAGGACAGCCCTGGGTCAGCTATTAGGTTGGATCCACCCAGCTTTTCTGCAGGTGAAAAAGGCAAGATAGGAGCCCACTTTGACCACTGACAAGGGCTCTCTGAGGATCAGAGGATCTGCCTGGACAAAAGCCAGGTGGCAGTAAGGAGGGGAATTGGCTGAGATTGACAAGCCTCATCATCATCTATTTTCTAACCTTTCCACTGGGGAAGGTGCTCCCCTCCTCTCCCCTCCCTGTGATGTACTAGCTGAGGGAGAGAGAGGAGTCTCAGCTGAGCTGAGCTGGATCCAGGTGCCGTCGATGGGTGCCTGGCTTCTTCCTGACCTCCCCTCTAAACAGGGACAACAGTGTATAAAGTCTTCAGCTCACCATGTGCATTCATAATATCCTTACCATAAATCAATGGCTTAAAAGGCAATCAATGTATCCTATATCTTACAATCATATCAGACTTGCTTTAATGGCTCATGCTTCCTTGGAAGCAGAATTCTAACGTTAGAAAATCTGGAAACTCAGCATTTGGTTTCCATTATCACTTGCATTTCATTTCTTTTTAATCTGGTTCGCATATTTGTGACTTCCGCGTGTTTGCATTTTTATCCTGTCCTTCAACCAGGAAGCGCCAGACAATGGATAAGATTCTCTCTCTTTTATGCTTCTTGTAACAGCCCTGCGGCGTTTGGCTAGGCTGGGCCAAAGCTTCACAGAGACCCCTGTCTTCATTCTGAGGATCTCTTTGCGAGTCCACTCCTTCCCGCGTTGCCACTTCTTGAAGGGGCTCCACTCCCTTCATTCATTTGCTTTGTGTTTGCGCTGTCCTACTCTAATTTTGAAAAAATCCAAGACAGTAACTGTTCTTTTGGATAAAGATACAGAGAAAAAGCCCTGAACTGGATAGGCCAGGGTAGCCTGATCTCTTCAGATCTCAGAAGCTAAGCAGGGTTAGCTCTGGCTGGTATTTGAATGGGAGACCTCCATGGTCTACCAGTGTTGTGACATGGTGGCAGATAGGGCTTTTTTTTTGAGCAGGAATGCACAGGGATGCAGTTCTGGCTGGCTTCGAGTCAGGGGTGTGGCTTAATATGTAAATGAGTCCCTGCTGGGTTTTTCTACAAAAAAATCCTGCATGAATCAATGGTGATGTCAGGGGGTGTGTCCTATTATGCAAATAAGTTCAAGCTGGGTTTTTTATACAAAAAACCCCCTCGTGACAGGCAATGGTAATCCACCTCTGAACAATAAGACAGCTGTGACTTGATAGCAAAAACCCCTATTCCGGAGCCCAGCCCCAGGGTATCTTTCTAGCAGCCTTCGTCCAGATGTGTTCGACTCACGCGCCCACACTTGCAGAACTTTTACAGACTTTATTGGCATCCCAAGGCATTTTCAGAGTACTCACTGCATCCTGCCATCAGCTGGGACATGCATGCTGAAATAGTTTCTTACAAGTTATGGATGCGAGGTGAAAAGACAGACACATCCCCTTGGGTCACCATGTTGAGCAAATAGCTTAACAAAGGATTGTAAAACAGACAGGAAAGGGACAATAAACTTTCCCGGGTCCGCAGAAGGAGCTGAACCTACCACAATTGGCCAATTAAGGGAAACTATATACCATAATTGCACCTGACGTACAGTGCCTAAAGAACAAACCCCCCATAATTCCATGCATTTAAAGGTACAGCATTTCCTTCTTCTTACTGCATTAATACTCTGCCCTTTAGCGCAGGCAGAACACTCCCCATCTGGAATACTATGGATTCCACTATCCACATGCAATTCTAACTGGAATTCTATACTTGGTCATACATACATAACATACTACACTACTAGTTAGTAGTAACTTCTAGGTAAACTTCTAAGGCATGCAAACTTGAGCTTCATTCTTCACATTCTTCTTTGGTACAGAAGAGTATCATGTGAGTAATCAGCTTGATAAAAGCCTCTGTCAGCTGGGGTCGATCTTCTGGGTCTTCTCACGAGCATTGTCACGGACTTTAGTCTTACAAACAAGTCTATTCATACTGGGCAGGATCGAGTTCACAGGTCTCTTGGACCAAGAGTCTCTAAGTGTCTCTGGTTTTCGGCTGGTCGGCATCTTCTTTCTTCAGGATGAACTTGGCCTTTTCTCGTCGGTGCTGGCTTTGGCAAGTTGGGGACAGTACTTGCTTCTGTCGCTTCCGAAGGACGATCGCAGGAAATTGTGCTCGTCCCTGCTGCTTCTTATGCAGGTTCTTGGCAACAAGGTTCTTCTGGGGCACTTCCTGGTCAGTAGACCCTCGCTTTGGCAAGGCTGTTGGTGTCAGAACGATCGGGTTCTCTGGAGTCAGGGGTCTGGCATTGCTGAGGTTCTTGGACTTGGGTTGGGATGGAACTTGTGCTAAGTTGGCGCTCTGGGCGGGCTCTGCACTTTTCCCATTATGACCCATCCGAGGTCTAGTCTCTGGGCATGTGGTGTTCCAGGAGGTCCTCTAATCGTCTTGTGAGCTATCATCAGGTCGGAAACGTCCGCTCCCAACAGAAGCATATCTGCATCTGGATCCAGTGGAGGCATTAGATTCACTACTGGTTAGGTGAGGATACCGTAGCTCTACATCTGGTGTGGGGATTTGTCCGCGGTTCTTCAGTAGAGTGTTGCACTCCAGCAATGGCGGCAGAGAGCACTGGACTTCTCCGTCGAGGGATTCGATCTGGAGTCCGGTGGCTCCTCCCCACTGTGCGCTGATGCATGTCTTGAAGTTATATTGTACTTCTTCTTGTTGTAGCTTGAAGAGTTCAAAGAATCCAGAGCTGGCCAGGGATCTACTGCTTTGTCCGTCCAAGACAACATACATCTTTGTGGCCCTTTCTGGTTGGCCTGCAGGAAAAACCTTTGCCAGGCATATTGGATGGCAGGTTTTTGGTCTGTTCTCGGGCTTGTGCGCCTGGGTGCAGCAAGCGCTGATGGCCTCACTTCGGTCTGCAGCAGTCTCATTCTGATCCGTTGTCTCCTCCTGGCTGTCAGTTGCAGGGGGACTGGATGCGCGTGACTGACGAGCTGGAGTCTGGATGGAAGGCCGTGGGGTGTCTGCTGCTGTCACACTCATGGCACTTGACACCTGCTCCGCAGTCTCTGGCCAAATGTTCCTTAGATGCGCAACACTTGAAGCATACCCTGTATTCCTTAATCAGGGTCTTTTATTCTTCAAGTGGCTTCCCTCTGAACTCTCTGCAGTTGTTCAGGATGTGAGGCTTCTTGTGATATGGACAAAAGGCCTCTGGCGACTTGTTTGGCTGTTTCAGCTTGCGTTTCACTGGCTTAGCTGCCTTGGGTCTCGCAGGAGCCTCTTCCACCCCTGTTTTCCTCACGGACATGACCGTCTTAGCCTTTGGGGAGGGTGAGGGGTTCTCATCCCAGGTGCTATGCTGAGCTCCGGTGTAGACGTGACTCGGGGTTGTTGCGTGCTCTAGCTAGCCGATTAACGAAACTTACGAGGTATGAGAATGGAGGTGACGCGCCACCATTCTTTTCCTGGTAATTGTAGGCTGCCTCGCCCCACTTGTCTTGCAGGGCAGGCAGCAGTTTCTCTTTAATCTCTCATTGCATTTTGAAGAGGTCAAGGCATATGAGTCCCGGCAGATTCTGCTCCTCTTTAGCCGCTTGCATCTCTGTCAGGAGGTTTGCCAGGCTCCGCAACTTGATCAGGTCTCTGAAGGTTATATTGGGGAACTCTTTCAGTTTTTGCTTGAGAGACATCTCTATTTCAGCTGAGGCTCTGTAGTGGGTGTCCAGCCTCTCCCAGATCATCTTGAGAGCCTTCTCTGGGTTCCCTGTGTTCAGTTTACAGAATCCGTGTGCTTCTATGCTTGACTTTGGGCCCAACCATGCTATCAGGAGCAAGACTTCTACTGGGGGCACTCTCAGTGTGCCAATGGTGTACTTAAAGGTCGTTTTCCAGACTCTGTAGTCCTCTGGCTTGTCGGAAAACTTCTCTACTCTGCGTGCAGAGAGGTCTCATTTGGGATACGGACACGTGCCGAATCCATAGTCCATAGGGGGGTAATACTATGGAGGTGGCCCTAAGGTTCCTTGAGGAAAAGCAGGGTAGCCAACCCATTACTGGGTTGCTATAGGCGAGCTGTTCCTGAGTTGGCACCGATGTGTAGCTCAGGACGGGCTGTCCCTGGACCGTTGCTGGCACATGGGCCCCATACATTGGTGCCAGGGCAGCAGGTGTGAAGGCGGGTGCTGCTGGCCTCAATCCAGGGCTTGCCATCGTGTAAGTTGAAGCTGCCATGGAATAGGGACTGCAGTCACATGCTGTGTGGCCACTGTAACTGCAGGAGCCTGTTGATGTGCTGACCCAAAGGGTGGTGCTGATAGCTGGAGTGACGTAGAGACTGGAGCTGCTGCGGCTGCTGGTGTACTCACCAGCACACTTGCAGGCGTGTAGTGAATCAGCACTGTAACTGCTTGTGTAGGTTGGTGCACCTGGGTGAGGTGTGAAGGCTGGAGCCCTTGAGCACTGATGTTGGATGTCTGAAGGGTCCCTGACAGCAGGTCGACCACTACTTTGTTATCCTCATGAATGGAGGGTTCCTGCTGCTCAACGTAGGCTATCACTTGCTGGGTCGGGTCCTCCTCCTCTAACTCTTCCAGGTTAGAGTTTGGATTTGGACCTTGCAATTCTTCTTCAAGAGCTTTCAACTCCACTGCTAGTTTTTCTGCCTTGGCCTCCTTGTCCATTACATTCTCCTCTGCTTGAATCTTGGCCAATTCCAGGTGTTTCTTCTTCCTGGCTAATTCTGCCTCTTTGACTGCAGCAGCGGCTCTGGCTCTTGCTTTCGCCAATTCCAATGCTACACTTGAAGTTTTGGACTTGATAGAAGAGTGATGTGATGAAGGAGCCTTGGAACAGTGAGATGAGATGAGGAAGCCTTGGAGTGGTGAGATGAGGAAGATACAGATGGCACCCTTGACATCTTGGCCCCTGCAGGTGCGGCGTTTGGCATTGCCTGCTCATTGGCATCTTCAGCCTCATCTCCACTTTCCTCCGGGTAAAGTTCCTCTGTTTCCCTCTCCTGGATTCGCTGCTCTAAGCTCTCTTGAGCAGCATCGCAGGCGTCTTCCCTTCTCTGATCGTCTTCTTGCAAGTGCTGTTTTTCTTCCTGGGCTTGAGGTGTGTTCAGCCTGTCTAGGATGCCAATGATACGGCACTGGTAGTCCTTGCATACTATGTAGTTTGTTGCAATGCTTGCCCTTAACGTGCACAGGCTGTCTGTATCAGCTGTCTTAGCTGCTGTATCGATGTCCTTTTGGACCATCTTCTATGCTTTCTTTAACCTCTTGATTAAATCCTCCTTCATGCCTTTCATGCATCTTTGCAGACGATGGTTTGACCTCAGCGACATATTGTGGGATGGCCCGGCCTCCATGCATGTCACATGTGTCACTAGATGTTGCTTGTCCTATCTTAGTATGACTGGCAGTTGTGCCTAAGCTTGGCTGCAACGCGCTGTCATTGGCATCACCCATGATTTTGGGTCACAGGCTTCAACTTTGGAAATTCACTTGCAGTACTGTCGTTCACCACTAGATGGCACTTGAGTATGCAACTTTCAGGTGCACTGCTGCAGTTCCCACCCTTGCCACTAGGGGTTGCTGCAGGTGGCAAAATCTGCTTGCCGCTAGGGGTCGCTGCAAGTGGCCTTCCCCGTAAGAACACAAGAGAACATAAGAGAAGCCATGTTAGATCAGGCCAATGGCCCATCCAGTCCAACACTCTGTGTCACACAGTGGCAAATTTATATATATATATATATATATATACACACACACACACACACACACACACACACACACACACTGTGGCTAATAGCCACTGAGGGACCTCTGCTCCATATTTTATCTAATATATATATATATATATATATATATATATATACACACACACACACACACACACACACACTGTGGCTAATAGCCACTGAGGGACCTCTGCTCCATATTTTTATCCAAACCCTTCTTGAAGGTGGCTATGCTTGTGGCCGCCACCACCTCCTGTGGCAGTGAATTCCACATGTTAATCACACTTTGGGTGAAGAAGTACTTCCTTTTATCCGTTTTAACCTGTCTGCTCAGCAATTTCATCAAATGCCCACGAGTTCTTGTATTGTGAGAAAGGGAGAAAAGTACTTCTTTCTCTACTTTCTCCATCCCATGCATTATTTTGTAAACCTCTATCATGTCACCCCGCAGTCGACGTTTCTCCAAGCTAAAGAGTCCCAAGCGTTTCAACCTTTCTTCATAGGGAAAGTGTTCTAGCCCTTTAATCATTCTAGTTGCCCTTTTCTGGACTTTCTCCAATGCTATAATATCCTTTTTGAGGTGCGGCGACCAGAACTGCACACAGTACTCCAAATGAGACCGCACCATCGATTTATACAGGGGCATTATGATACTGGCTGATTTATTTTCAATTCCCTTCCTAATAATTACCAGCATGGCGTTGGCCTTTTTTATTGCAAACGCACACGGTCTTGACATTTTCAGTGACTTATCTACCACAACCCCAAGATCTCTCTCTTGGTCAGTCTCTGCCAGTTCACACCCCATCAACTTGTATTTGTAGCTGGGATTCTTGGCCCCAATGTGCATTACTTTGCACTTGGCCACATTGAACCGCATCTGCCACGTTGATGCCCACTCACCCAGCCTCAACAGATCCCTTTGGAGTTCCTCACAATCCTCTCTGGTTCTCACCACCCTGAACAATTTAGTGTCATCCGCAAACTTGGCCACTTCACTGCTCACTCCCAACTCTAAATCATTTATGAACAAGTTAAAGAGCATGGGACCCAGTACCGAGCCCTGCGGCACCCCACTGCTTACCGTCCTCCACTGCGAAGACTGCCCATTTATACTCACTCTCTGCTTCCTATTACTCAGCCAGTTTTTGATCCACAAGAGGACCTGTCCTTTTACTCCATGACTCCAAGCTTTCTAAGGAGCCTTTGATGAGGAACTTTATCAAAAGCTTTCTGGAAGTCACGGTAAACAACATCTATCAGGTCTCCTTTGTCCACATGTTTGTTCACCCCCTCAAAGAAATGTAGCAGGTTAGTGAGGCAAGATCTTCCCTTACAGAACCCATGCTGAGTCTTCCTCAATAACCCGTGTTCATCAATGTGCCTACTCATTCTGTCCTTGATAATGCTTTCTACCAACTTTCCCGGTATTGAAGTCAGACTGACTGGCCTGTAATTTCCCGGATCTCCTCTGGAACCCTTTTTAAAGATGGGGGTGACATTTGCTACCTTCCAGTCCTCAGGAACCTTGTCACCGATTGAAAGCTCCTAGCTGCTTTTAGGTTAGCTAAGCAATGCAGTATTCTCGTGGGTTGGGAACTCCCTGGGACTGATTCACTGGTTGTTGCCTTCAAGCATCAGTTGTTAGCTAAACTCAGATGGCGGCTATTCCTCGTGGAGGGAGAGAGAGAGGCTCCTGGCTGGGCAATTTCGATTTGCATGATCGCATTAGAAAGTCCTGTATGTGACAAGGCAGCGACTTATCCCTGGAGGGTCTAGCCTAGCTGAGTACTGTTGGCTGGCTTGCTTGTGGAGGCATCAGTGAGGAAAGGGAAAGGGAGCGGTTGAGCTTTTGACTTGTTTCAAACTTCCCCCCTCTTTTTTTTTTGTCTCTTGGGTTTGGTCTTAAAGGTGAACTTGTCTACTGCTTTGTTCTACTGCCTCAGACCAAAGCAACTGCTCACTGGCATCGTCTCTGGTCAGTGAGCTCTCGTTCTTTGTCTTGCAAAGGAGGGCAATAAGTTGCTATGGCGATGAAGCCACTTATTTATTTATTATTATTTATTTATTACTTCGCATTTATATCCCGCCCTCTCCGCAAGCGGACTCAGGGCGGCTCACAACATTATAAAAACAATCAATCCAATAAAACATATAAAACCATAATTTACATATATCAACTTTAAAACCATTCTTCCCGCTAGGAGCTTGTTTAAGGAAGATGATGAGAGGGAAAAAGGGGCATCTTGCTTGTTTCCCTTACACCAAAGACAACTGAACACATGCACACCTGTAGGACTCTCAGTGCCTCTCCATAGCATTGGATGAGCTGTTTTACAATCCTTTGTTAAGCTATTTGCTCAACATGGTGACCCAAGGGGATGTGTCTGTCTTTTCACCTCGCATCCATAACTTGTAAGAAACTATTTCAGCATGCATGTCCCAGCTGATGGCAGGATGCAGTGAGTACTCTGAAAATGCCTTGGGATGCCAATAAAGTCTGTAAAAGTTCTGCAAGTGTGGGTGCATGAGTTGATCACATCTGGACGAAGGCTGCTAGAAAGCTATCCTATTGGCTGGGCTCCAGAATACCCCCAAAACCAACAGAAAAAATGGTGTTATCAGGATCACAAAACATATTTCTGCAAGATTAACCCAATAACCACAAAAGCCAAAACAACCCTAGAAAGGGCTCTCCCCCCTCCCCAAATTTTACTGACAGAAACCAAGGCCTGAAGCCTTGTATTACTGTTGTGGTTATCTAGCAACCCCACATTGACCACTAAGAGGCATTCATTTTTTTGAAGGTAGAGGCGCAGCTTCTTTTATTTAGGATTTTTTTAAAACCCCATATATTTGTTTTCAGATTTTTTATTTTTCTGCACACCTGGTTTCTCTCAGGTTTCTAGAAAAAGCCATCTTGACTGTTCATGGCTCCAAACTCTGAATTTAAGTATCCACAGATATAGCCATGTTGAGAACTAAACATACTGATGTCATTTGGGGGTGTGAATTTTCATCTCTCCTAGTTCTACAGTTTACTTTCTTCCCTCTTTCCAGGACTTGCCTTTTTGTGCAGAAGAAGACGGGCAGTTCTCTGGGCCCTTTCTCCTCCAAAGCCCCACGAAGTCGCTGCCAGTGCCTTGGGGGTGAGGCATGGGCCGTGGCCTACCGACACACACGTGTGGTGATCTGTACCACACGTGGTGCTCCGCACCACCGCCCCCTACACAATGGTGGGGGGGTTGGCGGGGACGACGAGGCCTCCTCTGACTGCTCCTGCCTGTGCCACAGTTATGAGAACCTTTCTTCTACCAATCAGTCATCTCTCAAGTCTCTCATCTCCACCATCTGAAGCCATGGGAGTCATTTCCCCCTCTCACTGCCACATCTGTCCGGGGACAGGTCCCCTTTCTGTTGCCGAACTTTACATACGGCATTTCCTTGGATGACTGGATATGAAGCAATCTGAACTCTGTAGCCACATCCCCTCTGGGTAGCAGGAGGCAGGAGAGCTGTTACTTATTGGGAGTTGATGCCTGGGATGTGCGGTTGATAGCAACATTCCAGGGAGACCCTTCACAAGCAGATATGCTGAGCAGTGTTTTCCGTGGTTAAGAGAACCTTAATAAGCTACCACTGAAGCTATCCCTCGGGGGGGAGTACAAGGTGACGGGACTGTATAGCCATATCTCTTTGGGGAATGACGACATATACACCTCTTTTGAAGCAAGTAGGCCCCTTCTTGGTGCTGGAATTTTTTAACCATCTCCTGTGAAATGCAGAGGACTGGGAAGGATTCCCTTCCCCCACCCGCCATTCTGCTGTTGAAATCTCCATTGCAGCAGGAGGGATTTAGGACCACAAATTGTGCTGGGAATCAGAGTTCCTTCAGCTATTGCATTTTGCAATGGGTTGTGAATGGTGGGATCCTGCAGCTGCATCCGCACAGCATTTTGGAGCTGGGGGTGGGGGGTGGGAATCAGTCGCAAGGAGGGTGGCTGGCCCGCAGACACTGAATGGAAAAGGGGGTCCTTGGTTGCATGCTGAGCCGATCGCCATGGGGCTGTTTGGGTACAAACCGAGTCCAGAGGCCATGGGACACGCCAAAGAAGAAGGGATGTTCATTGGGCTCTGGAGAACACTTTGGAATATAAAGCTTTCATTAAATTATTTTCATATTGGTGATGCTTCTGTCATATGCTTCTCTGTTGCTGTCAATGCTAATGGGGCCAAGGGTGGGATGTTGAAAGGGTAAAGAGTTTCATCTCTGGAGAGGATATAAACTCCCAGCTTATATTAGCAAGATGACCCCTTATTCACCCTAATGTGGAGAAGTTCCTGGTTCAAGCAAGAGAAAAGGCAGAAAAGCAGTGTGGTGCAGCAGTTAGTGTGTCGAATGAGGATCTGGGAGATGCAAGTTCGAATTCCTACTCTGCTGTGGAAGCTTGCAGGGGGTACCTTTGGGCCCATCACACACACTCAGTCTAACGTACCTCACAGGGTTGTTGTAAGGAGAAAATTAAGTAAGCCATCTTGGGGTCCTGGCTGGGGAGAAGTGTTTGGGGTATAAATGAAGTGAGCAAGTAAATAAACACTTGGGGTCAGCTTGGTGCTAAATGATAGTTATAGCAGGTATCTCAGGCGTGGCAGCAAAGCGGGTGAGCTTTTCAGGGTAACCTAAACCCTGGCATAGAATCATAGAGTTGAAAGGGACCTCTAGGGTCATCTCGTCCAACCCCTTGTACAGTGCAGGAACTTCACAAATACCTCCCCCTCCCCATCTCCAATGACCCCTGCTCCATGCATGTCTTGTTTTTGATGCTTGCACTTCACAACATACATTCAACTATATCATATTTAATCCTGGTGTTTGTAGCTATGCCAAAATGCCTGAGTTCAACTAGAAATCAGTTGAAAATTGTCCAGCTATATCCAGTTATGTACCATACAGTTGAGCACCGTGACACAGAGTGGTAAAGCTGCAGTACTGCAGTCAGAGCTCTCTGCTCATGACCTGAGTTCAATCCCAACAGAAGCTGGGTTCAGGTAGCCAGCTCAAGGTTGACTCATCTTTCCATCCTACAATGAGTACCCAGCTTGCTGGGCGGAGAGTGTAGATGACGGGGGAAGGCAATGGCAAACCGCCCCGTAAAAAGTCTGCCGTGAAAATGTCATGATGTGATATCACCCCAGAGTCGGAAAGAACTGGTGCTTTTTACCATACCATACCATGCCTTTACCTTTTAACCATACAGTTATAGTGATACATTCAAAATTGATAAGCCATATCTTGTTTCCCAACTGCATGTTGGGAAATTTCTGGGTATTTAGGAGTGGAGCCTGGGGAGAGGAGAGGGGGAGGAGAGTCAGTTCAATGAAGCCATAGAGTCCACTCACCAAAGCAGCCATTCCTGCCCCCCCCCCCCCCGGCAGAAACTGATCCCTGTAGCCTAGAAATCAGTTGTAATTTTGGGAGTACTTCAGGCCAGACCTGGAGGCTGGCGACTGTATGTCTTGTGCAAAAGGAAACAATTGTAAATATTAAAATCCAGGGCAGATTTATATTAATTAGTACTTTCAAAAGTAAACGGGTGGGAAATGTAATTAATAGGTCAGTTCAGAATAATTTACATATACCCAAGACGGATCAGTGTGAATTTAGATGTAGATGGTTGCCTATTTAATTCAGTACATATTCCAATTGTAATACTGAACTGCATAAAAAATAATTTTTGTTCCTATTTAATTGCGATTGCTGTAACTTTTGAAGGGAGGCAAGATAACTGCGTCCATTCCTTTCCCCCGGTTACCAAAGGGAGATAGCAAATGCACTCCTCATGTAAGTCTAATGATGGAGTGCTAAGATAATTAATATATCAGGATTACTAATCTCTTCAGGTCGTCTTCTATTGCATCATTGTATTAAAAAATGGATACAGCTATGCAGTGGGGCCACTCACAGAAACGCTCCTGGAAGGGCTTCCCGATTCGACGGGAAAATGCTACTTTGTAAACCAGCCCAAAGCGGGAATGGAAAGCCTTCACAAACCCGGCGGATGAGGACTGAGCGTGCTCCAGAAGCGATGGAATTTGAAAGCAGTTGAAAGACAAGGGATTGGCGGGAGTCGGCCTGCTCAAAGAGAGACAATCCTGAAAGGCATTATTTTTTGTTAATTATGCATGTGAAACTAGCGTGGAAGAAGTGCCTATATTATTTATTACTACTCCAGAAATGAAACTCTGCCCATCAGGATACATGCAAATACGAGACTATCCTGTTCCCAGCGCCGCCCCCCTCCGCCAGACTTTGCTCCCTGTTAGTAAGCATTAAGATCTTTGACCTGAATGTGTTTCTGTTAACAGCTCAGTTTAGGCGCCAAGAATGAGCAGTAAACCATTCTAATCTCATCTCTTCCTGCCGCGCCGCCTCAGTTTTCCATCTGCAGTATGGGAGTAATCCTACTGGCGTGGGCGTTACAAGGTTTCCATGGCGGCAATACTGCCTGTGACCCTGTGTTCCTAGCATACATAAAAATAAACAAATAAATAAATTTGCCTGTGCAGGCGGCATTACTGCATCCCAATAAAAATTAAGAGTAAAAAACAGGCTATACAGTTTCGAGGCACGGCTATAGTAGTTCGGCGGCGATGTCACATCAGCGTTTACGTGCAAAAGACGTGCACCCTCCCTGCCTTCGGGGGGCGTCTTTTGCCCGCATGATGCGCTGACAACCTGCTCCGTCTTGCGCGCCTGCCTCATGACAGACGTAGCTGGCGGGCTCTTGGAGGGAGGGGAGGAGGCGTGGTCCGAAAAAGATTTATGCTAATGATCGAATCCTAGAATGCTAGGGGGGACCCCGACTGCGGGCGGGAGGGGCGTTTAGTTGTGCTAATCATGGAACTGCAGGGTGGACCCTGCCGGTTGGCGGGCGGCGGGCCGGGGGCATGGCTTGCCCAGGCACATTACGACACCCCAGTTCCGGGCGCCATGTGCGAGCCACACTGCGGTGGAGAGATGAGATGTAAAGGACAGGGGGCGGGCGTGGCTATGCAGAGCGGCGGGCGCCCGAGGGCCGCGTTGCAGGGCAGGGGGCGGCGCGAAAGGCAGAGGTTATGTTAATGAGGCGGATGGGCGGGGCCGAAGCGTGAGCTCAGCCGGGAGGGGAGAAGCCGAAGGAGGAGCCGGCGGGTTGCAGCAGCGGCGGCAGCAGGAGGCGGAGGGGGAAGCGCGCGCGAGGAGGATGCAGAGCCCGGCCAGCGGCAGCTGACCCCGGGGGGGGAGCCCGGCCATGGCCTTCCTGGGGGGGCCCCGACTCCTGGACTGGGCCAGCTCCCCCCCTCACCTGCAATTCAACCGCTTCGTGCTGACGGGCTACCGGCCGGTCAGCTCCGGGTCCGGCTGCCTCCGCAGCCTCTTCTACCTGCACAACGAACTGGGCAACATTTACACCCACGGTGAGCGGCGGCGGCTCCCCTGCGAGGGCTCCCCGATCTTGGCGCGGGCCGGCCGTCCTTCCTTCCCTCCCTCCTTCCCTCCCTGCAGGGCCCTCCTCGCCATTGCACCGCCTGCCAGCCACGCTCCCTGGCGGAGAGAGAAGGCTGAGAGTGCAGCAGGCGGCCGGAACCCGGCGGCGCCTTTGCCTCTCTCTTGCTGCTCCGGGGACCGGACGCCCCCCCCCCCCCGCCCGGCATCCCCCCTGAATCCTGGAATCTTTTGAAAGCCCCAGTCGAGCTCACCTTTTTTCCGGGCCTGCCTGGATCGCCGCTCCGCAAGGATCGGGAGACCCTCAACCCACATACACGCCCTGCTTCAGCGTCCCCCCACTCCCCTTCTTCGACCCCACTGCGTGCGCTTGGCACCCTCATTCCCCTCCGCCTTCCTTCACCGCGCTTCCTGACTCTTCCTGCAACCTGATCTCAGGTGCAGAAAATCCTCTTGCAATCCTGCTGTGTGGGGTAGGGAGCTGCCCCCCCCCCCATCTCTCTGCCTTCTTGAACTTCCAGCAGCTTGATTTTCCAGCCTCTTACAAACAGCCAAGAACGCAAGTGTCTCCCCACCACCCCACCCTTCTACGCATACAGGCAGGTCTCCCAGCGTGAAGGTAGTTTTCGAGGCTGGCTCCAGAACTGGGCGCTTCAGTGTCCTTTGGGCTTGGAGGGCAGCTCTGAGCATGGCTTCGTGTGGTTTCCTAGGAGAGCGGCTGATTGCTTAGTGGGAAAGACCCCAGCTTGGCTGGGGGTGGGGTGGGGGGGTCAAACACCTGCTTGGCATGCCCAGGGCCCTCCAGCCACATCTTCCAGTTCTGACAAAGATGTGGAGAGGGGCTGCAGCCAGGGCAGTCGTCACTCACTCATGTGGACCAGGGCTCTTTGACAACCAACTTGTACATTGTGGTGTGTGCAAATAGGGATCGGGGGTCCTAGGTCACCTTTTGAAAGCCCCGGCTTGACATTTGCCTCTCCCAGCCGATCTCACCTTTTTCCCCCTGGTGAGTTCTCCTCAATTCACACTTCTGTGGTGTTTGACCCAGACTGTGACTGTGACACAGGTGCAGAAGGGGTTTCAGCCTCCCCCCCCCATTTTTCTGATTGGAAATAATGTTGAAGGGTTCACTGTTCAGCCTGTAAGGGAAACCCACAAGTGAACACAGGAGTTTCCCTAATGGGCCATACAGCATGCAGGTTAGGAAAGTTGCACAGAGGGATAGATTGAAGCTCCCGGGCCATAGTGATGATCCAAGTTGAGCACTCTTATCTATACTCAGGAATGGAGAATCTGCCACTTGCACATGACTCTTACACAGGATAGAGTCTGTGGACCCCCAACTCGACCTGCATGCTCTGTAATGTGTGAATTGGCAGATGCAAGTGTGTTGAAGAGTTTTAAGCTTGAGGTCCCCAACCCCCGGTCCATGGCCTGTTAGCAACCAAGCTATGAGTTGTATAATTATTTCATTTTATATGCAATATAATAATAATACTAATTGAATGATTTATATCCTGCCCTCCACTCTAAGTCTCAGACCTGCTTACAATCTCTTTTATCTTCCTTCCGCACAGCAGACTCCCTGTGAGGTGGGTGGGGCTGAGAGAGCTCTGACAGAAGCTGCCTTTTCCAGGACAACTCTGTGAGAGCTATGGCTGAGCCAAGGCCATTCCAGCAGCTGCAAGTGGAGGAGTGAGGAATCAAACCTGGTCCCCCCCCCCCGATAAGAGTCCACACACTTAACCACCACACCAAAATAAAGTGCACAGTTGTATCATCCCAAAACCATGCCCCTCCGTGGAAAAATTGTCTTCCACAAAACCGGTCCCTGGTGCCAAAAAGGGACCAATGTTCCCTCTAAGCTGTGGAGTCTTGTGAGCAAAAATTCTACTTTATGAGCTACTGGCATTAAAGTTGTGAGCTGCTGCATAAATTAATTTACTCTGGGGCCATTTTTCCTGAGGTGAGACAAAAATGTGTGAACTGGAGGCTAAACATCTGTGAGCTAGCTCATTCTAACTCAGCTTAGAGGAAACACTGTTGGGGACCACTGTTTTAGACTGAATGCAAAGAGCTTTGGAGAATCAACAGTTTAGAAAGTGAAGTTGCACCTTTCTGCATTCATTAGTTCTGCAATTTTGTTGTTGGTGAAAATAGACAACAGCAGAGTTTGGGAGTTTCTTCTGTGTAAATTACTGAGCTTGGGTACTGGACCAGTTCAGTATTGTGAATAATACATAGACGTTGTATGGTGTTTGAAGTGTTCAGCGCGCTTTGTGTATAGTCTTCCAACAACCCTGTCTGATATGTTGGTATTGTTAAATTGTCCATATTGTGGGTGGAGTGGAGGTTGAAGTGGCTCAGTTGTGGCAGTACCCAGGTTTGGGTGAGGTTCCTCTTCCTGGAACACAGCTACTGTGCTACCCTTATGGGAGTTATGATAAAATATGCCATGCATTTTTGGTCTGGTTTAGATGAGAGTCTGCCTGGAGATGCACATTCTGTTATATGCTGGAGTAAACCATAAAGAAGTTGGCTGCATTCTCATTTGCAATTTGAATTTCATATGGGAACACCATATGAGACAATGGTCAGATGGATCTGCTTGTCACCTGCCAAGGCCCTGTTCGTTTTTGGAGATCTTTTCCCTTGAGCCCAACCTTGCAACAGGGCCACCAAAGTTTCCCTCATCATTTCTGCCAGCCTATTTCTAGACCTTATAATTTCTGCCAGCTGTGTTAATACTTGCTGGCAAACTGGGTGCTTGTGAAAGAATGCAGAGACACATTCTGAGATGAGAAAAGAAGGCGTATCTCTAAGGCTTGCGCAGTCTGCTAGCCCTGCTCAGCTTGGTGGCCAGATTTTCACATTCTCACAACAACTCTGCAAGGTAGAATGCCATGTTGCAGAGAGCAGGTTGCCTGAGGTGATATGTAGCAGTGGTGGGGCTGAAACCAGGGATTTCCCTGTTCTCCCAGCTTCTGCCCTACTCTACAGTTCATATTTGAATGAATGCTACAAAATAATCTTGGGAAGTAACTGTTGCCTCTAAACCCCCCCACAAAGTATCTTGTGAAACCTTAAAAACTGACAGTTTGTTAGTCTGAGGTTCCCTAAGACTCTTGTTTGCAAAAAGTAGGGAGAGGATACTTTTTTGTCTTTAGTGTCAAGGCTCAGCTCTGATGCTTGAAGTAACAGATGTGTCCCTTGAGCCTTTTCCTCATCACTGTATCACTGCAGTGCTATATCCCCTTTCCATCACAAATTGGAAGGGAGGGGATCCCCCGTTGATAGGTGTAGGTTCCAGGAAGATGTGAGCCCTGGCACTTCTTTCCTAAGGGCCTAAAACAGTAGCTTATCACTGTGGGGAGGGTGTCTGTGTGGATACCAGCATGAGAGTCAGTGTGATATGGGTGCTGGAGAAGAATCTAAAGACCCAGGTTTGACTCCCCAGACTGCTGTGGAAACTCACGGCATGATTCTGAGCCCCCCCCCCCATGCACCTGTCTCACAGGATTGTTGTGATAATAAAAATGGAGAAAGGGAAAATGGTGTTACAGGCTGTTTTGGATTCCCCATTGGGGAGAAAAGTGGAATATAAATATCTAACATCAATTCAAGTGGAAAGGAGACCTGTTTCAGCTGCATATTTGCTCTTGAGGTGGTCAGGAAAAAACAAAAGTGAGGTGAATTAGGCAATAGAGTAAGTTGCAAGATGTCTTTTGCTTACTGTTTTTAAGAGCCATTGGCTGAAACGGCTTTCCTTGTAAGGTCAAAACTCTCTCCTGCCTTCTATTATTATCTGTTACTTCCTGGATTAAGGCAGGATCTGGCTCAGCTGCCTGCTGTGGTTCACCCTGGTGAAGGGGTGAGGGTGTCATGGCAGTGCTGGTTCATGCATGCAGGACAGCAGGCGGTAGAGTCCAACCTGAACTGTTCTTTTGAATTAAAAACAATCCAGCAGCAGGGAACCCTCCCTCCCCCCACACACACCATGACTGCCTTTTGCTCACTGTGCTGTACTGGTTTTCTGTTTACTGGAAGTTTTTAAGACTCCCTGCAGTTAGACATGGTGCATCTGATTCTACCACATTCTTCTGCATGTCTGAACAAGGCTTGAGTGAAAGCATCTTTTGGGCTGCCCGAGGTCCAGTGGGGGAGGAAAGGCATCATGGTATAGCCTCATCTCAGCAGATCTCAGAAGCAGGGGTCATACTTGGATGGGAGACCACCAAGGAAGACTCTGGAGGAAGGCAATACACTTCATCGCTAGCCTTGAACGGCCCTTGCTGAGGTTGCCATCAGCTGGCTGCAACTCGATGGCACTTTGTGCACACACACATTGATTGGGGTCAGTGACAAACCCGATCCCTGTTCTTTGAGGCATGCAGTCCAGGCAAGAGAAGACCCAGACCATGCCTCCATACCCATTCAACATGTTACCCCTCTCCTGTGCTTTCGTTGTCTTATTTCTTGTTGAATAAATATTGTGCATCTATGAAAAGCTTTTGAGAGAGCTTTTCATAACAGTCTAGATGAGTTTAATTTTTCAGGAAACAAGCTGAGGGGTAAAGAAACATCAGTATGGAGGGGGCAAAGTCTTTTTGCATCCATTAGAAGCAAGAGAGATAGTCAAGGGTCAGGACTTCCCAAAGTGTGAGTTGTGACCCTTTTGGCGAAGGTGGAGTTGGCTTTCCTTCAGGGAGCATCTGATTTCTTTGTTCAGGTGTGCACATATCGCTGTGCTGAGGCAAATTTTATTCATCCACATCATTTCAAATAGACCTCTGCAACCACAAGGACTAGTCATTTGCTTCATTTTAAAGAAAGAAAACTCTAAGATTCAGAAACTTGTATTCGTTATCCACTAATAAACTCTCCCCCCCCCCCCCCCCTGTGCAACTACCTAGCCCAGAGATAAATATCAGGCTTTGTTACACACTCTTATCTGTTGTGGCCTGGGCCTTCCACCTTTCGCACTCTCTCCCTGTCGAATGAGATCAAATCGTAACAGGAAATAGTGGTGCAATCCTTGTGGGTAAGCGTTGAGAAGGAAGGAGGCTGTAGAAACTCAATAAACATTTCCCAACCTGGTTCCTGAAGAAAGCAGGCAAAGGCAGCCATAGCAAGAGGGAGTGTACATTTGAGGGAGGTGAGCCTTCAAGGGATCAGTCTCCGCAGAGAGAGCCAAGACTCCTGAGTTTCAACAAAGCTCTTAAGAAGGAATTAGTCATTTAGCTGTGGATTTAAAATGTTCTCCTCAGAGAGAAACCCATTCCTCATTGATTTGAGCTGTCAAGGACACTTCTGTGAGCCTGCTGTGGAATCTTATGCACAGTGCAGAGGATTCTGGGCCATTTTCAAGGAGGTGCCCTGGCTTGGGTGAGGCGCTAGTCAATATTTCAAGTCTAGCTGTCATCCCCTGTAAAATGAGAACACACCCTTGACTTCCACCAACACTGCCCTGTGGCTTTTCATCTTGGGGGGGACTGATAATGACTGACACTGTTTTCAGGGCCTACTGTCGTCAGTTGTCTGAGCAAGGAACTAGGGCTCCCAGGAACATGGCTGAAAAACTGCTGGGTGAGAGGGATCTCTGTAGGTTGTATGTGAACTGGGATAACTTAGCTCAGAAAACTGATGTTGTTTTCTTGAAGGAAGCCAGTAAAATGACTTGGCTGTGCAAACTAGAACTCTGTGTGCAAGCTGACTTAATACTGGCTTGGAGCCAGTGCCTTCCTGGGAGAATTGCCTCATGGATACCAAACAGCTGGCTGGTTAGCATCGGCTGGGTGGGGATCTCCAGGGAGCAGTGTGTACCAAACACCTGGGATTTGTTTGGCAGCGTTGGTGCTGAGATTTGGGCACCCAAAAAGCAAGTGAAGGAATTGGGGAGGAGTAGGAACCTCCCGGCTGGCTGGAGCCAAAAATTGGTCTTACCCAGTGTTCTATTTCCAACAGCAGACAGCCAGATATCTCTGAGAGCTCATTAGCTGTTCTTGGAGTGGTGGCAGTTCCCATTTTACTATTACCTAGAAGTGTGCTGTCTCTGGATACCAAGGCTCCATTGAACTGTCAGGTGAAGCTGTTTCTTTACTTTGGCCACTGAGCCCTTCTTTCTCCAGAACGATGGTCAAAGCTCATGTATTGTGTACAGAAAGTCCTAGGTTCAATCCCTGCGATATTTAGGTAAAGGTCTTGGATAGGGAGAAAAGTCTTTGACCATAGATCTTGGAGGGCTGCTATCTCTCGAAATAGCCAATGCTGGTTTAGGTGGCATGATCCTATATAAGGAGGCTTTTGATACTGTCTTATGTTCCAATATTCATTGTCTTATGTTCTGGAGAGTCTCTGCCTTACCCGCTGTGTTCCCTCAGAGAATCCAGAAGTCCCACTGAGAATAACCTTTCTAGACCATTTGGGTTAAATGCTCTTGATTCTGATTAATCCAAACAGAAGTCAGTTCCGCACTAGACCTTTAATCCTGGTTCAGCCCTGTCCCCAAACTGATTTTCTACACCAGGATCATAGACAAACTCATAGAGTTGGTTTCTGTGATTTCTTGATTCAAGTGTAGAATGTCAGTTTGGGGGGAGGGCTGAACCAGGATTAAAGGTCTAGTGCGGAATTGGCAAGAGAGAGAGAAAGTCTTGTGGAACAGAGCCAGAAGTTGTAGTCCTTTCATGAGCCCAACTCTTCCTTTTCTCTTGAGAAAGGAACTCTTAATCTAGGTAGTCCACGGGAAGGAACTGGAGGCTGAGCAGGCTTTGTAGCTTGGGTATGCCCTTGCCTGACCAGAACTAGAGTGGGTGAGCCTTAACCTGGTGCTCTGAAAACCAAGGCTGTCACGAACTGATGAAAACCATAGCTGGAAATGTATACACGTTTTACTGGGTAAAATTTATATCTGAGTCAAAGCAATAATGTATTTATTCACAGCAGTATCCAAATTGCCCAGGAAAATAAGTTACAGCCTTGCTATAAAGTCCCAGGCTGTCCCAAGTTGTAGATTAAAAGTATGTTTTTAAAGGAAAATTTTGAAACAACAAAAAAGAGATGATATATTTGTATATGGAAGCAGGCATCTAAGAAGCCAAATTCCAGATGGGTTGCCATGTTGGTCTGTTTCAGTGGAATCAAAATGGAGTCTTGTGGCATTTTAAAGATCTGCAATTTTACTGTGGCAGAAGCTTTTGTGGGCTAGAGTCCACTTCATTGGCTGCATGTAGTGATGTCTTGGGGGGAACAGAGGGAAGAGAGAGAGAGAGAAATGATTGTATACAAAGAGGTCAAGTGTCTTTTAACCTCAGTGTTTACAATTTTCTTTCCCCTCAGCAGATTTATGTCCTTGGGCCAAACTGAGGCACACTTCCTACATCAAAGGATGGGGACTTTGGCCCCAGAGAAGTTTATGCCACAATAAATCTGTTCGGTTGCCACTTTTTAATGTTTGTACTTAGATGGTGCCTGTCAGCTGCAGTTTTTATAAATGCTTGCATTAAAATACTTTTTTTAAAACAATAAATCTGTTGCCTGATTTAATCAAGAGCTTTTGTTTTTGACAATCAATTATTCCCCATCCCAATCAATTCCTCCATTAGATTAAATGCTGCTGCCCTAATGAAAACCTGTTCCAGCATGGAAATCAGATGAAGCAGAAGGATGGTTTTGGGTGCTCTTTAATATTCTCCTGTTTGTGCTCTGGAGAGCATGGGATTCAGTAGAGGGAGAGGGTGGGGAGCCTATGAAGCATAATCCCTAGGATACACACAACACTTTCTCTGTGGCTAGTGGTGATAGGTTTAATTTCCCAGTAACTAGATCAGAGGTGTCCAAACTATGGCTCACATATATTGTGTGGCTCTCAAAGCCCCCACTGCCTTGTAGGCATTTCTCTCTTCAAATCACTTCTCCTAGCCAAGCCAGCCAGTGACTTGGAGAATGCATTTAAAGTTAAAGTTGTTTTCTTTCCACCTCTCCCCCTATTCCTTCCTGCCTACATTCTTCCGTCTGTCAGTCTTGTGGCTCTTAAACATCTGATGTCAACATCTTGCAGTCTCAAACATCTGCGGCTTATTCTATGCGGCTCTTATGTAAGCAAGTTTGGCCACCTCTGAACTAGATCTAGATCAACATGAGGCAAAACTGCCATAACCCTAAACAATATAAAGAGACCTGTAAGAAATGCCCTGCTGGATCAAACCAGTGGTCCATCTAGTCCAGCCTTCTGGGCTGGATCCAGTCAGCTTTTCCACCAAATTTGGCCCAGTGTCCCTCTTTGCTAAGGTCCCTGTCCATACAGGGACCTATGATCCTCATAATAGTCTTTTTGTTTGTTCAGAAGGAACCCCTCCTTTTTCATAAGCTGAGAAGCTGGTTAGATCTCTCCTTCACTCAGCTTCCAGCCAGTTGCCCTGGAGGCCATAGGGGCCATAGCCTTCTGATGCAGCCACAGTCAGTGATAGGCCAAGAGGTCCTCTGCTCTGTCTGGGCACTTTCAGTTTTGAGCATTTCTGTCATTGTGAAAGACCTTTCTGTGCCTGAGATCAGGGAGAGTGGCTGCTGTTCAGAGCAGACTGAGCTAGATCTATTAAATATAAGCCAGTTTCCTGTGGAACAGAAGTCTGAGTCCAGAGGCACCTTTGAGGCCAACGAAGTTTAATTTGGGGTCTAAGCTTTTGTGTGCATGCACACTTCTTCGGACACACAGCCATTTCCTATGGTTAATCCTGGCACCATTTATCCCGTATTGTTCTTAAAAATATGAGACAGACAATAGTTCAACAGGGGCAGTTTTCCTCTGCTGCAGTTGACTGCTGCTGCAGGTTGGGTTCATTTTTGTTTCCATTTTACAATTGTTTCTTTTTGGGCTTAAATCAGAGCAAGGAGCAGCTGAAGGAGAGATAGAAGTAGAAACAAGTTGAATAAATAAAATGGGAGGGTTCTACAATTAGGGGGATGAATTAACTAAAATCATTTTGATAAGACTAAAAATGCCCTTCTGACTAATCAGGTCACACATTTTAATGTCTTAAATTATTTCTAATAAAAATACTTAGAAAAACAATGGTCAGCACTGCCGTAAGAAGACTGCAGATTTATACCCTGCCCTTCTCTCTGAATCAGGGCCTCAGAGTGACTTACAATCTCCTTTATCTTCTTCCCCCACAACAGACACTCTGTGAGATGGGTGGGGCTGAGAGAGCTCTCACAGAAGCTGCCCTTTGAAGGACAACTCTGCGAGAGCTATGACTGGCCCAAGGCCATTCCAGCAGCTGCAAGTGGAGGAGTGGGGAATCAAACCTGGTTTTCTGAGATAAGAGTCCACACACTTAACCACTACACCAAACTAGCTTAGAAGACGTATTCTCTCCTGTGTGGGAATTCCTCTTCTAAAATGATGTTTCTTACAATAATCCATGTGGGCATCTTCTAAATGGTGGGGGGGATTTCTTAAAACTTTTGGGGTTGGGTCTTCTGACTTTGTTCTGCTCCTTTCCACCAGCACAAGAGGGTCTTTGCTATTCAAATTTTTTTAGCATCCAGCCTGTTTTCTGCACATGCACATCGATTGTTTATATCCCCCTTAAGTGTGAGCTCTCCAAATAAAGATGTCTCCATTTCACACACCCCTTTTTTTTAATTAGGTGAGGAAAGAACATAAGAGAAGCCATGTTAGAGCAGGCCAATGGCCCATCCAGTCCAACACTCTGTGTCACACAGTGGCAAAAATGTTTATACACACACACACACACATATACTGGGGCTAATAGCCACTGATGGACCTCTGCTCCATATTTTTATCTAAACCCCTCTTGAAGGTGGCTATGCTTGTGGTTGCCACCACCTCCTGTGGCAGTGAATTCCACGTTAATCACTCTTTGGGTGAAGAAGTACTTCCTTTTATCCGTTTTAACCTGTCTGCTCAGCAGTTTCATCGAATGCCCACGAGTTCTTGCATTGTGAGAAAGGGAGAAAAGTACTTCTTTCTCTACTTTCTCCATCCCATGCATTATTTTGTAAACCTCTATCATGTCACCCCGCAGTCGACATTTCTCCAAGTTAAAGAGTCCCAAGCGTTTCAACCTTTCTTCATAGAGAAGGTGTTCCAGCCCTTTAATCATTCTAGTTGCCCTTTTCTGGACTTTCTCCAATGCTATAATATCCTTTATGAGGTGCGGCGACCAGAACTACACACAGTACTCCAAATGAGACCGCATCATCGATTTATACTGATACTGGCTGATTTGTTTTCAATTCCCTTCCTAATAATTCCCAGCATGGCGTTGGCCTTTTTTATTGCAAACGCACACGGTCTTGACATTTTCAGTGAGTTATCTACCACGACCCCAAGATCTCTCTCTTGGTCAGTCTCTGCCAGTTCACACCCCATCAACTTGTATTTGTAGCTGGGATTCTTGGCCTCAATGTGCATTACTTTGCACTTGGCCACATTGAACCGCATCTGCCACGTTGACGCCCACTCACCCAGCCTCAACAGATCCCTTTGGAGTTCCTCACAATCTTCTCTGGTTCTCACCACCCTGAACAATTTAGTGTCATCTGCAAACTTGGCCACTTCACTGCTCACTCCCAACTCTAAATCATTTATGAACAAGTTAAAGAGCATGGGACCCAGTACCGAGCCCTGCGGCACCCCACTGCTTACCGTCCTCCACTGCGAAGACTGCCCATTTATACTCACTCTCTGCTTCCTATTACTCAGCCAGTTTTTGATCCACAAGAGGACCTGTCCTTTTACTCCATGACTCTCAAGCTTTCTAAGGAGCCTTTGGTGAGGAACTTTATCAAAAGCTTTCTGGAAGTCAAGGTAAACAACATCTATCGGGTCTCCTTTGTCCACATGCTTGTTCACCCCCTCAAAGAAATGCAACAGGTTAGTGAGGCAAGATCTTCCCTTACAGAACCCATGCTGAGTCTTTCTCAATATCCCGTGTTCATCAATGTGCCTACTTATTCTGTCCTTGATAATGGTTTCTACCAACTTTCCCGGTATTGAAGTCAGACTGATTGGCCTGTAGTTTCCCGCATCTCCTCTGGAACCCTTTTTAAAGATGGGGGTGACATTTGCTACCTTCCAGTCCTCAGGAACGGAGGCAGCTTTCAATGAAAGATTACAGATTTTTGTTAGAAGATCCAGAAGTTCAACGTTGAGTTCTTTCAGAACTCTCAGATGTATGTCATCCGGACCCGGTGACTTATTAGTTTTTAATTTGTCTATCAGTTGTAGGACCTCCTCTTTTGTCACCTCAATCTGACTCAGGTCTTTCAACACCCCTTCCAAAATTAGTGGTTCTGGGGTGGGCAAAAAGTTCTCATCTTCCACAGTGAAGACGGAAGCAAAAAATTCATTCAGCTTCTCAGCCATTTCCCTATCCTTCTTCAGTAATCCTTTTACCCCATGGTCATCCAAGGGCCCCACTGCCTCCCTGGCTGGTTTCCTACTTCTAATATATTTGAAGAAATTTTTATTGTTGGTCTTTATGTTTTTTGCAATATGCTCCTCATAGCCCCTTTTTGCCTGCCTGATCACAGTCTTGCATTTGATTTGCCACAGCCTGTGTTCCCTTTTATTAATCTCACTTGGACTGGTTTTCCACCGCTTAAAGGAGTCCTTCTTACCTTTTACAGCTTCCATTACTTTGTTTGTTAACCATGCTGGCCTTTTCTTATGCCTGTTTGTGCCTTTCCTAACTTGTGGTATGTATTTTATCTGAGCTTTTAGGATTATAGTTTTAAATAGTCTCCAAGCTTCCCCAAGGGTTTTGACCGTATGTACCTTTCCTTTCAGTTTCCTCCTCACATGCCTCCTCATCTCAGTGAATTTACCCCTTTTAAAGTTAAACGTGGTTGTGCTGGTCTTTTGGGGCAACTCCCTATTTATACAAACAGTGAAATCAATAACATTATGGTCACTGCTCCCAAGCAGCGCAATCACTTTTACATCTCTCACCAAGTTTTGGGTATTACTTAGGACCAAATCCAGGATCGCCCCACCCCTGGTAGGTTCTGAGACCATCTGGTCCTTAGCACAGTCATTGAGAGCATCAAGAAACTCAATCTCTTTCTCTCGACCAGAACACATATTGACCCAATCAATCTGCGGGTAGTTAAAATCACCTATTACGACACAGTTTTTATGTTTAGCCGCTATCTTTAAGCCTTCCATCATATTATAATCGTCCTCTCTCTTTTGATTTGGTGGGCGATAGCAAACTCCCATAGTTAAATTTCCTTTTGGGCCCTCTATTTCAACCCAAAGCATTTCTAAAAGGGAATCTAATCCTCTGACCTCAGTCTTACTGGACCGTATATCCTCGCTGACATACAGAGCCACCCCACCTCCAACCCTTCCCTCCCTATCCTTCCAATATAACTTATATCCAGGAATCACTGTGTCCCACTGATTCTCCTCATTCCACCAAGTTTCTGAAATTCCCACAATGTCTATGTTTTCTCCCAACACTAAACATTCCAATTCACCAATTTTACTTTGAACACTTCTAGCATTTGCATACAAACATCTATAATTTCCCAGGCAAGCTAGGCCCGCCACCTTCCTCCTGCCGCCGCAAGACTCTGGCAGACAGTCCATACTGTTTGTCACCATCACAGTGGACAACTCTGATCCGTTACCCGATAGAAAAATAGCAGGCAACCCTTCATCTCTTTGAGACGAGTCCTCCCGAACCAGAGACATTTCATCTCCTGTCGGCCTTCCCCCAAGATTTAGTTTAAAAACTGCTCTGCCACCTTTTTGATTTTAAGCGCCAGCAGCCTGGTTCCATCCGGGGACAAGTGGAGACCGTCTCTTTTGTACAGCTCTTGCTTGTTCCAGAAAGCATCGCAGTGCCTAACAAACTTAAACCCTTCCTCCTTACACCATCGTCTCATCCACACATTGAGACTTCTAATTTGTGCCTGTCTCTCCTGCCCTACACGTGAAACAGGTAGCACTTCTGAGAAGGCTACCTTGGAGGTCCTGGCCTTAAGTCTCCCACCTAGCAGCTTAAATTTTTCCTCCAGGACCTCACGACTGCATTTCCCCACATCGTTGGTGCCAACATGCACCACGACCACAGGCTCCTCCCCAGCACTGTATCAGCCTATCTACTACACTAATCGAGTAGCACAGAACTCATCAGAACTTCCAGCCTTGCCCCCCCCCCCCCAAAAAAAAATCTTCCAGGTTTCACTAGAGGCTGCATGCAGCTGTTTCTCTCTTTGAAATCATGAGGCCTGGAAATGCCATTCTCTCACTCTGGGTATAAGCTGGGTATAAACCCCTTTCTCTCACTCTGTCTCCTTTTTCTTTTTTGATGAAATCTGAGAAACTTGGGATGCTGAATCTTGCACCGGATGCCGGATGTTATGCCTGTGCGGGAGAATTCGCAGATGAACAGAAACGCAAGCCCTGAATATACAGGGGAAAGCGTGGGAGGCAGGCACCAGGGCTTTTGATCAGCAGAGCTGGGCTTTCAGGTTAGCTGCACTGCCCACCGGTGAGCGTGAGTGCCGACACTGTGTAAAGGGTAAGGGAAGGACCGTCCTGAGCTCCTTGGAGGAAGGTCAGGGGAAAAATAATCAGATAGGTATGTAAAACTGTGGATATGGCAGGAAACAAGGTGCTGCAATGATTTGGAAGCCCAGGAGTTACTGGTGAGATTCAGCCAGCTGGCGTATGCATAGGCTGTTGACCTGGAAGCAGCTGCACTAGTAATGTGAGCCATTCTGGCCTCAGTGACTGTGGGGCTGAGAGGTAGAATGAGGACATGGGTATGGATTTCCCCCTTGCCCCACCCACCGTGTCCCCCTGCATGGGTCACTCATCCCCTGCTTGGGAGGATGCCATTCAAATAGCGCAAGAGACACAATCCCTCGGTCTGGCTGGCAGCTCCCCACCCTTTAAATAGTTTTCTGAATTTTCCTCTTGGGTGTCTTGGGCCTTGCAATGATGCAGCGAGAGGGCAACCCTCTTCAGTTCCCTGTGCTCACAAACACAGAGAGGTCATGACTTGGCAAGCCTGGGAAGGAGTCGTTCCAGTCAAAAGTCCACCTTGTCCAACATTCTTCTCATTGAGGAAGCTGCTAAGCAGAGTATGAAAAAACATACCCTGTAGTTTTGGCTCCAGCATCTAGTACAGGGCTCTTTCACACACATTGTGTGGCTCTCAAAACCCCCACCAACCACCTTGGAGAAAGCATTTCTCTTTTCTCCAAGCCAAGCCAGCCAGTGGCTTGAAGAATGCATTTAAAGTTGCTTTATTTCCACCTATCTCTCCCTCCACTACCTTCCTTCCTTCCTGTCTTATGGCTCTCAAGTGCCCTGATCCAGTAAGTGAAGGTATACTGCCCCTGA
Source organism: Heteronotia binoei (assembly GCF_032191835.1). Classification (NCBI taxonomy): domain Eukaryota; kingdom Metazoa; phylum Chordata; class Lepidosauria; order Squamata; family Gekkonidae; genus Heteronotia; species Heteronotia binoei. The sequence goes on from NC_083237.1 coordinate 30,836,580, forward strand.
TTGTGGAGGTTCCATGTTTTGCCAGTAACCTACAAACTAGTGGGGTTTTTTTTTTGTCTTCCCCTAATATGTCATCTAAGCTAGTGGCACTTAATGCAGCCTTTGGCCCCTATGTGTGAAGAAATGTTTCCAATTCTTTTTGGGTGTCTAACTTGGCTAAAGGGATAGCACAGCATGTCTTGTAGAATTTCTTTGTTGCCCTCTGGAGTGGTTGGCACTGGTGCTGATGGGAAGTCTGCAACTTGACTGTATCTCTTTGCTGGCAGAGAGCACCTTTGCATTTTCCCTACGGCTGTATTTAGCATCTTCCAGATAGCTAGCCATGATCCTGTTAAGAGCTTACTCCCTTCTCCATCCGCCTTCCTGCCAGCCAGGGGTCCAGAGTCATAGGGGGCTGTGGAAAGAGGCCAAATCCTATCCCATATATGCCAAAATATCCCCCCTCTGAACTTAAGTGGCTTATATTTGAGGAGCTGCTGACCTCTGAGGGTGGCAAGGAAAGCCTGAACTGAACTCTTGTCACGGATGGGCCATAGGCATTTAAAAGTAAAACCCCTAAGCCTCTACTGTAAGTGGATTTGCAGTGGTCCCCCCCCGCCCCACTTCTTAATGTCTGGCTATTGAAAAGCCTGATTCTGGTGGGAAGCCGTGTTGGTCTGAAGCACCAGAGCAAAGTCTGTGTCCAATGGCACCTTTAAGACCAGCAACGTTTCATTCTGGATATAAGCTTGTGTGTGCATGCACACTTCTTCAGAAGTTGGTCTTAAAGGTGCCGCTGGACTCAAAACTTCGTACTATTGAAAAGGTGAGTTTTCTGTATGCTTTAGGCTATAGTTCTAAGGTTGCTTTCCTTATGCATTTGGTATGCAGGGAAAATTAGTTTGTAAATTCTTTTTTTTTTTTTAAGGAAAAAAACCTAGCCAGTGTGCAAATTAAAGCACTGGGATTGCATGCCTCCAGGGCTTTTTGTTTTTAGCAGGGATGCACAGGAATGCAGTTCCGGCTGGCTTGGTGTTGGGGGTGTGAGGCCTAATATGCAAATGAGTTCCTTCTGGGCTTTTTCTACCAAAAAAAGCCCTGCATGCCTCTAATGCTTTGCCCCCCATAGCAATTGCACTGCTGAGCTTTGAACCGATTGTCACTGAGTTTTTTCAAGGGCAGTCCTGTTTATAGTGTTTTGCAGTATTCTAGCTCTGAGGTTTCCATAGTCTGGATTGGCATGACTCACAGTGCAGTGCTGAAGAGAGTTATGCTCTTCTAAGCCCCTTGACTTCAGTGGATGCGGGAGGATGTAACTCCACTGAGTGGCATTGCCAATCACCTTGATCCTGGAAGGGAGACCATTTTTATGCCAGACTCAGCTGGACCAAGCCACTCCTTGGCACTAGATACATTTGTTTCTCAGGAGAAGAGCAGGCTCTGACAGGATCCTTGCATTTTTAAGTCTGTCAAAATGATAACCCCTGCTATCAGCGCTGTGCACTGGTTGAAATTTGGGGGTACAGGATAATTAATTCTAGTCCCAAGGATCAGGAGTAGCAGGAGATCTTCCACTTATCAGTTGCCATATTCCCCAGTGATTTCTTGTAGACCCCCCCCCCCAATCTGTTCTTATTATTGTTCTGTGTAATGGTACACTGGTTGGGTCCCCTGTGTGGATGACGAACAAAACTGGGCCACCCTCAGACAAGGTAGGAGTCTCTGTTTCAAAGACTCTGCAGGTGTGCCAACAAAGATGACTGTCAGAGGGAGCAAGCAGCGGCTTGATGATAACTGAGTGGGGGCAGGGGAGGGTGGAGCACAGAATGTGGAGAGCAGCAGAATGTCAAAAGAAAATAAGGGCAGGAGAAAAAATTGACCTGATCAACCGTCAAACATTTAGAGAATGCGGGAGGGTAGAGATGGCAACTCCTGGCTGAGAAATTCCTGGAGGTTTGGAGAGAGGGTGGCTACTGGGGAAGGTGGGGACGTCATTGGAACATAATACCACAGGCCCCCAACTTCAAAGCAGCCATTTTTTCCAGAAGAACATATCTCTATAGGCTGAAGATCATTTGTTATTGCAGACCACCAGGCCCCACCTGGAGGTTGGCAACTCTGAGAGAATTTGCGGGAAGAAGTGACATTTCCAAATTGTTTCTACCCCTCCAGTTGTTCACGGGACACTCAGCTTCTTGTTGTTAGTTACAATAAAAGAACAGATTGGCCTAGCTGTCAGCCATGGAGGTTGCTCATATTTCAGCCCTGGGAAGAAAATTAGGTGGTGGTGGTGGGGGTTTTGAAGAGAGCCAAAATTGCTGGCTCCTCTTAGAAACAAAGCAGGCAGGGGTGGGGGTGAGCACCAGCGAGTGGGGAGTCTGGATTCCCCCAAATGCCAGCCAGCACTGCACTGTCTTTTCCCTGCCTGAGATTCTCTGGCTCAGAGCACGAAATCATGACTGTTTAATGTTACACAGCCTTGATGGTTCCGGGTGAGTTATCTGATCCCTGACATGTCCCCAGGGAGGAGAGCGTGGCTGGGATTGCTGTTCCATGACATGGCTGTAGCAGTGAGGAAAGAGATGTGGGAGAGGAGAGGCCAGGAAGGAGAATTTGGAGCAGGGGAAAACAGGACCTCCCCACCATCTGAATCAGTTCCTGGGGGCTTCAGAACACAATGGATTGCTTCAAATATTGCTGCTGACCCCTGGAGATTACCAGCTAGAGAGGTGCTGTGCGCCTTCATAGCAGACCATGTGCTTGGTATGCAGAAAACCCTGGCATCTCCAGATGAAACATCTTCAATAGCCAGTGCCAGAAAAGACCTTACTCAGATGGGCAACAGCTTTCAGAGGTCTTTGGCGGAAAATAAGATACTGATCATGATGGATCAAACAGGATAAATTGGCCTTGTATGTTCATCATTTCCAGAATGGCAGTAAGTACTTTTTTGGGATAAAGCATTTGTCCTGCACCAAGGGACATTTGTGTAGACTGCTAGTTTCCAGGATGTGCTTCTAGTCACTTGAATGGTTCCACACTGCATCTGCAGAATTCTGCGGGCTGTCTTTTTTGTCCTTAAAAACAGTGTGGAGAACCAGCAAGGTATAGTAGATAGTGGCTGGGAGACCAGGTTTCAAAAATCCCCAGAGCAGGGATTCCAGCCAGTGTGGTTGTAGTGGTTAGAACAGTGGACTGGGATTTGGGGGTTACAAGTTTGAAGCCCCAGTCTGCCAAGGAAACAAGCTCAATGACCTTGCACCAGTCCCTCCCTCTCAGACCAACATACTTCACAGGGTACTTGTTATGGTAAGGGAAATAGAGGAGGAGAGGACAGCACTGTAAATTGCTTTGTGTCCTCATTGAGGAGGAAAGGGGTGGGGTATAAACTTGGCAAGGAAAGCTGCATTCTGCAAGCCTCATCTTAACTCTTGCCCAAGGCCATCCAGGGGGGCTTCATGGCTGATTGGGATTTGCATTGCAGTCTCTGCAACAGAAATACAATGTGCTGCAATAGAAATACGATGTGTTTACACCCTAATTAAAACATGCAGTTTAGGCTCCTGAATTCTGCTTTCCAAACCCAGTTCTATGGGTCTGTTGGATCATACACACAACTGTGATGATTCTCCTTCAGTTTTCAATTTATCCCTTTAATAGAGATGTTTTAAATTACCCTCTTTGCTGTGTGGCTGATTTCTTGTGCTTTGTTGTGAATCCTTGTGTTTTGCAAAGGATTTTGGGCCATTTCCAAGAGGGTACCCCAGCTTATGAGGCACTAGTCAGTATTTGAAGCCTAGCTGTCATCTCCCATGAAACAAGAAAAACAGGTTGCTTACCTGTAACTGATGATCTTCGAGTGGTCATCTGTGCAGTCACACACATGGGTCTTGCCGCAGGCAACAGATCCATACCTCGGAGCTCCAATAGCTCGCCTATAGCGTCTTTTTGGCGCGCTTTCCTCCCGCCCTGGGGAGCAGGCAGCGACCGCGCATGCCTAGAGCGGGGGGAGAGCGCCCATTCCACTCAGTTTCTTCCAGCCGCCGTTGGCACTGACACTATACAAGGTTAAGCAACAATTACAAGAGGCCAGCAGCGGGGAAGGCTGGGTGGGCGTGTGTGACTGCACAGATGACCACTCGAAGATCATCAGTTACAGGTAAGCAACCTGTTTATCTTCTTCGTGGTCTCTGTGCAGTCCCACACATGGGTGACTAGCCAGCTAAATGTCCTGGAGGAGGGTGCTGGGAAAGAAAAAGTTAGTCACAACCCAATCAGAACATATGCAATCACATCATATTATGCAACATAGTATGCAACATAGAGATGGAAGTGGATGCACTCACCCCTGACTTCAGTGGAAGATGGATCTGAGGACCGCTTGACCGAAGGAGGCGTCACGTCTCGCACGAACGTCTAAAGCATAATGGGAGACGAACGTGGATGGAGAGGACCACGATGCAGCCGCACAAATGTCCTCTAGGGAGACGCCTTGCAGAAAGGCCGAAGACGTCGAGACCGCTCTTGTGGAGTGGGCCTTAAGACCTTCGGGCAAAGGCTGTTTAGCCAGTTCGTAGCACAACCTAATGGCACTGACTACCCATTTAGACAATCTTTGGGTAGAAATTTTGTGTCCCTTGTGAGGGTTTCCGTAGGCCACAAACAGGTTAGGGTCCTTACGGAAAGGTTGTGTACGATCAAGGTAGAAAGATAAAGCCCTTCTAACGTCCAGAGAATGCAGGGCTCGTTGTCCCTGGTCGGATGGGTTGGAGAAAAACGTTGGTAGAGAAGTTGAGGTTGATAAGTGGAACTGGGAGACAACCTTAGGCAGGAACGCAGGGTCCGGTCGCAAAACAACTTTGTCCCTGTGAAAGATGGTGTAGGGAGGATCGTAACAGAAGGCGCATAAGTCACTTGCCCGTTTACCTGAGGTAAGGGCTACCAGCAATGCTGTCTTCCAGGAAAGAAGGTTGAGGTCTATGGTAGCCATAGGTTCAAAGGGAACTTTCATCAAGCAGGAAAGGACTAACGATAAACTCCAAGCCGGAACAAAGGGCTTGACAGGTGGGTTGAGGTGCAACATGCCCTTAAGAAAGGACTTACATAAAGGATGGGAGAACACAGTTTTGCCATCGACCGGATTGTGGAACGCAGAAACTGCAGAAAGATGAACCTTTAAGGAGGAATAACAGAGTCCTGATCTTTGTAGAGAAAGTAGATAATCCAGGATCAGGTTAAGAGGTGCAGATTCCGGCTGCAGATGATTAGATGTCGCAAAAGAACAGAAGCGCTTCCATTTACGTTGATACGAAAGTCTCGTGGAAGGCTTCCTTGCGTTGAGGATGATATTGGCTACCTCTGCAGAGAGGTAGGTGGATGTATTCTCCAAGCTGCCAGAGCTAGGGCCCGCGGGTTGTGATGAAGAACCTGACCTCTGGCCTGAGAGAGAAGGTCGCCCACCGGAGGAAGCCGGCGGTAAGTGTGGCGGGACAGTTGAAGAAGCCTCGTGAACCACGGTTGCCGAGGCCACCATGGCGCAATGAGGATGCAGTCTGTGCCATCCCGTGCTATCTTCACCAGCACCCGTGTCAGAAGGGGAGTCGGTGGGAAGAAGTAATGAAGGGGACCTGTCCAGTTGTGTAGAAAAGCGTCGTTGCCCCTCCTGCAATAAAACTGAGGACATTTGGCATTGTCCCTGGATGCAAAGACGTCCACCTTGGGTGTTCCAAAGCATCGGAAGATACGCCGAAGGTAGGTCGGATTGATGGACCATTCGTGGTCGTCTATGCGAATCCTGCTGAGAGAGTCGGCCAGAGTATTCTCCACACCGGGAAGATGAATGGCAGTCATGTATATGTTGTGCTTGACACACCATCCCCAGAGCATTACGGCTATACGGCAGAGACGGAGGGATCTGGTGCCCCCTTGCTTGTTTATGTAATAAACAGTTGCCATATTGTCCGTAGAGATCTGAACATGTCGGCCCCTTATCAGTGGGAGAAAGGATTGAAGAGCTCTGTGTACCGCAATCAGTTCTAAGCAGTTTATATGCATGAGTCTCTCGGAGGTCGTCCAAAGCCCTCTGACAGTTTTGTCCTCTAGGTGGGCTCCCCATCCCCACTTGGAGGCATCTGTTGTTATTGTGGCCGTCGGGGAAGTCGGTAGAAACGGCTTGCCCTCGAGGAGATTGTTGGGTACAGTCCACCACGTGAGAGATAGAAGCGCTCTCTGTGGAACAGTGAGCAAAACACTTTGTGGTTGTGTCTGAGGGTGGTAGGCTCGTACAAACCAGATCTGTAGTTGTCGCATTCGTAGCCTGGCAAAGTGATGGACAGATGTTGTAGCGGCCATAAGGCCCAGCAGGCGTTGGATTGTGAACGCAGACTGACAAGGTTGTTGTTGAACTGACCTGGCTAGGGCAATGATAGTCCGTGCCCGATCCTCGGGGAGAAAGACACGATGCAGGGAGGTGCATAGAAGGGCGCCTATAAACTTGAGGTCCTGGGTAGGTGTGAGGTGTGACTTTGATGCATTCACGCGAAGGCCCAGGGAACTCAGGAGAGTGAGAGCTGTGTCGAGGTTGTGCTCCAATTGCTGTTGGGTCGGAGCTACAAGAAGCCAGTCGTCAATGTATGGGAAGACTGGGATGTTCCGAATGCGAAGCGCAGCTGCCACCACTGCCATGCACTTGGTAAACACGCGGGGCGCAGTGGAGAGGCCGAAAGGTAGGGACACATATTGGTAGTGGTCCCGGCCCATGGCAAACCGCAGATACTTCCGATGTTGAGGTCGAATGGTCACATGGAAGTAAGCGTCCTGAAGATCTAGGGAAGCCATCCAGGAATTCCTGGGATTAAGGGGCAGGATGGACTGCAGGGAGATCATTCTGAACTTCCTGTATTCGATGTGCTTGTTGAGCTTCCTTAGATCTAGAATGGGACGCCTGCCTCCATCCCTCTTGGGAACTAGGAAGTATCTTGAATAGAAGCCTGTCCCTCGATGTAGGGGAGGGACGGGCTCTATGGCGTCTTTGTGGAGCAAGTCCAGAATCTCCTGATGGAGGGGAGAAGACGGAGGGGTAGCTATGAAATAGTGGTGGCGAGGTGGAGAAATGAACTCGATTGCGTAACCTAAGCGCACGATGGTCAGCACCCAGGAGTCGGTTGTTATCGAGTTCCAAGTGGGAAGGAATGGTGACAGACGTTTGTGGAAAACCGGAAGGATGTGAGGAAAGTCAAAGAGACTGCTTAGAAGGAAGGGAGGACTTTTTGAGCTGTTGTGACCGAGGCCTTTGTTGAAACTGAGGCTTCTGCTGTCCACTCTTCCTCTTCCAGAAATCATTACGTTTAGGTGACCTTTGACGCCTCTGGAATGATGGTCTCCAGGATTTTGTACGGTTGGACTGTTGGGAGAACGGTTGGGAGACTCCCAAGCGCTTTGCACGCTTGCGCCCGTCATCTACTGAGGTGAGGACCTCGTCAGTAGAAGCATGGAAGAGGCCCAGGCCATCAAAGGGGAGGTCTTCGATCTTTTGCTTAATGTCCGGTTGCAAATTGGTGGACCTTAGCCAGGCGTGGCGACGCAAGGCAACAGAGGACGCAAAGACCCTGGAAGAGCAGGAGACAGCATGGCGTATGGTGTTGATCTGTTGCTTCGACACTCTAGACAGCTCTGATACCAAGCCGGAGGCCGTCCTTTGGGAAGGTTCAGGAAGGGATGGAATAAGAGGCGTAAATTGGTTGGCCAAGTTGAAGACGTAAGCTGAAAAGTAAGCTAAATAGTTGTTCAGCTTGGAATTTGTGGAGGCAAGGTTGAATATCTTCCTGGCCAGGGTGTCTAATTTCCTGCCCTCACGGTCTGGAGGTGTCGGATGTCTGGAGGGCTTAGCCTTAGTGGCTGAGTGCACAATAATAGAGTTGGGTGCTGGATGAGAAGCAAGAAATTTAGCCTCAGGAGCGTGAACTCTGTAGAGAGAGTCAAAGCGCTTAGAGGTGGGTGGGACTGAAGCAGGTTTGTCCCAGGTTTCGTGGAGGCCTTCGAGGTGCACCGGTAGCATAGGAAGCAATGAGCCAGGTGGAAAGTCCGTTTGTACGAGGTCGTGTACGATGTCAGAGACCTTAGGTGAGTCCGACGGAAGAGTAATGTTCAAGGCTTCAGCCATGGTGGTGATTAGATGGAGATAGGCCTTGGACGCATCTGATGGAGAGAGTCGGGGCTGTGGCGCCGAATCCGAGACTACCGAGTCTGGATGGTCCTCAGAGTCTGATGATGCTGACGAGTCGGCGTCGGAACGGAAATCGTCACCCGACGGGGGATGTGGAGGCGGGATCGGGTCCGAAGGAACGGTCTTAGGCTTTGCTATCTGATCGCGCTGATCCGTAGGAGTGGAGACCGGAGGAGCAATCGAAGCCGAGGCTGACGGAGTGCGCGGCCTAGCGCCCTCTCTTTGGTAGTGGTCCCGGGATCGCTGCAGATTGGAGTGGCGTACATATTCCCGAAGCCGATCACGGAGTCGAGGGGAATAGCGAGAGTAATCAGGTTCTCGGATCCGATCTCGAGAGTAATCAGGCTCTCGGGTCCGCTCTTGATCGCGGGGCCGTGGATAAAAGAAGTCACGGGGTCGAGGAGAATCTGGAAGCCGATCGAGACCACGGGGTCGTGGAGAATCGCGGAGTCGTCGTGGGGAATCACGGAGTCGATCACGGGGTCTAGGAGAGCCCTTGTACCGGATTGCTGAGTACGGGGAGTAACCTGAGCCCTCCACAGATGGGGACCGAGAAGGACGATGGTAAGGCCGGCGTCTAGGCGAAGGAGACCGAGAGTAGTGGTGGTCGTACCTTGAAGGGGCGTAGTAGTCCTGATAGTAACCCGAGGAGTCGGAGTCTCGACGCCGACGTGGCGATCTGGAGCGGCCTCTGAGAGGCGGCGACCGGGATCGGACTCGATGGGAGGGCGAACGAGAGCGACCTTGGTTTGAAGCCTGAGTAGCCGAGTCCCTATACAGGGGAGAAATCCCGATATCTCGGAAGGAACCGATCCGAAGCGGAGGTTTAAGGTAGGCCTGAGTAGAATCGGTAGTCAGGTCGGGTTCTAGAAAGTCGGTAGGAACCACACTGTGCACCGAAGGTGAACGAGAGTGGACTGGTATAACCTCTACTGCTGTGGATGAGTGAGGTGTCAGTTGCGGCATGTCGGTGATGACGTCCGACGGAGCCGACAATTCAAGCGGAAGCGAGGGCTGCATTGGGGCCGCGGGATCCATAGACGTCGAAGTAGAGGTTGGAGCCCGAGGCTTCTTAGGAGCCGAGTGCGAGTGGTGGAGTTTCCTCGGAGCCGAATCAGCCGATTCGGAACAACGAGGTTTTTTGGGCGCCGGATCCGTGGATTCAAGATGGCGCGATTTTTTCAAAGCCTTATGGCCGGTCCCGGCGTGCTTCGATGACTTTTTCTCGGACTTGTGCTTCTGTTTAGAGAGAGACACGTCCGTAGAAGCCGAATCTTCCGCCTGTTGTTGGGGAGGCGGCGAGCCCGACGCGGGCATAGCCCTCAGGGACAACTCGATTAGGAAACTCCGGAGCCTGGCTGCACGGTTCTTCCGGGCCTGCTTGCCGAAGTTCGCACAGTGAGGGCAGGAGTCGACTCGGTGAGCTTCCCCCAAGCAAAAAAGGCAGTGGCTGTGGCCGTCTGAGGAGGGGATTTTGGTCCCACAGCGTGTGCACTTTTTGAAGGTAACTTTCCCTTCCATGTGCTCCGGACAAGGGAGGGGAGGGAAGGGAGAAAGGGGGGAAAGATAGCGCAGAAACGGATTTTTTTTTAAAAAAAAATTTTCGGGACGAAAAGGGATATAAGAAGAAGAATACGATACCAGGTGAAGAAAAGAAGTCGAAAGGATGAGGTAATGGACGAGCTAAGGAGGAACGCAGCGAGGAGGGTGTTGTCCGGGCGGCGGTAGGAAAGAAACTGAGTGGAATGGGCGCTCTCCCCCCGCTCTAGGCATGCGCGGTCGCTGCCTGCTCCCCAGGGCGGGAGGAAAGCACGCCAAAAAGACGCTATAGGCGAGCTATTGGAGCTCCGAGGTATGGATCCGTTGCCTGCGGCAAGACCCATGTGTGGGACTGCACAGAGACCACGAAGAAGATCATAGACTGCCATGAACACTCCCTGTGGCTGACACTGTTTTAGGGTCCTATTCACTTGGGGGCCCCCAGTCCTGGAAGCAGGACTCCAGATTAGGTCTTTGGCCAACATCCCTTCTCCAATTTTTGCCTGCTCTTTATCTGGGGGAGGGAGGACATGGGGCAGCAGCTGGATGTTCTCTAGTACCTTCTTCCAAGGCTGAGCCTCCTCCCTCAGGACTGTTTCAGCCGTCTTTGGGAGGCCTTTGCGGTTGTGGAGCTGGCATTTGGGTCCCACATCTGTGCTGTCAGCAGAATGCACAGTTGCAGGATATCTGCTGACATGGCTTCCCTGTTGTCCTTGGGACTGTCATCCCGCCAGGTGGGGATGCTGGAAGCCAGCAGGGGCCAGGGTGTGTGTGTGTCTGAACAGCATTTCTCTTTATCAGGGTGCTAGCAGCTGCAATGCAAAGGGGTTGGTTATGCCAGTTGCCCTCAGCAAGGGGCATTTTTTGCTTTTGTTTTTGGTATCAAGTTGCAGCAGACTTCTGGTGACCCCTAATGGAGTTTTCAAGGCAAGAGATGAACAGAGGTGGTTTGGCATTGCCTGCCTCTGCATAGCAACCTTGGACTTCCTTGGTGGGAGACCCTACTTCTTAGCTTCCTGGATCTGACAAGATTGGGCTAGCCTGGGCTATCCAGGTCAGGGATAAGAGCTGTAGCTCTGTGCCATAACACATCCTTGTGCCTGAAACCACCTCTTAAAGCATCTGTGCAACACCAGCCTCCTCCCTTCCTTCAGATCCCTCCTGAAAACCCATCTTTCTCACACAGCCCCTCTCCCCTATTGAAATAAAGTCTAAGCATGTAGAACTAGGATTACCGCAAATAACTTCCACTCTATCCTTTGCCTTGTTGTCTCCCTTAAGACTATTTTAAGCTGGTAAGCCCCTCAGGACAAAGACCTGCCTTCTTGCACTTTGGAGAGCCTGGTGAGCGCACCGTAGAAATACCAAACCCTGGCCTTCTCCCTGGACTCCAAGTCCATTGAGTGAGGAGAGGTCAAAGGGCAACTGAATCCCAGCATGACAAAAACAAAAAGCTTCCTTTTCCACAAGGAGATGTATATGTTTACAAGCATCATGTTTATATTGTACCTAGAGTGAGTTTATTATTATAGCAGACTTTAGACCAGTCATACATAGGAAAGGTCCCCTGTGCAAGCAGCAATCGTTTCCGACTCTGGGGTGACGTCGCTTTCACGTTTTCACAGCAGACTTTTTTATGGGGTGGTCTGCCATTGCCTTCCCCAGTCATACATAAGGACAATACAAATACACAAGGTTCTGAGATTTTAAAATACTTTTAAGAAGTTAAATGATAAAATATTTAAACTGTTGTTTAAGCTAAGTCAAGGACATGAAAAATTGCAGAAGCCCAACAGATAATCCCTGGGCAGGTAGGTTGGCAGGAAGCAGCACATCAAAGACTCTTGTTGGTGGGCAGGCAGAACGGGGGAATCAGGAGAAACTCCTGAGTGTCCAAGGTTACTACTAGCAGGCCAAAAGATCAGAGGTGGATAATCCATGGCAGGCAGGAGATAGCACGTCATATGTGCAGGTGGTCACGGGGACTGAGGGACAGTGAATTTTGCATCCCACTTGGAATTTGTCCATGTCCCACCAGTGATATGGATAACACTGGTTAAGAACCACTGTTTTACAGAATATCCAACAGCAGCTTGTGTGCCAAGAGGCTAATTATATAGTGCTGTGTGGGGCCACCCAATGGTTCAATTCTCTGGCATCTCCAATTAAAGGATCTTGGCTACTGTAAACAGGAAACGATCTTGATATGTTGCCCTCAGAAACCTGCCAGCTGACTACAAAATGCAGGGCTTGATGAACTAGTAGCTTCATCTTGTATAAGGCAGCTTCATATGGTGCCTGGAGAGAGCTTCTGCTTAGCCCACAGAAGATTCTAGTTTCAGTCTTTGCAATCTGCAGATCTTAGGTAGTAGGTGTTGGTCCCTGGAGAGCTACTGCCAGTCAGCATTAAATCGGGTGGCCTGACTCATCTAGCAAGGGTACTTGTTTTGTATGCAGGCGGTCCCAAGTTCAATCCCAGGCGTCACCGATTAGAAAGATCAGGTAGCCAGTGATGTGAAAGATCTTGACCAGGTAAGCTGCTCCATTGCCAGTCAGATTAGACAATACTGAGCTAGATAAAGCAATGGCCAGACTTGGTATGAGGCAACTTCACAGAGGGCCTAAGGCTGCTTCATACATTATTTTTTTTCAGCTGTACACTTCAAATTGTCCAGCTATCTCACTGTAGGGCTTCTATCTTTATTTGAGTCTTTGCCGGGTTAGTTCCACAGGGGCTTTTTCGATAACCTGAAGTGGAAGCACTGAGGAAATCACACCCCAACTGAGTTTCTGCCACCTTCACTTGGCTTTTAGAAGGTCAGATTATCTGTGCAAAGAAAAGACTGGCACATCAGAGCATTAAAGTGGTGTGTCATGCTTTTTGCCTAAGGTTGTAGCTCTACCCACCCTTGTACTCTTTAACATGATACAAGAGTGGAGCTCCTTTTCCTGCCGAGAAGACGCAGTGGTGACAAAACACGACTTTGCTTTCTGAATTTGTTTGTTGCTGTTGCTAAGGAATCCTAGCAGGATAAAAAAAATACTGGCAACCTTTCTGGGCAGTGGGAGTGCTGAGGTCTGTTGCTACCTCTGGGTCTGCTGCTGACTTGAGTCTCCCTTAGGTCCCTTTTCTGGTTTTGGCTGCAGAGCCCCTAAAGGAGGCTGTCTGTCCTCTTAATGAACTCCAGGGGGGTGTTTATCATGCCCTTGAGATCTGGCTTTGTAAATTAGCACAGTAATTGGGCTCAGGGAGACCTAATCTGTGTAAAGCTGCAACCTCCGGGGGGAATGGAGAGAGAGGCTGAGCAGGGATAAAGGTGGAGTTGGTGGGGACAGAGCCTGCTGGAGAGAAATGGACCAGGTTGCAGCAGTGGGTGGGAGTGAGCGATCCAGTCCATTGAGTTTTCAAAAAAGCTTCTGGGTTTTATTAAGGATGTTTATTTCAGTGTTTGCTAAATGTTTCACAATTAATACCTTTAGAAACGTCCCTGGTAAAACAGACGAGCCACCTGGGAAGCTGTATGTGGGCTCTGCACTGCTTGACTTTTTCCAGTTGACATTTATGCTCCCGTTGGAGCTTCCTCCAAAGCAAATGTGAGGGGAAGCAAGCGTGAGGGGAAGTGTGTGGAACAGGTAGGGTTGCCATCGGTGTTATTAGCAGATTGACAGAGCACTGGGATAGATTACAAATTTCAGTCTGCATCTGGCTGCTTAAGGTGAATGGGAGAACCACTTGTATCTTCCACCCCCCTCTTTCTTCTCCTAAAACTGGAGAAAAGATCTAACCTTTACATAGCTCCATTAACAGTATGTCACAGAAGTGAGTACACCCCTTCACATTTTGTAAATATTTAAGTATATCTTTTCATGTGACAACACTGAAGAAATGACACTTGGCTACAATGTAAAGTAGTGAGTCTACAGCTTGTATAACAGCGTAAATGTGCTGTCCCCTCAAAATTATGCAACACACAGCCATTAATGTCAAAACTGCTGGCAACAAAAGTGAGTGCACTTGTAAGTGATGTCCAAATGGGGCCCAAGTAGCCGTTTTTCCTCCCTGGGGTCATGTGACTCATTATTGGTACAAAGCATCAGGTGTGAAGGGGGAGCAGGTTATCGCTCTCACTCCCTCCTACTGGTCACTGGAAGTTCCACATGGCATCTCATGGCAATGAACTCTCTGAGGATCTGAAAAAACAAATTGTTGCTCTACATAAAGATGGCCTAGGCTATAAGAAGATTGCTAAGACCCTGTAACTGAGCTGCAGCACGGTGGCCAAGACCATACAGCGGTTTAACAGGACAGGTTCCATTCAGAACAGGCCTCGCCATGCTCGACCAAAGAAGTTGAGTGCCCGTGCTCAGCGTCCTATTCAGAGGTTGGCTTTGGGAAATAGATGTATGACTGCTGCCAGCATTGCTAGAGAGGTTGAAGGGATGGGGGGGTCAGCCTGTCAGTGCTTGGACCATACGCTGTATGCTGCATCAAATTGGTCTGCAGGGCTGTCGTCCCAGAAAGAAGCCTCTTCTAAAGATGATGCACAAGAAAACCTGCAAATGGCTTGCTGCAGAAAGCAGACTAAGGACATGGATTTCTGGAACCATGTCCTGTGGTCTGATGAGACCAAGATAAACTTATTTGGTTCAGATGGTGTCAAGCGTTTGTGGCGGCAACCAGGTGAGGAGTACAAAGACAAGTGTGTCTTGCCTACAGTCAAACATGGTGGTGGGAATGCCATGGTCTGGGGCTGCATGAGTGCTGCCAGCACTGGGGAGCTACAGTTCATTGATGCCAACATGTACTGTGACATACTGAAGCAGAGCATGATCCCCTCCCTTCGGAGACTGGGCTGCAGGGCAGTATTCCAACATGATAACGACCCCCAAACACACCTCCAAAATGACCACTGCCTTGCTAAAGAAGCTGAGGGTAAAGGTGATGGACTGGCCAAGCATGTCTCCAGACCTAAATCCTATTGAGCATCTGTGGGGCATCCTGAAACAGAAGGTGGAGGTGCACAAGGTCGCTAACATCCACCAGCTACGTGATGTTGTCATGGAAGAGGACTCCAGTGGCAACCTGTGAAGCTCTGGTGAACTCTATGCCTAAGAGGGTTAAGGCAGCGCTGGAAAATAATGGTGGTCACACAAAATATTGACACTTTGGGCCCCATTTGGACATTATCACTTAGGGGTGTACTCACTTTTGTTGCCAGCAGTTTAGACATTAATGGCTGTGTGTTGCGTAATTTTGAGGGGACAGCACATTTACACTGTTACACAAGCTGTAGACTCACTACTTTACATTGCAGCTAAGTGTCATTTCTTTAGTATTGTCACATGAAAAGATATACTTAAATATTTACAAAATGTGAAGGGGTTTACTCACTTTTGTGACATACTGTATGTAGGAGGCTTTAGGGAGTTGCAAGGTGGGATGGGTGGGTTCCGCTGCTGTCCCCGGTTAGAAACAGAATACTAGAATGGCTTTACTGTCTCCTCTCTCTTTTTCTGCCTTTCAGGTATCCCTTTGCTGGGCTTTCTTTTCCTGATGCCCTTGACCATTCCATGGACCCGAATCTCAGTAGCATGGCTAGGAATAGCACACTATCTGGCTTGTATTTTTCCACAGCTGGGCAGTGTGCTCTACCACCTCTTCATGAACCACGAGGGAGGCCCAGCCGTTTACCATACCTTGCTCACCCTTGACATGTGCGGGGTATGCATGGTCAACACTTTGGGTGAGTTAAGTGTGTGCTCTGTGAGGGACCTCTTGTTTGGGATGAATCAGTGCTTGCTGTCGGATGGGGAGGGAATATGGGAAGCTGGGTCAGTGGACCTGAGGTGGGAGTGGATGGGAGGCCAGGGGCAGGATGGGCAAAACTGGATCTGGTATGTACATTAAAGGGGTGAAGTTTTATTTGGGGGAAGTAGTGAGGCTTGGCTCAGTATAGAGTACTTTGCATACAGAGGGTTGCATCTAACCAGTTTTTCTGCTGGAGAAAAAGAAGACAGACCTCCTTTGATCATTTAAAAATGCTGTACAATGGATTGTGGGTCCTGCACAAAGAATATCTGTGTGTGATAGGGACTGCACTTGGGTGAGATTGAAGGAAAGCAGTTGGGTGAGATTGAAACAGAAAGCTGTCTGGAACCACCCACAGTCAACCCAGTTAAAGATTCCAGGGGTTGCAAAAGGCCTGAGATTCTGCAGAGCTGTTGTCTGTCAGAGCAGGCAGTACTAAGTTGGGCAGATCAGTGGCCTGACTCGATGTAAGACAGCTCCATCTCTTTATAAATCTTGGGAAAAGGGTTGAGAAAAGGCAGATTAAGTGATCCTGGCTAGGTTTGAGAAGCAAATTGCTGCTTCCCGAGAAGCTGGAGTGGTCAACATTATTGATGCTCGACAATGGAGGACAAAACAATAATAAGCTCATGCCGTCAAGTAAGGACTGACTCATAGAGACCATAGGATTTTTCAGGCTATGTGCAGAGATAGTTTGCCATTTCCTTTCTCTGCATAGCAATCCAGGGCTTTCTTGGTGATCTCTCATCCAAGTACTAACCATGGCTGACCTTGATTAGCTTCCAGGTTCTAACAAGAACAGATAAGGATTATTAAAGGCTGCTACAAAAGCAGTCAATAATGAGTTGTGCTAACCTCTCTCTCTTTCATCCGCAGGTGCTCTGCCAATCATCTATTGCACGCTGGCCTGCAACCCATTTCCCCGTGCCGTTGCCCTGTTGGCCTACACAGCCCTTTCAACTTATGCCATCTTTTGCGCAGTAACTGCCCGCTCAAGCGTTCGGCGCCTGCGGTCCTTTGCCTGGCAGGCCCTCTTCCGTTTCTTCTTCTTCTACCTACGCTGGGTGGGACTGGGCACTGGCCACCCTTCCTCTCTGCGTTCGTACCTCATAATGGATGGCTTAGCCCTTCTTGGGGGTGTCATCAACATCTCGAGAGTGCCTGAGCGCTGGAAGCCAGGCAGCTTTGACTACTGGTTCAACAGCCATCAGATTATGCACGTGCTGGTGGTGGTCAGCATCCTGTATCTCCACTGGGGTGTAGTGGCTGATCTACAGTGGATTGCCAACTATGCCTGCCCAACAGATTGACCACATTGCGGCCACTGCTTTCCACAGAAGAATTCCACTGATGGACAAGTGGGAGGACTTCTGAGGTCTGGGCTGTAAGGTCATTATTCAAAGTCTTCTACAAGGGCTGATGGACATGGAAGGACACATGTATGTCTTCTGGATAGAACCTACTTGGGTTTTGTTCTTGGGGGCTGTAGTTTTCCATTGGTTGAACACTTGTGGATCAACACCTGTAGGGTTTGGATACTTCCAGTTATACGACAATGGATTTCCATTGGTTGAGGTGCTTCTAGAACAGCTTATGAAGTTCAGATGTTCTTCCAAATTACCACCATGGTGAGATGGGGAAAGTTGTCAAATGTTCTTTGATGGTTGACGTAGTCGCATAAATTGTAGGAAATCATTGGCATCATTGATACAAAGTTTCTTCATGAACTTAAACCTTTTACGTCAACACTCATTGGCTGTACACCTTTCCCTATTACCATAGATAGTTACATTGGCTGTGGTGGTGATTTAGGAAGGATATCAATGGACACTCTTTTTTCTCCAGCTGTTTTGGGGATAAGATATGCACTTGGAAGAAAAGGGGGTTAGAAGATGCTTGATTTTTGGGTACAGCTTCTCTGCTTTATAGAGACAGTTATTTAATAGACTTTTTATCCAGGAATCTTTCAGACACCATGCAATACTTTTCTTATTTTTCAAAAGGGCTGGTTAGACAACTGGATATCAAGGTCTGCTGCACTGAATGGTATGGAAGCTTTGTCTTTGGGAGGGGGGTCAAAGGAAAAGTACGGCTGGAATGCTGCTAACCAGCTTATTGGGGGTGCTCTGTATGCATTTTTTGTTCTGAAATGACTTGAAGCACTGAACCAGCTTTCCCCCCCATCACAGGGGACAATTAGGGGCCTTGAAAAAGGAATAGAGGTGGAAGTTCAGGGGGCCAAGCTTCCATTTCTGGCTGTTTTCACCAAAACAGGGGCTGTGGCTTCCTTTGCATCATGCCTCAGCTTCCCACTTCCCTCCTGATGGAGAGATATAGGGAAAAGGGGCTCAGCCCTGAATGTATTTGTTTCTTGGATTGATCTAATTTTTTCCTCTTTCCTCCTCTACCGATTATACATCTATTGCAGCTGGCTTAGTTTAGCATGTATCTGAAGAGCATTCCCCAGTGGCTGCTGTTGTCACCACCATTGTGTTAACAGTGCCCCCGTAAGGGAGCCACAAGCTACTACTGCTTTCTTCTCTCTTTTCTTACGGGCCTTTATGAGCCACAAGGCCACTTAGCTTTCTTCCTTCATTTGACTTCCTCAATCAATTTAGTTGATCCAGGTTGGAGGAGCACAGGGGAGTTTCCATTTGCTTCAATATGAGTGGCACCACCAGTTTTGACTGTAAATCTGAGGGGCAAAAGAGCCAAGATTTTTAGGTCCCTGATGAGCAGCTAAATTTTTAAGATGGTGTTTTTGAGAACATAGTTATGGGTGGAATGCCAAGCCCAAAGTAGCTTTCTAGCAGGTCCTGTTGCCATAAACACCATTTCCTTCCACATTTCTGACTGCTGGGTAGGGAATGGTAAATCAAGCATTTTCCCCATCCCTGGTTGGTGGGAGTTCAATTTATTATTGGGGGGAGGGAGCTGCTACCCCACAATTAAGGTACTCTCAGTGCAAATAAAAGCCAGTGGCACATTTTCATTCTAGCACTTCCAAACTAGACAAACTGAGGTCTTATCTGCAAAAACACAGGCTAGAATATAAATGGCTAGTCTTTAAAGTACCACAGGATTCCTCACTCATGCTACAACATGGCTATCCCTCTGGAATGATATAAATCACAGTTGTTTTTCTTTAGTTGCCATAATGGTCTTCAAAGTCCAAGCTTTAAGTGAGAGGTGTAGGGCGATCAGACCCTTAACATACATGGTTCTTCATCTGGTTGGTTTTTTTTAAAACAACAACAACTGTGCGGCTCTTCATCCTCTGGGTCTCTTGTTCAGTCCCCAAGGAAGGTACTTAAATCAAGGCCATGAACATCAGCACCCCAACCTATACTTGGGGGCCATTGTAAATAAAGATAAAATATTTTAACATTTAATTTAACATATATATTTTAACAGATTACAAGAAGATGGAAGAAGTTTTTCCCCATCCAATTGGGATTCTATATTTTCTATGCAGTACCACCTTAATCTGAATCTTAATCCATTCTGTACAAAATGGCTGAGAAAACAGAGCATGTATGAACATAGTTAAAACCTGTTTTGGAAATTCAGATATCTAATTTTTATGTAGTAGAGCAAATCAAACAGGATTTTGGTCCAACTCAGGGCCAAACTAGACATGATAAATAGCTGGGCAATTCTCTTTTCCCTGCTGTTGGGTGAGTACAATCTTGAAGGAAGTTGGGGAGAGAAGGTTACCTGTATATATATTCCACAGGAGTGAAAAACAGCTAGTGAGCAGCCAGGTTATAGAAAAATGGCTAGAGGGAAAGGTGTTTAACAGTCCCTCCCCATTTTTCTTTTTAAACTCTGAGCTGCATCAGGCTTTTATTTTCTAGCAAGCAGGGGAAGAATAGATGCAACTGTGTCACATATTGTTCTGGCTCTTATCTTTGTATCAAACAGCTAATCTGTTGTGCAGGGGGGGGGGTGGAATTTGGGCATTACTGCAGACAAAGTTGCTATGAGCAGATTTTAAAAGTCAGATTTTTAATGGGTCTTGGCAGGAACAGTTACCCTAAAACAGGGTTAAGAGTTAAAGATGTTTCCCTTGAGGAAATACGAAATCTGGGTCTCCATTTGCCACAGGTTGTCTTTTGTGAATGGAGAAGACAGCTGGTTGGTGGCCTTAAAAGAATGTCTGCAGTGAAGGATAAGGAGTGACTTAGGCCTCCCACATTGGGGTGTGAAGCGTGTTTTCTGCTCTCGTATTTTTGGGGCTGGGGTTTTAAGTACTCCCAGCCTAGTCTTGTCTCTTGTTATCTCAGGGTAGACGGACATAAGTTAATGTTCGCAGCTTCTGTGCTGAAGCTACATATCTCTTTAAAATAAAAAGAGCAAGGCAACAAATAATTTTTAAAAATGCACTCCAGGAAGGCAGGAGACAGGGAAACTATAGTTATTTATGGTCCAGAACACCCTGCTGGACAGACAGCAGGTCTTGGCTTCTAATAAAGAGATGTCTAAGGATGATTGTGTCATTTTTTTTCCTGGTTTGCTTTGTCGTCTCTTGTGCTTCCTCAGGTGCTTGTCTACAAGCCTTACCCTCTTGAAACTCACCCTACATTTCATTCTAGGCCCCTAGAGGTTTGAGAAGGGGGTTTTTTTTGGTGGGAAGTGAGGTTAGAAGAGCATTGAGGCCTTGGTTGTAAATGACCACAGCATGCATGGCAGCTGCCCACTGCATTCATTGTATGTGGTTCATTTTTTTAAAAGAAAGCACATAAATTCCCTTAGGATATATAAAAAAATGCTTAAGAAGAATTTCACAAATGCCACCCAGAGCTACCAAATGAATTCTTTTGAAGGCAGTCTGAATTACAGGCCTGTTAATCATCCAATTATGAACTTTTGATTCTGTGGAACTTAAATTTGGCAGTCTTGCACTAGCACCAACCCCTGAGTTTTGCAGGTTCAAGCATACCTCAGCCTAAATGAGAGAAGCATGGACTTTTATTTTATTTTTTTAAAGCATAGTTACAGATTGTCAGTTATTAATGTCAGGCTCCAAAGACTGTGCAGGAATCCTAACATTTCCTTTTCAGTTGCAGCACAAGAAACCAGAACACACTTGTCACTTCAATCTTCTAGACAGTGTCCATCTATGCAAACCCCTCTACTGTGTGGGAACGGAAGATTTGTGTCACTTACCGTGAAGCTTCCTTCTCGGTGGACTGGCAGTGGGTCGGTCCGACTACTGGGTATAGGCTCCTCCTCCTCTCCACAGGGTCGGGTCTTCCAAACGATCCGGAGGGGGAGTGGCCTATACCACCCAGCTCCCGCCAGGTATATCCAAGCCGCATCCCCTTAGGAATAAAAAATTTCCACCACCTCCCCATTCACATACCGAGACAAGTAAACGAGGAGAATAGTTTATTACGCTTCAATACACCACACAAAACTGGAGATTGAAACAGAACATTGCCAATATAGAAAAAGCAATATTTTTCAAGAGAGGAACAGAAGAGGCTCCAGGATCCATCTCCAAAACCCAGGAAGCCACTCAACCTCTAATGGGCGGGCCGGACCGACCCACTGCCAGTCCACCGAGAAGGAAGCTTCACAGTAAGTGACACAAATCTTCCGTTCTCCGGTGGTCTGGACAGTGGGTCGGTCCGACTACTGGGACGTAACAAAGCTGAACATCCCTGGGCGGGACCGGCTTCCCTGTTTAGAGTGCATGCTGCAGCACACGCCTCGCAAAGGCCGCCTCCGCTGAAGCCCATTTATCTACCTTATAGTGCCTGGTAAAGGTATGTACCGATTTCGAAGTTGCTGCCTTACACACAGCTTCTAATGATGGGAAGGACCTATACACAGCCGATGTTGCAGCACCCCTCAGAGAATGAGCCGTGATCCCATCCGGAGGGGTCTGACCTTGGGCCTTGTAGGCCAGAACAATACATTCCCATAGCCACCTGCTAAGAGAAGAAGTGGAAACCTGTCGTCCCTGTGACTTTTTGCTGAACGAGACAAACAGGGAATCAGACTTTCTCCAATCTTTTGTACGTTCAATATAAAAACTAAGTGCCCTCCTAACGTCTAGGCAGTGCAACTCCCTTTCCTTAGAAGACTGAGGATTGGGACAAAAATTTGGAAGAACCAACTCCTGGGACCTATGAAAAACAGAATTGACTTTGGGAATAAAAGATGGGTCTGGCCTCAGCACCACCTTTTCGTTATGAAAAACACAAAGTTCCTTGTCAACCGATAGGGCCCTCAATTCAGACATTCTCCGTGCTGTGGTGATGCCTACTAGAAAAAGCATTTTAAGAGTTAATTCCTTGATCCCACAGGAAGCCAGAGGTTCGAAGGGACGCCCGCACAAGGCATGTAGGACTACATTCAGTCTCCACGAGGGAAACCTGTGCACCTGTGGATGTTTAAGAAGAGCAGCACCCCTCAAGAACCTTTTAATATGCGGATGTGCCGACAAGGCTTTACGCCCCCGCACCCCTTGTATGGACGATATGGCAGCCACCTGCCGCCGCAGTGTGCTAGTGGAAAGCCCCTTATCTGCCCCTTCCTGCAGAAAACAAAGAATACCTTTAACCTTAACCGACATCGGGTCCCACCCCCGCTGGGTCGACCATGAGGAGAAGACCTTCCAGGTGGTATTATACACCCTATTAGTGGAACATTTACGTGATGCCAACATAGTGTCCACCACCCTCTTGTTATAACCTAGCTCCTCGAGCTGCAACTGCTCAACCTCCAAACTGTCAACTGTAACAGGTCTGGTTGAGGATGAGACATGTTGCCCTGAGTCAGAAGGTCGTCCCTCCTTGGCAGCCTCAAAGGAGGCTGAATCGACAACCTCAGAAGCTCCTGGAACCACGACCTTCTCGGCCAGAAAGCAGCCACTAGCACCATTTCCGCTCTTAACTCCACCACCCTCTGAATCACCCTGGGTAACAGAGAAAGGGGCGGGAAGGCATACAGAAGTCCTGCTGGCCACTCGGCGCTGAGAGCATCGGTGCTTTCTGCTCTTGTGTCTCTGTTTTTGGCAAAGAACCTGTCCACCTGACAATTTTCTGCCGTGGCAAACAAGTCCACCGTCACCAGGCCGTACCTGTCCACTATTAGACTGAAGGTGTCTCTGTGCAACATCCATTCCGTCTGGTCCAGCCATCGTCTGCTGAGCCAGTCCGCTAATAGATTGTCCTTTCCTGGAACATGCACCGCTTTGATCGATAGGAGATTGGTTTCCGCCCACTCGAAGAGAACCTTTGCCTCGGCATGGAGAGATTTCACCTTGGTTCCTCCCTGCCGATTTACGTACGCTTTGGCTGTTGAGTTGTCCGTTTTCACCAGGACATGGCGACCCCTCAGGACTGCCTGCAAACCCTGCAATCCTAGCTGAATCGCCCTGAGCTCCAGGAAGTTGATACTCTGCTTCGTTTCGTGGGGCTCCCATTGACCCTGGAACATTTGATCCTGTGAGTGAGCCCCCCCAACCCCATAGACTGACATCTGTGGTCATACAAACCCTATAACCGTTCCCTATAACCTCCTGGAACGGGCGGAGGAAAAACTGCAAGGGGCAAGTGTGGAACCTGGCCCAGGAGAGTAAATCCTGAAAGGAGACCATCATCCCTAACAACTGCGCTAACATCATAACCGACACCCTGCATCGTTGTAGAATCCCTTGTAACAGGAGACAGAACTTCTCCCGTCTCTCCAGGGTTAAGAAGACTCTGTCCATGGTTGTATCTATCTCCACCCCCAGGTGCACTAGCCTCTGAGAGGGAAGAAGATTGCTCTTCTCCAGATTCACCACGAAGCCGTGACCACGCAACATGGACACTGTCCGGTGAACGCCCTCCTGGCATTGTTGGTATGACCCCGCCTTCACCAGGCTGTCGTCCAGGTAAGGGAACAGGGCCACGCCCTGTAGTCTCAGTTCCGCCACCAGGGTCACCAGAACTTTTGTAAACACCCGGGGCGAAGACTTCAGGCCGAACGGTAAGGCCCGATACTGGAAATGTTTCCCCCCGTAGGAGAAACGTAAAAATTTTCTGTGTGATTCCCGAATGGGAACATGTAAGTAGGCCTCTGATAGATCCAAGGAAGCCAGAAAATCCTGAGGCTGAATGGCTAACAGCACTGACCAGAGGGTCTCCATTTTGAAATGCTTTGTTAAAACAAACTTGTTGAGCCATTTCAGATCCAGGATGGTTCTGAACTCCCTGTTCTTTTTTGGAACTAAAAATATTATTGAATAAACACCCAAACCCTGTTGGGGTATTGGGACGGATTCCACTGCCCCTATATCCACCAGGTGTTGAATGGCCGTCAGCATTGCTTTGTGAGCAATCAAGTCTCTTTTTTGCGGAACCCAACGAAAGTGGTTGGGAGGGGGGGAGTGGAAATCTATGGCATAGCCCTGTTCCACTACCTCTAGAACCCATTTGTCCTGAATCGACTAGTTCCAGGTGCCTGCGAACAAGGAGAGGCGACCCCCCTATTTTTTCTGCCCTCTGGTGAGGGGTATAGTAATTGAGATCCCCCTTTTTTGGAAGAGGGTTTGGAACTCTGGTCTGACTTCCCAGAGTAATAGGGTTTGGAATCATGCCCTTTCTGTTGCCACTTTCCTCTGAAGGAACGAAAGGGACCTGATCTGGATGGCTTTTTGGAGTCTCGAAAGGAAGGAAAAGGCTTCCTCTGTTTTGTTTCTTTACCCCTAGAGGGTAGGACTTTCTTTTTATCCTTGTTTTCAATGAGATACCTATCTAGGCCCTCCCCGAACAACAAAGTTCCTTTAAATGGTACTGCTGCGACCCTAGCCTGGGCTGCAGTATCGACCTCCCAATTACGCAGCCAAATGTTGCGTCTAGCCGCCACGCCACATGCCATGGCTCTGGCCGCTAGTTGCATGGTGTCCAATGAACTATCTGCCACAAAGGCGGCAGATAGGGCAATCTTTTTTAGCTCATCCTTGAACTCCTTGGGAGCTCCACTATCCGCTGCTGCTAAATTATTGGACCACGTACACATTGCTCTAGCAAACAATGAGGATGTTGTGGCTGCTTTGATAGCCCATGCTGTCGCTTCAAATTCCTTGCGTAAAGCCTGCTCAATCCTCCTATCACATGGATCCCTGGGTAAACCATCTGCATCCATGGGTAGGACCGAATTGGAGATGAGGCTAGTCACAGGGTCATCCACCGTTGGCAATTTTAGCCTCTTAGTGGCCTGTGGAGTAAGGGAATAGAGTTTAGGGATGACCTGTTGGTTGGCCTTAGGTTTAGCCGGCCGTTCCCACTCCGCCTTAACCAGAGCAAAAAAAGGCCGCCGGTAAGGGAACCCCCGTCTGAACACTGCTCAGCTTTGGCATCATTTCCTCTGAGCCTGTGGGAAGGTCAGGATCCAACTCCTCATTTTCCTTAGGTGTGGCCACAAAATTAAGGGTCCTCAAAACCTTGGGGAGCAACTTGGAGTAGTATTCAAGGGGGAAAAGTCTAGACTGCAAAGTGTCAGGTTGTTCCTCCTCATCATATATATCATGAAGGTAGAATGCCAGCAGGGGGGTGGGGGCTTTCCAGTGTTTTGCACGGAGTGTCACATGTATGACTATCTGCCCACAGGATAGAAGTCTTGGGTGTGTGCTCGATGCAAGGAGCTCCTGGTCCTCAGGGAACGAGTTCGTACCCTTGAGGCCGAGGTGACTGCCCTGGAGAAGCAGAGACGGTCAGTTAGGCAATTGGGGAAGACTCTTGGGGGCGTATTAGATGAGCCCCACTCTGAATGTGGCAGCCCCGTTGCTGCCAGAGAGCGTGAGGGTCTAGAGGGAACAGGGCACCTTGCTGAGGATAAGGGGAATGCGCCCTCAGAAGGGACCTCTTCTTCGGTTGGTGAGCGGGTATCCTTTCGCGCCAAGGAACCATCCCTGGGCAGAGGAGAGGGGGGGTCTTGGTAGTTGGTGATTCGATCCTTAGGCAAGTAGACAGCTGGGTGGCGAAACCGCGTATTGACCGTATGGTGACTTGCCTGCCTGGTGCGAAGGTAGCGGACATTACGCGTGTAGTAGATAGGCTGATAGACAGTGCTGGGGAGGAGCCTGTGGTCGTGGTGCATGTTGGCACCAACGATGTGGGGAAATGCAGTCGTGAGGTCCTGGAGGAGAAATTTAGGCTGCTAGGTGGGAGACTTAAGGCCAGGACCTCCAAGGTGGCCTTCTCGGAAGTGCTACCTGTTCCACGTGCAGGGCAGAAGAGACAGGCGCAAATTAGAAGTCTCAATGTGTGGATGAGACGATGGTGTAAGGAGGAAGGGTTTAAGTTTGTTAGGCACTGGGATGCTTTCTGGAACAAGCCGGAGCTGTACAAAAGAGACGGTCTCCACTTGTCTCCGGATGGAACCAGGCTGCTGGCGCTTAAAATCAAAAAGGTGGCAGAGCAGTTTTTAAACTAAATCTTGGGGGAAAGCCGACAGGAGATGGAATGTCTCTGGTTCGGGAGGACTCGTCTCAAAGAGATGAAGGGTTGGCTTCTATTTTTCTACCGAGTAACGGATCAGAGTTGTCCACTGTGATGGTGACAAACAGTATGGACTGTCTGCTAGAGTCTCGAGGCGGCAGGAGAGAGGTGGCGGGCCTAGCTTGCTTGGGAAATTATAAATGTTTGTATGCAAATGCTAGAAGTGTCCGAAGTAAAATTGGTGAATTGGAATGTTTAGTGTTGGGAGAAAACATAGACATTGTGGGAATTTCAGAAACTTGGTGGAATGAGGAGAATCAGTGGGACACGGTGATTCCTGGATATAAGTTATATCGGAAGGATAGGGAGGGAAGGGTTGGAGGTGGGGTGGCTCTGTATGTCAGAGAGGATATACGGTCCAGTAAGACTGAGGTAAGAGAATTAGATTCCCTTCTAGAAATGCTTTGGGTTGAAATAGAGGGCCCAAAAGGAAATTTAACTATGGGAGTTTGTTATCGCCCACCAAATCAAAAGAGAGAAGACGATTATAATATGATGGAGGGATTAAAGATAGCGGCTAAACGTAAAAACTGTGTCGTAATAGGTGATTTTAACTACCCGCAGATTGATTGGGTCAATATGTGTTCTGGTCGAGAGAAAGAGATTGAGTTTCTTGATGCTCTCAATGACTGTGCTATGGAGCAGATGGTCTCAGAACCTACCAGGGGTGGGGCGATCCTGGATCTGGTCCTAAGTAATGCCCAAGACTTGGTGAGAGACGTAAAAGTGATTGCGCCGCTTTGGAACAGTGACCATAATGTTATTGATTTCACCGTTTGTATAAATAGGGAGTTGCCCAAAAAGACCGCCACAACCACATTTAACTTTAAAAGGGGTAAATTCTCTGAGATGAGGAGGCATGTGAGGAGGAAACTGAAAGGAAAGGTAAATACGGTCAAAACCCTTGGGGAAGCTTGGAGACTATTTAAAACTATAATCCTAGAAGCTCAGATAAAATACATACCACAAGTTAGGAAAGGCACAAACAGGTATAAGAAGAGGCCAGCATGGTTAACAAACAAAGTAATGGAAGCTGTAAAAGGTAAGAAGGACTCCTTTAAGCGGTGGAAAACCAGTCCAAGTGAGATTAATAAAAGGGAACACAGGCAGTGGCAAATCAAATGCAAGACTGTGATCAGGCAGGCAAAAAGGGACTATGAGGAGCATATTGCAAAAAACATAAAGACCAACAATAAAAATTTCTTCAAATATATTAGAAGTAGGAAACCAGCCAGGGAAGCAGTGGGGCCCTTGGATGACCATGGGGTAAAAGGATTACTGAAGGAGGATGGGGAAATGGCTGAGAAGCTGAATGCATTTTTTGCCTCTGTCTTCACCATGGAAGATGAGAAGTGTTTGCCCGCCCCAGAACCACTAATATTGGAAGGGGTGTTGAAAGACCTGAGTCAGATTGAGGTGACAAAAGAGGAGGTCCTACAACTGATAGACAAATTAAAAACTAATAAGTCACCGGGTCCGGATGGCATACATCCGAGAGTTCTGAAAGAACTGAAAGTTGAACTTGTGGATCTTCTAACAAGAATCTGTAATCTTTCATTGAAATCTGCCTCCGTTCCTGAGGACTGGAAAATAGCAAATGTCACCCCCATCTTTAAAAAGGGTTCCAGAGGAGATCCGGGAAATTACAGGCCAGTCAGTCTGACTTCAATACCGGGAAAGTTGGTAGAAACCATTATCAAGGACAGAATGAGTAGGCACATTGATGAACACGGGTTATTGAGGAAGACTCAGCATGGGTTCTGCAAGGGAAGATCTTGCCTCACTAACCTGTTACATTTCTTTGAGGGGGTGAACAAACATGTGGACAAAGGAGACCCGATAGATGTTGTTTACCTTGACTTCCAGAAAGCTTTTGATAAAGTTCCTCATCAAAGGCTCCTTAGAAAGCTTGAGAGTCATGGAGTAAAAGGACAGGTCCTCTTGTGGATCAAAAACTGGCTGAGTAATAGGAAGCAGAGAGTGAGTATAAATGGGCAGTCTTCGCAGTGGAGGACGGTAAGCAGTGGGGTGCCGCAGGGCTCGGTACTGGGTCCCATCCTCTTTAACTTGTTCATAAATGATTTAGAGTTGGGAGTGAGCAGTGAAGTGGCCAAATTTGCGGATGACACTAAATTGTTCAGGGTGGTGAGAACCAGAGAGGATTGTGAGGAACTCCAAAGGGATCTGTTGAGGCTGGGTGAGTGGGCGTCAACGTGGCAGATGCGGTTCAATGTGGCCAAGTGCAAAGTAATGCACATTGGGGCCAAGAATCCCAGCTACAAATACAAGTTGATGGGGTGTGAACTGGCAGAGACAGACCAAGAGAGAGATCTTGGGGTCATGGTAGATAATTCACTGAAAATGTCAAGACAGTGTGCGTTTGCAATAAAAAAGGCCAACGCCATGCAGGGAATTATTAGGAAGGGAATTGAAAACAAATCAGCCAGTATCATAATGCCTCTGTATAAATCGATGGCGCGGTCTCATTTGGAGTACTGTGTGCAGTTCTGGTCGCCGCACCTCAAAAAGGATATTATAGCATTGGAGAAAGTTCAGAAAAGGGCAACTAAAATGATTAAAGGGCTGGAACACCTTCCCTATGAAGAAAGGTTGAAACGCTTAGGGCTCTTTAGCTTGGAGAAACGTCGACTGAGGGGTGACATGATAGAAGTTTACAAGATAATGCATGGGATGGAGAAAGTAGAGAAAGAAGTACTTTTCTCCCTTTCTCACAATACAAGAACTCGTGGGCATTCGATGAAATTGCTGAGCAGACAGGTTAAAACGGATAAAAGGAAGTACTTCTTCACCCAAAGGGTGATTAACATGTGGAATTCACTGCCACAGGAGGTGGTGGCGTCCACAAGCATAGCCACCTTCAAGAAGGGGTTAGATAAAAATATGGAGCAGAGGTCCATCAGTGGCTATTAGCCACAGTGTGTGTGTGTGTGTATATATATATATATATATATATTTGGCCGCTGTGTGACACAGAATGTTGGACTGGATGGGCCATTGGCCTGATCTAACATGGCTTCTCTTATGTTCTTATCTGAAAGCTCGCCTTCTTCCTTATCAGAAGGACTCTTCAGCCGAACTCAGGAGAGGGGAATCCAAACCTATGTGAGCCATGCCCTTAGATCGTCCCAGAGCGTCACTAGGGCTGGGGTCTCTACCCCTTTTTCTTCCCTCTTGCCCTTTTTTCTTCGTCAAAGGAGAAGGGGAGTCCATCCGCTGACTGAGGTCCTGCCCCAACTCTTTCAACATTTCTTTTAAGCCATTGCAGCAAGTTTGTCTTGGCATCCTCCCCTGTAAGGTCAAGATTCTGAGCCTCTTGTTGAGGTGCCAAGGCTCCTGATAGTAGAGGCAAGTCAAATTCACTTGGGGAGTTGCTTTGGGAACTAGCCGCCATTTTGATGTACACCAGATCCCTATAAGGGAAGTGAGAGGAAAAGCACTAGCAAAAGGGCGGGAAAGCTCAAAATGGAGGGCAGCAGTTTTAAACTTCGCCCTCTGGCTGGTCTTACAGCACCTTACAGGCAAAAAAACCCTTAGAGTTGCCCTTATCCAAGGCCTCCCCCTCTGCCAAGCATGTAATGCTAGGCAGTTCAGGGTCCAGGCATGCGGTCAGCTTACAGGAGAAAGGAACCCCTTCCCAGGCCTTCCCGCGGGACGACTTACCGCGCCACTTGAATCTCCGCTCCGTTCCACTCGCGTCTGCGGTGAAACGGAGCTTCAAAGGGCCTCGTTGTGAAAGCTCGCCTGTTCAGACACTCTCCGTGCCGGCGCAGGGTCTACTCTTGAGTAGCCCTGTACGTTTGCCCTTCTGCCGGGTTTGTTGGGGCCAACCCCTACGCTCCCAGCCTTCAGAATTTAAACAGAATTTTCCTCTGCCGGATCTTCTGCGCTTCTTCAAGAGCGCTAAAGAAGAAACCGTCCTGCTCCTGCAGGGCCGGGAAAAAACTGGCGGGAGCTGGGTGGTATAGGCCACTCCCCCTCCGGATCGTTTGGAAGACCCGACCCTGTGGAGAGGAGGAGGAGCCTATACCCAGTAGTCGGACCGACCCACTGTCCAGACCACCGGAGAACAGAATATCACGACAGAATTTGAAGGTACAGCAAAAACAGGGCTAAAGCACACATAACTAGCAACTGGGGGGGGGGATTCATGTGTGGCTAGACTAGCTAGAAAGAGATGAGGATATTTGCAGTCCTGTCCAAGGTGTGCATGCTGCAGGATAAATCCCACTGAGTTTTATCAGCTTTACTACATGGAGGACTACAATCTTTGCTATATAACACACAACAGCGAAAGGGGAAATGTAGGGTGACTTACAGTGCAAACCTAGGCAATTACTCCAGTCTAAGTCCACAATGGACTTAGACTGCAGTAACTATGCCTAGGATCATACTGTAAACTGAGAAAGTGTTTGAGATTAATATTAGATAGATTGGAAACACTCATAACTCAGTATCAATTCTTTCCTCCTTAAGGCTGAAATGATTATATGCTGTAACTGCAATATATTGCAGGGGATGAATGTGAAGACCCAGAACACTGAGCTGTAATGAGAGTTCGAAGCTGCAGCTGGATGAAATGATGCCTGATTCACAATGTTACCAACTCAATCCAAACAAGTGTGTTTTTACTTTGCTTTGAATAATTATGTATCTCTGTTTCAATAATGAATCATAATCAAGTTAGCCCTTAGAAGCAGCACACTGTTTTATGGTCATTTCAAAATGCTTTTATTACGAAGTCTTAGCTGACACCTCTGTAAAACCCCAGCATGAAAGCAAGGTGGTAGACAGCCCCCGGTTCCCACAGCAAGCGACACTTTTCTGCCTCATAGCCCTCAAGCAGAAGGGGCAGGCAGCTTAAAATGTACATAGGTGCATTACATCCCCTTACCTAGACCTAAAAGCAAGCCCTTTTTCCTCAAATTGACCTGATAGCACCACTCTCCACTGCCTGTGGAAGGATGCCTGGGTGATCTTGAACCCTTGAGGGTAAAGCTGCACAGCAGGAGCAGCAACACGCAGGGCTTGCCGTCACTAGACTGAGCTGGATGCTACAGCCCACCAGCTGTGTGCATCCATCTGAGGGACAGCGCTCCTCCGTTCAGCCACTGGAGTGCTAAGCTAGCCATTCAGAAATGAAATGAAGTTCCCATCAACCCTGGCACTTCTGCTCAGCTGCCAAAGAATCCTCAAACATGCTGAGCAGGTTTTTCGGCTCAAAAGTGGAACAGTGATTTGAATACTGAGCAACAGCAGCTTCCCATTGGTCTCTCCCATCCTCATTGTCATCCTCCTCATCGTCAAAAGCCAGTGTGCGGCGCAGGCTGCTCACAGGCAGTGAGTCTGATGAACTGTGGCGGCTGCTGCTGGGAGACTCCCGGCTGATACGGCTGAAGTTAGGGCTCCCCTGGAGGGCCAAAGACCTTGGACAGACACAACAAAAGGCAGACAATGAAACCTGGCATTGTCTAGTCCCTATGGAGATCTCCAAATGAGCTTTGCCTTAGCATATGGGAGCCAACCTACCCCCCACCACAACTTCCCAGCAAAAAAAGCTGGCAAAACCTTAAAGATCAGGACATGTTCTTCTACAGTATTGAAGTGGACACATTTCCATGAGGATAAATAAGCCCAATGCCACAACTGCAGCCTGAGTCATCAACAAGTCTGGGCACAGCTTTCCATCTTCTGTTTACATGCAGAACTGTGGGAAAGAATCCAGGTGTTTTGCTACCTTCCTATACCCCAAAAGCTTACCTGTTCTCTCTGCCACCAGTCTGTTGCGGTGAGGGGTGTCGTGGGGTAGAGGTGCTCCCTGCACTGGGGCATATGTTCAGCACTGGGGAGTCAGACAGTCTGCAAGAGAAGCAGTCACTTTGAGGTATCTCTTTGCTCGCTATCACATTCAATCTCTTGAGACAGAAGTATGATGGAGAAAAGGGCGGAGAATCTAGGCTAGCTTTCAACATTAGAACTATTTATGCATGCACAAACACACACCCTGCACTCCCTCCCTCTACCATGTGAAGCCTGCCAGATGCTTGTTCCCCTCCTTTCAAAAGCCATACTCAGCAGCTCTCACAAACTTACACCTGCATAAGTGGGAACTATCATTAAGGAAGACTGAGTCATTTTGGTCACCCACATCCAAGAAGGAATTCAGACACAGAGAAAAGTGATTTGACCTGATTCAAGTTATGGGGAGGGGAAAAGTGGAGCTCTCATACCCCTCTTATTTTTAAACACCACAATTCCAACATACATCAATTTAAAAAAAAAATCCAGTGTAATGACACTATGTGCTATAAGAACAGATTAAAATCAGAAAGTTAAAGACAACTGGAGGTATGGGAACTAGCAGTTAACCCTCCAGCTAATGGTTAAGAATGCAGAGTGAAGATCCATGCACAAACGCACCCACCTGCACACCCAGAACTTAGAATTCAGGGCTGTAGTCATACATTGTATATGGGTCTATAGTATTCATACATAGTCACTTGCACCTGGGTTTTCCTTTGTGGATAAAACATTCTAGAGGTTAATGACTCCACAGTATGCAGTCAGGGATAGAAATTCGGGGGGGGGGGGGGGTGTCACATGAGTAAAACATACTACTGCTATAAAAGCAAAGTTGATAAGTGCCATAAATTGGTATCCACTCTCCTTCTCTTGCCCTTCAGAGATTGTCCCAGCTAGATCTAGGGGAAGATACAGCATGGCTACATACTAAGGAATGAAGAATTTTCCCAAAATGGAGTGGGCTGAAGGAGAATTTTGCTTCACATTGTATCAGGTGTCAGATCAGGAAATACTCCTCTCCAAAACAGATTGGCTGGTGGTCCTGGGGTGCTTCAGTAGGCGGTCGTTTCTCCAAGTAAAATGACAGCTTGCTTTAGCTATCTGAATGTGGTCTCTCCTGCTCTGAATCTACCCCACTTACTTGTCAGCAGGCCACAGCTCCACAGGACAAGTATGGTTGTGATGTCCAGATCCCTTCATTTGCTCAAAGACGTCCTCATCAAGGCTCTCATTGCCCTTCTCTTCATTTCGCTCTTCACCCCAGTCACTGGAGAGGCTGCTGTCTTCCAGGGGAAAAGGGAAGGGCGAGTGGGGAGGTGTGACTGGAATGTCCTGATGCCAAAACAGTAGCCAGTGAGCTGGACTGCACACAGTTCCCCAAAACCACTGCAGAAACCTGACAAGGGTCTAGGAGGGAGGAAAACACAACACACTGAGTCTTGAGGAAAGAAGGAACAGGTGGAGCAAAGCAAATGACCCTGAGTTACAAGTCAAAGTTCACCATGATGCCTCCAATAGCTGGGGGAGAGGGGTGAGCTCTAATACCAACCAGTGAGCTGGTATGGATCACTGCACTTCCTGATAGGAGAATCTATCCAAAAGAAAGCAATTTCAGGATGGCAAGAAAAGGCATTTGTGCTCAGCAACACAAAACAGTTCAGTAAGATCAGTTCACAAGACAGGAATTTCTTAAATTTTAGAAAGGAACCTTTAGCTGGGTGGTGGCAAGGCATTGGCCCAGTTCTAGATCAAAGTCTGCTAAAGAAAAATCAGCATGGCTTCAGCAAAGGGAAGTCCTGCCTTACCAACCTTTTGGAGGTCTTTTTGAAAGCGAACAATGGCAACCCAGTAGACATTATATTATATGCCTAGATTTTCAAATGGCTTCTGACAAGGTACCTCACCAAAGACTCCTGAGTAAATTTAGCAGCCTATGGATTAAAAATTGGTTACATGTCAGGAAGCAAAAAGTAGCAATAAATGGGCAGTTCTCACAATGGAGGAAAGTAAGCAGTGGGATCCCACAAGGATTGGTACTGGGACCAGTACTCCTTAATTTGTTCATCAAAGATTGGGGAACAAGGGGTGAGCAGGGTTGTGATCAGGTTTGCAGATAACACAAAATTATTCAGGGTGGTGAAAAACAAGGATGACTGTGAAGAGCTCCAGGAGAATCCCCACAAACTGGGTAGTGGGTAACAATGTGGCAAATGAAGTTTAATGTTGTTAAGTGTAAGGCGAGAGTCCCTGACATGGTGCCTCTGGGTGCTATGGTGCTCACTGACATCTTTTCTGGTGCACACCAAATATTTCTATGGAGTAGGTGGTGTTTTTGCCCAGCAAGGCTTCTGATGGGCCATTGGAGATTTTGATTGTCTCTGCAGGTTTTTAAAAAGGTTACTTTGGCAGCTGCCACCACCATGGCACAAGGACCTTCACTGTGTGACTAAAGGTAAGCACAGCAGCCATTTTGTGGCTGTGCCCACTATACTGCGTCAGAATTCCTGAGGTGCCTGCAGGCTCAAAAAGGCTGTTGACCCCTGATATATAGTGATGCACACTGGAGCAAACAACCACAATTTCAATTATAAACTAATGGGGTTTGGACTTGCTAAAACTGAGAGGGCAAAAGATTTGGGGTTCATAGTAGAGCTCAGTGAAAACAGCAAACTCTATTGTTGAAGATTATTAAGAAATAGACAATAAAATGGCCAATATTATAAATAATACCCCTGTATAGATCTACGGCATAGTCTCATTTTGGAATACTATGTGCAGTTTTGGTCACCGTATCTCAAAAAGAACATCACAGAGGTGGAAAAAGTACAGAAGAGGGCACCTAAGTTGATTACAGAATTGGAGGGCTGAAGAGTCTGAGCTTTTTAAGTTTAGAAAGGAAATGATTGAGAGGGAACATGATAGAGCATTATAAAATTATGTGTGGGGTGAAGAGCATTAAACCAACTCCCCCTCTCAAAATACCAGAACTTGAGGGCATCCAATGAAGTTGATAGGCAGTACATTCAAGATGGACAAAAGGAAATTTCTTTACACAGTGAGTGATTAAAATGTGGGATTCACTGCCAAAGGATGGAGTAATGGTCATAGGCATAGATGGCTTTAAAAGGGATTAGACAAATTCATGGAACTGTCAAGCTCGACTGATTCTGACCAAAGTCCAAGAGTCCGCCTGAGACTCCGCCCAGGCCTGATGGAAGTGTAGCAGGCGGCCCCCTACTGGGATGTGCTCCCAGTCATGCCTTATTAGGCTTGGGGCCCCTCTCAAACTTGTCCGATCTCTCTGGCTGGCTTCTCTGGAATCTCGGGAAATTTTGTTTGGGTTGATTCCAGGCTGCTTTTCTAAACTTTTGCTTGGGCTTGGGGGCGCTGGTGGAGGTCCGAAAGGAATTAGGACCAAACCCTCGTCTGTCTGGACGTCTGAGGAACTTCGGCATGGCTTTCTTCTTGTCCCGTGTCTCCAGTAGGATCTTTTCCAGTGCGTCTCCGAACAGCTTCTCTCCTTGGAAAGGGTAGCCTGACACAATCGACTTTGAATGTATGTCAGCCGGCCAGGCCCTAAGCCATAGGCCCCTTCTTGCCACAGTGTTGGAAGCCATCGCTCTGGCAGAGAAGGTAAGGGCATCCAGGGAAGCATCGGCTGAGAATTCGGCCGCCCGCAGGAGTCTGCTGGTGCCCTCCAGGATCCTTTTATCTGCGTCTGGTAAAAGTTGTGTTAGGCGCCTTATCCATACTATAGCTGCCCTAGAGACTATAGAGTTAGTGGCAGCGGCCTTGATGGCAAAGGCCGTAGCCTCATGGCTCCTCTTCAGGGCCAGGTCAATTTTTCTGTCCCAGCTGTCCCGGACGGACCCCTGGCCGTCTTCTGCTAGCAACCCATGGGACTGTAAAGCTGCCACCGGAGCATCCACCAAGGGTACCTGTAGCATATCATAGGCAAAGGTGGGCAGCTCATACAACTTCTTAACGGAGTTGGGAACCTGTCTGTTGGCACTTGGTTTGGCCCACTCTGATTTTAGCTAGCGTTCGAAAAATTCTGGGAAGGGGAAGACCCTGTCAGAAGATCGGTACCTTGGAAAAAATTTTGAGTTTCCCTTGGATTTATTCTTGGGATTGGTCAAAGAATTGGGAGCCTCCTGTTCCTCAGGAGCCACCTGGAGGTCCAGAGCAGCCAGTACCTTGGACAGGAGGGGCTGGAACTCATCCGCCCTGAAGAAACAGGAGGGTTCTGGCACAGATGTCCCCTCTATCTCCTCATCCGATAGGAATTCACCCTCCTCCCGTTCCCCTTCTTCCGACTCCTCCGACAGATCTCTCACCTTCCAGGGGATCACTGACTAAGTAACCCTTGGTGGTCCTAGAGTAGTGGCCTTGGACCCTGGGTCTCTTAGGTGATGGTGATCTGGAGAAGGGACATGGGCTAGAGAGCCTTGGTCTCCTATGGGTGGCTGCTTCCACTGCAGCACCCATGGTTTGCCTTATTGACTAAAAATTCAACAAATAAGGAGGGTCCCATTATGGGTACGTTACCCAAGCCCGCCTGGGGCTGGCTGGTCTGCGCAGCTTCCTGGTGTGGTTGGGCATCGTAGTGGTCGAAGTCTCCCGCCTGGAGGGTGGCATCTGCTGGTCCCCGTCTCTGGAGGCTGCCCAGCTGCTGGCCGTCGTCCTTACGCGCCTTCTTGCGCCTTTCGAAATGGCCGTCGGGGCCAGGTCGGCATTCTGAGGAGGAAGCCTCCTCCGCTGCCAAAGACGACCAGCGCCGCCTGCGCTCGTTCTCCGCTGTTCCGCCCCTACAGGGCACGTTGCCGGCAGCCGTGGCAAGCCCCGCGGTCATGCCGGCTCTGGAAGGCGGCCTTTTGGCCCCGCGCAGTGCGCTGGGGGCCGAGTCATCCATTAAGAAGGCGTCCCTCGCTCTGCGCGCCATCAGCTGATCTTCGCGCCGTGGCTTGAAAAAACACAGCCCAGGCCGCCGGCGCGCCACTCCTCCTCATTGTGGGGAAAAGACAGAGGAGGAAGGAAGGAACAGAGGAGGGATTGGAGAAGCAAGAAGGTTGGAAGAAAGGACAGATACAGGTAAGAGAAACAAAAAGTGAGGAAGAAATCTAACTTAGCTAAAGGAAAAAACAAGCAAAGGGATAGGAACCTGTCCTAGCACATGCTCTCCCTGTCGAGGCAGGAAAGGAACTGAGGGGTGGTTCCCACAGCCACAGGAAGAGGAAGAATTTTTTGAATCCTTCCTCCCTGATTGGACTTTTTTTTATTTATTTATTTGGGATTTATATCCCGCCCTTCCCACGGATGGCTCAGGGCGGCTTCCAACAATTAATCAAACTTAAAAATAAACAATTTCAAATGTAAAACAATTAAATAATTTAAACAGTTAAAACATTAAAACAGAGTAATGCAGTTTCCTATGAACAGATGGCTGGCCAGTTTCCTCAGGTTGTTATCCTAGCTAAATGTAGGCTAGCCGGAAGAGGGTCGTCTTACAGGCCCTGCGGAACTGCGCTAAGTCCCGCAGGGCCCTCACCTCTTCCGGCAGCTGATTCCACCATACGGGGGCCATAACGGAGAAAGCCCTTTCCCTGGTGGCTTTCAGGCGGGC
Source organism: Heteronotia binoei (assembly GCF_032191835.1). Classification (NCBI taxonomy): domain Eukaryota; kingdom Metazoa; phylum Chordata; class Lepidosauria; order Squamata; family Gekkonidae; genus Heteronotia; species Heteronotia binoei. The sequence continues at coordinate 30,874,070 of NC_083237.1, forward strand.
TTCTTTTGGCCCGGGGATAGTGAGGAGATTTTGTGTTCCTGACCTCAGTGCTCTCTGGGGAACATGTGGGGAGAGACGGTCCTTCAGGTAGGCAGGTCCCAGGCCATATAGGGCTTTAAAGGTAATAACCAGCACCTTGTACCGGACTCGGTATATCACTGGAAGCCAGTGCAGGGTCCGAAGACCCGGCTGAATGTGTTCCCACTTTGGGAGACCCAATAACAGCCGGGCCGCGGCATTCTGCACCAGCTGCAGTTTCCGGGTCCGAGACAAGAGCAGCCCCATGTAGAGGGCGTTGCAGTAGTCCAACCTTGAGGTGACCGTAGCATGGATCACTGTTGCTAGGTCGTCGCGCTCCAGAAAGGGGGCCAGCTGCCTTGCCCGTCTAAGATGAAAAAATGCGGACTTGGCAGCGGCTGCTATCTGAGCCTCCATCTTTAAAGAAGGCTCCAATAGCACCCCCAAGCTCCTGACCCTGTCCGCCGCCATAAGCGGCGCACCATCAAAAGCCGGCAGGGGGATCCCCCTCCCCGGGCCGCGGCGGCCCAAGCAAAGGACCTCTGTCTTCGTAGGATTTAACTTCAGCCCACTCAGTCTGAGCCACTCAGCCACGGCCCGTAGTGCCTGGTCAAGGTTTTCCGGGGCGCAGACAGGCTGGCCATCCATCAACAGATAGAGCTGGGTGTCATCAGCATACTGGTGACACCCCAACCCATACCTTCGGGCAATCTGGGCAAGGGGCCGCATGTAGATGTTAAATAACATCGGGGAGAGAACCGTCCCTTGGGGCACACCACAATCAAGTGGGCGCCTCCGAGACAGCTCCCCCCCAATTGCGACCCTTTGTCCCCGACCTTCCAGGAAAGAGGAAAGCCACTGTAAGGCCAACCCCTGAATCCCTGCGTCGGCGAGGCGGCACGTCAGTAGCCGATGGTCGACCGTGTCGAATGCCGCTGACAGGTCTAACAACATCAGCACCGCCGAGCCACCCCGATCCAGATGCCGTTGAAGGTCATCCACTAAGGCAACCAACACTGTCTCCGTCCCATGTCCCGGGCGAAAGCCGGACTGAAATGGGTCGAGGACGGAAGTGTCATCCAGGAAGGTCTGTAACTGCTTCGCCACTGCCCTCTCAATAAGTTTACGCAGAAAGGGCAAATTTGAAACCGGCCGATAGTGTGTTAATTGGGCCGGATCTAGAGATGGCTTTTTTAAGAGGGGTCGGACCACAGCCTCTTTAAGTGGCGTTGGAAAGTGCCCTTCCGTTAGGGATCTATTTATGATATCCCGCACGGGATATCTAAGGTCCCCCTTGCAAGATTTAATAAGCCAGGAAGGGCATGGGTCTAATTTACAAGTTGTTGGGCGAGCAGATACAAGAATCCTGTCAACTTCCTCCAGACTGAGGGGGTCAAAGCCATCCAGTATATAATCCGAGGACAGGCTCGGGGCCTCAGGTTCGCTAACTGTCTCCAAACTGACAGGGGAGTCGGGGCGGAGTGATGCGACTTTATCCGCAAAAAATTTCGCAAAAGCCTCACAGCCTATTTCCAATTCAGTAGAATTTAACCTGCCTTGCGGCAGCGTAGTAAGTCCTCTAATTACGTCAAATAATTGTGCCGGGCGCGAAGTTGCGGATGCAATCTTAGCCGCAAAGAATGCCCTCTTTGCAGATTTGATTGCCATCTCATAGGCCTTCAAACTCTCTCTATAAGATGCTCGGGTCACTTCGTCTCGAGTACGCCGCCATTGCCTCTCTAGTCGTCTGAGCCCCCGCTTTTGTTGCCGCAGCTCCCGGTTAAACCAGGGCGACGGTTTCGGGCGGGGGCGCAGAGGGCGCCTGGGTGCGATCTCCTCGATGGCCCTGGAGAGCCCATTGTTCCAGGACTCTACCAGACCATCCAGGGAATCACCAGTGGGCCAGGTATCCCGTAGAGCCGTTAGGAACCGTTCCGGGTCCATCAGGCTCCGCGGGTGAGCTAAAATACGCTCTCCGCCTAAACGGGTTTTGGGTGATACCTCCATACGGGCCTTGAGGGCAAAGTGATCTGACCATGGCACTGCTTCCATAGCAATATCAGTCACTGATATTCCGGCCGCAAAGACCAGGTCTAACATGTGTCCCGCCTGATGGGTGGGTGTTGTAACAACTTGGGAGAGTCCTAGTGTCGCCATGGATGACACCAGGTCCATCGCCTGGCTGGGTGCCGCGTCATCGGCATGGACATTGAAGTCACCCAAGACCAAAAGCCTTGGGTGCTCCAACGCCCAGCCCGCCACGGCCTCCACCAGGGATGGTAAGGCGCCGGCCGGTGCGTTAGGCGGTCGGTACGTTGGACGGTGGGAAAACACCCAAGATGTCCTCCGCCTCCTAGGGAGAACAATAGCGTTCACAGCTCTACCAAGGCTTCCCCGTTCCAAACTGTGAGTGGGTATGAGGGAAAACCGATCCCCTTACTACCGGGAGGAGACACTACCAAAGAACCCAGCTCCTTCGAGCACTGGTAGGGCACACTGAGCAAAAGCTGGAAGGAGATCCAGGAAAACCTAGAGGCAGCCAAGGAAACATACAAAAAGCAGTATGACAAATCCCATGTCCCCGCCTGGGACTTCAAGGTGGGGGATTCAGTGTTAGTCTCAACAAAAAACCTGCCACTAAATCAACCTTCCAAAAAGCTGGCGTACCGGTACCTAGGACCTTTCAAGATCAAAAGGGTGATAAATAAAGTCACAGTGAAACTAGAACTACCTAAAATGTTTAGTAAAGTACACCCTGTCTTTCATTGCAGTCTTCTTTGGAAAGACCCCGGTTCTTCTCCTTGGCACCCTCGACCAGCAGCACCTCAACCTATCCAGATTGGGAACCAGAGTCATCATGAGGTCCAGGAAATTCTGGACTCAAAAATCAGACATGGAAAATTGTACTATTTGATTAAATGGAAACACTTCCCTTCTAGCGAAAATGAATGGGTGGCAGAGAAGGATGTAACTGCTTCTGATCTAATTAATAAGTTTCACAAAAAACACCCTATTAGACCGAGGGGGTCAGCTTGAGGGGGGCAGTATGTCAAGCTCGACTGATTCTGACCAAAGACTGTTGGGTTCTGGCCTGTCAAAATCAGGCCTGGGTAAAATCATGATGAACCAAATGCTGCTAGTTTATTACCCTTTAGTTACCCCCCTTTCCTTTATGACTGGCAACTGTTGAGAACAAAGTAATCTGTGCTTTCCCACAGGGCCTCCCGAGGGAGGAAGATTCGCATAAGAATACAAGGACAACCATTTTGCAATGCTGACAACTTTTCTTCTTTTGCTCTTTTGTCTTTATTATTCAATGTAATTAATAGTCCCCTCATTACTGCTTTGTAGGTGTCCCATACTGTTTGAAATTCCATATCCTCCATTTCATTTATTTGGAAGAATGCTGCAGTCTCCTTTTCTAAGAATGACACAGTGTCTTTATTTTGTAGTAAATCCTCAAGAAAGGGACTTGAAAAAAAGACCAGGGAAAAAGAAATTAATAAAAGAAATTACGATATTACAATCCCAAGTTAAGCATTTGCTGAATAAAGAACTAGAATGGAATTTAAAAAATTTGAAACAGAAATCGTTTGAAAGTGCGAACAAACCTGGTAAATATTTGGCCTGGCAATTAAAAAAAAAGAAAGAAAATAAAACTATAAATAAAATTATGGCAAGTGGGAAAACAATAGTGGATCAAGAAGGAATTAAAAGAGAATTCTTTAAATATTATGCAAATTTATTCAAAGGTGTAAACATAAGCAAAGAAAAAGTGGAAGAGTATCTACGAAACATCCAGGTGGCACCTTTGACGGAGTACATGAAAAAGACATTAAATGACCCAATAGAGAAAATTGAGGTAGAAGCAGCAATAAAAGCAATGAAAGAGGGTAAAGCCCCAGGGCCAGATGGATTCACATCAAAATTTTACAAATCTCTTAAGGATGAATTAATACCCAAACTGTTGAAGTTGTTAAATACGATAAGAGAAGAAGGGAAAATTCCAAAGACTTGGAGGGAAGCTGTAATTTCTTTGATTCCTAAGGAAGATAAAGATACCACAAACGTAAAGAATTATAGACCAATCTCATTGTTGAATAATGACTATAAGATCTATACAAGAATCTTAGCAGAGTGATTGAAACAATATCTGATCAACTTTATAAACAAAGACCAAGCCGGATTTCTTCCTAAAAGACAAATAAGAGACAATGTAAGAGCTGTTGTTAATGTCGTGGAATACTATGAGAAGCATCCAGAAAAGGAAGCGGCCTTATTTTTTGTCGACGCAGAGAAAGCCTTTGACAACTTGAATTGGGACTTTATGTTTGCGGTAATGGAAAAAATTAATCTAGGGGAACAATTTATAAAAATGACAAGAGCAATATATATGGATCAGCATGCAAAACTGTGTATAAATGCAGATCTTACCAAAGAATTGAAAGTGAGTAAAGGAACAAGGCAAGGATGTCCGTTATCACCACTGCTGTTTATAATGACCCTTGAAATTCTGCTACAACAAATTCAAAAAGATGAAGAAATAGAAGGTTTAAAAATCAGAAGATTCTCTTATAAATACAAAGCTTTTTTCATACTGGAGAATCCGATTCAAGTGTCACCATTGTTGCTAGCTAAGATAAAAGAGTACGGAGAATTAGCAGGATTATATATAAACAAGGAGAAATCGAAATTCTTATGTAAAAACATGCAACCAAATAAAATAAAAGAACTACAAAAGGTGACGGGTTGTGAAGTCACAACCAAAGTTAAGTACCTTGGGATAGAGATAACAATGAAGAACATAGATCTATTTAAAAACAATTATGAAAAACTGTGGTGTAAGATGGACAAAGATTTGATGAAATGGAATAGGCTTAACTTGTCCTTACTGGGCAGGATAGCTGCAATTAAAGTGAATATTTTGCCAAGGATAATGTATTTGTTTCAAACCATCCCGATTGTAAAAGATGCAAAACAATTTAACAAATGGCAAAGGAAAATTTCTGATTTTATTTGGGCCGGAAAGAAACCAAGGATAAAGATGAAGATCTTAACGGATGTCAAAGAGAGAGGAGGTTTTCAACTTCCTGATCTAAGATTGTATCATGATGCAGTTTGTTTGACATGGATAAAAGATTGGATAATGCTGTTAGACAAAAAACCTTTATGGCTAGAAGCTCACGGAAATAAATTCGGCTGGCACGCGTACATGTACTATGGGAAGAATAAAATGGATGTTTTTTTCTCTCACCACTATGTTAGAAATACCTTACTAAGTACTTGGATAAAATATAAGAAATACGGGGATGAGAGAAAACCGCTGTGGATAGTGCCAGCAGAAGTAATAAAAATAACAGCTGAATCCGATGAAGAAAGAGAAATGTCATATAATCAACTGCTCAAGATTCAAGGAGACAAAATTGAATTAAAAACCTCGGAAGAGCTAAATAATAAGTATGATTGGTTTCAAATGCAACAAATTAAAAGCTTGATGGAAAATGACATAAAATCGGAGGGAATCAGACGAGAACAAACAGAACTGGAAAGGGTCCTGCTAGATGATAATGAAAAACTGATATCAAAAGTATATAAGTTATTATTGAAATGGTCTACAGAAGTAGTAAAGTCTCAAATGGTCAAATGGGCAATCAATGTGAACAGAGAAATACAAATGGATGCATGGGAACACCTTTGGAAGAACTCAATGAAGATATCAACTTGTCAGAGTATAAAAGAGAACTGTTTTAAGATGATGTATAGGTGGTATCTGACTCCGAAAAAATTGGCTAAGATGAGCAAGAAAATGTCGGATAGATGTTGGAAATGTAAAAAACATGAAGGTTCTTTCTTCCATATGTGGTGGACATGTGAAAAAGCGAAAGAATACTGGAAGATGATACAACAAGAAATCTCCAAAATTTTGGGCTATGATTTTAAGAAAACTGCAGAGACGTTTTTGCTTGGATTACAATTAGAAAAATTTCCAAAGGAAGACAGGACTCTAATTTGGTACCTGCTATCAGCTGCTAGGACATTATACGCGCAGCTTTGGAAGCAAGAAAAAATACCGGAGAAATGGGACTGGACCATGAAAGTTTTATCGTGGTGTGAAATGGACAAACTAACTAGAACACTAAGAGACTATGATTTAGAGATATTCAAAAGGGAGTGGAGGAAATTTAAAGGATATATGGAGAAAGAGTGGAAAGTAAAAAGACATTGGACAATTTTTTAGTAGTAAGAACATATATATTGAATTTTGATCAGTTAGTAGTACCTTTAGTATTGAATTTGAATTTATAACCTCGGGGAAGTCAACATTGGAGGGAGGGGGGATTGAAATGTCATATGGGCTAATACTGAAATAATTAAGAAATAATTAAGTTGTGTAACCATATGCTATCAATAAATTGTTAAAACAAAAAAAAAAGAATACAAGGACAACCAGCTTGATAACTGCCCTGGGAAAGTATCTTTGTAATTATGTGTGAATGTTCCTTTGCTCCCCCCCACCGTAGGAATCTCTTTGAAGTGTACCTTAAAACTCTTGTATCAATGTATTGGCCTCATTCCTCTCAAGCCACTAGCTTGAGCCAAAGTAACGATTTATCAATAAATGTAGTCTTAGTATCAATTTTGACTCATCATTGAATCCGTCTACTTGACAGGAACAGCCAGGGCATTTTTTGAGAAGGAATGCACAGGATGGCCCCCTGGTTTGATCCAGTAGGGCTCTTATGTTCTTACAATGGCGCAATATGGACAATGCACTCCACATAAACTGGTGAATTCATACTGCGGCGCTCTACAGCAAGCCCCATGCTCACCTGGCATATAACAACAACTTTTTGGATCCCAGATTGCACCAGCAGTGTCAGCTTTCTCCGCCTCTCAGCCTTCTGCATGAGGGCAGAATTAAGCAGTGCCTCCACAGAGGGCCGGAGCTGATGGTTGGGTTCCAGCATGGCTGCTAAGAGAGTCTGCAGTTCACCAGAGAGACCTGAAAAGAGCAATAAGTCAGTTGCCTACCCAGATTTTCTGAAAAAGAGGGCGAATCCTTCTTTTGTCACCAGCTATCTCCCTAGAGCCTTCTAGTTTCCAAACAATTATCCCTCTAAGCTATGGAGTCTTGTGAGCACAAATTCTGCTTCATGAACTACTGGCATTAAAGTTGTGAGCTACTGCATAAATGAATTTGCTCTGGGGCCATTTTTCTTGAACTAACACAAAAATGTGTGAGCTAGCTCAGCTTAGAGAGAACACTCCTTCCAAAGCCACGTCAGTCTACCCATTTCATATGCAGACTGGCAGGAGGGTCCCTACAGGGGCAAATATGACACATAGATATCCCTCCCCTTTGCCCCACTCACCTGCTGTGAACTCAGGAGGCAGGTAGCCCTGTCGCAACTGCTGCCAAGCTTCACCTCCATTGGGAAGCTCCATATTACAGGCAATCTCCAAAATGGTCATGCCGAGGCTGAGGGGACAGAAACACTCTGATCAAAAACCCAAAAGTGCTACGGATCTCCAAATGAAAGCTGAATTTTGAGGCAGGGGAGCAAAGGCAAATAAGCAAGAGGCTGGTAATTTCCTTGGGCATGAGAGAATGTATGGCCCTCCTGCCCATCTCAGATAGTACCTGAAGACATCAGCAGCCTTGGTATATTCTCCTCGCAGCAACTCGGGGGCCATGTAGCGAGGGTCCCCTTCTTGAGCATCATTCAGATCCCCAGAGTTCAGCTCCAGCATCAGCCCAAAGTCACCCAGTTTACAGATATTGTTAGAGGAGAGGAAAATATTAGCTGGCTTGACATCCATGTGTAAAAGGCTGCAACTGTGTAAGTGATGCAGTCCCTGCAGCAGGTCCCAGAGGAAGGCCTGCACTTGCCATTCAGGTAGTGGACCATGCTGCTCACAGTACTGCAGCAGGCTGCCTGGGCATAATTCTGTCTGGATGTAAAGCTGTCCATGCTCCTCCCAGGCCTGCACAAAGCTCACGCAGTTGGGATGATGTCCCACCCGTTCATGCTTGCGCACTTCAGCAAGTTTGCGCTGTCTATCACCTTCGCCCCGGAATGGCTCCACAGAACGCTTCACTGCATACAACTGTCCATCCTCTTTACAGCGTACCTGTAAAAAATGGAATAGGAGAGAAAAGAGTTTACCAAGCTCCAGATGCTCAAAAGGCCCCAGGTCATTCTGGAAACCTCACCCTGGGATACTATCCAGGAATTCTAACACTCCAGCTAGGGCTGGTAGGATGCTGGGTCAAGAAGATTCGGATTCTATGCCAAAAAGTTATGTTCATTGCATGTTGTGCAAATTAAAAGAAAAATGGAAATCATATGCTATTTGTTTAAATCTGAAACTTGCAGAAGCCTTTAAAATCATCAAAGGTTCAGAGTATGTATCACAAAGAGTGGGGATCTGGGTATGAAAGACATTCCTCTTCAGTGCTCTTATAGCTGAAGAGCATGCAATTTTTTTTAACTTTTCAAAAAATTATTGAGAACTCAGAGATATACAGAAAGAAAAGTAAAATTAGTAAACAAGTAAGTAGATATTCGAAATGCAAGAAACATGTCAAGCAGCAGTATGAAATGAATGGAAAGAGATCGTATATACTAAACTACAGAGCTTTGCATACTGTAAAACTACTAAGAAAATGTTCAATAACTTAATAGGAAATCCTGAAGTATGTAAAAATAAAAGTAAATTCACTCAGTATAGAGCTACACAAAGTATGAGGTTTGATGAAGAGGAAGGGAGAGAAAGAAGGAATGAAGAAGGGGGGAAAGGAGGGGAGGGAAACAGTGAGCATACAGTAGGAATAAGACGAATAGAGGAAACAGAAATCACAGCTAAACAATAGTATCTACTCCTGTGTCAAGAAAGAAGAGTAAGAAACAAAAGCAGGGAAAAGATAATAAAGTAGACCATAAACATTTGTGAAGAGGTATAAGGAGGAATTTCTTGAGATGTAACATAATCGACAAAAGGAAACCATTTGGCAGAAAAGTTAGAGGGATTAGAGTGTTGTAGGTTAAATTGGATTTTTTTCCATAATGAAATGCTCCCACACCTTTGAGAGCCAGGTGGTAATAGTGGGAGCAGTGGAAGCCTTCCAGAAAGACGCAATTGAGGCTTTGGCAGCAACTAGTAAGCTGACAATTAGTTCCTGTTGCAGCGTAGGGATAGAGAGTCCCAAAAATTCAAGAAGTTGAGATCACGATCGAGAGTTATATGGTAGGAGGTGATGTTGAATCCTATGAAGAACCTCAGTCAAAATTTCATTACCACTGGGCATTCCCACCAACAGTGAGCGAAGGTGCCTAGTTGGCCACATTTCTTCCAGCATTAAGGAGAGGTAGATTTTGAAAAGGAAGTAAGCCGGACAGATGTGAGATACCAACGATTAATTATTTTAAATGTCTGTAGTCTAGTATTGATTGAGGAGCAGAGAGGAGATGAATATATGTCAGCACATTGGTCTGGAGAAAGGGAAAGATTGCAATCCTGATGCCATGTCAGCTGGTGATCCAGAGCAGAGCAGAATATCATAGATCGCAGAAATGAGGCCTTTGTTGTTGGAGGGTGAGGAATGTAGCAAACATTCAAAGTCAGTGGGTGGAGAGTGGAAAATTTTTGAAGGTCCAGTGTAGCAAAGGCATGGTTTAGCTGTAAATAAAAGAACCTGTTTTCTTTTCCAAGATGGTCTTTGGAAGAAGACCTGATGCAGAGGAAATATCCTTGATTCGGGAAACATGTGCAGCTTTCCAGAATTGAAGAGGAGTGACCAGGAGGAAACCAAGCTTGGTTAGAGATGGAAGAGTACCGGGAGAGTTCAGGGACCAAATGTTTACGGAAAGAGTACCAGGTCTTAAAAACTGCATGTAGCCTAGGATTTATTTTGTGTCTAGGAGGTTGAAAGCTGGAGGTAGACCAGACAGAGTCGTGAGGGGATAATGGTTGTAAGAGAGATCTGAATGGTTTTGACCACTCCGCTGAGTCATCAAAATGTGCCATTTTCACATTAGTTAATAATGCTGTTCTGTAGTAGAGTAGTAAGTCTGAAAAATTAAGTCCCCCAGCAGAACTGCGACGACAAATAACGTGGAAACCAACCCAATTCCATATAAAGGAACTGAATGATGCTTGCCATTTACGAAGGAGTGACAAAAGAATGACAATTGGAATGGTGCGGAAGAAAGAGGTATAAAAGTTTCAGAAGGGCAAAAGATTTTAAAAGATGTAATCTATCTACAAAGGAAACAGCCAATTTATCCCATTTGATAAAGTCAGAACATATATCTTTACATTTCACCTTGAAATTGAGAGGTAGCAATTGAGAGAGGACATTAGGTAGCTGGATACCTAAATATGGGATGGAGGACTTAAACTACTGAAATGAGTAGTGATGTCTCAGAAACAGCAGGTAAGTTAAGAGGGAGAACACTCAATTTAGATTGGTTGATTTGCAAACCCGACACTGAGCTAAAGGCTGACAACAAAGCTTGAAAATGAGGAATAGAAGAGTCAGGATTGGAGATGTAGAGCAGCATATCATCAGCGAACATGTTTCATTTCACGGTATGGGGTCCACAGTTAACTCCCTGTATGTTAACATTGTTTCAAGATTTAATTGGTAATGTGAAGAGATCAGGAGACAGGGGGAAGCCCTGCCTCGTTCCTCGTTGCAAAGTAAATTTGTCTGATGATTGGCCATTGATGTTGATCTGAGCCGATGGTTGTGAATAAATGGCCCTGATGGCATTGAGGAAGGTGGTCCCAAAGGACATGTGTTCTAGGAGAGACAGCAAGTATGATGGTTCCAGGGAGTCAAAGGCTTTCTCGATATCGAGAGAAAGTAGAACTGCTGCAGACTTGGAGGATTCACATAAGGAGATTATGTGTAGAGTTTTATGAATATTGTCAGTGATTTCCCATCCAGGCATAAAGCCAGCTTGGTCCGGATGGATGTAGCTTGCAATTAGAGTATTAATGCATTTGGCAAGTGTTGCAGTAAAAATTTTGTAATCTAGATTTAACAGTGAAATGAGATGGAAGGAAGCTGGATTTGTGAGATTTTTATCAGCTTTGGGCAGCACAATGATTGAGGCTTCATTCCATGTAGAAGGTAGAGAACCTGTTTGGAGTACTTCATTGTAGATGTCAGTTAAGGGTTGGACAAGGAGGTGAGCATATTTCTTGTAGAATTCCAACAAATAGCCATCTGTGCCTGGGGACTTATTTGTCTTTTTTTTAAAACAAATTTTATTAATCTGCAACATATTGTTACTATATTCTAAAAGAAAATTAAAGACATTACATTATGAGAACAATACATCGCACTTTTCACCCCTCCTCCTCTCCCCCGCTTTTCTTGACCCCTGCCGGTGTTTCTTAAAATTATATTAAAAAAAATACAAGGTAATTTTATCAAAACAAGAATCTTCATTTTAAAATAAAGTCTGTAAATCCATCTTTACTTTTTCTCCTTAGACCTTTAATTCTGGAAAGTTCTTTTTTTAAAAAAATATAGTCCATTATACCAACACAGTTCAACTATTATCAAAAATCACTAAATATCCCTTTACCTTCCAATGTTTTTAACATATTTTTGAAATTTCTCCCATTCCTTTCTAAATTTCTCCATATCATAGTCTTTTAAAATTCTTGTAAGTTTATCCATTTCACTCCAAGAAATAGTTTTTAAAATCCAATCCCATTTTTCTGGTATTTTAACTGCGCATATAATGTCCTTGCTGCTGAAAGCAGATACCACACCAACGTTCTATCTTGTTTCGGAAAACTTTCCATTTGTAATCCCAACAAAAAAGAGTCTAGAGACCTCTTAATGTCATAGCCTAAAATTTTTGACATTTCTTGCTGGATCAGTTGCCAAAATTGCTTTGCCTTTTCACAAGTCCACCACATATGGTAGAAAGATCCTTCATGTTTTTTACATTTCCAACACCTATCTGACACCTGATTGTTCATTTTTGCCAGTTTTTTAGGTGTCATATACCATCTATATAGCATTTTGAAACAATTTTCTTTAATATTATAATATGTCGATATTTTAATAGAGTTCTTCCACAAGTACTCCCATGATTCCATTTGTATTTCTTTGTTAAAATTAATTGCCCGTTTAATTATTTGAGATTTAACTACTTCATCTTCTGTAGACCACTTCAACAATAATTTATAAATTCTTGAAATCAATTTTTCATTGTCTCCCAACAGCATTTTTTCCAATTCTGTTTGATCTTGTCTAATACCTTCGCTTTTAATATCCTGTTCCACTAAACTCTTAATTTGTTACAGTTGAAACCAATTATATTTATACTGTAATTCTTCAATTGATTTGAGTTCCACCTTTCCTCCCTGTATCACAATGATTGAGGCTTCATTCCATGTAAAAGGTAGAGAACCTGTTTGGATTACTTTATTGTAGACTTCAGTTAAGGGTTGGACGAGGTGAGCATATTTCTTGTAGAATTCGGACAAATAGCCATCTGTGCCTGGGGACTTATTTGTTGAGGTTTTTAATAGTGTTCAAAATCTCGGAAGGTGCAAAAGGCCAATCTAAGAATGAGCAATGATCATCAGATAAACACTTGATCTGGGGATACTGAGATAGAAAGTCATAAATTAGAGAAGGTGAGGGATTCCGAGATGAATATAATTTTTTATAGTAGTCCAAGAATATTTTAACAATGTCTGAAGTCTTATTGCAGAGCTGACCATTATTATGAGAAGCGTGGATGAACCGAGATGCAAACTTATCTTTGACCCACCAAGAAAGTAGCTTCAATGAGTGAGGAGAATTAAACCAATGCTTCTGCTTTATGTATAGAAGATTTTTCTGGATTTGGGAACTTGCCAGTGACTTCAAGATTTTCCTTTCCATGGTTAGTTTTTATAATTTTTTTTGCCACCACGCTCTTTGTGGAGGGCCTCCAACTGTTGAATTCTGGATAGTCCTTCAAGTTTGAGAGCCTCTCGACGTTCCTTCAGGGACGAAGATAAGGAAATCAATTTGTTGTGAGCAGTCATCATTCAGTAGTAAAGATTTGTTGAGAGACCAACACCTGGGTGGTAGTGGAGAGCAATCAGAATCTATGGAACAGCAAACCCAGGCATGGTCTGACCAAACAATAGGGCCAATATCAGATTTTGTGACTTTATTCAAGAGAGTGTCAGATAGTAGGCTGTAATCAATTCTGGTGTGGACATCAAATTGTGAGGAATAGTAAGTGTAGTTCTTTTCAGTGCCATATTGAAGGCGCCAGACATCTGATAGATGAAATCTTCTGAAGAGTTCACACAGTTTGGCTGGACGGTTACAATGACGAGAATGCTGAAAATGATGTGAGCGATCAAGAGCATAGTCATTGATGAGGTTAAAGTCTCCTCTGATAAGAAGTTCACCATCTTGAAAATCATGTAGAGCACCAAAGGTCTCTTCCAAGAAAGCCAGCTGATCATTGTTCGGCGCATGTATCGAAACCTGTAAGTCATCCAAGATACCCTTAATAAAGATGAAACGACCACGAGGATCTCATTGTGTGGCCTAAAGTTGAAATCTCACTCTTTTGGAAATCAAAATAGAGACACCTTGAGAGTTGGAGCTCCCTGGGGCATGATATTGAGTTTGAATCCATGAGGCTTTCAATGAAGTATCAGACGGATGTTCGAGGTGGGTTTCCTGAAGCAAAATAATGTCAGAATGTAGCTTGGAAAGATTATTCAAAATTCTTTTGCGTTTGACAGGATTATGCAGACCTCTGACATTTAGCAATGTGACATTCCAGGTGTAACTCATGATGTGTTGAAAGACAGAAATGAAGAATAAGAGGGATAGATAGGGCTAGAAAAAAGAGAGAGAGAGAGAGAAAGCTGGTCAGAAGAAAGAGAATACACAAATAGTGAAGATGACACAGGAGTGGAACACCAAGACAAGGGGGGGGGGAACCCTAAAGGCTAAAGAGAGAGAGAGGTAAAAAGAAAATCAAGTAGATGGGAAGCAATAAATAACCTCAAATGAGTTAATCTAGATCATATACCCAAAATTTATCAGGAACCACAACAAAGGAAATGGATTTTAAACATCAGAAGAAGACAATCAATAATAACCTGTATTCAGTTGATTGAACCCCCAGCCCCCGTAAAAAAAACAATTAAAACTATAAGAAAATTATTCCATTGAAAACAATCAAGTTATGAAGAATTAATTATTGTCATTCAGAGTAGCAAAATGTTCTAAAATAATGATGTAGCTATGGTCACATAAACAAATCAATTGATTAGGCTAAAAACACACACACTAACAAGGTTTAAAGTGTTCGTAGAATACCAGTGCAAATGAGGAATTTAAGTTTTTAGATCTCCAATAAGAACAAGTAAAATACAAGTTAAAAGCTATAATGCAATGCTAATTTATAGTAAAAAATATTTGTTAACTGTACAGTAGCAATATGCAAACAGGTCTGGAAAGTAGGATCACAATGCTATATTCACAATTCAAGATTAAGCTAACTGTATAAACAAGTACTATATGGCAATGTAAGCAGATATTTACACTATGAAGTATGCAAAGCTCTAGATAATTTCAGCACAAAATAGTCTCACGTAATTGTTGGGGTTTAGATATACTATTAACAGAGTAACATGGAGAGAACCACGAATAACAGCCAGGCACACGGTTTAGCTTAAGAAACAAAGTAGTTACTTTACTAATGAAGAAAAGGTATGACTGGGATTTCTAGAAAACAAAGAAGGATTCATTATTCTATCTAGCTTCTAGTCTACATCTTGAGTCTCTCGAGTCTTAACTTCAACTGCATGGAGATCTAAGGGCTTTACACGGGGGGCATGGCATGCTCAGCTGAGAGGAAGACGTGTTTTGTTTGAGCTCCCGGTATAATGCTAAAGGGAATTAAGTATTCCTTCTTCTGGTGATAAAAATAACAAAGCCTTGAAGACTTTAATATAAGCTGGTGATAGTTGTGAAGTGGGAGTCTGGAAGTTGGCTAGAGGCTAAAGTTAAAACTAATTGGTGCTGAGAGAAACGGCAATGGCGACCTCGGACTCAGAAGTTGAAAGTGAAGATAAGGTAATGAAACCGAAAGACTTTCAATTAGAAGTTAAGAAAGCAGTGGAAGCTGCCAAACATAGCATTATTAAAGCAGTAACAAAGACAGTGGATGAAAAAATAACTAATTTAGCTGAGGCCGTTGAAGCTATGGCAGAGACTGTGACTAGTGCATGGGAAATGGCGCAGCTAAATGAGAAGAAAATTAACTTGTTGCAAAAACAGTCCAGACAGTTGAAAAAGCAAAATAAATACTTTAAAGATAAACTGATGGACTTGGAAAATCGGGCCAGAAGGTCAAATTTGCGGTTGAAAAATATTCCAGAAACGGAGGACATGGATAATGTGATTAAATGGATGGCTGAAATGCTCCCAGACTTAGGAATTTCAAGGGAAGATTTGGACCGTATTCATCGAGTTGGGAAGCAGACAGCTGAGTGGAGGTGGCCGAGAGATGTGGTAATGAGCTTTGGAAAATATACATTAAAGGAGCAGGTGCTTAAAGGCATGAAGGCCTTGGATAGGCAAGATAAGTTACTGTATAATGATAAAAAAGTGTTGGTTTTTGAAGATTTATCACAGGAAACAATTAACAGGAAGAAAAAGTTAAGAGTGTTTACCAAGGTGCTGCAGGATAAAGGAATGAAATACAGCTGGAGAATGGCACCCTTTGCTCTGAAAATGGTGCATGAAGGAGTAGAGCTGTTTGCAGAAGATCAGAAGCAGATGGAGGAGCTATTTAAACGTGTGGGACTGCAGCTGCCTAAGGATTACAAGCATTTCCCTGACTGGGACTCAGAAGGGGAAAATAGTTTGGAAGAGGAAATGGGGAACACTCAGAAACAGAAGAAGAAAAAAAAGGAGGAAAAAAAGACTTGGGACTTCAGGGAAAGGACTAAGACTAAGAAATGATTAAGGGAAGATGGATTAAGGAAGAAGGAAAGAAGATAGAAGGACCGGAATAGCTCAGCATGAACAGTTTTTTTGGTGTTTTTTTATTGTTGCTGTTGCTCTTTTTGAGTTTACAGTGTGGGAGAGATGTCTTTTTTCTCCCCCTCCCCCATATGGATGTCAGTGGTAGCTGGATGTCTGATGTGTTTAGTGGTAGGATTGGGAAGAAGATGTGTAGATGGTGGCTGATTGGGATGATGTTGGTATGTTTGGATGGTGTGATTGGGGTATGGATGGATGATTGGGATCTAAGGGGTGAATGGGTGGATTATGAATGGAGTAAGAAGGTGAGTGAATGCATATTGGGTAGAATTCTTTATACAAGAGATATGCCACGAGCATTGGCATACTGCATTTTTCTTGGATGGGTAGAATTGGTAATGGAGGGTAGGTGGAGGGTAGATAAGCAACATCAGGTGGGGTTGGTTAAGGGTGGTTGGGGTTTAGAATTCCAGGCTGGTAGAGAACAGAAGAGATATGGGGAAGAGCTATGGTTAGGTATAATATGATAAAAAATGTTAATGTTATATGTACAACTCTTAATGTTAGAGGGCTAGGAAATCCAGTGAAACGGGCAAGAGTTGGGAGATATATTCAAGAGTTAAAAGCAGATGTGCTGTTCTTGCAGGAGGTATATAATGGGGGGGGGAAAGAGAGATGAATTTCCCTGGATTTGGGAAAGGTAAGAAATTTATTGCTCCAGGCTCCTCAAAGAGCAGAGGGGTGGGAATAGTATTTAATTCTAAAATAGATTTTGTTGCAGATAAAGTAATGAGAGATAAGGGTGGAAGGTTTATTTTTGTACAGGGTCATTTGGAGGGTGAGCCGGTGGCTTTAGCTTCTTTGTACCTCCCTAATGTGCATCAGTTGAATGTATTATATAGATTTTTGCAGAAGTTTGAAAAATTTTCACCCTATACTAAAATAATAGGGGGGGATTTTAATATTAACTTGCAGGGGAAAGGCAATGTTAAAAAAAGAAAGGCAGAGAAATTTAAAAGAGTGTGCGGGAAATTTGGTCTGCTAGAATTATGGATGGAAATGTTTCCTAATGATGATGTGTATTCTTTTTACTCTGCCGTGCATGGAACTTACTCAAGATTGGATGGAATCTTAGTCTCTCAAGAAATGAGGAATTGGATAAAAGATATGGAGATTGGGATGATTAAGATTACTGATCATGCCCCTGTTTCAGCCTTTTTGCAAATAGGTCATTGTAATAGATCTTATAATTGGAAGTTTAATCCATGGTTAGTGGCAGATGAAGAAAGTAAGTGTAATATTAAAAATGCAATGGAAAGATATTTTGAGGAGAATAGGAAATCAGATACTTCATTAACAATAATATGGGAAGCAATGAAAGCCACTATTAGAGGTGTGTGTATACAGAATTTGGTGAGATTGAAGAAAGGTAAAGATAGGAAAATTAAAGAAGTAGAAGAAGAAGTTAGAGTATTGGAGGAGAAATTTAGGAAATCTAAGAAGAAGGAGGATAAAGAACAAGTAGTTAGGAAAAGGGAAGCGTTGAATGTATTGGATGTTAATAGGACTACGTTAAAATTATGGTATAACAGACAGAAGTATTATGAGTTTGAAGGGAAAGGAGGAAGAATTTTAGCAAATAAAATTAAGAATTTTCAGGTTAGGAAAAATATTAAGGCAATCAGGAACGATATAAGGTTTTTGGAAACTGAATCTAAAATGATACTGGAGAATTTTATAGAATTCTATAATAAATTGTATGCAAACAAAGGGATTAAAAAGGAAGATATAGAAAAATTCTGTGAGGGGTTGGAATTTTTAGAATTAAGTGAAGATAGTAGGAAAGAATTAGATAAGGATATAACAGAAGAAGTAGTTAAGATGGCTATAGATTCTATGAATATGCAATCTGCACCTGGACTGGATGGTTTTAATGCAGTATTTTATAAGCATTTTAAGGATATATTGGTGCCTCATGTGACTGAATTGTTTCAAGGAATTTTGGATGGATCTCCTACACTACCTACATGGTTGGAGTCGAGATTGGTGTTAATTCCGAAACCTGGGAAAGATCAGACTTTAAGGGATTCATATAGGCCAATTTCAATCACCAATATGGACTATCGAATATTTGCAAAGGTTATGGCAATGAGACTTAAAAAATGTATAGCACAATTGATAGGGAAAGAGCAATTTGGGTTTATGCCTCAAAAGTATTTAGTAGAGGCAGTTAGGAAGGTGATGGGTATGGTTTATTTAGCTAAAAATAAGGATTTGCCGCTTACGCTTTTGGCGTTGGATATTTATAAGGCCTTTGATTCTGTGGATTGGACATACATGAAGAATATATTTCAAAAGTATAGGATTGGGGAGAAATTTCAAAATATGATTGAGGCAATATATTCTAAATCTAAGGCGTTGATAGGAGTTGGTGGTTCAGTAGAGGGATATGTTCAGGTATTGAGTGGTACGAAGCAGGGATGCCCTTTATCCCCTATGTTATTTATTTTAGCATTGGAACCGTTAGTGAATAAATTAAAAAAGGATAAAAGAATTATAGGCTTTGAAGTTCCAGGGAAAGGGAAAATAGATGGGAATCTCTTAACAATGTATGCAGATGACATGATGGTGACAATTAAGGACGTGGAGCCCGCAGTGGCACCTTTAAAAAAGATACTACAGGAATTTGAGGAAGTGTCAGGGTTAAAAGTGAATTTTTCAAAATCTTCGATGATGTGTGTTAATGTAAAAGCAGGGTTACAATTAGCAGCTTCAAAAATTTTGGGTATTCCCATAGCAAATAAAATGGTGAAATATTTAGGGGTTAATATTCCTAGGAATATTAAAAAAATATTTGAGTATAATTATAAAAGAATCTGGAGTGGAATTCAAGTTAAAATGAGAGACTGGAGGAAGAGGAAGGAGTCAATTAGTACAAGGAATGCCATGGTTAAAATGTTTCTAGTTCCTAGGTTGACTTATTTATTTTATGTATTGCCTTGGCATATACCAGAATACGTACTGAAGAGATGGCAAGGAGATATAGATAGATTTGTTTTTGCATCAAAGAAACCAAGGACAGCCAATAGGTATAGATATTATGGTATTAAAGATGGGGGATTCCCAATATAATTTACTATTATGATGCATATCAATTAAGGCACTTAATGATTTGGTTGGAGGGAGAGTTAGGAGAAGAGCTGAACGGGATAGAAAAGGAAAATTTAGAGGTAGTAGGAGGAAAGGAAAGTTTATTTGATAGAACGAAAAGGAGGAAGAAGATAGGTGATAAATTATCAACCTTTATGGGGCCCAGTAGGGTATGGGAGAAGTGGAAAAAAGAACTCGCTCCGGAGATATCATCTATTACTAAAATGTGGTACTATGATAAATTTGCTCCATTAAGGGGATCAATGTCAAAGGAAGTAGGAGATAAACTGAAGAGGATTACGATTCGAGAATTGAAAGAGGTTTGGGGTACTGATGGGGTGAAGAAAGAGGAGTATAATATTTTGAATAATATTAATTGGTTGTTAAAAAGCCAAATCTCCTCATTGCTGAAGGAGGAAGAACTTAAAAATATTGGTAAAAGAATTAATACTCCCTTTGAAAAATTGGTGAAAGAGTATAGAGAAGATAAGTCAAAAATAGTTTCAAAATTGTATAAGATTTTATTAGGTACAGGGAAATCCCCGAGAGAATTTTTGAAGGAACATTGGGAAACAGATATTGGAGATAAAATTTTAGATGAAGATTGGGAGAGGATGTTTAGATTACCTCCCTTTGTTACAACATCTAGGTTAGTCCAGGAGCAGGGATTGAAGATGATACAGAAATGGTATTATACACCCATTAAGATGTATTATATTTCTAAATCAGGGAGTAAAAATTGTTGGAGGAAATGTGGAGAAATTGGAACTTTCAGTCACATGTGGTGGGATTGTCCCTTAGTGAAAAAATTCTGGTTGCAGGTTGGCATAGAGATGACAAAGATTATGGGATGGAAAATGTATATCTAAAGCAATGGCAATTATTAATTTGGATGGTGTGGGATTAAGATCAAAAGAGGATAATAAATGGATTAATTTGATGTTAGTAGCAGCAAGACAAGTGATAGCAAGGAATTGGAAAGAAGCTGAGGAACTGACAATTAATCACTGGAGGGATAAAATGAATAATATAATTATTTTGGAGTATTTAACGATGAAGATACGAAGAATGAACGGATTAAAGGTTAGGGAACAGGAGGAGGGGTGGTTTAGGAAGATGGTGAGATATTTGGAAAAGTTTAAACAATTTAAGACGACTGGTTGGTTAATAAGATAATGAATGGATAAGATGTTTAAATAGAGTGATGGAGTTGTATTTGGATGGAATGTTAATAGTTATAAATTTATGGAATATTATAATGTATCTATGGCCTGGGACTCTCACAGAGGTGGAGTGGTGATGGAATATATAACAATAAAATATTATAAAAATTAAAAAAAAAATAAGGGCTTTACACAAAGGGCAATAAAACTGACCAAATGGTTTCCCTCAGACCACCACCCAAATATATGGATTAGCCTATTAGGGCTCTCCCTCAATGGTCACTATGCATATTGACACCTAGCCTTGGCGGGAAGTATGTGCAAACATCCTCATTGGCTCTACCTACTCACTGGCTAAACATCAGCATGCATATATAAACACTTAATTAACTCATGACAACAGGAAGTGAAATTGCATCAGAAACCCAACAGTAATCCCAGGGAAAATTAAAACAATTCCCCCAGCAATTACAGGAATAAAATCCTTTATAGGAGACTATTGGTGACTCAGAGGCAACTTTAGAAACTCTCCTCCCCCCCCTTTCCCTGAACCTTGATGCTAAAAGTTCTCAGAACAATATATGGTAACCAACAGAATAAAAATCACACATAGAAGCTAACTAGGCAGAATTATACTGGGCATAATAGCAGAGCTTCGAGGTTAGGCTGTAAAGCTATAATGCTGTCAGACGGCAGATTTATTCCTCAGTAGAGGAGGAAGCTGTTATTTCTGGTTGGTCTTGGGGGCATCTGGAGGCATCTTGATATGAAGGGATATAAGTAAAGACAAGTCCGAGGCCAAATCATCCACCTGGTAAAATTTGTCTTTAAAAGAAATCTGGAGCCATGTAAGATTTTTCCATTTGTAGTGAATGTGAGCCTGCTGCAAAGCTTCAAGGATGGGTTTAAGTATTTGGCATCTGCTAAGAACTTCAGGGGGCAGGTCTTGGTAAACAGAGATCAGATCTCCTTTGTACTTAAGTGGCCATTTGCTCGGGCAGCATCAAAGACTCTTTCTTTCACCTGACCATCAGGGATGACAGCAATAATGTCTCTCGGTCCCGGTGTGCTGGGTTGTTAAACTGCCCTAATCAGTAAGCGTTAGTAATGATTGGGAACAATTCATCAGAAAGATTTCGTTCATGCTTCAGCCAGTCAGACATAAATAGTAAGATGTCAGAGTTTAAAGTACTCTGTTCACCTCAAAAAGGATATTATAGCATTGGAGAAAGTCCAGAGAAGGGCAACTAGAATGATTAAAGGGCTGGAGCACTTTCCCTGTGAAGAAAGGTTGAAACGCTTGGGACTCTTTAGCTTGGAGAAACGTCAACTGCGGGGTGACATGATAGAGGTTTACAAGATAATGCATGGGATGGAGAAAATAGAGAAAGAAGTACTTTTCTCCCTTTCTCACAATACAAGAACTCATGGGCATTCGATGAAATTGCTGAGCAGACAGGTTAAAACGGATAAAAGGAAGTACTTCTTCACCCAAAGGGTGATTAACATGTAGAATTCACTGCCACAGGAGGTGGTGGCGGCCACAAGTATAGTCACCTTCAAGAGGGGTTTAGATAAAAATATGGAGCACAGGTCCATCAGTGGCTATTAGCCACAGTGTGTGTGTATATATAAATTTTTTTGCCACTGTGTGACACAGAGTGTTGGACTGGATGGGCCGTTGGCCTGATCCAACATGGCTTCTCTTATGTTCTTATGTTCATTAAAGCCAAAATTTAACGTTATTTTGGTGCACTGCGGATTCTAGTGTTAATACAGAAGAAGATATTGGATTTATATCCCGCCCTCCACTCCGAAGAGTCTCAGAGCGGCTCACAATCTCTTTTACCTTCCTCCCCCACAACAAACACCCTGTGAGGTGGGTGGGGCTGGAGAGGGCTCTCACAGCAGCTGCCCTTTCAAGGACAACCTCTGTGATAACTATGGCTGACCCAAGGCCATTCCAGCAGGTGCAAGTGGAGGAGTAGGGAATCAAACCCGGTTCCCCCAGATAAGAGTCCGCACACTTAACCACTACACCAAACTGGCTCTCCATACAGGATCCCAGAGGGCGCCATTTTCTGCCTGTAAAGTATTGACATCTTCTTTTAAGGCAAACCCAAGATCCTTCGCTTCCTCAGCTATCTGATGCACTGTGTTAAGTGCCTGTTTAAATTCGGAAAATTGATCAGAGGTTTTATCAGAGCGGCCATGGTGTCTTTTAGACGAAGCTCCATTGAGGCCAGAAAAGAAGCCAGCTCTGGATCAGGAGAAGGTGGGAACATCAGGCCTGCGGCCCCTTCTTCGGTTGCCATGTTATTGTCATCTGAGGGATCTGGCTCTGAGGTTTTTTCTGTGGGTTGTTTAGGGAAGGAAGCAGAAATAGCCTTACCACTGGAAGATGCTTTCTCAGTGCAATTTTTGCCCATAATCTGATAGTCATAGTTCTGATTTAGAATGCAGGAAAAAAGGTTCAGAAAGACCTGGGGAAGAGAGCTATTTTATTAAGTGGCCATCTTCTTTGGAGCCAAAGCCACGCCCCAAGAGCATGCAATTTTACAGGAAGAGTGTGTGGAATAGATAACAGAAGAATAACGTCAAGCAAAAAATTAATAAGTTTTGCTGGGTCCATGTAACCTAAAATCAAGTTAGTAGCAATGGCTGAAAACAACAGACAACTAGAGCAGTGGGAGAATTAATTTTATTTCACTGTTAGACTTGTGTGTGCTTCACATACATTTCAAAGGGGGATCTGAAAAAAATATTCTCAACAAAACTGAACAAAATGCTTTCAAATCCAATTGTCTGCTTTTGTTTTCTGTACCATGCCTGCTGCAGCCCTCTTTTTCCTGCTCCAGTAATGGGCAAACAGATGCTCTCAGGAAACCTACATGTAAGGCATCAAGTCAACAGTCCTCCTACACTCCTTTTTATCCAGCAATTGGCATTCAGGGGTACACTGCCTCTGAACATGGAGGTTCCATGTTAGGCACCACAGCTATCAACTGTTGAGCTATCCATCTTTCATACATTTATTAAATCCTCCTTTGCAGTCATCTTAGCCTGTGCCCATTACCACATCTCATGGTGATAAATGTGGCTTGTTAATTAGACACTACAGGAAATTCCTTTTTTGTATCTCTCCTGAACCTACTACCAATCATATTATACACAGAATAAATTAATACAAATATAAGGTGCGTATATTCTATGTATCAACTCAAAGCTCTACCCATGGAAACCAACTATTTCCTAAATACCACATATGCTTACAACACTGCTTGCAGAGTGGGAAAAGGTTTCCAGCTGCTTCCCATCCTGCAATCCGTCAAGGCAGGGAGACAGTCCAAAATTCAGTAAGCCCTTACTCTACACCTCCCAACATCTAATTTTAGTGTTTCTGCACTACTCCCCTTTACTGGGTCCCACAAGACCACTAGGCTCTGAAAGAAGACAGCCTTTCAAGTCAAGAGACTAGTAGTGCCTCCATCACCATCTCACCTTGTACACTTCACCAAATGATCCCCGTCCCAGACGGCTCAGCTGTTGAAAGCACTGCCTGAAAAACAGCTCCTTCTTGGAAGCATCATAGGAACGACTGTGCAGAGATGGTGGCTGCCTCTGAGCTCCATCAAAGGACACACTGCGTGGGTGGGGCTGGGTCCATGTCTGAAGCCGGCGGTCAGAAAAAACTCGGCTCACGGTTAGCGTGCTCTTGTGGCGTGGCCGTGGAGGGAGGGTGTAACTATGTGACCGATGGGCCTTCTTGGTTGAAAAGTTGCATTCAGCTTCATGGAAGAAAGCAGGCACTGGCAAGGGAGTATGATTCAACTGGGACTCTGCCCCTGCACTATCCAGAGCAACCGGCATGCTGGGTTCCACCACAGGGAGGTGCTGCAAGGAAATAATGGAATGTTATTCACTGAGGGTTTATAATAACAAGAAAGGATCTGACTGTAGCAGGCATAAATACTCAGAAAATAAAGCTAGGCACCTTACAAAACTGGCCACTGTATTAGAATGATTATGGAAGTTGAATCCCAAACATGAAAAGAACTGGGCCCATACAATCTCCAGAAACCCACCACTCTGCTTTTTACACTGGAAGCTACAGTTGTCTCTGGCCTGCATACCTCATCCAAAACTAAAACTAGGAGTCTCAAAACTGGTCACCAGCTTCAGGAAGTTGCAGTGCCAAACCTGAAGGGAACCAGGACACTCTTAACAAGTTATCTTCAGAAGCCACCTGCAATGCTATTTCCAACTAGGCACTTCTCCTGCTGCTCCAGTCCCATACTTCACTGTGCTCACAATATTTAACAACTGTCTGAATACCAAATAAGCAGTTCTGCCACCTGACAAAAGACCTGAAACAATACCTCATGAAGCAATAGCTAGAGTGCTCATTCCTTTTTTGAGAACTGTAGCCAATATTAGATTTAAAACATCATACCCCATCTTGCTCCACAACAGGGACCCAGAGCAGTTTATGTTGTTCTCCTCTCCTTAATTTAACCTTCACAACAACTCTGTGAGGTAGGTCTTTCTGAGAACATGAGTGGCCAAAAGTTACCCAGTTATATTCTGTGAAAAAGGTGGGATATGAATCTGCATCTCTTAGAACCTAGTACACAATAACTTTATTACTAGACCTGTCTACACAGAGAACAGTTGTCATGCTGGACTAACAAGAGCTCTTAAAGTTCAATTGCCATTGCAAAAGGAAAGAGGGGGGGAGAAGTATAAAATCCAAGTATAAAATCAGAAGTATTTTCAGGCTGGCGCCTTCAAGAGGATGGTATAAGAGCCCATTAAAGTACTAGGAACAGAAATAGAATCCTCATGGAAGTTTTGTGGAGTGATAACAAATACCTCTAGGCAAGAGGTCTGTGTAAAAGGATTGCCCTACAAGTTAAACTCAATATTTTGGAGGGGCGGAGCGTCGCGAGGTAATGGCGGACGCAAAATAAGAAAGCTCCGACAACCTCCTTCCCCAATTCACTAGTAGAACGCATATCACAGACTCCAATGTCATCTAAATCAAAGGGGAAAACTGCGCGACAAAAACAGAAGCAGATTTCAGCGAAAAAAGCCGCGGTTCCAGCCTACTTTTCACCAGAGAATTTGACTAAGGTTGGTGGCCCGATCTCGTGTTCCCCGATCACCTACAACATGGCGCTTAGCCCTGCTTCCTCCCAGCCTAATCAGTCTATAACCCCCGCTACTCCCATTCATGAGGAGGATGGCCCGATCAGCCGTAGAGATCTTGATCTATTACCCCTGGACATTCATAAATATTTTAATGACTCTATAGCTGAGCACATTAGGCCCTTAAAAGAGCAGGTGAAGGAGATAACTGAAGACCTTGCCACCACTGCCAAAATAGCAGAGCAATCAGCGGAGTTGGGGCTGGCTCTTAAAGGGGAACTCACCTTTGTCAAATGAAATGAAAATAAACTGCAAGACAGAATATTAATTTTGGAAAAGAAATGGAGAGCTTTAAATTTGAAGCTGCGTGGTTTTGATGAAGGGGCTGAAGATAAAAGTGATTTGTTATTGTTTATTGCGGATTGGCTCCAAGAAAAATTTCTGTTTCAAGGCAATATGGTGAACAACATAGTTAGAGTGCAAAGGCTGAGTCCTTGAAAGTCAGTGCGGAGCAATTTCTCCAGAGATATTCTTGTGCAATTCTCCAATTCCAGAATTAAAGACCTGATTTTACAAAAAGCAAGACACAGAGATGATTTGTCGTACAATGGCAAACGGATTCTATTCCTGCTGGATTTATCTCCTGAAACGCTAGAGAAAAGGAAAAGTTTGAAGATTATAATGAACAAATTACACGCAAGCAACTTGAGATTCCAGTGGAGCCCAACTTTGGAAATTTTGCTCTATAAAAATGGCATTTTAATGGTAGTTAAAAATAACTACCTTTTGTATTATTTCTAGGATGTTTCTCTTTTTTGAACGGATTAATATTCTTTAAAAAGTTAATAGCAGGGTGCTCAAGGCTAATGTGCAAACCAATCAATTTCATTGTTGATCTTATTTTTAAAATGAATTTTTCAGGTATATCATCAAATCCAATTAATAATATTGATGTAATTTGTAAGTCAAGTAATTCTAGTTCTTGAATATATAAAGGTCTATATTAATTTTTTATATATTTTATAGTAGTTCAATTGCAGGTAATTGATCTTTCACTATTACTTGATGAAATGTATGTATAGTACCTCAAGTCTGGTACCAAAAATTACTGCATATTGTATGAGTTTTAGGATCTATCATTTTACCTTAAGGCTTCATAATCTAAGGAGGTCATGAATATGATTTTCAAGACGATTGTGCAAACCAATTAATTATACTGCTATTCTAATTTTTAAAGTTTATATTTTTTTAAAGGTGGTGTATCAAATCAAGTATTAATTAATTTTATACTACTTAGGTAATTGGCTACTTAAGAAGCTCTAGTCCTTGAGTATGTATAAATTTATTCCAATGTTTTCTGGGTTTTATTTATTTATTTATTTATTTATTTATTTATTTAAGATTTATATCCCGCCCTTCCCACAAGTGGCTCAGGGCGGCTTCCAATAGTAGATCCATCAAAATTACACATATAAAGGGATCCATATTTAAAACAGATAAAACAGATAAAACAGATAAAACCCTAGTTATTAATACACATAAATATTTCAGCTATATATAAAAGGAATCCAGCAAGTTACAGTAAAATTCTCAAGCTAAGTATAGGCTAGCCGGAAGAGGGTCGTCTTACAGGCCCTGCGGAACTGAACAAGGTCCCGCAGGGCCCTCACCTCTTCCGGCAGCTGATTCCACCATGTAGGGGCCATAACAGAGAAAGCCCTTTCTCTGGTGGACTTCAACCGGGCTTCCTTCGGCCCAGGGATAGTAAGGAGATTTTGTGTTCCCGACCTCAGTACTCTCTGGGGAACGTGCGGGGAAAGACGGTCCTTCAGGTAGACAGGTCCCAAGCCATATAGGGCTTTAAAGGTGATAACCAGCACCTTGTACCGGACTCGGTATATTACTGGAAGCCAGTGCAGGGTCCGAAGACCCGGCTGAATGTGTTCCCGCTTTGGGAGACCTAATAACAGCCGGGCCGCGGCATTCTGCACCAGCTGCAATTTCCGAGTTCGGGACAGGGGCAGCCCCATGTAGAGGGCATTACAGTAGTCTAACCTCGAGGTGACCGTAGCGTGGATCACTGTTGCTAGGTCGTCGCGCTCCAAAAAGGGGGCCAGCTGCCTTGCCCGCCTAAGATGAAAAAACGCGGACTTGGCAGCGGCTGCTATCTGAGCCTCCATCTTTAGGGAAGGCTCCAACAGCACCCCCAAGCTCCTGACCCTGTCCGCCGCTATCAGCGGCGCACCGTCAAAGGCTGGTAGGGGGATTCCCCCTTCCGGACCACGGCGACCCAAGCAAAGGACCTCTGTCTTCGCAGGATTAAGCTTCAGCCCGCTCAGTCTGAGCCATTCAGCCACGGCATATAGTGCCCGGTCTAGATTTTCCGGGACGCAGGTCGGCTGGCCATCCATCAATACCTTCGGGCAATCTGGGCAAGAGGTCGCATATAGATGTTAAATAACATCGGGGAGAGAACCGCCCCTTGAGGCACACCACAGTCAAGTGTGCACCTCCGGGACAGCTCCCCCCCAACTGCGACCCTTTGTCCCCGACCTTCAAGGAAAGAGGAAAGCCACTGTAAAGCCAACCCCTGAATCCCTGCGTCGGCGAGGCGACCCTTCAGTAGCCGATGGTCGACCGTGTCGAACGCCGCCGACAGGTCCAACAACATCAGCACCGCCGAGCCGCCCCGATCCAGATGCCGTTGAAGGTCATCCATTAGGGCGACCAGCACCGTCTCCGTCCCATGTCCCGGGCGAAAGCCGGACTGAAATGGGTCAAGGATGGAAGCATCCTCCAGGAAAGTCTGCAGCTGCTTCGCCACTGCCCTCTCGATAAGTTTGCCCAAAAAGGGCAAATTTGAGACCGGCCGGTAGTTTGCCAATTGGGCCGGATCTAAAGATGGTTTCTTTAAGAGGGGACGGACCACGGCCTCTTTGAGTGGCGTTGGAAAGTGCCCTTCCCTCAGGGATCTATTTATGATATCCCGTATAGGATATCTAAGGTCACCCTGGCAAGATTTAATAAGCCAGGAAGGGCATGGGTCCAATTTACAGGTAGTTGGGCGAGCCGCTAAGAGTATCCTGTCAACTTCCTCCAGGCTTATAGGAAATCAATTTTGGATATTTAAATTTTTATTAAAAAAGGGGGGAGAGGCAGGGGAGATTTAAGGCAGTAATAGCTCCTTGGGTGTTTAAGGTAGTGATACTATTGAAATTTGTGAAAGCTATGAATTAGCATTTGCTATTGTTGTATATACTTTCTTTTTACTATCTTCAAAAGGTCTTTATAACTACAGGCTGGTTGGTTTTATTGTTGATGTCTTGCTATGCATTGATCATTAACATGCTTAAATATTTGATGGAGTTTATTATTCAGCAGCAATATTGGGGAAGGAGGGGAGTTATGAATTTAATTTTTTGGTGGTTAAATTCTTGAGAAGAGTTTAGAAGTTTCAAGAAAGGGAAGCCTAAAGTTCTTAAACAATCCATTTTTGTGATGTACTTTAGAGATCTGGGATAAATACAGAACTTTTGTGGTCCAGCCCTCCACACCAGTAATGGTGTTTTTAGGTCAGTGTTAGTTTCCTCTAGGAATTCCCATGGGGAATTTCAGAATCTGGAAACAGCAAAAAATCCTAAGAATTTCTGATGTCAGTTCCAAAAGACAATTGCCTACTCGTAGCCAATTGGAAACCAAATATAAAATCAATAGGCCTTGGTATAAATACCACCAACTCTACGATGTACTGAATAAGGTACTCCCTGTTATGATGACTGTAAGTCAACTAAATGCTTTTGAAAAATTAATTCTTAAAGAAAACACAAGTATGAGAGGTGTAATTTCAAAATTATATAATTTATTAAATCAGAAAAATTGGTCGCAAGTTTCATCACAACAGAATGCTTGGAGTAAAGATTGCTCTATTGATTTATCTGTAGAACAGTGGTCCACGATTTGGATGTCTCCAATCTGCAGATCTAGATGCACAAACTTTAAATTACAGCAATATAAATTATTTTCTTGCTGGTATTTGACTCCTTTTTCTTTGGGTCATGCGCGACAAGGTTATGGTTTTCTTTGCTGGAAAGGATGTGGTGAAATTGGATCCTTTCTTCATTGTTGGTGGACCTGCCAGAAAGTTCAAACCTTTTGGAATACCTTGATAAATAAAATTGAAATCATTGTTAAGGAAACCATTCCGCGTACCCCAGAATCTATTCTACTTAATTATTGGCCGAATAATAATTATTCCAGATAAAAAAAGGAACTCATTTCATTGCTGATTTTGGCAGGAAAAACTCTTTTGGCAAAATTTTGGAAAGTCGCAAAGATCCCTTCAGTAACCCTGTGGTTCCAAAAGGTGTGGGACATTGTAATACAGGATAAAATCGCTTCTCAACTTATCCTTAGAGATAATCCCAAAGTAGGAGAAAATTTTGTTGAAAAATGGTTTATCTTTATTGATTTCGTAAATGCTAATTCGACAAAAAAGAACAGAATGCCAAAAAAGTATTTGAATTTTATTTTGTATTAATACATACGTGTCAGTGCTTATGAAGGACTTCAAGATCTGGCTGTGTGATTTGGAGTAGTAATAGGTCAAAAAAAATTCTTTTTTCTTTCTTCCTATTTTTGAATTCGGTTAATTTTAAGTTTTGGTCTATGTGTTATTGTAATGTTTCTACCTTTTGTATGGAGTTATTTGAAAATAAAATAAAAAATAAAGTATTTTAAATTTCTCCAGTCTGTAAACTGAATGCAAGTGTAACAATAATCAGTTTCAAATAGTCTGTCTTCTCATATATGAAACAAGCACAAGTTGTGCAGTGGAACTTAAAAAAAAATTGTGAAATCACCAAGGGGATTTTTATATGTAGTTTCCAATTCTGACTGCATAAATAAGTTTTAATCAGGCATGAATCACTTAAAATCCTCTGCTGCTGGGATCTTCATTTCATCTCTCTCTCTTTTTTTTACATAAAACCTTTAAGGCTTCTTCTGCAGCCATCATGACTCTACCCAGATACTAGAACTCCTGTCTTAAGAACAGCAATGCCCTGCAGTCTCCAGACACCAGCCACTTGGGAAACATCTGAGGTTAAGATGCATTTCATCCATCTGCTGCAATTGTCTTAGAGCCATCAATAGCAGTGATGGAGTTTCTAATGGCCTTTGTGATTCCTGAGAAGACACATGACATTCAAAGGAAACTGACAAGACTGGAATCAGATCTGCTGGAGGCACTCTAAACAAAAGCAAATGAAGCCCTCAGCAAAGTCACGGAAGAAAAGCAGCAACAGAAAACTACAATGGAATTTTCAAAGGAAATCAGAAATCAATGACTTGCATTAGTATCTTCTTACCCCACAACAGACAGCCTGTGAGGTGGGTGGGGCTGAGAGAGCTCTCACTGAAGCTGCCCTTTCAAGGACAACTCCTACGAGACTTACAGCTAATCCAAGGCCATTCCAGCAGCTGCAAGTCGAGGAGTGGGGAATCAAACCCAGTTCTCCCAGATAAGAGTTCATGCACTTAACCACTACACCAAACTGGCTCTCTTAGAACAACTCTATTAATCAGGTTAGGCTGGCACCATGCAATTGGCCAAACATCACCTAGAAAACGTCTACTGCAATGTATGTGTTCAAACTGGGTCTTCCAGATCCTAGTCTGCCACTCTGATTGCTACATCATGCTGCCTCTCCACAAGCTGTCCACTTGCAATCTGTTGTAAAGAATCAACAGCTTCCAGGTTGTTGTTTTTTTAATGGTACTGGTAGGATAATTGAGAACCCTAATTTATATTAACCATTGTGCAAAAAGACAGAAAGTTGATATTAATAATAATTTGCATTTGCGTGGGGGATAACTGCCACACCCACAATAACTCAGGGCAATTCCAGTTCCAACCTCAGAGCAAGAGAAAGGTTATGCTGTCTATATTTAGTGTTCACCTAACGCATTTATTTGCTGTCAAATCACAGCCAACATATGACAACCCCACAGGATTTCCAAGGCAAAAGATGTTCAGAGGTGCTTTGCAGCTACCTGTCACTGAGCAGCAACCCTGGGCCTCCCTGACCGTCTCCCATCTAAGTGTTAACTGGGGCTGATCCTGCTTGGCCTCTGGGTTCAGGCTAACCGGGGCATATTGATACGTAAACCAAATTCTAATACAGTTAATAGTTGCATATACAGATCCAGAAGATAAAACCCACAGACTTCAAAATAAAGATGTTATCCTAAACATAATAGCCAAGCCAAAAAAAAATTGTCCAGTAATATACATCAATTGCAGTCTAACCAGATTTACAAGTCTCTGGAATGTTACAGCTACTAGGATAATTTTCTCTTATGATAAAGGGCTTTTTAAAGTTTGTACCTTAATATTTCTTTCAATGCTGTATCTTTAGTATTTGACTCTTTGCAACTTTGAGGTTGTTGGGGGTTTTTTGGCTAAAAAAAAAATTACAATAACAAAGTTCCCTCTTCACATCCACCCAGAAAACATACAGGAAAGTTTAATTTCAATCCTTCGTTATGATTTGAAGTGCTGAGATGCAAACTGAAAGTCAATTTTTGGTTAAACGATTAGCATTAGAAATAAATTAAGCTATATCACTAAAGACCAGCAGAACTGTTGAGTACAGATAACGCTTTTCCAACTAGGCGTGGTGTGGCATAGAGAGGACTGGCGGCATTCCGATGAACAGCGGAGAAATGTAGCTGCTACACAGCCGCTGAACTCCCCCACCCCGCGACCCCGTTCTTTCCCAGAAAGTACCGGGGTTGGCACGAGAACAAACAAAGCCAATAGCCCCCCTCCCCATAAAGGAAAGGCCAAGTGGTACGCCTCACCTCTTTCTCTTTTCAGTGTCCTTTCAGCCGCTCACCGGATGTGGCTTGGTACGGAAGAAACACCTTGGTCTCCTTTTTTCCCTTCCCCTGAAGCGCGCGCAAACCCAATAAGCCTTAACTGCCGTTCTCGCGCCAAAATTCCAAACTGCCTCGCCCACTTCCTTCTTCAACGATGTACTCAGGGCATGCGCGCGCGCGTACACCCACATGCACGCAGAACAAGGAGAAAACGGGGTGTGCCGAAGGGGAACTAAACCCGCGCGCGCTCGGTGCAAAACCATTGTCATCGTCTCTTGGTCCTGCCCTTTCGTTTGCCCTCTGTTTTGTAGTTGTTGTTGTTGTAACTAATCCGTATCGTGCCTGAGAAGTGCGATATGAACACAACACCCCCCCCCCCCTCCCTTTGCTTTTCCTTCAGCCGCCTCTGATTTAATTTCAGGGTGTTTTTTGCGCTGTGGTTATAAACCCACAATGCAATGGGGCAACCAAAGTTAGGCTAACAATTCACTCCTCTGCCGTTCTTAAACCACGGGCAGCCTTTGTTGCTTTAACACAGGGACAGCATTTTTTACTCTCACCACAGACACAAATATAAGTCTGCATCACCTTCCTCCATTCAGAACTTCTGTGGATTATTATATGGAAACAAGGGATGCCAGCCTCCAGGTGGGACCTGGGGATCCCCTGGAATTATAGTTGTATCTCTAGACTACAGAGATCAGTTCTCCTGGAGAAAATAGATGCTCTGGAGGGTGGGCTCAGTGGCATACAGCACTGATGTTCTTATCTTCCACAGGCTCCACATCCAAATCTCCAGGAGTTTCCCAACCTGAAGCATGCAACCCTATGCCAGCCTCCCGCCTCCTGCCAGTGGCCATGGGGGATGTGGTGGCAACCCTTCCGTATTACAGATGGCTAAGGGCCATTAAAACATAAGTAATCTTTGTCCCTGAAAAAGCTTGCATGAGTTTTTGATGTCACACACAAAATTGAACTAATGTACTAATAAATCAATTATAAATGACACAAAATAGATACCTACAAAATAGATAGATCAGCGATCTTTTCTGTAGTATCAATATACAAACATTGAATAAATTGAATTGAATAAAATCTGCCCAGTCAGTAGCAAAATTCCAACTACAAAAGCAGATCAAAGAGTGCCGTATTAATTCATTACGTTTGGTACCACTTTGTTCAGAATACATCTTATTTTAAGGCTGAACGTTCCGATATATTAAAGACTCATTTTGAGCAAGAGGGGAAATCCTTTTATTATGTATGAAGGAAAGATGAATGATGTTTCATGAATATAAACAGAAGACGATGAATTGAAGCACTGATGATAAATTGAATGCTGTACAATAGCCACTGATGAAGATGGGAGTCAGGAATGCATTTGGCAGCTTTTATTGGACTCCGTTGACTTGTAAGGTGGAATACATTTTGGGCTCTTTCATCTGTTAATTATTACAGACTGATTATGGTGGAAATGGTCAAATTTTATTAACACGAGTATGGACATTGTTAACCGGTTTTGGGGCCAAGGGGGGGGGGGGCCTTGATCCTTAACAATCACTAGGCAGAGACTTCTTTGCTCAAAATCCGAAGGTTTATTTGTAAAAAGATAAGGTACATTTGCAAATGGGAAAGAAAGAGATCTCAGGCTGAACTCTTTCTTTCTGACCTCTCAGCATAAGCTGCTGTTTTTTAAAAGCATTTTCCCCCTCCCCTTTTCCTGCTCCTGTGACCAGGATTCACAATCTAGAGCTACTCCCGAGCGCAAAGCAACAGCTCCCTCCTCCCTTCCTTACATGAAAGCACAGGCAGGTAATGAGCACATTACCTCATTTTCTACTAATTGGCTAAGTCTGAGTTTCTGGGCCTCTAACTATTTATCTTAGCTAGCTAGATACGCATGCTCAAAGCCTAAAACCCCCCTGTCCTGAACTTTTTACCTCTCGGCTCCATGGCAACAGTGAAAGCAGAAGCATATCTCCCCCTATGACTCATCCCCAGACCAGAGCCAAACTCCCTATGTGCACAGATAAATAATATACAAACAATTCCAATACATCAATAATTATGAGTTTCTGAATGAGCCAAACTTGGGTTTACGGTAATTATTTTTCAACAACATGATATTAAAGATAGCAGATTATTAGACTGTATTTAGATATATAAATAGCAGCACAATCCTGAGAGGGGGACAACTGTGCTCAGGAAGCTAACAACCTTTTGAGAGCCAGTTTGGTGTGGTGAGAGTCAGTTTGGTGTAGTGGTTAAGTGTGTGGACTCTTATCTGGGAGAACTGGGTTTGATTCCCCACTCCTCCACTTGCAGCTGCTGGAATGGGCTTGGGTCAGAGGTCTGGCAGAGGTTGTCCTTGAAAGAGCACCTGCTGTAAGAGCCCTCTCAGCCCCACCCACCTCACAGGGTGTCTCTTGTGGGGGGAGAAGACATGGGAGATTGTAAGCCGCTCTGAGTCTTTGATTCAGGGAGAAGGGCGGGGTATAAATCTGCAATTCTTCTTTGCCCCTGGGGTATCTCTTAGTCCAACAGGGCAACGCCATGGACTTCCACTGGAGCATTGCCAGCGCAATCCTCTGTGCCAGTGTGGGCACGCCACAGCGGCAGATCCAGGCACATGGCAGAAGTTAATTGGCTACCTAGACCACACCAGCCTGAAAATGCACCCCCCCACACACACACCCCTGAGGTAGTTAGAATGTCAAAAACTGCAGCATTGCACATAGGCACTCATGAATCAGAAAAGGCCCCTCCCAGAGGCAATTCAGCCTACAAGTCCCTGTAGCACAGGATACAATTACAGCTGCAGGCTAAGTTGCCACCTCTGGGTTGGGGGGTGGAACCTGGGAAGGCTGGGGTTTGGAGAGGCGAGAGGTCTCAGAATGCCACAGAATCAACCCTCCAAAGCAGCCATTTTCTCTAGGGGAATTTATCTCTGTAGCCTAGAAATCATTTGTGATTCTAGATCTCCAGGCCTTTTTTTAGCAGGAACACACAGGAACGCAGTTCCGCCTGGCTGTTAGATTAGGCCACACCAGGGGGTGTGGCCTAATATGCAAATGAGTTCCTTCTGGGCTTTTTCTACCAAAAAAAGCCCTGTAGATCTCCAAACCCACCTGGGGGTTGGCAGGCCTAGGAATCATCTTGGCTGTTAGGAAGAAATGCAAGAAAAAATACTCATTTGAGTAATTTATTATATTTAATCAACAATGATAAGAAGATCTTTATGCAGCTTGCAGAATTTGGCTTTTCTTGTTGCCGTTTGTTTGGTCCTTGAGTTGAGATAAGCCCATGCATGGCCAGTTTTTTCCAAACCATTCTGATAACATGAACAGTGTTATCCTTTACCTGAGAGACAAGGATTTCCAAGGAGAGGAGGACAAGGGCAATACAGCTATAGTTTGGAAACATTCTCACCATGCCACCCTGAAGGAAAAGAAGATGGTCTTTCCCCAGACACAGTGGAATATGAAGCTTTATTTATTTTCATTCACAGTTCATCTTTCTTAGTGGGATTCAAGGCAGATTACAAGTATGGTAGAACTATTCAATCAATCAGTATGCTGATTACAAAATATGATAACATTTGAACAATAACAATATTTAAATCTAACAGAAGAGATTCCTAATTTTAAAAAAGCTATTTAGTCAGTCAGCTAGTGGATTGCAAAATATGATAACATTTTAGTCTAACGGCTAAGATTCCTAGAAAACCAACATAATACAATTAGGCTCAGGTACTGGAAGAAAAATACATTCTTCTTCACAGACATCACCTCCCAAGCTGATCCATTGCAATGGCTCACAGCTCTATAGGAATCTCCTTCCAAACCATTTTGTTTTGCATATTTTTGCAAAATGATAGAATCACAGAGCATTCTGAATAACCCCGGGAACCACAGAATAGGCATGTCAGCAGGCAATTCCCAATTTTACATTTTTGCAGGGGGGCAGCTTCAGCAAAGTTAACACCACAAGACATAGCAGGAGAGGTGGTTTGCAGATATGTGGGTCCAGTGGCGTGAAGGGCTTTCTTGGTAGCAGTTTGAACCTTGAATTGAATCTTGTGCTTGATCAGTAACAATGGAGTGCCTGCAGAGTGGCATTGATGAAATGCAGATTCCACTTTACATCCATTAGTACATGGGCTGCTTAGCTACATTCTATGTAGGCTTCCCAAACCCCCCGCCTGCCGGGGGACCCCTGAATTAGCAGCCTCCTCCTCCGCTCTCCAAAAATCTGGAAGCAGGGGGGGGGGCGGGGTGGAACGGCGCCGTGTCTCTTCCCCTGCCTGCCTCTCTTGCAGGCTTCAGGCTTCTCCCTTCCTCCGGGTCACAAAGACCCGCCCACCACTGGCCTGCTATTCACTCCAGACTAGGGCTGCCAACCCTCCCGCCCTAGCGGGGGACCCCAGGTTTTTCAGCCTTTCCCCCCGCTCCCTAAAAAAACGGAAGCGGGAGAAGGGGAAGCTAGCCTGGCGTTGGCGCCATCGCGCCCTCTTCGGTGCTGCTGCACTCCGCTACACTCCGCTCGGGCGGCAGTCTCCCGCGGCGGCAGCAGCAGCAGGTGAGTGTCCCTGGCTGGCCTGGCATTGGCGCCGTCGCGCCCTCCTCGCTGCCGCTGCACTCTGCTGCACTCCGCTCGGGCGGCAGTCTCCCGCGGCGGCGGCAGCAGCAGGTGAGTGTCCCTGGCTGGCCTGGCTTGGCGCCGTCGCGCCCTCCTCGCTGCCGCTGCACTCTGCTGCACTCCGCTCGGGCGGCAGTCTCCCGCGGCGGCAGCAGCAGCAGGTGAGTGTCCCTGGCTGGCCTGGCTTGGCGCCGTCGCGCCCTCCTCGCTGCCGCTGCACTCTGCTGCACTCCGAACGGGCGGCAGTCTCCCGCGGCGGCAGCAGCAGCAGGTGAGTGTCCCTGGCTGGCCTGGCTTGGCGCCGTCGCGCCCTCCTCGCTGCCGCTGCACTCTGCTGCACTCCGAACGGGTGGCAGTCTCCCGCGGCGGCGGCAGCAGCAGCAGGTGAGTGTCCCTGGCTGGCCTGGCGTTGGCGCCGTCGCGCCCTCCTCGCTGCCGCTGCACTCTGCTGCACTCCGCTCGGGCGGCAGTCTCCCGCGGCGGCGGCGGCAGCAGCAGCAGGTGAGTGTCCCTGGCTGGCCTGGCGTTGGCGCCGTCGCGCCCTTATCGGCGCCGCTCCACTCCACTCGGGCGGCAGTCTCCCGCGGCAGCAGCAGCAGGTGAGTGTCCCTGGCTGGCCTGGCGGTAGTCACGCTGGTGGGGCCTTTAGACCACTTTCCACTCCTTACAGACCCAAACCACGTTGGATCCCATCTTCAGTGTTAGCCTTTTCAATTAGCAGTTCACAACTGGCAAGGCATGAGTAGCTTCTTGCTCCTTGATTTTGGATGCATTCTTTGAAAACTACTTGACATGGATCAGACACTCTGCCCATGCAAACTCTGGAGACAGACTTTGCTTGCTGAGCAACTTTGGAATGGTAACATCTTGCAATTTGTATTTTTGTGTAGTTAGTCTCATACAAATAACTTTATTGATCTGATTTCCTGCTGCTTGTTCTCTTTTGAAATATTCTTGCACACTTTAAATAAATCTATTTTTAATTATATTTGTGAACTTTTGTGCTCAAGTGGCTTCAATCCTAATTTAAGTTCCTAGGCCAAGTGCTTGCCTACAGTTTAATTGTTTGTGGAAACTCATTTTTGCAAGTGTCCAACCTTGCAGGGCTGACTTTCTTGTTTAGTTCCAGGAAGGTTAGAAGTTTGCCTCTTGTCTTCTGACTGTTGGGATGGTAAAAGGGGTTGGTGGCACCTTACCAGACTGGTGAGTGAAGGTTCACATTGTCAGGATTTTGTAATTTTGTGTTCTGCAGCCCCATTAAGCAAACACCCTTGGACTAGGGATTTATTACAGGTCTGATCATGATGAGTCCTCTCTCAAAGGCCAAACAGCCCTGGAAAGAGTGCTGCCTTGTCCCAGTGCTTTTACTGAGAGAAACCAAGGCTTTACCTGGCAATAGTGTTGTGATTGCCTAGCAATGGCCACAAACCACCCAGAGTATTTTTCTTTAGCTTTCTGATTTTTCTGCATACCATTCTCAGGTTTGTAGAAAGATCTGTTTTGTCAATTAAAGGTGTGCCGTCCCTTTAAATGTGATGGCCAGAACTCCCTTTGGAGTTCAATTATGCTTGTCACAGCCTTGATCTTGGCTCCACCCCTAATGTCTCCTGACTCCACCCCCAAAGTCTCCTGGCTCCACCCCCAAAGTCCCCAGATATTTCTTAAATTGGACTTGGCAACCCTACTCCAGACCGGCCTCCCTTTGCGAGGTGCATGCTGGGACTCGTAGTCCTTGCATCCTCTCCGGCTGCCGGGTGGCATCTCCTCGGGGAGTCTGGCCGGTGGGGGGGGGGAGCTCCACCCCCGGAGGACCATGTGCATTTCTACCTCCGGAGGCTTCAGTCGGTGATTGAAAGGCTTCCTCTTGGGATGGTGTGTCTGTGTTACTTTGAAGAAGCTGGCAGCAACTCGTTAGTAGAGAGGCCAATCCCTGCTTCAGAGTGGCCAGAAATGGGGGTGGGGAGAGTCTGCTGAGCACTTCATTATTCCCTATGTGGAGATTGATTCTCATAGGGTATAATGGGGAATTGACCTGGAGGTTTCGGGGGCTCTGGGGGAGCTGTATTTTGAGGTAGAGGCACCAAATTTTCAGTATAGTATCTAGTGACTCTCCCCAAAGTATCCCCCAAGTTTCAAAACGATTGGACCATGGGGTCCAATTCTATGAGCCCCAAAAGAAGGTGCCCCTATCCTTCATTATTTCCTATGGAAGGAAGACATTTTAAAAAGGTGTGTGGTCCCTTTAAATGTGATGGCCAGAACTCCCTTGGAGTTCAATTATGCTTGTCACACCCTTATTCCTGGCTCCGCCCCAATGTCTCCTGGCTCCACCCCCAAAGTCCCCAGATATTTCTTGAATTGGACTTGGCAACCCTAATTCTATGCTAACTGGACTTTCCGTGTGTGTGTGTTTTATTAAGGGCAGATCCATGTAGAGTGCATTACAGTATCTAGCCTTGAGGTAACTATAGCATGGATCCACATGGCTAGGTTGACTGAGTCCACGTAGGGAGCCATCTTCTTAGATGTGGAGCCATCTTCTTAGATGTGGAGCCTTTATTGCAGCTGCATCATCTTGCTTCTCCAGCAATAAGGCTGGATGCAGAATTCCCCTGGGCTCTTAACTGAACCAATGAGACAATTTAACCCCATCGAAAGTGGGGAGTCCCATGTCCTTCTAGGTCTCATCCTTTCCAATCAATATTACCTCCATCTTGTTGGCACTTCAGCTTGTTTACCCTTAGCCATTCAACTTTGGCATTGGTTCAAAGATTCTACATCATCATCAGGCAATTTGGATAAAGAACTGTAGAGCTGGGTGTCATCAGCATATGAAAGGCACTGTGTTCCCAACTGCACAGATCTCAAGACCCTTAAACTAAGACAAGACTCAAACCCCTTAAACTAAGACAAGACAAGACTCTATTGTAATTCATCACCAAATAAGTATTTCACCCACCATCTTATATCTTCCATCTTTATTTGGGCTATCATATTAGAAATCTTATCACCTTCTGGGAATTACAGTAGAGCTCAGTTGACAACAACACAAATGATGTAGACCAGTTACCGAATCGTGTTGTATAATATCTGTGGGTCATTCACGGACAGTTGTTTTCTATTTCAAATATCCTTGAATGATTACTCTGACCTTGCAGATGTGGTGAACAGGGCTGAATGATACATTCTAAATTCCCACATTAGATTTTTGCTTTACTTATGACAATTTAAAGGAAAAAAATATGACCATAATTCAGCATAATACTAAGTTCAGGGCCATAACTATAGCGAGGGCCCGTGCACTGCTACATTTGCAGTGCACAGTTGAACTACCTCAATTAAAAAAAAAAATTCTGACACGGGAACTTATGTTTAAAGAACTTGTTCGTAGAATGATTATCTGCTTTTTAAAAACCACCAGAGCAGTTGGTGCTCACCTCAAGTGGCGTAGGTCCAAGCTTCACCCACCTGACCTACCCAAGATTCTCCTGACTCAGGGTAGATTTTTCAAGATTTCACCCACCATCTTTATTTTACGTAAGGAATTCTGAAAAAGGAACCCCATTTTGCTACTGTGTCTGAGTATCGCAGGGTGCTTCTAGAGGGATTACCCCTCTCAACGATGCCACCTAAAGCTTCTGGTTGGCCATCATTGATTTAAAAGTAGACTTTTCCAAGATCACTTCACTTGGTCACCCCCAGTCCCTTTTAACCTCTTGCCAAGCTCAGAGCAAGCGAGTGAGTGGTCATAAGAGGTACACATGCTGCTGTTTCGAGCTCATTCAAAAATACTAATAGCATAAAATACATTTGAAATAATAAACTGTAGGGTCAATTCACACATTACAAAGAGGTGTACAGGATCTCTGTGCCCCCAAGCCTGGGCCCCTCAATTTAGACTGGGACCACAGTACACAAAGAGAGGGGCCTTCATCTTCCCCCTCCACAGCATCATTTCTCTGATCAGAAATAGCCCTGAATCTGCTGTTTTACCCCTTAAGGAAGCTTACAGGTACCCATAGCAATGCATATGTTTTCCCATTAGGGCAAACAACAGCTCTCTAAAGACATTTCTAGTCAGGAAAACAGTGCAGGGATGTGGGGAGACTTAAACATCCTCTTCTCATGCAAGTCTGAAAGGCACAGAATTATAGTATGTATCTTTGTAATGTCGTCTTGGACTTGCAATGTCTCATAGTTCCTTTAAGACCAATTAAATTGGTGTGATTTATGTTAATTTGGCTGCAGCAGATGAACTTGGGTACTCTGGAATCTCAGTAGTAATTTCATTCAGCCCTGACCTGGATAGTCCAGGCTAGTCCGATCTCATCAGATCTCAGAAGCTAAGCAGGACTTAGTTGGGAGACCACCAAGGAAATCCAGGGTGGCTAACCAGAGGCAGGCTATGGCAGACCACATCTTTGTTTGTCTCTTTCTTTGAAAATCCAATGAGGTCACTGTAAAGTTGTTGCAAATTGATGGCACTTTCAATCCAACAGTTTAGATCAAGGCATTTGTAATTAATGCCCTGTTCTTCTTGACTTTAGTTTAGCTGTGTAAACTAATTTGAAAGGGAATGTAGCTCAGTAGCAGTGTTTCTTGCTGATTTTTGCATGTTTTCATGTACTGGTGAGCTCATATCAGGTTCAGTGGTTGGTCAATCTGATTGCAGTATGTTTTTCTTTTACCTTTGACAGTTAATGTAAACAGTTATGGAAATCTTAGATTTATTGCTCTTTAATTGAGTTTGGCTTTCTAACCATGCTTGCAAAAGTTAATGAGCACATACCAGAAGTATTTTTGGATGCACCTGTTTGATTAGCTCATCAATAGATGATGATAATCTCACATTTGATAGAAAGATTTAGCATAAGATAAAATAGCTATTTTTCTATGTAGGCACATTGATGTGAAAACAAATCTATGGATGGAAATCTCAAAAGACTTGTTGAGATTTCTGTTTGCATGTGTGACTTTTTTGGTTTTCCAAAATGTCCTAAAAGCAGTTTAAAATAATAATCTGAAATCTGGTTTACTTTAAATTGTACTTTTTCAAATATGGTTGAAAAATGCTAGGATATTTGTTTTTGCAGTTAGTGTAGGGTTAATTTTCACCTGCTTTTCCTCTCTAATGTCTTGTCTAATAAAGAAAATTATTGCCTTTTTCATTATAAGATATTTAACTTTCTGAAGGTTTTCTGCCTTGTTTGCTTGTGAGAGCTCAAAGAACAGAGCTCACAATTAATTCACTTGTACTATCAAAATTAAGGGTGAAAATAACCTTAATCAGATAGATCCCAGAGATACCTGGGGTTAAATAGCACGCACTTGGCACATGGAAGTCTGCAGATTTAGCTCCAATGCCTCTTGACAAAAAAAAAAGGCTTTTGTTCAACACATGTAAGAAAAGATTCTCTCTGTGAGGCCTTGGAGAGCCACAGTCCAACCTAGGCTAGATGGCTCAGTGCAGCATCAGTTGGCTTCATAGTCTGAAAATCCTCTTACGGGAAGGTGTCAAGCATTGTGTATTCAATATATATTAAAGAAGCCAGATCTTGGAATTGTTACCTTTATATTGTAGAATTCAGATTGTAGAGTTGTTACTAACCCAAAGTTAAAAATGTGAGCGCATCAAAGTAGCAGCCCCCACCTTTCTTCTTTCGCTTTTACTAACAAATGCAGGAATGTCCCCTTTGAAGATAAGACCTCCTGGGACTTGTTCCCAGGCCTAGCCAGGCCTGAGCCCAGGATGCGCTAGCCACAATATAGATAAGGAATCCAGAGTGTGAATTTCACACGTGAATGTAGGATTGTTTATCGAACCTTTGATGGGCCATTTTAAAGCATGTACTCTAGTGTTACAAAGTATCAGTTCCAATCTTCTGCTCCAATGAGCAACATGGATTATCAATAAACCTAACTTTTTTTCAAAACCCAAGGACTGGTTATTTTAAAATCTCATGCTTGACATTTTGGAACTGATCCTTTATTAAGAGTTCATCTGACCTGGCAACTTTTAAGCCGGATGGCTAAAAGAGCACCAGACAACAGAGAACCTACTGATCCATTCGAAGGAGTGGAAGTGCGGATCACCCCCCCCCCCCCCGGCACATCGTTGGGACTTGGAGAGTCGGGGACCACGGATCCCCTCTACACGTACAACAATTATTCATCACCCCTCAGAAGTGGGAGCCGTGCACCTTCACAGCACTAATGGTCGAAGTGCCAGCACGCCACGAAATCATCCTGTCGAGGCCGGTGCGAGGGGGCAAAGGTGGCGGGAACCCCGGAGGAAGCCGGGAGGATTGCCCCATAAGAGATGAGGACGAGCAGGATGAGTTCAGCTCAAAAAAAACTCTGCTCCCATCCAAGTACCAACCAGGGCTGCTGCTACCTAGCTTCCAAGATCAGGCTAGGCTGAGCCATCCGGTTGAGGTTGATCTTAAAAATAGTTGTTCTTGCTCAACGTATGTGTTTCTGACACAAATGACCCTTACAGCCAAACTTTCTCCCCTTATGTGGCTTAAAGCACCACATGTCTGGAGTTCCATTCATGGGATTGGATATAGACAGCTTTGACACTGGTGAAAAAAGGAGGAGGGGGTCCCCTTTGACCACCCAAAAAGGCTATGCTGGGGATCATGGGGTCTTGATGGTCAAAGGCCATAAGGGAGGAAAGCTGTGGTAAGGAGGGGAATTGAGGCTGAGGTTAAAAACTGACTGGATACAACCCATGCAGCTAAAGCATCAAGTGATCTGAATGGATGTGAGATTATAGAAGCTCTTGCTGGTTATGAAGGAATCAGAAACCCTACCTGCTAAAGAAGGCTAGCTCATGCTAGCTAGGAGATGACTGAGAGGGGATATGATCACCATCTTCAAGTACTTCATACATATAGGGGATGGTGCAGAGTTGTTTTCTATTGCCCCAAAAAGTCAAACCAAAACCAATGGGTTGAAATTGAATCAAAAGAGTTTCAGCTAAACATTAGGAAGAACTTCATGACAAAGCAGTTCCTCAGTGGAACAGGCTTTCTTGGGAAGTGGTGGGCTCTCTTTCTTTGGAGGTTTTTAAACATAGACTAGGTGGTCATCTGACAGCAATGCTGATTCTGTGAACTTAGGGGGAGGTATTTGTGAATTTCTTGCATTGTGCAGGGGGCTGGACTAGATGGCACTGGAGGTCCCTTTCAACTCTACAATTCTGTGATTCTGTGCCCCAGTTGCAAGATGGCTATCCCATGTGTCTTCGCCTTCAAACAGCTACCCTGATTTTCCACATCATTCATATTTTTGTAAACTCCCTCCCACCCATGATGTATTTTATTTTTCTAGCTCTTTCACATACTGTTTAAAGCTTTCATTCTGTCATGTGGCTGGGCAGAATGTTCCTTGAGCTGAAGATTTTGAAGGGATTTTAAGAAAGCCCTAGGAATGCCTAAATAACCCCAACGGTTTGTTTGCTTCCCTTACTGAGAATAACAAAGACATATGACAACCAGATTTGTGGATTTTAATTTT
This sequence comes from Heteronotia binoei, assembly GCF_032191835.1. Taxonomy (NCBI): domain Eukaryota; kingdom Metazoa; phylum Chordata; class Lepidosauria; order Squamata; family Gekkonidae; genus Heteronotia; species Heteronotia binoei. The sequence goes on from NC_083237.1 coordinate 30,918,620, forward strand.
TAATTGAAAAGACACTTCTGCCTGGGCATCCAGGTATATACCTAGATTTGACCCTTTCAAGGTTACTTCCCAAGAAGTGCAGCTTGAATCCCTTTTCTTACAAATGAGTGTAACTTACAGACCCACCCCCCCCATCTCTACATCCGTCTCTGACACATGAGCAAAAAAGGTCCAGACCAAGACACAACTGTTACAAATTCCTTTCAAAATTAAAGATTTCTACAAATAAAAACAGTAGGAAACAAGAAAGAGATGATAATTTATACTGGGAGACATGGTTGTGTTGTTGTCAAAATTAGCACCAAAGGCTGCTGGGATGCCTGAATCATGTTGCAGGGAGTCACGTTGCAAATGGCATCTTCCCTTAGCACTTTCCAGAAGGGCAGCGTCCTAGGTAAAAGAAAGGGGAAAAGGTTGGAGATTATGAGGCAGGCATTGGTCTGCATCATTCCTTCTAGAGGGCTGTCTGGACACAGAGGGCGTTTTCGCACTGACCTTAATCGGCAGCGACGTCCCTCTTTACCGCGCAGGATCTGCGCGGATTTCGCACCAATTGCTGCGGAGCACCCGGAAGAGCCGCAAAGTCCCACGGCTTTTGCGGTGCAAATGGAAACTGGTTTTTGGCGGTTTCCATTTGCGCCGCAAAAGCCGCGGGACTTTGCGGCTCTTCCGGGTGCTCCGCAGCAATTGGTGCAAAATCCGCGCAGATCCTGTGCGGTGAAGAGGGACGTCGCTGCTGATTAAGGTCAGTGCGAAAACGCCCAGAGTTTCTCTAACAAAGTTGTCATAGTTTCCCTCAAGAATCCTGGAAACTGCAGTTCTGTGAAGGTGCTCAGGCTTCTGTCTGAGATCCTTAATCTCCTCACAGGACCACAATCCCCAAGATTCCCCCAGGAGAGGCTGCAGAAAGCCAATGACCTGTAGCAGTTGGAGCAAGAGTGTTAAACATATGGCCCATGGGCCAGAACTGGCCTTTCCAGTACCTGGCCTGACAAGAGACATTACTGTATGTCATATCCAGCCCTTGTAACAAATGAAGGTGTTGGAGGTTTTTTTTTTGGGGGGGGGGGGTATTTTTGCATTTTTGTTTGTTTGTGTATGTGTGTCTGTTTGTGTCCATGCCTGGAAGTCATGGTGACCTATGGTGACTCCTGCTGAGGCATGGAGGACATTCAGAGAAGTGGCTTGATACAGCCTGTATCTGCATCCTGACTCTGGTATTCCTTCGAGGTCTCCCATCCAAATACTTGCCAGGCTGGGCCCTGCTTAGCTTCTGAGATCTGATGAGATCAGGCTTGTTCAGGCTATCCAGGTCAGGGTGTAACAAATGAGTTTGACGCTTCTGGGCTAGAGGATCAGACTAGAACTAGAGTAGGGTTGCCAAGTCCAATTCAAAAAATATCTGGGGACTTTGGGGGCGGAGCCAGGAGCAAGGGTGTGACAAGCATAACTGAATCCCAAAGGGAGTTCTGGTCATCACATTTAAAGGGACCGCACACCTTTTAAATGCCTTCCTTCCACAGGAAATAATGAAGTATAGGGGCATCTTCTTTGGGGGCTCATAGAACTGGAAACCCTGGTCCAATCCTTTTGAAACTTGGGGAGTATTTTGAGGAGAGGCACTGGATGCTATGCTGAAAATTTGCTGCCTATACCTCAGAGCCTCAGATACCTGCAGATCAATTCTCCATTATTTCCTATGGGAATAAGTCTTCATAGGGAATAATAGAGTGCCCAGCAGACATTTCCCTGCCCTCCCCCTGCTTTCTGATGACCCTGAAGTGGGGGGAGGGCCTCCAAACCGGGGGATCCCCTGCCCGCACCTGGGGATTGGCAACCCTTGACAAGAGAGATCCAGGCCTAAATTCTCCAGTCAGCCATGAAGCTCACTGACGGACTTTGGATCATTGACTCCGTCAAACCTACCCTCACTGTGAGTCACCATGAGAATAAAATTGGAGGAGTGTTATGATACAATGGCCCAAGTTCGCTGGATAAAGAGGGGGGGGGGAAGGGAGGGGGAATAGTAATGAATTAATGTCTTTTGAAACCATTTAAGGCTGTGGTGAAAATGTAGCCATTGATTATTCTGCAGAATGAAACAGGAGTGGCTAGAAGGGGTTTTGGCTGACAAGGGAAACAGCCACAATTGTCGAGGACAGAGGAGTCCCTTCACACACTCCTTACCTCTGTATCCGTTCCCCAGAAATCCATTCATTCCATACTTTGATTCCTTCCTTCCTAATGCAAAGGAGAAAAGAAGACTGGTAAAGCTAACTCCAAGTAGTCCATGGTTGTTTATGTCCCCATTTCTTTTGGTCTACGGAGCCCTTTCCTACTGGATCCCATTCTACCCACCCCCCAAAGAAATTAATCCAAAGCATTTGGGGCCTGCTTCTTTGCCTCCCCTTATGCTCATCAATTTCCTGCTTTCCAACGGAGCTATTTCTAAAAATCCCAGAGTTATGGTGAAGACTGTATGACCATTTTGTGAGACTACAGACTCCTTTGCTTCTAAATGCTACAGTAAAGCAGGCCCCAAAATCAGAGGCAACTGCATCACACACTTCATGCTAGTGACCTCTTCCCCACTCCCCAAAGCAAATTTGGTGCCACCTACCATATCCTTGGCCAGGGCCCAGTGATGTGCCGTATGCCCCGGGTGCTTGTCCTGCTGCAAGGGGATCATATGCGCCTGCTGGATAGAGCAAGAGTCCATGCCAAGCATAGCTCAGCCAGGCCCAGTCATACCAAGAGGCACCTTAAAGAGCAGTTTGGGTCTCCCCTGGTCGTTTTTTTGCACCTTAAGTCTTACCTGCTCCCAAACCATTAGCTTGGGAATCTCCACCGTTCATATATCCCAGACCATTTCCGTTGCCTGCGTAGGTGGAAAAGAAGCCAAGAAATGAAAAGGCAGGAATGAATATAATTTAAAAAGCCCAACCCACCAAACCTCATATTTATGGTCCTCTCCCCATTTCATAGGCTCTGCTCTTGGATTTTAGGAGCATCCAGAAGTTCTGGCATCCTTCTCAGGCTGGAAGAAGTCTCTCTTCTTTAGTTTAATGAGGGAGGTGGAATCTCCATCCCAGAACCCTAAGAAGCTGAAAGCCCTTTTCACGAAAACCAAAGTCCATCACCCTGTTTCTTGTAGTGGCCGGTTAGATGCTCCCAGGAAGCCACAATCAAGGTCTAAAGGCTGCTGCCTCTGGACATGGAGGTTCCATTGCACTATCGCAGCTTCATAGCAGTTGACTGCTGTGAGCAGCCTTGAGCTGGTTGAGGGGGGGAGGGGCTTACAGATTTTTCTTATTAATTAAAGTAAATAGAGCTTCATGAACTGGGCTGGAAGTTTCAAAGCTGCTGGCTGCCACTGTATTTTGAGGGAGCAAAACAGAGACTCAGCCCTGTAATGCATCACTTAACATGGCTTTTAAAGAAGAAAATGAAGCCTCCCTTGGCAGGTCTGACCATGTACCATTGCCCTTCATCAATGGGTAATCCCTACAGAAGTCGTGGCTTCAGAATGTGCTGGAGGCTCACCTCCTCTCCTTCTAGATCTAAAGCTTTTTCTCTCTCATCTTGGACTTGGTTATCAAATTTATAGCCTGCTTTTTCTCGCAATAGGGACACAAAGCAGTGACCTGCATCCTTCTCTCCTCCATTCCATCATCACAATGACCCCAAAAGATAGGTTAGATGGGGTGGAGGCAGGGGGAGGGGGGCAACAGGCTGAAAGTCACCCAGCAGGTTTCCATAGCAGAGCAGGGATTCCAACCTGGCTCTAGCAGATCCTAGTCTGACATTCTAACCACGCTGCTTCTCTTCTTCCCATGTGAGCAGCCACCTTGGTCTGAAGCAGCAGAACAAATTTTGAGTCCAGTGGCACCTTTTAGGACTGATAAAGTTTATTCAGGGCATGAGCTTTCGTGTGCACCATCTGTCTCTTATTTTGACATATTTATTGCTACACTCTTCCCCACCCCCTTATTAAATGCAAACAAACAGTGACCTGGTGATCATATTAATTTATCTTGTCATTGCTGTTCGGCTTTTGCATATGTCAAAACATCTTCAGTAAGCTCATACCATGAACAAACCTTTACTGCAGGGGTGGCCAATGGTAGCTCTCCAGATATTTTTGCCTACAACTCCCATCAGCCCCAGCCAGTATGACCAATGGCTGAGGCTGATGGGAGTTGTAGGCAAAAAACATCCAGAGAGCTACCGTTGGCCACCCCTGGTTTATTGGTCTTAAAGCTGCCATGGGACTCATTGTTCTCTTCTTGCCATCTAGCCTTGCTGTCCTGACCAGTTGCAGACCGTAAATCAACTGCTGTGGCCTCTTGTGTAAAAAGAAACACAAAAGCAAGGAGTCTATTTCTACCAGGAGAGGTGCCCCAGAGTTCATATCTGCCCCAAAGCTTTGATCTATGACTTGGAAGTTTTTATCTTCAATCTCAGATTTGTTGGGGTAGGGGGAGTAGTTTCCCCCCCCCCAGGGGTTCCTTTCATTCAAACAGCCCAGTTGTGGTGTCCCAAGTTAAAGTCAGGATTGCCATCTGCCTGGAGAATAAATGCCCCCTTCCTTTAATAGAAGCTTAACAGGATGTTATTTACCAAGCAATGCTGTTTACTTCCATGCCATAAAAAACTTCAGCTGCCTGTTTCCGCATTAAGGTTTTGTTCAAAGGACCAGACATTTTTTTTCTTCAGTCCTGTTGGCAATGGCAACCCTTACCTCAAGGAAGGGAAGGGTTACACCTCAAGAGTTCCTGTCAAGCAGCAGTCTTCTGGTCTAGTCAATTTCATCACTGATCGGGATGAGGAAGGGTAAAATAGTCCTTATTCTTATCGAATGAAATTGGCTGACTACAAGAGTGCTGCCCATCAGCATATGCTACCTTCTGGTCAAGTCAATTTCACTCTTAAAAGACTACCCAACCCACCTCTCCCAAGGTAAAATTAATAAGACCAAAGAATTGTTGCTTTCCAGTATTGGGGCTAATCAATTTCATGGAGGCCCACCCCACCTCTGTCAAGATGAAACCGACTATGCCAGAAGATTGTGACTTGCTGTGATCTGCTTGTTAGGCTGGAAACCCACCCAAAGATGATCTACAGAGGAAAGATGCTGACAGGTAGAATGAGAGGAAGGGTAAGAAGAAGGCACTGGACCTGACCTCTTACCATATGGTTCTGGCTTACCCTCAGTACCCAGGCTGGCAGGTTGGACACCGTAGGGCAGCTGGCTTGGTTCTCCTGTGGGAAGGAAGTTTTTAGCTCTAATCTGGTAGAGATGTGATGGTATGCATGAAAGTGTGACCTTACAGGTTGCTCTCATCTGCTGCCTAGAAGCTCAGTCTTCCTTTCCATTATAGCCACTCACTGCTGCCCAAAATCTGTCCCCTTCTGGTTGGGCATCCCACCCTGTTCAGACTGCCATTTTGTTTCTTTAACAGAAATGGAGATAGGGCTGTTTTTCTCTGATGTACTCTCTGTCATCCCCGGTGGCCAGAATGCATGACTGCAGGCTTTAAAAAAATTTTTGCTGGCCCACAAAAGTGTTTTCTACACACCTGAGAATCCAGGGCTATTCTGTTTTATGAACTGGGGGTATCCTGAAATGATACACTCCATATTTATGCTGGAAAAATTCCAGCTTGGTTTTGTCTGTACACCCTTAGTGAATGGTCTTGAGCTATTCTCTATGTGTCTTTCTATGGAATACGAAATCACCCAGGAAGATGTAAAGACCTTTCTAATATTTATGATTGGGTTGAAGAGGGGAGTAAACCCAGGGCTCCGTGCTCTTGCCAGGGCTACAAAATCATTTTTCCATTTGTCTTATTGGTGTGTAAACTATATAATAGAAATTAACCCAGGTTTATCATTCCAGGATTCTGAATTGTATATAAACATTTAGTATAAGAGCCCTAATCCTTTTCTGTGACATCAAAGCAGGGAGTCATTAATGCAAACAATAAACAGGCTAGCCTGCTCTTGTGCCTTTAGCAATAACACTTCTGAAGAAATCAGAAGTTGAAATTTGTCGCTAATTCCTGAAGATTAAAGGCACAGGAGCAAGGGCAGGTTAAAAAATCAGCAACCCTATACCAGAGCCACCAGTTAAAATTTTGAATCTTGAAAAACTATTTTTTATGTTACCATTCTGCAAGGTGGTTAGTAATATGAATGAAAAGTTGGAGGCAGCTGGTCATTCACCAGTCTTCACTGATCTCTTATGCAATCAGCAGTAAACAGGACAAGATTTTTAATCCAGCATGCTTTTAATGCAAATTTTACTTCTTTTCCCTGCCACTTGATGAAGAGGCCCCAAAAGCTTGTGTATTCCCAAGCTACACTAATCCTGATTAGATCCCAGAAAATATACCGTTTTTGATGCAATTCTAAGCAGTATTATCCCTTTTCTACGCACACAGGGTATAACTCTGTTTAGGATAGAGCTGCTTCCTACATTTGCAACTTTAATTCTTTGGAACCAACATAAAGTGAAATAAAAATGGTAACATGCTTCGTTCTTATAGCTAATCCTCAATTATTATTTTAAATCTTACTTTTCAACCTCCCCCTCCCCCAAGACCTGAAAAATAAAATACCAATGTGAATTACAATTCAATATACACGTGTGGGATTCTCAGCTGAGCTGGATCCAGGCATCAAGGAAGGCATCCAGCTACTCCACATGTTATCAGTTTGGTCATCTGTGCAATTCTGTGTTCAAGCCATGCTTCTTGTGAGCAGAGGGATGTGCCATGACCCCACCCAGTAGAATGTACTTGGGAGACCCAAGTTCCAATCCCCACTCTGCCATGGAATCTTGCTGGGTGATCCTGGGCCAGTCACTCTCTCTCTCCACTTAACCTACCTTAAAAGGTTGCTGTTGTGAGGACAAAATGGCAGACTAGAGAATAATGTCAACTGCTTTGGGTCTCGATTGGGGAGAAAAGACAAGTGTAAATGAAGTAAATATATACTCTGGTTCCCACCACTAGGGGGCTCTTTTTCACTTACCATATTTGACAGCGGCAGGGTCTACACTGATTCCTCCGGGACCTCCAGCTTGGCCTCCATAGGGGCTCTGAGGAGCTCCTGGAAGGCATGAGAGGAAGAGGAGTAGGGAGGGCAAGGGGATATTATTGGAAGGCCCCCCCCCCAAAAAAAACCCCCAAATCCCTCCCTCCTCTCAAGAGTCAAAGGAAATGAGAATTGGGAGATATTTCTGGATGTGTCTAAAAACATCCACAACAATTGTATTTCCACCCGGCATCATTTTTTCAAGCCCATGGATCCTCTCCATGAGCTGCTGTGTGCCCCCTCCAGAGGAAAACATGGGTACTTGTAACTTTAGGGGAGGGGGCAAATGGCAGTTCCAGGATTACCCTCCTCCCACAACACTGCATCTCTTTCATCAGCTTTTAACTCTCGCTCCACATCTTGTACCCAGCAACAGTTCATTCAAAACATGAGTTACAACCCTGGATCATCAAGGGGGCGGAGCACTCTCTGTGCTAAAGAAACAAAAATCCCACAGGAGGGGAACCCAAATCCTGCAGCGTCATGAATTATAATAAAATTAATTATATTAGCATAACCTCATTTGCATAATTAGTTCTGCTTCTTGGCTGCCAGCCTGGAGGACTTACAACTGTGCAGGCTGCCAAAGTCCAGTCCCACCTCCCCTGATCACAGCACCTACTCTGTCTACACATTTTCAACCCTGTCTTCACAGATGTCCCATGAGAGGTAGAAGCTTGAATTTGCTTCCAAATGGAACCTGCCATCTTTACTATATTATCCACGGCTATTCATAGGAGGTTGGATGAACTGTATTCTCTTTTGTTTTTTTGAATTATCGTTAACAGATGTGTTACTTCCTAATGTTTCTCCTATGCATTAATACAGTTCCATAGGCCCTTCCAGCATTGATTATTTTACTATACATTCATGTTCATCTCACACACTGAGATTATTTTACCTATTCATTTGGAAATAGTTAATTGTTAAAGACAAAAGGAAACTCAGGTAGTTGGGATGCTCCATTCAGGACCTGGGGCTGAATTCTCTCTTTTTGGGGTTGGGTGAAAGGTGAATAGCCCTGGTCAAACCTCTCTCCTCCCCAACTTACCGTATCTCCCATTTCCGTAGTCACCTCCCAGGCCAGTCGTCTCTGGCTGCTGAGGTTGACCATTGTATGGGCCCTGTCCTGCCCCTATGACAGAAATGAGAATTAGAACAAGATTGGCTAGCTGGGAAAGAAGAGGATGCCTTCAGGCAGGGGCTTCAACCTCTGGGGGGCTGCAGAACCCCATTTGTGGGGTCACAAGCCCTCTTGAGCCACTTTTTGTTGTTGTTTTTAAAGGCCCTGCTGCTAGTGTGGACAGATACAGAGAAAAGGCATTGCCCTCTCTGCCTCACTTTGCACACAGTCTGAGAAGAGTAGCCAGACAGGTCACTCGATGATAGAGGATTCTTTTAAAAACACAGCTAGGGCAGCTCCTCTTCTGCAGCTCAGTGGCAGAACATCTACTTGGCATACAGAGGGTCCCAGGCAATACTCCCTCTAAGCTGTGGAGTCTTGTGAGCGAAAGTTCTACTTTGTGAGCTACTGGCATTAAAGCTACTGCATAAATTAGTTTGCTCTGGAGCCATCCTTCCTGAGCTAAGACAAAAATGTGAGAGCTGGAGGCTAAAAAACCTGTAAGCTAGCTCACACTAACTCAGCTTAGAGGGAACACTGGTCCCAGGTTCCATCCCTGCCATCTCCAGCTAAGAGGATCATGTACTAAATGGGTGATGTGGAGGGGCCTCTGGAGAGCCGCTGCCAGTCAGAGTAGACAATGCCGACCTCAAGAAACCAAGGCAGCTTTATGTGAGTGTCATGTGCTTGTGTAACTCAAGTGACTTCCTGCCATGTAATTGCAACTCTGCATCCAAGATCTCGATAGTGTGAAGACCACTGCCCTGTGACGTGCACTTATCCTCATGACTTAGGGTAATTCTGCAAATTCTCTCATTTTGACACAAAGACATGTGTGTATCAAATGCATCTAAACTGATTTAATTATTATTCTTTGGGAACCATGAGAGCTGTAGTTCTGGAAGAAGAGCTGGGGGTTCACTCTAGAAACAAGCAAATGTTCCCCAGCAAGTATTGTAGGCCATGTTATCATTAAATATTATTGTGTTGTTTTATTGACACACAGATGATGCTGAAAAATGCATATTGGGGGAATTTTAATGCAAGGCAATGGAAAATGTTAGCAATGAGTTGAATTTGAACATGGGTGAAGCCAACTCAAAACAGGGAACTTGGAGTCAAAACATGAGCTATGAGAAATTCTAACTTCATTTGAATTCTTTTATTGGGAATTCTCAGTTCTTTGGAAGAGGAGAGTTGGAACCGATAGCTTGGTAAAGATTGGTACAAAACCAATAGGAGCTTGCAAGATAAGTTGTGGCCAGACAACTTCAAGGATGATTTCTCCCTGAGGTTTCCTAAGCAATGTTGTTGGCATTTCCCCCCCCACACACACACACCAGAGCCGAATAAAACTTAAGCCCTTTGCAAGTCGGCTCCTCAGAAAATTTTATTTACCAATAAAGTCACATACAAACCCTGTGACAAGTCACTGTTTCCTAAAGATGCAGGAAGACTTACCTCCATATTTGGCAGCACTGGGATCTCCAGCTGGGCCTCCTAACTGGCCACCATATGGAGCTTGGGCACCTATGGATGGGATACAACCAAAGTCGCAAACACACAGCGCTGTCTTAGGAGACCTAGAGAGGCTTAAGATATGGGTGAGGGGAAGCTGCAACTACTCTGTAGGAAAGCAAGGTGCTCAGAGATGCTCTTTTTATCTGTATTTTGCATCTTTCAGGGGTACTGAAAGTAAGATCAGAACTGAGCTCAGAGGAGATGTGGTTTTAAAACCCAGAAGACCCCTGGTTCGATCCTTAACAGCTCCAGTTCAAAACTTTCTAACAGCAGCTATTGGGGAAAAGCCTTCCTGAGAGCCTGGAAGAGCTGCTGCCAGTCAGAGCAGGTAATGCTGATGTAGATGGATTTATGATAGGACATGGAAAAAGGAATAACAGAATTACAGAGTTGGAAGCGACCTCCAAGGTCATCTAGTCCAACTCCCTGCACAACATAGGAAATTCACAAATACACCCCTCCCATACACACACTCCCAGTGACACCCACTCCAGGCCCAGAAGATGGCAAATCTTCTTCCAGGATCACATGGTCATAAGTAAGCCTTGAACCTTTCTTCTTGCTGACCAGCCTCTCCTTCCCTTTACTCCTTACACCTATCTGGCTTCCAGACTTAGGGTTGCCAATCACCTGGGAGGGGGGGCTGGAGTGCTCCTGGAATTACAACTGATCTCCAGTACTACAGATAACATTTCCCCCTGGAGAAAATGACAATATCAGAAAGTGGCCTCTGTGGCTTCACATTCCCACTGAGTTCTCTCCTCTCCCTAAATTCTCTCCTCTGCAGAAACCACCTCCATGTCCAGGTCTAGATCTGGCAGCTCTACGGTTCTTCTCACTTCTTTGGATAAGCAGTGAATAGAGTCAACCAATTACCATTCCCATATCGGCCTGGCTGAAGCCCAGCACTTGGAAACCCATTGCCTCCAACTCCATAGCCTGCAGGGAGGAAAAAACAACAGATCTTGGAGCTTTTCTCATGGCCCAGCTGTACACTGAATCCAGCAGGGTCAAATCCTCTGCCTGTTTCCACAGAGAGAATTCAGGTAAAGACCTGACCTCCCAGTTTCTCAATATGTTGGCCAACAGCTCTCCCTTGTGGATTTCTCTTTTTAATTGCAGCAAATATGCACAATTGGAATTCCTGTCTATATTATTGCTGTCTTTGATTTTCAAAACTACTAACCTCGGATGCACATATACACCCCTACTACATGGGTGAATTTTGTGAACCTCATTCCAGATTGGATGCTGATTAAATTTTCAGATTATGGAGAGGGGGTTGACTTTTGCCAATTCTTCCTACCCTCATGCTACTCCCAAGGGTCCCCCTGGGAACCACACTTCAGGAAGATCAGTGGGTTGCAGTGGAAGGGAGGAGACAGAAAAGTTCCATTCTGGTATCAGAAGTGCCTTTTGATGTTGGGAAACTGAGCAGGGATCCAACCTGCAAGCAAGTTTGCAGGTAAACTGGTCAGGGAAGGTGGAGGCAGCTGTGAAAATCAAGGGCCATTGCAGACACAAGAAGCTGCTCAATACTGAGTCGGACCATCAGCCTACCTAATTCAACACCATCAACTTGAAAAGCTGGTTGCCTGACATTAGCTGGCTAGAGGAATCTCCTCCATGCACTGCTTGTGCACCACCAATGAGCAATGGACCCTGGTTGGAACAGCAGATGCGCACAGCTGTGTCAGAGCAGACCATGACCTCTGTCACTAGCTACACCAGTGGCCACATTCACATGTCACAACCAACCTCAATCTGTTGTTGGCAGGCATGAGTGCCACTCATCAGCTGTTCTCACACCCTCCCTCCTGTTTCCTCATCCCCACACAGCACAGCTAAAAACTTCCTGGTTTGGAAAAACTTCTGATCTGGCTCTGATTTGCTGAGATGCTCTAAGCAGGCAGGAGTTAGATTATTCTTAACTAGCCCCTGGACTAAACTCTACCAGTTCTGAGGCAGGGCAACAGACTCCAAGTTGCCCTGGCGCCTGCCTTTGGATGTTACAGTAAATCTAACGTGGGCTGAAGGCTTCCTGAACTGGGCAAATGTAAAGGGAAGGAGGAGGGAGTATGTGAGGCTTGCTGAGACACTGGTGTGTGCATGGTGACTCCTGCTGGACTTGACCAATGGGAAATTCTGTTCACTGCTCTCACCATTGCCATAGCCATTCTGGAGTCCGTTGCCCAGGTAGCTTCCAGCTCCAGCTCCACCTGGATAGGCTTCAGAAGAAGGCAAGGAGGTGGCGGGTGAGGAGAAGGGGGAAAAAACAGAACAAAAGGTACTTCTCTCCATTCTCACTGCCTCTGCAAGGCTTGAGTTGGAGTTCAGAATTAGCATCACCACCACACTGAAAAAACTGGCCCAAGGAATTTGCTCTATTGGCAAGTTTCAACTGTACATTGTGGTGAACTGACTTTTTCCTGGAAACTATTCGAATGACGAACAGTAGACCGAAATTACATGAAATGTATGTGCCGATTTTGCTCTTGTGAAGCCTGTATTCCTTGGACAAGGCAACCCCATGGCAGCTGCTGTGTCCTGGAGCCTCTCTTAGGAGAGATTCCCCAAAGGAAAGATCCCAGCCACCCAGTCCCCATCTGTTTTGCAGCCACCCCTTCAACCCTCACCCTGGGGTGCACTGGCTCCTGGGTAGGCACCGGGCCCTGCCCCATAACCTGCAAAGAATAAGAGAGAAGAAATAATAAACATCAGTCTGTTATGGATTAGAAACTTGCTTTGGTTTTTAAAGAGATTCTCCAGACAGCAAGTTTCTACATCAGCATAGAACTGCATCACCCACCCACCCCTGATATAGTGCAAGGAGCTGGGATTCCTCCAAGTGTTCAGGAAAGAGCCCATGAGAAGATTTGGTGGCTTATAAAGTGTTACCTGCTTTGGAAGGCTTGCCTCGGGCTCCAAGACCTGTGGCAGGAGAAAGAGATAGCAAATTAGGTAGAAAGCTAGGTATAGGGATTGTGTACAGTGAAGATTTTGCACAATGAAAATGAATTCTGTGCCATATAGATGACCACTGAAAATCCTGAAATTCTGACTTTCAGGACTTTCATTAGACACTGCCCACGCATGATCAAGATCACATGCACCTTAAGGAGAAACTTACTTTGGTTTTGTTTCTTTAAGTTTAAGAATGATGAATTCTGAGAGGAACCATAGGATACACTCAAAGCCTTGCACATTTTTAATGGTGCAACAGCTGCCCCATCAAACGACAAAGTACGTTGGAAAGAGTTGCCCAAAAGTTAACTGGACCTAAGCAAAAGCATCAAAATCACTGTACCATTAAAGCAAACAAACCTTAAAATGAAAGCATGCTCATTCCTAATGTCCTGCTTCACTTCTTGGCTCTTCAGATGACTGCAGGCAGCTAGATGTTTTCAAAAGGGACATTAGGAAACCAAATGGGGCTAATGCCTTTGCTAAGAAAGGTAGTGAGGTCAAATACCAGGCAACTTGGGTTTATACAAAAACTTGTCAAGAGCGAAAGAAAAGGGAGTGTCAAGCAAGACTGATCTGACCAGCAGAACATTGAGGAGGAAATTAGCAGGGGTGTATGCCTTTATTTATTTCAAATATTTATATCCTGCTTTTTGACTGTTTCAGTCTAACCACTAGGGGCAGGGTTCCATGTGCACAGTTTCCATTCTAGAAGGAGACTCCCTCTTCCAGTACCTGGCATTCACATCACCAAAGGGCCAAGACCCTTTCGCATCACCCCAGCAGCAATGGTAGCAGAATGAAGAAAGAGACCTCCTGAGAAGCAACCAGCTCTCCTCCCAGGCCAATCTGGGAGTACAGCAGACAATATCTGACCTGCAGGCAGGGGTGCTCCTGGCATACAGTCCTCCCGAAAGGCAACTGAGTCAGTATCAGTTGCCTTGAGGTCTGAGAATAAGTAAAACCTTCCAAGGAAGATCCCTTGCTTGGTCTGGGAGTAAAGAAAAGAACAACATCCAGGCAGCTTGTGGCATCTGCTAGACATCACTTCCCACAGACAACTGAACTAATGGCAATTCACAGAGGTGCTACTGAAGCCAGAAGCCATCTCTTCTCGACACCTTTCCTCCAGGGAGCTCATTGCACCCAGTTCTTCTTTCCTCATTTTATTCTCACAGAAAACTTGTGAGGTAGATTAGGCTGAGATGGAATGTCTGACTCCCATGTCCTCCAGCAAACTTAATGGCAATGTGAGTACTTGAACAAGATCTCCCTGACCCTAGTCAAACATTCTAAGCACTCAGTATGGCCAGGGAACTTGAAGGTTTTTTGCCATCTTCTGGGCATAGAAGAAGAAGACTGCAGATTTATACCCCGCCCTTCTCTCTGAATCAGAGACTCAGACCAGCTTACAATCTCCTATATCTTCTTGTGAGGTGGGTGGGGCTGAGAGGGCTCTCCCAGAAGCTGCTCTTTCAAGGACAACAATGGCTAACCAAAAGCCATTCCAATGGCTAACCCAAAGCCATTCCAGCAGCTGCAAGTGGAGAAGTGGGGAATCAAACCTGGTTCTCCCAGATAAGAGTCTGCGCACTTAACCACTACACCAAACTGGCTCCCCAGCAAGGTTCAATGGGTGCACGCATGTGTGTGATATTTGTGAATTTCCTGCATTGTGCAGTGAGTTGGACTAGATGACCCTGGAGGTACCTTCCAGCTCTATGATTCTATGAGTATACCACCAGCAAGAGTTATAGTGAAGAAGGAAAGGGGTGAAGGTAATCAGGGACACTTACCTCCTAAGGGGAGGCCAACACGGGGGTAGCCAACTCCTCGGTAACCTGGGAATTAGATATGTCATGAAATAGAGCAGAATAGAAACATCACAGCAATTTCTTCCAGATAAACTTTATTAAAATTAAATTTGCTTTCTGCCCAAATTTTAGTTTTCAATTTCAAGATTGGACAAAGAATTACATATAGTTAGAAGCAATGTTCCCTCTAAGCTGAGTTAGTGTGAGCTAGCTCAGTTTTTTAGCCTCCTACTCAGACATTTTTGTTGTAGCTGTCAGACGTTGGAGCTCAAAGTAAACAGACCATCATTTGTTGCAAAAGTAGTAGCGTTTATTTGATATCTCAAAGTTTTGAATAGGCAGTTATTGGAACTGATAGCAAGTATTGAAACATACATGAGTTTTAAGGCCTTACATCAAAGCATTTCCAAACAATCCTACATTCTCACACTCTGATGTTACAAGTAACACTCTCCCCACTTCTTATTGCTTGCGGCTCCCTTTCTCATGGAGGAGCCCTGCTGGCTCTCCTTGAGGCTTGCTATCTTCAAAGAGCTATTGCTTTGTTAGTGTTATGCAGAGAGGGAGCTCTCAGATCAGTTGATTTAACCCATTCATCACAACTGGTAGGGAAGTACTTCCAACAAACCAAGTAGTATAACACCCCCCTTTGGACCCTAGAGTCCAGCACCTCCTGCACCTCATGATGACTCTGACCCTTCACTTGAATAGGTGGGGGCTCTGGAGGGCGGGGGTGCCAAGACGTAATTCCAGGATCCTTGCGAAGTAGACTGCAATGAAAAACAGGGTGACTCTTACTAAACATCTTAGGAAGGTCCAATTCTACTGTCACTCTGTTTATCACCCTTTTGATTTTAAATGGATCTAGGAATTTATACGCTAATTTTTTGCAAGTCTGTGGTAAAGGAAGGTTTTTAGTGGATAAGAACACACTCTCCCCTTCCTTGAAGTCCCATTTGGGGGAGCGCTTCTTGTCAAAATAGGCTTTATAGTCCCTTTTTGCCATTTCTAAATTTTCGTGGATGATCGTCCAGCCCTTCTTTACTTTTTCCCACCATTGTTGGCAAGAGCTAGGTGGCGCTGTTCCCTCAGGACTGGGTAGCAGGACAGCAGGATAATGATGTCATCCAGGAACACCACCACCCCCTTGTACAGATATTCCCACAACACTTCATTTATAAAATTGCAGGGCCCCCTGCAAGCCGAAAGGCATTACTAGGTATTCAAACTGTCCCATGAGTGTATTGAACGCTGTTTTCTACTCGTCCGCCTCCTTGATCCTGACATGAAAGTAAGCATCCCTCCGGTCTAGTTTGATAAATATCGACCCCTCCGACACTGTGCTCAATAAGTCTTTGATTAGGGGGATGGGGTAGGTGTTGGACATGGAGATCCCGTTTATTCCGCGAAAGTCTGTGTAAAGCCTCAGACTCCCATCCTTCTTCTTCCGGAAGAGGACCGGGGCAGCATGGGGTGCAGTCGCTGGCCTAATGAACCCCCGCTTCAGATTTTTATCGATGAATTTCCGCAATTCGTCTTTCTCAGCCCACCCCATTGAGTACAGCTTGGCTTTGGGTAGTTCCTGCCCTGGTATCAGTTCAATCGCACAGTCTGTGTCTCGGTGGGGTGGGAGCTCATTAGCTTCTTCCTCGCTAAACACCTTGCGGAGGTCCCGGTACTCTTTTGGAATGGAGTGGACATCCTCCACTGACACACATGTCTTTTCATTCACTGGGGGTGGCGTTGGACCCCAATTCCCCTGCCAGTGGTGGTGGGTGCACCGCTGGTCGGTAAAGTCTATTGTCTGTGCTTTCAATTGTATGTCCGGGTGGTGGCGAGCCAGCCATCCCACCCCCACATCAAAAGATGAGGAGGAGGCAATGACGAAGACCTCCACCTCCCAGTGTTCCTGGATCCCTACTCGCAGTCCCTGAGTTTCCTCCGTGCATGGCCATCCCGTCCATCTGCTCGAATTGGATCGGGTGGGGAAGCGGGACCTTGGTCAATCCTAGGGCGTCCACTAACCTTGGGGTGATGATCTCGCGGGTGCAGCCTGAGTCTACTAAGACTCGGGCGTGCATGAACCACTTCAATTTTGGGTTTAATAAAGTCACTGGTACAAAGAGTAGGTCCCCTGTTATTCTCACCCGTAGTGGTGCCGTCAAATCCGCGACCTGCCGCCCGGCACCTCTCAGTGCAGGTCGCTCTCGTTTTCCGCCGGCTCTGGCTCCCACGACTCCTCTCCCGAGTTCTCAGTTATTATAGAATCCTCATCAAGCACCATGGATGTGGTGATGCTGCCCTGACTGGGCTCTTTGGTCTTGTTCCCCGATTTCTTCTGCCCGGCCGCCGCTGGCTTTGGGGTTGTGGGGGGTGCGTGTGGCTTATCCGGGCAGTTGGCTGCTAAGTGCCTGGGATTGCCGCAGCAGAAGCACCGGCGCCCCGGATTTGGTTTGGGGGTACCCCCTTGGGGCGCGGCCTTTTTCGGCTCCGGTTTGGTCCCGGCTTTGGGCTCGCGTCTCCCTCTCACCCCTTGCTGTTGCTGCCGTTGTAGGGCTACGTGCTTGAGGTTGGTCTCCACTTCTCCGGCCAATTGTATCCAGCCCACTAGGGTGGTAGGGCGGGCCTGCTGGAAACATCGGTCGAGGATGCTTGCATTAAGGCCACGGTGGAAAGCCTCGTACTTCATTCTCTCATTCCAGCCGCGGACCTTGGAGCAGTGTGCCTGGAAGTCGGCCGTGTACTCCCTCATGGTTCTCGACCCCTGCTGCAGCTCTTGCAAGGCGGTGACGGCCCACACCTCTTGCAACGGGTCACCGTGGTGCTGCAGCATGGCTTGCAGGAACCCCGCCACGGTGGTCAATTCGGGGCCTTGGGTTTCGTACAGGCTGACGAACCACTGCTTTGCTGCCCCCTTTAGCTTCGACCCTAAGTAATCCACTCGGCTGAGCTCGGTAGGGAAGGTGTTCCTCCAGTGGGTCATGAAGCTGTTGCACTGGATGGTGACGTACTCTACTTCCTCCGGATCGCCATCGAAGGTGATCTGCAGTTCTCAACCCTGGCCCCCTGCCCAGGGTATCATGGGCTGCGGGCCCACGGGTCCCATCGGCCACCCAGGAGGAAGGATAGGCCTGGGAGGCGCTGCGGGACCAGGGATCAGTGGTGGACCTGCCGGGGCTGGTGGCGTGGCTGGTCCGCCGGGAGGGCCCCTCGGTTGGTCTGGTGGAGGCTCAGCCGGCTCCCCTGGCTGGTCAACCAGCGGGTCTGCCGGCGGCTCTCCCGGCTCTGGGCGCTGTGCTGGTTCTCCCGGCGGGGCCCTTATCTGCTCTCGCATCTGGTCCAGTTGCCTCTGCACTTCGTGGGTGATGTGCATATTGCTCAATTGGAGTTCATTCCGGATCTCTCTCATCCAGATCTGCATCTCGTTCCTCAGCAGCTGGACGTCCTCGGTCCCCCTCGGGCCCCGGCTTTCATCTTCCCCCGGGCCGCCGCCTCGGTCCTCCCCGGCCAGTGCTTCTTCTCCTTCCGCCCCCATTCTGGTGAACAGATTGCTGAAGCGTCCGGCTGCCTCATCCATGAGTGCGGTCGAGATGCGGGGCTGCCACTTCTTTGGAGTGAAGAGTAGCATCGAGAAGTGCAGCAGTGATCCCCCTTTTCTCTGGTCAACTGTAACACCCGGCGGGATCCCTTGCCCCTCTGTGAGTTTGGTGGGTTCTCCGTTATCCGGAACCTTGGCGGCCATCCAGCTAGCAGGTTGCTGGTTCGGATACACCCGTATTGGATCAGTTCCAAAATGTCAGATGTTGGAGCTCAAAGTAAACGAACCATCATTTGTTGCAAAAGTAGTAGCGTTTATTTGCTATCTCAAAGTTCTGAATAGGCAGTTATTGGAACTGATAGCAAGTATTGAAACATACATGGGTTTTAAGGCCTTACATCAAAGCATTTCCAAACAATCCTACCTTCTCACACTCTGATGTTACGAGTAACACTCTCCCCACTTCTTATCGCTTGTGGCTCCCTTTCTCACGGAGGAGCCCTGCTGGCTCTCCTTGAGGCTTGCTATCTTCAAAGAGCTATTGCTTTGTTAGTGTTATGCAGAGGAATTCACAGCATGGGTTAGTAACATTTCTAAGACCATTTGATATGCAAGGTCTTCTGCTTCATAGTTAGTAACAGGAGTTCAAAAATGGTGTTAGTCATGTCAAGGAACAAGTTACAGAATACATTCAGCATAATGACACAGTGATGTTCTCAGTGATGCCTAGGAAAGATGGTTCCACAGCAAACTAATTTATGCAGTAGCTCACAACATTAATGCCAGTAGCTCGCGAAGTAGAATATTTGCTCACAAGACTCAACAGCTTAGAGGGAGTATTAATTAGAAGCTATACAAAATGACCAAATGGTCAATGAATCAAGCAGACAAGCTGGGGATGGAGGGGGGGTGAAGAGCTATCCTGCTAAAGATGAACTTGCCAAACTGAAAACTCTCTGGGCTGGATCCTAGGGATCTAAACCACTAACAGTGGCCTTTGCCTCTGGCACAAGGAGTTCTTGGAAGAACCTTCTACCAGCAGAAGGCTCCTTCTGCAGAAAGAAAGCTCCACCAATATCAGAATGGATCAGCAGACTCCAAATTTATTTATTTCCAACTACAAAGTCCCACCAAACCCATAAGATCAATGGACATGTATTCCATCAAACATTGGTGGGAAGATTTTCTCAGTATTTGTATGTGTGTGTGTGGGTGGGGGGAGTGAGAAATACAGCATTATAGCCATTTGCTGGAGTGGAGACTCTTCTTGTCTGCATTGCAAGCAGAGCTGTCACAAACCCTGGGAAAACAGTCCCCACCAAAAGCATTCCTCCAGAATGTTCACAGTTACCTGGCTTCTGCTTTCCAGCCTGCGGATAAGCACCTAATCCTGTAAGATGATAGAAACACGAATGCATTATCTTTGCTTCCATCACATCTCAGACAGCTTTGCTCCCTATGCCCAGAGCGTACTTCCTAGGGTTGCCAAGTCCAATTCAAGAAATATCTGGGGATTTTGGGGGTGGAGCCAGGAGACATTGGGGGCAGAGCCAGGAGCAAGGGTGTGACAAGCATAATTGAACTCCAAGGGAGTTCTGGCCATCACATTTAAAAGGACAGCACACCTTTTAAAATGCCTTCCTTCCATAGAAAATAACGAAGGATAGGGGCACCTTCTTTTGGGGCTCATAGAATTGGACCCCCTAGTCTAATCCTTTTGAAACTTGGGAGGTATTTTGGGGAGAGGCACTAGATGCTATACTAAAAATTTGGCACCTCTACCTAAAAAAACAGCCCCCCCCAGAGTCCCCGATACCCACGGATCAATTCCCCATCATTCCCTATGAGAATTGTTCATGGAGGTGCATAATGGCTGTGGGGGCGGGGCTTCCCCCGCCGGCCAGCTGGCTGGGGGAGGGGGGAAGCCTGTAAAACCGGGGGATCCCCCGCTGGGATCTGGGGATTGGGAAGCCTAGTACTTCTTCAGATTGCACAAAGCTGTGGTCTCAGACCATGACCTGCCCTTCTTTGCCTTCATTGCCCTTGATACAGCAAGAGAGGGATGGGGTGGGGGGCCATGAAAACCAGCCCTCCTATTTTCCACCACAGTTCCTGTCACAGTAGACCAATGTCAGTAGTGGAGAAAGGGGCTAAGAGTCAGCCCTCCATTCGCCATCACTGCCCTTACTACAGAAGACCACCATCAATCACAGGATTGTCTGCCTAAGTGCCACACCTAAGGCTGAAGTACCATCAGAGCTTCTTTTTTTTTTTTAGAAAAAGCCCAGCAGGAACTTATTTGCACTTTAGGCCACAGCCCTGATATCACCATTGTTTCACACAGGGCTTTTTTTGTAGAAAAAGACCAACGGGAACTCATTTGCATGTTAGGCCACACTCCTGATCCCAAGCCAGCCAGAACTGTTCTTACTCAAAAAAAGCCCTGAGCACCATATTGAAAATGGGGATGTGACACTTGTTAAGGCAGATCGGATCATGTTGAAAGGCGGTATATGTGTCCCTTGTAAGGATCAGTTGCTCTGAATCAACTCAGCATGGGAGACACTCACATTGGGAGACAAGTAGTAGAAAGAGTACATATACATATTAAACAAAAAAACAAAGGGAGAAAGAATGCTTATCATACCTGGCCCATAACCAGCTGGGACACCATAGCCTGGGGAAGAAAGTGTCAAAGAGAAAAAGCTCAGAATGGATGAACAGGAGGCCATGGTGCACAAAAAACAGCCTACCACCCCTTTCACAGGTGTAAACAGAAAGTGATCCTAGTTACCAGATCAAGGCATTATATTGCTGAAAGTTTTACTCTGCTTGCTGGTTTTTTCTGTAATAGCTCTTATTGATCTAAAAGCAGGAATTTATTG
This sequence comes from Heteronotia binoei, assembly GCF_032191835.1. NCBI lineage: Eukaryota > Metazoa > Chordata > Lepidosauria > Squamata > Gekkonidae > Heteronotia > Heteronotia binoei. Next base: position 30,939,563 of record NC_083237.1, read on the forward strand.
TTTTTCTTAAGGACATACCAGGAAGACACAGTTGTTTAGAATATTTTATCAGCTGCTCAAAATACACTTCAGCAGCTACATGTTAGAAACATCAGGACAGGCACTGCCCAGTGTTGTAGTGTTCTTGCACGCACATGTGCCCCAGAGGCCAGATGTACCCATACCCATTCCCTACTCAAATTTAACGTCTGGAGATTCTGGGGAACATCAATGCTACCAACATGAACTAACAAAATTATATCATCTCCCAACAGTGCAGTGATTTACAAAGAAGACAACAGTGCTCTAGCGCCACTTGACAGATGGAAGATCCCATCCTGCTAGGATTGGCTGTGCTCACCTGGTCTGCCTACAAAGCTTGGTCCAGCCCCAAATCCATTCTGGGCTCCTGAAACATCAAAAACAAGAAGGGTTAAAAGATGGAGATGGAGCTGCACCAGTGAGAGCCTTTTTGTTCCAGTTACATTTTTTACGATTTGCAGAAGAGGTCCAATGTACCTAGGATGGTTTGATTGAGAGATGTATGTGCTATCTCTATGATGGTATCCACCTTCTGGAATATCCTCCCTGAATGAGGTTCAATTTGAGACTTGGTCTATACAAGCAATCACAAAGAGATGGTAGAATCTTTTGTACCACTTCAATGCGCAGGTGAAGGGAAGCCATTTTAGAATACTTCTCCATGCTTTTTTAAAATGTGCCTGCAAATAATAACTACTAACCCCAACAACTAGCAGAATAGGGAGTAGGACTGTGAACTCTGACTTGGTAGATTCCTCCACAGTGATATCATCAGGGCTTTTTTTGAGCAGGAACACACAGGAATGCAGTTCTGGCTGGCTTGGTGTTAGGGTGTGTGGCTTACTATGCAAATGAGTTCCTGCCGGGCTTTTTCTACCCAAAAGCCCTGCGTAAAACAATGGTGATGTCAGAGAGTGTGGCCAATATGCAATGAGTTCCTGCTGGGCTTTTTCTACAACAAAGCCCTGGATATCACTCTATGGCATACCAGAATCTGCCCTCCAAAGCTGCCATTTCCTTTATACTGTGGAGATCAGTGATAATTCTAGGAAAAGTCCATACCTATCTAAGGTCAGTCACCTTAGCAGGGAGAAAGAGTCTAGTCAAACCACCTCTCTGTAGCTCTTTGTTTTCTGTTTATAGGGAGTTCTTTACACAGAGAATCATTCAAAACTGTCATTCCCTATCTGCACAGTCATCTCCAGAACAGCACTTCATTCTGCTGCTAAACCTCTATATGTGGTAGACTTACCCAGTCCTGTGGGGAGTCCTGGGGTGCTGTAACCAGGATATTTCCCTACAGGGGTGAAGAAGAAGACAGTGGCATCAGATGAAAATGAAAGGAATAATTATGGAATGAGTTACCCTGCAAATCACAACATACAGTCTCTTATTTACTAGACACTGTATATTAAAGGGCCCTGACCTGGATAGCCCAGGCAAACTTGATCTTGTCAGAGAAGCTAAGCAGGCTCAGTCCTGGCTAGTATTTGGATGGGACACCAATATGGAAGTCCAGGCTCCCTATGCGGAGCCAGGCAATGGCAAAATACCTCTGAAAGTCTCTTGCCTTTCAAACCCTACAGGATTGGCATAAATCAGCTGTGACTTGATAGCACTTTCCACCACCATATGTAAAAAGGTTATTAGGAAAGGGGCTGAAAATAAAGACCGCTCCCCCTCTGCCATTGCTGCACCAAGTATAAACCTTAATGGAAAGACATTTTTCATATCCACGCCACATCCATGGAACACTCCTGCTTTGAGATACTTCAGAACCCTTGTTTAAGCATATTCCAGAAGCAGAGTTAACAGTCACTTAGCTGCTGTAAATAAAGGGGCAAAATGTATACCAGTGTTCTCATGATAAAAAGGTAAAGGTAGTTCCCTATGCAAGCACCAGTTGTTTCTGGGGTGATGTTGCTTTCACAACGTTTTCACGGCAGACTTTTTATGGGGTGGTTTGCTATTGCCTTCCCCAGTCATCTACACTTTCCCCCCCAGCAAACTGGGTACTCATTGTACTGACCTCGGAAGGAGAGAAGGCTGAGTCAACCTTGAGCTGGCTACCTGAAACCCAGCTTCCGCTGAGATTGAACTCAGGTCATGAGTAGAGCTTAGGACTGCAGTACTGCAGCTTTACCACTCTGTGCCACGGGACTCTGTTCTCATGATAACAGACGGCAAAAAACATATGGCTTTTTAAAACTATCATTTATTTCTGGAATGCAGAGACAACCCGAAGATATTTGTATCATTTACCTGCTTTGGCTCCAGCTGGTCCCAGTTCGGCTCCTGGCTGCACACCTCCTACACCTGAGAAGTGGGACATAGAACACCTGAGAAGTGGGACATAGAACTCCTTTGGATCAATAGATGTTCAGACTAGGAGCCTGAATCACAAGCCAGAATTAAGATTGCTGGGGAAAACATCAACAACCTCAGATATGCAGATGACACCACTCTAATGGCAGAAAGTGAAGAGGACCTAAAGAACCTCTTGTTGAGGGTGAAAAGAGGCGAGCACAAAAGTAGGCTTGAAACTCAATATAAAAAAAAAAACTAAGGTCGTTTTCGCACTCACCTTAATCAGCAGTGACGACCCTCTTCACCGCGCAGGATCTGCGCGGATTTTGCACTAATTGCCGCGGAGCACCCAGAAGAGACGGAAAGTCCCGGCGCTTTTGCGGCGCAAACAGAAACTGGTTTTTGGCGGTTTCCGTTTGCGCCGCAAAAGCGCCGGGACTTTCCGGCTCTTCTGGGTGCTCCGCGGCAATTAGTGCGAAATCCGCGCAGATCCTGTGCGGTGAAGAGGGTCGTCGCTGCTGATTAAGGTGAGTGCGAAAACGACCTAAGATCATGGCATCCAGCCTCATCACTCCTTGGCAAGTAGTGACAGACTTCACATTTCTGGGATCCAAGATCACTGCAGATGATGACTGTAGCCATGAAATTAAAAGACATTTGCTCCTTAGGAGGACAGCTATGGCGAACCTAGGCAGTATAATAAAAAGTAGAGACATCATCCTGCCAACAAAAATCCGTATAGTCAAAGCTATGGTATTCCCAGTAGTAATATTACGGCTGTGAGAGTTGGACCATAAGGAAGGCCAAGTGCAGAAGAATAGATGCTTTCGAGCTGTGGTGCTGGAGAAGAATCTTGAGAGTCCCTTGGACTGCAAGAAGATCAAATCAGCCATTCCTAAGGGAAATCAACCCTGACTGTTCCCTGGAAGGTCAGATGCTGAAGCTGAAGCTCAAAGAATGAGAAGGGAGCACTCATTGGAGAAGACCCTGATGCTGGGAAAGACAGAAGGCAAAAGAAGAAGAGGACGGCAAAAGATGAGATGGCTGGACAGCATTACTGATGTAACTAACATGAATTTGAGCAGACTTCGGAGGATGGTAGGAGGGCCTGGCATGACCTGGTCCTTGGGGTCACAGAGTCAGACTGTGCGACTGAACAACAACTGGGAGCCTGATCTCCTTGGATGGGATCCAACCAGTTTTTCTTCTGGTGTCAAAGGGAGGAGGAGGATACCTTTGATCTCTCAAAAAAGCCAAGCTAAGTATCAGGGGACATGCATGGATAAAAGCCACACAGAAGGAGCAAGAATGAGAGAAAAGGGTGGCTGGATCCTACCCACCACCCCCATACCTGTTTTGATGTCTCCTTCAGTTAAGCCTCATTTTTAAAAGAAGGAAACTGGCAGGTGATCTATTACAGACCGTTACCACCTGATTTACTGCTATCTCTTCCAGAGATACAAACGCACAATTGTGTTTGTGCACAAAAATTAATTCCATGTAAATCTATGCAGATTTAAAGCTACCCGTTCAGTAGTGTTCCCACTGATCTGGAAGCAATACCAATGCGTGTGTCCAATGTATACTTACCCCTTATCAGTGATGGGAAGTAAGGGCCCCCTCGGCCATTTCCTTGTGGCTTTACTGCTGCAGTGTATCAAAAACAAAAAGGATAATGAGTCACATGCACAACCTCAGAACATTTTGCTGATCTCTAAGGATTTGAATTTGAGTTTCCCAGATCCTGGTCCACAACCCTAACCCAGAGTCCCCAGTACGATGCATCTGGGTGCTAGGGCGCTCACAAACACCTTTTCTGGTGCTCGCTAGTTTTTAGAAAGTGGGTAGGACCAGGTGGAGCTTTTGTCCTGCAAGGCTCCATTGGCTATTGGAGACTTGATTGGCTGTGCAAATTTTTTAAAATAAAAAAAATTGCTTTGGCAGCAGCTGCCACCACAGCACAAGGATCTTCACTGTGTGACTGAAGGTAAGCTGAGGCTACCATTTTGTGGCTGCAGCAGCCATTTTATGGCAGCCATTTTGTGCCCACAATCTCAAAATGTCTGAGGACTCCTGCCCATTTTGGCTGCTGAGGCGCTGTGAATAGGAAATGGGAGGAAGGAGCAGTATGACAAATAATTGATTCTTACACTGTTGATCAGCTCTGCCCTGTTTGTTTGCAAGCTTTTATGAGCAAGGGCTATGCAAATAAAGAACCAGAGCCAATTGAAAGGTGCCACAAGAATCTTTTGTTGTTCTGCTTGCCAAGAGTGTGGCTCCCTGGCATCTGGTGGAAAACTTCCACCAAGCCTGGTCTGGGGTTTTCCACAAAGCTCCTTTCACAGCTGAGGGCCCCTGATGCCAAGCGATTATTTAATAATAGTGGGGAGACATTCCAGCCAGTGGTTAGCTTAGGACCCTGCCCTGTCTCCTGGCTCGGGGACCTGGCCCTGCCTGTCTGCCTGCCTTTATAGCTTTCTGGGGGGGAGTCAATCCACCCCCCCTCCACAAATGAGGCCACTGAGGAGACTTTTGTATTCAGGGCTGGCAACGACACAGAAGGAATGTGGCATCTTTGTGCCAGAGATGTGACGCAAGACTGGGCATAGGAACCCCTCAGCTCTCCTCATGTTGGGACATTCTGTCAGTCAAGTCCAAGAAGGCTGAGGGGAAATTATTATGGGATGCAGGCAAAGCCTCAAGACTCTAAATTCTGCCCCCCTCCCCCAGCCTTTCTTCCAGAAGTGCAGGGTGATGTTAGATTTCTTCTCTCCTCTGTTTTATCTTACAACAGCCTTGTAAGGTAAGTCAGGTGGAAAGAAAGGAATAGGCCCTTGGTCACTCTGTGAGCCCCATGGCTGAGTAGAGATTTGAACCCAGGTCTCTCTAGTCCCCACTCTAACCACAAGAGCTTTCTCTGCCTGAAACCTCCTTTTTCTCAGTTCTACAAAGATTTCCTTACCCTTCAAAGCAGAAAGTACCCTACACAAGAGCGCACAACTTATCAGTTTTAATTAACTCAGAGTTACTGGCTGCTGTTAGTTCTGGACTCAAATGCAAGTGTCGAGAAGCTAACGATTTCCTTCTTGAAACAGAGGAACCATCCATCAAATCCAGCATTCTCTTTCCAACTGTAGTCGAATTGGTGTGGTGGCAGTAGGCTTCCCAACCCTCCCGCCCTGGCGGGGGACCCCCAAATTTTCAGCCTCATCCCCCGCTCTCAAAAAATCTGAGGGCTGGGGGTGGGGGGGGGGGAGAGAGAGCTGGGCAGGGCGCCTGGGCCGGGCCTTCCCACCAGCCAACAGACCCGGGAGCGGAGAGGAGGAGGCGGCAGCTAGTGGCCTGTCCGCGCCGCCACCACCCGACCCTCGACGGCGCTCCCGGGCAGCCTCCCCTCCCTTTCCCTCGGGACTACAGCAGCGCATGGCCTTCGACTGGCGGCTGCTGGGGTCGGCGGGGGGCTTTGGACGGCGCGGGCGGCTGCTGGCCGCGGCCTCGGGGCTGCCGGCGGTGCCGCTGGTGCTGGGCCTGGCTGCGGGGCTCCTGCTCTCCGCCACACCGCCCCACCACTGCCACCCCGACCCGGCCCTGCGCAACGCCTCTGTCGCCCGCCTTCTCGACGCCGTTCTGCCCCGCAGGCCCCATGGCGCCTGGAGCCCCTGCTTCCTCTACCGCTATCCCCCACGGCGGCACAACGCCAGCCGCCCCGCCGGGCCCTGCACCCGCAGCTGGGACTACTACGCCCTGCCCGAGGCCGGCCTCCACTCCACCCTCATCACCCAGGTCCCCCGATGGGAGGCAGGCGGAAGGGGGAGGGGACCCAGCCTGGCCTCCCTCGCAGGGGACTTCTTGTGGCCAGGGCCAGGCGCCGTGGAAGCCGCCTTGGGTCCCCCAGGAGGAAGGGCGGTGTGCAAAGGCCGTCTGAGGTCCCCTGCTGCCATCTCGCCAGCTCCTGTTCCCTTCCAGTGGGCCCACCCTCGCGCTCAGCCTGGCCTTCCTCGCAGGGGCCTGTTGTTGCCAGGGCCAGACGCTGTGGAAGCTGCCTTGGGCCCCCCCGGGAGGAAGGGCGGCGTGCAAAGGCCGTCTGAGGTCCCATGCTGCCGTCTCACCGGCTCCTGTTCCCTTCCAGTGGGACCTCGTGTGCTCCAGGCAGTGGCAGGTGCCGCTAGAGCAGACCACCCACATCTTGGGCTGGATCCTTGGCTACATGGCCTTCGGCGCCGCTTGTGACAGGTAGCCCACCCCCTTATAAGTTTGCCAATCCCCAGGTGGGGGCAGGGGATCCCCAGGTTTGGAGGCCCTCCCCTTTCAGGGTCCTCAGAAAGCAGGAGGGGGGAGGGAAATGTCTGCTGTGCACGCCATGATTCCCTATGGAGATCAATTCGGGTATAATGGAGAACTGATCTGTGGGTCTCTAGGGCTCAGGGGGGGCTGTTTTTTGAGGTAGAAGCACCACGTTTTCAGCATAGCATCCAGCATCTCTCCTCAAAACAATTCCCAAGTTTCAAAAAGAATGGACCAGGGGGTCCCATTCTATGAGCCCCCAAAGAAAGTGCCCCTATCCTCCATTATTTCCTATGGAAGGAAGGCATTTAAAAGGAGCACGATCCCTTTAAATATGATGGCCAGAACTCCTTTTGGAGTTCAGTCATGCTTGTCACACCCTTGCTCCTGGCTCCACCCACAAAGTCTCCTGGCTCCACCCACAAAGTCCCCAGATATTTCTTGAGACGGACTTGGCAACCCTAGGTGGAAGCAGCCCCCTCTTGTTTGGCCTTAGTAGAGGCCTACTGCTTCTAAACATGGAGGTTCCATTCAGCTAGCATAGGTGATAGCCTTGATTTCCAGTAATTTACACACATCATTTGAAAATGTCAGCAAACTCCAAGGGCTCATCTCAATATAATTTGTTGCAATAAAAACTGCAACAATGGATATGGGAATTAGTTTGATTTAGTAGTTAGGGTCTTATACTCAGACCTGGAAGACGCAAATTCAAGCCTCTGTTCTGGTCACTACACCAGGTGACCTTATCTGTTGTGAATATTAATTAGGGAAGAAAGAACCAAGCTTCTTGGGGGATGAGAAGGATAAAAATGTGATTGATCCTACACAAGCTATGTAGTGTGTGAAGAAATATTTGCTTTTATCTGCCTACTGCCAATTGATTTCCGTACATGATCTCTGTCTACACTGGTCATAATCTTCACAGAAAATGCAGCTCGCAACAATCTGCCACATTTTAGAGTGACCAAGAGACAGAGCCCAGGACAGACAGGGTTACCCAAGATAGAAAAAGGCCTGAATCTTCCTGTTTGGAACAGTGGCAAATAACCAGTATTATTGGAGAAATACAACATGAAGATACTGGGGTACCAACAAATGAAGGGGTGGGGTTGTCCTCAGCCAAACTTATTGGGAACAAGCTAGGGTTGCCAGGTCTGACTCAGAAAATATCTGGGGACTTTGGGGGTGGAGCCAGGAGAATTTTGGGGTGGAGCCAGGAGCAAGGTTGTGATAAGCGCAACTGAACTCTAAAGGGAGTTCTGGCCATCAAATTTAAAGGGACTGTGTTCCCTTTAATGCCTTCCTTCCACTGGAAATAAAGGAGGATGAGGGCACCTTCTCTGGGGCTCATAGAATTGGACCCTCTGGTCCAATAGTTTTGAAACTTGGGTGTTTTTTGAGGAGAGGCACCAGATGCTATGCTTAAAATTTGATGCCTCTACCTCAAAAAGCAGCCACCTCAGAGCCCCAGATACCTACAGATTTCTTCTCCATTATACCCTATGGCGACTGGTCTCCACAGGGTATAATGGAGTGCCTGGTGGACATTTCCCTCCACCCCACACTTTCTGATAACCCTGAAAAGGGGGAAGGACCTCTAAACCAGGAGATCCCGTGCCCCCAACAGGGGATTGGTAACCCTACAACAAGCTGAAGCCTAGCAGCCAGTAAACAGGGGCTGTCCTTGGACCTGGTTGGTGAGTTTGCATATTTGGGAGACTGTGGCAGGCATAAGCCACGTCTTCTCCCACCCTGCCCAACAGCACCCCCATCAAGGTGTAGCTCAGTCAGCAGTGGCCCTGCATGCTGAACAAAATGTTCTGGCATGCAATTGTTCTACAAATATGCCAGCAGTTGCCTACACTTGCTCTAGTGTCCCCAGGAACATTTAACTCCCACTAGGAAGGAATTCATGTTTGTACCCTTTTGCTGCCTCCCAGATATATGAATGGCTGCTATTACATTCTACAGGGAAAAGTGCTACTCCTGGGGTACCCTAAGACCAAAACGTTCCTGGTAGCCCTGATGCTGGCGGACCTTCATTGGCAAGAATCCTGGATTGGGAAGCAGACTGTCCCCAGGATCTGACAAAACAGAGGCTAGGGTTGCCAGCTCCAGTTTGGGCAATTCCCAGAGATTTAAGGGCTGAACCGGGGGAGGGGAGGGACCCCAGTGGGGATATAATGCCTTAGAATCCATCTCCCAAAGCAGCTGTTTCCTCCAGAGGAACTGCTCTCTTTCATCTGGAGATCAGTTGTAATTCTGGGAGATTTCCAGGCCCCCACCTGGTGGTTGGCAACCCTGTGAGTTGCACATTCAGTAGTGCCCTGCTCACAAGAGTTTCGCAGTGTCAAAACCTTTCCGTTCCCACAACACATTGTTAGGGCTCAGTTGTGATGACGGGATCTGCTCAGCTTGGCTGCTCACCCGCTACTGCTGCTCTGAATAGTAATTGGCCTCGTATGCAATGCATGTAGAAAGACATGGTTTGTATCCCCTTTGCTTCATCTTTGGAGAATACTGACCACAATTGCTTGCATCCTACACTCTAACCACCTGTCATTTTTCATGGTTCAGTGTTTTTCCTTGCCTTTTTCAGGGTACAACCACATAATCTGATCAACCTAGGAATCTTGGGAAATGTATTTTTGTATGCATCGAGGGGGGTGCCACAGAATTCTTTGCACCTGTTCTAAAATGCCCAGGATTTTGGGAGGGAAGCTAGCACGGTGAGGAATACACATGTGTGTGGCCCTGAACGGGGCAGTGAATTCCACAAGTGAAATGCCTGTTGGGTGGGCTTCTCACTTTTGTCTGTCTTAAATCTACTGCCAATCCATTCTATAGGGTGATTCTCAGTTCCAGTTCTTTCCCCTCCATCTGGGGTGCAACCCACCAACAGAAGCACTCCCAGGCCACTAAGTGAAGAATCCCCATGGAACAACAAACTGTTCTCTGTTTTGGGCCCCCACCCTCTGCTTGCAATGCAGGGCTAGCAAGGAATGTGACATCTCTGTGCCAGACTGGGGCAGGACGTGGGGGGCGGGCAGGCTGTGACCTCCCAAAGTTCTTCATGTATGGACAGGTCAGAGGCCAAGGGGCAGTTATGGGGTTTGCAAAAGGAAGGTGGAATGCAGGAATCCCCTCTTAATGGTATGGCTGAAAAAGGTGGTGGTGGTGTAGGAGGAGAAGGGGGGCATTATGGAAGAGCCAGATCTCATTAAATGATCTGCAGTGCAATCCTGAGCGGAGTGACACCTCTCTTGAATGAACTTAGAACCGAACTTGAGTCTACATCTAACCTGTAGCCACTAGTGGGACTTTCAGTCACAAAGCAGATGCAAGTTCCCTGCGGGAGCTCAATTCAGACATGCTGCAATTTGGATTGAAACCACAGTGCAGAGGGAGGAGGGGCTTCACTCCTCACACCATTTTCCTGATCCCAAATAGCCCCAATCAGGCCTCAGGATTGTGTTTTCCCATAGGGAGCTTTTCAGAGCTTTTTTTTGTAGAAAAAGCCCAGCAGGAACTCATTTACATATTAGGCCACACCCCCTGCCATCACCGTTGTTTCACACAGGGCTTTTTTGTAGAAAACGCCCAGCAGGATATCATTTGCATATTAGGCCACACCCCCTGGTGCCAGATCAGCTGGAACTGTGTTTCTGTGCGTTCCTGCTAAAAAAAACAAAACCCTGGAGCTTTTAGCTGCAAGTTCCCGTGTGGCCAAGAAATGGAATGTCTAGTTTAGTCCTTAGACAGGGATATCTCTGTTTAGGATTCCACTGATATAGGATGAAGCTTGCTTCCCCAGGGGACTTCCTACCATGGGTGATAGCAGGAAGCTCCCTGTGAGGGGCAGTGTCCAGGGGACATTATGCCCAATCTCGGCACGGCTCATCTGCCTCCCATTTCCCCCCTTTTCTCCAGAATTTTATATTCAAAGTAAAAAGGAAACGGTGGAATAGCTGCAGGAGGAGCACCCAAAGCCAAGCTCCCCCTCCAAATGGAAGTGCTATGCTCTGCATCCCCCACCACTTTCAGTCCTTTAAAGGGCTTTCCCCCCTTTTCTTTACCAAGTCACAATGCAGCACTACAGTACACATGAGAAAAAGAAAGGGGGGATAGCCCTTTAAAGGGTTGGTAGGCTAGGAGGGGGTGCAAGCATAATGGAACACAGAGGATGGGAAGCAGCAGCAGAGCAAGCGGGGCAGAAAAGTGGGCATGTGGACTCTGTTCTTGCCCATTCCCATCCCCCTTGTTGATATTGCCCAGGTGGAGGCAAATCTTTTCACACCGTATCTGGAAGTCACTTAGGGCTGTTTTCCTATGTGAATCCTTTGAGTGGCTATCCTACTGGCTGCATCCAATACAAACAATGATGCAAAAAACCCCAAAAGAAATCTAGTGCACTTGGTAATCAATGTAGCTGAAGGGCTATGGCTCAGCAGTGGAGCACCTGCTTGGCATATAGAGTACCAAGTACAATCCCCAGCATCTCCAGTTAAAAGGGACAGGTATAGGGTTGCCAGGTCCAACTTGAGAAGGATCTGGGAACTTTAGGGGTGGAGCCAGGAGCAAGGGTGTGACGAGCATGATTGAACTCCAAAGGGAGCTCTGATAATCACATTTAAAAGGACCGCAGTCTGCATGCCTTTTAAAGCCTTCCCTCCACTTGGAAATAATGGCAGATAGGGGCACCTTCTTTTGGGGTTCATAGAATTTGACCCCTTGGTCCAATCTTTTTGAAACTTGGGTTTTATTTTGAAGACAGGCACTGAATGTTAGGCAGAAAATTTGGTGCTTCTACATCAAAAAACAGCCCCCCCCCTGATACCCACAGATCAGTTCCCCATTATATCCTGTGGGAATCAGTCTCCATAGGATATAATGGAGTGCCCAGCAGACATTTCCCTCTCTTTCCACTTTCTGATGACCCTGAAGCTGGGGGGAGGCCTCTAAACCAGGGGATCCCCTGACCCCAGCTGGGGATTGGCAAGCCTAGCAGGTAGGAGGTGATGTGAAAGACCTCAGCCTGAGACCCTGGAGAGCTGCTGCCAATCTGAGTAGATGCTGACCCTAGTGGACCAAGGGTCTGAGCTAGTAAAAGGCAGTTTTGTATTCAATAACAGTTTGGTATCCAGCTGAGGATATAGTTGGAAGCCACCTTGCTAAGGTCTAGTTCTGGTCAATGCTTTCATGGACGACTTCCTAGGAATCCCATGTAGACCACCTCGACCGTCTCAGAAGAATGGTGTATGTGGTACCAACTAACTTGAGCCTTGGGAAGGGAAAACCCTGAAAGTTAAGATCAGGAAGAAATTCTGCTTCCCTAGATGAGAACGGAATCCAAGAATATTAACTCTCAGAAGGCTTCGATGCCATTGAGCTGGCGGCACGTCAGATTCTGTCCATGACAGAATATTTGTCTGTGGTTCTCCCCATGAACTTAGCAGATGCTTTGTAATGACTAAAAGACAATCAAGAACTCAGAATCCCACCCATCACCAGCATAGGTTTATGCGCTTAACTACCAAACTGTCAACCTTCATTTGCACCCTCCCTGTCTTCAGGTAAGTTTGGCAGTGGTACAGAAGCTGTGAAAATTTAACACCCAGCTTTGGAAGTGCAAGCCTAAAGGTAAGTGAACTCATTCATTATTCCTGCATACTCCCTCTGCATTTTTGGATCCAGACGTTTCATGTATTGTTCTCTGTGCTGTTTCCTAAAGACCCCTTTTCTGGTAAGAACAGAAGAGTTGCCTCACTGGATCAGACCAAATTTCCATTTGTCATCCAGCACTCAGCAGTGGCTGCACAGATGCTGTCCGACCGAGCGTAGCTTGACTAATCGCTTTTTGTTTCATGCCCTTCAGCTGAGGTATCCTGCCTCTGGCCATGAAGGTTCTATTTTTGGCTATCATAGCTAATTGATGGACCTATCCTTTGCAAAAGGTCATTAAAGCTAGCAGCGGCTGTCTTTGCACCCTGCATGACTGAACGACAGAGTGGACAAAGTGTCAGGACAAAGCGGGAGATCCAGGTTCAAATCCCTATTCTGTCATGGAAGTTTGATGGGCAATGTTGGGCCGGTCTCTCTCTCTCTCTCTCTCTCTCTCTCTCTCTCTCTCTCTCTCTCTCTCTCTCTCTCACTCACTCACACACACACACACACTCCATCTAACCTACCTCACAGGGCTGCTGTTGTGAGGATAAAATGGAAGAGGAGAGAATAAGGTTGTAAGTTGGTTTAAGTCTCCACTGGGGAGACAAAGGAGCTATGGAAATCTAAATAAAACTGATCATGACACTGAATTCCATAGGTAAATTCAGTAGTGCGCACATAAATGTTTCCCCATTGCTGATATTGAACATACCCTCAATCAATTGCATTGGATATATAGCCCCCCTACTTCTAATGTTACAAGTGAGATTCTCTGTTTATTCTCTCTCTCTCTCTCCCCCCCCCCGCCACATTGTTCATAACTTCATAAGCCTTTGATGTATTCCCTTTAGTAATCACTTTATTCAAACATTAAAAAAAGTTCCAGTTGCATATGGTTTTCCTTTTTGGAAAGATGTACCATCCCTCTGATACAAAGAAAGTAACTCCATTCTCTTTCCTCCCTCTCTTGCTTCTTCCTTGCTTAATCCTCCCCCACTGCCCCCACCGCGTCTCCTGGACTTACCACCCTGGAGACTCCCCCTGGCCAGGCACAAGAGAAGAAGCGAAGTGCAGAGATTCAGTCTCATCATGGTGAAGCTGCAGGAACTTCTCAGACTCTCAGGACCCCACAAGGGGCTTGGGAGGGGGCTGCTCCTTTTATTCCCTGCTCATGCCCCGTCTCCTGCCTGCCTCCTCCCTTCATTGGCTGCGCAGGCCACCCCTGTTTCATTCTACCCAATGGGCTCTCAGCAGATTCCCCCAGGAGAGGGCTAGGCAATTCAGACACAGCAACACCTTGCTGTTAACCCAGCCATGTTTAACACTCACTCGCTTATGCCCTTGTTAGCTGGCAATGCTGTCAGACACATCTTTGCACCCCAATGTGCAGACACAATGCTCCAGACAAACACCCAGCCAGCTATCGCTGCTTCTGCCTTCATTATATTATCATTATGCTAAATTAAACTTTCCTCAGAACGCTTTACAGTATCTAGCGTGTTGGCTGATCTAACAGCTTTGCCAAGAAGGTTGTTGTTGTTTCTGTCGTACAGGTGGGAAACAGAGGTTGAGAACTGTCTCCAGTTCATTTGCAGGATAAGTAAGGATTGTGTCTGTTTTAAGTGCACAAAAAAGCTCACACAGTCAGCCATCCTCAAGCCCACCCAACACAACGCTTTGTGCAGGCAGCTATTACATCTCCATATCCCCTATTCACAGGGGCTTCCTTTCCCTCCCAGAAACTTTTCCTTTCCCATTTTTATATCCCACAAGTCACAGATACAGCTTCACTCCAGTGCAGTGCAGGAAATGATGACAACAAATGCTCTCTCAGCTAGGGTTGCCAACTTTCAGGTGGGGCCTGAATATCTCCTGGCATTACAACTGATCTCCGGACGACAGAGACCAGTTCCCCTGGAGAAAATGGCTGCTTGGAAAGTGAACTCTATGGCATGATGTCCCACTGAGGTCCCTCCCCTCCCCTCCTCTCCTCTCCTCTCCTCTCCTCTCCCCTCCCCAAACTCTGCTCTCCTCAGGATTCACCCCCCACAATCTCCAGGAATTTCCCAACTCAGAGCTGGCAACCCTGCCCAGAAGTCCTTCTTTGCTGATGGCAGACATTTGTGCATAGGCTGTGGTGGCTCGCTAGACAAAGAAAAAAAAGCTACTCTGCACATTGCTGACAAGGGCGGATTGAAATTAAGGCCACCAGGAGAAGTCCTGGGGGGGGGGCTGATGGCTGGGGGGGGGGCTGCCTGCCAAGACCACTCCAATCCCAAGTGAGGGGCAGGGGCAGTAAGCTGACCCTAAAAGGGGCAGCAAAGCAGGCCCAATGGGTGGCCTCAGTTGTGAGGGGAAAGATGGTCTCACTCGCATTGTGGTTTGAGGGATGGACCCAGCACAGCCTCACTCCCTTCTTTGGGGTGCAGCCAGAGCAGCATGGGATGGGTGGGGGGGAAGGGGCTTTGGCAGGGCCATTTTATCCTCCCAGTCTACCCCTGACAGCTGAGCCCTGCTGGGTCAGACCAAAGGTCCATCTATACTAGCGTCCTACTTTTCACAGTGGCATGTCGGCTGCCTCAGAAAGGGCTCCAAGCAAAATGTGAATGCGACTGTCTGCTTCTGCCACTGCACCCTTCTCAAGCAACTGAGATATGCTGCCTCTGAATGTGGAGGCTCTGTTTAGTTCTTACGGCTTAAAACTGTTGTTAGGTCTCTCCTCCATGCATTTGTCTAGTTCTTTTTTAAAGCCATCAATGCCATTGGCCATTGCTATATTTGCGTAGAGCAGTCAGACAATGCTGGTCTTGGGTGCAAAAGGCTTGGATTCAAATCCTGTGAATTTAAGGGGAGGTATTTGGGAGTTTCCTGCATTGTGCAGGGGGTTGGACTAGATGACCCTGGAGGTCCCTTCCAACTCTATGGGCGTTTTCGCACTGAACTTAATCGGCAGCAACGTCCCTCTTCACCATGCAGGATCTGCGCGGATTTCGCATCAATTGCTGCGGAGCACCCGGAAGAGCCGCAAAGTCCCGCGGCTTTTGCGGCGCAAATGGAAACCACCAAAAACCAGTTTCCATTTGCGCTGCAAAAGCTGTGGGACTTTGCGGCTCTTCCGGGTGCTCCGCAGCAATTGGTGCAAAATCCGCGCAGATCCTGCGCGGTGAAGAGGGACGTCGCTGTCGATTAAGGTCAGTGCGAAAACGCCCTATGATTCTATGAAATTCCCATCCTGCCATGAAGCTTGCCAAGTGGCCTGAAGATACAATGGGAAAGGGAGACCCATGTGGTTGGAATGTCAGACTAGGATGTGGGAGACCCACTCTACTGCGGAAGCTTTCTGGGAGACATTGGGTCAGTCGCATGCTTTCAGCCTAACCTACTCACAGGGTTGATGGGAGGATAAAATGGAGGGACGATGTATGCTCCCCTCCCTGGAGCTCCTTGAGGAAGGGCAGGTTAACAATGTGCTAGACAGACAGAGAGGTGCAGGGGCTTAGCCCAGAGGTCCAGCCACCCAATTTGCCCTACTTAGCCCACTCCTCTGTACCCTATTCTGGAACAAATATTCTGTCTTGATATTCAGCTCTTTTGACTGAAGATCCTCCAGGAATCTTTTCAGAGGCACAATTTGGCTAGACATTCTGCACCTTCCACATGCAGTGAACACAACAGTATGAAAAGCGTTGTTATGTACCCTGCCTCCTTGCTTTGAATGAATCGGCTTCTGCAAACGCTCTTTGATAGACAGCCTATGCAGCATTCCAGCGCTGTCCTCCACTCTGCATCCTCCTGGCAGCTGGAAATTCTCCTTCTAGCCCAGTCCTTCACAATTAATTTATTCAGATAAATATCCAGCTTTTCTCCCCAATGGAGACCCAAACTGGCTTGCAACGTTGTTCTTTTTTCCTCCATTTTATCCTCACCACAACCCAGTGAGGTAGGTTCAGCTGAGAGCATGGGGTGGATCCAACCATCCTCTAAGCAGCCCTTTTCCAACTTAAGTGGCTCTTCCTCCAGCTTAAATTGCTCTCCTCCATCTACTCCAGTGACTGGCTCAAGATCACTCAGTGAGGCTCTGACCTGGATAACCCAGGCAAGGCCAGTCTTGTCAGATCTCAGAAGCTAAGCTGGACCAGCCATGGCAAGTTCTTGGATGGGAGACTTCCAAGGAACACCAGGCTGTGACACAGATGGCAAACCACCTCTGAACGTCTCTTGCCTTTATGCCCCACCAGGGGTCATTGGGAGTCAGCTTGACTTGATGTCCCCCTCCCATAGATCAGTCTTTGAGCTTCCATGACAGATGGGTGGATCCTTCCTTTCTCTTGCCACTCCACTTAGCACAGCCTGAAGCCTAAGGAGCCTTCCTTCAACTTCAGTGCCTCTTCTGTTGGAGGAAAAGCCACTTTGGCTGCAGGAAGTCAGCGTAGGCTGGAACAAGGTTCCTTGAAGGATGCTTGGATCCATCCAGTGGGGGTGGGGTTCAACTTAGGTCTCTTAGACTAGTTCAATGCTGTAACCACTAGGCTACACTGGCATTGTACATACGTACGTGCCATCAAATCACAATTGACTTACCGCAACTCCAGCAAGGGGCTTTCAAGGCAAGTGTGAAATAGAGGTGGTTTGCCATTGCCTTCCTCTGCAGAGTCTTCCTTGGTGGTCTCCCTTCCAAGTAACGACCCTGCATCTTAGCTTCCAAGATGTGATGATCATGCCATTTAGTCTTCTAAAGACGCAGCACCTTCTTCTTCTGGTTTGATGAAGTGGTTAAGAGTCGTGGACCCTAATCTGGAGAACCAGGTTTGAGTCTCCTCTCCTCCTCCACGTGAAGCCAGCTGGGTGACTTTGGGTCAGTCACAGTTCTCTCAGAGCTCTCTCACTGCCGCCTTACCTCACAGGGTATCTGTTATGGGGGCAGGAATGGAAGGCGATTGTAAGCCACTCGAAGACTCCTTTGGGCAGTGAAGGGTGCAGTATAAAACCAACTCTTTTTCTTCTCCCCCAGGACAGAATCAGATCCTTCTGGGCTGAAAAGTTGCCTTTTTATCTGACAGGGCTTCTGACTGAAATCCATATTATTATTTTAAGCCTTGGAGGCAGTGCAAAAGCATTTTATAAAATCATTCTTGATCAGTAAAAGTCAATAAAACCAGCTGCTAAAGCAACCAACTGGAGCAACAATAAAATTTTTGAAAAGCACAGCACAGGAAAATAAGACATTGGCGGAAATATAAGCCTTAGTAGTGGTGAAAATCCAGTGGGGACAGCTTGCTGTACCATGATTTTGCAGCCCTGCTGGAACAGCTTCACCTGTTAAACTCCTGCCTGATGCTCAGCTCCGAAAAACACACAGCAGCCTTTGGTCATTGAGAAAAAAAGAGTATGAGTGAGCTCAGCCTACCTGCCCTGTTGACTTCAAAGGCCCACTGCAGGGTCATTCGCAAAACCTGACATCCTTGGCCAAAATAAATGGCCACTTGGCTTCCACCCCTATGCTGTAACTCACCGGCCTGCCTGTTTGGAAAACTCACATCCAAGCCAGCTGTGTAATCCCGCCACCTTCCCCTTCCCAGGTCCCAAGTATGTTTAAACTGTCTGGAGGCTGTGACAGCGGGTAATCTTGTGTTCCCTGCCAGCTCTTGTTCATGAAAGTCTCACAAAATGCATCCTCCCTGTCTGGGAGAGGCAAGAACAGTAGTAGATAGGGGGTACCTATCATCATCAAGCCTCATTCCAAAGTGACAGCTGCCCCGCCTACACATGCACACGCACACCCACCGATGAATGCTAGATGTTTCCTATGGGTGTCAGAACTTGTAACTTTCTTACATGAGGTTAGCCATACTGACTCCATATTGTAACCCAATACTAACACATAATGCTTTGCCTCTGTAACTAACACAAAATGCTCTGCATTTCAAACACCCTGTGATCACTGGAGGGTGACAGATAACCCCTGGTCAACATCTGCAGGTGGCCCTTTGAAGCCAGGCGGAGCAGGCCCTCTCAGCGGGACTGCATCCTCTCTTCTGATAACAACTCCTGAGAACGAGACACTTGTCTGTAAACCGTGTGAAAGATTGCTTTATTGTTGCTGTCTTAACCGCATAAAATGTAACTAGATGCCAGGCTCAGGCATCAGTGTTATCTTGAAGCTCCAGCACTGTAGTTCTCGGATAAATGCCTATACTTTGCAACAAGTTTTGGGTCTTGTTTGACGTTCTGCCAGTTTTGACAATGGGAACTGAGGCAACTGTCCTGATGGGGCTCCTGACCTCCTGACCCCCCCGCAAATGAATGCCAGATGTTTCCTGTGGGAGAAAACATCTATGGGGTCTGAGGACAACAGCCTCCATTGGGGAATGGAGATCTCCACCTGGAGCTTGGCATCCCTAATGTAGGGCATTTGTGCATATACAAAAGTGGTGCTTTGGGGGAAAGCTATGTTTTACAGGGAAAAGTATATATATTGTGTATTTTCTCTTGCATATGGAGGATGAAGGACTGTATTGGAGACTGTTCAAATTCTGGAACTGGCGCATAGTAGAGTGGGAACAAACTGTTGTAAATTCTGTAGTACGATAACATATTGTCAAGAGAGTAGTTGTGTGAAAAACGCGACACACAAGACCGGACAGGATGAGGAAGAGGAGGTGGAGGAAGAAGAAGAAAGTATAGTGTGCTCCGAATATTACCTAGAGATGGTAAGTAGCAGGGAACGTGAGAAAATCCAGGGTGGTGTGGGGGACAAAATAAACATCACTGTTTTTCTCTTGCAGAGCGACTATGACGATGTGAGGTGGGAACAGTTTATACAAATTGTGGAAGTTGCACATGAGAAAGTGAATCCTTCATGTTGTGATTATTGTGAAGAAATAGCTTGGTATCAAGAATGCATCTGGGTGAGAAAGAAAATGAAACACCTGCAATCTCCCTGCGTGCGAGATTTATATCCGGGTGTAAGTTTTTTATTTTAAAAAGTGGGATGCGGATGTCTAGAAGGGAAATAGAAAGACTTAGACACTTTTTTTCCTGACAAGGTAGGGAAAACTCACCCAGATTCGGAGGTGGCGGATGTCGTCCCTGTGAAGCCGGAACCAAGTAGCTGCGGGGAATGCATGACCGTATATAACATTCAATCTGTAAAGAAGGATGGTGAGAAAGATTCCCTAGCAGATGCTGAGCATGGTACCGCCGGTGATTCTGGAGCGGACATGGAGAATACCTCTGGAGATTCTGGAGCAGACACGGAGCATGAAGCCGTGGAAAAGGTGAGGGAACCCCCGGTTTATGAAGCGCAAACACCTGAACCGTCAACGTATGCTGATCCAGTCAAGGAGGGGGAAGAAGAAGACAACCGCCCATGCATTGTGGCTTTATTCCCTGATGTAAGTGTTGTAGTGTATGGCGCCCACTGGAGGCAACCAGTTCATAAAGACCACGATAGCAGAATAACACCCATCCACCCCAGCCGCGGAGGCAACTGAGTAACACCCAAGTGCCTCCGCGCTGGGCGCGCCAATCCGCCAATCACAGCGTGTGGCGGGAAATTCGGACGGTCAACATTGGACCGGCCAGAAGGTTGAATAGTCCGGCAACTGTATATATGCGGGAGCCGGCCCGCGTGTTCTCTCTCTCCATCTTGTATCGTACCATGGAATAAACCCATGTTGCCCTACTCTCGTCTCCACGTGTGGTACTTTACAGTGGCGACGAGGATGGGATTCTAGCCTCATCGGCTACGACGGAGATCTGGGCAACGAACGACCGCCACCGCCATCATGGCCAACCAGGGCAGAATCACCGGCTACCTCGAGCCCTTCGACCCTGCCAATCCCGAGGGCTGGGAGTCCTACTCGGAACGGGTCGAGTTCTATCTCCGGGCCAACAAGATCACCGACGCCGGGGCGAAGCGGGATGTGCTCCTAAGCGTCTGCGGGCCTGCCACGTTCGAGATCGCTAAGGGTCTCTCGGCGCCCGCCCGCCTGGCGGAGAAGTCCTACGACGAGATCATCCGACTCCTCACGGGCCACTTCTCACCACAGCCCTCACGGGTGGCTCGCAGATTCCTGTTCCACAAACGGGACCAGACCGCGGGAGAGTCCGCCGCCGACTACCTGGCGGCCCTCCGAAAACTCGCCGGGAACTGCAACTTTCCCCAGCTGGAAGAAACCCTGGCCGACAGATTCACGTGGGGCCTCCGCGACGAAAGGCTCCAGCAGAAGCTCTTCGCCAAAGAAGAGCTCACCCTCCAGGGAGCCTTCAGCGAGGCAGTGGCGAGCGAAAGGACCGCCCGGACGTTTCCCCGGGCAAAGACCGAGACCGCCCACCACGAGGAGCTGGACCCCGAGCACCAGGACGAGGGAGAAGCTTTCCAGACGCGACGCGCCCCAGGATCCGTCGCCCAAGCTTCACAGCGACCCCGAGCCAACGAACGACCGAGCCAGCGCACCAACGAAAGGGCCAAGTGTGCCAGCTGCGGCGACCCCCACGATCGGCGGGACTGCCAGTACCGGACCTGGGACTGCCGGAGCTGCGGAAAGACCGGCCACATAGCACGGGCTTGCCGCACCAAGCCCAACCGCCAGCGACCGACCGCCCACCACGAGTCCGCAGAGTCCCACTCCACCGCCTCCACCTCACTTCAGGTACTGAATTTGCCCCTCACCACCCCCAACAAGATAACGATGGCGGTCCTCATAGACGGGGCCCCCTGCACCATGGAAGTGGACTCAGGCTCCTCCATCTCCATAATTGCGGAGGAGACCCTGAGAAGGCTACGGCCCGGCCAGGGGCTGCAGCTGCGACCAGCCAATTTCATATTGCGGGACTTCCAGCAAAACCCGGTCCAAATAGCGGGGTGGGCACGGGTGCAGGTGGAGCGGGGGTCCTTCAGAGGCCCCCTGGACATCCTGGTGGTCAAGCGGCCACTTACCACCCTGTTGGGGCTAGCATGGTTTGGCCCCCTGGGAATCAGAGTAGAGGTGGTGCGCACAGCCACTACTGGGGGGTTCGGGGGTGTGTGCGGAGAATTCCCCGACGTTTTTGATGGGTCGCTAGGGAGCTACAAGGGCCCGGCCATCTCCCTACCGCTCGACCCGACGGTCAGACCGATCTGGCTCAAAGCAAGGCGGGTCCCCTTCGCCTTAAAGCCCAAGATCGAGGCAGAGTTGGACCGCCTTGTAGCCCAAGGGGTCCTGGAGCCGGTCGACTACGCCCCGTGGGAAACCCCCATAGTGACCCCGGTCAAACCTAACGGGGACGTGCGAATATGTGCAGATTACAAGTGCACAATTAACAAAGCGCTCCAAGACAACCCATACCCGGTGCCAGTGGTCAGCCACGTGCTGGCAGCCCTTGCGGGGTCCAAGATTTTCGGGAAGCTGGACCTGGCCCAAGCCTACCAGCAGCTCCCGGTGGACGCCAAAACAGCGGAGGCACAAACGATAGTCACCCACAGGGGGGCGTTCAGGGTGAACAGGCTACAGTTCGGGGTTAGCGTGGCTCCGGGGATCTTCCAGAGTATAATGGATGCTCTCCTTAAAGGGATCCCCGGAGTCCAGCCGTTTTTCGACGATGTTTTAATCGCCGCCCCGGACCCGGAGGAATTCCGCAACCGCCTCCGGGAGGTGCTCCGCCGCTTCCAAGCCGCTGGACTGAAAGTTAAGAGGGAGAAGTGCATGTTGGGGGTGCCCCGGGTGGAGTTCCTGGGATTCGCAGTGGACGCAGAGGGAATCCACCCGACCGAAGAAAAGACCAGGGCCATTGTGCAAGCCCCTGCCCCCACGTGTAAAGCGGAACTCCAGAGTTTCCTGGGGGTCCTCAATTTTTACCACACGTTCATACCCCACAAGGCGGCCCTTGCCGAACCCCTACACCGTCTACTGGACAAAAAAGCTCCATGGGTGTGGGGAAAGAGGCAAGCCGCCGCCTTCCAGGCAGTTAAGGACGTCCTCATCTCCAACGCGGTGCTGCATCACTTCGACGAGCGCCTCCCGGTCATCCTGGCTTGCGATGCATCGCCGTACGGGGTGGGCGCTGTCCTGGGGCACCAGTTACCGGATGGCCGGGAGGTCCCGGTCGCATATTACTCGCGCACCCTGACCTCGGCGGAACGGAACTACGCGCAAATCGACAAGGAGGCCCTGGCCATAGTGGCGGGGGTCCATAAATTCAACTATTATTTATATGGGCGCCGGTTCACAATAGCGACGGACCATAAGCCGCTCTTGGGTCTGCTGGCCCCAGACCGACAAACTCCCCAAATCCTGTCCCAGAGGGTGTTGAGATGGAATCAATTCCTTAACTCGTACACATACACGCTGGTTCACAGGGCGGGCAAGGCAATGGGCCACGCGGACGCTCTCAGCCGGTTGCCGCTCCCGGACACAGGCCCCGATCCAGCCCCAGCTCACCAGGTCATGTCAATCGAGTCACTGCCGGAGCAACCCCTCCATGCGGCAGAGGTGGCTAAAACCACCAGAAAAGACAAAACCCTAGCGCGGGTGCTCGACTGGGTGGTGAGGGGGTGGCCAGAGGGGAACATGGGGGAAGAGTTCAAACCCTACAAAATGCGGAGGGAGGAACTCGCAGCACACAAAGGGTGCCTGTTATGGGGAAGCAGGGTAGTAGTCCCCCCCCCTCTGCAGAAACGGGTCCTGGATTCACTCCACGAAACACACCCAGGCATCGTGAGAATGAAAGCCCTAGCCAGAAGTTACGTATGGTGGCCGGGGATGGACAGTGAGATAGAGGACTGGGTCCGGAGATGCGGCACATGCCAAGAGTCGCGGCCGGACCCACCCAGTGCCCCAGCGACACGATGGGAGACCACCAGGAAACCGTGGTCCAGGCTACACATCGATTTTGCTGGGCCGTTCCAGGGACAGATCTTCCTAATCATCGTGGATGCATACACAAAATGGTGAGAGGTCATCCCCGTAGGGTCTACCTCATCAGCTGCAGCCATTAGGGCATTACGTAAGGTCCTGTGCACCCACGGTATTCCGGACACCATAGTCTCGGACAACGGGGCAGCATTCACCTCGGGGGACTTCCAGGGGTTCCTCCAGAGGTACCTCATTAGGCACATCCGGTCAGCGCCCTTCCACCCGGCCACCAACGGCCAGGCCGAGCGGATGGTCCGAACAACAAAAGAGGCCCTGGGCAGAATAGTGCAGGGCGATTGGGACCACCGGCTAGCCGCGTTCCTCTTTGACAACCGGGTCATTCCCAACCCAGTCACAGGGGTTAGCCCAGCCGAGCTCCTCATGGGACGCAAACTCACCACAAGGCTAGATCGGCTAAACCCCGACCGAGCCCCAGACGTGCGCGGGTCCCCAGAGGTCAGAGACGCGACTAGGGGGTTCTTCGCGGGAGACCCGGTGTTCGCCCGCAACTACGCGGCAGGCCCAGAATGGGTCGCCGGGCGGGTATTACGGGTTATGGGCTCCCGCCACTACGAGGTCTCCACCGACGGGGGCCAGATTCTACACCGGCACATCGATCAGTTACGCCGCCGGACCCTCCCGGAGGTACCCCTGGAAATGAGGGAGGGGGCCAGGCCCGCGGAGAGCCCAACGACACCCGCACCGACACCAAGGCCACACACACCGGCAGAGGCGGACCCACCATCGGACCCCGACCCACAACCCACCAACGCTCAGACCCCCGGGGAAACCCCAGAGGCGGAAGCAACCCCGGCACCACAAGCAACACCGAGGCGTTCTGCATGGGAGCGTCGACCCCCCGCCTACCTCCAGGACTATATTACTAACTAAGGGGGGAGGAGTGTAGTGTATGGCGCCCACTGGAGGCAACCAGTTCATAAAGACCACGATAGCAGAATAACACCCATCCACCCCAGCCGCGGAGGCAACTGAGTAACACCCAAGTGCCTCCGCGCTGGGCGCGCCAATCCGCCAATCACAGCGTGTGGCGGGAAATTCGGACGGTCAACATTGGACCGGCCAGAAGGTTGAATAGTCCGGCAACTGTATATATGCGGGAGCCGGCCCGCGTGTTCTCTCTCTCCATCTTGTATCGTACCATGGAATAAACCCATGTTGCCCTACTCTCGTCTCCACGTGTGGTACTTTACAAGTGTAATAAAACTGCACCAACTGTGTGAATGTAACAAAGCGCTATTTGAACTAAAAATGTGTTTTCTTCTTTGAACACAGGTGTGGGACAGACCCGTTGATTTTGCACTACTGGCCAGATGCGTTAGCGAGGAGATGAACCCAGTCTGTTGCTACCGCTGCGGACTGGTCGCCCTGTTTCAAAAGGAGGGATATGGTGCCCAAAGCGCGTCTGTAGATGTTCCAAAGTTTACGGTGTTTAAAGGGGGCAGACCTCTGTAAATTTCTGCAAAGGAAAGTGATGGAGCGTGCTGAGAAGCAGAAACAACTCAGAGAAAAAGATGAGAATCAGAACGAGTCAGAGTGAAGATCCCGTTTTTCTGTATATATGCAGCCTAATAAAAAATACTTTCATTGTGGCAAAAGAGAGCAAAGTGTCATGACGCGTCACGGGGATGTGTTAAAAGGGATTTATTATAATCCGCGGGAGGTTGGAAGTTTTGGGGGTATTGAGCCGTTATTTCAGGAAGCCTCTAAGAAGGGGGATAAGCTGAGCAGAAATGAGGTGAAAGAGTGGTTGGATGATCAGGACGCATACAGCATGCATAAACCGGTCAGGGTACGCTTCAAAAGGAACAAGGTAATCATGGGGAATGTTGACAAGCAGTGGCAGGCGGATTTGGTAGATATGCAGCAATATTTCAATTACAACAGGGGCTATAAATATATTCTGACAGTGATAGACATCCTGTCGAAATACGTGTGGGTGGTGCCTCTGAAAGATAAGGGTTGCAACTGCTTTTAAAAGCATTTTCAGAGGATCAGGGAGGGTCCCTCAGAAGCTGCAAACTGACAGGGGCAAGGAGTTTCTCAATAAAAAAGTGGGTGCTCTGTTAAAGCAACACAGAGTTTGCCATTTTGTCACCAACAATGAGGTGAAGGCGGCTGTAGTGGAGCGGTTTAATAGAACTTTAAAGACCAGGATGTGAGATATTTTACACACAAGAACACTTTTAAGTATACGGATGTGTTACAAGATCTAGTCAAAAGTTATAATCATAGTCACCATAGAACTATTCAGACGCGTCCTGTAGATGTCAAACCCTCTAATGCGCTTACAGAATGGAGGCGCGTGTATGGTGTGGTCCTGGGGTCTCCCAAAAAAGAAACACAAGTTCTGTTTAGAAAAGGGGACCACGTGAGGGTCTCTAGAACAAAGGGGACATTTGAGAAGGGTTATGAACAGAATTTTACAAAAAAAATATTTATTATAGAAGAGGTGGGGGGAAGAGGCGAGATGCCCATGTACCACCTGGTAGATTTTGACAGTGAACCGATCCTAGGAGGGTTTTACACAGAGGAGTTGCAGAAAGTGGCTCATTGGAAAGACAGAACATACAAGATAGAGAAAATTATAAAAACTCGGACAAACAAGAAACAGAAGCAGATCTTAATGAAGTGGAAGGGGTGGCCCCCCAAATTTAACAGCTGGGTCCCGGCTGAAGACATCGTTGAGCAGGATGGAAGATGACAGTTTTTACATCACGCTGCCCAGCAACGGTTCTAAGAACCTATCTCCTGAAAACACCAGTTCGGCTTTCACGGTGCGCTTGTTTAAGCCTCTAGATTTGAGGGGGGAGTGGGAAGTGGGGTTGGTGGAAATTCAGTATCACCGCACCTGGTACACACTCAGTAAGCCACAGATGTTCCAAATCTGTAGCGAGACTACTAGAAACAAATTCCAGGTGAAGCAGGGCTATTACGAAGACGTCCACCATATATTAGATGCCGTACAGACATCTGTACGGAAACACGCTGACACACCGCCCGATGTGCGCTTCCTTTATGACCAAACAATGGGGAAAACTAGATTTGTCGGTTCGAGCGTTACGCACTTCATCGTGGGTGACGAATTAGCGCTGCTGCTGCATGTCAGACTCTGTTCATTGATACTCTTCCTGAATGCTGATCAC
This sequence comes from Heteronotia binoei, assembly GCF_032191835.1. Classification (NCBI taxonomy): domain Eukaryota; kingdom Metazoa; phylum Chordata; class Lepidosauria; order Squamata; family Gekkonidae; genus Heteronotia; species Heteronotia binoei. Next base: position 30,965,901 of record NC_083237.1, read on the forward strand.
TAACCAGATTGATTAATAAAGATATATGCTTACTAACCCATATTAGTAGAACAGTACAGGGGGGGGCGCCCAGTAGGGAATAACCCAAGAGTAGCTTCCCAGGAATATCAAAGGTTGTTAGGCAGTCTTTGAAGTAGAAAGTGCCTGGCAGATTCTCACCTCCCCCCTAGAGGCAGCAAGGACATTGCCACCAGAAATGTAACCACCAACTGTAGAAGATAAGGGGGAGCTGTGTGAAATGTCTCACATGCAAAGACAGCCTTTGTTTTGGGAATCGGGGGTAGTTGTGATTGCTTTGATGTATAATGTTAAATAGCAATGTTAAATACCAATGACTCGAACTCCTAGCCATCAATTCCAATGTCTTTCATGCTGAAGTAACTTTGGAGTATACAATAAATGCAACTTTGTTTCAAATAACTAAGTCTGCTCATTTTCGGAACTTCAATGAACCTTCGCTGACATCGGGGACTCCCACTAACACGCCGTTCAAAAACATTCAACATGCAATGGATATTACCAAAGGGTTTAATTCTCTGTACCTATATACGGATATCATAGAACAGCGGCTGATTCAATAACGTGCTGTGTTCCGATAAGAGGGAAAACTCACGATTTTGTCACAGTCATCTATGATGAGCCCCACTACGTCCCTGTCAACAAACAGCATATCAAAACGATCCGCGTAAAAATTCTACTAATTATTTTATTTTCTCTCTTTTTCTTCAATTGCCAAGCCAAGCCAAATACTTTCCCATCTTGTTTGCCCCTTCAAACGATTTCTGCTGGAGTCTTTTCAGATTCCATTCCACTTCTTTATTTAACAAATGTCACAATTGAGTTTGTAATATTGAAATTTCCCTTAGAATTTTCTTTTTCCCTGGTCTTTTTCTCAGCTCCCCTTCTTTTTTCTTTATTTCATTTTGAATGTCCAATAATTGTTTTTTTTTTCTTTTTTCTTTATTGTTCAAAGTGATCAACACCCCTCTCTGTCAGACGTGTAACTTGCTTATGGTAAAATGAACTGTAGATTAGAATAGCTTGACATGACTAATGCCATATTGTATTCTAATGTGATCCCTGCTTTACTAACCGTGAGAACAGTAACATGCATCTTTCCCCAAAGCAATCTGTAACCTCAAGGAGAAGAATTTCACACCTGGCCTAGAAACCATCTGGGGCCTTTGAAGTTAACATATTCAAGGTGACTAGTGAATCGCTTCCTGGGAAGGAGATAAGGGGGTATGGGAAGCGCCGACTGTCTCTGGGAGTGTGAAAATGCTGTATTGTTTCCTTCTTTTGAAATGTTCAAAAAGGCTGGCTTTAGCCTTGAAAGATATCAAACTCAATCTGCCTCCTTACTAGGCTGTTTGTTCTCAAATAAATGGATTAATTTTGCAACACTGTGATCCATCTCTGTTTGAAGTTCCATGTCTTGACATTTTGAGTTTGATCCCTTTGGAGCTTAACCGAACTGGAAACTTCGGCTGGATGGCCTACAAGACGCCAGATAACAGAGAGCCCACCAAACCAATTGAAGAGCCGACAATCCCGAAGGGAGTGACGGTAGTCCGGAGTAAAGTCTAGTCGCCAGCACACTTCTCGACTTTACTCTACACCCCGAAGCAGTGGAAGCTGCGGACCTCCACAGCGTTGATGGACGAGGCCATGGGGCACTACACCGCGCTACTGACCGGGGCCGAAGGGGGAGATGCTGGCTCGGGGAGAAGTGCGGAGGAGGAGAACGGGGAGAGACCGCGACGGGGCGAGGATGCACGGCTACTGTGTCAAGTCGGCTGATTCAATAACGAGACCTTCTTGATAAAAAGTTTCTAGTTTATTGATATCATTGTTCTCGACTAATCAGAGAGATTGAAAGACTGAAGATCATACAGTAAAGTGTAATCATATAAGGTATACTTCAAAGGGATTCTTTAGGGAGGGGGTACTATGTAGGGCACATTCACACATTGATGTTACAAATTCGTTCTCAGGCCTGTTGGCCTTGGGCAAAAACCTCCCCCGGTGCCCAGCCTGAGAAGGCGCCATAATCTCATTCACATATTCCCATTTCAAAGCAAAGCTACATAACAAAGGAAGGGAGGGGGGAAAGGAGAGGTTGAGCTAGCAGCATTGGTATACAGTGTGGCTTTTACCCAGAATGCTTTCCCCTGAACCAAAGATAGAATACAGACTTGACCAGAGTTGAAGCAGACTTGACATACTGCGAGACGAGATGCTCATCTGGGCCAGGGAAATCCACAACGAGGTCCAGGCCAGCCACCTCCAAATCACCCGAGAGATCCAGGAGCAACTGGATACGATCCGGAGACAGATTGGGGCCCTGCGGTGGGAGGACCCCAGGGACCCACCCGGAGGTGGGCCCGTTGACACCCCCTGGGACGAATCAGAGAACCCACCGGGGGGGGAGGAGCTGGAGGGGCCGCGCGACACGCCAGCGCAACCAGTACGGCCGATACCCGCCTTGGCGCCCGGGCCGGGGCTACTGCCTGGCCGATCCACGGAACCTGTGCCACCGCCTGCGCCAGCTCCGTGGGACGGCGCGAGGGGATGGGAGCTGCAGATCACCTTCGACGGGGACCCAGAGGAGGTGGAGTACTTCACGATCTAGTGCAACAGTTTCATGACCCATTGGGGGGTGACCTTCCCCACCGAGGCCAGTCGAGTAGACTACCTGGCCTCCAAACGAAAGGGGGCTGCCAGGAAGTGGTTCGTCAGCCTCTATGTGGTGCGGGCCCCCGCGTTGACATCAGTGTACGACTTCTTACAAGCCATGCTGCGCCAGTTCGGGGACCCGCTACAGGAGACAAAGGAGCTGGCCCAACTACGCAAAATCGAGCAGGGGCCAATAACGATCCGGGAGTATGCAGCGGAGTTCCAGTCTCTGTGCTCCAAGGTGAGAGGCTGGAGTGAGCGCATGAAGTATGAGGCGTTCTAGAACGGGCTCAATGCGAGCATTCTCGACTGCTGTTACACCCAAGGCAGGCCAGAGACCCTAGTAGAAGGCCCCCGTTCCTGTAGCCAGTTCAACCCCGGGTGCGGAGTGGAGATGCTTCAGGTGCGGAGACCCGGGGCACCTGGCCGTGAGTTGCCTGGAGAAGCCGCACGCTCTGCAGTTAGTTGCGAAGGCACCTGCGAGCGCCCCGAAGAAGATGGGAGGGAGACCCAAAGAACCCAGTCGGGGCAACGCCGCCACGTCAGTGGTGATTGACGAGGATATTATGACCATCGAGGACTCCAGCGAAGAATCGTGCGACTCCGAGCTGACGGGAAACGACAGCGACCTGCACTGATGGGTGCCAAGACGCAGGTCGTGAAGCCGCCGGCACCAATTACGGTGAGAATAACGGGGGAACTGATGTTTATACCAGTGACTTTACTAAACCCTAACCTGAAAAGGTTCATGCACACCCGGGCCCTAATAGACTCGGAGTGCACGAGGGAAATAATTACCCCCCGCTTAGTAGAGGCCCTTGGGCTAGCTAGGACTCCCCTCCCACAACCCATCCAGTTTGAACAGATGGATGGGACGACCATGAGGGGCAAGCCGTGCACAGAAGAGACCCAAGCAGTGCCCGTGGGGACGCGTGAGCACTGGGGGATCGAGATTTTTGTAATAGCCCCCTCCTCTTCTTTCGATGTGGTGGTGAGGGTGGGTTGGCTAGTGAGGCACCAACCCGACATCCAGTGGGGAGCCCACACCATAGACTTCACGGACTGGCGATGCACCCACCACCACTGGAGGGAGGAATGGGGCCTGAATCCGCCACCACAGAACGAAAAGATCTGCGTGACGGTGGAAAAGGTGAAATCGATCCCCAGGGAATACTGGGACTTGAAGCAAGCCTTCAAGCGAGGAGGAAGCCAACGAGTTACCACCCCATAAAGCCACAGACTGTGCCATCGAGCTGATCCCGGGGCAGGAACTCCCCCGGGCAAAATGTCAGCGTAGGGTTCATGGACGTTCCAACAATGAAGAGTCTCTTTTCATTTGAAAATAAGTATTATTGGTTACATCTATGTTACTGCTACAAGAAGTCTTTGAAAGTGATAACATGCAATGTAAGGCACTGGCATTTATGGGCGAGGATCAAAGCCTGGGGATTTAAATCATTCTCACAATACAGTTACTTTCTACTTCTGAAGGGTGAGATGTTCACACGCTGTTATCTATTGAGCTAGCCATCACTATCCCTCCTTCGGTGACTGGCCTTGCAGTGGCTGGGAGCGAGCCGCATAATTCCTGCACTTCAAACACCTTTTACAGCCCTCCGCGCCACGCTCCCCCCCTACTTGGGTTTTCTCCCTCTAGCACACTGAAATATTACTACAGGTCAATTGGGTTAGTAGTTAGCAAAACAATACAGGCAATCTGGTTAGTATCAATCGCTCTAAGATCAATATGAACACAAGCTGACATACTGCCCCCCCTAAGCTCTTGCTCGGGGCTTGTCTGGATGCAGTAGGTAAAATTGTTTGAGAAGGTGCGGAGCGTTGAGATTTGAGGCTTTCACCCACTCATCACAGCCAGGGGGAAAATAGCGCCACCTCACTAAATACTGCAAAGTCCCTCTGTGTATCTTGGCATCGAGAATCTCCTTCACCTCGTGGTGCTGCTGGCCCCGCACCATGATGGGAGTCGGCTCGGGGCCCCGAGGATGCCATTTCGACCCCCCCGGGTCTCGACGGATAAGACTGCAATGGAAATCAGGGTGAATCTTACTGAATAGTTTGGGCAAGTCCAGCTCTACAGTCACTTTGTTAATCACCCATTTTATTTTGAATGGCCCCAGGAATTTGTATGCCAGTTTCCGGGAGGTTTGGGGCAGAGGGAGGTTCTTGGTGGAAAGGAACACAGTTTCCCCTACTTGAAATCCCCCCCCCCCCCGGGCTGTGTTTTTTGTCAAACTGGGCTTTATAGGCTCTCTTTGCTTCTTCCAAGTTTTCCTCTATGATTTTCCACGAGCTCTTGAGTGACCTCCACCATTGTTGACACTCTGGGGAGATCGGAGGGTCGTTACCCCCCAGCAGGGTAGGTAGAGGCTTCCCCTCATACCCATGAACGGCCTGAAACGGGGAGACTTTAATAGAGCCATGGAGAGTGTTGTTGCAACTGTACTCCGCAAAGGGTAGCAGGTCCACCCAGTTATCCTGTTGGAAATTCACATAACACCTCAAGTATTGTTCTAAGAGTCCATTAACCCTCTCGCTTTGACCGTCCATTTGGGGGTGGTAGGCGGAGCTCAGACCTTGCTCCATGCCCATCAATTTGCAGAACTCCCACCAGAAGTTGGCAACGAATTGTGGCCCGCGGTCGCTAATGACCTTGTCGGGGAACGAGTGGATCCGGGCCACATGCACAAAAAACAAATGGGCCAGTTCTTTTGCGGTCGGGAGTTTTTTACAGGGAACGAAATGAGCCTGCTTGGAAAAAGTGTCAACCACAACCCAAATCACGGTTCGTCCTTTTGAGGGGGGTAGCTCAACAATAAAATCCATGGAAATCACCAACCACGGCCGTTGCGCAGAGGGGAGGGGTTGCAACAACCCTGGCACCTTCCCCCCCTCCTCCATTTTACCATGAAGTCGGGCATGTCTGCACAAAGTCTGAAATGTCTTTTTTCATTTGCGGCCACCAGAATTGCCGGTGTGCCATGTGCAGGGTTTTCACGTATCCGAAATGCCCGGCTAGCTTGCTTGTGTGGCAATGGTGGAGGACTTCCGCCCAGAGAGATTTGGGGATGTAGAGTTTCCCATCGTGATACCAAAACCCTCCTTCTCTCTTTTTCAGACCCCCAGGTCGGTCTTCCCCCTCCGCCTCGGTTTCGGTAATTAGTTTGCTTCCCCCCCAGGGTTCCTTAGCTGGTGCTTTGGTTTGGGATCGAGTTTGCACCGCTCCCGCTACTGCTTCTGGGGGGATCAGTGAGTCTATGACTTCCTCCCGCTCACTCTCGTGCTGAGGTTGACGGGACAGGGCGTCGGCTAAAAAGTTCTTTGACCCGGGGATGTGCCGGAGCGTAAAGTCGAACTTAGCGAAAAACCTGGCCCACCGAATTTGCTTCCGCCGCCTGGTTAGTTTCCGCCGCCCGGTTAGGGCTTCTAGGTTCATATGGTCCGTCCAGATTTCGAATGGGACTCGGGCCCCCTCCAGCCACGATCGCCATGTTTTTAAAGCGAATGTGACCGCATAGGCTTCTTTATCCCACACCGACCAATTCCGCTGCTCGCCTGAAAATTTGCGGGAAATGTAAGCGCACGGTCTTAGGTGCCCTTCCTCGTCCTGTTGCATAAGTATGGCTCCTACGGCCGTGTCGGAAGCGTCATATTGCACCACGAAGGGCTTAAGTTCATTTGGGTGCACTAGCACGGGTTCGCTCATGAAGAGGCACTTCAGGGTGTCGAACACCTCTTGGCACTGACTAGTCCATTTGAGTTTAGCGCTCGGTTTTTTCGCCTCGGAGCCCTTTCCCTTGGTTTGCAGCAAGTCAGTGAGGGGGAGGGCCACCTTAGCGAATCCTTGTATGAACGTTCTGTAAAAATTTGCGACCCTGATGAAACTTTGGAGCTGTCTACGTTTTCTCGGGGGTTCCCACTCCAGCACCGCCTGGACTTTCGCTGGGTCCATGGCCAAACCTTTCCCCGAGACCCGAAAGCCCAGATAGTCTAGTTCCTCTTTATGGAACTCGCATTTTGAGAGCTTGGCGTACAACTTGTTTTGTAGTAAGGTGCTCAGCACCTCCCGGACCAATTTTACATGGGAGTCAATGTCTTTAGAGTAAATAATGATGTCATCCAGGTACACCACCACCCCCTTGTACAAGAATTTTCGCAGGACCTCATTGATAAAGTTCATGAACACCCCCGGGGCCCCCTGGAGTCCAAAAGGCATTACAAGGTATTCGAACTGGCCTAACGGGGTGTTGAATGCCGTTTTCCATTCATCCCCCTCCCTAATTCTGACTCGGAAGTAGGCGTCGCGTAGGTCTAGTTTGGTAAAAATAGATCCCTCTGACACCGCGCTCAACAGGTCCTTGATCAGGGGGATGGGGTAGGCATTTGACATAGAAATCCCGTTAATCCCGCGAAAATCTGTGCAAAGTCTAAGACTTCCATCCTTCTTCTTGCAGAATAGGACCGGGGCGGCGTGCGGGGCGGTCGCGGGTCGGATGAAGCCCCGCTTAAGGTTTTTGTCTAAGAATTTCCTCAGTTCTGCCTTTTCTGCCCACCCCATTGAGTACAGTTTCACTTTGGGTAACGGCTGGTTGGGCAGGAGCTCTATGGCGCAGTCGGTCGCCCGGTGGGGCGGCAGCTCGTCTGCCTCGCTCTCGCTGAACGCCCCCTTCAAGTCCCGATACTCCCTAGGGATGGTTTTCACTTCCTCTGTGGTCACACAGAGTTTTTCATTTTTGGGCGGGGGTCTAGGTCCCCAGTCTCCCTTCCAGAGGTGGGAGGCGCACCTTCTGTCTGTAAAGTCTATGGTGTGCTCACCCCACTGGATGTCCGGTTGATGCCGGGCCAGCCAGCCCACCCCCAGCACGATGTCAAAGGAGCAGGATGGGGCAATCACAAATAATATCTCCATGTCCCAATGGTCCTCCACACTCATGAGTATTTCTTGAGACTGCTCCGTGCACGGCTCCCCCCTCATCCTGGTTCCGTCCATTTGCTCGAATTCGAGCGGCCGGAGCAATTTCTCCCGGCCTATCCCCAGGAGGTCCGCGAGCCGTGGAGTGATTAGCTCTTGCGTGCACCCTGAGTCTATTAAGCCCCTGGCGTGGACGAACCTTTTTTCCTTAACGTTTAACAAAGTCAATGGGATATACATCAGTTCCCCCGATATTCTCACCCTCAGTGGTGCCGCTTTCTCTGGGACCTGCTGCTGGGCACCCTCTAGCGCAGGTCGGCCTCGTTTCCCGCCGGCTCCGGTTCCCACACCTCCTCACCGAGCTCCTCCAACATTATAGTATCCTCATCAAGCACCGCCGATAGTGTGCTGCTGCTACGGCCCGACTCCTTCGGCTTCCCTGTCCGGGGAGCTTTGGTTTGCGGTCCCTTGGTGGCGGGGGTGGTTGCTCGTGGTTTCTCGGGGCACTGGGAGGCCAGATGATTGGGATCCCCGCATTGGTAACACTTGCGGGGTCTGGAAGGGGTTTTTGGGACTGCCCCCCCCCCCCGTCTTCTTCACCTCAGGCTTGGCGGCCCCTCAACTTTCCCGGCTGGTCTTCCCATGCAGCCCCTGGCATTGAATTGCCACTTCCTTCAGGTTGGTTTCGATCTCTCCCACCAGCTAGATCCACTCTACTAGGGTGTCGGGGCGGACTTGTTGTAGGGCTCGGTCGAGTATCCCTGGGTTCAACCCCCTCTGGTACACCCGAATCTTCATCGCCTCGCTCCAGCCTTTGATTTTACGGCTGTGGTTTCGGAACTCCAGGGAGTACTCCCGGATGGACTTACTCCCCTGGCGGAGCTCCTCTATGGCGGCGATCGCCAGCGTCTCTCTCAGGGGGTCTTCGAATTGGGACAGCAGCGCCTGTAGGAAACCGGCCACGGTGGTCACCTCAGGGCCACGGGTCTCAAATAGCGTCACGTACCACATCTGGGCTTCGCCTTCCAGTCGGGATCCCAGGTACGCCACCCGGCTGTGCTCATCGGGGAAGGAGGTTCCCCAGTAGCGCATGTAGCTGTTGGCTTGGATCACGAAGTATTCCACTTTGTCGGCACTCCCGTCGAAGGTGGCGTGAAGCTCTCGGGTCTTTACCTTCGCCCCCGGGTTGGGAGGCCCTGGCGGCCCCGCTGGGCCAGAGGGGGACGCCGGCTGGCTCGGGACCAGTGGGACCGGGTTCGTGGCCGGCGGCCTGGGGAGTGGGGCCGCTGCCCTCTTCTCGAGGTTGGCCATTACCCGATCCATCTGCTTCGCCACTTCGAGTAGGGTGAGATTCAGGTTGCGGTGCATCTCCTGCCGAAGGTCGCACCCCAATATCTCCATCTCTTTCTGAATCTCCTCCAACGGGTCAGTCTTCGGGAAGGAAGCTCGCGAGTCACCCTCGTCCTCGCCCTGGGAGTCGTCTCCCTGACCGCCGCTGCTCGGATCGGTCCCGGCGGCCCCGGTCTCCCCCTCTCCCGGCTCCGGCTCACCGGGGTTCCCGGTCTTCTCCAGATCCTCAGGTTCCCCAGGATTGCGGAGGATGTTCGCGTGCCTCTGTGCCGCCTCTCCCATTAGCTTGGTGGAGGCTCGCGGCTTGCGCGGCGCTTTCGGGGTGAGGAAGAGCACCTGGCTGCTCACTTTGCGTGGCCGCCGCTTCTCGGTAATGGAGACCCCGGTAAACCAGGTATGCAGGGCTCTCGGTCGTCCGGTGCTTCTGCCATCCGCCAGAAGTGACCCCGCCGATGAGTCCCATTTAAAAAGGATCACTTTCAAAATGTCAGCATAGGGTTCATGGACGTTCCAACAATGAAGAGTCTCTTTTCATTTGAAAATAAGTATTCTTTATTGGTTACATCTATGTTACTGCTACAAGAAGTCTTTGAAAGTGATAACATGCAATGTAAGGCACTGACATTTTTGGGCGAGGATCAAAGCCTGGGGATTTAAATCATTCTCACAATACAGTTACTTTCTACTTCTGAAGGGTGAGATGTTCACACGCTGTTATCTATTGAGCTAGCCATCACTATCCCTCCTTCGGTGACTGGCCTTGCAGCGGCTGGGAGCGAGCCGCATAACTCCTGCACTTCAAACACCTTTTACAGCCCTCGGCGCCACGCTCCCCCCCTTCCTGGGTTTTCTCCCTCTAGCACACTGAAATATTACTACAGGTCAATTGGGTTAGTAGTTAGCAAAACAGTACAGGCAATCTGGTTAGTATCAATCGCTCTAAGATCAATATGAACACAAGCTGACACACAGCTATAAAAATGGTTTGGGCAGAGAAGGAAGAGCTTAGGAAATTCATTGAGAAGAACCTAAAGCGGGGATTCATCAGGCCGGCCACGGTGTTCCGCAGTCCTGGACTTTGCACCAATTTTAGGGGGATTAACGGGATCTCCATGTGCAATGCCTACCCCATCCCCCTGATCAAGGACCTTCTGAGCACTGTATCAGAGGGGAAAATTTTCACAAAACTCGATCTTCGGGACGCTTACTTCCAAGTTAGAATCAAGGAAGGGGATGAGTGGAAGACGGCTTTCAACACGCCCATGGGACAGTTTGAGTACTTAGTAATGCCGTTCAGGCTGCAGGGGGCACTGGGAGTATTCATGAACTTTATAAACAAAGTACTGAGGGAATTTTTGTACAAGGGGGTGGTGGTGTACCTGGATGACATCATTATTTATTCAAAAGACCTGAAATCACATGTACCCCTGGTCAGAAAAGTACTAACCACGCTGTACCAACACAAATTGTATGCTAAGTTGTCAAAGTGTGAGTTCCACCAAATGGAACTGGATTACCTGGGGTTCCGAGTAGCGGTGGGGGGGGGGGGGTAACAACACGATCTGGAAGGAAAACCGACCCAGAGGGACCCTGGGGGGGGGGAACTGAAGGAAGAGGTGGAAAAGGAAGGAGGAGGGTTGCCCGATGGAGTGGAAAAGGGGGAGGGAGGTTGTGGAGAAACGCCATTTTAATCCATGTTGGTGCTTCATTGGGAGGGATTGCTAAACTGCCAAGCAGGCTTGGGCCTAGGCTTCCCCTCCTTTCCCCCCCTCCCTTCCAGAGCCAAACCAACAACTCTAGGGGGAAAGTCTCCTAGAGAGGCAGGAAGTTCTTTTGTTCTCTGCATGTGAGTTAGGAGAAAGAGTTTTCAGTTTTGCAGCTGGCGCTCTGGAAGAGAGGTTGCTTGCCTGTGAGCTTCTGCCTGTGGGGGAGGCCTGCTCAGGAAAATGAGGCCTCCAGGCAGTAAGACAAAGTAAGTCATCCAAAAGGGCAGGGCATGTTTAGATCAGGGCCAGCAGGATGCGTTTATAATCAACTTTTCTTTGTTATGCTGTGTGCTGTGCGGGTGCTGTGCTAACTTTTTAAATGCAACTGTTTTTGTTTTGTTTTTCTTTCCCTTTCTTTTTCTCTTTTAAATAAATATTTTTTTGCTGTCTTAAATGCTGGCAGTCAAACTCTGTACCACATAGATCCCCAACCGCTTTAGACCACGCTGTTTTATAAAGGGGGCCCCGGGCAAGGGGGAAGGCATGCAGTTGGATAAGGTGCCAATCCTCCAGGGGTGCCCCAAAGAAGTGCTGAGGTCTCTGTGAAACCCAAGTACAGGGAGGCAGAGGACCTTGAGGCCTGGCCTCATAGCTGGAGAGGGGGATTGGGAGTCCTGTTCCTCTCAATCTGAACCCCTAGACTGAGCAGGTGGTGGCAGCGAGCCCAAGGGGCAGGAGGAGAAATAGCTCCCTCCAGGAGTTGGCGACTCAATAGGGAGCTGACGGGACCGGGTCTGAAGGCAGAATCGGGCCGGTTCCATCACACTTGGCGGCAGCGGTGGGATGAGAACAAACAGAGAACTTGATTGGCCAGGCATTTTTGGGTTTTGATATGTGCAAGCACCCAGAGGAAGCAACAGAGGTTTGTTTTCTTTTCGGGTCAACTGGAGTAGGGAAAATTCAGTTTAGTTAGGATGGAGCGTGCCCAGAGACGGGACATCCTGAAGATGGCAAAGCCACAGCTCCAGGAAGAGTGCGCAAAGCAAAAGCTGGAGTGTGACAACATGACTGAAGTAGATATGAAAGACCTCCTGTTAAAGCATCTTAAGCATGCAGGGGCACCTGCAAAAGTGCCCCCCACCCAGTCAGAAGCAATCTTGCGGCTACAGTTGGAACTGGAGAGAATGCGTATCGAGAGGGATGAAAGGAAAGCTGAGAGGGAGGAAAGACGAGCTGAGATCCGCAGACGGGAGGAAAGAGAGAAGGAGGAAAGACGAGCGGAGATCCGCAGACAGGAGGAAAGAGAGAAAGCTGAGATCCACAGACGGGAGCAGGAAGAGCAACGTCGCCATGAGCTTGAGGTGCTACGTCTGGAAGCTGAACTAAGCAGAGAGATCAAAGTCACCCCCAAAGACTTTGCAGTGTACCAAGAGGGACAAGACCCCTCCATATACCTCTCCAACTTTGAGAAGGCAGCCAAACGGTGGGGGATTGCAGAGGAAGACTATATGTCTTACCTCTGTAGCCACCTGACTGGAGAACTTTCAACCATCTATTACAGCATGCCTATGGAAGATGGGGGGATAACTTTTGCGGCCTATAAAGCCACTGTATTTAAAAGGTTTAAACTGGGGCCAGACCACTCCCAAAAGCAGTTCAGGGGTTTAGCTCCACAAGAATGTAAATCCTATTCTGAATTTGGGGTAATGAAGGAACAGACAGTTCCAGTGTTATTGGGCCAGGATTTGTTGATTGGCCAGTACTCTATCAATGCTGTAACCCGCAGCCAAACCCTCAGAGGAAAGTGGGAGGAGGAAGGCAACGTTAGGGAAGCCACCTCACCACCAACCAGGGAGGGGGAAATAGCCCAGGTTACTGAGGACGAAGAGAGGGCAGTCACCCAGGAGGGGGAGGACCAGCCTGTCTCAAGCCCTGGAGTAGGGTGTTCCCAAGGGGAAGAGGGGTGTAGCTTTCCCCAAGGGCAGCAAGAGGCTGTAGATGTTCCTAGCGAGGAAGGGAACCTGTCTAGCGTAAAGGATGTGCAACCTGAAGAGACAGAGGTGGAGAGTGGAGATTTCACAGGAGGTTCTGAGAGCAGCAAGGCTAATGTGGGCTCAGAGGAGCACATAGCTGAAGGCTTGGGGGAACGGGAGCGGTTCCAGAAGGGGGTCCTGAGCAGCCTTAGGTTGGAACCGGTTCACCAAGTAGCTGTGGATCAGGAAGTGGGATCGTCCGAGACGCTCTCAGAACAGGTTGTCTTGAAGCAGGGCAGACAGGAGTCCTGGAAAGCTGTGGGACCTTCCAGGTAGGAAGGGGGTCAGTTGGGTAGTGCTGAAAAACCAACCGAGGGGACTGAGAACCCAAGCCAAACCCTCAGGGGAAGGTGGGGGGAGGAAGGCAACGTTAGGGAAGCCACCTCACCACCAACCAGGGAGGGGGAGGACCAGCCTGTCTCAAGCCCTGCAGGAGGGTGTGCCCAATGGGAAGAGAGGTGCCAATTTCCGCAAGGGCAGCAGAATGCTGTGGAGCCTTCCAGGCAGGAAGGAGCTCAGTTGGCTGACACTGAAAAACCAACTGAGGGGGCGGAGAACCCAGATCAAACTTTGGCTGAGTGTTCTGGAAACAGTGGGACTATGGGTGGCTTGAAGGAACAGATGATAGGAAGTCTGGGGGAGCCAGAAATGATCCTGTCTGAGGTTCAAAGTGACCCTAGGCTGGAACCACTGTGTGAGATGGCAAGGGACCAGAAAGTGGAGTTCTCAGAAGCTGGGACAGGGGATAGGGTGTTGGTTTTCCTGCCACTTCATACTAGTGAACGGAAAGTGGAATGGGAGGGACCCCATGTGATTGTGGATGACCTGGACGATGCTACTTATGTGGTGGCTATGGAGAAGACAGGAAAGGCAGTTAAAGTGGTGCAGGTGAATATACCACAGCTATTCTCTGCGAGGTCCATGGTGTTGCATATAGGTAGGAAGGAAGGAGACAAAAAGAAGCTGGGACAGCAATTGTTTGGAGCCCCAGAGGTGGTTTTCTGGGAGGTCAGAGTGGACAGAGGGAACATTCCACCAATGAGGGATAAAGAAGAAGCAACTGTGTGGGAACTGGGCAGTTTCCAACCCCATATGTGGGGCCAGGGATTTCCTCCTTTGATGGGCCACTCACCCCAACAACAGCAGCAACGGAGGGAGAGCACCAAACTCCAGAGGTGGTCCTAGGAGATGGAGGAGTACAATATGAAGATCGAGCCCATTGCTGGACGCCACAATGTGATCGCAGACTTTCTGTCCAGAAAGGATGGTGATGCTTAAGATGTCAGCCTCCATGTATTGGAGAAATACCTGAATGTTTGTGTAATATTTTGGTTAATGGGTTTCTCCTTGTTTGGTTGGATTCTGCTACGGGGTCACCTCTGTAGGAGGCAACCCCTCCGGCTCAGAATTTAAGGAGGGGGAAGTGTGGAGAAACGCCATTTTAATCCATGTTGGTGCTTCATTGGGAGGGATTGCTAAACTGCCAAGCAGGCTTGGGCCTAGCCTTTCCCTCCTTTCCCCCCCCCCTCCCTTCCAGAGCCAAACCAACAACTCTAGGGGGAAAGTCTCCTAGAGAGGCAGGAAGTTCTTTTGTTCTCTGCATGTGAGTTAGGAGGAAGAGTTTTCAGTTTTGCAGCTGGCGCTCTGGAAGAGAGGTTGCTTGCCTGTGAGCTCCTGCCTGTGGGGGAGGCCTGCTCAGGAAAATGAGGCCTCCAGGCAGTAAGACAAAGTAAGTCATCCAAAAGGGCAGGGCATGTTTAGATCAGGGCCAGCAGGATGCGTTTATAATCAACTTTTCTTTGTTATGCTGTGTGCTGTGCGGGTGCTGTGCTAACTTTTTAAATGCAACTGTTTTTGTTTTGTTTTTCTTTCCCTTTCTTTTTCTCTTTTAAATAAATATTTTTTTGCTGTCTTAAATGCTGGCAGTCAAACTCTGTACCACATAGATCCCCAACCGCTTTAGACCACGCTGTTTTATAAAGGGGGCCCCGGGCAAAGGGGAAGGCATGCAGTTGGATAAGGTGCCAATCCTCCAGGGGTGCCCCAAAGAAGTGCTGAGGTCTCTGTGAAACCCAAGTACAGGGTGGCAGAGGACCTTGAGGCCTGGCCTCATAGCTGGAGAGGGGGATTGGGAGTCCTGTTCCTCTCAATCTGAACCCCTAGACTGAGCAGGTGGTGGCAGCGAGCCCAAGGGGCAGTAGGAGAAATAGCTCCCTCCAGGAGTTGGCGACTCAATAGGGAGCTGACGGGACCGGGTCTGAAGGAAGAATCGGGCCGGTTCCGTCACAGAGGTTACTGGTACTACCAAGGGAAAGTCTACGTACCCCAGAGCCTCCAACCAGAAATATTGCAGCACTGCCACTGCAGTAAGCTGGCGGGCCACTTCGGCTATGTAAAAACACTACACTTGGTGAGCAGACAGTTTTGGTGGCCCCAAATAAAAAGAGACATCTCAGAGTACGTGGGCTCCTGCCCCATTTGCATCATGGCCAAAAAGAGGGGGGTAAACCCCCGGGGCTCCTTCAGCCCATCCCCACCGCCTCCCGACCCTGGGCGGTGGTCTCACTAGATTTTATAGTAGAACTCCTGCCGTCCCAAGGGAAAACGGTGATACTAGTCATGGTGGACACGTTTTCCAAGCAAGCCCACTTCATTCCGTGCAAACAACTCCCTACTGCCAAGAAGCTGGCCCACTTATTCTTTCATCACGTGGTCCGGCTCCACTCATTCCCAGAGAAGGTCATTAGTGACCGAGGGCCGCAGTTCATTGCCAACTTCTGGCAGGAGTTTTGCAAAATGGCAGGGATAGAACAAGGGCTGAGCTCCGCTTACCACCCCCAGACCGACGGACAGACCGAGAGGGTGAACGGGCTTCTGGAGCAGTACCTAAGGTGCTACATCAACTACCAACAATCTAACTGGGTGGAGCTCCTGCCCTTCGCCCAATATGGATACAACAACAGCATTCACAGTTCCACCAAAGCCTCCGCATTTCAAATAGTCAACGGGTATGAGGGGCGGCCGTTCCCTTCCCTGCCGGTTCCTACTACCCCAGCAGCCCCTAGCTCATGTCAGCAGTGGTGGGAAGGGATCAGGAAAGGGTGGGGGGTAATTCAAGAAAACTTGGAAGCCGCAAAAAGACCTACAAGGATTACTTTGACAAAAAGCACTCCCCCCAATGGGAAGTCAAGGTGGGTGAAACAGTGTTCCTGTCCACTAAGAACCTTCCACTACCACAAATGTGCAAGAAGTTAGCTTACAAGTTCCTGGGGCCTTTCAAAATAAAGAGGGTTATTAACCAAGTCACCGTGGAATTGGAACTGCCTAAGATGTTTAGTAAGATCCACCCTGTTTTTCATTGCAGTCTTCTTCGGAAGGACCTTGGAGCCACATCTTGCACCCCTGCCCTCCAGAGCCACCTCCTATCAAAGTGAAGGGCCAGAGCCACCATGAGGTGCAGGAAATTCTGGACTCCAGGGTCCAAAGGGGGATTCTGTACTACCTAGTCCGCTGGAAATACTTTCCCCCGAGCTGTGATGAATGGGTAAAGTCAGGGGACCTGCAAGCCCCACATCTGCTGAAGAAATTTTACCTACTGCACCCAGACAAACCCCGAGCAAGAGCTTAGGGGGGGCACTATGTCAGACGTGTAACTTGCTTATGGTAAAATGAACTGTAGATTAGAATAGCTTGACATGACTAATGCCATATTGTATTCTAATGTGATCCCTGCTTTACTAACCATGAGAACAGTAACATGCATCTTTCCCCAAAGCAATCTGTAACCGCAAGGAGAAGAATTTCACACCCGGCCTAGAAACCATCTGGGGCCTTTGAAGTTAACATATTCAAGGTGACTAGTGAATCGCTTCCTGGGAAGAAGATAAGGGGGTATGGGAAGCGCCGACTGTCTCTGGGAGTGTGAAAATGCTGTATTGTTTCCTTCTTTTGAAATGTACAAAAAGGCTGGCTTCAGCCTTGAAAGGTATCAAACTCAATCTGCCTCCTTACTAGGCTGTTTGTTCTCAAATAAATGGATTAATTTTGCAACACTATGATCCATCTCTGTTTGAAGTTCCACGTCTTGACACTCCCATTACTGCTTTGTAAGCATCCCAGACCATCTGAAAATCTATATCTTTATCATTCTTTATCTTCTTTTACAAATTTTACATTACATCATTCACTTAGAAAAAAGCCTTAGTTTCTTTTTCTAGAAATGTCACCGTTTCTTTGTTCTGTAGCAAATCTTCATTCAATCTCCATCTCCTCGATTTCTTGGACAATTTTGTAATCCACATTATTGGGTTATGATCGGCCCCAATTTTAGGTAAAATCTCTATCTTCCTTGTTATAAGACTTAAATCTTTAGTTCCCCACAGCGTGTCAATTCTAGAAAAAGTCTTATGTCTTGCAAAAAAAAAAAGCATAGTCCCGCACTTCAGGATTAAAGTTCCTCCATATATCTTCTAAATTTTCTTGTTTAACCAATTCAAAGAAAGACTTTGGCAATTTCCCTTCTTTCCCATCATTTTTTTCCCCTCCAGATCTGTCCAATTAGTTCTCAACTGTTCCATTAAAATCTCCCATTAACAATACTTGATCGTAAGTCAGCTCATCTAACTGTTGTGTAATGTCTTTAAAAAAGGCATCCTTTGCACCATTAGGCGCATATAGTCCCAATAACAATGTTTTTTTCCCATTTAATATTATCTCCACTGCTACAAATCTTCAGTCCTTATCTTTAAATACTAATTTTGGCTCCAATTCTTGTTTAATATATAAAACTACTCCCCTTTTCTTTTTTTTTATGTAACCAAACTTTTATTTTGCAATATATTGAGATACATTCATCTATTCAAATTCAAATATACTTCTCCAATACATTACATATTTTCCTCCCCCCCCCCACTCTTATTCATGACCTCCGCCGGTACTTAAAACAAATTAAAAGCATATTAGAGGTAAATTCACAATTATAAAATCTTTAGAGAAAAATATATATATATCATTCACTAACCTTTTCCCTTATAATCACTTAGCACTTATTAAACACAACACTCATAATTATTAATTCAGTTCCAGAGTTCCCTCTATCTTAGTTTTATCTTAACTCTCATATATATATATATATATTTACCAAGTAGCTATGTTCTACTAATACGTTTATCACACTAGCACAATACCTCTTTATCATTAAAAGTTCAATTAATGTTGTCATACACTACTAAATATCTTTTCACCATTATAAAATTTTTACACAAAGAGTTATCTTTCCCTAACCCTTTCTCTATAATTCACTTAGTGCTTGTTAAACACAAAACCCAAAGTTATAAAATCAACTCCGGAATTCCAACTGTCTTAATTTTATCTTAACTCATATATGCATAATTACCATGTAACTATATTCTACTAATTCAATAATCACGATTCTTCTTTATCATTTAAAGTTCAGTTAATGTTGTCATAAACCACTAAGTGACTCTTCACCCTCCATTGTATTTCCACGTAACTTTGAAATTTACTCCAGTCTTCTTTAAACTTCTCCAAATTGTTGTCTTTTAAGATTCTAGTAAGTTTGTCCATTTCACTCCAGTTAAGAACCTTTAAGACCCAGTCCCATTTTTCAGGTATTCTGTCTTGCTTCCACATTTGCGCATACAATGTTCTCGCAGCTGAAAGCAAATACCACAACAATGTTCTGTCTTGCTTCGGAAAGCTTTCCATTTGTAATCCCACCAGAAAGACATCTGGTGCTCTCTTAATATTATAACCCAAGATTTTCGAGATCTCCTGTTGAATCATTGTCCAAAATTGTTTCGCCTTTTCACAAGTCCACCACATGTGGTAGAAAGAACCTTCATGTTTTTTACATTTCCAACACCTATCTGAAGCTTGATTACTCATTTTTGTTAGCTTTTTAGGTGTCATGTACCATCTGTACAGCATTTTGAAACAGTTCTCTTTTATGTTATAGCACGTAGATATTTTCATTGAATTCTTCCATAGGTGTTCCCACGTCTCCATCTGTATTTCTTTATTAAAATTAATCGCCCATTTAATCATTTGAAGCTTCACCACCTCTTCTTCTGTAGCCCATTTCAATAACAATTTATACATCCTTGAGATCAATTTTTCATTCTCGCCCAACAGCATTTTCTCCATTTCTGTTTTCTCTCGTCTTATACCTGTACTCTTAATGTCTTTCTCTATCAAGCTTTTAATTTGTAACAGCTGAAACCAATTAAATTTGTCCTGCAATTCTTCAACTGATTTCATTTCAACTTTGCCCCCCTTGAACTTTAGCAGTTGTTCGTATGATGCCCCTTTCCCTTCCCTTACACTTTGCGGCATACTTATTACTTCTGTTGGCACAATCCAAAGTGGTTTCCTCTCATCTCCATATTTACTATATTTTTTCCAAGTATTCAGCAAACTCCTCCTTATATAGTGATGTGAAAAAAACCATCCATCTTCTCTTTCCCGTAGTACATATACGCATGCCAACCAAATATATTTCCATGTCCTTCTAACGCCAATAATTTTTTATTGATCAAAGTCATCCATTCCTTAATCCATACCAAACAAACTGCATCATGGTATAGCATTAAATCAGGTAATTGGAAGCCGCCTCTTTCTTTCACATCTGTTAAGATTTTCATTTTAATTCTTGGTTTCTTGCCCGCCCGAATAAACTCTGAAATCTTTCTTTGCCACAGATTAAATTGTTTCTTATCTTTCACTATTGGGATAGTTTGAAATAAAAACATCATCCTTGGTAGAACATTCATTTTAATTGCAGATATCCTTCCCAGCATAGATATGTTTAGTTTATTCCATTTTAACATATCACCTTCTATTTTATGCCAGAGCTTTTCATAATTGTTCTTATATAAGTCAATATTTTTCATCGTCATCTCCACACCTAAATATTTTACCTTGGAGGCAACTTCACATCCAGTGGCATTTTGCAGTTCTTTCTGTTTGTTTAGTGTCAGATTCTTAGTAAGGATTTTTGATTTTTCTTTATTTATATAAAAGCCAGCTAACTCACCATACTTTTTAATTTTCTTTAACAACAAAGGCATCACTTGTACTGGGTTCTCGTTAATGAACATCACATCGTCTGCAAAGGCTCTGTATTTATGGGAAATAAATACAACTTCAATACAACTTTCAACTTCAATCCCTCTATTTCACTATCTTCATCAATTTGAGTCAACAAGACCTCTAGGGTCATTATAAACAACAATGGAGATAGAGGGCAACCTTGCCTAGTGCCTTTGCTGATCTTCAGTTGTTCAGTTAAGTCAGTGTTCACACAGAGTTTTGCCTGTTGTTCTGTATATATTGCTTTCGTCATCCTTATAAAATCATCTCCTAAATTCATTTTCTCCATAACTGCAAACATAAAGTCCCAATTAAGATTATCAAAAGCTTTTTCCGCATCCGCAAAAAATAAAGCCACCTCCTTTTCTGGGTGTTTTTCATAGTATTCAACAATGTCTATTACATTTCTGATGTTGTCTCTTATTTGCCTCCTAGGGAGAAAACCTGCTTGTTCTTCCTGAATAGAAATGTTTAAATGCTGTTTGAGTCTTTCCACTAAAATTCTAGCAAATATTTTGTAATCATTATTCAGTAGTGAAATCGGTCTATAGTTTTTAACATTTGTGGAGTCTCTTTCTTCTTTCGGTATTAATGAAATAACCGCTTCTTTCCAAGAATCTGGTACCTTCCCATCTTCTCTAATACAATTCATCAACTTTTGCATTTTGGGTACTAGTACATCCGCCAAGACTTTATAAAATTTTGCTGAAAAGCCGTCTGGACCTGGAGCTTTGCCTAATTTTATTGAGCAAATCGCTGCTTCAATTTCAACCTTCTCAATTGGCTTATTCAAGATTTTTTCCATATTATCATTCAAGGGTTTCACTTTTAATCTTTAATCTTTGCAGATAGGCATCAATTTTTTCTTTTTTTATCTGTTGACCTTTATATAATTTGGCATAGAATTTAAAAAACTCCCTTTTAATTCCAGCTTGATCCACAATTTCTTTCCCTTCCACACAAATTTTATTAACAAACTTTTTCTCCCTTTTTTTCTTAAGTTGCCAAGCCAAATATTTCCCTGGTTTATTGGCACCTTCAAATGATTTTTGCTGTAACCTTTTTAGCATCCATTCCACCTCCTTGTTCAATAAATGTTTCAGCTGATTCTGCAAAATTGTGATTTCTTGCATTATTTTCTTTTTTCCCGGTCGTTTTTTTAGATCTTTTTCTTTTTTGCCTATTTCTGCTTGTAAGTCTTTCAATTGCTTTTCTTTAGCTCTTTTGTCTTTGTTGTTCAATGTAATTAGTAATCCTCTCAAACTACTCCCCTTTTCTTCTGTTCAGCTAATGAAAAAAACTCCGTTCCCAATTGTTTGTTCCATAAAAATTTATAATCCTTTTGTTTAATGTGTACTTCTTGCAAACAAATTATATTACAATTTTGTTTCTTAATCCAATGAAATGTTGCTCTTCTTTTTTTGTGGTGAATTTAGTTCATTAACATTCCAAGACAATAATTTGCAATCCAAATTCCTTATTTTCTTCAAAAAATCTACTCAACTCTTGAGCATTTGTAACTGTGACTCTCTTCCCCTGGAGTTCAAAACTCAAACCTTCAGGTATTATCCATCTGAACCTTGTGCCATTGTTTCTCAGTTTTTCTGTCAACTTTTTGTATGTTCTCCTATCATTTATCACTTGTCTTGGCAGCTCCTTCATGATTCTCACTTTACTGCCTCCCACTATCAGTGTCTTTTCAAAGTTTTTATTCATGATCCTTCCCACCATCTCCTTTGTCATATATCTTATAACAACATCTCTTGGTAGGTTATTTTTCTTGGCAAAAAGTGAATTCACTATATACATATAATCATACATATTTCTGGTCCCATCAGGGTCTTCTTCTAAAAATTCTGCAATTATTTTTATTATATATTCTTTCAAATCACCATTCTCTGCTTCAGGTACTCCTCTCAGACGTATCTGAGTTTCCATTAATTTGCAGTCGTTGATTGTCACTTTTTCTTGAATTTTCAACAAAGTGGTATCATGTACTTTTACTTTCTCTTCCACCTCCTGCACTTTCTTAGCTGTTTCCCCAGTTTCTTTTTTGAGATCTTCCATTTCTTTTTTAATCTCTGTAATAATTTCTTCCTTTGATTCATCTATCATCTTCCTAACTCCTTTCATTATTCTGGCTTCCATGGCATCCAATTGGTCCTGCATTTTCTCTAGTGAAAGAACCCTTTGTCGGGTCTGCTTGGGTTCAGACATTTAGGCAAAGAAGAAAAAAAAAACCAAAATACCAAAAATTTTGGTCTTACAAATTGCAAGTTTAACTACCAGGTTCAAAAGATCTAAATTTACTCTTTTTATTAAACTTTATTCCATCTTCCTCTGAGCTTCCTAGGCCAAGATATGAATTTTAAATTTTCAGTATTTTGAGCTGAAAATACTAGCTCAAAAAAGCAGTTTGGATCTCTCACAATTTCGGTGCTTGGCAAGTTTGTTCTCTGTGCAAATTTACCCCACAGAGAATTGAGGAAAAGCTTAGCAATCTGGCACTTTGTGGGGTTGGGGCAGATATGCTTGGGGTGGAGAAGGACACCTTCCTTTTTGTAAAAATTAGTGACGTATTTCTCTTTATCAGCCTGTGTCACACACCAGTCTGGGTAGCCAGAGGATTCCTGCTTCTGCCTGAGATGTCTTTTATTGTATTTTGCAAAGAGCTGCCTGCTTTTCCCCTCAAAATGCCAAACTTCAAAGATTTTCACAACCCTGTAGCCTTTGGCCAGAGCCGTGTGCAGCTCTACGGTGACCCACATGCCTGTCAGAGCCCTCTCCTCATCAGAATGCCGACATGTTTCCTGTTGTTTTGTTTCAGTGCAGGTCCTGCATAGCATAAAAAACAGCTTCCCACCCACCCAGGATGGCAACACAGGGGAAAAAAGTCCCCTTGGGGGATAGACTTTAACCTTAGCCAACCCAAAAAATTCTGTGAGAGGCGCAAAATTATTTTGAACGATCTCAGGGTGGCCTAGAGGGTACACCTTTGTTGCATTCACAAATGGGTACAGACTGGTGAAATCGTAGTAGTGTATTTGTTCTCCTTCTCCAGCTTTGTAGTACAGGATAATGGCATTAGTCCACCCCCCCCCAAAAAAGCGCATCTCTAGGAATCAGAGGATCAGGAAAGTCTGCTGCTTTAAGAAAAGCTTTCACAGCCTCGTCAGTGTTCCACTCGTGCTCCCATATGCTCTCAACTTGAAACCCCATCCTTTTAAGGTCATCATACTTCCTCCTTGTAGCACAGTAAAGCTGGTCAAATATTTTCCCTACTAATCTATTGATTTTGTTAGGTTCATAACATTGTGGACAGCTGTGCCAATAGCAGCCATTAAACTCAAAAGCTGTTTTCTTCCCATTCAGCTCCGCAAACCCATCTAGGAAATACTTCCCAACCTTACGTTCCCTCCCCTTTAACGCGTGTTGGATTTAGATGTCTTCAGAGTGCTCCAAATAGCAGAGCCACTGAATAGAAGAAGTTGAAAACCTCTTTGTTTCCCTGTGATAGTGGTCTGGAGGAGGAATCGCCACTGAGAGCGGTGTCAGAAAATTAAACCTGTACATGGCTAAACAGACCTCTGCCAACGTGAGATATTGTAGGGGGTCTATACTGAGACTGTCCTGGGCTGTCATGTTCATGATTTCGGTTCGGTACAATGTACAAGCCTGTTCCAGAATGTTCACATCTTGCTGGCAATAAAAAGCTAGTTCTTTTTGGAGATCAAAAGTTCTAGATTTGTTCTCCTCGTGCCATTTTAAGAAAGCCGCCCTTTCTTCGGGCATCATCAGGTCTACCCCATAGTATTTGGGGTCTGGTAAAAGTCCCACATAAGACCGGTTTTCCTCAGTGTTGAAAAAATGAGGAAAATAGCTCTTACTCTGGGAAAATCCTAGAGCTTTTGGCAGCTTAAAGAGGGCCATGGGAAGATGGTTCAACGAATCAATGAATTTTATGTCGAGACTTTTTAAGTTCACACACATTAGCTTTCCACCTAAGGCTACCAGTTCGGGATCCGACCTCTCCTTAATCAGCTGTTTAACAATAAAGTAAGAACCGTAAGCCTTGGAGTTATGGGCAATGAAGGTAGTATGCTTAAACTGCTTTTGTGCGGTAAATGTGTTAACAAACTGATACACACACGTTTCACCCCTGAATTCCCAAGATTTACCACTGGCTTGCCATTTTTTATCTTCCCCCAAGGCTTTAGCAAAAACAAAATTGGGCCGGTGCACCCCTCCTACGCTGTCTTGTGTGCATTCAAAATCATAAAATACGTATTTTGACAAAACGTCAGGCTGTTTCAGAGGTTCTAAATTACACAGCCTGTGGAAATCTTCACCATCCTCCAGCTTCCCACCACAATGTCTACAGACCCTCCCACGACACTTTTCAAACAGGTGCGTAACGTCCTTGTAAGATCTGCATTTTGTACACCATGCCCTGGAGGGACATGCTGTTTCATCTTGGGCCGCCAGCTCACCATGCCTCTTAAAACAAAAGTTGCTGCTACAATACAAGCAGCAGTTGGGACATTTCTTAGGTGCTCCTAGGATCGTTTTACATTCTGCGGTGGAACATATTCTACAAAATTGAGAACAATTATGGTGATGGTTGTATAGGGTGTGACAATACCCGCAATAATTCCTAGACCCAAAAAAACTCTTAATGTGAAGAATGCCATAAAAATGATCATCCACCAGGGCAACTAGCACTGTCTCCGTCCCATGACCCGGGCGAAAGCCGGACTGATGGGGGTCAAGAACAGAAGCATCCTCCAGGAAACTCTGTAGCTGCAATGCCACTGCCCTCTCAATGAGTTTACCCAAAAAGGGCAAATTCGAGACCGGCCGGTAGTGTACCAATTCGGCCAGATCTAATGTTGATTTTTTCAAGACAGGGCGGACCACCGCCTCTTTTAGGGGCGCTGGAAAATGCCCTTCCATCAGGGATCTATTTATGATATCCCGTACAGGAAATCTAAGCTCCCTCTGGCAGGTTTTAATAAGCCAGGAGGGGCACGGGTCCAGATTACAAGTTGTAGGGCATGCAGATAGGAGGATCCTGTCAACTTCCTCCAGGCTGAGAGCACCGAAACCATTCAGAATATGATTAGAAGACAGGCATGAGGCCTCAGGTTCACATACTGTCTCCAATATGGCAGGGCAGTTGTGGCAGAGCGACGCGATCTTATCTGCAAAAAAATTCGCAAAGGCCTCACAGCCAATCTCCAATTCCTTAGAATTTGGTCTGCCTTGTGGCAGCGTTGTAAGAGTCCAAATTGTATTGAACAATTGTGCCAGGCACGAAATTGCACAAGCAATGTTAGCCGCAAATTATGTCTTCTTTGCGGCTTTGACTGCCATCTCATAGGACCTCATAAACTCTCTATAAAATGTTCTAGTCACTTTGTCTTGAGTACGCCGCCATTGCCTCTCTAGTTGTCTGAGCCCTTGCTTTAATTGCCGCAACTCCTGGTTATACCAAGGTGTTGGCTTTGGACGAGGGTGCAGAGGATGCCTAGGTGCGATCTCATCGATGGCTCTGGAGAGTCTATCATTTCAAGACTCCACCAGATCATCTAAAGAGTCACCAGGAGGCCAGGGGTTCCATAGAGCTATCAGGAACCATTCCAGATCCATCAGGCTCTGCGGGTGAGCTAAAATATGCTCGCCGCCTAAACAGGCTTGGGGTGGGACATCCACACGAGCCTTGAGGGCATAGTGGTCTGACCATGGCACTGCTTCAGCAGTAATATCGTCCACTGAAACTCCCACCGTGAAGACCAAGTCTAACATGTGCCCTGCCTGGTGAGTGGGCGTTGTAACAATTTGGGAGTCTTAGTGTCGCCATGGATGACACTAGGTCCATCGCCTGATTGGAGGCCGTGTCGTCGGCGTGGACATTGAAGTTACCCAGGATCAGAAGCCTTGAGTACTCCAATGCCCAGCCTGTTGCGGCCTCCATCTGGGATGGTAAGGCACCGGCCGGTGCGTTAGGGGGTCGGTACACCAGCCAGATTTCCAACCCCTCCCCAACGTCCCACGCCAAACCAGCACATTCAATACCCTTGATTTCCGGGGCCGGGAGAGCCTGGAAGGAGTAAGCCTCTTGTATGAATAGGACCACCCCTCCCACCTGCTCCCTATTCTGTGACTGGTGAAAGACCGAGTATCCTGGGGGGGTCATCTGGGGGAGAGCTACAGTCTCCCCATCATGCGCCCAGGTCTCAGTCATGCATGCCAGGTCCATATCCTGCTCAAGCAGGAATTCCCGAAGGGTAGAGGTCTTATTATTTATGGACCTGGCATTGCATAACAACAGTGACGGAGGCGGGGGGTCTGTACGCATGCGCTGAGGAAGCTGGCTGTTTGCTCGTCCTCCCCTTCGGATTGGAATTTTAAATAGCTCAAAAGAATGTAAATAGCCTTTTGGCAAGACTATTTGAAGAAGGAGCTTACTTACGAAGGTCTGAAGAACATAAGAATTCCTTTCTGGCGTCCCAGAGGGTAAGATAACAACTCTTACTATCAAATTAACGAAGCAACGCCCAGGTTAATTACTCAGTGGTCGCGCGTAACTCCAGAAAAAAACAACATGGCTAAGACAATTAAAGAATTATCAGAGCAAATTACTGCTTTCCAGGCTTTAATAATGTCGTCCCAGGACCAGATAAGATCTGAAATTAAATCAGTGAGAGAAGCTGTTTCAGAGTTGACTGCGGAGCTCAAAGACACATGGAATATTGCTATTTCGGCTAACGAGCTTGCCTTATCTAACAAACAGAAAATAGTCCAGCTGAACTCGCAGCTTACAGAGCTCTCTGACCGTAACAGAAGAGCGAATTTGATCCTGGGTGGAATTTCAGAGGAAATAAATAATAAACTGCTGGAAGGAACTCTTATAGACTGGATGGGTGAGCAAGGAGTTACTCTGCAATCTCAGGATATTGAGAGAGCTCATAGACTGCAAAAGAGACAAGATGGTGGTGCCCCAAGGGTAGTCATAATTAAATTTTCAAGGGAAAAGACTCAGCAGATAGTTTTCAAGACTCTGAAAAAAAAGAAAGACCTTTCTTTTAGAGGAAGGAAAGTTTGGGTGAGAGAAGACTTCTGCCAGGAAACCATCAGAAAGAGAAGGCTAATGAGACCCTTTGGGCAAAAATTATATGACAATAAGATTAAATTCTCTTGGGGGTACCCCTTCTCAATAATTATTTTTAAAGATGAAAAAAGGCTGGTGGCCCGCAACCCTAAGGAAGCAAGAGATCTCCTTACTCGCCTGGGCATTGCCACAGACGACCTGAGAGACCCGAGAGAGGAAGAAGAAGAAGAAACAGTGGATCTCGATGTGGACCCGGGAGAAGGAAGCTCAAGTAGACAAGAGAAAAGGCCAAGAACGGACTACTAAAGGGAAGTATAAAACATTTTGAGCTAAATTTAGCTAGAAGCTAGAAGGGGAGGGTGGGGTGCGTACCCCCTGGAAGGTGGAAGACAGGATGATTGTCTCATCCAGAAAGTTGTCTGTGCCACAGGGAAAGGGAATGGGGGGTGGGTTTTTAGTAAGAAGTATAGTAAAATACCCTCAGCCAATAGGGCCCATGTTTGTTACAAATAAAGAGAATGGATAGATCTTTAAGTGTCCTTTCACTGAATGTGAATGGTCTAACATCAAATCTTAAGAGATTCAGAGTAATTAAAATGGCTAAAGAACAAAGAATAGATCTGTTGTGCCTACAGGAAACTCACAAAAAAAATAAATGATAGAAAACCATTGATAAAAGATTTGAGGTGGCAGGTTTTAGCAGAAGCAAGAGGGTCTTCCAAAGCTAGAGGTGTGGCTACATTGATTCGTAAGGATATTAAGGTGGAGAACATTGAAAAATTAGTAGATAAGGAAGGTAGATACCTGTTAGTTAAGTTTAAGCTGGAAGCCATAAAAATCACTATAGTAAATGTTTATGCACCAAATAAAAGACAAAGGAAATTCTTAAACTTGTTTTTTAAGAAGATACAACAGTTTTCAGAGGGTGAACTAATTGTAGTGGGCGATTTAAATACAGACATAACCAAGAACAATAGTATTAAGCTAAGAGATTGGGGCTTGAAGGACGCTCATGAGTTTATCGACACGAGACCCAGCCCGACACACATTTCTTGTAGACATAAAACAGCATCTCGCTTAGATTATATAATTTTGGAAAAAAATAATAATATGGTGGTTAAAGAGATCAAGACCCATCCAATTTTGATTTCTGACCATGCCCCTCTAAGTATAGAATTAGAACTAAATCTTCCCTCGACAAACAGACCTTGGAGGTATAACAACCTGGTAATGGCAAAAGAAGAGGATAGGGAATACTTAATGACACAGTTAAAATTATATTTTAAGGAAAATAGAGGAACTGTGTCAACTAATATATTATGGGACACTGCTAAAGCGGTAATAAGGGGCCATTTGGTTAGGAAAGAAAAAGACATAAAAAGAGAATGGTATTAAAAAAGGCAAACAAAACTTAATGAATTGGAGGAGTTACAAAAAGAAATAATGGGAAAGTGTAATCCTAGTTTACAGATTAGAATTAAAGAGATTCAAAAACAGTTGGAGGCCCTAGATATGGCAACAATGTGGAAAAAGAAAATAATGGTTAGGAACGACTTCCAGAGGAATAGCATTAATACAGCAAAAAGGTTAGCTAATTATTTGAAAGTTAAAAAGGCAAAAAAAATCAATTAGAAGTATTAAAATTAATAATAATACAACTCAAAACTCTAAGGAAATCACTAAGGCATTTGAGGACTTCTATAAAAAATTATATATGAAAAAGAATATAACGGAGGTGTGGGACGCACCTAAGCTAATCATAGAGGCGGAAGCAACAGCCTCACTGGGAGCTGAGATTACACTCCAAGAGATAAAGGAAGTAATAAAAGCGCTCAAAAAAGGTAAATCACCAGGGCTGG
This sequence comes from Heteronotia binoei, assembly GCF_032191835.1. Taxonomy (NCBI): domain Eukaryota; kingdom Metazoa; phylum Chordata; class Lepidosauria; order Squamata; family Gekkonidae; genus Heteronotia; species Heteronotia binoei. The sequence goes on from NC_083237.1 coordinate 30,994,676, forward strand.
ATGGCTTTACTTCTGACTTTTATAAAGAAATGGTAGAAATTATAGCACCTGAATTGCAGGTAGTTTTTAACGAAGTCTTGGAAGGAAAGAAAGCCCCGGACTCATGGAAGGAAACAGAAATAATTTTGATATTAAAGCCCCAGAAAGACCCGGAAGAAGTAGGTTCGTATAGGCCCATTAGTTTACTAAATCAAGATTATAAGATCTTTGCTAAGGTTTTAGCAAATAGACTTAAGAGAGTTATCCCGTCAATCATAAAAGGGGACCAATACGGTTTTATTGAGGGTAGATCTATTGCCCATCCCATTAGAAATATCTTAAATGTACTGCACCATGGCCAAAAGAAAAAAATAGCTCTGTTAAAGTTGGATGTTTATAAAGCCTTTGATACTCTCTCACATGAATTCTTGTGGCAAATATTAAAGAAGATAGGTTTAGAGGAACGGTTCTTACACACTATACAGGAAATATACAACAGAGGTAAGGCAAAAGTTAGAGTCAACACTGACCACTCACAAGCGTTTCCAATTCAAGGGGGGGTAAGACAAGGCTATCCACTATCCCCGCTCATATTTATAATAGCTATAGAACAACTAGCAGAGTGAATTAGGAATGCGGGGAGAATAGAGGGGTATAAGTCAGGTAATGAAGAAATAAAAATTAATTTATTTGCGGATGATATCATAGTAATTATGTCTAACCCAAAAGACGGAGCTAAAGAGATTAAGATAATTTTAGATGATTTTGAAAAGTGTTCAGGGCTCGGAGTGAATATGGCAAAATCAGAAATTCTATACCTTAATGTTAATAGAGAGGAAAAACAGGAAATAAATAGGATTACGAATATAGGAATGGGAGCCAAGAGACTTAAATACCTAGGGATCCTGCAAAAAAATATGGACAAAATGATAAAGGAGAACTATGGTAAAATATGGAAGAAAATAGAGAGAGATATGAATAAATGGAATCATAAAATACTAGGGATATCAACTAGAATAAGATCTCTTAAAATGTTCTTGATACCAAAGTTAATGTATTTATTCCAAACGTTGCCTTTAGGTGTGAGGAAAAATCAAATTGAACAATGGAATAAAGCAATCAAAGTGTGGATTTTTAATAATAAAAACTGTAGGTTTCATAAGAGAATTCTATACAACCTTAAATCAGAATTAGGTTGGGGAATCCCAGATTTAAGTAAATATTATGAGGCCTTCCAACTAAGAGCGTTACTAGATCTGAGTGAGGATAAGGTACAGAAGTGGATTAATTTTGAGAATGCAGTTAACAGTGGTATTGGAAGATTTGGAATTTTTTCCACAGTGTCGACAAAAGATCTAAAATTAGCTATAGGGCCCAGAAGAGCAGCATTAGAAACCTGGATGAAATGGTACCCACAGTGGCTAGGAAAGGTTTCAAGGTGGAGCCCCCTAGAAGCTATTGTTAAGGAGGTGCATGCTATAAAATGGTGGGAAAGGCTTAAAAACAAAGGCTATTTTAGAGTGGACGATATGTTTAGGGGTGGTAAACTAAAACCTTTACAGGAAATTACAGAAGATTTAGGTAATCAATACTGGTTAAACATAGCAGGCTTGCATAAGATAGTTAAGAAGATCAGTGAAAAGGGAGAGCTTTGGTTAGACGCTCCAATGGAAGAGATATATAAAGTAATGGCCAAACAAAGGAAGGGTCTAGTGGGGTTACTATACAGAAAAATGATTTAAAATAAAGATAAAATAATAGTACATTTACAAAAGATTTGGAGTCATGAAGGTCAGTTAACAGAGAGGTTGGCTGGGAAAATCTTGGAAGGACTAGAAGGGATTAAAGTAATCAAATTTAAAGAACTGGAATATAAATTTTTCACAAAATGGTACAAAACACCCGCACAAATAGCCAATATATTCCCAGGAATGAGTTCCAAGTGCTGGCATTGCAAACAATTTAAGGGTTGGTTTGCACATATGTGGTGGGAGTGTGAAGAGGTTAAACCCTTTTGGGGGGAAATTATTCAATTTATTAGAAAAGTCTGCAATGTACCATTAACCATTGGCTTTAATATGATGTTGTTAAGCACAATAGGAAGTCCGGCACTAAGTAGACCCACTCAAACCTTGTCAAGGCAATGATACTAGTGGGGAAGGCGGTCATCGCTTTGGAGTGGAAAGATAAAAGTAAATGGTCAATAGAAATCTGGCACAGCTATTTGTTTGATTACATACAGTCTGACATCGTGGCAACAATCAACAAGGACTCCACGTGGGAAGATAAAGTCAAGGAAATCGAGACCAGATGGAACCCTTATTTAGAATGGATCTCAGGAGAAACAAGGAAGGACATTCAGTGGAAGATTAAGACTTTGTGCCCTTGGCTGAGGGGAAAAGACTAAGAGAAGATGGGGAGGGTTGGGGGGGGGGGTTATTTGTAATTCCAACATTCATATGTTGTAATGGTCAATTGTACAAGAGTCAATAAAACATAAAAATATTTTAAAAAAAAAGAACAGTGATGGAGGCGAGTAATTTAACCTGGCCCCACTACCTGCCATCGTCGAGATGGGACACAGGCTGGAAGGGGGTCAAGCACTGCCATGTCTCGGCCTCCTTCCCTTGTGATTCCGCCTGTTCCCGCCGTCATATCTTCCCCTCCCCAGGAGTACTGGAATCCCCAGGCCAGTCATCTCCTGCTAGTATCCACCAGCCCTTCAGACCGGTGAATAGCTGGATCTACTTCCTCCTCAACCCTGTCTTCTCCAGCTGATCTATTCAATATTCTAATCTGCCAATATATCTAATAGTTATTTAATTTACAACCCTACCCTATCAGCCCCTTAATTCATTAGCTAACAATAATTAATTAATTAATTAATCTACAGGCTCCTTAAATATAAAAACCCTCCCAACCAATTTCTCTTCCCTAATTAATTTGCCACAAATACGCTTCCTCAAATTAGCTAATCAATAAAACAATCTAACTTAAATAACCAATAAATTATCAACTATAATCTAATTCTCATAAATTGGCAGTTAAGATCGCCTAGAGATAAAAAGGGTTAAAAAGGGATTTAAAATTGAATAAAAATGCTGCGGTTTTTTAAAGTGTCGGTGACTGTAAAGTACAAATGTTCTTGGGGTGCGCCGGCATCTGTAAAAGCGCAGATGTTCGTACTCCTGAGGCGATAATCATGGAGTGCACGTGTTCTTATTCCGTGGGGGCGTGATTGTATCCAGGGGTATGGTAAGCTATCATTCTATCTGGCAAACCTGAAGCCACCCACCACACAACCTAGGGGGCCCAGGGAGGCACCAACCCCCCTGTGTCCCTCCAAGCGCGCAGTCGATGCCCTCAGAGACCCAGAAAATCATGCACGTGCCTGCCGATGTCTTAGCCCCCCACCAGGCAGTCTTCCAGCCCCACCACTCACTGCTGATCTTCTCGGCCTGCTCTGGCTTTCCCAGTTCTTTGTCCACAACCCCCCCCCCCCGTCACAACTACACGGGGGGAGGGAGATAGGGGATGTCAGTGTTAAGTTGCTTTAAGAGAACTAAAAACTGCTGAATCATTTGTTATGTAACTAAGCTATACAGGAGTCACGAGAATGTCAGGTGCAGCTAATGAAACAATCACTGTTATGATTGGTGGGCTGTACTATATTAGTGAAAAGCCTTGCCCTGTGTGGGTGTGGTTGATGGTTGATGATAGAAGGAGCAGAAGGACGTTGTGAGTGAAGGAGTAACATCTTGCTTGCACACTGAAACTCTGGAGGATTGCATGGCTACTGATTTGATGTATGGACTGGATTTTGACTTCTCTACCTGGACTTAGAATTGGTACTGTATATTGGACAGACTGACTTTAATGTGTATGACCTATTGGCTTGCCTGAGACTGCTTCTTACGTGTTAACCCAATACAACTGTTTACTTGGCTGTCTTGGAGTTTTGTTTTCTTTACCACAGTGTTCTGGAGTTGCACTCTACTACCTACTCCTACAGGGGCACCTTCCTACGCGTATAAAAACTCTGTCATCGGTTATGGGCCCAGCCCTGGTCTCCTGGAGAGTAAGAGCAACATAAGTGCCAACAGTTCCTGTGGTCTACTCGTGAGTAACAGCTGTTTATTGGGCGTGGCAGTTTTTGTCTTCACATAGGCACAATGGAGTCCTGTATCCAAGTCTCCGGTTTTCTTGTCAAGAAGCTGAATAGAGATAATTACAGCACCTGGTCTGAGAAGGTCACTATGCTTCTAAAATACCAAGGTTTGTGGGAGTACGTGACGAATCCACCCGAAGTAGCAAGATTAGACGCAGCTAATGATGCCGCAGAAATTGCTAAACACAAAAGCAACGAGGATAAGGCTTGTGCTTTAATTGGTCTCACTTTGGAAGACAGCCAGCTTATCCATATAAAAACCTCCAACAGTGCAAAAGCATGTTGGGATGCCCTAAAGTCACTTTATGTCAGTGAAGGTGTGGGGTCCCATATATATTTAATGAAGAAACTCCTTACAGCAAGATATGAGGCTGGTGGGGATATGAGTAACCACCTAGAATTCATGAAACGTAATTTGCAGCTGCTGCAAGAGAAAGAGGTGATTTTTTCTGAGCAACAGCAAGCTTACATAATCCTTTGCTCCCTGGATGCTAGTTATCAGTTTGTAGCCAACTTGGATATATTACCAAGAACTGAGATAACAGTGTCTAACATCACCCACCGTTTAATGAATGAGGACATGAGGAGGAGGGATGCAGCCATGTTTCAGCAATCTCCAGCTCATTCAGCCAAGTCTCCCGGCCGGGAGGAATTTAAAGGGGCAGATAATCATGCAGCAACTGATAAAATTTACTCAGTGAGGAGATGTTTTTTGTGTAACAGCTCAAAACACCTCAAGCACCAATGTAAACGCTTCAAAGAGAAACAGTCTTCAGTTACTCCCAAGGGAGGAAAGCACGTGAACCTTGTTGTTAACAATGCTTCCTACAGCACCCAGTTCTTAATTGATAGTGGAGCGACAGTGAACATTATTAAGAACAAAAATCTCTTTGACACCTACACACCAGTTAAAGGTCAGTATGTCAAATTAGCAGATGGGCTTTGTGCCCGGGTAGCAGGAAATGGTCTTGTTGAAATTCCTAGCCTTAAAAGGAAACTTCAAATGCTTCATGTGCCAAGTTTAAAGTATAATATGATATCTGTATCTACTTTGACTGAGCAAAACTTTAAAGTCTCTTTTACAGCTGACAGCTGCCTGATTAATGCAGATGACATTTCTGTTGTGGCCAAAAGGAAAGACAATTTATATTTCTTGGAGAAAGAAAATATGATCCACCATGTGAGTATGAATAGGCCTCCTCACGAGGCGTGCATTCACATGTGGCACAGAAGGTTGGGGCACATAAATTTCCATGCTGTTAAAAGAACATTACAAGCAGCTGAAATTACCCCCAAGGCCTGCAATTGTTTTGTTGACTGTGAAATCTGCAAAGCAACAAAATCAAAGGCAGCACCAACAGTATCTCCAACAAAATTCAAGTCTGATGCAATACTGGACCTTGTTTTCCTAGATCTGATTGGACCCTTTCCAACCAGAAGTGTGGGCGGAGCTAAATTCTGTTTGCATATAGAGGATCATCATTCTCGCTATGGTTTTTGTTTTTTACTTAGATCAAAGGCTGAGACATATCAAGCTTTCAGCAATTGGCTTCGTTTCATCAAGAGGAAAACAGATAGAGTTCCACGCACTATCATTACTGATAATGGTACAGAATTTTGTAATGATAAAATGTTTTCCCTATGCAGGAGATATGGAATCAGTCATCAACAGACGGCACCGTATCGACCACAACATAATTCATTTTGTGAAAGGAGAAATCAAACCCTTTATAATATGTGCATCTCTATGCTGAGAGATAGCAACCTACCAATGTGTTATTGGGGGGAAAGTATAATGTGTGCTTCCCATGTTCTAAATTACTCTTGGTCTTCTGCTATTGGAAAAATACCAGCTGAGATATGGTATGGCAGAAAAGTTACAATTAACCATATAAAGATATTTGGGATACCAGCTTATGTAAATATCCCAAAGCAGCTCCAGAGAAAGGGGCAAAACAAGGCTGTTAAGTTGTTATTTCTTGGTTATGCAAATAATCACAAGGCTTACAGATTTTCCCAAGTAGGTGAAAAGAAGATAACAACTTCGTGCTCTGCAAAATTTCTGGAAAACTCTGTGGGTTGGGAGAGAACGTCCTCTACAGTATTCCTGCCTACAGCGGAGAAAACTGATACGCAGCTACCACCTAGAGGCGAGAGGCGGAGCCCTTCACCCAGCAGCAGAGACATCAAGCCAGAACCTGTAACACCTTCATCTTTGGGAGCGGGAGTGTCACAGCAGCAGCAGCCAGATGACCAGCATACAGCGCCAGATGAGGCAACAACACCGGTTCTACGACGATCTACGAGAGAAACACGTCCTCCAGATCGCTACAGTCCGGGCCAAGCGTGCATCGTTCTTGCTGAACCTTCTAGCTACGAGAGCATCAAGCATCTAACGCAAGATGAACAGACTGGATGGTCAGAGGCCATAAATGCGGAACTTGAGTCGTTGAAAAGTCTGTAAGTGTATGAAGAGTCTGTAATACCACCTAACCAAAAACTCATAGGGTATAGATGGGTTTTTAAGTTAAAATCTGGATCTGATGGAAGAGTGCAGTACAAGGCTAGACTTGTGGCACAAGGGTACTTACAGTCAGCACTAGACTATGACTAAACTTTTTCACCAACACTCAAGGCCACATCAATCTATTGTGCATTGTCTTATGCAGCAAAGCACAATTGTGTAATTAGACACCTTGATGTCAAAACCGCATACCTGCACGCACCTCTAGAACATACAATTTATATGAAATTGCCACCAGGTGTGTCTGGTGAAAATGGCAATGTTAATTCATGCTGGAAACTTAAAAAATCTTTGTACGGGTTAAAACAATCTGGGCATCAGTGGAACCAGTATTTAACAGAATGTTTGAAAAAGCTAGGTTTCAAACAAGGTGTAGCTGACCAATGTATATTTGCCAAAGGAAAAGGGGAGCAGCAGTGCTTAATACTTGTTTTTGTTGACGACTTAGCTATAATTTGTAGAAATGCAAAAATGCTAAATACCATTGTTGAAACTCTAAAGAACCAATTTACAGTGAGGGATCTAGGCAACATCAGACAGTATGTTGGCTTAGACATAGAATGTGTAAATGGAGGGTACCGAGTCTCACAAAGGGGTAAAATAACTCAGTTATTGAAAAATTACAAAATGGACCAAAGCAAGGGAGTTAAATGTCCTATGCTGCAGGATTTTGATATTAATGACAATCAGAGTCCATTATTTGACCAAAGCATTTATCAGTCCTTGATTGGCAGTCTTTTATATATAGCAAACTGGTCTAGGCCTGATATTGCGATGGCAACCAACCAATTGGCCAGGGTGGTGAAGCAGCCAAGACAGTGCCATTGGATAGCGGCAAAACACATCCTTAGGTACTTGAAACATACCTTAGAATACAGTTTGTTTATTACACCTACTAAAGGCCTAAGAATATATGCTTATGTTTGGGAGGGGGCAGAGCGTCGCTGGAACATGGCAGAAGTGCTTTGAAGTGGCTCCTGAACTTCCCCCTCTACATCTAACGTTTAAACTCACCAGACTTCGACGCTAAAGCTATCCTGATGGGACAGCAAACAAAAAGCAAAAAGAAATCGATTTCTAAAGGCAGAAAATCAGTTGCTGATTTCTTCAGGACAGAAACAGCAGAAAGAGTGAGCCCCCCTTCAACCAGATCAACTTCTAATATGGCGGCCAGTAATCCTCCCTCTCCGAGACCTGGACAAGAACATGAAGATGAAGAAGTCCCAGTAAGTAAGAGGGACATAGAAGACTTAAAATCTGATATACATCGGTTCTTTACAGAGACCTTGGAAAACTTTTTGAAACCTATTCGTTCCCGGGTGCAAGAACTCTCTGATGAATTAACTGTCACAACCAAATTGGCGGAACAAGCAGCTGAGGGAGCACTGGGATTAAAAGAGGACATTAATGCAATGAAAAAGTGTGAATCTCAACTGGAAAACAGGATTCTTGTACTGGAAAATCGTTATCGGGCGGCAAACCTCAAATTTAGAGGAATTGAAGAGGAGGAGGAAAGAGACTTGGACTTATCAATCTTTATGAACAACTGGCTGACCAAAACTCTACAAATGGACAAGGGGGCTCCTACGGCGATTGTGAAGGCACAAAGACTTGGAGCAATGGCGACTGCAAAGCGCGGCAAGCCGAGAGACATTTTAGTAAGCTTTGTTCTCCCTGCAGCCAGAGACTTGATATTAAGAGAGGTGAGGCTCCATGGGGCACTTTCCTATAAAGGTAAACCGGTCTTAACTCTCCTGGATCTACCCCCTGAAGCCCTGTCAAAACGAAGGAAACTCAAACCCTTTGTCTCAAAGCTACATGAAGCTAACATTAGATTCCGTTGGAGTCCTTCATCAGACATTCTGGTATTCAAAAATGGCGCTACTTTTAAGGTTTCCAACATCGAAACCGGGAAAAGCTTGCTGAAATCCTTAGCGATCACGTTATCTCCAGCCGAAGCAGAAGCCCTAGCTAAAGAAAATCCTGCTGAAGAAATTCCCCACTCTGCATCCTGAAGGGTCTTTTATATGCTTTGTTTTAAACAATTAAGACAGCTTGCTGAGTATACCCGATTTTGGCGCCATTTCTGTCAACGTCCCCCGTGGAGAAGACGGCTCAATGGCGCAACTGAAAGATCGTTTAGCTCCTCCTGTGGACTGCTTTTATTAATTCTATTATTTTCTCTATGACTACGGCAATGATCGTTTTAAAGTTTATTGTAGGGTTACTGGAGCGGGGTATGAGAGATGGATGGATTGTATGAGGAATGAGTGTAATGGTGGTATGGATGTTGCTGGGACGGGTGAATGTGAGTGCGTGTGGCTGGACGCTTGTGGAGCGGGGGGACGATGTGCTTTGTGAATAGACCTTTTGAGACTGGACAGAGACCGGTTTGCATTTATTTATTGAAGCATGACTGATTTTGTGTTTCCGGAAGAGCTTAAAACGTTTTATGGTTTGTTTGTTTCTGGGTGCCATTCTCCATTATGTCCTATATAGAAGGTTCGTCATAGAGGCGCCATGGTGTGTTTGCGCGGGCTCCCTCGCTGATCGTCGTTTTTGCTAAGGCTACAACCACGTCTGTTCCAAGGATCGCGTGAGACTTGAGAGTGAGTGTGGGAGATGTGCTGCTTGTGGAGTGACTGAATGAGATTTCGTCGTGGTGGCACGGATGATAACGGGAACCCCGACTGTGAGTGCATGTGTTTTATTTATGAGTGTGCATGATTTATATAGGGCAGAGGAAGATGGTGCTGATTGCTGCGTGGTTATAGGGAGGAAGCAAGAGAGTTGAAAGTGTGTGTGCGTTAGGGGCAGGGAAAAGGGGAGGAGGGAGTATCTAGGGGCTCAGGAGAGAATGTGTCACTTGTAAAAGGCTGTAGGCTTGGGGCTTTGGTTATAAAAACAAAAGGTACTAGATAAAGAGTAAAAGGTTGAAATGTATTATTACAGTGTTACTCCTAAAACTACATCTCCTGGAATTCACAGTTTAAACCTGAGCCCTCATTACCTATGGAATTTCATAGCAGTTCCGTATGTTTAATTTTTATCAGAGCATTGAGCAGGTTGTCATGCTATAATATTTGATGTTCCTAATCCTATTCATTTACTAAAAGAAGTTTGGTTTATTCTACCTATATGTAATTATAAGGGGGGGAGTGGCGGAGTCTTACTATAGATCGTGTGTACAACAACAAAATTACTTATTGCTCCCTTTGAAAACCGAAGTAGTTTCACCCTGAGGGGGTACATTTTGTATTTCTCCCTCATTCCCCTATTATAAGGGGTGGCGAAACTCCTTCCCAGAATTGGGACAGTTGTGTTAGTTTGTAGTTTAAATTTTTTAAAGAGAATAAGGTTGGGAGGCTACCACGCCAGTTAATCCCCATACTGGCTGACCCGAAGGTTAGGGGTCAGAGAATTGGAATCAGGTGAAGGGGGAGTAAATAAACTCTGGAACTTCGTTATCAAAAATTTTAGAACTTACTCCTTCAGATCCGAACAGAGGGTTAGGGCTGGTTAAAGTTATTGTTTTTTTTATTAAGAGTTGTTTAATAGTTGGGTAGTTTGTTTTTGTTAACAGTAATATTGCTACATGGCCGATCACATCAAAATAGCAACATGGAATTGTAGAGGGTTTCATAACCCTATTAAACGCAAACGTATAGCAAACTATTTGGAAAGGAAAAAACTTAATATTGTATGCTTGCAGGAAACCCACATTAAGGAGAAACACAACAACGTACTCAAATCAAGGTGGTTCTCCCAGTCGTTCCAGGCTCCTGGTACCTCCAAAGCAAGAGGGGTAGCTATTCTAATCTCTAAAAACACTCCCTTTGTCTGCTCTCAAACAAAACTTGACCCCTTAGGCAGATTCATATTCATTAAAGGCACTCTAGATGGGATAACTACCACTATTGCCTCAATCTACGCTCCCAATTCTGGCCAGACTGACTTTCTTAAAAATACGCTCCTAGAGCTACACGCTTTTCAGGAAGGCAATGTACTAATCGGTGGAGACCTTAATTTGGTGTTAGACCCTACTCTGGACAAATCTAACCTTCGCAGAGGGGTAAGGTGCCAGACCTCTTCTTCTTCAAACCTGAGTTTGATTCTCAACGAATTCAACTTAATAGACACGTGGCGTAATCTTCACCCTAAAACCAGAGACTACTCCTTCTTTTCTCCAGTACATAACTCCTATTCAAGAATAGACTTTATACTTACATCACAGTCTTTAGTGAATTGCATAGTAAATATCGAATATGATATTAGGAGTATCTCTGACCATTCATTGCTAGAATGTGAGCTGTCAGCCCAGGACCCTGATGGAAGGGGTCCTAGCTGGTCCTTAAATAAGTTACTGCTATCCAGGGAAGAAATACGTCTGAAGATAGAACAACAAATTCAGACGTACTTCGAATTCAATACTAACTGCGGGTCCCCTCAAATGATTATTTGGGACGCATTTAAAGCTGTAATGAGGGGGAACCTTATATCTATCGCTTCTGCGTGTAATAAAGCCCGTAGGAAGACTATAAATGATTTGAAATCACGTATTGCTGAACTCCAAACTAGACATCAAAAGTTTGGGGGAAACAGAACCTTAAGAAATCTGGACCAAACTAGAAAGCAACTAGAGTTGCTGGAGTCTTCCTCCATACAAAAGTCAGCTATATATCTTAAGCACAAATATCTTACAAAAACCTCCAAATCAATTAGATATTTGAAATTTCGTATTGCCCAAAAAAACCCCACAAATTCCATTCACGCGATAAGAGACTCCAAGGGAACCCTCCACGCGTCTTCGAAAGAAATTTCAAAAACTTTCTTTAACTATTATAAGAAGCTATATGAATCTGGTAATCCCACATGTCAAAATACTGAAAACTATTTGAGATCAATTAATTTTAACTCAAGTCTCTCAACCGAGCACGCAGAATTCTTAGAAAGGCCATTCAACTTAACTGAATTAACGGCGGCCCTCTCCAAAATCAGAAACAATAAAGCGACTGGCAGGGATGGGTTCCCTATAGAATTTTATAAACTATTTAAACCCTTGTTATTAAACCCCCTCCTTGAGACCTGTAATAATGTCTTGAAGGACGGTCAGTTGCCTCCTAGTTGGCTGGAGTCCAGAACTATTCTTATTCCCAAACAAGGTAAGGACAAACTCAATCCTGCATCTTATCGCCCCATTTCTGTTTTAAATCATGATTTCAAAAATTTTTCTACTATGTTGGCGGAACGGCTAAATAAAATAATCACACATTATATCCATCCTGATCAATCAGGCTTTATGCCTGGCCGTTCCATCACGGATAACATCCGTAAATCCTTAAATCTGATCCACGAGGCAAAGTTGTCCCCTTCCCCCTCTTTGATTTTCTCGCTAGATGCCGAGAAGGCCTTTGACAAAGTGGAGGTCGAATACTTGAAGACTTTACTGAAATACATGAATTTTGGCCCAAACTTCTGTAAATCTATAGCTGCGATATATAGTGCCCCTTCGACCCAGATAATTACCAACTCATTCAGATCCGACGAACTTTACCTACATAGAGGCACCAGACAGGGTTGCCCCCTATCCCCGTTATTGTTTGCTCTTTCCGTAGAGCCCTTTGCTCATGCTACTAGATCCTCACCTAAAATATCTGGTATTCGAGTGAATGAGCAGGAATATAAGATAAGTCTATTCGCAGATGACATGGTGTTCTATTCAACTGACCCTCTCTCCTCACTGACTCACCTTAAAGCTCACCTGGAAGAATTTGGCAAACACTCAGGATTTACTATAAATCTAACTAAATCGGAAATATACCCTATTAAGATCCCTGCTAGTCTTCAGACACTTATAAAATCATCCCAACCCTTTAAATGGGTCTCCAAATCATGGAGACATCTAGGTATCCAAATTCCACTGAAACTGGAGGATCTATTTCAAGTCAATTATGGCCCCTTATCAAGATCTATGACCTCATCTTTATCTAGTTGGTCTAAATTCAACTTTTCTCTACTAGAAAAAATTGACTTGCTTAAGTCCTTTTTGTTACCACGTTTTTTGTTTTTATTTCAAAATTTACCAATTCCTGTCCCCAAGAAGGAGCTTTCTAGGTGGCAGTCGCAGTGGTCATCCTTTCTGTGGAACAATCGCAAACCCAGAATTGCCCTGTCACTGTTAGCTAAACCAGGTAATATGGGAGGTCTGGCAGCCCCATTATTGGACAAATATTTCGTGGCCGCACAACTGAGAGTCATCGTTCTGTTCGCATCACCATACTCCCATCCTGCATGGGTCCAAATTGAAAGGGATAACGTGCCCAACGTACTTCTACACGAATTTATTTGGTCCCCAAGAGCAGATAGAAGGGAGTTCAATATCACAAATCCATTTTTAAAATTTACTCTTAAACTTTGGGATCAATGGAGAAATACTATTGCACCGGCCTCCTCCCCAGTTATGGCCTTTCTTGGTCAATCCTGGTTTCCCCCAGGTAAAGATAGATCCCAATTTAAAACCTGGAGGGAAAACAATATCTTTAAATTAACGGACATTACAATAAATGGCAAATTGTGTTCCCACGCCCAATTGGAGAATAAATTCAAGATCACCATCCCGTGGTTCCAGTACATACAAGTTCACCATGCGTTACACCAGGTGATACCTATTGTAATGCACAATAGGCCATTGAACCCGGTTGAGAAATTAATCAACAAAGGTATCAGCTCCATTAAAGGAGTTATTTCTATGATCTATATACTCTTAAATCAAAAAGCTTGGAACTCTCCTTCTGTACATCAAAATAGCTGGCAGAAGGAATGTGCAATCTCAATTAATGACGAACAATGGAATCGACTTTGGGTATCATCTTTATTTAAGTCCAAATCATTATACTTTCGCCTACAGAATTACAAACTGTTTGCAAGATGGTATACAACTCCTCTTAACCTTTTCAAGGCAAGAGTGAAGGCCGATCCTCGGTGTTGGAAGGGATGTGGCCTCCAAGGCTCGTTCTTCCACTGTTGGTGGGAATGTCCCAAGGTAACTGACTTCTGGAAGTCTGTTCTGGAATTAATATCAAAAATAATAGGGATTAGTATCCCTTGCACCCCTGCAGTGGTTTTGCTAAATCTATGGCCCGATCAGGAGCTCTCAGCTTCAAAACAGGAACTGGTGGCACTACTTTTGCTTGCAGGCAAAATTACATTGGCTTCGTACTGGAAACAACCAGAAATACCTCCACTCCAGAACTGGTGCTTAAAGGTGTGGGATGTCCTGATACAGGACAAATTAACCACTGCTATTGCTATCCTGGATGACACTAAAGCAAGAGACTGGTTTATACAGAAGTGGTTCTCCTTCCTTAACTATGTAAATAATGCTGATACGGTATTTGGAAAACTGCCGGCAAAATATTTGAATTTTATGATTTATTAACCTGGAATTAGTTGTAACTCATTGTTACATGAAATGATACTTTTTTTGTACTTCTCAAGGATGCCTCTTTAGAAATAATATGTGGTCAATATCAAATGGGATGGTACATGTAAAGCAATGTTATGGACCCCATTTAGGGGTGAGTTTTTTGGTTATTGTAATGTTAATCAAAAATTTAATAAAAATTTAAATTATAAAAAAAGAATATATGCTTATGCAGATGCAAGTTTTGCCAGTGACCAAAACACCCGACAGTCCACTACCGGATTGGCAATTTTCTTTGGTGGTGCACTAATAGGATGGAAATCTTTGAAACAGCGACATGTAGCCCTCTCGTCATGCGAGGCAGAGTATTCAGCACTTAGTACAGTGTGCAGTGAACTTATCTGGTACAAACAATTACTATCTGACATTGGTTTGTATTATGTAGAACCTATTACTGTGTATGAGGACAATCAGTCAGCTATCAAGCTAGCAAACAGTCTAGGAGTAAAATCTAGATCAAAACACACAGATGTAAGGTTTCACAATGTAAAACAATGCTTGGAAGATAAGCTAATCAATCTTGAATACTGCGCTACAGCTGAAAATATTGCTGATATCTTTACAAAGTCTCAGACACCTGTTAAACACAAGGACAACTGTCTGAAACTAGGTTTAAAGTAAAGGTGGCAATACTACTGTATATAGACTATGAATGTTTATATGACTGTATAGAATGTTTAGTTCCATAAAGGGGAGGATGTCAGTGTTAAGTTGCTTTAAGAGAACTAAAAACTGCTGAATCATTTGTTATGTAACTAAGCTATACAGGAGTCACGAGAATGTCAGGTGCAGCTAATGAAACAATCACTGTTATGATTGGTGGGCTGTACTATATTAGTGAAAAGCCTTGCCCTGTGTGGGTGTGGTTGATGGTTGATGATAGAAGGAGCAGAAGGACGTTGTGAGTGAAGGAGTAACTTTTTTCATAGAGTATTAAGGTGTGTCAAAATGTTATTCAAAAAACCCTTAAAATCTGTTGATAAAACCCTTCTATAAGTGTCATGCCTGCATTACAATGTTGTAAAAACTAAGCAGCTTTAAGTGCTAAAATCTTTTATACACAGACCTTTACTGTAACGTTCAAATTCTAGTAATGCCCCCCCCTAAAAAAAAGTCTATACAGCTCTCATTAGTTTCATATAAAATGCAAAAGCTACTATATTACAGAGATGTGCAATACGGATTTTGAAATCCATACACTGTAAAAGTGATTCTCTCTCTCTCTCTCACACACACACACACACACAGACAGAGTGAGATCTGTTTGGCAAACAAGGCATTTCTAAAAACCAACCATTAAATAACATAGAGCTGATTAATTAATATTCTTACCAGGCTCCTTAAACACAGTGGCTGCCTGGGGGGGCTGTTGTGCTGTCTGATCTTCCTCATCTGAACTATTCTCTGCCCCCCCCCAAAAAAGATCAAATTAATTCAGAAAACTTTACATCTTTACAACTTGTTTGTCTCATAAAATTTTTATTTACCTATGTCATTAATAGCGTATTGATTCAATTCAGTCATGCTGCTAATAGCTACTGATTCTAACTCCTGCGATTCCATACACAAATCATCATTGCGGTAATCTGAAACCAGAATAAGGTACTTGTTAAATGTCTATCAGGCAGTTGTTCTACATCCACATACCCCCTCCACCAAAATTTCTCACCTTGATAATCATTGAGCTGGGATGCCATGATGCTGAATTTTGCTGCTGTGTCCTGCTTGTACCTTTAGACTGTAGGTTTAAAGACATGTCTTCACCCTCCTTAATATAGCTGATCAGAAAGGGCTCAGAAAATATACTGCAGATTGATCATGTCATGAGATCCTATTCCACCCCCCCCCTGATAAAGTTCTTTCTGTTTTTTTATCTTGTCCTAACCTTATCAGGTCTATTAAGATTTTTGCTGATGGGAGTCTAATACCATGTGTTAGTGGCACCCGTTGAACTGTTTATACACAGAATATATTATAAAACAACATGACCCTTTTTCTGTAACCTTCCGCTGATGCACTTTCCAGCCTCTGTAAGACCATTGACCTCTGGACCTGACCTTTTAGAACACCTTGGAGGCCAAAATACTATTTGTTTTTATAGCAATAATATAAACTGAAAAGCTCTAGTTTGTTTGTTTTTTTAAAAGCCGTGTTCCGAAGCTCCTTGGAAGAAATCACTTTTTCAGACATGGGCCTGTGAGACCTCTTGTTTTGACAGGCAGAGCTAGATTCCCCAGGCTGGAGACAGCCAACCTGTCAATAATCATTTTTTGTGAAATTCTCACATTTAATCTTAACTTTTATCCCGGCTCTACAGTCTATAACAATTGTGCCTTACAATAATGCTGAGAATCTGCTTGTTAAAGTGTAAATTATTTATATAATGACCTCTCTCTGAGTCCTTTTGCAAAGAGGGGTGGGATATAAAGCCAAAGTAAGTTAATAAATAAAAGCAAAATTACCCTATATAGTGGGGTTTCTTAGCAGAGTGGGGTTTCAGAGTCCTTTTGCAAAGAGGGGTGGGATATAAAGCCAAAGTAAGTTAATAAATAAAAACAAAATTACCTCCTAGCAGGGTTTCTTAGTAGAGTGGGGGTTTCAAATTAGGGTCTCTCAGATCCCTGTCTAACACTTTAACAGCTATGGCACACTGTCTCTGGAAATGTATTGCATGAGAACCTAATCTCCACACTTCTCTCTGCTTATCTTGACCCCTGTCTAAGCTGTGGCAGCTTTAAAAACAACCATAATTTTGGTAAGATTTTTGCTGATGGGAGTCTAATACTATGTGTTAGTGGCACCCATTGAACTGTTTATACACAGAATATATTATAAAACAACATGACCCTTTTTCTGTAACCTTCCGCTGCTGCACTTTTCAGCCTCTGTAAGACCATTGACCTCTGGGCCTGACCTTTTAGAACACCTTGGAAGCCAAAATACTATTTGTTTTATAGCAATAATATAAACTGAACAATATAAATTGAAAAGCTCTACCTTGATTGTTTTTTAAATGGTGGGTGGGAGTAGGGCATTGCAGAAATCTTTTCCCCAGACATGTGGCTGGGAGAACTGTTTTTGCAAGGAGGTGGGTGAGTTTAGGCTTTTGCATCAAGATGTTTGCTTTTAAATAGGAAAAGCTATGCATTGAAAAATCACAGGCCAAAAGAACTGGAAATTTTAAAAATGTTCTTTGCATTGAAATGTACAAGGAAGCTAAAAAACCAGAAATAAGCCATGAAGTAAAAAAAGGGGGTGGGAATCGTAAGCATAAAAAGGAGTTTTGCTATGATCTTTTCCTGCACATCTAAAATTTCTTTGTTAGGTGATTCATATTGTGCCTATCAGACCATTGCTATTAAATTTTTCTTCTGAAAAAATATGCATTTAAAACCCGAGGCTTTGGCAGCCCAAAGAATTAAAAAATTTTTAAAATGTTCTTTGCATTGAAGTGTGAGGGAAAACAAACAGACACATCTCTGCATATCTAAAATGCTGTTAGGTGTTTTACATTTGTGACTGCCAGCACACTGGAAGAACTAGTCCTTTTTCTCAGAAGGGAGGGCAAAATAGTGGACGAGTGTGTGTGAGGAGGGAAACAAAGGAAATCTGTATTGCTGAAAAAGGGGAACGAATAAAACCAAATTAAATATTTTTTGAACCTTCCGTCTGCGAAGGACAAAAAAAAATAGTGAATTTGAAACTTAGAAACTTCTGTCTGAAGATTGGTAACATTGCTGTGAGTACTGGCAAAGAACAAAAGGATGCTTTCTTAATCCTCTGAGAACAGGTGCTGAAGATGCTAGAAAATGTTAGGATTTAATGTGGAAAAGGGGCATAAGAAATGGTGGATGCTTACAATTAATGGGGCAGAGATATTAGAATGGGGGGCAGAAGTAGTCTTTCTTGAAGTTGAATAACTCTTTCCCCCCTGTAAAACATAGACAGGATTAGGAGACCACAGTAAATGTGTATATATATACTTTCCCCTGTAAAACATAGCTTTCCCCCAAAGCACCACTTTTGTACATGCACAAATGCCCTACATTAGGGATGCCAAGCTCCACGTGGAGATCTCCATTCCCCAATGGAGGCTGTTGTCCTCAGACCCCATAGATGTTTTCTCCCACAGGAAACATCTGGCATTCATTTGTGGGGGGATCAGGAGGTCAGGAGCCCCATCAGGACAGTTGCCTCAGTTCCTATAGGAAACATCTAGCATTCATTGGTGGGTGTGCGTGTGCATGTGTGGGTGGGGCAGCTGTTACTTTGGAATGCGGCTTGATGATGATAGGTACCCCCTATCTACTACTAAGAACGCTTAATTGTGGAATGCAGCGCTTAGTGGCTCTGTGAGTACCCCATTTTCAATGCTGTTTTGCCATAAACTGCCCTCATGAATCAGCTAAGAGTCTGCTTGGGGCTTTTATAGGGTTGCCATCCTCCAGCTGGAGGCTGGAGATCTCCTAGGATTCCAACAGAGCTCCAGGTGACGGAGATCAGTTCATCTGGAGAAAATGGTCACTGGAAGGTGGGCTGAATGGCAGTATACCTCATTTAGGTCCCTCCCCTCCCCAAACCATGCCTGGTTCTTTGGGGGGGGGGTGGAGCCTGAGGAGGGTGGGATTTGGGGAGAAACTTGAATGGGGCACAGTGCTATAAAGTTCCCCTTCCAAAGCAGCCATTTTCTCCAGGTGAACTAATCTCTGCTCCCTGCAGAGCAGTTGTAATAATCAGAGATCTCCAGCCACCACCTAGAGGTTAACAGTATAAAACTTGCAAACAGAGGCAATAAGCCGTGAATATAAATAACTAATGCAATATAATCAGAATATAGATTTGAAAAATTATCATCACAAAGATTCACAATATTCTTAATCACTGGCACAGATAAATATATCCTTAACTCATGTTATCCAAAAGTCTATAAAGTGTCATAATATTTCAGTCCAATAATATTTCAGTCTTTGCAAATAAATCCAATTTCCAACCCCTCAGACGAATGAGAATAAAAGTACTGCAGCTGGTCCTGTAAACTTTCAATAAAATGCTTCCAAAGTACATATATAATACATATATGCAATTTATTATTATTGCAATCTTTCAAATGATGATGTTACTTGGATGGAATGGACACATTCAAGCCTCTTGGCAGTCCTAGGGTTAAAGTATACACTACATTTGGGAAATTGGGAACCTTACTTATGCTAAGAGCCAGTTTGGGGCAGTGGTTAAGAGTGGTGGACTCTTATATGGAGAACCGGGTTTGATTTCCCACTCTTCCACATGCAGCCAGCTGAGTGACCTTGTATCAGTCACAGCTCTCTCACTCAGCCCCACTGACCTCACAGGGTGACTGTTGTGAGGAAGGGAATGAGACTGTAAACTACTCTGAGACTCTAAGTGAAGGGTGGGGGATAAAGCCAATCTCTTTTTCTTCTTCTGACGGCAGTGTTTTTTTTTAATGGGCCAAATAGTTCACGGAAAAGCTTAAGTCTTCTGTCCCTGTGTGCAGGGCCAGCCCTAGACTGTTTGGTACACTAGGCAAGGCCAACTTCTGCCTCCCCCCTGCACTGATAATGTCATAGAGTCACATGGGGGCGCCTGGGGCCTTTTATTTTTGTAGCAGGGACTCATTTGCATATTAAGCCACACCCCTCTTATATAGCCAATCCTCCAAGAGCTTACAGGGCTCTTCTTACAGGGCCTACTGTAAGCTCTTGGAGGATTGGCTACATCAGGGGTGTGTGGCCTAATATGCAAAGGAGTTTCCAGCCTCCAGATCGGTTGCAATATTCTGATCTCCAGACCACAGAGATTATTTCCACTGCAGAAAATGGCAGCTTCAGAGAGTGGATTTTATAACATCAAACGCTGCCCAGGCTCCATTTCCAAATCTCTCAACTCATTCCTACTCCACTTGCTGTTGCTGCTCCCTTGCCTGTTACATCAGTATAGAAAAACATGGAGTCCTGCAGCCCCATAGTAGCAATGATAGCAGTAAACAGTAATTGATAGCACTCCCATGAACCCTGGATGATTCCTTACAGCTAACTACAAAGAATCTCCTTTGAACTGGATCAGACCAGGTCTATTTTTGGTCTGGTTTAATATGGGAAGCTCCAGGAATATTATGTGGATGTTCCCCCTTGCATGGAGAAGTTTCCTGGTATCTGTACAGGGGGAAGAAATCCCCCTGCAGAAGCAGCTGTGGAGATTGCACCGGCCTGCCTGTCTTACAGGGCTGTTGTCTTGACCGCCAAGATTGCCTGCATCTGAAGTGCTTTGAGTACTTGAGATGCACGCACTGCAAATAGGTTGGGCTGGGCTCTGATTTTCTGTCACTATTATCTAGTTTCTCTGGTCTCTGCTGAGCTGACCTTGGGCTGCGATCCATCCTGCATCCTGGCGCACAGTGTGACCCTTCCCCCAATAAGCATGACCTCCCTATTGATTCTGAGGCCAGCACCCACAGAGACCTTTTCCTGCTTTCTTGACTGTCGAAAGACATGTCAACATTCTTGCTCTATGAACTATTCCTTAAGCTAGGCTACATGGGGGCTTGATCCAGATAGTCTTGGTGGGTGTGTAGGGGGAGGGAGGAATGGTGGTGGCCAGTGTGTTCAGATGGGCAAAGCCAGGATGGAGGGCTACGTAGAGACAACTGCCCCCCTCTTTCCCTTGCGATTCAATTTTAAACAGTAATTGAAAGCAAAATAAACTCCTCTAGCCTTTACTACAACATACAGTTTGTTGTAAATTGGATCCTGCTATGCAGTTTTGCAGCATTTAATGTGTCATGTTCAGGGCTTTTTTTGTAGCAGGAACACCTTTGCATATTAGGTCACACAAACCCTGATGTAGCCAATCCTCCCAGAGCTTACAGGGCTCTTAGTACAGGGCCTACATCAGAGTGTGTGTGACCTAATATGCCAGGGAGTTCCTGCTACAAAAAAAGCCCTGGATGTTAATACTAACACTTCGCTTCAGTTTGTCAGAACTCAAGAACTTCAAACGGATCCCATACTTAGTTACAAAGCTAGGATTTTATTGAAGAGAACTAGGTGCTGGGAAAGGCAAGATAACAGTAATGGCGAGAGCCAGCATCAGCTTGATTTTATACACGTAAAGCAAACATCTCACAAAGCCACAATTCACATTGTAGGGCGCATCTGTCTTCTCACCATCACTATCAGTAGAGAGGATGCCTCCCTACTCCGAAGGCCATGCTGTTCGGCTTCAAAGGGTCCCAGTGTGAGAATGTGCAGAGACAAGACATAACTCATTCTACAGCCCCAAATATTTTGGATACCAGTGGGGCAAGGTTAATTACTATTCAGGCACTCTGGGTTAAGCAAAGGTTACAACATGGAGTCAGTTTGGTTCAGTAACAATACAGCTCTAAGCCACAGTAAAACTACCATACAGCATTGGTCACATTATAGAGGACCAGCAGCAAAGATACAAGTTCTGACATACTGCCCCCCCTAAGCGCCCCCTCCCGCGGGGCCGGCCTTGGGCTTGTGCGGGTACAGTAGGTGAAAGTTTTTCAGCAGTTGCGGAGCCACTACGTTCTGAGACTCGACCCACTCGTCACAGCTCGGGGGGAAGTGTTTCCACCTGATCAAATAATACAGTTTCCCCCGTTTGACTCTGGAGTCCAGGATCTCCTGGACTTCATGGTGACTCTGACCCCTCACTGCCGTCGGAGGGGGCGGTGGGGCCCTGGGATGGAAGGACGTAGCACCAGGGTCTTTCCGAAGCAAGCTGCAATGAAAAACAGGATGGATCTTACTTAGAGATTTGGGTAGTTCGAGTTCCACCGTTACTTTATTTATCACCCTTTTGATTTTGAAAGGTCCGAGGAACTTCAGTGCAAGTTTGCGGCAGGACTGGGGAAGGGGGAGGTTTTTTGTCGACAGGAAAACTGTATCCCCCACCTTTAGATCCCACTCTGGGGAGTGTTTTTTGTCAAACTGTTTTTTGTAGGCTTTTTTCGCTTCCTCCAGGTTTTCCTGAATTCCCTTCCAGCCTTCACGAAGTCCCTCCCACCATTGTTGGCATGATGTTGGCTGGGATGGGCTGGCTGGGAGGGTGAGCGTGGGGAATGGCTTGCCCTCGTAGCCATTGATGATTTGAAAAGGGGAGGTTTTGGTTGAGCTATGGAGGCTATTGTTGTAGCCGTATTCTGCAAAAGGGAGGAGGTCTACCCAGTTGGACTGTTGGAAATTGATGAAACAGCGGAGGTATTGTTCTAGAAGGCCATTAACCCTCTCCGTCTGTCCGTCCGACTGGGGGTGGTAGGCAGAACTCAGTCCTTGCTCAATGCCAGCCAGTTTGCAGAACTCCCGCCAGAAGTTGGCAACGAACTGCGTTCCGCGGTCACTAATGACCTTGTCCGGGAATGAGTGTAGGCGTACAATGTGAGTGAAAAAGAGCTGGGCAAGTTTTTTGGCTGTAGGTAACTGTTTGCAAGGAATGAAGTGAGCCTGCTTTGAAAAGGTGTCGACTACGACCAAGATGACTGTTTTGCCCTGTGAAGGCGGGAGTTCGACAATGAAATCCATGGAGACCACCGACCAAGGTCGGGTGGCTGTAGGGAGGGGAACTAGGTGGCCCGGAGGTTTGCCCCCCCTTCGTTTTGCCATGAGGCAAGTGGGACATGACAGTACAAATTCTGAAATATCTTTTTTCATTTTCGGCCACCAAAATTGGCGGGTGAGCAAGTTGAGTGTTTTGACATAGCCAAAGTGGCCGGCTAAGCGACTTGAGTGGCAGCGGTCCAAAACCTTCTTCCTGAGGGGATCGGGCACATAGATTTTTTCATTGTGCAACCAGAGCCCGTTCTCGGCTTTGATCAAGTTGGGGGGGCGGTCAGTTTCTTGTTTGTACTCTGAGAGGAACCGAGAAAGTAATTCTAAGTCCGGAGGGTTGGTCTGTTTACCGGAGCGGGTGGTGACCCCCCCCGCGATGGCTGAGGGGGAAATTAGTGAGTCCACCACCTCCTCCCTGAGACTGTCGTGTTGGGGCATGCGGGAAAGGGCGTCCGCTAAAAAGTTCTTTGAGCCTGGGATGTGTTTCAACACAAAATCAAACTTAGCAAAGAAGCCTGCCCACCGGATCTGTTTTGCAGTCATTTTGCGACGCCCAGTGAGGGCTTCCAGGTTTTTGTGATCGGTCCAGATTTCGAAGGGGACTCTCGCTCCCTCAAGCCAGGAGCGCCAGGTTTTTAGGGCAAACATGACCGCAAATGCCTCTTTGTCCCAGACCGACCAGTTCCTTTGTTCATTGGAAAATTTCCTGGAAATATAGGCACATGGTCGGAGCACCCCATTTTCTCCCCTCTGCATTAATATGGCTCCTACAGCGGCGTCGGAGGCGTCGCATTGGACCACGAAGGGCTTTAGTTCGTCAGGATGAGCCAGCACGGGTTCGGAGGTGAAGAGGCGTTTTAGCTCAGTGAAAGCTTTCTGACAGTCAGGCGTCCACGTTAGGCGTGCGCCAGGTTTTTTAGCCTCGTCACCCTTCCCTTTAGTTTTGAGGAGTTCTGTGAGAGGGAGCATGACCGTGGCGAACCCCTTTATGAAGTCGCGGTAAAAGTTAGCGAACCCGATAAAACTTTGTAACTGCTTGCGGGTTCGAGGGGGTTCCCAGTCTAACACCGCTTGGACCTTTGCGGGGTCCATGGACAATCCCTCCCCCGACACTCGGAAGCCCAAGTAATCCAGTTCGGTCTTGTGGAATTCACATTTCGACAATTTGGCATACAGTTTGTGTTTACAAAGGGTGCTTAACACTTTTCTGACCAAAGGCACATGAGACTTTAGATCTTGTGAATAGATAATGATGTCATCAAGGTACACCACCACCCCCTTGAACAGGAAGTCCCGCAGCACTTCATTAATAAAGTTCATGAAAACACCCGGGGCTCCCTGTAGCCCAAACGGCATGACAAGGTACTCAAATTGTCCCAGTGGGGTATTGAAGGCTGTCTTCCACTCGTCCCCCTCTTTGATGCGGACGCGGAAGTATGCGTCTCGGAGGTCGAGTTTGGTAAATATTTTCCCCTTTGCTACGGTGTTTAATAAGTCCTTTATCAACGGGATCGGGTAGGCGTTGGACATGGAAATCCCGTTTATCGCACGAAAATCTGTGCAAAGCCTAAGAGACCCGTCCTTTTTCTTTCGGAATAGGACGGGGGCAGCATGGGGAGCTGTGGCGGGTCGAATAAAGCCACGCTTTAGATTTTTGTCCAAAAACTTTCGGAGTTCAGCCTTCTCCGCCCAACCCATGGAGTACAGTTTCGCTTTGGGAAGCTGCTGCCCTGGGATTAGCTCAATGGCACAGTCTGTAGGGCGGTGGGGCGGTAGCTCATCCGCTTCCTTCTCGCTAAATGCCAGCTTTAAGTCTCGGTACTCCTTGGGGATGGAGGCGACTTCCTCGAGTGTGAGGCACGCCCGCATGTTTTGGGGGGGGCGTGCGGCCCCCACTCGGGGCGCCAGTGGTGATGCTCGCACCTCCAATCCGGGAACCGGACGATCTGTTCCTCCCACCTTATGTCGGGTTGGTGGCGGGCGAGCCAAGCTGAGCCTACTACCACGTCGAAAGAGCAGGAGGGGGCAATTACGAAAGTCTCAATTCCCCAATGCTCCTCGGTCCCCACTGGGACCGCCTGAGTCTCTAAAGTACATGGTTCCCCTCTCATGGGCCCCCCGTCCATTTGCTGGAACTGCATCGGTTGTGGCAGGGGCGAAGTGGCTAATCCCAGCGCCTCAACTCGGCGGGGGGTGATCAAGTCCCTGTTACACCCTGAGTCGATTAGCGCTCGGGCGTGCATGAATCTCTTTAGGTTCGGGTTAAGGAGGGTGACGGCCATAAAAAGTAAACCCCCAGTTGCTCTCACCGTGAGGAGTGCCGGCTGTTGTTGGACCTGCTTTGCGGCACCCATTAAAGCAGGTCGCTGTCGTTTCCCGCCGACTCGGTATCGTCCGACTCCTCGGTCGATTCTCCGACTGCCGCCAGGCTGGTGGTAAAATCCTCGTCAGTCGCCAAGGAAGTGGCGACGGAGCCCCGACTGGGCTCCTTCGATCGGCTGCTCTTCTTCTTCTTCGGGCCCGGGGTGGTTGGCCGCGCCGTGGGTGGTGTGGAACCCGCTTTCCCAGGACAGTTAGCAGCAAGATGATTTGGGTCCCCGCATTGGAAGCACTTGCGGGCGGGAGACGGGGTGGAGGTCGTCGGAGCCTTCTTCCCTTCGGATTTAGTTGGGGTGTGTTTGGCTCCCTTCCTCGCTAGTTGCTGTCTCCTCATCCCCACGTGTTGGAGGTTGGTCTCCACCTCCCCGGCCAGTTGGATCCAGCCGACCAACGTGTCGGGCCTTCCCTGACTGTAGCAGCGGTCGAGGATGCTCGGATTCAACCCATTGATGAACGCGGTGTATTTCATGACCTCGTTCCATCCCCTCGCTGCCGCACAGTACCCCAGGAATTCGGTGGCGTACTCGCGGGTGGAGCGGTTGCCCTGTTCGATGCGTTGAAGGGCAGCGACCGCCTTCTCCTCCCGTAAGGGATCTCCATACTGGCGGAGCATCGCGTGCAGGAACCCTGCCACGGTAGCTAATTCGGGCTTTCTCCCCATGAAAAGCCCCACGTACCACTTGCGGGCCGCCCCTCTCAGTCGAGACGCGATGTGATACACTCGGCTGGCCTCGGTAGGGTAGTCGGCGCCCCAGTGGGTGAAAAACATGTCGCACTGAATAGTAAAATATTCCACGTCCTCCGGATTCCCATCGAACGTAATCTTCAACTCTCTTCCCCGTCCCTCGGCCCCCCCTGGCGCTCGCGGCGCCCCAGGCGGCGGGGCTGGGCCCGGTAGGGCCGGCGGGATCGGAACGGGTGGTGCCGGCGGCGCCGGGGCGGCTGGGGCCCCTGGGGCGGGTGGCGCCGGCGGTGCCGGGGCGGCCGGAGCCGGCGGAGCCGGAGGTGCCGGGGCCGCTGGGGCCGCTGGGGCCGGCGGCGCCGGGGCAGCTGGAGCCTGCGGGGCGGGGGCCGGCGGGGCGACAGGCGGTTGCCCCAGCGGCAACACTCCATACGGTATCCCCAGGACCGCCGTTTGCAAAGTGCGGAGCTGGTCGTGGATAGCGCCCAGGTTCTGCTGCATCTCCTCGGCCATCGTCACGCGGGAACGGTGCACGTCGCCGTGGATTTCCCGCACCCAATCGAATAATTCGTTGCGGAGGGTCCGGATCGGGTCTTCCCCCCCTCGGGGCTCCGTGCCCTCCGCCTGGCCCTCGTCGTCGTCTCCTGCCCCTCCTTCGCCCAACATGCTTCGGTACCGCTGCTCCGCGGCATCGATTGCTGCCGTGGACTTCCGCGGGCTCCAGGTTCGCGGGGCCGGGAAGGCGGCGTCGACCGAGAAGGGCGCTGGAACCTTAATTTTGCGTCGGACCCCCGTCACGTTTGGGTCGAGCGGCGGGTCCTCCGATGGGGTGGTGGGCTCTCCGTCGTCTGGTACTTTTGCCGCCATCGAGCCAAGCCTCCAGTACAGATAAGCCACGAACAATGGGATTACTGTTATAATGTCAGAACTCAAGAACTTCAAACGGATCCCATACTTAGTTACAAAGCTAGGATTTTATTGAAGAGAACTAGGTGCTGGGAAAGGCAAGATAACAGTAATGGCGAGAGCCAGCATCAGCTTGATTTTATACACGTAAAGCAAACATCTCACAAAGCCACAATTCACATTGTAGGGCGCATCTGTCTTCTCACCATCACTATCAGTAGAGAGGATGCCTCCCTACTCCGAAGGCCATGCTGTTCGGCTTCAAAGGGTCCCAGTGTGAGAATGTGCAGAGACAAGACATAACTCATTCTACAGCCCCAAATATTTTGGATACCAGTGGGGCAAGGTTAATTACTATTCAGGCACTCTGGGTTAAGCAAAGGTTACAACATGGAGTCAGTTTGGTTCAGTAACAATACAGCTCTAAGCCACAGTAAAACTACCATACAGCATTGGTCACATTATAGAGGACCAGCAGCAAAGATACAAGTTCTGACACAGTTCTGTTTTTTAAAGATTTCTGGGTGATTTGGTAACCCTTATGCCACATCCTTGTTTACTGAGTGTCTCCTGTCGATTTTATTGACTCGCTCTGCATAATACGTCTTGAGTCCCATGAGAAAGGAAAAAGGAAAGGTTCCCTGTGCAAGCACCAGTCATTTCCGACTCTGGGGTGACGT
The DNA here is from genome assembly GCF_032191835.1 of Heteronotia binoei. Lineage (NCBI taxonomy): Eukaryota > Metazoa > Chordata > Lepidosauria > Squamata > Gekkonidae > Heteronotia > Heteronotia binoei. Next base: position 31,022,071 of record NC_083237.1, read on the forward strand.
TGCTTTCACAATATTTTCACGGCAGACTTTTTACGGGGTGGTTTGCCATTGCCTTCCCCAGTCATCTACACTTTCCCCCCAGCAAGCTGGGTACTCATTTTACTGACCTCAGAAGGATGGAAGGCTGAGTCAACCTCGAGCTGGCTACCTGAAAACCTAGCTTCCACCAGGGATTGAACTCAGGTCGTGAGCAGAGCTTAGGAATGCAGTACTGCAGCTTTACCACTGCACCATGGGGTTCTTTTTCCCATGAGAAAGGGGGACTATAAATAACATCAATCAAATTAAAAATCTGAGCCATATTTTATGTATTTATGACACACATCATTGCAACCTTGCCTTGTTTCTGTGGAGCTTGAGGCAGTATTTGATCAACAAGATTCCATTTCACTCATAGTGGAGTCTTAACCTCTGGTGCGAGATGTTCTCCAGGGGAGAGGCTTGTTGCAACAGTGGAAGGCTCCACTCAGTAGTGGAATGGAACCTTGGAATCTAACACAGGCTTCCCAGGGAGCTTTCCTTGGAGCTGCTTCCTCAAAGGGCTGGGAAAAGTTGCCTCTATTGTGGAAGCAGCAACAAACAGGAAGGAGGTATGTGGAAATGGTGTCCAGACATCCCATCCCTGTGTCCCTTATGCATATCTATTGCATTCAAATACAGACCCTAAATATGCACACAAAAGGATATGCTCTAAGACAATTTGGTGGTGGTGGGAAGTGCTGTCAAGTCGCAGCTAACCCTGGTGGGTTTTTCAAGGCAAAAGATGTGGTTTGTCATTGCCTATCTGTGTCCGACCCTGGTATTCCTTGGAAGTCTCACTTCCAAATACTAGCTGCTTAGCTTGCCTATCCTATCCTGCCTGAGATGAGGCTGAAGATGGTTCTCAGTTCCCTATTCACAATATCTAGTTGGGAAATCCACCTGACCAGAGCTGGAAAGATTGGACTAGCCTGGATCACCCAGGTCAGGGCTTAATACAACTTATACCTTCACATAACCATTCTTTCTGGAGTGAAATTGACTAGACCACTCTGCAACTTGGTCCAGGCAACTTCATAATCCTGTGGACTGCCTGGGTCTGGGATGTTATGAACATCTGCTCCTGATGCCATCAGAGTTGGGTTGGGAGAAAGATGAGTCAACAATGGAGTAAAGCAAGGGAAGACAGGGGAGAGGATGAGGTTTAGCTCCCCACACCTGCATGATTCATGTTCTGTAAAAGCAAATGAGACTCAAAAAACGCTCAAAAAACGCTCTGCCTCTGCTCCCTGACTCTAAACTGGGGTGTCTCCAGGTCACATCTGGAAGAAAAAGCATCCTGGAAGGAAATTTTCCATGCTCGAAATGCGCCAGGAACTACCAATAAATCCCATTTATAGTCCTCCTGGTTAAGCTGGGCACAAGAAGGATGGAAAGATACAGGAAGGCTGGAATGGAGTCAGAAGGATGAATGGGGAAGAGGAGAGGAGAAAAGGCTGTTGGTGCCCCCGCCCCATTGGACTTGCATGCATATTGTACCTGGTGGCCAGCACTCTTGGGATCTCTGGGGAAGGATAGGGCAAAGACAGTCAGAGCTAAGACTTGTAGGCCAGGACTCCTGGGTTCTCTGCATGTGGATGTAGAAGCTCAGAATTCCCAGTACAGGTCAGGAAACGGGACAGCACATGTGACTTTCTTGCATTCCCCCTTGTGCCATTTCCCTAGTCAAAAATGCTACCCTGGGCTGCTTTTAATCCTGGTTAGGAAAAAAAATCCAAGCAGTTATATTGGGTCTGTCTCTGCCTTACCCAGCTGGGTCTTAAAGAGGAGGCATTTTAATAAAAAAAAAAAATAGCCCTTCTCCAAAAACATGGACACAATCCATATTGGACTCCCTTTACACAGCTTTGCAGTAGGGCCAAACATAGCCCCAATTCTTATTACAACAGCCATGTGAAATATATTGTTATCTTCCATGTAGCTGCTGGCAGAGTGTGTTAGGCTGAGACCACTGTGGCTTGCCTTTCCCACCCTGCTAGAGATGAGGCTGAAGTTGATTCTCAGTTCCCTATGCACAGTATCTAGTTGGGAAATCCACCTCAGTTACTTATCCAGTATACAGGGCTCAAAAAAAGCCCTGTACTGGATAAGTAGCTGAGCCAGCAAGATTGGTCTAGGGCAGGTCTTTGTACCCTTACAGGGAAGAATCCCCAGAGTATGAGAGTATATGATTTGGGGCTAGGGTTGTCAGGCCATATCTGGCAACTGGTGGGAGGTTGGGGAGGGGTCATGGGGAGGCTCTAATGTCACAGGTGTCTTCATGTTGCTTCTGGTGAGAAAGTGGCATAGGGTACCTCTAGGAATTGCTATAGAAGATGTCAGTCAGTCATTCAGTTTAATACGGCTCTAGGCCAATCAACAACAACAACACAACACATCGATAACAGTACAACACAACACAACACAACACCAAGCTAAAATATCACATAACAATATAATAACTATGTACAACCATCAAAGTAGTAATAAAATTATCTGATATAGGCAATACTTAACTAAGGGCAACTTTCATTCAAATACAAGCAGTGTTAAATTTCTTCCTGTCAAGGTCGGAAAAATATAGAAACTTAGCAAGATCCAGGGAAAGTTGATCACACCCATCCCCTAGGAGGAAGTGCATGACTTGGGCCTGATTTAAAGATTCAGCTAACATTAGGTGGTTCCGCAGAAGTTTGTACCTTACCTCTGTATGGAAAAGACAGTTCAGAATAAGATGGGGAACAGTATCAACCTCCTCCAGGCCGCACGGACAGATCCTGTCTTCTAGCGGAATCTTATGGAAACGGCCCCTCAGTACTGCTGTGTCCAGAATGTTCAAGCGTGCCAAGGACAGCATCCGCCTGATCTTAATTGGCTGTATCTTTTCTAGATACCTGGCACTTTTAAGATCACTTGTAAAGAAGGTTGGGATATACGTCCCCCCAACTTTGGCCAGAGATTGTTTCAACTCCAATTTCAGTAATCGGTCTCTGATAATTGCTAATTCTATAGAAGATGTCAAAACCACAGTGCTTCTGAACAGTCCTGGAGCTATCCTCCATCACTTTAGAATTTTCATTGGAAGTGACATAATAGCAGTTTGTTTTTTTGTTTCAAGTTTCCTTGCTGCCACTTGGAGAGACTGTGGGCAACAGGACCTGGGCCTGGGCAACAATACCAAGGGACTGGCAAGCCTATTCAGGGCTCATCTAACCCCCCCCCCCCGGCAGTTTCTCAGACTTCAGTTCTCCAGGGGGAATCACACTTTGGAGCAGCTTGCACAAAAACCAGTCTTTGAACAACGGTACAGCATAGATCCCCTTGCAGGACAGAGTCCCTCAAGTCCATCCAGAGGTGTAGGATTCACTGTGGTCCAGAACTTATTTGGGGGTGTAGAGCTTCTGAAGTGTTATCAATGTTTGTGGCATAAGGGCTTAGGAACTGGGAGCCAACTTCAGCCTTGTCTGGAGAGATGAGATTTCATGCCAAGGTCACATATTAGCTTCTGCACCATACCACCTTTCTCAAATCAGACCATAAGCTATCTCTTACAATGCCCGCATCCAACATTTGAAACTCTTCTGTTGCCCAACCCTCTAATGTCTACGTTGTCAAATACTGCACAAGGGTGTTCCAGCCCGGGTCTGAATTATGGGGGGCAGGGGGTTGCCCTGTTTGTCCCTGAAGGGATGATTGTCTTGCAACAGCTTCATCTGAAATCAACAGCCCATGGTGGGAAAGTCAAACAGCAGGTACATTCCTAGAAAAGAATGTAGCAGGGGGGTGTAATGTTTGAGAATCTGGGCGGGGGGGGGGGGGAGAAGAACAGGCTGGGACAGCATGGGAAAACCAGACAGGCACACAATGTCAACAGGCATAGGGGAAGAATAAGGCCTGGCTGTTCCAGGGGGAGATGTCAGGACCCTTCAAACAGAAGTGAGACCTAGTGCTTAGTGCTGGACATCTGTTGGGACAAACAGAACTGTCAGTACGGCCTGGCCTGACATCCATGTTCTGGGTGAATTCAGATAACTGGGACTCACAGACAATACTCCCTCTAAGCTGTGGAGTCTTTCAGCAAAAATTCTACTTTGTGAGCTACAGGCATTAAAGATGTGAGTGAGGGATTTGGCTATTGCACAAATTAGTTTGCTCTGGGGCCATTTTTCCTGAGCTAAGACAAAAATGTGCGAACCAGAGACTAAAAAACTGTGAGCTAGCTCACACTAACTCAGCTTAGAGGGAACACTGCTCGCAGACAGGGCTGACCCTAGCCCTTCTGGCATCCTAGGCAGCAGAGCTCTGCCCCCATCGCAGTCACTGGGCCTGCTGTCTACTCGCAAGTAGCCCCGCGGCTGCCGCCTGCTCGTGAGTAAGCACGGCAGTAGGCGGCAGCCGTGGGGATGCGCTAGAAGGGCTAGGGCCGGCCCTGAGGGAAGGAAAGGTGCAGCAGCGGCGGTGACTGGGAGGGGCGGGGTAGGGCAGAAAGGGAGGGAAGGGAAGGAAAAGTGTGGCAGCAGTGGGGAGGGGAGTCGAGAAGAAAGGGAGGGAAGGAAAGGGAAGGGAAAGTGCGGCATCGATGGGGGGGCAGGCGGGAAGGGAAGGAAAAGTGCGGGAGAGATTATAGGGGAGGGCGGGAAGGAAGGGAAGGAAAAGTGCAGCAGCAGCAGCGGTAATGGGGGGGCAGGCAGGAAGGGAAGGAAAAGTGTGGCAGCAGGCAGGCAAGCGGAGTGCCGGGGGGCGTGGGTGGGTGGCGGCCTGGAGGGAGCTAGCAGTGGCAGCCGTGGGGAGGGGGGCAAGCTAAGTGCTTGCCTGGGACACCGGAGGGGTCGAGAGCCCAATTTGCTGTCCCTGCCTCTCGGCGCCCTAGGCAACCACCTAGTTTGCCTAGAGGGAGGGCCAACCCTGCTTGCAGAATAACTGCTTAGAAGCAGACAACCCACATCCAAAGCAGCCATTTTTCTCCAGCAGAATTTATCTCTGTAGTCTGGAGATTGGTTGTAATTCCTTGAGAACTCCAGGCACAGTTGGGGATCAGCAGCCTTAATGCAAATGTTTGTGTATGGTTTGTTGTTGTTTTTTTGCCAGGTGCTTGACTCAAATAGAATAATGAATGGTATTGTAAGGTTGTCAACTCTGGCTTGAAAAATTCTCAGAGATGTGGGGAAGATGCCTGGGGATGGTGGAATTGGGGACAGGAGGGAGTTCAGAGGGGATGTGATACCACAGAGTCCACCCATCAAAGCTGCCATCTCCTCCAGGGGCCCTGATTCTAGTAGTCTGTGATGAAGAAGGAAGCAACAGAGAGGGAGAAGGAAGAGGATGACAGCCTGTTGCTTGGAGGTCTGATAAAAGCCCTTTAGGGGCCTGATTTGGCCCCTGGGTTGCATGTTTGACACCCCTGCTGTATGACATCATATCACTGCTGTAGTCCTTTGCCTCTCCAAACCTCACCCTCCCATATCTCCAGAATGTCCCCTTCCAGAATTAGCAACCCAATTTGATGCCTTTCTTTGACTCAAAGAGCCCCTTCCCTCAGAGGAAGTCTCCAACCTTGGCTGTGGAAATACTAGGGTTGCCAATCCCCAGGTGAGGGCAGGGGATCCCCCTTTTGGAGGCCTTTCCCCCACTTCAGAGTCATCAGAAAGCAGGGGGGGGGGAGAAATGTCTGCTGGACACGCCATTATTCCCTATGGAGATTGATTCCCATAGGGTATAATGGAGATCTGTGGGTATCTGGGGCTCTGGGGGTGGGACGTTGTTTGAGGTAGAGGCACCAAATTTTCAGCATAGCATCCAATAGCTCTCCACAAAATACCCTCCAAGTTTAAAAAAGATTGGGCCAGGAGATCCAGTTCTATGAATCCCCCCCAAAAGGTGACCCTATCCTTCACTATGTGCAATGGAGAGAAGGCATTTAAAAGGTGTGTGGTCCCTTTAAATGTGATGGCCAAAACTCCCTTTGGAGTTCAATTATGCTTGTCACAATCTTGCTCCTGGCCCCACCCCCCAATGTCTCCTGACTCCACCCTCAAATTCTTCTGGCTCCACTCCCAAGTCCCCAGATATTTCTTGGATTGGACTTGGCAACCCTAGGAAATACCCATGCTGCATACGCACATGGAAAATACATGCACAGATGATAGCAGAACCATGCATCACAAGTGCTCTCATTTTATGCTGTTGGAGCACCAAAATCTGAAAAGGGCTGCAGTGGCCTTCAATCTGGTGCAGGAAGTTCTGAGCAGTGCCTCCCTGCAGTCTTTCCACTATGGCTGGACAGCCCCAGCATCTCTCAAGACATTAAGATTCTTTGAGAAATTTGAGAAGGGAGAAAAAGGAAAAGTCCTGCTGGTGAGGTTAGCTCGGTGGAATAATCCAGACCTATTGTCCAAATAAACACTCGTGTTTGTGTTGCTAAATGTGTCCTAATGTTTCCATCCTGCGGTGGAAAGGGATACACAGTTGTGCCTCCATCCCTGCTCCCAATACACAATGAACACTATCATGCATACACACACATAATCAACACAGACTTCCCAAGATATTCCTATTTGCCTTCCATCTCAAACCCCAGCAAAGACATGGCAGAGAAAACTTAAAGAAGAGTTCTCAAAGCACTACACATGTAATTCTCAGAAATTTTTACAACAGCCTTGAGAAGTTGGGTGGTGTTATTGCCCCTATATTGGATATGGAGAAGCTGAAGAGGACAGAGACTTGTCTTAGGCCCTAAGTACAAGTTATATTGGACATTTGCAGTTGTTTCTCCCAATGTTGTTTACAGTATTATTTTATGTCATTTAGTTGTATTTCCCATCTGTCTCTTCAGCGGGGACCAAAACAAGCTTACAACACTAACAAGAATCCTGTACTGTCAAGTACTGTCAAGTAGGTTGAGAGGCCCAAATTTATCTAGGGTTGCCAGGTCTGTGTTGGAAAATACCTGGAGACTTTGGGGGTGGATTTGGGAGAGGGCAGGGTTTGGGGAAGGGAGGGGCCTCAGCATGGTCAAATTTTCTCCAGGGGAGCTGAACTCTGCCAGCTGGAGATCAGTTGTAAGCAAAAATGCCCTCAAAATGAGGATGGGGAATTGTCAGGTGGGCACCTGGCTTAATCAGGATCTTTTACCTGTGCATACAGGATTCCACGTCCAGAAATTAATGCTTAAAATATTAGGGACTCTAATTAAGTAAAACAATTAAAATTTATTCCAGAAAATATATGCTTACATACAAGATAAAATACTCATAAAATCATTCATACAGTCCTAAGAAAAATAGAGCGAGAGATAGAGACAACACATGGGTAGACAAACAGGGTAATAATTACCTATCGTAGTCTTCAAGGAAGGCTCCAATGGCGATGAAAGAGGACGGGGGAAATGGGACCCTCAACTGGCCAAGAATCGGGGATGGATCTAGACAGCAGAGATAGGGTACTGCTACATTCACACGTGTGGGGAGCTGGGTCAGAGGTTAAATAGACTACCTTAGACCCTCAGGGTATGGGAGGTACGGGGAGGAGAAAGGGGAGGCTCTGCAGTGACCATAAGGGCTGGACTTCTGAAGTAGCCAATAGCAAGTTGATTGGTGGCACCTAATTGGGTACCCATAACTGACCAATGAACAAGCTTGAGCCCGGGTTACCTGATTTGCTGTACAGGTAACCATGGGCTAAGAGGGAGGCTCCAAAATGACAGTTGGGGAGAAGAATGGGGGAAATTACTGAGTGGAGGTGTGCTTGAGTTTACCAAACTTATCTATAAAGGTGACAATAGATGGCCAAATTGCTACCTAAGGTAACACCCGGTTTATACAAAGGAACTTGGCTCTGGCTGAAGATGGTCTCGCTCTTCTTCAGTCTTGTCCTTGGCACCAGTCTTTGTCTTGAGTTCCGTTAGACAAAGGCTTAGGCGGTCTGGCAGGATCCACGCCTAAGATAAGCTTGATTGCCTTATGCAGAAGTTGAAGCAGCTGTTGGATATGTGAGTCTCTTGCTTTGCTGTAATGGAGTCAGGAAAACAAGATGGATTCTGGTGGTGTTAGCCTTTGGATCATGGAAACAGGCTGGAAACTGTTTGCCTGTACAGTTCATGGCTTAAGAACATCAGAACGTAAGAGAAGCCATGTTGGATCAGGCCAACGGTCCATCCAGTCCAACACTCTGTCACACAGTGGCAAAAAATTTTATATATACACACACACTGTGGCTAATAGCCACTGATGGACCTGTGCTCCATATTTTTATCTAACCCCCTCTTGAAGGTGGCTATACTTGTGGCCGCCACCACCTCCTGTGGCAGTGAATTCCACATGTTAATCACCCTTTGGGTGAAGAAGTACTTCCTTTTATCCGTTTTAACCTGTCTGCTCAGCAATTTCATCGAATGCCCACGACTTCTTGTGTTGTGAGAAAGGGAGAAAAGTACTTCTTTCTCTACTTTCTCCATCCCATGCATTATCTTGTAGACCTCTATCATGTCACCCCGCAGTCGACGTTTCTCCAAGCTAAAGAGTCCCAAGCGTTTCAACCTTTCTTCATGGGGAAAGTGCTCCAGCCCTTTAATTATTCTAGTTGCCCTTCTCTGGACTTTCTCCAATGCTATAATATCCTTTTTGAGGTGTGGCGACCAGAACTGCACACAGTACTCCAAATGAGACTGCACCATCGATTTATACAGGGGCATTATGATACTGGCTGATTTGTTTTCAATTCCCTTCCTAATAATTCCCAGCATGGCATTGGCCTTTTTTATTGCAAACACACACTGTCTTGACATTTTCAGTGAGTTATCTACCACGACCCCAAGATCTCTCTCTTGGTCAGTCTCTGCGGCACCCCACTGCTTACCGTCCTCCACTGCGAAGACTGCCCATTTATACTCACTCTCTGCTTCCTATTACTCAGCCAGTTTTTGATCCACAAGAGGACCTGTCCTTTTACTCCATGACTCTCAAGCTTTCTAAGGAGCCTTTGATGAGGAACTTTATCAAAAGCTTTCTGGAAGTCAAGGTAAACAACATCTATTGGGTCTCCTTTGTCCACATGTTTGTTAACCCCCTCAAAGAACTGTAACAGGTTAGTGAGGCAAGATCTTCCCTTGCAGAACCCATGCTGAGTCTTCCTCAATAACCCGTGTTCATCAATGTGCCTACTCATTCTGTCCTTGATAATGGTTTCTACCAACTTTCCCGGTATTGAAGTCAGACTGACTGGCCTGTAATTTCCCGGATCTCCTCTGGAACCCTTTTTAAAGATGGGGGTGACATTTGCTACCTTCCAGTCCTCAGGAACAGAGGCAGATTTCAATGAAAGATTACAGATTTTTGTTAGAAGATCCACAAGTTCAACTTTGAGTTCTTTCAGAACTCTCGGATGTATGCCATCCGGACCCGGTGACTTATTACTTTTTAATTTGTCTATCAGTTGTAGGACCTCCTCTTTTGTCACCTCAAGCTGACTCAGGTCATTCAACACCCCTTCCAAAATTAGTGGTTCTGGGGCGGGCAAAAAGTTCTCGTCTTCCACAGTGAAGACGGAGGCAAAAAATTCATTTAGCTTCTCAGCCATTTCCCTATCCTCCTTCAGTAATCCTTTTACCCCATGGTCATCCAAGGGCCCCACTGCCTCCCTGGCTGGTTTCCTACTTCTAATATATTTGAAGAAATTTTTATTGTTGGTCTTTATGTTTTTTGCTTTTTCCACTGCAGTGGCCAAGACTGGGCACGCAAGGAGCAGCTGGAAGCTCGTCTGTAGTTCTGGCTAACACCCATCCCGACATGTAGAATGCTGCTACAAAGCTGAGGCTTATAGTATCCACATAAGCCTTAGAAACCGTGGGCAAAGTCCACTTCTTAGAGCAGATATGTGTGAGTCAAAACTCCAGGCACCCTGGCAACCATACTGGTGATCACGATGCCCATGTGTATGAAAAGTAGGGGGCTTTTTCTTACACAGTTATAAAAGTTGGAGATCTCCAGGACCCACCTGGAGGCTGGCAATGGCAACCCTAATTTAGCCTCCATAGCAGAGGAAGGGTTTGAACCTGGTTCTCCTTGGTCCTAGTCTGTCAGTCTAACCACTACACCCCTCTGGCTGTCCTAGAATCATAGAGTTGGAAGGGACCCTCCAGGGTTACTTAATCCAACCCCTGCACAATGCAGGAAATTCACAAATACCTCTCCCTAAATGAATAAGAGGAAATGGGGTTCAAACTGGATGAGGGGAAAATGAGACAAAGATTTCACCAGGGATGAATGTATGAATACTGCCTTAAAGTAGCCAACCACCAAGTGGTGGCTGGAGATTTCTTGCTATTAAAACAGATCTCCAGGTGACAGTGATTTAGAGAAAACAGTCACTTTGGAAGCTGGACTCTATGGCATGATATCCCACTGAGGTCCCTCCCCTCCCCAAACCCTGCCCTCCTCAGACTCCACCCCCCCAAAAAAATATCCAGGTATTTCCCAGCCCAAAGCTGGCAACCCCATCTACCTTCTACCCATTCTGATTTTGCTGTTCCATCCAGCTCTGTACTGTGTCCTCTGATTGGTGGTGGCTCTCCAAGGACTCAGGCTGGTCTTTCTTGACATGTCTTAACTTGGGTAGCCATGTTGGTCTCATAAGAGAAGCCATGTTGGATCAGGCCAATGGCCCATCCAGTCCAACACTCTGTCACACAGTGGCCAAAAAACCCAGGTGCCATGAGGAGGTCATCATGTGTGGCCAGGACACTAGAAGCCCTCCCACTGTTGCCTCCCCAAGTACCAAGCATCAGTCCCCCAGACAGAGAGTTCCACTTATATCCTGTGGCTAATAGCCACAGATGGACCTCTGCTCCATATGCTGATCCAACTGGTATGATCTCAAGCAACCGAACAAATTTTGAGTTCAGTAGCATCTTTACTTTGTTGGTCTTAAACTGGACTCAAACTGTGTTCTGCAAAAAGTGATAATGGATGGGCAGAGGAACTGGTCCTGGGATCTTCAGCATGCGAAGCAGCTGTTTCACTGCAGCACTGAGCAGAGATACTGACCTTGGTGGAAACAGTGAATAAAATAATTATTTTGTACTGGATATTCACAGCAGCACCTGCGTGATAAATCACACATTTGTATGCAAAGCAAACTGGAGCTGGAAAAAGGATTGTCTCAATGAATGGGCTTCAAGTAACAAGACAGTTGTGATTTTGGCTTGGGTCAACGTACCATGTGCACTCAGTGTGTAAGAAAATTCCTAGCTGGTCCTGGTAGATGTTGACCTTTACTGGTAAATCACAGAACTGAAGAACAAATCAAATCATTATGCTGGGAAGCTGATGATGGATGGTTCTCAACCAACCCTGGTAGTCTGAGTATTAATAGATCAGTCATGTTGTTTTTACTTTGTTTATACATCTGTTTTTAATGGTGTGCTTGCCTGGGTCACTCAAATGTTGCATGACTCCTCAATGTCTTCAGTAAGTCAGTAGACTCTCTGATTGCTCTTATTTTCCAAGGACTCTCCCAGTTTCAGGGTCCTGGAAAAACAGATAGATGTCAGAATTGGTTGACAAGCACAGAGCACTCCAGTGGAACACCATAATTATGTGCGCGCTAATGTGCACACTTTTTTAAAAAACCAAACCTACCTAACCAGTAGGTAAAAAAGGATAAAATATTTCTGATCTGTGTGGAGTGGTGCAGGGAGACACACTAATGAGATGTGTAGTGTTATCCTGCAGCCAGACCTGATTAGCTGCATGGATGCCATCATGTTGGCTATGTGATCTCTGATTGTCTAGGCCAAGGAGCCAGTGAGAACCCTCCCAACCCAAAGCACTATAGCACTGTGATGTAATCCTGCTACCTATGTGATTCCTGATTGTAGAGCATGAAGAGGTTGAGAACCTTCTCTTTAAAATACCATGGTGACGTCATCATACTGGCCATGTAATTCCTGATTGTTTAGATCACGGAGCTAGTGATAATTTTCTCTTTTTAAAAAGTATCATGGTGTTGTGATGTTATTCTTTTTGACTATGTGACCCCTGATTGCCTAGGTCATGCAGTGAAAACATTTTCTCTCACACCCCTCCAAAAAAGCACCATGGCATGATCAGTTCACCAGAACCTTTGTTGAATGGATGTTTCTAGCAAGAAGAATCACCTTTTCTGTATATATTTATACAAAACAAGGAAGTCACCAAAGCAGGTGCTGAGAGGAGCAGCAAATGGGAGCAAAATGGTGAAGGAAAAAGTAAGAATTTTTTTTTTGGGGGGGGGGAGGGGGCTTATCCGTAAAAACATCCATTTTCTCTCCTGAAAAGGTTACTGTGTGAAATTTCAGCTCAGCACTACCCAATCCAGACTGACCTGCGCTACCTCATTTCCAGAGCCACTCCCCACCAACACTCCTTGCTTTCCAGGAACTGATCTGTCTGGACTTTTAGGAATGCCAGTGGGGAGCCCACTTTGAAAAGGAAAAGAAAGCAACATGTTATAGCCTCTTGGCAGCAAAGGCCTGGGTGGGAGCTTGTTTCCTGCTCCTCCCTCATCTCGCTGGCTGTGCAGCTGCTTTCATTGCTTGCCAAGAGGTGCCTCCTGATCTGCCTTTCAGCTCTCCCAGGTGGGGCAACAAGCCTACCTCATGAAGTCTTTGGCTGTGTCCTTTCTTTGGCCTTCCCCATTGGCACAACTCAGCCCTGCTTGAAAGAGTTATGAGAGCCAGAGTGGTTCAATATATAGTGTCCTGGCCTAGGGTCTAGGAGACATGGGTACAAATCCCCAACTCCGTCTGGGTGACCTTGGGCCAGTCACTCTCTTGATCAACCTAATCCTACCTCCCAGGGTTATCATGAAGAGAAAATGAAAGGGAGAATGGAATTGGAAAAGGCCAAGAATAAGATCTGAAGTATTACAGGATGGGGGGTGGGGGTGGGAAAAGTGGTGTAGCTGTACCAAATATCAAATTGTACTGCCAAACAGCTGCCTGAGTCTGGATTTCAGATTGGGTTATAAATCCAAACAAGGAATATTAAACTAGAAACAACTGATACTAAAGAAGGAATCCACAATTATTTATGGACTAAGAAATGACTGAAAATAATGCAAAGACAAGATGGCAATAATATTTTGAGGGATGGACTATTAAGACTATGGTTTCAATGTAAAAATAGAATATGTCTGCCAGCTTCACCAGTGATGTCCCCACTTGATATGTACAAGAAAGAAAATTGATCATATAACTTATGAGTACATGATGGACAGACAAGGAAAAATCTTGGCAAGAAGTTCAAAATGACAGATAAAAACATTCTGTGACTGTTATATTATCAAAAGGTATCCAAATTTAGAGAACAAACAGCCAAAGAAGGAGGTCGGCTAAAAGAGAAAATAGTTTTTGAACAATTAATCACTGGAGATTTAAAGTATCTACCCGCAGAGCCAGATGGACCCGGAATGGTTCCAAACGGCTCTGCGGGATCCCTGGCCCTCTGGCGATTCCCTCAATGGCCTGGTTGAGACCTGGAATAGCCAGCTCTCTAGGGCCATTGATGAGATCGCACTTCGACGCCCTCTACGACCTCAGATTAGGCTGGCTCCGTGGTACACCCCGGAGCTACGCCAGCTGACGGCTAGAGAGGCAATGGCGGCGTACCCGTGACGAAGCGACTAGAACATCTTATAGGGAGTTTATGAGGTCCTTATTTAGGATAATTCAGAATTTTACTATATTGCCACAAGGCAAGCCAAATGTTAAGGAATTGGAGATAGGCTGTGAGGCTTTTGCGAATTTTTTTTCAGACAAGGTCCAGTCGCTCCACCATGACTGCCCTGCCATATTAGATACAGTAAATGAACTCGAGGCCCCGTGCGTGTCTTCTGGTTTGACCCTGGACTGCTTCGATCCACTCAGCTTGGAGGAAGTCGACAGAATCCTTGTCGCTGCATGCCCAACTACTTGTGATCTGGACCCATGCCCCTCCTGGTTAATTAAGGCTTGCCGGGAGGAGCTAAGGTGTCCTATACGGGACATCATAAATAGATCTCTTTCAGAGGGCTCTTTTCCAACACCCCTGAAAGAGGCAGTGGTCTGCCCTCTCCTGAAAAAGGCTACATCAGATCCGGCTGAATTGGCTCACTATCGGCCGGTCTCAAATTTGCCCTTTTTGGGCAAAATCATTGAGAGGGCTGTGGCATTGCAGTTACAGGGTTTCCTGGATGACGCTTCCACCTTAGACCCATACCAGTCTGGCTTCTGCCCGGGCCACGGGACGGAGACAGTGTTGGTCGCCCTCATGGATGACCTCCGGTGACATCTGGATTGAGGTGGCTCGGTGGTATTGCTGTTGTTAGACCTATCGGCTGCGTTCTATGTGGTCGACCACCGGCTGCTGACCCGCCGCCTCGCTGACGCAGGAATTCAGGGGCTAGGCTTACAGTGGCTTTCTTCCTTCCTTGAGGGTCGGGGACAAAGGGTGGCAATTGGAGGAGAGCTGTCCCAGAGACACCTACTTAATTGTGGAGTGCCTCAGGGGGCAGTTCTCTCTCCGATGTTGTTTAATATCTACATGCACCCCCTTGCCCAGATTGCCCGGAGGCACGGGCTGGGTTGCCATCAGCACGCTGATGACACCCAGCTCTATCTATTGATGGGCGGCCGGACTGACGATGTTCCTATAAATCTGGACCGGGCGTTGCAAGCCGTGGCAGGTTGGCTTAAGTTGAGTGGGCTGAAGCTGAATCCAGCGAAGACGGAGGTTCTTTGCTTAGGTCGCGATGGGCTGGGAGAGGAGATCTCCCTACCAGCCTTTGACGGTGCGTCACTGATACCAGTGCGCAGGGTCAAGAGCCTGGGAGTGCTACTGGAGCCTTCCTTGACAATGGAGGCACAGATAGTAGCCACTGCTAAATCTGCCTTTTTCCATCTTAGGAGGGCGAGGCAGTTGGCCCCCTTCCTGGAATGTAATGACCTGGCAACAGTGATCCATGCAACGGTCACCTTGAGGTTGGACTACTGTAATGCTCTCTACATGGGGCTGCCCCTGTACCGAACTCAGAAACTGCAGCTAGTGCAGAATGCGGCAGCCAGGCTGTTAGTGGGACTACCTTGGTGGGAACATGTACGGCCTAGGCTGCGGGAGCTGCACTGGCTGCCAATTGTGTTCTGAGTTCATTACAAGGTGCTGGTCATTACCTTTAAAGCCCTATATGGCCGAGGACCTGCCTACCTTAGGGACCGCCTCTCTCCATTATCAGTATCCTATAGCTTTAAGGCATATTGGAACTGTGAAACGATTGTGTAACCCTTGCATACAGGTGTTTAATTGTAAGCATGTGATAGCATGTGAATGTCATTAACCAATGAAGAATGTGATTAGTTAAAGGGAATAAAAAAACAGTAGCCTAACGTCTGTTCAGTGTGAAGTAGAACAGACGGATAGAGCATGGCGTGCTGTTGGACTGATAAGGGATTGATGATTAAGGACTGTGACTTGACTATTCTATTTGGACTGTGTATCTGTACCTTTGTCTGGCTGGACTGATTGTAAGTGTATGATTCTTGACTGATTCTTGACTATGATATCTGCCTGACCTATGATATCTGCCTTGATTATGATATCTGTGTCTTCATTAGAGCAACAACTGAGACTGGTCTGACCAGAGTGGCCCTGAGGGACGCTTCCACTACTACTCTGTCATCCATATGTTCCCCAGAGAGCACTGAGATCTAGTTCTCAAAATCTTCTAAAAATCCCTGGACCAAGGGAGGCCAAACTGAAAACAACGAGGGAGCAGGCCTTCTCAATAATGGCTCCCCATTGGTGGAATCAGCTACCAGAGGAGGTGCGAGCCCTGCGGGACTTATTTATTTATTTATTTATCTGGGATTTATATCCCGCCCTTCCCATCGTGTGGCTCAGGGCGGCTTACAACATATGTAAAACTAACATAAAAATAAGTTACACTATAAAATTAACATTTCATTAAATAATTAAAATCCAACGTTTGTTATAAATGTACATTGTCGTTAAAATCAGACAGCGGTTGTAAAGCTACACTCTATTCAAATTCAAATACTGATTCGGTATACCGTCTTCAACATTTCGATGTTCCATATTCGATATTCAGTAGTCGGTATACAGGTATACAAGGATACAAGGCCGGTTAGTTGTGGGCCAGCCGGAAGAGGGTTGTCTTACAGGCCCTGCGGAATTGAGTAAGATCCCGCAGGGCCCTTACCTCCTCCGGCAACTGGTTCCACCAAAATGGAGCCATTACAGAGAAGGCCCGGTCCCTTGTGATCTTCAAGCGGGCCTCCTTTGGCCCGGGGACGACCAAAAGATTTTGAGATCCCGATCGCAGTGCTCTCTGGGGAACATGCGGGGAGAGACGGTCCCTTAGGTAGGCAGGTCCTAGACCATATAGGGCTTCAATAAGTCCCCTACTGGTCCGCACCAGTGTTCCCTCTAAACTGAGTTAGCATGAGCTAGTTTACAGATTTTTAGCCTCTAGCTCACACACTTTTGTCTTAGCTCAGGAAAAATGACCCCAGAGCACAATAATTTATGCAGTAGCTCACAACTTTAATGTCAGCAGCTCACAAAGTAGAATTTTAGCTCACAAGACTCTGCAACTTAGAGGGAACATTGGTTCCCACCAATGTTCCTTTGGTGTGAGGAAATGACCCCTCTTTCCCAAATATTATAGTCACAAGCACGGTTGCCAGGGCGCCTGGAGAAGTGAGCTTGCACCCGTCTGGCCAGAGAGTGCGAGTAAAGCCATCCAGGAACTGAATGGGACTCATGTGTACAAGCAGCCTAAGTGTATAAGTGTTCTAAACAGGCACAGAGTGCTTGCCAACATGCACGGACGTTTCCCTGCTACTGCGTGGAGTCCGCCATGGTGGGGAAGAAGCTGCACCGCCACGGAGCTGTCCAGGCGACCGGTGTTGAAGCGCTAAGCATGGAAGCCACTGTGTTTCGCTAACACCACTTGTAGCCATCTTCCTGCCTGGCTGGACTTCATTCCTTCTCAATGGGAACCTCACGTACACACCTTGAGTCATTCCTAACCCGCAAGCAACCCATCCGTTTTATGAATGGATTAATAGCTCGACTGTTGATCCTAATTGCTCAGTAATATCCTGAACAGTAGCTCTGGTCTAGGAGATGATGAGAAAAGAGGAAGGATCTCTCCTGTCACATCCAAGCCTTTTGTCTACACCGGGGATACCTAGGTCAATATCTGATTCCCTATTGTCACATTCCCAGATAATCCCATCTCATCCCAAGCACCCTGCCATTTCCATACTGATATCACTAGAGCCGCCCCAGGCCCTGTCGCAACCCTGGAAGTTTCCAGGGTGCCCAGGACAAAGGTGAAGTTCATTGGTCAAAGCATACACCCAATCAGGTGTCACCAAAGACTCACCATTGGTTCAGCCGATGTCCAGCCTTCGTGGTCATCAGCAGAACCTCCCATCTCTCCTCCCAGTCACCTCCCATCCCCTCGGGACTTAGGTGACTCTTTATAACCTGTGGACTAGCTACCCACAGGTGTGCTTTCTATTCAGCAACCCCCATTTCCCGCTGTGTAGATACATCCCCGATTCCTGATCAGTTTCGGGTCCTCCCCCATTCCCTCACTTGTCGCCATCGGAGTCTTCCTTGGAGTCTGCGAGAGGTAATATCGCCCTGTATGTCTACCCGTATATGTTCCCCTATCGATCTATCTATATTTCCTAGACCTGTGTGAATGTGTGATTGTTTTGTATTTTGTCTTGTGTGAAAGAACTATTATTCCAAATAAATTACAACTGATTTTATTAAATTAGAGTCCTTTTATTGAGCATTTACTATCTGGATGGTTGAGCCTGGTATACATTTGGTAAAAAGATTCCTATTAAGCCGGGTGTCCACCTAACTAATTCCCCAACCTCGTTTTGAGGGCATTTGGCTTAACATTGGGTCCTGCATCTGAAATTGTATGTAAGAACGTAAGAGAAGCCAATGGCCCATCCAGTCCAACACTCTGTGTCACACAGTGGCTAAGAAAACCAGGTGCCATCAGGAGGTCCATCAGTACGACCAGGACACTAGACGCCCTCCCACAGTTTGCCCCCAAGCACCAATGTGTTCACCAATGGGTCAAATTGCAGGGCCAAGGGGCCATTTCCAGCTGGGAAAGCTAACTGGGAAAAAAGTTTATCCCACCCTCCCCGCTGAAGCAGGCTCAGGGCAGCTCACAGTTTACATTAGAACAACAATAAAAACGTTTGAATTAAAACATTAAATTAAAACAGTTTGGTACTAATATCAGTACAATTTAAAGATTGCCTTTAAATAAAATGCTCCAAACCCAGACCCTGCTGGAGTCTCATCTGGTTTAGTTCTTAGCCACTGTATATGTGCTATTGAAAGGCATCCCCAGAACTGTCCTAATAGACAAAACTATGGTTTACCAGGGACATGACCCAGAAACTAGGGTCTGCCCCTGCTAAATAGAAATGGCCAAAGCAGATGATGAACACCAACCAGAATTGTCAGCAAACTGGCAAGATCTTGGCTCTCTCCCTCCTTCAGTCTCCGCTGCTGCTCTCCCTCAGGAAGATCCACTCCACAGGCCCCACTTTTTAACATTCTGGCCACAAGGATGTCTTCTCATGGCTGTCTGCAGATCTCGGCCTCTGTCCAGGTTAAACTCTGGAGCACGGTGTGAGGCTCTGTGTTAATATTTAGGTTGGGTAACGTCTGATCCCATGAACCTGGGAGCGGCTGTTTTACTGCTGTCCTGCGCCACCTCCTGGAACCACACGTGGTGGGGGCATGCGGTTTGCCTTCTCACAGCTGTTTCACTTGAGCGGCAATCTAGCGAATTGGGGGAGTGTGTGTTTTCAGGAGGATTTGATGAGACATAAAAGAAGGGTGTGAAAAATACATTTTCCTTTCTTTGATGTTTTGCCTTGATCTTTTTTTGTTTTCATTCTTGGAAAGAGAAAGGAAGAGAATGTCATGTGAAAATAGAAGAAACAAGGGAAAGCAAACTTCAGGGGATAGTAAGGCTGCCAGGTCTGACTCAGAAAATATCTGGGGACTTTGGGGTGGAGCCGAGAGACTTTGGGGGTGGACCCTGTAGCAAGGTTGTGACAAGCAGGATGGAACTCCAAAGGGAGTTCTGGCCATCACATTTAAAGGGACAGTGCTCCTTTTAATGCCTTCCCATCACTGGAAATGAATGTCAATAAATCACAATAAGGTTTACAACTTACACCTGAAAAACACCTGAATGGCTACAGCACAGACATTGTCTCCAGATTTTGGTGCAATAATTCATTGCAAGAATGTCAGTTATCAGAAACTGTTAAATAAACGAAATATTGCAAGAGTGCTAACTTTTAAAGCATATTTTATTTTAAGTTTTTTAAAAAAATATTTACTTGTTTTTGTCTGTGTCCTTTATAAAGCTTATATCTCTGCTACCTGGCATTACATTTTATGGCATGCATGGCCCAGCCTGACAAGATCTCATTTATGTCAGATCCAACCCAAGTAATAACAAATGAGTTCGACACCCCTGCCTTATAGCTATGTTACATCTCAGTCTTTTTATTACAGCTCTCCTCACGGTCCATGCTTTGTGCCTAAGAGCGAGAGGAAAACATTAAATGGCTGGCCATTGTACATAAGTTGCTTCATGTGCTGGTCAGACAATGGAGAAAATAGAGGCTTTGCTCTGTAGCTCCTGTGCGATTGAGCAAGCCTGGCAAAGTAAGCTGTGATGCAGAAGGAAACAAGGGAGAGAGAAGGAAGCAGATGACAATGAGTTGCTTCTGGGCCTGATAGGAGCTCTCCAGGGGCCTCATCTGGCCCTCAGGCCACATGTTTGACACCCCTGGTTGTCTATGTGTACATGTCAGCAAGTGAATGAGAAATGGTCCTTTAAAGGAATTTTGTACTCCTGCTTTCCTGTGAAGTGTTTGTACAGTCAGTTTCTGCTGAAGAAAGAAACACCTGTAGTATGTGTATAGTATGGGTTAGATTCAGACACCTTTTAAAATCGATCTTACCCATCCTTCCCCTTCAATTACCATCAGTTACCCCTCCCCTTCAATACCATCTCTCTGAAAGTTTGGCTCAAAATAACAGTTCTGGGGGATGTTCAAAACCTTAATTCAACCCAAAGTAAAATTAGGGAAGGGTGAGTCCTGAGGAGATTGGAGTTCTTCCAGAGATAACTCACGGGGATCTAAAAGTTAGGAAAATGAACAAGCTGCTTCCATGGGGTCTGGTGACATACCATACCCAAGAATGTTGGGAAAATTAATTGCCAGACACACAGACATTTCCCTGCTACCCAACAAGCACAATTTCACAGTTTGGTGGTGGGTTTATTTTTTTAAAAGTGCAGCTATTTCTATATTCTCAGTTTTTCCATAATGTCTATGTTCAGTGCTCTAGCAAAGTGGTGAGATCCATTTCCTACATAGGTAGACAGATTGAGGTGGGAGGGGGGGGTGGGCTCCCTCTTGGGCTCCCTCTTGGGTATCCTGCCCCCCCCCCAGGGAAAGTGTATAAGCAATACATAGCCTCTCCTTTCCCGGTGTAGTGAACGCCGCGTGGTCACTGTCCGACTATGCCTGGCAGATGGTCACTGCAATGGCCTCTCCTACATTACTGCATCTGTGGCAACACTTTCCCACTGGTCCCCCCTGTTTCTCACAGAGTTTGCCACGTCATGGTGCGACCGAATGTCCGGCGGTATAACCGGATGGGCAGGCTGGGCTCACCAACCTCGCCAGCCAAGAGAAGGAAAACTCTAACATCAAACCCGGGCAGATAGAGCTTGTTAATGTAACACTTACCACCTGGAGGACTCGCTGCTGGCGTCCCGGCTTACTGGGCCATGGCAGATGACCCCAAGGTGAAAGGGTGGAGCCAGTACCACGCACACTGTGCTTCACCTAAAAATTCCTCTGCGCAGGCCTGAAGGGCATATCCACATCCACATCCACAACCCACAACACACCAAGTCCTGCAGCGATGGGCAAGGGGCAAAAAGACAGGTTGCTTACCTGTAACTGTAGATCTTCGAGTGGTCATCTGTGCATTCACACTTGTGGGATACTGCGCCTGCGCTGGTCCCCGATCGGTATCTGTAAGAAAGCCCGGGAATTTTCCGCGGTCGGCGCCACTGGGCATGCGCAGGCGTCCCATTGAGCACGCCCAACGGCGCCATCGCGGTAATCCTGCCAGTTCCTTCATGACCGCCGAAAGCTCCTATTGAAGGGAGACCGTCAGCAGTGGGGAAGGAGGGCGGGTAGTGTGAATGCACAGATGACCACGCGAAGATCTACAGTTACAGGTAAGCAACCTGTCTATCTTCTTCATGGTCTCTGTGCATCACACTTGTGGGAGATTAGCAAGCAA
Source organism: Heteronotia binoei (assembly GCF_032191835.1). Classification (NCBI taxonomy): domain Eukaryota; kingdom Metazoa; phylum Chordata; class Lepidosauria; order Squamata; family Gekkonidae; genus Heteronotia; species Heteronotia binoei. The sequence goes on from NC_083237.1 coordinate 31,043,502, forward strand.
GGCATACCTGGAGGTGGGAAGACGGTCAACCGGAGGCAACAGATTGTAGAACCGCAGTCCCCAACCGAGTCCTCTGTTGAGCATGCACGTCCAGCGCGTAGTGCTTCATGAAGGCATGCGGGGAAGACCAGGTAGCAGCTTTGCAGACATCCGCCAAGGGCACGCCCTTCAGGAACGCCACCGATGTCACCATCGCTCTTGTGGAGTGCCCACGAACAGGTCCCGGCAGTGGCCTCTTTGCTAGGAGGTAGCAGATCTTGATGGTCTCCGTCAGCCACTTCGAGAATCTCTGCGAAGAGATCCTGGCGCCCAGTCTGGGCGCAGTGTAAGAGACGAATAACTGCTGGTCCCTGCGAAAGGCTTTAGAGCGCTTTAGGTAGAAAAGTAAGGCACGCCTGACGTCTAAGGAGTGCAACCTCCGCTCCTCGTCCGAGGAGGGGTTAGGGAAAAAGGCGGGTAGCCAAACCTCTAGATTGAGGTGGAATTGGGAGGGCACCTTAGGGAGGAAGTTGATATCTGGGGCCAGGGAGACACCAGATTCTCTAAAGGCTAGGTAGGGGTAGTCACAACGCATCGCCGTGAGCTCCCCCACATGACGAGCAGAGGTGATGGCCACCAAAAAGACAGTCTTCCAGGACAGGAGCTGCAGGGAGCATGTGGCCATAGGCTCGAAGGGACGCCTGGTTAGCATGTCTAGGACCAGTGTCAAGTCCCACAACGGAGTGGGAGGCTTAGATGGTGGATACAGTCTAAACAGCCCCCTCATAAACTTTTTGGACTGGGGGTGGGCGAAAACTGAGTATCCGCCCACAGGTTCGTGAAAGGCAGATATGGCTGCCAGGTAGACCTTAATGGAAGAGAAGACCAGGCCTGCGTCGACTAGGGACAGCAAAAAGTCAAAGATTGCCGGCAGGCCTGCCTCCCTTGGTGCGCCTGGCCGGTCAGCCATAAAGTTCGAGAACTTCCTCCACTTCCTATCGTAGGATACCCTGGTGGAGGGTTTTCTGCTATTTATTAGGACCTCCTGGACCCTGCCCGAGAACTCTAAGGGTCTATGAGCCACGCCGTCAGTTTCAGCTGTGGCACGTTGTGGTGCAGCACCAGCCCCCCCTGAGATGACAGGAGGTCTGGTTCCGCTGGGAAGTGGTAAAAGTTTCCCCCCGACAGGTGTAGTAGGGAGGAGAACCAGTTCTGGCGAGGCCACCAGGGGGTCACCAGGATGCAACGTGGCCTCTTGTTGATTACTCTCGTCAATAGGGGGAGGGGCGGGAACAGGTAGAGGAAACGGCCCTCCCAGGGGATGAGAAGCCCGTCCCCCAGGGATGCTGGGTCGGCACCCCCTCTGGAGCAGAACATGGGGCACTTCTTGTTGTCTGCTGTGGCAAAGGCATCCAGCTGCGGGTATCCCCAAAGCTGGAAAACTGGTTGCAGGAAGCGCCACTGGAGTTCCCACTCGTGTGGTGAGGCCCCCCCTCTGCTCAGGGAGTCCGCCTGTATGTTGAGGACCCCTGGGAGATGTGCGGCCTTCACAAAGACGTCGTGCTGGATGCATTCCGTCCACAAGTCCATCGCCAGGGCACAGAGGCGATGGGACACCGTCCCGCCCTGTCTGTTGATGTACGCCAGGGCGGTGGTATTGTCTGTGAGCAGTGCCACCGTCTTTCCCGCCAGCTTCGGGCGGAATGAACGCAGGGCAAAGTGGACCGCCAGCAGTTCCAGGTAGTTTATGTGGTGCACGGCCAGCTTGGGAGGCCACTGGCCCCCCACGCACAGTCTGTCCATGTGGGCGCCCCAGCCCCACTGGGAAGCGTCCGTGGTGATGGTCACTGTGGGAGCCGGGAGGTGGAAGGGCGCTCCTTGGCAGATATTGTCCCTCGACTCCCACCACTGGAGCGATTGGAGCGTCGTAGGAGGAATAGTGAACCTCTTTCGAGGTGAGTCTTTGGTTGGGCGGAACTGACGGAGAAACCATAGCTGCAGGTCTCTCATCCTCAGTTTCGCGAAGAGAAGCACGCTTGTCGTCGCCGCCATCAGCCCCAGCATCCGCTGAAGCTGTTTTACTGTGCCCCACCCTTGACTCTGGAGCAACTGTACTGTGTTGGTGATGTCCTCTGCCCTCTGGGCGGGCAGGAACGCTCGATGCAGGTTTGTGTCCAGTACTGCCCCTATGAACTGATGGAGTGAGTCCTTGATGGAGTGAGTTTTGATTTCTCTAGGTTGACCTGCAGACCCAGGGCATCGAGAAGGCGTAGTGTGGTTGTGATGTGGGCAGAGAGACTTTCCCTTGAACTGGCTACCAGGAACTGTCGGAGCTCTCTGTGGCCCGAGCGCTCCGACAGGTGTGGTGATGGCTCCCTCCGTGGCGACTGGGTCGGCGTTGGTGGTCGGTGCGGGGGCTCTGTCGGTGCGACACGTCGCTCTGGTGGGATCGAGACCGATGCCGATGGTTGCCTGGATCGGTGCAATGTCCTGGAGAACGAGGACATTTCGGACCGATGCTCCCATTCCGGGTGCTCCGCTGGCTGGTACCAGTGGTACTGCGGGCAGCAGGGATACGTCGACTGCCATCTATGCTGCTCCCAGGGGGGTATCGGTGGAAAGCGGCGCGACTCGACCGACGGCTCCCTTCGTCTCACGCGCTTGGGCGCTGCAGGCGTCACCGCGTCGGCTGGTGGTAGTGCCTCAACGTCCGATGCCGAGTCGATGCTCCGCCGACGAGATGCCACCGATGGGGATCGACGGGTTAGGTCGATCTCCACTTCCGATGCTGGAGGCTGCGGCCGATGAGCGCTGGGCCCGGGGATCGGCGAGCCGCAATGGCGATGAGCGCTAGCCCTTGGAGTCAGAGGGCTGCGTGGCCGATGGACGCTAGCCCTTGGCGTTGGAGGGCTGCGTGGCCGATGGACGCTAGCCCTTGGCGTTGGAGGGCTGTGCGGCCGACGCGCGCTGGCCCCTGGAGTCGGGGGGCTGCGGAGCGGAGAGGGGGGAACCCTTCTCGGCGGCTCGGTGCCGATCGGTGCCGACACGTCGGGGGAAGGCGAAGTGGAGCGTGGTCGCTTTCGCTTCTCCTTACTCTTCGCCTTCTTGGAGGATTCGCGCCCCGCTTCCTCCCGTCGCTTCTTCGTGGGCCTCTCGACCGACACCTCGAGGGCCCATTTCGCGGGCTGCTGCTCCCTCGGAGCTTCCGCGTCGACTAAGGTCGCATCGGCCGATGGGACCGTCGGGGGTTGGGCGGCCGCCATTTTCGGTACCGATGCCGAAGGGCCCGCCGTTGGTTTCGGAGGGCGAAGTGCCGAGGCAGTTAGTGCGGCCGAGAGCCTTGCCGCCCTGTTCTTCCTGGTTTGCTTGGAGAAGCGGAGGCAGTGTGGGCAGGCCTCCACACGGTGCACTTCACCCAAGCAGAGAAGACACAGGGAATGGCCGTCGGGAGGGGCGATCTTCTTCCCGCAGGCCTGGCACCTCTTAAAAAAACCCCAGCGACTGTCCATAGACAGCGGTCGCTGGGAAGGTCCTCTCAGAGTCCTCTGAGAGGGGAAAAACTAGGGAGCAACGGGGGGGGAGGTCCCGGAGGATGACCCGCCGCAACACGCACCCGAAAAACAAAGACTTTTGTTTTTTAAACTAACTAACTAACTAAGAACTAACTACTACTCTAAGGAAAACAACAAACAGGCTAATATTTACAGAGGCTAGGGGGGAAAAGGGTAAAACCCGAAGCTCACCGACCGGGAACACGAGGAAAACGCAGCTTCTTCGCGCAGCGGTCAGAAAGGAACTGGCGGGATTACCGTGATGGCGCCGTTGGGCGTGTGCAATGGGATGCCTGCGCATGCCCAGTGGCGCCGACCACGGAAAATTCCCGGGCTTTCTTACAGATACCGGCGCAGTAGCCCACAAGTGTGATGCACAGAGACCACGAAGAAGATCGGCAGGTGGAAGATGCCACTGGAAGCCGCAGTCCCCATCCTGCATGTAGGCGGTTCAGGGTATTGGTCGCCTGATGCTGACCGGCAGCACCCTGAATGACCAAGCAGCCTTATCTAGGGACAGCACTGCTTGCTCCGCACGGAGAGGGGCCTAGAAAAGGTGGCCTAAACAAAGCTCGTCTCCCCTCCCCCCCAGTTGGCTAGCTGCGGTCAACGGGCATCCTTACTTGCGGTCAAAAAATAACAACAAAGAAAAGGTATGCACCTGCCTCACAAAGTGTGCAAAGACTAAAGCTTGCGTGTTGGAACATCAGAACCATGCTTGACACAGTAGACAGTGGTCGCCCTGAACAACGCTCTGCTCTAGTTGCCCACGAACTTCTCAGGTTGAATATTGACATAGCAGCTCTCAGTGAGGTCCGTTTCCCTGAGGAAGGTAGTCTTCAAGAACATGGTGCTGGCTATACCCTCTACTGGTCGGGTAAGTCAAAGGCTGAGAGCCGCCTTTCTGGCATTGGCTTCATGGTCAGGAACTCCATTGCCTCCAAACTCGAAAACCTGCCAACAGGTCACTCAGATCACATCATGTCCATGCGCCTCCCACTTCAAAACAAGCAGCATGCAACACTCTTCAGTGTGTATGCCCCAACCCTTCAAGCAGATCCTGCAGAAAAGAACAAGTTCTATGCTGATCTACGCAACCTCGTACGGAAGACCCCTACAGAGGACAAGGTGATCATCCTTGGCGACTTCAATGCCAGAGTAGGTAAAGACTCGGAAGCCTGGAAAGGAGTACTTGGCAAACACGGCATTGGCAACTGCAATGATAATGGGTGCCTCCTGCTAGAATTCTGCACGGAGCACCAGCTCACCATCACCAACACTATCTTTCAGCAGAAGAACAGCCTGAAGACAACCTGGATGCACCCACGGTCCAAGCACTGGCACCTTATCGACTACATTCTGGTGCGCCAGAGAGACCTTCGAGATGTCTTACACACCCGAGTAATGCCCAGTGCAGAATGTCATACGGATCATCGTCTTGTACGCTGCAATCTCCGTCTTCACTTTAAACTCACACCCAGGAGAGGAGGTATCCCTCGGAGGAAGCTTCAGGTTGGCATCCTTCAGTCAGCTGAAGTTAAAGCTGCCTTCCAGGCAAAACTCCAGTCAAGAATTGAGGACCCCAGTTGCCCCACAGACCCTTCTCCAGAAGCACTCTGGGAACACCTAAAAACTACCATCCTGTTGATCTCTGAAGAAGTCCTCAGGTTCTCCACAAGGAAGAACAAGGACTGGTTTGACGAGAACAATCAAGAGATCCAAGAATTACTAGCGAAAAAGAGATCTGCCTACCAAGTACATCTTGCTCAGCCCTCCTGTCCCGGGAAAAAACAATCTTTCGCGCTGCATGTAGCAACCTCCAGCACAAGCTTCAAGACATTCAGAACGAGTGGTGGTCCAAGCTTGCAGAGAGAACCCAGCTGTGTGCAGACACTGGTGAGTTAAGAGGGTTCTACGAAGCCCTGAAGGCAGTATATGGCCCATCATATCAGGCTCAGAGTGCCTTGCGTAGTGCAGACGGCCAAGTGCTCCTCACAGACAAGGCATCCATACTGAACCGGTGGTCGGAGTATTTTCAGGTTCTCTTCAGTGCCAACCGCGTAGTTCAAGATTCAGCAATCCACCTCACCCCACTTCAACCAGTGAAAACAGAGTTGGATGAGATCCCCACCCTAGAAGAGACTGTTAAAGCCATCAAGCAACTGAAAAGTGGCAAGGCAGCGGGAGTTGATGGAATCCCACCAGAGATCTGGAAGCATGGGGGCACAGTACTACATAGCACACTTCACAAAGTACTTGTCACCTGCTGGGAACAAGGCAAACTACCACAGGACTTTCGCGATGCAATCATCATTACTCTACATAAGAACAAAGGGGAAAAGTCAGACTTCTCCAACTACTGGGGGATAACCCTGCTCTCCGTCGCAGGCAAAATCCTTGCCAGAATACTCCTGAACAGACTGGTGCCCACCATTGCAGAAGAACTCCTCCCAGAGAGCCAGTGCGGCTTCAGAGCTAACAGGAGCATTACCGACATGGTATTTGTTCTCAGGCAGCTCCAAGAGAAATGCAGGGAACAGAACAAGGGTCTATATGTGACTTTTGTCGACCTTACCAAAGCTTTCGATACCGTTAGCAGGAAAGGCCTGTGGCAAATCTTGGAACATTTAGGATGTCCCCCAAGGTTCCTCAGCATGATCATCCAGCTACATGAAGACCAGCGAGGCCAAGTCAGACACTGCAACGACCTCTCGGAGCCCTTCCCAATAGGCACAGGTGTAAAGCAAGGCTGCGTTCTCGCGCCAACTCTCTTTACGATCTTCTTTAGAATGATGCTTCAAAGAGCCACAGTAGATCTAGATGATGACGATGGTGTCTACATCCACTATCGCACCGATGGCAGCCTGTTCAACCTGAGGCGACTAAAGGCTCACTCCAAGACAATGGAAAAACTTATCCGAGAGCTACTGTTTGCTGATGATGCTGCACTCGTCTCCCACTCGGTATCAGCTCTGCAGCATATGACGTCCTGCTTTGCAGAAGCTGCCAAGCTATTCGGCCTAGAAGTTAGTCTGAAGAAGACAGAAGTTCTCCACCAGCCTGCACCCCAGGAAGATTATCACCCTCCCTGCATCACTGTGGGTGAATCAGTTCTGAAGACAGTCCAGCAGTTCAGCTACCTGGGGTGCATCATCTCCTCAGATGCCAAGATCGACAAGGAGATTGACAACAGGCTGGCAAAGGCAAACCGTGCATTTGGCCGACTGCACAAAAGAGTGTGGAGCAACAAGCATCTGAAAAAAGGCACAAAGATCAATGTTTACAAAGCGGTTGTGATGACAACCCTCATCTATGGCTCCGAATTGTGGGTTTTATACTGTCATCACCTGCGACTCCTTGAGCGCTTTCATCAGCGCTGCCTTCGCACCATCCTCAACATCCACTGGAGTGACTTTGTGACCAACACTGAAGTCCTCAAGCGGGCGGAGGTTACAAGCATCGAGGCACTGCTGTTGAAGACGCAGTTGCGCTGGGCAGGGCATATTTCTAGGATGAAAAACCACCGCCTTCCCAAGATTGCTCTGTATGGCAAACTTTCCACCGGCCATCGAAATAGAGGGGCACCAAAGAAGAGGTACAAGGACTCCTTGAAGAAATCCCTTGGCACCTGTCACATCAACCATCACCAGTGGTCTGACCTAGCCTCAGATCGCAAAGCATGGAGGCACACCATCCACCAAGCTGTCTCTTCCTTTGAGAACGCACGCATAGCTGGTCTTGAGGACAAAAGGAGATTGAGGAAGAATCGCACTGCTACAGCACCAACCCCAAATCAGACTTTTCCCTGCAGCCACTGTGGCCGGATCTGCCTGTCCCGCATTGGTCTTGTCAGCCACCAGCGAGCCTGCAGCAGACGTGGACTACTGCACCCTTCTTAAATCTTTGTTCGCGAAGTCAAGCCGAGGGAGAGACAGAGACAGACTGAGACCCTTTCCGCACTAACCTTGCTTTGACGTTGCTCCACGCCAGGCTTCTGTTTCTCTCCAGAGCAAGCTAGCAATTTTGCACCAGCTTCTCTGCGCTGCCATTTTGAGCCGGGGCAACCTGTGATTTGCCACACAGCATCATAAACATGTAAAAAGCAGGTTTACGTTGCTGTGCAGCAAATCTCAGGTTGCCCCGGTGCAAAATGGCAACGTGGAACAGCTGGTGCATAATTGCTAGCTTGCTCCAGAGAGAAACAGAAGCCTGGCGCAGAGCAACGTCGGAGCAAGGTTAGTGCAGAAAGAGTCCCAGACTGTTCCAAGAACCAGAAAACCTCACATCTTAGGTGAGAATGTAGTGCACACGCAGCTATTTACCATATGTATCTATCTTTTGAGGAATGTATATTTATATGCCCTGATCTTGATGACCCAGGCTAGCCAGATCATTTCTGAACTTGCTTTGGTGAATTTCTTTGGATGGTTGCCATGTGGGAGGAAAATTTCAGATTGTCCTGAACTGGGCCTGCCCATGTGGCAGCCATTTTCCCTGTCCTTGTAGATGCCGTTTGTCACGCTGCCGCAACTTTCTTTCTTTCTTCTTTTTTTTTTTAAAAAAAGCAAGTCTAGCTGCTTTTATTGCAGAGATATGAGGGGAAAGACATACCTTCACAGTGAAAGAGGTTTGCTTTGTAAAAAAAGGAAAGGATTCAAAGAACCTGATACACAGATAGTAACAATATTCCATTGCTGCTTTTTAAAAATAACTGAACAGATTCTGGTGGTGGTGGTGGTGGTGGGGAGGATGACTGCTGCTGGGTAGGGTTGCCAGCCTCCAGGTAAGGCCTGGAAATTTCCTGCTTTTAGAACTGATCTCCAGCTGGCAGAGATCAGCTCCCCTGGAAAAATGGCTGCTTTGAAGGGTGGACTCCATGACATTGCACCATGCTGAGGCCCCTCCCCAAATCCCACTCTCTCCTGAATTCACTGCCGAAGTCTCCAGGTAATTTCCAACACAGACCTGTCTGGCAACCCTAGGACTGAGGCAGAGGGAAACTATGGAGAAAATAGCCATGTGAAAGCCACTTTGTCTCTGCACTGTATCCACAGCAAAAACAGGGGAACCACACATGCCTGTCCCTGTGTGGGAAGCAATTAATTGTGATCAAGAGAAGACTTTACAGGGGAGAAAGCAGAGCAGTGTACTTCCTCTGAGGTGATGACAGGAATAGTTTGGATTGAAGGCTCTTGAGTCACTGACTTGAGGAAGAGTCCTGGGGTACTTGAAAGATCAGTTACTGCCTTTTTATTAATAATTTACTTGGTCCCGGGGGGGGGGGGAATGCTATCTTTGTTTTGGGGGATTTCCTATGGACATTCTGTCAAGGAGTCAGCATTTATGAACACAATGTGTTTGGACAGGCAATTATAGAAACTACCACTAGAGGGCGGGCAGGCATTGCTGTGAGCACCTTTACAAAAGGACCCCCCACCCCACCCCAAAGCTTCTGTAAACTCCCCAGGCCTTTTCTTTTTTTCCTTTTCTGCTTTGTGTTTTGCTTACATACTTGCTTCGGGAACTGCATATGTACCATATCCTGATCAAAAAGGTCCCCTCTCCCCAGGCTGTTAAGCACAAAAGGAGGGAAAAAATGATAAGACGTCTTTTTGCCCTTACTCTGGCAATTTCAAGCAGAGAAATAGTAAATGGGAAAAGAATTACCACCCCGTTATCTCTAAGAGTTTACCCTGGTCTCAGTTCTACAGTTCTAGTCCTGGTGTTCCCCATAGCCACTGCCAGAGCCACTACAGGCCTGCAGACAAAGATTCTCTCTGCTAAACTCCCCTCAGATTAGGGTTGCTATTACTCTGGAAATATCTGGGAACTTTGAGGGTGGAGTCAGGAGACATTGGGAGTGAAGCCAGGAGCAAGGTTGTGACAAGCACAATTGAACTCCGAATGGAGTTCTGGCCATCACATTTAAAGGGCCTGCATTCCTTTTAAATGCCTTCCCTTCATTGGAAATAATGGAGGATAGGGGCACCTTCTTTTGGGGGCTCATAGAATTGGTCCCCCTGGCCCAATCTTTTTTAAACTTACGTCCTTTTCTTAAGATGCTATGCTGAAAATTTGGTGCCTCTACCTCAAAATACAGGGCCCCCCAGAGCCCCAGATACCCCAGATTGATTCTCCATTATACCCTATGGGAACTGGTCTCCACAGGTATAATGGAGTGCCCAGCAGACATTCAACATTCACCACTTTCTGTTAACTGTGAAGCAGGGGGAGGACTTCTAAACCAGGGAATCCCCTGCCCCAAACTGGGGATCGGCAACCCTGCTTCAGATCACCCAGAGGCTTAAGCAAATTTCTATCTTTACTTTATTTATATCCCATGTTTCTCTCTGATAGGGGCTCAAAACTGCTTGTAACACTCTCCTCTCCTCCATTTTATCCTCACAACAACCCTGTGAGGTAGTTTCAGAGTGTAGCCATGTTGGTCTGCAGTGGAAAAGCTAGATTCAAGTCCAGTTTCACCTTAGAGACCAACAGGAATTTGGGAGTATCAGCTTTTGAGAGTCAAAGCTCCCTTCATCGGAGGTGAGGTAGGTTACTGTACCATATCACAAGACCTGCTCAGCTCCACGAGCCCCAGAATGACAAGAATTTGGCCCCCTAAGTTCCCTTTTTCTTGGTAGCGGCGGGGGACTTGGGCTGTTTTCTCCGACTAAATGATGCCATCAGGGGAATCTGATCACGGGTTCCAAACAGATTGGCCTGTGGGGACAGGGACTTACCAGAACTCCCGAAAAAATGCATTCCCAGGCACGAAAGAACTATCTGATGCCAATGAAGGAAAATCCAGAACCCCACGAGGACCATCCTAGCTGCTAGACTGCACTTCCCCACCCAGAGGTCAAGGCAGGCTGCGGGGAGGGGGGGAGAATGAGCTCATCTTGGCAGCCTTCTTTCAAATGTGTCTCAATTCATTCCCTGTTTCCCCTGCAAGTGCAGTTGGTTCCCAATCTCCTGGAAAAACTGTTCCCACCCCCACCTCGAATTCACATTTCCTAATTGCTTTTGCCATTCTTCCTGGCTCCATCTCTCTTTTCCTCAAATCTCTGGGCTTAGGCGGAAATATATAGGGGCAAAGCAAGGACAGTTTGGGGCAGTTAAGTCTGAAACTAAATACTGCTTAGTCTGCTGTATTGCAGCCTTTGAAAGGTGGAAACAGCACCCACTGCTTCCTAATAGGTATGGAGAGAAAAGAGCACATTCAGCCCGTTTGGCAGCAACTGCTATGGCTGCCATCGAGTTTCTGCTCCAAAGTGTTACCTTTAAAGCCATTCAGACCCTGAGGCCTGCGTGAACCCTCCATCATGTTTTACCTGTGGACAGACTCCACAACGAAGGAACTGAGATGACCCATGGCCTTGGGATAGAATGGGGGGATTTTTGAAATTGCCTTGAGGCCATAGATTGACTTACTGGTGATGGTGGTAATGAACCCCTAATTTAACTTGTTGGAAGCAAATGTAAAGTCTATTTATTAGGGACAAACGTTTCTTATAAATTGCTTATTTTTTTAGTTTGTTAAATTGATTTGAGTGTGTGGGGGTTGTGTGTGTGTGTGTGTGTGCGCTTGTGCCTGGAAGTCATGGGTGACATCTGGCGACCCCCTAATGGGGCTTGGACATTTCAGATGTCTGCGCCTGCATCCTGGCCCTGGTATTCCTTGGAGGTCTCTCATCCAAGTACTTACCAAGGTTGGCCCTGCTTCACTTCCAAGATCTGGTGAGATCAGGCTTGCGTGGGCCATCCATGTCAGAGCTGTTTGAGTGTTCTGAGACAAAGAAAGTCAACAGGAAGAGAAGACAGAAAATAAATAAGCCGTGATAATGAAATGGAACTTCCATATTCAGAAGCAGTATACCACCCAATTATAGGGTTGCCAGCTCTGGGCTGGGAAATCTCTGGAGATTTTGGGGGTGGAGCCTGAGGAGGGCAGGGCTTCTGTTTGGGGTAAAGGAGGAACTTCAATGGGTATAATGCCATTGAGCAGGGGTGGCCAATGGTAGCTCTCCAGATGTTTTTTGCCTACAACTCCCATCAGCCCCAGCCAGCATGGCCAAAGTGGCCATTTTCTCCTGGCAAACTGATCTCTGTTGCCTGGAGATCTGGTGTAATAGTGGTAGGTTTGGATCTGGGGTTTGGATTCCAGTCATCCTTGAAGCTAAGCCCCACTGTTTTTCCAAATTATCGCATAGTGTCTTTGAACGTATGAAGGGTGCCTTTCTCTCACGGGGGATTGTGAATGGCCATCACAGCCAGCTCACGTACATCAGGGAATAGCGAGGAAGGATTTGCAGCTCAGCCCACATGATTTCCAGACAGGGCTCGGCTCCCTGACCCTTATTTTAGAAGCTGAACAGCTTAAGAGGGAAGAAACCCAAACAAACCCTTGGAAGTAAAGAATGCCCCTTAACCTGAATGTTCCTGATTCAACTAAGTTTTATCCCTCTGGCCAGTTGCCCAAAAATGTAAAGTGGGAGAAAAAGACTCTGTGCTAAATGCTTTCATTATCATGTTCCTAGTTTTGCCCAGTTAGTTTTTTTTTTTAATGACCTGCCCAATTAGTTTTTCTGTCCAGTTGTCAAACAAGAAGGAAGCAAGGCCGGTATTTTTCCTTTACTAAAATATTTCTTAACTCTCTTTGTTGTTGTTGTTGCTTATCCATGCAATACACAGGAAGACATCCATCACAACAGGGTAAATCCCTGTGGATGGTGCTGTTCAGCACTATGATCCTTTTCTAGGGTTGCCAGGTCCCCCCTGAGCACCAGAAAGGGAGGGGGGGCAAGGTTTGCCAGTTCTACGAACATATATGAAGTTGCCTTATACTGAATCAGACTCTCGGTCCATCAAAGTCAGCATTGTCTACTCAGAATAGCAGGGTCTCAAGCTGAAGTTTTTCACACCTACTTGTCTGGACCCTTTTTAGTTGGAGATGCTGGGGATTGAACTTGGGACTATCTGCTTACCAAGCAAATGCTCTACCACTGAGCCACTGTCCCTCCCCTAGGTTGGGAAATGCCTGGAAATCTGGGGATGGATCCTGGGGAGGACGGGGAGCTCAAAGGGGTACAATGACTTAGAACTGACCCTCCAAAACATCCATTTTCTTCAGGGGAACTCATCTCCAGTGCCAGATTAAACCCTGTGCAGGCCCCTAAGCAGTCAAAATATTGGGGGGCCCCTCACAAATTATATCAGAGTTGGAGTGCCTGCCCTGCCACCCGTGGCTCCAGCTGCACCCTCCAGGCACTTTTTCAAAAGCCCCTTTAATAAAGCTATGGGGGAGAAGTAGAGAGAGGCAAAAGTAGAGAGAGATGATGCCAGCAGCTACACTAGGCAAGTCAGGCAAAGAGTGGCTCAGTTGCTGGCTGTGCATGCAGACTGGGAAGGGTGCAAGCAGGGGTCAAATGGCCGGGGGGGGGGGGGGGTGGAAGCCAGCCTGGAATCCCATAGGCCAGTGCCTACTTTGCCTGATTGTCTGTAGCCTGGAGATAGGATGTAATTCCGGGGGATCCTCAGGTCCCACCTGGAGGCTGGCATCCCTATGAGAGTATTCCAAAGCAATACAGGAGCTTTTGTGTTCTACCTTGAGACCTGTCCCAAACCTCCAGGCTCTGCCATAAACCCATTCCAGGCTCTGCCAAAGTATTTCAGATATTTTATTTAAGGATCTGGGCGCTCTCAGTTCATGCTCAAGGGCATTCTATTGAAACACAGAGGGTTGTGTTTTTTTTTAATCCAGACAATAGATTAGATTCTACCTGCTTTTCCCAATTCCCCACTTCACTGCAGCCTACTCGCCCCCCACCCCCGCTCCTGCATGGCTTTTCTTCACAGAGTCCTACAATCCTCTGCAGGGCCTTTTTGGTGGACAAACTTGGCCCTTCCCCCATCTTTTACCAATGGAAAAGTAATGGCTGTGAACTGCTTGCGGAGAAAAATATCCTGTCTCTTTAGTAGAAGCTTAAAATTCAGAAATGGGCATTGAAGCTTTTTGTGGCAGGGAGTGAAATTATTTATTTTTATTTACATCATTAATACCCAGGGCTTTTTAAAAGCAGGAATGCAGAGGAACACAGTTCCGGCTGGCTTGGCATCAGGGTGTGTGGCCTAATATGCAAATGAGTTCATGCTGGACTTTTTCTACACAAAAGCCGTGTTAATACCCCATCCCCCATCCAAGTACTAATCACAGTCGCCCCTGCTTAGCTTCCGAGATCTAATGAGATCAGGCTCCAGGTCAAGGCTGTATGGCTTTAAAATTGCATTCTGTCAGGCTGGGACAGTACTCATCAGAGAACTCAAAAGCACTTTGCTCTTACAGCCTTAAAAAATTTTTTTTGTTCTCTTCAGTTAAAAGGCCCCTGCCATATGCTCAGGTTGATGGGAGAGTTTTGCATTGAGAAGGCGGTGATGCTGTTTCGAGGGTGTGCAATTTTCTGGAGTGGCCACAAGGTGGAGTATTGCTGTAAAAGAAAGCATGGGTGGGGGGAGCAAGGTGGAAGGACACTTGATCTGTCCCAGGTGAAGTGGCCCAGGCCTCCTTGTCTCCCTTCACTGCCTGCCTTTGTTCTTGGGCCCAATTCGTCTCCCTTGGCAACGTGATCCTATCTGCCTGCTAAAGTGGAATATGGGCACTGTTTGCACGCAGCAGTGACCTAGAAAAAGAGCTCTTGGCCGTGTCTCTTGCAACACTCCTCCCCCCTGCTTGGCCTGTTCCAGGAGTGGTTTCAGGTGACACCCCCCGCCCCACCCCAACTGATCCAGGTTGTAACAACTTCAGAGAGAAGCCAAGCCGAGCCAAGCCGTGTGGAACCATTATCTGGTCAAACATGTAAGGCGCTTTGGTTCATCCTTGGAAAGAAAGGCAGGGCATGGATGAATTAAATAAATAAGTCAAACTAGCATGGCTGATGCTTGATCACAGCCCATGTCCCCAGAGAGGCACTGCCCAAGGCCCCATTCCTAAGGCATTGCCTTGTCATCGTACTAGCAGCTCTTATTTCTTGCTTTGCTTTGAGGCCTAGCAGAAATTCTCTGAACCCCAGAACTTTACCCAAATTGGGCTGCTTCAGCTGGTTCAAGGTGTATCACTGCCTTGGAGAAAAATCGAATTTGCTGTTTTCCCTGCCTCTTAGATACGTCCAGGGGACTGGATTCTTTCTACAAGAATTTCCCTAACTGCTGAAACAGGGGAAGGGACTGTAATGGGGGAAACTGAGGGGCGGGGAGACTTGCTTCTTGCTCTAGGTCCTGCTGACCTGAGTTTCTGACGGTTGTGTGTGGGCAGGTCAATTGCCTTTCCCCTTGAGGATCTCCTAGAATAACCTATCCAAATCTAACAGAGTTGCCTGAATATGAGTTTGGGCTGATGCTAGCTAATATTGTCTTGGAAATGGGCAGCTCTATAGATCCTTGATCTTTTGTTGGGCAAGACAAAGCGGGAAGATCTGGGTCACAAGATAGCTCCCTCATGAAGATCATAGTGGGAGGCTTTGGGTATCTCCTAAATTCCTCTTTAAACAACTGCACTTACTGCGTTATCAGCCCATTTCAGACTTGTGTGTGCTCAGCTCTTATTTTATCAGGCTTTGGAATACAACTTATTTCAGCCCGGAGAATGAAGAACCCAGTTAGGTCAGCTGATTGGCCCAGACCGGCATTAGAAGATATCTGTACCCTGCTGTGGCTGTTTATCTAGAGATAATGACTAAACACTTGAATAATGAAGGAGGAAGTCTATGGTTTGAATCTGACCTCTGTTGCAAATTCACTTGCCCTGCAGTTCTGAACCTGCTTCCTGGAGAGCAGAACTTACTTCTTACATGTAGAAGAATGGCTGGGTAGAATGGACAGACAGGGCCGGCTCTCCCACTAGGCAAACTAGGTGGTTGCCAGGGTGCCGGCAGAGTGGGTGCGTCGAAATCGACCCTCCCCATATCCTAGACAAATCCCTAGTCTGCCTCTTCTTCTGCTCTCCTGCACCTTCCCCTCACCCGTAGCTTGTCCATTCGACCTCCTCCCCATTGCTTTTCCTCTTCCTCCACCCCCCCCGTGTCTTCCCCTTGCCTGTAGCTTGCCTGCCCCACCTCCTTCCCATCGCTTTTCCTCCACCCCCTGTCTTCCCCTTGCCCATAGTTTGCCTGCCCCACCTCCTCCCCATCGCTTTTCCTCTTCCTCTGCCCCTTGCCCATAGCTTGCCTTCCCCTTGCCCATAGCTTGCCTGCCCCATCTCCTCCCTGTCGCTTGTCAACCATGTGGGTGGTGGGGTGCAGCGCCACAGGGCTGCACCTCAGAGGGGGGCGTCAGGTGCCCTAGGGCCACCAGGTTTGTCTGAGGTGCCAGGTGGCCTAGGGCCAGACCTGTGGACAGAGTGGCAGACCAGAATCTAGGACTCATGTTCAAATCTGTGTTCTGCTATGGAATCTTGTTAGGGTTGCCAATCCCCAGATGGGGTGACTGGAGAAAACGCTGGGGTTCCATGATGACTAGCCTCCAAAGAAACCAAGAAATAACAAACAATAATCTGTAATATATAAGCATAGAAACACACTATAAACATACCCTGAAGTACAGAACACTCATAATAAATACAAAGGAAGGAACATAATCAACTATTGTCCAAAACAGAGTCCTTTCACATTTCATGAATAGTCTTTCAATATCAAAGGAATCCTCGATCCAATGTCTCCTGAGTGTTCTGAATCCAGATGAATTTTATAACACAGCAGCACAGCGACGAGGTCATACTTTATATTCCCTCATTTCACTTGAAGCTTTGAGAAGCTTTCAAAAATAATATTTCAGAGCATGGCAAGATTCCAACTATTTGCACATATCCAAGTTACAGTTTCAAAGTTCTTGCAGCCCCTTTAAATGTAATGGCCGGAACTCCCTTTGGAGTTCAATTGTGCTTGTCACACCCTTGCTCCTGGCTCCACCCCCAATGTCTCCTGGCTCCACCCCCAAAGTCCCCAGATATTTCTTGAATTGGACCTGGCAACCCTGAAGCTTGTTAGATGACCTTTGTTCAGCTACTTTAGGTCCTTATTGGAGAAAAAAGCGGGGTATAACTATTTTTATTTTTTTTAATTGCCTCTGTCTTGATCGTATCTCTTCCCTCCATAATATCAATGCATTTTTTGTGACTGGGGAAAAAAAAAAATCTTGGCTGCCAACACGGTCGCCCAGGAAAAAAACTATGCGAAACGCTGTGACTTCTTGGGTTTATCCTCCATTTTGTGTTCTATTGACACATTCACTGAGGATGCCAAATACTGGTAGGGAGGTCTAACAGGCAAAAGCCAGAAATGCAACAGAAATTAAAGCCATTTTTTACAAAATGCTGCCAAAACTTCATGTGATATGTGCACGGTATTTGCAGAACTAGATTGTTCAAGGCTGCTGGGCAGCATGACGGACTGGTGAGACTGATGACGAAAAATATAATCTCACTCTGAATCGCACTGGCTCTCCAATGCCAAGCAGAACTATTCTTCTTCACCTGCCTTACTCCAGAGAGATCTGTAATTTCCCCCCCTGCAAGAATAGCGGTCTGTGTTTGTGCGTGCATGCGTATACACATTACGCTTTTATTGTTATTGTATTGAATGTGTGTTTCATGAAGTGGTTCTTGCCGTCCTCCAGAATACAATTGTTTCAGGCAATATGGTTTTTCCTCAAGGAACTCTATCACCCTCTCTCCCCCCCCCTCCCTCTCTCCACCCTGTGTTGTTTTTCTCAACCTCCCCCTCTCCCCCCCCCCCCTTCTCCTGAAGAACGGGCAGCTTCCCAACTTAACAGAAAATAAAGAAATATTCAAATTCCCTCCTCGACACCACCACCCAGACCCTTGTTACCATGGAGCCCCCAATGCCTGTCTCAGCTCTGGCTGCCCGCCCCTCCCATTCACCTGTTGGAGCCACATATAACCCACCCCTCCTCACTGCTAAGCACCAGCTCCCACGGGATCCTTCCAAGGAACAGCAGGTACCTGTGCGGTGAACAATTCGACAACAAACTGCCTGGCTGTGGC
The DNA here is from genome assembly GCF_032191835.1 of Heteronotia binoei. Lineage (NCBI taxonomy): Eukaryota > Metazoa > Chordata > Lepidosauria > Squamata > Gekkonidae > Heteronotia > Heteronotia binoei. The sequence continues at coordinate 31,061,088 of NC_083237.1, forward strand.
CTCAGCGAAGACGGTCTATCCAATTCTATTCCTGCACTGTTCTCTTTTGCTGTTTCTGCACCTGTCCGTTCTTCCTGATCCAGCATGCCTTCTGCAGCCGAGCTTATAGATTAACACTTTGTGGACAGGTAAGGGGTGATCTCGCATCAGAAGTCACCTTTTGGATGCTGTCAACAGCCCACCTTCCGAGCTGCTTCTCTTTGTAACACAAAAAGGCTGTTTTGTACTTTTGCCAGCTGCTTCCCATCAAGAGACTTGATTCTGCAGAGGAGCCCAAAAAGAATCTGCTCTCCTGGTCCTGTATGTTGGTGGAATATTCTCCAGGGTCTTATCATCTGATCTTTGAGTGGAGAAACCTTCACTTTTGTCCCTCGCTTTGAAGGCTTCAGTTTTCTTCCTTCTCACTTAAAGACTTCCCATCTTTGGGTTGTTAATCACCTCTTAATCTGGGTGTCCCAGAAGGCAGGAGAGGAACAGCATCCTGTGGGGGGTTAGGTGAAGACCACCCACAATGTCCTCTGCAGGGCTAGAGATCTTGGCCATGGGCCTGTGCATTTTTGGCTGGCTGGGGAGCATTATCTCATGCGCTCTGCCCATGTGGAAGGTCACAGCTTTCATTGGGAACAACATTGTTGTGGCACAAATCATCTGGGAGGGACTTTGGATGAACTGTATTGTGCAAAGCACTGGTCAGATGCAGTGTAAGATCTATGACTCCATGTTGGCCCTGCCTCAGGATCTCCAAGCTGCCCGGGCCCTCATGGTCATTGCTGTGCTTCTAGCCATCTGGGCCCTCTTGGTGGGCATTGTGGGAGCCAAGTGCACCAACTGCGTAGATGATGAAGGTGCCAAGGCCCGCATCGTCATCACCTCCGGCGCACTCTTCATTGTCTCAGGGCTTCTCACCCTCATCCCCGTGTGCTGGTCAGCCAACACGATCATCCGTGACTTCTACAACCCGATGGTGGTTGAAGCCCTCAAGAGGGAACTGGGAGCTGCTCTCTATGTCGGTTGGGCAGCTTCCGCGCTGCTTCTCCTTGGGGGCTCACTGCTCTGCTGTTCCTGCCCACCACGAGAGGACCGCTATCCACCGCCTCGTATTGGGTATTCTGCCCCGGCCAGATCCACTGCACCCCCAGGCAGCGGGATTGACAAGCGGGACTACGTATGAGTGGGGTGGTGATGGTGGAAGTAGGCTTGCCAGATGTTGCCAGGTCCAAACCCTGCCAGGAGTTGCTGGTGCAAGGACTTTCATGGTAGAAAACTGGACCAAGGCTGATTGGTCTGGGTTGAGCTGTGATATCTGGCAATTCTGGAATGTTTGTCTGTTTGTGTGTGTGTATGACTGTAAGTGCTTGTGTGAGTGGGAAGACATGAACAAACCGATACACAAAAGAATGAACAAACAGTAATGAAAGAGAACAACAAACAGGAGGGGAGTAAAAGGTGCAGAGGTTGGGCAAATGAGAACAGGAAGACAGACTGATAAAGTAATGTCTGAGTGAGACCATGGTTATGGTTATGGGAAGTGTGTGGATTGGAACCGCAGCAATGGACAACTGAGCAAAGCAAGGAAAGACTGAGGGGTGGCAGATTAACATATGAGAGAAATTGGCACTGGAAGAACCCACCGCTTTATTCACAACTGTGCCTTGAGAATGTATTGTAGAGTTCTGGTTTTTTTTTCTTCCCCAAGAATGAAAGAATGTGTGAGTGTGATGGGAAAATGAGAAAACCAGAGAATGAGGGAATGAATAATGAACAGGAGGAACAGGATAAAATGAAGAAAAGGCAAACTGAGTCCAAGCTTGACGGAAAGTACACGTGAGGGCATGGAAATTGTAGGAAAAGGGGAGTGTCTCACATGAGGCCTGGTTTGTCACCTGTTTTCAGGAGAGGAGGAGGCATGGCATGGTGAACAGTGAGGGGAATGTGGCAGGAGAGTCCCTGACCCTCTCATGCTTTTGGACTGCTTCTATTTGTTCTCTCGTTAATAATTTGCTTATTCCCAGGGGCCCAACGAACAAAAGGGGCTGCTGATCCCTTACATCTCCCTTTCCAGCTATCATCTATCACAACCTGCCTCAACTGGACTCAAGAGGAATGGATCTCTCTCACACAGACACGTGCATACATGCAGTGCTTTTTTGGGGGGGAGGGGGTGTAAAAAGAAGAGTTGCCAGTGCTTATGTATGAGGTTACACTGAATTCCACCAATTTCCCCCTCAGAACTTGTGACAGCCCAGCCCCCCACCCAAGGTGTTGGTACTCAGTACAGGTGAGTACCCCCCCCCCAAAAAAAAAGCCCTGGCTACACAAACTCATTAGACCTCCCTCCTCTCACACAGCTGGCCTGAGAAGCCAGCTGCTCTCAACTTATTCTAGTACAGAGGATGAATCTGGGGGAGTAGAAAAGAAGCAGAGTGTCCTCACAGAGGTTTCTCACTAATAGGCAGGGGGCAGCTCTCTGAGGTGATTACTTGACTGGAATAAGATAGCGCATCAGCAGAACTCTTTTTGTGGTCCTCTTCCTTGCCTAGCTTTGTTTCGTCTTTCTCAAAACTGTGTTATTCAGATAAAACCAAAATGTTTGTAATCTGGATCTCAGTCTTCTTTTGGGGGGCTGGGGAGGTGAAAGGGAGCAACACCTAAATATAAAAAAGATGGGAATGGGAGAGAACAAAAGTGTCTGTGTGAGAACAGGTTGTTCAGTCTACAACATAGAACCTAATTTCTAACAGGACAGGTGTCATGGTTCACTCTCAGAAGCTGTTACCTGTTTATCCTTTATTTTATGGGAACAGTGCAGGGTTATGGAAGCCCATGTTCCAGGGCACTTCCTTGCCTGACGCATTACATAAACGTTCCAGAGCATAAATATCCCCACCAAACATAGGTGTGGTGCCCAGGAATGCTACCAAACTGCTGGTCTTGCAGTGGTGCGCTAGAGAGCAGCAATGGTTCATAGATAAAAGGAGAGAAGTGCCGAAGACAATGCCTAAAAGTGTAACCTCCCCCTTGAATATGAAGCTCTGATCTCACTTGGGGTGAGCTGGAACTGGCCACAGCTATAGAAAGGACAGACAGTAAAACACACTCTTCACATGCTCTGAATCACTCTTTTTAGCCTTACAAGGGAAGTTAAAAAAAAAACCCCTTCATGTAACACATGATAAGGGAAATATTAGTTGGTTCCAAGGGAGTGAGGAAAGAGCCAGACTCAAATTAAGCTTTGTGGTATTTATGCTACAGAAGGACAGAAAAATGTGCCAGGAATGTGTGCAAAAAGGGAACTGGAGTGACCAGTGGATTTATGTATAAGCAGAAATGTTTCTAAATGTAAAAGGCACACAAAGTGTATGCTGATGAAAGCAGGCATTTTGAGGAATTCACCAGAAGGAAATGGACCTGCTAAGCAGTTGAGGGAAGAGTGAAAAGGCAGATATTTTAGGGAAAGGTGTTAATGTATAACATGGGCAAGATCCAGAGTGACTATATTAATGGAGGCAGGGGTTGTGAGAGGAAACTGTGCTCTTTATTCCCCAGTGTCAAGGAAAGGGCTGTTTGCAAGATAAATGCATTCTGTCCGTGCTCAGTGGTACTCAATCCTTTATGATTACTATATATTTTTCAGGACATTACAGGAAAACAAGTTTTGGGGGTTGAGCTGCACTTCAGACTACAACCTGTCTTCTCAATGCAGAATACAGACAGACAGAATACACTGGATCTGTTACTCTTTCTACTCTCCCTCTTGCCTAAAAAGATTAAGCCTTTTGCATAGCCATAATGGCAGGAGCATTCCTGATGACATCTCTCTCAAGTTAGAACAAAAAAAGGGCAGGTTTTCTCTGACCCTTCATCCCCCCCATCCCAGATTACCAAGGGGCACAAAGCCTCTTGTCCCCAGATAGGGGACCTATGCATTTTATATTATGGGCAGAGGCGGGTTTTTTTTTTAACAGGAACGCACAGGGATGCAGTTCCGGCTGGCTTGGGACCAGGGGGTGTGGCCTAATATGCAAAGGAGTTCCTGCTGGGCTTTTTCTACAAAAAAAGCCCTGGGCAGAGGAATCAATTACAGCCATTCTTTGGCATCACCTCATGGCAAATTCCGTGCATTCCCTTGCAATGAAGAACAAGGGAGGAATAAGCGTCTCATGACTGGCCCTGATCTAGAGGAACATACCAAGGAAAATTATAAACCCAGTGTCCAACATTAAAAGCCCCTGAAGTGGTAGACAGCATTTGCACTGTAGACGGTGCTTAATGAAGTATTATTAATTTAGTTATTCATTGATAAGTCATTTGTGAAAGAGAAGTTCTGGGGCTCAAGTCAGCTGGGAAGTTGCAAGGTTGCCAGTAATTCCATATTGGGTTATTGTTGGAGATTTGAGAGAGACAGCCAGAGGGAGGGTTTGGGGAGAGGTGAGACCTCAGCAGAGTACAGTGCCATTGAGTCCACCCTCCAAAGCAGCCATTTGCTCCAGGGGAATTGATCTCTCTGTCATCTGGAGATCAGATGTAATTCCAGAAGATCCTCAATCCCTACCTGAAGGTTGACAACTCTGTGTGTGTGTTTGGGGGGGAGAGATAACATATTCATGGAAGAAACACTCTTTGCACATGCTCAGGGGTTCCCTTGACTTTTCATCTTCCATTCAAATTAGCCTTCTGGCTTGTGCTGAGCTCTGGGTCAAATGAAGGCCTACCTTAGAGAAAGTAATCTGAGAAGATTCTAAGATTAACAGCAAGAGCTTCAGGGTATAGGCTTTCGGGAGTCAAATCTCCCTCCATTGCAAAAGCTAATTACCCTGAAACTTTTGTTAGACTCTACCTGAGCTCAAATCTAACTGTTTTACAGCAGAGCAACACAGCTCCCCTCTGAAACCATGATTAACAAAATCCTATTCAAAGAAGAAAGAGGAATAAAATTAGCCTCCCTCACTTAGGGATGCCAGATCTGTGTTAGAAAATACCTGGAGACTTTGGGGGTAGATCCAGGAGAGGGTGGGGTTTGGGAAGGGGAGGGGCCTCAGTATGGGACCATGCTATAAAGTCCACTCTTCCAAGCAGCCATTTTCTCCAAGGGAGCTGTTCTCTGCCAGCTGGAGATCAGTTGTAAAAGCGGCAGATCTCCAGGCCCTACCTGGAGGCTGGCAACCCTGTTTTCCTGTCAAAGGCAGGAAGTTTCATGTGAGCAAAACTCGCAACAGTGAAAATGAAGTTGTTTGAAGAATGGAGGCATTTTCTTGTCCTTAAATCACAGTGGTGAACTGAGAAAAGGCTTTATAGAAAAGTCTATAAGAAGCAGCAAACCTACCAGTCCCAAATTTTGCACACCAAACATCCCAGATTAAGAACATTTCCCTTTGAGAAGAACCTAGATGCTTTATATCCGGGCAGCCAGGGGAAGAGGCTGGCGACTTTTCCTTCTTCTGACAAGCACACAGACGTGCTGACCTGTTCTTTGCCCTCCTTTCAGATTTCTTGGATGTGGGCCCAGCAGTCAACTCCCCTGTAATGCAAGACCCCTGCCCGGCTTGGAGGGGTACCAGTACATTCCAGTGCCAGGCTGAGCCTTCCACAACCAGACACATCACGTCGGCATGAGGAGGCCTGGTCTCCTTGGCATGAGAGAGACTCTCCTCCATCCGGATGGGCACGAGGAGGGAGAAGGAGGGGAGACTGGGATCGAGGTTGTTATGATGGACAAGCTGTCATGAGGAGGAGGCCTGTGTGAAGAAACTGGCATGGCAACTCCCAAAGCTAATGCCCTCTTGCCCCCCTGGCCAAAGCAGGGGTGTAGCTAGCTTTCTAGGTAGGGATGCCAGCCTCCAGGTAGGACCTGAAGATTCCCAGGAATTATATCTTATTTCCAGACTACAGACAGAAATCAGAGCCCCTGTAGAACATGGATGTTTTGGAGGGTGGACTCTGTGGCATTGTAGCCCACTGAGTCCCTGTCCTCTGCAGGCTCCATGTCCAAATGTCCAGGAGTTTCACAACCTGGATCTGGCTACCCTTCCCCCCCCCCCCCACATCCCCTGCTGGTGGCCAGGAGGGCACCTGGCAACCCTGCTCCCTCTAAGCTGTGGAGCCTTCTGAGCAAACATTTTGCTTTGTGAGCTACTGACATTAAAGTTGTGAGCTCCAGCATAAATTAATTTGCTCTGGAGCCATTTTCCCTGAACTAAGATAAAAATGTGTGAGCCAGAGGTTAAAAAACTGTGAGCTAGCTCACACTAACTCAGCTTAGAGGGAACACTGGCTGTAATGTTTCCAGTTTGGGCCAGACCCTCTTCTGCTAATCCGAAGCCATGGTTAGGAAGAATCTCTACCCTGTCTCCACTGAAGAAGTCGGTTGTCCTTGTTTTAAAGTACTCTAGTATTGCTTTTAAACACCCTGCTATATTCACAGTACCTAAGGAAGGATTTTCCCCGTTTATCCCATTCCGATTCCATCCCCACTGTTTCCCATATTTTAGAAACAGGGTCCTGTTCTTTAAATGGTTTGCACTGGTTTACACATACCAAAGCTGCATTCAAAATGCACGTGTTGCCCCTGTTTAGACAACATTGTGACTGCAGGCAGTAAGTGTTCTCTATAGATGTAGACATAACAGGTTGCATCCAACCTGCTTTTCCAGTGGTGAATAAGTGAGGAGGGGTCCCATTTGACCACCCCAGAAAGATATGCTGTAGATCAGGGGACAAAAGCCATGTGAAATGAAGGCTGTAGTGAGGAGAATAATTGGGCAAGATGGAGTGAACCCAACCCCATGTTTGAAAAGGACATATCCACATGGCCAAATTTCCCATGCCGCCCCATAAATCTTAACATCTCACCCCCACACTTTCCTTCTTTCAGCCCATTCCCTACAGGCAAGCAATTCTCCAGGTGCCCAAACCTGCAGTTACAGATTCCAATGTTCAGTCACCATTTATACAATAGCCCCTTAAAATATGTCTGTAGTATTGCCACATCACCCACAGAGCAGGTTTGGGTGGGAAAGAACTTGCTCTGTTACATGTTAGTTCATTTAAATGTCAGGGAAGTCAACAATACCCATTGTTTGGGTTTACAAAGAGATCATGAGGTAAATAAAACAGCATAAAGTAGAACAAAAAACATTAACTGAGTGTGTGTGTGGGGGGGGAGACACTTTTCCTGCCTGGTAGCAATCTTCAAAAGGCAAGTTTGGACAGAAAAGTAATAAAACTAATTGACAATTCTTCTTTTCCCATATGTTGATTAGTGATTACTATTCTTTCTGTCCCTTTCATTCAATTGACCAGAATATCCATAGCGCCCAGAGGCAAAGTCTTGAAGGCATTTACATCCCACCATAAACCAAAGATTTACATAAAACTGCAGCTGGTTTTTGGTTCTCATTTCCTTTACTCCATACCCAGCTGCACGTATGTCTATACAGTGTAATTATATGCTAAATTATTCTGGTCTAAACTCACTAAAATTTAGAACAACGGGTTTACACTGGAGCAACTCTGCACAGGAAATGAATGCTTACATACCTTATACAATGTTATTATGCAATGTTTATTTCAAGGTGCAACCTGTCCCCCCCCCCTTTCTTTTTTCCTGAAGGTAGCTGTGGTCTGAAGGTAGTTATTAATTAATTTACTTAGCGCCTGACCCACTTGCTTCGCTCACCGATCCCATACCTCACTGAGCTTGTATATGAGAACACAAGAGCCCTGCTGGATCCGACCAGTGGTCCACCTAGTCCAGCATTAGGGTTGCCAAGTCCAATTTAAGAAATATCTGGGGACTTTGGGGGTGCAGCCAGGAGACTTTTGGGGTGGAGCCAAGATCAAGGCTGTGACAAGCATAATTGAACTCCAAAGGGAATTCTGGCCATCACATTTAAAGGGACTGCACACCTTTTCAGTGCCTTCCTTCCATAGGAAATAATGAAGGATAGGGGCACCTTCTTTTGGGGCTCATAGAATTGGACCCAATATTTTTGAAACTTGGGGGGTATTTTGGGGAGAGGCACTAGATGCTATACTGAAAATCTGGTGCATCTATCTCAAACAACAGCTCCCCAGAGCCCCAGATACCCACGGATCAATTCTCCATTATTTTCTATGGGAATAAATCTCCCTAGGGAATAATAGAGTTCCCAGCAGACATTTCCCTCCCCTCCCCCTGCTTTCTGACGACCCTGAAGAGGGGGAAGGGCCTCCAAACCGGGGGATCCCCTGCCCCCTCCTGGGGATTGGCAACCCTATCCAGCATCCTGTCTCACACAGTGTCCAACCAGGTCCTCTGAATGGCCAACAGCAGGGCATAGAGGCTGAGGCCTTCCTCTGATGTTGCCTCCTGGCTCTGGGATGCAGAGGCTTAGTGCCTCTGAATGTGGAGGTTCCTCTCCGCCACCTGGCTAGTAGCCATTGATAGACTTGTTTGCTGATGACTTATGCCTGCCACAAACAGACAACCATTGATTTAGTTGCAAATGCTGAGGGATTTACTTCCTTGCTGGTGGAATCCCTAAGTATCTTCCACTGTTCTCCTTCCCTCCATTTTATCCTCACCAGTATTACACCTATGGGACTTCCATAGGACAAACATGGACCTTTGTACCAGGGCTGATGCTGGGATATCCTGTAAGGGGAAGTCTCCCAGCCATTCCGTTGCACAATCTGATGGAGGAGATCTCAAAAATTATTTTAGGGTTAGTGCTGAAAATCAGAACTGGGAAGCAGAAAAAATTTTCAGTCCAGTTGTTTATCTAGTAAAATAATTTCTATCTCATGTCAATTCCCTGCATAAAATGGGTGGGGTGCAAGTCAAAACAACCATGATAAAATTGCTATGAAAAACAAAACCTTCAGCCAGCAGCTAATAGCCCCCAATTATCCTCTTAACCATGTCTTAACCAGATTGCGATACCCGACAATAATAAACCCATCATCAGTTAAAAGCAGCATCAATTAAAAAACTTTACACTGAGTAACTAGTAAAAACCCTTGTAAAAAAAACCCTTGTAAAAAAGGTATTTGATAGAATGCCCAAAGGAACAGAGAAGACAGCACACAGTCGGTGCCTCTGACATGGGGACACACAGAGAAGGAACTCCAGTGCCAGGCTTGGGCAAGCCTGTACAGGCAGAAGTGGTCCGTGAGATATCATAGTCACAGATATTTAAAGCTTTAAAGTTACAGCCTGAAAATTGTGGGTGGCAGGCTCTTAGACTCCTGTGAGGTTCGGCTACCCTACAGTCAGGGCTTTTTTTTGTAGCAGGAACTCCTTTGCATATTAGGCCACATACCCCTGATGTAGCCAATTCTCCTGGAGTTTACAGTAGGCCCTGCACTAAGAGCCCTGTATGCTCTTGGAGGATTAGCTACATCAGGGGTCTGTGGCCTAATATGCAAAGGAGTTCCTGCTACAAAAAAAAAAAGCCCTGCGCTACAGTAATTTCCGAGGTCATGATTTTCAGGTGCTGAAATTCCCAGTCTCGAAAAATGCGCCCCCAAATATTACAAAAACAGTATTATAAACTTCCTGAAATTTTGGCATACTTAAAATCATGCCCTTTAAAAATATCCAACCCAAAATTAAAATTAATTTTTTTAAGTACCACTAAAAGAAATGTCCTGTTTTATACGAGGGACTATGTTGGCGTGAGAAAGAGTCTGTCATGGTCTCCTTCTGTGTGATATCGTGATTCTTCATTTCCTTTCTTATGGAGCAGCCATGTAGTCGCTAATGGGACTCTGGAAGCTGTGGTTTCCAGTCCCAACCACATTGTATTAACGATAGTTTCCTAGGGTAGACATGTTGATCTTTGGTAGAACTAGATTTGAGTCCAGTAGCACCTTAAGAGACCCACAAAATTTTTGAGGCATAAGCTTTCAAGGGTCAAAGATGTCTGGGGAAGGGTCTCTGATAAAAGGAGTTTTAATTCTTGAAAGTTTATGCCCCCATAATCTTGTTGATCTCTAAGGTGCTACTAGTCTCGAATCTAGCTATTTTTGCCTTATTGACTTTAGTGATTAGCCTTAGCAGGCCAGTGGGGCAGGAAGCCCCACCCCAGCAACCACCATGTGCCTTAGAAGAAGCCTGCGAACTACCTATGTTTTGGACTGTGCATATGTGCCTTTAAATCCTGTGGTTAGTACTTGGATGGGAGACCAAGAGGTAAGCTGAATGGGCAGGGCAAGTAGGCAGACCCACGTAGGTCTTTCCAGTGAGTGTGTGAAAGGAAGAAAAGTGAGCAGAGTCCCTCTGTTTGTTTGGAGGAAAGCTGCACCCCTTAGGCTGCTCTACTTTCATTTTTCTGTTAGTATGAAGAAGTTGGTTAAAATACAGCGGATGGTTACATTCAGTAGCTCCAGTTGTCAGAACTTGGATGAACTTCAGAAGAGTCCAATACTTGTTGCAAGTTAGGATCTTTATTGAAGAACTACAGTACTATAGTAACGAAATAACAGTAATGGCGATTCTGGGCAGTTGGTTACATTTTATGCCCACAGCAAAGCATAATAAAACAATCATTCACACGATCCCAAATGGTTGTCTCTTCTTCCCAGCCTTCGTTATCAGAAAAGGAGGATGCCCCCCTGTTGCGAAGGCCAAACGGCTCGGCTTCAAAGGGCACCTGTGGATGTTAAGCAGAGACTCTCTGCCGCCTGCCTTACTGCCCTAAATATTTGGCATAGCAGAGCGGCCCGGGTCAATGACCGCTGTCAAGCACTCTAAGTTACAACATGGAGTCAGTTTGGTCAAAGCAAAGCAATAAAAGTTACAAGTTCTGACATACTGCCCCCCCTAAGCTCTTCGGCTTGGGCTTGTGCGGGTACAGTAGGTGAAACTTCTTGAGTAATTGCGGTGCAGATACATCAGTAGTTTTTACCCATTCATCACAGCTAGGGGGAAAGTATTTCCACCTGATCAGATAGTACAGCACCCCCCTCTGGACTTTAGAATCCAGAATTTCTAACACCTCATGGTGACTCTGACCCTTCACTAATGTCGGAGGCGGCTACGGGGGGCGAGGATGAAACTGCGTAGCTCCAGGATCCTTGCGAAGAAGGCTGCAATGAAAAACAGGGTGGATCTTACTCAGGGATTTGGGCAATTCTAGCTCCACAGTCACTTTATTGATAACCTTCTTTATTTTGAAGGGACCTAGGTATTTAAGGGCAAGTTTGCGGCACCCCTGGGGAAGGGGCAAGTTTTTGGTGGATAGGAACACTGTCTCGCCCTCCTTCAGTTCCCATTGCGGGGCATGCTTTTTGTCAAAGTGCCGTTTGTACTCTCTCTTTGCCTCCTCCAGGTTTTCTTGAATCACCTTCCACCCCTCCCTTATCCCCTCCCACCACTGGAGGCATGAAGTGGGTTCTTTCGGTCCTGCGGGGAGGGGGAGGTTTGGGAAGGGTTTCCCCTCGTAGCCGTTGACTATTTGGAAAGGAGAGGTTTTGGTGGAACTGTGGAGGCTGTTATTATAGCCATACTCGGTGAACGGCAGGAGTTCCACCCAATTTGTTTGTTAGTAATTAATGTAACACCTCAAATATTGCTCAAGAAGCCCGTTCACCCTCTCCGTCTGTCCGTCCGTTTGCGGGTGGTACGCGGAGCTAAGGCCCTGTTCGATGCCAGCTAGCTTGCAAAACTCCCGCCAGAAGTTGGCAACGAACTGCGGCCCGCGGTCACTAATGACCTTCTCAGGGAATGAGTGTAGGCAGACCACGTGATTGAAGAAAAGTTGGGCCAATTTTTTGGCTGTGGGCAATTTCTTGCAGGGGATGAAGTGGGCTTGTTTTGAAAAAGTGTCAACCACCACCAATATCACTGTTTTCCCTTGGGACGGAGGGAGTTCTACTATAAAATCCATCGACACAACGGCCCAGGATCGATTGGCCGTGGGGAGAGGGACGAGGTGGCCGGGGGGCTTTCCCCCTCTGCGCTTGGACATGATGCAAGTAGGGCATGCGAGCACGAATTCGGAAACGTCTCTCTTTAATTTCGGCCACCAGAATTGTCGGGTAATTAAGTGGAGGGTTTTTACGTACCCAAAGTGACCGGCCAGGCGGTTAGAGTGACTCTGTTCTAAAACCTCCTTCCTCATGGACTTAGGCACGTAGATTTTCCCTTTGTGAAGCCAAAGTCCCCCCTCCCCTTGCTCAAGTCCTTCGGGGCGCTCTGCTCCTTCTAAGTCTGCCTCTGATGCAAAGCGCTCCTTTTGTGGTAATTCCGGGGCCCCGATCTTTTTCCCTGAACGAGTAGTGACCCCTCCCGCGACTGCCGAGGGGGGAATGAGAGAATCGATTACTTCCTCTCATTGACTTTCGTGCTGGGGCATGCGTGATAGCGCATCAGCCAAAAAGTTCTTAGTGCCTGGGATATGTTTCAGCACGAAGTCGAATTTTGCGAAGAATCCCGCCCATCGAATTTGTTTGGCCGTCAGTTTGCGGCGGCCCGTGAGGGCTTCTAAGTTCTTGTGGTCGGTCCAAATTTCAAATGGGACGCGGGCTCCTTCTAACCAGGATCTCCACGTTTTCAATGCGAACATTACTGCAAAAGCCTCCTTGTCCCACACCGACCAGTTCCTTTGTTCGTTTGAGAATTTGTGGGATATATAGGCGCAGGAACGCAGTTCCCCCTCTTCGTTCCTCTGCATCAATATGGCTCCTACGGCGACGTCGGAGGCGTCGCATTGCACCACAAAGGGTTTTAATACATTGGGGTGAGCCAGTATTGGTTCAGAGGTGAAGAGTTGCTTGAGCTCTTGGAAAGCTTGGTGGCATTCCGGCGTCCATGTTAAGCGCGCCCCGGGTTTTTTCGCTGCCTCCCCCCTTCCCTTCGTCTTTAGGAGCTCTGTGAGGGGAAGCATCACCCAGGCGAACCCCTTAATGAATCCGCGGTAAAAATTTGTGAACCCGAGAAAAGATTGTAACTGCCGTCGGGTTCGGGGTGGTTCCCAATCTAGAACCGCTTGGATTTTTGCCGGGTCCATTGCAAGCCCCTCCCCCGACACTCGGAATCCCAAGTAGTCTAGTTCCGTCTTGTGGAACTCACATTTAGGCAGTTTAGCATACAGTTTGTTCTTACATAGAGTAGTTAATACTTTTCGCACTAGGGGTACATGGGATTCAAGATCCTTTGAATAGATAATGATGTCATCAAGGTACACCACCACCCCCTTAAACAGAAATTCTCTCAACACTTCGTTTATAAAGTTCATAAAAAACCCCGGCGCTCCCTGGAGCCCGAATGGCATCACTAGGTATTCAAACTGTCCCATAGGTGTGTTGAACGCAGTCTTCCACTTGTCTCCTTCCTTAATCCTTACGCGAAAGTACGCGTCTCGGGGATCGAGTTTAGTGAAGATCTTGCCCTCGGCCACCGTGTTCAGGAGGTCCCTTATCAGCGGGATCGGGTAAGCATTGGACATAGAAATCCCGTTTATCCCGCGAAAATCTGTGCAAAGCCTAAGCCCCCCGTCCTTTTTCTTGCGGAATAGTATGGGGGCCGCGTGGGGGGCCGTGGCTGGTCGAATGAAGCCCCGTTTCAAATTTTTGTCAATGAATTTTCTGAGCTCCGCTTTCTCCGCCCAACCCATTGAATACAGTTTTGCCTTCGGTAGGGTCTGCCCTGGGATGAGTTCGATAGCACAGTCCGTGGGGCGGTGCGGGGGAAGTTCGTCCGCCTCCCGCTCACTAAATGCTTTCCTCAAGTCCCTGTATTCTTTGGGGATCGATCCTATCTCCTCGAGGGTGAGGCAGAGTCTCTCATTCTGGGGAGGTGCTTTCGGACCCCACTCGGGCTTCCAGTGGTGGTGTTCACACCGCCAATCCGGGAACCGCACGATTTGCTCTGCCCATCGAATGTCCGGCTGGTGTTTTGCTAGCCATCCCGATCCCATCACCACATCGAAAGAGCAGGATGGGGCTATGACAAAAGTTTCTACACCCCAGTGCTCTTCGGTTCCCACAGGAGTTGCCTGGGTCTCTAGGGTGCACGGTTCCCCCCTCATAGGTGACCCGTCCATTTGTTCAAATTGGATGGGGTGGGGAAGGGGAGACGTGGCTAACCCAAGCGCTTCCACTAATCGTGGGGTGATAATGTCTCTCGTGCACCCGGAATCGATCAGGGCCCGGGCGTGCATAAATCTTTTCAAGTTGGGGTTCAAAAGGGTGACTGCCATGAACAATAGCTCCCCGGTAACTCTCACCGTTAGTAGTGCCGGCGTTTTGTCGACCTGCCTCGCGGCACTGGTTAAAGCAGGTCGCTGTCGTTTCCCGCCGACTCTTGATCCCAGGACTCCTCGCTGGACTCTTCTATGGTGGTAACATCCTCGTCAATCGCCAAGGAAGTGGCGACGGTGCCCCGACTGGGCTCCTTCGCTCGCCCGCCTTTCTTCTTCGGTGCGGTGGACGCCGGTTTGGGCTGCGTCGGAGTTGGAGTTGGCTTCCCCGGGCAGTTCGCGGCCAGGTGATTTGGATCTCCACACCTGAAGCACTTTCGCGCTGCGGTCGCGGGGGTCGAGGTTGTGGGGCCTCGCTTCCCCTCCGTCTTGCTCGGGGAGGGGCTCGACTTTCCCCCCTTCTTGCCTTGTTGCTGGCGTCGCATCCTGACGTGCTGGAGGTCGGTCTCTACTTCCCCGGCCAGTTGGATCCATCCTACCAGGGTGTCTGGTCTTCCCTGGTGGTAGCACCAGTCTAAGATGTTCGCGTTCAAACCGTTCTTGAACGCGGTGTATTTCATCACTTCATTCCATCCCCTGGCTGCCGCGCAGTGGCCCATGAACTCGGTAGCGTACTCTCGAGTGGTGCGGTTGCCTTGTTCTATTCTTTGTAGGGCCGCGATGGCTTTCTCCTCTCGCAGGGGGTCCCCGTACTGTCGGAGCATCGCCTGCAGGAAGTCTGCCACGGTGGCTAGTTCGAGTTTCCGTCCCGTGTAAAGCCCCACGTACCACTTCTGGGCCGGCCCCCTCAGTCTGGAGGCGATGTGGTCTACGCAGCTTGCTTCCGTGGGGTACCCCGCTCCCCAGTGCGTGAAAAACGTGTTGCACTGGATCGTGAAGTACTCCACCGCTTCTCCGTCTCCGTCGAAGGTGATCTTCAGCTCCCGGTGTCCCCCCCCGTCTCCTCCGGCTGGGGCGGCAGGAGCCGGAACTACCGGAACCACCGGCCCACCGGAGGGCCGGCTGGCGGTCCCGCGGGTGGCCCAGCCGGGGGGCCTGCTGGAGGACCGGCCGGGGGTCCCGCCGGGGGTCCTACTGGAGGGCCGGCCGGCGGCCCTGCGGGGGGTCCCGCCGGAGGAGCCGCCGGGGGACCGGCTGGGGGTCCGGCCGGCGCGCCTGCCAGAGGGCCTGCTGGTCCTCCTCCCGGGATCTGCCCCGCGGCCACGACCCCCTGGAGCGTGCGTATTTGGTCGTGCATCGCTCCCAGGTTCTGCTGCATCTCCTCCGCCATCAGGGTTCTGGAGGCGTGGACCTCGTCGTGGATTTCTTTCACCCAATCGAACAATTCGTTGCGTAGTGTTCGGATCGGGTCCCCTCCGCCATAAGTGCCGAGCCCCTCGTCTCTGGGCTCGTCCTCGTCCCCTTCTCCCCCGCCCGTGGCGAGAATTCAGTAGCGTTGTTCCGCGGCCTCCATAGCGGCCGTAAACTTCCTCGGACTCCAGGTTCGGGGAGCAAAGGCGTCGACAGAAAACGGCGCGGGGACTTTAATCTTCCTCCTCGCTCCGGTTACCTTTGGGTCGAGGGGTTCTTCGTCTGGTGGGATGCTGGGCTCTCCGTTGTCTGGAGCCAGTGCCGCCATCGGGCCAGGTTGCCAGTTCCGATAAGCCCAAAACAAAGGGATTACTGTTATAATGTCAGAACTTGGATGAACTTCAGAAGAGTCCAATACTTGTTGCAAGTTAGGATCTTTATTGAAGAACTACAGTACTATAGTAACGAAATAACAGTAATGGTGATTCTGGGCAGTTGGTTACATTTTATGCCCACAGCAAAGCATAATAAAACAATCATTCACACGGTCCCAAATGGTTGTCTCTTCTTCCCAGCCTTCGTTATCAGAAAAGGAGGATGCCCCCCTGTTGCGAAGGCCAAACGGCTCGGCTTCAAAGGGCACCTGTGGATGTTAAGCGGAGACTCTCTGCCGCCTGCCTTACTGCCCTAAATATTTGGCATAGCAGAGCGGCCCGGGTCAATGACCGCTGTCAAGCACTCTAAGTTACAACATGGAGTCAGTTTGGTCAAAGCAAAGCAATAAAAGTTACAAGTTCTGACACCAGTGGGTAAATTGCCTCAGTGAGTTCACAAAAGTGTGTGCTTGCAGACTGTGTTTATTTTGGCTGCTTTGTGTGTGTGTGTGTTCACTTTCATTTAGTGGAAGTGCAGCCAGCATGAGGAAATGAAGACTGTATTCAGGGGAACTGCACTGCTGTATTTTTATTTATTTGTTTTAGGGAATGGAAAAGTCTCCTGGCTCCACCCTCAAAGTCCCCAGGTATTTTCTGAGTTGGACCAGGCAACTAGCTATCTCAGCAAATTCAAAATTGTCTCCCATATATGATTATGAAATTGTGACTATGAAATTACTGTTAGGTGTAGGGCTGCCAACCTCCAGATGGAGCTTGGAGATCTCTTGGAATTATAACTGATCTTCAGACTATAAAGATTAGTTCCCATGGAGAAAGTGGCTGCTTTATAGGGTGGATTCTATGACATTACACCCTGTTGAGGTCCCTCTCCTCTCAAAACCCTGTTCTCCCCAGGCTCTACCCCTAAATCTCCAGGAATTTTCCAGTTCAGAGTTGGCAACCATAGTTGGGTGTTCCCTTATGATAAATGGTGGAAGTGTGGAAGTGTGAAACTGGGCACAGAATCAAAATGGAAGTTTTGTGGAGAGATGAGAAATTCAAAATCAATCCTGTCTACAGTCAATTCTTTGGACTGGTCTAGAAATTGCCATACAAAATAGATAGTAGATTGAACAATCCTGTTTTGCGATCCTAATTACTGATGCACGTAGTTTGCCTTGCAGCTGTGGATTCTTTTGACCCCTACTCCTTCTCTGGTATCTGGATGAAGAACATAAACACTCCCTTGAAGCAGCTTTAAGAGACACCCCCCCCCCCCCCAACTAGAATTGTTCCAAAGCCGTAATCAGTGTGGTCATTTCTTCCTTTAAGACCAATTCCAGAGAGGTAGCCTTGTTATTCAGTCACTTTTGCTGCAATGAATAACCTGTCGACGCCTTAAAGACTACTCACCTTATTGTGTCAGGTACTTTTGTAGGCTGGAGTCCACTTCACCAGATGTACACACAAACCTTCCTTTGAACAAGATCTCAGCCCCAGAATTTTTCAAAAGGGTTCATTCAATCCCAGAAAATGTTGGGAGCAGTTCTCAACCCATGAAAACTGCTTTGCTCCTTCAGCTTTCATCCCTCACAAATTCAGAGTACGAAGAAAGGCTCCCCAGGAGAAGGAATGCCACTTCCCTGAAGACTCTGTATGAACCTGGAGTAAAGATCTGCATTGGGCTTGTTTTTTGGGTTTGAACTAATGCAATGGCAATGGAACATCCTTCCCACATCTGCTCTCCTGGCACCATGTTTTCAGTGGCCATTCAAAATGCTTCCCCCCAATAATTATGTTGTTCATCTTGGGTTGCCAGCTTCCAGGTGGCACCTAGAGATATCCTGCTTGATCTCCAAACAACCAAGGTCAGTTCCCCTGGAGAAAATGGCTACTTTGTGGAGTGGACTGTATGACATTATACCTTGCTGAGGTTCCTCTCTACCCATCCCCTGCCTCAAGGTCTCGTTTTACCTCCAGCCCTCTCTTCCAGTCTCCATTCCCCAAATCTCCAGGTATTTTCCAACCCAGAGCTTGCAACTCTATTTGATTATCTGTGTAGCTGCAACCCATATATCTACTTAGGCAGTTAACTATATGTGCTGCCAACCTTTTTTGTACAAAGGGTATTGCTAGACTACTGGTATTAAGTTGTAGGGTATTTTTGCTGGTTTATATTAATATATTGATTTATTTTTCTAATGTATTTTCTTATTCTAAACTGAAGAACCACATCAGCTGAGGATATAAAACCAGTAGCAACATCTTCATTTACACGTTACAGATTTAAGTTAGAGTCCAGTGGCATCTTTAAGACCAGGGCCGGATCTAGGGGTGGGGGAGCAGAGGGGGGTGCTTGCCTCGGGCGCCGATGGAGGGGGGGGCACCAAATTGGATATGAAGTCCATTGTATTCTATGAGACCATAAGACAGAATGGCCCAAAAGGGATTGCCATTTTTTAATTTTGCCCCCCATCAAACAACATAAAGATCCGGTCATGTTTAAGACCAACAAAGTTTCATTCTGGGTATAAACTTTTGTGTGCATGCACACTGCTTCAGATGCCTATACTTCAGATATCTGAAGTATGCATGCATGCAAAAGCTTATACTTTATATTATATTACTTATATTAAACTTTGTTGGTCTTACAGGTGTCACTGGAGGACACAAACTTTGTTCTCTTGCAATTCCCAAGGTCTCACTCCCCCCTTTAAAAATAATAATACAGGCATTAGGACCCAATTCAGACCAGGATCTCAGGGGGTTAACACTTTACCACATGCTCTGACTTGGATAGCTCAGGCTAGCCCGATCTCATCAGATCTGGGTTGCTAAGCAGCAAGTAAGTCCAGGGTTGCTATGGCAAACCACCTCTGAGTGTTTCTTGCCTTGAAAACCCTACTTTGATTGCAAACACAACAACACAACAAATATGCAATTTGCACAGTTGGACATGGCACCATGGAGCTATTTGAGTTAATGGGGAGAGGAATCATGTACTAGGCACTCTGTCTTTGCCCCTGTCAGAACTTGAAGAACTTCAGACGATTCCCAACCTTGTTACAAAGTATAGGATCTTTATTGAGAACTATAGTGCTGGAGGTACGAGATAACAGTAATGCCAGTACTGGCATTTGGTTACATTTTATGCAGTCAGAAGAGATACCATAAAGTCATCTTTCACACGGATTGCAGACAAGTGTCTCCTTCCCAGGCTCTGTTATCAGGAAGGAGGATATTTCCCTGCTGTGAAGGCCAAGCGGCTTGGCTTCAAAAGGCCACCTGCAGATGTGGACCCTAGGCTATCGGTTACCCTTCAGTGATCACAGAATATTGCCAGGCTCTGGGATCTGGTGTTAGTTGTTTATACAGCATAGCATGGGTTAGTATCAGGTTACAGCATGGAGTTGGTCTGGCTAACAGCACATAGGAAAGTTACAAGTTCTGACAGCCCCAAGACCCTTTCAGGTTGTGAGAACTGTGCAAAGCCATTGACGATCAGGAAAATGGCATGGGGGAGAAAGCTTAAATTTTCTACACCATGTCCTTATTAACAAAAAGAAAACATGAGAACTCTGGATAAGGACAGCATGTTTTGACCTCCCAGCTTGAGAGCCAGCATGGTGCAGCACTCAGTGTCAGATTATGATCTGTGACACCCAGGTTCAAATCCTCCCTCTGCCATGGAAACTCGCTAGGTGAGAATGTGCATCACACATTCTCAGCCTAACCTACTTCACAGGATGGCTGTGATAAAATGGAGAACCATGTGAGCTGTTTTGGATCCCTTTGGGGAGAAAAATGGTGGGATTATAAATGTAATAAATTAACCAGGTCTTTGGAGAGCCAGCATATATATTTTCTATGCAAATTTAATAATAATAAGAGGAAAGCCTGTGATTTATAAAAGTCCCCATGCCTCTGGGATAAAGTATAAATCTCAATAAGCAAGTTGGGAGTACATCTACTCTGGATTCCAAAGCAAGCATGGTGCTCCCTAGGACCAAGTAGCTGCCCCTCTTTTCAAGTTCATTTGGTGGCAGGGCAGAAGCAGGATGGGGTGGGAAAACAAAGTACCCTCTACAATGGCATGGGCATTCAGGAGAGTCTATACCAGGGGTAGCCAAACTGCAGCTCGGGAGCCACATGGGGCTCTTTCACACATACTGTGTGGCTCTTAAAGCCTCCACTACCCTGTTGGCTGGCTTGGAGAATGCATATAAAGTTCCTTTCTTTCCCCCTTCCTCCATTTATTTCCTTCCTGTCTTGCAGCTCTCAAACATCTGACATTTATGCTATGTGGCTCCTGGGTTAAGCATGTTTGGTCACCCCTGGTCTGTACCTACAGCTTGTGACCATTTCATGCAATTTCCTTTCCTTTTATACCCTTTTAAAAAATCATTGATTTACAGATCTTGAGCAGAAGGTACTTGCTTCTTCTTTTTTTTATTCAAGGGCTGAAAGGACTGAGACAAATTTTGCAGTGGCTAGGGTAAACTTAGGTTCTTATGGCCAGGGCCATCTTAACAGCATTATGGGCCCCAGGCAAAGCAGTGTACTGGGCCCCTACGACGACTACTCACAGGAATAAAAATGTAAATGGTTATTAGTACTGCATCATACACAGATTAGTATGGGGCCCCTATGCTCGTGGGGCCCATGGGCAAGTGCCCATCAGGCCCATGCATTAAGACAGCCCTGCTTATTGCCAGGGTTTCCAGAGTGTAACAGGACAGTTGGTTGACTAAAGGCTTAATATAGTGATCCCTTATATTCTCAAAGAACCTGCATTCAAATTTCAAGCAAAGACATGCTGTTTCAGAAATGAACGCTTACTCAGGAGGAAGATGACCCTGAATGTAACCCACGACTGTAGATTGTATGCAAATTTAAGATGGCACTCTTTTTTGGATGGCATACCTAGAAAAACTGGTCCTGCATTTGAGAAAATAGCATACCTTCCATAACTCCTGAGCCTGTATATACAGGATGGTGGGAGATGTATTATGAGTTTGTACCAGGGACAGATAAATAGACTTACCAGCCTTAGCTTTGCCAAGTCAAGAAGGGTCACTTTTGAAAACCAAAAAGGCTACAATGGAGATTGTGGGACATTGCAGACCATGAGCCAGATATAATGGAAGGGGGGGGTGGGGTGGGAAATCAGGAGATAGAACAGAAAAGCTAGTCAAATTTAACCCAATGGTTAATTGTTGCTTGTTGTTTACTGGGGTTTGTTAGCTTGCCTTCTTTTATTTAGTCAAATTTGATGCAATCCTAGATTAGGATTTGCTTTAAAAACCCTCTGTAATTAAAAACTAATAGCAGTTCAAAGGATCCTGCTTTGGACCAGGGTTCAAGGAGGGGGGGGGGTAGCTAACCTTCCCCCACTTTTGCAAATCTTCCCCACAGGGGAACCTGGTATCCAAAAGCTGTGTACCTTTCCTACAGCTGGAAATCAATATTGGCTTATCGGAAGAGCAGAACACTTTCAGCCCATCCTCTCTTCCACCCCACCCAATAGCCTGCCTGTGAAGCATTCTTGCAGCTGAACCCAAGTAAAACCAGTGGGATTAAAGAGGGGAAATTATGGAGATTTGCTGTCTCCTCCAAGCTGAGATCTGAGTTGTGTTTGTAGAAAGCTGATAAGATGCAGTATCACCAGCTCATAAACACTCTTCCCCATAGTATATAGGATTTCTAGACTTCTCATAAGTAAGAGATTCCCCAGATGTATCTTGGAAGCACTGTGCGAAGGTACAGCCTTTGAGAAAGATGATTCTGCAACAGGGAAATCACCTGATTCAATTCACATTCAAATCCTTGTTCAGCCATTCAGTTTACTTGGATGCCTTTGGGTCAGCCACCCCCTAAGCCTAACCTACTAGTTTTCATTTTAAGGGCAGAGCAGAGTGTTGGACCATGCAAGGGGCCCTTGGGAAAAGGCAAGATACAAGTAGGGTGGCCAGACCGTCCCGGTCTCCCGGGACATTCCCGGATCTGGCCACCCAATCCCGGATCCCGGGCTGCCTATACCGGGACCATTAAAGGTCCCGGTTTAGGCAGCCCCGGAGCCGGTGGGCCGCGGGCGCGGGCGGGGAAGGCGGGGAGTGAGGGAGGGAGCGTCCCTGCGCCTGCGCAGGGCCCCTGCGCACGCGCAGGGACGCTCCCTCCCTCACTTCCCGCCTTCCCCGCCCGCGCGCGGGGCCCGGCGGCAGTGGTGGAGGCCTCTCCGTGGCCTCCGCTGGTCGCTGGAAGCCCTCCAGAGTCTCTGGAGGGCCTCCAGGGACCAGCGGAGGCCGCGGGGAAGCCGCGGGGCACCCGGCGCTGGTCCCGGAAGGCCTTCCAGTGGCTCTGGAAGGCCTTCCGGGACCAGCGCCGGCCAGCGAAGGCTTCCCCGCGGCCTCCGCTGGTCCCTGGAGGCCCTCCAGAGTCTCTGGAGGGCCTCCAGGGACCAGCGGAGGCCGCGGGGAAGCCGCGGGGCACCCGGCGCTGGTCCCGGAAGGCCTTCCAGAGGCTCTGGAAGGCCTTCGGGGACCAGCGCCGGCCAGCGAAGGCTTCCCCGCGGCCTCCGCTGGTCCCTGTAGGCCCTCCAGAGTCTCTGGAGGGCCTCCAGGGACCAGCGGAGGCCGCGGGGAAGCCGCGGGGCACCCGGCGCTGGTCCCGGAAGGCCTTCCAGAGCCTCTGGAAGGCCTTCGGGGACCAGCGCCGGCCAGCGAAGGCTTCCCCGCGGCCTCCGCTGGTCCCTGTAGGCCCTCCAGAGTCTCTGGAGGGCCTCCAGGGACCAGCGGAGGCCGCGGGGAAGCCGCGGGGCACCCGGCGCTGGTCCCGGAAGGCCTTCCAGAGGCTCTGGAAGGCCTTCGGGGACCAGCGCCGGCCAGCGAAGGCTTCCCCGCGGCCTCCGCTGGTCCCTATAGGCCCTCCAGAGTCTCTGGAGGGCCTCCAGGGACCAGCGGAGGCCGCGGGGAAGCCGCGGGGCACCCGGCGCTGGTCCCGGAAGGCCTTCCAGAGGCTCTGGAAGGCCTTCGGGGACCAGCGCCGGCCAGCGAAGGCTTCCCCGCGGCCTCCGCTGGTCCCTGTAGGCCCTCCAGAGTCTCTGGAGGGCCTCCAGGGACCTGCGGAGGCCGCGGGGAAGCCGCGGGGCACCCGGCGCTGGTCCCGGAAGGCCTTCCAGAGGCTCTGGAAGGCCTTCGGGGACCAGCGCCGGCCAGCGAAGGCTTCCCCGCGGCCTCCGCTGGTCCCTGTAGGCCCTCCAGAGTCTCTGGAGGGCCTCCAGGGACCAGCGGAGGCCGCGGGGAAGCCGCGGGGCACCCGGCGCTGGTCCCGGAAGGCCTTCCAGAGGCTCTGGAAGGCCTTCGGGGACCAGCGCCGGCCAGCGAAGGCTTCCCCGCGGCCTCCGCTGGTCCCTGTAGGCCCTCCAGAGTCTCTGGAGGGCCTCCAGGGACCAGCGGAGGCCGCGGGGAAGCCGCGGAGCAGCCGGCGCTGGTCCCTGGAGGCCAGCGCCGGCAGCTCCCTCCCTCCCTCGCCGCGAGGCCGCCGCCGGAGGACTCCCCGCCGCCGCCGCCGCTGGACTCCGCCGCCCTGGAATAAGGTAAGGGGGCCGAAAGCGGGGGGGGCGGGGGGCGGCCTTCCTTTCTTCCCTCCCTCCTCCCTTCCTTCCTTCCTTCCTTCCTTCCTTCCTTCCTTCCTTCCTTCCTTCCTTCCTTCCTTCCTTCCTTCCTTCCTTCCTTCCTTCCCTCACTCCCTTCCCTTCCTTCCTTCCCTCCCTCCCTCCCTCCTCCCTTCCTTCCCTCCCTCCCTCCCTCCTCCCTTCCTTCCTTCCCTCACTCCCTTCCCTTCCTTCCTTCCCTCCCTCCTCCCTCCCTTCCTTTCTTCCTTCCTCCCTTGCCTTCCTTCCTTCCCTCCCTCCTCCCTTCCTTCCCTCCCCCCTTCCTTCCTTCCTTCCTTCCCTCCCTCCCCCTTCCTTCCTTCCTTCCTTCCTTCCTTCCTTCCTTCCTTCCTTCCTTCCTTCCTTCCTTCCTTCCTTCCTTCCTTCCTTCCCTCCCTCCCTTCCTTCCTCCCTCCCCTCCCTTCCTTCCTTCCCTCCCTTCTTCCTTTCTTCCCTTCTTCCCTCCCTCCCTTTCTCCCTTCCTTCCTTCCTTCCCTCCCTCCCTCCTTATGTTCTTATGTGACACAGAGTGTTGGACTGGATGGGCCACTGGCCTGATCCAACAGGGCTTCTCTTATGTTGTTATGTGATGCAGAGTGTTGGACTGGATGGGCCACTGGCCTGATCCAACAGGGCTTCTCTTATGTTCTTATGTGACGCAGAGTGTTGGACTGGATGGGCCACTGGCCTGATCCAACAGGGCTTCTCTTATGTTGTTATGTGATGCAGAGTGTTGGACTGGATGGGCCACTGGCCTGATCCAACAGGGCTTCTCTTATGTTCTTATGTGACGCAGAGTGTTGGACTGGATGGGCCACTGGCCTGATCCAACAGGGCTTCTCTTATGTTGTTATGTGATGCAGAGTGTTGGACTGGATGGGCCACTGGCCTGATCCAACAGGGCTTCTCTTATGTTGTTATGTGACGCAGAGTGTTGGACTGGATGGGCCACTGGCCTGATCCAACAGGGCTTCTCTTATGTTGTTATGTGATGCAGAGTGTTGGACTGGATGGGCCACTGGCCTGATCCAACAGGGCTTCTCTTATGTTATTATGTGACGCAGAGTGTTGGACTGGAGGGGCCACTGGCCTGATCCAACAGGGCTTCTCTTATGTGACAATACTGACTTTGGTGGACCCAAGCACTGATTCAGTGTAAGGGAGCTTTGTGTTTGTGTCTTCTAGTGCAATTTTGTTCTCAGATCCTGTATTTACTTCATCAGTATATGGGATAAGGCACTTTCTCAACTGTGCTGCATAATGCAGCCTATTTATTTTGTCCTGTTGGCTCTGTTGGCTCTATCTGCGCCACCTTCATCACTTTCGGGGTGTGGATCCCCCAGTGGAGTGGTCTCCCGACTCCCTCCGCCGGCTGTTTCTGATAGCCCTGCGCCCCCTCTTTCATTTGATATGTGTCCCGTGCGGGTGCCACCCTCCCGCCGGGAGATGCCGCAAAATGAGCCCCCTTGAGGCTTATGGCGGCAGGGCTCGGGGGAAGCGACCTAGACTGCTGTTCTTTTGAGGGGTTATAGAGTGTTTCGAGCCCGTCCCTGTGGCATCGGTCCCATCATTGTGGGGCCCAGGGGGCCGGCGCAGCAGCACGCTGAAGCAGCCTGTCGGTCACTTCCAGGTTCCTGTCCTGCATCTTGACCGGTGTTATTAGTGACAGGCTGCTTCGGCGTGCCGCTGCGCCGGCCCCCTGGGTCCCACAACGATGGGACCGATGCCACAGGGACGGGCTCGAAACACTCTATAACCCCTCAAAAGAACAGCAGTCTAGCTCGCTTCCCCCGAGCCCTGCCGCCATAAGCCTCAAGGGGGCTCATTTTGCGGCATCTCCCGGCGGGAGGGTGGCCCCCGCACGGGACACATATCAAATGAAAGAGGGGGCGCAGGGCTATCAGAAACAGTCAGCGGAGGGAGTCGGGAGACCACCCCACTGGGGGATCCACACCCCGAAAGTGATGAAGGTGGCGCAGATAGAGCCAACAGAGCCAACAGGACAAAATAAATAGGCTGCATTATGCAGCACAGTTGAGAAAGTGCCTTATCCCATATACTGATGAAGTATATACAGGATTTGAGAACAAAATTGTTTCCGGCGGTGATATTTGGGGGATTTTTGGGGACGTCACAGGAAGTGCTGTGAAGTCACTTCCTGTTTCCGGCAGGTGACGCGGGGGAAATGATGTCACAGGAAGTGATGCCACTTCCTGTTTCCGGTGGTGGCATGACATCACTGGAAGTGACGTCACCGGAAGTGACGTCACTTCCTGTTTCCGGCGGCGCGCGCGCGAAGCGCGCACGCAACCCCCCCCCCCCAGTGTCCCTGGCTGGCCTTCAGACATTATGGTCACCCTAGATACAAGTGAAATCTGGAATGAATTTAAATTGTAATCTTATTTATTCTCCTTTGCAGTCATAACCCTTAAGTCATCAAATGTTAATATGAAGGTTCTTGGTGGGGCTTTCATAAGGTGCTTTTAAGGTTGTTTTAAATGACTAAAATGTTCTGGTCAATTACTGTAATAGTAATAAACTGAATCTGGAATGAACAAGTATGAAGCTGCCTTATACCACATCAGGCCACAAGCCTATCAAAATCCAGTAGTTCTTCAGGGTCTGAGGCTGGAATTTTTCAGTTCACCTGCTCTCTGATTCTTTTAACTGAAAATGCCAGGGACAGAACCTGGGACCTTCTGCATGCCAAGCAGAAGCTGTACCACTGAGCTACAGCCCCTCACTAGCATGGTTTTAAGTATGCAGCTTCAGCACCAAGGCTTAAATCTTTCTGGAAACCAAACCTTGTATTGTTAAATGTCTTTCCACCTACACCTGGTGTTCTTAGAATGTTGCAGCTACAAGGTGAAGCCAGCTATTTTACTTGTTCCAGGGATTTGAAGGGCTGTCACTTAGAGGGGGGCAGGGAGCTGTTCCTGTTGGCAGCAGAGGATAGGATGGGTTTAAATGAAGAGTGGGGAAAAGTGCCAGCTGGATATTATGAAAATTTACAGTAAGAGTTGATTCTATGAATATGCTTCAGAGAAGGGGCTCAGCAATGCTTTCATCTCACCCTCGCTGATTGCAGCAATAATGAAGACAAGTAGGTATTTACAAAAAATCTGCAATTTTATTCAGATATACTAAAAAGCACACTTGCAACGTTATTCAGACGCACTAAAAAAACCTGGCTTCCAATATGAAATGCATGCAAGGTTAATTAACAGGCTAGCAATAAGAGGCTACACAGCCTTTACTTAAAAACAATATTTTAAAAACACATCACAGCTTTAATGAACAGGCTTGGAGCACTTCTCTTGCTCCAAATGGATCTCCTATGGAACAGGAGCTGCTCTACAGGGCAGGGCCAGCAGTCAGTCCCTTGTCGAATACCCTGCGCTGGGCATCCGGAGACAACACACTCACACTGCTCATGAACTACCTGGAGAGAAGACCTTTTGTGATGTGACACACCATCTATGTAAAAAGAGGACTTTGATCCTAAGTCCACAGTGTTCTCCAGGAGAGTTCTGCTTTTCAAGGGGAAATTGGTACAAGGATGTGGTGACCATGAAGAGCACAAAAGAAATACTGATGGGCTGAACAGGATGGATGGAAATCTTGGAGCAAGATACTTTGCTTTCAATTCAGGTACATTAATTGTGCGGTGTCCTAGAAGGGATGTCATTCCATCCCACCCAACAGCACTGAGGCTTTCTGAAAGATGACAGCTTTTGGAGTTGGGTCTCCTAGACGTAGTTCTTGCTGGGGTAATCGCTGCGGGGCTGTGAGGCGGCTGCTGTGTAGCGGGCACTGTAGTTGTTGCTGTCCTTCTTGGGGCAATTGCAGCACAGCAGGGCCCCTCCGAGGGTCATCAAGGCAGCAGCTGCCCAACCAAGGTAGAGGGAAGCTCCCAGCTCTCTCTTCAGGGCCTCTGTCACCAGTGGATTGTAGAAGTCACGGATGATAGTGTTGGCTGACCAACACACAGGGATCAGGCAGAGGATTCCTGCAACCACAAAGATGACACCAGAGACGATGATGATACGCGCCTTTGCATTCTCATCCTCCACGCAGTTGGTGCACTTGGCTCCCACAATGCCAATCAGGAGACCCAGGACTGCCAGAAGCACTGAGATGACCATGAGAGCCCGGGCAGCTTGGAGGTCTTGAGGCAGAGCCAACATGGAGTCGTAGACCTTGCATTGCATCTGACCAGTGCTCTGCACCACGCAGCTCATCCACAGCCCCTCCCAGGTGATCTGTGCTGTCACAATGTTGTTGCCGATGAACGCCGTGACTTTCCACATGGGCAGGGCACATGTGACGATTGCGCCAATCCAGCCCACCACAGATAGGGCCATGCCCAACATCTGGAAAGCAGCTGAGGCCATCGCTCAACCCAAGGTAGTTCTAGAGAGAAAGAGAGATGAAACTTTAGGTGAATACCTAAACATTTCCCCTAACAAGAGCTGTTATATCACACTATTAAACATCACAGAGAAGGACCTCAAATATAGTCAATCATGTGGATAGCTGTCAAACCAAAGTTGTTTTATTCAGCACCTTAGCTGAGGGTGTCCAACCTTTGAGTCTGGAATACACCTGGAACTTTGAGAACAGTTAGTGGGCACCATCACAAAATGGCTGCTGGGCAGGGAGCAACTAACCATAAAATGGTTGCCGGGGGATCTAGAACCAATCACAAAATGGTGGGGAGGTTCCAAGCCAAGGGTTATCTTTTGAAGGAGACAGCCACTTCTGTATGAGTGCTCCTAAAGATACAAGGATGGCTGCATCCCAGGCTCTTCTGATATATAAAAAATGTAAAAGTCCCCTGTGCAAGCACCAGTCATTTTCGACTCTGGGGTGCCTCTTGCTTAAATTAAGTAGAGGTCAGGACTTGCTCTTGCTTTAGGGAAGAAATGCTTCAGAAAAGAAGCAAACAGGCTCCAGGGAATGCACTGTTAGGCACCAAGGTACCCTTGGGCACCACATTTAGAATTACTGCCTTAGTTCATGGAATCCTCAACAGCCATGTGGTGATGGCCACTATTCTGTTGCTCAACAGCTGACCTCTTATGATAGCTGCATAAAGGTTACATCCAATGGCAAGAATATCTCCTAGACACCCCAAAGGTTTAAGAAATCTTCCTTGAATGATCTTGTTGGCCATTCTTGGCAACAGAATGCCAGCCTAGAGAGACCCTTGACCTGATCCAAACAGAGCTCTTTTGTACAAATCTGAGTCACTTACAGATGTGCAGTTGCTGTAACCTTAGAAGGAGGCCAGCCTTTAAGAAGAAAAACAGTCTAAGCTTGTGAACAAATACGTAAATCTTGGGAGAACACAGGCTGGCCATTTCACAGGCTGCGGAGCCTATTGTGCTGAAGACACCCCTTGCTGAGCCGGTTTCTTCTAGTCACCCCCCTCCCCCGCCAAAGTGAAGTGGATTAGTTACATCTAGTTGAGAGACCTGTTTTTTTCCAGTGGACCTGCAGTCAACAGCTTTGTTCCATTGCCCACCTAATGGTTAGGGTTAAATATTAGGGGAAAGTCCCTTCTGGCTACATTTATCTTGCAACAAGATCTGGCTTTCCCAACAACCATTTACTGTTTTCTACAGTGGGAAGGAGGAAACACCAAGGACAGGGAAAAGCCTTCCCCCCAAGTGAAGAAGAAGAAGAAGAAGATATTGGATTTATATCCCGCCCTCCACTCCGAAGAGTCTCAGAGCGGCTCAACAATCTCCTTTACCTTCCTCCCCCACAACAAACACCCTGTGAGGTGGGTGGGGCTGGAGAGGGCTCTCACAGCAGCTGCCCTTTCAAGGACAACCTCTGCCAGAGCTATGGCTGACCCAAGGCCATGCCAGCAGATGCAAGTGGAGGAGTGGGGAATCAAACCCAGTTCTCCCAGATAAGAGTCCGCACACTTAACCATTACACCAAACTGGCTCTCCTGGGTGCACTCCTGAATCCATGCCAGCAACATTCTTAATCAATACAAACCACAGTACATTGTTTTAAGGGCAGTTCCAAGTCAGTAACTGGAGGTGCCTACAAGCCTTGAAGTCTCCACCTGCTAGGTTTTGCATGAGAGATAGGTCATCCTTTTGCTCAGGGAACACAGACAGGACACGTTTTGTTCAGCAGGAATCAAGTTTCACTACAGTTGGGCATGCTGGGATGGATCCTATGGATTTGTCCTGCTAATATGAGTGAATTCTTATGGCACAAAGTGCTTTTCCTGAATGTACGAGGCTCTTCTCTTGCATCAGGGAAGGCACTTCATGGGAGGAAGGTGCAACCCATAGCATTTCTCTTATGGAGTTTAACAAAGAGCTAGGGTCCATGTTAAAAGTGAAGAGGGAAAAATAAAACGGGTTAAAAATGAATACTGGGGTCACTTTTCCTTCTTGTTATTTCTCCTTTCTGGTTGGAAACCTTAGTTCAAAGGACAGGTATAATCATAAGGACAAACAATCCAGACTTTTCATAGCCAAGTCAGAGTGAAAAAAGGAAGTGAGCTATCTTGGCTGAAGCACACATTTTCTGAAATTATCAGAAGCTTGCAAAATACTATTTTCAGTCTCGGCTGATGAAGCAAGATGGAATGTAGATGCAGAAGTCAGATTTGTTAAAGCTAATGGAGTAGCAAGGAGGTGGTGGGTGTGCCCCCCCCCCCCAGACCTCCGACTGTAGAGATTTTTCTGCAGCACCCAGTTCTGGAAGTAACCATGTTCAGCTTTCTTTTGCAGGCATGAGAGAAGATAAAGTTTTAAAAATTAAGTGTGAAAAGATGGAAGTCTGTGAAAAAGTAAAGTTTTGGAAACAAAATAAAGAATATAATTATGATTAGAATAAGAATTAGGAAAAGTAGTACGGGGTTGGGTGAAATCGGGTAAAGAAAGAAAATAAGATAAAGAGGAAGGGGTTTATTTATTTGTTGTTAGTATTCAGTTCGATTTTTAGAAAGTAATGGGAAAAACTGAAATGTATTTACTTGAGATGTATAAATAAGTTGATATATGCACACTTAAATATTAATACTGCAGAAGTCAGATTTGGATCAGCAGTCTAAACTCTTGTACTTGTTGCATTTTTCATTGAATTGCTAACTTCATGGAACTGTTAATCAGTTCATTTAACTGATTAACTGGTGGTGCCATCCTAAACAGAATTATTCCCATCTAATCCTGTCGACTCCATGGAACAGTAACTCAGGATGGGACAGCCAGCATGCCTAAATGACCAGCTTCCCCTAAGAATGAGACACGTGGGAGACAGTGTGTTGAAAAGAGGAGGGGGTAAGATTTGAGTTCAAATTCTCTCCCAGCCCTGAAGTTTGTTTTATGGCCATTCTTGGGCAAATCACACTCTTAGTATAACCTCTCACAATCATGTAATGACTATAACAACAGGTAGTTCACA
Organism: Heteronotia binoei; assembly: GCF_032191835.1. Taxonomy (NCBI): domain Eukaryota; kingdom Metazoa; phylum Chordata; class Lepidosauria; order Squamata; family Gekkonidae; genus Heteronotia; species Heteronotia binoei. The sequence goes on from NC_083237.1 coordinate 31,092,017, forward strand.
AACCCTAAAATGCTTAGAAACAGGATCTAGAATTAAACACATTTTGTATTAGATTTACTGGTCCCCAGAGGGTACTCTGTAAAGAGCCCTGTGGTGCAGAGTGGTAAGCTGCAGTACTGCAGTCCAAGCTCTGCTCATGACCTGAATTGAATCCTGGCAGAAGCTGGGTTCAGGTAGCCAGCTCAAGGTTGTCTCAGCCTTTCATCCTTCTGAGGTCGGTAAAATGAGTACCCAGCTTGATGGGGGTAAAGTGTAGATGACTGCGGAAGGCAATGGCAAACCACTCTGTAAAAAAGTCTGCCATGGGGTGCAACTGTCACCCCAGAGTCGGAAACGACTGGTGCTTACACAGGGGACTACCTTTACCTTTTTAAATGGTATTCTTGAGCTAGAAGGCTCATTTTGAAGCCACATAAAGCTATTTTAATATGATCAAACCTCTTGCCATCCAACTCTGCAACAGATTTCTGGGATCTCTGACTGTCTACACTTGCTTCTACAGATCTTTTAAAGGCTGCTGACAGAGATTGAACCTGGATCCTTCTTATGCGAAGCATGCCCTGTCCTAGGTGCCTAGCGGCCACATTCAATACACATCCTGCTTTTCTGAACCCACTTGCTTCCATTCCAAGAGCATCACACAGTGGCTACAAATGGTCATTAGAAACACTTACCAGCAAGGTTTTTGCAAGCCCCACCCAATGCTCTTTGCTCCTCTGAAGGGACTTGAGCTAGGTGAAATGCCAAATGCCTTGGGGTAGGATCTGCTATCAGGATTACTGAGTTGGACGGAGGAATAGCAGGTGGCTGATGCTATGCCAGTGGGTGTGGTGGAGGAGCCAGGCTCCTTTGTCAGGAAGAGCCATTTACCTTCGTGTTCCACCATGTTCCACCTGACTCAGATACACAGGATTCTCAGCATAGGTGGGGAGGCAATACACTCCTGTCTGATTAAGACAGAAGGCCTAGCTGCCTGACTCATCAGGTCAGGCAGCTCTAGTCTAAACAAAAGCCTGCTCTCAGTTTCTTGTCTTCCTCATGGTGAGGAGGACAGAGGATCCTCTCCCACCCCTGCCCCAGCCTCCTAGAAAAGCAAACTGTTGTGCAATTGTCGGTTCTCTTCCAAGATTCACTTTCAGCAGGTAAGAGACACCTGTACTTTGAGCAACCTGAGAATTCCTGAGAATGTCATCATCCCCCTCCCCATGCCATGACTGTGAGGAATCACCCCAAATTTGCAGTCACTGCTCCTCAGGAACAGGAAAGGAGTGAGTATATGTGGTTTGGTGTTCTTAGTGGCATGCCTTCTACCTCACTTCATACTCTGGAAGTTTCTCTTAATCATGGTGGATGTTACAGTTTTAGCCTACCCTTCTTGAAATGCAGACAGGTTATTCTGGAACAGACAAGAACTACAAGCAGCCATTCAGACCAGAGAAAGGGCGTGCAAGAGATGTTGTTGCCTAATTCAGAGAACAGGAAGCATTGTGTAGCGGTTATTGTCGGATCTGGCAACCTGACCATCACAAATTTGAATCCCCACTCTCCCACAGAAAAATGCTGGATTACCTTGGGACAGTGTCGTAGCCTAACCTACCTCACAGAGTTGAGGATAGAATGGAGGAGAGAAGAATGAGTCTGCACTGGGGAGAAAAGCAGGATGTAAAGACCCAAATAAAAGCCATCCTCTCAGTGAAACTGCCACAGGAGGATTAGATCAACATATCCCTCCATGGAAGTCTAAAATTTAACTGGCAGTCTAGCCATTTGGACCCCAATCAAAGGTAATGTTGAACCAATGTTTTCGTTTAAGACAAAATGGAGGCCTTTTGTCCTGAGAGTAGGTACTTTGCCAGAAGTGGGCAGAGACTGCCATCTTTGATGTTAGAAGCACTGTTCTCTAAACAAAGAGAAATACAACTGAGAAAAGGTTTAGTTCATGAAAGTTTCAACACTTCTCGTTATGTAGTGAAATAAGCAGAAATCACATTTTTCAATTTGCCACAGCCAAGCAAATTCACTGAACTATTCTTATTTGGAAGCCCTGTGTGAGATACTATCTTCTGTGGTAAAACTTTGGGGAAATTCCTGCAGGGCCATTCTCTTTATTATGTTTCAACATAACTTTTATGACACCTTAAAGGCTAAGTGGTTTTTATTCTAGCATGAATTCCCATGGACTCAAGCTCCCTTTGCCTCCGTTTTGTAAAAATGGCTTCCTAACGTTCAGGAAAAAAATACGAAGCTGTTGTCAGAAGGCGTGAAATCTCCAGCATGCTTGCTGCAAGCCCTTCTCATCTCCCCACACATAAATGACAAGGGTAGGATAAACTAAGCCAGGGGTGGCCAAACTTGCTTAGCAGAAGAGTCACATAGAGAGCCACAAGATGGAAAGAAGGAATGAAGAGGTGGAAAGAAAGCAACGTTAACTTTAAATGCATTCTCCAAGCTGCCAGGTGCCTTGGAAAACTGATTCAAAGTCAGATGGGGGATCTGGAATAATCCAGGTTTGAACACCCCCACTGTGCCATGAAGGCTTGCCTGGTGACCTCAGACAGTCACACCAAACCACCTCCCAAGGCTGTTATTCTGAAGATAAAATGGGAGAGGAGAGAATGATACTGTAAGACAACTGTAAGAATGATACTGGGTCCTCAGTTGAGAAGAAAAGTAGGGTATAAATATGTGAATATTAAATAAAGCTCACGGACCCTGAATCCACTGCATCCAAAGCTTGTTTGGTATGTGGTTTCTAATAAAATAAAATACAGTCCAGAGGAAAATTAAGCTATCAGGTATGTTTATAGACTGCTTTGGATCCCCACGGGGGTAACTGCTTAAATAAACATCACCTTAAGTCCAGGAAGGTAGAGCTGGCCTGGTTTTGGATAACCATGAAGAGTCAGCATTACTGCTTCCTTCCATTGCTGAACCAGAGCCCATGCATTGGGTAACAGATTTGGAGGAGTTAAGTGGAGCATCCGTACCAGCCACCACTTCACACAGCTGCAAGATAATGTTCTTGGACTGCCCCCAACATAGAATCATAGAGTTGGAAGGGACCTCTAGTCCAACCCACTGCACAATGCAGGAAACTCACAAACACCTCCCCCCTAAATTCACAGGATTTTCATTGCTGTCAGATGGCCATCAAGCCTCTGTTTAAAATCTCCAAGGAAGGAGAGCCCACCACCTCCCAAGGAAGCCCGTTTCACTGAGGAATTGCTCCAATGGTCAGGAAGTTCTTCCTAATGTTGAGTCGGAAACTCTTTTGATTTAATTTCAACTCATTAGTTCTGGTCCTACCTTCTGGGGGCACAGAAAATAATTCCACCATCCTCTATATGACAGCCCTTCAAGTACTTGAAGATGGTGATCATATCACCTCTCAGCCGCCTCCTCTCCAGGCTAAACATCCCCAGCTCTTTCAACCTTTCCTCATAGGACTTGGTCTCCAGACCCCTCACCATCTTTGTCGCCCTCCTCTGGACCCGTTACAGCTTGTCTATATCCTTCTTAAAATGTGGTGCCCAAAACTGAACACAATACTCCAGGTGAGGTCTTACCAGAGCAGAGCAAAGTGGTACCATCACTTCACGTGATCTGGACACTATACTTCTGTTGATACAGCCCAAAACTGCATTTGCCTTTTTAGCCACTGCATCACACTGTTGATTCATGTTCAGCGTATGATCCACTAAGACCCCTAGATCCTTTTTGCACATACTACTGCTAAGACAAGTCTCCCCCATCCTGTAACCATGCATTGGATTTTTCCTACCTAAACATCAGCCTTTAGATGGTCTGATGACTCCTTGCTTCCCAGGATGGCCAGCTTGTTTCAAAAATTCCTGGCTATTTGGGGGAGCAGTACCTGGGGATGGTGCTCAATGGGGAAGCAATGTTCTAGAATCAAATCCTCCCCTGCGCGCCCGCCTTTGCCTCCAGGGGAACCGATCTTTGTAGACTAGAGTTCAGTTTTAATTCTGGGAGAACTCCAGGCCAGACCTGGAGTTTGGCAGCCATGCTTCAACATTAATGTTAACGGGATATGAAGCTCACAGATGATGCCTAGCTATTTAGCCTCCAGACAAACTAGATTAGACAGCACCCCTGTATTTTACAGTCCCCATGCAGGCTTGCTGAGAGGTGGGGAGGAAGGAGAAGATAAGAGGAATCATCTCGAGGGCAACAGGGCAAGCCAGAGGGGTACCTAGTCCTCATGACTAGTCTTTGCATCCAAGGAAGAGAGCTGTGTTTTTCAAAAGTGTATGCTACAATAAAACTTGTTAAAAGATTAGGAGATATTGGATTTATAACCCGCCCTCCACTCTGAATCTCAAGAGTGGCTCACAATCTCCTTTACCTTCCTTCCCCCACAACAGACACCCTGGGAGGTGGGTGGGGCTGAGAGACAGCTCTAGGAGAGCTATGGCTGACCCAAGGCCATTCCAGCAGGTGCAAGTGGAGGAGTGGGGAATCAAACCCGGTTCTCCCAGATAAGAGTCTGCACACTCAACCACTACACCAAACTGGTTAGTGTTAAAGATGCTACTGGACTCTTTACTAGTCCTCATGAGGCAATTTTGAAGCTCCCACGGTTGCTGGAGTCCCACTTCAACCAAGACAAAGGCTAGCCTTCCGTCTGTCTACAGCCAAACTATTCCCGTTAGGAGAAGGAACAAAGCTGGGAGTCCAGTAGCACCTTATAAACCAACAGAGTTTATTCAGAAGGTAAGCTCTCGTGTGCGCACACTTTTCACCAGGAAGGGAAGCGATGGGGGAGGAAACAAAAGAAGCATCAGCGCATTTGTATAAATTCACCTGCTGCAAGGAAGCTAGCCATATCCCAGGACTGAACACACGCAAGGAGGGCTCTCTTCTCGCCCCACCAGGTTCAGAAGAGAATGGCTTTCGGTCAGATTCGCCACCCCACTTACGACGGGGCGGGAAGGGAGGCGGCAAGAAAGGACTTGCGGCAGAGCGCGAGGGAGAGACTCGAGGGTCCAGATTAGCACCCGCTAGGTAAGAAATCCACTTCTCCACAAGGAGGGTCAAATTTAATAAGTTCACCGAAGAGTCCAACCCTTTTTTTTTTTTTTACTCGGGGGGGGGGGGGCTTCTTGTTCCCACAAACTGCAGCCCAAGATGCGCTTTAGCATTTCCCCACCCTCCGCCATCCATTCTTAGGCAATCGCTTTGCCATTAAGATTGGATTGGGGGGGGGGGGGCGGAGAAGGGAACGGCTCCGCTTTATCCGAGACGTCCAAAGGGAAACACGTGGCCCCGGGATCCTACGCTCCAGGGAACAAAGGTTCTCCCCTCCGCAGGGCAGGGGGGGGGGGGCGGGGCAGCTGACGGGAGGGGGGAGGAAGGAGGGAGAAGCGCGTCGACCGCTCAGCCCTCCCCCCTCAACCGAAACTCCCTCCTCCTCCCCCTCCCCAAAGTGGGAGCTGGTTTCTGCGGCTGGTTCAGTATCAGGGCTGGGCGGCCCCACCCCGGGGGGCAAGGGGGTGGGGGAGCAGAAACTGCTCCGCGGAAGATCAAGAGCGATAACCTTGTTGTCCCCACCCCGCCCGGCGCATTCAAATGTTGCAAAGGAAATAAAAACCAACGGGGGAGGGAAGGAAGGAGTGCCACGCAAGTTTAACAGATTTAGGATTTCTTTTGCCCCAACAGGGTAGGAACTGTTGATTTCTCACCCCCCTCCTCGAAAAGCTAGGAATACCTTCAATATTAAATTTCCGCCCCCCACCCCAAGCAGAGGCTTTCCTGAGTTAGATCTAAATAGGCAGCCGTGTTGGTCTGAAGAAGTGGAACAAAGCAGGAGTCAAGTTGCACCTTTAAGACCAACCCGATTTATTGAGAACCTAAGCTTTCCTGCGCTCTTAAGAATAAAAATGGGTTGGTCTTAAAGGTGCCACTTGACTCCTGCTTTGTTTCCTGAGTTAGATCTCCTTTCGTCTAATATATCCAGGGGCTGATTGGAAACCAGCACGCGCGCACGTGCTTGGAGCCCACTCGCACTGCGCCACCGCGCTCAGAACCAAGCAACGGCAGAGGTTGCAAAGGAGAACCACCCCCCCCCCCGCCAACATCAATGGAAAACAGGCCCACCCCCCAACCCAGTAGGAACAACAACCACAAAAGGCAGTGGTAATCCTTGTTCCTCCCAAGCTGAGTTAGTGTGAGCTAGCTCACCGATTTTTAGCCACCCAACTCACACCTTTTTGTCTTAGCTCAGGAAAAATGGCCCCAGAGCACAATAATGCATGCAGTAGCTCACAACTTCAATGCCAGTAGCTCACAAGACTCCGCAGCTTAGAGGGAACATTGGTGGTAACCGTCAACGGAGGAAACCATGATCTAGTCCTGACTGCTTTTTCGAGTCCGGACGTTTTTCCTCCATCCACCCCTAGGACAGCCGTCGAACCATCCGGCGAACTTTTCATACCATCTGAACCGCGAGACGGCAAAACAAGCGATCTCGGGTTGTGTTTTTGTTTTTTTAAACACACTATTTTAAACACACAAAGCTGAGGAGCACGTTAAAGACTAACATCTTTTTAATCCCAACATAACGTGTCGTGCGCCGGAGCCCAGCTCTTCCGACGTCTTTATCCGGAGAGAGCGAGAAAGAAATTCCAAACCAGGTTTCCGCCCATTCTGACCTACAATCTGTGCCAGTCGCGTCTCAGAGACCAACAAGATTTCTTTTGGGGTGGTGGCGGATAAGCTTTCGAGAATCGAAGCTTCCTGGTCAGATACATAACCCCTCCTCCCCCCCCCCCAAAAAAAATCTTGGTGCAGCCGGATTGGATTCTAGCTGTTCTGCGGCGCCCCAGCGCGTCTCCCCTCCGAAATCGGTCCTTACCTGTCAAGGAGATCGAAGAGGGAGGCTGGCGGTGCTGTCCAGGCAGGTGGATACGTCTCCGGAGAAATCGGAACGAGATGAAGGCCCCGCAGCCTTTGGAGCTGGCTAAATACCTTCCCCATCTCTTCCTCCCCCCCTCCTCCCCAGACCACACCTCTCTGGCCCCGAAATGATGTCACAGACAGGTGAAACTGCCCACCCTCGGCAGGAAGCGGGAAAAAGTTCCCCGAGGAGGGGGGCGGGGCGGAGAGGCAGACACAGAAAGCAAAGGTAGAACAAAGTTCGAGCCCAACACAGTTTTATTCCAGGTAGAAGCGTTGGTGCGCAAGCACACTTCTTCAGGTACGGGGAAACAGAAGCGCCTCAGCCATTACGTCGAGGCAAAGAAAAAAGCGGACAAAGCCTTGCCCCACCCCGAGGGCTGGATCCAGCTTCGTTTTCAGCCGAGAGGTTACCTGACGGCCGCGCCCAGGCACCGTCCGGAAGCCCTTGGGTGCCCAGCCCCATGGAGCGCCAGAGGGGCTTACTTCTGAGGGATCGAGGCGGGGGCCGGGCCACAGGAGGCAGGAAGTGCCCAGAGAGGCTCTAGCCGTGGCCCCGGTTCTCTTCTCTTTGCCCATCAGGCCTCCTGTTATTGCTGTTTTCCAGCCCGGATTCGAATCTTCTAATCTTGTATTCAGTGATGGAAGAACGCTCTGCACACGTTCAGAGATGCTCTCGCCGCTTATTAGTTGTTGGGGGGGGGGGGAATGCAATTCCGTCTCCAAAGGGCGCAGTACCCTAAACGCTCACCCGTTTTTATCCTCACAAGGACCCCGTGAGGGTGGTCAATCTGGGAGGCAGTGAACCCTCCCAGATCACCGGGTCATAGCCGAATTAGAGGACGAGTGTAGTGAAGTGGTTGAAAGTGTGGGACTAGGAACCCAGGTTCTAATTCCCCCCCACCCCACTTCCACGGAAGTTTGCTGAGTGACCTTGGGCCAGTCACATATTCTTCAGCCTAACCGACCTCATTTTGTTCTTAGAATAAAAATGGAGGAACACAGAATGATGTAAGCTGCTTTGGGTCCCCCCTTGGAGAGAAAGGTGGGATATAAATCAAGTAAATAAATAAATTCTGCCAATAAGCCCAGGCTCTAACCACTTCACCACACTGTCCAGAATCGAATAAAAACTGCTGACTTCCACAAGCCCTTACAGTCATGCCTGTCCCTGATTGTGAGGAAGTGGGTTTCCTTCTACTAGATGAGGACATGAGCTCCCTAGGAAGCCCCTGACTCAGATCTTCTCTCCATCAGGAATGCCTGATGAATGAGGAAAGGTGGCGACTTTTATTTGGAGGGTAGCTGCATCAGCAGGTGTCCTTGCAGTCAAGCCAGCTTAGATCTGTATGCACTCCAATAAACAAACGGTGATGGAAGTCTTAGTGCCACTCTAGGGAAGGTAATCGGGCAAAGCATGGGGGGCTGAATTCCTTCTTGTTTGCCGCTGTTCAGGGTGCCAGAGTCCCGTCTCCTTTTAACAAAGGATGAGCAGTGTAACCATTTACTACATCAGTGGGACAAAACAAATAGACCATTAAGGGGAAACATCCGTTATCAACAGGGCATTTTCCAGCCACCATTATCACAAAAGTTACTGCCAGCTGTATCTGTTATGTTGTCTATAGAGTTGTGTCCTTGGAGATACTTGGGACTGGTAGTTACCGAGAGGGAGGGAGTAAGACAGCTCTGGGTTAGGGCCACTTGAGAGAAATTTTGGAAGAAGAGGATACAGTGGTTTTTCTGTGAATAAAAGATCCACGATTCCCAGAAAGGCTTAGGATATTTATAGCCAACTCTAGAATTTCCCTCCATATTCTAGCAAGCTGCAGTTTGGCTGGTGCTTCAAGTCTCTCTGTGCCAGATGCTTAACTGTCCCAGAAACGCACTCCTTAAATGCTTTTTATAAAGCAGAATCCAAATTCACAGAGGATGGGCCTTTCAACAGCTATTAGCTGTGATGACACAGTGGAACCTTCCTGTTCATAGGCAGTATATCTGTGATGATCAGAGCCCTTGGAGGCTATGGCTCTCTATTTCCTGCTCATGAGATCCAGTCTCCTTTTGGAAATGAACTGCTGGACCTTTGTTTGATCCAGCAGAACACACAATATGCTTTTGGGAAGAGAAGTTAAAACTCCAGGACAGATCTAATCCCACATTAGGACATATTCAATCAATCTATCTATGTTACAATAATAGATTAGCCAAGATTGACACACAGGCATAATCATCAGCACATCTACAAATGCCTATATTTTGACATAAGGGAAAGTTGGTAACAGTGGTATCAAGGTTGGGAGAGGGGAGCTTTGACTTCCCCATGTGTTTACAGTCCACAGCATGATGGAATGCAGGGTGTGCCATGAACAAAGCAGCCAGTAGAATAATGAAGTGGCTTGTCAGTGAGTTGGTGTAGCTAGGCTGGTGGCTACAGAAGAGTAGAACTAGATGCACAGAGAGACTTGGAACTGGAGTTGGGCAAATGTATCCCCATGGATTGCTATGAGGGAGATTACTGGCAGCTCCCTTTCTGGTGGCAATCTCCAGTTCCTGGGAGGACTTTGGTTCAAATGAATTAGCAGTATTTGGCTTTATGGGCTGAAAGCTGTGCAGGCCTTCGGGATCTGGACAGGTGCCACCAAGCGTATAAACCATACGGACTTATTTGATAGAGTTGAAGTGCAAATTACTGAGAATGTGTGGGAAATACTTTAAATGCCTGACATGCCTCTGTAAAGGATAGTAACATGAATTAAATCTGGTGTCTCTGCCAAGTTCAAAAATCTACATTTATGATGGTCAAGTGGAAGTTTATTGTTTTCTCTTTGGGGTCCAGATTTAACTTTTAACTTTTTAATGTGTCACATTTAAATACTTTGTTTCCACTCTGTTTCAGATTTGTGCAGTTCATACCCTCTTGCATTGTTCATCGGATATCCCAGCCATTGACTGTCTTGACTTTTTTTTTTGCCATCAAGTCACAGCTGACTTATGGTGACCCAGTGGGGTTTTCAAGGCAAGAGACTTCAGAAGTGGTTTTCCATTGCCTGCCTCTGTGTTGTACACTGTGTGATTTGTCTTGAGTCTTAGCGAGAAAGGGAAACTTTTAATAGTGTAAATAAAGTACCTCTTTGGAAGTTTTTAAGCAGAGGCTAGTTGACCATCTGACAGCAAGGATGATTCTGTGAACTTAGGGGAAGGTATTTGTGAGTTTCCTGCATTATACAGGGGGACTCTGGAGGTACCTTCCAACTCTTTGGTTCTAAGTAAGCTCCACGCTCTTGGCTTCAGTACCATCCCAGAGAGCCAGTTTGCTGTAGTGGTTAGGAGCAGCAGACTCTAATCTGGAGAACCGGATTTGATTCCCCACTCTTCTATGTAAAGCCAGTCAGGTGACCTTGAGTCAGTCATAGCTCTTTCAGAGCTCTATCAGCCCCCCAAAGAAGCCTAGCTCACCACATCTAGCACTCAAGGCTGCCAGACAATCTTCGGATTTCCTGGCTATACAACACAATGCCATTCAATAATTCTTATTACCACCCCTATCTGTAAAATGAGGTAATGTGCCTTAAGCTCCTGGATTTTTTCAAATAAGGCATTTGAACATGCTTGATTCATGTTTGTGTTGTGTTTTCACATGCTATGAAATAAAAAAACAAATCCAGCTGACCATGTGCAGAGTGCTTTTCTATCATCACAGAAAAATGATTGTCCTGATATTTCTCATTCATAAGAAGATCCCTGCTGGATCAGAGCAGTGTTCCATCTAGTCCAACATTCGATTTCACACCGTTGCCAACCAGTTGCCCTGGAGGGCCAAACAAGCAGGGCACCAAGGTCAAGGCCTTTGCTTGCAGCTGCTTCCCAGCTCTGGTGTTCAGAGGTTTGCTGGCTCTGAATATTCTGCAAGATTTGGGATTGGAATGAAGAGCTTCTGAAGCAAGGAAGGGAATCCAGGGCAGGTTTAAACTTCAGCACTTGGGGCTTTTTAAACAGTTAAGCCCTAGAAGAGAAATGGTGTGAGTTGAGGTCTTCAGTGGGTCAAAGCAATTCCATTCTTTACTTGGAATGAAGAGCTGTGCATTTGAAGGACAAAGGTGGATGCATAACCCCTCCCCTGCTAGGTGTAAATTATCTCCCTCCCTCAGCATGACAATGAACTATTGATATGTCCAGGGGTTGGGAATTTCGGCTGTTTCATACCAGAAGAGGGGGAGGAAGGGGAAAGATCTTGGAGAGTGTGGGAAGGAAAGGAGATGCCATTCTATAATGAGAGAGCTTTATTCCAATATAAACGTTCCTGAGTCAAAGCTTGCTTCATCAGATGCACTAAAGAAAACAATCCATGATGCTTTTATATTCACAACAAAAAGGCTGAGTGGAGAAGACAGGTTACAAGGAGAGGCTGATTTAACAGAAGATCCAATTAAAAGAGACATCAGTTCTCTTAGAGTGGTAAGGAACCAGCCCCAATATAGGCAAAGTAGAATGAAAGTAAACTGGAAAGAGGCTCTGTGGGTTTAACAAAGTACCTATCAGGTGGAAAACCAACAGGTGAAACTTTATCTTGGCAGGCAGCTGCAGTGGAAAGAGAAGTTTCCTTGCTGATTATCTACCTGCCACACAGCTCTTCAAGGACTGTGGAGCTTCTTGCCCAAAAAAGGACAGAAACAAAGAATTTCCCTTCCTCTGTGATCTGCACAGATTGTTGTTATTTGATTAAGGAATTCTTGCTCATTTCATGTATAGGTTTTACAATGGAATCCTAAATGGGATTAAGCTCTTCTAAAAGCATTGTAAAGAGCTGGTTGGGATTTGATGGCATTTTAATTTTTCTTTTAAAAAATTAGGGTGTAACTCTGAGGATTACACACTTAATTAATGAATGGTTTAGGTCTGCATGCACTTGGATATGGCAGAAATAATCCTGATGCACAAAAACATACTTTTAAAGGGTTATTTTTGGTTAATTTTGGTTGCAGCGGACGGCATCATCGGAGAGGCATTCTGTCTTCTCTCACACTCAGGAAGGAATGCCTCTTCCAACATGATGCTTGCCACATGCTGCTTTTATAAAGTAAAGGTAAAGGTAGTCCCCTGTGCAAGCACCAGTCGTTTCCGACTCTGGGGTGACGTTGCTTTCACAACGTTTTCACAGCAGACTTTTTACGGGGTGGTTTGCCATTGCCTTTCCCAGTCATCTAAACTTTTTTTATAACTAACTGTTAAAAAGTGATCCATTTAAAATCTGCTTTCTGATTAATTGGGGGGACCTTGACTAACCTCAAATATTTTAGGGCATCTGTGAGTCAGCTTGTGTTGGGCCTGGATCTGCAAGACCTGGCCTCAGATCCCAGAAACTCGCTGGGTGACTCTGGGTCCTTCATTCTCTTGACCTCATTTACTTCACAGGGTTGTTGTGAGAATAACATGAATGGAAAGGAAAATGCTGTTGTTAATTTGGGTCCCTGCTGAGGAGGGCGGAAAGGTATACATGATCTAAAAATAAATGAAATAGATCTGCCTTTGTGGCACTTCGCATAAGCAAAAGGCAGAACTCAGCCCCAAAGAATTTGCAATTTAAATAGGTGGGAGGTAGAAAAAGAGTGTCAGGAGAGAAAGAAGAAAGAATGAATCAGGTCAGGATTAAAAAGGGTGGATTTGCAGTCTGACACAATTCAAGCTCCTTTAGAAGGAATTTCTACTGAAGTAAATGGAAGACATGCCAAATGAGTGTTGCCTAAGGCTATTGCATTGTGCACCCTTATCAGTAAATGAATTTCCCTCAGTGGCACTTTTCTGCAGCAGGGTCCAGCTGGGAGACTTACGGGCTGCAACCACAAGGCTGCAACCACAAGGTGTTGGATGGATATGACTATTGTAATGAGTCCTCTACAGAATTTTTTTAGCTAGCAACTAGAACCGCACAATGAAACCACTGGGTGTTTGACCCTCATTTTCAGCATGTCAACAGGGCTGTGCAAAGCAGCTCTAATAAAAAGTGCCATGGGATGGGGAGGGGAAGAAGGAATAGAAACACTGCCTTGCCTGTTCTTGCACTTTTGGAGATGCAGAAACCAGCAAGAGAAACTTGTCCTGACCTGGTGGCCAGCTAATTACTGCTGTTAAAAGGATCACTTCAAAAACAAGCTACCTTGTTCTTGCCCCTGGGATCCAGTGCCTTCCTTTGTGGCTGGTGACACCGGATCTTCAAAAATAAATATAGCCAGCTTCCAGGTGGGACCTGGGGATCTACCTGTATTACAGCTTATCTCCAGACAACAAAGATCAGTTCCCCTGGAGAAAATGGATGCTTTGGAAGATAGACTATGGCATTGTACCCCACTGAGGTATCTTGCAGGATTCAGTTCTAAATCTCCAGAAGTTTCCCAACTGGATCTTGAATCACCTATGTTACACTGGAAAGGAAAGGTCCCCTGTGCAAGCACCAGTCATTTCCAACTCTGGGGTGACATTGCTTTCATAACATTTTCACGGCAGAGTTTTTCATGGGGTGGTTTGCCGTTGCCTTCCCCAGTCATCTTCACTTTCCCCCCAGCAAGCTGGGTACTCATTTTACCGACCTCGGAAGGATGGACGGGGCTTTTCTTCATGTTACACTATAGGTTAATAATTTTATTTTGACTTAAACCTTTGTAACAGCCCATGCTCTCATTTTCAAAAGCTTACTTTGGAACAAAATTTTGTGAAATCTTTAAGGTACCACAAGACTGTTCATTTTGCGTCAATGCAATAGCAGGGGTTTACTCCTCTGGAATTATTGCTTGTGAGGTACTGTGTGTGCCCTAGAATGAAAATAAAAAGTCACATTTGGAGTAGTTATTCAGCTCCTTAAGTCCAGTTCCTCACTCCCAAATGTGCTTTTTGGGTTTCAGATCACCAGTTGCCCAACAATTTCACATATATCATTTCATGTTAACCACAGAAGAAGCCCTGTGGCGCCATGGTTAGAGGCTAGTAGAAAAACCATGGCCCTTGCTGTCAAATCTCCATAGTCAGGGCTTTTTTTTGTAGAAAAAGTCCAGCAAGAACTTATTTGCATATTGGGCCACACCCCCTGACATCAACATTGTTTCATGCAGGGCTTTGGGTGGAAAAAGCCCACCAGGAACTCATTTGCATATTAGGTCACACCTCCTGACACCAAGCCGTTTGGAACTCTGTTCCTGTGCATTCCTGCTCAAAAAAAAAGCCCTGTCCACAGTCATTAAATTTGCAGGATTGTTCACTGTTCCTCAACCTGGTCCTACCTCACATGGCTATTGTGATGTAAAAATGTGGGAAGAGAGGGAATCTTGTTTGTCCTGAGCTCCCTCAAAAGAACAACTTGCTGCAAAATAAATAACTACATTTTAATGGGGGCCTTTCCCCTCAACTTCCCCCACCTTCTGGTCTAAAATTCCATAGAAGTAGCTGTGTTAGTTTGAAGAGGCAAACATTAACAGAATTGTAGTGGTACTTTAAAGAGTATAAGATTTTTATAGCCTTCTGTCCATAAAAACCTCTTTTTAGACTTGAAGACTAGAGTTATGTGTATATGTTTCCTGGTCTAAATATATTTTGAATAATTTCTGTATGCAAACTCTGGTAGCTGCTTTTATGACCTCAGGTTCTATGAAGGATTTTATTGCTTGCTCTAGTGTTTGTAGGACATATTACGTAGGCAGCATGTCAAGGTAAATAAAGTTACATGGCTTGAGGGCTGGAACTGACTTTTCTTCTCCCGAGAAAAGCTACGCATAGTTGGTTTGTGGTATTCACTCTGGTTTGCGGTCTGAACAGCTCAGTTCCTTTTGGGGGGATTTCCCCCCCCCCCAAAAAAAATTATCTCCACAGGTTCTCATAATCAAAGTTGGTGAGTTTGAGAAAAGCAGAGAGGAGTTGGGGGACAGATGCTAATATATATATATTACTGCCACAGTGTGGAGGGCTGTAACGTAGTATAGAGCATATGCTTCATAAGTAGGTAGGTTAGGCTAAATGAACCATTGGTCTAGATATAAAGCAGTTTCACACATTCATCATTATTGCTAGTTTTCTCTTAATGAAAGAGACTGCTAGTTCCTCTCCATGAAAACATAATCAAGACAATTTACAATATTCAGTTAAAACAATACTACCACATAAACACTATAACAAAAGTGCCAGCAGTGGCGGGGCGGGGGAACTAATCCGAATAAACCAATGAACATCATCAATGAAAACACACAATACATAAATTTTATAATTTCCCAGTTGTCCTCCTTATTATCATCCCCATTCCATGTGCCTTTTGTCTGTGCAGTTCCCATGGCCCTCAGAATAGCCTTTTGAGGAGGTCTAAGGGGACCCCTCTGGGCTTTCTCATAAAAAGAGAAGCTGGTTGGATTGAACCATAGTATCAGGCCATAAAGGAAACAACCACAACATCATCCGCACAGCATGACTAAAACCCATGCATATGATGACCGAACCAAAAAAGACTGAGATTTTAGAGTGTCAGATTAAGATCTGGGAGACACAGGTTCAAACCTCTGTTTCCACGGCCCTGGCTCGGTGACTGTGGGCCAGCTGCACACTCTCAGCCTAACCTATTTAAATCATCTATTTGTTTTAAATTGGCTAATTGTTTTAGAAGTGAATATAACTGGTTTTTAATGTTTGATTCTGTTGTTACCCACCCTGAGCCCACTTGAGAGGAGGGGGAGGGCAGGATAGAAATGTAAAGTAATAAATGTAAATAAATAAATAACCTACCTTGCAGTTGTTGTTAGGATACAATAAGAGCCCCGTGGTGCAGAGTGGTAAAGCTGCAGTACTGGAATCGGAGCCCTCTGCTCACGACCTGAGTTCGATCCCAGCAGAAGCTGGTTCAAGTAGCTGGCTCCAGGTTGACGCAGCCTTCCGTCCTTCCGAGGTCGGTAAAATGAGTACCCAGCTTGCTGGGGGGAAAGTGTAGATGACTGGGGAAGGCAATGGCAAACCACCCTGTAAAAAGTCTGCCATGAAAATGTTGTGAAAGCAATGTCACCCCAGAGTCAAAAACAATTGGTGCTTGCACAGGGGACTACCTTTACCTTTTTACCTTTGTTAGGATACAATGGAGGAGCTGAGAATGATGTAAGCCAAGGGTGTCAAACTCGTTTGTTCTGAGGGCCGGATCAAATGTAAGTGAGACCTTGTTGGGCTGGGCCATGTCAGACTGGGCCATGTGTGTACCTATTTAAGATTAGGTAGCAGAGATACAAACTTTATAAAGGACACAGACAAATATAAATGAAGATTTAAAAAAAAACTTAAAACATTAGCACTTGTTGGTCTGGGCAAAGGAAGCTGGCTTTTTTCTTCCTTCCCCAGGGGACTAGGAAGGGGAGGAGCCTCAGCCAACAGAAAGAAAAGAGGCTTGGCTCAGTAGCTCTGCTATGCAGTTGAGAGACCCTGGCAAAGCAGTATCTCTCCTCCCCTTCCCCATGGGAGGAGCCTCAGTCAATGGAGAAAATAGAGGCTTTGTCTGTAGCTCCTGTGCTGTTGAGCAAGCCTGGCAAAGCAAGCTGTGATGCAGACGGAAGTAAAAGAGAGGGAGAAGAAAGTAGACAGCCAGTTGCTCAGTGCGTGGGAGTGGCAAAGCAGGCAGTCGTCTAGGGCACCACCTGGCCTAGGGGGCACCACTGGGTCCCCCTCCCAGACACATGACCCTTGCTTCTGGCCACTGTCACCTTGTCTTCTCCCATCACCAAACTGCCCTCAACAAAGCCAAGCTACCCCCCTCTCCTCGATGTGCGACATGGTCTCCCACCTCATCCTATCCCGCCACCCTCCTTCCTGGCTTAGCCGGCAAGCACTTCTCACAAATTTTTAATAACATATCACATTTTAAAAAAAAATTAAAATTAAAAATCAGTAAATTAAAAATGTGAAAAGTTTCAAGTTTTGTGGTCTTCAGTTTCCCTATATTTTTAATAATGGGGGGGGGCGCTAGTGGGTGAGTCGCCTAGGATGCCTGAAAGCCTAGCACCGGCCCTGGCTCTGGGGCCTGATAGAAGCCTCCAGGCCGCTGTTTTGGGTGCCCTGGGGCAGAATGTCAGAGTATAAATGAACCAAATAACTACATAAATGTCATAGTGGTTGATCATCTCACATCATCTCACATCTCACAGAGGTTGATCATCTCACATCTCACAGAGGTCTGAGAGGAGCGGAACAGAGCACAGCAGCTCTCATAGCTGAGACAGCTGGAGAAGTTGCTGAGAATTTGAGTTTTGAAAGTCTTCATTCTGATGTTTGTGGGACTGCCTAAAATTCTGAGTTGTGATAGCTGGGGAACTGCTCTTTGTTTGGTTGAGTGGGCTAAAGGTGAAAGAGATTGAGAGTGATTGCTGCTGATTGCTTAGGAGTGCCTCTGCTCCACCCTCTTTGCATTTTAAGCTGTGCCTTGCCAAAGGCTGAGCACATTTCACAGAGGTCTGAGAGGAGTGGAACAGAGCACAGCAGCTCTCATAGCTGAGACACCTGGAGAAGTTGCTGAGAATTTGAGTTTTGAAAGACTTCATTCTGAGGTTTGTGGGACTGCCTAAAATTCTGAGTTGTGATAGCTGGGGAACTGCTCTTTGTTTGGTTGAGTGGGCTAAAGGTGAAAGAGATTGAGAGTGATTGCTGCTGATTGCTTAGGAGTGCCTCTGTTCCACCCTCTTTGCATTTTAAGCTGTGCCTTGCCAAAGGCTGAGCACATTTCACAGAGGTCTGAGAGGAGTGGAACAGAGCACAGCAGCTCTCATAGCTGAGACACCTGGAGAAGTTGCTGAGAATTTGAGTTCTGAAAGACTTCATTCTGAGGTTTGTGGGACTGCCTAAAATTCTGAGTTGTGATAGCTGGGGAACTGCTCTTTGTTTGGTTGAGTGGGCTAAAGGTGAAAGAGATTGAGAGTGATTGCTGCTGATTGCTTAGGAGTGCCTCTGCTCCACCCTCTTTGCATTTTAAGCTGCGCCTTGCCAAAGGCGCGAGCCGAAGGGCCAAAGCTAAAGGGCTCTTGGCCTGTGGCTCTTCGCCTAGGGGCTCTCTAAGGACCAGGAACCCAGATCCCTGATTTCCTTGTTCTCCCAATAAGGTAAGTTGACCCTCTAGAAGGGGAGCTACTTAAACAGCATTTAAAGAGGACTGTATATTTTAATATTCCAGTGTTTTGCACTGAGTGTCACATATACGACTATCTGCCCAAAGGACAGAAGTCTTGGGTGTGTGCTCGATGCAAGGAGCTCCTGGTCCTCAGGGAATGAGTTCGTACCCTGGAGGCCGAGGTGACTGCTCTGGGGAAGCAGAGATGGTCAGTTAAGAACTTGGGGAAGACTCTTGGGGGCGTATTAGATGAGCCCCACTCTGAACGTAGCAGCCCGTTGCTGCCAGAGAGCGTGATGGTTGAGAGGGAACAGGGCACCATGCTGAGGATAAGGGGAATGCGCCCTCAGAAGGGACCTCTTCCTCGGTTGGTGAGTGGGAATCCTTTCACGCCAAGGAACCATCCCTGGGCAGGGGGAGAGGGGGGGTTTTGGTAGTTGGTGATTCGATCTTTAGGCAAGTAGACAGTTGGGTGGTGAAACCGCGTACTGACCGTATGGTGACTTGCCTCCCTAGTGCGAAGGTAGCGGACATTACGCGTGTAGTAGATAGGCTGATAGTGCTGGGGAGGAGCCTGTGGTCATGGTGCATGTTGGCACCAACAATGTGGGGAAATGCAGTCGTATGGTCCTGGAGGAAATTTTAGGATGCTAGGCAGGAGACTTAAGGCCAGGACCTCCAAGATAGCCTTTTTGGAAGTCCTACCTGTTCCACGTGCAGGGCAGGAAAGACAGGCACAAATTAGAAGTCTCAATGTATGGATGAGATGATGGTGTAAGGAGGAAGGGTTTAAGTTTGTTAGGCACTGGGAGGCTTTCTGGAACAAGCGGGAGCTGTACAAAAGAGACGGTCTCCACTTGTCCCCGGATGGAACCAGGCTGCTGGCGCTTAAAATCAAAAACGTGGCAGAGCAGTTTTTAAACTAAATCTTGGGGGAAAGCCGACAGGAGATGAAATGTCTCTGGTTCGAGAGGACTCGTCTCAAAGAGATGAAGGGTTGGCTGCTATTTTTCTACCGGGTAACAGATCAGAGTTGTCCATTGTGATGGTGACAAGCAGTATGGACTGTCTGCCAGAGTCTCGAGGCGGCAGGAGGAAGGTGGCGGGCCTAGCTTGCCTGGGAAATTATAGATGTTTGTATGCAAATGCTAGAAGTGTTCGAAGTAAAATTGGTGAATAGTGTTGGGAGAAAACATAGACATTGTGGGAATTTCAGAAACTTGGAGGAATGAGGAGAATCAGTGGGACACGGTGATTCCTGGATATAAGTTATATCGGAAGGATAGGGAAGGAAGGGTTGGAGGTGGGGTGGCTCTGTATGTCAGAGCGGATATACAATCCAGTAAGACTGAGGTCAGAGAATTAGATTCCCTTTTAGAAATGCTTTGGGTTGAAATAGAAAGCCCAAAAGGAAATTTAACTATGGGAGTTTGTTATTGTCAAGACGTGGAACTTCAAACAGAGACGGATCATAATGTTGCAAAATTAATCCATTTATTTGAGAACAAACATGCTAGTTGGAAGGCAGATGCGTTTGATGCCCCTCAAGGCTGAAACCAGCCTTTTCTACATTTCAAAGCAGGAAACAATACAGTCTTTTCACACCCTCAGAGACAGTCGGTGCTTCCCATGGTCTTATCTCTTTCTCAGGGAAAAGGGACCTTGGATATGCTAACTTCAAAGACCACAGATGGCTTCTAGGCCGGGTGTGATATTTTACTCCTTGCGGTTACAGAATGCTTTGGGGAAAGGTACTTGCTACATTTCTCATGGTTAATAAAGCAGAGGTCACACTGAATACATCATGGCGTTAGTCATGTCAAGTATTTCTAAGCTACAGTTTGGTTCAAGCAAGTTACACGTCTGACATACTGTCCCCCCTAAGCTCTTGCCCGGGGTTTGTCTGGGTGCAGTAGGTAAAATTTCTTTAGCAGTTGTGGGGCTCGTAGATCTCCTTACTTTACCCACTCATCGCAGCTTGGGGGAAAGTACTTCCATCAGACTAGGAAGTATAGAATCCCCCTCTGGACCCTGGAGTCCAAAATTTCCTGCACCTCATGGTGGCTCTGACCCTTCACTTGGATAGGAGGTGGCTCTGGAGGGCGGGGGTGCCAGGATGTGGCTCCAGGGTCCTTCCGAAGAAGACTGCAATGAAAAACAGTGTGGATCTTACTAAACATTTTAGGCAGCTCCAGTTCTACTGTGACCTGGTTGATAACTCGTTTTATTTTGAAAGGCCCCAGGAACTTGTAAGCTAATTTTCGGCATGCCTGTGGTAGAGGAAGGTTGTTTGTGGACAGGAACACCGTTTCACCCACCCGAAACTCCCACTGGGGGGAGTGCTTTTTATCAAAATAGTCCTTGTAGGTCTTTTTCGCGGCTTCCAGGTTTTCCTGTATCACCCCCCACCCTTTCCTAATTCCTTCCCACCATTGCTGGCATGAACTCGGGGCTGCTGAGGTGCTCGGGTCTGGTAACGAGGGAAATGGCCTCCCTTCATACCCGTTGACAATTTGAAACGGGGAGGCTTTGGTGGAGCTGTGGATGCTGTTATTGTACCCGTACTCGGCAAAGGGCAAGAGCTCCACCCAATTGGTTTGTTGATAATTGACGTAGCACCTCAGATATTGTTCCAGAAGCCCGTTCACTCTCTCTGTCTGTCCGTCGGTTTGGGGGTGGTAAGCGGAACTCATCCCTTGTTCTATTCCCGCCATTTTGCAAAACTCCCGCCAGAAGTTGGCAACGAACTGTGGCCCACGGTCGCTAATGACGTTCTCTGGGAATGAGTGTAGCCGGACCACATGATGGAAGAATAAGTGGGCTAGTTTCTTGGCAGTGGGGAGCTGCTTGCAGGGAATGAAGTGTGCTTGTTTAGAGAATGTGTCCACCACTACCAATATTACCGTTTTCCCCTGGGACGGCGGGAGTTCTACTTGAAGTCTAGTGAAACCACCGCCCAAGGGCGAGAAGCTGTGGGGATAGGTTGGAGTAATCCCGGGGTTTTGCCCCCCCTCTTTTTAGCCATGATGCAAACGGGGCAGGAGCCCATGTACTCTGAGATATCTTTCTTCATTTGCGGCCACCAAAATTGTCTGCTCACCAAGTGTAGCGTCTTCACATAGCCAAAGTGCCCTGCTAGCTTATTACAATGGCAGTGCTGTAATACCTCGGTTCGGAGGCTCTGGGGTACATAGATTTTTCCCTGGTAGTACCAGTAGCCCCCTTCCCCCTTTTCCACTCCCTGGGGTAGTTCGCCTCCTTCTTTTTCCACTTCTTCTCTCAGTCTCTCCCCACCCCAAGGTCCTTCTGGGTCGGTTTTCTTTCCCAATCGTGTTGTCATCCCCCCGCCACTGCCGACGGGGGGATGAGTGAGTCCACCACTTCCTCTCTTTGGCTCTCGTGCTGCGGCAGCCGCGAGAGTGCGTCAGCCAGAAAGTTTTTCGACCCCGGGATGTGTTTTAGCACGAAATCGAATTTGGCAAAAAACCCAGCCCACCGGATCTGCTTGGTGGTTAGTTTCATTTTTCCCATTAGTGCCTCTAGGTTTTTGTGATCGGTCCAAATTTCGAATGGCACTCTAGCCCCCTCTAACCAAGACCGCCAGGTCTTTAGGGCGTACGTAACCGCGGACGCCTCTTTGTCCCACACTGACCAGTTCCTCTGTTCGTTTGAGAATTTTTTAGACACATAGGCGCAGGGTTTAAGCCTCCCCTCCCCGTCTCTCTGCATTAGTATGGCTCTTACAGCGACGTCAGAAGCGTCGCATTGCACCACGAAGGGCTTTAGCTCGTCGGGGTGAGATAACACTGGTTCACTAGTGAAAAGCCTCTTTAGCTTTTCGAAGGCGGCCTGGCATTCTGGTGTCCAGTGCAAGCTCGCCCTGGGCCGCTTCACCTCAGCCCCCTTTCCCTTCATTTTTAGCAATTCGGTCAGTGGCAGCATCACCTGGGTGAACCCCTTTATGAACCCCCTGTAGAAATTTGCAAACCCGAGAAAAATTGTAACTGCCATCGGGTTCGAGGGGCTTCCCAGTCGAGTACTGCTTGGATCTTGGCGGGGTCCATCGCTAAACCCTCCCCCGACACTCTGAACCCCAGGTAGTCTAGTTCCGTCTGGTGGAACTCACACTTCGACAGTTTAGCATACAATTTATGTTGGTGGAGTGTGGTCAATACTTTTCGGACCAGGGGCACATGCGATTTCAAGTCCTTCGAATAAATAATGATGTCATCAAGGTACACCACCACCCCCTTGTACAAAAACTCCCGCACCACTTCATTTATAAAGTTCATAAACACTCCTGGTGCCCCCTGCAGCCCGAACGGCATCACTAGGTACTCGAACTGTCCCATGGGCGTGTTGAACGCCATCTTCCACTCGTCCCCCTCCTTGATTCTAACTCTGAAGTAGGCGTCTCTGAGGTCAAGCTTTGTAAAAATTTTCCCCTCTGACACCGTGCTCAGGAGGCCTTTTATCAGGGGGATGGGGTAGGCATTGGACATAGAAATCCCGTTGATCCCCCTAAAATCCGTGCAAAGTGTCAGAACTGGAACGAACTTCAGACGATTCCAATACTTGTTACAAAGTAAGGATCTTTATTGAAGAACTACAGTGCTAGAGCTACGAGATAACAGTAATGCCGAGTCCTGGCAGTTGGTTACATTTTATGCCATCAGTGAAGTACAATAAAGCTATCATTCACACGGGTTACAGACAAGTGTCTCCTTTCCCAGGCTTCGTTATCAGAAGGGAGGATGCTTCCCTGTGGTGAAGGCCAAACGGCCTGTCTTCAAAAGGGCACCTGTGGATGTTGAACAGAGACTATCTGTCGCCCGTCATGGAGCCCTAAATATTTGGAATAGCTAAGAGGCGCAGGGTTAATTGCTCAAGCTATGGACTCTGTGTTAGTGTTAGGTTACAGCATGGAGTCAGTTTGGTCAAAGCAGACAGAGAGAAAGTTACAAGTTCTGACACAAAGTCTCAGGCTCCCGTCCTTCTTCTTTCGAAATAGGACCGGGGCGGCGTGCGGCGCCGTGGCTGGCCTGATGAACCCCCGCTTTAGGTTCTTATCGATGAATTTTCTAAGTTCCTCCTTCTCTGCCCACCCCATTGAGTACAGTTTAGCCTGGGGAAGTTCCTGCCCCGGGATGAGTTCGATGGCACAGTCCGTGGCTCTATGGGGTGGTAACTCGTTGGCTTCCTCTTCGCTGAATGCCTGTTTCAGGTCCCGGTACTCCCTGGGGATCAATTTCACTTCCTCCACCGTCACACAGATCTTTTTGTTCCACGGTGGTGGGTTCGGGCCCCACTCCTCCCTCCAGTGGTGGTGGGTGCACCGCCAGTCCATGAAGTCTATAGTGTGGGCTCCCCACTGAATGTCGGGCTGGTGCCTCGCTAACCAACCCTCCCCCACCACCAGATCGAACGAGGAGGAAGGGGCTATCACGAAAATCTCGATCCCCCAGTGCTCCAGCGTCCCCACAGGCACCTCTTGGGTCTCTTCGGTACAGGGTTCCCCCTGCATCGTCGTCCCATCCATTTGTTCGAATTGGATGGGCTGGGGAAGGGGGGTCCTAGCTAGCCCGAGGGCCTCCACCAGGCGGGGAGTAATTATCTCCCTCGTGCACCCCGAGTCTATTAGGGCCCGGGTATGCATGAACCTCTTCAGGTTAGGGTTTAATAAAGTCACTGGTATAAACATCAGTTCCCCAGTTATTCTCACCGTGATTGGTGCCGGTGGCTTCACGACCTGCGTCTTGGCACCCATTAGTGCAGGTCGCTGTCGTTTCCCGCCGGTTCGGGGTCCCATGATTCCTCACCGGAGTCTTTGATGGTCATAATATCCTCGTCAATCACCACCGACGTGGCGGCGTTGCCCCGACTGGGTTCCTTCGGTCTCCCTCCTCCCTTCTTCGGGGCGCTCGCCAGCGTTTTCGCGGTTGGGGACAGGGTGTGCAGCTTCTCTGGGCAGTTCACTGCCAGGTGCCTCGGGTCTCCGCACCTGAAGCACCTTCTCCCCACGCCCGGGGTCGAACTCGCTATGGGTACGGGAGCCTTCTTTACCTCCGGTTTGATGGGGGTCTTGGGGGCCTGGGCTCCTTTCCCACCTGTCTGCTGTTGGCGGCGAAGTATTACGTGTTGTAGATTTGTCTCGACCTCGCCGGCCAGCTGGATCCACCCCACCAGGGTCTCTGGTCGGCCCTGGGTGTAGCAGCGATCTAGAATGCTTGCATTGAGGCCGTTCACAAATGCCTCCTACTTCATGCGCCCACTCCAGCCCCTCACCTTGGAGCAGAGTGATTGGAACTCCGCGGCATATTCCCGGATCGTTCTCAGCCCCTGCTCGATCTTTCGCAGCTGGGGCAGCGCCTTCGTCTCCTGCAGCGGGTCCCCAAACTGGCGCAGCATGGCTTGCAAGAAATCGTACACCAATGCCAATGCGGGGCCCCGCGCGGCGTGGAGGCTAACGTACCACTTCCGAGCGGCTCCCTTCAGTTTGGAGGCTAGGTAGTCCATTCGGCTGGCCTCGGTGGGGAAGGTCACCCCCTAATGGGTCATGAAGCTGTTGCACTGGATCGTGAAGTACTCCACCTCCTCCAGGTCCCCGTCGAAAGTGATCTGCAGCTCCCTTCTCCTCGCGCCGTCCCGCGGAGCTGGCGCAGGCGGTAGCGCAGCTCCTGCGGGTCTGACGGGTGGCAGTACTGGCCCGGGTGGCGGGGCTGGTATTGGCCATACCGGTTGCGCGGGCGTGTCCTGTGGCCCCTCCGGCGGTTTCTCCGGTTCTCCCCCCCCCCGGCAGGTTCTCCAGTTCGTCTCGGGGTCCCTTACCTGGTCCGCCGCCGGGTGGGCCTCTGGGTTCGTCCCACTGCAGTGCCCCGATCTGCCTTCGGATCGTGTCCAGCTGCTCCTGGATCTCTCAGGTGATCTGGAGGTGGCTGGCCTGGACCTCGTTGTGGATTTCTCGGGCCCAGCCGAGCATCTCGTCTCGCAGCAGCCATGCATCTTCACCCTGCCCCGGCCTCTCCCCTTCCTCTTCCTCCCCACTTCTTCCCGCACCGACATCTTCTCCTTTGGCCCCGGTTAGTAGCGCGGTGTAGTGTCCCGCAGCCTCGCCCATCAACGCTGTGGAGGTTCGCGGCTTCCACTGCTTCGGGGTGTAGAGTAAGGTCGAGAAGTGCGCAGGCGGTTTGACTTTCCTCCTGACCACCGTCACTCCCTTCAGGACTGTTGGCTCTTCAATCGGTTCGGTGGGCTCTCCGTTATCTGGCTTCTTGTCGGCCATCCAGCCAAAGTTTCCAGTTCGGATAAGCTCCAAAGGGATCAAACTCAAAATGTCAAGACGTGGAACTTCAAACAGAGATGGATCATAATGTTGCAAAATTAATCCATTTATTTGAGAACAAACATGCTAGTTGGAAGGCAGATTGAGTTTGATGCCCCTCAAGGCTGAAACCAGCCTTTTCTACATTTCAAAGCAGGAAACAATACAGTCTTTTCACACCCTCAGAGACAGTCGGTGCTTCCCATGGTCTTATCTCTTTCTCAGGGAAAAGGGACCTTGGATATGCTAACTTCAAAGACCACAGATGGCTTCTAGGCCGGGTGTGATATTTTACTCCTTGCAGTTACAGAATGCTTTGGGAAAAGGTACTTGCTACATTTCTCATGGTTAGTAAAGCAAAGGTCACACTGAATACATCATGGCATTAGTCATGTCAGGTATTTCTAAGCTACAGTTTGGTTCAAGCAAGTTACACGTCTGACAGTTATTGCCCACCAAATCAAAAGAGAGAGGATGATTATAATATGATGGAAGGCTTAAAGAAAGCAGCTAAACGTAAAAACTGTGTTGTAATAGGTGATTTTAACGACCCGCAGATTGATTGAGTCAATATGTGTTCTGGTTGAGAGAAAGAGATTGAGTTTCTTGATGCTCTCAATGACTGTGCTATGGAGCAGATGGTCTCAGAACCTACCAGGGGTGCGGCGATCCTGGATTTGGTCCTAAGTAATGCCCAAGACTTGGTGAGAGATTTAAAAGTGTTTGCGCTGCTTGGAAGCAGTGACCATAATGTTATTGATTTCACCGTTTGTATAAATACGGCGTTTCCCAAAAAGACCGCCACAACCACATTTAACTTTAAAAGGGGTAAATTCTCTGAGATGAGGAGGCATGTGAGGAGGAAACTGAAAGGAAAGGTAAATACGGTCAAAACCCTTGGGGAAGCTTGGAGACTATTTAAAACTATAATCCTAGAAGCTCAGATAAAATACATACCACAAGTTAGGAAAGGCACAAACAGGCATAAGAAAAGGCCTGTATGGTTAACAAACAAAGTAATGGAAGGTGTAAAAGGTAAGAAGGACTCCTTTAAGCGGTGGAAAACCAGTCCAAGTGAGATTGGTAAAAGGGAACACAGGCTGTGGCAAATCAAATGTAAGACTGTGATCAGGCAGGCAAAAAGGGACTATGAGGAGCATATTGCAAAAAACAGAACGGCCAACACTAAAAATTTCTTCAAATATATTAGAAGTAGGAAACCAGCCAGGGAGGCAGTGGGGCCCTTGGATGAACATGGGGTAAAAGGATTACTGAAGGAGGATAGGGAAATGGCTGAGAAGCTGAATGCATTTTTTGCCTCCGTCTTCACTGTGGAAGATGAGAACTTTTGCCCGCCCCAGAACCACTAATTTTGGAAGGGGTGTTGAAAGACCTGAGTCAGATTGAGGTGACAAAAGAAGAGGTCCTACAACTGATAGACGAATTAAAAACTAATAAGTCACCGGGTCCGGATGGCATACATCCGAGAGTTCTGAAAGAACTCAAAGTTGAACTTCTGGATCTTCTAACAAAAATCTGTAATCTTTCATTGAAATCTGCCTTCGTTCCTGAGGACTGGAAGGTAGCAAATGTCACCCCCATCTTTAAAAAGGGTTCCAGAGGAGATCCGGGAAATTATAGGCCAGTCAGTCTGACTTCAATACCGGCAAAGTTGGTAGAAAGCATTATCAAGGACAGAATGAGTAGGCACATTGATGAACACGGGTTATTGAGGAAGACTCAGCATGGGTTCTGTAAGGGAAGATCTTGCCTCACTAACCTGTTACATTTCTTTGAGGGGGTGAACAAACATGTGGATAAAGGAGACCCGATAGATGTTGTTTACCTTGACTTCCAGAAAGCTTTTGATAAAGTTCCTCATCAAAGGCTCCTTAGAAAGCTTGAGAGTCATGGAGTAAAAGGACAGGTCCTCTTGTGGATCAAAAACTGGCTGAGTAATAGGAAGCAGAGAGTGAGTATAAATGGGCAGTCTTCACAATGGAGGACGGTAAGCAGTGGGGTGCCGCAGGGCTCGGTACTGGGTCCCATGCTCTTTAACTTGTTCATAAATGATTTAGAGTTGGGAGTGAGCAGTAAGGTGGCCAAGTTTGTGGATGACACTAAATTGTTCAGGGTAGTGAGAACCAGAGAGGATTGTGAGGAACTCCAAAGGGACCTGTTGAGGCTGGGTGAGTGGGCGTCAACGTGGTAGATGCGGTTCAGTGTGGCCAAGTGCAAAGTAATGCACATTGGGGCCAAGAATCCCAGCTACAAATACATGTTGATGGGGTGTGAACTGGCAGAGAGTGACCAAGAAAGAGATCTTGGCGTCGTGGTAGATAACTCACTGAAAATGTCAAGACAGTGTGCGTTTGCAATAAAAAAGGCCAACGCCATGCTGGGAATTATTAGGAAGGGAACTGAAAACAAATCAGCCAGTATCATAATGCCCCTGTATAAATCGATGGTGCGGTCTCATTTGGAGTACTGTGTGCCATTCTAGTCGCCACACCTCAAAAAGGATATTATAGCATTGGAGAAAGTCCAGAAAAGGGCAACTAGAATGATTAAAGGGCTGGAACACTTTCCCTATGAAGAAAGGTTGGAACGCTTGGGACTCTTTAGCTTGGAGAAACGTCGACTGCGGTGTGACATGATAGAGGTTTACAAGATAATGCATGGGATGGAGAAAGCAGAGAAAGAGGTACTTTTCTCCCTTTCTCACAATACAAGAACTCGTGGGCATTCAATGAAATTGCAGAGCAGACAGGTTAAAACGGATAAAAGGAAGTACTTCTTCACCCAAAGGGTGATTAACATGTGGAATTCACTGCCACAGGAGGTGGTGGCAGCCACAAGCATGGCCACCTTCAAGAGGGGTTTAGATAAAAATATGGAGCAGAGGTCCATCAGTGGCTATTAGCCACAGTGTGTGTGTGTATGTGTATATATATATATATATATATATATATATATATATATATACATACACACACACACACACACACACACACACACACACACATATATATATATATATATATATATATATATATATACATACACACACACACACACACACACACACATATATATATATATATATATATATATATATATATACACATATATATATATATATATATATATATATATATATATATATATATATATATATATACATATATATATGTATATATATATATAAAAATTTTGGCCACTGTGTGACACAGAGTGTTGGACTGGATGGGCCATTGGCCTGATTCAACATGTCTTCTCTTACGTTCTTATGACCAAGACAAAGTATTGTGAATATATATAACTCAACCCCTACAAGCTTGCAAATACAGTGCTGACAACAGAGTTCCAGAGTATTGGCACCCCCACAGAGAAGGCCCTGCTTTTGATACCCACTCAGCTTGCTTTTAGCAGTAGAGGCATCAAGGGGCTGCCAAAGGCACAGATCAAATAAGCCAGCTCAAGAGGAGTCAGCGCCAGATACACCATGATCAGTTTCTAGGTGCAGGAGTATCAGATGGCTAGCTTAACGCACAATTTTTTTTAAAGTAAAGCAAAACAAGGTTGTCTTTGGCCTCCATGTGCAGTCATCAGTCTTAGACAGAATAAATTCATCTTTTCCTCTGAGTCTTTATCTTTATTATAAAGACAAACATTTTAAAAGTGACAGAAGTAGTTTGTCATTCCCTGGAAAATACACACACGCATAAAATGCTGTCATTGAATGAGCTCTGGGGGGGGAAAAAAGGGTTCTACAAATACACACACACATAAAATGCTGACTCAGTTTGAATCAAGGAAAAGTTGATTAGGAACCAGTTGGGTAGCTTCTCTAATGTTTTGGAGAACAGTTTTGGAACTGTTTTACAATGGTTTTGCTGTTGGCTCACCAACTTTAAATCTAGCTCCTTGTGGATTTAAACTGTTGTTTGATGTACAGCAGTTAAGAGGTTATATTGTTCATGAAAAGAAGCTTACTCTGTTAATGTCTACATATCAATAAAAAAAGGTAAAGGTAGTCCCCTGGGCAAGCACCAGTCATTTCCTACTCTGGGATGATGTTGCATCACGACATTTTCACGGCAGACTTTTTACGGGGTGTTTTGCCATTGCCTTTCTCAGTCATCTGCACTTTACCCCTAGCAAGCTGGGTACTCATTTTACTGACCTTGGGAGGATGGAAGGCTGAGTCAACCTGGAGCCGGATACCTGAACCCAGCTTCAGCCAGGATTGAACTCAGGCCATGAGCAGAGCTTGGACTGTAGGACTGCAGTACTGCAGCTTACCACTCTGTGACACGGGGCTCATATTAAAATATCAATACCAGCTGCTAAAGGCAGAAGAGATCTGTATCTGACCACTTAGCGACTCCAGTTTCTATTGTTTTTTTTGCCATCATCACAGCTGACTTGCAGCAACCCCATAGGGTTTTCAAGGCAAGAGATGTCCAGAGGTGGTTTGCCATTGCCTGCCTCCACATCACAACCCTGGTATTCCTTGGTGGTCTCCTTTTCAAATACTGACCTGGGCTGACCCTGCTTCGCTTCCAAGATCAGACAAGGATGGGCTAGTCTGGGCTATCCAGGTCAGGGCCATGATTATGGGCCTTTTTAAAAATTAAAATAAGAAAAAAGCACAAATGTTGGCAGCCGTTGTAACATTGTTCAGGAAACAGGGCTGGCGAGACAGAACTTGTCTTGATCTTCTTAAGCCAAATACGTTATCTTTAAAGGTCCACTGAAGCGATTGTTTCAGAAAAAGGAAATCAGGAGTGGTAGCCCGCACCTGCCCAGTTCTTGTTATGTACAGAGGTGCTCTCTAATTTCCTCCCTACTGTACTTTGCTCTGAAGTGTGAGGGCCTGATCCTTCACTGATGTCTGTTCTTCCGTCAGCTAGAAATCCCTTTTCTCTTTCTTTCCCCTCCCTCCTTTGCAAGTTTCTGAACATGTCTCATAGCACCACAGTCCTTGCATTGAGGAATTGCCTCAGGCTGTTTTGAAAGAGAAACCTTGGAACTGAAGGTGAATCATCTGCAATTTGACCTGAATCACAGTTGAGTATGGAGAAACTAAGAGAAACTCATGGAAACCCATGTCATGTTTCTACGACAGTCACGCCACATAAATGTGTGGGATGAGTGTGAAAGGAGATGTCTGGGGTGTGCATAGCCAATCAGCACCTTGTGGAATACAGTGGTTTTCTCTTGTGGCTGGCATCCTCTCTCTCCCCCCCAAAAAATCTGTGCTTTCTCTCCCCCCTGCCCATGAAGTGACCAGGTAGTCCAGAATTTAGGAGGAAAACTTTAGGGATACAATCTTGGATCTATTTTTAACATGGTATTTTCTCGACTTTTATTAATTGTATTGTATTGAATTTTAGTGCATTTGTAATCCGTTTTATGGCTCTATTCGTTCGTTGGACATTGCCCAGCACCTGGCACAAGCTGGGATAGAGCAATTAATAATTCAAATAAATAATAATATGTTTGTGTCTGAAAGACTGCATATACAGCATTGCCCCAAGGCAAGCTGAGGCAGTGGACTTTCAGGTAGCTGTTAAGGATGGTAGGGAGGGACAAACATATCTTGACCCACAAGCACAAAATGGGAAATTCTCCAGCACAAGCCCCACTGAAACAGCATGGGTGCTGTGTGATAGAGCTGCCAACTCTAGCTTGAGAAATTCCTGGGTATTTAGGAATGGTGCCTGGGGAGGGAGCTCAGTGGGGACATGAGGCTGTACATTCTCCTTTGAAGCTGTCTTTTCCTCCGGGGGAGCTGATCTCTGTAGTCTAGAGATTTGGTTTAGTTCAGGGGTGGCCAAACTGCAGTTTTGGAGCTACATGTGGCTCCTTCACACACATTGTGTGGCTCTTGAAGCCCTCATCACCCTGTTGGCAAGCTTGGAGAAGACATTTCTCTCTTTAAATCACTTCTCCAAGCCAAGCCAGCCAGCAGCTCGGAGAATCAATTTAATGTTAAAGTTGCTTTCTTTCCACCTCTCCTCCTCTCCATCTATTTTCCTTCCTTCCTTCCTCCCTTGTCTTGCAGCTCTCAAACATCTGACTTCATGTCTTGTGACTCTCAAACATTCTGTGTGGCTCTTAAATTAAGCAAATTTGGCCTCCTCTGGACTAGCTTAACGATAAAAACAGGCCCCAACAACAACATGGGGTTGTTTGTGCAGGAGGATTTCCTTAAAAACTCTGTTTGTGGCCAAGAGTGAGAAGGCAAGGCATCATTTGGGTTTTCTGGCTCAATTTGAGTTTCCAGGTGGCCACAAAGAAAGTCGAGTTGCTTGTATGCTCTTAACAACAGCCTGATGTGTAGAATTTAGGTTTTCATCATGGCTAAACATGATCTGTCTCCAAGCCACTATTAAAACACAGAGACCAATTTCGCACTCAGGTTACCCTGCGGTCACTTTCCTCTTCTCTGTGCAGCATCCATTGGATTTCCCACTATCTGCGCCGGAGTTACAGGAAGTGTTGCGGCTTTCACGCAGCAAACGGAAACTGGTTTTTAGCGGTTTCTGTTTGCTGTGTGAAAGCCGCGACGCTTCCTGTAACTTCAGTGCAGATAGTGGGAAATCTGACAGATGCTGCACAGAGAAGAGGAATGTGACCATGGGGTAAGCTGAGTGCAAAATTGGTCAGGGTGTCACGGGCTGGGGCCGGGTCAGGCAAAGTCCAGGGGCAGTCCAAGGTCTGTAGCTGGTGAGCAAAGAGGGTCCAAGGCGCCAAAACCAAATCACAGTCCAGGTATCGCAGGTCAGAGGTTCAGAAGCCGAAGTCAGGGGGTCCAAAAGCCAAAGTCAAAAGCCGAAGTGGATGCTAGAACATCAGGTAAGTGACTAGTTGCTTCCACAAAGCCTCCTCCCAAAGCCCACAGCTATATAGCCCTCTGCTGTCTGTTGCCCATTTGGGCTATTTGCTGGCTCAGAGAGGCAGCCAGGATCCTGCTGAGACTCAAGCATCCTCACTCCTAGAAGGGCCAGAATCCTTTCAAAACTCAGGGCTCAGGGAGCGTCTTGCTCGTGAGCGTGCCGCCCTCCTCCGCTCCCTGAGGTCCTGACGAAGGCAGTCACGCACACGAGCCACCCGAGAGGGCGAGGCAGGGGGGCTTGGATCTTCTCCAGCAGGAGGCAGGGGCACTGGTGCAGGTGGCAGGGACACAGTTTCTTCTGCAGGCTCAGCTTCTTCTGCAGGGTCCCCAGTACCCATGACACAGGGATTGGAGGAAGCAACAAAAGCTGACATCTCTTTCTCCAGCACTGAAATGTCTTGGAGTGACCCTGGATAGAATCTATATGACTTTACCCCCAAGAGAACGATTAGACCATGATTCCATTAGCAAGAACATTTTTTGTTAACTGGTGGTGTCACCACCAAACCGTCGACTTAAAAGTAAAAAATAACAGTTTCGAGGCTCCTTAAAGACACAGGGGTGGCCAACGGTAGCTCTCCAGATGTTTTTTGCCTACAACTCCCATCAGCCCCAGCCATTGGCCATGCTGGCTGGGGCTGATGGGAGTTGTAGGCAAAAAAACATCTGGAGAGCTACCGTTGGCCACCCCTGAATATTATTTTGCTGTCACATGTTAGAGACCACTTCATTGGATGCATGATACACACACACAGAGTTATAAATAGCAGAAGGGTAGAAGAGTTACTGCAAGTAGAGGTCAAAAGATCAATTTTCCCAGGAAACTGGTGTTTTAAATTATATTACAGAGCACGGTTGAAAACAAGTATTAGTCAAATAAGTAATTGATCTACTCAGGATGGATGTGGGCTGCTATAAACTGTTGATAAATTAACAATGTAAGATATAAACCCAAACAAAGAACAATTTTGAGTTAACCTTCCCCAGTCATTATTGAGTCAAAGTCTGATTGTATCAAATCTGCATATGAATTCTGATTAGAAACTCCAGGGAATTCATCCGAGAAGTGCAGAACAAAAGTAAGTTAAATGATTTATTTCAACCCACGCCCCTTTCAAAAAGTGGACATATAGGCTTTTTCTGAGACTCTGGGATTCTAATAAAATGTACCTTTTATTTGTTGAAATTTGTGGGCCTAAGTAGTGCTTGTTTAAATCTTGATCCTAACTGGAGCATTAGAGCTAGTTTTAGGCAGGATCTCCAGTGACAAAAATTACAGATTATGGTTTGGATCTAGTGCAAGGATCCTCAATCTTCCCAGTTTTTCCATCCTCCCAATAGTTATTCCTGACCCCAGGAAAGCTTTGCTCGTGGAACAGGGAGGAGGGAAACTTTCCCTTCCCCACTGCACCTTCCTGATTTACATAGCTGAGGGCTGTCAGCTCACAGATGCAAAATACCTGGAGATTTTAGGGGTGGAGCCTGGGGTGCAAAGCCATAGCATCCACCTTTCAGAGCAGTCATTTTCTTCAGGGGAACTTATAGCTGTCATCTGGAGATGCAGTGAAATACTAGGAGATCTCCAGGCCTCATCTGAAGGCTGGCAGCCATTGGTCATGGGTGGCACTCTGCATGGCTTCTGCAATCTGGGAAATAAACTTTCTGGTTGTTACAGGGAGTGGAAAGCCTGGAAAACTGGTGACTTTCATTACCTTCCACTGACAGAATATGGGATAAAACAGCCCCCTGAGGTTTGTCTCACAGAATAAACCAAATACACATGCTAAGCATACAGATTGTGTCTGTGAGGCTCTCCATGTAACCATGGCTTAATGTAGGGAGATAGACACAACTGAATCGATTGTATTTTGACTTGGATCCAGATGAGTGGTTCCATAGGCTCAAGGATTTCCACCCAGAGCACACTTTTCCTGTTATCTCATCCCCCTGGTAGCCTAAGATGTACCTCCAATCCTGCTCCTGGAGGTCCCCTTCCTTTTCAATTTTTGAAGTATTTTTTGGTGTGTGTATCTTCTTGCATGTCTGGAAGTCATGGCGACTTCTGGTGACTCCTAGTGGAGCTAGTTAGTTTGTATCTTCCGCCTCTGCATCCCAGCCCTGGTATTCCTTGGAGAGCTCCCTTCCAAGTACTTGCCAGGGTTGGTCCTGATTAGCTTTTGAGATCTGATAAGATCAGGCATGCCTTGGCTATACAGGGCAGGATGGGGTCCCACTTAGTCAGCAGGATTTCCAGGTGGGTATGTGACATTTTGGTCTGCCACAAGAGGGAGAAGGTAGGAAAATCATGCTCCATGGACAGAAATCTCTTCTCCCACAGAAATATTAGTCTGGATCCAAGCATCTGTCTGAACACTATGAACAGTGGGGGTGACTTGGGCCAGTGTCATATAGCCTGGTAAATTGTAGGGATGCCAGCCTTCAGGTAGGTCCTGGAGATCTCTCAGAATTACAACTGATCTCCAGATTAGAGAGATTGGTTCCTTTGGAGAAAAAAGCTGCTTTGGACAATAGACTGGCAATTACTGAGGTCCCTCTCCTCCCCAAACTGTACCTTCCCAGGCTCCACCCCTCCCCCCCAAATATCCAGGAATTTCCCAACCTGGAGTTGATAGGTAGTCCCACTTTGTCCCACTGCTGAATTTTTGAAAGGGGAGATCAATAAAGGGCAAAAAAACTTCCTTGAAGGACAAGTTTCCTGCCCCTGTCAACTTTAGTCTGCAATGTGCAATCACAGGGGTATCTTCTCTAGGGTGTGCACTCTGTTTGCATAGGGAGATCCTGAAATCCCAATGCCTGGCTCAGTGTGAACAGAGGGTCCATCCCTAGCAGAGGTGACTTTCAGTCTTCAGGGGATACTTTCCACATGTCTTCTCAGAAAGCCCCCAAACAGATGTTTGCCTTGACCCCCTTGGATGCTGCAGAGCATTCTGGGACATATGCAGATCCTGTGAATTTAGGGGAAAGTATAAATATAAATTCACAAATTTATTGTGAATAAAGAAGCCCTTTGGTGCAGTGTCAAGCATGGTAGAATTCCACTGGTAATTGATTGTTTTAGAGTCCTCCATAAAGCTGGCCTGTGAAATATCATGGAGGACCAAGGTCTATTAACTGTGTTATTCTTTCCCCCTCCCCCTTCTTGCTTTATTGCTTGCGAAGTAGAAGTAGAGAGAAACAAAACTAACTTGAGAAAGAGTAATCAGCACCTTCCCATACATTCCTGTTAGGGAGTGTGGCACATCTGGGGAAAGCAAGAGCTGGTTTGGTGTAGTGGTTAAGTGTGCGGACTCTTATCTGGGAGAACTGGGTTTGATTCCCCACTCCTCCACTTGCACCTGCTAGCATGGCCTTGGGTCAGCCATAGCTCTGGCAGAGGTTGTCCTTGAAAGGGCAGCTGCTGTGAGAGCCCTCTCCAGCCCCACCCACCTCACAGGGTGTCTGTTGTGGGGGAGGAAGGTAAAGGAGATTGTGAGCCGCTCTGAGACTCTTCAGAGTGGAGGGCGGGATATAAATCCAATATCTTCTTCTTCATCTTCTTCTTCTTCTATGAGAATGTAGACATTTTTGATAGTTTATGTGTGAGAGCGCATCCCTCGCCCCCACCTTTTGGAATCCTTTTGAAGTATGCCTTAAAAGTGTTGTATCAATGTATCTTTAGCATCACTCCCAAGAAACTGTTACATAGAAAGTATCGGTCTATCAATAAATGTAGTTTTGCATCAGACCTGACTCATCATTGAAACCGCATGCTTGACACAGAGTGGTAAAGCTGCAGTACTACAGTCCAAACTGTCTGCTCACGACCTGAGCTTGATCCCGGCGAAAGCTGGGTTCAGGTAGCTGGCTCAAGGTTGACTCAGCCTTCCACCCTTCAAAGGTCGGTAAAATGAGTACCCAGCTTGCTGGGGGGAAAGTGTAGTAGATGACATGGGAAGGCAATGGCAAATCACCCCATAAAAAGTCTGCTGTGAAAATGTCATGATGCGACGTCACCCTAGAGTTGGAAACAACCGGTGCTTGCACAGTGAACTACTTTTTTTTTCAAATTGTGAATATCCTGCATTGTGCAGGGGGTTGGACTAGATGACCCTGGGGATTCCTTCCAACTCTATGATTCTATATTCTAGAAGCCATCTTGCACAGTTTATGACATTTATTGTTATGTGTCATATAAATTATTGTTTTCATCATTAATTTTATAATGTGAATTTTACTATTCTGTTACACCTTGGTGATCCTACTGGTAGAGTCTATAGTTTACAATGTTTAAAATAAACATACTTTTGTCCTAGCAAACAGTTTTCCCTTGATGACAGAGATAGGTGTTCATTGCCTGCTTGGGCCTGCCCTGCAAAAATGTAAAGTTCTCACCTGTCAAGCACCTGACAAGCCACAATACATAAAGGGAGGGTAGATTTTTTTAAAAATCACAAATTAGACAGAACTGCCCTGTGTCCCAGAATGCTCTGCACCTGGCAGTGGTTTCACGGCTGAAATGAAGGACTTCTTTAGCCCATATGGGAAAGTTCTCTAAGTTGTGAGTTACTGGCCTTAAACTTGTGAGCTATTGCATAGTTTGCTCTAAGACCATTTTTCCTGAGCTGAGACAAAAATGTGTGAGCTGGAGGCTAAAAAATTGTGAGCTAGCTCACACTAACTTAACTTAGAGGGAACACTGGTTCCCAGTCTCCCGCTGGGGACAGGGGTTCCCTCAGTTTTGGGGCCCCCAACCCGCCAGCCCAAAGCTGGCTGGCGAGGGTATCCCCACCCCCCAAAAAGCTCTGTTGATGCCCAGCATGATGATGTCACCTGGAAGTGACATCATCATGCTGGGCATGTTGTGCAGGGGATGCTCTAGCATTTGGTTAAAAACTTTATGGCACACTGCCAGGCAGGTAGGACCTGGCAATCCTAGTATAGGTGTCCTGGAATGATGGTCTCCCATCCAAATACAAACCCAGGCCTGATCTTGCTTAGCTTCTGAGATCTGATGAGATTGGGCTAATCTGGGCTATCCCAGTCAGGGCATTGGAACAGTACCTGGAGTTCAAATCCCTATTAGGGTGGCCAAGTCCCTCTTGCCAACCAGCAGGGGATGGAGTGACCTGAGGTGAAAGTAAAAGGCCGAGGCCTTGTTGGCGGCATCACACAGGAAGTGATGTCATCATGCCAGTGATGTCTGAGAATGCTCTAATATTTGGGCAAAAATGCAATGGTAAAACTGGCTTCTACCACATATTTTTTTGCCTAAATACCGGATCGTCAGGTGGACGTTGCTGGTGTGATGACATCACTTCAGGTGCAATGTTGGCAATGAGGCCTAGGCCTTCTCCTTTCTCCTGGTAAGGCCTTCTGCCAGCCAGCTGATCAGCAACTGAGGGTAGGGCCTGGCTGCAGGGGACCCCCTATTCACTCTAATCCCTACTCTCAAGCTCGCCGGCTGACCTTTGGCTGTGTGGCTGAACCTATCTAGTCACAACATGCATATGGAGGAAGGAAGAACCATAGATTCCAGGGGTTCATACCAACCTGACTGACCCTGTGGGCACTTAGTGAGTTTTAAGGACAGTGGGGACCAGAACAAATATGGCTGCCAGAGTGGATGGGAATGACCGCAAGTGGGTCCAGTCACAAAATATT
This sequence comes from Heteronotia binoei, assembly GCF_032191835.1. Lineage (NCBI taxonomy): Eukaryota > Metazoa > Chordata > Lepidosauria > Squamata > Gekkonidae > Heteronotia > Heteronotia binoei. The sequence continues at coordinate 31,129,934 of NC_083237.1, forward strand.
TATTTATTTATTTATTTATTTATTTATTTATTTATTTAATTTGATTTATATTCCGCCCTACCCCACTGAAGCGGGCTCAGGGCGGCTCACAACATAAAAGTTCTAACAATAAAATTCAGAATTAAAATACAATAGCATTAAAATACAAAAATAATCTTTCTATGATGGGCTAACTGCTTCCAAATGCATGCTCCATACAGGCACAAACATCATGGCCCCTAATGTAGGACTGCCAAACTCCAGGTGGTATCTGGAGATTTCCTGAGATTACAGCTGACCTCCAGGTAACAGAGATCAGTTCATCTGGAGAAAATGACTGCTCTGGAAGGTGGACTCTGTGGCATTATATCCCATTGAAGTCTCTCCTGTCCTCAAACCCCACTCTCCTCTGGCTCCATCCCCAAAATCTCCAGGTATTTCCCAATCTGGAGCTGGCAGCCCTTCAGAAGTACCTTCCTGCTTCAGTGAAGTGGAGAAAAGTCAGGACAGGCTCTTTGGTTCGGAAAAGAGGTAAGTGGGCTCCTGGGAAAACACTGCCAGCAGCCACTGTGCCCTTGGGCACCACATTAGGGATTGCTGATATTTAGGGTTGTTAGCTCTGAGGTGGGAACTACCTGGAGATTTTGGGGGTGCAGCCTGAGGAGAATGGGGTTGGGGAAGGGGAGGGACTTCAGTAGGGAGGGGTGTAAAGCCACAGAGTCCACCTCCCAAAGTTGTCATATTCTCCAAGGGAACTAGGGATGCCAGCCTCCAAGTGGGATCTGGGGTTCCTCTGGGATTACAGCTCATTTCCAGATTAGTTCCCATGAAGAAAATGAATGCTTTGGGGTGTGAACTCTATGACATTGTATCCCGTTGAGATCCCTGTCCCCCCCAGGCTGTATTCCCAAGCCTCCAGGAATTTTCCAACCTGGATCTGGCAACCCTACCCCCTAATTTTATTGAGTTAAATGTAAAAAATATATATATCATTTGCCTTGGAAACACAAAAGTTTTACAGAGCATTTTGTTAAGGGGAACATGCTGTTCAAACAAATTACAAAGAAGATCTGACTCCAGTGGTAACAAGAAAAAGAAATTTTACTTACAAAAATAGAAGCACATCTTACATGACATATCCCTGTAGATACATTTAACTTACTGTAAACAGATTAACTTCAGAAATATTAACTTACTACAGCTGCAAGCCAGTGTTCCTTCTAAGCTGAGTTAGTGTGAGCTACTTCACAGTACTTTAGCCTCCAGCTCACACGTTTTTGTCTTAGCTCAGGAAAAATGGCCCAAGAGCAAACTAAGTTATGCAGTAGCTTACAGTGGTTAAGTGTGTGGACTCTTATCTGGGAGAACTGGGTTTGATTCCCCACCCTTTCACTTGCAGCTGTTGGAACAACCTTGGGTTAACCATAGCTCTGGCAAGAGATGTCCTTGAAAGGGCAGCTTCTGTGAGAGCTCTTTCAGCCCCACCTACCTCACAGGGTGTCTGTTGTGGGGGAAGAAGATACAGAAGATTGTAAACCGCTCTGAGACTCTGATTCAGAGACAAGGGCGGGGTATAAATTTACAGTCTTAATGCTAGTAGCTCACAAAGTAGATTTTTTGCTTGCAAGACTCCATAAGAGAGCATTGTTTCAAGTCCATGTAAGAAGAGAGATCCTATACAAGATGAAACATAAGGCAAGAAAAGCCAAAGAGGCTCCGCATCTGACATCTAAGGGATGAGAGGGTGGGGCCCTTTCCCTCCCAGATCCTCTCTTGCATGCAGTTACAATATCCAGCCCAGATCTGATAATTCTACCCCTCTCATCTTTTGCTGGTGGCCAGGCGACCTCACTATCCTAAGGGGAACTGAACTCTATAACCTAGAGACCAGTTGTAATTCTAGGATATTCTCCAAGTACCACCTGGAGACTGGCAACCTTATTCAGTTCTTAGTTCCTCAGAGGAAAGGTGGAACAAGAACGACTGATAGATTCAGGTGGGCAGCCATTTTGGTCTGAAGCAGCAGAACGAAGTTTGAGTCCATTGGCACCTTTAAGACCAACCAAGTTTTTTCCAAGGTTTCAGCTTTTGTGTGCCCTAACACTTCCTCAGATATGCTGAAATGGAAATTAACTGGAACTTTGTTTTGATAGACAGTGAGATAAGCCACTCGGAGCTCTGCTGGGCTGCTGGTGCTGATGTAGTTTCTGCGGAGAGCCTGAGTCATTTTAAGAATATCTCTGGCGGAGAGAGAAAGTACATCTGGTCACAGTGAGATCCAACGGACTGTAAGTGGAACACGCAGTCCCTGTGACCAAGAGCTTGTGACAGACTGTATTAAGAGTTTCCCCTAACCACCCGTTTGCATGCCATAGACTGCGGCCCCAATTTGGGCCTTCAGTCTCCTGCCAAAGGGCAATTACGCTCAAATGCTTTTAATTATTCCCCCTCCCCCAACACACTTTAATATGAAGCAGCCTCTGGAAAGCTACAGTTCGGAGTGCAAGAGTGGTGATGGATGGTAAGGCTGCCAGCCTCCAAGTGGGGCCCAGAGATCTCCCTCTTTTGCACCTGATCTACAGCTGGTAGAGATCCACTCCAGAAATGGCTGCTTTGAAGGGTGGACTCTACAGCATTGTACCATGCTGAGGCCCCTCCCCTCCCCAAACCCCACCCTCTCCCAGCTCCACCCCAGGTGTTTTCCAACACAGACTTGACAACTGTAATGGATGGTGATGGATCATTTAATCCTTGACCTGCCTGCCAGGTTTTCTATTTTTTTACCTTTGTCCAGCCTCCAGATGTGGTTTTGATTGGGTTGCCTACCTTGAGTTGGAAAATTCTGGGAGCCTGGGGGGAAGACAAGATGTGAGATGGGGGGGAGGGACCTCAGTGGGATATAATGCCCATAGAGTCCACCCACCACAGCAGCCATTTTCTCCCAGGGAACTGATCTCCGTTGTCTGGAGATCAGTTGTAATTCCAGGTCTCCAGGCTGTCCCTGGAGGCTGGCAACCCTCAATTTGGAGACTTTTTTGTTTGTTTGTTTGTTTGTTTACATATCTTCAACTAGAAAACAATCAGAGCGGTGAAAGGTTCACATGCCCTCCGCCCAGGGCTTTTTTGGGGGGTAGAAAAAGCTCAGCAGGAACTCATTTGCATATTAAACCCCACCCCTGACACTGCTTTCCTGTGTATTCCTGCTCAAAAAAAAGAGAGAGAAGAAAAGAAGAGAAAAAGCCCTGCCTGCACCACTCTATTCATAATTGCTTCCACCACCTGAGTCTCTTTTCTCATTAGAGGGGGGGGCATGTATGATTTATTGCATGTTCTTTGCTTGGACTGAGTAGATAGTCCATAAATCTCTCCCTCCCTCTGTGTTCCATGTGGTATCGGTTTAAAGGATTCACCTGGATTTGTATTGCCTGTCCATTTCTTTGTCTTTGCACTGGAGCTCATTATCTGGAGTTTTGTTCCAGTAATTGTTTGTACTCTGGCTGTGTTCCTGCAAACAGAACAGAACTCAGTGTATTTGGCTAGAGGCACGAATGGGGTGGAGATTTTTGGTGCACCTGGCAACGTTTGGGGTGGATAGTAAGTAGAAATGGCTCAGGAGTAAGTTATGCTGGGCTGAACACCAGTTGCACTGGAAGCCCTATAGTCGACACTTGGGTCGGACCTGGCCACTGCAACAACTAGGGTTGCCAACTTCCAGGTGGGGCCTGGAGATCTCCTGGAATTACAACTGATCTGCAGGAGACAGAGATCAGATCACCTGGAGAAAATGGCTACTTTGGAGGGTGGACTCTATGGCATTATACTCTATTCAGTTCCCTCCCCTTACCAAACCTTCCACCCCCAAATCTTTAGGAATTTGCCAACCCAGAGTTCATAACCCTAATGACAACTGTCTCTATCATTGTTGCTGGCTGCGAGTGATGGGCGTGATCCCAGTGGAGTTGCCTGCTCCACTGTGGATGCTGGCAGCCGTTGGGGCAGAGGTCCACGGGGAATTCTCCCATGTACTAAATGGGCAAGCTGCCCATGAATGCCTCTTGCCAGGTCTGACTCAGGACATTTCTGGGGACTTTGGGGGTGGGGCCAGGAGCCAGGGTGTGACAAGCATGACTGAACTGCGAAGGGAGTTCAGGCCATCACATTTAAAGGGACCATGCTCCTTTTAAATGCCTTCATCTCATTGGAAATAATGGAGGATGGGGGCACCTTCTTTGGGGGCTCTTCAAATTGGACCCCTTGGTCCAATGTTTTTGAAACAGTGAGGGTTTTTTTTAAAGGAGAGTCACTATATGCTATGTTGAAAATGTGGTGGCTCTGCCTCAAAAAACAGCCCTCCCCAATCCCATATACCCATAGAACAATTCTCCATTATACCCTAGGGGACCGATCTCCATAGGGTATAATGGAGTGCCCAGTGAACATCCCCCACCCCACTTTCTGACAACCCTCAAGTGGAGGGAGGGCCTTCAAACCAGAGAATCTCCTGCTATGCTTGGAATCTATTGAAAATGTTAGAGTTGAAGTTTGGATCTGACAAAAGCCTTGTCTCAAATACAGAACTTAGAGGAAGCTTTTGGCAAAAACGCAGTTGGAAAAGTTCCAGAAATGCCCATCTAGTTATCAGCTACATGAAGAAAAATTTTTGAATTGCATTTGAAAGCGGATTGGGACGGGTGTCCTGTTGGAAGTTTTTTGTTGCATCATAAGCACTACGGACATTCACCTAAAGAGGAGGAAGAAAGATATTTATGTTGTCAATACTTTGAAATGTAACTGGAGCTAATGTGATGGCCAACCCGTTTTGAATTCTGTGTTTTGGAGTTCTGTATTTTTGAAATATTATCAGTGTTGTTTCAAGCTATTAATAGATGTGATAGTACTTTAAGAGAATCCTGTTAACAGTTCTTTCATGGAGGCTGTGCCCTTCTCCCCTCCCTAACTGTGGATTGACAACCCTAGCCTATGGCTGCAATCGGGGCTTTTTTGGTAGAAAAAGCCCAGCAGGAACTCATTTGCATATCAGGCCACACCCCCTGATATCACCATTGTCTCCCATGGGGCTTTTCTGTAGGGAAAACCCATAAGGAACTCATTTACATATTAGGCCACAACCCCTGATACCAAGCCAGCCGAAACTGCGTTCCTATGCATTGCTGCTCAAAAAAAGCCCTGACTTCAGTCCTAAGAACACCTTTCTGGGGGTAAGCCCCTTGCGTAAAATGACACCTGTTTAGAATTACTCTGTATACTTCTTGAGTAAACGGCCTTGCGTTTGGTGCCCACATCGGCCTCCTGTAATGTTCAAGGGCTATTTGCGACTGTTCCTGGGATAGAGCTGCAGAAGGACACACACACACACACCCCGCCCCCAGTTCTTCCTTCAGGGAAGGTAAACACATTCTGGAGAGGTAGCTGCATTCCTTTGCTCCAGCAAATACAAAAAGTCTTGCGACACCTTGCAGAAATGAACCTTAATTGGGGGTGGGGGTGAGCTGTGACAGTCCACAAAAGGTTATTGCCACAATAGATCAGTGAGTCTTGACATGTCACAGGCTGACACGTATAACTGTTTTTCAGCTGCAATCTGCTTTGAACACCAGCCCCTTACTTTGAGGCTTCAAAGAGTAGCTGGGCATTCAGGAATTAAGTGGCGATGCTTTTTCTGGCAGGGACATAACATCAAAAAGTTTCATATGGACTGCAGTTCTGGATACTGCCCTTGGCTGATGGTGCACCCTTGCCTCTAGATTGAGGACAGTGATGTGTGCTTATTAAGAGTTCCTGTGTTTCAGTGCCTGGTGTTGAACCCGATGTAAAAGAGGTGCCCCTCTGCAGTGGCAGGCAGATGCTGGCCGCGTACCATTCTTGCCCTGTACTGCCCTCTTCTGGGTGTGTGGCACAGCTGCATGGCACACAAGGTGTCCTTTCTTGATTGACGGGCAGTAATATTTTGTGTCGAAATACTGTTTATAGTTGTTGTTTTGACAGAAAGCTCTGGTTCACGAACGATTATGCAGGGAATCTGTTAGTCTTTCTCAAGCACACATCTGTGTAAATTCATGTGCCATGAAGTCTATGGCATGCTGTGGCTTACACCCTGATGTCTCACATGCTGGTGAGCTTTTTGTTGAATTGTTGGCAATGGGCTGTGTTGAACAGTTTGTTGTGTATTTCTCACACATCTTTAATGCACATGCACATGCACGTGCACACACACACGCCTTAATGGCCAGGGGGTCAGCAAACTTTTATAATTAAAGAATTTAAACACTGTCAAAAGTCAGAGCAAAAGATCAACAAGGAACCAGTATACCGGGGTGTCAAACCCATTTGTTATAAGGGCCAGATCTAACATAAATGAGACCTTGTTGGGTCAGGCCATGTCAGACCTGTGTGTTCCTGTGTGTGTTCCTATTTAAGATTAGGTAGCAGACATAGGAAATTTATAAAGGACAGAGACAAACACAATTTAATTTTAAAAAAACTAAACTAAAACATGCTTAAAACATTAACACTCGTTGGTCTTAAAGGTGCTTTCTTCGTATCTCTCCCATGAGATCCAGGGAACTGGGCAAAGGAAGCTCTGGCTCTTTCCTTCCTTCCTTCCCCAGGGGACCAGGAGGTGGAGGAGCTTCAGCCACTAGAAGGAAGAGAGGCTCGGCTCAATAGCTCTGCTGTGTGATTAAGAAAGCCTGGAAAAATGAGCTCTACCTTCCTTCCCAAGGGAGGAGCCTCAGCCAATGGAAAAAACAGAGGTTTTGCTCTGTAGCTCCTGTGCAGTGGAGCAAGCCTTGCATAGCAAGCTGTGATGCAGAAGGGAGCAAGAGAGAGGGAGAAGGAAGCAGATGACAGCCAGTTGCTCAGGGCCCTGATAGGAGCCCTCTGGGTGCTTGATTCGGCCCCCAGGCCACATGTTTTACATCCATGCAGTATACGATAGCCCAGAGGTGGCCAAACTGCAGATCGAGAGTGACATGTGACTCCCACATATTGTGTGGCTAGGGTTACCAACCCCCAGATGGGGGAAGGGGATCCCCCGGTTTGGCGCCCCCCCCCCCCGCTTCAGGGTCATCAGAAAGCGGGGGAGGGAAATGTCTGCAGGGCACTTCATTATTCCCTATGGAGGCTGATTCTCATAAAGCAGGGGTGGCCAATGGTAGCTCTCCAGATGTTTTTGTGCCTACAACTCCCATCAGCCTCAGCCAGCATGGCCAGTGGAGAGCTACCGTTGACCACCCCTGTCATAGGGTATAATGGAAAACTGATCTGCTGGTATCTGGGGCTCTGTGGAGGCTGTTTTTGAGGTAGAGGCACCAAATTTGCAGCAGAGCATCCAGTGCCTCTCCCAAAAATACCCTCCAAGTTTCAAAAAGATTGGACTAGGGAGGAAAAAGTTTAGAAGATATGTAGAAAAAGAGTGGAAAATAAAAGGACATTGGACAATCTTTGATAATGATTAAGTTTTAAAAAGAAGAATATAAATTTTTGTTTTAATAGTTAAGGGTACCTTTAAATATTTGCATTTTAAGTAAATAACACAGGCGTGGGTCAAGTAAGAGGGGGGAGGGGAGGGGTGGGTAGAAAGTAATATATGGAGTAGATAAAAGCTTTTTTAAAAAAAGATGTAAGATATAGATTTATTACCATATGTTACCAATAAAATTGTTTTAAACAAAAAGATTGGACTAGGGGGTCCAATTCTATGAGCCCCAAAAGAAGGTGCCCCTATCCATTATTTCCAATGGAGGGAAGGCATTTAAAAGGTATGTGGTCCATTTAAATGTGATGGCCAGAACTCCCTTTGGAGTTCAATGATGCTTGTCACTCCCTTGCTCCTGGCTCCACCCCAAAAGTCTCCTGGCTCCACCCCCAAAGTCCCCAGATATTTCTTGAATTGGACTTGGCAACCTTACGTGTGGCTCTTGAACTGCCCCCCTCCTCCCCCCAAAAAATCACTCAGCTTGGAGAAGACATTTCTCTCTTTAAATCACTTCTCCAAGCCAAGCCAGCTGGTGGCTTGGAGAATGCATTTAAAGTTAAAGTTGGTTTCTTTTCACCTCTCCTTCCCTCCTCTCCATCTATTTGCCTTCTTTCCTTCCCTCCTTGTGGCTCACAAACATCTGACATTCATGTCTTGCAGCTCTTGAGGATCTGATGTTTATTCTGTGTGGCTCTTGCATTAAGCAAGTCTGGCCACCCCTGCGATAGCCTATGCAAATAACGGAAACCATGCCGCTTAAGGATACTGATAACTGACATGTTGATGAATCATCCATAACATTTCTGGTTGTTGCAAGCCCTTTATTAGGAAGCAGCACACACACATAGGGTTAAGGGTCAGCAACTTCCAGGTGGTGGCTGATAATCTCCTGGGATTGCAACTGATCTCCAAGCAATAAACATCAGTTCACCTGAGAAAATGGCTACTTTGGAAGGTGAATGCTACGGCAGTAATAATCCATTGAAGTCCTTTGGTCTCCCAAATCCCATCCTCTTTTGGCTCCACCCCCAAGTCTCCAGGTATTTCCAAATCTGGAGCTGGCAACCCTATACATGATCTCACAAGTAATAAGCATACACATAAGCACCAGTATGATTATTTTAATAAGCCTGTACATGGTTTGCTCTTGAATTACAGGCACCTCTTCACTTTCCATTTCCTTTTCTGTAAAGCATCTCTAAGAAGCCCTTCAGTCTCTATGTCAAGACGTGGAACTTCAAGCAAGGACGGACCATGTTGCTTTTAACAATTAATCCATTTATTGAGAACACACATACAGTATGGAGGCAGATTGAGTTTAATACTGGCCCAAGATTGGGGCCAGTCTTTTCTAGATTTCTACAGGCGGGAAACAATACAGTCTTTTTCACACCCTCAGAGACAGCCAGCTCTTCCCAGGTGTTATCTCTTTCCGAGAGGAAGAGTCCTTGAGGGTGTGGACTTCAAAGCTGCAGCTGGCTTTTCGTATAGGGGTGAGATTTCACTCTTGCGGTTACAATGTGCACGGGGTGGGGGGTGGGGGGGGAGGAAAGGCATTTGCTACAACCAGGGGCGTAGCTAGGGCTTTCGGGGCCTGGGGCCCAAGATTTATGTGGGCCCCCCTACGTGTGTGCACGCCGCCGGAAACAGGAAGTGACGTCACTTCCGGTGACGTCATGCCACCGCCAGAAACAGGAAGTGACATCACTTCCTGTGACATCATTTTCCCCCGCGCCACCTACCAGAAATGGGAAGTGACATCACTTCCTGTGACATCATTTCCCCCCGTGCCACCTGCCGGAAGCAGGAAGTGACATCACTTCCTGTGGCATCACTTCCCCCAAATGACATCATTTCCCCCAAATGCCACTGCCGGAAACAGGAAGTGACTTCATAGCACTTCCTGTGACGTCCCCAAAAATCCCCCAAATATCACCGCCGGAAACAATTTTGTTCTCAAATCCTGTATATACTTCATCAGTATATGGGATAAGGCACTTTCTCAACTGTGCTGCATAATGCAGCCTATTTATTTTGTCCTGTTTGCTCTGTTGGCTCTATCTGCGCCACCTTCATCACTTTCGGGGTGTGGATCCCCCAGTGGGGTGGGCTCCCGACTCCCTCCACCGGCTGTTTCTGATAGCCCTGCGCCCCCTCTTTCATTTGATATGTGTCCCGTGCGGGTGCCACCCTCCCGCCGGGAGATGCCGCAAAATGAGCCCCCTTGAGGCTTATGGCGGCAGGGCTCGGGGGAAGCGAGCTAGACTGCTGTTCTTTTGAGGGGTTATAGAGTGTTTCGAGCCCGTCCCTGTGGCATCGGTCCCATCGTTGTGGGACCCAGGGGGGCGGCGCAGCGACCCACCGAAGCAGCCTGTCACTAATAACACAGGTCAAGATGCAGGACAGGAACCTGGAAGTGACCGACAGGCTGCTTCAGCGGGCCGCTGCGCCGCCCCCCTGGGTCCCACAACGATGGGACCGATGCCACAGGGACGGGCTCGAAACACTCTATAACCCCTCAAAAGAACAGCAGTCTGGGCAAGCCCAATCTTATCGGATCTTGGAAGCTAACAAGGGCCAGCCCTGGCTAATATTTGGATAGGAAACCTCCAAGGAATACCAGGGTGTGATATATAAGCAGGCGATGGCAAGCCACCTCTGAACATTCTTTTGCCCTCAAGCCTCACGAGGAGTCGCCAGGAGTCAGGTTGACTTGGTGGAAAAAAAGCAGAGGAAATAAAGATTTTAAACAGCCTCTTTTTCTCTCTTGCATGCCTTCTAACAGCCAGTAGAAGGCAGTTGTTTTACAATACTCACCCCATACTAGGATTGAATTCTAAACTTCAGATTTGTCCTCCAACCCCATAAAAAGTGGACTTAAACAGATATACCCCCTCTGAACTTGGGGCAACCCCACAAAAATCATTATTCTCGATTGGCTTCCAGAAAGAAAACAACAGAAAAGGCACTACAGTAACAACCAGGGCTTTTTTCTTTTCTGAAAAAAGAGGTGCCAGAACTAAAGAGTGAAATAAAGGAGAAACACACAATTGCCCCCTCATGAACTTTTAAACATTTTTTTGAGAGTTTTGTTTCCACAAAGAGGTTCTGGAACACCATTCTGTTGCATTTCCCCAAGGAAAAAAGCCCTGATAACAACCAAAATAAGGGAGAAACAGGCTCTCAAAAAAGTGCCAAATTACACTTTTAAAATGACACTTTTAAAATACTGTTTCTTCCTTGTTTGCATATATTATAAATACATCCACATAAGCAAAAGAATCTATGAAGTGCTGTATTTGTATCCCAAGTTTTTCTTGTGGCTTGAGGAACATTTGATTATAGTATTGCACATTGGTGGGTGGTACTGGATTAAAAATTGAGACTCGCTAATCTTGTTAACCAATCTGATGGGGATATTTCTGTAATCATCATAAACAGAAGCCTTAATAGAGGGAAGCTGAAAGAAGGAGCTGACAAGCAGAAATTTGGTTTTGAACTACTATTTAATTAATTTAGGCCAGGGGTGTTGAACTCATTTGTTATGAGGAATGAATCTGACATAAATGAGACCTCGTAGGGCTGGGGCTTGGGAGCCACACACAGCTCTTGCTGGGCTTGGCCACATGTGTCATAAAACGTAATTCCAGGAAGTGGAGATACAAACCTTATAAAGGACACTGAAGTGTTTTTTTAAAGGTGCTTTCTTTGGATCTCTCTAACGGGATTGAGGGAATTGAGCAAAAGAAGCTCTGGCTCTTTCCCTCCCTCCCCAGGGTACGAGGGGGAGGAGCCTCAGTCAACAGAAGGAAGACTTCTGCTATATGATTGAGAGAGTCTGGCAAAGCAAGCTTGTCCCTTTCCCCCTTCCTCCCCAAGGGAGGCATTTCAGCCAATGGAGAAAGTAGAGGCTCTGTTCTGTAACTTCTGTGTGATTGAGCAAGCCTGGCAAAACAAGCTGTGACACAGAAGGAAGCAAGACAGAGGGAGAAGGAAGCAGACTTGCCCTATTCTAGGTCCTCATACTAAGTCCTCATCCAAATCCCGGGTTGCATGTTTTAACACCTCTGATTCAGGCCCAAGAGAGGATTATTAAAGACATAAACCATACAACTAGAAACTCTAATGACAGATGCTGAGCAATGTCTGGATCCCTTCAAGAATGTCTGGATGTAGATGGGTGGGAGGGAAAAAAACAACAACTAATTTTCTACTGAGAATATTCTCCAAATGAAGAAAGTTGAGCATGGTAATTTTAATCATAATAATTTTAATCATTAAAATGTTAGTATGTTCTGATATAACAATACCTTTTTAACTTTTGATTATCATATAATGTTGCAGTTTTATTTGTTTGAACATTTCTTGGCAGATGAGGCAAAATAACATTTTAAATCATATAATTAAATAAGGATCTTTTTATATGGGTAAAATGAATGGCACTAACTGAACTCTGCAATTTTTTATTGTTTATACTTATAGAAAATGAAAAAAATACCACATGCACCTCTCCAGATAGTCTAAAAACACAACCCATCAAAACAGCACTTCTATCTAATTGTAACAGAAAAGAGGAGACTGAAGCAATCACCAAACTTTACAGTTCTATTAATTCTAGCAATGATACTGGAGCCTCTGGATATAATGATACAGATCGAAAATTATCATATTCAGGTACACTTCAGTTTTGGTTAGGAGTAGTGTCCATGTATTTGGTGCTGTGAAATAGGTCTAGAAGAAAACTAGAGGATCATATAGTTCACTGAAATAGAATTTAAAACACTGAAATATACCCAAAAATAGTTTCACACACTTTGCCTTAAAACTGCTAAAAGACATCAGTTTTTAAAAAATAAACTTTTGTGGCTTCTCTGAAAAGACGTGTAGAATGTAGGATGAGCAATGTTTACTATTTGAGATTAAGAAGGAAGGGAGGAGGGAGGGAGGGAAGGAGGGAGGAAGGAAGAAAGGAAGGGGGGAGGGAGGAAGGAGGGAGGGAAGGAAGGGAGGAGGGAGGGAAGGAAGGAAGAAAGGAAGGAGGGAGGAAGGAGGGAGGAAGGAAGGGAGGAGGGAAGGAAGAAAGGAAGGAAGGAGGGAGGGAAGGAAGGAAGGCCGCCCCCTCCCGCCAGCCGCCCCCCTCGCTTTCGGCCCCCTCCCTCCCTGCCTGCCCTCCTTACCTGCTTCCAGGGCGGCGGAGAGGCCGGCGGCGGCGAGGCCGGCAAGACCGGCGGCAGCGAGGCGGCGAGTCCGGCGGCGAGGCCGCTGGAGGGCCTCCAGCGACCAGCGCCGGCTTCTCCGACGCCCTCCCCAGCCTCCGCCTGCACTGGAGGCCTGCGCGCGGGGCCCTGCGGCGGTCGCGGAGCCGGGGAAGCGTCGGAGAAGCCGGCACTGGTCGCTGGAGGCCCTCCAGCGGCCTCGCCGCCACTTCTCCGGCCTCCGCCACCGCCGCCAGGCCCCGCGCGCGGGCGGGGAAGGCGGCGAGTGCAGCCGGCTTCTGAGGGGGCCCTTGGCATTGCCAAGGGGCCCCCCAGACCCACCAGACCTGGGGCGACCCGCCCCCCCACCCCCCCTCCTTACGCCACTGGCTACAACTCTCAGGGTTAGTAAAGCAGAGTTCATACTAGGGTACATCATGGCGTTAGTCATGTCAAGCATTCTATTCTACATTTCAATTTCAGCAAGTTACACGTCTGACATACTGCCCCCCCTAAGCTCTCGCTCGGGGTTTGTCTGGGTGCAGTAGGTAAAACTTTTTCAACAGTTGAGGGGCTCGTAGGTCTCCCGATTTTACCCACTCATCACAGCTGGGGGGGGAATACTTCCAGCGAACCAGATAGTACAGGATCCCCTGCTGGACCCTGGAGTCCAGGATTTCTTGCACCTCATGGTGGCTCTGGCCCTCCACTTGAATAGGACGTGGCTCTGGAGGGCGGGGGTGCCAAAATGTGGGCCCAGGGTCCTTCCGAAGAAGACTGCAATGAAAAACAGGGTGGATCTTACTAAACATCTTAGGCAGTTCTAGCTCCACAGTAACCTGATTGATGACTTGTTTTATTTTGAACGGTCCTAAAAACTTGTATGCCAGTTTGCGACAAGTCTGGGGTAGGGGAAGGTTCTTTGTGGATAGGAACACTGTCTCGCCCACCTTAAACTCCCACTGGGGGAGTGCTTCTTGTCAAAGCAGTCTTTGTAAGTCTTCTTGGCATTCTCTAAGTTTTCCTGAATCAGCTTCCACCCCTTTTGGATTCCCTCCCACCACTGTTGGCATGTGTTCGAAACGGGCGAGTCATTCTGGGCCGGCAAGGCAGGGAAAGGCTTCCCCTCGTATCCATAGACAATCTGAAAAGGGGAGGCCTTGGTAGAGCTGTGGACGCTATTATTATACCCATACTCAGCAAAGGCCAGCAGCTCCACCCAGTTGGTTTGTTGGTAGTTGACAAAGCACCTCAGGTACTGCTGCAGCAGCCCATTAACCCTCTCCGTCTGTCCGTCTGTCTGAGGGTGGTAGGCGGAACTCAGCCCTTGCTCCATCCCGGTTATTTTACAAAACTCCCGCCAGACGTTGGCAACGAACTGTGGCCCCCTGTCACTAATTACCTTTTCGGGGAATGAGTGGAGCCGTACCACGTGGTGGAAGAAGAGGTACGCTAGCCTCTTTGCGGTGTGGAGTTGCTTGCATGGGATGAAGTGGGCTTGCTTAGAAAAAGTATCCACTACCACCAAGATCACCGTTTTGCCCTGGGAGAGGGGTAGTTCCACTATGAAATCTAAGGAGACCACGGCCCAGGGGCTGGAATAGGCTGGAGCAGTCCCGGGGTTTCCCCCCCCTTCTTTTTGCCATGATGCAGACTGGGCAGGAGCTGACATATTCTGAAATATCCTTTTTCATTTGTGGCCACCAGAATTGCCTATTTACTAGATGCAGGGTTTTCATGTACCCGAAGTGCCCGGTCAGTTTGTTACAATGGCAATGCTGTAAAATTTCAGACCGGAGGCTCTGGGGCACATAGATTTTCCCTTGATAGTACCAGTATCCCTTTTCTCCCTTCTCGACCCCATCGGGGAGGCTCCCCGCTTCTTTTTCTACTTCATCTCTCAATTTCTCCCCTCCCCCTAGTCCCTCGAGGTCGATCTTTTTCCCTGATTGGGTCGTTACCCCTCCTGCGATGGCCGAGGGGGGGATGAGGGAGTCTATTACTTCCTCCCTCTGGCTCTCGTGCTGTGGCAATCGTGAGAGCGTGTCCGCTAGAAAGTTTTTCGACCCGGGGATGTGCTTCAGCACAAAGTCAAATTTGGCGAAAAACCCCGCCCACCTGATCTGCTTGGCGGTTAGCTTCCTCCTTCCCGTTAGGGCTTCTAAGTTCTTATGGTCAGTCCAGATCTCAAAGGGAACCCTAGCCCCCTCTAGCCACGACCGCCAAGCTTTTAGGGCGTAGGTGACGGCGAACGCCTCTTTATCCCACACTGACCAGTTTCGCTGTTCATTGGAGAATTTTTTGGATATATATGCACAGGGTTTTAGTTTCCCATCCTCGTCTTTCTGCATTAATATTGCTCCTACGGCCACGTCGGAGGCGTCGCATTGCACCATGAAGGGCTTCAGCTCATTGGGGTGGGCTAGCACCGGCTCGCTAGTGAAAAGCCTTTTCAGCTTCTCAAAAGCGGCTTGGCATTCCGGTGTCCAGTGCAAGCTCGCCCCAGGTCGCTTCGCCTTGGTCCCCTTCCCTTTCGTTTTTAGCAGCTCGGTTAGGGGTAAGATCACCTGGGCGAACCCTCTGTAGAAATTTGCGAATCCGATGAAAGATTGTAACTGCCGTCGGGTTCGAGGGGCCTCCCAATCCAGCACGGCTTGGACCTTCGCGGGGTCCATTGCCAGCCCCTCCCCCGATACCCGAAACCCCAGGTAGTCGAGCTCCGTCTGATGGAACTCGCACTTCGATAATTTGGCGTACAACTTATGCTGGTACAGAGTGGTCAATACTTTCCGAACCAGGGGCACGTGCGACTTTAGATCTTTGGAATAAATAATGATGTCATCCAGGTACACCACCACCCCCTTGTACAAGAATTCCCGTAACACTTCATTAATGAAATTCATAAAGACTCCCGGCGCCCCTTGTAAGGCAAATGGCATCACTGTCCCATCGGTGTGTTGAACGCTGTCTTCCACTCATCCCCCTCCTTGATCCTAACGCGGAAATAAGCGTCCCGGAGGTCGAGTTTGGTGAAAACTTTCCCTTCGGACACTGTGCTAAGGACGTCTTTTATGAGGGGGATGGGGTAGGCGTTAGACATGGAAATCCCGTTGATCCCCCTAAAATCGGTGCAAAGTCTAAGGCTCCCGTCCTTCTTCTTCCTAAACAGGACGGGGGCGGCGTGAGGTGCCGTGGCGGGTCTAATGAACCCCCATTTCAAATTCTTTTCGATGAACTTCCTAAGTTCTTCCTTCTCTGCCCACCCCATGGAGTACAATTTTGCTTGGGGAAGCTCTTGCCCCGGGATCAGTTCGAATGCACAGGCTGTGGGTCTGTGGGGCGGCAGTTCGTTGGCCTCCTCCTCACTGAACGCCTGGTTCAGGTCCCGGTACTCCCTGGGGATCGACCTAACTTCTTCCACCGTGATGAAGACTTTTTCGTTCCGCGGCGGCGGGTTGGGCCCCCACTCCTCCCTCCACACGTGGTGGGTGCACCTCCAGTCCGTAAAGTCTATGGTGTGGGCACCCCACTGGATGTCGGGCTGGTGCCTGGCCAGCCACCCCACTCCTACCACCACATCGAACGTTGATGAGGGGGCTATCACAAAGATCTCGATCCCCCAATGTTCTTTCGTCCCCACTTCTTCCCACGGCGGCATCTGTTCCCTCTGCCCCGGTCAGTAGTGCCGTGTAGTGCCCCGCCGCTTCATCCATCAACGCCGTTGAGGTCCGCGGCTTCCACTGCTTCGGGGTGTAGAGTAGGGTCGAGAAATGTGTCGGTGACTTTACCTTCCTCCGCACCACCGTTACTCCCTTCGGGATGGTCGGTTCTTCAATCGGCTCGATGGGCTCTCCGTTATCTGGCGTCTTGGCGGCCATCCAGCCAAGTTTCCAGTTCGGATAAGTTCCCGGAGTGATCAAACTCAAAATGTCAAGACGTGGAACTTCAAGCAAGGACGGACCATGTTGCTTTTAACAATTAATCCATTTATTGGGAACACACATACAGTATGGAGGCAGATTAAGTTTGATACTGGCCCAAGATTGGGGCCAGTCTTTTCTAGGTTTCTACAGGCGGGAAACAATACAGTCTTTTTCACACCCCCAGAGACAGCCAGCTCTTCCCAGGGTGTTATCTCTTTCCCAGAGGAAGAGTCCTTGAGGGTGTGGACTTCAAAGCTGCAGCTGGCTTTTCGTATAGGGGTGAGATTTCACTCTTGTGGTTACAATGTGCACCGGGGGGGGGGGGGGGAGGAAAGGCATTTGCTACAACTCTCAGGGTTAGTAAAGCAGAGTTCATACTAGGGTACATCATGGCGTTAGTCATGTCAAGCATTCTATTCTACATTTCAATTTCAGCAAGTTACACGTCTGACACTCTGTATCTCTAAGATCAGAAGAAATCTTTGCTGGCCATTCCCTTTATACACTGGTTATTCTAGCATTCCAACCAACGTTTTAATATAAACTTAAAGATTTAATTTTCTTTTGTAAAGAGACTTCCTTGGTTCTGTACTGAGCTACATTTGGATCTAGAGCAGGGGTGTCAAACATGTGGTTCGAGGGCCCAATCAGGCCTCTGGAGGGCTCCTATCAGGCCCCCAAGCAACTGGCTGCCATCTGCGTCCTTCTCCCTATATCTTGCTTCCTTCTTAATAACAGTTTGTTTTGCAAGGCTTGCTCAACTGCACAGGAGCTACAGAGCAAAACCTCTATTTTCTCTATTGGCTGAGGCTCCTCCCTTGGGGAGGATGGGAGGGAGGCAGAGCTTATTTTTCCAGGCTCTCAATCGTACAGCAGAGCTATTGAGCCAAGACTCTCTTCCTTCTATTAGCTGAGGCTCCTCCCCCCCCCCCCCAGTCCCTTGGGGAAAGAAGGAAAGAGCCGCAACTTCCTTTGTCCAGTTCCCTGGATCCCATGGGAGAGATACAAAGAAAGCACCTTTATAACCAACGAGTGCTAACTTTTAAAGCATGTTTTAATTGTGTTTGTCTGTGTTCTTTATAAAGTTTATATCTCTGATATCTCTTAAATAGGTACACACATGGCCTGGCCCGACATAGTCTGGCCTAATCCAACATGGCCTGATCCAACAAGGTCTCATTTATGTCAAATTCAGCCCTCATAACAAATGAGTTCGACACCCCTGGTCTAGAGTCATAAGTTACAGATTTCTATTCTCAGTTTTTAAAACAGAGGACGGGCTATTGTAGCATAAAGCAAATGTACAGAAGATAGAATATAGACTTTGGCCATTTCAACATCCGAGTGCAATGTTTTTGGGAAACGACTTTTTTTCCTGCTTCCTCACCGCGTTGTAGTACTTTTGTGCAACTCTGGAGTTTCCCCTGGTTTTTCTCTGCTCTTTCTCAATCCTGCTTTTCTGGGAAGTTTTGGGGAAATCACAGTAAAGCCAGAATGGCTGCTGTGCAGGTGGGAAAAAAATCAGTTTTTCTGGGCCACCCGGCAGACATTTTCCATTACCCTGTCCCTATGGCAGCTATTCCTTCTCTTTGCCACCAGGGGGAAGTTAATTTTTTTTTAAAAAAAAATAGACTATTGTTATACCAGCATACTTATGTAGCAGGTTCTCTAAACTGCCAGTTTTCATTCTTTTAAAAAATGTAAGGGTTGCCAGCCTCCAGATGGGGCCTGGAGATCTCCCACTTTTACAACTGATCTCCATCTGGCAGAGAGCAGTTCCCCTGGAGAAAATGGCTGTTTTGAAGGGTGGACTCTAAGGCATTGTATAGGGTTGCCAAGTCCAACCCCAGAAATATCTGGGGACTTTGGGGGTGGAGCCAGGAGACACTGGGGTGGAGCTAGGGGGGGAACGGCGCCGGGGAGCGTGGCGAGCCGCCCCGTCTCGGAGCGGGCGACGCTGCTGCCGCGTCTTCTCCGCTCGCCGTGGCTGCTCCTCCGAGATGGGCTCAGCCTGAGCCCATCTTGGAGGAGCAGCCACGGCGAGTGGAGAAGAGGCGGCAGTAGCGCGGCGGCCTTGCCCGCTCCGCCTCTGGGGTGGAATTGGAGGGGGGGTGGAGGCGGGCCGGGGGCGTGGCGAGCCGCGAGTCCGGCTCCTAGAAGAGCCCGGATTCACGGCTCGCCATGCTCCTGGCCTGCCTCCGCCCCCCCCTGGTTTTGCCTGCGCTGCTGCCGCCTCTTGGCTGCTCCTCTGAGATGGGCTCAGCCTGGGCCCATTTCAGAGGAGCAGCTGCGGTGGGTGGGGCGGCAGCGGCACGGTGGCCTTGCCCGCTCTGGGATGGGGCGGCTCACCATGCTCCCCGGCGCCGTTCCCCCCCCTTCCGTTTTTTTGGGGAGCGGGGGAAGAGGGTGGAAATTCTGGGGAGGGTTGGGAGGGAGGGTTGGCGGGAGGGTTGGGAAGCCTAGCATTGTACCATGCTGAGGCCCCTACCCTTACCAAACCCCATCTCCTGGATCCACCACCAAAATCTCCAGGTATTTTCCAACACAGACCTGGCAACCCTAGTAAGTCTCTATTCCCCATTCTTGCAAAGATGTAAGAAAAAAGGCATATTTCTGCAAAGGAGGGGACAAGAGGCTTTTTTAATGAAAGCTGGGAATTCAGAGAACTTACTACACTTATAAGTACAATGGTATCAGGGTTACTGGATCTCCTCTGACCACCGGTGTGGTAAGTGGCATACAATGCTACAGAGTGGTGTATATAGAGTGGTGTACAATACCATAGAGTAGTGGTCCCCAACCCTTTTGCCTCCAAGACCCACCAGCCCAAGGGCTGGCAGGGTGGGGACACCCAATTCGGCCTCCCCTCGCTCCCTGTGGTGCCTCCTCCTCCCTGTTTTCTCCTCCCTCCTTCACCCTTGCGCAGCCTCGCTGCCTCTAAAAAGTGCAGCTTGATTCCTACTTTGTTCTACTGCTTCAGACCAACACGGCTGCTCACTTGGATCTATTCTCCTCCCGCTGTTTCCTCCTCCCCCCCCCCCCCCGCACGCAGCCTCGCCGCCGCCTCCTCTCTCCCATTTTCACCATTTTAAGGCCAGGGAAGGGGCTGTGAAGCTCCTCCCAGGCCGACCCCCTCGACAGGAAGAAGGCAAGGGCAGGATCCCTCGCCGCTACTGCGGCAGTTTTCCCGGCCAATTACCTGATCGGCGGGGGGGAGGCCGGCCTGAGAGGCGCTTCACGGCCCCTTCGCCAGCCTTAAAATGGTGAAAACGGGGAGAAGGAAGCAGTGAGGTTGTGGGGGGTGGGGGCGGTTAGGCTGCACGGCCCATTGCGAACAGGCCGTGGCCTGGTACCGGTCCCCGGCCCAGGGGCTGGGGACCCCTGCCATAGAGCCCACTCTCCAAAGCATCCATCTTCTCCAGTGGAATCGATCTCTGTGGTCTGGAGATGAGCTGTAATTCTGGGGGACCCCTAGGTCCCACCTGGAGGCTGGCATCCCTATATGGTATGAATGACAGCATGATATTTTACTAGTGCTGATTTAAAAAAAAATTGCAAAAGTCCTGGTGGCTGGGTGTGTGTGTGTGGTAGCCATGTTGGGGGGACTGAGGCAGGAAGCCTGTGGGGAAATCTGCCATGTTGCAGCTGTACTTTGGTTTTTTAAGACTATTTCTATGCCACCTCTTCAAAGTTCTGCAGTTGCCCCAGCAACAGGGGAAACCACAAGATCCCATTCCAATGAGGGAGCCACCTTCACCATCACAGCTCTTGGTCATTATGATGAAGACAGTCATTCCAGTTTAGGATTTGAAGTCCAGGTCAACAGTATTGGACTTTTGATAAGAGTAGCAGAGTGCTCAAGGCTTTAACACAGCAGAGTTTATCCGGCCAGCATGTGTGGCAGCATGGAGCCTCTTTATACTTTCAAACCAATAACAGGAGTTTATTATAGGAACTCCATTTGTAGATAGGAAAGTGAAGAGATAGATTCTTGAATCTAGTCTAACTAGCTAGGATGGCTAGAGATGTGGAAAGGCATCCTGCTCTCCTGTTGCCAAGATGGAGACTCATGGCTTTGTGTGTGCAGAGAGAAGCCAGAAGAAAGGAAGGAATAGCAATCTATACTTCAAAGGGATAGCATCAGAGAGTAGTAAAAGCAAGGGTGGTGTCCTGTCTATCTAGCTCCCCAGCTTTGACTCTCTTGCTGTCTTTCTCTGTAGTCTGATGCAAAGAGACAGCATAAAGTCCTTCACATCCAACAAACACACACTCTGACATTTCAAAGATGGAAGTTTCTTCTTTTGCTGATCACTGTTCACTTCTGCAGTGGGCTTCATGGACAATATTTGCCATCTGGCTGTCTGATTTGAAAAGGCCTTGCATATTTGTATGCCTCTGGGAGTTTAAAACTCACAGTAAATTAGGGCTGCCAGCTCTGGGTTAGGAAATACTTGGAGATTTGGGAGGTGGAGCTTGAGGGAGGCAGGGTTTGGGGAGGGGAGAGGAGAGGAGGGACTTAAATGGGGTATAATGCCATGAAGTCCACTTTCCAAAGCATCCATTTGCTTCTGGTGAATTAATCTGTTACCTGGAGATCAGTTACAATCCCAGGAGATCTCCAGCCACCACCTGGAGGTCGGCAATCCTTCTAAAACCACCCTGTAGTGGAAGGTGCTTTTGTTGCTCCCTGTCATCTACGTGCTGTATGCCAACAAAGGGGTGTAGAAGTCCCTTTTGATTCTCATACAGCTTGCACCTTTCCTCTTATACCGCCACAAAATAAATGGCTAGAGACTGATTTTTTTTTTAAATAATGAAAGTGAGGAATCAGTACATTGTTGAAAGTTAGTGATATAACAATTACCATTTTTTTTAAAAGTCCCCCAAAGCCTGTTGTCTTTACAGCAGATGAAAAACCATTTTCCCCTTATTTTAAGACTCATGCCTAATATGCTATGCTCATTCATATTTTGGTTATCCTAGACCTAGAACATTCCTCATTAAATGTCTCCTTTTATTGATTGTATCAGCCTTACTATATTTAATAGATGGCTCTTTATATAGACTGTTATTGTCCTACACTATGTTAATCTACTTTGAATCTTAGTGAAAAAGATAGACTATGGATACAGAAACTAAATAAACATAAGCCCTACCATGGGGAAGGAGATGGTGGCCGTGAAACCTGAAGTAAGGAAAATGGCACCTATGTATGCAGAATTTGCAAAATTGCACACCTTTCTGTCCCTATGGCATCCGAAGGTAGTTTGACTGCAGTCTTTCAAAAAATATCATACCAGAGCAGGTTTATCACAGAAGCAGGGATATCACAGAAGCAGGATGAAGAGATACCATCATGCAGATGTTCTGAAAACGGGCACTGCAGAAGTCCAGGCACAACAAAACATTTGTGCTGAAACAGCCTTAGATTCGCATGTCAACCTTCCTGTGCTTTCCTATCTACATGTCATTTTGGTTTTGAATCCCCGTGATGTAGTTCAGCCACAGGTAATGTATGCACATACAAGCTTAAGCATTTATGCAGCATTCAGACTGCAATCTCCATAAAGTAATAGCAAATGGGGCTGGCTGAATAAGCCCTGTTGCTAGACTGGGGAACTGAAATAAAAACTGAATTCCCTGCCAGGTTTCACACATTGCTATTCTCCCAAGCTTCTTTTAAAAAAGGTATTTGAAAGCTGCTATCATAGCCTCTTATCTGTCCAAATAATGGCCACAGCCTCCATCTTTCCCTTGTTACATCTCAGGCATTCCAGGCTGTACCCCCTCCCCCCAATTATCTTTTTTCCTCAGATGCATCTGGCATGAGAAGAGCAAAGGTGAAGGGCTTATGGGAAATTACCCACATTTAATCATCTTCATAATGTGCCCATTGAGATTTCTCACATTTTTTTGTACAGGATGGTGACAGAATATGCCAATGAAAGTGGACAAGGAGCAATTTGCTTTGGTGAACAGGTGACCCACTGAATTCTCAACTGACTGTATTTCAGGACAATCCCCTATAAAAGGCATCAAATGAAGGTGCTCTGTCTGATAGTTCCTTGCCCAAGAGAGGCTCTATGACATTTGACAGGAGAAAACAGGATCCTGCCTGTATCATCGCCTATCTCAAAAATAAATAAATACTGCCAGCATTTCCTCATCCTATTGGACATTGTTACAGGCTCCACTCTTCCTCTTGTATACTTTGTTCCTATATTCTGCAACAGCTGTAGTTTGAAAGCCAAGATGTTTTTTTTTTTGGGGGGGGGGGGGTTAAAAACATACTAGAAGAAACCAATTAATTAGCCACATATACAAAATGGAATGTCCAGTATCGAGGCCATCTACCTTTGTGAGCCCTGATCTAGATGGCCCCAGCTAGTCTGATCCCATCTGATCTTGGAAGTTAAACAGGGTCAGCCCTGTTTAGTTTTTGGACAGACCAAGGAAGGCCCGGGCTGCTACACAGAGCCATGCTGTGGCAACCCACCTGTGAACCTATCTTGCCTTCAAAGCCTTATGGAGTCACCATAAACCAGCACTTTCCACTGTCAGACCTCTGTGTGCCAGATGCCCGGAACAAACAGCAGTGGACGACTACTACCACATTCATAACCATCTGACTTACCACTCTTGGTCTGATTTAGTAATGGAATTCCTACGTTCTTCTGTAGCTGTTGGGTCAATAGTATCCAAATTTGTCTGAGAGCCAGTTTGTTGTAGTAATTAAGAGTGGACTCTAATCTGGAGAACTGGGTTTGATTCTCCACTGCTCCACATGCAGCCAGCTGGGTGACCTTGGGTCAGTCCCAGTTTTCTCAGAGCTCTCTCAGCCCCACCTACCTCAGAGGGTGTCTGCTGTGAGGAGAGCAAGTGAAGGCGATTGTAAACCACTCCAAGGGAAGGGCAGTGTACAAATCCAATATCATCTTCTTTTAGCAACTTTTAGAACTTGGCCAGACATCTATGTGAAGTATTTAAGCTACAAAGGCTTGTCCCCATAAACTGCAGGTCTGTTTAACATACTGTGGTGAAGAATTAGCATATGTGCATGCAATGGAGTTGTCAGCTTTGGTTTGGAAATTCCAGGAGATTTTGGTGGTGGAGTGGGAGGGCAAATATGATGAAGGGAGGTATAATGCCAGCAAGTCTACTCTCTAAAACAGCCATTTTCTCCAGGGGAATGGATCTCTGTAATCTAGAGATCAGTTTTAATTCTAGGAGATCTTCGGGTCCCACTTGCGGGTTGGAAAACCTAATTGGGTGTTCCAGCCATAAGCTGACTCAACTAAAATTTGCATGTTACAAGTATGTATAGCTTTTTCTATATGATTTGTTTTAAGACATCCAGCTTCATCTTCCTTTGGGGTAGTGCTTGTTTTGGACTGCCCAGCTAACACCGACGGTGGAATACGATGCATCTACAAACTGCTCCAGGTTGACCTAAACCACAGTAAAAAAGAGAAGTTGCAGTATTCTGACACCCTCCCCCTGCAATTTCCCCCCAGTAGACGAAAACTACATTTCCCAAGGGCAACCGGTAAAGGTATTAAAAAAAAAAAAAAAAAAGGAGCACGCACAGGGTATCTTTAATGATTTTTAAGTTCAACCCCCCCCCCCCCCCGGATTAAAAAACTTATATGGGGCTAACAAAATGGTAGATGCCTGCAAGATGGGAAAATAAAATTCCCCACTCATTTCCCCCTCCTTTTTGTTATGCTATGGCGGATTTTTTTTTTTTTTTTTTTACAAATAACATTTCCCATTGTGCTCTGCGGCGAAATCTCTCTGGGACCATCATCCATTGATGGAGGCTTCCATTTCTCCTCCGCCTAAATCCTCCAACACGCAATTCCTCCTAGAGCTGTAGTTCTCCTGCTAAGAAACCTCCATTACTACTATGCCGCAAAGAGAGCAGCTGAACTGTATTTTCCAGAATCCCGTCAAACCACAGCCAACAGCGCGAGTAATGTCGGCTTTTTTTGTTTTTAAAGGAAGAAAATCTCGCGAGACTTTCTCCTCCCCTCTATATTCCGCCCTCTCTGACTCTAATTTGGGCCGCGCGGGGGCTGACGGGAATAACGTTAACTCTTCGTTTCCTTCCCCTCCTCCAACCTTTAACTTCTGGCGTGACGTTGTGCGCTTGTAAGGCTGCTATCTTTGTGAGAAAGGGGGAGAAAGAAGGCCAAAAACTGGGGGGGGGGGGGAATAAAGAATAAGTTTGCCTCAGACTCCCATCTCTATGACTCTCTACCTTGAGCGCTTTAGAAAATGGCGGCCGACCTTCGAGCTGCTTCTGAGGAGTATCGGGAGTTGTAGTCTTTTCTCCTAAGGAAATCATTGCTACTAAAGGCCCATTCGTCCGAGAGAAGATTACATTTCCCATCACCCTCGGCGCGCAGCGAGGGTCGGACGGGAGCGAATTGGACGGGAGGGGGGGCGGTTCCAGCTTCTCTCCTCCCCCTCCCTCCTTTCCTCCCCCTCCGCCTGCGCCGCGGCTGGTGCTGCTGCGTCGGGTGAGGGAGCGCGAGCGAGTGGCGCAGGCAGAGACAGCGGCCTCCCCGGGCAGCGTGAGGGGGAGAGGCCCGCGGGGTGGCGGCTGGAAGGTGGGGGTGGGGAGCCGTGTGGATCGCGGGCGGAATGGCACCTAGGCGCGGGGGGGGGGGTGTTAGCGGCGACGAAGAAGGCCTTGAAAATAGGACACAATCTACTGAGGCTCTAATTGAGTGGGGGAGGGGCTTAACTTGGGGGTGTAAATGGCCGAGGCCAGGTTGGCGCTTGCGAAGGCCGTCTAGAAATGTATATTGTGCTAGCTTTTCAAAGGATAGGGAGCTTAATGGGAAGGTTAGCACCTTTCTTCATCGATACCCTTCCTGTTTGGCGCCTTTCCCCACAGGATTATGGCTAAGTCGATGGGGTGCTTCGTGGGGAGGCTGTATCCAGGCGCACGCATGTGGGAAGGGGTATTATGGGAAGGTAATAAACGTAGGAGGGGCCGAATGGGACGTTGATATGCAGAGGGTGTGTATGGGTGTGTGGCTCATAGAAAATCTGCAGCTAGGAGGGGGGCGGCGTACGTGTATAGGGCAGAATACTTAGAAGGGGGTAGAATCTATGGGAGGGAGACGAGATGAGTAGGCAGGGCATTAGCGATGGGACCCAGGAAAGGCATTGTTTGAGGGGGTGATTGAGGCGAGTGTTGTAGTTTGAAAACTATATTGCTGGAAGACATTTGAGTGGTGCTTGGGGGCGAGGGGGGGGAGAAAAGGTGATAGCATGGGATGAGTGGTGCAGTAGGAAAGAAGGATTTGTGCAGTTGATAGGACTGCATAAGAGGGTTCATGTATTTTGGGAGCTGTTGGATTGACTTGAAAGGAGGAAAACGTTAAATTGTAGTTTGGGGTAGTGAAGGGAACATATGATGGGATGGAAAGTGACAGTTAAAGCATAGGTGGTATGTGCAGGCTTAGAGCTGTGGTGACCCCAGTAGAAATGGAATTGGAAAGAGATGCAGTGAGAAGGCTTTGGGAACAAATAAGAATTAAGGTGCATTTTCCTAGGAAATACCAGTAGTTGGGGCTGAGATGAGAGGGAGAATGGGAGGCATGTTAAGTGTAGGCTGGGCTAATAAGTAGTAGTTGTGAGAAAAAGGACTACTGCTTATGATGTCTAAAACATGTTCTGAGGATGTGTATCTGTGCTTTTATCCTTGATTGTAGTGAGCAGAGATGTCAGCTTTTTGGTATGCGGAAAATGTTGGCAAAAGCCATCATTTGTTCTTTTTTGCTTCTGTCTTTGTTTACCTTCCTGGGTATTTTCTTCTAGGTATTGGAGGCACCAGTGGTGCTAGCCTGTGAGCGCCATGTACAATGGGATAGGACTCCCCACTCCCCGTGGCAGTGGCACCAACGGTTACGTGCAGCGCAACCTGTCAGCTGTGCGCCACAAGAAGGATCGTACAGACTACAAGTCGGAAGAAGAACTGAGGAAGCTGGAGTCGTCCTTGGTCAAAAAACCTAACCAGGATATCCTGGATCACGAGCGCAAGCGGAAAGTGGAGCTGAAATGCTTAGAGCTGGCTGAGCTCATGGAGGAGCAAGGGTAGGTTGTCACAAGGTAGCAAGGTGAAGCATGGTTGGAGAGATCATAGCTGTGTGGAATGTAGATTGGCATTAGGTGGGGATGGATGAAACATATGGGATAATGCAGTTTACACAATTTGGGAATCTGCCTGGCACCTATAAATGCTGTGTGTCTGTTACTTATTTAGTGAGGTATAATAAGCATGAAAATTCTGTCTAGAACAGGGGTGTCGAACTCATTTTGTTATGAGGGGCAGATGGGACATAAATGAGACCTTGTTGGGCTGGGCCATGCCATGTTGGGCCAGGCTATGTGTGTACCTATTTAAGATTAGGCAGCAAAGATAAACTCTATAAAGTACACAGATAAACACAATTAAAGATAAAAACAAAATAAAACGTGCTTAAAATATTAGCACTCATTGAGCTTAAAGGTGCTTTCGTTGTATTTCTCTCATGGGATCCAGGGAACTGGGCAAAGGAAGCTCTGGCTTTTTCCTTCCTTCCCCGGGGGAGGGGGGGGAGGTGCCTCAGCCAATAGGAAGAGAGGCTTGACTCAGTAGCTCCGCTGCGCAATTGAGAGAGCCTGACAAAGCAAGTTCTCCCTTCCTCCCCAAGGGAGGGGCCTCAGCCAATAAATAGAGGTTTTGCTCTGAAGCTCCTGTGCAGTTGAGCAAGCCTTGCAAAGCAAGCTGTGATGCAGAAGGAAACATGAGAGAGGGTGAAGGAAGCAGATGACAGCCAGTTTCTCAGGGGCCTGATAGGAGCCCTCCGGGCCGCATACTTGACACCCCTGGTCTAGATCTTTGATTGGATAGTTTTACAAGGTTGCAATGTGTTTGGAAAGCTAATTCTGCTAGATTTCAACAAGAAAAACCATATTTTTTATAGGCAGTGAAAATGCTTAATGACAGTAACAGCATAGTATTAGTAAAGAATCAGCCTTGTAAAGTGAACCAATGTTATTATCTTTATATTGATACCCCTCCAAATGTCTAGATCAAAATTCAGCTGACAGCTCTCTTTCTCCCAGCTTTCATTCCTGAGGCCAGAAGGAGAAGCAGCTAGGAACCCTTCTGCCATGCCAGGACCTAGACTTCAGTAGAATCTCTAATAACCTTTTATTTATACCTGTATTTTGAATTCCTCTAAGCTGCTTTAAAAGCCAATTTTTGGCTGAAAGGCAGGATTAAATACATATGTGGTGGAGGCGGAGGTAATGCCTTGCCAAAAGGTCACACGGCCAGTTCATGACAGATAATGAACTACAGAGTCAGTGTCCTGAACTGGTTAGTATCAGGCTATGACTTGTACAACCCAGGTTTGAATACCCAGCCTTCCTCACAGGGTTGTTGTGTGGATAAATTGGAGAACAACATTGTAAGCCGTTTTGTGTCCTCACTGGGGAGCAATGTGGGCTATAAATCTTAAGTAAATAAGAGGCAAGGTGTGAAGCCAGGGTCTCTTGCTTTAGAGTTAATTGTTTAGCCACTTTGCTATATTGGGTTAAGGTTTTTGGCTTTCCATAGGGTGAGATCTTAGATCAACTGTAAATGGAAAAGGAGGTGGTTTCAGATGGGTAACCATGTCACCAGGGCAAAATTTGAGTCCAGTATCACCTTAGAACAGCATTTTTTTAACTCATGAGTCAGAGCTCATTTTTTATATCTGATGAAGTGAACTTTTAACTCAGGAATGCTTATACCTTGGACATTTTTGTTGGACTTTGAGGTGCTGCTGGACTTGAATTTTGTGCTCCTTGTAAGCTCTGTTATGCCTTGATTGAAAATAGATGCTTCTTATGCACCTGATAAACTTCCTTATTTGTCCCTCACTGTTTACAAACCAGGTATGGAGAAGGTGAGATCAAAGAAAAGGTGGCCACTTTTCGGATGATGCTTCTAGAGAAGGATGTAGCAGTGGTCAAGGAGGGGGAACAGCAGCAGAAGCCAACGTAAGTAAGGTGTCTCAGTGGATCTTGGCTCTGATGCACTGTCATTGCATCTCTCTTCCTTCCCTGTTGGAAGCTGTTGCTTCTCAGCTCTTTCTGTGCTTCAGACTCTGCTCAGTCTCATTTCTCCCATTCCAACTAATTGCTTCCATTCTTCCCCAGCGTCACAGAAACTCATCAGCTGGCTGAGGCCAATGAGAAGAAAAATGAGAGGCTCCGAGCAGCATTTGGAATTAGTGACAGCTATGTGGATGGAAGCTCCTTTGACCCTAACCGTAGGGCAAAGGAAGCTGCAACCGCTGCAGCAGCTAAACAGCAGCAGGAGCAGCAAAAGCAGCACAGGTAATGCAGGGATTGTCACTCAGTGGGGTCAGGAAAGGCAGGCAAAGCTCTTGCAAGCAAAAACATAAAATGTCATCTTTCACTTTTCCGTTTCCAGTTTATGTAACAATTTTTATTAGGAACAGATTAAATAAAAAACTGCAAGCTTTAGAGTTCTCTAGAATTCTTCCTAAGGCTTCATGTTATGAGATAAAAATAGTGGTGAGAAGAAAAATAAATGCTTCAGGCTATGATTTTAAATGCCTTTTTTGTCAGCACCTCTGTGCTGAGAGATACACATCAATGCTTTTCTGTTTCTACCAGCTACTATAACTTTTTGCTATGAGCTGTCCAGCCAAGGCTAGCTTGATCATATCAGATCTTGGAAAGATTGGCCCTGGTTAGTACTTGGATGGGAGACCACCAAGGAAGTCCAGGATTGCTACACAGAGGCAGGCAGTGGTAAACCACCTCTGAATGTCTCTTGCCTTGAAAATGCTGCAGGGTTGCCATATGTTGGATGCAACTTGGTGGCAAAAAATGAACACCACCCCCCCCCCTCTATAATTTTTTAGGGGCAGATGACTGGAATGAAGGAAAAATGGAAGAGGCATTGGGTTTGGATCCTGTCAACTTTTTGTTTTGGTAAAAAAGGCAGAAGGGGATCCGTTTTGACCACCCAGAAAAACCATTCTGGGAATCATGGGTCATGCATAGACAAAAGTCTTGTGGGGTGAGGTCTGTAGTAAAGAAGGGAATTGGGCAAAATTATCTGAATAAGCTGGCTGTGTACAGCATTTAATTTTGGCTCATGTTCTGACAGTTAACCCTTCGCTCTTTGTCTTCTTCTTAAGTTTTGTCCAAGAGACCAGCAGCTCCCGCTCACCATCTCCAAAACAGAAAAAGAAGAAAAAGAAGAAAGATAGAGGCAGGTGAGTGAGGGGGCTAAGCCTATTGGCCTTACCTCCAAAGGACTGAAATGTGGTAGTTGATGGCTGGAGAGAGAAGGAAGATCAGTAATGTGTACCCTTGTCAAAGACGACGGTGTCTGGATTAGTGAGACAAGATTAAAGGAGCATTGTCTTGTGAGTCCGTCATGACCTTTTCTAGATATGCAATATTCCCATTTTGCTTGCCTTTTTAAGGTCTGAGAGCAGATCACCTTCTCGAAGAGAGAGGAAAAAAAGTTCAAAGAAAAAGAAACACAGGTAAGGGATTGTTCTGGGAAACATGTACTGTGTTCCAAGATAATCTTTCTCATTTGGGTTCATGGTTACTACTAACTACTTCTCAGTGGCAGTTGCAGGGCTTTTTTTGTAGTAGGAACTCCTTTGCATATTAGGCCGCACACCCCTGATGTAGCCAGTCCTCCTGGGGCTTACAGTAGGCCCTGTAAGAAGAGTCCTGTAAGCTCTTGGAGGATTGGCTACATCAGAGAAGTGTAGCTTAATATGCAAAGGAGTTCCTGCTACAAAAAAAGCCCTGGGCAGTTGGTTTCTTCTGTCTTGGTCAAGTGTGAAAACTCTTTTTGCTTCCTGTACTGGAACATGGCCTTTGTTCTGTTTTCCATATAAAAACTGTTGCATGATGGGTAGCAACAGTTTTAAAGTGTGGGGTTTTTAACATTTATATATTGTGTTATCAGGGATGGATTTTCTGTAACACAAAGTTGTAAAAGTGATATTCTTGAGGATGGAGACTTCACACTTGGAGCAGTCATGTTTTGGGAGTCCCAACAGAATTGAGATTTTGGACACAGCAACGAGTTTCTGGGTATCTGGCAGCATATAAAGTTTTGTGTTTTTCCTTCAGGTCAGAGTCAAAGAAAAGGAAGCACAGGTAGGCGTTTGTTGTTCATTAATCATAGTTTTCAGGTGTTGCTTCCATTCTCACAGCCATTTTTTTGTGGTTAGGACAGACTGAGAAGTGGTGAATTCCCTGAGGATATTGAGTTATTCCTTTGTAGAATGGTGAATCTGGTTCTTTTACATTTAAAGCCTGTGCTGTTACCTGTGCAGCACTAGACTTGGTTGTAAATGAGGAGGCAGCATTTTAGGGAGTAAGACTGCCTTACACAAGGTATGGGGATGTTCTGTGTTCACGATGGGGGTGGGATGCACAGGATCTAGCTTTGTCTAAATCATGTTATATCCTGAATACTGCAAAACAAAACTTCTTTCTTCAGATCTCCAAGTCCCAAGAGCAAACACAAATCCAAGGAAAAGAAACGAAAGAGGTAAAACAATGTATTTTATCCCTGAAATCCTTCATTGGGAGAACTGACCTTTTCTGCACTCTACTTCACTTGGGTTTCTAACCATGTCTTCTTCAGGTCCACCAGTGAGTCTGCATCTCAGAAAGACCGCCGGGATCGCTCTTCCTCCCCAGATGGCTCTTCATCAGATGGCTCCCGCAGCAGGTAAGACTTGGAACAGGTAGCTGAGAACTGGGCTTTTTGTAAAAGCATTGTTAACTTGCACAGCATCTTGTGGCATAACCTGAATTTCAAAGTTTTGGCTTACTTGTCAGCAGATCAGGCAGTGTCAGCACCCAGAAACAGGCTACAGTGAGACGGCAGAGCAAGTCCCCTTCAACAACTTCACAGAAGCGAGGAGAAACTGAAGAGGTTTCCAAGAACCTGCCAGAGAGAGAACGTTCAGCTTCTGCTGAACCAGCCCGGCAAGGCAGAAGCACAAGTCCAAGACACAGCAGAGAAAAGCAGGAGGTAAAATACAGTACTGTAGAACAGAATTGCCCTAGGAGCTCCATATTGAGGGTGGTATTCTGGGGTAGTAAAAGGAAAGAAACCATAGGGGTTGGATTACTGGTCTGATGGTTATTTTCGCTTTCACTGTTTAGAAAGCTGCATCCAAACGTTCTCCAGTACATGAGAGTTGCCAACGTTCTACCACCCCCCCACCTCCTGCTAGAGAAAAGGAAAGAGACAAAGAGAAGAAGGCTGCTCGACATGGAGGTCGGAAATCTACCCCATCATCTGAGCAGGATTCAAAGTTCAAAAGTCGTTCCCCAATGCCAAATGATTCTCCAGAAAGAGCCTTGGGGCACAAGTGTCCCTCCTCCAAGGAGAGCAGATCTCCTGCCTCTGTGTCCCCACCTCCTAAGAAGACCTCAGAAGATCGTAATGGGACTCTCCCATCATCGAAGTCCAAGTCATCCCCTGAACAGAGGCAACATCTGGTAGCTTCTTCATCTCCTCCTGCTTCTAAAACCACTGAGACCAAGTTAAGAAAGACTTCTCATGATGGCTCTCCACCGCAACGCTCCCATTCCCCTTCAGAAAGTGGTAGCTCCTCCTCTTCCTCCTCCTCTTCTTCCTCCTCCTCCTCTCCTTCCTTAGCAAAGAAGCCAACTCCAGCTTCCCGTAGTTCTTCCCCTGAGGAGCCGCCAAAAAAACAAAACAAAGAGAAGGGTTCCACCCAGAGAGAGAGGTCTAGTTCATCTCCTGAAATCTCCCATTCTGGGAAGAAGCAGTCAGCCAAGACCACAAGACATGAACGTTCAGGCACACCTCCAGCTAAGAGCACGAAGTCAAGGACCAGGAGGAGGGACAAATCTCTTTCCCAAACGCCCATTACTCGCAGAGATAGATCTCGGTCTCGCACCCCACCTAAGAGGGCCAGATCACGCACTCCTCTAAGGAGGGGAAGGTCTCGCTCTGCTCAACGCCGTGTCCGATCTCGTTCACGTACCCCTCAAAGAAGGGCACGATCTCGTAGCCCCCAGTGGCGGGGACGCTCAAGAACACCCCAACGCTGGGGCAGGTCACGCTCACGCACTCCTCCCAGATGGGGTCGGTCCCGTACTCCTCAGAGGCGTGGCTGGTCTCGTTCTAGAACCCCTCAAAGGCATGGATGGTCTAGAAGCAGAAACAGTGGGAGATGGGGAAGATCAAGAACCCCACCAAGAAGGGGCAGGTCACGTTCAAGAACCCCACCAAGAAGGGGTAGGTCTAGATCTAGAACTCCGCCTCGACGAGGGAGGTCTCGATCCCGAACCCAGCCTAGAAGAGGGAGGTCTAGAACCAGAAGCCCTCCAAGGAGGGGGAGGTCAGTCTCTTCCGCAAGGAGGGAGAAATCTTTGATTTCTGCTAGACGAAGTAGGTCTGTATCATCTCCAGATTGGAAGGCCTCTAGAATTTCTTCAAGGAGGAGCCGGTCTGGTTCCTCCCCACAAATAAGAGAGAGAGCCAGAAAACCATTGCGGCGTAGCCAATCTTTGTCATCTCCTGAGTCAAGAAGCAGATTGCGAGCGTCTCCCAGACGGAGTCGGTCTCGTTCACTTCCAAAAGCAAAAAAGAAGTCCCACTTATCTCCCAGAAGGAGTCGTTCAGGGTCCTCCCCAAGATCAAGGAAGAAAAAATCAAGAACACCCCCACGACATAGTCGCTCTAGTTCTTCTCCAAGACCGAAAAAGAAATCCAGATTATCACCTAGACGAAGCAGGTCTGGTTCTTCACCTAATAAAAAATCCAGGTCACCTGCCAGGCGTAGCCAGTCCAGGACACCTCCAGCATTCAAAAATAAATCTAGAAGGTCCCCAAGAAGAAGCAGATCTGGCTCATTGCCAAGACTCTCGAAGAAATCTGAGGTTTCTTCAGCTGTTGAAGAGAAATCTAAAATGCCTTTCAGAAGAAGTCGATCTGGATCATTGCCAGCATTGAGAAAATCTAAATCTCCTGGAAGACGTAGCAGGTCAGGTTCTTCACCAGACCTAGAGAAAACATCGCCAAGGAGACGAAACAGGTCTGAGTCTTCTCCAGAAGTCAAAACAAAGTCAAAGTTGTCATCAAAGTCAGGGTCACCACCAGGAACAAAGAAAAAGCTGAAGTCTCCTTCAAGACGAAGCAGGTCTGGCTCCTATCAGTCATCAGTGAAAGAAAACTCCTTATCACCTCCAAGACGAGCCACCTCTCCAGAGCCCAAGTCCACACCTCCATTGCAGCGAAGCAGGTCTGGGAGGTCCCTTGCAGCTAAAGAAAAATCCAGATCACCAGTCCTAAGGCAGAGCAGATCTGGATCACCTCCAGCTGTTAGAGAGCAGTCTGCCTCTCCTCCAAGGAGAACTTCATCTGGATCATCCTCAGAACCAAAGAAGAAATCCACTTCACCACTTGGGAAACAGAAAATTAACTTTTCTCCAAAGAAGAAATCCAGATTATCACCAAGGCGGAGCAGATCAGGCTCTTCTCCGCTGATTGAAGAGCAATCTATATCATCTCCCAGGAGTAAGTCCAGATACTCTCCTGATGTGAAAAAATCCACATCACCTTTGAAACAAGTCAGGTCTGGGCCTTCTCCTTCAGCCGTGAAAGAAAAGTCAAGGTCCCCTATCAGGAGAAGTGGGTCCAGATCATCTCCTGAACTAAATGGCAAACCTAAATCTCCCCCAAAGCAAAATAAATCCCAAGAAATTAAAGTAAAATCTGGATCCCCTTCAAGGCACAACAAATCTGGATCCCTGGTAGCAATGGAGAGAGCTACATCACCATGCCAGAAAAGCAAGGCAGGTTTATCTCTGTCTGGAAAAGAAAAATCACATTCACCCCCAAGGCAGGGCCAGCCTGCATCATCTCCTGTTCTTAAAAAGTCTGAGATTCCATTGAGGCGAAGTAGATCTGGATCTTCCTCATCTTCTTCCTCTTCCTCCTCCTCATCTTCTTCCTCTTCCTCCTCCTCCTCCTCCTCCTCTGCAGAGGAAGATAAGTCTCAATCACCCCCAAGATTGAGCCGCTCTGCAACATTGTTGGTTAACAAAGGCAAATCTGTGTCATCTCCAGTGCGCCGCAGGTCAGATTCCTCTCCAGAGCCGGAGAGCACCACATCTGCAGCTGCTGTGAAACAAAACAGACCTGGAGTTTCTCCAGAAGTCAGGGAGGCTTCAAGAACTACTGTATTGGGGACTAGATCACCTTTGGAGAAGAAAGAAACACCCAGAGATGTTCCTCAGAGGAGTAGATCAAGGTCATATTCTGGCAGTAAAGAGAAACCAAGAACACCCTGCAGTGGAAGCAGTTCAGAATCTTCCCCAGAGCAAAAGGAGAACTCTGTAAGCAGGTCTGTGTCACCTGTGAGACCTACTATAAAATCAAGAATGTCTCCAAGGCACAGGACATCACGCTCACCTCCCAGACCTAGAGCAAAATCTAGAACTCCCCCAAAGCGTGGCAGATCTGGGTCACCACCAAGACCCAGAATGAAGTCCAGAACACCACCAAGGCGACGTAGATCTGGATCATCTCCGAGACCCAGAATGAAATCCAGAACGCCTCCTAGGCGCCGCAGGTCTGGATCATCCCCAAGACCCAGAATGAAATCAAGAACACCACCACGTCGGCGCCGTCGGTCTGGTTCATCTCCACGATCCAGAGCAAAGTCTAGAACTCCTCCACGACAGCGGAGGTCTGGCTCAACTCCACGGCCCAGAGAGAAATCTAGAACACCAGTTACAAGGCGACGAAGATCTGTGTCACCACTGAGCCCTAGACGAAAATCTAGAACACCTCTGAGACGTGGAAGGTCCAGATCTCTCTCTAGGCAGAAGAATGCCAGTGTGCACCTGAGTAGATCTGAGTCATCCTCTTACCATGAGAGACTAAGAACTTCCTTACGACAAGGAAGGTCTGGTTCCCCCTCAAGAAGAAGCCGCTCCCGTTCATTGTCTAGACAGCAAGATAAATCAAGGGGCTCGCTGCGGAGGGAAAGATCTGTCTCTTCTCCAGGCCGGAGCCACTCACGGTCTCCTCCTCGTAAGGACAAATCTCGCTTCCTGTGGAAAGGCGAGCAGTCACCTCGCAGAGGTCGTTCCCGATCACCAGCACAAAGAGAAATGTCGAGACTGTCTCCACAAAGATCCGCCACTAATCGGAATGCATCCCGTTCACCTCCCAGGTTAGATGCTTCCCGTGAAACAGTGGCCTACAAAAGTAGCGGGTCCAGAGTGTCTCCTGATTTCCAGTCATCCCCTGTACAGAAGCATTCCAGATCAGGCTCCCAGGAAATCTGTGCTTCTCCAGGAAGGAAATCCCGTTCTCCTCCAGTGCTGGAGAAATACCCCAAGTCTGATGTTCAGGAGAAGTCAGCGACTTCCTCACTTTGGCACAGCAAAAGCAGCACTGCCATTCCTCGCACCCCAACCCCACCCCGTGAGGATTCTCCCAAGCCCCGAAAGACCTTGTCTCCTGCTCCATCCATGCTACAGGAATTGCCTTCTGTCTTGAAGAATGGTGGTCCTGCTACCCCCCATGACATCCCAGGGGACAGGAATCAGGCTTTACATCCTGTTTTGGCTAGGGATGATGCAACTGTTGGCGTTTCTCTGTTGTCAGGGAGAAGTAGTTCTTGTGCAGGATCCCCTCTTCCCCTTAGCAAAGCTAGGTCCCCTTCGTCTTCCTCTCCTTCCTCCTCCTCTGCATCCTCCAGTCCCTTGCCGGCACTAGTTTCTGTGCTTGCCCCGCCTCCCAAAGAAGAGGGGTTTGGATCTGAAGGAAAGGCAGCAGACAGGCCTGAAGCTCGCCTTCCAACCCTTGAGGCTGAGTCAGAGTTGGCTTCTGAAGTCACAGAAGAGAATGGCAGGAATAGCTGTCCCACCGCTCCACAGCTAGCTCTTCCCTCCCCGCCACCTTCTGTCCCTTCCAAGGTGAAGAGGAGTTCCTCTGCTTCGTCCACCACCTCTTCGTCATCGTCATCATCTTCGTCGTCATCGTCGTCTTCATCTTCTGACTCTGAGTCCAGTTCATCTGAGTCCAGCCCCAACAATCAACCAGAGAAGGAAGTTGAGGCAGAGGTTCTACTGAAACAGTAAGAGCCTGTCTCATTTGGTTTTTCTACCCTTTCCTGGGCTAGATACACTCTCCGCCCTTCCAAAAAAAAGCTGTTGGCAATAACTTCATATTCCTTATTTAGGTGGAACCTTTGATATCTTGTGCTTGCCCTTCGCTTGGTCATCATCCAAGCTGTTATGTTCACTGGGGGGGGGGTGCGGGTTGCTATCCTGGCCAACATTCCTTGT
This sequence comes from Heteronotia binoei, assembly GCF_032191835.1. Taxonomy (NCBI): domain Eukaryota; kingdom Metazoa; phylum Chordata; class Lepidosauria; order Squamata; family Gekkonidae; genus Heteronotia; species Heteronotia binoei. The sequence continues at coordinate 31,166,917 of NC_083237.1, forward strand.
TAGTCAATTCCCATTAGTCTTTTGGTTTAATATCCTTTCCACCTTTGAAAATGCCGGAACCGTTTTTTTCCTATTGGTAGCCACTGTTGCTTGCCTGCATTAGGTACTTTTGAATGGAAGGCAACTATGACTTGGCCCGTATGGAGCTGTGGTGCCAATAACTCTCTTGCTTCATTGAAGCACCTATTGAAATTGATTTCTGGACTCTTGCAAAGTAAGGACAGGAATGAAATTCACATGTATAGGCTTATGCTATTTGTATAATTCTGCTTCCAGGGTCCTGGTTTTCAGTTTGGGTGGATATTTTTTCTGCTGGATGCAGAGCAGCAGAGCAAGGAGGTAGAAGTGTAGTGTGGGAAGGTTGGGCTAAGTGGAAGAGAGGTTTTTGAAACTTCAGCCTGCTGAAGATCCCCCCCTGCATTCTCTCACTGTCAGTATCACAGCTGCTTTTGTATTCAGTTCACATAGGTGGGCTCTTGCTGCGCTGTGGTTCGCAACCATACAAGGGGATTTAGTCCCCTGAGAAATATGGTCACCTGCAGGGTTGCTAATAATGACGTATGAACAGTCTATGTGAGTTTTCTTGAGATGTTGAGAACCTCAGATGTTTTCTAATTTGCTTGGAAGGAGTAGCAGGTATATGCCTGTAAGGGGATTTTTTGGGAGGGAGGGGTCAAAGGCAGCCAATTTTTCAGCCCTTTTCCATGAGCAACATGAAGCTTTTGTCTATTGTTTTTAAATGGGATTTTCAGGATACATTACCGTGAGACCCTTACCTGCTTCCTTGTAGTACAGCCATTTTGTTTGTGAGCTTACTAATACCTTTGTTTCCTCCCCTCCCCAGGCCGCCAAGCCCAGTGCGGAGAGAAGGTAATCATGAAGAACATCCTATGGAATTGGGCAAACATAAGCGACGGTCTCGAAGCTCCAGCAGTTCCAGTAGCAGCTCTTCCTCCTCTTCCTCCTCCTCCTCCTCTTCCTCCTCCTCTTCTTCCTCAGCTTCCTCCTCTTCCTCGTCCTCATCATCGTCGTCCTCACCCAAGACTGGACCCCAGGCACAGTCTAAAGTGGCCACCAAAAAGAAACCGTCACCAGAGCAGAGGAAGTGAGTAGTGGTTATTGTTGAAGAGCTGGGATCTCTAGATGTGTTGGGGCTCTTCAGGAGTGGTGTGGGGTAGATTGACCCCAGCCTGAGATGCTACCTCTCCTGTGTGCTTGATGGGTTTGTTGATGACACCACATACCCGGCAAGTGTGCAGTGTCAAAAAGAGAACCTGGGGACTGTCTTGAGAGGGCAGAGAAAAGAATGAAGGTGAGAGAAGTAGTTTTGGACAGGTAGGGACTGGATATTGAGCAGGAGGGGCCTCTGCTGAAGGCCATATATAAAAGTGTTTAAAAAAGACACATTCTGCACAGAAGTAATCTGAATTGTGGATTCTCCAATCAAGGAACATCTGGGTGCTTGCTTTGCATAATACAGTATCTGTTGTCTCTACCCATCTTAGACTTTTGAAGTTTTGCAAGGTTTCATATCAGCGGACAGTTCCTTTTTTGCAGGTTTAACATTTTGAAACTTAAGAAAAATTAAAAATAATGAAGTTCTTATTATGATCTTACGTCCAGAATGTAAGTAAGTAAGTAAATTTATTTTTCTATCCCGCCCTCCCCCGCCAAAGGCGGGCTCAGGGCAGCTCACAGACATGGAATACCATGATTTGGATAAAATACAATGTAAACAGGAGTTTTAAAAATACAATTCAACTACATAAGTTAATTAAAATAGATAAAACAGGTACTATAAGGTGCTATAGATCACAATCATGCATAAGATGACTAGATGGTTACAGGTCGGTTTAGCCAGGTTCTAACTTAAAAGCAAGCTGAAAGAGAAAGGTTTTGCAAGCCCTGCAGAATTGATTCAGGTCCCGCAGGGCTCGCACCATCTCTGGAAGTTGGTTCCACCATCGAGGGGCCATTGCTGAAAAGGCTTGCTTCCTGGTTGTCTTCAGTCTAGCCTCTCTTGGCCCAGGGATTTTTAAAAGATTTTGAGAGCTAGATCTCAGTGCTCTCTGGGGAACATATGGGGAGAGGCGGTCCCTAAGGTAGGCAGGTCCTCGGCCATATAGGGCTTTAAAGGTAATAACCAGCACCTTGTAGCGAACACGGTACACAACCGGCAGCCAGTGCAGGTCCCGCAGCCCAGGCTGTACATGTTCCCACCGAGGTAGTCCCACCAACAGCCTGGCCGCCGCATTCTGCACTAACTGGAGTTTTTGTGTTCGGTACAAGGGCAGCCCCATGTAGAGGGCATTGCAGTAGTCCAATCTCGAGGTGACCGTTGCGTGGATCACAGTTGCTAGGTCGCTGCGTTCCAAGAAGGGAGCCAACTGCCTCGCCCTCTTAAGGTGGAAGAAGGCGGATCTCGCAGTGGCGGCTATCTGGGCCTCCATTGATAAAGAGGATTCCAGTAGCACTCCCAGGCTCTTGACCCTGCGCACTGGTATCAGTGGCGCACCGTCAAAAGCCGGTAGGGTGATCTCCCCTCCTGGTCCGCCGCGGCCCATGCAAAGGACCTCAGTCTTCACCGGATTCAACTTCAGCCCGCTCAGCCTGAGCCAGTCAGCCACGGCTTGTAACGCCTGGTCCAGATTTATAGGGACATCGCCAGTCCGGCCGTCCATCATTAGATAGAGCTGGGTATCATCAGCGTACTGATGACAGCCAAGCCCGTACCTCCGTGCAATCTGGGCAAGGGGGCGCATGTAGATGTTGAATAACATCGGGGAGAGAACTGCCCCCTGAGGCACCCCACAGTAAAGTGGGTGTCTCTGAGACAGTTCCCCCCCAATTGCCACCCTTTGTCCCCGACCTTCGAGGAAGGAGGAGAGCCACTGTAAGGCTAACCCCCGAATTCCTGCATCGGCGAGGCGGCGGGTCAGCAGCCGATGATCGACCATATCGAACGCGGCCGATAGGTCTAGCAGCAGCAGTACTGCCGAGCCGCCTCGGTCCAGTTGTCGCCGGAGGTCATCCATGAGGGCGACCAAGACTGTTTCTGTCCCATGGCCTGGGCGGAAGCCGGACTGGCATGGGTCCAGGGTGGAAGCGTCCTCCAAAAAGTCCTGTAACTGCAACGCCACAGCCCTCTCAATAATTTTGCCCAAAAAGGGCAAATTTGAGACCGGTCGGTAATGTGTCAATTCGGCTGGGTCTAATGTAGCTTTTTTCAGGAGAGGGCGGACCACTGCCTCTTTCAGGGGTGTTGGAAAAGCACCCTCTGAAAGGGATCGATTTATGATGTCCCGTATAGGACATCTTAGTTCCTCCTGGCAGGCCTTAATTAGCCAGGAGGGACATGGGTCCAGATCGCAAGTTGTGGATCGAGCAGTGCCAAGAATTCTGTCGACTTCCTTCAAGCTGAGCGGGTCGAAGCAATCCAGAGTTAAATCAGAAGACACGCATTGGACCTTCTCTGCAAAAAATTTCGCAAAAGCCTGTCTGCTTGTGAAGCATACAAAATTCACAGATATGCATTCCCTGGACTTGCTTTGCATGTTTGTCACAACTGCACTGTCTTCCAAATACTTTTTTTGTGTCTGGGCCAAGTGTTGAGTGCCATCATAACCAGTCTGTCCTTCCTCCCCCCCCCACCTGCTGCCTACAGGTCCCGCAGCCCCCGGAAGCCTATCGACTCCTTGCGAGACTCTCGCTCTCTCAGCTATTCCCCAGCAGAACGGCGCCGGGTTTCTCCTCCAGCCCAGCCGCCTTTGGCTCCGAGAGACAGGCGCAGGTAGGTATCATAATCCAGTTTCCTTTCCCATTTTTGTGGTGAGGAGATTGGTGAGGAGGGGTTTATTTGGAACAGAGAGGGGGGGGAATATGAGAAACTTGAGGTAGGACACTCAAGGCAAAAACCTTCATACTTTTCTTTAGGGAAAGGTCCAGGGACAGATCCTCACAGAGAAACAGACGAAGCATCAGCAGGTCTCCAGGACGGAAAAGGCGACGCAATTCCCCCAGCCCCAGAGCCACGTGCCGCAGAACTTCAAGGTAGTGTGCAACCTGCTGATTTTAAAAACTTGATATCTTGCATGACAGCTACTCAGCATGGTTAGCATCTTGAAAGTTTCCAAAAATGAGTCAAATCATGACTCAGTAAGAAACCAAAACTGAATAATCAGCAGAAAGCTGCCATTTTGGATATACCTACTCACCTTAGATTAAGTACTTCCAAAAGGAAGCTGGAGGGTTTAGGTGAGCATTTAATTTACTGCTTTTTTAAAACCATGAAGAGAATAGTTAAAGAGATTGGGGGGTGGGACTTCTGTTGCTGTCCTTAGGCAGAGTCTTACATAATTGCAGAGAATTACCTGTGTTCCTTCAGACCTCAGAGGCTGAAATCCAAAGGGCTGGAGGATGGTCTTGAAGGCCTATGAAGCTGTTCTGTAGCTGAAGCTAAGCAGGTTTGACCTTGTAAGCTGCCTGGCAGGATCCTCCATGTGTAAGCTGCTCTGAGCTTGGAAGAAGTGTAAACAGTGTTAATATGTTCTATCAAGAAAGAGACCCTTTGCTATCAGCACACGGGGAGGCTACAGTGGGGATAGTTGGCCCTTTTCTGCTTTGTTCATAATAGTTTGCTTGCAGCCATAGGAGCTTCCCAAGCCTCTCCAGCTGGTATTGTGAAACCTTTGTTTCCCCTTCCCCATCACTAGCTATATGATGGCTGCTGTCCCAGTTCTGTTCCTCAGAAGGCATTAGGTATATACATATATATGTGTATCCAGTTTTATAATAGAATGTTGAATTCCGCTTCAGATTCCCTGCAGGTGGATGGGTGCAATAACTGAATGTACATTCCTGACCCATCCCCTCATTTTACTGATTAAACCCTGTGTTTCACTCTTTTCCCTCCTCCTCTCCAGGTCACCCTAAGCCTACTGGAAGGTCTGGAAAGCCCTTGCAACCACAGACTGCGCTACCCCTGCCTCCCACAGTGCTGTCCCAGGTGGGAAGCCCCCTGCCTTCTGAAGCCCACTGAAAACCAGCGTGGGCGCATGTGTGGGGGGCATCTTCATTTGCCATCGGCTTTTTATTCTCATTAGTTTTTTCCATCACTGTCCCCTATCTTTATTGCCCATCGTTTGTCGGCAGCTACATTCCCCTCCTCCCTGGACATCTCTGCTCAGCACCCATCAGGATCCACTGCCTCTGCGCTCCTCCTCCTTCTCTTCCTCTTCCAACAGTTGGTGACGTTCATTTTGATTTTTTTCTCTCTCTCTCCTGTGAGCGTTTTTTTTTCTGTGCGTTTTACAGCTAAGATCTTCTGTGTTTTGAGAGAGGGGAGGGTCTTCTTTTTGTTGATTTAGCGACATAAGAGGGTTTAAAAAAGAAAGGGGGTGGGGTGGGGGTGGGCTAGGGAGATACATGAGCTAATCCATATGATTTAGTGTTTCTCAGGCACTCTTCTCTGAAACAGTAGGCTGTAGGGAGAAGGAAGGGAGTGCATGTTGATCTTGGAGATCTTCCACAGGCCTTTGTGAAGCCTCTGCTGTTCAGTGGCACTTTTACTCTGTTGCCCGCTGTTTCAGAATCGGATTGACATTGCAGACATTTTATTTGAGGAGAAAAGCTGTTGTCTCTTTCAGTAGAATGTGACAGTGGGGTTGAGTTTTTGAGGGTGGTGAACTTGAGGATTAGACCAGCACCCCCCCCCTTTAGTTTAAAAAAAAAAACCCAGAATTTTAATACGTGGTGCTCCTTTTTTCCTTTTTAGCCCTCCCTCTAAGCAGACTCTTTTTCATATTTGATCACCTGAGCCAGGTCAGGAGGGGTGGGGGGACTGGACTAGAAAGGGGGCAGCCGGGCATTTTATGGAGAAAGTGAATTGAGATTTTCTGGAAAGAAGCTGAGAAACTCTAAATCGGGGAGGGATGGGAACAGAAGTTTCTTCATATTTCTTAAAAGCATTTAATTTTTTTTGATATGTACAGCAAGGAGATTTTTTCTGTCAAATAAAAAACTTATGAAATGCAGACATTGCTGCCTGAGTCCCTGAGACGCTTCTCTGTGCCTCCTCAAGGGTGTAGCCTGGTCATAGGTGGCCCCTGTAGGTGTGTGGAGGGTTTGCTGTGTCTCCTGCCATCCAGCCCTCTGTAAGTGGATTCATTTTTCAGATGCTTAAGAAATCTTTGACAGAATATCTTCTGTTTCTCCCATCATATGAAAACTGAACACCTTTCTGCAGTTCTGCACAGGCGCTTCCAACACCACTATTGCCTGAGTGAAAAAATGCACTGTTTGGGTTAAATTAATGGTGAAGTCTTCCTCTAATGGAGTTTCTTGCAGGAAAGGAAGGCTGCAAAATTAGGGGATTTTGGATCAGGCCTATAATCTTATATATACTTAAGGTAGCTGACAGAACAAATAGATGAATGAAAGCATCTCAGTGTCCTCTTAAAAACTGGCTCAGTCTAGTGAATTCATGAAGCCGGCCTGGCTCATCTAGTAAAATCATGAAGCCAGCCAGTGTAATGACAAAATACATGTGTTCATCTAAAAGGGAATATTTTAAAATAACTCTTCTGAAGTGTTCAAGGAAGAGCTTTTCTGGCCTTGCTGGGCAAAATACTACAAAGCAGTTGAGCCACCCCAGAAAAGGTCTGTTAACTCTCCCAATTTTAGAGCTCTTTTCTGATCAGTGGAACTGTTAAGTGGAGCTTCCCAGTACACCTTTATAGGAGGGCATGGCTGATACAGAGAAGGAGGAAGTCTGTGCTTTGAAAAAGGGAAAGTGAAACCATCGGGCAATAGAAGCATCAGATTGAGAGTTCCCTCTCAGACCTGTGTGAACAAAACAAGTCTCTTGAAAAATACTTTTATATAGAGTCATCAGAAGGAATAAATGTGCTCTGCTGGTCCAGGCACAAAAGAACTTTCACCCCACCCTATTCCCTGTTGTGGCTTTATCTAATGTTGACTTCCAGTGGTATTGCTTCTGATGGAACAGGAATTAGAAATGTGTAGGCTACATGCTTGCCAGAAATGTTTTGTTCATTTCTTTATGCAATTGCTTCTCTTCAATCTATCCTGCTTGCCTTCAGTGGCGATCCTTCCCCAATATTTGAATTGAAGGTGAGACTATTTTGTTTGATGGGAAGTGAAAAATGTGCTGGAGGCCTGGGGGTGGAGACATAGCTGCTTCCCAGCTGTCATGGCTAATAATAGCCACAAGAGCCGGCTGTAGCCCACATAATTCATTTTGTTTTAGTATTCCTTTTAAAAAGGAAACTACATTGCTTGCCACTGCAGGTGCCAAGATTATGCACTTACTTTGCCAGGAAGCCTTTAGGTTTTCATAACCGTTCTCTATCATACCTTCTTTCTGTACATGGAAGTACTTTTACCTAAAGAGAGTAGTTCAGTTCCTCTTCCCTCCACCCCCAGCTTGTTCCATTTTCTGAATTTCGCTGACCTTGGGGGAGGTTGTTCTGTTGATAGGAGTTTATACCCTGTCTTTCTTTCTTTCATGGGGCTCCTGGTGGCATACACCAGAGTTCCCGGTGGGGTCTCCATCCAAGCTTTGTGTCAGCAGGGTTGTTTTGATCTGCTCCAGCTGCATTCAGCATTGTTGTCTAAAACTGCTTCTTTGTACTTTGAACTTGCTGTTTGTTCTTCTTTGCTGTGATGGTTTTGCTTCAGGGGGCACCCTTTGCAGAACTAAAAGCCTATCAGCATACCACCAACCCACAACACCCCCCTCCCACCCTGGCTAGGTATTGGAATTTAGCAATTTTGTCTCTAGACTGAGCTTTAGTGTCTTGGTCTTTTTTACTGGCCCTTAAAGCTCTCAGCCAAATCATCCACAGAAGATTGGTATATGCCCTGTGTGGTTTTTCATTGTCTTTTAACTACAAACCTTTATGTCACACCACAGACTGTTCTTGTAACATTGCGTGCTTTCAGAAACTGGCAATGCTTGTTTCAAGGTACATGAGTCCAAAGATACTTCACGCTCATGGAACGAAGTCTGTGATTCTTAAATTGAGCCAGTGACTTGTGTCTAGGGTATTTCCTTCTTCCTACCAACCGCCTCTCTGGGCCCTTTGTTTTCTCTGCCATTTCCCCTTCTCCCCCTCCCACCTGTGCTAGACAGTTTAAAACTAGCTGTGTTTTTCAGTGTGAAACAGAAAACTGCATATCTCACCAACTTGGAATTACATGGCTGGGAAAGGTTTGAAGTTCCGGATCAGAGCAGCAGGGCTAAGAGTAAACTTGCACCAGTTCCCCCTTCAGTTCTCAATGGGCAGATTTGCCGGCAATATAACTTGGGTGTGTAGCATATAGAATGTTGTGAAGAGGGTGGAGGCAAAGGAATAAGTAAGGCTACATTGAGGGCAGTACTCCCCCCCCCCTCCACTAAATCTTTCCCCTTCCCAATAATCTGCCTGACTTCCAATTCATTTTTCCATGATCATCAAGGCTAGAAATATTCTTTTCTGAAAGTAAAAAATTTGGTCTATGTAGTAGAGGAAAAGAGTGCAGTGGCTTATCACAACCAAACTGTGTGCTCAGGTGAATTAATGCAGTGGCTTTGCTTTAATGCCCAGGGGCCCAAGAAGCCTCTTCTTTAAGTATCTTGAATGGTTGTCAAGCACCTTGTGTGCAGCTGAGGCACTTTGGGTCTAGGCATTATGAGGATTTTGGGAACCCCTCATGTATGCTGCCCAATATGGAAGAAAGGCAGGATAAAAAACCCTGTAATCCTGGAAGTTGGATGCCCAGGGCCCTACATTGTTATAAACCACTGTCAGAAGTTGGCAGTGTTGTACTGCTGATGCCTAATAAAATTTAAAAGAAGCATCCTTGTATAATCCTCCCCTGCACCGCAGTGAGTAAATACAGAAATGCAAATGTAAGATCTCATTGATGATTTTAATAATGAAAATTTGAATACATTCAGTGATAGCAAAGACCCCCCCCCTTTAAATACATTTCCTGCAGCCAGTCATACAAACAAAGACAGCAACCGTTTCCCACAGATATTGAAATGGCGAAACGTCCAAGTATGTCTGCCAGACAAGGGAAGGCAAGTGTTGCAGAGCTTGGGCTCATGGCTGGTTTTCTATCATCTTTCCCCATGCCTTTCCAAAAGCATCTGTGTGTGTTGGGGGAGGGGGAAGGACAGAGGTAACAAAGTTGTGTGAAAAAGATAGCATTGCCAGAATAACTCCTGTACATCTGCAGTAGTTCTAATACCCTTACTACTTTCCTTTTGGGTTCTCCCCCCCCCCCCCAATGTCACATCTGACTTAATCCAGTCTGGGTTGCACTGCAGGCATTTTAACACTGTGGGCTTTTATGAATTGTACATTTGGTGGGGGGCAGACAGTATGTCCTGGACTCATGTGACAGTTGTGCGTATTTTATACATTAAAGTACACATATTTGTATGGACAATTCTTCTACCTTGTTCACCCAAATCCTGGATGTGGATGCCATTGTCCCATTTTTCTCTGCTGGGCTCCTGTTCTCCTCGTTGCCTCCGTTGCTCACAGTACACTCATCCATAAAGTAGGAAACACTACACTTGGACACGAGCGTTTAGTAGTGCTTTCTACTTTATGGATGAGTCCACTGTCCTTAAGTGCAGCCGCTGGCCGTGACTGGTGTACATCTTCGTCGCAAACTGTTCCTGAGCTGGTCTCTAGTCTCCCTTCTAACCCATCTGCCGGCTGCTCCCTGGTTGTGAAATAACAGGGAGACGCTAGCAGGAGGAATGGGGTTGACTTATGAAACCTGCTCTTGTGGATTTAAGGCAAAACGTCAATTTCACAATAGGAAGGGAAAATGTAAAACCTTTCTGTCCCCGAAGGGCTCATAGTCTTATATTGTTTGAGAGCGCGAGCAGTGAACAAACATATAAATAAGTGCCTGCTGAACATACATTTTTAAAAAAAAGAACACATATTTTTTAAAAACCTAAAATTTCACTTTTTTAAAAACCTAACACTTCATGCTGAAAGCTTAAAGATTTCATTCCTCCAGTTTGTGCTAAAAAAAGGGTGAAAGGGCACCTTTCAGAGCTGGCCATTACATGTGGCTGTTTTGGGGAAAGTGGGCAAGCCCCAGGTTCTGTGACATTAGGTATATATGGGTTAGGGGAAGGTGGTGACGCTCATAGCCTGGCTGTCTCCTCCCAAACAGAATGTTTGAAGCCCAGTTTTTTTTTTTTTTTTAAAAAGTTCTGGGATATCCTCTCCTGTCTGAGCCAATGACATTTTACTCCTCAGCTGTCAAAAGCCTCCAATTTGGTTCCTCGCCTCTAATGCCAGGATCTTGGTATGAGGACACTGGTGTGATGCACCTTCAAAGCCTAACTTTTTAATGAAACCTTGAATGCAGTCCCCCCTGTTGAATTTTAGAATGTAAACATAAAAACAGGCCTAGTGAGTTTCTCTTGGTACTCTATAAAGTGTTGTGCACATTAAAAACAGCAAGAAAGCATGGGAAGGTATGGAATAAAATACTGTACCTCTTGATCCCAGCTGCCTCACAGAGTTGACAGTAAAAATCTGGGGATTCTGGTTTTTGTAGTGCTATTTTCCAGACCTTGCTTCCTTCACTGATATCCTGCCTTTCTCCCCAAAAGGGACACAAGGCAGCTTGCATCATTCTGCTGCCCACTGTATTATCCCCACAGCACTCTGTTATGGTGCCAACAGTCTGGAGCTCTGTTCCCACAAAAGCTCACCAGGTGCCATATTTGCAAACGTGTAGGGGCCAGGTAAAAATGCTTTCGTTTTCAGAAGCCTTCATCTGATCATCCATCACTTGGAAATTTAGTTAGTTCAATTATACCCTGCCCTTTCTGCCCAGAGGGCCCCAAGGTGGCTTACCTCATTCTCACCTTCTCCATTCTTTTCCTGCAGTTCTACAAGATAGGAAAGGAGGGGAGAGTATTTGACCAGTTCAAGGTTACCCAGTGAGGTTCTGTGACAGTGTGGATATAAACATGAGTGTCCCAGGTCAGAGTCTGACACTAATATCTAACAGCACACTTGGTGGCAAAGCCTAGCTTGAAGTTTCCCATGCTTGAACCAAAAGACCTTTCCCCCATGTAAGAATCCAGGACTTCCAACCTGCTCCTCCATGTACCAACAGACACCCCCCTCCACCCATCCACTTAGAGCTTCCTTTAAACTAGAGGGAATTTTGTGGAGATATCTATTTGTCCTGAGGTTTTATATGAAGCAACCAACACAGTTTAGCAGCAAAGGCACAATAAGTGAAGAAAGGTAAAACTTAAATAAAACCAACTGGGGGGACTTCTGCGACATTCCCTTTCCCACTCTCTTAACCTCACTCTGAAACATTTTTATCCTCATAGCGGAGTTAGAGAGATGGAATTATATTTGGTTCTGGGATTGTGGAAAATGGAACGTAGCTCAGAGTTTGGAGCTGGTTGGTGGAGAAATTTTGTGTTCTGCCATTTGTGGCAGTGGAGAGGTGAGCAATAGGCATTCAAAGTCAAAGTTGGAAGGGCGGAGGCTTCTGTAAATATGTATAAAATGTCAGTGTTTAATTTAAAAAGCACTCCCCCTCCCCTTTTATAATATAGATCTTTCAATAAAGTTTGAATGTTTTAAATGTAATTAAATATTAAAGTCAGGAACCAAAGAAGAGAAAAAACTGATTCCATCAGCCTAAGGAGAGCTTTAGCCTTGGTTTTTGAAAGTTGACTTCTCCATGTCCTTGGCAAACTGCGTGGAATTTAAAAAAGTAGCGTTTGATATGGTTTTGGAGATATTTAAATGAAAGCTAGAACCTTGCACTAATGCAAGACCTGTTACAGGAGGCTAAATAGCAGTTTGGATCTGTGCCTATTTTAATACAGTTATTTTATTCTCCCTCTTTTTTCTTAAGAACACAGAGTTCAAAACCAGTAAAACTCTGTTTAAATTCTATTGCCCCTGGCCCCTTTTAAAATACTTGCTTTGTGGGAATTTAGCAGATCACTGAGGTGAGAAGTCCACCAAATGGGCGTTGTAACACAACCCTGCTTTGTTCCTGATCAGATTAACACAGCGAAAAGGCAATAGCAGAGAAACAGTGCTGCTAGCATTGCTATTTCAGGGGTTATGCATAGAAATATCTTAATACTGAAATTTCCATATTGGGAAGTCTTATGACTTCAAAACTTTAACATCATGCCTAGCCAAATCCTCATCAAAGCTGGGCTTGCTAAATTCCTGAATCTCCAAGTATAGAGAGGGTGGGTGGGCCATTTAGCCACCAGTGGTGGCCTGTAAATGTGCAAGCCTAAGACAGTGTACAGACTGTTGACCTGCCAGAGTGTTGGCTTTTGCCTTGTTTTTGCAGAACCAGGTGGCAGCAGGATTTGCCAATCCAGACTAAATGCTGCCCCCTAGGCTCTGTATGGTGGCCATCCAGAGGTTTGTGGTGTGGGAGACGGCCCATAATGGCATATTGGAGTGCAAGGAGAAATTACAGCTTACATTGAGACAAATGATGGCATTCCGGAGGCTTTGTTCTGAAAATGCTGGCAATTTAATCACAGTAAAGGTAACAGTTTAGGGATGAAATGTCCCCTCACACGTAAACTATACCCATTTATACACAGTGTGATCATCCCCTTAATGCTCTGTACATTGTGGCACTATAGGAGAACCAATGTGAATGGAGTGTTAGATTAGGAACTCAGAGACCCAGGTTCAAATTCCTACTCAACTATGGAACTTGGCTGAATGACCTTGGGCCAGTCACACCAGCAGCTTAACCTCCCTCCTAGGTTAGTGTGAGGATAAAATGAAGGGCAGGAGAGAGATGTCAGTTTGGTTCCCATTGAGGAGGAAGGCAGAGTAGAAATGAAGTAAGTAAATAGCATTCTTATATTCTCAGCAAAGTTGGTTGCCATGAAATGGCAAGAATAGTAGGAGGTTGTATTTTGAATGAACCTGTAGAATGTTTTATACAGACAGATATACTGACAAGCTTAATGCTGTCAAAACTGGCAGCCCAATCCTGTGCATGTTTTGCTGGACTGTCATTCCCAGATATGTAAGTGCAAGCATTGCAACCTCCCTGTGGGAGATGGTGGCAGGAAATGGTAATGCAAGGACCATGCTTATTTGCAGGCGGGCTATGCTGCAGTCCTTTGCAGCCATCCTTATTTGCTATGGACACATTCCTACATCTAGCTGGTGGCTCGATCCTTATGGATCAAGTCTTCAGTGATCTTTAGAATCTTTTTGGTAAAGCCAAAAAAGCTTAAGGCATTAGCAGTTTGCTTTGCAGCAATGCAATGCAACGTAGAAAGCAATGGCAAACCACTTTGTAAAAAGTCTGCCATTGGTGCTTGCACAGAGGACCTTTCCTTTCCTTGCAGGTATGAAAAACTGGGAAATGCAATCTTTTTCTAATGTTGGGATCCAATTTAAATTTTAAAAAGCAAGAAGTGGCACCTTAAAAGTTATTAAAAAAAAAAAAAAGCATTAACGAACTAGTGTCCACATTATGACATGCATGAAGTGCACCTTGCTTGGAAATTTTCCGGAGCCTAAACTTTGTTGAGCATCCAAGCCTGATTACAACAGTGCCTGGATATGTGCTCTCTTAGTCCTCTGTCATCTCTCTCCATTTGCCTCCAGGCCTTCTTTGAGGTTTAGACAAGACCCTTCAGGCACTAATTCTAACTGCTTGTCTGACAACCTCCATTATATTTCCTGTTTCCCTTAAGGATGGCTTGCATTATTCAACAAGAGCAGCAGGGGGTGCTATTTCTACAACATTCCCCCCTCCCCCCCCCGCCCGGTCTCCCATGCTTTGCAGTTGAAAAATATCTTTCTAACATAAGAACTGTGGTGTGTTTTCCCCTCATCCTGGCCAGATCGAGCTCTGCTGAACATCAGTTCCTGAGGTGTGGAAAGAAGTTCTTTGATAGCATCTTACCGGCTGTCTCGATCCATGGAACTGTTTTTAAAATAGGGATGGGGGAGCATGCCCTCCGAGCCAAGTAGGTTCTCTTGCTCAGCTACACTTCTTGCAAGTTCTCTGGGTGCGTGGGGTTGCTGGATCTTCTATTTCCAAACACATCTGTGTAGAGGGGAAGTTGCCCTAAAATGAAGGCGATAAGAAAGAGATGTTAAGAAGCAAAATGAACTTCTCCTTTGAATGAGAAATGGTTGAGTGGCCTTGAAACCATTTCCTCACTGCATGGGGCCACCACCCAGAGCTGCTGCAAGCGCCTGGCCTCCTCAGTTGTGAGTGTGTGCCCAGTGGCCGTGCAGCTGCCATGTTTCACCTTGCATAAGCTGCCCATGTGACTTAACTTCCCCTTTCTCACTTCTCATAACCATGCTTGGAAGGGGGGCAGCAATTCTAACAAGCCTGCAAGCCGATACCACCCTCCGATCCCCCCCCAACCGCTCCTTGTCTCTCTTCAACATATGGATCTTACTCATCAGACGAGGTAATTCCTCTAGCCATGGAAAAAGGTGCCCCTATTAGTCTGAGCAAAACGAGGGTCATGCAGCACTTCAAAGGCTAGCTTAAATACATCTTAAGCATTAGCAGGCTGGAGTCCCATTTCATTAGACTTTCCAATTCTTCCCCCTTAATATCTGTGAATTGTATTGAAGCTTGAAGATACACTATCCGGTGAAGTGGGTACTAGTCCACTAAAGTTTATGCCACAAATCTTTAATTGCTATTATAAGGTGCTAAAAGGTAAAGGTAATCCTGTGCAAGTACTAGTTGTTTCCGACTGGGGTGACGTCTCATCATGACATTTTCATGGCAGACTTTTTACAGGGTGGTTTGCCATTGCCTTCCCCATTGCCTTGCCACACAAGGTGCTACGGGTCTCTTTTTTAAAAATAGAATTCAGCAGTGCTGGCTTATGGTTGCCCCCCCCCCCCCCACCTCCCCCTTTACCACCCAATCCTATGCCACAGCTTCTCCCAGACTGACGATACAACTGCTGGAGTTGTAGTCCATCATACCCCCACCCAACACAGAATTGTATATTGCTCTCCGAAAGAGTCCTGGCCACCTCAGATCCTTTAAGCAAACCCTCCCCACCTTTTGTGTTCAGAACAGAACCCAGGAGCCTTTTCTTCTCATCCCCGCGGGGGGTGGGGTGGGGTGTCCTACCAGCCTGTAGCCATGAAACACTACCTCTTACTTGGCTGCAGTCAGTCGTTCCAAGATGGGTTGCCAGTTGAAGTAGAGAGGTGGAGGCGGCGGCGCATGGCGCATTTATGGACAATTTGGACCCAGCCCGCTTCATGTCCCCTCCCACTTGGGAGATAAATCACATGATCGCTACTATCTCTCCCCTCCCTGTTCCAAACCACAGGAAACGATGAGGCCTTCTCTCTCTCTCAACTGGGACAGGAAATTGCAGCCACCCCCACCCCCAAAGCTCAAGAGTTTTGCATCGTCTTCTCTCCCCCAGCCCCGATGAAACGAGCTGTGGTTAATCTATTTGGGTGGGGTGTCAGTGGCTGTTAGCTATGTCGGGTTCCAGCAGGCAGAGCAGAACAAGAGGGTTTGAGGGATGGGGGATGGGTTTGCCACCTGTATCCTCTAGTCAAGAGCATGAGTGTGTATGTGTCAGTCATAAAGGTATGGCTGTAGACACATCTCATGGAATAGTTCTGTCCTGGCCTTTTTTTTTTGTTGAGAAATGTGTGTGCACGTAGACCTGTTCATGCGAGGCCTTCTGGGGCTATTTTTATGAACATAGAACTGTGACTGACTTGTGAGCAGCTAATGCTTATTGTTTCATGCGTGTCTGGTCTCTTGTACAGCTTTGCAGAGACTGGCTTGGGTTTCATTATAAAGCTCTTTTAACAGGAAGCATTTCTGTGAGTGGAAATGGACGTTTTCACCTTCATCTCCCCGTTGCAGCGTGAAATGCTTTTCAAAATTCTGGAGGATAGAGAGCCCTTAGGAACATCATGAGAAGGTCTGCAGTGGGAACTGCGCAGTGCAGAAAATTAACGCCCCCCCTCCCTTCCATTAGCAGAATTTTGCCCTGGAATCTTAAGTCACTGACTTGTATAGAACACCTTACTAATATGGTTCATTCATACAGGTGCTCAAACACAGATTCACTTGTGCACTGTTGAGCTTCTAACATGTACTTGCACATGTTTCTCCATCAGGTTTTGAAACAAGATTGCTGGCATGTGGGAGTTTCTGACTCATCTGTGCTCAACTTGGTTGTATCAGTGTAAAAGTGAGCTTTGGTTGGCCCTACAGCAAAAAATCTCCCCAGATAACCCTTTCTGCATGCATTTGTCTTACATGGAAGGTGCAAATGTCTGTTGTACAATGGCATGAGTATGGTGTTGGGGCATGCAGTGGATTGACCAAGCTTGGTGCACTCCATTCCAAGGGGAGGCTGCACCTAGAACATATCCCTGCATTCCCCTGTAGCAGTTTTTTGCTGGGCACTGACGTAAGTCGTGGGGAGTCTCTGAGGAATCCCAGAATTCTTAAGCCACCAGATTGAAAAGGGGATGGATCATGGTAGAGTATCTGCTTGGCATGCAAGAAGTCTTGAGCAGTCCCTAGCACCTACAGTTAAAAGGCTCAGGAATCAAATGATGTGGAAGGCCTCTACCCGAGACCCTGGAGTGTTGCTGCCAGTTTGAGTAGACAGTACTGAGTTCAGGGGGTCTTTTCAGTAAAAGGTAGCTTCATGTGTTCATGTGAAAAGCAATAGGCTTGGGGACAGTGTTCCCTCTAAGCTGAGTTAGTGCGAGCTAGCTCACAGATTTTAAGCCTCCAGCTCACAGATTTTAGTCTTATATCAGGAAGGATGACTTCAGAGCAAATTAATTTATGCAGTAGCTCACAACTTTAATGCCAATAGCTCACGAAATAGAATTTTTGTTCACAAGACTCCACAGTTTAGAGGGAGTATTGCTTGGGGATATGGATGGGAATGGAGAAATTCTAAGTTTTTTTTTTCAACTAGACAGATTTCTCTAACATACAGCTCCTTTTCCTCTACCCCCCTCCCTTGTGGCACATGAGTAATATGTTGCTGTGGATTTAAAATACATACGTGCACAACCTAATTCTGCAATCTAACTCAAATCTGCAATCTGTGGTTGGAATTTGTGCACGAGCATAAACTGGCTTCATTTGCCAAGTTGCATGGTAATGGAGGGGGTTTTGGAATTGAAAGCTTATGCTTATGAATAGCGCTGAAGTGGTTGAAAAATAAGGTGGGGGTGAAAAGATGGGTCTAGTTTTGTAAAAGGTGGGAAATGTGAATGGGCTTAGACTGGCTCATGGAACACTCTTAACTTCTGGAACCTCCTAACACTTTTCAACTGTTCACGTTCAGCAGAACCTGCTGGGTTTTTTACCTTCTGTGATCATCAAGCCTACAAATATCTTCACTACAAGTTTTAACTGGTTTGAAAGTGGCTTAATCAGTAAGGTTTTCACCCAAACAACCCTGAGAAGGCATAACTTTGAGAGCATTTTGGGGAATTGATAATGATTATTCACCCGTAGACAAAGTTATAATTCCCAGGATCCCTTGGTTGAAAGCTTGACGAAAGAGGTTTAAATTTGTGGCAGAGAGATGTAATATTTATATAATAATGCTGAATGGAGGAGGTAGGGTTCTGTAATATTTACAATAACCCTGTAAGGTAGGCCCAGCTGTACTAGCCCCGTTTTGCAGATGGTGGACTGAGGGAGGCTTGCTTAAGACCACCTAGTGAACTCATAGCCAAGGGGAAAAGTCAGACCTAGGCCTTTGATTCGCAGCTCAGTCATTAAGCTACTGTGTGTGTCAAACAATTAACCATAGGCAAATGAGAGATTTTGTGGATTCTGTTCCAAACTCATGCAGATTTCCAGGATTTATGCATGTAAATAACTGAACCTAATGTGAAGTGTGGTATCCTCTGCAGTCTTCAAATGGGGTATGGTTTGGTGTTCTTCCAAGTTCTAAGAAAGAAACCGGAGTAATTTAGCATCTCAGTGAAGAAACTTGGGATGAAAGATGTTTGGGAAGTCACCTTGTTACAAATCAGACTATTGGTCCATCTGCCTTTGTATTTTCTGCCTTAACTAGCAGCGGCTCTCCAGAGTTTTTCTCAGCACATGCTACAGGAGATGACGGAATTTGATCCTGGGACTTTCTGCATGCATATTCTATGCTGCAGCACTGAATTGTGCATCCTACCCAGAGGGCCATGATCCACTTCATTTGTACTATGCTTTTCTCAGGGGGAACCTGAAGCAGCTTACAGCAATTCTCCCTCTCTTCATTTTACCCTCACAACAACCCTGTGAGGTAGGTTGGACTGTGTGTTTGTGACTGGCTCAAGGTCACCCAGCAAAGCTTTTGTTGGCAGAGTAAGGATTTGAACCTGGGTCTCCCAGATCCTAGTCCAACTCGCTAACTTTTACACCACACTAGCTCTGTCAGGGACTGTCTTTGTACCCCTAGCAGCCTGCCCAGCTCCACTTCCTGTTCAAACAAAGATAACTCAATGCAGAACTTTTCCACGAAAGTCTTTGCTGTCAAATGAGCCATGGCTGTCTTGAATACTCCTTATTCCAAAAGGTTTCTCTTCATTCTGTGCTGCATGAGTCACATCCCCTGTCTTTTCCCCCATAGCCAGTGAGGTCATGTTGCACTATTCCAAGGTTCTTCCCTATTCTGCTTTCTGGAGAGGAAATTCTTGTCTATGTGGTGGGCATGGACCGTCTTGGGTGGGTGAGACTTCAGATAACGCTCACGTGGTACAATTCAGGCCTCCTGCCTGCCCCCCTCTTAGAGAAAAGGGCTGGAATGGAAATGTGTTGGAGATTGTTGGCAGTATCAGCTTAAAAGGTGGCTTCTATGCTTTTTAATGTTTGTTTCTCATCTCTGTAGTAATCAGCCTGAGTCCCAACAACTAGTTTAGGAACTGGGTGGATAGTGCTCATTTCACGCAGCTCAGTTTCTGTAGTTTTTGAGAAGTGGCTTTTCCAGAGAAACCAGCCACTAGACCTTTTTTCTTCCTCTTGCTGTTTCCTTCCTTTGCTCTTCTTCCTCGCTGCCCACAGGGCTGGCCCTGCCACTAGACAAACTAGGCGATTGTCTAGGGTGCTGGCCTTCTAGGGGGCAACAAATTGGGTTTCCCTCCATGTGACTCAGTGACATTATCTGTGTGGGGGGGGTGCTAGAAGCTAGCCATCCCTAGGGTGCCAGCAGGGCTTTTTTTGAGCAGGAACGCAGTTCCGGCTGGCTTGGTGTCAGGGTGTGTGAATATGCTAATTAATTCCTGCTGGGCTTTTTCTACAAAAAGCCCTATGTTAAACAATGGTGACATCAAGGGGTGTGGCCTAATATGCAAATGAGTTCCTGCTGGGCTTTTTCCTACCCAAAAAGCCCTGGGTGCCAGTCTAGGGCCAGCCTTGGCTGCCCATCCCCCAGTCTCCCAGCCAACATCACTTTATTCAGTCTCCCAAAAATGTGGCTTTCAGGGCTTACTGGAAAGTCATATCTGATGAGATGAGGGTTTATCTCTTTGAATTAAAAATGCTTGTTGCAGTTGAAATCAGAAGTGTTCAATTTCTGCCTTCTGTGGGCCATTCTTGTGTCAAGAAAACAGCAAAATTCCAAAATGCTTGTTGCAGAAGCATTTTCTTTCTGGGTTTTTTTAAAAGCAAGGACAAGTTCCTGGTCCTCATGAGGCAATGGTGGTTTCATGAGGAAGCAGAAGGGCTATAACTGGGGCCCTGGGAACCAAGGACGAAAAACCTTGGTGGACACCACACAGTTCCTTCACAGAAAAGACTGCCGCTGAGTTGGTTTTCAAAGTGGGAAGAGAGATCTGGAAGTGATGGCAAATTCCTTCCTCTGCTCAGTGCCTCCGTGGTGGAAAAGAGGCACCTTCAGTCTGCTCCCTTCCTCACACAGAACAGTTGTTCTCTTCTCAGATGCATAACATGCGCCTGGGGAAAGGGAAGTGATGGTTCCCTGGCAACCACAGCTCCGCACTGGGGGCTGATCATTCTATTGGAGATGAAACCCTTTGCTGATGTCAGCTTAAAGAAATTGATCATGACAATATTTGGGAATTGCTGGTGCACGGAGGTTCCATTTTGTGTTCATCCGCTGGCTGCATTGGTGCTGTTAGACAACTGTAGAACTCTGGACTGAGTGGTCTTGTGAATTTTAGATAGTAGTGCATAGTTCATATGAGAAGCTGCTGCCTGGGTTTTTTTGGGGGGGTGGGGGAGGGCTCAGGTCTGACCCTGGGAGCTCCATGGTTTGGTTAGTTAAAAATCTTCTTCGTGGTCTCTGTGCATCACACTTGTGGGGATACTGCGCCTGCGCTGGTCCCCGATCGGTATCTGTAAGAAAGCCCGGGAAAGATTTCCGCGGACGGCGCCACTGGGCATGCGCCGGCGTCCCACTGCGCACGCCCAACGGCGCCACCGCGGGAATCCCACCAGTTCCTTTCTGACCGCTGCGCGAAGAGCTGCGTTTTTCCTCGTGTTCCCGGTCGGTGAGCTTTGGGTTTTTTCTACCCCCTTTTTCCCTGAGCCTCCTGTAAATATTAGCCTGTTTATTGTTTTTCTGTAGTGTAGTAGTTAGTTAGTTCCGTAGTTAGTTAGTAAAAAAAAAAAAAAAAAAGTGCGTTGTTGTTCGGGTGCGTGTCGCGGCGGGGTTTTTGTCCTCCGGGACTCCCCCCCCTCTCGCCCCTAGTTTTTTTTCTCCTCTCAGAGGACTCTGAGAGGTCATTCCCAGCGATCGCTGTCTATGGACAGCCGTTGGGGGTTCTTTAAGAGGTGCCAGGCCTGCGGGAAGAGGATCGCCCCTCCCGACGGCCATTCTCTGTGCCTGCTCTGCCTCGGCGAAGGACACCGCGTGGAAGCCTGCCCGCACTGCCTCCGCTTTTCGAAGCAAACCAGAAAGAACAGGGCGGCTAGACTCTCGGCCGCGCTAACTGCCTCAGCACTTCGCCCTCCGAAACAATCGGCGTCTTCCTCGGCATCGGTACCGAAAATGGCTGCCGCCCAAACTCCGAAGGCCCCATCGGCCGATGCGGCCCCGGTCGATGTCCCACAGAAGGAGCAACAGTCGGCAAAACGGCCCCCCGACGAGTCGGTCGAGCGGCCTCAGAAGAAACGAAGAGAGGATCCGGGACGTGAATCCTCTAAGAAGGCGAAGAGCAAGGAGAAGCGAAAACGGCCACGCTCTCCTCCGCCTCCTCCCGACGTGTCGGCACCGATCCAGTGAGAAGGGTTCCCTCCTCTCCTCTCCGCACCCCCGCTACTCCAGGGGTTAGCGCGAGAAGGCAACGCAGCCCTCCAACACCAAGGGCTAGCGGTCATCGGCCACGCAGCCCTCCAACTCCACGGGCTAGCGCGCATCGGCATCGCAACTCACCAACGCCTGGGCCCAGCGACTATCGGCTACAGCCCTCAACACACGAAGTGGAGATCGACCTAACCCGTCGGTCTCCATCGGTGGCATCTCGTCGGCGGAGCTTCGACTCGGCATCGGACGTCGAGTCACTACCACCGGTCGACGTGACAACGCCTGCGGCGCCCAAGCGCGTGAGACCAAGGGAGCCTTCAGTCGAGCCACGCCACTACCCAGCGATGCCGCACTGGGACAACCATCGGTGGCAATCGACGTATCCCTGCTGCCCCCAATATCACTGGCACCAGCCACTCGACCACCCGGACTGGGAGCATCGATCTGAGCTTTCCTCGTTCTCCAGGACATCGCATCGATCCAAGCAACCTCAGGGATCGGCCCCGATTCCTCACGACAAACGCGTCTCACCGACGGAGCCCCCGCGCCGAACACCGACACGGTCACCACGAAGGGAGCCATCACTATCGGAACGCTCGGGCCGAGGACAGTCCTCGCCATCGGGGTCGGAGAGCGACGAGGAGAGATCCTGGGAGCCCTCACCGGATCCCAACACGTCAGAAGACCTCCCAGTCTCGCCCTCTGAGGACCTACGCGGAAATGATCAAGAGAATGGCAGCGACCATCTCCCTGCCCATCTCTCAACCCAAGCCAACCGTGGATGATAGTGTTTTTGATATCGTCCAGCGGGACACGTCTCCAGCCGTCTCTCTCCCTATGACCAAAGTCATGCTCCAGGCGCTCAAGGACCCGTGGAAGAAACCATCTTCGGCACCGGTGTCTTCAAGAAAACTGGACCACATGTACAAGGTCCAGGAGGCGGGGGCTGAGTTTTTATTCACACATCCAAAACCAAACTCAGCCATCGTCTCCTCTTCCTCGAGGTCACGCAGGGTGCATTCTACCCCCCCTGACAAGGAGGGGAAGAAACTCGACGCCATGGGGAGGAAGATCTACTCGGCGGGGTCCCTCGGCGCCAAGGTATCAAACTATACGGCCTGTATGGCCAGATACCAATACGCGATCTGGGAGCAACTGTCCCCCCTCCTGTCTTCCCTACCGGACGACAAGAAAACCACTGCCAAGGCACTACTGCACGAAGGCCAGAAGGTTGCAAAGCAACAACTAACGGCGGCCAAGCACCTAGTGGACGTTTCGGCCTCGGCAATCATGTCTGCCGTCTCCATCCGCAGGCACTCCTGGCTGAGATCGACCGCCCTGCAACAAGACACCAGGGCGCTCATCGAAGACCTGCCATTCGAGGGGGACGGACTCTTTAGTTCCACCACAGATAACGCACTGCAGGAACTGGACAAGAACCTCAAGATCTCCAGGAGCCTTGGGGTGCAGCCACTTCCCAGACAACCCAGAGCCAGACAGTGGAACAGGTCCTGGTCGAGAAAAACTCCACATAAGCCATCCTCGGACCAACACTGGCGACCACGCCTTCCACAGCCTGACAAGCAGGCTTACTCGGGGAACAACAGAGGCCGCTACAGTGCCCAGCCATCAGGCAAGCCTAAGGGCACCCGCCCCCCCAAGCAGGGGCTTTGACTTTCCTGCACCACGCTTCGTTGCCACCACCCAGCCCACTATCCGTCTGCGCCCTTTCCTGCCTGCCTGGGAGCTGGTCTCCTCAGACAGGTGGGTCCTTTCCATCATCCAAGAGGGCTACAAAATAGACTTTGCTCAGATTCCTACCCGGTCAGTGGTGATCACCACCCCCCCATCCCCACCTCTGCTGGCGGAGGTGGACACCCTCCTACAGAAACAAGCCATAGAGGAAATACCATCGGAGGACAG
The DNA here is from genome assembly GCF_032191835.1 of Heteronotia binoei. NCBI lineage: Eukaryota > Metazoa > Chordata > Lepidosauria > Squamata > Gekkonidae > Heteronotia > Heteronotia binoei. The sequence goes on from NC_083237.1 coordinate 31,190,144, forward strand.
AACGGGTGGGTTCTATTCCCGCTACTTCCTAGTCCCAAAGAGGGATGGGGGACTAAGACCCATCATGGACCTCCGGAATCTGAACAAATTCATCCTGTATCGGAAATTCAGGATGTCCACACTGCAGTCCATCCTGCCCCTCATCAACCAAGGAGATTGGATGGCCACCCTAGACCTAAAGGATGCTTACTTTCACATCAGCATCCACCCAGAATTCAGAAGGTTTCTCAGGTTTGCGGTAGGCCCACAACACTTCCAGTTCACAGCACTACCCTTCGGGCTCTCCACGGCACCCAGGGTGTTCACAAAAATGATGAGTGTCGTGGCCGCCTACCTGCGGCTGCAGGGGGTGATAGTCTTCCCATACATAGACGACTGGCTCCTGGTAGCCAATTCAAGGGAAAGTCTGTCTACCCACATCGCAGCCACACTGCACCTTCTCGATGCCCTGGGTCTGCAGGTCAATCTGGAAAAATCAAAGCTCACTCCATCAAGGACAGTGCAGTTCATAGGGGCGGTGCTGGACACAAACCTCCATCGAGCATTTCTCCCCGCCCAGAGGGCAGAGGACATCACCAACTCAGTACAGTTGCTCCGGAGCCAAGGCTGGGGCACAGTAAAGCAGCTTCAGCGGATGCTGGGGCTGATGGCAGCAACGACAAGCGTGCTTCTTTACGCGAAACTGAGGATGAGAGACCTACAGCTATGGTTTCTTCGTCAGTTTCGCCCGAACAAAGACTCACCTCGAAAGAGGTTCACTATTCCCCCTACGACGCTCCAATCGCTCCAGTGGTGGGAGTCCAGAGACAATATCTGCCAGGGAGCTCCTTTCCACCGCCCTCAGTGACCATCACCACGGATGCCTCCCAGTGGGGCTGGGGCGCCCACATGGAAGGCCTGTGTGTGGGGGGCCCGTGGCCTCCCAAGCTGGCAGTGCACCATATAAACTACCTAGAACTGCTAGCGGTTCACTTTGCCCTTCGTTCCTTCCGCCCAAAGCTGATAGGGAGGACGGTGGCACTACTCACAGACAACACCACCGCTCTGGCGTACATCAACAGGCAGGGTGGGACAGTGTCCCGCCGCCTCTGTGCATTGGCGATAGACTTGTGGACGGAATGCATCCAGCACGACGTCTTCGTGAAGGCCGCACACCTTCCAGGGGTCCTCAACATTCAAGCGGACTCCTTGAGCAGGGGGGGAGCCTCCCCACACGAGTGGGAACTTCAGTGGCGATTCCTACAGCCAGTCTTCCAGCTCTGGGGATACCCACAGCTGGATGCTTTTGCCACGGCAGACAACAAGAAGTGCCCCATGTTCTGCTCCAGAGGGGGTGCAGACCCCGCATCCCTGGGGGACGGGCTCCTCATCCTGTGGGAGGGCCGCTTCCTCTATCTGTTCCCTCCTCTCCCTCTGCTGACCAGGGTAATAAACAAGTTAGCGAGGGAGAGGCCACGCTGTATCCTGGTGACCCCCTGGTGGCCCCGCCAGAACTGGTTCGCCTCCCTACTGACCCTGTCGCGGGGAAACTTCTACCACTTCCCAGCGGAACCAGACCTCCTGTCGTCCCAACGGGGGCTGGTGCTTCACCACAACGTGCCACACCTGAAACTGACAGCGTGGCACATAGATCCTTAGAGTTCTCGGGTAGGGTCCAGGAGGTCCTGTTAAATAGCAGGAAGCCCTCCACCAGAGCATCCTATGACAGGAAGTGGAAGAGGTTCTCGGACTTCATGGCCGGCCGGCCACTCGCACCTAGGGAGGCAGGCCTGCCGGCAGTCTTTGACTTTTTGGTGTCCCTAGTAGACGCAGGCCTGGTGTTTTCCTCCATTAAGGTCTACCTGGCAGCCATTTCTGCTTTTCACGAACCTGTGGGCGGGTACTCTGTCTTCGCCCACCCCCAGTCCAAGAAGTTCATGAAGGGGCTATTTAGGCTGCATCCACCATCCAAGCTCCCCACCTCGCCGTGGGATTTGTCACTAGTCCTAGACAGACTAACCAGGCGTCCCTTCGAACCCATGGCCTCATGCTCCCTGCAGCTTCTGTCCTGGAAGACTGCTTTCTTAGTGGCCATCACCTCCGCGCGCCGTGTGGGGGAACTCACGGCGATGCGTTGTGACTACCCCTACCTAGCCTTTAGAGAGTCTGGCGTCTCCCTGGCCCCTGATATCAACTTCCTCCCTAAGGTGCCCTCCCAATTCCACCTCAATTTGGAAGTGTGGCTGCCCGCCTTTTTCCCGAACCCCTCCTCGGACGAGGAGCGGAGGCTACACTCCCTAGACGTTAGGCGTGCCCTGCTTTTTTACCGAAGCCGATCTAGGTCCTTTCGCAGGGACCAGCAGTTATTCGTTTCATACACTGCGCCCAGACTGGGTGACAAGATTTCTTCACAGAGATTCTCGAAGTGGTTGACAGAGACCATCAAGCTCTGCTACCTCCTAGCGAAGAGGCCACTGCCTGGTCCTGTGCGTGGCCACTCCACACGAGCGATGGCGACATCGGTGGCGTTCCTGAAGGGCGTGTCTTTGGCTGATGTCTGCAAAGCTGCTACCTGGTCTTCCCCGCATGCTTTCATGAAGCACTATGCGTTGGACGTGCATGCTCAGCAGAGAACCCGGTTGGGGACTGCGGTGCTACAATCTGTCGTCTCCGGTTGACCGTCTTCCCACCTCCAGGTATGCCTTGCTTGCTAATCTCCCACAAGTGTGATGCACAGAGACCACGAAGAAGATAGACAGGTTGCTTACCTGTAACTGTAGATCTTCGAGTGGTCATCTGTGCATTCACACTACCCACCCTCCTTCCCCACTGCTGACGGTCTCCCTTCCTTAGGGGCTTTCAGCGGTCAAGAAGGAACTGGTGGGATTCCCGCGGTGGCGCCGTTGGGCGTGCGCAGTGGGACGCCGGCGCATGCCCAGTGGCGCCGTCCGCGGAAATCTTTCCCGGGCTTTCTTACAGATACCGATCGGGGACCAGCGCAGGCGCAGTATCCCCACAAGTGTGAATGCACAGATGACCACTCGAAGATCTACAGTTACAGGTAAGCAACCTGTCTTTTTGGAACTTCTTGGCCAGAGGAGGTGCACTGAGCCAGTTTGAGTTGACATCTCAGAATGGGGAGATGTGGGTTGAAATCTTCACTCAACCACACCTTGGCCAAGTTGTGCACATTCTCAGCCTAATCCACCTCACAGCGCTATTAATGATGAAAGCAGGGGAGACTTGTGCTACCCCGAGTTCCTTGGAGGAAGGACAAGATATAAAAAGATCTCAATTTAATCATTACCAAGTATAGATAATCCTTTAAATTTACTGTTTTCCTCCCTATGTGATAAAAGTATGTGATAAATGGAATGTTGGCCTTCTGTTGGTTTAAAGCTCAATAGGGTTGGATCCTGTTGGTTTAAAGCTCAATGTTGGCCTTCTGTTGGTTTAAAGCTCAATAGGGTTGGATCCTGTGGATCCATTCTGCAAACTGCATCACCTCTTGACACAAGACACTGAATTCCTTGTGTGGGTGTGATAGAGAAGCAACCGCCAATAGTAACCTGTTGCCTTATATTTGCTGAATGCCTTTCTAGGAATGATATAATACAAAGCCAGGTATGTGGTTCTTCTCCTAACCAATTTATGTACCCCTACCGTATCCTGTGACCACTTAACCAGTAATATGGAGACCAGTGTTCCCTCTAAGCTGAGTTTAGTGTGAGCTAGGTCACAGATTTTTAGGTTCCAGCTCGCACATTTTTGTCTTAGCTTAGGAAAAATGGCTCCAGAACACAATAATTTATGCAGCAGCTCACAACTTTAATACCAGTGGATCACCAAATGGAATTTTTGCTCACAAGAATCTGCAGCTTAGAGGGAACATTGATGGAGACTAGTAAGATTTGGGTTTTAAATCCCTTCTTGGACAAGAAGGAGTAGGGAGTGACCTTGACCTAGTCACTCTTGACCTAACCTACTTCAAAAGGTTATGGTACGGATAAATGGGGAGTGGAGAACTGTGCAGGCTGTCCTGATCTCCTGAGAAGAGGGTGGGTAGATGAGTCTACCCATTCTCTTTTGGGTAGGTGATTCTAAATCTATGTCCCTCTTAATAAAATCTGTCTCATACCTCAGATCATTGAAATTACTTTTTTTCTCTCTGTTATGAGAGATACCTGTTATACATTTTTCTCAGCTTATGTGTTATAAATGAAATATTCAAATTTCCACCCTCTTAGTTTCTGCCCTTTTTCAAAATGAGTTACAGTAATACCTCATGCATATGTATGTTATTAATTTTTTTGTCACATACAAATTGCTTTTCCTCCAAGCCATGGACAAGACGCTTTGGACAAATATGTGTGATTACATCAGTGTCCTTATGACTCTTATTAGATGTCTATAATTCTGGAACAGTTCTGGGAGCACAGAACGTCACTGAGTCCAAGATTGAAGTGGGTATGCCATCTTGAAGGTTACTTTTCTGGATATGTACTGTGCCCCATCAGCTGTAGTTGATAAGATAGGAAGACCTCTGGGACTACCTCCTGTCCTTTTTCTGATGTGGGGCTGCAGGGGCAACCACATGTGAGCAGGATGATGGGGGTGTAGTGCATTGTCTCAAGTAGATGATGCTTTATGTTCAAGATCTGAACCTCTTTAGGGTCATAAAAACATTTCCTGCCAGGTCAGAATGACTTCTTATTCAGTTATATGAAGGAGGGTTGCTGTCTTCTTTCATAGAAAGGATTTTGTTTTGTAACACAGTCACCTTGTTGCAGCTTGCACATTCTCTAAGGCTTTATCAATGCAACTGGATAAGGCATCTGTTACATACATTTGTAACATGTCATTCTCTGAGGCCTGCCATTGCACGTTACTGAAGGAGGCTCTTTCCCCATCCACTGGACTGGGTTAATTCACTGTGTAACAGTGTCACTTCCTGAAGAGCAGGAAGTAGTAGGCTGTGCAATGCATGGTGCATTTGTGTTCATATATGTGCACAAAAGAGGGGATACATGCTCCCGATTTGCTTTCTGGCAAAATTTTCTAACATGATTTTGGTGTAACATTTTTCTCAAAGGATATGCCACTGGGACAGGTTCCAGAAAACTGGGACTTTCCCTGCTAAAGAGAGCCAAATAGAATGTGGTTGTTCTCCTGGAAGCTCTTCCCTTTTCTTAGCAGCTCACCGTAGTGGGCACATCTGTCCCCATTTCCAGCATGCTTAACATCATATGCCCACACAGACCTTTGCGTATGGCACAGAGAAATTAAAAAGCTTTACCATAGTAGGCTCTTTTTTTGAAGGGGGGAGCCATGACACTTAAAGAAGCGTCTAGAGTGCTCTTGTACATGGCACTGGCAAATGCACTTAAAGAAGCGTCAAGAGTGCTCTTGTACATGGCACTGGCAAATGCACTTACGCCTTGGCTCTGCTGTGTGTGGGTGTGTGAACATGTGAATATTGATAATGTGTAAAAAGTTGAGTTTAAAATTTAATGCCCACAGTAACTGACAGAGGTTTATGTTCAAATTTCAGACACGGGAAAGGTAAAAACTGAGGTTGGTTTTTTGTTTTTAAGGCAAACTGCCTGCCTGCTGAGATATTACAGTCTGCATTTGGGAGGGGAAGCTGGAAGTGTGAAGATGAGAAGGTTAAGCAGAAGGATGAATGCTGTTATGAGAGAACAGAAGGCCATACGCAGTATTGCTTTTCCGCTCTGACTGGCAGTGGCATTGTGGTTTGGTTGCCTCTTAGAGCATTCTAACACATGCATGGTTTTGCACTCTCAGTGCACCCTAATGATGGTGATAACTGGACTGCATTTACTCCATGCTAATTAATACGGACTAGGACTGCCAGCCTCCAGGTGGGGCCTGGAGATCTCCCACTTTTATGACTGATGTCCAGCTGGCAGAGATCAGCTCCCCAGGAGAAAATGGCTGCTTTGAAGGATGGACTCAGTGGAATTCTATCATGCTGAGGCCCCTCCCCTCCTCAAACCCTGCCTTCTCTCAGGTCCACCCTCAAAGTCTCCAGATATTTTCCAATACAGACCTGGCAATCCTAAAAGAAAGGTTTTGTTTTTTAAAAATTCTTTATCTCCTGCCTTTCACCCAAGTGAAAGCCCAAACTTTCCTGTGTTGTTCTCTCCTCCATTTTATTCCCATATCCACCCTATAAGGTAGATTAGGTTGAGAGCATATGCCTGGCCCATGGTCACCCAGCAAGATTCCATGGCAGAGGGGGGATTTGAACTCAGGTCACCCAGATCCAAATCTGACCCTCAGGCCACTACACCTGCTCTTTGCTTGTTTGACAACTGAAACAGGAGGGATGAATCTTGGTGTTTTCAGTGCTTGCTTTCTGACTGTGGTAGCTCTGCCTGAGCAAGGTTTTGTGGAATTGTGTAATGTCTTCCTCAGACGCCTGCTGCAGAGATCATTTGACTGCCAGGTGGCCAAGGCTGTGAGACCTTCTGCAAGCAAAGGTCTTGATCTTAACATTTTGATCCCAGCCTGCGGTTTATGTATTTATTTAGGAGATTTTTGGGTTGCCGCTCAACATTAAACCTACAGCATTAAAACCAATAAGGCGCAAAACAACATATAAACAAACAACAAATATAAAATATTAGCATTAAAATATTATTAATGGTCATCCTTAAATTGTTAAGGGTTCTCACTTGAGATCAGGGCGTGCCAATTTGGAGAAAGGAGATCTGTTTGGAGATCCTGTTATCTGTTTGGGTCCTGTAGAGATGGGCTGCCAGCTCTTGCTTGGGAAATACCCAGATATTTGGGGAGCAGAGCCTGGTGAGGGTGGGGTTTGAGGAGGGGGAGGGTCTTCAGTAGGGCATAATGCCATAAAGTCTACATTCCAGAGTGGCCTTTGTCTCCAGATGAACCAATTCCTGTCGTCTGGAGAGCATTTGTAATCCCAGAAGATCTCCAGCCACCACTTGGAGGCTGGCAATTCTAGGTGTTGGTGGGGAACTCTGTTGCGCAGCTAATTCAAACCCTTCACAAATTGCAGGAGACCCAGTTGAAGGAGGTGCATGCCCTTTTCCACAAAGAGCTAGAACATGCAGAAGAATTTTTCATTGTTGCCCTCCTCTTGGTATGCTAGTTTACCATGTGTTTAGAGGGAATAAGCAGGGCCAGCAACTGAACCATCCCGTCTCCCTCTCGTGTAAGATTTTTATGTTTTTTCTTAATTTGAGGTGTCCTGCAGTGAGAAGTGCTGCTTGCTCAGAGAGTATGTTCCCTTATCCACAGAGAGCCCGTAGGCGAATTCACGTGCCATGCACACGTGCTGTTGTCAGAGAAACACGCATATTTCAGGGGCCTACCAATTCCTGGCCGGGGGGCTTTCTCTGCCTTCCTAGAGGTGTTTTCCAGCTTTCTCCTCCTCTCCTTCCTTTCTGCTGGCTGACTTCACAAGGCCCTTGTCATCTGTGTGGTTCTTACTGTGACAATTTTAGACTTCTGGCCCATGACTTTTGAGATGCTTCTAGCAGTTCTAAGCCATATGCGTTTGTTTGTGACCGGCAGTTGGGTATTTTTATCTTAGTTTTGTCAGTTGTTTTGAATACTCACAAATGCGTATCCCTAAATAAACTGTACATTGGCAGCCTGTACTTATGCAAAAGCACATGCATATATTGGCAGGGCCGCAGAAATAGTCAGTGGGGTATCTCTTAACTTTTTATTTCAAGGGGTCCAGCCTTCTCATCTGCTGGAGAGTCACTGCCGACACTCTTCTCTGTCAAGTTCCTCTCTTGCACCTGCCTGCTGGGAAACTGAGCAGCCTGACTGAGGGAGTTCTTTGTCCCCCACCTCTCTGTTCTCATTTTGCCTCTAGTTATCTTTGCTGAGAGTTATCTGCCCGGCCTGGGAGGGGGAACTGCCGAGACCCAGAAATTTAGAAGAGTGGGTCAACCACATCCTGCCCAGAGCATGAGCAAGAAGGGAAAGGTGCACACGCAGCAGCACTTTCTGACTCTGCTTGGTGCTGCTGCTTCCACACGGGTGTGGCTCCCTCCCCCCACAAATTCCGTCTCCCCCTCCGTTTTGGCCTCCCACATCCATGTAGCAACAGCCCCTTTGCAAAAGGTCACAGCTTTGATGTTTGTAGTACAAGGGAAGCTGTGAGGGGAAATCATGGAGGAACTGGGGCCTGGAGTAGTGTAACTGTTTGAGGGAGGGGAACCACATTGTCTCTCATTCTTTGCTCGCTTGTTATATATTTTCCTCCCCCCTTCTCCAAGGAGGTTAGGATCATGTACATAATTCTTCATGTTCCCACAACAGCCCTGCATGGCAGGTATGGCTGGGAATGATTAATTGGTCCGAGGGCACCCAGAGAGTTGTGTGGTATCCATCAAGTTTTAGTCTAGCATTCTTTCTAACGTAGCCTTCATGCCTGTGCCCAAGTCTGGATCCTCACCCCCCCCCTCCAGCTTTGCCGAGGGCCAAGTGTATTGTGGTTGAGGAACAGGTGTTGGTGCTTCTGTTAAATTTACCCTTCCTTTTCTCTCCCGCCACCCCCACCTATTATGTTTGAAGTTTAACTTCTGGGTCATCCTTGCTTCTATACAGCACCTCAGCCAGCAGCTTGTTTTGTAGGAGGTTGGTAGGCTTAATCCTCTGAAATGCACATCGGCCTGCAAGTTCTGTTGCCCTGATCCTCATTCTTGTTGGCTGGTATTTCTCTGTTGCATTTGGTTGGACAGTCTGTAGTCCTTGTACACTGATCCTGGTGCACCCATGCTGGAGAATGAAATGGCGGAGTGGACTGGACCACTTCACAGTGAGAGTGGGAGATTGCAATTCTGAATGTTCCTTTGCATTTAAACAACAACAAACGACACTTTCCCTGCATATAGAAAGCCAGCACAACAACCCAAGAGAAGAGATAGGTCCTTCCTTCCTTCCTGCTGAGCTGGTTGTCTGTTTACGGGAAAGTTTTTAAAAAAACACAAAGCAACATCCAGTGCTGGAATCTTTCACCTGGTGCAATGCACCCTGCCTGGTGCAGTGCTCATCTTCCTGCTTGTGTGAACCAGGCTCAGTTAGCCATACATGTGCACCACCACAGTGGGTAGCATTGTTGATCCCGCATTAGTTTCTGGGTCGTCTCCTGATTCCTGCAGTGACCTTGTTTTGGAATGATGCTGCATAAGCCTTGCTGATTAGTCTACAAAAAATGCAAGCTTACCAAAAGAAATCTAAGGAGCCTGCTTTTGGCCCCCTTTGTAGTGATGAGTGTTACTTACAGCCCTTTCCCTCTCCTGGTTTATGCAAGTGTCCCTTTTGTGTTGCAGGGTAGGTGCTTCTTTAGGCAAGTAGCAATTATGCAGTATCCTAAGTAAATACAGCAGAATGAGGTAGGAGAGATCACAGGTGACACATGAGGCAAAAGGAAGGTGGACACAGTTCTGCTTGGCAGAAGCCATAGTGCAAGAGCTGCTGCAATGAATGGTACTTTAATAGAATTCTAAAAGAAATAACACCATGCATATGAAACAATGGAATGCGCAACTGAGGACTTACACAATTTCATTTAATGTAGTTGTGAAACTATCAAAAGCAATAATTCGTTGTGCATGTGGAAAAGACTGTGGGGATGCTACTGCTTTCACTTAGCGCAAGCAGACTGTTACACAAGGACTGTTGCAAATGTGAAAATCTGACATTGATAGCTGTCTCTCCCCCCTCTCCGTTTTATCCTCATGACTATGTTGTGGGGTCCATTAGCCGGTATCTGTGTGTTAGTCAGGGCTGAATTCTCATGGGGAGCTTCATGACCGAATGGAGATTTCAACCTGTGTCTGTTCAGTCCTAATCTGGTTCATGTTCAAAAATGTATTCCCATTTGCAGTCCAAGGTGGTACAGAATCTACCTCTTCTTTTTGGGCTGTGTGCATAGACCAGGTCAAGAAATAGCAGGTCCCCATGGCAAAATAGAATTGAAAACTGCTGAAGAGCTGAATAATAAATATGATTGGTTTCAAATGCAACAAATAAAGAGCTTGGTGGAGAATGACATTAAAACTGAAGGAATAAGAAAAGAGCAAACAGAAATGGAAAAAGTTCTGCTTGGAGATAACGAAAAATTAATTTCAAATTTATATAAATTACTTTTAAAATGATTAGGGTTTGTAGAATCTTTCGGGATCAAGTGCCGTGTTCTACTGGAGAAAGTTTTCCTTCCAGACGTTTCCTTCTCAGCTGCGGAGAACATCCTCAGTGGCGTTGCAGCCGGAGCAGGCGCTCAGACCTTCTTGGCTGCTGTGCATTGAGTGGGGCCAGGGCTGCTGGAGAGCTGCTATTTGTAGGCTGGAGGGGGTGTGATGAAAGGGCAATTGGTTTGTGGATGTGCCCATTGTTTGGTGGGGCTTCCTGGAAGGTTAGTGATAAGGAAACTGGCTGTTGAATGTGACCATTGTTCCGTGTTAATTGCTGGGAGGGTTGGAAGGGGTTTGAATATAAGGAAGATGGTTGTTGACTGTGCTGATTGTTCTGTGGAATTTGCTGGTGGTTCTGAGACTTTCTGCAATTTATAGTCTGTAGGGTGTTTTGCAGAGCTGGGTACCAAGATTGGTGGATGAAAATGCCTTCTTCCTTTCTGTTAAAATTGTGCTGGTGTTTGTAAATCTCAATAGCTTCTCTGTTCAGGCGGGTATGATAATGTGAGATGGTAGAAAGGACTTCAGTTCTTTCAAAGTGGATGACGTGGTCTCCTTCTTGAAGTGCATGTTCAGCTACAGCTGATTTTTCTGGCTGAAACAAGCGACAGTGTCTCTTGTGTTCGGTGAGACGGGTGTTGATACTGCGTTGGGTAGTGCCAATGTAGACTGCACCACAGGAGCAGGGTATTTTGTAGACTCCAGGGGTTGAAAGTGGATCTCTCATATCTTTGGCCGAGCGCAGCATCTGGCGGATCTGTTGTGTGGGCTTGAAAACTGTGTCAACATTATGGCGTTTGAGAATTTTGCCAATGCGGTCGGTGACAGATTTTATGTAGGGCAGGAAAGCTGTACCCACATTTGTGTGTGGCTCGGGATTTGGTGTGGATGGTCTCCTGGAATGGAGGGCTCTTCTAATTTCTTGTTGGGAGTATCCATTGGCCTGCAGTGACTGTTTGAGGTGATGTAGTTCCTGTTGGAGTTGGCTTGGTTCACAGATGCGTGATGCACGGTGAATGAGGGTTTTTACAACTGTACGTTTTTGGCGAGGATGATGATTGGAATTCTTATTTAGATAGCGATCGGTGTGTGTGGGTTTCCTGAATACAGTGTGGCCGAATTTTCTGTCATCTTTCCTGGTAATGAGAACGTCAAGAAAGGCAAGTTGACCATTGTTTTCTTTCTCCATGGTGAACTGGATACAAGGATAGACTGAATTCAGATGGAGAAAGTTATTCAAAGCAGCCTCTCCATGACTCCAGATGGCAAAAACATCATCTACATATCGGAGCCAGCAACGTGGTTTTAGGAGGGCAGATCCGCCACATGCTGCGCTTGGCCAAAGATATGAGAGATCCACTTTCAACCCCTGGAGTCTACAAAATACCCTGCTCCTGTGGTGCAGTCTACATTGGCACTACCCAACGCAGTATCAACACCCGTCTCACCGAACACAAGAGACACTGTCGCTTGTTTCAGCCAGAAAAATCAGCTGTAGCTGAACATGCACTTCAAGAAGGAGACCATGTCATCCACTTTGAAAAAACTGAAGTCCTTTCTACCATCTCACATTATCATACCCGCCTGAACAGAGAAGCTATTGAGATTTACAAACACCAGCACAATTTTAACAGAAAGGAAGAAGGCATTCTCATCCACCAATCTTGGTACCCAGCTCTGCAAAACACCCTACAAACTATAAATTGCAGAAAGTCTCAGAACAACCAGCAAATTCCACAGAACAATCAGCACAGTCAACAACCATCTTCCTTATCTTCAAACCCCTTCCAACCCTCCCAGCAATTAACACGGAACAATGGTCACATTCAACAGCCAGTTTCCTTATCACTAACCTTCCAGGAAGCCCCACCAAACAATGGGCACATCCACAAACCAATTGCCCTTTCATCACACCCCCTCCAGCCTACAAATAGCAGTTCTCCAGCAGCCCTGGCCCCACTCAATGCACAGCAACCAAGAAGGTCTGAGCGCCTGCTCCAGCTGCAACGCCACTGAGGATGTTCTCCGTAGCTGAGAACGAAACGTCTGGGAGGAAAACTTTCTCCAGTAGAACACGGCACTTGATCCCGAAAGATTCTACAAACCCTAATGAAGTTACCAGCCGTGAAAACCTGAAATCTTTGATTACTTTTAAAATGGTCTATGGAAGATGAAGTAGTGAAATCTCAAATGATTAAGTGGGCAATTAATGTAAATAAAGAAACACAGATGGAAACTTGGGAATATTTGTGGAAGAACTGTATGAAGCTTTTGACATGTCATAGTATTAAAGAGAACTGTTTTAAAATGATATATAGATGGTATATGACTCCTAAGAAATTGGCAAAGATGAATAATAAGATGCCAGACAGATGTTGGAAATGTAAAAAACATGAAGGTTCTTTCTACCATATGTGGTGGACTTGTGAAAGAGCAAAAAAGTATTGGCAGATGATTCAACAAGAAATTTCTAGGATCTTGGGATATTAATTTAAGAAAGTTGCAGAGATTTTTCTGTTGGGATTACAAATGGAAGAATTTCCAAAAGAAGATAGAACTATAATTTGGTACTTGCTTTCAACTGCTAGGACATTATATGTGCAATTGTGGAAGCAAGAAAAAATACCAGAGAAATGGGATTGGATTGTAAAAGTTATGACATGGAGTGAAATGGACAAATTAACAAGAATTTTAAGAGACTATGATTTAGAAGTTTTTAAGATGGAGTGGGAAAAGTTCAGAAGATGTGTAGAAAAAGAGTGGAAAATAAAAGGACATTGGACAATTTTTGAAAATGATTAAATCTTAGAAAAAAGAAGAATATTTTTGTTTTTATTAGTTAAGGGTACCTTTAAACATTAGTACTTTAACTAACACCAGCGGGGGTCAAGTAACGGGGGGAGGGGTGGGTAGAAAGTAATATATGGGATAGATAAAAGAAGTTATTAATGATGCAAGAAATATAATTTGTTGCCATATATTACCAAATAAAATTGTTTTAACCAAAGAAATAGCAGGTCCCCATGCAAATGGCTGTGGGATGCACACAATAAGCAGTGAGTTAATAACTAGGGTTGCCAATCCCCAGGTGGGGGCAGAGGATCCCCCGGTTTGGAGACCCTCCCCCCTGCTTCAGGGTCATCAGAAAATGGGGGGAGGGGAGGGAAATATCTGCTGGGAACTTTATTATTCCCTATGGGGATGTATTCCCATAGGAAATAATGGAGAATGGATCCACGAGTATCTGGGGCTCTGGGTGGGCTGTTTTTTGAGGTAGAGGCCCCAAATTTGCAGCGTAGCATCTGGTGCCTCTCCTCAAAATACCCTCCAAGTTTCAAAAAGTTCGGATCAGGGGGTCCAATTCTATGTGCCGCAAAAGAAGGTGCCCCTATCCTTCATTATTTCCTATGGAGGGAAGGCATTTAAAAGGTGTTCAGTCCCTTGAAATGTCATGGCCAGAACTCCCTTTGGAGTTCAATTGTGCTTGTCACAACCTTGCTCCTGGCTCCAGCCTCAATGTCTCCTGGCTCCACCCCCAAAGTCCCCAGATATTTCTTGAATTGGACTTGGCAACCCTATTAATAACTGCTAATTAGACCTCATCTCCATGCATGTATCTCATCCTTCTGGAAAGCCATCTAAGATAATAAAGGGACGGGAAGAGCTTTTCTTACTGAATTTTGGGCTGCCGTTAGCAAGACTATTGGTAGGCCTTTCTGAACTTTATAATAATTTGTGTAGACATTCTTGCACAGTTACCCCCAAGCCAGGTGGGAGACTTCATGCATAAACTTAATTTCTGCTTTTGTAGATGGGGCTAAAAAAGGCTCAGCATAGCAGCTTCCCCTTCCCAACCCCCAGACAGCCCACCTGCTTCCTCTCTAATTATACTGTTCCCTTAACTTCCCCATTTTCTCTGTGTTGGGTTGGGGGTGGAAGGGGAGGAACCACCCTTGTGGGGTCTAAGAAAGGGCTTGAAATCCAAACTTGCGAAAAGGAGTGCACGTGTTTGGAGGGCAAACGGGACTTTTGTTTATTGGCCCTTGTACACGTCTTTCTTGGCTCCACACCACAGCCACCTTACACAGCTTAAGCATGGCGGTTGGCAATGTTTCTTCTAAGCTGCGGAGTCTTGTGAGCAAACATTCTACTTTGTGAGCTACTGGCATTAAAGTTGTGAGCTACTGCATAAATTATTGTGCTCTGGGGTCATCCTTCCTGAGCTAAGACAAAAATCTGTGAGCTGGAGGCCAAAAATCTGTCGGCTAGCTCACGCTAACGCAGCTTAAAGGGAACACTGGTGGCGGGTATACCCTCTGTTTCTGGGTCTTAGATGTGGAAGAGGGTGGATGGGCTGGAGAAGGAAACAATATTGTGGAGGATTTTGAAAAGGGTGGCTGAGAGAGGGAGGGGTGTTATATTAAAGATCAAGAGCACAAGGATGAGCCCTCTTTCTCTCCTTCCTCATCTCCCTCCCCCGCCACGTAGACATCATCCAGCCTTGGGCAAATCTCACTTCCCTCTTTCTGTAAAATGGGATGAATAAAGAAACTGCCTTCCAGAGCAGTGACAGAAATGAGAGGTTTCAAAGGGCACTGAAAGAAGGCCAAGGCAGATTTATGAAGTCTGTCAATGGCTGTAGGCCGTGGTAGTTAAGCTGGAGGGAAGTCAGAAGCAATACAGCCCCAGCAGGACCACATTTTGGAGACAAGCCAGGGCCGGCTCTTTTCTTCCCGCTCTCCTTGTGAGCTTCCCAGAACCATCTGCCTGGCTCTTTTCGGACACGAGCAGGTGTATTCTCTGGCCAAGCCGTTCCTCCATATGGCACATTGAGGAGGGTGACGAGTTGATCATCAGCGGCTGGCATCACTTCTTAAACCAGTGGCCGGGTCTAAGCCACCCCTGTGCGGCAACGGTGGAGGTGTAGGGCCAGAGGATGATGGCTGGACTTTGCTTGGAGTGGCCCCGGAAATGAAACAATTGACTTGAGGAAGCTTCATTCTGCTTCAGCACAGCAGTGCTGGTGTTCATATTTAGATATTCCTGCAAAGTTTGACAATGGCTGTTAGTGTGGGGTGGCTGCAGAAAGAGATGACAGATTTCACGGGAGAAAGAGCTATTTATTTATTTGATTTATGAATAGCTGACGGGTTAGGACAGTAATGGAAAACCTCCATATTCAGAGTTGGTGTGGCTCTGAAGGGTGGGGTGGGGGAAGCTGTTCCTTATATGCCATATTTGTGGACTTCCTGGATACACTGGGCAAGGCTGCAGTTAGATTCAGGATGTGGGACTCAATGGCTTTTAGCCTGGCCCCTCAAAGCTACTGTTTACCAACGGTGGGCACAAAGGAAGGGAATATACAGTTCTCTTTCTGTTGGGATGTTTGAAACCGGACAGACAAAAGGTTCTTCTTTGACCATGCAGTTGTTGGCTGTCATTCCAAAACTTGCCGTTTCAGTTGCTTTATTTTTTTGATTTATATCCCGCCCTACCCCACTGAAGCGGGCTCAGGGCGGCTTACAATACAGAGATTCTAACAATAGAATTCAAATTTTAGATATAATAGCAATTTACATAATTAAGAAATTAAAACATTAAAAAAATCAGTACATCAGTCCAACTATTTATTTATAATGCTTCTGCATTCATGGGGAGAGGGGGGGTTGTTTTGGTGCTTGGAAGCCAGTTTGCTGTCATTTTCTGGGTGGCTTCCCCCCCCCCCCCCTAAAACTGGCAGAAGGGACAGGAAAGCCACAACCCTCATCCAATAGCAGTGATCTGCAAGCGATAAGGAACTGCCTAGAAGGGGAAGATAGCGGGGATGGCTCTGAGACAAGCACACAAACTCTGACTGCAGATCGAGGGGAGCTGAGTATTGTAAGCCTGAGCCCAGCCCCCAGCCCTCTCGGCTCGCTTGCCTCTGAAAGGTCTGGGCAAAGAGCCACCCCGCCCTGCCCTGCCGCTTCGAGCTCACTGGCTTATCAAGCCGGCCCCAGTTCCCATCTTCTTCCTTTTGCACGCTGCTCTCTTTCCTTGCCTGATGAATCCTGGACTCTGAGTTCCCTCTGCTAGAACTCCTGCTGTTCCAACAGCTTTTAGTAGTCCCAAGTCTTCTGTTTGCCCCCTTTGGCCTACTAGACCCTTTCTTCCCACCCCCCTGTCTGAGACTGCTGTGTGCACATCTGCCTTCCTGCTGGGGTGCTGAGCTGTGACTTCCCATGGTAGAATGTGTGGGTAGGGTGGGGTGGAGGGAGTAGACAGGCTCCAGTGCTGCATGGATTGCCTTATATGGGCAGAAACGTGCCACGGGTGGGGGAAGGGGAGGGGGAGGCCTTGGCGCCATTTTGTGAGACAGGATGTGGTCGGCCTGTGGCTTTTCCTGCTTACAGAAAAGACGTTTAGTTATGCGCTGGGTGGGAGGGGGCAGTTGTCACCTGTGGGCGCCATACATTCACTGACCCATTCTGAAAGTCTCCTGGCATTTTTTTTGGGGGGGGCATGCTGTGCATTGCAAAGGCCTGCCCTCAAAGTCCATGCAAAGCCAGCGGGTGACAGATGACTCACACCCAGACAATTCGGAGACCGGCACACCAAGAATGAGTTGCGACTGCAGTATTCTGCTGAGCGACACAAAAGCTGCATTTGGAGGTTCGTTTGGATTTTTAAAATAAACATGCTGATCATGATCGTGCAAAGAGGTTTGCTCAGGACTGTGCTTGGACTGAGGCAGACTTGCGCCTGGAGACTGATGAAGTCATAAAACAGTGATTGGAAATTACATGCAGAAATGGTGTTGAAACAGCCACAAGTGCATGGCTATCACACATACTGGGTCACTGAAGGACAGGGAACTAATTCTGGGGACTGGATCATCACACGTGGGGCCACTGAGGAGTAAAAGCAGCACACCTGTTCTAATTAAGCCTCTTGTGTGTTTTTCTGAATGTGGAGTGGAAAGGGCAGAGGGAATCCCTTGTGGGCCCTGTAATAGCTCACAGGGTCCTTGACTTACACACTTGTAGTTACATCTGGAGACCTCTCTCCAGTAGCAAAGAGAGCAATTCGCAAATGGTACGTAACAAGGTGGGGGGGGGGAGAAAAAAACCTGACTACATTTCTCTTGCGCAGAGATGGAGAAAGGTGGAGTCAGAGATGTTCTGACCCCTGTCCTGTATGTGAGAACTTCATTGCCTTGGAAGGGTTTTTGTTTGTTCTTTAATTCATCCCCTGTTGCCCCAATCAAACCTTGTATATATCACTGAGTTCTTTTGCTCCTTTAAGCTATTCTGGAATTGACTTTCAGCAGTGGGATTCACCCATTTGAAAACTTGAGACATTTTACTGCTTCAAAAGGAACTATGCTGCAATGGGTGCCTAAAGAACTTTGAACATAGGAAAAACCCTGATGAATCACACTAGTGGTCTGTATAGTCCAGCATCCTGTAGTACACAGTGGCCAGCTAGTTCCTCTAGATGTCCAACAACAGGGCAGAGAGGCCAGAGCCTTTCCTGGATGTTGTCTCCTGGCACTGGTATTCAGAGGTTTACTGCTTCTGAACATGGAGGTTTCCTTAGTCACTATGGCTAGCAGCCACTGATAGAGCTATCTCCGTGAATATGTCTGTTCCCTTTAAAAAGCTGTGCAAGCCTGTGTCCCATCATCACATCTTTTGCCAGTGAATTTCACACTTTAATCATTTGCTGTGTAAAGAAGTATTGCCTTTTGCCTCTCCTGAATCTTCTCCCCCACCAGCTTCACTGGATACCCTCAAGCTCAAGTCTTTTGGAAGAGGGAGAAAAAAAATTCTCTGTCAACTCTCTCCACTCCATGCATAATTTTATAAACCTTCATCGTGTCTCCTCTTAGTTGTCTCTTTTCTAAACTGAAAAGTCCCAGACTCTTTAGCCTTTTCTCATAGGGAAGGTGCTCTAATCACCTCCTCATCTTGGTTGCCATCCTCTGCACTTTTTCTGGCTCTGTGATGTCCTTTTTGAGATACAGGGACCAGAACTGTACACCGTATTCCAAATGAAGCTGCACAGGGACATTACAATATTGGCCATTTTATTCTCAATCCCTTCCTAATAATCCCAAACAGTTTGCCTTTTTTACCACTGCAGCACACCAAGTTGACATTTTTATTGAGTTATCCACTATGACTCCAAAATCTTTTTCAGCCCATTAGCCTATCCTTCAGGCTGGGATTTTTTGTCTCAGTGTGAATCACCTTACACTTACCAACACTGAACTTCATTTGCCAATAAAAAGATTGGCAAAAAGACAATTAAGTGAGCACACTATAGATTTTTATAAAATTATGCAGAAGATGGACAAAAGGAAATACTACTTTACACAGAGTGATTAAAATGTGGAATTTGCTGCCCGAGGATGCGGTGATGGCCACAGGAATAAACAGCTTTAAAACGGGATTAGATAGATCTTCTTCGTGGTCTCTGTGCATCACACTGATGGGATTAGGCACCAGCACCGATCTTGATCAGTAAACTTAAAAGCTGCGGATTTCCGCACCGACATCCCAGTGCACATGCCCAGAAGCCCCACTGCACATGCTCACTGAGATGGGAGTGGACATCCCGCCAGTTCTCTTCTGACCGCCGCGCTGATCAGTCAATCTTTTGTCGCTCTGGTCGGTGAACTTTTTTACTAAAAAAAAAAATTATATAGTTATAGTTGTAGTTAGTTATAGTTCTTAGTTATAGTGGTTTAAGCTTTTTGGGGGGAGCGCGGGCTCAAAGAATTTTTCCCGCTCCTGTCCTTCCTTCCAACTTCTTGTATGGAAACACGTTGGGGATTTTTCAGGAGGTGCTCCAAGTGTGGGAGTAAAATTGCCCCACCGGACGGACATTCATTGTGCCTATCTTGCCTTGGGGAGCTCCACAGAACGGACTCTAGTGCGCACTGCACAAAATTTTTCTGAAGAGACCAAGAAAAACAGAGCTGCCCGCCTTGCAGCAGCCCTTATGGAGCAGGCGCTCTCCCCTTGGAAAATGTCGTCGTGGGAACGGGTCGATCAACCAACAGCACCCGCTGAACCATCGACCTTGAAGTTGCTCGAGACCGATCGTCCCCTTTCCGACGCCGATCGCCCTAACAAACGCTTGGGCTCAGCTGCTCTGTCGGATTCCTCTACGCCTGCAAAAAGGCATAAGGAGGATAAGGGCTCTCATGCAGAGAAGAAGAAGAAGGCTAAGAGATCGGATAAGCCGAAGCACAGCAAATCCGTCTCTCCAGCTTCTCCGACATCACCATCGGACCTGACGGCACCGATCATTCCACCATTGAAGCTCTTCACTTCACTTGGTCGTCGGCTAAGCCCTCCGATCCTCGCCTTGATGTCGACTGTGCTAGTCATATCTTCCGACTCCGGTCACGAGATAGAACTGGCACAACATTCTGGTACTGAGAGGAGCCCACCCAATCGAACCCGAGCAGTAGCTGAGACCCCTCGATCCCGAAGCCCACTTCCTCGAGGTCGACCGTAAGAATCGCGGAGGGACCATTCTTCGAGAAGCCGCTCTCCTAGATACCAAGAGATCGATCGTTCTTCTCCCCACCGCCTGCCTTCACAGATCCCGTGGGACCAGCGTCAATGGCAATACTTATACGGGGCGTATCCCATGCAACCTTCCTTTCCTTGGTTTCCTCCACGCCAGATGGACTGGGATCAGTTCTCCGAAGCTTCCTATCAATCCTGAACATCTTATAGACCTTCTAGGCGAGCACCATCTGCACCTGTATCGAAGCTGCCCGACGTTGAGCCGATTTGACAGCATCGGGCAGCTTCGCTCAACAGACTTCTTCAGAGAGAACAAAGGGCGTAACAACAGACCCTGTTTCCTCCCCGACTCCACACTTGTCGGAGCACTCTGACTCTCCTAATGCCAGGTCCATCGAAGGTCCATCGAAGCGTCGACCCCAGAGGAACAAGAAACAACCTCATCATCTGGGGAACCCTCTCCACCACAGAAGATAGCAGAGGAGCAACCCATTTAACCTTCGGAGGACTTAAAATCTTATGGAGACCTCATTAAGCGTATGGCTCAATCTTTGTCCCTTACTACTGTCCAACCTCAACCAGTGATTACAGACACCGTTTTTGACATTGTTCAAATGGACACTTCTACTGCAGTAGCTCTACCACTTACTACGGTCATGCTGCATACTGCAAAATCTTCCTGGGAAAAACCAGCTTCCACAGCCATCTCATCGCGTAGGCTGGACCACATGTATCGCATACAAGAGTCCAGTGCAAACGTCCTCTGCACCCACCCCAAACCGAATTCTGTAGTAGTGTCCTCATCTTCCAAGGCGAAGAAGACACACTCTGCCCCGCCAGACAAGGAAGGGAAGAAATTGGACAACCTAGGAAACAGGCTATATTCTGCTGGTTCCCTGGGTGTAAAGATCGCCAACTGCGCCGCTTGTATGGGTTCCCTCTGGGAACAGGTTTCCAACATCTTGCCTACCCTGCCGGAACGGAGTAGGACTGTGCTCAAGAAGATACAAAGGGTGGGAATGACCTTAGCCAAGCAGCAACTTAACTCGGCAAAGCATTTGGGTGACACCTGTGCTAAGACCCTGACAATGGCTATCTCTCTGAGATGCCATTCCTGGTTACGCTCCACGGCCTTACAACCGGACACACAAACCTACATTGAGGATTTACCTTTTGATGGCAATGGTCTCTTCAGTTCAAATACTGATTCTGTGTTACAGGAGATGGATAAGAGTATCCAAACCTCCAGAAATCTAGGAGTCTCCACACCTCGTACCCAAACTAAATGACCATGGCCAAAACCTTGGAATAAGAAACCTTATTCGAAATCTCCTACAGAGCAATCGTGATGTCCGAAATCTACATCACCATTTACTAAGCAGTCTTATATGGCTAAACCTAAGTACTCTCCTTCATCTTCTCAATCCTCTCGCCAGAAGGGCCCTAAACAGCCCAAGCAGGGACTTTGACTGCCTTTTGTTCTTCCTCCCCTCCCACCCATCTTCTTTGGACCATACCCGCCTTTTTCCCTTCCTTCCGGCATGGTCCAAGATAACTTCAGACCAGTGGGTTCTATCCATATTCCGGCTGGGTTATGTGATCGAATTCCATCAGAATCCACCCACCTCGTCATTCATTTCTACCAGTCCTTCAATCACCTTACGAGAAGAGGTTCAGTCACTTCTTCTCAAACAAGCCATCGAACAAGTTCCCTTAAATCAAAGGGGACTCGGTTTTTATTCACGCTACTTCACGGTCCCAAAACGAGACGGAGGTCTTCGGCCGATCATGGACCTTCGAGCCTTGAATCTGTTCATCACCTACCACAAATTCAGAATGACCTCACTACCCAATATTCTCCCTCTTCTCAATCGAGGAGATTGGATGGCCACGCTGGACTTACAAGACGCGTACTTCCACATTTCCATTCACCCCTCTCACAGAAAGTACCTAAGATTCACCATTGGAGCAGCCCATTTCCAATACCGGTCTTTACCCTTCGGCCTTTCTACAGCCCCCAGGGTTTTCACCAAGACTATGGTGGTTATCACAGCCCATCTGAGATTGCAGGGTATAACTCTGTTCCTGTACATAGACAATTGGCTTCTCGTGGCAGAATCCAGGACCAGCCTTTTGCAGCACATTACCATCACTCTCTCTCTTCTTCAGGAGCTAGGACTGCAGATCAACCAAAAGAAGTCAAACCTACAACCCTCTCAGAGGGTGCAGTTTATAGGAGCCTGCAAGGCCTTCCTGCCTCCAAAGCGAGCGGACGACATAATCAACCTTGTTCAGACCTTTCGGCATAGTCCCACTGTCACAGCTCGCCAGGTACAGCATCTCTTGGGCCTCATGGCCGCCACCACTTCTGTTCTGGTCTTCGCCAGGCTTCATATGAGGATCCTGCAACTATGGTTCCTCAAACACTTCAAATGCAATCTTGATTCTCCATCTTGTCTGATGACCGTCCCTCCAGAAGTTCTGTCCTCTTTCACCTGGTGGCAACAGTGGCATCATCTGATGGAGGAGGCGCCCTTCCATAGACCATCCCCGTCAGTCTCAATAACATTGGCTGTGTCCCTGTGGGGTTGGGGAGCACATATGAACGGCCTCTGTGTGGGGGACAGGTGACCCAGTCACCATGCACACCACCATATAAATTTCTTAGAACTGTTGGTGATTTTCCATGCCATCCAGTCTTTCCAGACGCTTCTCAACGGCAGAACGGTAGCCATTATGACAGACAATACAATGGCCATGTCCTACATAAACAGACAAGGGGGTACTGTCTCCCGCAGACTCTGTATACTTGCTCTGAACATTTGGGAGATGTGCATATCAATGGGTGTGTCTTTGGTGGCGACACATCTTCCGGGGGATTTGAATGTATGTGCAGATTTCCTCAGTCGAGGGGGAGCCTTGTTCCACGAATGGGAGCTCAACTGGGAATTCCTTTGACCCCTCTTTCTAAGTTGGGGAATTCCGGAGATAGACGTTTTTGCCACGCGCAACAACAAGAAATGCAAGCTCTTCTGCTGCAGGGGGGCGCAGATCCCCTGTCCTTGGGGGACGGCCTCCTTGTTCCGTGGAATCAACATCATGTGTACCTGTTTCCTCCCATCCCCCTGATCACCAAGGTAGTACAGAAGATGGGGTAGGGCGAGAGATAAATAGAAATAAATAAATAAATAAATAAATTGAGGGAAAGACCTGTGGGCATCCTCGTGACACCCTGGTGGCCCAGACAGCACTGGTTCTCCCTGGTCCTTCATCTGGCCAATGGAATGTTTCACCATTTTCCGCAGGCCTCAAACCTTCTCACTCACCAGGGTCGTGTGGTACACCACAATGTGCCTCATCTGAAATTAACAGCATGGCGTCTGCAGTGAATCAACTCATTTCGTCATATTGAACAGCAGGAAACCGTCTACACGCAAATCCTATGCCTATAAATGGTCGTGATTCGTTCAGTTTTCTTCTGATTTGTCCTTAGACCTGTCCGCAGCAGGCTTACTTACAATTTTTGATTTTCTTCTTTCCCTTTTGGATAAGGGATTAGCAGTCTCATCGTTACGCGTTTACTTGGCTGCCATCTCTGCTAATCATTCCCAGATTGATGGGCATTCTGTTTTCACGCATTCTGATACTAAGAGGTTCCTCAAGGGTCTCTCTAGACTGTATCCTGCTGTGACTTGGGACCTATCTTTGGTTCTTCATGCGCTGTCGGGGAAACCCTTTGAGCCGATGGCCACTTGTTCTCTCCAATTATTGGCTTGGAAAACAGCCTTTTTGGTGGCAATTACTTCTGCAAGGAGAGGTGATGAGCTAGCAGCGCTCAGGTGCAACGCCCCCTACTTGTGTTTCACCAATGAAGGCATAGTGCTTCGTCCAGATATCACCTTTCTTCCCAAGGTGATTTCTTCCTTTCACTTGAACACTGAAATCTACCTACCAGTATATTTTCCTAATCCGGCTAATGATTCTTAACGGAGACTTCATGCCTTGGATATGAAACGAACGCTATTGTTCTATCTCTATTGTGTAAATCCCTCTTGGAGGGACTCCAGACTTTTTGTTTCCTATGCCACTGCATCTTTAGGGCAGCAGATATCGTCCCAAAGACTTTCTAAATGGATAACTGAAACCATAAAACTCTGTTATCTATTGAGCAAGAAGTCCCTGCCAGGGCCCATACGAGCCCATTCCACTCAAGCTATGGCGACTTCGGCGGCTTTCATGAAAGGTGTTCCACTACGAGCATTTGTAAGGCTGCCACCTGGTCCTCCCCGCATACTTTTGTGAATCACTATGCGTTGGACCTACGCCTTCACCAGCATTCATCAGTGGGCCGTGCTGTTCTGCAGTCTTTTTCCTGCTGATGGACCGTTGCACCCTCCTCCAGGTAGGATTTTGGCTTGCTAATCTCCCATCAGTGTGATGCACAGAGACCACGAAGAAGATAAACAGGTTGCTTACCTGTAACTGATGATCTTCAAGTGGTCATCTGTGCAGCCACACTACCCGCCCTCCTTCCCCTCTGCTGCCGGTCCATCTTTGGGATCATGCAGCGGTCAGAAGGAACTCCCGTCTGCTCCCGTCTCAGTGAGCATGTGCAGTGGGGCTTCTGGGCATGCACACTGCGACGTCGGTGCAGAAATCCGCAGCTTTTAAGTTTACTGATCGAGATCGGCGCTGGCACCTAATCCCATCAGTGTGACTGCATAGATGACCACTCAAAGATCATCAGTTACAGGTAATCAACCTGTTTATTCACGGAGGATACATCTATCAATGGCTACTAGCCATGGTGACTGAGGGGTACCTCCATATTCAGAGGCACTAAGCTTCTGAATCCCAGAGCCTGGAGGCAACATCAGGGAAAGGCCCCAGCCTCTATTGTTGGTCATCCAGAAAAACTGGTTGGCCACTGTGTGAGACAGTGTGCTGGCCCAGGTGGACTGTTATTCTTATGCTAATCTTACAGAGCGTGGTGGTTGTCTCAGTGAGTGTACATGTCTTTTTTCCTTCCAGGGTGTATCTGTCCTCCAGAAAGAGAATGACTGTTTCATTGTAGGGCCTCCATCAAAGAAAAACTGTGAGCTGCTCCCTCCATGGTCCCTTACAAAAGCACAGTGGTAGGCACCCCTGTTGCTGAACCCGGTATGAACTGTAGAAAAATAAAACCTGCATACTGTCCCAGTCTAGCTTCTAGAGAATCACTCGATTTTGCTCACTGATGTATTTGGTTCCATAATTAAAAGTCATAAAGCCTGGTTTAACTGAGAACTGACCAAACAGTACATGCAACGTGGTTTCTGAGGGATGTTGGGGATGCTCAGCTGGTTCTTTGACCAAGTCAGAGAAACCTGGACTCTGAGTTCCCTCCGCTAGAACTCCTTTTCTTGTGAGCTTTGTGGAGGTCTTTGTTGGGCTGAATGGGGTCTCTGGTGTGATGCTGCAATGCAGCTCTTGCCTTTGTTCAGGTACAGTTTGGTTCAAGGAGTTCAGGGGTTTTTTCAAAACTCCTGCCAATCCTGTGAGGAAGGCTGAGAGAGAGTAACTTTCCTTCAGCTTCCCAGGGAGTGTCAGGTTCAAATCTTTATTCAGGCGTGAATTCTCCAGGTTCAAATCATACACTTCTGTGTACTGTTTCCACTCCTCTGTTCTGCTCAAGCAAACCGAAATGCTGCAATTCAGATATACAAAGCAGATGCATTAACCCAAATGTGCTTCTCTTTGAATATTTGGCCCTAAATTGGAAGCTGGTGTAGCACAGAATTTAAGAGCATTAGCCATGATCCAAACCCCCCTCTTTTCCTGTTTAAATGCCGCAGACTCCTCATGTGGGTTCAGGCTTAAGCCCCTTCCCCTCATCTTCAATACAGAAATAATAATACGAGCCTCCCTCATGGGGTAGTGGTGGTAAAAATTACAATAAGACATGCAAAGCGCTTTGAAGACTGATTATCCTACTAGCTGAGGAAAGAGATGCCAGACCCATTCCCATACTACAGTGAACACATATATATTGTGCCTCTGTGTGGATATACCTGTAAGAAAGAGGCAGTGTGCATTCACTGTATGAATGAAATCAAGGACCAGTACCTGGACAAACGTGGGGTTTGTATCACATGTTCAGCTTTATATGCTTTTTGATCATAACATGAGAATAACTCAACGCACACAGAACAAATGTAGAAGAAGAATTGCAGATTTATATCCTGCCCTCCTCTCTGAATCAGACTCAGACCGGCTTACAATTTCCTTTATCTTCCTCACCCACAACAGACACCCTGTAAGGTGGGTGGGGCTGAGAGGGCTCTCAGTAGCTGCCCTTTCAAGGACAACCTCTGCCAGAACTATGGCCATTCCAGCAGGTGCAAGTGGAGGAGTGGGGAATCAAACCCGTTTCTCCCAGATAAGAGTCCGCACACTTAACCACTACACCAAACTGGCTCTCACACTGTACACGACTGTCCATGCATTTATTGTTGCTTGTGAAAAGGGTGGCAGGCAGCTAAGGAAGACCACAAAGTCCCGTCCTTTAATTGCCAGAAACCCTTCTGGTTTCTGATGTTTCACTACGTAGCTTTCTTTTGCAGCCCTAAAAGGCTAGATCTTGCTCATTTGGGGAAAAGAAAAGAAAAGCTGAGTTTCTGCCCAAAAGCTGCCCCCCCCCCCCAAATGAAATCCTGTGCTTGTGCAGTGTGATTGTGCTCGGCCTCTCGTGTTCCTACTCCTTTAGTCCTGCTTGTCTTCGGGTGAATGATGGTTTCAGCTGCTTGTTTTCTTGTATACAACCCAGCAATCGGTTTTCAGATAAAAACAGTTACGCACACAGAGCTGTAGTCACATTGTGCATTTTGACACATGCACGCAGAGGCCTGGCCAATGCAAGCATGTTCCTTCTTTAGACCTTGTAAGCTGTTTCCCTCCCCCAGCTGGGGCCACAGTCCCCCCCCGTAGCTTTTCCGTGACATGGCTGATTCAAAACCAGACCAACGTCTTCTCTAGCCACACGGCTTTGCAGCATGAAGTCAACCACGCAGCCTAAGAACTGACGACAGCGCCACAAGGAGACCTGACAGCTCCCCCACCACAAAGGACCTCCACTCATGCCAGGATACTGCAGCCAGAAATCCAGTGCTGAAGATGCAGAAGCGTGTGCAGTTGCCAAGACAGGCAAGATCCTCCACTTATCTCTCTGCACTAATCTCTGGAAAATAAATTCAAGCTGGCTCTGCTGGTTTCACAATCATTACTGTGCATTGAAGGTGTGCATTGCAAGTGCAAAGAGGTCTTTTTCAGTTTGAAGGGAAAAAACCTTACATTGTCTGAGATCCTGCAGCATATGCAATATAGAAGTAGCAAGACAAGTGGTTTGCCTCATGGAAGGCAAGAATCATAGATTGATCCAGCCCTGGGTTGCTTCAATGCATATTGACTTGCACATTTTGCATCTAGCCGTACCATATTTCTACACAACCACCACCCCCATTCTGAGCAGCAGATGTAGGTTTGTCCCAGTTGCTTCTCACATAAATCTTGTGAGACAGGAACAATAATCTGTCAAACATCTTGCAAAAGATAATCTAATTTGCTTTCTGAAGGATTTGAACTCAGGTCCAGCACTACCCACAGTGGCTTTCCCCTTCTCCTTTGTCTAAAACTAGCTAGCACCCTCTGGTGGCAAGTCCCACTCTATGCAAGAGCTAAGTCATCCTTCAAGGGATATGAACACGCCAATCAGATTCTTCCGGCTCCCACACCTCTCCATTTCACTTAAAGCATCATTCTTCTCACGGTCATGTGGGCCACTTTCAAGTTATTTAGCCTTTTCATACCTTCAAGAAATGTAGTCTTAAAATCCTGCTAAGATTAGGGAGCCTTGATCCACCCCTCTGGTCAGATTGCAAACTGTTTGTGAACTGATAGCAGCACCTTTGGTCTTTGGGGGAACAAAGGTTTCTCAGATGTCTGAAATTGGATAAGAATACTTTTCTTTTCCTCTCCCAATATATCATGTTTGTTTCTATCCTACTGACAGCTGCATAGCTTGTCTCTCTTTTCTAGTCGTGTCTCATTTATTCAGCTAACCAAGTGATCTTCTTCGTGGTCTCTGTGCTTCACACTCATGGGATAGAGTGCCTGCACCGATCCCCGAATCGGTATCTGAAAAGCCTGGGATTTTTCCGCGCTCAGCGCCAATGGGCATGCGCAGGCGTCCCAGTACGCATGCTCACCTGCGCCAGCGCGGGGATCCCGCCAGTTCCTTTCTGACTGCTGCGCGGAGAGGTTTGCCTTTCGTGTCCCCGGTCGGTGAGATATTGGTCTTTTTGCCTTTATCGTTGTAAATAGCCCGTTTGTTGTTTTCTCTTAGCGTAGTTAGTTAGTTTAGATAGAGAAAAAAAAAAGTTTGTGTGTGTGTGTCGGACTGTCCTTCGGGGCCTTTCCCCCCATTTGTTTTCCCCCAAAGTTTTTTCCCCTCAGAGGACTCTGAGCGGGTTTTTGGCAACTGGAGTCTATGGAAAGTCGCTGGGGTTTTTTCAAACGCTGCTGCTCCTGTGGGAAGAAGATTGCCCCCCCCCCCCAGATGGCCATTCTCTGTGTCTTCTCTGCTTGGGTGAAGCGCACCATGTGGTCCCAAACGCCAAGGTCCCAGACGATCGAAGATCTTCCTATTTTGCCATCGGAGGATCTGAAGTCCTATGGCGACCTAGTGAAGAGGATGGCAACTTCCCTCTCCCTGCCTGTGACGCAACCACAACCCGTCGTGGATGATAATGTCTTTGACATTATGCAAAGGGACACATCCACAGCAATCGCTTTGCCAGTCACCAAAGTGATTCTGCAGGCAGTTAAGGAGCCCTGGAAGAAACCATCTTCGACTCCGGTGTCATCCAGAAGGCTGGACCATATGTACAGGGTCCAGGAGACGGGAGCTGAGTTCCTTTTCACACATCCGAAACTGAACTCAGTGGTCGTCTCTTCTTCCTCCAAGGCATGGAAGGTCCACTCATCCCCACCTGACAAGGAGGGAAAAAAGCTGGACAATATGGGAAGAAAGGTATACTCTGCAGGGGCCCTAGGAGTAAAGGTATCTAACTATGCGGCTTGCATGGCTAGATACCAGTACTCTTTATGGGAACAACTCACCCCTCTCCTCTCTTCCCTGAGCGAGGACAAAAAGGCTGCTGCTAGGAAGCTGCAGAAAGAAGGCTTTGCTGTGGCCAAGCAACAATTGGCTGCAGCAAAGCACATGGTGGACGTGTCGGCAAAGGCCATCACATCCGCTGTGTGCATTCGTTGGCACTCCTGGCTACGATCAACAGCCCTGCAGCAGGACACTAGGGCTTTTGTTGAGGACTTGCCCTTTGAGGGGGATGGCTTGTTTAGCACTACCGCAGATAGTGCACTGCAGGAAATAGATAAGAGCCTGAAGACCTCCAGGAACCTGGGTGTGCAGGCCACCTCCAGGGCTCCTAAGGCAAAGCAGTGGCACAAACCGTGGGCCAAGAAGCCTTACCAAAAGTTTTCGCCCGAACAGCAATGGCAACCTCGCTCCACCCAGCCTGACAGACCATCGTACTCAGGCAACAACAGGAACCGCTATGGTTCTCAGGCCACTGGCAAATCCAAGGGTGCTCACCCTCAAAAGCAGGGCCTTTGACTTTCTCGTGGCACGCGTCATCGCCCCCGCTGGTTCAACATCTATCTGCCTCCGCCCTTTCCTACCTGCGAGTTGATCTCTACAGACAGGTGGGCTTTGTCCATCATAGAAGAGGGCTACAAAATAGAGTTTGCTCAGATTCCGAACCAATCCGTGATCACCACTCCCCCTTCCCCACCTCTGCTGGCAGAGGTGAACAACCTCCTACAGAAACAAGCCATAGAAAGAGTTCCGATGGAAGCCAGGACGGGAGGTTTTTACTCTCGCTACTTCCTGGTCCCCAAGAGGGACGGGGGCTTAAGACCAATTATGGATCTTTGGAATCTGAACAAATTTATTCTGTACCAGAAGTTCAGAATGTCCATGCTGCAAACAATTCTGCCCCTCATCAATCAGGGGGACTGGATGGTGACCCTGGACCTCAAGGATGCCTACTTCCATGTCCATGTTCGTAAGGACAAGCAGCTTTTTGTTTCGTATGCTGCTCCCAAGATAGGTTCCAGGATTTCGTCTCAGAGGCTCTCAAAATGGCTGAGACGATTAAACTCTGTTATTTGTTGGCAAAGAAGCCATTACCTGGACCTGTTCGTGGACACTCCACAAGAGCGATGGCCACGTCGGTGGCGTTCCTGAGAGGCGTGTCCCTTTCTGATGTCTGCAAGGCTGCCACCTGGTCTTCTCCACATGCCTTCATGAAGCACTACGCGCTGGACGTGCATGCTCAGCAGAGGACTCGGTTGGGAACTGCGGTGTCGCAAACTGTTTCTTCCGGTTGACCGTCTTCCCGCCTCCAGGTATGTCTTGCTTGCTAGTCTCCCATGAGTGTGAAGCACAGAGACCACGAAGAAGATAGGCAGGTTGCTTACCTGTAACTGTAGATCTTCGAGTGTTCATCTGTGCATTCACACTACCCGCCCTCCTTCCCCACTGCTGAGGGTCTCCCTCCAGTAGGGGCTTCCAGCGGTCAGGAAGGAACTGGCGGGATCCCCACGCTGGCGCCGGTGAGCATGCGTACTGGGACGCCTGTGCATGCCCATTGGCTCTGAGTGCGGAAAAATCCTGGGCTTTTCAGATACCAATTCAGGGATCGGCACAGGCGCTCTATCCCATGAGTGTGAATGCACAGATGACCACTCGAAGATCTACAGTTACAGGTAAGCAACCTGTCTTTCATTCACAGGAGCATTCAGCCCTGATTGCAAATACATTGTATATAATCAGGTCCCCATTTTCAACATTTGTCCACCTTAAGGCACCAGGGGGGAAAATAAGACAAGGGTCTTTCTCTGGTTATCTGAACACTTCTGGGGGTGTGGGGGGCAGTGGATTATTTTTCTAATGTCCCAGTCCTATTTTGGCTCCCCACCCAAAACTGAAGGTTCATTCATTAATTGGATTGCATTTTTGCATTCTCATATTGCCACCTGCAAAGGGCGGCTTGATTGAGTCAGTGTTGAGCATGCACCAACTCAGTGAATGCCAACTGCACAGGCAGCAGATGAGCTGATTTCAAATCATACATGGCTCACCCCTGAATAATACTGCAGCATAAGTGATTCCCAACAAGCCCTCCCCCCCCACTAGTGAGTAGACATCAACACTGGCTGCCTGGCCAGCCGACATGCTGAACGCTACCACCGTGGATCCAAAATGAATTAAAAAGCCTCTCCTTTGGGAATGTGTGAAAATCAAGTTATTGTGAGGTGCTCAACTCAACTTAAAGCAGATATTAAACCAGGTCAATTTTCAAACATCTGTTTTGAAATCATCTTTGAAAAATCTCTATTGTCTGGAATTCCTCCCACAACATGTTCAGAATACAAACTTTCTTTTAAAAGGTATTTTTTAACATTTGTGTTTTAGCCCAAAGGCTGTTCAGCCAAGTCTTGTTCCAAAGGTGCCACGCCCATTTTCTCAATACTGAGTTTCAGGTGAGAGGATCAGAGATCCAAGGGCAGATGGACCTGCCTCCTGCCCAGGGTTGGATGTCTATTTTAATGGCCCATTGATTTGTTATTTGAAAATACGTTCAAAAGCAGAGCCCCTAGACACAGAATGGAACTGGGAGAATAGTCAGTCACATGGTACAGAGCTTCTAGGATCATACCATTTGAAAACACAGGAGGGTGAAACTTTTGGATTAACAATCATCCATGAATTTAAATTGCAGGAAAGATTTAGAATATATGTTGCTTGTAAACTATATTGTGTGACCTTGGAAGTTTGGGGAACTATCCCATGACACATCCAAAGAGATTGTTAACATCGTCGTCAATATAGCTAATTCTGAATGTGGTCAAAACTGTGGGTACTTAAAAATCCACAGACTGGAGCCAAAAGCAAACAAAACAGATTTTCTACAAACCCCTTGTGGTTTTCAGAAACCAATGCCCTCAGTTGCTGTTGCTAGGCAGCCACAGTATCGCCAGCCTTCAAACTTTGGTTCTGTTGGTTGGGTGGGAGCTTTCCAGGAGTTTGGCCTTTGAGGAAAGACTGGAGCTAGGCTTACCAGTAACCATTGAGTGACTTGCTGCCATGTAATCTGCATGACTCACCCAGGCCTGGCTGCTTATTGTCCAACAACAGCCCCCCCTCCCGCCCAAAAGCCAGTGTGCTGTAGTGATCAGAGATTCAGACTAGGATTTGGAAGTCCCAGGTTTGAATTCCAATGGCTGTGGAAGCTCGCTGAGTGGCCTTCGGCTAGTTATGCATTCTCAGCCTACCTCACAGAGTTGTTGTGAGGATAAAATTGAAAAGAGGAAGTAGTGTGGGGAATGGGATGCAGGGGGAAATGAAGTGTCTCCTCAAAAGGCCTTCTAGGCTCCTCACTGTGCAACTGCATCTAGCCCAGTGGCCGCAATTGCACAACTGGGTCATAGTTTTCCTGGGTATGGGGTGGGTTAGGGGCAAGGTAAAAAAAGGTTGCCTGGTGATGGGAACTAGATGGAAGCGGGAAAAAGGGAGAGGCTATGGGGGCTGTCAGGGAAGAACAGTAGGGGGAGGGGGAGAAAATGAGATACTCCCACCGGGCCTTGTGGGTCTTCGGCTTGTAATCTCCAAATGCAAGATCTTCCTGTGCTAAGGAGGACATTTCAGAATCCAGAGCTGAATTTACACACAAGCTAAACAAACGTGTGTGGGGTGTGTGTGTGTGTGTGTCTAAATAAATAAATAACCTACTAAATTTCAATGTCAGAATACACATTTTTTGAGTAAGCTATAGGGTCTTTTCAACATGGCAGAGCATAAGGCCTTAGTCTGTTTTAAGCTGGCCCCGTAAAAATCTGCTAGCAACTGGCAGGCTCTGCTGCAGTCTTCCCTGGACACAGAACCAATAGCAATTAATTCAGTTTCTCTAGGCTGTGCTGACATATTCTGCAAAGAATACACAGACAAGAGCCTGGTTTACGGCTAGAGACTCATAGTCCAGGAGGTGGCTGGTGCCTTTGAAGGGAGCCCGCCTCCACTCTGGAGCCCTTTCTCCATCACCTCTTCCAACAGAGATGTGTTAATGCAATATTTAGGAAACAATTTATTCCCAAGAGGATGCATTTAATCTTCTAGCAGCAATGGGGAAGCCCCAGAGAAACAAATTTGGTTCTGTCTCCTGTTCTGGCAAAGTTAATGGATCAGTCTGCTAGAAACCCAGATCATTCCAAGCCCTGTATTTCCTCAGCATGGAAATATGAGAAGATAAAAGGAACAATTATCATTTCAGGTGCACACATGCCCATGCGCTCTCCCATGTAAAACCACCTTGCTAATAAAAATTTCCACATCAAGGAGAAACGTTCTAATCTAATACCTTTGGACGCTGTGCTAGTTTTCTGCTTACAGGGAATTATTAACCGAGGGAGCTCTGAAATGTGCACCTGTTCATTGCATACAACTGTAGTACCAATTTCTAAGCTGTGGAAATGGCTCTTCCCTCAATAGAGGTTGTCAAGCTTTGGCTCTGAAATCAGCAGGGTGCTCCCCTCCCACCAACTCTAGGCATCTGACACAGCCTGTGACGCTGTTCCACAGCAGGCATGTCAAACATACAGTTTGGGGGCCGAATTAGGCCCCTGAACAACTGGCTGTCATCTGCTTCCTTCTCCCTTTCTCTTGCTTTGCAAAGCTTGTTCAATTGCACGGGAGCTACAGAGCAAAACCTCTATTTTCTCCATTGGCTGAGGCTCCCCCCCCAGTCCTCTGGGAAAGGAAAGAAATAGCCAGAGCTTCCATTGCCCAGTTCCCTGGATCCCATGGGAGAAATACAAGAAAAGCATCCTTAAGACCAATGAGTGCTAACGTTTTAAGCATGTTTTTAAGTTTAAAAAAAATACATTTGTGTTTGTGTTCTTTATAAAATTTATCTCTCTGCTACCTAATCAAATAGATACACACATGGCCCAACCCGACATTGCCTGGCCCCTCAAGGTCTCATTAATGTCAGATCTGGCCCTCATAACAAATGAGTTCGACACCCCTGTTCTACAGCATTCTTTCACAAGAGAACAACAGAAAAAGTACTACCCACGAGCAATGTTCCCTCAAAGCTGCAGTCTTGTGAGCAAAAATTTTACTTTGTGAGCTACTGGCATTAAAGTTGTGAGCTCCTGCATAAATTAGTGTGCTCTGGGGTCATCCTTCCTGAGCCAAGACAAAAATGTGTGAGCTGGAGGCTAAAAATCTATGAGCTAGCTCATGCTAACTCAGCTTAGAGGGAACACTGCCCATGAGAGCTTCCAAAGCTTGATCCTGAAGCATGGTCCCCCTTTTGTGTTTCACAGCACAGGCCCACAACTCAAGACAAGAGGGAGGGGGGGGGGAAAATCCAGCTGAACTTTTATTGTTTCCAAAATCAAAACATAGCTCTGTTGGATGAATGAGGAGATGCTCTGAATGGGGGGCATGTAGTCTTGCTTAGAGGGGGTGGAGTAAAAGGGGAGGAGCCTGGACTGAAGGGGAAGGGGCAGCGCCATGACTCTCAACCCTGGAGGCTTCAGGAAGGGCAAGGGAGGAGGGGGGGTGCCATGGGACGTGCAGCTCACTCCACCTCCTGGGCGCTCTCATTGCACTGCTTGCTCATTCGCACTGCTGCTGGAGTCCTGGGGTTTCATCACGTCAGGGAGCTCTGGAGGGCTGGAGAAGGGCTCAATGCGGAGGGGCTCAAAGGTATCATCTGTGTAAAAGAGAAAAGGGGGAAGTGGTGGTTGGTGTATAGTTGCCGCTCTCACGGTCACTTCTGCTGTGGACTGCAAGCCCCAAACCAACTGTGCCATGGTTAAGGGATCAAAAGGACAAAACTCCATCCTAAAAGATACCGGCTGGAAAAAAAGGGAAAAATGCTTTTAAAAATTCTTTGTCCCTTGCAATGTGGGCTAGAAATTTAAGACTCCTGCACATGCAAGGGATGTGTTGAGATTCCACACTCCAAGTAATGTCTGGCATTCAAAGCATGGTCCTAATCATGCATTAAATTCATACTCCTGTTATTTCCCACATCCGGATTCCAAGTTCTGACTCAAAACACAGTCTGCTAGCATCCAGCCCAGATGGACAACACAATGCCACTCACCACTGATCTTGAAGGCCAAGCCGACTGTAGCTGGAGCTTGGGGTCGCGCCGTCTGACTGGTGAAGCCGCAGTCTCCGAGGGTCTTGCTGTCATCCAGCAATTGGTCATCCTGGGGAAGTGGGGCGGGGGGGAATCACAGAGGAAAGTGAAAAGAAACAGAGCAACTGACTTCGGTTTGACTCAGCTTGTAGTGAAATGTGCCTGACTCTGGGTGGTGCGAGCTACACAGGAAAAGCAAGTGGGCTTTGCTGTGACAAGGAATGACAAATGTCCACCCAAAGCAAGCTTGATTGGCAGCTTTGACCATGGGCCTTCTCAGACTGAGCTCTCTCCCACAGAAATGCTGATCTATTCTGGAAGGCATATTTGAGTTTTACTCTCTGGAGTGGTTCCGTCCAGCTTTGTCACTTGTACAGTTTGTTATTATAGAACCCACCAGACATGTCTCTTGTTCATGCTGGTACCCTGACCCCCCAAGCATAGCTTTTTTTTAGTGGTCAAAGAGAAATCCCCCCCACCCCAATTCTATTTTGCGCTAGTGGAGAAGCTGGCTGGATCCAACCCTCTGCCTGGGATGCAATAAAACTGGATTTGTGCTTTTGCTGCGATTTTAGTGATGTTATCATATGTTTGCATTTTTAATTATAAGCCTGGTGTGTTATTCACTAGGAGAGGGGGATAAAAGCTCCTAAAATGCAACTGAGGAGCCAATTTTACAAAACTGTGCATTGCATGGCAGATTCATGGCAGAAAGAATAAAAGCCAACTAACATATTGGCTGCTCCACCACATCGGGCTCACCATCACAGGGGAGTCCCCATACATCACTGATTTTCCTTGTCTGCCTGTCTGCCAATATTAGGGCAATGGCACCATCCCAAAAGCACCCCCTTTACTCAGAAGCCATTAGTCTTATCCCTCAGAGTGCTGTCTGACTGGGTGGATGGGAAGGTGTGATGCCAGACAGCTGCGATCAGTGGGCTATGCTGTAGTCATGAGACCCACTGGTTTTTCTGGGCGCTGACTGCAAAAATGTGATTCCAATACGCCACCAACTAAACCCAAGAACACACAAATGCGCCCGCTTGTATCAAAATTGGAAAAATCACTCTGAGGACTTCTTCCTAGGTTCGAATTGTTCAGCCTTGAAATTACTAGGTGGCCTTGGGCACAGAGTGACTTGCCTCACAGGGCATTCCCAAAAGGATTTTGCCCACTCCAATATAGCAATTTTAGACAGGTCCTATCTACTCAGATCTATTCAGTAAGACTAACTTCCAGTAGAGTGTTCTTAGGAGTAAGTTCTAGAAATGAACAGTCCCTTGGTTCCTTCCGTTAGGCCCACTTCCCTGTGCCCACAAAACAGAACCCAACAACAAGCTGTGCAACTGCCAGGCAGAGATATGAACACCCATATCAACTGCTACCTGGCCTGAGCTGGGACGGGGTGGGGGGGTGGCGCACCGGAAAGGAACAGGATTCAAGGAGGCTGGCTGCAACTAAGAGCTGGTCAGCCCCATTTACCTTCCTCCTGTCCCCTGCTGAAAAGGAGTCTTTTAGTTACAAAAAGAGCCTAGGTGAGTGATGGACAAGCTGTACCTGATGGCCAGGTGCCTATCACTGTTTTATATGAGTATAGGTTTAGAAGCTTGCAAACAGCCACTGGATGTTCATAGCATTCTTATGAGATTATGTACACATGAAGTTTCTGGTCTTATGCTATGTGTTTTGTAAAAAATATCTGAACTAAACCAAGAAAACACTGAAGTGTCTTAATATCAACACTCAAAAATCCACAAAAGCTAAATGTAAGAAGAGGGCAACTGACAGTAGTCTCTAGTCTACGCACTATCTATTTGGGCCATTCTCCTGAATACCTTGTATAGCCTCTGGTCTTCCGGGGGTCTCTTTAGAATCCCCTCCACGATTCTTTTCAGCTCATACACTGTACTTGATTCCTTGGCGTCTGTGAAGATGGTTGTCTTGTGACATCGGATCATTAGAAAGACGTCCTATTGGAAGATACGGAAGAGCAGTGATGGAGACGTAAGTAAAATGACACAGATTGAGTAGACTCAATAATGCAAGTGGTTGTTCAAAAGCCTAAAACATCTTGCCTATCACCAACATCCCAAAGATTCCTTAAAGTGAGAAAAAATGAGGACACTTTTCCCAAAATGAGGGGATAGGGGCTGGGATGTGGCTCTCTGTGTGTATTTATGTAAATTTTGCCACCCTAAAGAGTGCAACAACATTGTCTCCTCAAGCATGGACTGGATTTCATGTGTGCCCTTCTGGTGTATGAACTGCATTGTCCTGGGCAAAACAATGGTACGCATGACATTCCTATACAACCATCATCACAGTTAGCGACAATAGGTTAAATATGGTCAGTTTTTCTGCTGGAGCAAAAGGAAGAAGAGGATCCCTTCTAGCTAGCAAAAAGGCTGTGCTGGGGATCAGGGGAGCTATAGGAACAAAAGCTGCATGGAATAGGGGACTGTAGTAAGAAGTGGAGCTGGGTGACACTTTAGAGGAAAAACAAAACAAAACCCTGCCTGGATCCAGACCTGAGGGCTGTTAGCACCACTTGGCAGAAAATTCAGGGCAGAACTGTTTGGTGGATAAGTATCATATAAACTTTGGAAACACAAATCAGCACAAGCCAATCTTCATCCACATCCAAACCAAAACATGATCCAGTAATAAAGTCCTGTTCCAAAAAAGCAAAGCTACAATTTGGATACACAACTTATCTCCATTCTTTTGTAGTGAGTATTGTTATTTTAATCCCCTACTTCCAAGCAAAGTTAATGCTTCAAAAACATTAAAATTGTTTTGTTCCATTTTTTTTGTTCTTGCATGCAAACCTCTAATGGTACAATCCACCATGACAATTACATTAGGGACCAGGTTGTGTTCCTGTGTACAGTATGAGTTAGCCATGCTAAACTAAGTGGGTCTTACTCATTAGTAAACATCCACAGCACTAGGCTACATAGGCCTTTACTGAACAAGCCCCAAGAGCCTTCTCCTCCCTTTTATTCCTAAATCTAATTTATTTTAATGGGTAAGCACAGTATCTTTCCTTTTGGGGATTAACAATTTGAGAACAAAATGGCTCCTTCATAAATAATTGCTTCAACATTAAATGCAAAATTTATGCAAAATACATATCATGGTGTTTCAAGCCCTCACAACAGTGTGAAGTTTCCAAACTAGCCTATCCCTCCTGAAAAGCAACCCAATTTTTTTTTACTCTCTAATGGAAATCTTAGGAATGGTTTTGTAAAGCTTCCTGTCTAGAATCTGAGGGTCCCTGAAAGGCCAACTAGCCTCCCTCTCCCTGCACAATGAAGAAGAAGAAAAAAGGCCACTCCTGTCTGACGCTTAGATAATCCAGTTTATAGAAGCCTCCTTCCCAGAAATAAATCCTTCCCAGGTTCTTCTCCCAGGAGATAAAAATCTTCCTCCTCAAACTAACTGCTGCTCCACAAAGGGGAGAATGTTATTTTTTCCCCTTCTCTTTGTCCCAGAAAATCTCTTGGAAACCTATTTAGCACCCAACAGCATCTTATTCAATTCAGCTTTCAGCATACCCCTGATTTCCATTTTAATTTTTTAACTGCAGTTGTTGTTATTTTGCCACCAACGCCCAAGACAATTTATCTTCCCCATTATTTTGTACAGAATATCCAGCCCAACAAAGAGTCCTAGAGAGTGCAAAAGCTCACAAACTGTTTTGTGATATTTTAGTTAGGTCCGATAAAAGGTATTACACAGCTGTTGTTTTTGAAATGTTTGCAGGCCAACCCATTTAATGCTTTCCCCCTCACTGCTGTTATCAAGCCGCTTACAGACAGAGCACTAAACCAAGAAAGAGTGTGTCCTTGGTTCAAAATCCCTGTTTGTCAAACTTCTGTTTGGGTGACCCAGGTTCAAATCCCTGCTCTGCTGTGGAAACCTTGGGCCAATCATACACTCTAAGCTACCCTACCTCACGTGGTGTGTATGAGGATACAAGGCAATGTGGGAGAACAAGTACCATATATGACATGCTGAGTTTCTTGGCTGGAAGGGTTCAATAAAAATGTAATAAAATAAAATTGGAGGGGGGGATTCATTCCTCTAAGTGCTGGGAATAAAATCACCATAATCATCTTGGATAAATAGTAAACAATTACGTGATGAACAATATATAGGAATCAACAGTAAATAATATTCTGTTGTGGATAAAAATGTAAATATTGATAACAACAATGTCAACTAACTAACTCATGGTAGCCATAATTCTGCTCAGTTTAATGCAGCCTTAGAAAGCTATCTCAGTTTTGCTCCAAATTAAAAGCATCCAAATCCTGTCAAATCTTCCTGGACAGCATCCCAAATGCCTTGAACCGAACAGTCTACTACTGTAGCTCCTTTTGCCAGGTGAAAGGCCCAAGCAGTTCGAATTCACCTCCAGCACCAAAAGCACACCCCTACCACTGCTGACATTACCAACTCAGGCTTCGTCTGCCCTGCAGCGTTCATTTATTTGATTTTTCACTCCGCTCTGTCCCCTGGCACCAGAGGGTTACAGCAAACAGTCTCACCCCCATCCCATCCCCAATCATGACCCATTCTCCATACACAACCACCCCCAGGGTGTGCTCATTTTGTAACGAGCATCTGAGGTACACCAAACGACCAACAGTGGCTCTGGTTAAAAAGAAAAGTCAGGCTGAAGAGCGAAAGAGAAACAGGGAACTGGCAACCGAGAAAACGGGGGAGGGCATAGCCTGGTTGCGTGAGGGAAGGAGGGAGAAGCGTACTTTAAGAAACTGTGACAAGGCTCGTAAAGTGGTTGAGAAGAGGAGATGGTGGGGTGGTACAGACACCTTTTGGCCAAGGGGCTGAGAAAAGAGAGGCAGTGGGTGTGCAGAGGAAGAGCCCTGCAAAGATGAAGAGGCGGCTGGGGGTGCGGGGGGGAGAGAGAGCCTCAGGGGTCCCTGCAAAAGAAAAAGGCAAGACTAGAAAGAGGGGTTGGCTACAGAGAAGAGGAAAGGAGAGAAAGCCCATTTCCAGGAGCACTAAGCGCTAATCCCGTTACCTCTGCCTACTCACCATCTCTGCAGTTGTAGCCTCTGCCCAGACGCCCCAGAGAGGAAAAAGCGGCCGAGCCCCCAATATCCCAACATGCACCGCAACCTCAGGACAGCCCAACCTGGTTTCACTGGAAGCGTACGCAAGCGCATGCGCGCAGGAAGAAATTTTGGGATTCTGTGAGTGTTGGTTGGTCCACGAGGGAAAGAACCATAGACAGCAAAAGGAAACACGGAAGGAACCACCGAGGAAGAGGCCTCAACGAATAGAACGGTCGCTTCCCGCCCCCACCTCCGCCATCTTGGGAAGAGCGCGCAAGATTGCAGCCATACTTGAAAGGTCAATCACTCGTCTCCCGGCCAAGTCCTGTTTTTATAATGCGGCAGCCTTCCCTCGGCTCTATGGCGGTGCCATTTGGGGAAGGTCAAAGTTGGCATTAATCGACCTTCACCGTTGGTGTCCTGGGATATTGTGATTTTATGCCACGACGACGAGATAATTCGCTTACAAAGCAAGAACCATTTTAGGAAGCTCATTTCCTTTTTACGTCGGATGGGACAAGGAGGTTGCCTGGCGGCCGCCATGAAAAAAAAAATCAAACACCTATGGACTATTCCATTGTGGGCCAAAGCAATGCGCCATCTTGAGAAGGGCCATTGGGACGGCCCACCATTTTGAAGCGTTGTGTTTTGACGTAGCTAGTTGTTTGCCTCTTCAGTGGCATTTTGAGTGCATCAGCAGCAAGGAAAAGAGAAGAGGCAATTCTCTACAGCCAATTCTGCTTCACACTAATTTCTATGCGTTCCTGGTGAAATCACTTGAATGCAAAAGTAAAAAGGAGCTACTTTGTACAAGTAGTAATGTTTTTCCTGGACTGCACTGTAGGCTACTTGTGGGCAGGGGTTGCATATTTGACCGTTCCCACTCAAGGGGAAAGAGAACATTCAGACAACTGTGTACAGAAATATTTAATCTATATCTATACATTGCACTGAGTTAGGGTTGCCAAGTCCAATTCAAGAAATATCTGGGGAATTTGGGGGTGGAGCCAGGAGACTTTGGGGGTGGAGCCAAGATCAAGGCTGTGACAAGCATCATTGAACTCCAAAGGGAGTTCTGGCCCTCGCATTTAAAGGGACAGCACACCTTTTCAATGCCTTCCTTCCATAGGAAATCATGAAGGATAGGGGCACCTTCTTTTGGGGCTCATAGAATTGGACCCCCTGGTCCAATCTTTTTGAAACTTGGGGGGTATTTTGGGGAGAGGCACTAGATGCTATACTGAAAATTTGGTGCGTCTACCCCAAAAAACAGCCCCCCCCCAAAGCCCCAGATACCCGCGGATCAATTCTCCATGATTTTCTATGGGAATAAATCTCTTTAGGGAATAATAGAGTTCCCAGCAGACATTTCCCTCCCCTCCCCCCGCTTTCTGACGACCCTGAAGCGGGGGGTGGGGCTCCAAACCGGGGGATCCCCTGCCCCCACCTGGGGATTGGCAACCCTACACTGAGTGCAGAAAAAGTCCCCAAAGTGGTTTCTGCATTCATAATGAAAACATTCACAAATGCATGTGTTAAGTGCTGTCAAGGTGCTTCCAACTTCTAGTGATGCTAGGAATCGGTGACCTCGGAAACATCCTATTAACAGCACTGCTCAGGCCTTGCAAACTGAGGGGCATAGGGTTGCTGGCTCTAGGTTGGGAAGTACTTGGAGATTTGGGGGGGCAGAGCCTGGGGAGGGCAGGGTTTGGGGAGGAAAGTGTCCAGTGTAATCCTACAGAATCCACCTTCCACAGTGGCCATTTTCTCTCTTCGGAGTTCGATTGTGTCTGTCACAACCTTGCTCCTGGCTCCACCCCAAAAGTTTCCTGACTCCACCCCAAAAGTTCCCAAATATTTCCTGAGTTGGACCTGGCAACTCCACCCTTGCTCAGTAAGTGGTGGGAGGAAAAGTGAGAGCCAGAACAACACCCTGCAGCACAGGGTTGCCACATATGACTCAGGAAATATCTGGGGACTTTGGGGGTGGAGTCAAGAACAAGGGTGTGGCAACCACGATTGAACTCCAAAGGGAGTTCTGGCCATCACATTTAGAGGGACCATGTTCCTTTTAAATGCCTCCTTCCATTGGAAATAATGGAGGATGGGGGCACCTTTTTTGGGGCCTCATTGAATTGGACCCCCTGATTCAGTCTTTTTGAAACTTGGGGGAGGGGGGTTGGGGAGAGACTTGGTAGTATGCTAAAAATTTGGTTCCTCTACCTCAAAAAGCAGTCCACCATAGATACCCATGGATCGATTCTCTACTATACCCTATGGGGACTGGTCTCCATAGGGTATAATGGAGTGCATAGTAGACATTTCCAACCCCCATCCCTGCTTTCTGATAACCCTGAAGCTGGGGGAGGACCTCCAAACCAGGGGTCCCCTGCCCCCAGCTGGGGATTGACAACCCTAAATGTAACCAGATGTGCAACCAGCCATGTAACCAGATTTGATGTCTCCATCACTGGGCATCAATGTTCCTTCTAAGCTGCAGTGTTGTGAGCAAAAATTCTATTTTGTGAGCTACTGGCTTTAAGGTTTTGAGTTACTGCATAAACTATTGTGCTCTGAGGTCATCCTTCCTGATGTAGGCTTCCCAACCCTCCCGCCCTGGCGGGGGACCCCAGGATTTCCAGCCTCTTCCCCCGCTCCCCCCCAAAATGGAAGCGGGGGGAGGGGGGGAAACAGCGCCAAGAAGCGTGGCGAGCCGCCCCATCTTGGAGCGGGCGACGCCACTGCGCAGCTGCCGCCTCTTCTCCGCTTCACCATTGCTGCTCCGAGATGGGCTCAGGCTGAGCCCATCTCGGAGGAGCCGCTAAGATGAAGCGGAGAAGAGGCGGCAGCAGCGCAGCGGCATCGCCCGCTCTGCCTCTGAGGTAAAATCAGAGAAGGGGAGGGTGGAGGCAGGCCAGGAGCATGGCGAGCCGCGAATCTGGGTCCTTCTAGGACCTGGACTCGCGGCTCACCACGCTCCTGGCCTGCCTCCACCCTCCCCTTCTCTGATTTCACCTCAGAGGCGGAGCGGGCGACACCACTGCGCTGCCGTCTTTTCTCAGCTTCACCGTAGCTGCTCCTCCGAGATGGGCTCAGGCTGAGCCCATCTCGGAGGAGCAGCTACGGTGAAGCGGAGAAGAGGCGGCAGCTGCGCAGCGGCGTCGCCCACTGCGCTCCGCCTCTGAGGTGAAATCAGAGAAGGGGAGGGTGGAGGGAAGGAAGGCATTTAAAAAGTTGTGAGGTCCCTTTAATTGTGATGGACAGAACTCCCTTTGGAGTTCAATTGTGCTTGTCACACCCTTGCTCCTAGCTCCACCCCAGTGTCTTCTGGCTCCACCTCC
This sequence comes from Heteronotia binoei, assembly GCF_032191835.1. Classification (NCBI taxonomy): domain Eukaryota; kingdom Metazoa; phylum Chordata; class Lepidosauria; order Squamata; family Gekkonidae; genus Heteronotia; species Heteronotia binoei. The sequence continues at coordinate 31,233,546 of NC_083237.1, forward strand.
AAAGTCTCCTGGCTCCACCCCCAAAGTCCCCAGATATTTCTGGAATTGGAGTGGGCAACCCTACCCTGATGTAAGACAAAAATCTGAACTGGAGGCTTAAAATCTGTGAGCTAGCTCATGCTAACTCAGTTTAGAGGAAACACAGCTGGGCACTCTAGCATTTACCTGAAATTCTATGGCCTTACAGGGGGGGGAGGGGTGGGCTCCCTCTTGGGTATCCTGCCCCCCCCAGGGAAAGTGTATGCGCAATACATAGCCTCTCCTTCCCGGTGCAGTGAACGCTGCGTGGTCACTGTCCGGCTATGCCTGGCAGATGGTCACTGCAATGGCCTCTCCTGCATTACTGCATCCGTGGCAACACCTTCCTGCTGGTCCCCCCCGTTTCTCAAAGAGTTTGCCACGTCATGGTGCGACCGAATGTCTGGCGGTATAACCGGATGGGCAGGCTGGGCTCACCAACCTCGTCAGCCAAGAGAAGGAAAACTCTAACATCAAACCCGGGCAGATAGAGCTCGTTAATGTAACACCTACCACCTGGAGGACTCGCTGCCGGCGTCCCGGCTTACTGGGCCATGGCAGATGACCCCAAGGTGAAAGGGTGGAGCAAGTACTGCGCATACTGTGCTTCACCTAAAAATTCCTCTGCGCAGGCCTGAAGGGCATATCCACATCCACAACACACCAAGTCCTGCAGCGATGGGCAAGGGGCGAAACGGCAGGTAGAAGATGCCACTGGAAGCCGCAGTCCCGATCCTGCATGTAGGCGGTTCAGGGTATTGATCGCCTGATGCTGACCCGGAGACGAAAGCATCTTTCGGCAGCACCCTGAATGACCAAGCAGCCTTATCTAGGGACAGCACTGCTTCCTCCACACGGAGAGGGGCCTAGAAAAGGTGGCCTAAACAAAGCTCGTCTCCCCCACCCCAGTTGGCTAGCTGTGGTCAACGGGCATCCTTACTTGCGGTCAAAAAATAACAACAAAGAAAAGGCATGCACCTGCCTCACAAAGTGTGCAAAGACTTAAGCTTGCGTGTTGGAACATCAGAACCATGCTTGACACAGTAGACAGTGGTCGCCCTGAACGACGCTCTGCTCTAGTTGCCCACGAACTTCTCAGGTTGAATATTGACATAGCAGCTCTCAGTGAGGTCCGTTTCCCTGAGGAAGGTAGTCTTCAAGAACATGGTGCTGGCTATACCCTCTACTGGTCGGGTAAGTCAAAGGCTGAGAGCCGCCTTTCTGGCGTTGGCTTCATGGTCAGGAACTCCATTGCCTCCAAACTCGAAAACCTGCCAACAGGTCACTCAGATCGCATCATGTCCATGCGCCTCCCACTTCAAAACAAGCAGCATGCAACACTCTTCAGTGTGTATGCCCCAACCCTTCAAGCAGATCCTGCAGAAAAGAACAAGTTCTATGCTGATCTACGCAACCTCGTACGGAAGACCCCTACAGAGGACAAGGTGATCATCCTTGGTGACTTCAATGCCAGAGAAGGTAAAGACTCGGAAGCCTGGAAAGGAGTACTTGGCAAACACGGCATTGGCAACTGCAATGATAACAGGCGCCTCCTGCTAGAATTCTGCACGGAGCACCAGCTCACCATCACCAACACTATCTTTCAGCAGAAGAACAGCCTGAAGACAACCTGGATGCACCCACGGTCCAAGCACTGGCACCTTATTGACTACATTCTGGTGCGCCAGAGAGACCTTCGAGATGTCTTACACACCCGAGTAATGCCCAGTGCGGAATGTCATAGGGATCATCGTCTTGTACGCTGCAATCTCCGTCTTCACTTTAAACCCACACCCAGGAGAGGAGGTATCCCTCGGAGGAAGCTTCAGGTTGGCAGCCTTCAGTCAGCCGAAGTTAGAGCTGCCTTCCAGGCAAAACTCCAGTCAAGAATTGAGGACCCCAGTTGCCCCACAGACCCTTCTCCAGAAGCACTCTGGGAACACCTAAAAACTACCATCCTGTTGATCTCTGAAGAAGTCCTCGGGTTCTCCACAAGGAAAAACAAGGACTGGTTTGACGAGAACAATCAAGAGATCCAAGAATTACTAGCGAAAAAGAGATCTGCCTACCAAGCACATCTTGCTCAGCCCTCCTGTCCCAGGAAAAAAGCAATCTTTCGCGCTGCGTGTAGCAACCTCCACCACAAGCTTCGAGACATTCAGAATGAGTGGTGGACCAAGCTTGCAGAGAGAACCCAGCTGTGTGCAGACACTGGTGATTTAAGAGGGTTCTACGAAGCCCTGAAGGCAGTATATGGCCCATCATATCAGGCTCAGAGTGCCTTGCGTAGTGCAGACGGCCAAGTGCTCCTCACAGACAAGGCATCCATACTGAACCGGTGGTCGGAGTATTTTCAGGCTCTCTAAAGTGCCAACCGCGTAGTTCAAGATTCAGCAATCCACCTCACCCCACTTCAGCCAGTGAAAACAGAGTTGGATGAGATCCCCACCCTAGAAGAGACTGTTAAAGCCATCAAGCAACTGAAAAGTGGCAAGGCAGCGGGAGTTGATGGAATCCCACCAGAGATCTGGAAGCATGGGGGCACAGTACTACATAGCACACTTCACAAAGTACTTGTCACCTGCTGGGAACAAGGCAAACTACCACAGGACTTTCGCGATGCAATCATCATCACTCTACACAACAACAAAGGAGAAAAGTCAGACTGCTTCAACTACCGGGGGATAACCCTGCTCTCCATCGCAGGCAAAATCCTTGCCAGAATACTCCTGAACAGACTGGTGCCCACCATTGCAGAAGAACTCCTCCCAGAGAGCCAGTGCGGCTTCAGAGCTAACAGGAGCACCACCGACATGGTATTTGTTCTCAGGCAGCTCCAAGAGAAATGCAGGGAACAGAACAAGGGTCTATATGTGACTTTTGTCGACCTTACCAATGCTTTCGATACCGTTAGCAGGAAAGGCCTGTGGCAAATCTTGGAACGTTTAGGATGTCCCCCAAGGTTCCTCAGCATGATCATCCAGCTACATGAAGACCAGTGAGGCCAAGTCAGACACTGCAATGACCTCTCGGAGCCCTTCCCAATAGGCACAGGTGTAAAGCAAGGCTGCGTTCTCGCGCCAACTCTCTTTACGATCTTCTTTAGCATGATGCTTCAAAGAGCCGCCGTAGATCTAGATGATGACGATGGTGTCTACATCGGCTATCGCACTGATGGCAGCCTGTTCAACCTGAGGCGACTAAAGGCTCACTCCAAGACAATGGAAAAACTCATCCGAGAGTTACTATTTGCTGATGATGCTGCACTCGTCTCCCACTCAGTATCAGCTCTGCAGCATATGACATCCTGCTTTGCAGAGGCTGCCAAGCTATTCGGCCTAGAAGTTAGTCTGAAGAAGACAGAAGTTCTCCACCAGCCTGCACCCCAGGAAGATTATCACCCTCCCTGTATCACTGTGGGTGAATCAGTACTGAAGACAGTCCAGCAGTTCAGCTACCTGGGGTGCATCATCTCCTCAGATGCCAAGATCGACAAGGAGATTGACAACAGGCTGGCAAAGGCAAACCGTGCATTTGGCCGACTGCACAAAAGAGTGTGGAGCAAGAAGCATCTGAAAAAAGGCACAAAGATCAATGTTTACAAAGTGGTTGTGATGACAACCCTCATCTACGGCTCCGAATTGTGGGTTTTATACTGTCATCACCTGCGACTCCTTGAGCGCTTTCATCAGCACTGCCTTCGCACCATCCTCAACATCCACTGGAGTGACTTTGTGACCAACACTGAAGTCCTCAAGCGGGCGGAGGTTACAAGCATCGAAGCACTGCTGTTGAAGACGCAGCTGCGCTGGGCAGGGCATATTTCTAGGATGGAAAACCATCGCCTTTCCAAGATTGCTCTGTATGGCGAACTTTCCACTGGCCATCGAAATAGAGGGGCACCAAAGAAGAGGTACAAGGACTCCTTGAAGAAATCCCTTGGCACCTGTCGCATCAACCATCACCAGTGGTCTGACCTAGCCTCAGATCGCAAAGCATGGAGGCACACCATCCACCAGGCTGTCTCTTCCTTTGAGAACGCACGCATAGCTGGTCTTGAGGACAAAAGGAGAATGAGGAAGAATCGCACTGCTACAGCACCAACCCCAAATCAGACTTTTCCCTGCAGCCACTGTGGCCGGATCTGCCTGTCCCGCATTGGTCTTGTCAGCCACCAGCGAGCCTGCAGCAGACGTGGACTACTGCACCCTTCTTAAATCTTCGTTCGCGAGTCAAGCCGAGAGAGAGATGGCCTTACATCTGTTCTCTGACCCCCAAAGTCTCCTGGAGGTAACTCTAGACTCAATCCAGGCTGAGGTTGAAGGGGACACCCAGCTGTAGTATTTATGTACTGAACATCTCTTAAGACAGTTGCCCAAGCTTCCAAGCTGCAATACAACTGTACATTGAAAAAAAGGACAATGGAAGGAGTGGCAGATATAGGCATTTCACTCTCAATTCCTTTGCAGAAAATACCACATGAGAGACTACACAAATTGGAGGCCAGTCAGGAATTTCATAGTACCTGGAACTACAATTGCCAATCCCCAGGTGGGGGCAGGGGATCCCCCGGTTTGGAGGCCATCCCCCCACTTCTGGGTCATCAGAAAGCAGCTGGGCACTACCTATGGAGACCGATCCCCACAGGGTATAATGGAAAATTGATCCATGGGTACCTTGGGCTCTGGGAGGGTTGTTTTTTGAGGTAGAGGCACCAGATTTGCAGCATAGCAAACCCTCTACGTTTCAAAATGATTGGACTAGACGGTCCAACTCTATGAGCCCCAGAAGATGGTGCCCCTATATTTCATTATTTCCAAAGGAGGGAAGGCATTTAAAAGGTGTGTGGTCCCTTTAAATGTGATGGCCAGAACTCTCTTTGGAGTTCAGTTATACTTGTCACAACTTTGCTCCTGGCTCCACCCCCAAAGTCCTCAGATATTTCTTGAATTGGACTGGCAACCCTACCTGGAACACAATAGGCATACTTTCATTTGTAAAGAGTGGCATTCAGCCATTCTTTACAAATGAAATAGGGGAGGCTCCAGAGTATGCAGAGCCCCCTTTTTTGTATGTAGCCTTGTCTCAGTGTCATAGTGGGCTTACCGCAGGCCAGGTAGGCTCTGAGTTTTCAACTTACACATCCCACCGGGATGAACTGTTGGTACATAAGGGGTGTTTGTTTTGGGGGAGTCGGGTGGTGGTGCCCCCGGGGCTGCGGCAGTGAGTCCTCACCATGTTACATGAGATCCACTTGGGGACCGTGCGTATGAAGACTGGCCCACAGCTACGTGTGGTGGCCTGGGATCAACGATGCCATTGAGTCTTGGATTGCCCTGTGCCAGCCATGCCAGGAAACTCGCCCGGCTCCACTCCGAGTCCCAGCTCAACAGCGGGAGTCCACACGTAATCTCTGGTCCCGCCTGCACGTGGACTTTGTGGGCCCATTTCAGGGGCAAGTGTTTTTCCTTATCATGTACTCCCACTCTAAATGGCTAGAGGTAGCCCCAGTGTCCTCCATGTCATCTAGAGGGTGGTTTACCATAAGGCGGCACATAGACCAGCTACAGCCATGTGAGGCGCCAGGGGACAAGAGTGATGAAGACCCTCCGGTCTCATCGACCCCAACAAACACTGAAGGGGTAGAACTGCCTGCCAACCTGATCCCTGTAGTCACGGAACCGACAGGCCCTGCTTCCCTCCGAGCTGGACATCTGTGGGGAAACGGAACCACCGGCCGACAGCCCAGCATCTCTGGCCTCTCCACAAGAAGAAGATATTGGATTTATATCCCACCCTCCACTCCGAATCTCAGAGTCTCAGAGCGGCTCATAATCTCTTTTATCTTCCTCCCCCACAACAGACACCCTGTGAGATGGGTGGGGCTGAGAGGACTCTCACAGCAGCTGCCCTTTCAAGGACAGCCTTGAATGAGACGAGGTAGCAGTTCTTTCAAGGACAACAAGGACAGAGCTATGGCTAACCCAAGGCCATTCCAGCAGCTGCAAGTGGAGGAGTGGGGAATCAAACCCAGTTCTCCCAGATAAGAGTCCACACACTTAACCACTACACCAAACTGGCTCCAGAACCGGCGACTGCTCCCCCGACCTCTCCAGCGCCCAGGTGGTTGACACGGGAGCACCACAAGCCTGCATACCTTCGGGATTATGTCTGTAGGCTTGCAAACTGGGGGTGGGGGGTGGGAATGTTGTGAACTGGACCTAATTGATGACTGTACTTAGCATTCCTGCCAGGCTCATTGGAGCCAGACGAACAGAGCTTGGGGACTTGAGAACAATGGGGAGCAGGATCCAAATCCCTGCTGCCCTGCACCAATCGCAGCCCCCTGCTGGTTTGAATGTTCCAATAACATGCTGGCACAGGAACGCAGAGTTGTATATAGTTGGCCACATTATCGGCAGTCTTAGTAGAGCAGCCTCCACCATGCTGTATCTTATAAAGAGCTGTTTATCACTGCTACCTTGTCTCATCAGTGCATAGAACCCACTATATTATACCATCCCTGGGGTAACATGGAGGGAGACTGAACAAAGCAGGAGTTGAGTGCACCTTTAAGACCAACAAAGTTTTATTCAGAATGTAAGCTTTCCTGTGCCCCAAGCACACTTCATCAGCGAAGACTCAGGTACAGTGAGTAGAGCTATATATAGCTGGTAGGCAGTGGTTTAGAATGCAAAATGGTACAAATTTAAGATCCAATGACAGAATAGTAAAATTAACAAATTGAGCAAACCTTTGATCTGGGTAGCATGAGTATGCGAAAGCAATAAAACAGCAATATGTGAGAATGTCTGTCAATCACTCTATTATATAAGCCTGGGTCAAAAAGAGGGCGTCCTGATCACTTCCCATGGAAGTTCTTCTTGGAGGATGGCTGTCCTGGAGAAATGCTTAGATCCAGTTGGTCTGGTCTGTCATTGTCTTTGGCAGGGACGGGGGGGGGGGGGGGTATAAATCAAATAAATATTGTCATACTGCATGAATGCATGCCTGCATGCTCTCCAGATGCTCTGATCGCCTTCCCAAAAGATTCTGGGTCTGAAAAGGACTGTTTGGGATATTCAGCAGAGAGGGTCACAGTGAAGTACAGCAGGGTTTTCTGCATATTTACTTAGCCATAAGCCCTAGTTTTCACATGCAGCTAAATGAGATGAACACAAGGTGATAGATTGAATCACACCACTTCAGATTGTTGTTGGGGGGAATCAGTTTTTAAAACTTTCCTCTGCAAGTAGAAAGGTTGGAGTTTGCTGGGTGCATACATTTAAGTTCTTTAATCATGGGGAGCTTTACTTTGGGGCAGTGGGCTTTCAAAAACAGCATCTGCCACTTGCAGCTGGACTCACTGGTGGGAAGTGTGCTGTCTTTAATCTGTTATGCAACATCTTTTGTGTTTATCTGCTGATGGAATGAATGGACACTATTGCACAATCATGTCAGTGGAACTTGTACAAGAGGTGTCCATGATGGATTGTGAAATAGCTGATGTATTGCACAAGCGATTCTATTAGGCAGCAGCCTTTTTTTTTTGTTTTTAATGCAAGGTTGTACTTTGTCATAGGAGCAGCCAGGTGTGCTTTTTGTGCTGCAGGACAAACCCACTCTGCTGTTGCTCTTCTCTTGCCAGAAAGGCTTGCCAGCTGTGGCTTAAGAAATTCCTAAAGATTTGGGGGTGGGGTGGGGTGGAACCTAGAGATGGGGGTTGACAAGGGAAGAGACATCAGCAGAGTATAATGCCATTCCAAAGCAGCCATTTTCCCCCAGGGGAACTGAGATGTGTTGAGCTATACAGATGTTTACTGGATGCTTCTTTGGTAGACGAACAGCTGCACAGGAGGAGGCCAAAGTTGTACCTTATTTGAGCCACAGAATTTCATGAACCAGTCCTCTCTGTGAATTTTACAGGGAGATTTGAATCCAGGTCTAACTACAAGTGCTCGCCACTGTGTTGATTCTCGATACTGGGTCACTCACATCCATTTCCCCATTCTTACCTGGGTTCTTCCCATCCTGGTTTCTTGAGCTTAGTAGATTTTTTTTAAGTATGAGAAAAAATTGGGATGACTGTTTACCAAGAAACTTGGGTCCTCCCTGGTGAAAAGGAAAACTTGGAGTGGAATCTGGGACTTATGGACTTCAAATAGGGAGGCTGTCTTCATTTGATCTAAGGAAAAGGGTCTTGAAGATGGAGGCAAAAAAAAAATTGCATATACCAATTTACTTATCAGATTCTCATGTCATTACTGAAATAGAATTACTACTTGCTGTAATTAATTATTATCTGGCATTATGTGTAGAATAGCCGGAAATCCTAAGACTGTCTGGCAACCAGAAGTTCTGCTCTTTTAGTGTTATATACCACTAGATGGCAAGCTAGACTAATTTTTAAGGCAAGTGACTTTTCAGATACTAGCTAGGATTTGGGAGTTCCTCATTTGAATCCCCAACTCTCTTCTCCAAGCTTGCTGAATGACCTTGGGCTACTCACTTTCTCTCAGCTTAACCCACCTCACAGGGTGCTTGTTGTGAGGATGATGATGTTATGCCTGGGGTGGAGGATAAATGAGGTAAGCTCCTTTGAAGAGAAAGATGGAGGGCATCAGTATCTAAAGTAAAAGGACACCTGCCTTTAGGTTTGCCAGCTCTGGTTTAAGAAATTGCTGCCAATTTAGGGGCAGTGCTTGGAGAGAGTGGAGTCTGAAGCAGTGATGGAGCTCAGGGGGAATGCGATGGCTCAGAGCCCACTCTCCAAAGTTTCCATTCCTCCTGGGGAACTGATCTCTGCCATTTGGAGATCAGTTGTAATTCCTGGAGAACTCCAGCCCTCACCTAGAGTTTGGCAACATTACTTAGTTTAGAAACTACCAGTTGTAGCATTGATGTGCTAGTCTTTAAAGGGCTCAGTGACTCTTCAGTGGACTGCTGTAGTAGGGTTGCCAAGTCCAACTCAGGAAATATCTGGGGAAGTTTGGGGATGGAGCCAGGAGATTTTGGGGGTGGAGCCAGGAGCAAGGTTGTGACAAGCAGGATTACTACAACTCCCAAGGGAGTTCTGGCCATCACATTTAAAGGGACTGTGCTCCTTTAAAATGCCTTCCCTTCATTGGAAATAATGGAGGATGGGGGTACCTTCTTTGGGACCTCATAGAATTGGACCCCCTGGTCCAATCTTTTTGAAACTTGGGGTTCTTTTGAGGAGAGGCACCAGATACTATGTTGAAAATTTGGTGTCTCTATCTCAAGAAACAGTCCCCCAAAGTCCCAGATACCCACAAATTGATTCTGCATTATGCCCTATGGGGAACAATCTCCATAGTGTATAATGGAGTGCTCAGCAGACATTCTTCCCCCACACTTTCTGATAACCTTGAAGTGGGGGGAGGGCCTCCAAATCGGGGGATCCCCTGCCCCCAACTGGGGATTGGCAACCCTATTAACTTCCATTGTTTTACAGGGATATGCTTACAGCACCCTCATTCTTGTACCAAGGGGCCTGCGTGTTGCTGAAGGTTGTATCCCATGATCTGCTGTTCCTTTATTCTGCAACAGTTTATTCTACACTGTTTTTAAAAAGTCTAGACACAGTTGGTTATTTAAGTTAAAAGCGATTACAATTTATTTCTTGGTTTGTTGGTTTAGAGTGCTTATTTACTGCCCTTAGGTGTCTCAAAGCAGTTTACAATAAAGTCAGAAAAGACAATGAAAGCCAATAGAATAGAAGATCAGTGATTAATAACACAGTTATTTAGAGGTTTTAGACTCTGTCATTCTAAAATTTGCTCAACACTAGGTTTGCCAGGTCTGTGCCAGAAAATACCTGGAGACTTTGGGGGTGGATCCAAGAGAGGGCGGGGTTTGGGGATCAGAGTGGCCTCAGCATGGTAAAATGCCATAGAGCCCACCCCTCAAAGCAGCCATTTTCTTCAGGGAAGCTGATCTCTGCAAGCTGGAGATCAGTTGTAAAAGTGGGAAATCTCCGGGCCCCACCTGGAGGCTGGCAAGCCTACTCAACATTGTCTAAACAGGGCTGCTGAAATGGAAGATGAGGGAGGCTAATTCTGTGTGTCTTGGTAACAAGGGGGTGCTGGGGAGGTAGTTGAGGCACCAAAGCTATGTGGGTATACATTCAGCAGCTCCTTATTGAAGCTGAGGGAAGAGAGAAGTGTGACTTTAGGCCAGTTCGTTTTTCTCATGATAACCTACCTCACAGGATTGTTGAAGGGATAAAATGGGAGAAGCAATAGGATAGGCAATATGTGGTGTACAAAGAAGATGAGAAGAAGACCTGGCAGACTGCAGCAAGAAGATTTAGATAGGATAGTGAGGCCAGCAGCACTTTGTCTCCTGTTAAGTGTTATTCCTTGTCTTTCTCCAGATTGCTACTCTTAGGGTGCAGTCACACTCACCATTAAATCCATCTGCAACTAGGGTTGCCAAGTCCAATTAAAGAAAAATCTGGGGACTTTGGGGGCGAAGCCAGGAGACTTTGGGGGTGGAGCCAGGAGACATTGGGGGTGGAGCCAGCAACAAGGATGTGACAAGCATAATTGAACTCCAAGGGAGTTCTGGCCATCACATATAAAGCCTTTTTAAATGCCTTTCTTCCATAGGAAATAATTAAGGATAGGGGCACCATCTTTTGGGGCTCATAGAATTGGACCCTCTGGTCCAATCGTTTTGAAACTTGGGGGGTATTTTGGGGAGAGGCACTAGATGCTATACTAAAATCTGGTGCCTCTACCTCAAAAAATAGCCCCCCCCCAGAGCCCGCAATACCCACGGATCAATTCCCTATTATTCCAATACCCACGGATCAATTCCCTATTATTCCCTATGGGAATAGTTCTCCATAGGGAATAATAGAGTGCCTAGTAGACATTTCCCTCCCCCCATGCTTTCTAAAGGGGGGGAGGGCTTCCATAACAGGGAATCCCCCCTCCCTGCCCCCTCCCTCTCTCTCACACACACAAACACTTACTGTACTTGGTCTTCTTCCAGCAGAATGTGCTTGCTGGGAAAACGAAAGCAGGGCTCCACAGGAAAAGAAAGGGAGGGGCCGTTCTCCATGGAAACTGTTACTTTCCCATGAAGCCCTTCCTGTTTCCTGTGCAGCCTTAAAGGAACACATTTTAAAACGGATCAGAAGCTGTACAACATGATGCCTAAAGGTATGTTCTCTCCCCCCCTGCCCCCAGATTTTTTAAAGCGGGGGAGGAGGATGCAATTTTGGGGGTCCCCCGCCAGGGCGGGGGGGTTGGGAAGCCTATCTGCAACGCGCTTCTATTACAATCCGCACAACCAATTTTCCGATCAGACAACAGCCAGGCTCCCATTCTATCCCATGTGGGTCCCATCGCTGGTTGATCAGAGTGCTCTACCAGACCTCATTTCATGAGACGTCAATCTGCATTAGCGCAGGTGCAGTGATGCCCGCTATCTGCAGTGCGTCGCTTTTAAATGGGTCGGATCACTAACAGTTTTGCTAGTCCGTTGGCACTACTTTTCCAGCATGAGCACTATGCGTACAGAAAAAAACCCAGGAATTCAAATCAGTTCACATCTAGTTTCAAAAGTGAGTTTTATTTCCGGACATAGGGGCGGGTAAACGATTTTTCAAGCCAACATTTGCTCGCTCATTCACTAGCGCAGTGATATCACTTGCAGGGGGCTTTGGGAGGGAAAGCGGTGGTGTGCTTCCAACGAGTCACCAATTATGGAGCGTTCAAACAGAGAAATTCCGCTCAGGAACCGTCAGAAGGATTTTGTTCCAGATTTAAAGCAGCATCAAATTAGTCCGCGCCCCAGTCGTCTCAACGCAGGACTCGAACGAGCTAACCACCATTCACAGATGCTGACGTTTGGACAACCGCATAAAATCCGACATGCTTCCGGATTCCACTCATGCCCGTAGCCGGATTTTCTGAACGTCTGACCTCACCCTTAGGAAAATATCCTCTTTTTTCTCGGAAGTCCCCGACTTAGTCTATCTCTCTCTGTTAGCTAATGATGTAATTAGGACTCTATTTGTGTCCCTTCTCTTTACTATCAAGTTTGTTAGTTCCTGAATAAACCTTTATGTACACTTTAATTAGATTGTGCACCTTTGCTGTGTTAATTACTCAGCCAACAGCAGGGCCATGGACTGGGGCACTTAGATGAATGTAGGATATAAATATGAGAATGAAATGAGGGGGAAATTGTGGCACATTCACAAATAGTGATTTGCCCATTCATGCTAGCAGCAAGTTATGTTGCTTGTTTTCACTGTTATTATTTCTTATTATGCACATTTTAATCTCACCCTTCCTCCAAGGAGTGCAGAGCAGTTTTATCATCGCAACAAACCTGTGAGATAGGCTAGAGTGAGAGAGAATGAGAGGGCCAAGATTACCTAGTGAGCTTTATGGCAGAGATGGGATTCGAACCTGGGTCTCCCAGGTTCTAACTTGACCTCTACACTGTATCATGTGATTTAAGGGGAGGGCTCAGAGGGAACCTTTACTTGGGGCCAGTACTTGATAGTTGCGTCAGCAGGGATTAAGACTATTTTTAATATTTATTTACTTCATTTATACCCCATTTTTCTCTCCAAAGGGGACCCAAATGGGATGTGGAGCCAGGAGACTTTGGGGGTGGAGCCAGGAGCAAAGTCCTCTCCATGGCCAGCCCTAGACTGTCTGGCACCCTAGTAAGGCTAACTTCTGGCACCCCCCCCCCCTTGCACAGATAATGTCTCCGAGTCACATGGGGGCATTCAATTTGGCATCCCCAGAAGGCTGGTGCCCTAGGCAATCGCCTAGTTTGCCTAGTGGTAGGGCCAGCCCTGCTCCTCACCTCTATATTACTGTCAAAACAACCCCATGAAGAAGGTTAGGCTGAGAGTGTGTGAGTAGCTCAAGATCACCCAGCGATCTTCCATGGCAGAGTGCAAATACGTACTTGGGTCTCCTGGATCCAAGTCCAACACTCTAACTGCTGCACCACATTTGGTATTATTTATTTATTCACATCATTTACAGCCCACCTTTCTCGCTTGGACTTGAGGCAGAATCCACAGAGTGAGGGTAGTCAGTAAACAATACAATAGGATAAGGGTTGCAGAACTAGCAGAAATATAAAAACAGAACTGAAGCAAAACATAAGTCTTAACATGACACATTAAAAGATACAAAAATTATATAGTAGGATCCTAGATCCAGGAAGCTAAACCCAGTAGTATAGACCATAGCCCCTAATAAATTTTCCAAGTAATTTTGTGAATCATTTAGTAGCGTGCAATTCTGTTGCCTACATAGAAAAGCTTTCTTGAATGATTCAGTTTTGCATTGTTTGTGAAAAGGCAGAAGGATGGGAGCCTGGTGATGACGACGATGACAATGATGTGATCTTAGATGGATTCCGTATTAGCCTTTGTCCTGGTCTTGTTCTTGGCTCTTGAGTTTGCACACGGCAGGGAGCAAGAAGGGAACACTCAGCCCCGGTCCAGAGATGCCAATGCAGAATCCGGGAGAAAAAGCCATTGTGAAGAGCACTGCACAGAAAGGAGGCAAGTGCTAAATGTGGAATTGGTCTTAGTCTTCTGCATACCACTTCAGGTACCCTCACTGGAGCAGAAACATGGTAATACAAATAAACAAAAGTAACAGATCAAGTTTCAATATCAGCAGTTGTCAGTTCAAAAGGAATTTTTCAAGCAAGTGAAATCTCATGTTCATGTATTGTCATTTGCATGCACATGTGCTAGAGACAAGGGTTCAGATCCATCCTACTGGTTTTTTGTTGTTGGTGGGGGTGGAGGGGGTGGGGAAGGACAGGGTGTCAGCTTGTATACATTGAAGTCTTGCTTTATGACCTGGATTGTTTATTTACTGTGAACTAACCCCATGCCTTTTGCTACACTAACCCTAGTATGGTGGAGAGATGGCCAGGAGGGGGGGAAGCCAGAATACTAGCAGGCCTTTGAAATGTAAAACATCTAGCCATTCCCAGATGCCTGGAAGAGACAAGCAAGGCCATTGCAGAGGAGGAGAGAATGCTATGTAGGTGTGAGATAACAGATAGCCGCCCTGGCTTTTCTCAGCAGAGAAGCCCTAGTTTTATGGTGGGAAATGATTTAAACCCCCTGGCCTTTGATGTGTATCCTTATATGCTCATGCTTGCAGCCCTTTCGTTATTAGTATCAATGAACCTGCGTTGTGGAATGCATTGCTGTAATCAATAAACAGAAACTTTGTTTTCAACAAAGCTAAGCCTGTTCCTTGTTGAAACTTCAATGTACCTGCGCTGACACAGGGCTCCTTTTGGCCACTAAAAAAAGGCTGTGTTGTGTATTATGGGATCTGCATATAGGAAAGTCATGGCCTATTGCCATAGCAAGGAAGCGACAACTCTAGCAACTCACAGTAACTATTTTTAAAAGAAGGCATCCCTAGAAAGTAAAAATTGAGACTCATTTGGAAAGTTAGTTTATCAGGGATAGATCTTGTCCTCCCCTCTGAATTTGTATAGACCTCCTCTCAGCTGGTCTGAGATATAGATACATCTTTGGTATACATGTGGTGTGAAACATGGCCCATCTAGTCCAGACTCCTCTTTCACACACTGGCCACCGAAAGGCTTTCAAGCAGGGCACAAGATTGCAAAACCTTCCCCTGTTGTTGTCCCCTCATTGGTATTCCAATGGTTATTTGCTCTGAATGTAGAAGTTCCATGTGGTCAACTCATCGTAGCAAATACCCATTGATGGATGTATTCTTTATGAATGTATCATATCACCTTGGAAGGCCAACAGCATCTGGCATCAGTACTGTATCCTGCAGCTGTGAGTTCCACAAATCAATCACTATTTGAGTGAAGATGCACTTCCTTTTATCTGATCTAGGTCTACCTCATCATCTCTATGTACCTCTGAAAGGGTTGCCAGCTCTACGTTGGGTAATTCCTGGAGATTTGGGGGTAGACCGTGGGGAGGGCAGGGTTTGGGGAGGGGTGGGAACTCAGTGGGGTATAATGGCATAGAGTCCACCCTCTAAAGCAGCCATTTTCTTCAGTGGAACTGATTTCTCTAATCTGGGTATTCATGTGTCTTTGCAACATGTTGTCCTGTTGTCGGTCATCTTGATTCTAAGGAAATACAAGAAGGTATAAATATTTTAAATAAATGTATTAATTTAATAAATGGTAGTGAGAGAAAACTAATCTCCCTCTCCACTTTCTCCACCCCAGGCATAACATCATCACCCTCTCTCATGGCCTCGCATCTTTTTTTTTCTAAATGGAAAAGTCCCAGACTCTTTAGCCATAGAGATGGTGCTCCATCCCATAATTGTTTTGGTTACCTTTGCCTGAATCTTTCCTACCTCTACATTATCCTTTTGGAAGTATGGTGAGCAGAACTTTACATAATATTCCACATGCACCCACACAGTAAATGAAGGCTGCTATACAAATGACACATCTCAGTTCAGTGTGAAACTATAACAGGGCAAAAATACGCCCAGACAGTCCTGTGACCTGTGCCATTTATAATAACTGAAATCCACCCTGATGCTTCATGCCCCCTCAAAAACTTGTCATTGCCCACAAGCACAAGATTGACTGGTGGCAGGCATGACTCAGACTAACCGAGGGAATGCTGGCAACTCACACTGCTGTTTACTGATTCCAGGGAAACCGGCTCTTCCAGTGCTTGAACTCTCAGTTGCTCCCGTGGGAGATGTGTGGGGGCTGGGAAGTGGATGAGAGGCCAGAAGGAGATGGAAAGGAAAACTGTGCAGGAGTAACTAGAAGAGTATCAGGGCAGGAAGCTAAAGCCCTTCCCCAAAGAGCTTCCAATTTAAAACTTAGAGATAACCGCGGGAGTAGGGATGCCAATCCCCAGGTGGGGGCAGGGGATCCCCCGGTTTGGAGGCCCTCCCCCTGCTTCAGAAAGCGGGAGGAGGGGAGGGAAATGTCTGCTGGGAACTCTATTATTCCCTATAGAGATTTATTCCCATAGAAAATAATGGAGAATTGATCCGTGGGTATCTGGGGCTCTGGGGGAGCTGTTTGTTGAGGTAGAGGCACCAAATTTTCAGTACAGCATCTAGTGCCTCTCCCCAAAATATCCCTCAAGTTTCAAAATGATTGGAACAGGGAGTCCAATTCTAAGAGCCCCAAAAGAAGGTGCCCCTATCCTTCATTATTTCCTATGGAAGGAAGGCATTGAAAAAGTGATGGCCCTTTCAATGTGATGGCCAGAACTCCCTTTGGAGTTCAATTATGCTTGTCACAGCCTTGATCTTAGCTCGACCCCTAATGTCTCCTGGCTCCATCCCCAATGCCTCCTGGCTCCACCCCCAAAGTCCCCAGATATTTCTTAAATTGAACTTGGCAACGCTACACGGGAGAGATGTAAATCCATCTTGCTTTTCTGTGCTTTAGGCTTAGCTTCAGGAGGGAAGGGGGGCTAAGGTGGGGTTGCCAGCCTCCAGATGGGGCATGGGATTGTCAAGATCGACTGATTATGACTAAAGACTGGGAGATCTTGGCCTAAATATCAAGCCTGGTTAAAATCATAATGGGTCCACTGCTGCTAATGTTCTACCCTTAGCTACTTCCCTTTCCCCCTTTCTTATTTGCAACTGTATGAAAGAAATAGTCGGCACCTTCTCAGGGCCTGAGGTGGGAGGAATCCTTGCATGATAATGCAAGGACAGGAGGCCAGCTATCACCTGAGAAAGTATCTGGTAGTTATGTGTGAATGTTTCCTCCTGAAACCCGCCCCCCGTAGGAATGTTTTTGAAGTGTATCTTAAAACCCATGTATCAATGTATTGGTTTCATTCTTAGCAAGCTAGAGGCTTGCGTCAGAGTACCAGTTATCAATAAATGTAGTCTTAGTATCAACTTTGGCTCATTCTTGAATCTGTCGACTTGACATTTTGCTAAGAATCCGTTTGAAGCTTAACCACCCTGGCCACTTCACAGCCAAATGGCTGAAAAGATACCAGAAGGCGGTGAGCTTCCCGACACTGAAGAAGGGCTGTCTATTCCGTGGCACGTCTTGGACGCTCGGAGAGTAGCGGCCTCCCCTCTGCAGATCCAGCAGCTCCTCATTACCCCGAGGCAGTGGCAGCCCCGGACCTCCACCAGCACAATGGACAAGGCCCCGGCTAGGAGGGAAGCCATCCTGACCAGGCATATGTGGAGGATGCGGATGGCGAACGCGGAGGGGCCCAATCCTGGGCCTATGGAGCCGGAGGAGGTCGTCACTATTGTGGTCGTCCCGGTGCATGAGGAGTGCCCAGAGCCAGATGAGGGAGAGCTGGGCGTGGCAGCTCCAAAAGACGAGGAGGACGAGACGGCCCGGGAATTTCGAGCGATGGTCCTCAAGGAAGTGGAGAGTGTGGTCAGGGGCCTGAAGGTGGAGATGCAGACCACAACCAACTGCATGGCGGGAGAAATTACCCAAGAGACCTCTCACTCTCTAGGGCTGCCCAGGCCCAGAAGGGTTTCCCAACCTCCACCGATCCGGCAGCAACCGGCCCCAGCGGCCCCAGCTCCACCTGCACCGGCGGTGGCCCTGGCCCCACCCGCAGCACCCAGGCAGGCGGCACCCCCTCCTGCCCCTCGAGACGGAGGGAGAGGAAGGGAGTTAGATGCCACCTTTGATGGGGATCCGGATGTAGAGTACTTCATGATCCAGGCGAACAGCTACATGCATTATTGGGGGAATACGTTCCCTGATGAGTTCAGTCGAGTGGACTACCTGGGGTCGAAGCTGAAGGGGGTGGCCAAAAGGTGGTATGTGAGCTTGTATGAAGCCATGAGCCAGGAACTGGACTATGTAGCAACGTTCTTCCAGGCTCTGTTGGCCCAGTACGAGGACCCCCTCCAGGAAACCTGGGCCCTGGCGGCCCTGCGCGACATACAGCAGGGGCAGAAGTCGATCTGGGAACATGCCGCAGACTTCCGGGCCAATGCGGCCAAGGTGGAGTAAACTGATGAAGATCGAGCACTTCACCCGGGGCCTGAATGCCAGCATATTGGATCAGGCCCTCACCCAAGCCCGACCTACCATGTTGGTAGGTTGGATCCAACTAGCGGGTGAGGTTGAGACCAATATGAAGCGCGTCGCCATGCAACGCCAGCAGCAGAGCAGGAAAGGGGGGTGAGACCCGAAAGCAACCCCGAAAATGGAGGCGAAGAAGCTGACAGGGGGGCCCAGTGGGGGGAAACCTGCCAGGCCACGCAAATGTTTTCGGTGCGGGGTCCCGGGGCACCTAGCGAGCAGCTGCCCGAATCCCCCGCGGGCACCACCAAGTGCACCGAAGCAAAGCACCCCCATCCCGAAGAAGAGCACCGGCCGCTCTAAGGAAGCGGCGAAGGGCAACGTACCGGCTATCGAGGAGGCGGAAGAAGACACGCTCCTGGTCGATGAGCTGAGCGAGCTGGTGTGGTTAGAGGAGCCGTCGGGAAACGAGAACGACCTGCTCTGAAAGGTGCCCACCAGCAGGTCGAGGAGGAGCCGGCACCACTGAGGGTGAGAGTGACTGGATCCCTGTACTCTGTACCAGTAAGACTATTGAACCCCAAGCTCAAGAGGTTCATGCAAGTGAGGGCTTTAATTGACTCTGGGTGCAACCGAGAGTTAATAACCCCAAAAATAGTGGATGCCTTGAGCCTGACTACCACCTCCTCCCTTGCCTCATACAATTCGAGCAGATGGACGGGTCAGTAATGCGGGGAGAACCCTGTGCCTTAGAAACCCAATTTCTGCCCATGGGGATAGAGGAGCATTGGGAGCAAGAGTCCTTCGTGATTGCTCCCTCCTGCTCCTACCTAGTAGTGTTGGGAATAGGGTGGTTGGCTAGGCATGAACTGGACATTCGATGGGGAAGGCAGACCATAAGATTTGTAGACCTGTTGTGCAAGGACCACCTATGGAACTTAGACTGGGGGCCTCGCCCCCCGCCCTCCACCGAGAGGGTGTGCCTGACGGTGGAAAAGGTCCCGGAAATCCCCCGGGCATACCAGGACTTGATGGGGGTGTTTAGTGAGCAGGGAGCCAACGAGCTACCACCCCACAGAGACACTGACTGTGCCATTGATACCGGGGCAGGCGCTCCCTAAAGCCAAGCTATACCCAATGGGATGGGCGAAGAAAGCAGAGCTGCGCAAATTTCTGGACAAGAACTTAAAGCGGGGGTTCATTATGCCAGCCCCGGCCCCCCACGCAGCCCCAGTTTTGTTCTGGAAAAAGAAGGACGGCTCGCTTAGACTTTGCACCAATTTTCGCAGGATAAACGTGATCTCAACTTCTAACGCTTACCCCATCCCCCTCATTAAAGACTTGTTAAGTACTGTGTCGGAGGGGAAAATTTTTACAAAGCTAGACTTGAGAGATGCGTACTTCCGGGTGCGCATAAAAGAGGGGGATGAGTGGAAAACAGCGTTCAACACACCACTGGGGCAGTTCGAATACCTGGTGATGCCATTTGGACTGCAAGGGGCCCCCGGAGTGTTCATGAGCTTCATAAACAATGTATTGAGAAAGTTCTTGTTCAAGGGGGTGGTGGTCTACCTGGATGACATCATTATTTACTTACAAGACGAACAGTCTCATGTGAATTTGGTGCGGGAGGTGTTAAGTACATTGTTGAGTCATAAATTGTATGCTAAGCTGTCAAAATGTGAATTTCATAAGACAGAGCTGGATTACTTGGGTTTCCGAGTGTCTGCTAGGGGGTTGGCAATGGACCCGGCAAAAGTGCAAGTAGTATTGGATTGGGTTCCCCCAAAGACACATAGACAGCTCCAATCGTTCCTCGGGTTCACAAATTTCTACAGGACATTCATACCGGGGTTGCCCCGGACTGAGTTGTTAAAAACCAAGGGGAAAGGTTTGGAGGCAAAATGGCCGGGAGCATGTTTGAATTGGATGCCATATTGCCGGTCGGCATTTGATAAATTGAAGCGGCTGTTCACGAGTGAGCCGGTCCTGAGTTACCCCAACGAGCTTAAGCCCTTCGTGGTGCAATGCGACACCTCCGATGTAGCCGTTGGAGCCATTCTCATGCAGAAAGATGAGGAAGGGAAACTGAGGCCCTGCACCTATATCTCGAAAAAAATTGCGGCGGAGCAAAGGAACTGGTCGGGGTGGGACAAGGAGGCATTTGCAGTAATGTTTGCATTGAAAATGTGGCGGTCTTGGTTAGAGAGGGTGAAAGTGCCATTTGAAATATGGACCGACCACAAAAACCTTGAAGCCCTCACAGGGAAGAGGAAGCTGAGTGAAAAACAGATCAGGTGGGCAGGGTTCTTTTCTAAATTCGATTTTGTGCTCAAGCACATCCTGGGCACGAAAAACTTTCTAGCCGACGCTCTGTCCCGCCTGCCCCAGCACAATAGTCAGAGAGAAGAGATAGTGGACTCCTTGATTCCGCCCACCCAGGTGGCCGCGGTTGTAACCACCTGGTCGCAAAAGAAACGCCAACTACAAGGGTGGGGGACAGAAAGAATGGCGGCCGAAATTGAGAAGGAGGGGGAGGAACAGCCAGGGGAAATTCAGAAACGGGAAGATGGGCTATGGTACAAGGGAGAAAAGCTATACGCTCCCAAGACCATGAGATCAGAAGTGCTACAGTTCTGCCACTCCAACAAATTAGCTGGGCACTTTGGGTACGTCAAGACCCTGCATTTGGTTAACAGACAATTTTGGTGGCCCTCCATGAAAAAGGATATATCCGAGTTTGTGTCCACTTGTCCTATTTGCATAATGGCCAAAAGAAGGGGGGGAAACCCCCCGGATTACTCAAACCACTGGAGACCGCCTCTAGACCCTGGTCAATAGTCTCCATGGACTTCATTGTGGAGCTACCGCCCTCTCATGGCAAAACAGTAATATTGGTGGTAGTGGACACTTTTTCCAAACAAGCCCATTTCATTCCCTGCGCCCAACTCCCCACCGCCAAGAAACTGGCTTACTTGTTCTTCAACCACGTAGCCAAACTACACTCAATCCCAGACAAGGTGATTAGCGACTGCAGCCCACAATTCCTTGCCAACTTCTGGCGGGAGTTTTGCAAACTAATGGGCATGGAGCAGGGGTTGAGTTCTGCCTACCACCCGCAGACGGACGGACAGACGGAATGTGTGAATGGGTTATTAGAGCAGTATTTAAGGTGTTACATCAACCATCAACAATCCAATTGGGTGGATCTCCTCCCTTTCGCTGAATACTGCTATAATAATAGCGTTCACAGCTCCACTAAAGCCTCACCATTTCAAACGGTGAGTGGATATGAGGGAAACCCCTCCCTTTGCTCCCAGGAGGAGGCGCAAAGAAGGAACCAAGCCCGTTCGATCAGTGGTGGGGCACACTGACTAAAAGTTGGAAGGAAATACAGGAGAACCTGGAAGCAGCCAAGGAGGCTTACAAAAAACAATATGACAAAAGCCATGTCCCCGCTTGGGATTTCAAAGTAGGGGACTCGGTATTTGTGTCCACAAAAAACCTTCCACTTAACCAACCGTCCAAAAAATTGGCATATAAGTACTTGGGTCCTTTTAAGATCAAAAGGGTGATCAATAAAGTTACAGTAGAACTGAAGTTACCAAAAATGTTTAGTAAAGTACACCCTGTCTTTCATTGCAGTCTTCTTCAGAAGGACCCTGGGTGTTCCCCTTGGCATCCTCGGCCAGAAGCACCTCAATGGAGTCATCATGAGATCCAGGAAATCCTGGACTCAAAGCTTAAACATGGGAAGCTGTATTACCTAATTAAATGGAAGCATTTCCCTCCTAGTGAAAATGAGTGGGTAGCAGAGAAGGATGTGTCAGCCCCTGATCTGATTAAGAAGTTTCTAGCTAAGAACCCTCACAGACCGAGAGGGTCAGCTTAAGGGGGGCAGTATGTCAAGATCGACTGATTATGACTAAAGACTGGGGGATCTTGGCCTAAGTATCAGGCCTGGTTAAAATCATAATGGGTCCACTGCTGCTAATATTCTACCCTTAGCTACTTCCCTTCCCCCCTTTCTTATTTTGATTTGCAACTGTGTGAAAGAAATAGTTGCGCCTTCTCAGGGTCTGAGGTGGGAGGAATCCTTGCATGATAATGCAAGGACAGGAGGCCAGCTATCGCCTGAGAAAGTATCTGGTAGTTATGTGTGAATGTTTCCTCCTGAAATGTTTCCTCCTGAAACCCGCCCCCCGTAGGAATGTTTTTGAAGTGTATCTTAAAACCCATGTATCAATGTATTGGTTTCATTCTTAGCAAGCTAGAGGCTTACGCCAGAGTACCAGTTATCAATAAATGTAGTCTTAGTATCAACTTTGGCTCATTCTTGAATCCATCGACTTGACAGGGATCTCTTGAGATTTGAATTAATCTCCAGATGACAATAGGGTTACCAAGTCCAATTCAAGAAATATCTGGGGACTTTGGGGGTGGAGCCAGGAGACATTGGGAGCGGAGTTAGAAACAAGGGTGTAACAAGCATAATTGAACTCCAAGAGAGTCCTGGCCATCACATTTAAAGGGATAGCACACCTTTTTAAATGTCTTCCTTCTATAGAAAATAATGGATAGGGGCACATTCTTTTGGGGCTCATAGAATTGGACCCCCTATTCCAATCGTTTTGAAACTTGGGGGGTACTTTGGAGAGAGGCACTAGATGCTATACTGAAAATTTGGTGCCTCTACCTCAAAAAACAGCTCCCCCACAACCCCTGAAACCTTCAGATCAATTCCCCATTATACCCTATGAAGTGCTCAGCAGATGTCCCCCCCCCCGTTTCTGGCGAATCTGAAGCAGGGGATTGGCCTTTCTACTCATGAGTTGCTGCCAACTTCTTCACAGCAACACAGACACACCATCCCAAGAGGAAGCCTTTCAATCGGAGACTTAAGCCTCCGGAGGTGCAAAGGCACATGATCCTCTGGGGGCAGGGCTCCCCCCCCCCACTGGCCAGCTGACTGGGGGTGGGAAGGAGAAGGAGAAAGTGGAAGAACTCCCGCTGGGACCTGGGGATTGGCAAGCCTAGACGACAAAGATCAGTTCCTCTGGATAAAATGGCTGCTTTGAAGGGTGAACTCTATGCCACTATACTTTGCCAAGGTCTCTCTCCTCCCTAAACCACGCTCTCCCCACTTTCCACCCTCATAACCTCCAGGAATTTCTCAACTCGGTGTTGGCAACCCTAAGCTGAGGGAATTGCTCCAGAGTGGGAAAGGTGAGTTTTGAGGAAGGCCGTCAAAGAAAAGAAGGAAAAGGGCAGGGTTGTCAACTGTGGTTGGGATGGTTTCAGTGGTTTTAAATGTGATTTTATTATGGGTGTTTTGTTAGCCACCTTGGTAGCCCTTTTGAGGGCAGAAAGGAGGTATACAAATTTTGTAAATTAAAAAAAAATGTCTGGAAAAATGACCTTTCCATTTATTGGAGGTTTATTGGGATGATATTTACCAGGTGATGTTACTGGCTTCCATGTGGTAAATCTCCGACGTGGGGATTCAGGGGTTGGCTTTACAATGGCTGACCTCTTTCCTTGAGGGTCGGGGACAAAGAGTGGCGATCGGGAACGAACTGTCCTGGAGGCGCCCGCTTGATTGCGGGGTGCCTCAGGGGGCAGTTCTCTCCCCGATGTTGTTCAACATCTACATGCGCCCCCTTGCCCAGATTGCCCGGAGATATGGGCTGGGTTGCCACCAGTATGCTGATGACACCCAGCTCTATCTACTCATGGACGGCCGGACGGCCTGTGTCCCAGAAAACCTGGACCTGGCGTTGCAAGCCGTGGCTGGATGGCTCAGGCTAAGCGGATTGAAACTAAATCCAGCGAAGACAGAGGTCCTTTGCTTGGGTCGCTGTGGTCCGGGGAGGGAGATTCCCTTACCAGCTCTTGACGGTGTGCCTCTGACAGCGGCGCACAGGGTCAGGAGCTTGGGGGTGCTGTTGGAGCCTACTTTAACTATGGAGGCTCAGATAGCAGCCACTGCCAACTCCGCATTTTTTCACCTTAGGCAGGCAAGGCAGTTGGCTCCTTTCCTGGAGAACAGCGATCTGGCAACAGTGATCCATGCAATGGTCACCTCGAGGCTGGACTACTGCAATGCCCTCTACATGGGGCTGCCCCTGTGCTGAACCCGGAAGCTACAGCTAGTGCAGAATGCCGCCGCCCGGCTGTTGTTAGGCCTCCCTAGAAGGGAGCACATTCAGCTGGGGCTTCGGGGACTGCATTGGCTGCCGATAGCATACCGAGTCTGGTACAAGGTGCTGGTTATGACCTTTAAAGCCCTTTATGGTCTAGGACCTGCCTACCTTAGGGACCGTCTCTCCCCACATGTTCCCCAGAGAGTGCTGAGATCGGGGTCTCAGAATCTCCTTACAATCCCTGGGCCAAAGGAGGCCCGTCTGAAAACAACTAGGGACAGGGCCTTTTCGATTGCAGCCCCCTGTTGGTGGAACCAGCTCCCGGAGGAGGTGAGGGCCCTGCGGAATCTCAGACAGTTCTGCAGGGCCTGTAAGACAACCCTCTTCCGGCTGGCATACAACTGACCGATATCTGAATATCCAAATTCATGAACATCAGCATATCTGAACTTTGGAATACTTGAAAAACCGACTTTTAGGGAAGATGTAGCATGGTATATTGATAAATGTGTTTTTATGTATTTTATGTATTTTACTGTATTAATTATTAATGTATTTAACCTGATTTACTGTTAGAGTTTTATGTTGTGAGCCGCCCTGAGCCCACTTTGGTGGCGTAGGGCGGGATATAAATCAAAATAAATAAATAAATAAATAAATAAATAGCTTCAGCTGCCCATTTTTACACAGCAAGTGTCTATCAAAGGGATATTTTTCTCCAGAATAGAAGAGGGGCTTGTGTTATGTCAAAGTAGGAACTTCCATAGTTGCTGCTTCTCTCAGCCTGCCGAATGACAAGGTTAAATTTGCTGTTTTACACAGCTGTAAACAGGAGTGGTAACTATTCTTTGCAGTGTTACCAGGTTTCCAGGCATGATGATTTTACCATGGGGTTTTCAGAGATTCCTAGAGTGACATGACATCACTTCTGGTTTTCCCTAGAAGTGATATCACATTGTTTGCAATGCTAGTGCTTCCCCATGTTCCCCACAGGTTGCCAGGCCTTGTTAACCTAGCATACTGTATTTGAAGAGAAGAGGGCATTAAAGAAATTAACTGAAAGTCAAGGACTTCTGATAACCAATATTCCTTCCTCACATGCATATCTTGCCTATCCAGTACAGAGCCCAGATTGGGACAGGTTTTTCTCACATCAACCCAATTAAGTTGGTTAGTTTGAGGACCAATTCATCTGTTATAAAGTTCTTGTGTCCCCCAAATGCAGGGCTGACCTTGCCACTAGGCAAACTAGGCAATTGCCTAGGGCTCTGACCTTCTGGGGGTGCCAATTTAGGTGTTTTCCCATGTGACTCAGTGATGTGACTTAATGACTCAATGCAGGGGGGCACCAGAAGTTAGCCTTGCCTAGGGTGCCAGACAGTCTAGGGCTGGCCTTGCCCACATGACTGGTTGACAGATCAAGTGTGGGAGTTTTGTGCTTTGAGCTCAGTTCCCAGTCACATGCAGACTGAATTCAGATTGAGAGTGAGGAAGGCCAGGAAAGGGGGCTTAAGCCCTCTGTTTACACTGGTTTCCCAATTTGAAATTGTCTTGGGTTGCCACTATTTGCCTCAATGGGAAACCTTACAGGTAGACTGTCAATGCCATCAGTATATATGATTTCTCCAATGGGGCAAATAGTAGCTACCTGGGACCATTCCAGGTTAAGTAAATGGTAAGAGAGGAATGCTCCCTGTGAGCAAAGTTCCTCAACTGAATTAGACCAATGTGTACCTGCGGATTAAGTTCCCAACCATGGCACTCCAGCACACACCTGATTATTACTCTGCTTTGTTGGGTGCATGAAAGACACAATGACTTTGCAATATGTGATGTGGCCTTACATAAAAGAGCAGCCAGCCAAAGAAAAAGAAGAGTTGGTTTTTATATGACACTTTTTTTTCTCTACTTTCAGGAGTCTCAAAGCAGCTTACAATTGCCTTCCCTTCCTCTCCCCACAACAGGCACCTTGTGAGGCAGGGTATTCCACAATGCTGGTGCTGCCACCAAGAAGGCCCTGGCCCTGGTAGAATGCAGCCTGGTGTCATGGGCCATGAGGATGAGCTGGCTTCTGAGCCTATTGCTGGCCCCTCTCGTACCCCTGATGTTGACAGCTTGCTGCCAGCAGTTTCCACACCTGACCCAGCAGCAGAGGAGGAGGCACAGCTGCAAGCAGGGAGCCCGCTTGATTCACCCCTGCGAGTAGCTAGATTAAGACAGTGGCTATGCCACAATTTAGCAGACCAGCGGAGGAGCACACGCCTAAGGGGAAGGTGGTCGTAAAGCCCTGAGTATTAGCAGGAGCTTCCCTGCTGTTAATTGGAGCACCACCGGAGGCTCACTTAGTCCCTTGCTTGGGACTGGGCTCTCCGTGGAAGCAACAAATCATTTTGGCACAACACGCATCCACCTTGGCTCCTGCACTCTCATATAGACTCTTCAGTTTCCTTACTCCTGGCTCTAAATGACCTTGCTTCCCGCTCTCTGACTTGGCTTTTTGACTCTGCTTTCATTGGAACTTTTGGCTTGACCCTGGACTGGTCTCTGACTTTGCTCATGCCTGCACCCAGCCCGTGACACTTGGCTGCCTTTGTCCTTAAACAAGGTGTTTATGGCCAGCTGATTCTCCAGTTACATAGACTTGTGACATGTAAACTTAATAGACTCATGAATTTACCCAGGTTAAGAAATCAACGATCTTAAGGCTGTCAGCAAAAATAATAAACACGTCATCTATATAGTGTTTATAGACAAGAACTTCCTTTTAAAAAGGATTAACTTCCCTATCTTAAAAGTACTTTTCCTCGAATGCTGTCATGAATAGATTGGCAAGACTTGGAGCAAAACGGCTTTCCATAGCTATGCCCTTGATTGGAGTAGAGATTGTGGAGTAGAGAGTGGATTTCTCTTCGCTTCAGTACCACCCCCATCTGTAATATAACCTATAACCATCTGTAACATAACCTATGTTGCCCACAAAAAAAGCTATCCAAAAGCTTCAAAAAATTGTTTTGGTGGCTTCTTAATGATGGAACATTTTGAAGAAGCAACTTATGTATTAGTTTGTACGGACTGCTTAGTTCTATGTATTGTTACTGCTCCCTTGTCTACTAAATAAAGGTGTTTGGGTTTTTAAAAAAGCTATCCAGGGATGGCTGACATAGTTCATTTATTTGCAATATTTGTATTTCCATTTTCTTCCCACTGGGGGCCCAAATCAATTTACAGTGGGGTTTTCCTCTTTCATTTTGTCCTTGCAATGTCCTACCTGGACTGAGAACATGTGTGATTGGCCCATGTTCTTCCAGTGAGTTTCCATAGCAGATTCAAACCTGGTCCACCAAGCTGTTAGGCTGACACTCTATCACACTATGCTGGGCGCAGGTGGGTCCTGCTGGGTGTTTCTGGGCCAACCTAACTCACCTAGTGTGTATCTCTGGCTGTTGAGAGCAAAGCTTGAGGGGGTCTTTGTTCCAGAGGTGAATGACAAAATGATGAGGGAGAACTTTTCTGAAGCAAAAAAAAAAAGGGACCAGTGGGAAGAAAGATTTGATTCAGGGACATGGTATATATGGGGTGGGGAAAGGGGGGGGTTTGACCCATCTTCATCTTGCTATTTCCCCAATACAATTTTTTTGTTCCTTTTGGTTGCTATTCATTTCAGTAGTGGGAGAAAAAAGGAGGGCATAAGTACTCCTCTAAGCTGTGAGGTCTTGTGAGCAAAAATTCTTCTTCTTGAGCTACTGGCATTAAAATTGTGAGCTACTGCATAAATTAGTTTCCTCTGGGGCCATTTTTCCTGAGCTAAGACAAAAACTGAGCTAGCTCACACTAACTCAGCTTAGAGGGAACACCAGGCACAACACCTCTTTACATCTGCCTTTTCCCCATCTCTCTCTCTTTCTATCTCTCTCTCTCCAGGGCATTTTTTTTGTAGCAGGAACTCCTTTGCAACCCACCCCCCACCCCCACCCCCCGTAACCAATCCTCCTGGAGCTTACAGTAGACCCTGTACTAAGAGCCCTGTAAGCTCCAGGAGGACTGGCTACATCAGGGATGTGTGGCCTAATATGCAAAGGAGTTCTCAGTACAAAAAAGCCCTGTATCTATCTATGGCTTTTTTTGAACAGGAGCGCACAGTATATGTATATGTATATATGTGTTTTTTAAAACTTCAGCCTTTCCAAGGGATCAAAGCAGCATGTTCTTCCTTCCTTCCTTTCATCTTCATGAGGCAGGTTGAGGGGAGAGAGGATGACTAGTCCAAGGTCATGGCTGAGGAGGGGGTGTGAACCTGAATCTGCCTCAGTCTCTTGCAGCTACGCCACCCTGACAGCATCAGCAGGGGCATTTTATGTGTGATTTCTATTTGGAAAAATAGCACCAAGAGGACAGTAAGTGCCTGGGGTTCTACCTCATTTCTACATTTCTTTTTTTTAGGTGTTTTAAGCCTGCATTCTCTGCCCAGGCCCATAGCCAGAACGTTTTGGTTGGTGGGGCAGGGGAGCGGCAAACTCAGATTACTAATTCGATTACTGCTGATCCTCCTCCACTGTGCAATGAATGGCAGCCTTGGAAGGCTCTGAGTCAGGCCCATAGCTATGGGGGATCTGGGGGAGAAGGCCTCTCTATTAAAAAAAACCCCTCTCCTATGTAGGGCACCTCTGTTGGAGGGCCTCCAGGACCAGTGTGAGTGCAGGAGAGCAGCAGAGAGAGAGAAAGGTCGCAAGAAAGAGAATGAAGAGTGGCAGAGAGAGAGGGAGGTACTGAGGGGGATGGCGGGAGAGTGGCAGATAGAGAGGGGCAGCATGAGAGAGAGGGTGACAATGAAAGAGCAGCAGCTAGAGAGAGAGAGAGAGAATGGCAGCGCAGAAAGAGGGGGACAGTGAAAGAGCAGCAGCGAGAGAGAGAACAACAGAGTGAGAGAAGGGGACAGTGAGAGAGCTGGGACTGGGTGGGCTGGCCACTGGAGGGAAGAAACAGCCAAGCCCCATGACCCCCCACCAAATTTTTTAGCTTCCGGGCCCCACTCCTCCACTTGCACCTGTTGGCATGGCCTTGGGTCAGTCATAGCTCTGGCAGGGGTTGTCCTTGAAAGGGCAGCTGCTGTGAGAGCCCTCTCCAGCCCCACCCACCTCACAGGGTGTCTGTTGTGGGGGAGGAAGGTAAAGGAGATTGTGAGCCGCTCTGAGACTCTTCGGAGTGGAGGGCGGGATATAAATCCAATATCATCTTCTTCTTCTTCCACCCAAAATTTTCTGGCTACAGGCCTGCTCTGAGCCTCTCTTGGGTCTCCTTTGAGTGTGCTCAGGGCACCTGGGAAGCAGCAGGAGACACATGATTGTGGGATCATGTTCCGATGTGGCACCTCACACGCGGCACTGTGGTGTAGAAAGGATGCACTTGTGACTGAGCAGGGACAGCTGGTGCCTCACATGAAAGGGAATGGTGCACAAGAGATGCCTGTAATGTCACAAAGGCCTTAGGGGTATCTTCTTAGTGTGCCACAAAATGAATGACAATAGAAAACAACAACACCGAATTACAACCCAATAAAGAATATTTATAACCACTAGTTCTGTGTCTT
Source organism: Heteronotia binoei (assembly GCF_032191835.1). NCBI lineage: Eukaryota > Metazoa > Chordata > Lepidosauria > Squamata > Gekkonidae > Heteronotia > Heteronotia binoei. The sequence goes on from NC_083237.1 coordinate 31,263,306, forward strand.
ATTTCAATAGAAACATAAATTATCTCCAAAAATTCTATGGTTCAATTTCATACAGAGAAAATAGTCATTAGCACAAGGTTCACTAAACAGGGAATACTAGTTTATTTCTACTGGATGTTGTTGCACTGATATTATCTGCATCATTTATTGGTACAAAGTACAGCAGGGGTGGCCAATGGTAGCTCTCCAGATGTTTTTTGCCTACAACTCCCATCAGCCCCACCCAGCATGGCTGATGACTGGGGCTGATGGGAGTTGTAGGCAAAAAACATCTGGAGAGCTAGTGTTGGCCACCCCTGAAATAGAGGATGGCATGGGCACTAAGTGTCATCAGCAGTGGTGGAAACAGAAGGTGGTTGGGTCAGTGCTGGGAGGGAATAGTAATGCCATTTTCCTCCTTCAAGGTGGCCATGGCTCAAGGGCAGAGCATTCTGGGTAAGACCAGTCACTACCAATCAGAGGTGAGAGCCCTGAAATTCCTGGAGATTTGGGGGTGAAGTCTTGGGAAGGTCGAGTTTGGGAAGGGAGCTCAGCAGGGAAGTGATGCCATAGAGTCAGCATGTTCTCCAGGAGAATTGATCTCTATAGTCGGGACAGCAGTCAATTCCTGAAGAACTCCAGGCCCCACCAGGAGGTTGACACAAGAACATGAGAAGCCATGTTGGATCAGGCCAGTGGCTCATCCAGTCCAACACTCTGTGTCACATGGTGGCAAAAAACAAAACAAAACCCAGACCCCAAAACATCTCTCCCATATAGCCAGGGTTAGTTGGCTCCACCAGGCAGTTTGGCTTGGAGGATCTGGCCCCTAAATTAAAGAATCTGCCCATTTTTGCTTGAATTTCCCCTTTCCCCATCCCCTTTAAGCACCCTGCCCTGCATGCTCAAACTCATAACAGATAAAGGGACCTTTTCTTCTGGATTGCTTTAGCTTAGTCAGACCGATAGCGATCTTGAAAAATTCACCCAGTGCCAAGAAAAATCTGGGGCAGAGGGGAGTGAATGAAATCAGCTAGGTGGAGTTTGGACCACCACCAGTTTTTTTTTTGTGGGGGGCAGCTCTTCTCAGTAATGTTAAACTCCCCCTCCCCAAAGTACTCTCGGTCTTTAAATGGTAACAGTCAAATCACACCTTTAAAAGCCTTTTAGAAGCAAAATTCTTAAGCACGGTGGCTCTCGGTGGTGCACCGATGTTCATCCTCCCTCCAGCAGTGGCCCTGATGAAACTATACAGGAACTCTATGCGTTGGTTCACTTTACCAATCAGCATCCCTCTTCCCCAGAGGATCTTGCAACTCAGTTTACAGCTCTTTCCTCCCCCTGGCTTCTTTTCCTTGCCCAGAGAAGGTGGCAGGGATGGTCAGAGAAGGCTGGCTTCCCCAAGACAAGGAGGGAAGAGGAGGCAGGTTGGCTGGCCTCACTGGGTGCTTGGGGGTGGGGTGGGGAGGACAATACCCACAGATCAGGTTCAGCCTTTTGGCAGCTCTGGGATTCCTAGTGACGCCAAGAGGGCTGCTCCCTTTTTGTCAGGCACCAATCCTGCCACAGGGTGCTTGGCTTCAGCATTCCGACTGATGCTCTCTCTCTTTCTGTCTCTTTTTCCTGGGGCACCGGAGCTGACTCTCCTAGGCCTGGCTGGACCATGCGGATTCTCTGCTGCTCCCAGATTATCTTGCTAGTCCTGCTGCTGACAGGTGAGTGACCAGGAGGCTGGAGAGGTCACCTGGAAAGATGGGAACAATCCCTGGTCTCTTGTCTCAGGAGAAGAAGAAGATAGGATGGTGTACTTTGTAGTGTTACGAATGAATATTGTTGTGCCTTAGGGCAGATCCTGATTTTTCTGAGAGGAGTGGAGTTTAGTTGGTTGCAAATGGGTAGGTCTAGGAGCAAGGACCGGTGGATTCTTGGAGAGGGTTCTGGGTCACTTCAAGGGCCCTAAAAGTCAGAGAGCCCCTCAGCATCTCAGGGCAACATTTCTAGTTTGGTAAAGGAAAAAAACCTCATGATTCAGACCCAGGACTCCATGTGAAGGCAATAGTTGCAAGTGGGAATCTAGCGGGTTGGAGGAGGGAGAGAAATGGCACACAGCATGCCCGAACGATATCCCTGGGCAGGCATCATCTTATTTATTTTATTATTTTTATTGATTTAATTTCTTGCCCGCTCTCCCCGCAAGTGGGCTCAGGTTGGGTTACAACAGGCATTTATAACAATAAATTAACTCAAAAATCTAAAAACCCCACCATCATTTAAAAACCAGAACAAATAATTAAGATGACATTCTGAAAATATCATAATATCCTGGCTCTGTTTCAATGTTTTTAAAAATAGAAGGCCTAATCCATGGCTTCCCAAGTTATTAAAAAAAAACCCCTGCCAACAACAGGGTTTTTTTGGTAGAAGAACAGTTTGGTAGGCAGTTTGACCAGGAGGGGCTGGGATGATGTTAGATGTCTGCTGCTTCAACTAAAAGCCTGCCCCCGCCCCCAGTTTAGGTAACTGTGCCCAGCTGCTTGGCAAGTACATTGCAATTATTTTTTCTCCTGGTGCAGAAGGCTTTGCCTGTGAGATTTCTGCCTGTCTTGCATCTAGTAAACACCTAGGGCCCCTGCCAGCTCGTATTAATCATCATCACACTTAATAACTTAAACAGCACCTCCAGGGCCAATCTCGATCCATGCTCCTGCTTTGAACTTGGGGGAAAGGTTGCCTCGCAAGAGAACTCTTTAACCCTACCCTGAACCTGTCCTTTCCTGCCCACAGAGCTAATTGCAGCTTTGCAGGGGTATTTTGAAGTTTGCAAAAAGCATCAGAGGAGAGGGGTCAAAGCTGCTTGGTGCTGCTAACTAACTTAAAAAAAAATACCACAAAAGATTCTGATCATGGATGATTTCATCTAGCTCAATCTTTCTTGTTCAAAGTGTTTGCACATGTGATCTTCTAATCCTAACAACAACCCTGCAAAGCAGGCTATTATTATGAACTTCATATTTCAGGGGGAAGGGTCTGAAGATCGAATACAGTGGATTGCCCAAGTCCGTCTAGGGAGTCAGTGGCAGAGGAGAGACTAGAACTCAACTCTAACTCTCTTAGATGTGTGATTTGGGATTTTTGTGTGGGGGTACAGAGTGTGACGCCTGGGGGGTTTCTCTATTGGTGTCCATGCAATGCACTACATTTCAGATTGTATTTGTATTTATTCCTGTTTATCCCAAAGCCTGTTTTGGGCTAACTCTCTGAGTCAGGGTGTGAAACCTGCATCCTGGCAAATTTTCAGCTGGACCAATACAATGTCTCCTTCTGTACAACCCACGGGAGGGTCGAGTTACCGCTTTGTTCTTGTTTCTGGGATGCCATGCTTGGGAGACTGGAGATGCTGATTAGAATGCCCCAGAGATGGATCTGTTGCCGCGCTGGATGAGAAATCTCTCTTTGGCATTCCTCTGAGGCTACGAGTGGCCTGGCCTGTCCTATCTCAGATTTGGCAGCATGTCACTGTAGGCCAGAGTTGGAATTTCAGTAGGCTTCTTACAGACTGTGCTTGGTGGACTATCACAGAACAAATCCCACTCCATCTATATCTTTCAAAGGCCCTCCCAGTCTTCCCATTTGCTTTTCTGACTCCTTTTTCTTTCCTCTTGCAGGTGCTGAAAACAGTTCGTCTCAAAGAGGTGAGAAAAGATAGCTGGGAAGGTACCCTAATAATGCCATAAGCGGGGAAACAGGAGGGGAGAGGAACCTTGAATGAATCATAGCCAAATCATGTCCCCAAAGACTTCTAAAAGCAGTAGCTGAAGGGGCCACCTGGTGGGTATGAGGGTTACCAGGTCCCCCCTGGCCACTGGTGGGGGATGGAGGGGTAGGGTGGCCAGCTCCAGGCTGGGAAACTCCTGGAAATTTGGGAACAGAGCTGAGGGAGGACAGGGACCTCAGTGGGGCACACCGCTATTGAGTCTACTCTCCAAAGCATCCATTTTCTCCAGGGAAACTGATCTCTGCAGTCTGCAGATGAGCGGTTAATTCCAAGGGGCAGTGCTGGATTAAACCCTTAGGAGGCTCCTAGACAGTCGAAATCTTGGGATGCCCCTTGCAAATGATCTCAGTCTCAGATCTGTCTCACCACCCATGGCCCCCACTGCAGCCTGCAGGCACCTTCCTAGAACCCCTATTACTAAGCTGCAGGGGAGAGGCAAACTTGGCGACGCTAGCAGCAGCAGCCATACTGGGCAAGTCGGGCAAAGAGCAGCTCAGTTGCTGGCTACTCGTGCAAGCTGGGAGGGCTGCAAGCAGGGGGGGAAATGGGAGGAAAAGCCAGCCTGGAGCTCCTAAAGACATGGGGGCCCATAGACCAGTGTCTACTTGGCCTAATTGTTAATGGCCAAGGGGTCCCCAGGTCACACCTGGTGGTTGGCATCCTTAGTGGGTATTCCATGGTCCCTGTAATTCCAATTCTGCTGCAGGGGGTAGGGTATGTAGAAAATTAGTTCTATCTCCAGGTAGTCACAGGGATATTCTTAAATGCCCAAGTCCCTGTTTTTGTCCAGCTCTTACTCTCTTTCCTTCTCTCTCTTTTTTTAAAAAAAATTATCAAAATACTTTTGGTACAAACTAACTTTAACAATTTGAAAGTTGGCATATATGATGGCCATCTGACAGCGATGCTGGTCCTGTGAACGTAAGGGGAGGTAGTTGTGAAGTTCTTGCATTGTGCAACGGGTTGGACTAGATGACCATGGGGTCCCTTCCAACTCTGTGATTTTATGATTCTTCCCTGTTCAAAGCAGCTTACAACATCCTTCTCCCCTTCTGGGACACAAATCTGGGTCTCCCAGATCCAAGGCTGAAACTTTGACCACTATACCACACAGCATGTCATATGTGCGTTTCATGTTTTAGTGCAAAACATGAACAGGAAGTACAGAGATAAAGGGGAGGAAAAGACTCCATGCGCCCACATGTACATAAAACTGATTCTCGTACAAGGGCAAGACTTCTTGCTGCAAGAGCAACTGCAAGAGGTGGGGATGTTTGTGGATACTGTTTATGGCCTGGAAGACACAATGAGCATATTCCAAAGTACTTCTGGGCTGGAGCACTCCATGATGTATCTCTCCCTGTAAGCTCCTCTTCTATCCATCTGTAAACCTATCATTTACCTGTCTGTTCCTCTGCACACCCTTCTTTCATTAGAATGCGCATTCCTCACCATGAGCGCGTGGCAACCACGCCCATCTACCTGCATCCACAGCTGGCTCTCTTGTCTGCTCATCACAACCATATATTATTTTTAATTAGTTAATTGTTCCCATTTGTGATCCGCCCTGCCCTTCAGATTCAGGACATCAACTGGGGCTGGCAGGAAAATGGGAAACATGAAGACTGGGCCAAAACCAAAACTGCCTTACGTAATTCCTGGAAGAGGCTCTCTGGAGCAAGCCCTGGCAGAAACTCCAGAGCAACACCTGGAAACATGTGGCTATAAGTGTGCTTTTGAAGTTCCTGCTTAAAACAGAGAGGCTACTATTGTAAGGTGGTTCTTTGTCAGCTGTACACAGAAGTCCCCTGCAGACATTTTGTTGATGTCCTGTTTGCAGGGACCGGAAGCCTACCAGGGCATATTCTGGGAATAGGCCAACCTGTGGATTTTCCTTGTGGGTACAGCTTCCATTTGCATTGTTCATCGCTATACACACACCTCTGTCACATTTATTCTCATCAACATGTCAATTTTGCTTTGTTTATTATGCACTGATTCATTTCCTCATGTTTGTTTCTCCTTAATTCCATCCATTTCTTTGTTTCTACTTCTATCCATCACATATCTGCTCTGTGAACCCCAAAAAACTGATTTGATATCAAAAACTAATGTTTAAGAAAATCTAGCTTGAGAATGTCAAAATCTAAACAGTGGATATCCAGTCAAATTATTCTAACTACATTTTGAAATTGAACGTTAAAAATTTCCTTCCTTCCTTCCTTCCTTCCTTCCTTCCTTCCTTCCTTCCTTCCTTCCTTCCTTCCTTCCTTCCTTCCTTCCTTTCTTTTTCTTTCTTTCTTTCTTTCTTTCTTTCTTTCTTTCTTTCTTTCTTTCTTTCTTTCTTTCTTTCTTTCTTTCTTTCTTTCTTTCTTTCTTTCTTTCTCATTTTTCCTGTTCTTCATCATTTCTCGTGTTCTTCATCATTTCTCGTGTTCTTTCATTTTTTTTCTTTCTGTCCATGCTTTGTGTCCCCCCCCACCCCCGAGCTTCTAACTTTTGCAGTCCTACAGCTTCTCAAAATCTCTTTGCTTTTTAGTTTTTTTCTTTTCTTGGCATATCCTTTAACAGTGGCCATTTGTCCACTGAAGATAAAAATATTTGGCCTCAGGCACTCTGCGGCTTCTATTGCATTTGCTGTGGAAGAACGCTCACCTTAACTTTGCCCTCTAGGATTTCCAATCCCCAGGTGGGGGCAGGGGACCCCCCCCCCGTTTGGAGGCCCTCCCCTTGCTTCAGGGTCATTGGAAAGCAGAGGGGGGAGGAGAGGAAAATGTCTGCTGGACACTCATTATTTCCTATGGAGACCTATTCCCATAGGGAATAATGGAGAATTGATCCGTGGGTATCTGGGGCTCTGGGGGGCTGTTTTTTGAGGTAGATGCACCAAATTTGGAGCATAGCATCCAATGCCTCTCCTCAAAAGACCCTCAAAGTTTCAAAAATATTGAACCAAGGGGTCCAATTCTATGAGCCCCCAAAGAAGGTGCCCCTATCCTTCATGATTTCCAATGGAAGGAAGGCATTTAAAAGGTGTGCAATCCCTCTAAATGTGATGGCCAGAACTCCCTTTGGAGTTCAATTATGCTTGTCACAACCTTGCTCCTGGGTCCACCCCCAAAGTCTTCTGGATCCAACCCCAACGTCTCCTGGATCCACCCCCAAAGTCCCCAGATATTTCTTGAATTGGACTTGGCAACCGTATTGTCCTCTCCCCTGATCCCACGTCTCTCTTGTCTCTGGACAGTTTGTGGCCGGCCCAAAGTGTCTTCCCCTCGCATCGTTGGGGGCGAGAAGGCGGAGGAAGGGGAATGGCCCTGGCAAGTCAGCATACGAAACAACCGGCTGCACATTTGCGGCGGAAGCCTCGTCTCGTCCCTGTGGGTGGTGACGGCTGCCCACTGCTTTGAAGGGTAAGAAAAGAGGCGTTCCCTCGCTTGCACCACTAGGGGGAGACCAAGACCGAGAGATGGCAGTGTCCTGTGGGAGGCTCGGTAGAAAATCAACCCTGGGCCTGGACCAGTTCTGCAGCGTCAGGGTTAGAACGGTATCCCCCTGGGAGCTGTGATGAAAATAGTTTGTTTCTGAACTTGAAATGAGGGCGTCTGAGTAAGAATTGGCACAGCTTCGGACTATTGATCTGGATTGCCAATCAAGAGAATGTGTATGACATGTATAGAACAATCAATTTTCTTTAAAAATATGAGTTGCTAATAGTAGCGAGCTGTGGTGCTGGAGAAGAATCTTGAGAGTCCCTTGGACTGCAAGAAGATCCAATCAGTCAGTCCTAAGTGAAATCAACCCTGACTGTTCCTTGGAAGGTCAGATGCTGAAGCTCAAATACTTTGGCCACCAAATGAGAAGGGAGCACTTACTGGAGAAGATCCTGATGCTGGGAAAGACAGAAGGCAAAAGAAGAAGGGGACGGCAAAAGATGAGATGGCTGGACAGCGTTACTGATGTAACAAACATGAATTTGAGCAGACTTTGGAGGATGATGGAAGACAGGAGGGCCTGGCGTGACTTGGTCCATGAGGTCTCAAAGAGTCGGACTCGACTGTGCAACTGAACAACAACATTAGTAGGCATCAGGGCACAGATTTTTACCCTTGCCCCCCTGATGCAGTGAGCAGAAAACTGAAATAGTAGCATTTTAATAAGATGTCATCGGGGTTTGGAATCTGTTTTTAGTTAACTGGTTTTATTGGTTTAATGTATGTATTTTTCATTACTGTTGTCCATCACCTGGACCCCAGCACTGGCTGGGACAGGGCGGGGGGATTCATCAAGTCAAACAAACAAATAAAATACTCTTGCCTTTGTGGAGATAGAATGACCACTTGTGTTAGCTGAGAGTGTGCTCTAACAACCTCCTAATGAACTCTGAGGCTGAATAGCAGCTCGGACTAGGGGTGGAATTCTAGCAGGAGCTCCTTTGCATATTAGGCCATACCCCTTGATCTAGCCAATCCTCCAAGAGCTTACAAGGCTCTTTTTTGTAAGCTGTTGGAGGATTGGCTACATCAGAGGTGTGTGGCCTAATATGCAAAGGAGCTCCTGCTAGAATTCCACCTCTGGTTCGGACACAGCAGAAGACGCTAACTGTTCTTTTCATCCCTCCCTTCCAGACCACTGGACCCAGACCAGTACCGAGTGCACCTGGGAGAGTATGAGCTTCCTAAACCTTTGCCCAGCATGATCTCCTCTGGTGTCAGCAAAATCATTGTGCATCCGTATTATGCTGGAGATGGGCTGAGTGCTGACATCGCCCTCTTACAGCTGGAAGAGCCCATCCATTTCACTCGGACCATCCTGCCCATCTGCCTGCCTGGTAATTCAGCTCCGGACCCCTTCCCCGTTGGAATGTCATGCTGGGTCACTGGCTGGGGCAACCTCTACCCAGAAGGTAAGAAAGAACTTGGCTAGGCCTTGTATGGCTTTATGGGAGTTGCCAGCCTTCCAGAGGTGCTTGGAGATCTCCCAGAATTACAACTGATCTCCAGACTTACTTAGGGTTGCCAATATCGAGGTTTGAAGGCCTTCCCCCACTTCAGGGTTATCAGAAAGTGGGGAGAGGAGGGAAATGTCTGCTGGGCACTCCATTATTCCCTATGGAGATTGATTCCCATAGGGTATAATGGAAAATTTATCTGCGGGTATCTGGGTCTCTCGGGGGGCTGTTTTTTGAGGTAGAGACACCAAATTTACAGCGTAGCATCCAGTGTCTCTCCTCAAATCACTCTCCAAGTTTCAAAAAGATTGAACCAGGGGGTCCAATTCTATGAGCCCCCAAAGAAGGTGTCCCATCCTTCATTATTTCCAAATGGAGGGAAGACGTTTAAAAGGTATGCAGTCCCTTTAAAAGTGATGGCCAGAACTCACTTTGGAGTTCAGCTATGCTTATCACAATCTTACTCATGGCTTCACCCCAATGTCTCCTGGCTCCATCCCCAAAGTCCCCAGATATTTCTTGAATTGGACCTGGCAATCCTAGACTTGCCGGAGAAATTTGCTGCTTTAGAGGTAGACCCTATGGCATTATACCCTGCTGAGGTACCTCCTCTTCCCAAAGCCTGACTTTCCTCATCTCTGCCCCCCAAATCTCCAGGAATTTCATAATTCAGAGTTGGCAACTCTAGTGGATTAAGGCGAAGTGGAGAGGGGAGAATTTTTTTTTTGTGTGTGTGTTTGGTTTTGGCTGTTAAATTTGAAGTTTTGTTGATTGTGTTGGTGTGTGGGTTGTTGTTGGCCACCCTGGGCCGCCTGGGCGGGGAGGGCGGGGTGGAGATGAAAGTTGTTATTATTATTATTATTATTAACGCTGATTTTATAATTGTAATTGTATTTACTATGTATGGTTTTATTGTATATTATATTCATGTTGTGAGCCGCCCTGAGCCTGCCCTGGCGGGGAGGGCGGGATACAAATAAAAAGTATTATTATTATTATTATTAGATGGAGGGATAAGGGATGAAAGTACGGAGAAGGAATGGCTGGGAATGACAGAAAAACAGAACACTATATTAGTTTCTTGCTTAATATTAGGCAGCTTCAGACAGATGTTTGGAAGAGGAACTGGGTGTAGGAAAGCAGTGAGAGAGATGCCCTCCTGTACCCCCTCTCCCCTCCCTGGTTCCACAGAGAACCAGGGACAGCGATAGCTGGGGGCTGCAACTGCTGCTAAAAATTTTTATTAGAATGTTCAGTCTTCAAAGCTCCTTGCCTACATTATCCCAGCCTTATAAGGCAGGGCAGTGTAGCAGTGTTGCAGAGAGGGGGTGGAGCAAAAGTGACTTGCTTATGGCCACCTAGGGAACTTCTGGCTGAGATGAGATCTGAACCAGTGACTTCCACTGTGTTTTTAATCACTGAACTACCATCTCCCTGCTTGCTGAATTCTGTCTTTGAGAGCCAGTTTAGTGTAGTGGTTAAGTGTCTGGGAGAACCGGGTTTGATTCCCCACTCCTCCACTTGCAGCTGCTGAAATGGCCTTGGGTCAGCCGAGCTCTGGCAGAGGCTGTCCTTGAAAGGGCAGCTGCTGTGAGAGTCCTCTCAGCCCCACCCACCTCAAAGGGTGTCTGTTGTGGGGGAGGAAGGTAAAGGAGATTGTGAGCCACTTTGAAACTCTGAGATTCGGAGTGGAGGGTAGGATATAAATCCAATATCTTCTTCTTCTTCTCTATCCTCTATGCAAAACAAGCATATTTGTATAGGTTTTCTCAGTGCAGCATTCTGTTCTTCACGGGTGGGGGCATGGAGCAATATAGCATACTGAAATAGCATGCTGTGACCCTGGGGAAATGTGACTTCTGGATTCTTTGATCATCTGTTACTCAAGAGGATCTTCCAAACAGGGGCAGGATTTGGTGGCTTCTCCATGCTGGTGCAGCTGCAGATACAGCACAGCAGCAATGGGGTGTGCACATGGTGGGTTTCCCTGCTCCAGTCTCCCAGCAGGGGAGACCCCTTCCCCTTTTGCATTTTAAAAAATGGCACTACAATATCATTATGTCAGTATACTGTTGCAGCACTCTGCCCTGGATAGCTCAGGCTAACCTGATCCCGTCAGATCTCAGTACTTAAGCAGGGTTGGCCCTGGTTACTATTTGGAAGGGCAGTCTTCAAGGAATACCAGGGGCGTGATGCAGAGGCAGGCAATGGCGAACTACCTCTGAAATGTTTCTTGCCTTAAAAATAAGTCTAGCTCGCCGCCTAGTGGTGCATAATGCTAAAAGTGCTAGAACTTCTGGCTGCCAGATGATCTTAGGATTTCCTGGCTATTCTACACATAGTGTCATATGATAATTATTAGTTATTACTGTTGTAGTAACAGGTGTAGCAGGTTCTCTGAATTCCCAGGTTCTTTTTTTTTTTTTAAAGTTAGTCTCTAGCTCCTTCCCTTGTGAAGATATACCTTTTCCTTGCATCGACAATGCAGTCTTAAGCAGAGTTACATCCTTGTAAGACTTCAGTGAAGCCAGAAGATTATAATTCTGCTTAGGCTTGCGCTCTCAAAGTCCCACAGAGGGTTAGCATGAGAAGAAATATCGAATCTATCTCTCCAATTTGAGTCCAGTCTCAGTTTTCTTCCCCTTTCCCAGCCCCCTTTGTCACTCGGACTCTGCAGGAACTGGAGGTGCCGATCCTAGGCGTTGAGGAGTGCGACCATATGTACCACAACAATACTTTCTCTGACACAGAGGATGTGCCGGAAGGCTACAAGTTGATCCACAAAGACATGATCTGTGCTGGGTTCCCAGAAGGAAAGAAGGATTCTTGCCAGGTAAGATCTCTGGGCTCTGATCTGAATGGCCCAGGCTGGCCTGAGAAAGGTCAGCGCCAGGCCTCATTTTGGGCAGGAGCTCACAGGAGTGGAGCTCCAGAACCTCTAAATTTTATTGTGCTCTTTCTTTCTTACCCTCCATCCCAAAAATGCTTGCTTCTGGGCTCCATGGCTCAAACACCCTGTGAACTCTTTTGCTGAACCCTTAAGATTTGACAAACTTTCTAATATTTCCCCCCACAAAAAATGGGAAAATAACCAAAATATATCAAGTAGACAGAAATCTTCATCATGCCACTGTGCCCACATAGGAGAAAGTAATTTTAAAAGTATGATGGGAGTAAGGTTTTAGTATGACAATTATAATTCAAGAAGCATTTTAAGGTAGATGCTGAGCTGATATGATTTAGCACACTTTCCAGTGATGTCAGGGGTGTGTGGCATATGCAAATGAGTTGTGCTAATAAGCTCTGGCACCTTTTTCTACAAAACGACCCCTGGTCAGCACTGATTAGTACTTGGAAATCACCAAGAAAGTTGGGTGATGCTTTGCAGAGGCAGGCAGTGGCCAAACACCTCTGTTCAACTCTTGCCTTGTCGGATAGCAGACGGCAAACAGCCTACTTTGTGGCAAAGGTGTCTTGTTTCTTTACCTGTTGGTCATTAAATACTGTTAGTTGTGACCTTTGTTGGGGTCTTAATTTAAGAACAGATGGGATTTCATGAAAAAGATGCTTGCTGTAAATAAGGAAAGGAAATGGCTGCTTCTGGGTGCATGGAAGGTTTCTAGCTTAACATAAAAGAGGATGGTTTTTGAATTCTGTATTCAAAGCTTGGAACAGTAATTTAAAGCTAATGGGCCTGACAAAGAAAAGAGGGAGGGTTTATACCTCAGATTGCTTTACCATTAGTCTTTGTTTTCCTACAGGAGCCTGGCATGTGGCCTATAAAGAGATTAATAAAATGTGTGCCAGGTCCCCAAGCCTTCCAAATGTTGACCTCTCTGTGTGCGGCCATGCCAGTCCTCCCATGCTGCCAGGATCAGCTGTGTCTGACCATGCCTTGCCTGCATTCCCCACCTGGGGGCCATCTTCCCTGTGTGCTCCTGGATCACCTTTCCTGGGCATCATGCCACCTTTCCCAGGTGGCACATCAGTTGAAGCAGAAAGTCTTATTTTGAGTAATAGCCTCCTCAAGGCATGAGGCAAATACCATAGACATGATGTTCTTCCACATGCCCCGACCAGCCATATAACATCTGGCTGGAAGTTGGCTCCCATTACAGCTGACTGCTAGTAGGAGGGAGGAAATTTTGATTGTAGTACTGAAGGCAGGAGTTGATGAGATGTTTCTTGAAGGTGTGGCTCCTTAGGTGGACCTTGACCAGATGGGGAGGCAGTTATGAAAGAGGGGGAAGTTTCTGTGCTGCCCTCGGTAAGGTGTGACTTGAGTTTCTAAGGTGTTGGAGCACATTCTCTGTGAGGAGAGGCATTTTCTGGAATTTTTCAGTTTAGAAAGGTGAGAATTAAGGGAGGACATGATAGAGGTTTATAAAATTATGCATGGGCTGGAGAGAGTTGACAGAGAGAACTTTTTCTCCCTCTCCTAAAAGTCTAGAACTTGAGGACATCCAATGAAGCTGATGGGCAGTAGGTTCAGGATGGACAAAGGGAAATACTACTTTACACAGAAAATGATTAAAATGTGGAATTTGCTGCCAGAGGATGTTGTGATGGCCAGAAGAATAAACAGCTTTAAAAGGGGGTTAAATAGATTCTTGGAGAATAAAACTGATTCCCCACTAGCCTTGTCCCGGTCTCAGGCTCTTCTTCCATCAGACTTCCATCTGATTTTGCACAAGATGCTGCAAGACTGCGACTTGCTCCGCCTCTTTCCTGTGGCAAGCAAGTTCTTCTGAAAACCGGCTTCTGCTTGCCGTGGGAAAGAAGTGAAGCGAGTTGCAGCCTTGCGGCAGCTTGTGCAAAATTAGATGGAAGCCCCACGGAGAAGAGGAGCATGAGGCTGGGACAAGGCTAGTGGGGAGTCGGCCTAAGTCTATCAATGGGTACTGTCCATGGTGACTGAGCAGTATGCCCACATTTAGAGAAATCCCAGAGCCAAGAGGCAACATTAGGGATGGCCTTAGTCTCTATGTCCTGTTGTTGGCCATTCAAAGAAACTGGTTGGCTACTGTGTGAGACTGGATGCTGGACTAAATGGACTATTGGCCTGATTCAGCAGGGCTCTTCTTATGTTCTTAAGTGACAGGAGAGTAGGCTGTCTCTTGCTCTTTCTCAAGGTCAGCAGAGCCTCTCATGAAGGAAACATATAAGATAAGAGTGAGGTTTCTGAGGAAACTATAACTGCTGGCAACACACTTAGTGGAGGAAGAGACTGCAAGAAAGGTGGGCATGCTCTCAGATGCTTCTGGACAGATGGCTTCATTAAAAAGTAGTTCTCCACACCTTGAAAGGAGCCATGTGAAAAAAAGTATTGTAACTCATCAGTATTGATCCACATTCAGTGCATAATTGTGGGGAGAGGGGAATGTATGGCCCATACAGATTAACAGTTAACAAGAGATTTGAAGATTCCCGGAGAAGAGCCGCAGTGTTCCCTCTATGCTGCAGAGCCTTGTGAGCAAAAATTCTGTCGTAGGTCCAGCCCACGCACCGGTGAGAAAAGTAAGATTTACACCACAAGGAAAACACACACACACACAGAGAGACACACACAGGGAGGCGCCTGGATCAATTTCTAAAGTTCATCAGAGTTGCTAGCAGCTTCTCATAATTCATAAAACTCTTTATTCTGCTGCGCAATACCGATGGCCGCTTTTTATTTATTTCATGACCTCATAACATTCCACTTGCTCCAGCCAATTATCCACCGTATCAGGTCAACGTGACCACAAATTACACCTGCGCAAATCTCTCAAACCAGCATGTTTCTCTGGTACCATAAATCAAGTTTGTCTGCAAAACATTCTGTCCACGCACTTTTCTCTCTCTCTGCTCTTAACGTCTTCTCTGCACTTAAATCTACATTACTGCACCTTCTCTGCACTTAAACTAAATCCCCACATTTCCTCTTTTTATTTATTTTGTCAACTATTAGGGCTAAAGGAGAACATTAACTACATAATCTAAATACATTGATTAATAAAAGAATACATTGAATATAAACCAAGCTATTAGTAATATGAATATCATACCTGGTCTTTGCGGCCGGAATATCAGTGACTGATATTGCTATGGAAGCAGTGCCATGGTCAGATCACTTTGCCCTCAAGGCCCGTATGGAGGTATTACCCAAAACCCGTTTAGGCGGAGAGCGTATTTTAGCTCACCCGCGGAGCCTGATGGACCCGGAACGGTTCCTAACGGCTCTACGGGATACCTGGCCCACTGGTGATTCCCTGGATAGTCTGGTAGAGTCCTGGAACAATGGGCTCTCCAGGACCATCGAGGAGATCGCACCCAGGTGCCCTCTGCGCCCCCGCCCGAAACCGTCGCCCTGGTTTAACCGGGAGCTGCGGCAACAAAAGCGGGGGCTCAGACGACTAGAGAGGCAATGGCGGCGTACTCGAGACGAAGTGACCCGAGCATCTTAGAGAGAGAGTTTGAAGGCCTATGAGATGGCAATCAAATCCGCAAAGAGAGCATTCTTTGCGGCTAAGATTGCATCCGCAACTTCGCGCCCGGCACAATTATTTGACGTAATTAGAGGACTTACTACGCTGCCGCAAGGCAGGTTAAATTCTACTGAATTGGAAATAGGCTGTGAGGCTTTTGCGAAATTTTTTGCGGATAAAGTCGCATCACTCCGCCCCGACCCCCCTGCCAGTTTGGAGACAGTTAGCGAACCTGAGGCCCCGAGCCTGTCCTCGGATTATATACTGGATGGCTTTGACCCCCTCAGTCTGGAGGAAGTTGACAGGATTCTTGTATCTGCTCGCCCAACAACTTGTAAATTAGACCCATGCCCTTCCTGGCTTATTAAATCTTGCCAGGGGGACCTTAGATATCCCGTGCGGGATATCATAAATAGATCCCTAACGGAAGGGCACTTTCCAACGCCACTTAAAGAGGCTGTGGTCCGACCCCTCTTAAAAAAGCCATCTCTAGATCCGGCCCAATTGACACACTATCGGCCGGTTTCAAATTTGCCCTTTCTGGGTAAACTTATTGAGAGGGCAGTGGCGAAGCAGTTACAGACCTTCCTGGATGACACTTCCGTCCTCGACCCATTTCAGTCTGGCTTTCGCCCGGGACACAGGATGGAGACAGTGTTGGTTGCCTTAGTGGATGACCTTCAACGGCATCTGGATCGGGGTGGCTCGGCGGTGCTGATGTTGTTAGACCTGTCGGCGGCGTTCGACACGGTCGACCATCGGCTACTGACGTGCCGCCTCGCCGACGCAGGGATTCAGGGGTTGGCCTTACAGTGGCTTTCCTCTTTCCTAGAAGGTCGGGGACAAAGGGTCGCAATTGGGGGGGAGCTGTCTCGGAGGCGCTCACTTGATTGTGGTGTGCCCCAAGGGGCGGTTCTTTCCCCGATGTTATTTAACATCTACATGTGGCCTCTTGCCCAGATTGCCCGAAGGTATGGGTTGGGGTGTCACCAGTATGCTGATGACACCCAGCTCTATCTACTGATGGATGGCCAGCCTGTCTGCACCCTGGAAAATCTTGACCAGGCACTACGGGCCGTGGCTGAGTGGCTCAGACTGAGTGGGCTGAAGTTAAATCCTACGAAGACAGAGGTCCTTTGCTTGGGCCGCCGCGGCCCGGGGAGGGGGATCCCCCTGCCGGCTTTTGATGGTGCGCCGCTTAAGGCGGCGGACAGGGTCAGGAGCTTGGGGGTGCTATTGGAGCCTTCTTTAAAGATGGAGGCTCAGATAGCAGCCGCTGCCAAGTCCGCATTTTTTCATCTTAGACGGGCAAGGCAGCTGGCCCCCTTTCTGGAGCGCGACGACCTAGCAACAGTGATCCATGCTACGGTCACCTCAAGGTTGGACTACTGCAACGCCCTCTACATGGGGCTGCCCTTGTCTCGGACCCGGAAACTGCAGCTGGTGCAGAATGCCGCGGCCCGGCTGTTATTGGGTCGCCCAAAGTGGGAACACATCCAGCCGGGTCTCCGGACTCTGCACTGGCTTCCAGTGATATACCGAGTCCGGTACAAGGTGCTGGTTATTACCTTTAAAGCCCTATATGGCCTGGGACCTGCCTACCTGAAGGACCGTCTCTCCCCACATGTTCCCCAGAGAGCACTGAGGTCAGGAACACAAAATCTCCTCACTATCCCCGGGCCAAAAGAAGCCCGTCTGAAAGCCACCAGGGAAAGGGCTTTCTCCGTTATGGCCCCCGTATGGTGGAATCAGCTGCCGGAAGAGGTGAGGGCCCTGCGGGACTTGGCGCAGTTCCGCAGGGCCTGTAAGACGATCCTCTTCCGGCTAGCCTATACCTAGCCTACATTTAGCTAGGATAACAACTTGAGGAAACTGGCCAGCCATCTGTTCACAGGAAACTGAATTACTCTGTTTTAATGTTTTAACTGTTTAACTATTTAACTGTTTTATATTTGAAATTGTTTAATTTTAAGTCTGATTAATTGTTGGAAGCCGCCCTGAGCCATTCGTGGGAAGGGCGGGATATAAATCCCAAATAAATAAAATAAATAAAATAAATAAAAATAATCACTACTATTACAAAATTTCCCAACTACTCCTAATTAGGAAACCAGGATTATATTTTAACTATGGCTTCCTATATAACCCTTGATTCAGTTATATAAAAACAAAATTGACTTAAAAAAGGATATAAAACCCCATTCTGTAAAAATAGAAAACCTACACCAAGACAATTCTAAAAAACAGTATTCATTACAAAATGCATTTCCATTAGCAAAGCATCAATAGCTATTTTTAAAGCATTAGTACAATATTCAATATTTTTAGAAATGATTAACCATTTCAAGTCCTTACTAGCAAATATCATAGTAAGAATAAAAACTTACAATATCCAATAATACTATCTGTAGCTTACTCAGTGCTCACTTATACATATATGTGTGTGAGTGAGGATTATATGATACCATAATATCAGAATGCTTAACAGTATAAATGTCATAAGGACCAAGAGCAATTAAAGTACATTGATTCCTCTAATAGAAAGGCAAAACCTTATAAGCACTATTTTTACAAATAAAAATACACCATCTTTCAAACCATAACTATAATTTTCAGTAGTTTCCACGTTTGTCTTTCATTTCAGAATTACATTTCCCACCCCAACTGTCACTCCTAGCATCGAGGTTACACAAATTTTCTACGTCATGGTCTGACACATCGAGCAGGGATCCATAGAACGCCCTGCCACGTTGGGGGAATCCATAGAGGTCCTTTCTTTAATGCTACTGCAACATATCCTCTTCCTCAGGTGATCAGGGGACAGGACCTTTCTATTCAGGATCAGGAAGCTTCCTATAGGTGACAAGTGGTCGAGGCAGTTGTTCTTCTGACCTAAAATGAAGCTCAACAGGGATATAAGACCCTGTTATGGGGAATAAACACAAATTTAAAGCATAAAGCACTTTAGCCACAACGGTAGGGACATCTGCTGTGGGAACTCCTTTTTCCTTCCGTCTGGCAATACAATAGCGATTTGAAGGTCAAATGAGCTTTTTCCAGCTGTAATAAAAACTGCAACTGACAAAACATTTCATACAACTCTTTGTCAATAAATGGAGACACATCATTAGTCTGAACACATACTAAGTATCTACTACAAGGGTAAAATCATTATTTTCAAACAACTGAAATGCTAAAATTACAGCAGCCAATTCTGCTTGCTGGGCTGATGACTGTAAATTGGTAAATTTCACTTCCCACACCCCATCTGGCTTCTACCAAGTGACTACTCTCTAGTTGGAGACCCATCTGGGAAAAAAAAATCCTGCAAGCTATCTAGAACTCTGGTGTGGTCTGCAACAACCGATGTATCTCATCCTGTGAAAAGGGAAAATAAACAACATTAATATCTTTTCCTGTCAACTGGATTGTACTATTTCTGGATTTAAAAAACAAGTCAGAGATTGCTGTAACCCACGGATACAAGTTCTTTGAAGGAGTATGTGGTAGCAATTTCTTCAAAGGTAGACTTCATCTCTTGGGTCACCTCAATCTTTTCTGCAGGAGATGAATGTCCAGCAAGTGCCAAAAACAAAGGTGACAATTCCACGGTTGTCAAAGCTAGGAACGGCTTAGCCCAAATAATGTTTCCCAATATACTTTATAATTGGACCAATGTTAATGTCTTTGGGAGCTGTAATTGTGGAAGCATTAGAATTGATGAAGCTGTGGAAAACTTGTGCCCTAAATACACATAAGGATTTTGACGTTGAATCTTTTCTGGGGCAATTATCAGACCATATTCTTGTAATACTTTTACTAAAAAATCCACATGGTGACTTGCAATTTCACTTCCAGCCAGTCTTTTTCTGCAATAACAATAACTTCTGCCCCTGAATTTAACATGCCTTTTATAAGGTTGGCATTAATAGAATAGACGCCACCCTCAGGCCTTCTGGTATCACTGCATCTGCAGAAGCCCATACATGCAAGGTGACATATGATGAACATGAAAAGGCAAACACTCCTGGAATCACTCTCCAATTAGGAGAAATCAAAATTGGCAGGACAAGTCCCAAATATCCTGATGGGATGGAATTAAATAAAACTGCTTCATTAATAACAACAGGTATGGCAGAGACCTCCCCTGATATTGGTGTAGAGGGCTCATTGACCCGAGGGACGACACCCTTTTGGCCACTCCCATAGTTCCTGGGCCTGGGGATGGCCCGTCATTTCATTTCCCTGCTGCTGTTCCATAGCAAGGCTGTTCTGAACAAGACGGGATCTTTTCCATGCTGCAATGACCAGTGCAGCTATTTGAGAAAGTGCTCTATCCGTCAGCGCCACCTGCTGTACAGCTGTGGTATAAGGTGCCTGAATCCCATAGTCCCGTACTGATCTCTGCAGCTCTTTCAGAGTCCGGAATGTTAGTGAGTCATATCTGCCAAGAGCAGCTAAGGCTCCTCCCCCACCTGGGGCTCCTCGAATAATTGGAAAAACTACTTGAGTTTGGCCTTGATTTTCTGTATCTGGGCCATCTGGTAGTTTAGGAGGTGGATGACGAATTTCTTCATATCTAGAAGGTGTAACAAATGACCCTGGGGGCAATGGTAGCAAAATCTGAGGTAAGAAGACAGAAGTCATTACTCCAGCCTCCGTCTGCTGATTAAATAAAATGCTGATGGGCTTAACTCCTTCTAAACAAGCCCTCACTACTTTGTGAGCTACTGGTATTAAAGTTGTGAGCTGCTGCATAAATTATTGTGCTCTGGGGTCATCCTTCCTGAGCTAAGACAAAAATGTGAGAGCTGAAGGCTAAACATCTGTGAGCTAGCTCACGCTAACTCAGTTTAGAGGGAACACTGCAGCCTGGTATTGGCACCAGATGGAATCTCTAGCTGTGAAGGGGCCAGATCCAGCCAACAAGCACTCCTGCTGAGGAGTGAGATGCTGTAGCTCCCTCCTCTGAATTATGTAATTGAGTCTGGCCACAAAACAAATGTCTCCTATTCAGGATACGTGAGAGCCACCAGGGGCCCTTAGGCAAATATTCCCTCTGTCTCCCCCCCACTCCCCCAAACCACCCAGCTCACACCAAATATTGTATACAAAGTAATCATAGCAATGCTCAGCTTCATGGGATTCCCGGGTGACCAAGTGTCCTGGAATTTTGTTCCCTTTGCCCTCCCTTTTTGTCAGCTGTGACTATATCAGGGTAAAGGAGGACAGCGTAGTAAGCCAAAAGGAAAGTGATACCAGTGCATTTCCCCCCTTGCTGCCCCTTATATGGGAACTGCCTCCCAGAATCCTGATGTGATGCCCCTCTTTCTGTAAAGCCTTTGTCACAGACCCTGTCTCCCTTGGAAACGCACTCTTTGCACATATAACTGGGATGGCTGTAGATATTTTCTTTCCTTGTAAGTTCCATGGAGCAGAAACTTGCCTAATTTTATCCTGCAGATGTTGAGTTATGGTTATATATGAATGGGGAGGACATGTGTACAGTACCCCCTATCATGTGGCCCTAGAGAGATAAGTGGTTTTGCATCTTTCCTGGTTAAAGAAGGAAGCACCTCTGAGCATACTATGAGTGTGCTCCTCTTAGAATTAATACACTGTAACCAGGCTCCCTACTCTATGTCTAGACTTGGAGGGGGGATACTTTGTTGACTGGGGTGTGAGCTCTTTCCTGTGTTTTTACACAAATATAACCATGCCCCATCTTTTCTTATTTCTCTCTTTCCAGGGCGACTCCGGGGGACCCCTGGCCTGCAAACTGAATGGCACTTGGTTCCTGGCTGGAGTGGTGAGCTTTGGGTTTAGCTGCTCGGAGGCCAACCGGCCCGGCGTCTACACCCGGGTGACTTCATACATGGACTGGATTCGACAATCTGTAGCCCAGAACACAAAGACTAATAGTGGAGCCCATCTCCCGAATGCCAATTCTGCTCTATTTGTGGTTCTCCTCCTCCTTCTTATGACCTTGACCAATAGCATTTCATGAACTGTCTCAGCCATTTCCATGACACTCCAAAATGGCTGCCCTGCTTCACTAGGCGGGACTGGACTGAGAGCTTGGAGTGGATGGATGCCGTGTAGGTTATGCTTTTAAGTAGAGGACATTTACAAGAGCTCTGCCATGTTGGAAAGATCTGTCTTTACACCTGCTTATGTAATAGACAAGTAGCCATGACGTCTCATCCAAAAGAAATGTGTGGAAATGGAAACATGAGGAGAAACTGGGATTGTGGAAAAAGAAGTGCAGTTAACACATCAGAGAAGGAACTATCCAGAATAAGGCAAGGCCAAAAGAAAGAATAATTAAAACACACACACAACAACAGCCAAAATGAAAGAAGTTATTATCTGTAGACAAACTGCTGTAAACATATATGAAGCCAAGTCATTGGCCTACTTACCCAATACTGTCTCAGACTGCTTTGCTTGGGTCTGTCTGCTTTGCTTGGTTCTCCCCTCTTTCCCATAACTTGCTACCTTAGCTGGAGATGCCATGGTTCAAACACACACACACGAACACACATGAAGCTGCCTTATACTGAATCAGACCCTTGGTCCATCATAGTCAGCATTGTCCACTCATACTGGCAACAACTCTCCAGGGTCTCAGTCTGAGGTCTTTCACATCATCTGCTGCCAGATGTTTGAACTGGGGATGCCAGGAATTGAACCTGCTATGCATGCAAAGTGGGTGTCCTGCCACAAAGCTATACTACAGTTGAGATGCCAGTCTCAGTACTGTCAATTTTATCTGGGAGGGGATTTTCTGAGGCCAATGTTAGACATCTTTCCAGCTCTTTAACTGAAGGTCCTGGGGATTGAACCAGGATCAGGTTCTTGAAGGCAGGTTTTAGGAGAATGGGCTGAAGAAACCACAGTTGTTTAACTCATTTTTTTAAAAAAAGTATTAGATGTCTAGCTGTAGGCATCTTTACTTCTGTGTAGTAAGAGTAACTGAACACAACAGCAGCAGAATCAAGCTGTATGCATGGGAACATTCATTGCTCGCCAGCAAAGGATAGAAAGAAGACACACAAAAAGACTTGTTTATTCTCTTCTCCCAGGGAGAGAACAGCCAAGCAATGACTGTACTCAACAGCATAATTTTTCACACTTAATACCACTAAAATCAGTTACGTTTAAGATCGCTTCACCGTCATGTAGTTTTATACCCGAATGGAAAGTCCTTAACTGTATGAATTGCACAGCAGAGAAACAGTGGAGGTTGTAGAATTGTGATTATTCATTAGCACTTTGGACAGAGCTGCTTGTTGGGCTCAAAGATCTTTTTTGGGGGGATGGGCAGACAATCTTTGTACTTCTGTATTTTCTGCAATGCTCAGCGAGCTGTTGGGACCAGGAGTATGTTAGAGGCAGCAGCAGAGCCATACAAGATGCTTTTCTGTAGGCTTCAAATTACAGTCTGGGGATCGCGTGTTGGGATGGTGCTCTGTGAAGAAACACTCCCCTGCACATAGAAAGCTAGTGTTTCAAGGGAAGGCAGATTCCTTCTTTTGGACATGATCGGTTTTTGTAGATACAACTGATGGGAATGAAACACAGCTCTTGAATCTTTGCATGAACCCTGAACAACAGAACCAAATGAACAGATTTCACACTGTTGGATTGATGTATTGATTTTAATGTTTTAATTATGCATATTGCTATTGTATTTTAAAATTTGAATTTTACTGTTAGAACTTTTATGTTGTGAGCCGCCCTGAGCCCACTTCGGTGGGGTAGGGCGGGGTATAAATCAAATAAAATAAAATCAGGTTTCTTATCAATGACAGTGAGTGATTCCAGCAGACAGATGCGTCCCCCTCCCTGAAAAGTACAGAGCCAGCCACAGCCTTATACTTCCAGCTCCTAAGTAGAGGTAATTCTATTTATCCAATCCTCTATCCCTCATCTCTAATATTGTGCCCCATGCCTGAGGTTTTTGCCCCTCTCTTTGTTTGTGTCCATCTGCTGACCAGCTTACAGCACTGAAGTTCTAGGGGTGTGTGACTGTAGAGTTTTATTTCTCTGTGAGACAGGTCAACACATATTTCCTCCCCTTGACTAATGGTAGTTCAGGGAACTCGGTTGTAGAAATGAGCAGAGGGTGAAGGGCTAAATTTCCCTGGAAGCAAGGCCTTCATGTGGCCAGTTTACCTTTTAGACTGCTTACCTTTCAGGCAGACAGAGTTTAGGCAGTTTACCTTTTAGGCAGCTAGAAATCCCAAGGTTTATGTGTTTTTCTGCACTGCCCTCTGCTGGAGAAATATGATCTCTCTTTTCATGTGCATGAGACTTGTGTGTAGACATACATGCCCTCTACAGTGTTAATCCAGAAGGGATACCAGGCCACCTCCTGACACCCGTAGGAGCTTTGGTGTGTGTGTGTGTGTGTGTGTGTGTGTGAGTCTGAGGCAAGAGGCAGACATGACATTGGGCTGTGTGTTGACATCACATCAGAGCGAAAGTCCAGGTATGGCATTCAGCTGATGTTCAAGAAACTCTCTATGGTAATACCATAGAACTTCTAAAGTGTCACCTGAAGCCCAGATGTCATGAACCAGACACAATGCCAACATGTAGGGCAGCAGTTGAAGAATGGTTGACTGAGGCAGGCAACTGGCATTTCTGTAACCCAGCAACCATGAGCATTCATTTTTTAACAGTCTTATTTGAACATCCAATAGAAAAAGTACATCAACAGCAAACTTATACTGTTTTGTAACTGTCCCTAAAAGAGAAGCCATGCTAGTTCAGACTGTCATTGCAGCATCCTTTCCCCAACAGTGGCCAAAATGCTAAAGAGATGTCCAGAAGCAGAGCTATTTGGCTGCTGATTACTCTCTAGGAGCTTTCTGCTGTGAAATATGTAACTTGTAAAGGTAAAAGGTAAAGGTAGTCCCCTGTGCAAGAACCAGTTGTTTCCGACTCTGGGGTGATGTCGCATCACGGCATTTTCACAGCAGACTTTTTTTTACAGGATTGTTTTCCATTGCCTTCCCCAGTAATCTACACTCTCTCCCCCCCCCTGCAAGCTGGGGACTCATTTTACTGACCTTGGAAGGATGGAAGGCTGAGTCAACCTTGAGCTGGCTACCTGAACCCAGCTTCCACCGGGATCGAACTCAGGTTGTGAACAGAGAGCTTGGACTGTAGTACTGCAGCTTTACCACTCTGCACCATGGGGAAATAATAGACAAACAAGGAAGATGCAGTGCATCATGAATACATCCCAAAGAATTTGAAATCTGAAAGCAAGTTCCAAAACAAGAAGTTTCCTCAAATACACTGGAGGAAAAAATATTGTTCCTGTTCAAAATCTGATGAGAAGTCTGTCCATTTGAACAGCCTTTAATCTTTCTGGGCTTTTCTTCCAACACAGTCAGTTGAAGGGTTAAAAAATTACAATCACTTCTGAGTTATACAATGGATAAAAGCACTAAAATACTGGTAAGTGTTATAAAACATTGTATTTAGGAAGTAAAAAGAGTGCATATGAAGAACTTAGCAATTTCCCTGGATCTGAAGTATCAAAAATAACAGACTGAATCAAAGACTCCCCCAAAGCGTTTGCCCTCAAATTCACAGCTCATGATTTATCACAAGTTCTGAAGTACTAACTTGAGATATTGACTGTATTTACCACTTATGTCACCAGCCAGATATTTAAGAAAAATAATTATAAATTGTCACTTTTGGTGGCAGGCAAGGGCCAAATTGTATGTTGTATGGGGCATCTATGATTAGATTTCTCACCACATTTTTAACCTGAAAAAGCAGTTGAGGATGGAGTGATTTGGATCATGGTTGCAATGCTGGGTGTTCATCTTTCCACCATGACATTTTCTTGATAGAAATATTTGTGCCACCCAAGCAGCTATTCTACCAGGGTAAAAAGACAGTAGATGTACTTATGCCGACTTTTTCTCCACAGGGTCAGTAGCCACAGGAGGGGGGGGGATTCTATGAGCAAAAATCACATGATTTCCCCTTCCTCAGTGCTGTGACACCAACCCAAATCATCACCCCACAGATGTTTTTTTCAAAGGTAAAAAATACAGTAGGATATTTGATCCTGGATCTTTTACATAATGCAAAGTTTGACCGCAGCACTTTCCTTCATATTCCAGTTCCCAACCACACTCCCTGGCTGAGAAATCTCAAGGGAAGATGAATTCTCAATATCTTTTCCAAAGGACAATTCACAAGATTCTTCTGGGTAAGTCACAGGAAATGGTTTTAAAGCACTCAGAATGAGTAGCATGCTCAAAGTAATCAGACAGAAGTGGGCTTAAGCTTCCCATTGCATGTGGTGATTTTGGAGATAGTAAACGGCAGCACCTTGAAGAAGGAAATTCCATTGAGTGAGTCATCAGGCAGAAGGCAGTGAAATGAGCATCTCACAGGAGAGCAAATGTGAGACAACTGAGAAGAAGCGGCAGAGCGAAGGTCTTTGGTAGTCTGCTGTTTCTCTCATCATCACCTTCTCTGCTCCTGCAGTCCTCAGAGATCATGTTCTGTAAATGTGCAGAGATCCAGTCATCATAGTAAGGCACAGAGGTATAGACTCCAGGGCGGTTGGCTAGTGCACAGCCCTCTCCCCAGCTTACGACCCCAGCTAAGATCCAGCCTTCCTCACGTGGACAAACCAAAGGTCCTCCAGAGTCACCCTGTGGAGAAGGAGGGAAGACAGCATTTGTAGAAGGCAGACTGAAATCTGATTTGTGATACCTGTTGGAATTGGTGGTGACAGAAAATGCCACCATATCACAGCTGATTTATGATAACCCCCTGTGGAGTTCTCAAGGCAAGAGACATTCAAAATTGGCATGCCATTGCTTACTTCCACATCACAACCCTAGTAGTCCTTGGAGGTCTCTCATCCAAATAATTAGCCAAGGTCAGCCCTGCTAGCTTCTGAGATCTGATGAGATCAGGCTAGCTTGAGCTATCCAAGTCAGGGTCTTGTAGGAATTAGCTTCCTTTTTATTCACCTCACTCCAAGGTGAATATTCACCGCACTCCCAGTCCAAACAAGAGAGACCAAATCCAAGAGTTCAGAGCCAAGAAGGCCACTACCCAAGGGTTGTCTTAGATGCACTGTCAAGCAGTCCAAGGGTTACTCACAAGCAAGAGTCAAGCAGAACCAAGAGCTGTAGTCAGAAGCCAGTCCAAGGGTCACACAAGCAAAACAGGCTCCAAGGCTGTGGTCACAGAATCAGGAATAGAATGACTTGCTACTTCCACTCTTAACAGCCTCCTGTGGCTAATTTTTATATGTATGTGGCCTAAGGGTCAAATTTTTAGCCAGCTACTTAGGAGTAATTCTGCAACTACTCAAGCAGCTAGCATGGGCCAGGAGGCAAGCACTCTGTCCTCTCCTGTAGATCTGCTTGTAGCCTCTGTCTGTGGTGCTGAAAGAGTCGGGGTGATACTTAGAGGGCTGAGAATGATTACCTTAGTGTCACCTGTTGGCTCATGGCTGGAGACTGTGGTGGCTCTGAGCCAGCTGTTGGCTGTGAATCCTGATCAGCATACAGTTCCTCTTCCTTTGCTGGTTTCTGCTGACTTAGAGTTGTTTACAATGACTCCTCTACTGAGGAGTCCTCACTGAGCCATGGCTGACCCACAACAGGTATACTGCCCCCAAACATTAATCTGGCTCTTATTGGGGGTTTTTTTAACAGATATTGGATGAAAGGTGTTTTATTCAGTTAGGCTCAGGGTAGATTTTAGCTGGATCATCTCCACAGAACTGCTTATGCAGATTTCTGATCTCATCTGGATTTTGGTGGGATGCAATCATTAAATTTTATTTTATATTAGTTTTTGTTCTACTTCAACTGCTTCATTATTAATCTGATTAATTTCATAAAAACCCAATCAGATGAAATGCAATATAAATCAGGAAATATTTCTATTCATTGTTATTCAGAATAATTTATCCCCTTTGGAGCATAGTGGAGTCTTGAAGTTTGGGAGGTAGTCTCTCAACTAGATCCAGGTTGGGAAGAATTGGCCTACAGACTAGGTTCCCTTGAGTGGTTTTTAGTATAATAAACCCTTAATGCATTTCACCACCTCAGATCACAAGAGTGAGGTACTGGAGTCCTGACCTGGATAGCTCAGGCAAGCCTGATATCGATAGATCTTGAAAGCTAAGCAGGATGTTGACTGCAGTTATTACTTGGTTGGGAGACTGTCCTTGAAATACCCAGTCAAGAGAACAAAGATGGGCTTTCAACAACCTCTCTGAATACCCCCCAGGCCCCCAGTAGATGTTTACATAATTTCTAGGTGTAGAGCCCCCCCCCCCCCCCCCCCAATACACAAAACTACAACAAAAAAGAGTGAGGTACTGAAACAGGAATGCCTGAAGAGAAGTCTCTAGGCCTGGAGATCTCCCACTCTTACAATTGAGCTCCAGATAATCTCTGCCCTCCCCAGAATCAGCCTCTAAAATCTTCAGGTATTTCCCAACCTGGCTACCCTAGGAGTACTCCATTTCTGAACTGTCGGGCCATGAGGATAAACTGGATCTGCCTACCAGTTTCCAAATGCCACTGACTTACAGTCAAACTGTATGCTACAATTATCATGGGTCCAACACGTGGCCATTTTAGAGGAAACTTTAGCTGTTTAAATATTGTCATGATGACCTGAACCTAATTGAGCCCATTCTATGGTGGCACGAGGTGACTGGGCCCTTACAGCAATTTTTAAATGGCTACGTTTTCCTATAAAATGCCATTGGCCAGTTGTGTCCATGGCTGCTGTAATGTATAATTTGGCCTCCTATGGTTGTGATATGGCCTGTTCCATTTGGGCTTTGTCTAGATACACGGTATGCTCCCTACTGCCTGCTTGAGCTATGATCTGACCCCAGACTACCTGCTTTAATTGCTTTTTAAAGTAAAGGGCTAGCTAGGGTTGCCAGCTCTGAGCTAGGAAATAACTGGAGATTTTGTGGGTGGAGCCTGAGGGCAGGTTTTGGGAGACGAGGGACTTCAGTGGGGCACAATGCCTTCCAGAGTGGCCATTTCCCCCAGGTAAACTAATCTGTTGCCTGGAGATTTGTTGTAATCCCTGGGATCTCCAGCCACCACCTGGGGGTTGGCAACTGTAGGAGGCCTCTGTTGATCTGGAGATATGAAGCAAAATACAAGCATTCTGCTTAACTGTTCAGAGAGAAACAAGCCTACTCCCACCTTACATTGTTCTAGCCAATGAAGGAGTGTTGCCACTTGCCAGGTCCCCCTTTGCCACTGTTGGGGGACGAGGGAAAGAGTTGTCAGATCCAGGATGAGAAACTCCTGGAGATTTGGGGATGGAGTCTGGGTAGGATAGGGACCTCAGTGGGGTTCTCCATTTTCTCTAGGAGAACTGATCTATGAAGTCTCAAAATTAGTTGTAATTTCAGGGAATCCTCGATTTCTACCTGCAGGCTGGTATCCCTAAGTTACAGCTCTTTGATGACTAATGATATGCTTGCTATCTCTTGCTTTGACAAACTTTGCAGCTGGCAGAGAAGAAAGCATGAACAAATCCCAGGAAAGAGGACAGGTGAAAAGAAGCTTCCTTTGATAACTTCTAGAGTTGTGACTTGGGCTATATAACACCATAGAATCCATTGTCCAAAGCAGCCATTTTCTCCAGGGAAACTGATCTTTGTAGTCTGGAAATTTCCTGGAATTACACCTTCCACCTGGATGTTGGCCACCCTATCCCTAACTTTTGGATGAAGCAAAAGAAATGCAAATTAGGCATCCTGGATTTGGGGCAATGGGAATTTAGCAACCCTGCTCTGCTCATCCCTCAGGGCAGCTTACTGGCTGCCCCCTTCATTCCCCATCACCATTGTAAAAAGTTTTGGAGGAAAAATGAAGGTGGCTGCTTGGCAGATGACATCAGCACAATGTAACTTTTGGCAAGAAACCAGAAGTGACACCACTGAGTTGGGGTAAGAATGTAGGGTTCACTCCAAACTCTGTTGTTTTAACCAAGATGGTTGCTGCGCCACAAACTCACCAAGCAGGTAGCCAGAGTCAGCTGGCAACAGGGCCAGCTGCCTGGCAACCTAGGCAAGGCTAACTTCTGGTGCCCCCCCTCGCACTGATAATGTCACAGAGTCACATGGGGGGATCCCATTCTGCACCCCCAAAAGGCCAGCACCCTAGGCAATTGCCTAGTTTGCCTATTGGTAGGGCCAGTCCTGGCTGGCAACCCCACTCCACCCCAGACAAGAGCCCTGCAAGTTATGGTGTCTCTTACCTGGCAGGCATCTTTTCCACCTCCTGTGTAACCAGCACAAATCATATCTTCCTTAACTGGATTGGGATCCAGGTCAGCCTCTGGATTAATGCTGAAGAGTTCATTGCAAGCATCTCTGTTTATGATTGGCACCTCCAGTTCCTGAAGGGTTTGTGGAGGGGGCAAGTTCACTGTCAGGAAAAGACATGGAAGACCTTTGCATTCATGGAACAAAAAACAGAAGATTGCTTCCTGCTTTTGAAGGGGAGGTGATGATGACTTCCCAGTTCCTGTGATTCCCCCAGCCAGGAGACAAAGTTGTCTGTATTCCACAATTGCTCCAGTTTGGTATTTGGTGGGGAACACAGTAGATTGGATTCAACCAACTTTCCCCCACTCAATCTCCATTCTTACTACAGCCCCCATCCCACATGGCTTTTCCCCATGCAGACCCCATTATTCCCAGGGTAGCCTTTTGGGGTGAGACCTCTCCTTACTTTTTTTACCACCAGAAAATTTGATTGGATTGAACTCAGCAGCCTGACCATTTGTAACTGAATCCTGCCTCCTTCATCCCTTGTTGTCTTTGTTTCTCCTGTTCTGCTCTGATACCCTGATGGCAAACTTTAGATTGTAAGTCAACTGTTCCATCCTCTGTCTTGCATAGTTAACATTTGCTGTTGTCACTGGTCTTTGGAATTTTGGCTTTCATACTTTTCATTCTGAGTATCTGCTCTTGTGCAGCTAGAATGAGTCTCTCAGTTTCTTTCTTCAAGTGTCCAATACCACAAGTTAGGAAAGGCACAAACTGGCATAAGAAAAGGCCTGCATGGTTAACAAACAAAGTAATGGAAGCTGTAAAAGGTAAGAAGGACTCCTTTAAGCGGTGGAAAACCAGTCCAAGTGAGATTAATAAAAGGGAACACAGGCAAATCAAATGCAAATCAAATGCAAGACTTTGATCAAGCAGGCAAAAAGGGACTATGAGGAGCATATTGCAAAAAACATAAAGACCAACAATAAAAATTTCTTCAAATATATTAGAAGTAGGAAACCAGCCAGGGAGGCAGTGGGGCCCTTGGATGACCATGGGGTAAAAGGATTACTGAAGGAGGATAGGGAAATGGCTGAGAAGCTGAATGAATTTTTTGCCTTCGTCTTCACTGTGGAAGATGAGAACTTTTTGCCTGCCCCAGAACCACTAATTTTGGAAGGGGTGTTGAAAGACCTGAGTCAGATTGAGGTGACAAAAGAGGAGGTCCTACAACTGATAGGCAAATTAAAAACTAATAAGTCACCGGGTCCGGATGGCATACATCCGAGAGTTCTGAAAGAACTCAAAGTTGAACTTGTGGATCTTCTAACAAAAATCTGTAATCTGGGGGGTGGAGCGTAGCCACGAGTAATGGTGGACGCATGATCCTGCTGCTCCCCAACCCCCCTCACGAAACTCACTAAAATGGACGGTAAAATAAAAATAAAAATAGCGTCCTTACCCGATGACATTTTCTAAAACCTTTACAGACGTAGCGGTTACGTGTTTGAGACAATAGAGCTACTATACCATGCTAAATTTGAGAGCAAAAACCCGGCCTGTAAAATAGTCAGGACACTAAACAGAGAAAAAATGGCAGCGGCAGGATTTAAGCATCAGAAATGCTCTAATGCAGGTGGCAAGAGAAAAAGGTTTCTTGGACTTTAAAGGCTCCCATATTCTTGTCCTTCCTGATGTACCTGCAGAGGCTCTCAACGTCAGGAAATCTCTGAAGCCAGTTACCAAGCGCTTGCAAGAAGCTCAACTAAAATATCATTGGAACCCAACAGGGAAACTTTCTGTGCGATATCAAGGCAAGACTTTTCAGGCACTTGATGAGCAGTCGGGTATGCTACTACTTAAAGCCTTAAAACTGGACACTAATCCAGATCTACCTACAAAAACACACAAAAGAAAATTGCCCTTTTCTTCTCCTCCACTGAAGTCAAACAAGATTCCAGGATAAAGAGTACTAATCAACATTAGTGCATGTCTGTGTCTGATTACCAGTGGTGAGCTGACAGGGGACAGATTCAGTAAATAATATGGCCATGCCTTCACCTGCCTGTTGGTTATCTAAAGGAATATGTTGCAGGGTGAAATGATGCAAAGTTTTATAATTGTATTAAGGGTTTAATGGTTATTAGAACTATTTTATGCAAAGTCCGTTTTAGAATTGCAAAAACTTTACCTTTATAAGGGAGGGGGGGAGGGAGATTTAGTAAGTTAGGACCTAAGCTCCAATAATAATTTTGAAATACAAGCTTATTACTTTAGGATCTGTAAAAAATAGATTCACAGTTAGCAAGAGGGGTAAGGGGAAATAAGTGGTAAATTGTTGAGCTAAGAACTTTAGAATTTTTAAATAAGTTTCCTTTTATTTTGGCTTTTTTTGGCTTTCTTTGGTTAAATTTTTGTAATTTTCTATTTGTTATTACTTTGGATCACAACTGTTTGGTAGCGAACACAACTGCATATATATTGGCTAGCTTCACTGCAAACTTACTCATTAAGAAGATTATACAGATTTTGCTGAATACTGCAATTGTTTAACTTAGAAAACGAAAAGTTGTTGTTGTTTTTCTCTCTTTTTTGCAACTTCTTCGACTATATAACTGTTTATTCATTGCTTAGTGTTACGGTAACATCCAATTACTAGGGAATGTCCTCAGGAATTCAAATTGTTTCGCTCAATGTCCGTGGCCTTAATAATTGTATAAAACAAAAAAGAATTCAGTCTCATTTACTCAAACTTAAACCACATATTACATTCTTGCAAGAGACCCACATCAAATCCTCTGACCAGACACTCTTCAAATCAACATGGTTTGGACCCCAATTTTTAGCCCCAGGCTCCTCAAAAGCCAGGGGCACAGCAATAATATTTGCAAAAAATATCAGATTTGACCTTAAAGCACAATTGACAGATCCACATGGCAGGCTTATTTTCGTGAAGGGCTGGCTAGAAGGGCAACTGTTAACATTGGGCTCTATATATGCCCCCAATTCTGCCCAGATCACCTTTTTAAAGCACACTTTTAAAGAACTGCAAAATTTTGCTGAAGGAGAAGTGCTATTAGGTGGAGACCTTAATTACATTGCAGATAAGAAAATGGACAGATCAAGCTCGAAACATCTCACCTCACACCAAAGAAACACCTTTACTCAGTTGCAATCTTTATTTGACTCAATCTCACTAATTGACATATGGAGAGCTAAAAACCCAATAACAAGAGACTATACGTACTTCTCACATAGATTTAATTCTTACTCCCGTATAGACTATATATTAGCATCACACCTTCTAGCAGAGAACATTTCATCAGCGGAGATAGAGATCAAAGCATGGTCCGATCACTCTCCAGTAACATGCATGCTTAACAATACCAAACGGACCTCTTTAGAAAGAAGATGGTCACTCAGGACCTCAATCCTAAGACAAGAGGAGGTCAGATCACAATTGTCCAAGCACATTCAACTATATTTCAAAGAAAATTTGCCAGAACACACATCTCATTCGACTCGATGGGAAGCCTTTAAAGCGACCCTCAGAGGTCAATGTATTTCAATAACAACACACCTGAAAAAAGAGCAAAAAGAAACAATTACATTGTTGCACACCTCGATAAAAAATCTGGAGTTAGCACATAAAAACACAGGAAATAATTTAATTTATCAGAAATTACTAGCAGAAAGAAGAACATTGGAATCTCTGGAAAATGAAGCAATCAAAAAAAACTTAATTTACACAAAACAGAAATATTATATAAGATCCAAAAAGTCACTCCGCCTCCTTGCTTGGAGAGCGAAAGAGCAAAAAAGATCTAGATTTCTCCACTCCTTAAAAGATGATACAGGGAAAATTCACACCTCCACAGACCAAATTATCAATAGTTTTGCAAAATATTATTCGGATCTATATTCAACCAAATCACCTGACACACAGAAGATTAATACTTTCTTACATCATAACAAATTGATCAATAAATTATCGGCAGAACACTGCCAATTCATGGAACCAGAAATAACTTCACAAGAAATAGATATAGCGATCAGCCAATTAAAAAATCAAACCTCCCCCAGCAATGATGGGTACCCTCCAGAATTTTTTAAAACTTTCAAACAAGACTTAATTGAACCATTGAAAGACCTGTGCAACTCGATACAAGATACAGGGATTATGCCTCCTTCTTGGGCTCAAGCTAATATCATTGTCATTCCTAAACCAAATAAAGATCCTATGCTTCCAGCCTCTTACCGTCCTATCTCACTTTTGAACTTAGACACTAAAATTTTTACAAAAATCCTGGCCAACAGACTTAAATCCATTCTTCACAACTATATACAGATAGAACAATCTGGTTTCCCTCCTCACCGCAACATGACAGACACAATTAGAAAGACTATAAACGTAATACAACATTGCACTCAAAATAAAACAGAAGCTTTAGTACTGTCACTAGACGCAGAGAAGGCTTTTGACAGTGTTGAATTCCTCTATTTGAAAGAGGTCATAAATCTTATGGAAATTGGTCCAAATTTCAAAAATGCAATTGAGGCAATATACAATTGCCCTTCGGCCAGACTCTACATAAATGGCAACTCCTCTCAACCCATCTTAATTCAAAAAGGAACGAGACAAGGCTGTCCCATGTCTCCTCTTCTTTTTCTTATAGCCTTTGAACCCTTAATGGAGGCAATAAGACAAAATAAAGACATAAAAGGGATAGAGATAGGATACTCAATCCAAAAACTAGCTGTTTATGCTGACGACTTAACCTTATATTTATCCTCACCAGTAGAGTCTCTTACAGCTCTTCAAACGTTACTTAAATCATTCAGTTTAATCTCTGGCATTACCATTAACAATAAGAAGTCAGAAGCTTACCCTATTAATCTTTCTAAAGCTTCACATCAACAACTGACTATATTAGGACATGGAAACTGGACAGAAAGTTCCTGGAGACTATTAGGTGTCTATATCCCTAGGGATATTACTAAGCTCAAACAATGCAACTATGACACTTTACATAAAACGATTTTACAACTATTAAAAAATTGGGACAAGAAAAATTTTTCATGGCCTGATAGATTTCATCTCATAAAGAATTTCATAATCCCAAAGTATCTCTTTCTTTTTTGTACTTTACCTATTTATTTACCCAACTCTACATTAATCAAGTGGCAAGCAGATCTTAATAAATTTCTATAATCATACAAAAAGTCAAGGATTGGAATAAACATTATCTCTCAACCTTCGTCACGTGGAGGAATGGATTACCCTAACTTAATTACCTATTATAGGGCAGCTTTACTGGCACAAATTACTAAATACATAGTGGGGAAGTCTACATCAGACTGGGAGCAGATTGAGGCAAATTATTTAACTTCATATCACGTATCAGATGTGATTTGGAACAGCAATTTACTTTATAAAACCAGATACAAAACCAACCTTTTTTTACACCCCTTACTGACTTTCTGGAGATACAAACAGAGTAAACTAGTTCCTGAACTGTCAAGATACTCTTCCTTTCTAAATCAGAGATGGTTCCCTCCTGGACAAAAGAATAATGAATACCTAATATGGAGGGAAAGAGGTTATTCTAGATTAATAGATCTTTGTGTTAACAATACCTTTCTTGAAAAAAGACAACTGGAAAAGAAACTTGACCATGAGATCAAATGGTTTCAATATCTACAGGTCAGAGACATGTTTGTCTCAGTCAAAGTGAGGGAAGCTTTTAAGCGTCCATTGACAGAATATGAAAATTTTATCAAAAACCTTAAGGACAATACTAAGGGCATACTCTCCAAAACATACAAGTTATGCCTTCTTCTTTTTAATGAACAAGAACTCCAATACCAAAAGAGGTGGAATGAAGATTGTCAAAAGGTTATTCCAGATGATCACTGGGAAATAATCTGGAGTTCTTATTGTAACAAATCTAAGGTTTTTAATTTAAAATTCCAATTTCATAAGACTCTCCTAAGATGGTATTGGTCTCCAAAAAGAGTAAGCAAAATATTTCCTTCAATAGACCCGCTTTGCAAGAAATCTTGTGGTGTTCAATCTGACTTTTTCTACGGTTGGTGGAAATGTAAATTCATTACCACATTCTGGCAACAAATCAAAGAGCAAATTTACTCAATCACTCAAATAGACCTGCCACTAGAACCTGATATATTTTTACTTCATAATTGGTCTGTTCCGGAAGTGAGTTCTAGTACTGAACTTTTAAGTACTTTTAAATAGCAACAGCTAGACTTACTATTGCTACTTGGTGGACGGGCAAAATTATCCCGACAGTGGACATGTGGCACCAAAGAGTATGGGAAATCTTTATTTTAATAAAATTAGCTTACAATTCTTATGATATAAAATATGAACAGTATGAAAAACATGTGGTATCAGTGTGGTTCCCTCTGGTTTCTTATTTCTATGAAAAAAACATCCTTCCTAGTAAACAGTATTACAAAAAACTAATTTATCTGTAAAAGCTTAATTTATGGTACATTAGGGAACATATTGGATTTTTGTTTATTTGGATATAGTTTGGTTTAATATGATTTTTTGTTTAGTTTTGCCTAGTGTTGTTTTAATTCTGTATGTTATGAATACACGTAAGGATGCCTTCACACTCTGTATGTTGAAATTGCTTAATAAAGACAATTTATAACTTCAAAAAAAATCTGTAATCTTTCATTGAAATCTGCCTCCGTTCCTGAGGACTGGAAGGTAGCAAATGTCACCCCCATCTTTAAAAAGGGTTCCAGAGGAGATCCAGGAAATTACAGGCCAGTCAGTCTGACTTCAATACTGGGAAAGTTGGTAGAAAGCATTATCAAGGACAGAATGAGTAGGCACATTGATGAACACGGGTTATTGAGGAAGACTCAGCATGGGTTCTGTAAGGGAAGATCTTGCCTCACTAACCTGTTACATTTCTTTGAGGGGGTGAACAAACATGTGGACAAAGGAGACCCAATAGATGTTGTTTACCTTGACTTCCAGAAAGCTTTTGATAAAGTTCCTCATCAAAGGCTCCTTAGAAAGATTGAGAGTCATGGAGTAAAAGGACAGGTCCTCTTGTGGATCAAAAACTGGCTGAGTAATAGGAAGCAGAGAGTGAGTATAAATGGGCAGTCTTCGCAGTGGAGGACGGTAAGCAGTGGGGTGCCGCAGGGCTCAGTATTGGGTCCCATGCTCTTTAACTTGTTCATAAATGATTTAGAGTTGGGAGTGAGCAGTGAAGTGGCCAGGTTTGCGGATGACACTAAATTGTTCAGGGTGGTGAGAACCAGAGAGGATTGTGAGGCTCCAAAGGGATCTGTTGAGGCTGGGTGAGTGGGCGTCAACATGGCAGATGCGGTTCAATGTGGCCAAGTGCAAAGTAATGCACATTGGGGCCAAGAATCCCAGATACAAATACAAGTTGATGGGGTGTGAACTGGCAGAGACTGACCAAGAAAGAGATCTTGGGTCGTGGTAGATAACTCACTGAAAATGTCAAGACAGTGTGCGTTTGCAATAAAAAAGGCCAATGCCATGCTGGGAATTATTAGGAAGGGAATTGAAAACAAATCAGCCAGTATCATAATACCCCTGTATAGATCGATGGTGCGGTCTCATTTGGAGTACGTGTGCAGTTCTGGTCGCCGCACCTCAAAAAGGATATTATAGCATTGGAGAAAGTCCAGAAAAGGGCAACTAGAATGATTAAAGGGCTGGAACACTTTCCCTATGAAGAAAGGTTGAAACGCTTGGGACTCTTTAGCTTGGAGAAACATTGACTGCGGGTGACATGATAGAGGTTTACAAGATAATGCATGGGATGGAGAAAGTAGAGAAAGTACTTTTCTCCCTTTCTCACAATACAAGAACTCGTGGGCATTCGATGAAATTGCTGAGCAGACAGGTTAAAACGGATAAAAGGAAGTACTTCTTCACCCAAAGGGTGATTAACATGTGGAATTCACTGCCACAGGAGGTGGTGGCGGCCACAAGCATAGCCAGCTTCAAGAGGGGTTTAGATAAAAATATGGAGCAGAGGTCCATCAGTGGCTATTAGCCACAGTGTGTGTGTGTATATATAAAAAATTTTTGCCACTGTGTGACACAGAGTGTTGGACTGGATGGGCCATTGGCCTGATCTAACACGGCTTCTCTTATGTTCAATTTGCAGCCATTTCCAATTGTTTTTGTTATCAACTTTATTTTCTGTCTTTTGAGTATTGCCTGTGCAAGTGCTTTTGTTTCCAGTTGTCAAGGTGTGTTTTGCTTTCAATCTTTTTGTCATCTTTGGTTTCTGTAACCTGAAATAAGTCTACCTTGTACACTTCAACTAGAAGCTTCTCTTTGCTTTTCTTGATGTATCATTCAGTGCTCATTTTTCTTCTTCAACCGCTTGCTTAACTTTCAGGAGACCTATTCCAACTAATTTTCTTGGTAAGCAGAGACAATAAAAATCAATTCTAGGATGTAGAGAGTGATGCACAGGCATTATCTTGCATGTTTTGTGATCTGTTGCTTCTAATTCTCTTTGTTTTCAATCAGTGATGCCAACTGTGTATCTTAGGACTAGTACAGCCCACGTGTTAATTGCCATTACTGTGTTGCCTCCATTTAATTTTGTTTGCAATATCTTTTAAACTCTTTGGTAATACTCCTTCGTTATATATATATTCTTAAAATCCCAATATATTTGTAGTTTTCTTCAATGGCCAGTGTTTTGACGTTGTTGTTTAGCATTATTATTCTTATTGGTGTTTTGTTCTCCAGCAAATTTCTCCTTGTCTGTATCTAGTTCTATCCCTTGGGGATATGGTTTAAGTCCTGCCTGGGCCATGTACTCACCAGAAGTATAACTGAAACAAGCCTTATCTCCTCCCACAGGAAAGATGTTACCAGCCTACCTTACAAGGTTCTTGTGAGGATTAAAACAAGATCCAGGTGCTTCGCCTATTTGATCAGCTGAAAGCACTATACAAACACTTAAGTATTATGACTCATCTTGTGCTGTATGACAGCATGTCTGTGAGCAATGAGAAAAAAACCTCGCCGTCTGAAGAAACAACCCAAAGAGTTCCTCCCCCAATCATCTCCTTACCTCCCACCTTAATCTGCCCCCATCCAGTGACCCAGCACATTTCTCCATCTGGAAACTGTACAGAAGAATTCGGCAAGCAGATGGGAAGGACGTCATTAGTGAAAGTTATGGAGGATGACAGTTTCACTACAGCAATATCCCCACTGGAGCCGTCATGGCCATCAAAGTCAGGGTGGGAGCAAATCTTGCTCATGGAGAATATTTGCCGCCCTTCCGAGGGAGGATTTTGAAGCTGATAGGCTCCCACCTCCAACTCATATTCATCAATGTTCCTGGAAGAATGAAAACAAAGGTCATGGCCAAACTGGACTTGGCATTTCTGTGAGACCTCAGATCCTGCCCTGTGGAGCTTACAAGCTTCATCTCCTTGAGTTCCTTGTTGGTGATGCCCAACAGCACAAGGGATCTTTTCCAGCTTTTTATTTATTTATTGAATTTTGTCATATGTAAGAATAAAAAAAAAATAAGAAAAATAAGACAAAAACAGAAGGAGAGAAATTAGGAGAAAAAAAGAAAAGAAAAAAGAATGGAAGGAACATATCCTTAAAACTTACAATGGATCTTTCCAAAAGGCTGTCATTAAGTCAGGAGATCCATGAGCTGATTGCTCACAACTAGGGGTGTGCAAAAAAAAAAAAATTGGAATTAATCGGATTTGGAAATATATGGGGCCAAAATATTCGGAATAACGTATATTTCTGAATACTGGTATTCGGAATAGCTGTATATACTGGAGATATATGGCTATTTCTGAATATATGGCCAATTATACCCTATGGACCATTGAAATCAATAGCAAAATAGGGTATATTGGAAGCCACTTGGAGGAGAGGGGGTTTGAGAGAGAGCCTCCAAATTTGCAGGAGATATGCAGGAGACTCTCCCCTACAAAACCCCTAAGTCCCAAAAAGATTGGGGCAGGAGTTCCCATTCCAGGGGGAACCAAAGAGGGTGCCCCTATCCCACCATTATACCCTATGGGCCATTGAACTCAATGGCAACATAGGCCATAATCAGAGGCTACTGGGGGGCAGGGGATTTGAGGGAGAGCCCCCAAAACTGCATGGAACCCTCAGACTCCAAAAATAGCTCTATAAAAACATGAAAGTGACCAACCCCACACACCAACCCCCTCACACCAACCAGAGGTAATTAAAAAAACCCAAAACATGACTGAAAGAAACTTAACTTTTAACCCCCCCCCCCCCCCCAAAAAAAAAAACAGAACCAGGAAAAGGGACAACAGGACAGGATGAAAAACCAACAACAACAGATCCAAACAAATCGAAGAAAAGACCAACAAACTCAACTGTTAAAAAACTAAACTTTTTAACAATAAAAAACCTCAGGCCAAATCAGTCAACACCCCCCCCCCCCCCCAAAAAAAAAAAAACAGAACCAGGAAAAGGGACAACAGGACAGGATGCAAAACCTGATCCAAACAAATCAAATAGATCCAAACAAATCAAACTGAGAAAAGGCCAACAAACTCAACTGTTAAAACCTAACACTTTTTAACACCAAGTAAACAAAAGAACAACAATGTTGCTGATGGCTAGGGGATTAGCCCAGCCATCAGCTACACAACAGCCTTGCAAAGCATGCATTTGCAATGCATTTTACAAATGCATACTTTGGATTGGCTGCTGGGGCTCCTCTCCCCCTCCCTCCCTGATCCCAGGGAGGCTATGGGAGAGGCGGGAAAAGGCTTTCAAAGGCGGGAAAGGAGGCAAGCAGCTTCCCTGAGGCTGCAGAAACTCCTTTCCCACCTTTTACACTGAGTTCCGTCTACTTCCGAATATGGTTTCGGAAGTATATGGGGAACCTTATACAGCTCCCGTGTAATGCCTTCTAATTGGATTCAGAAGTATATGATGCCGCATACTTCTGAATCAGGGGGTATTCGGCGGTCTATTCAGTTCGGCCAAACCGAATGCACACCCCTACTCACAACTGTTTAAAGTGTAAGTTACAACCTTGGAGAGAATGACTACTTTGAAAGGTGGACTCTATGGCATCATACCCCACAGAAGTCCTTCCCTTCCCCAAACTCCCCCCTCCTCAGGTTTCAACACCATTCCCCAAATCTCCAGGAATTTCTCAGCCTGGAGCTGGCAGCCCTACCCTCACTCCATGCAAGATGGGTGGAAGCCATCAATGACTCTGGAAGCCAGGTTCCCAGGGATTTTTTTGAGAAAGAACACATAGGAATGCAGTCTCAGCTGGCTTGGTGTCAGGGGCTGAGGCCTAACATGCAAAAAAATTCCTGCTGAACTTTTTCTACAAGAAAGCCCTGTGCAAAACAATGGTGACATCAAGGGGTGTGGCCTAATATGCAAATGAGTTTTCTGTTGGGCTTTTTCTACAAAAAACCTCCCCTGCAGGTGCCCAAGCTTCAGAAGAAGCAAGTGCAAACTGTGCCAAGATCCTCTTCTTCTCTACCTCCTTTGGGAGGGCATGTAGGTGGTTGCACCCCTCAAGTACGGGCCCCAGGGCAGCTGCCCCTGTTGCCCATTGGTTAAGACTGTCCCTGCTGCCAGTTAATCCACAGGCTACCAACCTGCTCTTGCAGCTCCTTCTGGATTGGAAGGTGGTCATACCTGTGTTTTAGGATTGCCAACTTCCAGGTGCTGGCTGGAGATCTCCTGGGATTACAACCGATACTCTCTCTAAACTGTGGAGTCTTGTGAGCAAAAAAATCTACTTTGTGAGCAACTGTCATTAAAATTGTGAGCTACTACGTAAATTAGTTTGCTCTCGGTCAAAAATGGGTGACCCAGAGGATAAAAAAAAAAAAGGTGAGCTAGCCCACACTAATTCAGCTTAGAGGGAACACTGATTACAACTGATCTCCAGGCAACACATCCCCCTCCCCTCCCCCCCTCCCCAAACTCCACCCTCCTCATCTCCAGGTATTTCCCAACCTGGAGGTAGCAACCCTAGGACTCGTGATCTGTATCAGATACTCACCTAGTCAAGCAGTGAGCTGCCGTCAGCACCCAGTGCTCAGCTATGAGGGAGCCTCCACAAATGTGCTTCCCTGATTGCAAGATGCTGACCTGCCAGGGCCAAGCTCCATCAGCGGCTGGCTTCCCCCCAACGATGCGTGTGGAGTACCCTTTCTGCCCACAGACTACAAAGCATAGGGGAGGGGAGAGAGGATGAAGCAGGGAATAGTTACATGGTGGAAAGTAGTATCGAACCAGAGCTCAGTGGCATTTCACACACTCTCTCTGTGCCTGCTAAGCCTTCCCCTGTGCTGTTTTCCCCACATGAAACAGACCTGGCAAGCTGCTACTTGCCCTGATGTATCAGTACCTGTAGGCCTTGAATTCATCAGGAGC
This sequence comes from Heteronotia binoei, assembly GCF_032191835.1. NCBI lineage: Eukaryota > Metazoa > Chordata > Lepidosauria > Squamata > Gekkonidae > Heteronotia > Heteronotia binoei. The sequence continues at coordinate 31,305,237 of NC_083237.1, forward strand.
TCAGCTCCTGAACCTTTCTGAGGGTTCCCCCTCCTCCTCCCCACCTACCTACCTTGTCAATTGAATAGTAGGTACAGCTGCATAACAATCTCTGGATGAGCTCCACCACCTATTTTTCTACAAAACAACCCTGAGTACCTGTACACAAGTATACATGTATCAGTTCATCTGAGTTGCACACAGTAGGCCCCAGGTTCAATCCCTAGTACCTGTAGTTAAGAGATCTAAAGGTTTAACTAAAAAATTCTCACTCTCTCTCTAAACAAATCAGATACTTGGCCCTGATTGAAACCAGGTGTGTGGTACAAGGGGCAGGTTTCTAAAAGCCTCCACCTGACATGCTATTTTCTCCAACCTGAAACACCCCTGGGAGCTGCTATGTATGCTGTTTGTGGCATGGGTGACATTTGAAGAAGAAGAGATTGGATTTATACCCTGCCCTTCACCAGCCAAAGGAGTCTCAGAGCAGCTTACAATCTCCTTTCACTTCCCTTCCCCACAACAACCTGTGAGGTAGGTGGGGCTGAGAGAGCTCTCCTAGAATTGCTCTTGAGCAGAACAGCCTTGAGAGAACTTGTGGCTGACCCAAGATCACATTAGCAGGTGCATGTGGAGGAGTGGAGAATCAAACTCAGTTCTCCCAGATAAGAGTCCGCACACTTCACCATTACAGCAAACTGGCTGTGTGGGGGCTGGCTGATGTGGAATTCAGTCTTTCAACTTTAGCTGCAATACTTCTACATTAAAATAACACAAGACTCTTGGATCACACCCCCGGCTCTGATTGGACATCATTAGAGAGTAAAACTGTAGTGATAGATCCACTTAGCAATAGCCACCATGACCAAAATATGTGTTGTAGCTTCAGCTTTCAAAGACTGGAGTTGATTTTGTCAGATGCATGAAGTGTTACCTTCAGTTGGCAGATATGCTTATAGGAGGTGATAATACACAGTGAGGTCAGAAAGCACAGCAATCCCCTGAGGTGCTGATTTCTAGATGGAACATGGATAGGCATGACATGAGTGATCCAATCAGATGAAGAAAAGATCTCATCTGAGTGGATGTCCTCACAAAGGGTAATCAATTGGAATAGCAAGATGAATACATGTACATACACTTCTCAAAAGGGACAATTACTTTCTGTGGTGAGCTGGCCACTCCTTGTACCTACTGAGACTGCCTTCCTTCAATCCCTCATTACAAGAGGAACCAGACAGCAAGTGAACAGCTCTGTCCCTCTTTCCAAGAAGATCTAGTCTCCAAACCAGTTCTGAAATAGCCTACAGCTCTTCCTGAAAAATGGGTAAACGGATTGGCAGACAAGGACAAAAAAATATACAAGATGACTCATTGTTAGCTGTTCATGTATTTCAAAGGCACATCTCCACCTCACCACCCCAAACTGCCAATTGTTTACCGAGTTTGTTACAAGATGCTGGTTATTACCTTTAAAGCCCTATATGGCTGAGGACCTGTTTACCTTAGGGACCGCCTCTCTCCATATGTTCCCCAGAGAGCACTACGATCCAGCTCACAAAATCTCCTGGAAGTACCTGGGCCAAAGGAGGCCAAACTAAAAATAACTAGAGAACACGTCTTCTCTATAAAAGCACCCCCAGTGGTGGAACCAGCTGCCGGAAGAGGTGCGGGCCCTATGGGACCTTAGCCAATTCCGTAGGGCGTGTAAAACCGCCCTCTTCCAGCTAGCCTTTCAAGATGGAGCTTGAAATAAACATCACGCCATCACTAATACTAATAACTGAGATAACAGTGTGTAGAGATTATTTTAGACTGTTTTTAGATTGTTTTAGATTATGTAAAAATTTAATGGTAAATTGTAATTTTATTGAATTGTATAACTGTTTTATTGGTCAATGGCTTTGCCATACCTGTAAGCCGCCCTGAGCCTGCCTTGGCGGGGAGGGCGGGGTATAAATAAAATTTTATTATTATTATTAAACAGTCCTTTCCCCCCACCGATTCCCATTCAGAGCATCAGAATAGGTCTCCTATGTCAAGATACACCTTTATTTACCTGAAGATAACCATCCCTTCAGGTTCTGCACTTTATTCTCACAGCTCAAAAACTAGACTTTCCCTTAATGTTGTTTTAATTGCATTACTGTGATTTTATGTGGCGTGCAGGAGGTCTTCTATCCAGGTGCTGCAGACCAGACCTGTCTTTACTTCAGAATATCATGACAGAGTGGGGGCTAAAACTTCTCACAATGGGGCTAAAAACTTCTCAGAATTACAGCTGTTCTGTGTCTAGCAAAGGGAACTTTGACTCCTGAAAGCTTACACTCCCAAAATTTTTATTGGTCTCTAAGGTGCAATTGAACTCAAATCTAAAGTCTACAGAGATCAGTTTCCCTGGAAGAAATGGCTGCTTTGGAGAGGAGACTGTATGGCACTGTATCCCATTGAGGTCCTTCCTCTCCCCAAACCCTGCCCTCCTTTGGCTCAGCCCCCCAATCTCCAGGAATTTCCCAAATCAGAGTTGGCATCCTACCCACACCGCTTCCTGCACACTTATTGACACTAGGTATGCCAGTCTCCAGGTGAGACCTGGGATCCCCCAGAATTACAGCTCAATTCTGGACGACAGAGATCAGTTTGCCTGGAGAAAATGGATGCTTTGGAAGGTGGACTCTGTGGCATTCTACCCCACTGAGGTCCCTGTCCTCCCCAGATTCCACCCCAAATCTCCAGGAATTTCTCAATCAGGATCTGACAACCCTAACCCCCATCCCCCACTGGTGGTCAGGGGGACCTGCCAACCCTAACTGGCACTACCACTTCTGGCTCCCGCTTCCCTCCTTTTTCCTATTTCACTTGTGAGAAAGCACAGATGTAATGGCAATTTCTTTGAGACCACCCCTGCATGGCCTGGAAATCCCCCTTCCTCCTCACTTTCTCCACCACACCATGTTGTAATGCAACAGTGTGGCTTAGTAAGGAAAGGGTGGGGGGGGAGCTCTTTAAAGGGTTAAAGAAAATGGAGATTCTCCTTTGAGCCAGATAAATCCAGGTTTATTTTAAATTCTCAGCCAGTTTGGTTTAATGGTTAAGTGTGCAGACTCTTATCTGCAAGAACTGGGTTTGATTCCCCACTCCTCCACTTGCAGCTGCTGGAATGGCCTTGGATCAGCCATAGCTCTTGCAGAGCTGTCCTTAAAAGGGCAGCTGCTGTAAGAGCTCTCTCAACCCCACCCACCTCACAGGATGTCTGTTGTGGAGGGGGGAAGGAAAGGTAAAGGAGACTGAGACAGTCTGAGACTCTAAGATTCAGAATATAGGGCAGGATATAAATCCAATATCATCATCATCATCTAAATTTGGTGTAAAGGGGAAAGTTACAACATGCTCAGAATGAGTCATATGGACACTCCCCTTTAAAGTGGGGGAGGGTCTTTGCTATCCATGCAGGGGAAAATCCCCACCTGGTCAATGAGGAAGTTTACCAGCTCTGAGTTGGGAAACACCTGGAGGTTTTGAGGGTGGAACCTGGGGAAGGTGACTTTGGGGAGGAGAGAGGCCTCACCTCAGCAGGGTGTCTTCTGGTGATCAATCGTTAAGATTGGGGAATCTCCAGGTGCTGCCTGGAAGTTAGCAACCTTACCAATGAAGTAGATATCTCTTTAGTACAATTTTGTGCTGCTCTTCCTCTGTGGAATTCTGAGCACTGAGCTTGGTTTTCCTCATTTTATTCTCACATCAGCTTTGTGAGGTAGAGTGACTACCCCAAAGACACTAAAATAACTGCTTCATGGTAAAGTGACCAATTGAACCCAGGTCTCTGCAACTGTATTCTGATAAACTATTACCTCACTATCTATTACCTCACTGGGCCCCACCTTGAAAAACTGAAGAGGGTGAATGCTTTCAATGACCCAGTTAGGGCAACTTCTATCATTCCATCAGAACTGCATTCCACAAAGAGAAACCTTGTTTAAGCCGAAACATGCTTCAACTGTTGTTTCAGTGCCTAGGCTACCTTTGAACACATGCACAAAAGGTTTAGCCACACCAGAGTTTTGTAAATATGTTCTTTGGTACATAACCCCTTCCCTGCTTGTGAAGTTTCCATGTAAAAATTCTTTTGAGTCTGTTAAAACCCTCCTACCTGCTTCTGAGCCAGCAGCACCTGAGGGAAAAACCAAAAGTGAAAAGAAATGTCAGCTTAGACTCAAAACATTGAAGAAGATGCATTCTGTCCCCATCTTTCTTGCTAAACTGATATGGATTAGCAAAAGGGAAAGACCCCAATTTTTGGAAAAAACAACTTCGTGGATGGGCTATATTTTTGTAAGGCTGTCATCCAGGGAAGGCAATGGCAAACCACCCTGTTAAAAATGTCTGCCGTGAAAACGGTGTGAAAGCAATGTCACCCCAGAGTCGGAAACGATTGGTGCCTGCACAGGGGACCTTTCCTTTCCATCCTCTAGGTGGGTCTGGCGATCCTCATTATTACACCTGATCTCGAGATGACAGAGCTCAGTTCCCTTGCACAAAATGGCTGCTCCGGAGAGTGGGCTGTGTGGCATTATACCCCACTGAGCTCCTGCCACTCTCAAACTCTGCCTTTCTCCCAATTACTAGGAATTTCCCTGGCTGGAGTTGGCAACCCCAGTTTCTAACCAGTGATTTTAATCCCCTTGCCTTTTGTTGCAGAACTCACTTTGAAAGCTGAGCGTGAGAATGCAATGCAAATTAAATGGTCAGCAGCTAACTTCTGACTTCTCAGGCTTGTCTCCATGGCATACTGACAATGGGACTGGCCGCTCAGATATTTGGGATTGGGAGAAAAGGATCCCAGCAGAAACACAGACCTTTCTGGAGGCCTCCAGTCTTTATCTTTTAGGAACAAAGTCCAAGATTATAGGACTTTCTACCTGTTAGCAGAAACACTGTAATAAACAGTTGCCTGTCTTATAGTCTCCAGCTGTCTTCCTTTAACTGCTAGGACGCACTGCCCTCTCAGGGTTGTGCGACAGGAAAGAGGCCCCTTTTGTCTCCACATGACAATCCAGGAATTCTGGATTTCTGCTCCATCCTGGATTTAAGACCTCCCCTTCAATCCATCCCCTCCGCTCTTTACACTCCCACAAAGAGTGAAAGGACTACAAGCATGAGTCTTCCATGATTCAATGACCCTGCCCCAGCTCCAATCACCTTGTAGCACAGCCAGCAGAAGCAGCCCCACGGCCAGGAAAGGGGGCACAATGGACATGGTGCCCCCCTTCTGTTTCTCTAATCCTTCTGAGATGTCTTTGCCGGTTGTTCTGCTCCAGTCACATCCAGGAAACAGGTGTCTAACCTCGGTGTGTCATAATGTTATCTGCATTATAAAAATTTCATTGCAAGGAGAGGGCCGCTGGAGTTTCCTCCCCCTTGAACATGCTGATGGAGCCTGTACCCCCCTCCCCCCAGTCTCTGAATTCTCTAGGTGCCAGCAGAACTTGTCCTTTTCTCCCGATGCCTAGCACTGACACATTTGGAAGGGAAGGTAGCACTCCTGTCCCCTTAAAACAACAGGGCAAAAACCCAAAATCAATTGGGAGATTCTAGGAAAAAGTTCAGCTGTTGAAATTTCATTTTGCAAGGCAGGTAATAAAAGCATAGGAACCCTGCTAGGGGAAAGGTAGCAACTCCACCTAGTTTCTTTCTACCCACCTGTTCACAAAACTGGTTCCCATTTTGTGTCCAGACATAGAACCTGGAATTTTTGTAACCCAGTTTACCCTCAGATTCTCTAGGCTGCTGATATAGCATTATATATTGGTATGAAACCTTTGCCCCTTGCAGTCTCCACAACATTTGAAATCATATCCAAAACAGAGTCACCAACTCTGCATTGGGAAATTCCTGGAGATTCAGGGGTGGAGCTTAGGGAGGGCAGAATTGGGAAGGGGCAGGATCTCAGCAGGGTATAATGCCATAGAATGCACCCTCCAAAGCAGCCATTTTCTCCAGTTGAAATGATCTTGGTATTCTGGAGATCAGTTGTAATTCCAGATCTCCAGGCTCCGAAGTTGGCAACCCTAACACAAAAACAACCACTGTTTGTTAGGATTACCTGAAGGGACAATCAGCTGACCCTGAGTCAGTTAACCCTTTCCTGACCAAATCCATTCTCATCTGCTCTGTCCCATCATCCCCCCCCCCTTCCTGAGTGCTTTGCTTATTTCTTTTTAAACTGGAGTGAGATTTATAAGATTCTGGAGTTGCCTCTTTGGTTTGCAGTAAAAATTTGCCTCAAGAGTAGGTAGCTTATTTGGGAGAGGACCAGAAAATAAGTAAATATTCCATTTGACTGATTCTGGTACCTTTTTTTTAATCGTTCATTCTAAGCCACTTTGCTATAACTTGGCTGTGTGAAAGAATGTGTGCCTCTAGGCATGTGCAGAATGCCTTTTCTCACCAATGAATAACCACTGGCAAGCTCCTGTTCTCACTTCCTTCCCAAATCCAAGATTAGGGTTACAGGACTGAAGAGGCAAAATAGGCAGGTTTCAACTGCAAAACCTTTTTTTACAGAAAACAAAGTATGTCAGTACTGAAGGCCAAAGGAGCATAATATTCAGGTGGTTTTAAGCAACTTTTCAGAACAGAAAAACGAGGTCTTTGGGAGGATCTAAATCAACCCCTTTTGAGCCTGTAGTCACCTTTGGAATTCTGACACAGGAGGGGTGGGCATAACCACAAAATAGCTGCCACAGATGGTAGATCCAGTCACACACCCAGAGGAAGCTCTAGTTTAGAGGATAACAGGATTAATTTTTAAAATACATCTGGAAAGAGGAATGAGAGTAAAACAAATGCTCTGGTGGCAGCTACTGCCAAAACATTATTTTAATCTGCACAGCCAATCAGATCTCTAATGGCCACTCAGACTGGGTTGCCAGTTATGGGTTGGGAAATATATGGAGATTTGGGGGTGGGGGTTGAGGAAAGAAGGGATCTCAGTGGAATAACCCTTAGAATCCACTTTGCAAAGAGGCTGTTTTCTCCAGGTGAACTGATCTCTATTGCCTGGTGGTCAGTTGTATAATTCCAGGAGATCTCCAGCCACCACCTGGAGGATAGCAACCCTACAATCAGAAGGCCCACCCACTTTCTAAAATCACTTGGTGGGTGCCAGGAAAGATATCAGCAGGTGCCATGGTGGCCATCCCTTCTTGGAATGGTTAGATAGTGAACACTCTGGGCATGTACGGATTGATTTGCCCTTACTACAAATAACATATCTATCCTCCTTGTATTAGGGGATTATTGCTAGGCCAGAGGAACTGCTTTGTAGCAGCTGTCACTCAACAATCTCCCAGTTTCACAAGGAAGGCGGCAATCCTGAAGACACATTCCTGGGAGTAAGCCCCATGGAATATCCTTTTAAGAAGACGTGTTTACGATGGTCCTTTTGAGCACAGATTAATCGCTGTCTCCCCCCATTGCTCAACTTCCTAAAATAGTTCTTTTTCCTTTTCCTTTTTTTAATTAATTAATTAGATTTTTATTAACAGATTTTCAGTTTACAATAAAGAACACTGTAATCTATCACCTCAAATAATGCAGCCTTAGTGAAGATATAATAAACAAATTAAAAAACAACAAGAAAAAGAAAGAGTAATCCATAAAATAGAGAACCAAGGAGCAGTCACACAATTATACTGAAGAGCATCCAGTGAAAATGCATTCTAATGACTAATTCTACTGTAGGAATGTACAAATAACTGTCCCAATATTCTATTAAGAAATCCAGTTAATCAAACTCAACTAATTAGAGCTCACAGTTTTTTGTATTCAGACCAGAGGAAAGAAAGTGAGCCCAGAACATATTAGAAATAGAGCATATCATGATAAAAATGTTTTTTTTGGGAGAATATTATGTTTGGTGAGATATTCCACTATTTGGAACCAGAACACGGTAAATTTTTCTTGAGAATGTTCTGTCAGAGCATTAGCACTATAAATTGAGATCTTACTTAGTAGGAAATAATCCCACAGTTGGATTCTCCAAGCATGTTTAAAATTTTGAAAATTTTGAATCTTCCCGCCCCTTTTGCCTTGTAACTCCTCTTAAGAGAAGAAAAGAGGCATGTCCATTAAATCAACAACGGATTCATACTATGATCATAGGCAAATCCTCGTTCTGGGGCATGCCTGGTTGCAATAACTATGGCAGGAGTAAATTGAAGAAGGGAAGCAATAATCTGGCACTACCAGCTCAACTGCATTACATTTAGCGCCCAGTTAATCTCATTGTTATGTTTTTTAGCCTGGTAAAAATAGCTTGCCTCTTCAAAGCCACATAACGGTGACAGCACACACATGGCACAATAAGCTGTGGTGTATGGAAGCGTAGTACTATTATTCAGCATGACATTATCACGTTCCACCCCATGAAATCACTGGATTCAACCATGACATCATCAGGTCTGGCCAAAAGTCTAAGGATCAAGGAAACAGGGACCTCTCTCTTCAGCCTACAAACCTCCCTTTTACTATTGTATTTCTGATTACTGGACTATAAATTCAGAGTTAAGATTTAGAGAGTCCCAACTTGTGAGTGGAAAAATTAGGGTTTTAATACTGAGAACAATTTTCTGGGAGTAAGCTAGAGTTGCCAGCCTCCAGGTGGGGCCAGGAGTTCTTCTGTTCTTATAACTGATCTCCAGCTGGCAGAGCTCAGCTCCCCTGGAGAAAATGGCTGCTTTGAAGGGTGGGCTCTAGGGCATTGTACCATGCTGAGGCCCCTCCCCACCCCAAATCCTGCCCTCCCTCAGACCCACCTCCAAAGTCTCCAGGTATTTTCCAACACAGGCCTGGCAACCCTAAGCATTGACTAAAATGGGACTTAATTCTGAGAACATCTGCTTAGGCATGCCCCCAAATTCTCTTTCACTGTACCACCTGCATTTTGTAGGTCATGGCTAATTAGTGTTATGTTTGTAAGTGAGATTCCATGTGCAAGAAGGAAGGGGAGAAGCAGAAAGTCATGTGCACAAGACCAGCATTAAGCAAATTTGTACGCATCAGTTCAATGCAATGCCAGAATACAGCCTATGCAAATACTATGTATTTTATTAAATAGAGATGATAATTTCTGAAGTGGTAGCATACCACTTGGCCTGCATATAGATAGATATCACTAGTGAGTACTGTGGTGTGCACATGAGAATCTGATAGCCTGTACTGATGTACTAAATGGTTAGGGAACCCTCCCCCCACACACTTGCCCCTAAACTCAAGGAAACAGAACAATAGTACCGTTCTATACCTCTGAAGTGGGATATCAATGGTAATCGGTCATTTCTGTTCCTAGTAGGAACACCCCCCCCTCCTCCAGAATCCTGGCTACACCCACTTTTGCTTTAACCACTCAATACCACTTCTCTCCCTGAGCAGAAACAGAACCTGTTGCACATTCTTCAAATTCCTCCCTCCTTGCGGTGAAGAACCTCTCTCTGTTGACCTGCGTTCTGTTTCCTTCCTTGGGTTTGGGGGCAATTAAATGGATTAATATTCAACTTGGCGTTTAACCTTTAGCCAACGAAGCCTCTGAACTTACGCAGTTTCGATTGGAGAGAATGAGGTTCCAATGAAGGATACTCATTAAACCATCTTCTGACAACATCCCGTTAGGTGTTCTTGCCCTTCCCATGTTGTTACAGTGTTAGCGACCCATCAAAATCCTGAACTCAATCCTCATCACCTTCTTTTGATAACAGTCTCTTCCAACAGAACCTGAGCATCTCTTCCCTTCCCAAACAGAAGATGACTTCTCCTCTTAACCATTATTTTGTCTTACCTTTGTATCTTCCTGGGGCCCTCTGAAAAGATTCTAGGAAAGGCTATTTGTATCAGAGAGGCAGAAGGAAAGAAAGCCATCTATAAGCACAGAAACGGATTCTTTCAATAAGATCATGCTACATATTAATCACTTGAAATAAACGCACTCGCTTCCTGGTTTCAGCTCACAGACTCTCTTCTGTGTTTTTTTTAAACTGTAAAGAGTGTGACTCAGCATGTCAGCATTTGACTCAGCATTTGCCCTGACAGAGTGAATTTTTTTTGAAAAACAGATCTCCCTTTATGTGCGGAGTGTCTCCCCATTCAGAAGAGAACCACCTGAAGAGCAAGGAAGCCCCCAGAATAGGTACCTTAAAAACCAGCTTACCATGTGTTGTTTTTTGTCCTTAATAAATAAACCATTCATTCATGACCTAGCATCCTGATATGACTGAAAGAAGGAAGCAAAAGTTCATTTGATAATATGCTGAAAGATCAATGTTTCATGTGAAAAGTTTGTTGCAGCACATGGTGTAGTGGGAAGGGGATTGGACTAGCATCCAGGACACCTAGACTCAAATCCCCGCATAGCTATGAAGCTTTCCGGGTGGGGATTGTCAGTCTCCAGGCGAGACCTGGCATTCTCTTGGAATTACAACTGATCTCCACAGAGTTCCCCTGAAAAAAATGACAGTTTCAGAGGGTATGGCATCCTGCTGAACTTTTTCCTCTCCCCAAATCCCACCCTCCCCAGGCTCCTGGAATTCCCCAGCATGGAGTTGGCAACCCTATTTCTGGATGACTTTGAGCCATTTTCTCTCAGCCTGATGTACCTTATACCATTGTGGAGAAGATAAAATGGAAGAAAGTAGAAATGACATGGATACGTAAACAGGCTGAGAAGCCGCAATGTGTCCAGAACAGACAAAGCACCTTTATAACTAATCAGGCCACAGTACTATCTATGCCAAGGGTCAATAATTTTGGTGCCAGTCATTTTGGTCTGTGTGTCAAAACTCCCAAGAGCATTTACCTGTAAAGATTCTGGTGTGTTAGCAACCAAAAGGGGTGGGGAGAGACAAAGATCTCTTGGGCCAGATACTGAAGCAAGCTAGCAGATACTGGGAGCCAGATACTGGGCCAGAAACTGGGAGCAAGCTTAGCTCCACTGCCTGTAGTTTGGACCTAGCTGGCAGCTGCCTGGGTCAGGACTGGGTAGGTGACAACAGGCCTGAGCCATTCCTATTGGCTTCTCCCCCAGTGCCTGTCCCAGTGGCTCTGTCAGCATTCAGGGACTTGCATCAGTTGCCTGAGTAGACAACAAACTCTGTGTGATAAACAAAATGGTGTGGTGTGGCTCTGTCAGCATTCAGGGACTTGCATCAGTTGCCTGAGTAGACAACAAACTCTGTGTGATAAACAAAATGGTGTGCATGTGTGCTGGGAGTTGCCTACCCCTGATCTGCCTGGCAGTGATTCTCTGAGAGGGAGGGCTGAGGGATGCTAACTCTGCAGTGTGAGATTTGGAGGCTGAGCCTGAGGAAGGTGTTTGGGGAAGGGGAGGGAACTCAGCAGGGTTAGGGCTAGGGTTGCCACCAGGGGTCGTTTTGTAGAAAAATAGGTGGTGAGCTCATTAGCATATGCCCCTCCAGCCAAAAGCAACCCAATGCAAGAAAAGGAGAGCCCGGGGCAAGCGAGGCCTGCTTGGGCTGGCTAGAGGTCCAGCCAGCCCAAGCAAGCCTCACTCACCTGGGGCTTTCCTGGGCTGACCTCCCCCGTCAAAAGGCCAACAAGCCACCCGCCACCCCAAATCACATAAGAAGTGGAGAAAGGGTGGCGTGGGCTTCTCCAAGGGTCAACGAGAGCTGCTGGGGGTGTGGCAAAGTCCTTGGTAGCTGGCTGGCTGCCCGCTCTCCTAATCCAGGGATTGTTATGCAGCTGCACCTACTATTCAATGGACTAGGTGGGTAGGAGGAGGGAGGCTGTCAGAAAGGTTCAGGAGCTGTGCTCCTGTGAACTCCTGCTGAATTCAAGGCCTGGATGCCACATTGTCATTTTTCTCCCCAAGAGAACTGATTTCTGTAGTCTGGAGATCAGCTGTACTTCTTCAAGGATGCTGCTAGTCAGAACTCTTCTCCAGCCCTTCACCTTTATGTGAGTTGCCAGAGGGTGAACCTGTGATCTTCTGAATTCACCACCCTCTCACTGATGAAACCAGGGATGCAAGCTTTTACCACCTAGCCTCATCCCCAGCATGGCCAATTCATCCCGGAAGCCTCTTCCTTTCCTGCTAAATGTTGCATTCACTTATGCTACAATAACCTTCTCTGACCTCTAAAGCACAGAGCATAAGTCAATCGACCAGAACAGTTCCCTAAAGAATGTTTACTAGAATGTTTGATCTCACTGTGGGTCTGGTTGTACTTATTATAAACTAGCTTTATAATATTTACCGTCTGGGTAGTGATTTATTGGCTGGGTGTGTGCACGGAAGAGGAGTGCGCTGACATTTTGACTCTTACAATGCATGCTTTCACATGCACCAAAGTCAAAGCTGTTCACATAGAGAGAGCCAGTGTGGTACAGGGAAGCGCTACTCATTTTGTGGATCATTCCCATCAACCAAAAGAATAGCATGGCTATTATGTGCCCTGCACATCACCTTGAACATGCACAAAGAATAACACATAATATAAACCTTTCCATAATCAGAGTACCTCTGAGCATTTAGACCGCAGGCACCCCCAGCATTATGCCCATGGGTGCCATGGTGCCACCAACAGCTTTTCTGGTGCACATCAAGAGGGGCTATTTTTGTAGCAGGAGCTCCTTTGCATATTAGGCCACACACCCCCATGTAGCCAATCCCCCAAAAGCTTACAGGGTTCTTCTACTGTAAGCTCCAGGAGGATTGGCTACATCTGGGGTGTGTGGCCTAATATGCAAAGGAGTTCCTGCTACAACAAAGCTCTGCCACTTAGTATTTTTAGGAAGTGGGTGGGGCCAGGGAGGGCTTTTGCCCTGCAAGGCCTCAGATTGATTACTGAATATTTGATTGGCTGCACAGATTTTTTTAAAAATGTTGCTTCTGCTGCAACTGCCACCACAGCACAATGATCTACACACTATGCTACTAAAGTTAAGCTGTGGCAATAATTTTGTGGCTGACTGGCTCTGCCTCCTGCGGCAGCTATTTTGTTGGTGCACCATCCATGCCATGTCAGAATTCCAAATGTGCCTGCAGGCTCAAAAACTTTGTGGACTCCAACTTTAAAATTATCTTTTCCATCTACTGGGAGTTTTCGTTTATGGACTCGCGTTCAACAGTGGCATCCCCAGGGCTTTTTTGTGTCAGACAATGGAATATAACTGTAATGAAATGCTTAGCCTGACTGACTCCATCTTTTAACCCATGCTACTAACCCTGGGAACAGCCTTGCATATCAAAGTAGAGGCCCCAAAATGTTACTAACAGTTAGTGTGAATATTCCTTTCCCTGAAACTAACAAAAGCTACCTTCCTTTGAAGATAAGCACCTCCAGGGATGGCAGTTCAGCCATCCCTGTGAAGCGGCAATAACAAGGAGGTAAGAAGGAAGGACCATGTGAAACCTTGCACCTCGGACTAGCAATGTTTAGAAATGTGGGTTTTTGCATAGTAACCTTTGATGTAGAATTCCTTAAGACATGCTCTAGTATGCAACACTGTATCAGTTCCAATCTTTCTCTGTTCAGATGCTATGGACTCTCGAATAAAGCCTAAACTTATCAACTCAAGGTCTGGTTGATTTGAAGTTCCACTGTCTGACATTTTGAGCAGGAACGCAGAGGAATGCAGTTCTGGCTGGCTTGGTGTCAGAGGGTGTGGCCTAATATGCAAATAAGCTCCTGTTGGACTTTTTCCTATAAAAAAGCCCTGTGTGAAACAATGGTACCATCAGGGTGTGTGGCCTAATATGCAATTGAAACAATGGTGCCATCAGGGGGTGTGGCCTAATATGCAACTGACTTTCAGCTCTGCTTTTTCTTTCTTATTCACCTGTTTATGTTGACCTAGCCTCCAACACAAAACCCTTACATCTGCATAGCCTTGACATAATTGTCATGGGCAAGTTGTGTTGTGATTTTAACATACAGTACTGTAGTTTTATCTTGGGTCCATAGTTTTGATGAAATCATTGTAATTTCTAAAGAAACTGTCATGGGGCAGATGCCTTGGGAAACAGTGGTCAGAAGAGCCACACGTGGCATGTCAAAGAACAACGTGCAGCTCCCAAGCCACTAAGTGAGTCCCACTGGTAGAGTGGATGGAGCAGTGGACTAGGTTTTCGGGAGACCTAGGTTCAGATTCCCATTTTGCTTCAAAGTTCCCTGGGTGAACTTGGGGTAGTCACTCTCTCTCACCATAACCGACCTCACAACATTGTTGTTGTGAGGATAAAACAATGGTGTGGAGAACCAGATGGTAAACTGCTTTGGGTTCCATGAGGGAGCAAAGCAGGATACAAACAAACAAACAAATGAACATTTTCTCATGCCCCTACATATGCACACACATGATTCTTTGCAGATCCATCATGTTGAGCATATCTTGTTCCATCCATCCATTGTCAAAGCTCTCACTGAAAAAACAGTGCTATCTTATTGGTACGGAATACCTCTGCATTCGTGTCAGGCTCTGTAACTATATAATACTGAAATTATAAAATACTAACCAAATGGACTTTTCTATACTAATCCTTAGCCTTTGTGATATTGTAGTTACCATGCATATCAAAGGGAACGTTTGAAGTGTTAACTCTGTTTAGGTTGTGAAGAGAGCAAAGGAATGTGACCGCTAATAGATACCACCGCTGGCCAGCATCTTCCCAGAGGCTAGAAGATAAGCAGAGGCTCTTGTGTGAAAGTTTGCACCTTCACTCCCTGTTGTTTTGAGAATAATGCCTTTGTTCAGATGTTGCTTTGATGTAGATTCAATAAGACCCAGAAACACCCATGCCAAGGTATTAGTCTCAATTTCTGTTTCAAGCTATGAGTTTCCAATAAAAGTATTACATTGTCTCAAATGAATACAGCCTTGAGTCTCCATCGCCTGACATTTTGAGACTAATCAATCTTTTAAAAGGGGTTTATCTGAACCGGCCACTTTGAAGTCGAATGGCTGAAAAAGTTCCGGATAACGGAGAACCTCCAGGGGAACCAAAGACTCCCCCGTGGCACATCCTTGGACATAGGCCAGCTGCAGGAATCAAATCCCCGTCCTACATCCAAACTCTATTCATCAGCCCACAGCAGTGGACATCCACCGCCTTGATGGACGAAGCCCCAGCTTGACATGAGACCCTCCTCACCAGGCCCGAGACAGGAGAACTGGGAGAAGAGGTTGATGCGTCCCACGTGCGCCTACCCGACTTGGAGGATGAGGACGAAGGAGCCAGGGCTCCGGGGGAAGGAAATGAAGCAGCCCGCCTAGAAGAGAAAATCTTGGGGAAGATGAAAACCCAGATGAAAGGGCTGGCGAGGGACCTCCGAAGCGAGATCCAGAGCAACACCCAGGCAGTCGCCCGAGAGGTGGGGAGGCAGATCAACCGCCTGCAGGCATTATGGGAGATGGAACACCAGCAGCCCCGAGGATCGGGGCCACCCATGCCGCCGCAACCTTTGAATCCTGGCGGGGACGGAGGAGCCCCGGCGCCGCCGGCACCCCCTCCCAAAGGTCTCATACCTTGAGAACCAGGGAAACCCCGCAAGCTCGATCTCAAGTTTGACGGGGACCCAGAGGAAGTAGAGTACTTCACCATCCAGGCCACCAGCTACATGCACTACTGGGGGGCCAGTTTCCCGGACGAACAGAGCAGGGTGGATTATTTGGGATCAAAACTCATGGGAGCAGCCCGAAGATGGTACGTGAGTTTGTATAAGTTGGGAAGCCCGGAGCTGGGAAGTGTGCATGCCTTTCTACAAGCCATGCTGCGCCAATACGAGGACCCCCTCCGAGAGGCTTGGGCTCTCAACGCACTGAAAGACCTGAAGCAAGGAACCCACTCGGTGAGAGAGTACACGGCGCAATTCCAGACCCACTGCACCGGAGTGAGGAGATGGAACGAGGTGATGAAGATCGAGGCCTACCAGAGTGGTCTCAAATCTGCTCTCCTGGATCAGGCCCTCCACCAGGCACGACCAAACATGCTGGTGGGGTGGGTGCAACTGGCAGGCGAAGTAGAAACCAATATGGATAGAGTGGCCCTGCAGCGACAACGAGAGGGAAACAGAGGGGGGCATGAGGCTCGGTCAGGGGCAAAGACTGAGTCCAAAAAACCAACAATGCCGAGCAGCTCTGCAAAAGAGTCCGCCACCCGCAGATGCTATCGATGTGGCAACCCGGGGCACCTGGTCGGGGAATGCCCGGAGAAACCTCGAGCCCCCCCTGCACCGAAGACAACAGGTCCCAAGGCAAAGAAGACCCTGGGGAGACCAAAGGAGCCCAGTCGGGGCAACACCGCACTGTTGGCGGGTGTTTGACGAGGATTTTACCAGGGGGAACGAGTTGGAGGAGGAAGCTGAGCCGTCGGGAAACGAGCACGACCTGCCCTAAGCAGTGCTGAAAGGCAGGTCGACGCCACACCGGCACCACTGCGGGTGAGAATATCGGGAGAACTATTCTTAGTCCCTTTAACATTGTTAAATCCAAATTCCAAGCATTTTATGCACACCCGAGCACTAATCGACTCCGGGTGTACTAGAGAAATCATCACCCCAAGACTAGTCGAAGCACTAGGGTTAGCCAGGACACCCCTACCCCATCAGTTGCAATTCGAACAGATGGACGGGACAGAAATGAAAGGGGGACCATGCGTAGAAGAAACCCAATTCTTCCCGGTAGGAATCAAAGAACACTGGAGGTGGGACATGGAGGTGTTTGTAATTGCCCCTTCCTCATCCTTCAATGTAGTAGTGGGGGTAGGGTGGCTGGCGAGACATCAACCAAACATCCAGTGGGCAGAGCAAACCATAGACTTTGACAGCAAAAAGTGCACCCATCACCACTGGTCAGTAGAATGGGGCCCCTTGCCTCCCCCTCAGAATGAGAGACTATGCTTAGCCATAGAAGAGGTACGGTCCATCCCGAAAGAATACCGAGACTTACGTAAAGTGTTTAGCGAGAAGGAAGCGGATGAACTCCCCCCACACAGAAGTACAGACTGTGCTATTGAACTCATCCCGGGGCAAGAGCTACCCAAAGCAAAACTGTACTCAATGGGATGGGCAGAAAAAGCAGAGCTGAGAAAATTCCTGGACAAAAACTTAAACAGGGGGTTCATCTGACCAGCCACAGCACCGCACGCGGCCCCAGTGTTATTCAGAAAGAAGAAGGATGGGGGGCTTAGACTTTGCACAGATTTTCATGGGATAAATGCCATATCTATGTCCAACACTTATCCCATCCTCCTAATCAAAGACTTATTAAGCACAGTATCAGAGGGGCGCATTTTTACAAAATTAGACCTGAGGGACGCTTACTTCAGAGTCAGAATTAAGGAAGGGGACGAATGGAAGACGGCATTCAACACCCCCTTGGGACAATTCGAGTACCTAGTGATGCCGTTTGGACTACAGGGAGCCCCGGGAGTGTTTATGAACTTTATTAACGAAGTACTGAGGGAGTACCTGTACAAAGGGGTGGTGGTGTACCTGGATGACATCATTATCTATTCAAAAGATCTACCCTCCCACATAAAGTTGGTGAGGAAAGTGCTCAACACCCTACTTGAGCACAAGCTTTATGCTAAGTTGTCAAAGTGTGAATTCCATCAGAAGGAGCTAGACTACTTGGGGTTCAGAGTGTCGGGAAAAGGCTTAGCCATGGACCCAGTGAAAATACAAACAGTACTAGATTGGGAACCCCCAAGAACATGTAGACAGCTACAATCTTTCCTCGGATTTGCACATTTTTACCGGGGGTTCATAGAGGGATTTGCCAAAGTGATGTTGCCACTGACAGACTTGTTGAAAACTAAGGGGCAGGGACCAGAGGCGAAAAAACAAAGCGCGAAACTAGCATGGTCCCCCGAGTGCCAGAAAGCATTTGAAAAGTTAAAACAACTGTTCACTAGTGAATCAATCTTAGCGCACCCCAATGAACTGAAACCCTTCGTGGGGCAATGTGATGCTTCCGATGTAGCCGTCGGAGCAATATTGATGCAAAAAGACTCAGAGGGCAGATTAAAACCATGTGCCTATATATCCAAAAAATTTTCCAATGAACAACGTAATTGGTCAGTTTGGGACAAAGAAGCGTTCGCAGTGCATTCACCCTAAAAACCTGGCGATCCTGGCTGGAAGGAGCCAGAGTACCATTTGAAGTATGGACAGATCACAAAAACCTAGAAGCGCTCACAGCGCGCCGAAAATTAACCGCCAAACAGATTAGGTGGGTGGGGTTTTTCGCCAAATTTGATTTTACGTTACGACACATACCAGGCTCAAAGAACTTCTTAGCTGACGCCCTCTCTCAGCTGACACAACACGAGAGCCAGCGGGAGGAGACCATAGATTCACCCATCTCGCCTTCTAACGTTGCTGGGGGTGTGACAACTTGGTCAGGGAAAAAGACCAGGAAACCAGAACCGTGGGGGGGAAGTAAATTAATCACAGAAAAAGAGAAAGAGGGGGAGGAGTGGCTGGAAGGGCTGGTGAAGGGAGAAGGAGGATTTTGGTATTGGGAAGGGAAACTGTTCATTTCCAAAAGCCTCCGCCAGGAAGTACTGCAGCACTGTCATAGCAGCAAATTGGCCGGGCATTTTGGCTACGTGAAAACACTCCACCTAGTGAGCCGACAGTTCTGGTGGCCACAAATGAAAAAGGATATTTCAGAATTTGTAACATCATGCCCCACCTGCATAATGGCAAAAAGAAGGGGAGGGAAGACCCCAGGTTTACTCCGGCTGACCTCCACAGCAGAACGGCCATGGTCGGTGGTATCTATGGACTTTATAGTCGAAATACCAGCCTCACAGGGACGGACAGTAATTCTAGTAGTGGTAGACACGCTTTCAAAACAAGCCCACTTCATACCGTGCAAACAACTCCCTACAACTAAAAAACTAGCAAGGCTGTCCTTCCAACACGTGGTGAAACTACACTCGTTCCCAGATAAGGTCATTAGTGACCGTGGCCTGCAGTTCGTTGCCAACTTCTTGCAGGAGTTTTGTAAGTTGACAGGGATCGAGCAGGGACTGAGTTCCGCCTACCACCCGCAAACGGACGGACAGACGGAACGTGTGAACTCTCTTCTCGAGCAATACCTAAGGTGTTTTATTAACTATCAACAAGACAATTGGGTGGAACTATTACCATTTGCAGAATATGGCTACAACAATAGCCTACATAGTTCAACAAAGACCACCCCTTTCCAAATTGTGAATGGATATGAAGGGAAGCCTTTTCCTAATCTATCAGTGACTAACACCACCGGTTCCCCCACATCGTGTCAGCAATGGTGGGAATCACTGGCCAAAGGGTGGGAATTAATTCAAGAGAATCTAGAAGCAGCCAAAAAGGACTACAAAAAACACTTGCCCGAGTGGGACTTCAAGGTGGGGGATACTGTATTCCTCTCAATCAAGAATCTGCCGCTGCCACAGTCATCCAGGAAGCTAGCCTACAAGTATTTGGGACCATTCAAAAGAAAAAAGAATAATAAATACAGTGACAGTTGAATTAGAATTACCAAAAATGTTTAGTAAAATCCACCCTGTTTTCCATTGCAGTCTTCTGAAAAAAGATCCTGGAGCTACGTATTGGCATCCTCGCGCTACGACGCCCACCCCTATTCAAGTGAGGGGTCAGAGTCATCATGAAGTGCAAGAGATATTGGATGCCAAGCTCAAGCAGGGAACATTGCATTTCCTAGTCCGATGGAAATATTTCCCCCCCTCTTGCGATGAATGGGTTAAGTCAACTGACCTAAGGGCACCTATTCTTTTAAAAAGATTTTACCTGTTGCACCCAGACAAACCCCGAGCACGAGCTTAGGGGGGGCAGTATGTCAGGCTCTGTAACTATATAATACTGAAATTATAAAATACTAACCAAGTGGACTTTTCTATACTAACCCTTAGCCTTTGTGATATTGTAGTTACCATGCATATCAAAGGGAATGTTTGAAGTGTTAACTTTGTTTAGGTTGTGAAGAGAGCAAAGGAATGTGACCATTAATAGATACTGCCACTGGCCAGCATCTTCCCAGAGGCTAGAAGATAAGCAGAGGCTCTCGTGTGAAAGTTTGCACCTTCACTCCCTGTTGTTTTGAGAATAATGCCTTTGTTCAGATGTTGCTTTGATGTAGATTCAATAAGACCCAGAAACATCCATGCCAAGGTATTAGTCTCAATTTCTGTTTCAAGCTATGAGTTTCCAATAAAAGTATTACATTGTCTCAAATGAATACAGCCTTGAGTCTCCATCACCTGACAGTTCCAGCCAATTACGTCTGTCATTGTTTCGCTGCTGAATCTCATGAATGATAATTAAAAGATTAGACTTGAACAAGTACAACTCGGAACATCAGTTGCCTCAAGCTAATGAACTACAGAAAATCCTCTGAAATTTTTCATATGAAATCTTGGGAGTTGTCAGTCTGCATTGCCCCAAGAGAAGTTGGCTGTGTTTCCCAAGTGTCAAAAGGTGAATTGAATCTCAAGTTGCTAACTCTTAGAGGGGGTGAGGAGAGTGAGTTCTGGGATCTGGCCATGGTGCTTAGAGTTGTGTCCCAGGAGTAGAGCTGGGGTTGAACAGATTATGGCAGTCCAGTAGTGGAATCTGGCACCAAAGCTGTTGATTCACCTCAGGTTTGCAACTTCCAAAACCTGAGGTGGAGGAAAAAAATGGTCTCTTGCTTTTGTGATAACTGGCTGAAAGAGTTTTTTTTTTTTTTTAAGAGAAACTAGTCCTTTTTTCACTGATTATTTTGGCAACTAGCCAGGCCTCCTTATTTTCTAAATTCTTCCCAATTTGCTTCAGTGACAGCAGAAACAAAATTATTGGGGCATAGATCAGGTTTGCCAGCTTCCAGGTGGGGCATGGAGATCTTCTGGAATTATGACTCCTCTCCATACTACAGAGTTCAGTCCCCTGGAGAAAATGGCTGCTTTGGAGGGTCACATCACATCCCTACCAAAGTCCCTTGCCTCCCCAAACCCCACTTTCCCCAGGCTCCACCCTCCAAATCTCCAGGAATCTCCCAACCTGGAACTGGCGACTCTAACATAGATTCTTTAAAAAAACAATTTCTGCTAATCCATAATTGCCTATAGGATTCTCATGCATATCTGCTTGGCTTAAATTATTTTCCCCAGTCCTACTGAGTACAAGTACTGTTAAATTAGAGTTCCCCCTCCCCCTGTTTTTTCAAATATGGTGTAACATACCTAGCAAGATTTACAGTTCACATGGCTTTTGTCCATGAAGATCCCACAGTTACGGTGGCTTCTTACCCTGAAGCCCAGGTGTTTCCTTCAACTTGGTTAAGTGGCAGGAGAAACATGGAGGGGGGGGGGGAATAAGTGTCATGGAAATGCCATAATATCACTTCTAGTGTAAACACCAAAGTAATGTCAGTGTGTTGGCATGTCATTTTAGGATTCCACCAAATGGTGGTATCCTAGCCTAGAGCATCATGCTAAGGCACTGTTGTAACATCTGTGTTCACTCCAGAATTGATGTTTTAGTGCTGTCACGATGCCTATTTTGCATGTTCCTGTCTCCAACAATTCCTATTGGCTGCCAGCATTTGGTTGGCGCCCCTACCCACAGTTCTCAGCACAGGATTCTGAGAGGTCAAAGGATATGCCTCCTCCCTGTGTCATCAGTAGAAAAGCTGGCTTGATTCAACCCAAAGAGAAAACATCCCATATTACATATCTCATACATAAAATAAATGTAACATCAACATGTTGAATATATCTCTACTTTTCCTTATAAGTTTCCCCCCTGACTGTGAGCTAAGAGATAAAATTTCACCATGGCCACCTCTGGCCTAGATGAAAGATGGAAGTTATCAGTGCACAATATATTTATTAAAATATATATCTCTTGCCTTTCCTCTTGGTTCAAGGCAGTTTACAATAACTGCTATTTTTAATAAAACAAAACTAACTTTTCAAGTTGGTTGCTTCCCCCCAAATGACAAAAGTTTCAGAACGTATTGTTGAAATCACTGCCTTTGTGCCCATAAGGACCAGAAACTGTCCTTTTCAAAAGGTAAGATTCTTCCAATAGCACTGATTTTGATTAATGCACAAAGGATTTGAAATTCAGTAGTGGAATAAGTATAATTCATGTAGTAGCAGAAAACAGGAACTGCTAGGTAAGCCAACCCTAAAGAGTCATTCATTTGCATACTTGGGTGGGGATGAATTATCACTTTTAATACAGCGTACATAGAGCTGATAAGGGCAAACTTTGGTGTGACATTGGCAGTTATGTCTGGGCTACTGGAAGACAAAAGATTATTATCTTGGTATGCTAGCACCAGTGACCCTGCTCACCTTAACTGTAGGTGGTGGGGTGTCAAAGAAATAGTAAGAGGAGAACTGAGGATTTTTTCCCCTAGGGAAAGAGTTGGCTTGTGATTCCCTGGTAAGTACTTGATCTAATCTTGCATAAAGACTGGAAGCTGAGTGGCAAAGAACAAGTTTGGCTGAGGGCGTGGGTGGGTTTTGGGGGAGGGGATCTGAAGCAAGAGAGAAACCTATCACCTCATTTAAATCTTTGCATGTTATCTCCCTTTTATGCACCTTGGTCAATACGGAACTTATGCAAACATAGACTAACATGTCCCCCAGGTTCAAAACCTTTCTATCTATATATTGCTGTCAAGTCACAGCCCACCTCAATTGGGGTTTTCAAGGCAAGAGATGTTCAGAGGTGGTTTGCCATTGTCTGTAGCCATGTAGTGACCCTGGACTTCCTGGGTGGTCTCCCACCCAAATACTGACCAGGGCTGACCCTACTTAACTCCCAAGATCTGATGATACTGAGCTAATCTGGGCTTTCCGGATCAGCAGGGCAAAAATCACAAACAAAAAGTGTATTTACTTTTGGAACCCATGTACCTTCTCTCTCAGACCCCCTATTTCCATAACTCACTCTACTTGGCTGGTCTCAGGGGCTGGCCTGGGAGGGCACCTGTCTCTCCAGTTCTTGAGTCTTTTGTTCCCACCTGGCATTGGAAGAGGTTCTCGCCTCCAGAAACCTCAGCAATAGTATAGAGATCTTGGGGACAGACTCTCAGTTCCTGATTGGAGAAGAAGTGGTCTTCTTCCTGGGGCAAGAAGTGGTCTCTGATGTGACAGTTGCACCTCGAGTGACTCTCTGACCAGGAAATGGGAGCCATGGAAACATGAATCATCTCCCATTTCCTGATGAAAAGGATGCTGGGGGTGGAGGTGGAAAGAAAGGGCTTGCATGAGGAGCTGTGCTCCACTGCCCTGCCCTGCCACTTGTTTTATTGGGAAAAGAGAGATAATCCCGGAGGCTCCATTAGTGTCACAGAGGCCTGTAGGTCTAGCTGTCATTTCCTGTCTGGAAAGACCACTGGTAGAGTTGCCAGCCTCCAGGCTCAGCCTGGAGATCTCCTGAAATTACAAATGATCTCTAGGCTACAGAGATCAGTTCCCCTGGAGGTAAGGACTGCTTTGGATGTTGCTGAGGTCTCTTCTCTCCCCCAGCCCCACCTCCCCCAGGTTTAGGGTTGCCAATCCCCAGGTGGGGGCAGGGGATCCCCCGGTTTGGAGGCCCTCCCCCCGCTTCAGGGTCGTCAGAAAGCTGGGGGAGGGGAGGGAAATGTCTGCTGGGAACTCTATTATTCCCTGTGGAGATTTATTCCCATAGAAAATCATGGAGAATTGATCTGCGAGTATCTGGGGCTCTGGGGAAGCTGTTTTTTGAGATAGAGTCACCAACCTTTCAGTACAGCATCTAGTTCCTCTCCCCAAAATACCCCCCCCCCAAGTTTCAAAAAGATTGGACCAGGGGGTCCAATTCTATGAGCCCCAAAAGAAAGTGCCCCTATCCTACATTATTTCCTATGGAAGGAAGGAATTGAAAAGGTGTGCCATCCCTTTAAATGTGATGGCCCGAACTCCCTTTGGAGTTCAATTATGCTTGTCACAGCCTTGATCTTGGCTCCACCCCTAATGTCTCCTGGCTCCACCCCCAAAATCTCCTGTCTCCACCCCCAAAGTCCCCAGATATTTCTTGAATTGGACTTGGCAACCCTACCCAGGTTCCACACCCAAATTTCCAGGAATTTCCCAATCCAGAGTTGGGAACCCTTGCAGGGAACTGAAAAGCAGCTTTTAGGCTGCCTTTAGAGAGGCCAGGAGGAAGTGTGAGAGGAAGAGGAAAGAGATGAGGAGAAGACGTGTGTTTGGGGAGTACTGGAAAGTATTTTTCCCAGGACACATCCCCCATGGAGCTCTCCTTGCCACTCCCTCTCCCTGACTCCTGATTTCCTCCTCTGTCTTTTATAATAAATTTTATCCATCTTCTTCCTGTTCAATTTCTTTTTTTAAAAAAGGTTTATTCAACTGAAGAAGACTTGGTTTCATCCTGAATTGAAATTGTTTAATGTTTAAACAAGGAAAGGGCTTGTACAGGTGAGAACTGGTTTCCAAGGTGAGAACCAAGTGCAATTTAACACACCTTTCCTGGCTTAGAACCTGAGAATCCAGATCCAACAGTACACATATCCCCCCTCCCCCGGCTTTTTCATAATTCTGCCATTGTGAAGCCACCCAACTCCTCTAGGCTTTATCCGGCTTAGGTCTCCTCTTAGCCCCCTCAAAACTGTGCTCCCCACCATTATCCCTCCACCTGGGCGTGGTTCTTCTGTAATTTTATTGTTACTTCATTGAACTTTTAAGTGTCGATAGCAATTTGGTCTGTGATTGGTGGAGGGGAGGACAGGATTGAAGAAGCATCTATGAAGAGTCTGTTTTAAGTGGTAGCTACTCAGTGTGTTTAGAGTTTTAAAGAGCCAAGGCAAACTTCAGGAGAAGGGAGCCAGAACTTCTGGTGGCTTCTCTGTGCACTGTAAGAGGTAAGTTGCAGCAGATTCTGGGGGACTTTGTAGAAAACAGATTCCAGGGGATTGTTCAGACGTCTTCTGGATGGAGCTCCCATGGTTCAGAGCACAGTACTGAGAAAACCAGAATCCCTGGATTTTCTGAGAAGGGGTGTGGCGCAAGGAGACAGAATGCTTGAATTCTCAGGATATTTAGGGGGTCTGTATGGCAATGCTCCCTCTAAGCTATGGAGTCTTGTGAGCAAAAATTCTGCTTCATGAGCTGCTGGCATTAAAGTTGTGAGCTACTGCAGGAATTAGTTTGCTCTGAGGTAATTTTTCCTGAGCTAAGACAAAATGTGTGAGCTGGAGGCTAAAAAACTGTGAGCTAGCTCATGCAAACTCAGCTTAGAGGGAATACTGCTGCATGGCCACTAAGGTAAAATAGTGAGTAATCAGAGCCAGTGGTTGGATCCAGCCAGCTTTCCCCCTCAAACTCACCAAATTATCCTCCTGACTACAACCAGGGCTTTTTTTTTTTAGCAGGAATGCAGTTCCGGCTGGCTTGGCATGAAGGGGTATGGCCTAATATGCAAATGAGGTCCTGCTGGGCTTTTTCTACTCCAAAAGTCCTGACTATAACCCTTGCCTCACATGACATTTATCCATGCAGTTCCTCAGCATAGCCTTTCTGGTGGCCAAGAGGACCCCCTCCACCCGTTTTCACCAACACAAAAGCTGGTTGTGGTTGGATCCAATCCCAAGAGGAATCATGGCTTCTCTCATCAGCTGTGGAACAAGAGATGCAGAGGCTACAGAAAGGGGGGAAGGGACAGAGAGCTAGGGTCCTCACTCCAAGCTTCATCAAGCAGGTTAGAAGCACAAGGAGTCTTTGCTTTTGCCACCTGACGTTTGGCTGGACCCATGGGTTCTTTTAGCCTTGGGGAAGAGGAATAGTAGCTCCCTCTTCTTCTGGGAAGGAAGCTTTGTTGTGCTGTTTATGACCCTGCTTATACATTTCTGTTTCAAAATGTTGTGTTATTCCTTCATCCTGATGGCTTTCAGTAATACTGGTCAGACAAGGGAGGAGACTGAGAGCATGGTCAGGAACAAAGTGGTCCTTCTGTTACTTCTGATGCTGCCTGCACTGAACAGTGAGTTGAAAGCGGATTTTGATACACGCGCAACATTTGACTGCTGTACAATTGGAATTGCTATACACTTTCCTATCTTCTTTAATTTAATTTAATTTTTTAATTTATACCCCACCCTATCCTGCAAGTGGGCTCAGGGTGGCTAATTACCATTTCTCTTGTTTCATCTGCAAGACTTGTCTGTTTCTCTCAAGAATCTCTCAACACTTCTGTGCACCACAGCTGGAATGGCAAGTGTTCCTGTTATAAAGTTGGTAGGATTTTAGCAGCCAGCTGACAGGTTGATAATAAGAAATGTGGAAGCCCCTGATAGTCACCATTCAAAAAGGTCAATGATACAGCCAATGGAACAAAAGTAACCACTACATACTTCTGGATAGAATTACATGCGCACTCCATGCCACTATTTCTAACGGTGAAGTGGCTTGCCCTTATGACAAATACAAACCCAGGCTACCCACTGACAACGTAGAAGTCTCTGTACCTTCAGAGGACATCTTAAGGATGCCAAAAATATGACCTAGAGAAAACTGATCCTGCCACCTCAGCCAGCCTGCTGGAGACTGAATATGCTCCAAGAGTCAGAGAATGCTGAGGGAATTCTGTGAGAGGGAAACAGAGTAGAAGGAAATGAATACAGACCAGAATTCCTATAAACCAAAGTGTCTGAAAATAATAAAACCAGAATGTATCTGAGCCCCAACATCTCTGCAGCTTCCATATATGTGATAATGGGGCATGTATGTTTTGAAATAGGTTCAATTTAAAAGTGTACAAATGTATCCTTTCCTGGTTGATTTTCTTTCCAAATGTTTTTATGGTGAGCCATTTAATTTTGTTTGATTTTGTTGTTTTGTGCTCCTGTTTCTTGTATTTATTCCAAGGCATTTCATTACCATTTATTTATGATGCAGCATTTATAGATAATTGATCCAATTGTGTAAATTTACTGACAAAAAACAACAACAACACAGTGGGATAAAAAAGATTCATGGGTTCACTTTGTGCAAGAAAAACAAAATACAAAAGCCAAACTGGAATTTTTGAGTCAGAACAATAGGGATTTCAAATTAAGTAGCTCCCTTCTTAAAATTAAAGAAAAAAGACACGTTCAACTCTGCTTCATATTTTAATTCTCTTAGTGAGAGATGGGAAAATAACTTCAGGAAGATCATGCAAGGCTTTTAGATGTATTTAAAGACTGACAATTTCTTTTAAGACTAGAAAGTAGTATATTTAAAAGCTCCAAACTTCATTAATCTGATCTATTAGCTGGGTCCAGCAAGGGCTGTTTTCATATGGACATTTTGCTATGTCTTAGCTTAGCTTCCTTAAAACAGCACTGCTTCCAGAAGGATCCACACAATGTCATCTGCTATTCTTCCATCTTCTGTGTTTTCTTTCTCCCTCCATCTTCTCCCTCAGCAGGGCTGTAGGGAAAAAATGGGTGGGGGGAATTATGCTGATGGCACTACGTCACTTCTGGTGAAGACTTCGATGTGACATCACTGCACTGCTATGATGCTCAAGGATTCCCCAATAGATTTTTGTTGCTTCTGGGTTGTGCTGGAAATGACATTGTACCATGCCGCTGTTACCTCATCTTGGCCTTCCCCTGCCAGTTAATAGCCAATGCCTGGCAACTCTAATTTTCTTTCAGCTTTGCTTTAGGGCTGGGGGCTTCAGAATTTAGTAGCAGAATTGAAATGTGAACCTCAGCAAGTACCCAGCAATGCCAATCCCTGATACTGGCTCTGCATTCATAGATGCTAAAACATACATAGGAATTTGAGCTTAGTCAGAAGGTTCTAGAAGTTTCTGTCATGAGGAAATTGTTCCCCTCCACATTTATTTCAGTGCAGTTAAATCAGAGTGGGTAGTGATTATTCAAAGGCATAAGATTGTCAAGCACTTTCTTGCTTGGGGAGCAAACATGCACATAAACTTGGCTCACAATGATCTTCCTCCTCGCAAACGTTTCTTTATAGCTGCCTCTTTTGCTTGTAGACTTGTATAATTGGAGAACTTTGCCTCCTCTTGTAATTCTATATAACAATTACAGGTGCGTGAGCCAAATCTTTCTTTGCATCTTATCACCTTAATTACATGCTGCGAGTTTTACTATAGCTTCTATCATGAATACCCTTGGACTGTGAGAATTCCCCCACAGAGGTGAATTGAAACAGGCTCTGCTTTTGGAGTGAAAAATCCAGATATAATAGTAGTATTCTGTCTGACAATAAAAAACCATCTAAATCTCAATATTTTGCCATTTAACAGTATATCATAATGTAGACCATTTTGTCCTGCCATGGGGTAGAATTGGACCTACTCCTCAGTGCATAAAATCATCAGACACAACTATCTATGACAAATGCAGCACATTCATTAGCCCTTTTTAATCATTGCATTTGGGGGTATACAGCAGTGTGTTCCGGGAACCATGAAAGGGTTGCCATATCCAATTCGAGAAATATCTGTGGGCTTTGGGGGTGGAGCAAGGAGACTTTGGGGGTGGAGCCAGGAGCAAGGGTTTGACAAGCATAATTTGGAGTTCTGGCAATCACAGGACCGCACACCTTTTAAATGCCTTCTCTCCATTGGAAATAATGAAGGATAGGGGCACCTTCTTTTGGGGCTCACAGAACTGGACCCCCAGTCCAATCTTTTTGAAACTTGGAGGGTGTTTTGAGGAGAGGCACCAGATGCTATGCTGAGAAATTGGTGCCTTTAATTAAAAAAACAGCCCCCCCCCAAACCCCAGATACCAGCGGATTAATTCATTATACCCTATGGGAATTGGTCTCTATAAGGAATAATGGAGTGCCCAGCAGACATTTCCCTTCCACCCCTGCTTTCTGATGACACTGAAGCAGGGGGAGGACCTCCAAACCAGGGGATCCCCTGCCCCCAACTGGAGATTGGCAACTCTAAGCCATGAAGTTGCCAGCCTTGTGAGCAATTGAGATCTGGAATTATAACTGATCTTCAAACTACAGAGATCTGTTCCTGTGGAGCAAATGGCAGCTTCAGAGGGCAGAGCATATGGGATATCATAAATGATAGGTGAAACTCCTCCCCAAATTCCTTCTTCCAGAGGCATAATCCCCAAACCTCCAGGAATTTCCCAGGCTGCAACCAGCAAATCTACACTTTCCGATGCAGTTACCATTTTGTCTGAATAGGCACCACATATATTTTCTCCTTCACAGTGAGGGTACTGAAGCTGAAAACATGAACTATGCTATATTCAGATAAAATGGTAATCATGAAGATCAAGACCAGAAGGTGTGAGGGTTAACATGTGATGTCTGTATATAGCGTTGTCAGACAAAGGCAGTATTGGTATCTGCAGCACTGTCTGTGGCAAAAATCACCCATTTTATGAAATATGACATTGTGGCCTTGACACTTGGGAAGAAAAAGAATTTGAGGAAAACTATTTCAGTAAAATCTTGGCTCTTTCTTCCCCTTTTGATATTAACACTTTCCCCCAATTTTTTTTCCAGGGGCCAATACCATGCCTTCAGGTAAGAAAGACATTCATATTTATTGCAAAAAAAAGATGTGCCTACGCAAAGCTAACAAGGAGTTCTCAGCTTTGATAGGAAAGGGCTTTGATAGGAAATGGATTCCCATAAGTTGGAAAGAGAAGGTGGAAAAAGACAAAACTCCTGGGTGTTCAATGAAATTAATGAACAGATAAAAGGAAGTACTTCTTCACCCAAAGAATAATTAACACATGGAATTCACTGCAATAGGAAGTGGTGGCAGTTACAAGCATAGACAGCTTCAAGAAGGGACTAGATAAAGCAGAGGTCCTTGCAGAAGTCAATTATGGGAGTTTGTTATCGCCCACCAAATCAAAAGAGAGAGGACGATTATAATATGATGGAAGGCTTAAAGATAGCGTCTAAATGTAAAAACTGTGTCGTCATAGGTGATTTTAACTACCCGCAGATTCATTGGGTCAATATGTGTTCTGGTCGAGAGAAAGAGATTGAGTTTCTTGATGCTCTCAATGACTGTGCTATGGACCAGATGGTCTCAGAACCTACCAGGGGTGGGGCGATCCTGGATTTGGTCCTAAGTAATGCCCAAGACTTGGTGAGAGATGTAAAAGTGATTGTGCCACTTGGGAGCAGTGACCATAATGTTATTGATTTCACCATTTGTATAAATAGGGAGTTGCCCAAAAAGACCGCCACAACCACGTTTAACTTTAAAAGGGGTAAATTCACTGAGATGAGGAGGCATGTGAGGAGGAAACTGAAAGGAAAGGTAAATATGGTCAAAACCCTTGGAAAAGCTTGGAGACTATTTAAAACTATAATCCTAGAAGCTCAGATAAAATACATACCACAAATTAGGAAAGGCACAAACAGGCATAAGAAAAAGCCTGCATGGTTAACAAACAAAGTAATGGAAGCTGTAAAAGGTAAGAAGGACTCCTTTAAGCGGTGGAAAACCAGTCCAAGTGAGATTAGTAAAAGGGAACACAGGCTGTGGAAAATTAAATGCAAGACTGTGATCAGGCAGGCAAAAAGGGACTATGAGGAGCATATTGCAAAAAACATAAAGACCAACAATAAAAAATTCTTCAAATATATTAGAAGTAGGAAACCAGTCAGGGAGGCAGTGGGGCCCTTGGATGACCATGGGGTAAAAGGATTACTGAAGGAGGATAGGGAAATGGCTGAGAAGCTGAATGAATTTTTTGCCTCCTTCTTCACTGTGGAAGATGAGAACCTTTTGCCCACCCCAGAACCACTAATTTTGGAAGGGGTGTTGAAAGACCTGAGTCAGATTGAGGTGACAAGAGAGGAGGTCCTAGAACTGATAGACAAATTAAAAACTAATAAGTCACCGGGTCCAGATGGTATACATCCGAGAGTTCTGAAAGAACTCAAAGATGAACTTGTGGATCTTCTGACAAAAATCTGTAATCTTTCATTGAAATCTGCCTCCGGTCCTGAGGACTGGAAGGTAGCAAATGTCACCCCCATCTTTAAAAAGAGTTCCAGAGGAGATCTGGGAAATTACAGGCCAGTCAGTCTGACTTCAATACCGGGAAAGTTGGTAGAAACCATTATCAAGGACAGAATGAGTAGGCACATTGATGGACACGGGTTATTGAGGAAGGACAAAATGAGTAGGCACATTGATGGACACGGGTTATTGAGGAAGTCTCAGCATGGGTTCTGTAAGGGATTCTGTAAGGGAAGATCTTGCCTCACTAACCTGTTACATTTCTTTGAGGAGGTGAACAAACATGTGGACAAAGGAGACCCGATAGATGTTGTTTACCTTGACTTCCAGAAAGCTTTTGATAAAGTTCCTCATCAAAGGCTCCTTAGAAAGATTGAGAGTCATGGAGTAAAAGGACAGGTCCTCTTGTGGATCAAAAACTGGCTGAGTAATAGGAAGCAGAGAGTGAGTATAAATGGGCAGTCTTCGCAGTGGAGGACGGTAAGCAGTGGGGTGCCGCAGGGCTCAGTATTGGGTCCCATGCTCTTTAACTTGTTCATAAATGATTTAGAGTTGGGAGTGAGCAGTGAAGTGGCCAAGTTTGCGGATGACACTAAATTGTTCAGGGTGGTGAGAACCAGAGAGAATTGTGAGGAACTCCAAAGGGATCTGTTGAGGCTGGGTGAGTGGGCATCAATGTGGCAGATGCGGTTCAATGTGGCCAAGTGCAAAGTAATGCACATTGGGGCCAAGAATCCCAGCGACAAATACAAGTTGATGGGGTGTGAACTGGCAGAGACTGACCAAGAGAGAGATCTTGGGGTCATGGTAGATAACTCACTGAAAATGTCAAGACAGTGTGCGTTTGCAATAAAAAAGGCCAACGCCATGCTGGGAATTATTAGGAAGGGAATTGAAAACAAATCAGCCAGTATCATAATGCCCCTGTATAAATCGATGGTGCGGTCTCATTTGGAGTACTGTGTGCAGTTCTGGTCGCCGCACCTCATAAAGGATATTATAACATTGGAGAAAGTCCAGAAAAGGGCAACTAGAATGATTAAAGGGCTGGAACACTTTCCCTATGAAGAAAGGTTGAAACGCTTGGGACTCTTTAGCTTGGAGAAACGTCGACTGCGGGGTGACATGATAGAGGTTTACAATATAATGCATGGGATGGAGAAAGTAGAGAAAGAAGTACTTTTCTCCCTTTCTCACAATACAAGAACTCATGGGCATTCGATGAAATTGCTGAGCAGACAGGTTAAAACGGATAAAAGGAAGTACTTCTTCACCAAAAGGGTGATTAACATGTGGAATTCACTGCCACAGGAGGTGATGGCAGCCACAAGCATAGCCACCTTCAAGAGGGGTTTAGATAAAAATATGGAGCAGAGGTCCATCAGTGGCTATTAGCCACAGTGTGTGTGTGTGTACTGGATGGGCCATTGGCCTGATCTAGCATGGCTTCTCTTATGTTCTTAATTCCAAATCCTGTTTTCAGGTTCAGTTTTGCCAGTTTGGTGTAGCAGTTAAGTGCGCAGACTCTTATCTGGATAACTGGGTTTGATTCCTCACTCCTCCACTTGCAGCTGCTGGAATAGCCTTGGATTAGCCTTATCTCTCACAGAGTTGTCCTTGAAAGGGCAGCTCCTGTAAGAGCTCTCTCATCCCCACCTGCTTCACAGGGTGACTGTTGTGGGGGAGGAAGGTAAAGTAGATTATAAACCACTTTGAGATTCAGAGTATATAGCAGGGTATAAATCCAATATCTTCTTCTTATGAAAACTGGCAGTGGTAGATCTCAAAGGAGTGATGATGCACCCTCTTCCTCCAAGTGCCTCATCCCTTTTGCAGGGCTTCAAAACTTTCAAAGTACTTAACAGCTGTCATAATCTTTACTAATAAGGAAGGTAGGCCTGTGATTGTTTACAGTGCACTGACACTTCAGTGTTAGACTTCCAAGGCTGAAACTGTCAATCTAACTCCCAAGTGAGGCCTGGAATTACAGTTGGTCTCCAGATTACAGAGATCACATTTCTTGGAGAATATCATATGGATGCTTTGGTGGGTGGACTCTATGGCATTATACCCTAGGGCCCTCCCCAGGCTCTACCTCAAAAACTCCAGGAATCTCCAAGCTCAGGCCTGACAACCGTTTTGTCGTGAGAGCATCTTTTGCATCTTACTCTGAGCCACTTGGAGAGACAGCGGCGTGCCTGATAAAAAAAGATAGTCCCCGGTGCAAGCACCAGTTGTTTTTGACTTTTTACGGGGTGGTTTGCCATTGCCTTCCCCAGTCATCTACACTTTCCTCCCCAGCAAGCTGGGTACTCATTTTGCCGACTTTGGAAGGATGGAAGGCTGAGTCAACCTGGAATTGGCTACCTGAACCCAGCTTCTGCTGGAATCGAACTCAGATCGTGAACAGAGGGCTCCGACTGCAGTACTGCAGCTTTAGCACTCTGCACCACAGGGCCTGATAGGGAATCCTAAAATTGGAGGAAGTGCTGTAGCGACACACCTTATAGTTCTACTTCTGCCAACAGAGCACAGAGGAGTATGGAAAACATTGTGGTTTGGACTCTTTCTGGAACTGGGTAGGGAGATGGGGATAAGTAGGGAGCAGTGTTTTTTTTTTTTTTTTTGCGTATAAATTTTTATTGAATTAGTCCACCTTATAAAGACAAAAACATATAGACATACAATACACATTTATATACACATACATATATCTCACAATCGTCTCAACACTTTCAATCCCCCTCCACCTCCCAGACATCCTCCCAAACACACCGGGAGTGACCAGAGAGTAATATTTTACTTTCCTCTTATTCCAACAATATACCTTTACTTTTTACCCAACTATATATCGGTTCCCAACTCTCTTTACATTTTTGTATGTTTCCATCACGTAACCTTGTGGTCATTAAATCAAGTTCCGCAGCTTCTGTAAGCTGAACAATAAATTCTTCCCTGGAAGGTATTTTTGGTAGCTTCCAGTATTTTGCATATAATATTCTTGCAACTGTTACAATATACATTAACACCTTAGTTGTTTCAGGTGGGAGATTTTCCCTGCAAACATTTAAGAGATAAAGCTCTGGGGAGTGTCTAAGTCTAATTTTCAAAATCTTCTGGGTCCAAATGCTAATTAAAGACCAATACTTTTTGGCATGTTCACATTTCCACCATATGTGGAAAATTGACCCTTTAGCCTTTCTACATTTCCAACACTTGTCAGAGTAACTGGGATACGCTTTAGCTAATCGTTCCGGCGTCAAATACCAGCGATAGATCATTTTATAAAGATTTTCTTTATACAAAGCTGGTTTGATCAATTTTATGTTCCGTCTCCATATTTTCTCCCAGTCATCTAAAGATATGCTGAAACCGAAGTCTCTCAACCATTTAACCCAAGATTCTTTCACCACCTCTCCTTGCATTTTTTCCCTGAGCAGCCACTCGTAAATTTTAGAGATTAATTTCTGATCTATTTGAATAATTTGGTCAAGGTCATTTAATTTTCTAGAAAAGCCTATTTCTTTATCTTTTTGATATCTTGATTTTATTTGACACTTCAGCCACCAATCCAAATAGTCCATTTCTTCTGCTCGGAGGTTATTTTGTCCATCTAATAGATTTTGGTAGCATAAATTGTTCCAAGTGTAGAGATTCGGGTGGGTAGAGGCCTCTACCGGTGATAGCCATGATGGGGTATAAGAATAGAACTTTCTAATTTCTAACCATACTCTATAAAGGGATCTTCTGATCTCATGTCTCCAGAAGGAGCTATTTTGTGAGGGACTTTGGTACCAAAGGTAGCCGTGCCATCCTTTCTCCAGACCTGCCCCTTCTAATACTAGTATTCTTTTATTTTTCAAAGTGAACCAATCTACTAACCAGACTATTCGACTAGCCATATGATAGAGGTTCCATTCTGGCAAAGTAAATCCGCCTCTAAGTTTGCTATCTTGGAGTACCTTAAGTCTAATTCTAGGTTTTTTGTTCTGCCAAATAAACTGTAAAATTATTTTGTTGACCCGCTGAAAAAATGACTTTGGGAGCAAAATGGGAATCATTTGAAAGAGGAATAATATTCTTGGCAGCACATTCATTTTAATTGTGGCTATCCTGCCCAGGAGTGAGATTTGTAAGTCTTTCCATCTGTATAAATCTTGCTGTATCTCTTTCACTAATTTCTCATAATTATTTCGGTATAAATCTTTCAAATCTTTGGTCATTTGGATTCCTAAATATCTTACTTTTTTCCCTTGTAAAAATTCCGACTTTGTTTCAAATTGGCTAATTTGTTCATTATTCATATTTTTAGTAATAAATTTTGTCTTCTGAGCATTAATCTTAAGTCCCGCTACTTGCCCATATTGTTTAAACGTTTCTTTCAAATATGCAATAGAAGTATTGGGATCTTCCAGCACACATAGCATATCATCTGCGAATGCTTGAATCTTCAACTCCTCTCCCTTGATTTTTATGCCTCTTATTCTGTCTTCGTCTCTTATTCTTTGCAATAATGGCTCTAAAGTTAAAGCAAACAAAAGAGGCGATAACGGGCACCCTTGTCTTGTTCCTTGTGCCATTTCAATCATATCCGACTTAATGTTGTTGAAATTGATTCTTGCCTTTTGTTTAGTATAGATGGTTTCCACTAAATTGCAAAAATTTTCTCCGCAGCCCACTGCCTTTAATGAATTCATGATAAATTTCCAGTTCACATTATCGAAGGCTTTCTCTGCGTCGACGAAGATAAACGCTACCTGCTTCTCTGGATGTTCTTTATAAAATTCAATAGCATTTAGTAAAAATCTTAGATTTTGCCTCATTTGTCTACCTGGTATAAAACCTGTTTGGTCTTCATGGACAATAGTTCCTATAACTTTCTTAAGTCTATTAGCCAACACACTGGCAAAAATCTTATAATCGGCATTCAACAAAGAGATAGGTCTGTAATTTCTCACTTCTGCTGGATCTGTATCTTCTTTATGTATCAACGAGATCAACGCCTCCTTCCAAGATGCTGGTATTCTGTGATTCTTTTGTATATCCTCAATTACGTTTTTGTACGGAATAAGAAGTTCTTCTCCACACGTTTTGTAGAATTCACTTGGTAGTCCATCTGGGCCTGGTGCTTTATTTGGTTTCTGCTGGTTTATCGCCTCCACGATCTCATGCATAGTAATTGGTTTTTCTAATTTTTCTTTTTGTTCTTTGGATAGCTGTTTCATCTTAGTCTTGATCAGATAATCATCTTGCCTCTGGTTATCTATATTTTGACCTTTATATAATTTTTGATAAAAATTTTGAATTATTGTTTTCATCTCGTCGGTTTGCGTTATCTCCTTTCCTTCTTCATCTCTAAGTAGCTTTATGATTTTCTTATTTCTTTCCTTCTTTAATTTATATGCCAGCCATCTACTTGTTTTATTTGCATTTTCAAAGTGGGTTTGTTTCATCCATTTCAACTGTTTTTCCACTTCTTCCATTAATAATAAATTAATCTGATGTTGAATAGCGGCAATCTTTAATCTTATCTCTTCTGTATTTCTTTTCTTTTGCTGTTTTTCTTGATCTCCTAATTTGAGGGTCAGTTCTTTATACGATTTCAGTCGCTCCTTTTTTCTTTCCGCAGTATACCTTATTGCAATACCCCGGAAAAAGGCTTTGAAGGCGTCCCATATAATGTCCATACTAGTGTCTTTGATTAGATTATTTTGAAAGAATTCTTTAGCTTCCTTCTTGGCTATTTCCAGAAATTTGTTCTCTTTCAAGATCTGTAAATTGAGGGTCCAACGAAAGCTTTTTGCTGTTTCTAACAGTTTAATCTGGATCGGGTTGTGATCAGCATAGGTTCTGGGTAAAATTTCTGCCTGTTGAAGACGTAACACTAAGTCCGCCGACAGCCAACACATATCTATCCTCGACCAGGACTTATGCACAGATGAGTAAAACGTGTAGTCATTGGTTGTTGGATTTTTGGTTCTCCACGCGTCTATTAGGTTTAGTTCATCCGCTAATTTTAAAAAAGCTCTTGGCAAGGTATTCCGCAGCTTTCTTTTCTTTTGTTCTTCAAATTTTTTGTCCTTTTCTGTATCAAACACCGCATTGTAGTCACCTATAATGCAACAATTCTTCGGATTAAGTTCTATCAATTTTCTGTGTAAAGCCTGGTAAAATTTTTCCAAGTTCTCATTAGGAGCATAAATATTGACTAATATCACTTTGTTACCATTAAGCTCTATCTCTATTATCACCACTCTTCCTTTTTTATCCGTATAAAGACAGTTGGAGTGAATGGATCTGGATACATAAATAGCTACCCCTCTCTTTTTCTTCTTTAGATCAGATGAATGGTAAAGAACCCCTAGTTTTTCATTTTTCAGATATTTTATGTCCTTTTCTTGAATATGTGTCTCCTGTAAACAGATTATTGAGGAGGAAGACTTTCTCAGCTGCTGAAAAGTTCTTCTCCTTTTTCCTGGGTCATTTAAACCATTAACGTTAACCGATATTATTTGCAGACCAGGCTTAGCACTCATTTTATCCGATCTATACTATCCGGTATTAATTTCTGGTTTTTTTTAGTTTTAGTCTTTGCCTTGATTCTTTCTCTCTGCGACCTCTGCGGAGCTCTTTCTTCTGAGTTACTCTGACTGTCTTCTTCTTCTTCTTCTTGTTCGTCCTCCGTTTCCGACTCTCGAGTACTTCTCTCAATATGTTGTTCCCAGAATTCTTCTACTTTGTCCATCGAGTTTATATTATATCTTCTGGATTGATATGTAAAAAGTAATCCTTCTGGAACTAACCATCTGAATTGTATCGAGTGACTGATCAACCATGATGACAATTTCCGATATTTCACTCTTCGTTGTCGAACTTCCCAGGGCACTTCTTTCAAAACCTTAATTTTAGCGTCTTTCCACTTCAATTCCTGTTCTTTAGCTTTTCTTTGAATTTTCTCACATGTTGTCAAATGAACAAATTTGACTTGAACTTCTCTTGCCAGGTTGTGCTGTCGTGTATAGTTTGATGAGACCCTCTTAGCCCATTCAATTTCTCTACTTCCTCCCTCCAAACATTCTACATCTTCAGAAGACAACATTTCTATTACTTTCTCCATTATATTCTCATTCTTTTCTTCTGGTATATTTTGAAAGCGTAATATATAAGCTGCTTTCTCCATTTCTAGCTTTATTACCCTTTCCTCTAATTGGGCCAAGCTTGCTGCATTGTCACGAGTTCTGTTGGACATCTCTTTTTCCTTTTCCTCTATCTTGTCCACTTTGGCGGTCAAGCTGTGGATCTGTTGAGTGTTCCCCAATAATTGTTTCTGAAATTCTTCCACCTGCTTGTTAGTTTTTATTATCTGCCCCAATAGATCAGCTTTCATCGTCTCTAGCGCTTCTTGGTTTTGTTTAAAGCCCTCCATCACAATATGTTGTAACTTTTCAATGGCATCTTGATTTGTTCCCTCTGGCACTGGTTTCCCCCCTCCCCCAGGCGTGGGTGGGGGGGTACCTTGTCCAAGTTTTTTTGGCCCCATATCTGCCCCCCAAGATCTTTCTTTAATTCTAAATTAAATAGTTAGTGTTATTTTTAAACTTCTTCCGTTTACAATTCACAATCCCCTTACCCAGGGGGTTCCTTCTATTAAATAATTTAATATAATTACTTTGTTCTAGCCTTCTATAATCAGCAACAATTCAATTCATTCAGTAATCAGTTACAGTTCACTTCAGTTCATCCAATACATAAAATCAATTCAATTCATTCCATACAGAAATCAAATAGCCTTCATTGCTAATCATTAAATCAAATTGCATTCATTACTATTCATTAAATACCTTAATTTAAGTTCTATTTCTTTATAATATACAGTTACCTTAATTCCTAGTACCAAGCTCACCTTTAAACAGTTAATTTCTATTTCTGTTCCAACCACAGCAAAATAGTTTTCTTACCAGTAAGTCACTAAACTATTAACAAAAGTGTACGGTTCAGTTCTTTGCCCTCCAGTAGAATTCAATTCAGTTTTCTGTCCTCCAGCTCTCTGCAGTCCAGTTCTCTACAGTCTAGATAATTATCTCTTCTGTAATTTGTCTCCTGTTCTGTTCCCCTTTTCCTGTTTATTTCAATTATTTCTATATGTCCAGTATAGTCTCTTTATCTTTCTTCTATTCTTCTGTTCTTCTGTTCTTCTTCCCGTCTATAATACTCTGTGTGTTCACTGTCTATGACCGCGCCGTTTATTGCAGTATCCCAATCAGCTCCAGAAGCGCTTAAAAGCCCATCTTCAGTGGGGAGACAGCCACAACGAGGCGTTGCTAAAAACTGTCTCACCACTCTTTATCAGATATGTGATTTTTTGAGTTCTATTTCTTGGACTCCGTTTGCCTTCTGTCTAGTAAAAAAGCTCATCAAGTCCTGTATATTATTATTTTCAATAGAGGACGCCATTCTCTCCCCGCCTCATGGTTTCACTTTCGACTACAGCACAGCCGCCATTAAACTGTAATCCGCACCGCGCCTTTCGTAGCTCCCCTCTTTCCCTTCTATTTTTTCCTGTTTCTCCCTCCTTCCACCTTCGGTATCTTTCCCTTAAATACTTCAAACCACCTTCTCGATTCAGCTACTTACTCAGTCCATCAGCCTACTTGCTCAATCCATCAATCTACTTACTCAGTCCATCAAACCATCTCTTCTTCCCCGAATACAACCTCCGCCGCCGCCACCACTGCTGTCCGCCGTCTGTCGTCCGTTTCTCTGCCCGGCCGGTTCGGTCTCAACTCTCCCACCTTATTCTTGGCTTTAGATTCCAATCTTCTTCTCCTATCCTTTATACTATAGTTCTAGCCGTCAATAGTTCTAGCCGTCAATCAGTCTCAGTTACCTTTCCATCCCGCTTCTCTCCGCTTCTCTCCGCTTCTCCTTCCCTTTATGTTCTTCACTTTCTTTTCCTCCGTTCTGCGTCTCTCCGACAAAACACTCACTCCACGACACACACATAAATCCCAAACTTCGATGGATCCACTTGGAAAGTATAATTATGCTTCTTCTTGTTGTTTCATGCAGCGGATAAGAATGTTATCTCCGTCTGCTCCCTTGTCCGGTGGCCCGGTTAAGCACCAGAGTGTTGCTGGGCATCGGCTTCAGGGGCTCATTGGATCTGAATAGGGAGCCTCCGCTACCCATCCAGTCTCCAAATAGCGTCCCAAACTGCGACGCGTCTTCCGACGCTTCTTTAGGGGGTACTTTCAGAACGAAAGCCCCCCCAAATGCTCAGCAAATCCAAGCTTCTCCCGGAGCTCGGGAAAATGCTTAGCGACACCACGCCATTACACCGGAAGTTTCCAAGTAGGGAGCAGTGTTAAAGGGTAGGGGAAGAAGGGAGAAAGATTGAGAGGAAAAGAAGAGAGCTGCAAAATGAGGGGTAGGAGAAGAGGAAGAGATCACAAATATCATGGGCCACAAATACCTGCATTTCCCTCTGTTCTGATCTTTGCATTGGATGCTGGACATCCCAGTTTAGGAAGATGAAGTGCTCTTCTAGTAATTCGGGAAGAAGCAGAGTTAGGATTTGGGATTCCATCCAGTGTTTTGCCACTATACTGGAATGAGTTGAAGGGAGGCAAATAGGTAGTATCTATCTATCTATCTATCTATCTATCTATCTATCTATCTATCTATCTATCTATCTATCTATCTATCTATCTATCTATCTATCTATCATCTATCTATCATCTATCTATCTATCATCTATCTATCTATCATCTATCTATCTATCATCTATCTATCTATCTATCTATCTATCTATCTATCTATCTATCTATCTATTTATCTATCATCTATCTATCATCTATCTGACTATCATCTATCTATGTATCTATCTATCTCATCATCATCATCATCATCATCATCATCCATCTATCATCTGTCTGTCTTCATCATCATTTTCATCATCCGTCCATCCATCCATCCATCCATCCATCCATCCATCCATCCATCCATCCATCCATCCATTAGTTACTTCATTTTTACTCTGCTCTTCTCCCCAGTGGGAACCCAAAGTAGCTTCCATTGTACTCCTTCCTTTTATGCTCTGTACAGCTCTGGGATAAATGCCTGGCTGAGAGTGGATGCGCTCATACCTTTTCCTTCTCTCTCTCCCTGTCTCTCCTAGTTTGTGGCCAGCCAGTAGTGACCCCTCGAATTGTGGGTGGCCAAAAGGCAAAGATCGGAGCCTGGCCATGGCAGGTCAGCATCAGTCAGCGTGGGAGACATTTCTGCGGCGGGTCTCTTGTGGCCGAGCAGTGGGTGATGTCAGCTGCTCACTGCTTTTCGTGAGTATCTGCCTGTGTTTCTGTCTGTCTCATGCTGGAAACAATTTGGCTTTGGGAAAGCAATTCTTCTAAGGCCGGAGGTGGGGGTGGGGGCAGGATTGGCTGCAGGTTTTTGTAGACCTCCATTGGCACAAGCAGTCTATGGGATCCTCCATGCAGTTCCTTCCCCTTTTATTCCTATTTGTGGCCACCTTGATCCCATCTTGTCAACTCCAGGTTGGGAATTAATGGAAATTGGGTGGGGGCTTGAGCCTACGGAGGGGCCTCAGCAGGGTATAATTCTACACTGTCCACCTTTCAAAAGTAGCACATTTCTCCAGGGGAACTGATCTCTAGTGTAGCCAGAAATCCATTGTAATTCTGGGAGATCTCCAGGCCCTACCTGATGGTTGACAAACCTACTTCCAGTTTGTGGCTTTGCTGGAATGGAGTGCAACTTTCTGATATTC
Source organism: Heteronotia binoei (assembly GCF_032191835.1). NCBI lineage: Eukaryota > Metazoa > Chordata > Lepidosauria > Squamata > Gekkonidae > Heteronotia > Heteronotia binoei. The sequence continues at coordinate 31,347,027 of NC_083237.1, forward strand.
TTTTTAGGCCAGTTGGTACTGGTGGGTCTACTCTAAGAGGAGGAAAGCAGAATCACTGCAGGGCCACAAACGCCTCTGAGGCAGATTGAGAAGGTCACTGGAAGAAGCTCATGATTCTCGTGCTTTGCTTCTTCCAGTGCCTCTACAGCCATTTAGGGAATGGGCAATCACACAGTTTCTTCCCTTACGGTGGACCCCTGGATGGTTGTGGATAGGGTTGCCAGGTCAGATGCAAGAAATATCTGGGGACTTTGGGGGTGGAGCCAGGAGCAAGGGTGTGGCAAGCGCAATTGAACTCCGAAGGGAGTTCTAGCCATCACATTTAAAGGGACCACACTCCTTTTAAATGCCTTCCATTTGGAATAAAGAACAGGGGCAGCTTCTTTTGGGGCTCATAGAACTGAACCCCCTGGTCCAATCTTTTTGAAACTTGGGGGATGCTATGCTGAAAATGTAGTGCCTCTGTCTCAAAAAACAGCTTTTCCAGAGCTCCAGATACCCACAGATCAATTGTCCATTATACCCTATAAGAATCGGCCTCTATAGGGGATAATGGAGTGCCCAGCAGACATTTCCCTCCCCACCCTGCTTTCTGATGACGCTGAAGTGGGGGGAGGGCCTCCAAACTATGGAATCCCCTGTCCCAACTGAGGATTGGAACCTCTAGTTGTGGAGCTTAGCTATGGTTGCCAACCTCCATGTGGTGACTGGAGATCTCCAGGATTACTTGTGATTTCCAGGCAACAGAGATCCCCTAGAGAAAAAGGCTGCTTTGGAAGATGGACTCTGTGCATTATACCCCACTGAAGTCTTCCCCTCCCAAATTCTGCCCTCCCCAGCCTCCACCCCCCCAAATCTCCAGGAATTTCCCCACCCAGAGCTTGGCAGGTGTCTAACTCTGCCAGCCCTTACACTGTTGAAGATGCAGCTTTTAATCAGTCTTGAAGACAGTTCCATTTTCAAGCTGCAGTGCCATTTTGCTTTGTTTCTTCTCTGTTTCCCAGAAAGGACCGCTCAGATATCACAGTGACTCTGGGAGAGTATGAGCTCCAGAAGCCAAGTCGCTATGCTGAGACGATCCATGTCACCAACGTAATCGTTCACACTGCATTTGCAGGAATTGGATCGCGGGGGGACATGGCCCTTTTGTGGCTCCAGAGACCCCTGAAATACACTGCCTACATCCTCCCTGTCTGTGTACCAGATTCCTTGGCTCACTTCATCGAGGGCATGGGCTGTTGGGTGACGGGATGGGGACGCATCAAGTACGATGGTGAGGATTATTGCAAAATAAAAGTTTGTTCACAAAAAAAAAAAGTACGATGGTGAGGATTTGGGAAGCCAGCTTGGGACGAGGGCTGGGCTTCATGTGGTAAACAATTTAAAACAAAATCATATGAAATACATCCAATAAGGGCTGCACACTTTGGCTTGGGAAATTCCTGGGGATTTGGGGGTGGAGGCTGGGAAGGGTGGGAGCTCAGTGGGGTGTAATGCCATACAGTCCACCCGCCAAAGCAGCTTTTTTCTCTAGGGGAAGTGGGATCTGTAGTGTGGAGATTGGCTGTAATTCTGGAGGCCTTCAGGCCCCACCTGGAGGTTGGCAGCCCTCGATCCAAATTTAGGAAGATTTCCCCCCCTCGTTTCCACAAAGAACTGATCCCAGCCACTTTTCAAGGAACCAGATAGGTTTTATTTATATATAGACAATTTGGGCCTAGAGAAGCAGGATTACCAGGTCCCCGCTGGGGGATGACCTGCCCCCTAGAGGGCACTACCTGCTGCTGCTCAGGTGGCTAGTGCGTGAGGAGGAGGATTGACACCAAAATATGAGGGAAAGTCATCCGTGTCCTGACTCATTGATGTCACTCGTGTGCTTGGAAGTGATGTCAGCATGTTGCTGGGGGAATTATGGAGTCACTCTTGATAAGCCATAGAGTTTTGCCCAAATGCCAGTGACATGCTGACATCATTTCCAGTGTGCACAGGAAGTGACATCAGTATGTTGACAGCAATGTCAGCCTGTCTCCAGCTACCAAACCTACCAGCGACAACTCTAGCTAGTCATCTGAACAGCCACAACACTGCTTCTTCTTTCCAGAAACCACCAGGGAATAAATGGCTTGTCCCCTGTATATTTACTATTTCTTAATTTAACATTCTTTGTAACTCTTTATCATAAGGACTTGATGAGTTTGGTGGACTAGAGAGTTTCAAGAGTTTCAAAGTAAGGAACACGCAATAGGATGCTGAAGGTTAAGAATGACAAGTGGGAGGGAAAAAATATCAAATCTGAGAGTTTCAATGAGGGCTGGAATTAAGCTACACACAATCCGTAGCCATTTCAATTTAGAGCTGTTGACTGGTGGGAGAAAAAATAGGGGCTTAATAGGATGTTATTTATCAGATTATGTTACCACTGAATTCCATGCTGTGAAAAGCTTCAGATGCCCATTTCCTCACATTTCTACCAGGGGTAGAACATTTCAGCTACTTCTCAGTTTCATTGTCCAAGTTCAGTGTTTCATTTCAGCAATGGTTCGTGACACATACTAGCGCCTGGATGAGTTAATCACCGGGGTGTGTGTGTGTGCCAAAATAAATTGCTCTTCATTATTTAAAAAGGATTAAAAACATTTCTGTTGACTTTTCTTGTGTGTGTAGCGACCTTATGAATTAATGACCTCCCCAAAGTCCTCTTGTTAACAGCCTTGCTCAGGCCTTGCAAACTGGGGTGTGTGGCTCCCTTGATTGAGACCAGGGCGCTTTTTTTGCAGAAAAAGCCCAGCAGGAACTCATTTGCATATTAAGCCACACCCTCTGATGCCAAGCCAGCCGAAATTGCATTCTTGCTAAAAAAAAAAAGCCCTGATCGAGTCCATCCATCTCTTGTTGGGTCTTCCTCTTTTCCTACTGCCTTCAACTTTTTCTGCAATCTTGTCTTTTTCAGCAACTTTTTCTCATGTTTTGTCCAGTGAGAATTCAGGCTTGATTTGATCTAAAACCCAGTTAGTTGTCTTTTTGGTGGTCCACGGTATCCGTAAAACTTTGCTCCAGCACTGCATTTCAAAAGCATCGATTTTCTTTCTATCGTTCTTAAAAGAGACTCCTTAGGTGATTTTATTTTAAAATTATTTTTTGTATGTGTAATCATGTGTGCTGAACACTGTGGATCTTGGAACGCATTCCTCTTTCCGCTCTCCTTTACTTTAGTTTGTCTGATCGTATTGATAGCCAACTTTATTTTAGTTTACTTCGTTGTCTTCAACTTTACCAAAGCAACATCAGCTTCGCTTTTGTGTTCATCACAATGTTTTCCTCTCCAGCTTCTGCTTCCGCTTGTGGCATGCTTTCTTATGGAGACAATTCTCTGTGTATCTGAAGTGGCAATAGTGCAGCCTCATGGATGTTTCCCCCAAACTTCCCTTTCCTCACCCCTCCATGGCTGTTATTCCCCATACCACCACTAGAGGGATTTTTAACTTCAAGTCCTGTAGCATCTTAGAGACCAACAAGAGTTTCAACAAGAATATCGGGAATAGCTAGATCAATATAGGATTAGTCTACTGTAATGATCTTTTGTAACAATGTACTAGTTCCTAGCATTCATTTTTTAAAAAGTTTCTAGCCCTTTTTGCTGCAGAGTTACAAGGAGGAATGTGCAGTCAGTATTTATTTATTTATTTATTATTTATTACTTCCCATTTATATCCCGCCCTCTCCGCAAGCGGACTCAGGGTGGCTTACAACATTATAAAAACAATTAATCCAATAAAACATATAAAACCATAATTTACATATATTAACTTAAAAACCATTCTATAGCGCTATTTCAGTCCAGTATAGGCGGTATTGACTTCTCGACTAAGATCACCAGCATTCTGTAGGATGTCCGGTGGCAGCCTTTTTTCGATCAAACCACAAAAGCCTGTTTGAACAATTCGGTCTTACAGGCCCTGCGGAACGCAGACAAATCCCGCAGGGCCCTTATAGCTTCTGGGAGGGTGTTCCAAAGTTCTGGTGCTGCCACCGAAAAAGCCCTGGATCTCGTTATACATAGCCTGGCTTCTTTTGGGCCAGGGGCAGACAACAGATTTTTTGTCCCTGATCGCAGTGCTCTCTGGGGGATATATGGGGAAAGGTGGTGTCAGAACTTGAAGAACTTCAGACGATTCCCAAACTGGTTACAAAGTATAGGATCTTTATTAAGAACTATAGTGCTGGAGGTACGAGATAACAGTAATGCCAGTACTGGCATTTGGTTACATTTTATGCAGTCAGAAGAGATACCATAAAGTCATCTTTCACACGGATTGCAGACAAGTGTCTCCTTCCCAGGCTCTGTTATCAGGAAGGAGGATATTTCCCTGCTGTGAAGGCCAAGCGGCTTGGCTTCAAAAGGCAACCTGCAGATGTGGACCCTAGGCTATCGGTTACCCTTCAGTGATCACAGAATATTGTCAGGCTCTGGGATCTGGTGTTAGTTGTTTATACAGCATAGCATGGGTTAGTATCAGGTTACAGCATGGAGTTGGTCTGGCTAACAGCACATAGGAAAGTTACAAGTTCTGACATACTGCCCCCCCCCTAAGCTCTTCGCCTTGGGCTTGTGTGGGTACAGTAGGTGGAATTTCTTGAGCAATTGCGGGGCTGATACACCTTTTGCTTTGACCCATTCATCACAGCTTGGGGGGAAGTATTTCCACCTAATAAGGTAGTACAACACCCCTCGTCTGACCATGGAGTCCAGGATCTCCTGCACCTCATGGTGGCTCTGGCCCTTCACTCGAGTAGGAGGTGGCTCTGGAGGGTGAGGGTGCCAAGATGTAGCTCCAGGATCTTTGCGAAGAAGGCTGCAATGAAAAACAGGGTGGATCTTACTCAGTAACTTGGGTAGCTCTAATTCCACGGTCACCTTGTTGATTACTTTTTTGATTTTAAAGGGACCAAGGTATTTAGAGGTTAGCTTGCGACACCCTTGAGGCAGAGGGAGGTTTTTGGTCGATAAGAATACCGTTTCCCCCTCCTTAAGCTCCCATTGGGGGGAGTGCTTTTTATCAAAGTGGCGTTTGTACTCCTCCTTCGCTTCCTCTAGGTTTTCCTGTATCACCTTCCAGCCCTCGCGCACCCCTTCCCACCACTGCTGGCAGGACGTTGGTTCGGGTGATCCTGCTGGGAGGGGGAGGTGCGGGAAGGGCTTCCCCTCGTAACCATTCACTATCTGGAAGGGGGAGGTTTTTGTGGAGCTATGGAGGCTGTTGTTGTACCCATACTCTGCGAAGGCTAGCAGTTCGACCCAGTTCGTCTGTAGGTAGTTGACATAGCAGCGGAGGTACTGCTCCAGAAGCCCGTTCACCCTCTCCGTCTGTCCATCTGTCTGGGGTTGGTAGGCAGAGCTAAGCCCCTGCTCAATGCCTGCAATTTTACAAAACTCCCGCCAGAAGTTGGCAACGAACTGCGGCCCGCGGTCACTAATGACCTTGTCTGGAAATGAGTGAAGGCGGACCACGTGGTTAAAGAATAGTTGAGCCAGCTTCTTAGCAGTGGGGAGTTTTTTGCACGGGATGAAGTGCGCTTGTTTTGAGAACGTGTCCACAACCACCAAGATGACGGTTTTCCCTTGGGAGGGCGGTAGCTCTACTATAAAGTCCATAGAGACAACTGCCCAGGGTCTGGCCGCCGTGGGGAGGGGGACCAAGTGACCCGGCGGCTTCCCCCCCCTGCGTTTGGCCATAATGCACGTGGGGCAAGAGATGACGAATTCTGACACGTTTCTTTTTAGCTTGGGCCACCAGAATTGCCTACTTACTAAGTTCAGTGTTTTTACATAACCAAAATGCCCGGCTATGCGACTGGAGTGGCACTGTTCCAGCACGTTTTTCCTCAGGCTTTTGGGGACGTAAATCTTGCCGTTGTGGAGCCAGAGTCCCCCCTCCCCTTTCTCGAGCCCTTCGGGCCGTTCATCCCCTTCCGCCTCTGCTTCCGCTGCGAAGCGCTCTTTTTGTTGGGGCTCGGGGGCTCCCGTTTGTTTCCCGGAGTGGGTGGTGACTCCTCCGGCTACAGCCGAGGGGGGAATAAGGGAGTCTACCACTTCTTCCTTTTGGCTGTCATGCTGGGGCATGCGAGATAGTGCGTCGGCTAAAAAGTTTTTGGTGCCGGGGATGTGTTTCAGCACGAAGTCAAATTTGGCGAAAACACCCGCCCAGCGAATCTGCTTTGCAGTCAGTTTGTGGCGGCCGGTCAGGGCTTCTAGGTTTTTGTGGTCAGTCCAGATTTCGAAGGGGACACGGGCTCCCTCTAACCATGACCGCCAAGTTTTTAGGGCAAACGTGACTGCAAAGGCTTCCTTGTCCCATACCGACCAATTTCTTTGTTCATTGGAAAATTTGTGCGAGATATAGGCGCAGGGTCGGAGCCCCCCGCTTCATCTTTCTGCATCAGTATGGCCCCCACCGCGACATCGGAGGCGTCGCATTGCACCACGAAGGGTTTTAGCTCATTGGGGTGGGCTAGGACGGCTTCGGACGTGAACAACCTCTTGAGTTCATCGAACGCCCGTTGGCATTTGGGCGACCACGTTAGGCGTGCGCCTGGTTTCTTTGCTTCCTCCCCCCTCCCCTTCGTCTTTAGAAGCTCGGTGAGTGGGAGCATGACTTGGGCGAAGCCCTTGATAAATCTGCGGTAGAAATTTGCGAACCCGATGAAAGATTGGAGCTGCCGTCGGGTTCGGGGTGGCTCCCAGTCTAGTACCACTTGGATTTTGGCAGGGTCCATGGCTAGTCCCTCCCCCAACACCCTGAATCCCAGATAGTCTAGTTCCGTTTTGTGGAACTTGCACTTGGACAGTTTAGCATACAGTTTGTTTTGATACAAGGTGGTTAACACTTTTCTCACTAACGGTACATGCGATTCAAGGTCTTTCGAGTAAATAATGATGTCATCCAGGTACACCACCACCCCCTTGTACAGGTATTCTCTCAACACTTCATTGATAAAGTTCATTACTGTTATAATGTCAGAACTTGAAGAACTTCAGACGATTCCCAAACTGGTTACAAAGTATAGGATCTTTATTGAGAACTATAGTGCTGGAGGTACGAGATAACAGTAATGCCAGTACTGGCATTTGGTTACATTTTATGCAGTCAGAAGAGATACCATAAAGTCATCTTTCACATGGATTGCAGACAAGTGTCTCCTTCCCAGGCTCTGTTATCAGGAAGGAGGATATTTCCCTGCTGTGAAGGCCAAGCGGCTTGGCTTCAAAAGGCCACCTGCAGATGTGGACCCTAGGCTATCGGTTACCCTTCAGTGATCACAGAATATTGTCAGGCTCTGGGATCTGGTGTTAGTTGTTTATACAGCATAGCATGGGTTAGTATCAGGTTACAGCATGGAGTTGGTCTGGCTAACAGCACATAGGAAAGTCACAAGTTCTGACAGGCGGTCCCGTAGATAGGCATGTCCCTGACCATAGAGGGCTTTAAAGGTTAATACCAACACCTTGAAGCACCTCGGAACACAACAGGCAACCAGTGCAGCTCTCTCAGCACTGGCTGAATGTGCTCCCGTCGCGGCAGCCCCATTAACAGCCGTGCCGCAGCGTTCTGCACTAGTTGTAGTCTCCAGGTTAGCCTCAAGGGTAGCCCCATGTAGAGAGCATTACAGTGATCTATTCTTGAGGTGACCGTAGCATGGATTAAGTCGTTGCGCTCCAGGTAAGGAGCCAGCTGCCGCATTTGCCGAAGATGAAAGAAGGCAGATCTAACCGTATTTCCAATTTTAAGCAAACTAGGCAAAACCATTGAGAACATAAGAGAAGCCATGTTGGACTGGGCCATGCAGTTCAACGCTCTGTGGTTAAAACCCAGGTGCCATCAGGAGGTCCAACAGTGGGGCCAGTACTTCAGAAGTCGTTCTACCATTGCCCCCAAACTCTGAAAATACAGGGCCTCACTATGCCAGATGACATTCCTGAAAAATATTGAAATTAATTCTCATTCCCACATGCATTCTCAAACCAAAAATGCTTTGGGAAGGGGAAAGTGCTGACAAGTCACAGCTGACTTATGGAGAACCTGTGGGGTTCTCAAGGCAAGAGACGTTCAGAGATGGTTTGCCATTGCTTGCTTCTGCACCACTGGAGTTCTTGTGCCCCAGTAAAACAGGCAGGAGTCTTTCAACATGGATGTCATATTTTCTTGAGTTAGCTCTAGAGAATAACTGGACTGTGGCCTATTTAAGTGCAGATTCTCCTCTCTTTTGCCTTTCTAGTGCCGCTTCCTTTCCCTAAGACACTGCAAGCAGTTGAAGTTCCCTTACTTAGCAACAAAAAATGCAACCAGTTGTACAACAGTCACCGATCAAATTCCTCAAGGACCAGGCACATCTTGGATGACATGATTTGTGCTGGCTATGTAGATGGGCAAAAGGATGCTTGCCAGGTAAGCTGTTTTGTAGGGAGCCAGTTTGGTGTAGTGGTTAAGTGCGTGGACTCTTATCTGAGAGAACCGGGTTTGATTCCCCACTCCTCCACTTTCACCTGCTGGAATGGCCTTGGGCCAATCATAGCTCTGGCAGAGGTTGTCCTTGAAAGGGCAGCTGCTGTGGGAGCCCTCTCAGCCTCACCCACCTCTCAGGGTGTCTGTTGTGGGGGAAGAAGATGTAGGAGGAGATTGTAAGCCGCTCTGATTCAGAGAGAAGGGCGGGATATAAATCTGCAATTCTTCTTATTCTTCTTCTACTTCCTGATGGGGGAGGCCACCTGGGTACTTTTGGAACTCTCTAAATCAGGAGCAGCCAAACTGTGGCTCGGGAACCATGTGTGGCTCTCAAAATCCCTATTGTCCCATTGACCAGCTTGGAGAAGGCATTTGTCTCTTTAAATCACTTTCCCAAGCCAAGCCAGATAGCAGCTTGAAGAATGCATATAAAGTTGCTTTCTTTCCACCTCCACCTCCCTCCTCCCCATCTGTTTCCTCCCTCCCTCCCTCAACATCTGACATTAATGCTTTATGGTTCTTAAACATCTAACATTTATTCTATGTGGTTCTTACGTTAAGCAAGTTTGGCCACCCCTGTGCTAGATGTTCCTGATACATCTCTATGGCTCATTAGCAAAGATATGACATAAACATTACGCTCTGTGTGAGCTTGGGTTGCCAACCTGAGGTGTGGCCTGAAGTTCTCCTGGACGTACAACTGATTGCCAGATGACAGAGATCAGTTCCTCTGGAGAAAATGGCTGCTTGGCAGGGTAGACTCTGAGGAATGTATTTATGAGTATGTAAGAGAGGGCATCTTCAGGTGAATGCAGATCACAGAAGGGTTTATATTTATACTAGTTGTCTGGCAACCAGCAGGGGATGGAGGGGACTTACCAGGTGGTGGGGCCTCGCTGAGATGCGGTCACATAATTGGCAGCACACCAAAGTCACTTCTTGTGTGGACTGTGTGGCATCAATGAGTCATCGGGGATACTGGAATTTGAACAAAATTCTTTGTTTAACCATAGAGTTTTGCTGAATGCTAGAGTATCCTCAGCATTCCCCCATGATGCGCTGACAACACTTCCAGGTGCACAGAGATTAAGTCAACATGTCAGAGCTGGCAATCCTGACTCTGGCACAAGACAAATAGTTCTGATGAGAGCTGAAATGAATTATGGGGAGTTGGTGGGTGAAAGGAACCCTAGTGAGGTTCCTTTCCAGTCCAAGAACATTGGGGTAGCTGATAAACTCTCAGATAGTATTATTATTTTTCTTTCCTAGGGTGATTCTGGGGGCCCCTTGGTCTGTGCCCAGAATAATTCCTGGTTTCTGGTTGGCATTGTGAGCTGGGGAGAAGGCTGTGCAAAGAGGTACCGCCCTGGTGTCTACACCAGAGTCATGAGCTTCACGGATTGGTTGCAGCAGCGTATTCCAGGCCTGCTGTTTGGAGTTGTGCCAGTCACTTTATATGGAGGAGGGAATACTTTATGTCTTTTCTCCAGCACTTCACTTCTCATTTGTTCTATTTCACTTTTCTTGTTTTCCAGCTAGAATTCATGGAGTGACAAAACTACTGAGTAGGGGTATGTGTGGCAGGGGGCGGGCAGGTTCATCTTGCAAGCTGGTCCCTACAGAATCGGTGTTGAATCTGGCTTAGAGACAACTGCTAAAGTCTGGCTACAGTTGTAGCTTGAAGACTGGCTTGGGGAGATAGCACTGAACGCAGAGCCTTTTTGTGTTCCTCTGGAAGTGATTTCAGCAACACACCACCTTCTGTCTCCTTGTGCAGCAAAAAGCCACTTGAATTTAACTATTATTTTTTTACTCCCCCACCAAGTTCTTATGTCCTCCCGCATTGCACAGATGAAAGCAGACATGCTACGAAGAATTATAGCCCCAAACTCCCCACCCAAGTTGCACATTAGCCTTATTCACAGGTTACAGTGAACACATGTTTACTCCATGTACAGCATACAAAGGATTGTTCTTTTGAGCATATCTCATGTCACAGCCTGCCCACATACAGCTGAAGGTGTGATACAAACCCCATGTTTATCCAGGTACTGGTCCCCCAGTTTCATCTGTATAGTGCATGTACATTGGCTTTTCCTTGCAAACAGATGTGCATGGGTACAGGCGGGATGTGCAGGGCTCCTGCTGAAGTCTGTATTCCATCTGGTGGATTGGATCCAGCCAGCCTTATCAGTCCCTTAGTCTTTCACAGAACACACTTTGAGTCCAGTGGCACCTTTAAGACCAACCAAGTCTTATTCAAGGTATAAGTTTTCATGTGCATGTGCATGAAAGCTTATACCTTAAATAAAATCTGATTGGTCTTAAAGGTGCCACTGGTCTCAAACTTTGTTTTGCTGCTTCAGACCAACACGTTAGAAGAAGATGATACTGGATTTATACCCTGCCCTTCACTCTGAATCTCAGAGTGGCTCACAATCTCCTTTACCTTCTTCCCTTACAACAAGTACCCTGTGATGTAGGTGGAGTTGAGAGAGCTCTCACAGAAGCTACCCTTTCAAGGTCAGCTCTGTGAGAGCAATGGCTAACCCAAGGCCATTCCAGCAGCTGCAAGTGGAGGACTGGGGGAATCAAACCCAGTTCTCCTAGATAAGAGTCTGCAAAATTAACCATTACACCAAACTGGTTCTTTGAATTAGTCTTCTGCAGTTCTTCTCTTTACTCTTTACTCCAGGCTCATGGGGCTTTTGTCTATGCAGGTGGCATCACCTGAAGCACAGGTTAAATTTTGGTGGTCACAGGGCCTTTCTTCCTTTGTCCCTGGCAGAAAAACTGGCTGCAATCCAACCCGGTATTTGTTTACTCAGCAGTAAGCTATCCTGTTGTGTTTTAAAAACCTGGAAGGTATTTATTAGGTTAGAGATATACCAGGAAAACATTGTTGTCTTCCAGTCTGTTATCACAACCAGTCTAATGGCCAGCTATTGCACTTGCGGTGTGTAAGTCTTAATTGCACATTCATTTACTTGGATCTGGGTCAGGGATAAGATACATCCACCCTTCTCTCACAGAGACCAAAGTTATATAGACCCCCATGGTAGGGTTGCCAATCCCCAGTTGGGGGCAGGGGATCCCCCAGTTTGAAGGCCCTCCCCCTGCTTCAGGACATCAGAAGGCAGGGTGAGGGAAGAGAAATGTCTGCTGGGGACTCATTATTTCCTATGGAAACCGATTCCTGGTATATGGAATAATGGAGAATTGATCTGCAGGTATCTGGGGCTCGGGGGGGGGGAGGGACTGTTTTTTTGAGGTAGAGGCACCAAATTTGCAGCATAGCATCCAATGCCTCTCCTCAAAAGACCCTCCATGTTTTAAAAAGTTTGGCCTGAGGGGTCAATTCTATGAGCCCCAAAAGAAGGTGCTCTTATCCTTCATTATTTCCAATGGAGGGAATGCATTTAAAAGCTGTGAGATCCCTTTAAATGTGATGGCCAGAACTCCCTTTGGAGTTCAGTTATGCTTGTCACAGCCTTTTTCCTGGCTCCACCCCCATGTCTCCTGGCTCCACCCCAAGGTCTCCTGGCTCCACCCTCAAAGTCTCCAGATATTTCTTGAATTGAACTTGGCAACCCTACCCCATGGGGTGGGAGAGCAGAACCCTGAAAGTAACTCTAGCAAGTGACTTAAAGGCTATTGCCAACTCTCCTCAAAGGCAGAAACAAGAACAGTAATTTGCCCTGGAGAGGTTCCATAAAAAGGTACTGTTTCAAGTAATCAGAGAGGTAGGGGGCTATAGAATAGGGACTGCCCCTAGCAGTGTTCCCTCTAAGCTGAGTTAGCATGAACTAGCTTACAGATTTTTAGCCCCTAGCTCACACATTTTTGTCTTAGCTCAGGAAGGATGACCCCAGAGCACACTAATTTATGCAGTAGCTTACAACTTTAATGCCAGTAGCTCACAAAGTAGAATTTTTGCTCACAAGACTCTGCAGCTTAGAGGGAACATTGATCCAGTATGGTGCAGTGGTTAGAGTTCAGACTTGGTTGTGGGAGGCCTGGCTTCAAATTGCCTCTCATCTATGAAGCTCAGTGAACTGATCACCCTCCTTCAGCATAACCCACCTCCCAGGATTGTTGTCAGGTTAAAAAGGGGATGAGATCTGTGATCCTCCAGTCAGCTGTTTTGGAGGTAAGGCAGGACAACAATATTTAGATAAGACTGTTGGAGCATCCAAGGTTTGTAGCTCAAAGCAGATAAATCAGAAAGCTATCAGGCAGTATAGCATCCTTCCCTCCTCTGTTTTATCTTCACAACAACCCTGTGAGGTGGGTTAGACTGAGAGAGAAGGAGTGGCCCAAGGTCATGCAAAGCAGACAGGAAGTACTTCTTCACCTAAAGGGTGATTAACACATGGAATTCACTGCCACAGGAGGTGGCGGCTACAAGCATAGACAGCTTCAAGAGACGATAGGATAAACAAATGGAGCATATTAAAAAGGTAAAGGTAGTCCCCTGTGCAAGCCCAGTCGTTTTTGACTCTGGGGTGATGTTGCTTTCCCAACGTCTTCACAGCAGACTTTTTACAGGGTGGTCTGCCATTGCCTTCCCCAGTCACCTACACTTTCCCCCCAGCAAGCTAGGTACTCATTTTACCGACCTTGAAAGGATGGAAGTCTGAGTCAACCTGGAACTGGCTACCTGAACCAGCTTCCGCTGGGATCAAACTCAGGTCGTGAGCAGAGGGCTCCAACTGCAGTACTGCAGCTTTACCACTCTGTGCCACAGGGCTCTTTGGAACATATTAGCTACAGCGTATTGTTCAAACTCTCTGTCTGGGGCAGCGATGCTCTGTATTCTTGGTGTTTGGGGGGGGCACAGTGGGAGGGCTTCTAGTGTCCTGGCCCTACTGATGGACCTCCTGATGGCACCTGGTGTTTTTGGCCACTTTGTCACACAGAGTGTTGGACTGGATGGGCCATTGGCCTGATCCAACATGGCTTCTCTTATGTTCTTAAGGAAAGGTAGCATAGTGCATATTGATGTGAGTTTTATGTGTTTTTATGTATTTTATTGTATAATTATTAATGTATTTTTAAATTGATTCTTGTTAGCTTTTGTGTTGTGAGCCGCCCTGAGCCCGCCTCGGTGGGGTAGTGCGGGATATAAATCGAATAAAATAATAAAATAATAAATAAATGTTCTTATGACAGCTCTTTCAGAAGCTTCTGATAATAGAAATTCAGCCATATACCTTTGAGATGCGACCACTGCTTAGAGCAATCTTTTGATATAACATTTTGGAGCATTCCTGCTTACCCAAATAAACTGAACATGCTAGGTGCTCCCCCAATAGTGCTGAGATATTTGGTTATCTTGTAAATACATTCTTTTCCCTGCATGCAGAACTGTGTCTTTTATTTATTAAACAACCTTGATATTAAAACTGAACAATCACTTAACTTCAAAAGGCTGTATTTATTTGGCATGAAAGTTTCATTTGTACATGTGCGCCTGCATTGTCTGATGGCAACTTGGCCTGCCAACTCTGGATTGGGAAATTCCTGGAGATTTGGAGGCTGTGGAGTCTGAAGAGTGGAGACCTGTGGGGTACAGCTGCCAATCTCCAGGTGGTGCCTGGAGATTTCCTATTATTACCACTGATCTCCTATCCCTGAGTATAAAATAAAGACAAATGGGTTGAGCTACAAGTATGGGTATGAGAGAGGGGAAATGTGCCAGGAATGGAACAGGTCCCAAGTGTAGATATTCTGAAGATGGATTTGGAACTCACTGCCACAGGATGTTGTTTGGGCTGTTAGTGTAGGTCAGGGGTGGTCAAGTTGAGGCTTGGGAGCCACATGTGGCTTTTTTCCACATATTGTGTGGCTCCTTAAGCCCCAACTGCCCTGTCAACCAGCTTGGAGAAGGCATTTCTCTCTTTAAATCACTTCGCCAAGCCAGTCACGGCTTGGAGAATGCATTTAAAGTTAAAGTTGCTTTCTTTCTGCTTCCCCTCCCTCCCTCTCTCCCCTCTTTCAAACATCTGACGTTCATGTCTTGTGGCTCTTAAACATCTGACGTATGAACATATGAAGCTGCCTTATACTGAATCAGACCCATGGGTCCATCAAAGTCAGTACTGTCTACTCAGACTGGCAGTGGCTCTCCATGGTCTCAAGGTGAACTTTTTCATGCCTATTTGCCTGGACCTTTTTTTTTCTTAGTTGGAGATGCTGGGGATTGAATCTGGGACCTTCCCATCTGATGTTTATTCTAGGTAGCTGTTACATTAAGCAAGTTTGGCCATCCCTGGTGTAAGTAGATTTAAAAAGGGACTAGACCAATTTATGCAGGACGGGTACAAAAAAAGCTATTAACCATAATGCCTAAAGAGAACCTCTGCGTGCAGAGTCAGGTTATTTCTGAGTACCAGTTCTTTGCGGGGGTGGGGGGGGGGTGGGGAGAGCAACAACCGGGGGAGAAAACGTGGGCTTCTGTGTCCTCATAAGCCTCCTGGAAGCATCTGCTTAGCTACTGTGATGGTGAATCAGACTGACCATTGATGAGAATCAACGGGCTATCCTTATTAATCATGCGTGTCTGCATTGTGGTTCTTAGTCCTAGCAGATTGAAATGTGTGGCTTCTCCCTCCAAGGGAAGCGAGTCTACAGAGCTTATTTTGTGTTGTTTGGGGGCTGTGAGGCTTTAAAATAGTGTGCCATATATTTGCATGTCTATCATCTTTGTAGTGCTGCCTGGTGGTTAAAGCAGGCAGGCAGCGAAGCCAGCAGTCTTTGGTTCTGTAACCAGTCAGGGGAGAGGACCAAGGAGCCAGCTGGATATTCCAGATCATTTTCTAAGTTACCTTTTCTCTGTAAAGCTGGAGAAAATATAACTTTTGTGGTATCCCTAGTCGATTACAATATGAGAAACTGGGTTGAAAAAGAAGCAAAGGACTCAAACATCTCTGAAGAGGTAACACCATCCAGAAAAAGGCAGGCTGAAAAAGTCTGTACCTTGACATCGACACGGAACAGAATGGAGCTGATTTCTTGAAATCCGGGTTCCTCCAGATTCCTTTCAATGCCCACAGCAAAATCAGACCAGGCTAGGAAGGGACAAAGAGCCAACAGGGCGTGGTTACCTGAAGGGGGACAGACCAAGGCAGGGTGGGAGGACAGGTTGAGTCACATTCTCCCCAGAGGCTGCCAGGTAGTGGTTGTACCTTTCTCTGCATTCTTTGCTTATCAGAGAAGCAAACCTAGAGGGCTTTAGGTTTAAGACCTCCCTGCCCACAGGGAGGTGAAACAGGGGCTCTCTGTGCTATGAGAAGCACGCTCCTCTCTTTCTTGTGCTTCTCTGTACTTTCCCTGATGCAGGGTAAGTAACATTGCCTGTTGCAGGGGTCAGGATGCCTTGAAGTTAAGGGTTCCTAGAGGGGGTGATCTGGAAAGTTTTTAAAGAAAAAATTGTTCTTGCCAGAGAAGGGGGAGTCGGGTTCCGAGGAGGAAGGGGGGATACACTCTAATGAGTTGGAGTGTGATTCCCCCACACTCTCCAGACCTTTGTTTTAAACTCGAGTGATCCTCTAGGGCTGTGTTCTTTATTCCCTAGAGGCATGTGGTTACCTCAGGAACAAGATGCTCCACTTTTGGAGAGATGATGACCATCGACCTCTTGGGAATGGTGGCTAGTGGGTAGAGCAGGCGCAACGGAAAAGCAGGATTCCTCCATTCCATCCCCAGATGTGGGAAGGAGTGGGGCATGGGGCAGAGACTGAGGATTGCTTGAGTACCATCTATTTAGCTCATGTTTGGATTCATTGACAGGGCAGAGGCAGAAGGATGGAAAATAAGTTGGATTTCCCTGCTCTTTTGATAAATGCTTTTGCAAGGATTTTTTTTTAAAGCAACATCAGTGATTGTGACCATGGACTCCAATGATGGGTCAGTTAATATAGGATAAAGGTGTGTGTGTGTGTAAAAATGGTCATAATTCCTAGGTTCAGTTGTCCTCACCTCTGGGAGGATAACGGTGTTTAAGAGCTAGTCTTGAAGATGACCGGAATGCAGATCGCTGGGGTAGGTGGTGGCAGGCAATGAGGACTCCTGGACTTCTCTGAAAGTATAGCCCAGGCTAGCCCAATCTTGTTAGAGCTAAGCAGGGCCTGCCCTAGCTAGTATTTGGATGGGAGACCTCCAAAGAATACCACAGTGATGACACAGAGGCAGGCAAACCATCTCTGAACTTCTTTTGCCTTGAAAACCCAATGGGGTTACCATAAGTCAGCTATGACTTGATGGCAGTACACAAACAAACAGACAAAAAGAACCACTTAAGGCCCCAGACAAAATTTCCTTTTGGGTCCCGCCTCTCACACCTACTCAGATATCCTATGAAAACAAATCCCATTATATGCCTTGCTCCTCTTTCAGTCCTTAAAAAGGTAAAAGTAGTCCCCTGTGCAAACACCAGTCATTTCTTACTCTGGGATGACGTTGCTTTCACAACATTTTCATGGCAGACTTTTTTACGGGGTGGTTTGCCATTGCCTTCCCCAGTCATCTACACTTTCCCCCCAGAAAGATGGGTACTCATTTTACCAACCTTGGAAGGATGGAAGGCTGAGTCAACCTGGAGCCGGCCACCTGAACCCAGCTGCTGCTGGGATCAAACTCAGATCGTGAGCAGAGCTTGGACTGCAGTACTGCGGCTTTACCGCTCTGCACCACAGGGCTTCTTTTTGTCCTTAAGGGGCCCCAAACTCCAGGAATCCTCATTGTCTCCTCATTGCCCCCTTCCCAGAAGCCTTGCTGGAATCAAACTGGAAACTGTTTTTCATCCTTGGTGACGAACGTTGCTCATCAGCTGTTTCATGTCTGCTTGGTTTGGGGGCATCTGAGCTGGCTGCCAAGCTAGGAGGGGTTCTAAGAGTGGCAAACCTAAAGTGTACTTATACTTCCTCCAAAGCTCACCTCCTGATTTTATTCTTGTTTTAAAATGGTCTGCACATGGCGCACTTTGTGCAAGCATGTGCAGTTGGGAGGAGGAGGGGAAATGTGGGTGAGCAGGATGTGACATCAGCAAAATTTAAGACAGTCACCCTCTTAGGCTTGATGACTCTGGTTTGGGAAATTCCTGGAGTTTTGGGGCTGGGGAAGATAGTGCTTGGGGAGAGGACTGTATCTCAGGGGGCTATATAGTGTTATATTTCAGTCGGGTATAATGCCATAGAGTCCGTTCTGGAATAGGCGGGATATAAATAATTGTTCTTAGCTGCCCTGAGCCCAACTGGGGAGGGCAGGGTATAAATGCAAATGATAAATAAATCAAAAGTAAGTAAGTAAATACATAAATACCCCTCTAAATCTCCATTTTCTCGAAAGGAACTGATCTCTGTCAATCAGCCCTGATTCCAGGAGATCTTCAGGGCCCCAGCTGGAGGTTGGTGGCCCAGCCCCAGTCTTTGCAAACACTGGCGAGGAGGAACTGGTTTGGTCATCCAGCAGCCAGATCCGAGTGCTCATCTCCGCCTATTATGAGAAAGTCATTACAGTACATAATGTAATGTAACAGACGGCTGGGCAATGGCCAAGAGGGCGGAGGTTGGGCAGCATCCTGAGCCAGTCAGGCTAACTGCAGGGGGTGGGATGCATGTTGGTTAACTTGCAGTTGCCACCAGCAAGTTGCTTAGGCTATGACCAGATTGGCTATGGCTGGCTTCCAGCTGCAGGGGGCCCAGGAGCTGTGGTTGGATGGGCTTGAATCCAGAAGCACTGCTTATCTTAGGCTGGGCTGCTTCCGAGGGTGGGTACAATGACAGCTGTAATGCAATCAGTAATTGGCAGCAGAGCAACAGGGACCAGCTACAGCTGGAAGTAGTGAGTGCCATGAGCCCACTGGACTGCTAGTTTTGCCAACCTCCAGGTGGGGCCTGGAGAATCTCCAGGACTTAGAACTCATCTCCAGGCAACAGGGATACTTTCCTTCAGAGAAAATGGCAGCTTTGGAGGGTGGACTCTATGTCATTATATCCCACTGACACCCGGCCCTGATCCAAACTCCTCTTTCCCCCGGCTCCACCCCCACAAATCCCCAGGTATTTTCCAACCCAGAGTTGGCATCCCTAATTGTGCCTGTGTTCATGGGCACATGTATATGTGACTTCTTTGCTCTGTCTCTGGTTCTCTTTCTGTGTCTGTCCCTGCTGGCTTTGGGAGTTGACTGTGAGTCAGTGCAAAGTGGGACCAACTATTTCTCTTGCTAGCCCTGTTCCCACATTCAAGTGAACACATGTACATCCTGCACATGTGCCCATCTGTTCATAAGCAAGAGCCAGCATGCGCCCATATGAGAAATGCAACCAGGGACTTGTACCTGGATAAATGTGGGGTTTCAGTTACACATTCAACTGTATGTGTGTTGAAGTTCACATGAGCATTACTCATATGAAGAAAACCAAAGTGTACACTGTATACAAATTGTACATATTCTCTCTGTAACTTGTGAATAGGGCAACCCTTTCACATGTGCGTGAAATATTTTAAGCTTTCATGGGAAAGTGACTCGTAAATTTCATGAATGAATGAATAACATCCTACTTAGTTATTTGAGAGGGTGAACAAATATGTGGACAAGGGTGACGCAGTAGATGTTGTTTACCTAGACTTCCAGAAAGCTTTTGATAAAGTTCCTATCAAAGGTTCCTAAGTAAACTCAGCTGTCATGGGATAAGAGGACAAGTCCTCTTATGGATTAAAAAGTGGTTAATTAACAGGAAACAGGGAGTGAGGAAAAATGGGCAGTTTTCACCGTGGAAGAGGGTAAGCAGTCGGGTAGCACAGGGTTCAGTACTAGGTCTGGTGCTTTTTAACGTGTTCATTAATTATTTGGAATTGGAAGTAAGCAGTGAAGTGGCTAAGTTTGTGGATGACACTAAGGTATTCAGAGCGGTAAGAACCAGGGAGGACTCTGAAGAGATCTTGAGAGATCAGTTGAGGCTGTGCACTGGTCACTGTGCTCAAAAAAGAGATTATAGCATTGAAAATGCTGCAGAAATGGACCACTATGAAAAAAACTTTAAAGAGGTTAGGGCTCTTTAGCTTGGAGAAATGATGACTGAGGGATTACATGATAGAGGTTTACAAAATTATGCATGGGGTAGAGAAGGCAGAGAAGTACTTTTCTCCTTTTCTCACCAAATACGAATGTGGGTACTTTATAGCCACAAGGTATAGATGGAACACTATGTCTGCGGCAGTGATGCTTTGCATTCTTGATGATTGGTGGGCAACAGTGGGAGGGCTTCTGGAGTTCTGACCCCACTGGTGGACCTCCTGATGACACCTGGGTTCTGGCCACTGTGTGACACACAGAGTGTTGGACTGGATGGGGCATTGGCCTGATTCAACATGGCTTCTCTTATATTCTTAATCCTTTGATAATATAATGCATATGTGTGTATTGATTTGTTGTTTGTATGCTTGGCTCACTACATGATATCCGCATTAATGAGTTCTCTGCTATGGATTCACTGTTCTTGGGATGACAAACCCATGGCCTCAGTGTTCCTTTTCTGTAAAATGGATGATTCCTAGAAAGATAACACAATAACATATATCCATAGTCTTGGTCTCGACTTGTGGTTTCCTTGACTTGCCTTGGATGGTGGGGAGAGGCAGAGTATAAGTCTTTTAATATATTTGGCTAATTTTCCTGAGTTTGCATAGTATCTCAGTGCCACAGATTCACAATTTTCCTTGGGGCTGTCAACTTCAGCATTCCCATTGTGTAAAGCATGTACATTTTTTGAGCAATGTCTTCTAAATGCTTAATTCCTTAATGGTATGCTGTCTGTCTTTATATATGTGTGTGTGTATTACACATGTGGTAGGGCTTTCCTGCTTTAAATCATCTGCTTTGCATGCCTTTTAATTTCAAATTTGGGCTTGTGTCAAGTTGCAGAGCACATCCAGCCATCCAGAAACACAATGGTCACATTGCTTTTGGTCAAACCCACAATCTTCCTAGGCCTGATCTCAGGGAAGAAAACAGTCCTGTCAGTTTCCAGCATAAATGACTGTGTGCAACACTCATTGTTTGGCTCTAATGACCTCACCAAATCCACTTCTCACACCTGCCAGGAGCAGTTTTTCAAGTTTAGATTTTTAAAAAAAATAGACCTAAACAAATATTGAATCAGATCAATTAACTTTTTTTCCCCTGGGAGTGGGGGGAGAGTAGACAGGCTGCCTGAAGCATGGGGAGAGAGGGGAAGAGGAAATCAGTGCAGGGTTTAGATTATTGTATTTAGGTTGTTTGAAGAGTGCAAGAGGGAAAACAGAGCTCAATTGCAACCAAGTCTAGTTCCTATATTTGCCTGTACGCAGTTGTAATGGAGACTGCAACCTGCAATCCTAAAAAAAAAAAAAGGTTCTGGGGAATAAGACCCATTGAATAGACCTGAATAGGATTTTGAGCAGACCTGCTTAGGATAGCATTGCCAGGCTCAACTTCTTGCAGGGGTGTTGAACTCATTTGTTATGAAGGCCAGATCTTCACCTTGTTGGGCTGGGCCACATGTGTCATAAAATGTAATGCCAGGTAGAGGAGATATAAACTTTATAAAGGACACATACAAACACAACACTCAGCCTAATTCACCTCACTGGCTTGTTGAGCCTCAGCCAACAGAAGGAAGAGAGGCTTGGCTCAGTAGCTCTGCTGTGCAATTGAGAGAGCCTAGCAAAGCTAGGTCTCCTTCCTTCACTTCCTCCCCAAAGGAGGAGTTTTGCTCTGTAGCTTCTGTGCAATTGAGCAAGCCTGGCAAAGCAAGTTGTGATGCAGAAGGAAGCAAGAGAAGGAGAAGGAAACAGACAACAGTGAGTTGCTCATGGGCCTGATAGGAGTCCTCTGGGAGCCTGATTCGGCCCCCAGGCTGCATGTTTGACACCCCTGTCCTACAGCTTCCAGCTTGGCTTTTTCTCTGTGATCCAAACAAAGGGTCAAATCAGACAATTACTGATGTGGGAGGCACATTACTCCCATTGAACGTTTGCTTCATAGTTGTCAAGTTGTCATCTCGCAAACATGAGGAATTTGTGAGGAGTAAGATGATGTGTGTTTTCTGTGGGTCTTGTGCCCCTACCTCTGAGCAAGGATTGTCAGCCCTGTGCTGCCAAAGGCTAAGAGCATTTGGGGAGCAGAATCTGGAAGGGTAAATACCTGAGCAGTGACATCACAGCCTATCCTCTGGTACCACTCTACAAATCCTCCCAATTTCTATGGTAAATATCATAGAGATTGGGAAAATTTCTAGAGTATCAGAAATAGTCACCCAGAAGTGACAGCTCAGTATACTGTTCCGTTTTTCTCCTGATGCTTAGTTCAGCCAGTAAGGGTAATAGAATTTTGGGGAGGGGGTGGAAGCTTACCCACTGTGAAAGGCAACTGGTAACCCTAGTCTGGGCACTATTGGATAATCTGGTGACTCCAAGTTCTGTCCCTTGACCATGTAATCCTCCATTCCTAGGCTCCTGTAGGGCCAAGCAGTTTTTCTTCCAAGAGTTGTGATCCTATCAGTGAATAGCCAGCATTCTGGTTGTCTATGGAAGTTTTCACAAATTAGGCCATGGAAAGAAGACCAGGATCTGTGAATCTAGTTCATCAGTATTGTGTGTCTGACTCTTCTACTTTGTATTCTTCATGAGCAAGGCACACCCACATTTCACAAAAAAAAATACTGCCTGAGGCAGTCCTATTATTCAGGTCATTTACTTGGATCAATCCTCCTTCATGCATTGATTTTGCTGTAAAACAAACAGGAGTCTTGAGGCGTGTTAAACATCTTAACATTTTTAACAGTTCTAGCATAATGTTGATGGACGGTAGTCCATCAGATACATAAAGTAGATCCTCTGTTGGCAGCTGCATAGTTAGAGAGAAAAAAAGTTGCAGGCAGCAGGGACAACATTTGTATATCTGACAACTGAGCATCCACCGCATGCATTGGATGAAGTAGGCTCTTAAAGATGTATGTTACACTAAAATTGTTCAGTGGACCACAATGAGATTCTTTGTTTTCCCTTGCTGCAAAAGACAAATACCTGCTGCCCACTGGAATCTGCATTCACAGGAAATGTTTTTAATAAATGTACACTCTCTGCTTCCTCACATTTAGCCATAATTTTTTTAAAACTCATCTAAAAAGGCATGTTCCCCCTTCCTTCTCCAGCAAAATCTGGCTGACAAGCAATTGAATCATATATATATATATATATATATATATATATATATATATATATATATATATATATATATATATATATATATATATATATATATATATATAAAGTCAGCTTTATGGCAAATTTTATATACATCTGGATCCATAGCGCTTTTATTATTAACTGCCTAGGATCTGTGCACATGAGAAAGAAAATATTACATGACCTGCCTGAAGTAGCACCATTGCCATTTATCTGATTATTTTATTGTTTTAATATTGTTTTTGTTTACTGTCTATTTTATGCTGTTAGCCGCCTTGAGTCTGTTCAGAATGGGTGGGATATAAATATAATGATGCAGAGGCAGACAATTGCCAGCCACCTCTGCATGTCCCCTAATTTCCAAGCCCCACTAGAGGGCACCAAAAATCAGCTTGATGGCAAGCTCTAGTGGGGCTTGGAGATTAGGGGACATGCAGAGGTGGCTGGCAATTGTCTGCCTCTGCATCACGACTCTGGTATTCCTTGGAGATCTCCCATCCAAATACTAGTCAGGGCTGGCTCTGCTTAGCTTCCAAGATCTGACAAGATCAGACTTGCCTGGGCTTTCCATGTCACGGTACAAAGAATGGAATGTCAGAACTGGAAGAACTTCAAGTGAGGCCCAAGACTTTGTTGCAAAAGTATAGGCGTTTATTGAGAACTACAGTGCTGAAGGTACAGGATAACACTGATAACGAAGCTAGCATTGGTTACATTTTATGTGGTTGTAGCAGCAACAATAAAACGATCTTTCACACGGTCAGAGACAACTGTCTGTTTCTCAGGGTCTGTTATCAGCGAGGGAGGATGGAGCCCTGCTGAGCTGTCCTAGTCTTCAAAGGCCACCTGCAGATGTTGACCAGAGGCTATCTGCCATCCTCCAGTGATCACAGGCTGCTTGGAATGCAGGCTATTTTGGTTAGTGGCCTGGCATAGAGTACGCTGGGTTAGTATCTGGTTACAACATGGAGTCAGTTGGCTAACAGCATACAAGAAAGTTACAAGTTCTGACATACTGCCCCCCCTAAGCTCTTCGCCTTGGGCTTGTGTGGGTACAGTAGGTGGAATCTCTTAAGCAACTGCAGGGCGGACATATCACTGGCTTTGACCCACTCGTCACAGCTTGAGGGAAAGTACTTCCATTGAATCAGATAGTACAATACCCCCCGCTTGACCCTGGAGTCCAAGATCTCCTGCATCTCATGGTGGCTCTGGCCCTTCACTCGAGTAGGAGGTGGCTCTGGAGGGTGAGGGTGCCAGGATGTGGCTCCAGGATCTTTGCGAAGAAGGCTGCAATGAAAAACAGGGTGGATCTTAC
The DNA here is from genome assembly GCF_032191835.1 of Heteronotia binoei. Taxonomy (NCBI): domain Eukaryota; kingdom Metazoa; phylum Chordata; class Lepidosauria; order Squamata; family Gekkonidae; genus Heteronotia; species Heteronotia binoei. The sequence continues at coordinate 31,371,075 of NC_083237.1, forward strand.
TCAATAGCTTGGGCAGTTCTAGTTCCACGGTCACTTTGTTGATTACTCGTTTTATTTTAAAGGGACCCAAGTATTTGTAGGCTAGTTTCCGGCAGACCTGTGGCAAGGGGAGGTTTTTTGTTGACAGAAATACATTTTCCCCTTCCTTAAACTCCCACTGGGGGGGCGTGTTTCCGATCAAAGTGCCATTTGTATTCTTCTTTGGCCCTCTCCAGGTTCTCCTGAATCACCTCCCACCCTTGGCGGACTCCCTCCCACCATTGTTGACACGAGGTCTGCCCGGGAGCTCCCGCTGGCAATGGGAGGTGAGGGAATGGCTTGCCCTCATACCCATTAACGATTTGGAAGGGGGAGGTCTTGGTGGAACTGTGTAAGCTGTTATTGTACCCATACTCAGCGAAGGCTAGAAGTTCCACCCAGTTTGATTGTTGGTTATTGACGTAGCACCTGAGGTACTGCTCTAGAAGCCCATTCACCCTCTCCGTCTAGCCGTCTGTTTGTGGGTGGTAGGTGGAACTGAGCCCCTGCTCTATCCCCGCTAATTTGCAGAACTCCCGCCAGAAGTTGGCAACGAACTGTGGCCCGCGGTCACTAATTACCTTATCTGGGAACGAGTGGAGGCGGACCACGTGGGTGAAGAACAGGTAGGCCAATTTCTTAGCCGTCGGCAATTGCTTGCACGGGATGAAATGGGCCTGTTTCGAGAACGTTTCTACCACCACCAGGATTACTGTCTTCCCTTGGGAAGGGGGAAATTCTACTATGAAGTCCATCGATACCACTGCCCAGGGTCTGGTCGCGGTTGGTAGTGGGATCAAGTGGCTGGGTGGTTTCCCCCCCCTCCGCTTGGTCATGATGCAGGTCGGGCAGGAGCTTACGAATTCTGACACATCCCTTTTCAGGTGGGGCCAACAGAATTGTCAGATGACCAGGTTGAGTGTTTTTACATAACCAAAGTGCCCTGCCAGGCGGCTGGAGTGGCATTGGGTTAAGACTTCGCCACGTAGGCTTTTTGGCACATAGATTTTCCCGTGGTAATACCAGAGCCCTCCATCCCCTTTCTCTATGCCTTCGGGCCTTTCCCCTCCCTCCGCCTCCGTTTCGGCCACGAAGCGTTCCTTTTCCTTGAGCTCTGGGCTTCCTGTTTTTTTTCCCGACCGGGTGGTGACTCCGCCCGCCATGAGGGAATCTATTACTTCCTCCCTCTGGCTGTCATGTTGGGGCATGCGCGAGAGCGCGTCAGCTAAGAAGTTTTTCATCCCGGGGATGTGCTTCAGCACAAAATCGAATTTGGCAAAAAACCCCGCCCACCGTATCTGTTTGGCGGTCAGTTTACGATGGCCGGTTAGCGCCTCGAGATTTTTGTGATCCGTCCAAATTTCAAAGGGGACCCGGGCTCCTTCCAGCCACGACCGCCAGGTTTTTAGGGCGAACGTGACTGTGAAGGCTTCTTTGTCCCATACTGACCAATTCCATTGTTCATTTGAAAATTTGTGGGAGATATAGGCGCTGTAATGGGTGCTGGGGACCCTGCAGAGGAAGACGAGTCTGCCGTGGAAACTGTACCCCTGCCACCTGCACCAGTACCCCTGCCTCCTGCTGAAGAAGATCCCAGCCCCCCTGCCTCGCCCTCTCGGGTGGCTCGTGTGCGTGACCGCCTCCGTCAGGACCTCCGGGATCGGATGAGGGCGGCACGCTCACAAGCAAGACGCTCCCTGAGTCCTGAGTTTTGAGAGGATTCTGGCCCTCCTAAGAGCAAGGATGCTTGAGTTGTAACAGGATCCTGGCTGCCTCCCAGAGCCAGCAATTAGCCCAAATGGGCAACAGCCAGCAGAGGGCTATATAGCTGTGGGCTTTGGGAGGAGACTTTGTGGAAGCAACTAGTCATCTCCCTGACGTTCTAGCATCCACTCCGGCTTGACTTTGGTTCCTGACTCCCTGACTTTGGCTTTTGACTTCTAGACTCCCTGACCTCGGCTTCTGGACCTCAGACCTGCGATACTTGCACAGCGATTTGGATTTGGCACCTTGGACACTCCTGCTTGCTGGCTACAGACCTCGGACTGCCTCTGGGCTTTGCCTGACCCGGCCCCAGCAGTGACAGATTGCTTCCACCCGACAAACACCCACTCCACAGGATGGAGGCTGAAGCAAATGAAACCACAGAACTACTGGCTGCGCTCCAAGCCCAGGTACAGCAGCTAACACAGGCAGTAGTGCACTTGCAGCAACAACCTGTGGCCAGTGCTCCAGCCAAGTGCCCAGTTCCCCCACCTGACAAGTTTGAGGGTGCCGTGGAAGAATTTCCTGCCATCCTAGCACAGTGCCGGCTGTACTTTGAACTGAGAGCACAGGACTTCCTCAATGACAAGACAAAGGTGTGTTTCATCATCAGTCTGTTAAAGGGGCAGGCGGCCAAATGGGCCACACCCTTGCTGGTCACGTCCTCTCCCCTACTAACTAATTACCAGGGGTTTGAGGCCCACCTGTCTGCTGCTTTCTCTATCCCAGTCCAAGCAGCCACAGCCAACCGGAAGATCAGGGCACTGAAGCAAGGCAACTCCTCGGTGGCCCAATATGCCACCGAATTCAAGCTCCTGACCCAAGACCTGGTGTGGAATGAGGCTTCCCAGATGGACCAGTTTACCGAGGGGTTGGCAGAGGAGGTCCTGGATGAGCTGGCCAGGGTGGAGCAACCACCCACGCTCCAACAACTTATCACCCTCTGCCTCCGCATCGATGGCCACCTGGAAAGTCGCCGCCAAGCCAAGACCAGAGGGCGCCAGCTCCCTGCGCCGTGCCACTTGGCTCCTAGCCCGTCCCTAGCTAGTACCAGCGCCAAGGATGAGCCTATGCAGCTTGGAGCTGCTCGACCCCGCCTGACCCCAGAGGAAAAGGCCAGACGCCGCACGCAGAATCTGTGCCTCTACTGCGGTATGGCAGGCCACTATGCCTCCGGCTGTCCTGCTAAGCATCGGACACCCGGACCTTCGCTGCCACCGCCGCCAAAAGGGCAGCCCCAGGCGTAAGTGTACCCCCCAGCCTGGGGCGACTAGCTGGGTCCTCCGAACAGCAGGCTGAGACCCTGGGCCCGTTCCTGCTACCTGTCAAACTCCGTCTGCCTGACGAATGCTGGCTGTTCGTGTATGCCATGCTGGACTCGAAAGCAGCCCACTGTTTTATAGATGCCGCCTTTGTGAAGCAGCACCAGATTCCGGTGCAGACAAAAGCGATTCCGTCGCTGGTGGAGGCTATTGACGGGCGCCTCCTCCGTTCTGGGCCCGTCACCCAGGAGACCTGTCCCATCACTTTCCACGTCCAGCAGCACCAAGAACAGCTGCAGTTTTATGTCGCCCGCATGCCTCGCTTCCCACTGATTTTGGGCCTTTCCTGGCTGAAGCTGCACAACCCCATCGTGGACTGGGCCCAGAAGGAACTATGTTTCCGAGACCCATGCCCCCACCTGCCTCCTCCCACCACTCTGGCAGCCAGCATCCCGAGTGGTGGTCCTCAGCTCCCTCAGAAGTATGTGGATTTCGCCGATGTCTTCGAGGAGACAGGGGCGGATCAGCTTCCCCCTCACCGGCCCTATGACTGTGCCATTGACTTGGTACCTGGGGCACCACTCCCGGTGGGGCGTCTGTATCCAATGTCGGAGCCTGAGTTGGCCACTCTGCGAGACTTCCTAGATAAGAACCTGAAACGCGGATTCATCCGACCCTCAACCTCTCCCCTGTCTGCCCCAGTCCTCTTCGTGAAGAAGAAAAGTGGGGAGCTCCGACTGTGCAATGATTACTGGGCCCTGAACAAAATCACCATCTGCGACCGGTACCCTCTACCACTGATCCCTGAACTCTTGGATCGCTTAAAGGGGTCCCAACTCTATACCAAGCTGGACCTCCGTGGAGCGTACAATTTGGTGCGCATACGGCCCGGAGACGAATCGAAGACTGCCTTTGGGACCCGATACGGGCAGTACGAGCACCTGGTGATGCCCTTCGGATTGACCAACGCCCCCGCTGTCTTCCAGAGGTTCATGAACGACATATTCCGGGACCTGCTCGACTGCTTCGCAATCATATATCTAGATGACATCTAATCTACTCCCGCGATCCTGCCCAGCACGCCGAGCACGTCCGCCAGGTCCTGCAGCGCCTACGAACCCATGGCCTCTACGCCAAGCTGGAGAAGTGCGACTTCGACCTGCGCTCTGTCGAATTCCTCGGTCACATTGTGTCACCGCAGGGGATCCTCATGGACCCAAAAAAAGCGGAAGCGGTCCTGACCTGGCAGGCTCCTCAGAATCGCAAAGACCTGCAGCGGTTCCTTGGGTTTGCCAACTACTATCGGCAATTCATCCCGGCCTATGCCTCCCTGACAACACCCCTGACTCAACTACTCCGCCCCAAAGAACCCTTCTGCTGGTCCCCAGAGGCCGATAACGCCTTCTCCACTCTGAAGACCCGTTTTGCCACCGAGCCACTCCTGAGATACCCTGACCCCCAGCTTCCCTTTACGGTGGAAGCTGATGCCTCCAACGTGGCCCTGGGAGCAGTGCTGTCCCAGAGCGAGGAGCCATCTCAGCCACTCCAGCCCTGCACCTATTACTCGCGCCAGATCACCGCTGCGGAGAGGAACTACACCATCTGGGAGAGAGAGTTGCTCACGATCAAGGCGGCTTTTGAGGTTTGGAGGCATTACCTCGAAGGGGCTCGCCACCCTGTTCAAGTGCTCACCGACCACCGGAACATAGAGCACCTCCAGACCACCCGCCGTCTCAACCAGCGCCAGATCCGGTGGTCCCTATTCTTCTCTCGCTTTGACTTCAAGATCTCCTACATCCCCCATACCCAGAACCGGAAAGCAGATGCACTCTCCCGGAAACCGGAATACGCCCCTGCTTCAACTGAGGCCGCGCCCGCTGCTCCCATCCTGCCACCCTCAGTGTTTGCAGCCACCTCCACTTCACCCACACTCGTGGAGGACATTCGTGCTAGCTAGGCCAACGATCCCTGGGTCCAGCAACACCTCCAGGCCCTCCAAGATGACTCGGCAGGCGAGTTCACGAATCGAGGCGGTCTCTTGCTACACCGCGTACGCCTCTATGTGCTGCCCGAGCCCTTACGGGCAGAAGTGCTACGCCTGACCCATGACTCGTTGCCCGCCGGGCACTTCGGACAGCATAAGACCACCCACTTGCTGACAAGAGAATTCTGGTGGCCACGAGTTCGCTCCGATGTTGCCCGTTATGTCAGCTCCTGTGACGTCTGTCCGCGGGCCAAAGAAGTCCCGGCCAAACCCTCGGGGTTGTTACAACCCTTGCCCGCACCCTCAGGACCCTGGGATACCATCTCGATGGACTTCATCACGGAACTCCCATGATCCAAAGGTCAGACTTGCATCTTGGTGGTCATCGACCTATTTACCAAGATGGCCCACTTCATTCCATGCCCGAAACTTCCCACAGCTCAGGAGACAGCTCAGCTCTACCTGCAACACATCTTTCGTCTGCACGGACTCCCAGCCCACCTGATCTCAGACCGGGGGCCCCAGTTCTCCTCTCGGTTCTGGCAAGCCCTCCATTCCAGCCTGGGTACTCGAGTGCACCTGTCCTCAGCCTACCACCCGCAGACAGATGGTCAGACAGAGCTCACCAATGCCACGCTAGAGCAATTTCTCCGCTGCTACACCTGCTACCAGCAGGACGACTGGACCACTCTGTTGCCTCTAGCGGAGTTTGCATACAACAACGCGGTCCACTCGTCTACCCGTTTGCTGCAACCTACGGCTACCACCCTCGGTTCTTCCCGGTGATCCTGCCACCCACGAATGTCCCCGCCGTCGAGGCCTACCTGCAAGAACTCTGCGCCAGCCAAGACTTGCTCCGAGAGCAGCTACAGCGGGCCAAGGAAGCCTATAAACTGGCTGCAGACCGGAAGAGGCAGGAAGGCCCCCCAGTCTAGCCGGGGGATCAGGTGTGGCTCTCAACTCGCTATCTGCGCCGGCCTAGTCAGTCTCACAAGCTGGATGCGCGGTTCATCGGACCCTACCCCATCATGGACCAAATAAACCCCGTCGCCTTCAGGCTCCAGTTGCCACCTCACCTCCGCATTCACCCTGTGTTCCATCGCTCCCTCCTTGTTCCAGCTGCACCCCCTGACCCAGCTCGGCCTCCTTGCCCACCGCCGCCACCACGGGTGTTGGTGGATGATGAGGAAGAATACGAGGTGCGCCATATCCTGGACTCCCGGTACCATCGTGGAGGCCTCCAGTACCTTGTGGACTGGGAGGGATACGGCCCAGAAGACCGGTCTTGGGAGCCCGTGGACAATCTTCATGCCCCGGACTTGCTGCAACAGTTCCACAACGACCACCCCGACCTCCCAGGTCCCTCGACGGAGGGAGGCCCTGGGGGGGGGGATAGTGTCATGGGTGCTGGGGACCCTGCAGAGGAAGACGAGTCTGGCGAGGAAACTGTACCCCTGCCACCTGCACCAGTACCGCTGCCTCCTGCTGAAGAAGATCCCAGCCCCCCTGCCTCGCCCTCTCGGGTGGCTCGTGTGCGTGACCGCCTCCGTCAGGACCTCAGGGATCGGATGAGGGCGGCACGCTCACAAGCAAGACGCTCCCTGAGTTTTGAGAGGATTCTGGCCCTCCTAAGAGCAAGGATGCTTGAGTTGTAACAGGATCCTGGCTGCCTCCCAGAGCCAGCAATTAGCCCAAATGGGCAACAGCCAGCAGAGGGCTATATAGCTGTGGGCTTTGGGAGGAGGCTTTGTGGAAGCAACTAGTCATCTCCCTGACGTTCTAGCATCCACTCTGGCTTGACTTTAGTTCCTGACTCCCTGACTTTGGCTTTTGACTTCTAGACTCCCTGACCTCGGCTTCTGGACCTCGGACCTGCGATACTTGCACAGCGATTTGGATTTGGCACCTTGGACACTCCTGCTTGCTGGCTACAGACCTCGGACTGCCTCTGGGCTTTGCCTGACCCGGCCCCAGCAGTGACAGGCGCATGGTCTAAGCCCCCCTTCATCATCTCGCTGCATCAATATTGCCCCCACAGCGACGTCGGAAGTGTCACATTGGACCACGAACGGCTTTAGCTCGTTTGGGTGGGTTAACACTGGCTCACTTGTAAATAGTCGTTTCAGCTCATCGAATGCGCTTTGGCACTCCGGCGACCAAGTGAGGCGTGCCCCCGGCTTTTTCGCTTCCCTCCCCTTTCCCTTGGTTTTGAGGAGCTCAGTGAGGGGTAACATGACTCGGGCGAACCCTTTGATGAACCCGCGGTAGAAATTTGCGAACCCGAGCAAAGATTGTAGCTGCCGCCGGGTTCGGGGTGGTTCCCAATCTAGCACAGCCTGGATTTTTGCAGGGTCCATCGCTAGCCCCTCCCCCGAGACCCTGAAGCCCAGGTAGTCTAGTTCCATGGTTAACACTTTTCTGACTAGTGGCACATGCGAGTCAAGGTCTTTAGAGTAAATAATGATGTCATCCAGGTACACCACCACCCCCTTATACAAATATTCTCTTAACACATCATTGATAAAGTTCATGAACACTCCCGGCGCCCCCTGCAACCCGAAAGGCATCACCAAGTATTCGAACTGTCCCATCGGTGTGTTGAACGCCGTTTTCCATTCATCCCCCTTCTTGATTCGAACCCTAAAGTACGCATCGCGGAGGTCGAGCTTGGTAAATATTTTGCCTTCCGCCACTGTGCTTAGCAAGTCCTTTATCAACGGGATCTGGTAGGCATTGGACATGGAAATCCCGTTTATCCCGCGAAAATCTGTGCAAAGTCTCAAACTGCCGTCCTTTTTCTTGCGGAACAGGACGGGGGCGGCGTGAGGGGCTGTGGCAGGGCGGATGAACCCCCTTTTCAGGTTTTTGTCTATGAATTTTTTCAGCTCCGCTTTCTCCGCCCAGCCCATCAAGTAGAGCTTAGATTTTGGTAGCTCTTGCCCCGGTATTAACTCGATGGCGCAGTCAGTTGGGCGATGGGGGGGCAGTTCGTCCGCCTCCTGTTTGCTAAACGCCCTTTTCAAGTCCCAGTATTCTTTGGGGATCGATTTCACCTCCTCTATGGTCAAGCATAGCCGCTCGTTCTGCGGCGGCGCTTTGGGGACCCATTGTCAGCTTGTGTTTAAATTGCTATTAACCAGAATGCCTAAATTGTTGTATTGCTTACTAACCCTGTGAACTGTAACTATAATTCAACTGTGAGAGCAGGAGAAGTGGGGGGGGGGAAGAGAAGCTTGGCGCCAAGGGCTGTAAAGGGGTTTGAAGTGTAAACTATGTGACCAGCTCTCAGCCGCTGCGAGACCGCCTGTGGGGAAGAGAGGACGGACGCGGCTAGCTATGCAAGATATCAGTGTGGGAACCTCGCACCTCTTAGAAGTAGAATGCAACGGTATTGTGAGAATGATTTAAACCCCCTAGCTTTGATCCTGGGCCATAAAGGCCAAGCTGGTTTGTGTGTACCTTATCACTTTCAAAGAACTCTTGTAGTAGTAACATGTATGTATCCAATAAATGAAACTTATTTTCAAATGGAAAGAGTCTGTCCATTATTGGAACGTCCATGAACCCTACGCTGACACCCATTCCTTCCGACATTTTGAAAGTGATCCTATTTAACGGGACTTATCGGCGAGGGTTACTTCTGGCGGATGGCCGAAGCACCAGACGACCGAGAGCCCTGCATACCCGGCCTGCCTGGGTCACCGGCGTGGTACATCGCCAAAAAGACGAGACCCCAGAGGGTGAGCAGCCAAACCCTCTTCCTCACCCCGAAGGCACCGTGCAAGCCCCGGGCCTCCACCAAGCTGATGGGCGAGACAGCGCAAAGGCATGCGAATATCCTCCGCAACCCCGGAGGACCGGAGGACCCGGAAGGCGGCGGCAACCCGGGCGAGCCGGAGAAAGGCGGGAGGGGAGTACCCGATGATGGCGGAGCTGGCAGAGGCGGCAGCGGCGACAATGGGGAAGACTCCCAGGGCGAGGGCGACTCGCGAGCATCCTCCCCGAAAGCCGACCCCTTGGAAGAAATCAGGCGGGAGATGGAGATTCTGGGGTGTGATCTCCGCCGAGAGATGCATAGCAACATGAATCTAACCCTGAACGAAATGGCGAAGCAAGTGGATCGGGTCCTGGCGACAATGGAGAGAAGACTGGCCGCACCCCCCGCGGGGCCGTTGCCGGAAAGCTCGACCCCGCTGCTCCCCATCCAACCATCACCAGCCCCAGGGCCGACGGGGCCGGCGGGGCCACCACCCGGACCCCCAGGGCCTCCACCCCCAGGAGCAAAAGTCAAAACCCAAGAGCTACACACCACTTTTGATGGGAGCGCAGATAAGGTGGAATACTTCGTGATCCAAGCCAACAGCTACATGCACTACTGGGGAACCTCCTTCCCCGACGAGCACAGCCGAGTGGCGTACCTCGGTTCCCGGCTGGAGGGCAAGGCGCAGATGTGGTACGTAACCCTGTTCGAGACTCGGGGGCCAGAGGTAACGACAGTGGCCGGATTCCTACAGGCGCTGTTATCCCAGTTCGAAGACCCCCTGCGGGAGACCCTGGCCATTGCCGCGATCGAAGGGCTCCACCAGGGGAGCAAATCTATCCGAGAATACTCCCTAGAGTTCAGGAACCATAGCCGCAAAATCAAAGGCTGGAGCGAGGCGATGAAAATCAGGGCGTATCGAAAGGGGCTGAACCCTGGGATCCTCGATCGGGCCCTGCAGCAGGTCCGGCCGGACACCCTGGTCGAGTGGATCCAACTGGCGGGAGAGATCGAAACCAACATGAAAGAGGTGGCGATCCAGCGCCAAGAGCTACAGGGGAAGCCCAGCCGAGAAACCAAGAGTGCAGCCAAGCCGGAGGCGAAGAAGACGGGGGGAGCAACCCCAAAGCCCCCCTCCGGGGCACGGAAGTGCTACCAATGCGGGGACCCCAACCACCTGGCCTCTACCTGCCCAGAGAGGGCCCGGGCCTCCGCGCCCACTGTGAAGGGTCCCCCGCCCAAAACCCAGCGAGCAGGGAAACCGAGAGAGTCGGGGCGAAGCAGCACCGCGCTGTCGGCGGTGCTAGACGAGGATAATACAACACTGGAGGAGCTCGGGGAGGAGGCTTGGGACCTGGAGCCAGCGGGAACGAGACCGACCTGCGCTAGACGGTGCCCCGCGGCAGGTCCGAAAGAAACCGGCACCACTGAGGGTGAGAATAGCAGGGGAACTAATGTATATCCCATTGACCTTGTTGAACGTTGGGAAAAAAGGTTTATCCATGCCCGGGGATTAATAGACTCGGGGTGCACGCGGGAACTAATCACCCCACGGCTGGTGGACCTAATGGGGATAGGGCGAGAGAAACTGCCCCGAGCCCTTGAATTCGAACAGATGGATGGGACTAGGATGAGGGGAGAACCTTGCACGGAGCAGTCCCGGGAGATACTAATGGGGGTGGAGGACCACTGGGACATGGAAGTATTCGTAATAGCCCCCTCCTGCTCCTTCGACATAGTGTTAGGAGTGGGCTGGCTGGCTCGACACCAACCCGATATCCAGTGGGGCGAGCACACCATAGACTTTACGGATCGGAGGTGCGTCACTCACCTCTGGAAGGAGATCTGGGGCCCCCGACCTCCCCCCAAGAATGAGAAACTTTGTGTGACAATAGAGGAGGTGAAAACCGTCCCTAGGTAGTACCGAGACCTGAAGGGGGTGTTCAGCGAACGGGAGGCGGACGAGTTGTCCCCCCCATTGGGCCACTGACTGTGCAATAGAGCTCCTGCCCGACCAGCCACTGCCAGAAGCCAAGCTGTACTCGATGGGGTGGGCGGAAAAGGCCGAATTGAGAAAATTTCTGGACAAAAACCTCCAACGGAGGTTTATCCGACCCGCGACGGCCCCCCACGCCGCCCCGGTACTGTTTCGAAAGAAAAAGGATGGAAGTCTTAGACTTTGCACAGATTTTCGCGGGATAAACGGGATTTCTATGTCAAACGCCTACCCTATCCCCCTAATCAAAGACTTGCTAAGTGCAGTATCGGAGGGGTCCATTTTTACCAAGCTGGAGCTACGCGATGCCTATTTCCGTGTCAGGATAAGAGAAGGGGATGAGTGGAAAACGGCATTCAACACTCCTTTGGGGCAGTTTGAGTATCTAGTGATGCCGTTTGGCCTTCAAGGGGCCCCGGGAGTGTTCATGAACTTTATCAATGAGGTCCTTCGAAAATTTTTATATAAGGGGGTGGTGGTTTACCTGGATGACATCATTATTTATTCGAAGGACCTACCCTCCCACGTGAAACTGGTCTGGGAGGTGCTGAGCACCCTACTTCAAAACAAACTGTATGCCAAACTCTCAAAATGTGAGTTTCACAAAGAGGAGCTTGACTACCTAGGGTTCCAATCTCGGGGAAGGGGCTGGCCATGGATCCAGCTAAAGTCCAGGCAATGTTAGAGTGGGAACCCCCGAGGACGCGTAGACAGCTCCAATCTTTCATTGGATTCTCCAGTTTTTATAGATCCTTCATACCGGGATTTGCTAAGGTGGCCCTTCCCCTCACAGACCTGCTGCAGACGAAAGGGAAGGGTCCGGAGGCAAAAAAGCCAAGCGCTAAACTGAATTGGACCAGCCAGTGTCAAGAGGCGTTTGACAAACTAAAGCGCCTCTTCACGAGCGAACCCGTGTTAGTGCACCCTAACGAACTCAAACCCTTTGTGGTGCAATGTGACGCTTCTGACACGGCCGTCGGAGCCATACTCATGCAGAGAGATGAGGAGGGGCACTTAAGACCGTGCGCCTACATCTCGCGGAAATTCTCCGGCGAACAGAGAAATTGGTCGGTCTGGGACAAGGAAGCCTACGCCGTCACGTTTGCACTAAAAACATGGCGCTCCTGGTTGGAGGGAGCCCGAGTCCCATTCGAGATCTGGACAGACCACAAGAACCTAAAAGCCCTAACCGGGCGGCGGAAACTAACTGGGAAGCAAATTCGGTGGGCTGGGTTCTTCGCCAAATTTGATTTCACCCTCCGCCATATCCCTGGAGCCAAAAACTTTTTGGCTGATGCTCTGTCCCGGCAACCCCAACACGAAAGCGAGAGGGAGGAGGTTATAGACTCACTGATCTCCCCGCAGGCAGTGGCGGGGGCAGTACAGACTCGATTGAAGTCAAAAACCCCAGCCGAGGGCCCGTGGGGGGGGAGCAGGCTGATTGCCGAGGCTGAAGCGGAGGGGGAAGGGCGACCAGAAAGATTGACCAAGGGAGAAGGGGGGTTCTGGTACCACGAGGGGAAACTCTACGTCCCCGAATCCCTCCGGGCGGAAGCGCTACATCACTGCCACACTAGCAGACTGGCTGGACACTTTGGCTACGTAAAAACTTTGCACATGGCGCACAGACAGTTCTGGTGGCCACAAATGAAGAGAGACATTTCCCATTTTGTGCAAACATGCCCAACTTGCCTCATGGCAAAGCGAAGGGGGGGGAAGGTTCCGGGATTACTGCAACCCCTCCCCACCGCGACACGGCTGTGGTTGGTCATCTCCATGGACTTTATAGTGGAACAACCCCCATCAAGGGGGAGAACCGTAATTTGGGTGGTGGTTGACACATTCTCCAAACAGGCTCACTTCATCCCCTGCCGAAAGCTCCCCACCGCAAAAGAGCTAGCCCATCTATTTTTCGTTCACGTGGCCCGCCTACATTCGATCCCTGACAAAGTCATTAGTGACCGCGGGCCACAGTTCGTTGCCAACTTCTGGCGGGAGTTTTGTAAACAAATGGGCATGGAGCAGGGCCTGAGCTCAGCGTATCACCCCCAGACGGACAGGCAGAGCGAGAGGGTTAATGGGCTCTTGGAACAATATTTAAGGTGCTATGTAAATTTCCAACAAAGCAACTGGGTGGATTTGCTTCCTTTTGTGGAGTACAGTTACAACAGCCTCCATGCCTCCACCAAGGTTTCCCCTTTCCAAGCGGTCCACGGGTACGAGGGGAAGCCTCTACCTACCCTACCAGGGGGCAGCAAACCCTCACTCTCCCCCGAGTGCCCTCAATGGTGGAAAACATTAGAAAACTCTTGGAAGAGTATACAGGAAAACCTAGAAGAGGCAAAGAGAGACTACAAAGCCCAATTCGACAAAAAACACAGCCCGGGGTGGGACTTTAAGGTAGGGGAGACGGTCTTCCTGTCCACAAAAAACTTACCGCTCCCCCAAACCTCCCGGAAATTGGCCTATAAGTTCCTGGGGCCATTTCGGATAAAACGAGTGATTAACAAGGTGACCGTGGAACTAGACTTGCCCAAGCTGTTTAGTAAGGTGCACCCTGTTTTTCATTGTAGTCTGATCCGTCGAGACCCGGGGGGGTCGAAATGGCATCCTCAGGGCCCCGAGCCAACCCCTATCAAGGTGCGGGGCCAACAACACCACGAAGTGAAGGAGATTCTCGACGCCAGACTGCACCGGGGTGCGCTGCAGTATTTAGTGAGGTGGCGTTACTTTCCCCCTAGTTGTGACGAATGGGTGAAAGCCATGGATCTGAACTGATGCTCCTTAAGCAATTTTACCTACTGCACCTACTGCACCCAGACAAACCCCGAGCGCGAGCTTAGGGGGGGCAGTATGTCAGCTTGTGTTCAAATTGATATTAACCAGAATGCCTAAATTGTTGTATTGCTTACTAACCCTGTGAACTGTAACTATAATTCAACTGTGAGAGCAGGAGAAGTGGGGGGGGGGGGAAGAGAAGCTTGGCGCCAAGGGCTGTAAAGGGGTTTGAAGTGTAAACTATGTGACCAGCTCTCAGCCGCTGCGAGACCGCCTGTGGGGAAGAGAGGACGGACACGGCTAGCTATGCAAGATATCAGTGTGGGAACCTCGCACCTCTTAGAAGTAGAATGCAACGGTATTGTGAGAATGATTTAAACCCCCTAGCTTTGATCCTGGGCCATAAAGGCCAAGCTGGTTTGTGTGTACCTTATCACTTTCAAAGAACTCTTGTAGTAGTAACATGTATGTATCCAATAAATGAAACTTATTTTCAAATGGAAAGAGTCTGTCCATTATTGGAACGTCCATGAACCCTACGCTGACACCCATTCCTTCCGCCAATGGTGGTGTTCACACCGCCAGTCCGGGAACCGCACAATCTGTGCCTCCCACTGTATGTCTGGCTGGTGTTTCGCTAGGCAGCCCGCCCCCACTACTACATTGAACGAGGACGAGGGGGCTATTACAAACGTCTCGATCCCCCACTGGTCCTCGGTCCCTACGGGCACGGCTTGAGTATCTTCCGTGCAGGGCTCCCCTCTCATTATTGACCCATCCATTTGCTCGAACTGGATGGGGTGGGGCAGCGGGGACCGGGTTAGCCCGAGCGCCTCTACCAGGCGGGGTGTGATGATGTCTCTAGTGCACCCTGAGTCTATTAGGGCCCAGATGTGCATAAAGCATTTTAAACTGGGGTTCAATAAAGTCACGGCCATAAACAACAGTTCCCCGGTTACTCTCACCGTCATTGGTGCCGGCGTTTCTCGGACCTGCTTTGCGGCACTGATTAAAGCAGGTCGCTGTCGTTTCCCGTCGACTCTGGGTCCCATGATTCCTCGCTCGATCCGGCGATGGTTATAATTTCCTCGTCAATCGCCATGGATGTGGCGACGGCGCCCCGACTGGGCTCCTTGGCTTGACCCCCCCTTTCTTTGGAGTACCCGCAATGGGCTTCGGGGCTGGAGAGGTGAGCGACGATTTCTCTGGACAGATGGCGTCCAGGTGCCCCAGGTCTCCGCATCTGAAGCACTTCCTGCCGGTCCCCACCGGGATGGAAGTCGAGGGGGGTTTCTTTCCCTCTGGCTTGGGCGCTGGGGTGCTCCGTCTTCCTCCTCTTTTCCCCAGTTGTTGCTGGCGACGCATCCCCACATGCTGCAGGTTCGTCTCCACTTCCCCTGCTAGTTGGATCCAGCCCACTAGAGTGTTGGGCCTTCCCTGGTGGTAGCATCTGTCGAGGATGTTCGTGTTCAGGCCATTCTTGAACGCTGTGTACTTCATCAGCTCGCTCCAGCCTCGCATCGCCGCGCAGTGGGTCATGAACTCGGTGGCGTACTCTCGGGTGGTGCGGTTCCCCTGTTCGATCCTCTGGAGGGCCTCGATGGCTTTTTCCTCCCTCAGGGGGTCCCCGTACTGCTGCAGCATCGCCTGGAGGAATTCCGCCACTGTCGCTAGTTCTGGCTTCCGCCCAGTGTACAGCCCCACGTACCATTTTCTCGCGGCCCCCTTTAGCTTAGACGCGATATGGTCTACTCGGCTCGCCTCCGTCGGGTAGCTCGCGCCCCAATGGGTGAAGAAGCTGTTGCACTGGATGGTGAAGTACTCCACTTTGTCTCCATCCCCATCGAACGAGATCTGCAGTTCGCGGACCCTTCCTCCGTCGCCCGCTTCCTGGGGCAGCTGGCACCGTGGGCGCCACCCGGCGGCAGTCCGGCCAGAGGAGGGGGGGCCAGGGCCGCGGGGCCCGGCACTGGCAGCGGCCCCAGCGGGGTGGCGGGTATAGGCGGTGGGACCTGGGGGGCAGCGGGGCCGGGTATCGGCGGCCCGACCGGGCCCCCCCATCGGCGGGAGGGCCCGTGGGCTGGCCCGGCGCCCCATCAACTGGTGCGGCTGGTGGAACGGGTCCCCTCCCAGGGGGTCCGGCCGGCGCCCCAGGCCCAGCTCCCTGGAGAGCCCGGATCTGGTCTTGTATCGCGCCCAGTTGCAGCTGCATCTCTTCGGCCAGCTGGACATGGGTCTCGTGAACCTGCTCGTGTATTTCTTTCACCCACTGGAACAGTTCGTTGCGTAGCGTTTGGGCCGGATCCCCGCTCCCGGGGACCTGGACCCCTTCTCTCTCGAGGTCCCAGTCGTCGCCACCAGTTCCCGTGGCCAGCGTCTGGTACCTCTCGTCCGCCGCTTCCATGAGCGTGGTGGACTTCCGCAGGCTCCAGCTCCGCGCAGGGAACACAGCCGTGGAAAAGTGAGCTGGGTCTTTGACTTTCCGCCTCGGGCTCTAATGGTCTCTCCTCCGGTGGGGTGCTGGGCTCTCCGTTATCTGGAGCCTTTGCTGCCATTCAGCCAGGTTCCCAGTTCGGATAAGTCCCAATAAAGAGAGATCAGTGTTATAATGTCAGAACTGGAAGAACTTCAAGCGAGGCCCAAGACTTTGTTGCAAAAGTATAGGCGTTTATTGAGAACTACAGTGCTGAAGGTACAGGATAACACTGATAATGAAGCTAGCATTGGTTACATTTTATGTGGTTGTAGCAGCAACAATAAAACGATCCTTCACATGGTCAGAGACAACTGTCTGTTTCTCAGGGTCTGTTATCAGCAAGGGAGGATGGAGCCCTGCTGAGCTGTCCTAGTCGGCTGGCTTCAAAGGCCACCTGCAGATGTTGACCAGAGGCTATCTGCCATCCTCCAGTGATCACAGGCTGCTTGGAATGCAGGCTATTTTGGTTAGTGGCCTGGCATAGAGTACGCTGGGTTAGTATCTGGTTACAACATGGAGTCAGTTAGGCTAACAGCATACAAGAAAGTTACAAGTTCTGACACGGAATCCTAAAGAGAGTTACACCCTTCTACAGCTACTGAAATCACTGGGCTTAGAAGGCTGTTTAGGATTGCACTGTAATATTGATGCCAGCCTCCAGGTGGGACCTGGAGATCTCCTGGAATTGCACAGTGATCAGTAGCCTGGAGAAAATGGATGCTTGGAGGGTGAACTCTTTGTTATTGTACCCAGTTGAGGCCCCTGTCTTTCCCCGGATCCACTGTCAAATCTCCAGACGTTTCCCAGCCTGTATCTGGCAACCCTACCTCCCCATCCCCCACCAGTGGTCAAGGGGTATCTGGCAACTCTATTTAACTGGGTGTCAGACATTGTAACTTGCCTCTAATTATACTATAGATAGATATGCTTGCTTGACATGACTAACTCCATCTTGTATGCTGTTATATTTTCTACCCTGCTACTAACCCTGAGAATAAAGATCTGCATTTCAAACAAGCAGGACCGTTGCTAACCGCAAGGGAGGAATTTCTCACTTGGTACAGTGAACATCTAGGGCCTTTGAAGATGGCATGCCCCAAGGTGACCAGCAGGGTTCTTTCCCTGAGAAAGAGATAAGGGAGTATGGGAATCGTCAACTGTCTCTTAGAGTGTGAGAATGGTTTTATTGTTGTGCTTTCATGTACTATACAAAAACACCAGGCTTGGCCTTGGAATGTATCAAATTCAATTTGCTTCTACACCAGACCGCTTGTTCTCAAATAAATGGATTAATTTTGAAACAAAACGATTCATTCTTATTTGAAGTTCCAACGTCTGACACTGGGGGCATTTGGAAAATAATTTGGATCCTATTTCTCTACTTAGCAAAGTCTGAAGCCTTCCCGAGAGCCAGTTTGGTGTAGTGGTTAAGTGTGCGGACTCTTATCTGGGATAACTGGGTTTGATTTTCCACTTCTCCATATGCAACTTCTGGAGTGACCTTGGGTCAGTCATAACTCTGTCAGGGCTGCTCTCTCAAGAGCAGTTTCTGTCAAAGCTCTCAGCCCCACTTACCTCACAGGATGTCTGTTGTTGAGAGAGGAAGAGAAAGGAGATTGTAAACTGCTCTGAGACTCCTTTGGGAAGTGAAGGGTGGGGCATAAATCTAACCTCCTCCTCCTCCTCTTCTTCTTCTACTTCTTCTCCTCTTCCTTCTTCCAGCCCAAGGAGACTTCCTCCATCAGAAGAACGACTTAAGTTGGCAGAGGTCTCCTTACAGCAGAGGCAGACTCTTTATGGAGGAAGTTGGATTCATGCCTATATTTCCCAGTCAAGGTGACCTTTGGACCTATTAGATTCACTAATATAGTAAGCCAGTAATTTTCATTGTATTTAGCAGAGTGCACCATTGGCTACGCGCAGCCAGAGCTTCTTTGTTCTGCATGTGCTAGCAAAGTTATAGAGTTAGAACAGAACCACATGTCAGTGTCTAAACTAATAAAGTGTTCTTTATTCAGTGAACTCCATTCTAGATAGGATGGGAAAGAGGGATAGGATCTGATGTAACTACCTGGAAGGATGAAGATAGAGACTGCATCCATGGTGTCAAAGATGGAGAGCAATGTGCTCCTTCTTTGTGTATGTGGGAGGGGGGCGAAAGAGAGAGAGAATAGAAGCAATTTGACTGAGAGTATCAGTCTACACATCAAAGGGACAGAGGCAGAAGAGTAAACAGGAAGGAAACTCCAGTTTGCCTGTCTATCTGTCTGACTCTCTTGTAACCCCCCCCCCCCCGAAGCTAAGTAAGAGATGGCATCTGGTTCTTCTCTTCCAACAGGACTCAAATGGATGCTATGTGTAGAAGAGCTTAATTGGAGGCCTACTTCCTGCAGGTGGCAAACCTGTGTTTTGACTATACTGCTTTGGATTGCAAGTGGAGGTTCACACAGCTGAATTCTCTGCCGTGACCAAAATACTCTGACATCGAATCTCATTCCGATGTCACACACCGTAGCTCCAATTTGCTGTGACAAGCATAAACATGGCAGTGTGGTAGCAGACAAGTGCCATTTCAGCTAGTGCCTTAACTACGCATGCCATGGGGAAGTAAGGCATCTGTTTCACATCAGGAGTGGCAGTTTGTAGGAAAAGAAAAGGGAGTAAAATTATTTTAAAATTATTAATCAATGGCACCTGTCCCAATGGAGACTGTCAACATTTACCAAAGTTCACCTGAGAGTCACTAATTTTATTGAGCAGAGAGGGTGATTTTTTTGTCACATGTGGTGAATATGCTGATAGAAATCATACCTTTTGGAAGATGGTGTCTGGAATAAGGTTGTGGGTACTAAAAACTGATCTTCCCTTCAAACCTGATTTTGAAAACGTTGAATTATGATTCATATTTAGTATTGTCAATGCTCAGATGACTGGCAAAGATTCTGGTCAAACTTTTTGCTTTAAAAAAAGCATGGATGGGAACAATAGATGCATCACAAGATGTCTGACATATCCTGTAATTCTCAATTACCACCCCCCCAAAAAAAAAATATTGCCACAAGTAACCCCAAGAGACTCCTTCCATCGTTTGGTGTCAGCACTGAGGTAGGATAATCATTAGCACGTGATGAGAGATCTTGAATAGTTCCTTGGCTTTCTAAGTGGCTATGGAATGTTTTGAATGTAATAACAAATAATGAAGTTCTCTGTGTGGTGAGTACATTTCTTCATTCCTGAGTGGTCACTGTCCATATCCCCCATAATGTGCAGGACTTTTATGTCATATGGTTGAAATTCCAGCTAGGCCCCTGAGACTTTTTCCAGAAACTACCCCAAATTATTCTCTCTCTCTTTTTTTGTGGTATCCCAGTTCCCATTTCCTCCACTCCACTCTTTTTTCATGGGCTAAGATTCAACAATATTTTGTCTTTTGTTGCCGGAAGAATGCCGAAGGATCTAAGCCACATCTTCATCAAAACTGTTGACTCTTATTTTGCTATGGTTTCTGTTTACTTACATTTCTGTTTCTCATTTATGCAGCACCATCTGGTTCTCAAGCCCCATCTCTGACTTCTTTTTGTTCTTTATTCTAGGTGCCCTAGAAAATGACACTCAGAACCGTGAGTATCTCAAGTGGAAAGTTTGCAATCTGCCGTTGCTCAACTTTGTGAAGTGCATGTGAATGGATACCTACCTGGACGTTATCCTGTAATCACCAAAGAAAGAGTTCAGTTTCCCAATGACACTTCAACACTGTTCTAGCTGTAATGATCAGGGGGCTAAGACCTCCTCTTTGGCCATGATTCTGGACACAGCAACTGCTATAGAGATACATGATCAGGAATGCAGGTGGTCAAGGCTTTTTTTGAGCAAGAACGCACAGGAACGCAGTTCCGGCTGGCTTGGTGTCAGGGGGGGGGGGGTGCAGCCTAATATGCAAATGAGTTCCTGCTGAGCTTTTTCTGCAAAAAAAGCCCTGCAGATGGTGCTTTATCAGATCTCCATGCAGAAGAGTAAAATGTTCTGAAGCATTACAATGAATGTATGCAGACTACAAGATAAGATAGCGTCCTCTGGTTATTATTTCTTTATCATGTTCTTCCTCCAGTGGCTAGGATTGCAAGCTCCAGGATGGGAAATTTCTGGAAATTTAGGGGTGGAGCCTAGAGAGCTGGGTCTGAGGAAGGGAGAGACCACAGTGAGGTATACGGTTGCCAAGTCTGTGTTGGAAAACACCTGGAGACTTTGGGGGGGGGATCCAGGAGAGGGCGGGGTTTGGGGAGGGGAGGGGCTTCGGCATGATACAATGCCCTTCAAAGCAGCCATTTTCTCCAGGGGAGCTGATCTCTGCCAGCTGGAAATCAGTCGTAAAACTCGGAGATCTTTAGGTCCCATCTGGAGGCTGGCAACCCCATTATTCCAGAGACCACACCATCTAAAGCAGCCATTTTCTTTAGGGTAACTCATTTCTGTAGCTGAGAGATCTGCCATAATTCTGGGAGAGTTCCAGCCCCCTGCCTGGAGTGTTAAGCCAAATGCTCTCAAACTGAGATTGGGGAATTAGTTAGATGGAACTCTGGCTTAATAGGAATCTTTTTACCAATGTATACCAGGCTCAACCATCCAGAGTGTACTGCTCAATAAATGGACTCTAATTTAATAAAACCAATTGTAATTTATTTAGAATAATAGTTCTCTCATACAAGATAAAAATACAAAACAATCACACATTCACACAGGTCTAGGAAATATAGATAGATTGATAGGGGAACATATATGGGTAGACAGACAGGGCGATAATTACCTCTTGCAGACTCCAAGGAAGACTCCGATGGCGACAATTGAGGGAATGGGGGAGGACCCGAAACTGATCAGGAATCGGGGATGGATCTACACAGCGGAAAGTGGGTTGCTGAATAGAAGCACACCTGTGGGTAGCTAGTCCACAGGTTATAAAGAGTCACCTAAGTCCCGAGGGGATGGGAGGTGACGGGGAGGAGAGATAGGAGGTTCTGTGATGACCATGGAGGCTGGACATCACCAGAACCAATGGTGAGTTCTTTGGTGACACCTGATTGGGTGTTTGCTTTGACCAATGAACTTCACCTTCGTCCTGGGCATCCTGGAAACTTCCAGGTTGCGACAGGGCCTGAGGCGGCTCCAATGGTATCAGTATGGAAATGGCTGGGTACTTGGGATGAGATGGGATTATCTGGGAATGTGACAATAGGGAATCAAATATTGACCTAGGTATCCCCGGTGTATACAAAAGACCTGGATGTGACAGGAGATGTCCTTCCTCTTTTCTTACCATCTTCTGGGCAAGAGTTATTGTTCAGGGCATTGCTAAGCAATTAGGATCAACAGTTGAGCTGTTAATCCATTCATGGGACGAATGGGTTGCTTGCGGGCTAGGAGTGACTCAGGGTGTGTACGTGAGATTCCCACTATGAAGGAATGAAGTCCAGCCTGGCGGGAAGATGGCTACGAGTGGTGTTAGCGAAACACGGTGGATTCCATGCTTAGTGCTTCAACACCGGTCGCCTGGACAGCTCCATGGCGGCGCAGCTTCTTCCCCACCATGGCGAGCCCGTGCAGTGACGGGGAAACGTCTGTGCATGTTGGCAAGCACTCTGTATCTGTTTAGAATGCCTGCACACTTAGGCTGCTTGTACACATGAGTCCCTTTTAGTTCCTGGATGGCTTTTCTCGCACTCTCTGGCCAGGCGGGTGCAAGTTTACTTCTCCAGGCGCCCTGGCAACCATGCTTGTGACTATAATATTGGGGAAAGAGGGGTCTTTTCCTCACAGGAGGCTGGCAACTCTATCCCCAGCACATAGTCCCTGCTCCCTTTTGCACTTATCACTGTGAAGTAAGATAGGGCCAGAACAGAGTGACTGGCCCAACGTTGACTTCAGTGGCTGAGCAGGGATGCTACAGAGGCCAGCCTCCAGGTGGGACCTGGGGATCCCTTGGAATTACAGCTCATCAGAGATCAATTCCCTTGGAAAAAATGGGTGCTTTGGAGGGTGGACTCTGTGGCATTGGAGTCCACTGAGGTCCTTGTCCTCCCCAGGCTCCATCCTCAAATCCCCAGGAGTTTCTTAACCTGAATCTGGCAACCCTACCTCCCTATCTCCCACTGGTGGCCATGAAGTACCTGGCAACCCTATCAGGTGTCCCAAATCACCGCACTATTGCCACTACACTGGTTTCTGCCAGTGAAATGCTAGTTGGAAGGATGCATATTTGGAGAGAGGGGTGTCTGTGGATTGAAATTCTGTGTGCAGAGACATGTTGCGTCTCTCATCAGTTCTTCTTCTTCCTTCTTCCTCCTTCCTTCTTTTTTGCTACAGGCTAAGCCACAGTAGGCTGTTGGGCAGAGGACTAAGGGTACAAAATGCCATAGGCCTGGTTTGCCATGGAGGTCTGGGAAGGTGTTGCTAGGGAAAGGTACACACTTAAACTGGTGAATCAGAGAGAGTTTGGCAATCCCTGCTCACATCCCTTCTTCTTCAGATACATTTTGGGCAGACCTATATTTAATCTCATGGTTTTGCTGCTGCCACAACTACTTTGACCTAATTTGCCTTTTAGTTAATTAATTCGTTAAAAACCAAATGGAAATTCTAATCATTTGGCAACACTAACTGACATCAGTATTTGAGGAACCTGACCTAAAGTGGTTTGGTTCTGGCTGCATTCTGAATTTGGTTTCAGAAACTGATTTCATCTTAACCAGAGAAATCACATTTTCTTCTCTTTGTCTTTGTTTCTAGGAGACTTGGAAAATGGCATTGAGTCAGGTAAGTGCCGCAGAACTGCAGGGATGATGATTCTTTCAGCAAAATTCATAGCCTGCCTCATCAGCCCAGTGATGGGTAGCACTCACTACCTGGTGATTTCCCCCCTTAGTTTGTATTTTATGCAGAAAGTAGTACTCTATATACATTTGGCAGTTTGATCATTTCAGAAAGGAGCAGAATTACCTTTCATTCTATCTCCACCAGATGTGTGTCTAATGGGTTAACATCATTTATGAGCAATTGAAAAGCTTTTCTGAGCAGGAACGCAGTTCTGGCTGGCTTGATGCCGGGGTATGGCCTAATATGCAAAATAGTTCCTGCTGGGTTTTTTTTTTAAAGCCCTGAGCTTTTGACCCAGAGAATGGGGTGGAGCCTGAGAAGGGGGGTTGACAGTTCAGAAGGAAGGGCCTGGTAGGACATGGCCAAAATAAAGAAGAAGAAGATATTGGATTTTTATCCCGCCCTCCACTCCGAAGAGTCTCAGAGCGGCTCACAATCTCCTTTACCTTCCTCCCCCACAACAGACACCCTGTGAGGTGGGTGGGGCTGGAGACGGCTCTCACAGCAGCTGCCCTTTCAAGGACAACCTCTGCCAGAGCTATGGCTGACCCAAGGCCATGCTAGCAGGTGCAAGTGGAGGAGTGGGGAATCAAACCTGGTTCTCCCAGATAAGAGTCCGCACACTTAACCACTACACCAAACTGGCTCTGATGTGTTGCAGATGCTAAGTATTTAGGGTTGCTGACTTTGGTAGATTCCTGGAGAAATTCCTGGTGATTTGGGGGTTGAGCCTGAGGAGGTTGGGACTTTGTGAGTGGTGGTACCTTGATGGAGTAGAATCCCATAGAGTCTACCCTCCAAAGCAGTCAGTTTGTCCAGGCCTCACCTGGAGGCTAGCAACCTTATGGTATTGCACCTAGCAGGCCAGGGAGAACACTTGGTGCATAGTACGTGTGTCATGGGTGCTGGCGACCCCCCAGAAGAAGCTGAGCCTGCAGAAGAAACTGTGCCCCTGCCACCTGCACCAGTGCCCTGGCCACCTGCACCAGTGCCCCTGCCTCCTGCGGGAGAAGACCCAAGCCCCCTGCCTCGCCCTCTCAGGTGGCTCGGGTGCGTGACCGCCTTCGTCAGGACCTTAGGGATCGGAGGAGGGCAGCACACTCACGAGCAAGACGCTCCCTGAGCCCTGAGTTTTGAAAGGATCCTGGCTCTTCTAGGAGTAAGGATGCTTGAGTCTCAGCAGGATCCTGGCCGCCCTCTGAGTCAGCACTTAGCCCAAATGGGCAACAGACAGCAGAGGGCTATATAGCTGTGGGCTTTAGGAGGAGGCTTTGTGGAAGCAACTAGTCACTTACCTGACGCTCTAGCATCCACTTCGGCTTCTGACTCTGGCTTCTGGACCCCCTGACTTTGGCTTTGACTTCTGGACCCCCCGACTTTGGCCCCTGGACTCCTGACCTGCGATACCTGATTTGGTTTTGGCGCATCGGACCCTCTTTGCTCACTAGCTACAGACCTTGGACTGCCCCTGGACTTTGCCTGACCCGGCCCCAGCCCGTGACAGATTGCTTCCACCCCCACAAACACCCACCCCACGGGATGGAGGCTGAAGCAAGTGGAACCGTAGGACTACTGGCGACTCTCCAAGCCCAGGTACACCAGCTGACACAGGCAGTAGTACACTTGCAGCAACAACCGGCAGCCAGTGCTCCGGCCAAGTGCCCAGTTCCCCCACAGGACAGATTTGGAGGTGCCGTGGAAGAATTTCCTGTTTTCCTGGTGCAGTGTCGGCTGTACTTCGAGTTAAGAGCACGGGACTTCCCAATGACAAAACAAAGGTGTGTTTCATTATCAGTCTGTTAAAGGGGCAGGCGGTGAAATGGGCCACACCCCTACTGGTTGCGTCCTCTCCCCTACTGACTGATTACCAGGGGTTCGAAGCCCACCTGGCTGCTGCCTTCTCAAACCCAGTCCAAGCAGCCACCACCAACCGGAAAATCAGGGCCCTGAAACAAGGCAAATCCTCAGTGGCTCAGTATGCCACCGAATTCAAGCTCCTGGCCCAAGACTTGGCGTGGAATGAGGCTGCCCAGATGGACTAGTTTACCGAGGGGTTGGCCGAGGAAGTTCTGGACAAACTGGCCAGGGTGGAGCAGCCACTCACGCTCCAAGAGCTCATCACCCTCTGCCTCCACATCGATGGCCGCCTGGAACATCGCTGCCAAGCCAAGGCCAGTGGACGCCAGCTCTCTGCGCCACGCCACTGGGCTCCTCTCCCATCCCCAGCCAGTACCAGAGACGAGGGTGAACCCATGCAGCTTGGAGCCGCTCGACCCCGCCTAACTCCCGAGGAAAAGGCCAAACGCTGCACGCAGAATCTGTGCCTCTACTGTGGCACGGCAGGCCACTACGCCTCTGGCTGCCCTGCTAAACGTCGGATACCCAGACCCTCGCTGCCACCGCCGCCAAAAGGGCAGCCCCAGGCATAAGTGGACCTGCCAGCCTGGGGTGACTAGCGGGGTCCTCCGAACAGCAGGCTGACACCCTGGGCCTGTTCCTGCTACCCGTTAAATGCCGTCTGCCCGATGGATGCTGGCTGTTCATGTATGCCATGCTGGACTCTGGAGCGGCCCACTGTTTTGTAGATGCCGCCTTTGTAAAGCAGCACCAGATCCCAGTGCAAACAAAAGAGATTCTGATGCTGGTGGAGGCTATTGACAGGCGCCTCCTCCGTTCTGGCCCCGTCACCTGGGAGACCTGTCCCATCACCTTCCATGTCCAGCAGCACCAAGAACAGCTGCAGTTTGATGTCGCCCACATGCCTTGCTTCCCGCTGATTCTAGGCCTTTTTTGGCTGAAGCGGCACAACCCCATCGTGGACTGGGCCCAGCAGGAACTACGCTTCCGAGACCCATGCCCCCACCTGACGCCTCCCACCACCCTAGTAGCCAGCCTCCCGAGTGGTGGTCCTCAGCTCCCTCAGAAGTATGCGGATTTCACCGATGTCTTCGAAGAGACAGGAGCTGATCAGCTCCCCCCGCACCGGCCCTATGACTGTGCCATTGATCTAGTACCGGGGGCACCACTCCTGGTGGGGCGCCTGTACCCAATGTCAGAGCCTGAGTTGGCGGCCTTGCGAGACTTTCTGGACAAGAACCTGAAGTGCGGATTCATCCGACCCTCAACCTCTCCCCTGTCTGCCCCAGTCCTCTTCATGAAGAAGAAAAGTGGGGAGCTTCGGCTGTGCAATGACTACCGGGCCCTGAACAAGATCACCATCCGAGACCGGTACCCTCTACCACTGATCCCCGAACTCTTGGATCGCTTAAGGGGGGCCCAAATGTACACCAAGCTGGACCTCCGTGGAGCGTACAATTTGGTGCGCATGCGGCCCGGAGACGAGTGGAAGACCGTGTTTGGGACCCGATACGGGCAGTACGAGCACCTGGTGATGCCCTTCGGGCTGACCAATGCCCCCGCTGTCTTCCAGAGGTTCATGAATGACATATTCCGGGACCTGCTCGACCGCTTCGCGATCATCTACCTGGATGACATCCTAATTTACTCCCGCAGTCCTGCCCAACACGTCGAGCACGTATGCCAGGTCCTGCAGCGCTTACGAGCCCATGGCCTCTACGCCAAGCTGGAGAAGTGCGACTTTGACCTGCGGTCCGTCGAGTTCCTTGGTCACATTGTGTCACCACGGGGGGTCCTCATGGACCCGAAAAAAGTGGAAGCGGTCCTAAACTGGCAGGCTCCTCAGAATCGCAAGGACCTGCAGCGGTTCCTTGGTTTCGCTAACTACTATCGGCAATTCATCCCAGCCTATGCATCCCTGACAACCCCCTGACTCAGCTACTCCGCCCCAAAGAACCCTTCCGCTGGTCCCTAGAGGCCAACAACGCCTTCTCCACTCTGAAGACCCGCTTTGCCACCGGGCCACTCCTGAGATACCCCGACCCCCAGCTCCCCTTTACGGTGGAAGCTGATGCCTCCAACGTGGCCCTGGGAGCAGTGCTGTCCCAGCGTGAGGATCCGTCCCAGTCACTCCAGCCCTGTGCCTATTACTCGCGCCAGCTCACTGCTGCAGAAAGGAACTATACCATCTGGGAGAGGGAGTTGCTTGCGATCAAGGCGGCTTTCGAGGTTTGGCGACATTACCTCGAAGGGGCTCGCCACCCTGTTCAAGTGCTCACCGACCACCGGAACTTGGAGCACCTCCAGACCACCCGCCGTCTCAACCAGCGCCAGATCCGATGGTCCCTATTCTTCTCCCGCTTTGACTTTCGGGTCACATATATCCCCCATACCCAGAACTGGAAAGCGGATGCGCTCTCGCGGAAACAGGAATACGCCCCTGCTTCAACCGAGACCACACCTGCTGCTCCCATCCTGCCACCCTCCATGTTCGCAGCCACCTCCACTTCACCAGCACTCGTGGAGGACATTCGTGCTAGCCAGGCCAATGATCCCTGGGTCCAGCAACACCTCCAGGCACTCCAAGATAGCTCAACAGGCGAGTTCATGACTCGAGGCGGCCTCTTGCTACACCGCGAACACCTCTATGTGCTGCCCGGTCCCTTGCGGGCAGAAGTGCTATGCCTGACCCACAACTCATTACCCGCTGGCACTTTGGACAGCATAAGAGCACCCACTTGCTGACACGGAAATTCTGGTGGCCACGAGTTCGCTCCAATGTGGCCCGATATGTCAGCTCCTGTGATGTCTGCCGATGGGCCAAAGCCATCTCAGCCAAACCCTTGGGATTGCTACAGCCCTTGCCCACATCCTCAGGACCCTGGGACACCATCTCGATGGACTTCATCACCGAACTTCCGTGATCCAAGGATCAGACGTGTATCTTGGTGGTCATCGAGCTATTTACAAAGATGGCCTACTTCGTTCCGTGTCCAAAGATTCCCACAGCGCAGGAGACGGCTCAACTCTACCTGCAACACATCTTTCGGCTGCATGGACTACCAGCCCACCTGGTCTCAGACCGGGGGCCCCAGTTCTCCTCCCGGTTCTGGCAAGCCCTCCATTCCAGCCTGGGTACTCGAGTGCACCTGTCCTCAGCCTACCACCCACAGACAGATGGTCAGACAGAGCGCACCAATGCCACGCTAGAGCAATATCTCCGCTGTTACACCTGTTACCAGCAGGACAACTGGACCACTCTGTTGCCCCTAGCAGAGTTTGCATACAACAACGCGGTCCATTCATCCACCCAAATGACCCCGTTCGCTGCAACCTACGGGTACCACCCTCGGTTCTTCCCAGCCATCCTGCCACCCACAACGGTCCCCGCCGTCGAAGCCTACCTGCAAGAACTCCGCGCCAGCCAAGACTTGCTCCGAGAACAGCTACAACGGGCCAAGGAAGCATATAAACTGGCAGCGGATCGAAAGAGACAAGAAGGCTCTCCAATACAGTCAGGGGATCAGGTGTGGTTCTCCACTCGTTACCTGCGCCGGCCTGGTCGGTCTCACAAGCTGGATGCCCGGTTCATGAGACCTACCCCGTCGTGGAACAAATAAACCCCGTCGCCTTCAGACTCCAGTTGCCACCCCACCTCCGCATTCACCCTGTATTTCATCGCTCCCTCCTGGTTCCAGCTACACCCCCTGACCCAGCTCGGTCCCCTTCTCCACCACTGGTGCTGGTGGATGACGGTGAAGAATATGAGGTGCGCCAGATTCTGGACTCCCGGTACCATCGTGGAGGCCTCCAGTACCTGGTGGACTGGGAGGGATACGGCCCAGAAGACCGGTCCTGGGAGCCAGTGGACAACCTTCATGCCCTGGACCTGGTACAACAGTTCCACAACGACCACCCCGACCTCCCAGGCCCTTTGACGGAGGGGGGCCCTGAGGGGGGGATAGTGTCATGGGTACTGGGGACCCCACAGAAGAAGCTGAGCCTGCAGAAGAAACTGTGCCCCTGCCACCTGTACCAGTGCCCCTGCCTCCTGCGGGAGAAGACCCAAGCCCCCCTGCCTCGCCCTCTCGGGTGGCTCGGGTGCGTGACCGCCTTCGTCAGGACCTCAGGGATCGGAGGAGGGCGGCACGCTCATGAGCAAGACGCTCCCTGAGCCCTGAGTTTTGAAAGGATCCTGGCTCTTCTAGGAGTAAGGATGCTTGAGTCTCAGCAGGATCCTGGCCGCCCTCTGAGTCAGCACTTAGCCCAAATGGGCAACAGACAGCAGAGGGCTATATAGCTGTGGGCTTTAGGAGGAGGCTTTGTGGAAGCAACTAGTCACTTACCTGATGCTCTAGCATCCACTTCGGCTTCTGACGCTGGCTTCTGGACGCCCTGACTTTGGCTTTGACTTCTGGACCCCCAGACTTTGGCCCCTGGACTCCTGACCTGCAATACCTGGACTGTGATTTGGTTTTGGCACATCGGACCCTCTTTGCTCACCAGCTACAGACCTTGGACTGCCCCTGGACTTTGCCTGACCTGGCCCCAGCCCGTGACAACGTGGTGTTGGGTAAGTTAACTGCTATAGCTAGTCCAGTTCTCACTGACCAGTTTAGCAGAGTGCCTTAAGCAATATATGCAGCAGTGTCTTTGTTCTGGGCATCCAAGCCAAGTTACACGGAGCCAGTCTTCAGTTTGAAGACTACATTTTATATAGGAAAGCTTAGTGATAGGGATAGTATACTACCAAGATGTTAGTTCTAGTGGATGCTTTAAGCCATCTTAATCTGTACTGAAACTTGCACCAAATTGTTCTTAAACTGTTTTTAATGTTTTAATGTATGCCACGTGTTGTGAGCTGCCCTGAGCCTGCTTCGGTGGGGAGGGCAGGATATAAATGCAAACAAACGAACAGTCAAACTTCCTATGGATGGATGCAGGTGGTGAGAGGGCCATCTGCACCATGGTGTCAAGATGGAGACAGTGTGTGCTCTCCCTCTTGGTGTATGCAAAAAGAAGTATGTTGTGGGAGAAGAGGAACAGAAGGAAGAAGTGGCAGTTTCCTTGAAATCTACCAGTCTGTTTCAAAGGGGACAGTGGCAGAACACAGAGTGAACACAGGAAGGAAGCTTAATTTGGCTATCTTGCCATGTCGTCTGGAGGCAGGGGGAGCATCCAGTCCTTTAATTTCAGCATGTGGTGGGTCAGAATTGGAGCCAGTAACAAAAGCTCAAGCCTTATGCAACTTTTACGCAACTATTTTGGGGTTTCGCAGAAGCACGGTGTGTGTGGGGGGGAAATGACACTGAGAAAAATAACTTCTTCCTTTGCTTCTGCACCTCACCTTGCAAAAGTTACTCTTTTACCGAGACACCCCAAGAAAGAGGGTGAAGCCCTGAAAGTTTTGACCAGATCTCTGGCTTATGTTCACTCTGGTGTTCCCTCTCTCTCTCTCTCAAAAACACATATATGCTGCAAGTGTGTGGTCAGGTGGTGGCCCAAAACCGTATTGTAGGAGGAGAGGATGCATCTCGTGGAGCGTGGCCATGGCAAGTCAGCCTCCAGTATAATGGACAGCATGCCTGTGGAGGGACCCTCATCAACACTGAGTGGGTGCTGACAGCAGCCCACTGCTTCCCTAGGTGAGTGGCTGGGAGAAGGGACCCTGCTAGCCAAATGCACAAGACTGCAGCCTGAACCTAGCAGTAAGAAGAATCTGAAGCAGGCCTCTGTGGTGCTTTAAAAATTCATCCTCTGCAGCTGCTGCATGGATGTGGGGAAGGGAAAGAACAAGGCTTGCCAGGCCCCACCCCCAGTTGCTGGTGTGTGTGTGTGTGGGGGGGGGGGGCTGGGTAGGCTTGCTTGATCCAGTCTATAAAATTCCTGAAGATTTGGGGGTGGAGCCTTTGGAGGACAGGGATCTCAGTGAGAAGATATAGTACAGTCCTTTCCTCATCACAAAGTGACAGGTGTCCCAAGGGGATATCAGATATTTTCCTATGGGCACTGGGGCAAATGTCATGATAGGGGTCTTGACCTCCTGATCCATGGTAAATGAATGCCAGATGTTTCCTAATATAGTGGGATTTGTACTTTTGGGGAATGCTATGTTTTGGAAAAGTGTGTGTGTGTGTGTATATATATATATACACACATACACACACACACACACACACACATCCACAGTAAAAGTATATTTTAGAATCCTTGTACATTCAATGCAAAGAACATTTTTCCTGTTCTTTTGGTCTGTGATTTAAATAGCATTTCCTATTTAAAAGCAAACATCTTTCTGCAAGGTCTTACCCCTAAAACAAATAAACTAGAGGTGTTCAATTTCAAGCTGTTCTGATAATTCCATCTATCTTATATATTGCTATTTGTGAGACAGACAGCATTTGACCTGCAAACCCTAAAAAGGTCAGAGCTCTAGGTCCCTGATTTTTATGGTAAGAAGTTGTAAACTTTGTGTTAGACTCTCATCAACAAAAATTATGGTTGTTTAGCCCTGCCTGAGCACTCATGGATCCTCAAGACTTCAATAAGTACTGCACACAACCAACAGCTTTTCTCAGTGATTACAAGGACTAGAAAAATGCTTTAGAACACTGAGATTTCTGCACCAAAGAACCATTTTACCTGCAGAGTAAAAAAAAGCATGGATGGATAAAAGCATATACAGCTCTGCACAGAAGATTCTCAAATTTGGCTGGAAAAAAAATGCAGGGAAGAGGGGAAGTTATACCATACAAGTTATACCACATTGAGGACTGGTTCTCCTCCACCCTTGGTGCCTCAGATTCCAAGTGACTGTTCATTATGAGCGCCTATACATGTA
Source organism: Heteronotia binoei (assembly GCF_032191835.1). Classification (NCBI taxonomy): domain Eukaryota; kingdom Metazoa; phylum Chordata; class Lepidosauria; order Squamata; family Gekkonidae; genus Heteronotia; species Heteronotia binoei. The sequence goes on from NC_083237.1 coordinate 31,402,678, forward strand.
GTTGTTCACTGGCTCTACAAGCTGAGCAGAAGTGAGCTTTCTGTACTGGTATGGGTGAGGGGCAAGAACCTCTGAATCTTAGTGCCAGGAGGCAAAATCAGGGGGAAGGGGTTGGCCCTCCAGGCAGTGTAACAGGCTGTCCACTCTGTGAGGCAAGATGTTGAATTAGATAGACCTCTGGCCTGATCCAGCAGGGCTTTTTAAATGTTCTTATGAATGTTTTTGCTTAAAAACAAAGAAGGGTGATTATCCTGAATGTGGGGGTTACCTAGCTATAGACATTATGCAGTATAAAATGCAACCAAACAATTTAAGTCAGGCTGTTTTGTTTTTTGCAATGATGCAAACCTTCAAGACTGGCTGTGAATCTTATGTCCGGCCATCAAATCTGGCCATGCCACCGTGTTACTCTGGTGCTACTGAGCAATTAGAGAGAAGGACTGGGAGAAAGAGCTGATCCCTCCCTTAACATAGGATGTTTTTGACACCGAGGATATCTCCTCGGGCATGCTGCCACCTACCCAAGTTCGCCATCCGAGGCGGACTGCAGAGTCACTTCCTCCGCAACCTGCCTCAAATGGAGCCATCATGGACAGCAGAGAAGGGCAAACATCCTCTAGTGTCACCTGGGAGGAAAATGTAAATGTCCTCTTACGCTATTCAGGCAAGATCCAAGGTGGGGTGTAGAAGTCTCTGCTTCTTGCTTTGGATCCTTAACACCAGCAGCTCTGGTCTCTGGTGAGGAAAGGGCAACGGGGACGCCACACATGGCACCTTTTTCCATTGTCAGCATCCTCCACCTGTTAGCACTCCAAGGAGCTGTCTGGGTGTTACTTGGGGCAATGAGCAGGCCCCGGCAGTAGGAGGTTGCCTAGGGTTCTAAAAGAAAAAGAAGAGTTTATCGTTGGTGCTTTAGGGAGAAGAGGAGGTTGTGGGTCACGGCCAGCCTAGGAACTGATCTCCTTGATGAACCAAGGGTGCAGACAGAGGAGTGAATTCCACATTTTAATCACTCTCTGTGTAAAATAGTATTTCCTTTTGTCCACCCTGAATATACTATCAGCATCGTTGTATTGAGTTCTAGTATTTTGAAAGTGAGAAAAAGTTCTGTTTGTCAATTCTCTCCACCCCATGCATAATTTTATAAACCTCTATCTTGACCCCTCTCCCCCTCCCCCACTTAGCCATCTCTTTTCTAAACTGAAAAGTCACTCATCAGCCTTTCCTCATAGGGAAGGTGCTCCAACCCCCCCCCCCCCCTTAATCAACTTTGTTGCCCTTCTCTGTACTTTTTTCTAGCTCTGCAATGTCCTTTTGGAGATACGGTGACCAGAATTGTACACACTATTCCAAACAAGGCTGTGATATAGATCTATACAGGGGCATTACAATATCGGCTGTTTTATTCTCAATCCCGTTCCCAAGAATACCTACCACAGACTTTGCCTTTTTCATTGCTGCAGCACACTGGGTTGACACTTTCAGCGAACTATCCACGACACACTTGGGATTTTCCCCCTCTCAGTCACAGCAAGTTCTATCCGTATTAGCTTATACTCAAAGTGGGGATTTTTTTTGTCCCACTGTGCCATCACCTTACACTTACCAGCACCGAACTTCATTTGCCACACACCTCACCCCTAGTTCCTAATCATTTATGAATAAATGAAATAGTCTTGCCCCCGTACCAATCCTTATCAGACCCCGCAGCTTACTTCCCTCCATTGTGAGAATTGTCCACCGATTCCTACTCTTTACTACCTGTCATTTAACCAGTTTTTTAATCAGAAAGAGAACCCAGCCTCTTATCCCATGACTGCTAAGTTTACTCAGGAATCTCTGCGAGTCTTTCTCAATGAACTCTAAAAGGTCGGTGAGGCAGAACTTCCCTTTGCAGAAGCCATGCAGGTGAAGATTAAAAAAACAAAAAAACCTGGCACGATTGTGATCTGAGGGTGGAAAAATGTTTTTGTTTCAAACAATTTCATTAGTAACATATGGCAATAAATTTCAATTTCTTACATCATTAATAATTACTTTTTATCTATCCCATATATTTCTACCCACTCCTCCCCTGTTACTTGACCCCCGCCGGTGTTATATACTTAAAATCTTAATATTAAAGGTTCCCTTAATTACGGTAATAAGAACCAAAATTAATATCCTCCTCCCTCTTGTACTTAGTCATTATCAAAAATTGTCCAGTGTCCTTTTATTTTCCACTCTTTTTCTACGTATCTTCTGAACTTTTTCCACTGCATCTTAAATACTTTAAATCACAGTCTTTTAAGGTTCATGTTAACTTGCCCATTTCACCCCAGTGTCATAACTTTTACAATCCAATCCCATTTCTCTGGTATATTTTCTCGCTTCCACAACTGCGCATACAACGTCCTAACTTTTTCCACTCCATCTTAAATACTTCTAAATCGCAGTCTCTTAAGGTTCTTGTTAACTTGTCCATTTCACTCCATGTCATAACTTTTACAATCCAACCCCATTTCTCTGGTATTTTTTCTTGCTTCTACAACTACGCATATTGTTAAGCCAAATGCCCTCAAAACGAGGTTGGGGAATTAGTTAGGTGGACACCCGGCTTAATAGGAATCTTTTTACCAAATGTATACCAGGCTCAACCATCCAGATAGTAAATGCTCAATAAAAGGACTCTAATTTAATAAAATCAATTGTAATTTATTTGGAATAATAGTTCTTTCACGCAAGAAAAAATACAAAACAATCACACATTCACACAGGTCTAGGAAATATAGATAGATCGATAGGGGAACATATATGGATAAACAGACAGGGCGATATTTACCATCATAGTCTTCCAGGAAGGTTCCAATGGTGACTTAAGAGGACAGGGGAAATGGACCCAAAACTGTGGCCAGAATTGGGGATGGATCTAGACAGTGGAACTGGGATACTGTTAGATGCACACATGAGTGGAGTTGGGTCAGAGGTTAAATAGACTCCCTTAGACCCTTAGGGGCTGGGAGGTCTTGGGGAGGAGCAGGGGGAGGCTCTGTGGTGACCATGAGGGCTGGACATTCGCAGAGCCAATGGTGAGTCCCTTGCTGACACCTAATTGGATGCCAGTTTGGGCCAATGAACTTCACCTTAGTCCGGTGAACCTGGAAATTTCCAAGCTGCAATGCTGCCTGTGGCGGCTCCAAGGTATTAGACTGGGGTGAGAAATGGGAATGGCTGGATACTTAAGGTTTAAATGGGATTATCTGGGAAGGTGGCAATAGGGAATCAAATACTGGCCTAGGTATCACCCGGGTAGACAAAAGAGTTGACAATGACAGGAGATGTTCTTCTTCTTATCCCATCATCTTATGGGCAGGAAACATTGTTTAAGGTATTTCCAGACAATCAGGACTAACAGTTGAGCTATTAATCCATTCATGGGGCAAATGGGTTGCTTGCAGGCTCAGGGTGTGTACGTGTGACTTTCCCACTAAGAAGGAATGAGTACAGCCTGGCAGGGTATGCTTGGATCAGGAAAGCAAGATGGATTCTGGTGGTGTTAAGCCTTTGGTTCATGGAGACAGGCTGGAAACATGGTGGCCTGGCTTCTTCCACTGCAGCGGCCTAAGACTGGGCACACAAGGAGCAGCTGGAGCATGTCTGTAGTTCTGGCTAACACCCTTCAGAGATGTAGAATGCTGCTGCAAAGCTGAGGCTTATAGTATCCACATAAGCCTTAGAAACTGTAAGCAAAGTCCATTTCTTACAGCAGATGTGTGAGAGTCAAAACTCCAGGCACCCTGGCAACCATACTGGTGATCACGATGTCCATATGTATTTATTTATTTATTTTATTTTATTTATTTAATTCGATTTATATCCCGCCCTACCCCACCGAGGCGGGCTCAGGGCGGCTTACAACATAAAACCAACAAAATCAATTTAAATATATTAAAAATACATTAGTAATTATAATTATACAATAAAATACTTAAAATACATATAAAATACATAAAACACATAAAGCTCGTAGAGCTCACATCAATATATACTATGCTGCCATTCTTCAAATCAGTTCTTCAGTGTTCCAATATTAGATAGTCTGATGTTCGAGATTAGATGTTCAGGCATTCCGATAGCAATTTACTTGTACGCCAACCGGAAGAGGGCTGTTTTGCAGGCCCTGCGGAACTGTTCAAGGCTCCGCAGGGCCCTCACCTCCTCTGGGAGCTGATTCCACCAACAAGGAGCTACCACCGAGAAGGCCCTGTCTCTAGTCACTTTCAGACGGGCCTCCTTTGGCCCAGGGATTGTAAGAAGGTTTTGGGACCCCGATCTCAGCACTCGCTGGGGAACATGTGGGGAGAGACGGGCCCTAAGGTAGGCAGGTCCCAGGCCATAAAGGGCTTTAAAGGTCATAACCAGCACCTTGTACCGAACGCGGTATGTTATTGGCAGCCAGTGCAGTCCCCGAAGCCCCGGCTGAATGTGCTCCCATCTAACAACAGCCGGGCAGCGGCATTCTGCACTAGCTGCAACTTCCGGGTTCGGCACAGGGGCAGCCCCATGTAGAGGGCATTGCAGTAATCCAGCCTCGAGGTGACCGTTGCATGGATCACTGTTGCCAGGTCGTCGTCCTCCAGGAAAGGGGCCAACTGCCTTGCCCGCCTAAGATGAAAAAATGCGGACTTGGCAGTAGCCACTATCTGGGCCTCCATAATTAAAGTAGGCTCCAATAGCACCCCCAGGCTCCTAACCCTGTGCGCCGCTGACAGGGGCACACCATCGAGGGCCGGTAAGGGAATCTCCCTCCCCGGACCACGGCGACCAAGGCAAAGGACCTCTGTCTTCGACGGATTTAGTTTCAGCCCGCTCAGCCTAAGCCATCTAGATACGGCCTGCAATGCCAGGTCCAGGTTTTCAGGGACACAGGCAGGCCGGCCATCCATAAGTAGATAGAGCTGGGTGTCATCAGCATACTGGTGACAGCCCAGCCCATATCTCCGGGCAATCTGGGCAAGAGGGCGCATGTAGATGTTAAACAACATCGGGGAGAGAACTGCCCCCTGAGGGACCCCGCAATCCAGCGGGTACCTCCGGGACAGCTCACCCCCAATCGCCACTCTTTGTCCCCGACCCTTGAGGAAAGAGGTAAGCCATTGTAGAGCCAACCCCTGAATCCCCATGTCGGCGAGACGGCAAGGCAGCACCCGATGGTCGACCATATCGAACGCTGCCGATAGGTCTAACAACATCAGTACCGCCGTGCCACCTCGGTCCAGATGCCGTTGGAGATCATCCACTAGGGCAACCAGCACTGTCTCCGTCCCATGACCCGGGCGAAAGCCCGACTGATGGGTATCAAGGACGGAAGCATCCTCCAGGAAACTCTGTAATTGCAACGCCACTGTATGAAAAGTAGGGGGCTTTTCCTCACAATATAATGTCCTAACAGCTGAAAGCAAGTACCAAATTATAGTTCTATTTTCTTTTGGAAATTCTTCCATTTGTAATCCCAACAGAAAAGTCTTTGCAACTTTCTTAAATTCGTATCCCAAGATCCTAGAAATTTCTTGTTGAATCATCTGCCAATGCTTTTTGATGGCCGGACATAAGATTCATAGCCAGTCTTGAAGGTTTGCATCATTGCAAAAAATAAAACAGCCTGACTTAAATTGTTTGGTTGCATTTTATACTGCATAATGTCTATAGCTAGGTAACCCCCACATTCAGGGGTCTCTTAAGGTTCTTGTTAACTTGTCCATTTCACTCCATGTCATAACTTTTACAATCTAACCCCATTTCTCTGGTATTTTTTCTTGCTTCCACAACTACGCATATAATGTCCTAACAGCTGAAAGCAAGTACCAAATTATAGTTCTATTTTCTTTTGGAAATTCTTCCATTTGTAATCCCAACAGAAAAGTCTCTGCAACTTTCTTAAATTCGTATCCCAAGATCCTAGAAATTTCTTGTTGAATCATCTGCCAATGCTTTTTTGATGGCCGGACATAAGATTCATAGCCAGTCTTGAAGGTTTGCATCATTGCAAAAAACAAAACAGCCTGACTTAAATTGTTTGGTTGCATTTTATACTGCATAATGTCTATAGCTAGGTAACCCCCACATTCAGGATAATCACCCTTCTTTGTTTTTAAGCAAAAACATTCATAAGAACATTTAAAAAGCCCTGCTGGATCAGGCCAGAGGTCTATCTAATTCAACATCTTGCCTCACAGAGTGGACAGCCTGTTACACTGTCTGGAGGGCCAACCCCTTCCCCCTGATTTTGCCTCCTGGCACTAAGATTCAGAGGTTCTTGCCCCTCACCCATACCAGTACAGAAAGCTCACTTCTGCTCAGCTTGTAGAGCCAGTGAACAACTACATGTATAGGCGCTCATAATGAACAGTCACTTGGAATCTGAGGCACCAAGGGTGGAGGAGAACCAGTCCTCAATGTGGTATAACTTGTATGGTATAACTTCCCCTCTTCCCTGCATTTTTTTTCCAGCCAAATTTGAGAATCTTCTGTGCAGAGCTGTATATGCTTTTATCCATCCATGCTTTTTTTTACTCTGCAGGTAAAATGGTTCTTTGGTGCAGAAATCTCAGTGTTCTAAAGCATTTTTCTAGTCCTTGTAATCACTGAGAAAAGCTGTTGGTTGTGTGCAGTACTTATTGAAGTCTTGAGGATCCATGAGTGCTCAGGCAGGGCTAAACAACCATAATTTTTGTTGATGGGAGTCTAACACAACAAAGTTTACAACTTCTTACCATAAAAATCAGGGACCTAGAGCTCTAACCTTTTTAGGGTTTGCAGGTCAAATGCTGTCTGTCTCACAAATAGCAATATATAAGATAGATGGAATTATCAAAACAGCTTGAAATTGAACACCTCTAGTTTGTTTGTTTTAGGGGTAAGACCTTGCAGAAAGATGTTTGCTTTTAAATAGGAAATGCTATTTAAATCACAGACCAAAAGAACAGGAAAAATGTTCTTTGCATTGAATGTACAAGGATTCTAAAATATACTTTTACTGTGGATGTATATATATATAAAGTGTATATATATATACACTATTCCAAAACATAGCATTCCCCAAAAGTACAAATCCCACTACATTAGGAAACATCTGGCATTCATTTACCATGGATCAGGAGGTCAAGACCCCTATCATGACATTTGCCCCAGTGCCAATAGGAAAATATCTGATATTCCCTTGGGGCACCTGTCACTTTGTGATGAGGAAAGGACTGTACTATATCTTCTTCAGTGTGATACAGTCAGGCCTTCAATTTCAGCAGGAGCTCACAGAAGCACAGCTCCTGAACCTTTCTGATGCCCACCTTCCTCCCCTCCACCTACCTTGTCCATTGAGTTGTAGGTGCAGCTGCATAACAATCCATGGATTAGGAGAGTGGGCAGCCAGCCAGCCACTAGGAGCTTTGCCACACCCCCAGCAGCCATCATTAACCCCTGGAGAAGCCCACACCACCTTTTCTCCATTTCGTATGTGATTTTGGGCAGTGGGTGGCTTGCTGGCCTTCTGACTGGGGGGGTGGGCAGGAGAGCCCTAGGTGAGTGAGGCCTCCTTGGGCTGGCTGGATCTCTAGCCAGCCCAAACAGGCCTTGCTCACCCAGGGCTCTCCTTTTTTTCAACAGGTTGCTTTGGCTGAGAGTGGCATATGCTAATGAGCTCCACCACCTCTTTTTTTACAAAATGACCCCTGGATACAGTGCCACAGAGTCAATCCCCTAAAGCATTCATTTCTACAGGGAAATGTAGTCTGAAGATGAATTGCAATTCTGGGAGACCTCCATGTTGAGATTAACTGGTATCGTTAGGCCAGTTCCCACTAGTTAGCAGAGTGCTTAAATAAAGCTTAGTGGCCCCATGGCGCAGAGTGGTAAAGCAGCAGTACTGAGGTCTGAACTCTCTGCTCATGACCTGAGTTAGATTCCAGCGGAAGCTGGATTCAGGTAGCTGGCCCAAGGTTGACTCAGCCTTCCATCCTTCCGAGGTCGGTCAAATGAGTATCCAGCTTGCTGGGGGGGGGGGAAGTGTAGATGACTGGGGAAGGCAACAGCAAACCACCCAGTAAAAAGTCTGCCGTGAAAACATTGTGAAAGCAACATCACCCCAGAGTCGGAAACGACTGGTGCTTGCACATGGGAACTTTCCTTTCCTAAATAAAGCTACAAACGCAGGGATGTCACTTAACCGGGTTACTCAGTTTACAGAGCTACACAGAGCCATGTTGCAAGTTTAAAAGGAGAAAATACTCCTCTCTTTATTAGGGAAGTACAGTTTAGATAGCTAAGGATGGAAGCAGACAGCAAGAGAGCCATCTGCCTCATGGTGCCAGGAGCAGACGGCATTTGTCTGTTTCTATATTATGTAATGCAGGGGTGGCCAATGGTAGCTCTCCAGATGTTTTTTGCCTACAACTCCCATCAGCTCCAGCCATTGGCCATGCTGGCTGGGGCTGATGGGAGTTGTAGGCAAAAAAACATCTGGAGAGCTACTGTTGGCCACCCCTGATTGTAATGAATGCTCAATGTGAAATAAATTGGCTGCCACTAGGGCTGCCACCCCGGGCTGGGTGGGGATTCTCCTGCCCTGGAGGTTCCCAACCTGCCGGCCCACATTTAGCTGGCAGGGGGAACCTCCCCTGACATTGCCGGTGTGATGACATCACCCGCAAGTGACGTTATCGCGCCGGCAACATTGCACACCGGCTGCTCTAGGCATTTTTGGGGAAACTATGGTTTTCCTGGATGCTCTAGCAATTTGGGAGGGAAAACTCTATGGTGTACCCCGCTGGAGGCTGCAGGGGACTTGGCAACCCTAGCTGCCACATGAAAATAAACAAGGCAGACAATGCTTCATTTGCAGACATGCAAGGAATCCAGGCAGTGAGGACAAAGGTGCTGTTGTCATCTGGGTTGTCAGGAAGTTAGGAAAGGTCTTCTGTAGATAAATATGAGAAACAATTTGTACCTATTTGATTTTCATTTGATTTGTACCTATAGTAGAATATCTAGCATCATGCGGAACAATCCCAAGAAATTCTTTATATGCCAAGATGTTATGTTTTTAATTTATATTTTTAATGAATATTAAGCTATTTTTCAGTTAATCCAGATTTTGGAACGCTGTAGAAAATGTATATGTACCTACTTACCATTTGTATAATGTCCTTTTGTACTGTTTATATGTTTTATCAAAAATATTATTTTACAAAAAAGGAAGTTAGGAAAGGTGATGGCTGAGGCTTGACATGTCAGTATGTGAGTTTGGCACGATAGATAATTTTGGATTCAATCCTTCAGTATTCTCTTCTCACTTGGAATCTCCAGAAGTCTTTACTCTTGGATGTTCCTCCAAACAGGAATTTCAAACTTGAGTACTTTCAAGCAAACCTTGGGAACTACCAGCTCTTGAACTCAGACCCCAAAGCTGTGTGGTTGAGAATTTCCCAGGTGATTGCGCACAAGAGCTATGCCGGAGATGGGACCAGTGGTGATATAGCTTTGGCCCGGTTGGAACGTCCAATCCGCTTCACCTCACTCACCCTTCCGGCCTGTCTTCCAGATGCCAGGGCCCAGTTCAAAAATGGCACTTTATGTTGGGTGACAGGATGGGGATCCCCAGAATATGGAGGTGAGAAAATGTTGTGGGTTGTAGCGTCATAAGACCAAGGAGGGAGAAAGTGGTGGTTATGGGGCACAGGAGAGCAGTGATAGGCAAATTCAGGGGAGTAGCTATTGTAGTAAAATGGTGGAAGTATTTTTGGAATGGGTGGAGTTTAAGGTGCTCCCTGGTGTGTGGTTGGGAGGAGTTCAGAAAAACTGGCTAGGACAGTTTAGGGAACTTTTAAAGGGGCGCTTAAGAAAAGGTATTTAGGTCACATAGACACATATTGTCTGGCTTGGCTGCTATTGGGAAGTGGTATTTTCCCCCTGCTTCCTCACAGCATTGTGGCCTTCTGTTCATTTTCATTTTCATTTTCCTTTACCATGAACTTTTCCAAACCTGTTCTGATGTTTTGGGGTAGGATTGTAGCAAAGCCAGGCTGGTTGCTGTATGAGCAGGAAAGTCCAGATTCTCCTGGTCTACTCACACAGCAGCCATTTTCCTTGCCCTTGTAGTGGAAATCCCCCCTCCAGGAGGCTTTCTAAATTGATAATTATATACCAATAAACAAACACTACCCCTCGTCCCTGGTGCTATGTGATAATGGGATGGCTGCTGGAGCTGAGGAAAGGAAAACGCAGGGAAACCTGCCATTTTGGAGCCACATTCTCACAGTTCCACGTCTGTAGCTTCATTAGGCTTCCCAAATCCCCTGCCTGGGTGGGGGACCCCCGATTTGGAGCTTCCTCCGCCCGCTGGCCAAAAATTCAGAAAGCGGGGGGAATGGCAGTCCTTCCTACCCAGCCCCGATCCCAGCAGCTTCTCCTCTCCCATTCCCACCGATCCCCAATACTTCTCCTCCTCCCTTCCCTTCCCACCTCGATTGCAGCAGCTTCTCTTTGCCCCTCCCCTTCCCACCCAGCTCTATTGCAGCAGCCGGAGCTTTCCCAGGCTGCTTCCTGCCCTGCCCCAAAGGACCATGTGCCTTTGCACCTCCGGAGGTGGTGAAAGGCTTCAACTTTCTGTGTCTGTTGCTGAAATAAGCTGGCTGGTGAGTAGAGGGCAATCCCCTACATCAGATTTGTGAGAAGGGGTGTGTGTGTGTGTGTGCGTGCGTGTGTGTGTGTGTGTGTGGAGAGGGAAACGTCTTCATTATTCCCTATGGAAATCGTTTCTCATAGGGTATAATGGGGAATTGATCTGGAGGTTTTGGGGGGCTCTGGGGGAGCTATTTTTTGAGATAAAGGCACCAAATTTTCAGTATAGTATCTAGTGCCTCTACCCAAAGTACCCCCCAAGCTTCAAAATGATTGGACCAGGGGGTCCAATTCTATGAGCCCCAAAAGAAGGTGCCCCTATCCTTCATTATTTCCTATGGAAGGAAGACATTTTAAAAAGTGTGCTGTCCCTTTAAATGTGATGGCCAGAACTCCCTTGGAGTTCAGTTATGCTTGTCACACCCTTGTTCATGGCTCCACCCCAATGTCTCCTGGCTCCACCCCCAAAGTCCCCAGATATTTCTTGAATTGGACTTGGCAACCCTAAGCTTCATTGACTCCGGGTTGTCCACAGGGAAGCCCTGCTGTGGAGAAAAGGTCTTAATGAGCTCTAGGTAATTAAAATGGATGAGGCTTCAAGAAACTCGGAATATGAATATAGACCTAACTCTATCAGGCATAGTCTGAAGTGGCATACAAGTCAAGCCCTTTGTTGGATTGGGGGAAGAGCTTTGAATGGGGTAGAGTTTAAAAGGAGGGAGTTGTTTATCTATGGAATCAGTGGCAAGTTAGTAGTAAGTTAGTAGTAATCTAGTAGTAAATTGGAGGTAAATTAGAAATTAGTAGATCTTAAGTCAGTTGGATTAATTACTGTGCATTATGTGGCATGGATAGGGGAAGGGGATGTGACTTTTACTGGGGTGGGAGTTGGTGTGCATCACTTACTTTGGCTTGCCTGATTTTCTGTCTCCTTCCCTTTCTTCTGTCCCTCAAGCTTCCCTTGCATCTCCTAAAACACTGCAGCAGGTCCAGCTACCCTTGATAGACACCTTAACCTGTGATTCCTTGTACCACATTGGCACGGGCATCAACCCCAGTAAGCGAGAGATCCAAGATGACATGATCTGTGCTGGCTATGCCAAAGGAGAGAAAGATGCCTGTCTGGTAAGGGCGGATCCCTGGGGCTGTGGCTGAATAATAGTGAGGGTGCAGGGAATATCCAAGTTTGGGAAATAATGAGCTTGCTGAAGGGTGGGATGAGTGCGTGTCAGACATATCAGTAGAAGCAGTGGTTAACTTTGGAAAAAGAAAAAAAACCCAGGGGATTGTTTACTTGGAAGTCATGTCCCCTAATTCTAGATATGGGTAGCCATACTGTTCCCAGGTCAGAGGAGAGGGATACTCTGGTATGGTGTAGTGGTTAGAGTGACAGCATAGAACCTGGGATGACCAGGTCTGAACCACTTGCTGAACCATGGAAGCACACCAGGTGACCATGGGCCCATCACAATCTCTCTGCCTATCCCTGACCTGGATAACCCAGACTAGCCTGATCACAGATCTTGGAAGCTAAGCAGGGTCAGCCCTGGCTAGTATTTGGATGGTGAACTCCAAGGAATACCCATGCTGTGATGCAGAATTAATGGCAAACCACCTCTGAAACATCTCTTGCCTTAGAACACTAGCTCAGCACCTAGTGGTGCTTAATGCTAAAAGAGCTAGAACTTCTGGCTGCCAGACATTCTTAGGATCTCCTGGCTATACAACACACATGGTCATACGATGATGATGATACTTATTAGCCTAATCTCAAGTGGTTGTTGTGAGAATTAAGGGGAGGAGGGGGGAACCATGTGAAAACCTGCTTTAAGCTTATCAGGGAGAAAAGCAGGATATAAACATCAAACAAAGAAACAAACCTCTGCACATGCACAGTGGCAGATGGGGGAAAGATATAGTTACCCTGGTATATCTCTGTTGGGTTAAAGCAAATGTAATGGCGAGCTCATCTAGGATATCTTTGTGTACATCTTCAAAGTATGTATATGATAGCATCTCATTGGAAGGAAAGTGGATTTGGAAACCATCTCAGCCTAGATACCTTACAATCTCCCTCTTTTTCTCATTCTAGGGTGACTCGGGGGGCCCTCTGGTCTGCCAAGTGGTTGGTGCTTGGTTTTTGGCAGGTATTGTGAGCTGGGGTGACATGTGTGCTATACTCAACCGCCCAGGGGTCTACACCCGAGTTGGTTTCTACCAGGACTGGCTTGAGAGGCATCTTCCCAGTGTTCAGTTTGGCTTAGTGAACATCACTATTTACCCTCTGCCATCCGCCTCCACCACTGCCCACAAAGATTTTCACTTTGTGCTTCTTCTCATGGTCTCCTGCCTCACGAGGACGCTTCTTACATAGAAGAATAGCTTGGTGCCCCCAGTGATTCTCTCACCACAACAAACAGGACCAGAAAAAAAAATTCTCTGAAATCAGCACTTTCCACTAAAATGTTCCTGGAGATTATGGGCAATGCAGTTGCTTCTGAACTGGAGATGTTGAGGATTGAAATTGGGACCTTCTGTATGCAAAGCAGAGGCTGTGTCACTGAGCCACCATCCCTCCTTGAGAGGATTCTTTTTGGTCTGTGAGGTTTTAGAATATCCCATGATCTCAAAACAAGAACAAAATGGAGTTTTAGGAGCTTGGTAAGCACATCACAGGTGTCTACAGAGTGAGCGGTGGGGATGGCATTTTCCCTAGTGAAGAAGCAACACAGAGCACTTCGTGCAATTCCCAATCCTCTCTGTTTCTTCCTCTCCTTCCCTGGAGTACTGTCTGGACAAGGACTTCAACACTCATTGTTTACAGATGTTGCTCGTGGAATCTGGTAAATAGAACACCATTTGCACAAATGGTGTCAACCAGGGCTTTTTTGGCAGAAAAAGCACAGCAGGAACTCATTTGCATATTAGGCCACCCCCCTGATGGCACCATTGCTTTACACAGGGCTTTTTCTACAAAGTCATTTGCATAGGAAATCATTTGCATATTAGGCCACACCCCCTGATGCCAAGCCAGCCGGAACTGCAGTCCTGCTCAAAAAAAGCCTTGGTGTCAACCACAGAATATCTGTTTTGCAATACAGACCTCTTATCCTTCTTTCATGCACTGCTCTGGAAAGTAAAAATGAGGAGGGGGCTCTTACCACCTTGGGTATGGTAGCTGAAAATTACTGCGGAGGTGGGGGAGGTTAAATTTAGTATGACTGGTGTTATTATTGGAAGAATATCATTATTGCATAGGGTAGCCAGCTCCAGGTTAGGAAATACTTGTAGATTTTGGGGGTGGAGGCTGAGGAGGGTGGGGGACTTCAGTGGGATATAATGCCACCTTCCAAAACAGTCATTTTCTCCAGGTGAACTGATATCTATTCCCTGGAGATCAGTTGCAATAGTGGGAGATCTCCAGCCACCACCTGGAAGCTGGCAACACTATTATTGCAGGGCAGTATTTTTGAAACTGAAGCTGGAAGCCTGGTTTTTGTGATGTCCAGTTTGTTCCTTTTGCAAGAGGAGTGTATGGGAAGAATCTGGTAGGTGGTGAATGGGAGACGCTGCACTTGGCTCACCATGGAAAAAAAAATCAATGCCTTAACTGAATTCCTAGACAGTATCCATTGCAAGTTTCTGTTCACCGTTACCTGGTGTATTTAGTTATATAAATCTTGCTGCATTGTTTTGTATGTGGGAGGGATTTGACTTTACGAAATTTGATTTAACTTACATTGTTTGGCACATTCTAGTCTTGATTTAGCTCCACTGGAATCAGACAGGCATATGTTGTATTAGCCTGAAACCACCAGGCACAGTCACTCTCTGCAAACTGTGCTTACTAGTGTTAGCAAAAAAATGTCAGTAAATGTGCAATACTTACCATAGTTATCTCTGAACCCAAAGAGACAAAGTGAAATAAAACAGTGCTACCCAAGAGGAAAGGAAGAGGGATAGGGAAAAAGTATGTAAGCTCTCAAAACATTCCTTATCCATCTAACCATGATTAAGATGTGGGAAGGCTAGGGTTGCCAAGTCCAACTCAAGAAATATCTGGGGACTTTGGGGGTGGAGCCAGGAGTAAGGGTGTCACAAGCACAACTGAAATCTAAAGGGAGTTCTGGCGATCATATTTAAAGGGACCACGTGCCTTTTAAATGCTTTCCCTCCATTTGAAAATAATGAAGGCTAGGGGCACCTTCTTCTGGGGCTCATAGAATTGGACCCACTGGTCTGATTTCTTTGAAACTTGGGTGGTGTTTTGAGGAGATTCACTGGATGTTGTGCTGAAAATTTGGTGCATCCTTCAATAAACAGCCCCTCTAGAGCCCCAGATACCTATGGATCCATTCTCCATTATACTCTATAGGAATTAATCCCATAGGGAATAATGGAGTGCCCAGCAGACATTTCCCTCCCCCCTTCCTCTTTCTTATAACCCTGAAGTGGGGGGAAGGCCTCCAAACCAGAGGATTTCCCGCCTCCACCTTGGAATTGGCAGCCCTAGGGAAGGCCCCAGGTTGTCCTGTACACTGTACGTTACAGTATGACAGTTTCTGAAGGCTCACTACTGAAGTCTCATGCAGCCTCCGTTTGAAGGGAAAGAAGGGTTTAAACATGCTCAAAACTTGCACTTCTGGTAGCCTTTTAAAGGATAATAACTATGTCCTTTAAAAAGATGTTTATCCAGTTATGAAGTTGCTAGTTTCTGTCACTAATTTTCTCCTCAGGGTTTGAAACTTTGGCCAGTATGAATAGGGACAAACAATTCCTTTCTGTCATCATTTCTCCAGTTATCTGCATATTATTGTTGAGTCTGACTCTTTGCGACCCCATGGACCAAGTCACGCCAGGCCCTCCTGTCTTCCACCATCCTCTGAAGTCCGCTCAGATTCATGTTAGTTACATCAGTAACGCTGTCCAGCCATTTCATCTTTTGCCGTCCCCTTCTTCTTTTGCCTTCTGTCTTTCCCAGCATCAGGATCTTCTCCAGTGAGTGCTCCCTTCTCATTTGCTGGCCAAAGTATTTGAGCTTCAGCTTCAGCATTTGACTTCCAGGGAACAGTCAGGGTTGATTTCCCTTAGGACTGACTGATTTGATCTTCTTGCAGTCCAAGGGACTCTCAAGATTCTTCTCCAGCACCACAGCTCGAAAGCATCTACTCTTCTGTGCTCAGCCTTCCTTATGGTCCAACTCTCACAGCCATACATTACTACTGGGAATACCACCACTTTGACGATATGAACTTTTGTTGGCAGGGTGATGTCTCTACTTTTTATTATACTGCCTAGGTTTGCCTTAACTGTCCTCCCAAGGAGCAAATGTCTTTTAATTTCATGGCTACAGTCATCATCTGCAGTGATCTTGGATCCCAGGAATGTGAATCTGCATATAGGAATTGTGTTTCTCTGGCCTTCCGCTCTTCTGTTCAAGGCTTCTCGTTTTCTGTACGTGTTTGGTCTGAAACATCTATTTAAATACATTAATATGCATTTGAATACATATTCAACTTTTGTATTTGATGTTTCATGTGTTTGGGGAGTGCAGGCCTGTTTGCAATGGGAGAGAGGAGGCATAAAATGCCGGCTTCTGAGATGATCTTCAGCTCCCCCTACTGGACAATCTATAGACTTCTGGGCATTGGGGTGTTGCATTGATACAGCTGAAGAGTTTTGCATAACTGAATAAATATTTATCGTTCCATAGGAGGAAAAATAATGGAAGAAGATAACATGCTATCATGTCCATTTTGATTTGCTGTGCCTCAAAATCAGATTGCCAATAATTCTCTTTAACGAGTGCTACTTCTGAGTAATGAACTAATTTCAAGCTACCCCTCTCTGCCGAGAATTTCACTAAGTTTTGTTCAGAACATGAACTTGGTAGTACACCAGAAATGAAGCAGCACAGAGGAAAACCCTATGAGATCTTTTTTTGGTGATCTTTTCTTGCGTTTTCTGAATCCATGCATCAGTTACTTTGCAGCTATGGGTGAACTACAGATAGCTTACAAGGTACCAGTCAGAGTCCGCAACTCAGGAGGAGGAGGAGGAGGAGGAGAAGAAGAAGGAAGAGGAGGAGATTGGATTTATATCCAGCCCTTCACTACCCGAAGGAGTCTCAGAATAGCTTACAATCTCCTTTCCCTCCCCGCAACAGAAACCCTGTAAGGTAGGTGGAGCTGAGAGAGCACTGACAGAAACTGCTCTTGAGAGGAACACTCCGTGAGAACTTGTGACTCAAGGTCACATCATCAGGTGCATGTAGAGAAGGAGTCAGGAATCAAACCCGGTTCTCCCAGAGAAGAGTCCGTGCACTTAACCACTACACCAAACAGATCCAATTGGGTGATTTTTATTCATTTAGAATATAATTTTATCCCTTTTTCTCCCAAACGTAGGGCTCAAAATGGCTTATGGAATGAACATAAAGCAGGGAAACTGTGGGATGCCTTTGTCTTGATTACAAGGCAAGCCTGCAGAACAGGGAAAATGGGATCCAGTGCTTGAGTAAGACCAGGTGCATAACAGCAAAAGCAAGATTCTGGGAGCAATGCTTCATCTACTGGGAAGAATGAGTGTTGGGGATGATATTTGTGACTGTCAGTGCACTGTCTCCTGATTTGCATTTTGATTCTTGAAAGTAGACGTGAAAGGAGCCACGACTGATCACATTTTTGTCTTGTCCTTTCTCCAAAGGCTTCAAGACATGGCCCCTGCCCTTCTGCTTTTAACCTCAAAACTGTCAAGTCTGTGTATAACTCTGGGTAGAACCAAACTATATTCAAATGCTGCTAGCTTGAACTTTTCATTCCCCCCTTCCTTTTGTTATGTAGTGTTGCTTTGAAATGGAAAGATAGGAAATCCTTATCTGCGCCTTCTCAGGCCTGGCTCAGAAGGGAGTCAGGAGTCTACGGCAATCAAGGCCAAGCAGGTAACATCAATGTGTGAGAACGAATTGGTAACATCAATGTGTGAATGTTCCCTGCATAAACCACCCCCCCATAGGAATCCCTTTGAAGTGTCCCATATATGCTTGTATCTACTGTTAAGTTCTTCAGCCTTTCAATATTGGCCTAACCTCAAGTAACAGTATCAATAAACTAGTTTCTTTGTATCAACTACTATTCATTATTGAATCTGCTGACTTGACATTTTGAAAGACTCTCCAACTGAAGCTTAACTGCCCTGGCAACTTTGTAACCAGATGGCTGAAAAGATTCCAGGAGATGGGGAGCTTCCCACCGAGGAAGGGGAGCAGGAGGCACCTTGGCACATCCTGGATACCAGGAGAGCGGCTGCTTCCCCTCTGCAGTTCCCGCTCGTGATCACCCCATGGCAGTACCAGCAGCGGACCTCGACCACTACCATGGACGAGGCCCCCATCTGCCGGGATGCCATCATGACCCACCACATGAGAAGGGTGCGGATGGCTGAGCCAGAGGCCACCAACCCGAGCACCATCGAGCTAGGCAAGGTGGATAGCATCATCGTCGTCCAGGTGCTGGAGGACGATGCAGAAGGTGCCTGTGCCAGAGAGGGGGAAGAGGAACCACTGCCGAAGGACATGCACGAGGAGGATGCCCACATGTTCCGAGCCATGGTGTGGAAGGAGGTCGATGGGGCGATCAAAGGGCTAAAGGACGAGATGGAAGCAACGACCGCCTGTCAGAACTTAAGAACTTCAAACGGATCCCATACTTGGTTTCAAAGCTAGGATTTTATTAGAGAGAACTAAGCACTGGAAGAGACGAGATAACAGTGATGGCAAGGGCCAACACTAGTACAGTTTTATACACTAAAACAAACACATCACAAAGCCACAATTCACACCAATGCAAGCACATCTGTCTTCCCACCATCCACTATCAGTAAGGAGGTTACCTCCTCGCTCTGAAGGCCACACGGCTTGGCTTCAAAGGGCACCAGTGTGAGAATGTGCAGAGACACACCATAATTCAATCTACAGCCCTAAATATTTTGGATACCAGCAGGGCAAGGTTAATTACTACATAGGCACTCGGGGTTGTTAAGAGGTTACAACATGGAGTCAGTTTGGTTCAGTTATAATCTGAGCATGAGTAATACTGAAAGTACAAGGCAGGTACTGGTTACATTACAGTGAAGCCTCAGCAATAGTTACAAGTTCTGACACCGCCCAACTCTCCCGCGCCTTGGGTTTAGCTGGACCACGGAGGCCCCAACCAGCTCCGCAGGCTCGGGCCCCTGCAGCTCAGCTGCTGGCGCCGCCAGCTCCCCCCCACGAGAGGGCCGATGCCGAGACCAGCGGGCCCCGCCGCCCCGAGAGACAGGGGGCGAGGCCGGGAGCTAGAAGCCACCTTCGACGGGAACCCGGAGGAAATGGACTACTTCGCCATCCAGGCGAATAGCTACATGTACTATTGGGGGAACACCTTCCCCGATGAGTTCAGTAGAGTGGACTACCTCGGCTCGAAGTTGAAGGGGGCTGCTAAGAGGTGTCAAGTCAAGTCAAATTTATTTTTATATCCCGCCCTCCCCCGCCAAAGGCGGGCTCAGGGCGGCTCACAGACATGGAAACCATGATTTACATAAAATACAATACAATGTAAACACGAATTTTAAAATACAGTTCAAATACACAAATTAGTTAAAATAAATAAAAACAGATGTTATAAGGTGCTGTAAAATTACAATCAAACATAAGATGGCTAGATGGTTACAGGTCAATTCTAATTTCAATTTAGCCAGGTTCTATCTCAAAAGCCAGCTGGAAAAGATAGGTTTTGCAAGCCCTGCGGAATTGATTCAGGTCCCGCAGGGCTCGCATCGTTTCTGGAAGTTGATTCCATCATCGAGGGGCCATTGCTGAGAAAGCTTGCTCCCTAGTTGTCTTCAGTCTAGCTTCTCTTGGCCCAGGGATTTGTAAAAGGTTTTGAGAACTAGATCTCAGTGCTCTCTGGGGGACATATGGGGAGAGGCGGTCCCTAAGGTAGGCAGGTCCTCGGCCATATAGGGCTTTAAAGGTAATAACCAGCACCTTATAGCGAACACGGTAGATGACCGGCAGCCAGTGCAGGTCCCGCAGCCCAGGCCGCACGTGTTCCCACCGAGGTAGTCCCACCAGCAGCCTGGCCGCCGCGTTCTGCACTACCTGGAGCTTCCGTGTTCGGTATAAGGGCAGCCCCATGTAGAGGGCATTGCAGTAGTCTAATCTCGAGGTGATACATGAGCCAGGTGGTACATGAGCCTGCACGAAGCCATGAGCCCGGAACTGGACTATGTGCAAACTTTGCTCCAGGCTCTGATGGCCCAGTACGAAGACCCCCTCCAGGAGACCCACGCACTGGCTGCATTCTGGGACATGCAGCAAGGGTCCTGATCCATCCAAGAATATGCTGCGGAATTCTGAGCGAACGCAGCTAAAGTCCGGGGGTGGAGCGAGCTAATGAAGATCGATCACTTCACCCGGGGCTTGAATGCCAGTATCCTGGAACGGGACCTTACCCAAGCTAGACCGAACACCCTAGTGGGCTGGATCCAGCTGGCGGGGGAGGTCAAGACCAACATGAAGAGGGTTGCGATGCAGCGCCAGCACCAGTCGGGGAAGGGCCAGCAGAAACCTACCCCCATGAAGCCCGAAGCCAAAAAGCCCACTGGGGGAGGAGGGGGAGCAACTGCGGGGCCCCGCAGGTGCTTCAGGTGTGGTGATCCGAACCATCTGGCCTCCAGCTGCCCCAACCCCCCACCTCCCAAGACCCCACAAGGGGGGACGAAGACCAATGTTCCGACCCCGAAGAAGCAGGCCAGCCGCCCTAAGGAAGAGGCGAAGAGTAGCGTCGTGGTGTCCGAGGAGCTGGATGAGGAGGTGCTGCTGTCAGCGGAGTTGGGTGATTTGGCCTGGGCGTCCGAGCCGGCAGGAAATGAGACCAACCTGCTTTGAAGGGTGCCAGCCAGCAGGTCGAGGAGGAAGAGGCACCAGTGAGGGTGAGAGTGACAGGCGCTTATACTTTATAACGGTGAAACTCCTGAACCCTAGCCTGAAAAGGTTCATGCAGGTCCGGGCCCTAATAGACTCCGAGTGCAATTGGGAGTTGATATCCCCCAAGATAGTAGAAGCGCTAGGGCTTGAGAGCTCGCAAGTGCCCTGCCCCATGCAGTTTGAACAGATGGACAGATCAGTAATGTGAGGGGAACCATGTAAGCTAGAAACCCAGCCCGTCCCAATGGGGATCGAGGAGCACTGGGACCAGGAAACGTTTGTAATTGCCCCATCCTGCTCCTACCCGGTGGTCCTGGGAGTGGGTTGGCTAGAGAAGCATGAGCCCCACATCAGGTGGGGGGCACAAACCATCCTCTATGCGTGAGCCATCTATGGAATCTGGCCTGGGGGCCACACGCACCGGTGGCAAAAGAGAGGGCATGCATGTTGGTGGAGGAGGTTCATGCCGTCCTGAAAGCATACCGGGACCTGATGGGGGTATTTAGCGAGCAGGGAGCCAACGAGCTACCTCCCCATCGAAACACCGACTGCGCCATAGAGCTAATCCCGGGGAAACCCTGCCTAAGGCAAAACTTTATCCAATGGGGTGGGCAGAGAAGAAGGAGCTCCGCAAGTTCCTAGACCGCAACTTGGAGCAAAGCTTCATCCGACTGGTCACGGCCCCCCACGCCGCCCCAGTCCTCTTTAGGAAGAAGAAGGATGGCTCACTTAAACTTTGCACAGACTTTCGCGGGATAAATGCGATTTCCACGTCCAACACCTATCCCATTCCTCTCATCTGGGACTTACTGAGTACAGTGTTGGGGGGGAAATTTTCACCAAGTTGGACTTGAGGGACGCGTACTTCCGAGTGCGCATCTAAGAGGGGGATGAGTGGAAGACGGCGTTCAATACGCCGATGGGACAGTTCGAGTACTTGGTCATGCCGTTCAGACTGCAGGGGGCTCCGGGAGTGTTCATGAACTTTATCAATGACGTGCTCAGAAAGTTTTTGTTTAAGGGGGTGGTGGTGTACCTGGATGACATCATTATTTATTCGCAAGATGAAAAATCGCATGTGAAATTAGTGAGGGAGGTGCTCAGCACCTTGCTAGAGCACCAACTGTATGCCAAACTGTCGAAGTGCGAGTTCCATCAGACGGAACTAGATTATTTGGGGTTCTGCGTATTGGAAAAGGGGTTGGCGATGGACCCGGCTAAGGTGCAGGCAGTATTGGACTGGGCTCCCCCGAGGACATGTAGACAGCTCCAATCGTTCCTCGGGTTCGCAGATTTTTACAGGACCTTCATAGAGGGGTTCGCCCAGATTGCCCTTCCCCTAACAGAGCTCCTAAAGACAAAAGGGAAGGGGCCCGAAGCAAAACGGCCGGGAGCCAGGCTAAATTGGACCCTGAAGTGCCAAGCGGCCTTCAACAAACTGAAACGCCTATTCACAGTGAGCTGGTCCTAAACCACCCTGACGAGCAGTGGGCCTTCATTGTGCAATGCAACGCCTCCGATGTAGCCGTTGGGGCCATTCTCATGCAAAGGGATGAGGAAGGGAAACTGAGGCCCTGTGCATATATCTCCCGAAAATTCTCGAGAGAACAGAGAAACTGGTCGGTGTGGGATAAAGAGGCGTTTGCTGTCATGTTCGCGTTAAAGATGTGGTGGTCCTGGCTAGAGGGAGCCAAAGTGCCGTTTGAGATCTGGACCGATCACAAAAACTTAGAGGCCCTCACTGGGAAGCGAAAACTGAGCGAGAAGCAAATTCGGTGTGCAGGGTTCTTTTCCAAATTTGATTTCACCCTGCGGCACATCCCCAGGACAAGGAACTTCTTAGCGGACGCCCTCTTGCGGCTCCCGCAGCATGAGAGCCAGAGGGAAGAAGTAGTGGACTCTTTGGTCCCGCCCTCTCAAGTGGTGGCCATGGTCACTACTTGCTCCCAGAAGAAAAGGGAGCTAGAGGGTCTGAGTAAGGAAAAGCTGGCCGCCGAGACAGAGAGGGAAGAAGAGGGGCAGCCAGAGGGAGTGCTGAAAGGGAGCGACGGACTGTGGTACAAGGGGGAAAAACTGTACGTCCCTAAGAGCCTAAGAGCCGAAGTACTACAGTTCTGCCACTCCAACAAACTAGTGGGGCACTTCGGCTATGTAAAAACCCTGCACCTCATCAGCAGGCAGTTCTGGTGGCCACCCCTAAAGAAGGATGTGTCAGAGTTCGTAGTTGGCTGTCCCATTTGCATCATGGCCAAGAGGAGGAGTGGGAAAACGCCAGGACTGCTAAAGCCCCTGGAAACAGCCAAGCGGCCCTGGTTGGTGGTGTCCATGGACTTTATTATGGAGTTGCCCCCCTCTCATGGGAAAACGGTGATTCTAGTCATAATGGACACATTTTCCAAACAAGCCCACTTCATCCCATGTCCTCAGTTACCCACCGCGAAGAAATTAGCCATGCTGTTTTTTAATCACATGGTGAAACTCCACTCATTTCCAGACAAGGTCATTAGTGACCGCGGGCCACAATTCGTTGCCACCTTCTGGCGGGAGTTTTGCAAACTGGTGGGGATAGAACAGGGTTTGAGTTCAGCCTACCACCCCCAGATGGACGGACAAACGGAGAGGGTGTTCTAGAGCAGTACCTCCGCTGCTTTATAAACCACCGCCAATCCGACTGGGTCGATCTGCTCCCGTTCGCAGAGTATGGGTACAACAACAGTGTGCACAGTTCCACCAAGGCCTCCTCCTTCTCCACAGTGCACAGCTATGAGGGTAAGCCAATGCCCTTACTGCCAGGGGGGAGCCACCCTCGGATCCAACTGCATTTGAACAATGGTGGCAGGGACCGAGCGGGAGCTGGAAGACTATCCAGGAAAACCTGGAGGCAGCCAAAGAGACCTATAAAAAATACTATGACAAATCCCATGCTCCCGCTTGGGATTTCAAGGTGGGAGACTCAGTGTTTGTGTCTACCAAAAACATGCCCCTCAGTCAACCACCCAGGAAACTGGCCTATAAGTTCCTGGGGCCCTTCAAGATCAAAAGGGTAATAAATCAGGTAACTGTAGAACTGGAGCTGCCAAAGGCACTTAGTAAAATACACCCTGTATTTCATTGCAGCCTGCTGCGCCGAGACCCCGGGGCTTCGGATTGGCATCCTCGAGTACCAGCCCCCCAACCTGTACCAATTGGGAACCAGAGTCACCACAAAGTCCAAGAAATCCTGGACTCTAAAATCAAAAGAGGAATTTTGTATTACTTAGTAAAATGGAAACATTTCCCAGTCAGCGAAAATGAATGGGTAGCTGAGAAAGACATCTCAGCACCAGACCTGATCAAAAGGTTCCACCAAACTCAAACACACAGGGCTGTAGAGGCGGCTTAGGGGGGGCAGTATGTCAAGTCTGTGTATATGACTCTGGCTCAGTCATAGAACATTCTGGGTAGAACCAAACTATATTCAAATGCTGCTAGCTTGAACTTCCCATTCCCCCCTTCCTTTTGTTATGTAGTGCTGCTTTGAAATGGAAAGATGTGAAAGCCTTATCTGTGCCTTCTCAGGCCTGGCTCGGAAGGAAGTCAGGAGTCTACGGTGATCAAGGCCAAGCAGGCCTGAGAATGAATTGGTAACATCAATGTTCCCTGCAACCCCCCCCCCCCCCGGTAGGAATCCCTTTGAAGTGTCCCATATATGCTTATATCTACTGTAAGTTCTTCAGTCTTTCAATATTGGCCTAACCTCAAGTAACAGTATCAATAAACTAGTTTCTTTGTATCAACTACGACTTGTTATTGAATCTGCCGACTTGACAAAAACACCCTGTGAAGTAGGCATACATTTTATTGATCCAAAATGACAAGAATGTAATAGCCTTTTTAAAAAAAAACTAACAGGAGAGTAACTGTGCCAACTTAAATCTGCAGTCATGAATGTGAGATCTTCCGTGTTTTGCTTCTCTGTCTGCCTCGTGGGTTGTGATTTGTGCCGGGGTGGGATCCACTTCACTGCTGCACTTTGAAATTTCAGGGATCAGTTTTTGTTCCTGCTTTCCCCTCCTGCTAGCCTGGGGCATCTTCAGATCTATGTGTCACTGAACAACATCCAATCAAATTCAGTCTGAACATCTTCTGGCCAAAGAAGGCTGCAGACTCTGGGTTTTCCCATCAAGCCCCAAAGCCCAGGCTAGCCTGATCTCGCCAGATCTCAGAAGTTAAACAGGGTCAGCCCTGGCCAGTATTTGGATAGGAAATCTCCAAGGAGTACCAGGGTTGTGATGCTGAGTTAGGCAATGGCAAACTACCTTGGGAATATCTCTTGCCTTGGAAACTCTATGGTGTTGCCGTAAGTCAGCTGTGATTTGATAGCCTCACAAACAAACAAACAACCAGGGAGGGCAGCAGTATCACCTATGGCCCTTTGGATAGCAAAAGACTGCATCCCCTTCTCTCCTTGTTTAATATTTATTTCATTTTTACCCAGCCTTGCTTTCCAGTGGGAACCCAAAGTCTGAGTTCCTTCTTTGCAAAAATCCACCCACCTCCAGACAGGTATATGAGGACCCAGAGACCTCCACTCTATTTGTATCTGATGAAGCAAGCTTTGACTCGCAAAAGCTAACCCCGCCCCCTGCAAATCTTGGTCTCTAAGTAGGGCTGCCAAACTACAGGTGGCACTGGGAGATCTCCTGCTATTTTAATTGATCTTTTCAAGACAACTAAGACAGTTCCCCTGGAGAAAATGGCTGCTTTGGAGGATGGACTCTATGACATTATGCCCTGCTGAGGCCCCTCCTCTTCTCACCTCTTCAGGATCCCCTGTAAGCCAAAATGCCCTCAAAACTGAGGTTGGGGAATCGACAGGTGGGCACTTGACTTTAAAAGGAACAAGAGTCTATATATACAGGCTCCACGTCCAGAAACTATTGCTCAAATATGCCAAGGACACTAATTAAGTAAAAACAATTTAAAAATTTATTGTAGAAAATTATAGATCACACACACAAGATCGAAATACTCATAAAATCATACATACAGTCCTAAGAAAATTAGATAGAGATACAGAGAAACACATGGGTAGACAAACGGTGATATTTACCGATCGTAGTCTTCAAGGGGGGTGGGGGGGTGGGCTCCCTTTGGGAATCCTACCCCACCAGGGAAAGTGCATGCGCAATACATAGCCTCTCCTCTCCCGGTGTAGTGAACGCCGCGTGGTCACTGTCTGCCTATGCCTGGCAGATGGTCACTGCAATGGCCTCTCCTGCATTACTGCATCCGTAGCAACACCTTCTCGCTGGTCCCCCCCATTTTCACAGAGTTTGCTACGTCATGGTGCGACCAAATGTCCGGCGGTATAACCGGATGGGCAGGCTGGGCCCACCAACCTCGCCAGCCTAAGAGAAGGAAAACTCTAACATCAAACCCGGGCAGATAGAGCTCGTTAATGTAACACCTACCACCTGGAGGACTCGCTGCCGGCGTCCCGGCTTACTGGGCCATGGCAGATGACCCCCAGGTGAAAGGGTGGAGCCAGTACCGCGCACACTGCGCTTCACCTAAAAAATTCCTCTGCGCAGGCCTGAAGGGCATATCCACACACACAACCCACAACGCATCAAGTCCTGCAGCGATGGGCAAGGGGCGAAACGGCAGGTGGAAGGTGCCACTGGAAGCCGCAGTCCCGATCCTGCATGTAGGCGGTTCAGGGTATTGGTCGCCTGATGCTAACCCGGAGACGAAAGCATTTTTCGGCAGCACCCTGAACGACCAAGCAGCCTTATCTAGGGACAGCACTGCTTGCTCCACACGGAGAGGGGCCTAGAAAAGGTGGCCTAAACAAAGCTCGTCTCCCCCACCCCAGTTGGCTAGCCGCGGTCAACGGGCATCCTTACTTGCGGTCGAAAAATAACAACAAAGAAAAGGCATGCACCTGCCTCACAAAGTGTGCAAAGACTAAAGCTTGCGTGTTGGAACATCAGAACCATGCTTGACACAGTAGGCAGTGGTCGCCCTGAATGACGCTCTGCTCTAGTTGCCCACGGACTTCTCAGGTTGAATATCGACATAGCAGCTCTCAGTGAGGTCCGTTTCCCTGAGGAAGGTAATCTTCAAGAACACGGTGCTGGCCATACCCTCTACTGGTCGGGTAAGTCAAAGGCTGAGAGCCGCCTTTCTGGCGTTGGCTTCATGGTCAGGAACTCCATTGCCTCCAAACTCGAAAACCTGCCAACAGGTCACTCAGATCGCATCATGTCCATGCGCCTCCCACTTCAAAACAAGCAGCATGCAACACTCTTCAGTGTGTATGCCCCAACCCTTCAAGCAGATCCTGCAGAAAAGAACAAGTTCTATGCTGATCTACGCAACCTCGTACGGAAGACCCCTACAGAGGACAAGGTGATCATCCTTGGCGAATTCAATGCCAGAGTAGGTAAAGACTCGGAAGCCTGGAAAGGAGTACTTGGCAAACACGGCATTGGCAACTGCAATGACAACGGGCGCCTCCTGCTAGAATTCTGCATGGAGCACCAGCTCACCATCACCAACACTATCTTCCAGCAGAAGAACAGTCTGAAGACAACCTGGATGCACCCACGGTCCAAGCATTGGCACCTTATCGACTACATTCTGGTGCGCCAGAGAGACCTTCGAGATGTCTTACACACCCGAGTAATGCCCAGCGCAGAATGTCATACGGATCATCGTCTTGTACGCTGCAATCTCCGTCTTCACTTTAAACCCACACCCAGGAGAGGAGGTATCCCTCAGAGGAAGTTTCAGGTTGGCAGCCTCCAGTCAGCCGAAGTTAAAGCTGCCTTCCAGGCAAAACTCCAGTCAAGAATTGAGGACCCCAGTTGCCCCACAGACCCTTCTCCAGAAGCACTCTGGGAACACCTAAAAACTACCGTCCTGCAGATCTCTGAAGAAGTCCTCGGGTTCTCCACAAGGAAGAACAAGGACTGGTTTGATGAGAACAATCAAGAGATCCAAGAATTACTGGCAAAAAAAAGATCTGCCTACCAAGCACATCTTGCTCAGCCCTCCTGTCCTGGGAAAAAAGCAACCTTTCGCGCTGCATGTAGCAACCTCCAGCGCAAGCTTCGAGACATTCAGAACGAGTGGTGGACCAAGCTTGCAGAGAGAACCCAGCTGTGTGCAGACACTGGTGATTTAAGAGGGTTCTACGAAGCCCTGAAGGCAGTATATGGTCCATCATATCAGGCTCAGAGTCCCTTGCATAGTGCAGACGGCCAAGTGCTCCTCACAGACAAGGCATCCATATTGAACCGGTGGTCGGAGTATTTTCAGGTTCTCTTCAGTGCCAACCGCGTAGTTCAAGATTCAGCAATCCACCTCACCCCACTTCAACCAGTGAAAACAGAGTTGGATGAGATCCCCACCCTAGAAGAGACTGTTAAAGCCATCAAGCAACTGAAAAGTGGCAAGGCAGCGGGAGTTGATGGAATTCCACCAGAGATCTGGAAGCATGGGGGCACAGTACTACATAGCTCACTTCACAAAGTACTTGTCACCTGCTGGGAACAAGGCAAATTACCACAGGACTTTCGCGATGCAATCATCATCACCCTATACAAGAACAAAGGGGAAAAGTCAGACTGCTCCAACTACCGGGGGATAACCCTGCTCTCCATCGCAGGCAAAATCCTTGCCAGAATACTCCTGAACAGACTGGTGCCCACCATTGCAGAAGAACTCCTCCCAGAGAGCCAGTGCGGCTTCAGAGCTAACAGGAGCACCACCAACATGGTATTTGTTCTCAGGCAGCTCCAAGAGAAATGCAGGGAACAGAACAAGGCTCTGTATGTGACTTTTGTCGACCTTACCAAAGCTTTCGATACCGTTAGCAGGAAAGGCCTGTGGCAAATCTTGGAACGTTTAGGATGTCCCCCAAGGTTCCTCAGCATGATCATCCAGCTACACGAAGACCAGCGAGGCCAAGTCAGACACTGCAACGACCTCTTGGAGCCCTTCCCAATAGGCACAGGTGTAAAGCAAGGCTGCGTTCTCGCGCCAACTCTCTTTACGATCTTCTTTAGCATGATGCTTCAAAGAGCCGCAGTAGATCTAGATGATGACGATGGTGTATACATCCGCTATCGCACCGATGGCAGCCTGTTCAACCTGAGGCGACTAAAGGCACACTCCAAGACAATGGAAAAACTCATCCGAGAGCTACTGTTTGCTGATGATGCTGCACTCGTCTCCCACTCGGTACCAGCTCTGCTTTGCAGAGGCTGCCAAGCTATTCGGCCTAGAAGTTAGTCTGAAGAAGACAGAAGTTCTCCACCAGCCTGCACCCCAGGAAGATTATCACCCTCCCTGCATCACTGTGGGTGAATCAGTTCTTAAGACAGTCCAGCAGTTCAGCTACCTGGGGTGCATCATCTCCTCAGATGCCAAGATCGACAAGGAGATTGACAACAGGCTGGCAAAGGCAAACCGTGCATTTGGCCGACTGCCCAAAAGAGTGTGGAGCAACAAGCATCTGAAAAAAGGCACAAAGATCAATGTTTACAAAGCGGTTGTGATGACAACCCTCATCTATGGCTCCGAATCATGGGTTTTATACCGTCATCACCTGCGACTCCTTGAGCGCTTTCATCAGCGCTGCCTTCGCACCATCCTCAACATCCACTGGAGTGACTTTGTGACTAACATTGAAGTCCTCAAGCGGGCGGAGGTTACCAGCATCGAGGCACTGCTGTTGAAGACGCAGCTGCGCTGGGCAGGGCATATTTCTAGGATGGAAAACCACCGCCTTCCCAAGATTGCCCTGTATGGCGAACTCTCCACCGGCCATCGAAATAGAGGGGCACCAAAGAAGAGGTACAAGGACTCCTTGAAGAAATCCCTTAGCACCTGTCACATCAACCATCACCAGTGGTCTGACCTAGCCTCAGATCGCAAAGCATGGAGGCACACCATCCACCAGGCTGTCTCTTCCTTTGAGAACGCACGCATAGCTGGTCTTGAGGACAAAAGGAGATTGAGGAAGAATCGCACTGCTACAGGACCAACCCTAAATCAGACTTTTCCCTGCAGCCGCTGTGGCCGGACCTGCCTGTCCCACATTGGTCTTGTCAGCCACCAGCGAGCCTGCAGCAAACGTGGACTATTGCACCCTTCTTAAATCTTCGTTCGCGAAGCCAAGCCGAGAGAGAGTCTTCAAGGAAGGCTCCAATGGCGACGAGCAAGGAAGTGGGAGAGGGGACCCGAAACTTGGCCTTAGAATCGGGGATGGATCTAGACAGCGGAATTGGGATACTGATAGAATCACACCTGTGGGTAGCTAGTCTACAGGTTATAAGGACTATCTTGAGCCCTTAGGGAATGGGAGGTATGAGGGAGGAGGAAGGTGATCAGCTGATGCATGACCTCCCAAAAAGGGGAGGCTTCGCAGTGACCATAAGGGCTGGACTACTGCGATAGCCAATAGAAAGTTCATTGGTGGCACCTAATTGGGTGCCCATAACTGACCAATGAACAGGCTTGGGTCCTGGTTACCTGAGTGAACTTTCAGGTTGAAATGGACCAGGGTGGGGGTGCTCCAAGGTGACAGTAAAGAGAAGAATGGGGGAAATCACTGGGGTGAAGGTTCATGGGAGTGGTTTGAACTAGACCGAGGTAATGACAGTAGATGGCCAAATTGTTATCTAAGGTAACACTCAATAGGTAAAAAGACACTTGGCTCTGGGTGAAGATGTTCTTCCTCTTTTTCAATCTTCTATTGTCACCAGTGTTTTGTCCAAGGTTTCGCTGGACAACGACAGTGGCGGTTGGACAGTTGTCCACGCCTGGGGTGGGTCGATTGCCTGCAGTCACAGGTGACATCTGGTGAGTACGTGAGCCCTTCGCTTTGCTGGAATGGAGTCTGGCATGGTAGGAAGATAGTTGTGTGTGGTGTTAGCCCTCCACAGTGGATTCCATGGTCAGTGCTTCAAAACCGTTCGCCTGGATAGCTCCTGGTGGCGCAACCTCCTCTCCACCATGGCCGAGATGGATGTCATCCAGAACGACGGGAAGCCATCTGTTCTCCTGGTGGGCACTCTTGTACCGGTCTCGAGTGCCTTCATAGCATTATGGCTGCTAGTACTGCATAAGTCCCATTCGCCCCTGGATAGGTTTACTCACACTCTTTGGCCAGACGTGTGTGAGCTACTTCTCCAGGTGCTCTGGCAAACAAGTTGGTGACTACGATGTTCTATAAGGGGTTTTTCCTCACTACCACCCCCCAAAAAAACTCCAGGTAGTTTCCAACTAGGGTTGCTAGCTCTGGGTTGGAGAATACCTGGAGATTTTGGGCGTAGAGCCTGCGGAAGGTGGGGTTTGGGGAGGGGAGAGACATCAATGGGGCATAATGCCATAGACTCCACCTTCCAAAGTGGCCATTTCCTCCAGGGGAACTGATCTCTATTTCCTGGAGATCATCCCAGAAGGTCTTCAGTGACCACCTGGAGGTTGGCAACCCTGTTTCTTATTCAGAGCTGGTAACCCTATCTCTAAGGTGTGACTGGACTCAAATCTAGTTGTTCTACTGCAAACCAAGATGGTGACCCTCTGAAGAGATCAGTTGTAATTCAAGGGGATCGCCAGGCTTCACCTGAAGGTTGGCAGTCCTAAAATAGCTATGGTTTGCTTGAAAGAGGTAATGAAGGGAAGAGGATGTGAAGACTCTGACAGGGTTGGTGGTGAAGCTGCCTCATACTTTTGTGTATTCAAACATGCAAGAGGAAAACAAAGAGGAGGAGGAGGAGGAGACAAAGACTTCACAGGAGTGTCACAAGACTTTTCTCTCTGTCTCTTTTCCGAGCTGTTTCCTGACAAAGGCTGGTGTGGCAACATTATTCTCATTCCAGCCTCCTCAAGATAAGAGTCACCTCAGGTCAAAGTTCATTCAAAGTTCAAGGAGTTTATTCCAAGGAAGGCAGAAGGCAGAGAAGGCTCTGAGAGGGCCCATGTAAGTCAACTTTCCTGAGGAGTTGCAAAATTGTATTATGTTTTAAAAAGACATTGGTCATACAAACAATAAATAAGATCATAAATATACTGTAACGACCCGACCCATGTTGTGACCGAGGTTGTGGGCGGACAGTTAGAATGGTGGCCCAAATAATTACAAAAGCCAGGCCCAAACAAGAGCCTGGGATAGTACTGCCACCAGACTGAGTATTCCCTGTGATCTAGGGTTGCCCAGCTCTGGGTTGGGAAATACCTGGAGACTTGAGGTTTGTTGCCTGGGGAGGGCAGGGCTTGGAGAGGGACCATGTAGGGTATACACCCTCCAAAGCACCTTTTCTCCAGGGGAACCAGTTTGGTGTAGTGGTTAAGTGTGCGGACTCTTATCTGGGAGAACCAGGTTTGATTCCCCTCTTCTCCACCTGCAGCTGCTGGAATGACCTTGGGTCAGCCATAGCTCTCCCAGAGGTTGTCCTTAAAAGGGCAGCTCCTGTGAGAACTCCCTCAGCCCCATCTGCCTTACAAGGTGTCTGTTGAGGGGGAGAAAGATAAAGGAGATTGTGAGCTGCTCTGAGACTGAGATTCATAGTGGAGGGCAGGATATCAATCCAGTATCAATTGATCTTGGGCAAATGGACCTCAATTATAATAGGGGGAGATTTCTAGGTGTCAGCTGGAGTTGGCAACCCATGTGTGGAGCCTGTGAGCACTTCTGAAATTCTGACTGACAACAAAAACCCTGCTGTGAAGGACAGTAACAAAAGATTGGGAGGTCCCAGGCTGCGAGGGTGCAGCTGCTCCTGAACTGGAACTCCTTGAAGACCCAAAGGTGATACGTCGATGGTTTGGAAGCAACTCCTGTTTAAAGGGTGGAAAACTTCTGCATGAGGCAGGAGGCATCCCAGCAGTTCCCCCAGTCCCTGCCACTGCTTCACAGGCCGGCAGGGTAAAAAATTGTTCTTTTGCAAAAAAAAAGTTTAAAGAATTCCTGGTTCTTTAATACAATTTGCTGCAGCTATGTTTTCAATGCCCTTCATTTGGCTGATTTTCAGTTATGTTCTTGCTTTGAGTCATAAATTTGCAAGGGAAGGCTTTAGAAGAAGAAAGAAGAAAAAGAGCTCCCTTCTGGGGAGAATAGCTACATCCAAAATGAATATTCTTCCTAGAATCCTATTCCTATTCCAGATGATTCCAGTCGAGCTACCCAAGGCCTTCTTCCAAAAATTTAATAAAATAATTATGGCTTTTATCTGGCAAAACAAGAAACCAAGGATCAAGCTAAAAGTCCTTCAAGAGAATAAATTAAAAGGGGGCATGGCCCTACCGGATTGGTACTTATACTACAAAGCATCCTGTTTAGCTTGGGCTAGAGACTGGTTCTTATTAGAAAATAAAAGATTACTAGTACTAGAAGGTGCAGGATTGACTAAAGGCTGGCATGCATCTATCTGGTACCAGGCTTCCCAAAGAAACAGTAATTTTCAGAGTCACGAAATTCGAAAAGCAGTCTACAAGATCTGGATTGAAACTAAAAAGAAAATCTACACATATACTCCTTTGTGGGTATCACCAGTTGAAGCAGCTACCCACCCAAACTTGTATGATTGGGGAACTCCTCAAAACTATGCTGTATTGCTAGATACTGATAATAACTTAAACTTGGAGGTAAATACAATTCCGGACTGGTGGGTTAGATGCCAAGTCAAGTCGATGTACCAATCTGACAAAAGCTTGGGTTTCCCCAAAGAGGCGAAAGTAAACGAATTCGATACCATGATATATGAGCCCAAAAAACTCATCTCTAAAATTTATAATTGGCTACTAGAGATTGAGATGCAAACTGAAGCCGTCAAAGAAAGTTGGATAAGATGGTTACAGGACTTTGGCTACTCCATTGAACTAGAAGAATGGGAAAAAATCTGGAAATATAATATTAAATTGACTAAGTCAATAGTTTTTAAAGAAAATCTATATAAAATGATGTACAGATGGTACCTTACTCTCGCAAGATTGGCCAAAATAAATCCAACTTATAATAACAAGTGCTGGAAATGTAAAAAGGTTAAAGGGACACTCTACCATATTTGGTGGAAGTGTGAACTCGCTAAGAAATTCTGGGCACAAATAAATATATGGATCCAAAAGGTTCTAAAGAAAAGGATTAAACACTCTCCGGAACTCTATCTATTGAGTGTATGTAGAGAAAACCTACCTCGAGGGGAAAAAAAACTATTGATGCATATGATCACTACTGCTAGGATACTCTTCGCGGAATATTGGAAATCCCCACAAACTCCGGATAAGCAAGAATTTTTATTTAAGTTACTAGAATCTGCTGAAATGGATATTTTGACCATAAGGTTGAGAGATGGAAATTGGCAAGAATCTATAAAAACCTGGGAACCAGTGTATATATGGGCAAAAAGTATGGGATTTGTGATGAGACATTAAAATTGGTATTTTATATTATCCCCAAAACTCCTTCTATATGTGGTGTCAGGTGGTGGGTGGTTATGGGGCTATGTGGACATTGTTTTTCCTTCTCTTTTGTTGCTATGTTTTTGGTTTTTGTTTGTAATTTTTGTTTGATTCACAATAAACATTTAAAATTAAAAAGAAAAAGAAAGAAGAAAAAGAGTGGGATTTATTCCCCACCCTTCACTCAGAGTCTCAGAGCAGATTACAATCTCTTTCCCTTTCCCTTCCCACAACCGACACCCTGTGAGGTAGGTGGGGCTGAGAGAGCTCTTTTGAGAATTGTTCTCAAGAGAGCAGATCTGAGAGAACTGGGACTGACCCAAGGCCACCCATCTGCTGCATGTGGAGTGGGGAATCAAACCCGGTTCTCCAGATAAGAGTCCACCTCTCTTTACCATTACACCAAAATGGCTGTCAGCAACAACTGCACATGTTGTGTTGTATTGTGTGCCCTGTACTGGCAGTAGTACTGGGACTGCCAAACTCCAGGTGGGACCTGGAGTTCTCCCCAAATTGCAACTGATGTCCAGGCTACAGAGCTCATTTCCCATGGTGGAAATGGTAGCAGGGAGGAATCTATGGCATTCCCCACTGAACTCCCTCCTGTCAGAACTTGTAACTTTCCTGTAGGCTATTAGCTTAAGCGACTCCATATTGAAATCAAACACTAACCCAGGCAGCTTTGCCCAAGTAACTAACCAGCCTACATGTTGTGTATGCCTGTGCATTTCAAACAAACTGTGATCACTGAAGTGTGACA
This sequence comes from Heteronotia binoei, assembly GCF_032191835.1. Lineage (NCBI taxonomy): Eukaryota > Metazoa > Chordata > Lepidosauria > Squamata > Gekkonidae > Heteronotia > Heteronotia binoei. The sequence continues at coordinate 31,437,510 of NC_083237.1, forward strand.
GATAGCCTAGGGTCAACATCTGTAGATGGCCTTTGAAGCCAGGCCGGCCCGCACTTTCCCAGCAGGATTCCATCCTCCCTGCCTGATAACAAGCCCTGAGAAACAGACTGTTGTCTCCACCTGTGTGAACGATCGTTTTATTGTTGTCACAAGAATCACATAATGTGTATCCAAATGCTAGCTTTCGTTATCAGTGTTATTCTGTACCTCCAGCTCTGAAGTTCTCAATAAATGCCTATACTTGCAACTAAGTCTTGGGCTTTACTTGAAGTTCTGCCAGTTCTGACATTATAACACTGATCCCTTTGTTTTGGGACTTATCCGAACTGGCAACCTGGCTGAATGGCAGCAAAGGCTCCAGACGACGGAGAGCCCACTACTCCAATAGAGGACAGACCCTTGGAGCCCGGGGTGACGGCAGTGAGGCGCAAGATCCGAGACCCAGCTCCATTCTCCATGGACGTCTTCCCCTCGCGGAGCTGGAGCCCGCGAAAGTCCACCAAACTAATGGACGAGGCAGAAGAGAGGTACAAAGCGCTCGGCGGCGGAACAGGGGGAGACGACTGAGACGGCAATGAAGACGAGCACCGCGACCCTGGGACAGGGGACTCCGCGCAAGCACTCCGCAACGAGCTGTCCCAGTGGGTGGGAGAGATCCACGACCAGGTCCATGAGACCCGCGTCATGATGACCACAGAGATGCAACTGCAGCTGGGCGCGCTCCGTGACCAGATCCGCGCCCTGCAGGCGGCTATACCAGCAGGGCCAGCCGGGCCTCCGGGGGGGGCCCGCACCCCCTGGGCCACCTGCCCCGGGGGTCCCTGTAGCGCCAGTTGATGGGAGGCAACCAGGGGGACCCCCCAGCGGAGGAGGAGGAGGCCCTGTCGGACCGCCCGCCCCTGGGCCTCAGGCCCCCGCCGCACTGGCCGCCCCGGCACCCCCAGCAGCTCCGGCGGCCCCGGTGGCCCCGGCGGCCCCAGCCGCGCCGGTGGCCCCGATCACACCCGCAGTCCCAGCCGCACCAGCGGCCCCAGCGGTCCCAGTCACGCCCGCAGTACCGGCCCCGCTACAACCGCAACCAGTACCACAACCGCCGCCACCCCCCCGGTCGCCCGCACAAGCTCCAGATCACGTTTGATGGCGACGGGGACGAAGTAGAGTACTTCACCATCCAGTGCAACAACTTCTTCACGCACTGGGGAGGCGGCTACCCAACGGAAGCCAGCCGTGTAGACCACATAGCATCCCGGCTGAAAGGGGCCGCGAGGAAATGGTACGTGGGGTTGTACACCGGGCGGAAGCCCGAGCTGGCCACAGTGGCAGAATTCCTCCAGGCAATGCTATGGCAGTACGGAGACCCCCTGCGAGAGGAGAAAGCCACCGAGGCCCTCCAGAGAATCGAACAAGGGAACCGCACGACCCGCGAATACGCCACCGAGTTCATGGACCACTGCACTGCGGTGAGAGGCTGGAGCGAGCTAATGAAGTGCTCGGTGTTCAAGAACGGGCTGAATGCGAATATACTTGACCGGTGCTACCACCAAGGGAGGCCCGACACCCTAGTGGGGTGGATTCAACTGGCGGGCGAGGTGGAAACGAATCTGCAACATGTCGGAATGCGCCGGCAACAGCAGCTGGGGAAGAGAGGAGGAAAGGCAACCCCGACCGCACCGAAAGCTGAGGCGAAGAAGCCACTGGCGACCTCCACAACAACCGGGGGCGGCCCGAGATGCTTCAGATGCGGGGACCTGGGGCACCTCGCTGCCAACTGCCCCGCGCGAGCACCGGCGACCACCCCGACACCCAAGCAGACCGCGGGCACACCGAAGAAGGGAGAGGGCCGCGCCAAGGAGCCCAGTCGGGGCGCCGTCGCCACATCCATGGCGATTGAGGAGGAAACTATAACTATTGGTGTGTCAAGCGAGGAGTCGTGGGAACCCGAGTCGACGGGAAACGACAGCGACCTGCTTTAATAGGTGCTGCAAAGCAGGTCCGAGAGACGCCGGCACCGATGACGGTGAGAATTACCGGGGAACTTTTGTTTATGGCAGTAAGCCTACTAAACCCCCACCTAAAACGCTTCATGCACACCCGCGCTCTAATTGACTCGGGGTGCACTAGAGACATCATGTCCCCCCACCTGGTAGAGGCCTTGGGATTAACCAAATCCCCCCTGCCCCGCCCTATCCAGTTTGAACAGATGGATGGGTCAGTGATGAAAGGTGAACCCTGCACCGAAGAGACCCAAGCGGTGCCCATGGGGACCGAAGACCATTGGGGAATAGAGGTGTTTGTAGTCGCCCCCTCATCCTCATTCGATCTGGTAGTGGGGGTGGGCCGGCTAGCAAGACACCAACCAGACATACAATGGGAGGCCCAGATTGTACGCTTCCCAGACTGGTGGTGTGAGCATCACCACTGGAGGGGGGAGTGGGGGCCCAAAGCCCCGCCGCAAAATGAGCGGCTGTGCCTGACCATAGAAGAAGTGAGATCGATCCCCAGAGAATACGGGGACCTGAAAGGGGCTTTTAGTGAGCGGGAAGCGGACGAGCTCCCCCCCCACCGCCCCACCGATTGTGCCATCGAACTAATACCGGGGCAAGAACTGCCAAAAGCTAAACTGTACTCGATGGGTTGGGCGGAAAAGGCAGAACTAAAAAAGTTTATAGACAAAAACTTAAAGCGGGGTTTCATCCGGCCTGCCACAGCCCCCCACGCAGCCCCCGTGTTGTTTCGAAAGAAGAAGGATGGAAGTTTGAGACTTTGCACAGATTTTCGTGGGATAAACGGGATTTCGATGTCCAACGCCTACCCGATCCCGCTGATAAAAGACTTATTAAGCACGGTGGCAGAGGGCAAGGTGTTCACAAAGCTTGATTTGCGCGACACGTACTTCCGTGTCCGAATAAAAGAGGGGGACGAGAGGAAGACGGCGTTTAACACGCCGATGGGACAATTTGAATATTTGGTTATGCCGTTCGGGCTGCAGGGAGCGCCGGGAGTGTTCATGAACTTTATTAATGAGGTCCTCCGGAAATACTTGTACAAGGGGGTGGTGGTGTACCTGGATGACATCATTGTTTACTCGAAGGACCTAGAGTCACATGTACCCTTGGTCAGGAAAGTTTTGTCCACCCTGTATCAGAACAAATTGTATGCTAAACTGTCAAAGTGTGAATTCCATAAGACGGAACTAGACTATCTAGGGTTCAGAGTGTCGGGGGAGGGACTAGCGATGGACCCCGCGAAAATACAAGCGGTGCTAGATTGGGAACCGCCCCGAACCCGACGGCAGCTACAATCATTTCTCGGGTTCGCAAATTTTTACCGCGGGTTCATCAAGGGGTTCGCACAAGTCATGTTACCCCTCACTGAGCTCCTCAAGACCAAGGGGAAAGGGGAGGAAGCAAAAAAGCCCGGGGCGCGCCTCGCTTGGTCGCCTGAGTGTCAGCGCGCCTTTGACAAACTGAAAAGATTGTTCACGAGCGAACCAGTGTTGGCCCACCCCAATGAGTTAAAGCCATTCGTGGTGCAATGCGACGCTTCCGATGTCACGGTGGGGGCAATATTAATGCAAAAAGACTAGGGGGGGGAGCTCCGGCCATGCGCCTACATCTCCCACAAATTCTCAAACAAACAAAGAAATTGGTCAGTGTGGGACAAAGAGGCTTTTGCAGTCACGTTCGCTCTTAAAACCTGGCGGTCGTGGCTAGAGGGGGCCCGAGTCCCGTTCAAAATCTGGACAGATCACAAAAACTTGGAGGCGCTAACCGGCCGCCGCAAACTAACGGCCAAGCAAATTAGGTAGGCCGGGTTCTTTGCAAAGTTTGACTTTGTGCTGAAGCACATCCCCGGCACCAAGAACTTTCTCGCAGATGCACTCTCACGCATGCCCCAACACGATAGCCAAAGAGAAGAGGTGATAGACTCCCTGATTCCACCCACCCAGGTAGCGGGGGGGGGTCACCACCAGATCAGGGAAAACGATTGGGGCCCCGGAGCTAAAAGGAAAGGAGCGCTTCATGGCCGAGATGGAAGCAGAAGGAGGGGATCAGTCCGAAGGAGTAGAAAAGGGGGAAGGGGGGCTCTGGTATCGCAACGGAAAGATCTATGTGCCCAAAGCCCTACGCAAAGAAGTGCTGGAAAACTGCCACTCAGGCCGGCTAGCGGGGCACTTTGGCTATGTGAAAACCCTGAACTTAATCACCAGACAATTCTGGTGGCCCCAAATGAAAAGGGATGTGTCAGAATTTGTAAGCTCATGCCCAACATGCATTATGGCCAAACGAAGGGGGGGAAAACCACCGGGTCACCTAATTCCCTTGCCAACGGCGACCCGGCCATGGGCGGTGGTCTCGATGGACTTTATAGTCGAGCTACCCCCCTTGCAGGGGAAAACGGTGATACTAGTGGTGGTCGACACTTTTTCCAAACAGGCCCACTTCATCCCATGCAAACAACTCCCCACCGCAAAGAAACTGGCGCACCTCTTCTTCAATCACGTGGTACGCCTCCACTCATTCCCGGATAAGGTCATTAGCGACCGCGGGCCACAGTTCGTTGCCAACTTCTGGCGGGAGTTTTGCAAAATTGCAGGGATAGAACAGGGACTCAGCTCTGCCTACCACCCACAGACGGACGGACAGACGGAGAGGGTGAACGGGCTTCTCGAACAATACCTTAGGTGCTACATCAACTTCCAGCAATCAAACTGGGTGGAACTGTTAGCATTTGCAGAGTATGGCTATAACAACAGCCTGCACAGTTCCACAAAAACCTCTCCCTTCCAGATAGTGAACGGCTATGAAGGCAAGCCCTTTCCCCACCTCCCTCTACCAGCAGGGGAGCCCAAGCCAACCTCCTGTCAACAATGGTGGGAGGGAGTCCGGCGGGGATGGGAAGTGATACAAGAAAACCTGGAAAACGACAGTTCGACAAAAAGCACTCCCCCCCAGTGGGAATTTAAGGCTGGGGAAAGGGTCTTTCTGTCAACCAAGAACCTCCCCCTACCGCAGGCTTGCCGCAAATTGGCCTACAAGTATTTGGGTCCCTTCACCATAAAAAGGGTAATCAACAGTGTGACGGTGGAATTGGAACTGCCAAAACTGTTAAGTAAAATCCACCCTGTTTTTCATTGCAGCCTTCTTCACAAAGATCCTGGGGCTACATCCTGGCACCCTCGCCCTCCCGAGCCACCTCCTACTCGAGTGAAGGGCCAGAGCCACCATGAGGTCCAGGAGATCCTGGACTCCAGGGTTCAGCGGGGGGTCCTGTACTATCTGATTCACTGGAAATACTTCCCCCGAGCTGCGACGAATGGGTCAAGGCTAGCGATGTATCTGCCCCGCAACTGCTTAAGAAATTCCACCTACTGTACCCGCACAAGCCCAGGGCGAAAGCTTAGTGTGAGGAAATGACCCCTCTTTCCCCAATATTATAGTCACAAACATGGTTGCCAGGGCGCCTGGAGAAGTGAGCTTGCACCCGTCTGGCCAGAGAGTGCGAGTAAAAGCCATCCAGGAACTAAAAGGGACTCATGTGTGCAAACAGCCTACGTGTATAAGTGTTCTAAACAGGCACAGAGTGCTTGCCAACATGCACGGACGTTTCCCCGCTACTGCATGGAGTCCGCCATGGTGGGGAAGAAACTACGCCGCCACGAAGCTGTCCAGGCGACCGGTGTTGAAGCGCTAAGCATGGAAGCCACTGTGTTTCGCTAACACCACTTGTAGCCATCTTCCTGCCTGGTGGGCTTCATTCCTTCTTAGTGGGAACCTCACGTACACACCTTGAGTCATTCCTAGCCCGCAAGCAACCCATCCGTTTTATGAATGGATTAATAGCCCGACTGTTGATCCTAATTGCCCAGTAATATCCTGACTGTAACTCTGGCATAGGAGACGATGAGAAAAGAGGAAGGATCTCTCCTGTCACATCCAAGCCTTTTGTCTACACCGGGGATACCTAGGTCCATATCTGATTCCCTATTGTCACATCCCCAGATAATCCCATCTCATCCCAAGTACCCTGTCATTTCCATACTGATATCACTGGAGCCGCCCCAGGCCCTGTCGCAACTTGGAAGTTTCCAGGATGCCCAGGATAAAGATGAAGTTCATTGGCTGAAGCATACACCCAATCAGGTGTCTCCAAAGACTCACCATTGGTCCAGCCGATGTCCAGCCTTCGTGGTCATCAGCGGAACCTCCCATCTCCCCTCCCAGTCACCTCCCATCCCCTCAGGACTGAGGTGACTCTATATAACCTGTGGACTAGCTACCCACAGGTGTGCTCTCTATTCAGCAACCCCCATATCCCGCTGTATAGATACATCCCCGATTCCTGATCAGTTTTGGGTCCTCCCCCATTCCCTCATTCGTCGCCATCGGAGTCTTCCTTGGAGTCTGCGAGAGGTAGTATCACCCTGTATGTTTATCCTTATACGTACCCCTATCGATCTATCTATATTTCTTTAGACCTGTGCGAATGTGTGATTGTTTTGTATTTTATCTTGTATGAAAGAACTATTATTCCAAATAAATTACAATTGATTTTATTAAATTAGAGTCCAGTTAATTGAGCATTCACTCTCTGGATGATTGAGCCTGGTATACATTTGGTAGAAAGATTCCTATTAAAGCCGGGTGTCCATCAAACTAATTCCCCAACCTCGTTTTGAGGGCATTTTGGTTTACATTAGGGGGGGCAGCATGTCAGAACTTGTAACTTTCCTGTAGGCTATTAGCTTAAGCGACTCCATATTGAAATCAAACACTAACCCAGGCAGCTTTGCCCAAGTAACTAACCAGCCTACATGTTGTGTATGCCTGTGCATATCAAACAAACTGTGATCACTGAAGTGTGACAGATAGCCCAGGGTCAACATCTGCAGATGGCCTTTGAAGCCAGGCCGGCCCGCACTTTCCCAGCAGGATTCCATCCTCCCTGCCTGATAACAAACCCTGAGAAACAGACTGTTGTCTCCACCCATGTGAACGATCGTTTTATTGTTGTCAACAGAATCACATAAAGTGTATCCAAATGCTAGCTTTCGTTATCAGTGTTATTCTGTACCTCCAGCTCTGAAGTTCTCAATAAATGCCTATACTTGCAACTAAGTCTTGGGCTTTACTTGAAGTTCTGCCAGTTCTGACACCTCCTGTCTCCAAACTTTGCTCTTTTCAGCTACAACCTCCAGGAATTCTCCAAGATGAAACTGACAACCCCAAGCTCTTCCCCAGGCTAGTTGAGACTCTTTAACTGTGGGACTGAACCTGGGACCTTCCACATGCAAAACTTGTGCTTTACCACTGAGCCACGGCCCCTTGCTGTTCAATTAATGCACAGGTATCCAACCTCTTTGAGCCCGTGGGCACCTTTGGAAATCTGCCACTGAGTGATGGGTGGAACCACAAAACAGCTGTTGCAAAAGGCGGAGCCAACCATAAAATGTCAGAGAGGGAGTTGATGCATCACTCTAATCGTGGTTCTTCAGCATTTCAGGCAGAAGCCCTGTTTAATAGGGTGCTTTTAATAATGAACACATTGCTCAAAATATTTTCTTGCCTATGCCCGTGTGTGTGTGTGAACACTCCTCTGGGAGGATCTAGAAGATCTCCAATGGCCCCACCTGCTTTTAAAAAATACTTGGTGGGCACTAGAAATGGTATTGGGGCATGCCATGACGCTCACGGGCATCACATGAAGGACCCTTAAATTAATTGTTCACAGGGCTTTTTTTTTTAGCAGGAATGCACCAGAACACTGTTCTGGCTGGCTTGGCATCAGGGGGTGTGGCTTAATATGCAAATTTTCCTACAAAAGAAGCCCCAGTGGTTCATAATAGAATATGTATGGAAAATGCTAGTTCACCTAGCACAGCATTTCAACTCTGAATGAGAGTGACTTGCTGGTGGAGAAAGATATCCCCCAACATTTGCTACCTGAGATGGTTTGTGAGCATCCCAGGGACTGACTTTGTGAGCATCCCAGGGACTGACCCATGTGCGCCTGTTCCTGAGCCATGGCTCTTCCCTGCTCTCTAGCCGATGAAGGCAGAAGACCTTAATCCGTAAAACAGCTCAGCTTTTGACCTCTTCCTCTCACTTGCGACAGGAGTCTCAGCTTGCAGGAGTCTCAGCTTGCAGTTCCCTTTCCCAGCCGAACCATCATGTCCAGAACTGGATCCCAGGAATCATACCACATTCTAATCAGACAGGCCCTGTTTCCCTCTCTGTGATACAGACAATATCCTAGTGTGAGTCTTTCTGTTCCAATCACTTCCTGGGGTGAAGGATGAATTCCACAAAAGGCAAAAAAAAGGTCTCATCAATTTCTGCAGATCTCTCAAGTGTGTTAGGAACAAGGACTTTGTGGTCCAGTGAATACTTCTTGATTCCAGTAGTGGAACTGAATCTTCCCTCTTTTGGCAGTTCTGATGTACGTTCTCTTCTTCCAAGCTACAGGAGAAGAAGAAAGTCTATCCCAAGGAAGAAAGCAGCTGTCCTTCTCTAAAGAAGATACTCAGAAGACACCAGCATCATGATGGAGCCTGCGATGACGGAGGTGAGACTAAAACCAAAAAATGATGCGCTGTTCTCAATTCTTTTGTTGTTCATGGTTGGCCTATGACCCTTGACTCCTGTGCTTCTGAACTCCAGTTCTGGTATATGTTTGTGTATCCATGGCTGGTAGTACGTGAGACGGGCATAAACGCCGGGACGGTTCTTTTGCGCGCATCCTTCTCCCCAGCTCACCACGCCTGCGAGGAGCCAGATATCGCCCATGTGGCAGGCCAGTGGTCCTCCTGAATCGCCCTGTGCAGAGAGGACTCAGGTTAGTTAAGGGAAACACAGCTATAGCTCCTTCTGGTGGTTAAGAGCCTGCCAATAACATTGGAAAAGGTTCACTGGAGGACCAAGGTGACTGTTTCATTAAAAAAAGCCAGCACTTTGGGAACTGGAATTTCATTTTAAAAGGAAACCAAGAGCTGCTTCATGTGCACAGAAAGGTGATGTAGCAGAGCCCTGAGAATAAACTATATTGCTTTAGGGTTGCTGGATCTGGGTTGGGAAATACCTGGAGAGGGCAGGGTTTGGGGAGAGGAAGACCTCAGCAGGGTAGTTGGGTGTACTGGTTAAGTGCATGGACTCTTTTCTAGGAGAACCGGGTTTGATTCCCCACTCCTCCACTTGCAGCTGCTGGAGATGAGATGAAGGGTTAGCTACTATTTTTCTACCAGGTAACGGACCGGAGTTGTCCACTGTGAAGGTGACAAACAATATGGACTGTCTGCCAGTGTCTCGAGGCGGCAGGAGGAAGGTGGCGGGCCTAGCTCGCCTGGGAAATTATAGATGTTTGTATGCAAATGCTAGAAGTGTTCGAAGTAAAATTGGTGAATTGGAATGTTTAGTGTTGGGAGAAAACATAGACATTGTGGGAATTTCAGAAACTTGGTGGAATGAGGAGAATCAGTGGGACACGGTGATTCCTGGATATAAGCTATATCGGAAGGATAGGGAGGGAAGGGTTGGAGGTGGGGTGGCTCTGTATGTCAGAGAGGATATACGGTCCAGTAAGGCTGAGATCAGAGAATTAGATTCACTTTTAGAAATGCTTTGGGTTGAAATAGAGGGCCCAAAAGGAAATTTAACTATGGGAGTTTGTTATCGCCCACCAAATCAAAAGAGAGAGGACGATTATAATATGATGGAAGGCTTAAAGATAGCGGCTAAACGTAAAAACTGTGTTGTAATAGGTGATTTTAACTACCCGCAGATTGATTGGGTCAATATGTGTTCTGGTCGAGAGAAAGAGATTGAGTTTCTTGATGCTCTCAATGACTGTGCTATGGAGCAGATGGTCTCAGAACCTACCAGGGGTGGGGCAATCCTGGATTTGGTCCTAAGTAATGCCCAAGACTTGGTGAGAGATGTAAAAGTGATTGCGCCGCTTGGGAGCAGTGACCATAATGTTATTGATTTCACCGTTTGTATAAATAGGGAGTTGTCCAAAAAGACCACCACAACCACGTTTAACTTTAAAAGGGGTAAATACACTGAGATGAGGAGGCATGTGAGGAAGAAACTGAAAGGAAAGGTACATACGGTCAAAACCCTTGGGGAAGCTTGGGCGCTATTTAAAACTATAATCCTAGAAGCTCAGATAAAATACATACCACAAGTTAGGAAAAGCACAAACAGGCATAAGAAAAGGCCTGCGTGGTTAACAAACAAAGTAATGGAAGCTGTAAAAGGTAAGAAGGACTCCTTTAAGCGGTGGAAAACCAGTCCAAGTGAGATTAGTAAAAGGGAACACAGGCTGTGGCAAATCAAATGCAAGACTGTGATCAGGCAGGCAAAAAGGGACTATGAGGAGCATATTGCAAAAAACATAAAGACCAACAATAAAACTTTCTTCAAATATATTAGAAGTAAAAAACCAGCCAGGGAGGCAGTGGGGCCCTTGGATGACCATGGGGTAAAAGGATTACTGAAGGAGGATAGGGAAATGGCTGAGAAGCTAAATGAATTTTTTGCCTCCGTCTTCACTGTAGAAGACGAGAACTTTTTGCCCGCCCCAGAACCACTAATTTTGGAAGGGGTGTTGAAAGACCTGAGTCTGATTGAGGTGACAAATGAGGAGGTCCTACAACTGATAGACAAATTAAAAACTAATAAGTCACCGGGTCCGGATGGCATACATCCGAGAGTTCTGAAGGAACTCAAAGTTGAACTTGTGGATCTTCTAACAAAAATCTGTAATCTTTCATTGAAATCTGCCTCCATTCCTGAGGACTGGAAGGTAGCAAATGTCACCCCCATCTTTAAAAAAGGTTCCAGAGGAGATCCGGGAAATTACAGGCCAGTCAGTCTGACTTCAATACCGGGAAAGTTGGTAGAAACCATTATCAAGGACAGAATGAGTAGGCACATTGATGAACACGGGTTATTGAGGAAGACTCAGCATGGGTTCTGCAAGGGAAGATCTTGCCTCACTAACCTGTTGCATTTCTTTGAGGGGGTGAACAAACATGTGGACAAAGGAGACCCGATAGATGTTGTTTACCTTGACTTCCAGAAAGCTTTTGATAAAGTTCCTCATCAAAGGCTCCTTAGAAAGCTTGAGAATCATGGAGTAAAAGGACAGGTCCTCTTGTGGATCAAAAACTGGCTGAGTAATAGGAAGCAGAGAGTGAGTATAAATGGGCAGTCTTCGCAGTGGAGGACGGTAAGCAGTGGGGTGCCGCAGGGCTCGGTACTGGGTCCCATCCTCTTTAACTTGTTCATAAATGATTTAGAGTTGGGAGTGAGCAGTGAAGTGGCCAAGTTTGCGGATGACACTAAATTGTTCAGGGTGGTGAGAACCAGAGAGGATTGTGAGGAACTCCAAAGGGATCTGTTGAGGCTGGGTGAGTGGGCGTCAACGTGGCAGATGCGGTTCAATGTGGCCAAGTGCAAAGTAATGCACATTGGGGCTAAGAATCCCAGCTACAAATACAAGTTGATGGGGTGTGAACTGGCAGAGACTGATCAAGAGAGAGATCTTGGGGTCATGATAGATAACTCACTGAAAGTGTCAAGACAGTGTGCGTTTGCAATAAAAAAGGCCAACGCCATGCTGGGAATTATTAGGAAGGGAATTGAAAACAAATCAGCCAGTATCATAATGCCCCTGTATAAATCGATGGTGCGGTCTCATTTGGAGTACTGTGTGCAGTTCTGGTCGCCACACCTCAAAAAGGATATTATAGCTTTAGAGAAGGTGCAGAGAAGGGCAACTAGAATGATTAAAGGGCTGGAGCACTTTCCCTATGAAGAAAGGTTGAAACGCTTGGGACTCTTTAGCTTGGAGAAACGTCGACTGCGGGGTGACATGATAGAGGTTTACAAGATAATGCATGGAATGGAGAAAGTAGAGAAAGAAGTACTTTTCTCCCTTTCTCACAATACAAGAACTCGTGGGCATTCGATGAAATTGCTGAGCAGACAGGTTAAAACGGATAAAAGGAAGTACTTCTTCACCCAAAGGGTGATTAACATGTGGAATTCACTGCCACAGGAGGTGGTGGCGGCCACAAGTATAGCCACCTTCAAGAGGGGTTTAGATAAAAATATGGAGCACAGGTCCATCAGTGGCTATTAGCCACAGTGTATGTGTGTATATAACATTTTTTGCCACTGTGTGACACAGAGTGTTGGACTTGATGGGCCGTTGGCCTGATCCAACATGGCTTCTCTTATGTTCTTATGTTCTTAATGACCTTGGGTCAGCCTTGCTCTCACCTGCCTTGAAAGGGCAGCTTCTGGGAGAGCTCTCTCAGCCCCACCTACCTCACAGGGTGTCTGTTGTGGGGGAGGAAGATAAAAGAGATTGTAAGCCACTCTGAGAATTTGATTCAGAGAGAAGGGCAGGGTATAAATCTATGATCTTCTTGTACAACGCCATAGAATTCATCCTCCAAAAGCAGCCATTTTCTCCAGAACTGATCTTGGTTGTCTGGAGATCAATTGTAATTAGGTAGGGGGTGTTCCAGGTGCCAACTGGAGGATGGCAGCTCTCTTAGATGGAGTCCACATTTTTTAAAATGCAAATAGAAAGCCAACCCAGAGAGCAAAGAGAGGAGGTAGAACCTTTCTCTATGCCATATTTCTGGAGAGGTTTTTTTCTTAAATGTGAAGGGATGTTCAAAGCCTAATGCTAGCTATATAAACATAATAATTAGCTCCATCATAATGTAGCAGAAGGGGACAGGACTGGCTTTGCTGGCAGTATGTTGGGGGTGCTGCTGTAGATTTTGGGGAGGGGAAGAACCCAGGTATCTTTAAGGAAAAGGTACACAGTACAGTACAGGAGAGGGTGAGTGTACAAGGTATAAACAAAAGAAAAATAAGCAGTCAAGATATTGGCAAGCATTTCAAAAAGGCATTGGAAGGTAAGATAGGACTTTGGAATGCACTTGGCAGTAGGAAGCCAACCTCTGTGTTGGGACTGGAGATCTCCTGGCATGGCAACTGGTCTTCTGACCACAGGAATCAATTCCACTGAAGAAAAGGGCAACTTCGGGGATGGAGTCTATGGAATTACATCCCTCCCCAGGATTCACCCCAAATCACCAGGAATTTTCCTACTTAGAGGTAGCAACCTTACTTGGCAACAGTGTCATGGGGCAGGACACTGGTGCAACTAACTTCCACAGGTCAACATTTTTTTAAAAGGCAAAGAGTACAGATTTCAAGGTAGAAGCAAAACAAAAGTACGTGGTCAAGATACTGGCAAGCATTTCAAAAAAGTGTTGGAAGGCAGGCTAGGGTTAGGGTCAGGGTCCAGGTCCGGGTCAAAAGCCAGTCAGGGTTAGGGTTAGAGTCAGGGTCAAAACATAGTTATTGATCAGTGTATCGGCACACTTTGGCTTATCAACAGTCTGAGCTGAAACCATGAACTTTTCCACACTGCCTGGCTTCTTTACAATAATTTCCCTGTGGTTGCCAACCTCCAGGTGGGGCCTGGAAATCTCTTGCAATTACTACTGACTTCAGACAACAGAGATTGGTTCCCCTGGGGAACAGTGGCAGTTTTGGGGGGTAGACTCTTTGACATTATACCTACCTCCTGAGATCTCTCTCTTCCCCAGACCCTATTCTTTCCAGACTCCATCCTCAAATCTCCTCCAGGAATTTCCTGACCTTGAGTTGGAAGCCCTAGATTTCCCTTCCCTTACTGACAGCATCATTTTCTGCTTGTTGCTCACTCCTCACCCCCTCTGAAAACTACAAAACTTATCTGAAAAAAACAACAACACAAATACAGAGATCAGGAAGTGGCCAATGACACTGTTAGGGAGGGGAGGAAGCTAAGGAACAAAGCTGAATGCTAGGAAAAACCCAAATGAGGAAAAGCGGCAAGTTGGAAATACCCTGGGTGAAGATCCTCAGAAAGATGAAAAGTCCAGCTATGGCCACTAGAGGGCAGCCAAGCCCTGTAATTTGCTAGTCTGAAAGTGAGTTGGGTCTCACCTGGCAAGCATCCCGTCCCCCCTCAGCATAGCCCGCACACAGCATGTCGCTTTTGATGTCCCGTGTCCACTTGGGCTCATCCGAGTCTAGGCAGTAGAGAGCATTACACTTGTCTGTGCTGATTATGGGGACCTCCAGCTTCTGCAGAGTGTCAGAGATCTGGTGGTTTGCTGCAAAGAAAGCCAGATTAGAAAATCCCATAAATACGAGAGAATCCCATGAGATACAAAGTGAGAATCAGGTGGGGTAGCCATGTTGGTCTTAAGCACCAGAAAAAAGTCCAGTGGCACCTTTAAGACCAGCAAAGTTTTATTTAAGGTATAAGAACATAAAAGAAGCCATGTTGGATCAGGCCAATGGCCCATCCAGTCCAACACTTTGTGTCACACAGTGGCCACAAAAGTCAGGTGCCATCAAGAGGTCCACCAGTGGGGTCAGAACACTAGAAGCCCTCCCACTGTTGTCCCCCCAAGCACCAAGAACAGAGAGCATCACTGCCCCAGACAGAGAGTTCCATCAATATGCTGTGGCTAATAGCTACTGATGGATGTCTGCTCCATATGTTATCCAATTCCCTCTCGAAGCTGTCTATGCTTGTAGCTGCCACCACCTCCTGTGGCAGTGAATTCCATGTGTATGAGCTTTTGCATGTGAGCACACTTTGTCAGATACAGAACAGAATTTCCACAGCCCTACTTATAGGAAGGTCCATTTAGAATCAAGAACAGATGCATAAATACTGGGTGATTATAGCCAGGGCTCTTTTTTTTTTTTAGCAGGAATGCACAAGAACGCAGTTCTGGCTGGCTTGATGTCAGGGGTGTGTAGCCTAATATGTAAATGAGTTCCTGCTGGGCTTTTTCTACAAAAAATCCCTGTGTGAAACAATGGTGATGTCAGGGGGTGTGACCTAATATGCACATATGTTCCTGTCTGCTGGGCTTTTTCTACCAAAAAAGCCCTGATTATAGCTGACATTGGATGTAAGAAAGATCTGTGAATATATATATGTAAGGCTTGATGAAACAGACTCCCTCAAGTCTTACCTATAGATAGAGAGAGGGTGGGGTATTAGTTTCCAGCAGGGCTTTTTTTTTTGTAGTAGTAGGAACTCCTTTGCTTATTAAGCTACACCCCCCTGATGTAGCCAATCCTCCAAGAGCTTACAGGGCTCTTCTTACAGGACCCACTGCAAGCTCTTGGAGGATTGGCTACATCAGGAGTGTGTGGCCTAATATGCAAAGGAGTTTCTGCTACAAAAAAAACCCCTGATTGCCAGGAAGGGCTGGTTAGAGTGAAGATACACAAGTAACTGGGCAATAAGTATAGCTTTGGTAAGCAGTTGGTAAGACCTGTGAATAGCAGCAAATTAGCATACAAATACAAGACTTAACCAACAGGTGTGAGAGCTGAGTTTGAGTCCAGTGAAGAATCCTCTTCTTTTTCAACAGTGTGTCAAAAGTATGGTTGTGTGCTGCTGTCGCTTCCGTCTGCACTCACCTCTTCCTTTCTGATCCCCCCAGCCAGTGACCCAACACTTGTGCCCGGGGGGAAAGTCAATGCTGGCATCGGGAACGCAGATGGGGTTGATCCGATGGGAGAAATTTACCGGCTGCTCCAGTTGCACCAAGGCGATGTCTCCGACCCTCAGATCTCCCTCATACTTTGGGTTGAGGATGATTTGCTTCACAGCAATGGTGACGGAATGAGGGCCTGGATGTGAGAGCTTTCGAGCCCCAAGCAACACGGAGAAATTGGAAGGCACGCTGAACCTAAAGGCACACAGAGAGAAGGGTTGTGGGTTTGCTGGCTGTAAAAAAAAATGGCTTAATGGGGCTGCAGTCTTGGCCTTTGACAAAGGGTGTCAGTGGCTATAGGTTGGAAATGGTCAGGAGATAGCTTTAAAATAAAACAGAGTCTAAAAGGTCAGCAGATTTATGATGGCTTTCATGGGCTAGATCCCACTTCATCAGATGGATGAGGTGAACTGTTGGTCAGCAAGTACACATTATTCTGGAAGGACTGCTTGCAGAAGAGTTTTCACTACAATGTGGATGGACAGATGCTGCTGAACAAAGATGCTGTATTCGGCTACTTTAATAGTCATTGACAGTGGAACCTTGGCAACATATCTTTCTTGCTTGACTTCCCTAACCTTTGTAGAGCCTTCATGTTAGCTTGCTTCTTCTGTGCTGTATGGGAGGTTTAAGAAAATTCTATATTCCAACTGGTTTTGTGGTTGTGGTTCTAGGGATATAGAAAGTATTGAATATGTTCTCCTGCATTGTATATTTTACTGTGATATTTGTGCCGTTTACTTAGATCTAGGGGTGTGCATTTGGTTCGGCCAAACCGTATCTACAGCCAAATCAGTGGCTGTAGCCGATTCCCATTGAAGCCCATTATACGGCAGCCGAATACGGCTCGCCGTATACTGCCGAATAGATATTCGGAAGTATACGGCTGTCAATGCAAAAGGCAGGAAAGTGGCTTCTGCAGCCTCAGGGGAGCTGCTTGCCTACTTTCCCGCCTTTAGTAG
The DNA here is from genome assembly GCF_032191835.1 of Heteronotia binoei. NCBI lineage: Eukaryota > Metazoa > Chordata > Lepidosauria > Squamata > Gekkonidae > Heteronotia > Heteronotia binoei. The sequence continues at coordinate 31,454,064 of NC_083237.1, forward strand.
CCTTTTCCCGCCTCTCCCATAGCCTCCCTGGGATCAGGGAGGGGGAAGAGGAGCCCCAGCAGCCAATCTAAAGCATGCATTTGCAAAATGTATTGCAAATGCATGCTTTGCAGGGCTGTTGTGTAGCTGATGGCCCAGCCATCAGCAACATTGTTGTTATTTTGATCTTTTGCTTACTTGGGTATCCAAGTAAGCACTGTTGTCTGGCCAATCAGAGAGCAGTGCTATTTTTTGAAATTGCTCTCTGTAGGGCCAGAGAACCTTTTTAAGGAGTCTTCCTGGCTGGACTCCTCCATTGCTGCTGTGTTGGTGTATGTTGGTTGGTGTGAGAGATTGTGCTGCTGCTGGCTGGCCTTTGGCTTCAGCTGCTGCCTGCTGCTCTCTCACTCAGCCTTACCAGACTTCCCTGGAGTAAAGAAGACAAGGTAAGACAGTTTGGGGGTTCTTGTTTTAGATTTTGTTGGTAAAAGGACTAGAGTCCCTTTACTTATCGAGATTTGGATGGGTGAGTACTGGGTAGCTTATTTGGGGTTGGGGTTAGGTTCTGCTGGGGGTGGGGGCCTGGGGTGGGGGGGTTTGCTAATTTGCCCATATCTTAATTTAGTGAGAGGACTTTTAAAAGTGCAGTGTCCTTTTACTTCTCCTGATTTGGGTGGCTTGGATTTCTTGGGGTTAGGGTGAAAGGTTTTTTTTGGGGGGAGGGGTTGGCAAAGTTCCTGTATTGTTAAAAGTTGAGTTTTTCACTGTTTTAAAAGTATTCAGTGTTTGATTTGTTGCTGCTGTGTTGTGCTGCTGCTGTTACTTTCTCTTCAGGTTCTTGGGGTGGTGGTGCTGTTTGGCCTAATTTTTACTGTTTAAAAGGCCACTTTTGTCCCCCTTTTCCAGGTTCTGGTTTTAGGGGGCGGGGTCTTGTTGACTGATTTGGCCTGAACTTTCCTATTGGTGAAAGGCCACTTTTTAAACACTTGAGTCGCTTGGCCTTTTGTGATTCTGCTGGTTTTGTTTTGGTTTTTTAAAATTGGTTGGTGTGGGGGTTTGCGAGGGTGTGTGTGGGCTGGGTCACTTTCTTGTTATAGAATGATTTTTGGAATCTGAGTGTGCTCTCAGTTTGGCTAGGGCCACTAAATAGGCTGCCCCACTAATAAGGGTGTTTTTAGGGACTGTGTTTTTTTGAAATTTAAAACAAAATTAATCCAGTTTAGGGCTTTATCTCCTTTCACAATTCAAGTAGGCCAGACAGGAGTGCTTTTAAAAGATTTTAGGTTTCTCATAAGAGGCAGCGTGACTACTAGGCCACATCAGGCTCCCTTTTAAAGAGACTAGGGTTGCAGCAGCAGTGCATCTGGCTTTCAGCCACTGAAAGCCGGTGCATCCTTAGATTTCCATAGGGTAAACCACAGCTTCTCTCAAGTTATAGGGGACACCTGATTTCTAGTTTGCAAAGAAATCAGGTTTGTCCCAGGATCTAGTTAGAAGAAGTTTAACTAGGAGGATATAACAAGGATTGCCTTCATCTCAAGGTAGCCTTTTAAAAACTGTAGCCAGGTAGAGGCAGGATCACCTAGTCTCCTAAACTTTACCAGACTACTACCCCAACCCAAAGAAGGACAGGTTAGGGACCAAAAAAACAAATAAAAAAGCTTTGGTGGGAGGGTTTTTAAAAAGAAGTCAGGGCACCTGTTCTGCCCCAAACGATCACCCAAAGAAGGGTGCAGAGTGTCGTGCAGGAGCTGGAGGAGAAACTGGTTGAGGAGGACCAGCCCCCTTCTTTGGTTCCTTCGGGCACCAGCAATCCTTCAGGGGATGGCCAGGAAGGGAGGCCGCATGGGGTGGAGGGGGAAGAGATGGAGACACACGAGGTGCCTCCATCTCCGCCCACTTCCCCCCCGGCGGCCAGCCCCTCCTGCCACCCCAAGACATGATGTGTCTGCCCCGAGCACCTCAAAGGAGGTGGCTCCAGACACCCAACCTGCCAGTCAGTTTGGGCATCTGTTCACCTCCGAAGTATGGAAGCATTTCCAACTTATGGAGGATCCACGCTATGTGCAGTGCCAGCTGTGCAGGGCCCGGATCCGTCATGGGCGGGACTCTGCCCACCTGACTCCGGGGGGGATGCGGAATCACCTGCGGAAGCACCACCTGGGGGTGCTTCTTAAGGGGGAGAAGCAGGCTGGTGCTGTGTTGTCCAAGCGGCCAACAACACCCCCCAGCCAGGAGGTCCGTCCCATCGCGACTACCTCCGCTCTCCACGAGCGTTCCGTGGGAGAACAGGGACGCCAGGCATCTCTGCCTGAGATGTTTGGTAGGGTTGGCACCTTTGTGCCAAGAGGGGGAATCAGGCACGGCAGGAGGTGATCTCCTGGAACCTTGCGAGGTCGGTCGCCCATGGGCTTCCATTTCCAGTGGTCAAGAATCCTGGGGTGCGGGGGTTGCTCGAGTACCTGGCGCCCTGGTACAAAGTTCCTGCTAGAACCACCCTTAGCAGGACCATTGTGCCAGCTGTTTTCAGGTTGACCAGATCTGTGGTGAAGGAGCATTTGTCCCGTGCTGCCGGGGGACTGTTCATTTCACCTCAGATATCTGGACCTCCCAACATGCGTTCGAGGGGTATCTCTCCCTGGCTGCGCATTGGTGGCAACCCAGAGAGCTGCAGGGTGGGGGTGGCAGTAGCAACAGGCAGGGCCAGGGCCGCCGGGCCGGCTATCACTGGGCCTTGCTGCACACCGAAGCAGTCGATGCGCCACACACGACAGACACTCTCAGAGCTATCCTCTCATGGCAGCTAGAGGGCTGGGTAGGCAGCGGGGATGTCGCCACGGGCTTCGTGGTGACTGATGGTGGCTCCAACATCAAGGCAGCTGTCCAGCATCAGGGCCTAAAACGCCTTCCTTGCGTGGTCCACCTTCTCCACCTCGTGGTTAAGGGCGCATTGGGACAGACGAAAAGCCAGGATCGTCTGTTTCTAGCCACGACCCATGAGTACCGACTTCTGCTCCAGAAATGTCGGCACATCACGGGTCACTTCTCACGCAGCAATACGGACTCGTATTGGCTACGTGAGAAACAGACACTGACAGGCGTGCCAGGGCACCGCCTGATCGGTGACGTCAGCACACGCTGGAACTCCACCTGCGCCATGCTGGAGCGCATGGTGGAGCAGAGGGCAGCCCTGGATGCCTTTCTCTCTGAGACGAGGGTCTTTCGGGATGAGAACCGTCTCACCCAAGAGGATTGGGTGGTCGTTTCTCAGACCGTGGAGGTTCTTGGGCCCTTCAAGACCTACATAGAAATGCTCTTGTCTGACACGGTGAGCAACACACTGGTCGTCCCCATGGTCCAGATGGCCCGTGAGGACCTGGCCTCATTTCTAGAGCCAGCTCAAGGCCGTGCAGACGTTCGTCCAGTGGTGCGCGCCCTGGTTGTTAGGCTGCAGGAAGGACTTGAGACCCGCTTTCAGACTTTCACCCAGGATAAGGTCTACATGATGGCGACCTTGTTAGGCCCGCACCTTAAGGGCACAGTCGCCGAGCGGGCCATCGAGCTCAATCGCTGGCAAGACGAGCTCTCCCAGAAGGTCGAGCATTCCAGAGTCGGGGGGGCCCCAGTGCCGGTAGTTGAGGAGGAGGGCGGTGGAAGCAGCTCATCTGCGACTTCCACTACTGTTGTTCATCCCCAGCCTCCCCAGCTAGGCAGTGTTTCCCACCAGACTCACGCCACAAAGAGTGCTGAGGTGACATTCATCGGGCGGGTCGTTGGTCCTTCTAGGAGCGGTAGGGCACCGAGAGCAAAGATGGGTGCTGCGATGGTGAGAGACTATCTTTTTGAGCCCCTCGAGCCACAGGAAGCCCCTCGAGCTGCAGGACTACTGGGTCACGAAGGAGGGGGTCTGGCCGGCCCTCTCCTCCGTGGCCAAGGCGTTCCTCTCCTGCCCACCGACGAGCGTGCAGAACAAGCGCGTCTTTTAACATATGGGCGACATTGTCTGCCCACATCGCAATCACCTGCAACCCGGGACTGTTGAGCAGTTGGTCTTCCTGAAGGTCAACTTGCCAATGTTCGGCTCCCCGAACATGGACTTTGAGAGTGAATGAAGTGAGCACCTACTTGTGCCTGCATCCTCTCTTGGCCCGCGCTTGGAAGGTGGTTGTAAAACGCTCCTCCACTAAAAATTGACTAGAGTCCAATGACAGCCCAACAACTCACTCACAAATTGATTGGCAGTGCACCCCCCCCCCTCATCCCTCCCCAAATCAAAAGTGAATACTGGTTTAAAAACTGCAAAGCGATCCAAATTTCTCCAGTCCTCCATCCACACATGCCTAATAATACTGAAAGGGCCATTGCAGCCCCCGACTGTAACCGACAGCACCCACAGGCCCAGCCAGGATAACCCAGTTTTTTTCAGGGGCAGGAGAAAGAAAGAGGGAGGTGCCAGTGATGATGACAGGCAGCCAGCAGCCATACCAATGCTGAGGTCCCTCTAATGGGACAGTGATGCTGGTGTGTTACTGCTGAGCTGAGAAAGAAGGAATGGTTGCCTTCCTCTCACACAATCTGAGGCCCTCCCAGTGATCTTCCTCATTTGGGGTGCAATTCTGGCTCGCCTCCTCGTGGTGCACCCTGGGTAGCGCAAAAGAGCCTGGACCAGCCAACCATCCATCACTCAAGGTATGTCAAAATGCTTCTTGCTTTGTGTCAGATACAGAATGATGTGGAGCTAGGTGTGGTGATCCACCACTTCTCTTGTTTGAGAGTTGTGTTGTTCGGGGCAGGGCTGGAGAGCTGGCATCTGTAGATTTTGTGTTTTGTGGCAGGGAAGCTGGCACCTGGGTGAGAGACCCAGAGCCAGCAGGCTTGTTGTGGTTGGCCAGCTCTCCCCATGTTGTTTGGGGCAGGGCTGGAGAGCTGGCATCTGTAGATTGTGTGTTCTGTGGCAGGGAAGCTGGCACCTGGGTGAGATACCCAGAACCAGCAGGCTTCTTGTGGTTGGCCAGCTCTCCCCGTGTTTTTTGGGGCAGGGCTGGAGAGCTGGCATCTGGGTTTGCTGCAGCCAGATCTGCAGAGCAGACCTTGAGCAGATTGTGTTTTGTGTGGCAGTGACATTGGCAACTGGGTTTATATTGGTTCCAGGCCTGCAGGGTTCATAGAGTAGATAGAGGGATGTAGTGCATTTGGGTCCTATAGAGATTCTCTGGTGTGAAGTTAGGTTTGGCTTTGGGTGCCCCAGGAATTGGACCCCCTGGTCCAATTTTTTTTTTGGCCTTGTGGGTTTTGGGTGGGACAGTGCCCTGAAGCTGCACAGCAGTTTGGGGGGCTCGCCTCAAAACCTCCTGCTCCCCAGAGCCACTTTTCCCACGACAATTACAGTGAGGAAGTGGCTCTAATCGGTTTTTTCTCACCATTGGGAGCAGTGTTCCTTTTGGGGTGCTCACAGATGGGTGCCGTCTTTTTGGGCCAGGGGGGTTGCATGCTGGGGAGTCCCCTGAAGCTGCCCTGCAGTTTTGGGGCCTCTCCCTCAAACCCCCCTCTGGCCAGAGCCTCTTTCCCCACAGCAACTGTAGTGGAGGAAGTGGCTAATTGGGCTTTCCCCATCATTGTTGGCAATGGGCCTTTTGGGGAGCCCAAAGACAGGGACCCCTGGCCCAAATTTGGGGGCTCTCCCTCAAACCCCCTCCCCTCCAGGCGGCTTCAAATATACCCTATTTGCCATTGATTTCAATGGCCATTAGGGTATAATAGGGAAATAGCCACGCATCTACCGTATATGCGGCTATTCCGAATGCGGTATTCGGCAGTATACGGGGATTCCGAATTCCCCCCCCCCCCCGGTATACTTCCGAATCCGTGTAATACCGATTTTTTTTTGCACATCCCTACTTAGATCCTCTTCTTTAAAGCATGAGGGACAATATGATAGTGGTAAGACTCTTTTCCTATTGTCCCCTCATAGCCCTGAGATTGTTGAGACTGTGGCTAAATATCTGTGCTGTACTACTAAGAGGAGAGGAATGTTTCAAATGTTGGGGTAATATATGTTTTCCCCCTTGCGGATTGTGCACATCTATGCTGTTATGCCAATAAAGGTTGTTGCTGTTGTAGTCATTGATAGATGCAGCCTACATGAATCTGATTAGTCCAAAGCTACCTATGCCAGTGGTCATCACCACCACATCTTGTGGCAATGAATGGCATAAATTACCTATGTGCTGGGTGAAGAAGTGCTGTGTGTCCTGAATCTGGCTGTAAGTTTCATTGGGTGATCTAGAACTATGGAAAACGAAGCTCTCTTTCCTTTATCCCCGTCATCTATAAGCCTCCATCGTGCCCTGTCCCAAGTTCTCTTTTGTCTCAGCTGAAGAGTCCCAAACCTTTTAGCATTTCCCCACAATAAATGTTCTCTATGGCTGAGCACATGAAGTTGCCTTCTACTTAGACAGTCCTCCAGAGAAGCTGGGGATTGAACCTGGGCCCTTCTGGAGGCCAAGCAGATTCTTTCCCACTGACCTACAGCCCCTCCCTGCACCAATAGCACCCATACTTACAGTTTAAAGCAATGTGACGCTGTGACAATCCACTGGTCTGTAACCAGGGACCCTCCACAGTGGTGTTCCCTGTTCATCTTGATGCTGACCTGCCAAGGCCACTCTCCATCCTTGGAATTTTCTCCTCCTATGATTCGATTCATAGATCCCTGCTTCCCGCATACTGAGGAAGACATTATCATTTGCTTTTATGCACAAAGGCTTCAAAGAAACCAAGGACAGCTAGTAGGTATAGATATTATGGTATTAAAGATGGGGGATGGGGGATTCCCAATATAATTTACTATTATGACGCATATCAATTAAGGCACTTAATGACTTGGTTGGAGGGAGAGTTAGGAGAAGAGCTGAATGGGATAGAAAAGGAAAATTTAGAGGTAGTAGGGGGAAAGGAAAGTTTATTTGATAGAACGAAAAGGAAGAAGAAGATAGGTGATAAATTATCAACCTTTATGGGGCCCAGTAGGGTATGGGAGAAGTGGAAAAAAGAACTCGCTCCGGAGATATCATCTATTACTAAAATGTGGTATTATGATAAATTTGCTCCATTAAGAGGATCGCTGTCAAAGGAAGTAGGAGATAAACTGAAGAGGATTACGATTCGAGAATTGAAAGAGGTTTGGGGTACTGATGGGGTGAAGAAAGAGGAGTATAATATTTTGAATAATATTAATTGGTTGTTAAAAAGTCAAATCTCATTGTTGAAGGAGGAAGAAATTAAAAATATTGGTAAAAGAATTAATACTCCCTTTGAAAAATTGGTGAAAGAGTATGGAGAAGATAAATCAAAAATAGTTTCAAAATTGTATAAGATTTTATTAGGTACAGGGAAATCCCCAAGAGAATTTTTGAAGGAATATTGGGAAACAGATATTGAAGATAAAATTTTAGATGAAGATTGGGAGAGGATTTTTAGATTACCTCCCTTTGTTACAACATCTAGGTTAATGCAGGAGCAGGGATTGAAGATGATACAGAAATGGTATTATACACCCATTAAGATGTATTATATTTCTAAATCAGGGAGTAAAAATTGTTGGAGGAAATGTGGAGAAATTGGAACTTTCAGTCACATGTGGTGGGATTGTCCCTTAGTGAAAAAATTCTGGGTTCAGGTTGGCATAGAGATGACAAAGATTATGGGAAGGAAAATAAGTATATCTAAAGCAATGGCAATTATTAATTTGGATGGTGTGGGATTAGGATCAAAAGAGGATAGTAAATGGATTAATTTGATGTTAGTAGCAGCAAGACAAGTGATAGCAAGGAATTGGAAAGAAGCTGAGGAACTGACAATTAATCACTGGAGGGATAAAATGAATAATATAATAATATTGGAGTATTTAACGATGAAGATATGAAGAATGAATGGATTAAAGGTTAGGGAACAAGAGGAGGGCTGGTTTAGAAAGATGGTGAGGTATCTGGAAAAGTTTAAACAATTTAAGACGATTGGTTGGTTAATAAGGAAATGAATGGATAAGAAGTTTAAATAGAGGGAAGGAGTTGTATTTGGATGAAATGTTTATAATTATAAATATATGGAATATTATAATGTATCTATGGCCTGGGACTCTCACAGAGGTGTAGTGGTGTTGGAATATATAACAATAAAATTTAAAAAAATTTTTTTTTAAAAAAAAAGCTTTTATGCACAAAGGTCCTTTATAATTGTATAATGTAATAACCTCAGGAAATTGAGCACTATTAATTTTTCCCAGTTCTGGGCAGGCAGAGGTTCTGGACAATCTAGCTGTTCCCAATGCTGTCCTTTAGACTGGAAAATGTTATTGGGATCTGCCCCCTAAGTAATAGCCCTTCTAGTCTCTACAATAAAAAAACAAACAAGTGCTTACCTCTGGGGATCTTGCTTGGCTTGACATCTAAAATGGAAGAAACCAGAGGGGGAAAATAAGACTAATGGTTGAAATACAAATGAAGAATAAATAAAATGGAAATGTCAGGCCAAAACAGAAGCACCATCATAATTATACCTGAATCCAGAGTCATTCCACTATGGTCTTCAGCTATTATTGTCAGAAGTGGAAGAACTCCAAACGAGACCCAAGACTTTGTTACAAAAGTATAGGCGTTTATTGAGAACTACAGAGCTGAAGGTACAGGATAACACTGATACCGAAAGTTAGCATTGGTTACATTTTATGCGGTCATGGTGACAACAATAAAACGATCTTTCACATGGTTAGAGACAACTGTCTGTTTCTCAGGGTCTGTTATCAGTAAGGGAGGATGGAGCCCCGCTGAGAAAGCTCGACCGGCCTGGCTTCAAAGGAGCACCTGCAGATGTTGACCAGAGGCTATCTGTCACCCTTCAGTGATCACAGTTTGTTTGAAATGCATAAAAGTGTTGGTTAGTGGTGGAGGCAAGATTGCATGGGTTAGTGTTTGGTTACAACATGGAGTCACTCAGGCTAACAGCAGATAGGAAAGTTACAAGTTCTGACATACTGCCCCCCCCTAAGCTTTCGCCCTGGGCTTGTGTGGGTACAGTAGGTGGAATTTCTTAAGCAACTCTGGAGCCGATACATTGCTAGCTTTGACCCACTCGTCACAGCTCGGGGGAGAGTACTTCCATCGGATTAGGTAGTACAGCACCCCCCGCTGGATCCTGGAGTCCAGGATTTCCTGCACCTCATGGTGGCTCTGGCCTTTCACTCGCGTAGGAGGTGGCTCGGGAGGGCGAGGGTGCCAGGACGTAGCCCCAGGATCTTTGCGAAGAAGGCTGCAATGAAAAACAGGGTGGATCTTACTCAGCAATTTTGGCAGCTCCAATTCCACCGTTACGCTATTAATCACCCGCTTTATTTTAAACGGGCCCAAGTACTTGTAGGCCAGTTTCCGGCAGGCCTGAGGCAGGGGAAGGTTCTTGGTTGACAGAAAGACTTTCTCCCCTTCCTTGAACTCCCACTGGGGGGAGTGTTTTCTATCAAACTGCCGTTTGTACTCCTCTTTGGCTTTTTCCAGGTTTTCTTGGATCACCCCCCACCCCTGCCGGATCCCTTCCCACCATTGTTGACAAGAGGTTTGCTTGGGCCCCTCCGCGGGTAGTGGGAGGTGGGGGAAGGGCTTGCCCTCATAACCATTCACTATTTGGAACGGGGAGGATTTGGTGGAGCTGTGCAGGCTGTTGTTGTACCCGTATTCGGCAAAGGCCAGCAGTTCCACCCAGTTTGATTGCTGGAAGTTAACATAGCATCTAAGGTACTGCTCGAGAAGCCTGTTCATTCTCTCCGTCTGTCCGTCCGTCTGGGGGTGGTAGGCTGAGCTGAGTCCCTGCTCTATCCCCGTGATTTTGCAAAACTCCCGCCAGAAGTTGGCAACGAATTGTGGCCCGCGGTCACTAATGACCTTATCTGGGAACGAGTGGAGGTGGACCACGTGATTAAAGAATAGATGGCCTAATTTCTTGGCGGTGGGGAGTTGCTTGCATGGGATGAAATGAGCCTGTTTAGAAAAAGTGTCCACCACCACTAGTATCACCGTTTTCCCTTGGGAGGGAGGTAGCTCGACTATAAAGTCCATCGAAACCACCGCCCATGGCCGGGTCGCCGTTGGCAAGGGGATTAGGTGGCCTGGCAGTTTCCCCCCCCTTCGCTTGGCCATGATACACGTCGGGCAGAAGCTTACAAATTCCGACACGTCTCTTTTCAACTGTGGCCACCAGAACTGCCGGGTGATTAAATTCAGTGTCTTTACGTAGCCGAAGTGCCCCGCTAGGCGGTTTGAGTGGCACTGTTCCAGTACTTCCCCCCTTAGACTCTTTGGTACATAGATCTTCCCGTTGCGGTACCAGAGCCCCCCTTCTCCCTTTTCTATTTCTTCGGGCCGCCCCCCTCCCTCCGCCTCCGTTTCGGCCACGAAGCGTTCCTTTTCTCTCGGCTCTGGGATCCCTGTCGTCTTCCCGGATCGGGTGGTGACCCCGCCTGCTACCTGGGTGGGGGGAACCAGGGAATCTATCACCTCCTCCCTCTGACTGTCATGTTGGGGCATGCGCGAGAGCGCGTCGGCCAAGAAATTCTTGGTGCCGGGGAAGTGCTTTAGCACAAAGTCAAACTTGGCGAAGAACCCCGCCCATCTTATTTGTTTGGCGGTCAGTTTACGTCGGCCGGTTAGCGCCTCCAGATTTTTGTGGTCTGTCCAGATTTCAAACGGGACCCGGGCTCCCTCCAGCCACGACCGCCAGGTTTTTAGGGCGAACGTGACCGCAAAAGCCTCTTTGTCCCACATGGACCAGTTCCTCTGCTCGTTTGAAAACTTGTGGGAGATATACGCACAGGGTCGGAGCCCCCCTTCATCGTCCCGTTGCATTAATATGGCCCCCACCGTGACGTCGGAGGCGTCGCATTGCACTACGAATGGTTTTAGCTCATTGGGGTGGGCCAGTACTGGTTCACTAGTGAACAACCTTTTCAGTTCATCAAAGGCGCGCTGGCACTCTGGGGACCAGGCGAGGTGCGCCCCGGGCTTTTTCGCCTCCTCCCCTTTCCCTTTTGTCTTGAGGAGCTCAGTGAGGGTTAACATGACCTGGGCAAAGCCTTTAATGAACCCGCGGTAAAAATTTGCGGACCCGAGGAATGATTGGAACTGCCGTCGGGTTTGGGGCGGTTCCCAGTCTAAGACGGCTTGTATTTTCGCAGGATCCATCGCTAGCCCCTCCCCCGACACTCTAAAGCCCAGGTAGTCCAGCTCCGACTTGTGGAACTCACACTTGGTTAATTTAGCATACAATTTGTTCTGGTACAAGGTAGTTAGCACTTTTCTGACCAACGGCACGTGCAATTCGAGGTCTTTCGAATAAATAATGATGTCATCCAGGTAAACCACCATCCCCTTATACAAGTATTCCCTCAGTACTTCATTGATAAAGTTCATAAACACTCCAGGCGCTCCCTGCAGTCCGAATGGCATCACCAAGTACTCGAACTGTCCCATTGGCATGTTGAACGCCGTTTTCCATTCGTCCCCCTCCTTGATCCGGACCCGGAAGTACGCATCGCGGAGGTCGAGTTTTGTGAATACTTTGCCCTCCGCCACTGTGCTTAGCAGGTCTTTTATCAGCGGGATCGGGTAGGCATTCGACATGGAAATCCCGTTTATCCCGCGAAAATCTGTGCAAAGTCTCAAACTACCATCCTTCTTCTTTCAGAATAACACGGGGGCGGCATGGGGGGCTGTAGCCGGCCGGATGAAACCCCATCTCAAGTTTTTGTCTATGAACTTTTTTAGTTCCGCCTTCTCCGCCCATCCCATCGAGTAGAGCTTAGCTTTCGGCAGCTCTTGCCCTGGTATTAGCTCGATGGCGCAATCGGTCGGGCGGTGCGGGGGGAGCTCGTCTGCTTCCTGCTCGTTAAATGCCTTTTTTAGATCCCGATACTCCTTAGGGATCGATCGTACCTCCTCTATGGTTAAGCACAGCCATTCGTTTTGCGGCGGGGCTTTGGGCCCCCATTCCTCCCGCCAGTGGTGGTGCTCACACCGCCAGTCTGGGAAGCGCACTATCTGGGCTTCCCACTGTATGTCTGGTTGGTGCCTCGCTAGCCATCCCACCCCTACCACCAGGTCAAATGAAGAGGAGGGTGCCACCACGAATACTTCTATCCCCCAATGGTCACTGGTCCCTACCGGCACCGCTTGGGTCTCCTCGGTGCATGGTTCCCCTTTCATTACTGACCCGTCCATCTGCTCGAATTGAATCGGGCGGGGCAGGGGGGACTTGGTTAGTCCGAGCGCCTCTACTAGGCGGGGGGAAATGATGTCCCGGGTACACCCTGAGTCAATTAGGGCTCGGGTGTGCATAAAGCGTTTTGGGCCGGGGTTCAATAAAGTCACTGCCATAAATAAAAGTTCCCCGGTAATTCTCACCGTCATCGGTGCCGGCGTTTCTCAGACCTGCTTTGCGGCACCTATTAAAGCAGGTCGCTGTTGTTTCCCGCCACCTCGGGGTCCCACGACTCCTCGCTCGACTCCATGATGGTTATAGTTTCCTCGTCAATCGCCATGGATGCGGCGACGGCACCCCGGCTAGGCTCTTTGGCGCGGCCTCCCCCCTTCTTCGGGGCGCTCACGAACGGCTTGGGCGGCGAGGTGGCCGACGGCGGCTTCGCGGGGCAGTTGGTGGCAAGGTGCCCCGGATCTCCACACCTGAAGCACCTCCTGCCGGTCCCGGTCGGGGTGGAGGTTGTCGGTGGTTTCTTCCCCTGTGGCTTGGATGCTGTGGGGGTCGCTTTTCTTCCTCTCTTCCCCAGTTGCTGCTGCCGACGCATCCCGACATGTTGCAGGTTTGTCTCTACCTCTCCTGCCAGCTGGATCCACCCCACGAGGGTGTTGGGTCTCCCTTGGTGGTAACACCGGTCTAGTATGTTCGCGTTCAGTCCGTTCTTGAACGCCGTGTACTTCATCAGTTCGCTCCAACCTCTCACCGCTGCACAATGGGTCATGAACTCGGTGGCGTATTCGCGGGTGGTGCGGTTCTCCTGTTCGATCCTCTGGAGGGCTTTGATGGCCTTTTCCTCCTGCAGGGGATCCCCGTACTGCCGCAGCATCTCTTGGAGGAACTCCGCCACCGTGGCTAGCTCGGGCTTCCACCCGGTGTACAGCCGCACGTACCATTTTCTCGCGGCCCCCTTGAGTCTGGACGCGACGTGGTCTACCCGGCTGGCTTCTGTCGGGTAACCAGCCCCCCAGTGCGTGAAGAAGTTGTTGCACTGGATGGTGAAGTACTCCACTTCGTCCCCGTCCCCATCGAATGTGATCTGTAGCTCGTGAGGCCTCCCGCCGTCGCCCCCCCGGGGCGGCGGGGGGTGCCGGCGGCAGTCCCGCCGGCAGCAGTTGAGGTGGGATTGGGGCCACCGGTGCGGCCGGGGCCTGTGGTGCGGGCACGGGTGGCCCAGCTGGGCCCCCCCTCCTCCGTCGGGGGGGCCCGCGGGTTGCCCTGGCGCCCCATCAACTGGAGCTGCAGGGGCCCCCCCAATGGGCGGCACCGGTGGAACGGGTCCTCCTCCGGGGGGCCCGACTGGCCCCACCGGTACGGCTCCCTGCAGGGTGCAGATCTGATCGCAGATGGCGCCCAGCTGCAGTTGCATTTCTTCCGCCATCTGGATCCGGGTCTCGTGGACCTGGTCGTGTATCTCTCTCACCCACTGGAACAGCTCATTGCGGAGGGTTTGCGCGGGGACCCGGCCCTCTTCTCTGTCGGCGTCCCAGTCATCTCCGCCCGTGCCGGTGGCGAGTACCCAGTATCTCTCGTCCGCCGCGTCCATTAGGGTGGTGGACTTTCGCGGGCTCCAGCTCCGCGAGGAGAAGTCGTCCGTGGAGAAGTGCGCCGGGTCTCTGATTTTGCATCTCACTGCGTTCACACCAGGCTCTAACGGTCTGTCCTCCGGTGGTGTGCTGGGCTCTCCGTTGTCTGGAGCCTTTGCTGCCATTCAGCCAAGTTGCCAGTTCGGATAAGTCCCAGAATAAAGGGATCAGTGTTATAATGTCAGAACTGGAAGAACTCCAAACGAGACCCAAGACTTTGTTACAAAAGTATAGGTGTTTATTGAGAACTACAGAGCTGAAGGTACAGGATAACACTGATACCGAAAGTTAGCATTGGTTACATTTTATGCGGTCATGGTGACAACAATAAAACGATCTTTCACACGGTTAGAGACAACTGTCTGTTTCTCAGGGTCTGTTATCAATAAGGGAGGATGGAGCCTCGCTGAGAAAGCTCGACCGGCCTGGCTTCAAAGGAGCACCTGCAGATGTTGACCAGAGGCTATCTGTCACCCTTCAGTGATCACAGTTTGTTTGAAATGCATAAAAGTGTTGGTTAGTGGCGGAGGCAAGATTGCATGGGTTAGTGTTTGGTTACAACATGGAGTCACTCAGGCTAACAGCATATCGGAAAGTTACAAGTTCTGACAATTATATCTATTGCTTTAGACATTTATACCATGCTTATGTATCCCCAATGGGAATCTGAAGTGGCTTACAATTTCATTCTATTTACCTCTATATTATCCTCAAAGCAGGATGAGAATTGGAATCTGGGTCTCTTCCGTCATGGTTTGACACACCGATGACTACCACACACTGGCCTTTCTGCTTCTCCTTACATGACTCTTTCTCAATAGATCTCTTAGCTGCAGTTGCTTAGCAATCACCTTTCCTCCTCCCCCAATCCTGCCCCAATTCCACCATAAACATAGAATAAAATGGGGTGGTGGTGGTGGTGAATGGGACTCTTCACATCCCTTGTAAGTCTGGTGCCTCCAAGTCAGCCATATCTTCTTCCATCCTCTGACCATCTCTAACAATTGTGTCTGAAAGCATGAGCTTTGATTTCCTTCAGAGGTCATCTCCTTGGTCTCCAACCTGAAGTAATATGGGTGGCTGCTAGAGACAGGGCCTTCTTGGCAGTGGCTCCTCAACTCTTTAATACCCTCCCCACAGCCATCAGCCTTGACTGAGAGTCACAAGAACAGAGGGCGACACAAGCAGCCTTCTTGCTTCCTGGGATCCATGTTCTATCCTTCAGCCACTTGATCAGCTCATCATGAAAGAGTCCAGCAGCTGCAGCTTCATATATCCTGTCCTTTTTTACAGAATTATCTCTTTTAGCTGATGGGCACTCTTCTGTGAAGAAAGAAACCCGCAACCTTCCACTCTCCTGAAGACTACCAACCACTGGTTCTTCAGATACTCCATGGTCACATCTTTCTGCCCCCTGCTTTCAGCTGAGGCAATGGACGTCACTTGTTACTGCCCCCCCCCTTCATTCCATCCCACTGCTGGACCTGACAATAGGCCATGTCTGTGAGTCAGAACCGCCATTTTAGTCTCTACTGTCACTTTGTAGTTTAGATTTTATATATTTAAATTGGTCTTTTATTGTTTTTACTGCTGATTGTTTTTATGATGTAACCAGCCCTAAGCTTGTCCTATGGGAAGGGCAGGTTAAAAATTGAATAAAATAAAATAAATATTCAGTTGTCCATCACTTACCCATCACCAACTGCAGAAGCATCAGCAGAGCCAAACCTGTGAACCTCTGACTTGCGCTCCATGCTTGTATTTGATGTCCCATGGTTGTTTATGCTTTCGCTATAGAAGCACCACAGATGTGTGCTGTACTACCTAGGCAAAGTAAGCTGTGGATACTTATATATATATATTTATACACCACGCCCCAGAGGGCATGTTCACACTAGGAATACTGCCAAATCAGGGGAATGTTCCAAAACCTGTTGAGTAAATGGGGCCTGACACTTCTCACCTCCGTCTCCTTCCTTCTGAGCTTCCCTGTTTCCTTGTTCCCAAGCCTGTTGCATCCTGATTTCCA
This sequence comes from Heteronotia binoei, assembly GCF_032191835.1. Lineage (NCBI taxonomy): Eukaryota > Metazoa > Chordata > Lepidosauria > Squamata > Gekkonidae > Heteronotia > Heteronotia binoei. The sequence goes on from NC_083237.1 coordinate 31,469,955, forward strand.
GAATCCCTCCTTCCCAATCATCTCAATGCCTTCCACTTTCCATGTAGCCTCCCCATTCTGTTTGCATTTGTAGCCCTTTCAGATGTTACAAATGTGCATACTGGGAACCTACTGACTGCACACATCATCTCATTGGGTCACCGGAAGGCAATGGGTCACTGGAAGGTCACCACATCATGTGCAAAGTGTGTATTGTGAAGAAGAGTAGGTTTTTATGCTGTTCTTTTCTCTACATTATTTATTTATTTCATTATATATATATAACCCACTCTACCCAAGGAGAGGGGTTTTTTTGTATTTTTGTTTGTGTGTCTGCACTTGAAAGTCATGGTGACCTCTGGTGACTAATCCCTACTGGGGGCCAGGAGGATATTCAGGGAGTTGGCTGAATAAGCCTGCCCCCACCTTCCAACTGCTGGTATTTCAAGGACAGGCTCCCATTCAAGTACTAAACACAATCAACCCTGCTTAGCTCCCTAGACTTGATGAACTCAGGCCTGCCTGGGCTTTCCAGGTCAGGGCCCCGAAAAGAGTCTTAAAGTGACTCACAATCTCCTTCCCTTCCTCTCCTCACAACAGGCCCCTTGTGAGGCAAGTGGAGCTGAGAGAGTTCTGAGAGAACTGTGACTGGCTGGCCCAAGGTCACCCTATCAGGCTTCCTGTGGAGGAGAGGGGCAATTATTATACCCAGCTCTTCAGATTACAGACTGCTGCTCTTAACCACCACACCATGCTGACCATTTGTCATTAAGATTACCAACAGGCCTGGGGGGGGGGGGACGGAGAGGCATATTGTTTATTTAATGATGTCTTAACATGTGGGAATGGGCAACTGAAGTTTTCATGGCATGGAGGTCAAGAACATCACCTGGTAAATAGCACGTTTTCCCTCCAGGCACTTGACAAACCCTATTGCCATCCATGTACAACTCTAGTATATGCATGTGCATTTTTCATGGTTTTTGTTCATGGGAACCAAGGCTATAAACACATGGTTAAAACTCACATCATTCCTGTTCATACAACATGGTGACAGCACATCTAAGGAGGATCACTGTGCAGTTATCACAACCATCAATACACATACAGCCTCCACCTTCCCCCCCCGCCCCCCATGAGGCAAATAGCACCTGTTGAGGTTGTTTCCAGTTGGGAACTCAGCAGACGCTGAGGGTACAATTACTCTGGAGATTAGGCGTGGCATTATCCCAGCTCTGAAAAAAATGATTCTTTTTCATCAATGCCCTGGCATTCACACAACCCCTGCCTTGCTGTCAGGAGAGGCATGGGCTGCATATGCAGAAGAAGAGTCTTCAGATTGCTCATGTGCATGCTGGGCAGGTGCAGGGGAGGTGCAGTGTACACCCGGCTGTTCAGACAGCAGGAAAAGGTGCCCTACATACAGTTTATAGAGTTGTTACCTGGAAGTTCCCGGTAGCTATTTAATCCAGTCTCAGCTTGTCCTCAGATGAGGTAGGTATAGGCGGGACTCAGGGGGCAGATGTGCACATGTGATTACAGGCATGGCTAGCTTGGGCCAAATCTCTTGTGTGATCGCATCCAGTATGTGGATGCTGGAGAGTCTGGAATAATAATAATAATAATAATAATAATAATAATAATAATAATAATAATAATAACTTTTATTTCTATCCCGCCCTCCCCGCCTAGGCGGCTCAGGGCGGCTAACAACAACTTACACGTTAACATAAATAGTAAGACTTTTAATTTAACAATTAAAATTAAACATATAAAAACCAGTCAGTTAAGTTAAAATACATAATTTACGTTACACTATATATATATAAATATATCTGGCAGCAATAAAACTGTTATGGCGCTGGTTCTGCCAGTTTAGATAATCTTATAGATGGCGGTTCTTTGTACCAGGCAACTCAGCAGTCAGTGTCATTATAGGCTTGTCTAAAAAGGGCGGTCTTGCAGGCCCTGCGGAACTGGTCGAGGTTCCGCAGGGCCCGCACTTCCTCCGGAAGCTGGTTTCACAGTGCAGGTGCCGCAACTGAAAAGGCCCGTACTCTGGTGTTTTGGAGTTTGACCTCTCTCGGCCCAGGGATGGTCATTTTGTTTTTACCCACTGACCTCAGTGCCCTCTGGGGTTCATATGGGGAGAGACGGTCCCTTAGGTAGGCTGGTCCTCGGCCATATAGGGCTTTAAAGGTGATAACCAACACTTTGTACTGGGCTCGGTAGATAATTGGTAACCAGTGCAGTCCGCGCAGCCCCGGCCGTATGTGCTCCCATTTAGAGAGCCCCAATAGTAGCCTGGCCGATGCGTTCTGCACCAGCTGTAACTTCCGGGTCCGGCACAGAGGTAGCCCCAAGTAGAGGGCATTACAGTAGTCCAATCTTGAGGTGACCGTTGCATGGATCACTGTTGCGAGGTCGCGGCGTTCCAGGAAGGGGGCCAACTGCCTTGCCCGCTTCAGATGGAAGAATGCTGACTTGGCAGTGGCTGCTATCTGGGCCTCCATTGATAATGAAGGCTCCAGTAAAACACCCAGACTTTTTACCTGGTGCGCTGGTTCCAATGGTGCGCCGTCGAAAGTTGGGAGAGCTATTTCCCCTCCCAGAGCGCCGCGACCCACACAAAGGACCTCTGTCTTCGCTGGATTCAACTTCAACCCACTCAATCTGAGCCATGTCGCCACAGCCTGTAAGGCTCGATCCAGGTTCCCTGGGGTGGAGCCAGGCCGGCCATCCATTAGTAGATAGAGCTGGGTGTCATCTGCATATTGATGGCAACCCAGCCCGAACCTCCGGACAATCTGGGCAAGGGGGCGCATATAAATGTTGAACAGCATTGGGGAGAGAACTGCTCCCTGAGGCACCCCACAATCAAGTGTGCGCCTCTGGGATCGCTCACCCCCAATGGCCACCCTTTGTCCCCGATCAGAGAGGAAGGAGGAAAGCCATTGTAGGGCCAACCCCCCAACCCCTATGTCGGTGAGGCGGCGCTTTAGCAACTGGTGGTCGACTGTGTCAAATGCCGCCGACAGGTCTAATAACATCAGTACCGCAGCGCCGCCCCGATCCAGATGCCGCTGGAGGTCATCCACCAAGGCGACCAGCACTGTCTCCGTCCTATGGCCCGGTCGGAACCCAGACTGGCATGGGTCAAGAACGGAAGCGTCATCTAGGAACCTCTGTAGCTGCAATGCCACTGCCCTCTCAATGATTTTACCTAAAAATGGTAAATTAGACACCAGACGGTAATTCGCCAATTCGGCCGGGTCTGCTGTACATTTTTTTAGGAGAGGGCGAACCAACGCCTCTTTCAAAGGCGTTGGGAAATGCCCCTCTACGAGGGATCTATTTATGATGTCCCGTAAAGGACATCTAAGCTCCCTCTGGCAGGATTTAATCAGCCAAGAGGGGCAAGGATCCAAATCACATGTTGTTGGGCGAGCAGCGGAGAGGATCCCATCAACTTCCTCCAGGTTGAGCGGATCAAAGTGATCCAGGACCAAACCCGAAGACAGGCACGGAGCCTCAATTTCACTCACCGTTTCCAAGGTGGTAGGCAGGTCTTGGCGGAGCAGTGAGATTTTATCCGCAAAATATTTCGCAAATGCCTCACAGCCAATCTCCAATTCCCTAATGTTTGGTTTGCCTTGTGGCAATGTTATAAGATCCCCAATTATTCTAAACAATTGTGCTGGGTGCGAATTTGCGGATGCAATCTTGGTTGCAAAGTAGTTTTTCTTTGCAGCCTTGACTGCCATCTCATAAGACTTCATAAACGTTCTGTAGGATGTTCTCATTGCTTCGTCCCGAGTATGTCTCCACTGCCTCTCTAGTCGTCTGAGCCCTTGTTTGAGCTGGCGCAATTCTAAGGTGTACCATGGTGCCAGTCTCGTACAAGGGCGCAGAGGGCGCCGGGGTGCTATTTCGTCGATGGCCCTGGTTAGTCGGCCTTGCCAGGTCTCCACAAGGCCATTGAGGGAATTGCTAGTGGGCCAAGGATCCCCCAGGGCCGTTTGGAACCGTTCCGGGTCCATCAGGCTCCGGGGGCGAGCCAAAATAGGCTCTCCGCCCATACAGGGTTGGTGTGGCATCCCCACACGGGCCTTAAGGGCTAGGTGATCCGACCATGGTACCGCTTCTACCGCGATATCGCTCACCGAAATCCCGGACGCAAAGATCAGGTCTAGTGTGTGACCAGCTTGATGCGTGGGAGTCGTAACAAGTTGAGAGAGCCCCAGTGTCGCCATGGAAGACACTAGGTCCATCGCCTGAGTGGAGGCCGTGTCGTCGGCATGGACGTTGAAGTCACCCAAGACCATAAGCCTCGGGAACCTCAACGCCCAGCCTGCCACTGCCTCCAATAGTGATGGTAAGGCGCTGGTTGGTGCGTTAGGCGGACGATACACCAACCAGACTGCCAACCCCTCTCCGGCATCCCACGCCGAACCGGCACATTCGATACCATCAATCCTTGGGTCCGGGAGGGCCCGAAAGGAGTAATCCTCCCGTATGAGTAACGCCACTCCTCCCCCCCGCCCGCTGATCCGTGATTGGTGAAAGACCGAGTATCCCGGGGGGGCCATTTGGGAGAGTGCTACTGTCTCCCCATCCCTCACCCAGGTCTCGGTCACGCAAGCCAGGTCCACGTCCTGCTGGAGCAAGAACTCCCTCAGGGTCGCGGTCTTGTTGTTTATGGACCTGGCGTTGCATAACACCAGTGACAGAGGCGAGCAATTCCTCTTGGTCCCACTACCTGCCACCGTTGGGATGGGAAGTATACTGGAAGGCGACCGAGCCCCTTTTTGTCTCTGTCTCCTTCCTTTATATAACTGTCTACTCCCACCGTCATACCTTCCCCTCCCCAGGAGCACTGGAATCCCTTGGCCGGACATTGCGGCTGCACTAAGTAGAATTCTCAGATCTTACTCACCGATTCTCCCCAGTCTGTCGTTTTAGCTGTCCTCTTACTGACCCCTCTGACTCCAACTGCAAGACCCACTTCCTATATCTTAAATTAATTAATTTAATTGTCCTCCCCAATCTGTTTCAGTCAATTGTTATGAAATCTTCTATAAATTTATTCCTCCCAGCATCAATAAAAATATCCTCCCTCCCATCCCCTCACTATGAATGAGCTGAGCATCGATAACTACTTTCCAATATATATAAATATATATTATAAAATCTAAATTACAATTGATTGAATTAAATTTCCTAATAAATTAATTAACAATAAATTATATCAATTTCTACTAGTGATCAGGCCGTTGGTCAGTCATTAGAGTATAAATTGCACATTGTCCGTTCTCCACCTAATTTATTAGGCTTAGTTGTTTTTAAAGTGCAAATGCAGATGTTACAGTCTGGGGGGGAGATGAGGGAGGCAGGCTCTTCTATGGTCTTCCACAATGATCAAATTCCGTTGCTCTTGACTCCTTCAGGAAGTTGTGTGCAAACTGAGCTCCCCTGAGCCCCGTATAGGGCTTCTCTGTTGGGGCTGCCCAGGTCGCTGGCCAGTTGTGTTATGTGGCGTTTTTGATGTTCAGTCGAAGGGAGGGGGGGAGGGCAGGGCGGTTGATAAAGAAGAGGGGGCAGGTAGGGGGGGTTGGAGGTAGAGGCTAGAGAATGCCCTCCTAATCTCCGCCTAGTCTCCATCTCGGGGTGGCCCGCTGTTTGGCCGCTGCTCCCCGCGCGTTCTCCACGCGCCGCTCCGCTGTTCCCCAGCCCCCGTGACTCGCTCACAGCGTTCTCGGCTGCCTTCGCCTTCAGCCCCCAGCGTCTCCCGAGCAAGCTCTCCACACTCCGTTCTTCTGCTCCCCGGCCCCCGCAGCACACTCGTGGTGCCCTGAGTCGGTGCCCTCCGTCGCCCTCACTCTCAGCCCCCGACGTCTCACCAGGGCGAGTTCTTCGCGTACGGTTCTGCTGTTTCCTAACCCCCGCGGCTCATCCGTAGCACTTTCGGCCGGCCTCACTCCCAACCTCCGATGTCTCGCCAGGCCTCGTCAGATCAACCTCTCCCCTCGCCGGGGCAGCCTTTCCACGGCAGTCCGTGGACGCACCTCACCTCCACCACAACGCTAGGCCGGTCGGTCGTCGGTGAGTTTACTTTTACTCCCGGTCGGGCCGCCGTTGTTCCTCGTCGCCGCTGCTGTACCACTGTTGTCTCGGGTGGCTGTTATTAGTTGTTGTAGTTGGAAGAATATGATGGAAAGTCTGGAAGAGTATCTTCTTTGCACAACTGTAATGGGGCGAAGAAGAACATCTTGCACCTTCCCTGTGCTTCAAAATAGTGTGGGTGGGGGCTCCATTTTTATATGTTGTGCTGAAATGACACTTCACCTCAGACACCTATGGAAAGATTTCTCACTTAGCAAATCTTGGATCTTTGGTCAGTGACAGCTCAGGGGTTAAACTCAAACTTGGTCCACAGAAGAACCATCTGGTTGTCCTTTCTCAATTAATTCTGCCTTTCAGAATGCAGAGAGGCGGGATGGAGGAGAGCCTTTATTATAGGAAGAAATGCAGCCCAGGAGAACAAAAGAGAGCCAGGACAGGTATGGCCTGAGACCATATAAGCCCAGGGGACCACCTCAACTTTTGAAGTTACCAGAATTTTCTATGAAGATGTTACAAAATTAAAGTCCAATAGCACCTTTAAGACCAACAAAGTTTTATCCAGGCAGTGAGCTTTCTTGGGCATGCACACTTTGTCAAACAGTGTGCATGCACGCAAAAGCTCATGGCCTGCATAAAACTTTGTTGGTCTTAAAGGTGCTATTGAAATCTGTAGTAGAATTTTCGAGACTTTTTCCTTCCCTGAATTTTCAGTGGGAGGGTTTTATGGGCTTGTGGAAAGGAGTGTTTGCACATATACACAGGTGTGCATGCAGAATTTTGTAAGAGGAAGATGGTGGCATTGTTTTGGACAGAGTTGGGAAACAGACATCTTGGAGATTCTGAACTGGTGATGAACCAGACAGAGAAAGAAGGTAAAGCTGATATGAACAAGCTAACAAAAAAAAAAAAACTGGATCTGGGAAGATATTTTTGCCTATTTGTTTAACAACATAGGGGTAAGTTTTAGACCTAGGGGAAGTGCATTGTCATACCTATTTGGTTTTCTTTCTTTGTTTGGATGCTGTTGCATTTTTCTGTTTAAATGCATGTTTTTGTAAATAATGGATGTTAATATAGCTGAAGATAATTCCCCTCCTCAACTGGAGTCACTTGGGTCTTCAGGGCTGGTGTGTAGGAGTAGGCCAGGCAGGTGGCTGTCTAGGGTGCCACCTGGTCACAGGGGCAGGTGCCCCCTCTCCACTTGCACTGGCTTGTGCCATCTTTTCTTGACTCCAGGGCATTCAGAGCTGCTCCAAATGCCTCACACTCCACCCAAACCCTTCTGGGTCCAGAGAGGGCTGAGTTGGGTGCACGACAAGATGTCTTTTCTTGACTCCAAGGTGTTCGGAGCACCTCCAAATGCCTCAGAGCTGAGAAAAGACACTGTGCACCCTGCCCCACCCCCCACCCCCTATCCAGAGGGGGTGGGGTGGCACGCCAAAAGTCCCAGCACCGGTGCTGTTGATCTTTACACTACAACCAAAGCCTAAAAATTGGCAGACACTTATCAAAGTATAAGCAAGAAGTAGGGAGAGGTTACCTAGTAGAGAATACCTCTGCAAATAGGGTTTTCTAAGTTTTCCCCTGCCTTTACAGTAGCAAAAAAGAAAGAAGTCTAATTTTGGGAAAGACTACCAGTCCAGGGCACCTCCATTAGCCTGATGGTGGAATTAGAGAATAAATCCTATTTGTCAAAGGGAATGGGCAGGATAAATGGGAATGGTGAGATCCACATTGAGGTCCAGCAGCTTGAGACTTGAGCCAGCTGAATAAATTCCTCATGGTAAATATAAAGGTCCACATGGGTCATTTTAGATTATGTCCCCCTCCATACTGTTGCAAAATATCCCCATCTGCAAAGAACGCTCTTCACGCACTCCAGAGGTTACAAAGGAAGGGGAGGTCTGGCTCAAAAAACAAATTAGGTAGATCCTCTGAGCCCTGTACCCAGAATTATAGCTGTGGCCTCTCCTCTATTACCATAAGAAATATGAGTGAAAACTGGAGGTTTTATTCACCATTAGTCTTTGTAGAATCCCTCTTTCTTTTTTAGACTCCCAGATCAACCTGAACTCAAAACACATGGCAATCTTCCTTCACAAAACTGAAGCTTAAAATGTTGTTTTATCCTTTTCCAGGTTCTATTAGCTTGTGAGCAGAGAGAACTAGGGACTTGTGGCATTTTTCTTTCCCCCTCCCTGTCACTTTATTTTTATTTGATTTTCTTAGGACACATTTATAACAGTGCCATAAAACAGGACACTCCTTAGCTTCTGAGTCAACGGCCTTCTGTAATGAGATTGCAGATAATGGCTAACAGCTCAGTCCATTTACTGGCCATTAAGGAAACACCTTTTGTTCACCACTAACAGGTTACACAAGTCTATAACAAGAGATTTTGCTGTGAGAACAGCTTTAACAAATTGAGACATGTCTGTAATTACCTATCTGGAAGATCCTGGAGCAAAATTTAGACTGGTACAAACAACACTTGTTTCATTCCAGTTTGTCTCTTTGGGCTAATTCCTCCACTATGTAAGAGAAGAGCAACTGGCTACTGCCTGAAATAATATCTATATTGCTGAATCTCAGGGCTGCAAAGTCATCAAAAACATAGGGTTGGATCCAGCCAAGGAAGAGCTGATTGACCACCCAAAAAGGTTATACTGGAGATCATGGGACCTGCAGAGACAGGGCTGGCCCTAAACTGTCTGGCACCGTAGCCAAGGCTAACTTCTGGCATCCACCTCCCCTGCACTGATAATGTCACCGAGTCACATGAGGGGCACCCAATTCATCACCCCCAGAAGACTTGCGCCCTAGGCATTTGCCTAGTTTGCCTACTGGCAGAGCCGGCCCTGTGCATACTGGGTTGCAGTAAAGAGGGTAATTAGGGGAGATCAAGCCAGAAAGCTGACAGGATCTAATCCATAAGGCTAAAAAATGCAGTAACACAAAGCAAGAGTCCTCAGGACATGACACCTTCACTCACTGACTGAATGCATACACAGAGTGCAATTATGGGAATGCTGGGAAGATAAAAATGGAGGCAAGATTTAGAACACTGAGATCCCTGTCCTCTCCAGGTTCCATCCCCTAATCTTCAGGACTTTTCTACCTGGATCTGGCAACCCTACCACTCCAATCCTCAGCCAGTGGCCAGGGCAAAACCTGGCCATCCCTAATGGCAGGGACCATGTATGTTCTGCTGAGACCTACTGCACTGCCAAGGGTCTCTGCCACATACCAGCTCTCTCTCCATCTTCTCACTAAACCTGTTTTGCTTGGAAACAACTTTGCATTTTAACCCTCTTTAAGAAAAACACACACAGCTGAAACAACACTCGGTGAATCACTTAATTCCTTCTTTTCTACTGAAAGAAGAAATGAAAAACACCCTGAATTCCAGCCAAGTTACTCAGTTCTGTCGAATGTCCCCGGTTACTCAGTCCTTTGACTATTCCACCTGTGCAACTGGCAAAGGGCCTATGTGGCAAGATGTGTAGCTTAAGCTCTGGGTGTGTGGAAATGCGCTGCAAGAAAGGTGTTTTTCTCGTGACTGTCCTCCGGGAAACAGATCACAGCTGATTCACTGAGAGAAGAATCTGCCTAGGCTGCGGGGCGGCAGGTACTCAGCTCTACACAACCAGGCCAAAGGTGACCTTGCAATGGCTTGGTGGTGACTCAGCTCTCCAGAGCGAACAGAGAACGGGATTGCAAAAAGCTGCAATGCCTCAAACGAGAGGCATGTATCGGGGTGTTGTGCATTCTGTGATGTTGCACATGCGGTATTGAGCACACCATTCAGCGTCCGAAGGAATAACTGTTCTCTTGTTTTGCTGCATTTTGAGGCAGGTTTACAGACTGTAGGACTGAGATCAGCTTGGAAGAATGTGGGCAAGTCTAGGCAAGAAGCTAGAACAGGGCAAGGTTGCAAGGGCTGCATAGGATTTGCAGATGCTGTGCTTCAACAGCTTCCCAGTCTCTTGTTCCAAGCCTCTCTTTGAATGGCAGAATAAATTGTGGGAATGAAACAAACGCATACTGTAAGGGACAACATGGCCTTGATATATGCTAGGGATTTTTAGAGGCTAAATGAGTGCTCCTTCTGGGATAATATAAGCCAGGGGTGGCCAAACTGTGGCTTGGGAGCCATGTGCACCTTTTTCATACATATTGCATGGCTCTGAAAGCCCTCACCACCCCATCAGCTGGCTTGGAGAAGGCATTTAAATCACTTCTCCAAGCCAAGCCAGTTGGTAGCTTGGATAATGCATTTAAAGTTAAAGTTGATTTATTTTTACCTCTCCCTCCTCCTTCCCCCATCTATTTTCCTTCCTTCCTTCCATCCTTCCTTCCTTCTCTCAAACATATGACGTCCATGTTTTATGGGTCTCAGACATTTGACAATTATTCTATGTGGCTCTTATGTTAAGTGAGTTTGGCCATCCTTGATATAAACTCTCACAAACAAGGAGAAAACATAGGTGTTGTTCATAATGACTTGGCATGGTGAATAGAAGTCAATTTTGACATAGCCACCAACTAAGAGCTGCTCCTGATATAAACTGTGAATTGTTCCTGATTGCAGCTTTGGAGAGCTGCTTTGAAGCACGGAAAAGGCAAAAGGAGGAAAAGGTTAAATGCTATTTTCCTCAGAAAGCTTTCCCTGAAATTAGCCACTTGGAAATGAAAAATTAACATTTGAGAAGCACCCAAAGTTCAGCTATGGGATAAATCAGGTTTGGCCCTCAGAGAAGGTTTCTGTTAGGGGCAATCCAGCCAAAATGGGTAGTCCCAATAAGGAGTGGGATGGTTCCTACTATTGGGATATTTGGTTAAAATAAATCTCCCAAGAAGTATATTGCAAAAAAGGCAAACTTCATTTATTCAAGTAGATCCAGTTCACATTCAGGTTGCAGTCAAAAGAAGAGAAAGAAAAGCCTAATCTAAAGAGTACTTTCCCTATCACAAATGGCCAGTTTGTCCAACATCATGCTTGTGGGAGTATAATGACACTGTATCTCCAGGAGAGACCTGTTGATATATGTATCTTATTGGAAGGCGATGTGAAGTAGGAGAATGAAGGGAGAAGACGGGATCAGAGGGCAGCTCCCAGGTGAAGACAAATAGAGGCATCCTATTTAAGAAAATGACACCTATAAACACTTTGAGTGATGTAGAATCCCCCAGTGTCCATGCATGCTCAGCTGCTCACTCCAGCACCCACCCCCTCTTAACAAGGCCCCTGCTTAATCAGGAGTGTTGGGAGGTGGGGACATGAGCAGCATGGGATGTTGATGACACCCTATCACTTTTGGGTACAACCTGGAAGTGGCAGTGGGTAGCTCTAGGAACTGCCAGTAACTCTATGGCAAAACCATAGTTTCCAGCAATTCTTAGAGCTACCCATTGACACTTCTGGGTTGTACCCAGAAGTAATGAACCAACTCAGTGGCTAGTGGTGGTTTTTAAAATTCTACCACCACCACCACTCAGAATGGTCACTATAGGGGCCTAGCAAACCTACTCTCTCTGGACCCAGCTTTAATTGACTAGAATTCTAAAGGTGGTAGTTAGGAAAGCACTTTGGGTAGCCCAAAAAGTTCCTAGCGCCTGTCCCAAAGGAACACCACTGCAATAAGTTCTTCAGCATGCTCCATCATATCAGGCATAGTTCAACTTGAATCTGGTTCAGGCCCTGGTGTCCTGCTCCCTAGGGCTTTCTTTTTTTAGATAGATAGATAGATAGATAGATAGATAGATAGATAGATAGATAGATAGATAGATAGATAGATAGATAGATAGATAGATAGATAGATAGATAGATAGATAGATAGATAGATGATAGATAAATTTATTGTCATTGTTCTCCACAAAAAGAGAGCAACGAAATGAGGTGCTCTTCCACAAACATACCAACACATCAAACACACATATTCATATTCATACCATTTAAATACATCTAAAACCATTTAAACCATTAAAACCATTTAAACCATTTAAATACATCTAAAACAGATAAACATTCATAAAACCATTAAAACCATTTAAATACATCTAAAACAGATAATCCTTCATAACCCTGCATTTAACCTAACCACAGCACTTGGATAGAAACTGTCCTTAAATCTGTTTGTCCTAGCCTTCAACACTCTATATCGTCTACCTGACGGTAAGATCTCAAATAGCAAATGTCCCAGATGTGAAGGGTCCCTTAGGATCATTTGTATCTTCCTTTTACATCTCATATTATACAGATCCACCAATGAGGGGAGAGAACATCCGCAAATCTTTAGCAGAAATGCACAGGAACACAGTTGGGTGTAGCCTGAAATGCAAATGAGTTCCTGCTGGGGTTTTTCTACCAAAAAAGCCCTTTGCAAAACAATGGTGACATCAGGGGATATGGCTGGCCTAATATACAAATGAACTGAACTGAACTGAACTGTAGTTCAGCTACCTGGGGTGCATCATCTCCTCAGATGCCAAGATCGACAAGGAGATTGACAACAGGCTGGCAAAGGCAAACCGTGCATTTGGCCGACTGCACAAAAGAGTGTGGAGCAACAAGCATCTGAAAAAAGGCACAAAGATCAATGTTTACAAAGCGGTTGTGATGACAACCCTCATCTACGGCTCCGAATCGTGGGTTTTATACCGTCATCACCTGCGACTCCTTGAGCGCTTTCATCAGCGCTGCCTTCGCACCATCCTCAACATCCACTGGAGTGACTTTGTGACCAACACTGAAGTCCTCAAGCGGGCGGAGGTTACCAGCATTGAGGCACTGCTGTTGAAGACGCAGCTGCGCTGGGCAGGGCATATTTCTAGGATGGAAAACCACCGCCTTCCCAAGATTGCCCTGTATGGCGAACTCTCCACCGGTCATCGAAATAGAGGGGCACCGAAGAAGAGGTACAAGGACTCCTTGAAGAAATCCCTTAGCACCTGTCACATCAACCATCACCAGTGGTCTGACCTAGCCTCAGATCGCAAAGCATGGAGGCACACCATCCACCAGGCTGTCTCTTCCTTTGAGAACGCACGCATAGCTGGTCTTGAGGACAAAAGGAGATTGAGGAAGAATCGCACTGCTACAGGACCAACCCTAAATCAGACTTTTCCCTGCAGCCGCTGTGGCTGGACCTGCCTGTCCCACATTGGTCTTGTCAGCCACCAGCGAGCCTGCAGCAAACGTGGACTATTGCACCCTTCTTAAATCTTCGTTCACGAAACCAAGCCGAGAGAGAATATACAAATGAGTTCCTACTGGGCTTTTTCTACCAAAAAAGCCTTGCTGCTCCCCAAACAGTCCAGGCTACTGGATGATGCATCCTTCCTGTCCTGGTTTCTTGGCCTGCTCAGCAACATCACAATCCAGTTAAGTTAAAGATGAAAGAGGAGAAAGTCCAGATGGAACCAGTGCAGGGTAGATGGTTTGTTCCCAAAGTGCTCTCTATCTTTAGTTCACCAAAGTATCCAAGCGTCCTTCTTTCCACCACCCACAGAGCCAATAATAGTGTTGCCAGAAGAAACTCGTGCAATTCCCTTTCATACCATTCCTTCTTCTGAATTGTTCAGCTTAGATGTTAGAAGGGAAAGGACTAATCCTGCCTGAGGAAGGCCCTGCAGAAGCTTGTTTACAGGCTTTATGAGTTGACTGCTGAGGTTATGAACCACCTCAAGGTACTGTTAGTTGATGCTTCTGAAGCTGTCCTTAGGTCTTACTCAGTGTTGCCTGCTGTGGGGCTTGCCTTAGCACTTCATGTTGGCAGGTTTGAAGCAACCTCAATAATGGTCATCTCTCCATGATCTGAGATTGAATCCTCAGATGTATAAATTGACTTCAGAAAGCAGCCACTGGAGATTCTACCACACACCACTCCCTCAATTGGAAAAAGTTCCTCCAGGTTGGCTTTAGCAGAATAGGAATACATTTATTTTCCTGTACTCTGTGTATAAAGTGTCCTCAAATCACAGCTGACATGGTGACCCCGTACAGTTTTCAAGGCAAGAGATGGTTTGCCATTGCCTGCCTCCACATCATGACCCTGGACTTCCTTGGAGGTCTCCCATCCAAATACTAACCAGGGCCGACCTTGTTTAACTTCTGAGGTCTGACAAAACTGGGCTAGCCTGGACTATCCAGTTCAGGGCTTTCCTGTATTATGGAAGCAATTTCTTATAGGCAAGATGTTGGAAGGGTAGAAAGAAAATCTCCTCTTCCCAAAAACAGAGACCCCAATTTGTACTGGAGGCCTCCTCATGACTTCAGTAGCCCTCTGGAAGGCAAATTTTGCTGTCATTCAAGCTATCTTTTATGACCTGAGCTTTGCACTCAACAACATGCAGTACCAACATTCAGCTGTATACCATTTGGTCTGGCCCAACTGCTGTGGTTTTACTAAGATTTTGGTGTCTTGCCTTTTTACTCTGCGTATAGAATTTTTTCCTCTGCTTGGCAGCATTCTGATTAGGCCTCCATCCTCAAATTGCAGTTACATGTATGGTGCTGAAGAGTGATATCAGGTTGCAACCCCCTTCAGGTGACCCCGTTGGCTTGCAAGGCAAGAAATGTTCAGAGGTGGTTTGCCATTGCTTGCCTCTGCATCGTGACCCTGGATTTTCTTGGTGCTTTCCCATTCAAGTAGTAACCAGGGCCAACCCTGCTTAGCTTCCCAGATCAGCTGAGATCAAGGAAAGTACATAGATGTACAAATTTCACATTATAACACAGTACCATAAGTATGCACACACATATATACTTTATTTTAATGGAAAAGAAAGGGATTTTCTTTGATTGATATGGAAACCGGATTGCTTGATTTTGCTGACACCAGGGAAATTGTATTTTGCAGTGAATTCCTGTTTTTCCTAGCAGAAGTAAGGTGGCTAACAAAACGGAGTGTTACAAGAACACACCATAAAACCAAAATACGTATGTAAAAACCAAAATACGTATTCCCTCAGTGTCCTAGTTGGGAAGCAACCAATTGTTGGAACAATCATGACCCAGTCATATTTGTACACATTCTCCATTTATTTTATTATTATTATTATTATTATTATTATTATTATTATTATTATTATTATTATTATTATTATTATTATTATTAATAATAATAATAATAATAATTTTTAATTTATATCCCGCCCTCCCCGCCGAAGCAGGCTCAGGGCGGCTTACATGGCATAAAATGCAGACATTACAATAATACAATAATAAAAATACACTAATTACATAGCAATTATATTACTCAATTAAAATGTACTATTACATTAAAAACATCTAATTAAAACGATCAAATTTAAAACCAACAAATTAATTCGGTGCGACAATCTCGATGTTACTCATCTTGACAAAATTTTTTATGACGACAGTACAATAAATTTCACATTAAGAAAAAGCCAGCTGAAAGAGGGTAGTCTTGCAGGCCTTGCGGAACTGGTTAAGGCTTTGCAAGGCTCGCACCTCTTCTGGTAATTGGTTCCACCAGTGGGGAACTCCAAATCAACCAGACTTCGATTTGATACAAAGTATAGGTTTTATTAGAGAACTCATGACATCTGAACAAAGAGAGATTGGAACTGATACATTGTTGCACAAGAGCCCATAACTTAAAGAATTCTACATCAAAGCTTGGTATGCAAAACCCACACATCTAAACATTGCTAAGTCTGGGTGCTAACTTCACACGGGTACTTCCTCTCATCTCTTTGTTTAGCTGCTTCACAAGGATGGCCGAATTGCCAGCCCTGAGGCCCTTATCTTCAAAGGAAAGTATCTTTTGTTAGTTTGCAGGGAAAGGAATGTTCACACCAACTGTTAGTAACATTCTGTGACCTCTACTTTGATATGCAGCAAGCTTTCTCTTGGTTAGTATCAATGCTAGGAAAATGGAGTCAGTTATGCTAAGCAGTTACCATAAATGTATTCCAGTGTCTGACATACTGCCTCCCCTAAGCTCTTGCTCGGGGTTTGTCTGGGTGCAGTAGGTAAAATTTCTTAAGAAGCATAGGAGCCTGGAGGTCGGATGACTTGACCCATTCATCGCAGCTGGGAGGAAAGTACTTCCAGCGCACCAAGTAGTGTAACACCCGCCTCTTTATTTTGGCATCTAGCAGCTCTTGCACCTCATGGTGACTCTGGCCCTTCACTTGAATAGGTGGAGGCTCTGGAGGGCGGGGGTGCCAAGACGAGCTGGCAGGGTCTCAACGAAGAAGGCTGCAATGAAACACAGGGTGCACTTTACTAAAAATTTTAGGGAGCTCCAATTCCACAGTCACTTTATTGATCACCCGTTTGATCTTAAAGGGCCCCAAGTATTTGTAGGCCAGCTTTCGACAGGTCTGGGGCAACGGCAAGTTCTTGGTGGACAGGAACACTGTCTCCCCTACTTTAAAGTCCCATTCTGGGGAGTGCTTCTTGTCGAAGTGGGCTTTATAGTCCCTTTTGGCTGTCTCTAGATTTTCTTGGATAATAGCCCACCCCTTTTTTATTTCTTCCCACCATTGTTGACAGGAGGTAGGTGGCGCTGTTGCTTTTTGGCTGGGCAGTAGCGGGAACGGTTTTCCTTCGTAGCCATGAACTATCTGGAACGGTGTGGCTTTGGTTGAGCTATGCAGGCTATTATTGTACCCGTATTCGGCAAACGGCAGAAGCTCAACCCAATTAGTTTGTTGATAATTCACATAGCACCTTAAGTATTGTTCCAGAAGGCTGTTCATGTGTTCTGTCTATCCATCTGTCTGCGGGTGGTACGTGGAACTCAGACCTTGTTCTATGCCCACCAGCTTGCAAAACTCCCGCCAGAAGTTGGCAACGAACTGTGGCCCGTGGTCACTAATGACCTTGTCTGGGAATGAGTGTAATCTAACAATGTGCTGGAAAAACAAGTAGACTAGTTTTTTGGAGGTGGGGAGTTGTTTGCAAGGAATAAAATGCGCTTGTTTAGAAAAAGTGTCCACCACAACCAGGATTACAGTTTTGCCCTGAGATGGCAGGAGCTCTACTATAAAGTCCATAGATACCACCGACCACGGCCTCGTTGCTGTGGGGGTCGGTTGGAGGAGGCCAGGTGTTTTACCCCCTCTCCTTTTGGCCATGATACAGATCGGGCAGGATTTCACAAACTCCGAGATGTCCTTTTTCATTTTTGGCTATCAGAACTGCCGATTCACCAAATGCAACGTTTTCACATACCCAAAATGCCCTGCTATCTTGTTGCAGTGGCAATGTTGCAGAACCCCAGAGTGGAGGGTTTTGGGCACATACAGTTTTTCCTCATGGTACCAAAAAACCCGTTCCCTCCTTATAAGTCCTTCAGGTCTCTGCTCGCTTTCTTTCTCTGTCTCCTTGATCAGTCTACTACCCCCCCCCCACAGTTCCAGAGACCTCGGGTTCTTCCCGGAGCGAGTAGTCACCGCCCTGACTACCACCGAAGGGGGAATTAGGGAATCTACGACCTCCTCCTTCTGGCTTTCGTGCTGGGGAAGCCGTAAAAGTGCGTCAGCTAGAAAGTTCTTTGCCCCCGGGATGTGTCTTAAGGTAAAGTCAAATTTGGCAAAGAAGCCGGCCCAATGGATCTGCTTAGCGGTCAATTTCTGTCGGCCAGTCAGGGCTTCCAGATTTTTGTGGTCAGTCCATATTTCAAACGGCACTCTCGCCCCCTCCAACCACGACCGCCAAGTATTTAAGGCAAAAGTTACGGTGAATGCCTCTTTGTCCCAGACCGACCAATTCCTTTGCTCTGGGGAGAATTTCCGGGAGATATAGGTGCATGGCCTTAACTGTCCCTCCTCGTCTTTCTGCATTAATATTGCTCGGACGGCTACATCGGCAGCGTCACACCGGACCACGAAAGCCTTAAGTTCGTTCGGGTGGGCCAGGATGGGTTCACTTGTGAATAATCTCTTAAGTTGCTCAAACGCCCCCTGGCACTCCGGCGACCATCGGAGTTTTGCTCCGGGTTTCTTCGATTCTGACCCCTTCCTTTTAGTCTTAAGTAGGTCGGTTAGGGGCAACATCACTTGGGCGAACCCCTGGATGAACCCCCTATAGAAATTTGCAAACCCGAGAAAAGATTGTAGCTGTCTCCACGTCCTCGGGGCCTCCCAGTCCAATACGGCTTGTATTTTGGCTGGATCCATTGCCAATCCCTTCCCCAACATTCGGAACCCCAGGTAGTCCAGTTCCGCTTGGTGAAATTCACATTTTGACAACTTTGAGTACAATTTGTGCTCATACAGTGTGGAGAGCACTTTTCTCACCAGCTGTATGTGGGAGGGTAGATTTTTTGGAATAGATAATGATGTCATCCAGGTACACCACCACTCTCTTGTACAGGTATTCCCTGAGTACTTCATTGATAAAGTTCATGAACACCCCGGGGGCCCCTTGAAGTCCAAATGGCATTACTAAGTACTCGAACTGCCCCATTGGTGTGTTGAACGCCGTTTTCCACTCGTCCCCCTCCTTAATCCTTACTCTGAAGTAGGCATCCCTTAGGTCCAATTTAGTGAAAATGGACCCTTCCGATACTGTACTTAGTAAGTCTTTAATTAGCGGGATGGGGTAGGAATTTGACATCGAGATCCCATTTATCCCGCGAAAGTCTGTGCAAAGTCTAAGGCTCCCGTCCTCCTTCTTCCGGAAGAGGACTGGGGCCACGTGAGGGGCTGTCGCGGGTCTGATGAACCCTCTTTTGAGATTTTTGTCAATGAGCTTTCTCAGTTCTGCTTTCTTGGCCCATCCCTAGGAGTACAGTTTTGCCCTGGGGAGTTCTGGCCCCTGGATCATCTCGATCGCGCAGTCGGTGCTGTGGTGGAGTGGCAGCTCGTTGGCTTCCTCCTCGCTAAACACCCTCCGCAAGTCCTGACACTTTTTAGGTATTGACCTGATCTCTTCCAGTGACACACACATAGTCTTGTTTTTAGGGGCTGGTGCTGGCCCCCATTTCCCTAGCCAGTGATGGTGCATGCACCGTCAGTCCATAAAGTCTATGGTTTGCACCCCCCATTGTATGTCGGGCTGGTGTCTCGCAAGCCAGCCCACCCCTAACATCACATCGAATGAGGATGACGGGGTAATAACGAACACCTCTACCTCCCAATGTTCCTCAATCCCCACGGGTAGCTCCTGGGTCTCCTCTGTGCATGGTTCCCCTCTCGTGGCCAACCCATCCATCTGTTCAAATTGGATCGGGTGGGAGAGGATGTTCCGGGCTAGACCCAGGGCGTCCATGAGCCGTGGGGTTATGATCTCTTGGGTGCACCCCGAATCGACCAAGGCCTGGGCGTGCATAAATCTCTTAAGCCTTGGGTTTAATAAAGTCAGGGGCACGAACAGTAGGGACCTGGTTATTCTCACCTGTAATGGTGCCGATATTTCTGCGACCTGCTGCCCGGCACCATTTAGTGCAGGTCGTTCTCGTTTTCCACCGGCTCGGGTTCCCATGCTTCATCGCTCAGCTCCTCAGCAATTGTACTATCCTCATCAATCGCCATCAACATGGCAGTGCTGCCCTGAGTGGGCTCTTTGGGCTTTCCCGGGTTCTTCTTTGGTTCCACTGCCGTCGGCTTCGGGTTCAGGGGGGGCGCTCGAGGCTTTTCTGGGCAGTTTATGGCCAGGTGCCCCGGGTCTCCACAACAGTAACATTTTTGGCCCCCTGTATGTTTGGGGGTCCCTTCCGGGGTTTGGGCCTTCTTTACCTCTGGCTTCGCTACCAGCCGAGCTTCTCTTCCCCCCTTCGCCCCTTGCTGCTGTTGGCGTTGAAGGGCTATGTGCTTCATGTTGGTCTCCACTTCCCCGGCCAGCTGCATCCATCCCACCAGCGTGGTGGGGCGGGCTTGTTGGAAGGCTCGGTCCAGAAGACTCGCATTGAGGCCTCTCTGGTAGGCTTCGATCTTCATCGATTCGCTCCAGCCTCTGACCCTCGCACAATGGGCCCAGAAGTCGGCTGTATACTCTCTCACCGTTTTCGACCCCTGCTGCATCTCGCACAGCACGGTCAGTGCTCGGGTTTCCTGAAGGGGACCTTCATATTGGTGCAGCATTGCTTGTAGGAACCCTCCTACACTTGTCAGCTCGGGGACCCAACTCTAGTACAGGCTCACGTACCATCTCCAGGCTGCTCCTTTCAGCTTTGATGCGAGGTGGTCCACACGGCTGGGCTTGTCAGGGAAGGTGTTCCCTCAATAGTGCATGTAGCTGTTGCCCTGGATTGTGAAGAATTCCACTTCCTCGGGGTCTCCGTCAAAAGTGATATCCAGCCCTCGGACTCTCCCCCCCGTCCCAAGGCCCAGGTCCCACGGGTCATGGGGCGGCCGGCCCCACTGGTGGCGCGGGTGGAGCTGGCAGTGTGGAGGGTGCTACCGGTTCCCCAGGCGGCACATCCGGCACTCCAGGGTCTGGCGGCAGGCAGACACGTAGTTGGTCAAGCTGCCGTTGCACGTCTCTAGCGATGTGCACTGTGTTGGCCTGGATCTCATTCCGGAGGTCTTTGGCCCACCTTTTCATCTCGTCTCGCATCCGTTCGAGGATTTCTTCTCCCTTCAGGAGGTTCCCATCCTCTTCGTCCGGGTTAGTTCCCCATTTTGGGTTGCCATCTCCCCCCAGGTTCTTACCCTGGTCTGGTCTCATGAGCAGCTTCTTGTGCCGACCAGGTGCCTCGTCCATTAAAGTGGTTGAGGTGCGGGGCTTCCACTGCTTCGGAGTGAGGAAGATCGTTTGGAATTGCAGCGGGGATTTCCCCGTGCCTCTTGTCCCCGTAATGTGTGGTGGAATCTTCAGCTCGGTAGGTTTTCCGTTCTCCGGAAATTTTGCAGCCATCTGGCTTAAAAGTAGCCGGCATGGATAAACTAAAAAAAAATGGATCAGTTCCAAAATATCAGACAATGGAACACCAGATCAACCAGAGTTCGATTTGATACAAAGTATAGGTTTTATTAGAAAACTCATGACATCTGAACGAAGAGAGATTGGAACTGATACATTGTTGCACATGAGGACATAGCTTAAAGAATTCTACATCAAAGCTTGGTATGCAAAACCCACACATCTAAACATTGCTAAGTCTGGGTGCTAACTTTCACACGGGTACTTCCTCTTATCTCTTTGTTTAGCTGCTTCACAAGGATGGCCGAATTGCCAGCCCTGAGGCCCTTATCTTCAAAGGAAAGTATCTTTTGTTAGTTTGCAGGGAAAGGAATGTTCACACCAACTGTTAGTAACATTCTGTGACCTCTACTTTGATATGCAGCAAGCTTTCTCTTGGTTAATATCAATGCTAGGAAAATGGAGTCAGTTATGCTAAGCAGTTACCATAAATGTATTCCAGTGTCTGACAGGGAGCTGTGATCAAAAAGGCCCTTTCTCTTGTAACTTTCAGTTTGGCCTCCTTCGGCCCAGGGATTGTCAATAGATTTTGCAAGCCAGATCTCAGTACCCTCTGGGGAACATATGGGGAGAGACAGTCCCTAAGGTAGGCAGGTCCTTGGTGTCAAGTCGGCAGATTCAATAACGAGTCCTTGTTGATAACAAAGTAGCTAGTTTATTGATATCATGGTTCTCAACTACAGCGAAATTGAAAGACTAAAGATCATACAGTAGAATGCCATCATATAAGGTATACTTCAAAGGGATTCTTGAGAGAGGGGTACTATGCAGGGCACATTCACACATTGATGTTACAATTTCTTTCTCAGGCCTGATTTGGCCTTGAGTGTCTCTTTGGCTCCAACCTCCCCCGATGCCCAGCCTGAGAAGGCCCGATAAACTCTTTCACATATTCCCATTTCAAAGCAAAACTACATAACAAAAAAAGGAGGGGGGTGAGGAGAGATCAAGCTAGCAGCATTAGAATACATTGGTATACAGTATGGCTTTACCCAGGATGCTTCTCTCCTGAACCAAAGATTGAGTACAGGCCTGACCAAAGTTAAAGCAGACTTGACATACTGCCCCCCCTAAGCCCCCTCCACAACCCGAGGCAGTGGGAGAGGCTGGTTGGGTTTAGAGTCCCGGACTTCGTGGATTGAATGGCTCTGTTTCCCCCTCAGTGCTGGGAGGGATCCTGGTGGTTGAGGATGCCAATTCGAAGAGCCGGGGTCTCGATGGAGCAGGCTGCAATGAAATACAGGGTGTATTTTACCAAGAGCAGGTGGCAGGTCCAACTCTACAGTCACGGGATTAATGACCCTTTTGATTCTGAATGTCCCCAGGAATTTATAAGCCAGCTTCCTGGAGGGCTGGGAGAGAGGTAGGTTCTTGGTTGACAGGAACACAGAATCCCCAACTTTGAAATCCCAGGCGGGGACATGGGACTTATCATAGTATTTTTTGTAAGTCTCTTTAGCAGCCTCTAGGTTTTCTTGGATGGTTGGCCAGCTTCGGCTCGGACCCTGCCACCATTGTTCAAACGCAGAGGGGGTCCCCTGGTTTTCTCCCCCAGGCAATAAGGGGATGGGCTTCCCCTCGTATCCGAACACGGTTGAGAAGGGGGAGGCTTTGGTGGAGCGATGCACACTATTGTTGTAGCCATATTAAGCAAAGGGGAGAAGATCAGCCCAGTCTGACTGGCTCTGGTTGATGAAGCACCTTAAGTACTGCTCTAGAACCCCGTTCACCCTCTCCGTCTGGCTGTCTGTCTGGGGGTGATAGGCTGAGCTCAAGCCTTGTTCCATCTCCACCAGTTTACAAAACTCCCACCAGAAGGTGGCAACGAACTGCGGCCCGCAGTCGCTAATGACCTTATCAGGGAATGAGTGCAATTTTACCATGTGATCAAAGAACAGGGCCGCTAATTTCTTAGCCGTGGGTAGCTGTGCACACGGGATGAAGTGGGCTTGCTTTGAGAATGTGTCGACCACCACGAGGATCACTGTTTTCCCCCGGGAGGGGGGTAGTTCTACTATAAAGTCACCACCAACCATGGCCACTTGGCTGTTTCTAGCGGTTGCAGGAGCCCTGGTGGCTTCCCCCCCCCCCCCGCTTAGCCATGATGCACACAGGACAGCCAGCCACATATTCCGACACGTCCTTCTTGAAGGACGGCCACCAGAACTGCCGGTTGACTAGGTGCAGGGCTAGTTTGGAAGAGTGGCAGAGCTGCAGGATCTCCCTTCTTAGCCCTTCAGGGATGTAAATTTTCTCCTCCTTGTACCAGAGTACATCTTTTCCTCTTAGCACTCCCTGCGGTCGGGCTCCTCCCTCCCTGTCCGTTTCTACTGTAATTCGTTCGCTGCTATTCCCTTCCAGCTCCCGCCTCTTCTGCAATCGGGTGGTGACCATGGCCGCCACTTGGGAGGGCGGAATTAAGGAGTCCACCACCTCTTCCCTCTGACTCTCGTGCTGCGGGAGCTGGGAGAGGGCGTCGGCCAGAAAATTCCTAGTTCCCGGGATGTGCCGCAAGGTGAAATCGAATTTAGAGAAGAACCCTGCCCACCGAATTTGTTTTTCGCTCAGTTTCCTTTTCCCCGTCAGGGCTTCAAGGTTCTTGTGGTCCGTCCAAATCTCAAACGGCACCTTAGCCCCCTCGAGCCAAGACCTCCAAGTTTTCAGGGCAAACATGACCACAAAGGCCTCTTTGTCCCACTGACCAGTTTCTCTGTTCCCCCAGGGTCGCAATTTCCCCTCCCTGTCTTTTTGCATGAGAATGGCTCCTACGGCCACGTTGGAGGCGTCACATTGCACCACGAAGGCCCGCTGCTCATCGGGGTGGCTAAGGACCGGTTCGCTAGTGAACAAGCGTTTTAGGTGATCAAATGCCTCCTGGCACTTCGGGGTCCAGTGTAGTCTGGCTCCCGGTCACTTGGCTTCCGGCCCCTTCCCTTTGGTCTTTAGGAGTTCGGTCACGGGCAGGGCAATCTGGGCGAACCCTTCAATGAAGGCCCTGTAGAAATTTGCAAAGCCGAGGAAGGATTGGAGCTGTCTACGTGTTCTCAGGGGGGCCCACTCCAACACTGCCTGCACTTTGGCTGGGTCCATTGGCAACCCCTGCCCTGATACCCGGAACCCCAGATAGTCTAGCTCGGTTAGGTGAAATTCACATTTAGACAGTTTGGCATACAGCTGGTGCTCCAGCAGGGTACCTCTCTCACCAACTTCACATGTGATTGCTTGTCCTGGGAGTAAATAATGATGTCATCCAGGTATATCACCACCCCTTTGTACAGAAATTTTCTAAGCACATCATTTATAAAGTTCATGAACACTCCCGGAGCCCCTTGCAACCCAAAAGGCATGACCAAATATTCGAACTGTCCCATGGGGGTGTTGAAAGCCATTTTCCACTCATCCCCCTCCTTGATGCGCACTCGGAAGTATGCGTCTCTCAAGTCCAGCTTAGTGAAAATCCCCCCCCCCCGAAACTGTGTTCAGTAGGTCCCGGATGAGGGGGATGGGGTAGGCGTTGGACATGGAAATCGCATTTATCCTGTGAAAATCCGTGCAAAGTCTAAGTGAGCCGTCCTTCTTCTTTCGGAACAGTACTGGGGCGGCATGGAAGACCGTCGCCGGTCTAATGAACCCCCGCTCCAGATTCTGATCTAAGAATTTGTGCGGTTCCTTTTTCTCTGCCCACCCCATCTGGTACAGTTTGGCCTTCGGCAAGCTCTCTCCCAGGATCAGCTCTATGGCGCAGTCTGTGCTCCGATGGGGGGGCAGTTGGTTGGCCTCACGCTCACTAAATACCCCCATCAGGTCGCGGTAGACGCTCGGGACGGGGTGTGCCTCCTCCACTGACATGCAAGCCCTTTCTTTAGCGCGTGGCCCCCACGCCGGGTCCCATAGGTGGCCTTTGCACAGGGGGTCTAAAAACCGGATGTTTTGGGCCCTCCAATGGATGCTGGGCTTGTGCTTCTCCAACCAGCCTACCCCCAGCACTACAGGGTAGGAACACGAGGGGGCAATAACAAAGATCTCTTGGTCCCAATGTTCCTCGATCCCCAAGGGGCAGGGCTGGGTTGCTAAAATGCACGGTTCCCTGCACATTATGGACCCGTTCATCTGCTCAAACAGCATCGGGTGCGGTAGCTGTGAGCTCTCAAGTCCCAATGCCTCCACTACCTTGGGGGAAATTAGTTCTCGGTTGCATCCCGAGTCCACTAGGGCCCGGATTTGCAGGAACCTTTTCAGCTTGGGGTTCAGCAACTTCACCGTAACAAAATACAACCATCCCGTTACTGTCACCGTCAGTGGTGCCTCTTCCCGCTCAGTCCTGCTGGTTGGCACCATTCCAGTCCTGCTGGTTGGCACCATTCAGAGCAGTCGGGTCTCGTTTCCCACCGGTTCATCCACCCAGTCTAAGTCGGCCAGCTCCGCTGACAGCAACACCTCCTCGTCCAGCAGCTCCTCGGCCACTACCGCGCTGTTCTTTGCCGCGTCCTTAGGGCGGCTGGTCACCTTCTTGGGTCCCGGGGTGCCGGGCTTGGGGCCCGCCTGTGGGGCTCGGGCGGCCGGGGGTTGTGGGCAGTTGGAGGCGAGGTGGTTCGGGTCCCCGCACCTGAAACACCTGCGGGGTCCCACTGGCACCCCCCCGGTGGGCTTCTTGGGCTTCTGGCTTTCTGCTTTCACTGGGGTGGCTTTGGACTGGCCCTTGCCCGACTGGTGTTGTCGTTGCATCGCCACCCTCTTCAGGTTGGTCTCCACTTCCCCCACCAGCTGGATCCACCCCACCAGGGTGTCCGGGCGGGCTTGAGTGATAGCCCGATCCAGGATACTGACGTTGAGCCCTCGGGTGAAATGCTCAATCTTCATCAGCTCACTCTAGACCCGGACCTTGGCCGCATTCGCTCTGAATTCGGCCGCGTACTTGCGGATGGATCGGGCCCCCTGTGGCATGTCATGGAGGGCTGCCAGCACACGGGTCTCCTGAAGGGGGTCCTCGTACTGGGTCAATAAGGACTGCAAAAAGGTATGCACATAGTCCAGATCAGGGCTCATCGCCTCGCACAGGCTCACGTACCACCTCTTGGCTGCCCCCCTTAGCTTCGACCCCAGGTAGTCCACTCTGCTGAACTCATCGGGGAAGGAGTTCCCCCAGTAATACATGTAACTGTTCACTTGGATAGCGAAGTAGTTCACCTCCTCGGGGTCCCCGTCGAAGGTGGCATCCAGCTCTCGCCCCCTTCCTCCGTCGCGAGGGGCCGGTGGAATCGTGGGAGCCGCGCCTCTTGCGGGGCTGCCGTCTGCACCGGTTGGCTCGGGCGGCCTCGGGTCATTGGTTGGACCGGTGGTGGTCTCTGGGACCCGGTCACCCCCAGCACTCTCCCCAGTTGGGCTGTTAGGGTCTGCATCTCGTCCTTCAGGCCCCGCATTGCCCCGCCAACCTCTCGGCGCACCATCGAGTGGAACATTTGGTAGTCCTCATCATGCATGTCTTTCGGTCGTGGCTCACCGCCGCCGCCCTCGCTGCACTCCGCCCCCTCGCTCTCGTCTTCCGGCACTTGGACGACAATGATGCTGTCCACCTCCCCCGGCTTTATGGTGCTCGGGTTGGTGGCCTCTTGCTCGGCCATTCGGACCCTTCGGGTGTGTCGGGTCATGATGGCTTCCCAGCGGATCGGTGCCTCATCCATTGTAGTGGTTGAGGTCCTCGGTTGGTACTGCCGAGGGGTGATCACCAGCTGGAACTGGGGAGGGGACGCCACGGTTTTCCTGGAGTCGAGGATGTGCCGCAGTGTCTCGGTCTCCCCGTCTTCGTTGAGAAACTCCCCGTTGTCCGGAATCTTTTCAGCCATCAGGTTTTAAAGTTGCCAGAATGGTTGAGCTTCAAAGGGGAGTCTTTCAAAATGTCAAGTCGGCAGATTCAATAACAAGCCCTTGTTGATAACAAAGTAGCTAGTTTATTGATATCATGGTTCTTGACTACAGCGAAATTGAAAAACTAAAGATCATACAGTAGAATGCCATCATATAAGGTATACTTCAAAGGGATTCTTGAGGGAGGGGTACTATGCAGGGCACATTCACACATTGATGTTACAATTTCTTTCTCAGGCCTGCTTTGGCCTCTTTGGCTCCAACCTCCCCTGATGCCCAGCCTGAGAAGGCTCGATAAACTCTTTCACATATTCCCATTTCAAAGCAAAACTACATAACAAAGGAAAGGAGGGGGGTGAGGAGAGATCAAGCTAGCAGCATTAGAATACATTGGTATACAGTATGGCTTTACTCAGGATGCTTCTCTCCTGAACCAAAGATTGAGTACAGGCCTGACAAAAGTTAAAGCAGACTTGACACTTGGCCATATAGGGCTTTAAAGGTAATAACCAGCACCTTGTAACGAATCTGGTACACAATTGGCAGCCAGTGCAGCTCCCGTAGTCTTGGTTGTATGTGCTCCCACTTAGGGAGTCCCAATAACAGTCTGGCTGCTGCGTTCTGCACTAGCTGTGGTTTCCGGGTTTGGCCCAGGGGCAGCCCCATGTAGAGGGCATTACAGTAGTCTAACCTCGAGGTGACCATTGCATGGATCACTGTTGCCAGATCATCACGCTTCAAGAAGGGAGCCAACTGCCTCGCCCACCTAAGATGGAAAAAGGCGGATTTAGCAGTGGCTGCTCTCTGGGCCTCCATTGACAAGGAAGGCTCCAGTAGCACCCCCAAGCTCTTGACCTTGCGCGCTGTTTCCAATGGCACACCATCAAAAACTGGTAGGGGGATTTCCCTTCCTGGGCTGCCACGGCTCAGGCAAAGGACCTCTGTCTTCACTGGATTCAACTTCAACCTACTCAGCCTGAGCCAACCTGCCATGGCTTGCAGTGCTAGGTCCAGATTTTCTGGGACACCGCCAGGCTAGCCGTCCATCAGTAGATATAGCTGGGTGTCATCAGCATACTAGTGACAACCCAGCCCATACCTCTTGGCAATCTGGGCAAGGGGGGGGCATGTAGATGTTGAACAACATCGGGGAGAGGATGGCCCCCTAAGGCACCGCACAATTAAGTGGATGCCTCTGGGACAGTTCTCCCCCAATCGCCACCCTTTGTCCCCAACCATCGAGGAAAGAGGAAAGCCATTGCAAGGCCAGTCCCTGAATCCTCACGTCGGCGAGGCAGTGGGTCAGTAACTGATGGTTGACTATGTCGAACGCAGCCGATAGGTCTAACAACATCAGCACTGCCCAACTGCCTCGATCCAGATGCCGCTGGAGATCATCCACCAGGGCTACCAGCACTGTCTCTGTCCCATGGCCCGGGCAAAAGCCAAACTGGTGGGGATCTAGGGTGGAAGCGTCATCCATAAAACTCTGCAATTGTAACGCCACTGCTCTCTCAATAATTTTGCCCAAAAAGGGCAAATTTGAGACCAGCTGGTAATGTGTCAATTTGGTTGGATATGATGTAACCTTTTTCAGGAGGGAGCAGACCACAGCCTCTTTAAGAGGCATTGGAAAAAGTTCCTCCAAGAGGGATCTATTTATGATGTCCCATATAGGACACCTAAGCTCCCTCTGGCAAGCTTTAATTAGCCAGGAGGGGTGCGGGTCCAGATCACAAGTTGTTGGGCGTACAGTAGAGAGGATTCTGTCAACTTCCTCCAAGCTAAGTGTGTTGAAGCGATCCAGGACTGAACCAGAAGACAGGCATGGGGCCTTGAGTTCACATACTGTATCCAATGTGGCAGGTGTCAAGCATGCGGGTTCAATGACAAGTCGAAGTTGATACAAAGACTACGTTTATTGATAGACCGATACTTTCTGTGTAACAGATTCTTGAGAGTAATGCTGCATATACATTGATACAATACTTTTAAGGCTTACTTCAAAAGGATTCCAAAGGATGGGGTTGCGGGGTAGCTCTCACACATAAACTATCATAAATGTTTACATTCCCACAGTGTTATCAGGACTCTGTCCTTGCTTTCCCCAGATGTCTCACACTCCCTACCGAGAATGTATGGGAAGGTACTGATTACTTCTTCTCAAGTTAGTTTCATTTCTCACTACTTCTACTCTTTAGGCAATAAAGCAAGAAGGGGGGAGGGAAAGAATAACAAGGCTAGCAAAACTGGGTCCTCCATGGCACTTCACAGACCAGGGTTAGGTAGGACTCTATAACAAATCAATTATCAATGGAATTTCACCATGCTTGACAGCGGGGAGGTCGCAGTAGAGCGACGCGACATTGTCTGTAAAAAATTTCGCAAAAGCCTCACAGCCTATCTCTAATTCCTTAGCATTTGGCCTGCCTTGCAGCAGTGTTGTAAGATTCCAAATTGTCCTGAACAATTGTGCTGGGCGTGAATTTGCATATGCAATCTTGGCCACAAAGTAAGTTTTCTTTGTGGCTTTGACTGCCATCTCATAGGACCTCATAAACTCTCTATAAGATGTTCTAGTCGCTTTGTCTTGAGTATGCCACCATTGCCTCTCTAACCGTCTGAGTCCTCATTTCAGCTGCCACAGCTCTGGGGTATACCACGGGGCACAGAGGGCATTGAGGTGCGATCTCATCAATGACTCTGGAGAGCTGGCCATTCCAGGACTCAACCAAATAATCGAGAGAATTGCCAGAGGGCCAGGAATCCTGTAGAGACATTTGGAACCGCTCAGGGTCCATCAGACTCTGCGGGCAAGCCAAAATAAGCTCGCCACCCAAACGGGCTTGGAGTGGAGCATCCACACAAGCCTTAAGGGCAAAGTGGTCTGACCATGTCACCGCCTCCACAGTTATATTGTCCACCATAACCCCGGCCACAAAGATCAAATCTAACATGTCCCCCGCCTGGTGAGTGGGCGATGTAACAAATTGGGAGAGTCCCAGTGTCACCATGGATGACACTAGGTCCATCGTCTGACTAGAGGCCATGTCATCAGCATGGACATTGAAGTCACTCAGGATCACAAGCCTTGGGTACTCCAATGCCCAGCCTGTTACGGCCTCGATCAGGGATGGCAACGCGCTGGCTGGTACATTAGGCGTACGGTACACCAGCCAAATCACCAACTCCTCCCCAACGTCCCATGGCAGACCGGCACATTCAATACCATTGATCTCCGGGGCTGGGAGAGCCCTAAAGGAGTAAGCCTCTCGTATGAATAAAGCCACCCCTCCCCCCCCCCCCACTAGTCTGTGATTGGTGAAAGACTGAGTAACCTGGGGGAATCGTTTGGGAGAGGGCCACCATGTCTCCCTCTCGCACCCAGGTCTCAGTCACGCAAGCCAGGTCCACGTCCTGCTCAAGCAGAAACTCTCAGAGGATGGAGGTCTTATTATGTATGGACCTGGCATTGCATAACACCAATGACGGAAGCAATTCAATCTGGCCCCACTACCTGTCACCGTCGGGATGGGACACAGACCAGAAGGTGGTTGAGCACTACCGTGTCTTGGTCTCCTTCCCTTATATCATTGTCTGTTCCCACTCTCATACTTTCCCCTCCCTAGGAGTACTGGAATCCCCAGGTCTGTCATCTCCCACTGGTCTCTACTTCAGCCGGAGTCAGTGAGGAAAGCACAACTCACACCCTACAATTAATTAACTCCCCGATCCTTTCTGTCCTTGCCAGCCAATTCCCTTAATTTACCAACCTGCCAATTCTAAAAGTTAGCCAACCAAATTAAACCCAACCCACGATCTCCCTTATAAATTAATTAGCTAAAATACTTAAATTAATTCTGATGGCATTATTAATTATAACGCCCCCCCCCCCTTTATTTACATGCCACCTTTCTTGAAGAGATTCAAAGCCGGTTACAAAATGGTTTAGGAATCTTCTACATATTTTTATCCCTTAATCTTTGATGGATGTTCAGTTATAATTACTGGGCATGATTACTAAATAGTACATATATGCTGCCTTTCCTTCAGACAGCTTACAACGATGTACAGAGTGGAAATACACTGGAAAGACATTTCATTCTTGTTTTTTCCTACACCACAGTGTCTCCCATTCATTTGTTCACTTGTGCTTCTGCAGTTCTGTTGCTAATGAATTAAGGGTGTTAAAGGATCTCAGGACACTCAGTTTTGGGCAATCACATTGGTGTGAAGTTCCTGAGATTCCATTTGGAATGCACATTTATATCAAGTCAAAGACTTGATCCATCTCTATCAGACTTGTTTGTTCAGATTGGCAACAGGTCTTTAGGATCTGAGGCAGAGAAGGGTCTTCTCCTCACACTGGCTACACTTGATATCCTTTAACAGGGGTCTCATTTTACAACTTTTTGCATGTATACCATGCACTGTATGGTTAAGCCAAAGCCCCCCACCCCCGGTTATAAACTGCAAAACAATGCATTTTTTCACTTTGAGTTTTAAAAAGTTTTTCTCTTTCTTGGCAGAAAGCAGACAGGAAGGAAGAAGTCAAATCCAGCCTTATCTCAGCCATTCTTTTAGGAATGGTAATAGGTCTCACTAGAGACAATGAGATGGGCCAATTCCCTCCCCATCAGTTAGACAGGTGATATCTAGCAGGCAACAGAGATTTGGAGGACTTTAGAAGCTAGAAAGACTTCAGGAAGATTCTCTTGCAGACCTCAGTAAAAGCTCCTTTGACCTGTCCTGAAATGGTCAGTGGGAGGAGAAAGAGAGATGATAAAACTCCCGAGAGCAAGGAGGAGAGGCTCCATTTGTGCTGATTCCATCAAGGCAGACAGAACTCTTTCCGGAGGTCTGGAGGAAGCAGCCATTACCATGTGTTGGCCTGCACACCTGAAAGGTAATAGTAATTCAAGGTAATAGTAACACTGTAGAACATCTGTAACTTTCTAAGTTAAGGAGCCTGCTTTATATTTAACATCTGCTAGGACATGTATAGAGGGAAGGATAGAGAAATTGCACTTTATCCTTTTCTTTTGAATCCCTTGCTCAGTCTGATGTGGTGCAGAGAGTATGCTTTTGGGCATTTTCTTTTTAATAAATGCTTTATAAATTTGGATGCTGGTAGTGGTTCTCTGTACCACCTCCACTGTCTTAAAGGGCTCTTAGTACAGGGCTTACTGTAAGCTCTAGGAGAATTGGCTACATCAGGGATGTGTGGCCTAATATGAAAAGGAGTTCCTGCTACAAAAAAAGCCCTGCAAACAACTGTGGAAAATAACGAATAAGTGCTGAAAAATACTTCAAAAATATAAATGATCATTCTGCAAACAGTTCAAAATTACATATCATTCCATATTATCAATAATTCATGAATATAAGGTACAAAGTCTAAGGAATAAATTTTCAAAAGTGCTTTCAGTTCAAGAGTTCGAAAGTGCAAGAGTTTTTCTCCAGAACTAGTGTTTCATTGTGTGCTGATAAGTGGGATACGTCTCTTAGACAAAAGAACGAAACAGTACTACAGGAAGCTTTACTGTCAGAGGCTGATGGTTACCCACTGTATATAAAGCTTCTATAAAATATAAAAGTTTTAAAATAACATCTTGGAAACAGAAGAAATATTTTTGGAAAATCAAAATCATGTGCATTCGGAATACGGTTGGCACTGGCACTTTATTCTTCCCGCGGAGTCGGGTGAATGGTCTTCAAGCGCTCCAAGTCAGAAATTGACTTAATGAACTGAAAACACTTTTGAAAATTTCTTGCCCCTCAAAAAAGAGGCGACCAGCAAATGCCTACATAACAAACAGGGCGGGTGGGAGGGCCGAGCACTGCAGGAGGACTGCAGAGAGGGGAGCGGAGGCTTCTGAAGACATGCAGAAGCCCCGCCCCCTAAAGACGTGCCTAAATCGTGCTAAATCGCCCGCTCTTTCCTCCGGAGGGGGCAAAGTCTCCCCGGCAGCCACACCGCAATGCGGCGAGCTGCCGGAGGTTCCATTGCCCCCCAAGACGGAATAAAGAGGCGAACACAAATAAATTGGTAAAAACTATGGGCCACTTTATTAAATAACACAGCAATGGCAAGGGCAACCAAACTGCAGCCAGATCAGGGCCAGGGGTCTCCTCAGACCGCTCCCCTGCATTTTTCAGTGGGTGAGAGACCCGGCCCCCCAGCCGGAGCTGTGTGTCACAGCTCCTGTCAGGCAGGCCCAGCAGGGAGGCTCACACCAGAGGGCCCAAACACCAGACGCTCATCTCAGCGAAAGGCACCCATCCAATCGAGTCTCCAGGACAGTGTGCATTCACACACCTCTGGTCACCAATACCCAAAGGTTGATCCTGCTAGACCCCTAACTCCCCAAAAGGGGGAGGCTAACCGGTCCTCCCCAGGCTGCATGGCACCATAAACCTAGTAAAACCTGCCACAACTAAGGCCAAGTCTCTACTTAGAGCTTAGCACCCACCGAAAGGCTCAAAGCCAACACAAGCCCTTGCCGAAGATCCCTCAGGAAAAGCATATTACCCTTTTCCGAGAGATGCACCTGAGGAGGAAGGCATACATGCCCATGAAATAAAAGCGGGAGCAAGCCGGGCCACTGAAGACCCCGGCGCCCCCACCATTCAACCGTAACATATTTGCTGAGCCCCAGCTGAGAGCCAACAGCAGTTATCCAAGCTTGATGTGCCGCCCAAAACACATAACTGTGCCCACAGGTGAGAACTCGGCTCCTCTGGCCAGGAACAACAGCATCTAAAAAGAGAAATAGACAAGTTATAAAACCCAAACCTTAAACTACCCCAGCTCCTAATAACAAAACTAAGAGTGGAGCAAAGGGTGAATATAACCTTTATAAGCCTGAGACCGCCAACGGCCAAGGCGCTGGATGGATGAAGAAGAATAACCCAAGGCTGCGGCCGTAGAGGCCGCCCCAATTCTAAAGGAGTACCAAACCTCACTCTAGACAACCCCAACAAAGTTAAAGCCCTAGATGTCACTGCCCAAAACTGATGTTTTGTCAGAGGGCTGCCTCCAAAATGACAAAACAACAACCCTTCGCAGCTTCCCTGCATGGCCAAATAATCAGCCAATGCGGAAACTGGGCAAAGCTCCACCTCAGAACAAGGACCCAATTCCACCACAGTCCCAATGCCCTGTTGATCCGTCTTGGATCGGCGGATGGTAAGAGCCGCGCAAATGCCAAACTGCTTTTTGGCGATTTACGTTTGAGCGGCTTTTGCGACGGGAGTTTCCGGCGCAAAAGGCTGCTCCGTGGCATTTAGTGCGAAATCCGCGCAGATCCTGCGCGGTGAAGAGGGGGGTCGCGCCGGCTGGAGGTGAGTGCGAAAACGACCACAGTAATGGAGCAACTGCTCCACCAGGAGGGGCCAAACAATGCAATACCCTACCTCGGCCCTAAAGTCTTCAAACTGCTGCACAGCGTGTTCATAAGACTTCCTGGTGCTATGTGCAATGGCTAGGCCTATCGCTCTGCAGGCCTTGGCTCTCCAATCAGCCATAGCTCCTGGGGCATTGGCGCCGCCTCCTGATCGGCGTCCGGGGCCAACTGACGAAACCTCTCCATCTGTTTACGAGAGAGAGCGTCAGCCAACCCGTTATTCACCCCAGGAACGTGTTTGGCCAAAAATAAAATGTTAAGCCGCAGACAATGCAGAGTGAAGGCCCTTGCCAACCTCATAACCCGTTGTGATTTGCATGAAAGGGAATTAATAACATGAACAACAGCCATGTTGCCGCACCAAAAATGAACCATATCACTCCCCCACAACCAAACTGCAACCAAAATAGGAAAAAATTCTAAAAATGTGAGATCCCGGCCATGAATCCGGCCACACCTCCATGCACCAGTGTCCACGGAAGTAGACCCTAAAACTTAATGACCCAGCAGCATCGGACATGACCTGAAGCTCCGCCTCAAGCCTCTTGTCCTCTCTCCAAAAAGAAATCCCATTAAAGGATTCCAAAAACTCCTGCTACACCTGCAGGTCCTCCTTCATGCTGCTGGTAACCCTAGTCCTGTGCTGTGGCAAGCGAAGGCCCGCCATAGCGTCACAGAACCTACGAAGAAAAGCCCTACCCGGAGCAACAACTTTGCAAGCAAAGTTAAGGTGCCCAACTAACTGCTGAAGCTCAAGAAGCGTAACCTTCTTTTTGAGGAGGAAAATACTAATCCTATCCCTCCAATCCCGCAGCTTCTGGCAAGGAATCTTGGATGATTGCACTAAAGTGTCCAGCTCAATCCCCAAAAACACAAGGCATTGGGCCAGGCCCTCTGTTTTTTCTTCAGCCAATGGCACACCCAACTCAGCGGCCAGCTCAATAAAGCCGGACAACAACTGAGTGCAGCGTCCAGAACCCGCAGGGCCCACAAACAGTAGTCATCCAAATAATGAACAACATCCTGTAAACCCACTTTCTCGCGCACAGCCCATTCGAGAAATGTGCTGAAACACTCAAAAGCAGCACGTGATACAGAGCAGCCCATAGGCAACCCCCTATCCACGTAAAATTTACCTGCAAAAGAGAAACCCAACAGCTCAAAATCATCTGGGTGGACAGGGAGAAGGCGAAATGCAGATTTGATATCACATTTAGCCAACTCAGGTCCCTGACCACAGCGTCGAACGACGCCCACGGTCTGATCGAAGGTAGTATACCTCAGTTAGCATAGCTCCTCAGGTATCCCATCATTAACGGAAGAACTCTTGGGGTAAGAAAGGTGGTGAATCAAACAAAGTTCAACAGGCGCCTTCTTTGGCACCACCCCTAAAGGGAAAACCCTAAGGTTAACCACTGGAGGATTAGCAAATGGGCCTAAAATCCTGCCCTCCACCAGCTCCTTGGCAATATTAGCCTCCACTACGTGCTCCAAACCCTTAACTGAACTGAGGTTCCAAGACCAAGTTGGTACCCAGGAACCCTGAAAAGGAATTCTAAAACCTAACGTAAAACCATTCAACAAATATAAATTGTCAGCCCTACGTGGGTACCTATGAAGCCATTGCTCAAGAGGTCCCACCTTTATCGGGCTGGGGCCCTTTTCCAGTTTGGGAAGGACCTCCACCCAGTCTTTTCTGACCCTTGCATGGCCGAACTCTTGGACAGTTGTTAAACGAGTGTGGGCCAGCACACAGGGGACATTCATGCTTGAACTGGCAAGCTTTCCGACTGCACGCCCCCTGTGACCCAAACTCCAAGCAAAGCAAGCGGGGTTGAACCGCCTGCCCCGCAGAGCTGCGGGAAGATGACGATGAACTGAAAGAAGAGGAACCCTTAGAAACTAAGTGACCGCTGTCAGAGCGGTCCCCCAGATTGGGCCGTGCAGGTGACATCACCTGCAGCCACAACTGTTGGTGAATCCGATCCCAAGGGAGGGAAGGGTACAAAGCGGCCCTCATCCTGAATTCCTGGTTGTATTGAATCCAGGCCGGGCCGCTGAACATCGTATACCCTTTGTATATGATGTCCATGTACTGAATCAGCACTGCCGCCTGCCAAGGCTGAGCACGTGCTGTCATTCCCGCATATATAAAAAACCCTGGAAGCCAATTGGCCCAGGTCCGATCAACCTTCCTCTTCTTAAGCTTCTCCTTCTCTTTATCATCAAGCTCTTCCTTATCCCTTTTCTCTAATTTCCTAAATAAAAGGGAGAATATGTCAACATATTCTCCCTTAAGGATTTTGTCTCTTGTGGGAGGCAGCAGGTGATCGCCCAAAGGTAAGAAAACCTCACCAAAGGGCATAGCACCAAAAAAGACTGCCCCATAAGGCGATGGGAAACCCCAACCGCCAGTTAAAGCCGCAGCTGCCCCCTGCTACCCTACCCCAGGCCAATTACCGAATGAGCCAAACTGACCATGTGGCCACATCCAATTATTCTGCTGTCCCACATCTGAAGCTGAAGGAGTCTCAGAACCACCTGAAGCAGCATCAGCCCCATTAGTCATGGCAGATCCCCAAGGCCCCCAGGGCCACACAGGCCCTGAATAGGGCAAAGAACCATCCCCTAAATTACCAGGAGGTACAGCAGGCACCAATTCTGTTCCCACACCAATCGCTCCGGATGATGGACCAGATCCAGCATCTGAGTCGACCAGCCCAACAGCTCCTCCATTAGCAGTCACAGCAGACCTGCCCTCCAAAATAGACAAACGGGTCAGTATATCTGCCTGCAAAGCCAGCTTGGGAACCCGCCCTTTCCTTGGCATCTGAGAGGTGGAAGTCCAGATGCCCATTCCAGGGCCTGCAGCCTCTGAAAAATGACTGCGTTCACCTCGTCCTCCCCCTCCTCGTCTGAAGACAAGGGGGGCAGAGGACGCTTCTGGGGCGGCTTAAGAGCCTTACGAGCAGGCTGCTTACCCTTTGATTTTCCACCACCTTTACGCCATGACATGTTCGCCACCCTGAGGGATCATGGCACGAGGCAAATTAAAGAGAGTTTGAACTGCAGTAAAGCAGCTTTACCACTCTGTGCCAGCGGCTAAGTCTCAAAAAACTCCCCCCAAAACCACTCAAATTCTTCACCTGAAAAAGGCCACAGCCCACACCTAAAATGGCTGCCGTCTCACTGGCACTTAAAATGGCCACCAAAAACAAGAGGTGAGGAGGAAGAACAGCCTAAAATGGCCGCCAAGGACCAGAGACGAGGAGGAAGAACCAAAAACCCCAGTGCCTCAACAAATGGCTGAAGCACACCACCCCCTGGCTGCTGCCTCAGCCCAACTTAAAATGGCCACCAAGGCCACAAGGCCATAAGAGAGAGGCTCAGTAAGTGCAAAAGCGGGCCTTGGAAAAATGATGCCTTCAAACGAGGCAGCCTCCCGCACCCCTACAAAGCTCCCCTGCAATCCGCCCCCAAATGCCAACAATGGGGAAAATGGAGGTCCTTATACAGCGCCCCTGCAATCACCCCCTGCCCCTGCAAAATGCCGACAATGAAGGAAAAATGAAGGTCCTAGTTCAGCACAACGCTGCACAGGACGCAAAGAGGGCCACCAGTAAGAAGGAAAAGAGAAGTCCTGCCGCGCTAAATTGTCCTGAAACCGGTCCCACGACGCGCTCTGCAAGCACCGACGCAGCAATACACTCCACGCAAAAAACGACCTCCAAAGGCCTAATCTCCCCTGGTGCTGGCTACGAGCATGATAGCATGCTCCTCCCTTTCCGAGCACCACAGGAGGACTGCAGAGAGGGGAAGGTTCATTGAAGTTCCCAAAATGAGCAGACTTGGTTATTTGAAACAAAATTGCATTTATTGTATTCTCCAAAGTTACTTCAGCATGAAAGACATTGGAACTGATGGCTAGCAGTTCGAGTCATTGGTATTTAACATTATACATCAAAGCAATCACAACTACCCCCGATTCCCAAAACAAAGGCTGTCTTTGCATGTGAGACATTTCACACGGCTCCCCCTTATCTTCTACAGTTGGTGGTTACATTTCCCGGTGGTAATGTCCTTGCTGCCTCTAGGGGGGAGGTGAGAATCTGCCAGGCACTTTCTACTTCAAAGACTGCCTAACAACCTTTGATATTCCCGGGAAGCTACTCCTGGGCTAGCCCCTACTTGGCCCCCCTTCTACTACTCTATTAGTATGGGTTAGTAAGCATATATCTTTATTAATCAATCTGGTTAGTGATCAGCATTCAGGAAGAGTATCAATGAACAGAGTCTGACAAAGGCGTGCAGAAGCCCCACCCCCTAAAGATACGCCTAAAGCGCGCTAAATCGCCCGCTCTTTCCTCCAGAGGGGGCAAAATCTCCCCGGCAGGCATGCCACGATGCAGCGGGCTGCCGGAGGTTCCATTCCTTGCACTTTGTACCTTATATTCATGAATTATTGATAATATGGAATGATATGTAATTTTGAAGTGTTTGTAGAATAATCATTTATATTTTGAAGTATTTTTCAGGACTTTTCAGTTTTTGGATAGGTTCTATCCTGTGGAACTCTAGGCTTTAC
The DNA here is from genome assembly GCF_032191835.1 of Heteronotia binoei. Lineage (NCBI taxonomy): Eukaryota > Metazoa > Chordata > Lepidosauria > Squamata > Gekkonidae > Heteronotia > Heteronotia binoei. The sequence goes on from NC_083237.1 coordinate 31,508,812, forward strand.
TACAAAAAAAGCCCTGGCTATTTCTACAATGGCCAGGTGGCAATGGCAGCAGAACATAGAGAGAGTAAAGCCCCTCTAGGTCCTGGGAAGCCCTTGGAGGAGGGCATGGTGGAATAGGGTTGCATGTCAGAACAGAACTGTTCTGTCACACAAACATATAATATCACAACATAATTGCAAGTGGTAGTTTCTTTTTCACTTCCTTGCCAGAGTTAACATGGACTGTAGTTGATTAAAAGATAACAGTTATGAAGAAAGGAATGTGCTTTAAATAATCACACACCCAAGCATTTATAGCTGCTGTAATCCAAACATTAGCATGTGAACTACATTTTTGAGTTACCAGACTGAAAGAGCCCCAATGGACATTTTGGATGCCAATTTTACTAACATTTTACTAATTTTGTCAAGCATGTAACATTTTAATTCACTTGGTTTCGATTTAGAAGGTGCCCTTCCACTCAGGCAAGGAGGCTTCTGCTATTTCCACACAGGAAAGATTTCCTGTTGTGCATCCGTCACAGCTACGGCTGCCAAGCCCCCGGTCCAGGTGGAGAATCTCACACCCGGGAGTTTCCCAACCCGCCAGCCCACATTCGGCCGGCAGGGGGAACCTCCCCCTGCATCACTGGCGCTATGACATCACCCAGAAGTGACATCATCAAGATGGTGGCACCCATGCAGGGCTGTTCTAGGCGTTTCCGGGAAAACCAAACTTTTTCCCGGACGCTCTAGCCATTTGGGAGGTAAAACTCTATGGTACAATAGGTACCATAGAATTTTAACCTCCAAAATGGCTAGAGCGTCCAGAAAAACCATGGAGTTTTCCCAGAAACTCCTAGAGCAGCCCCGCATGGATGCCACCATTTTGAAGGCGTCACTTCCGGGTGATGTCATTTTGGTGCATGTGCGCGTGAATGTCCCCCATCGGGGGATGAAGAGGACTTGGCAACCCTCGTTGCTGCTGTGAATGTGGAGGCATTCATAGCAGCCACACATGATGCACACAGAGTGGTAGCTCTTGTGCTTGCCGCCGGAGTGCTTTTTGCTGGCTTCTTTTTATACAAAAAAAAATCAGCAGTTGGTATATTGCTATAAAGTGTTTTGACTTTATAGCGATATATTGATTACCAGGTTTTTTTAAAGCCTAGCAAACAGGAAAGGGAATGATAGACACAAGGGATATACAGGGAATAGAGTATCAGATGTGTGCAGAGATAATATATGTATCTCACTGGAGACTTTAGGGGTGGAGCCAAGAAAGGGCAGGGCTTGGGGATGAGAAGAGCCTCAACATGGGACAATGTCATAGACTCCACCCTTTAAAGCAGCCATTTTCCCCAGGGGAGCTGATCTCTGCTGGCTGGAGATCAATTGTAAAAGCAGGAGCTCTCCAGGCCCCACTTGAGGGCTGGCAACCCTAACAGCTTTCCATCCATATAGTGGGTAAATCAAAACTGACTCTAGTTTACAGCAGTGATTTTAGGGAGCAACTAGGTAAATGTGGGAAACTACAGGAAGAAGAAGAAGAGGAGTAGTAGTGGTTGGATTTATACCCTGCCCTTCACTTGGAGTTCCAGAGCTTCTTACAATCTCCTTCCCTTCCTCTCCCCACAACAGACACCCTGTGAGGTAGGTGGGGCTGAGAGAGCTCTAAGAGAACTCCTCTTAAGAGAACAGCTCTGAGAGAACTGTGACTGACCCAAGGTCACCCAGCTGGCTTTATGTGGCAGAAAAGTGGGGAAACAAACCTGATTCTTCAGATTAGAGTCTTCTACTCTTAAGGACTACATCAAACTGGAAGGAGGATGATTGGAGGACTTCATGCAGATGCTAAAACCTCCCCTGCACTTTGGAAATCAGGATAAAACAAATCCTCCATGGAGAAGCAGCCTTCTACCTGCCCGCGCTGCGGATGGAGAGGGGCGGCGAGTTGTCAACACTAGCGGCGATATTGACTGGGAGTACTTCGGTGCCAGCAGGGAGTATTGCCCTATGTGGGGGTTCATCAGGCACTGCCCTGGTTGGGACGCGGAAAATTGGAGCCACTCTCTACCACAAATGGAAAGATGATGATGGATTTATATCCTGCCCTATACTCTGAATCTCAGAGTCTCAGAGCGGCTCACAATCTCCTTTATCTTCCTCCCCCACAACAGACACCCTGTGAGGTGGGTGGGGCTGAGAGGTCTTTCACAGCAGCTGCCCTTTCAAGGACAACCTCTGCCAAAGTTATAGCTGACCCAAGGCCATTCCAGCAGGTACAAGTAAAGAAGTGTTGTATCAAACCCAGTTCTCACAGATAAGAGTCCGTGCACTTAACCACTACACCAAAGAGAGGCAGGGGCTGGGAATGGCGCTGATTGGGATCTAATGGAGAATGTGGGATAATGGAGTGGCTAGCAGTCATTTCCCTCCCCTCCCGCTTTCTGATGACCCTGAAGCGGGGGGGGGGCTCCAAACCGGGGGATCCCCTGTCCCCATCTGGGAATTAGCACCCCTAAGCAAGTCCTATTTTGCACAGTTTAAGTATCATCAGTCCTAGATGTTTAAGATCATGAATGGCTGCTTTTTATAAAATGTTTTGAATTCATCATCTACTTATTTTTGAAGACTTCTAATTTCTGCCCCACTTTTCTTGCTTGTGACATGAGCTCTTGTTTATCTGCTCTCCTTGTCATAGAAAAGTAATTAGCCAGGCATTTCTTAGTTCACTGCTTTCTATTTCCTGCTGGCTGTTCCTTGAATATCATGTCATTTGTTATTTCTCTGTCCTGATTTCCTCAGCAGGGTTTCCTTTTGCTCACCCTGGCAATCTGACAAATGCACAAATATCTACTTGATGAGTGAGATACCTCAGCCGATTTCCATCCTGTCATGCCACTGGTTTCTTAGTGACAAAACCCGAATCTCAATGGCCTGATCCAGAGGGACCTCCCATCTCTTCAAAAGATGGCTAACAGCAGATGAAGACTTCCTTATCACCTCATTTCCATGTCAAAAAAGGCTGAACCTGAGGCATTTCCCTTCTTTGAGGAGAGGTTGTCTGAATTAATATGTATAGTGAATTATATTTTTATCTCACCCTGCCTCCAAGGGCTCTTGGCACCAAATACCCACATAGGGCCAATAATTAAAAACTCTATGTAAAACCTAAATGTTATCAGAAATACATGGATTTATTGTCAAATGGTTAAAAGCATTCATAGCCCAACTTTAGCCTCATTACAGCATAAAAATACAATTTATACAAAAGGGAACTATTGTGACCTGATGCATTTCAGTCCAAATTGGCCTCCTTCAATAGTCCATAGGACTGCTAGCCCTCTGGTGGGAGTGGGGAACCCCCAGTTTTGCAGGCTCCCAACTGATCTTTTTGAGCCTACTTACAGTTTCAGGCCTGCTTCCATTTGTGAGGGGTGATTTTTGGGCAAAACTGTATGGGATTTATCATAGAGTTTTGCCCCCAAATCAGTGTGTCACCCCTGACCAGAAGAAAGCCCAGAACTGGAATTAGTCTCCCAAATGCCCAACATCATTTCTGGTCTCCTGGGAGGGCACTGGCCAGGTAAGTCAACTTGACAACCCTAATGGTCAACAAAGTCTACCCATAAAGGCTTATGATAGAACAGTAAAAATATTATACAAACATAATATATAAGTTGATAAGGACCAAAAAATGAATGAAAAAAACAAATATACATAACACAAGGCAAAAGGATGCTTGTGAGGCCTCCTAGAACCTAGCCTTGTGTCTTAAGCAATTGCATAAATGCTAGGTCTGCCAAGCTCCTGCTGGGGGCGGGGATAAGAACATAAAGAACATAAGAGAAGCCATGTTAGATCAGGCCAATGGCCCATCCAGTCCAACACTGTGTCACACAGTGGCAAAAATTTTTTTATATATATATATATACACACACACACACACACACACACACTGTGGCTAATAGCCACTGATGGACCTCTGCTCCATATTTTTAACTAAACCCCTCTTGAAGGTAGCTATACTTGTGGCCGCCACCACTTCCTGTGGCAGTGAATTCCACATGTTAATCACCCTTTCGGTGAAGAAGTACTTCCTTTTATCTGTTTCAACCTGACTGCTCAGCAATTTCATCGAATGCCCACGAGTTCTTGTATTGTGAGAAAGGGAGAAAAGTACTTCTTTCTCTACTTTCTCCATCCCATGCATTATCTTGTAAACTGGAGAGCCAGTTTGGTGTAGTGGTTAAGTGTGCGGACTCTTATCTGGGAGAACCGGGTTTGATTCCCCACTCCTCCACTTGCACCTGCTGAGATGGCCTTGGGTCAGCCATAGCTCTGGTAGAGGTTGTCCTTGAAAGGGCAGCTGCTATGAGAGCCCTCTCCAGCCCCACCCACCTCACAGGGTGTCTGTTGTGGGGAAGGAAGGTAAAGGAGATTGTGAACCGCCTTGAGACTCTTCGGAGTGGAGGGCGGGATATAAATCCAATATCTTCTTCTTCTTCTCTATCATGTCACCCCGCAGTCGACGTTTCTCCAAGCTAAAGAGTCCCAAGCGTTTCAACCTTTCTTCATAGGAAAAGTGTGTCTTGACATTTTCAGTGAGTTATCTACCACGACCCCAAGATCTCTCTCTTGGTCAGTCTCTGCCAGTTCACACTCCATCAACTTGTATTTGTAGCTGGGATTCTTGGCCCCAATGTGCATTACTTTGCACTTGGCCACATTGAACCACATCTGCCACGTTGACGCTCACTCACCCAGCCTCAACAGATCCCTTTGGAGTTCCTCACAATCCTCTCTGGTTCTCACCACCCTGAACAATTTAGTGTCATCCACAAACTTGGCCACTTCACTGCTCACTCCCAACTCTATAAATCATTTATGAACAAGTTAAAGAACATGGGACCCAGTACCGAGCCCTGCGGCACCCCACTGCTTACCGTCCTCCACTGCGAAGACTGCCCATTTATACTCACTCTCTGCTTCTTATTACTCAGCCAGTTTTTGATCCACAAGAAGACCTGTCCTTTTACTCCATGACTCTCAACCTTTCTAAGGAGCCTTTGATGAGGAACTTTATCAAAAGCTTTTGGAAGTCAAGGTAAACAACATCTATCGGGTCTCCTTTGTCCACATGTTTGTTCACCCCCTTAAAGAAATGTAACATGTTAGTGAGGCAAGATCTTCCCTTACAGAACCCATGCTGAGTCTTCCTCAATAACCCGTGTTCATCAATGTGCCTACTCATTCTGTCCTTGATAATGGTTTCTACCAACTTTCCCGATATTGAAGTCAGACTGACTGGCCTGTAATTTCCCGGATCTCCTCTGGAACCCTTTTTAAAGATGGGAGGGACATTTGCTACCTTCCAGTCCTCAGGAACGGAGGCAGATTGCAATGAAAGATTACAGATTTTTGTTAGAAGATCCACAAGTTCAACTTTGAGTTCTTTCAGAACTCTCGGATGTATGCCATCCGGACCCGGTGACTTATTAGATTTTAATTTGTCTATCAGTTGTAGGGCCTCCTCTTTTGTCACCTCAATCTGACTTAGGTCTTTCAACACCCCTTCCAAAATTAGTGGTTCTGGGGCAGGCAAAAAGTTCTAATCTTCCACAGTGAAGACGGAGGCAAAAAATTCATTCAGCTTCTCAGCCATTTCCCTATCTTCCTTCAGTAATCCTTTTACCCCATGGTCATCCAAGGGCCCCACTGCCTCCCTGGCTGGTTTCCTACTTCTAATATATTTGAAGAATTTTTTATTGTTGGTCTTTATGTTTTTTGCAATATGCTCCTCATAGTCCCTTTTTGCCTGCCTGATCACAGTCTTGCATTTGATTTGCCACAGCCTGTGTTCCCTTTTACCAATCTCACTTGGACTGGTTTCCCACCACTTAAAGGAGTCCTTCTTACCTTTTACAGCTTCCATTACTTTGTTTGTTAACCATGCAGGCCTTTTCTTATGCCTGTTTGTGCCTTTCCTAATTTGTGGTATGTATTTTATCTGAGCTTCTAGGATTATAGTTTTAAATAGTCTCCAAGCTTCCCCAAGGGTTTTGACCGTATTTACCTTTCCTTTCAGTTTCCTCCTCACATGCCTCCTCATCTCAGTGAATTTACCCCTTTTAATGTTAAACGTGGTTGTGGCAGTCTTTTTGGGCAACTCCCTATTTATACAAAAAGTGAAATCAATAACATTATGGTCACTGCTCCCAAGTGGCGCAATCACTTTTACATCTCTCACCAAGTCTTGGGCATTACTTAGGACCAAATCCAGGATCGCCCCACCCCTGGTAGGTTCTGAGACCATCTGCTCCATAGCACAGTCATTGAGAGCATCAAGAAACTCAATCTTTTTCTCTCAACCAGAACACATATTGACCCAATCAATCTGCGGGAAGTTAAAATCACCTATTACGACACAGTTTTTACGTTTAGCTGCTATCTTTAAGCCTTCCATCATATTATAATCATCCTCTCTCTTTTGACTTGGTGGGCGATAACAAACTCCCATAGTTAAATTTCCTTTTGGGCTCTCTGTTTCAACCCAAAGCATTTCTAAAAGGGAATCTAATTCTCTGACCTCAGTCTTACTGGACCGTATATCCTCTCTGACATACAGAGCCACCCCACCTCCCACCCTTCCCTCCCTATCCTTCCGATATAACTTATATCCAGGAATCACCGTGTCCCACTGATTCTCCTCATTCCACCAAGTTTCTGAAATTCCCACAATGTCTATGTTTTCTCCCAATACTAAACATTCCAATTCACCAATTTTACTTCAAACACTTCTAGCATTTGCATACAAACATCTATAATTTCCCAGGCAAGCTAGGCCCGCCACCTTCCTCCTGCCGCCTCAAGATTCTGGCAGACAGTCCATACTGTTTGTCACCATCATAGTGGACAACTCTGATCCATTACCCGATAGGAAAATAGCAGCCAATTCTTCATCTCTTTGAGACGAGTCCTCCCGAACCAGAGACATTTAATCTCCTGTCGGCTTTCTCCCAAGATTTAGTTTAAAAACTGCTCTACCACCTTTTTGATTTTAAGCGCCAGCAGCCTGGTTCCATCCGGGGACAAGTGAAGACTGTCTCTTTTGGGATCCCCAATCTAGAAGGCCCCAACCCGCCACCAGGGAGCAGGGTGCCATGAGGATCCCCACTTCAGCTCTTCAGTTTCCTGGTGAGATCCAGAAGGGTTGTCAGCCTCCAGGTGGGGGCTGGAGATCTCCTGCTTTTACAAATAATCTCCAGCTGACATAGATCAGCTCCCTTGGGGAAAATGGCCACTTTGAAGGGTGGACTCTATGGTATTGTACTATGCTGAGGCCCCTCCCCAAACTCTACCCTCTCCTGGTTCCACCCCCAAAGTCTCCAGGTATTTTCCAACACAGACCTGGCAACTCTAGATCCAGGCAGGCTTTTCTTGCTTAACGTTGCCTAATTCCCATCCCTACTACAGCCTTGGTTCCCAGTTGGCTTTTGTCCTTGCAGGTCCCATAATTTCCAGCATAGCATTGTGGATTGGCCAAACAGGATGACTCTTCCTATTTTTTTTTTTTTTTACCAGTGGAAAAGCTGGTTAGATTTCACCCACCATGTGCAGTTCCTTGTTTTCATGTTGTATTTGCATCTGTTTCCAATGCTGTTGACATGCTGAATCTCTTGCTTTCCACCCTAGGATTTCCAAGAGGATTTAGCAAGACAGTTTTCCTCTATTGGGTTGCATTATGTTCATGTGGGTTGCTTTATGTTCATGTGGGCTGGCTTGTCATGACTTAATGCATTTGTTATCACTTGTGGCCAAAAGACACATGTATACTAGAGATGTGTCAGCATGAATAATTCCCACATCCCAGCTCAAGACCAAATCCGTACTCATAGCCTGAGCGTGAAGAAGAAAATCTTCCACCACCTCCTAATACTGACACCTGGTTTAAGTCCTACCACTAACGGAAAGAAACCCTGAAACACTGGTAAGACACTAATGGAAAGAAACCATGAAACACTAGTAACTAAGGCTGCTTCCACATGGTGATGATTCATTGTGTAGCTTTCCTTGTTTCAGCTTCTGGAGGCCATACCACCAGCCATGCCAATCTGTAATTGCCATTTAGGGCAGGGTTGTCGAACTCATTTGTTATGAGGGCTGGATCTGACATAAATGAGACTTTGTTGGGCCAAGCCATGTTTGGCCGGACTGTATGTGTACCTATTTAAGATTAGGTAGCAGAGATATAAACTTTATAAAGGACACAGACAAACACAATTAAAGATTTATTTTAAAAAAAACCCTTAAAATAAAACATGCTTAAAACATTAGCACTTGTTGGTCTTTGTATTTCTCCCATGAAATCCAGGGAAGTGGGCAAAGGAAGTTTGGGCTCTTTCCTTCCTTCCCCAGGGGGCCAGGAGTGGGAGGAGCCTCAGCCAATAGAAGGAAGAAAGGCTTGGTTCATTAGCTCTGCTGTGCAATTGAGAGAGCCTGGCAAAGTAAGCTCTCCCTCCCCCCTTCCTCCACAAGGGAAGAGCCTCAGCCAATGGAGAAAATAGAGACTTTGCTCTGTAGTTCCTGTGTGATTGAGCAAGCCTTGCAAAGCAAGCTGTTATGCAGAAGGAAGCAAGAGAAAGAGAAAAGGAAGCAGATGACAGCCAATTGCTCGGGGGCCTAATAGGAGCTCTCTGAGGGCCTGATCTGGCCTCTGGGCTGCATGTTTGATACCCTTGATTTAGGGTGTTTATATGCTACCTCTCTCAAAGTAGCTTACAAGCAATATATAAAAGCCATTAAAACAAACTAGGGGTATAGTGGTCTATTTACTAGGCCCTCTGGATTAATTTTCTCTCTCTTTTTTCATTGTAAGGTTTGACAAAAATATAGAATTGGATCTAATGAGCTCTAACCAGAGAGGCAATGCAGGAGTGCATGTGAGATAAGGGCTATAGTAAGGAGAGGAACTGTGTGAGGAAAAAGCCAGCTAGATCCAACCCATAAGGGGAAGGCAGGCAGGTTCAGCTTTTCATAAGACAGGTAAAAGCATACATAATGGTGACATCAGGGGGTGTGACCTAACAAAAAAAAGGCCTGCATACAGCAGGTGGCATATGCTTGGGTTTCACAGACTTTGGGGCACATTTTGAGGGGAATTCAAAGTGCAAGTAGACCTTTCGTGTCAGATGTCTCTGTTAAATCAAATGAAGAAATTTCAAGTTTTGGGCAGAGTCACCATTTTAGATGAGGGCAAAAGCTTTAGAAATAGCCTCATTGACTTCTGATGGAAAGCTACCATCATGGGATATGACTCCTGATGGCTACTGACAAGGGGAAAAATAACATTATGTAAGAGGAGTTTTAAAAAGCACACCACAAAATCTGCAACATCATCTACAATTTCCTCTATGCAGTAATCACTTAGCGCACTTAGATCTCTTCGGCCAGTCTGAAAGAGAACAGGTTCTCCTCCTCCCATTTCAGACAGATAGGCCATTTAAAGTGCTACCATTCTGATGGTGAATGATTTATTTATTTTCATTTCTGATGTCTTAAAGGGGTTAATGTTTTCGCTATTTTTTTGAATGAAAGTTTGATCCAGGGGTTTTTTTGTTACACTTTGTTACTCAGTTGCTTTTCTGAATCATGGCAGTTAAGTGTTTGAACAGTTTGTAGCACTTTGTAATGAGCTGCTTTATTTCCTTCCACCCATTCCAGCACTTAACTATTTGTTTAAAGTGGAGCTTTTCTTTAATATAATGATATTCTGATACACTGCAGAACAGGGATAGGAAAAAAATGACTCTGTTGGGGGGAAATTGTGTGACAATGTGGCCCCGTATGATGAAATTGAAAATCCAATCCAAATGCACTATGCATAGTTTCAAAAGCCTGTCTGAAACTGCCCAAGGTGTAACGAATAGCCTATTTTGTAGCAGAAATCCTTTGCATATTAGGCCAAACACCCCTCATGTAGCCAATCCTCCAAGAGCTTACAGGGCTCTTCTTACAGGGCCTCCTATAAACTCTTGGAGGATTGGCTACATCAGGGTATGTGACCTAATATGCAAAGGAGTTCCTGCTACAAAAAAGCCCTGTAAAAAGCCTTCTTAGAAAGGCAAGACCAGGCCCCAAAAGAAAAGCCAAGCTTCATCACTGAATGAACATACAACACCCCGCCCCCATCCTTTTTAATAAAGTTTTTCTCCCCTGTTTTGGAGACTGGAAGTAACCATAGGCATAAACTACACGGGGGCTTGAGCCCCCCCCCCTGGATTTTCCTGTCAGGGACTGAGCCCCTTCTGGGCAACCAACACAGGACTTGGGGGCTTCCAATTTAAATTTTCAAGGAGGAGAGATCATTAACTTCAAAGGCATGAATGGGGTGATAGAGTCTATGTGTGATTTTATGTGTGATAGAGTCTATGTGTGATTTTATGATTTTAGTCTATGTGTGATAGAGTCTATGTGTGATTTTGCAAAGAAGTTAGTGGTGTTAATGACTTTACAACCTCTGTTTCTTAGAAATCTAATTGACCTAAAACAATAAAACTTTGTCTTAAAGGTGTTACTGGACTCAAACTTTGTTCAACTAGTTAGTGATTGGAGAAGAAATTGGGGGGAGGGACTTCCTGTTTGGCTGGAAGACAGTGCTGCTGCCCTCTAGTAAGGGGGATTTTTTTCCTCTGTTCAGGGTATGAAAGACCCTTCGGGGGGGGGGGGGTCTATGCCTATCAATCTTAGTAAAAGATTAATCCAAGATGACGTCAAGAACCTTTAGCTGTTGATTTTGGTTTTAGAAAGGTGGGTAGCTGCCTTTTTTTAAAACCTTGAGATCTGGCCAGAAAGGGAAACATCTAATATTCATCTGCAGAGGACTAAAAAAGTCATTAATTTGACTTAAGCCTGTCGGAATCCAGACACTTAAAGACTGATTTATAATTGCAAGATAACAAAAGCCGGAGTGCCAAAGAATATCTGTTTAAGGTAATTTGATCTATTTCTATTTTTACTTCGAGACTCTTTGACCCTTATCTAAACGTTGTGGGGATTATAAACAGATTGAGCTGAGTGTAATTGAATGAAGAGGACGCCTGCCAAGTTTGAACTTTGTAAATATAAAGGCTTTAGCAGAATTGGGAAAAAGAGGGAGATGTTTTGACTTTCTGCGGTCTGTGGCGGGTGACGCAGATTTCTCTTTGTTGATGTCCTACACTCCTACAAGTTTTAAAAGTTGCTGGAATTTATAAATAGACTGAACAAAGGCATAATTGAATGAAGATACAGCCTGCCAAAACTGAACTTTGCTAATTTAATAGCTTCAAAAGAACACAGAGAAAAGAGAATTTTTTTTTAATATTTGTGGCTGTGGCTGGTGACGAAGGCTATTTCTATACATTCCCACAAGTTTCAAAGGCTGCGATACTAGACACGAGAACGGAGCAACTTGAACCAGGAAGTAAAAGTGACTGACCAATCAAACAAAGTCTATAAGGATTACAAAAGCTGTGACATCTGAACTAGGAAGGAATTAAGACCAAGATCAAGAAGGACCTCTCTAGGAACTGTGTTTAACCATAGAGTAAGAACGATTGCCATTTTAAAAGGAAGAAAAACTGTCAAATTTGTTAAAAATCAATATCTCAGCCTAAGAAGCTAGGAGAAAAACGAAATTAGTCTTGTTTGAAACAGCATGTTCTAAGCTATTGGACTTGGTGTTGAATTTTAATTGGAAAACTTTTTAAGTTTTGGTGACTTTTTTATGTCAGAAGGGAGGGTAACCCGTGCAAGGCCCCACTCATTTGACAAAATGCAATCCCAATTTGATGCTCTGGAATCGAGAATGTTAAAAGCAATGGACAAAATGCAAATGGCAATGAAAAAAGAATTTAAAAAGGAAGTTGGAGATCTTAGAAAAGACATTGAGGGTTTTAAAGATGAGGTCAAAGATAGAGTTAAAGAGGTAGAGGAAAAAGTGGATACACATGCTTCTATTCTGTTAAAACTCCAAGAGAAGGTTACAATACATGATTGCAAGTTGATGGAAACACATGTTCATTTGAGAGGAATACCTGAAAGGGAGGAGGCAGATTTAATGGACTATATGGTGAATATTATTACTGAATACTTAGAAGAAGATCCTGAAAAATTTAGAAGTATGTTGGATGTTGCTTATAGAGTCAACTCAGCATATGCAAAGGACAAAGGCCTGCCAAGAGACATTGTCATAAAACTAAGATCTAAAGATATGGCAGGTAAAATCTTAAACAAAGGTTTTCAAAAAGCTTGGATTATAGAAGGGAGCAAAGTCAAAATAATGAAAGAGTTACCAAGACAAGTGATCAATGACAGGAAGAAATACAAGAAGTTAACAGACAAGTTGCGTGCAGAGGGCACAAGATATAGATGGATATTACCTGAAGGTCTTGGCTTTGAACAACATGAAAAAAGGATTACAATAAAGAGTGAACAAGAGATGCATAGCTTTTTTGAAGAGAATAAAGAGTCTGCATCATAATGGAGTACAAGTTACTATCTTGAAATATAAATGGACTTAATTCACCACAAAAAAGAAGAACAACATTTCATTGGATTAAAAACCAAAAATGTAACATAATTTGTCTACAGGAAGTTCATATACAACAAAAAGATTGTAAATTTTTGTGGAATAGAAATTTGGGGCTGGAATTTTTCTCATTAGCAGAACAAAAGAAAAGAGGGGTAGTCTTTTATATTAAAGAACAACTAAAACCTAAACTAATATTTAAAGATAAAGAAGGAAGATATATTGCAGTAGAAGTGACAATTTAGGTGAAAAAAATGTTGTTACTAGGATTATATGCGCCCAATGGAGCGAAAGATAAGTTTTTCAAAGATATTAATCGGCAATTAGATGAGAAGGTATATGATCAGATTTTGATGATGGGTGATGGGACAATACAAAATAATATTGACAGATCAAGCCAAAAGAAGAATGACAAAGAAGGAAAACTACCAAATTCTTTCTTTGAGTTGATCAAACAAGAAAATCTGGAAGATATCTGGAGAAAATTCAACCCTGAAGTAAGAGACTATACCTTCTTTTCAGCTAGACATAACTCTTTCTCTAGAATAGATATGTTATGGGGTTCCAAGAGTTTGGGCCTCATAACTAAAAAAATAGAGATTCTATTAAAGGTTTGTGCAGACCATAATCCAATATGCTGATCTACAAAATTGCAAAAGAAAACAAGAAGATGGAGAATTAATGAAGACTTGCTACAAGATAAAGACATTGTGACATTTTTAGAAAAGGAGACCACAGCTTTCTTCCAAATAAATGAAACTGAGGATATGGAATTTCAAACAGTATGGGACACTTACAAAGCAGTAATGAGAGGACTATTAATCACATTGAAAAATAAATATAAGAGGGCCAAAGAAGAACGATTGGTAACATTACAAAATGAAATAAATAAAAAAGAAAGGGATCTGAAAAAAAGGCCAGGAAAAAAGAAGTTAATAAAAGAAATTACAATATTACAATCTCAATTCAAATATTTGCTGAATAAAGAACTAGAATGGAATTTTAAAAAGTCTGAAACAGAAATCGTTCGAAAGTGCGAATAAACCTGGAAAATATTTGGCCTGGCAATTGAAGAAAAAGAAAGAAAATAAAACTCTTAATAAAATTATGGCAAATGGAAAAGCAATAGTAGATCAAGAAGGCATCAAAAGAGAATTTTTCAAATATTATTCAAATTTATTTAAAGGTGTGAAAATTAGGAAAGAAAAAATGGAAGAGTATCTACGGAATATTCAAGTGGCACCTTTGACTGAGTACATGAAAAAGATTTTAAATGACCCAATAGAGAAAATTGAAATTGAAGCGGCAATAAAAGCAATAAAAGAAGGTAAGGCTCCTGGGCCAGATGGATTTACATCTAAATTTTACAAAACCCTTAAAGATGAGATAATACCCAAACTGATGAAATTGTTAAATACAATAAGAGAAAAAGGAAAAATTCGAAATACTTAGAGGGAAGCTGTAATTTTTTTGATCCCTAAAGAAGACAAAGATGCCACAAATGTAAAGAACTACAGACCAATTTCACTGCTGAACAATGACTATAAGATCTATACAAGAATTTTGGCAGAACAATTGAAGCAATATTTGATTAACTTTATAAAAAAAGACCAAGCCGGATTTCTTCCTAAAAGACAAATAAGAGACAATGTAAGAGCTGTTATTAATGTTGTGGAATACTATGAGAAACATCCAGAAAAGGAAGTAGCCTTATTTTTTGTAGACGCAGAAAAAGCCTTTGATAATTTGAGTTGGGATTTTATGTTTGCAGTAATGGAAAAAATAAATTTAGGGGAACATTTTATAAAAATGACGAAAGCAATATATACGGAACAACAAGCAAAATTGTGTATAAATGGAGATCTTACAAAAGAATTGAAGGTAAGCAAAGGTACAAGACAAGGATGTCCGTTATCACCATTGTTGTTTATATTGTCTTGAAATTTTATTACAACAAATACAAAATGATAAAGAAATAGAAGGATTAAAAATTAGAGGATTCTCTTATAAATATAAAGCCTTCGCAGATGATATTGTGTTCATAATAGAGAATCCGATCCAAGTGTCAGCATTGCTATTAGCTAAGATAAAAGAATATGGAGAATTAGCAGGACTATATAGAAATAAAGAGAAATCGAAATTTTTATGCAAAAATATGCAACCAAACAGAATTAAAGAATTGCAAATTGTGACGGGTTGTGAAGTCACCACTAAAGTTAAATATTTTGGATTAGAGATAACCATGAAGAATATTGTTCAAAAATAATTATGGAAAATTATGGTGTAAGATGGACAAAGATTTGATGAAATGGAAAAGACTTAACTTATCCTTATTGGGCAGGATAGCTGCAATTAAGATGAATATTTTGCCAAGAATAATGTATTTGTTCCAAACTATCCCAATTGTGAAGGATACCAAACAATTTAATAAATGGCAAAGGAAGATTTCTGATTTTGTTTGGGCCGGAAAGAAACCAAGGATTAAGATGAAGATTTTAATAGATGCCAAAGGGAGAGGTGGTTTTCAGCTCCCGGATTTAAGATTGTATCATGATGCGGTTTGTTTGACATGGATCAAAGATTGGATAATGCTGTTAGATAAAAAACCTCTATGGTTAGAAGCTCATGGGAATAAATTCGACTGGCACGTGTATTTGTGTTATGGGAAGAATAAGATGGACGGTTTCTTCTCTCACCATTATATCAGAAATAGTTTATTAAACACTTGGATAAAATATAAGAAATATGGTGATGAGAGAAAACCGCTCTGGATAGTGCCAGCAGAAGTAATAAAAATAACAGCTGAATCTGATGAAGAAAGAGCGATGTCATATAATCAACTGCTCAAGATTCTGTCAGAACTTGGATGAACTTCAGTCGAGTCCAATAATTGTTACAAGTTAGGATCTTTATTGAAGAACTACAGTGCTAGAGTAACGAAATAACAGTAATGGCGATTCTTGGCAGTTGGTTACATTTTATGCTAGCAGCAAAGCACAATAAAACAATTATTCACACGGTCTCAAACAGTTGTCTCGTCTTCCCAGCTTTCGTTATCAGAAGGGAGGATGCTCCCCTGTTGTGAAGGCCAAACGGTCTGCCTTCAAAGGGCACCTGTGGATGCTAAGCAGAGACTATCTGCCGCCTGCCCTACTGCCCTAAATATTTGGCATAGCAGAGGGGCCAGGGTTAATGACCGGTGTCAGGCACTCTAAATTACAGCATGGAGTCAGTTTGGTCAATGCAAGCAAAGTAAAAGTTACAAAGGCGGGCGGGCCCCCAGTGGGCCCTCCGGCCGGTCCTCCGGC
Organism: Heteronotia binoei; assembly: GCF_032191835.1. NCBI lineage: Eukaryota > Metazoa > Chordata > Lepidosauria > Squamata > Gekkonidae > Heteronotia > Heteronotia binoei. The sequence continues at coordinate 31,524,673 of NC_083237.1, forward strand.
CGGCCCCCCAGCCGGACCTCCTGCTGGTCCTCCAGCAGGCCCCCCCGCGGGCCCTCCGGCCGGTCCTCCGGCAGGGCCGCCCGCAGGACCACCCGCCGGTCCCCCGGTGGGCCCCCCAGCCCCGCCTCCAGGCGGACCGGTTGCTCCGGTGATACCGGCCCCGGCCGCCCCGGCCGGGGGCGACGGGGGGGGGGGACCAGGGAACTAAAAATCACATTCGATGGGGACGGAGACGAGGTGGAGTACTTCACGATCCAGTGCAACACGTTCTTTACGCACTGGGGAGCGGGCTACCCTACAGAGGCGAGCCGAGTCAACCACATCGCCTCCAAGCTACGAGGGCCAGCTCGGAAATGGTACGTGGGGCTCTACACAGGAAGGAAGCCCGAGCTAGCCACGGTGGCCGATTTCCTGCAGGCGATGCTCCGGCAGTATGGAGATCCCCTACGAGAGGAAAAAGCCATCGCGGCCCTGCAAAGGATAGAACAGGGCAACCGCACCACCCGCGAGTACGCTACTGAATTCATGGGCCTCTGCGCGGCAGCCAGGGGTTGGAACGAAGTGATGAAATACACCGCGTTCAAGAACGGCCTGAACGCGAACATCCTAGATCGGTGCTACCACCAGGGGAGACCGGACACCCTGGTGGGCTGGATCCAGCTAGCGGGAGAGGTGGAAACAGACCTCCAGCATGTCGGGATGCGACGCCAGCAACAAGGCAAGAAAGGGGGGAAGCCGAGCCCCTCCCCGAGCAAAGCGGAAGGGAAGCGAGGCCCCGCGACTTCGACCCCCTTGGCCACGGCTCGGAAGTGCTTCAGATGTGGGGACCCCAACCACTTGGCCGCCAACTGCCCGGTGAAACCAACGCCGACACCGCCGCCGCCCAAACCGGCATCCACCGCACAGAAGAAGAAAGGCAGCCGCTCGAAGGAGCCCAGTCGGGGCGCCGTCGCCACCTCCTTGGCGATTGACGAGGATGTTACCACCGTAGAAGAGTCCAGCGAGGAGTCCTGGGAGCAGGAGTCGGCGGGAAACGACAACGACCTGCTTTAATCGGTGCCGCAAAGCAGGTCAAGAAAACGCCGGCACTACTAACGGTGAAACTGTTTGAGACCGTGTGAATAATTGTTTTATTGTGCTTTGCTGCTAGCATAAAATGTAACCAACTGCCAAGAATCGCCATTACTGTTATTTCGTTACTCTAGCACTGTAGTTCTTCAATAAAGATCCTAACTTGTAACAAGTATTGGACTCGACTGAAGTTCATCCAAGTTCTGACAGATTCAAGGTGGCAAAATTGAATTAAAATCTGCAGAAGAGTTAAACAATAAGTACGACTGGTTTCAAATGCAACAAATCAAAAGCTTGATGGAAAATGATATTAAATTGGATGGAATTAGACATGAGCAAACAGAACTGGAAAGGGTCCTGCTTGGAAATAATGAAAAATTAATATCGAAAGTATATAAATTATTATTGAAATGGTTTACAGAAGAAGAAGTAGTAAAGTCTCAAATGGTCAAATGGGCAATCAATGTAAATAGAGAAATACAAATGGATACGTGGGAGAACCTTTGGAAGAACTCGATGAAGATCTCAACTTGTCAGAGTATTAAAGAGAACTGTTTTAAGATGATGTATAGGTAGTATATGACTCCAAAAAAGCTGGCTAGGATGAGTAAGAAGATGTCGGATAGATGTTGGAAATGTAGAAAACACGAAGGTTCCTTTTTTCTCATGTGGTGGACTTGTGAAAAAAGCGAAAGAATTTTGGAAGATGATACAAGAAATCTCCAAAATTTTGGGTTATGACTTTAAGAAAACTGCAGAGACTTTTTTGCTTGGATTACAATTAGAAAATTTCCCAAAGGAAGACAGGACTTTAATTTGGTATTTGCTCTCAGCTGCTAGGACATTGTATGCGCAGCTGTGGAAACAGAGAAAAATACCAGAGAAATGGGATTGGATTGTGAAAGTTTTATCGTGGAGTGAGATGGACAAATTAACTAAAACTTTAAAAGACTATGATTTAGACATATTCAAAAAGGAGTGGAAGAAATTTAAAGGATATATGGAGAAAGAGTGGAATGTAAAAAGACATTGGACAATTTTTTAGTATTAATGAGAGAAGAAAAATATTGAACTTTGATTGGTTAGCGGTACCTTTATAATTGAATTTAAATTTATAACTTCGGGGAAGTCAAATACTGGAGGGAGGGGGGGTTGAAATATCATATGGGTTAGTATAGAAAAGAGACAATTAAATATTGTAACCATATGTTATTAATAAATTGTTAAAACACAAAAAAGAAATTGTGGGGAAGAATAACACTGTATTGCTATGTTGCATACATATTGCTATAGTATTTGGGGGTTCTTTTGGTAGATAGATATTTTGTGTCATTTTCAAGCCTGTGATTGTTTACATTCATTTAAGTGAATGCTGAACCAGATCCTTTTGAAAATTAATGGCCCCAGCAAGCCTTTTTTTCTTCTCAAAATGACTACACTCTTAAAGACTTGGTCAAATAGGTGTGTATTGACAATTGTTCACCACCTAGGCATAGGGTTGCCAATCCCCAGTTGGGGGCAGGGGATCCCTCAGTTTGGAGGCCCTCCCCCTTCTTCATAGTCATCAGAAAACAGCAGGGGGAAGGGAAATGTCTGCTGGACACTCCATTATTCCCTATGGAGATCGATTCCCATAGGGTATAATGGTGAATTGATCTGTGGGTATCTGGAGCTCTGGAGGGGCTGGTTTTTGAAGTAGAGGCACCAAATTTTCAGCATAGCATCTGGTGCCTCTCTTTAAAACAACATCCAAGTTTCAAAAACATTGGACCAGGGGATCCAATTCTAGGAGCACATGATATTAGGCTTCCCAACCCCCCCCCCCCCCCGCTTTGGCGGGAGACTTCTGAGTTCGCAGCTTCATCCCCCGGTCTCCAGAAATCAGGAAGCGGGGGGGGGGGTGGAGGGGGGGGAGAACATACCTGTAGGGTTCATGTTGGTGTAGCAGTTTGTAAAATGTCTGTCCTGAGCAGTTTGTAAAATGTCTGCCCCTTTAAGGCTGGGCAGGAAGGGCTTCGGAGAATGGCCCCTCCCTTTCTTTGCTTTTGTTTTCACAGCAGGCAGAGGGAAGAAGACCAAGTAAGTATTTGTGTGTGTGAGAGAGGGAGGGGGGATTCCCTGGTATGGAGGCCCTCCCCCCTTTAGAAAGCGTGTGGGGGGGGGAGGGAAATGTCTACTAGGCACTCTATTATTCCCTATGGAGAACAATTCCCATAGGGAATAATAGGGAATTGATCCGTGGGTATTGGGGGCTCTGGGGGGGCTATTTTTTGAGATAGAGGCACCAAATTGTTAGTCTAGCATCTAGTGCCTCTCCCCAAAATAACCCCCAAGTTTCAAAACGATTGGACCAGAGGGTCCAATTCTATGAGCCCCAAAAGATGGTGCCCCTATCCTTAATTATTTCCTATGGAAGAAAGGCATTTAAAAAGGTGAGCTGTCCCTTTAAATGTGATGGCCAGAACTCCCTTGGAGTTCAATTATGCTTGTCACATCCTTGCTCCTGGCTCCACCCCCAATGTCTCCTGGCTCCACCCCCAAAGTCTCCTGGCTCCACCCCCAAAGTCCCCAGATTTTTCTTTAATTGGACTTGGCAACCCTACATGATATGTATATTTGCAGATCTTAAAGTGACTATTCTAAAAGTGAATTTCAAAAATAGAAAACAGCAAAAGACCTCTCAGATACCACTATAACCACTGGCCAACTCCCACCTTTTCCTGGGTTTGACCCAGTCTATGGGCATTGTTGGGGGAATGCTCCCTAAATTTAGGGGGAGGGAGCTTCTCCATAAATTCATAGGTAGTGATAATGGAGGACCCTCCCTGTGATGTCACTGGCTTCTCCCTATGATGTCACTGGATCAAATGCCTCTGACTGGGCCCCAGCACCACCACCCCAGGAAATTGAAAAGTTTACGCACCTGGAAGTAACCCTCATTGGGGAAAAAATGGCTACAAAAAAGAAGGTTCAGATAGAAAGTGCAGGTGGAGAGGAGAGAGAAATCAGTTGTCCACCCATGATTCTCTTTAAATTTCTTGTTATTGTAGAGAAAATTGGCAGGACTGAAGAACAAATACACTTCTTGAGGCACCAGATTATCCCAGGTTAGCCTGGTTCTTAGCAAAGGGAAATGCTATTTTCCTTGTCCTATCTAGTCTGCTAGCCAGAGGCAAAGCAAGCAGAGTTTGTTATCGCTTACTTCCTCCTCGGGGTCTGAGGTTTTTAGCCAGCTCATACTAAGGTCAGAGGTTTAATGACTGGGTATAGGGCAAGGAGTATCATCTGCTTCATCTGGCAGGCTGGTTTTACCCCCCATTCTGCTGTAGCTTGTATCATGGTCTGATGCAAGAGGAGAGAGAAGGGAAATCGTGGGTGGCTTTAATTTGGTTGTGACAAAAAGCCCGCAGGACAGGGAAAATGGGATCGAGTATTTACAGGTATTCATGCTAGCTGAGGAATGAAGATTTGCAGGGAACGATTCTGCCCTCTACTGAGGAAAAGGAGTGTTGAGTATGGCATGTTCCTGTGAGGCTACTCTTTTCTTATGTGTATTCAAGTAACAGAGAAGAAAGGGGGGCAGCACAGTTTAATACAATTTCTTCTCACCTTTCTTTCTTTCTTTCTTTCTTTCTTTCTTTCTTTCTTTCTTTCTTTCTTTCTTTCTTTCTTTCTTTCTTTCTTTCTTTCTTTCTTTCTTTCTTCCTTCCTTTCTTCCTTTCTTCCTCTTCTTCTTCTTCTTCTTCTTCTTCTTCTTGACTTGCTTGATTACCCATCCAGGCCAAGGGCAATGTAAAACAGATAAAACAATGTACAATCAAAATTCTAGTAAAATATTTAAGAAAGTTAGATTAAGCCAAAAAAACTCTAAAATGCACGATGGCATCCTACTAATTTAAGTCTCTTTTCAAACTACCACAGCGTACGGAGGGAGGGGGAGGAAGGTGGGTGGACAAGAAAGAAAGAAAGGTGTCAACCATTGCTGTCCTCCGTTGAAAGCCTGGTGGAACATCTCTGCCTTACAGGCCCTGCAGAATTGCATAAGGCCCCTCAGGGCTCAGATGTCATCTAGAAGAGAGTTCCATCAGGTGGGGACCAGGACAGAAATAGCTGTACCTATCATCTAACCCCTCCCCCCCCATTCACCCTTACAAAAACACTGTGAAGCAGAGTTTGCTGAGATAATAGTGACAGGCCCAAGGTGGGATTCATGCTAGAGTTGGGGGTTGGACCCAGATCTCTGGTCACTGTCAGATTTCCTATGGTCTCAGTGAAGAATTTTCAATGGTTGGATACAATTTTTTTTAAAAAAACACAGTTTTGATTTGGAAATCTGAGTTGACTCTTACACATCTGATTCTACCAAGGCTGTGTACTCAACAGCTTGCTGAAAATGTTTCCCAGATGTCTATGTTGGGCAAACAAGTGACCGTCTATGAAAACAATTAGGCAGAAATGTGACATAAGGAACAAACATTCCAAAAACCCTGTGGGTGAACATTCTAACCTCCCTTGGCCTCAGAGTTGTTGTCTACTGGCAACTGGATTTGGGTGGATGTATAGAATTTGAGATGGAGGAACAATACTTGATTCAGAAATATGACTGGATCATTCATGGTATAAACAGGGATTAAGAGTTTCTCCTCACTCTATGTGAGCTGCCAGTAACATTGTTTTTCTACCCTTGACTTCTGTGTGTAATCCTGATAGATGAATGCCCTTTTAAGAATTCTTACATAAACATTCTGCCATGTGACCTCCCTGGCTTGCACCTCACAGTTCCACTAATATCTGTATATAATATTTTTGTCTTTGAGGTGTGGTGGGCCAGGACTTATCATTCAGTTTGTCTTGCAAGCCTCAAGACTTAACCTGGGTGAGGCTGAAGGCCACAACCTCTGCAGAATTTCCATCTCCTGCAATGAGCTCAGATATACTTTTCTTCTGTGAACAAAAACCTTGATTCTTAATTAGATTCTTTATTTTGAGGGGAATTTGCCTGGAGGGTTAAATCAAGGTCCATTTGTACTGCCATCATATAATCACATTCCCAGAATGTCTCCTCATCTCAGCCTTCTCGCAGTTGATTAATTTGGGTGTTTGTTGTTTGTGGCTCATGGTGGCTTATTGTTCAACAGCAGAATTCAATACAATTTTTTAAAAAATAGTGATTAAAATGACGTAATTAAATGCAAAAATCACTGCCCCCCCTCCTGTTGAATATAGCTCAAACTCTATAAAACACCCTAGTGAATAAAGCAGACTCACAACACCTCTTAAAAACTAAGGACAGCAGCCTCCATCTCCTCAGGGAGCCCATTCCACAGAGTTGGAGCTATTACTTGGAAGGAATAGGCAAGTGAGGAAATTTAAGCTGGGAGATGACCAAAAAACAGCAAGCAAAGGATTATAATTGGTGCATGGGGACAAACGGGGACACTTCGTTCTTCAGATATGTGAGCCCCTGGCTATGAAGGGCTTTAAAGTTTATAACTAGCACTTTAGTTGAACTCAGAAACAAACTGGCAGCCAATGTACCTGTTTTAAAAGAGGCGAGATAGGATCCTGTTGGCCAGCTCCTGGTAATACCTGGGCTGCCATCTTCTGAACCAGTTGAAATTTCTGGGTTGTTTTCAAGAGTATATCATGGTACTCCAGCTGGGAGATTATAGAACCAAGGATTAGCCATGTGCAGGGCTTTTTTTGAGCAGGAATGTGTAGGAATGCAGTTCCGGTTGGCTTGGCATCGGGGGTGTGGCATAATATGCAAATGAGTCCCTGCTGGGCCTTTTCTATTAAAAAGCCCCATGTGAAACAATGGTGGTGTCATGGGTGTGGCCTAATATGCAAATGAGTCCCTGCTGGGCCTGTTCTTTAAAAAGCCCTACATGAAACAATGGTGGTGTCAGGGGTATGGCCTAATATGCAAATGAGTCCCTGCTGGGCTTTTTCTATGGAAAAAGCCCCTGACCATGTGGAATGGAAGCTATACTAAGAAGGAAATTGAGTGAAAAAGTCTGGTTGGCTCTAATCTATAGAATTGGAAGTTCAGCTGGCAGCCTTAATGCATGATTTCCATGGTTTTTGGGAGTGTGGGTGCTGAAAAGGGAGAAGATAGAATGACAATGCAAATAGCTTTGGATCTATTGGAGACAAAAGGTGGATATAAATATATTGCAATAAATTATTTTCAGTGGAAGTGGGTTTTTTCCCCCATTTGTGATCCCTCCCAATATATAGCAATTTCACCATTGTTATGGTGTCCCCCAAAGACTCTTGGGAATTTTAGTAAGAGTTCAGATACTTCTACCTGTCCCCTTCATCAAATTACATTCTTGGCAGGGGGAAATTAGTCTGAGATGGTGACAGAGTTGCCATCCTCCAGGTGGGGCCTGGAGATCTGCTTTTACAACTGATCTCCAGTTGGCAGAGATCAGCTCCTCTGGAGAAAATGACTGCTTTGAAGGGTGGACTCTATGGCACTGTACCATGCTGCATCTCCTCCTCTCCCCAAACCCCACCCTCTCCCGGATCCACCCCCAAAGTCTCCAGGTATTTTCTAACACAGACCTGGCAACCCTAGATGGAGATAGTTCACCATGTTGTAGCGAGGCTTCAGTGACTGAAGTCTGGCAAGGCCTTGCTGGGTTGCAGTATTAGCCTCCAGATTCTGGTGTTCTGAACCTCCTTTCCACATAGCCCTACTCCTTGATGTGTCTGCACTCTTTTCTGCTCTTCCTCCTACCAGTCTGGCTGCACCTCTTTTTCAAGGAGGCCATTCTCACCTGCTTGCACTATGAGATAGAGTGGTGCAGTAGTTAGAGTATCCGCTGGGAGGCACAGATTTTAATTTTTTTTAAAAAAATTATTCAAGTTCACCTTTTTCATTGAGACTCAAGATTACATAGTTCAAGTCCCTGTTCATTTAGATGTCTCATCCTATTGATTGCAATGTAATAAGACTAGGATTACAGGAATCTAAATCAAAGCATCAAGTATTAAACATGATATGCTGCACAACACAGAAAACGGTATTACCTCAGTAGAAAACAATTCGGTGAGAGCAGGATTATACTTACAGATAATACATACTATACACAGTGGTGTCCCATTCCATTTATAAAACACCTTCCTGAACCATTGGGCTATAATATAGTGTTAAGAAATGACCTCTTGAAGAATTCTGTTTTACATAGCTTGCAGAAAAACAGAAATGTGGAAGTCAAAAAATCCATCTGTACAGGCAGTTGTTTAAGTTGCCAGTTTGCAGAGTGGTACCCAGAAGACCCTGTTCAGATGCACAAAACTGTCCTGGTGGAGTATAAGATGAGAGGCTGCCATATAGATATGAAGGCCCAAGGCCATGAAGGGCTTTGTACATGAAAGCAAAAACTCTGAACTGAACCCAGTGACTGACTGGTGGCCAGTGGAGTGACTTTAGAATGGGTGTAATATTCATGCTCTGCCTAGCTCTTGGTAATAACTAAACTGTGGCATTTTGTCGCAATTGGAATCTATAATGCTCATCTTAGAACATTAAAAAAAGGTCAGAGGAAGATATCATGTTGAAAAAGGGCGAGAAAAAAGTGGCATTGTAGGAGGCACTATGTTCCTTTTAAACAGCACATGAAGAAGAAGACTGCAGATTTATACCCCACTCTTCTCTCTGAATCAGAGACTCAGAGCAGCTTACAATCTCCTGCTATATCTTCTCCCCCACAACAGACACCCTGTGAGGTGGGTGGGGCTGAGAGGGCTCTCACAGCAGCTGCCCTTTTAAGGACAACTCCTACAAGAACTATGGCTAACCCAAGGCCATTCCTGCAGCTGTAAGTGGAGGAATGGGGAATCAAACCCAGTTCTCCTGGGTAAGAGTCCACACAATTAACCACTGCACCAAACTGGCTCTTCTCTATTGAAAAGCAACGGAGGGGCTGAAAATGGAAGAAAACGGTTTCCCTCAAACACGGCTCAACTATGCTTTGCTAACATGATGCAAGTGGGTTTGTATGAACAGGTAAATAAATTTCACTAGCAGCTGGTTAGTAAAATGGGTCTACTAAAATAGAATTTGAAGGCAGTTTGAAAAGGTCCTGGGGCTTGGCACCAGAAACTCTTGAAGGGGAGACAAGGCAGGGGTGTACAAGTGCTGCACATCGAATACAGACCCAGAGCTGTGAGGATGGAGTCCCATTTCCTTAATTCTGTTGTGCCAGGAATGGAAACCTCCCTTCATACAAACATCCTGTCAACCAGGGCTTTTTTTTTAGCAGAAATGCATAGGAATGCAGTTCTGGCTGGCTTGCTGTCAGGGGGTGTGGCCTAATATGCAAGCAAGCCCCTGCTGGGCTTTTTTTTTTTTTGTAGAGGAAGCCTTATGTGAAACAATGGTGACATCAGGGGGTGTAGCCTAACATGCAAATGAATTCCTGCTGGGGATTTTCTACAAAAAAAGTCCTGCAGTCAACCCTGCTCCACACAACCTGACCATAAAAAATATTTGCCAGTGTTGGACTGCTATCACACAAGCAGTCTATTTCCTTAAGGAGTCTTGAATTGATGTTTTCCAGCAGGAACCACAAATATTGCAATGTAGGCTCTTGGCCACAGGGAAGCAGCATAAGGTCAGGAATGGGGATGCAACGCCACTATTGCTGCCATCTGGTGGAAAGAAGGATGCAGGGCAGGAGAAAAATGAGAAGCTACCTGTGTTTCTAAGCAAGCAATTGGATTGTGTTTGTGATGAAAGGCAGGAGGGATGAGAGAGGGTGTTAGCTTGCAGAGACCCGATGAGTGGAAACCACAGCTTCTTAAGGAGCAATTAATCCAGGATAAATGCTTTGGGGAGATTCAGCAGCAGCATTATTAGTGTTCAATATGTATATAATGCAAGCAGGGAACCAGAAAGGAGTTGTGGGGTTGGATGTCACCCCCCCCCCCCCAATGCTATTAACAGTTTCTCTTCCTTGCTTCTTTCTCTCCTTCCCCCCAACAACCTACCTGTCAAGTCTGCTGTATTGTTATTAACATGATGTCCAACTCTAGTTCAGAAGCAAGGGATTCTGGGCGCTTACTGAACACCGAATGCTGCTAGCTACCTCTCCTCCCCCCCTCCTCCTCTTAGCTATGCCTTTGTTGTGTAGTCTGCTTTGAAATGCTGATATGGGAGCAAGATTGTGGAGCCTTCTCAAGCTGGGTGTCTGTGGGAGTGTTAAGCGCCAAGGCCTTGGTTTGGGAATGAGGGAGTAACATCCTTGTGCGAAAATATACTGCATAGAGCTTCAGGAAGAAATTTAACACTGCTTGTATTTGAATGAAAGTTGCCCTTAGTTAAGTATTGCCTACATCAGATAATTTTATTACGACTTTGATGGTTGTATATAGTTATTATATTGTTATGTGATATTTTAGCTTGGTGTTGTGCTGTGTTGTACTGTTATCGATGTGTTGTGTTGTTGTTGTTGATTGGCCTAGAGCCGTATTAAACTGACTGACTGACTGACTACTGCATAGAGTGCCCCGCCCGTAGGAATCCTTTGATCTATACCTTAAATGCTTGGTTAATGTTCATGTACCCCAGTCCTTCAATCTCTATCATGGTCTTCATTTCTGCTTTCAATAAACTAGTTACTTTGTTTCAACCAAAGACTCGTTATTGAATTCAGCTGACTTGACACTACCTTTACTCCACCTCCCCTCCCCAATCTTTACCCTTTTCTCCTTCCTCTCTCCTGTAACCTCTACCTGGGAAGGCTGTGGCCCAGTTGCATGGTGCTGGCTACCTTGCCAGGTTCAGTTGCACAGTGGGGAGCCCCCAAAGACTTGTAAACCTTAATGATAATGATTATATTGGATTTATATCCCACCCTCCACTCCAAATCTCAAAATTTCAGAGTGGCTCACAATCACCTTTACCTTCCTCCCCCACAACAGGCACCCTATGAGATGGGTGGGGCTGAGAGGACTCTCTCAGCAGCTGCCCTTTCAAGGACAACCTCTGTGAGAGCTATAGCTGACCCAAAGCCATTCCAGCAGGCACAAGTGGAGGAGTGGGGAATCAAACCTGGTTCTCCCAGATAAGAGTCTGCACACTCAACCACGACACCAAACCTTCCCCAACACTTCATCTTTCCCTCCTCCTTGCACCCCTTATATATTCACTTTCCCCTGCTTACTTCTTTCTTTCTACCCACCAACCAAGCATCCAGTCCTGGGTGAGTCATGCTAGTTGTGTGGTATCAAATCACCCAGTTCCTGTTTCTTCATTTTTTTCCTGTGTTGTACATTTTACTCCCTCTAGTGGTTGCTTCAATATCATACCCGTTTATGTTCAGCATAAAAATCTGCAGTTTAAATCTGCGGGGAGATATGCCGGACAAAAACTGGTGTGATATTGAACTGATCACCAGGGGGAGCAAAAACATGTGCAGAATGGAGCCCACCCCCAAGAGAAAGGAACTTACAAGCAAGGAATATGAGAGTGCAGAAAAGACCTTAGTGTGCAGTGGTAGCAGTGTGTCTTTGATCATGTGCAAAGTTCAACTCATGACAGAATAACCACAGCTAGTTTCAGTAGGTGGTCCTCAGGGGTGAATTAGACTGGACCACTAATGAAGGATGGTGGTGAATGCCATTTTTAATATTCTCCCCTTGTAAAAATACTCCCTAAAAGGTAAAAGAGAACTTGTACAACTAGAAGAAATAGTATGGAGTGGACTAGCACAGAGGTGGTCAAACTTGCTTAGCTTAAGAGCCACATAGAATAAACATCAAATGTTTGAGAACCACAAGACATGAATGCCAGATGTTTCAGAGCCGCAAGACATGGAAGGAAGGAAGGAAGGAAGGAAGGAAGGAAGGAAGGAAGGAAGGAAGGAAGGAAGGAAGGAAGGAAGGAAGGAAGGAAGGAAGGAAGGAAGGAAGGAAGGAAGGAAAGCAAATAGATAGGAGGATGGAGAGGTGGAAAGAAAGCATCTTTAACTTTAAATGCATTCTTCAAGCTGGCAGTTGGCTTGGCTTGGAGAAGTGATTTAAAGAGACAAATGCTTTCTCCAAGCTGACTGACAGGGTGATGGGGGCTTTTGAGAGGCACACAATATGTGTGAAAGAGCTACATGTGGCTCCCAAGCCACAGTTTGTCCACCCCTGGACTATCGTTTTTTGGGCTAGATTACCATTAGCCAGGACTTCAGTTATTCCTTCCTAATAGTAGAGTGCAGCACAATCAGATTTTTCACACATGCGTGTTCTTAGATAGTGTGATGTTTTGCTCCCCACACCTTGCTGCATAGCTGCTTTGATCCAATGGAAAAAATGGGACACTCAGTGTATGAAACTGACACAAAAGGGAAATGATGAGCTGGACATAAGAACACCTTAATAATTCTTATACAATGTCAAAAATATTATATAACAACATACAAGTATAATCAAATAAAGTCTCTATGCTGTATGTTCTATGCCATTTCAGTCACCTGATTTAACTATATTATTCAGTCATTAACTACAAATCATATGCAGTCCGTACTTAAAAAAAGAAATCCAGCCACTCAGCATCAGCTAAACAGTCCTTAGTAACACTTATTGGCTGCCATTCTGTTTGAACTGTTAACATTTTTGTGCATTGTTGCAGAAATGTGATGCAAACCTGTTCCACATGTGTGCTCAAATTATTTCATGCTGAACTGAACAGACCAGGCAATGAACAGACAGGGCCTACTGTAAGATCTTGGAGGATTGGCTACATCAGGGGTGTGTGGCCTAATATGCAAAGGAGTTCCTGTTACAAAAAAAGCCCTGATGGTGGGAAATGCCACTTTTCCAGCCCTGTTAAAAAGACTCCCTCAGAACTTGTAAAACTGGCAGAAAGGAAGCAGGATGGGCTAACGTCTTTCATGCTAGATTTCCATTATCAGGGACTATAACAGGGGTGGCCAAACTTGCTTAACATAAGAACATAAGAGAAGCCATGTTAGATCAGGCCAATGGCCCATCCAGTCCAACACTCTGTGTCACACAGTGGCCAAAATATATGTGTATATATATACACACACACATATATACACACTGTGGCTAATAGCCACTGATGGACCTCTGCTCCATATTTTTATCTAAACCCCTCTTGAAGGTGGCCATGCTTGTGGCCGCCACCACCTCCTGTGGCAGTGAATTCCACATGTTAATCACCCTTTCGGTGAAGAAGTACTTCCTTTTATCCGTTTTAACATGTCTGCTCAGCAATTTCATCAAATGCCCACGAGTTCTTGTATTGTGAGAAAGGGAGAAAAGTACTTCTTTCTCTACTTTCTCCATCCCATGCATTATCTTGTAAACCTCTATCATGTCACCCCGCAGTCAACGTTTCTCCAAGCTAAAGAGCCCCAAACGTTTCAACATTTCTCATAGGGAAAGTGTTCCAGCCCTTTAATCATTCTAGTTGCCCTTTTCTGGACTTTTTCCAATGCTATAATATCCTTTTTGAGGTGCGGAGACCAGAACTGCACACAATACTCCAAATGAGACCGCACCATCGATTTATACAGCGGCATTATGATACTGGCTGATTTGTTTTCAATTCCCTTCCTAATAATTCCCAGCATGGCGTTGGCCTTTTTTATTGCAAACGCACACTGTCTTGACATTTTCAGTGAGTTATCTACCACGACCCCAAGATCTCTCTCTTGGTCAGTGTCTGCCAGTTCACACCCCATCAACTTGTATTTGTAGCTGGGATTCTTGGCCCCAATGTGCATTACTTTGCACTTGGCCACATTGAACCGCATCTGCCACATTGACGCCCACTCACCCAGCCTCAACAGATCCCTTTGGAGTTCCTCACAATCCTCTCTGGTTCTCACCACCCTGAACAATTTAGTGTCATCCGCAAACTTGGCCACTTCACTGCTCACTCCCAACTCTAAATCATTTATGAACACGTTAATGAGCATGGGACCCAGTACTGAGCCCTGTGGCACCCCACTGCTTACCGTCCTCCACTGCGAAGACTGCCCATTTAATACTCACTCTCTGTTTCCTATTACTCAGCCAGTTTTTGATCCACAAGAGGACCTGTCTTTTTACTCCATGACTCTCAATCTTTCTAAGGAGCCTTTGATGAGGAACTTTATCAAAAGCTTTCTGGAAGTCAAGGTAAACAACGTCTATTGGGTCTCCTTTGTCCACATGTTTGTTCGCCCCCTCAAAAATAATGTAACAGGTTAGTGAGGCAAGATCTTCCCTTACAGAACCCATGCTGAGACTTCCTCAATAACCCATGTCCATCAATGTGCCTACTCATTCTGTCCTTGATAATGGTTTCTACCAAGTTTCCTGGTATTGAAGTCAGACTGACTGGCCTGTAATTTCCCGGATCTCCTCTGGAACCCTTTTTAAAGATGGGGGTGACATTTGCTACATTCCAGTCCTCAGGAACAGAGGCAGATTGCAATGAAAGATTACAGATTTTTGTTAGAAGATCCACAACAACCCTCGGATGTATGCCATCCGGACCTGGTGACTTATTAGTTTTTAATTCGTCTAAAGTTGTAGGACCACATAGTTGTAAGAGCCACATATAATAAACATCAGATGTTTGTGAGGTGCAAGACATGAACGACAGATACCTAAGAGCTGCAAGGAGGGAAGGAAAGCAAATAGTTGGGGGACTGTCAGACATTGGAGAACATCAATGTGCTTTTGTACTGAATGCATTCAGTGACTTGTTTGACATGACTAACCCCATTTTGAATTCCTAATACCAACTGTGAAGCAGAAGACCTTGCATTTCAAATGGTCTCAGAAATGTTACTAACCCATGCTGTGAACTGCTCTGCATAACACTAACAAAGCAATAGGCCTTTGAAGATAGCAAGTCTCAAGGAGAGCCAGCAGGGCTCCTCCGTGAGAAAGCGAGCTGCAAGCGATAAGGGGCAGGGAAAGTGTTACTTCTGACACTAGAGTGTGAGAATGTAGGATTGTTTATGAATGCTTTGATGTGAGGCCTTAAAACCCATGTATGTTTCAATACCTGCTATCAGTTCCAATGACTGCCTGTCCAGAACTTTGAGATATCAAATAAACGCTACTACTTTGCAACAAATGATGGTTGGTTTCCTTTGAAGCTCCAACATCTGACATTTTGGAACTGATCCAATATGGGTCTATCCGAACCGGCAACCTGATAGCTGGATGGCCGCCAAGGTTCTGGATAACGGAGAACCCACCGAACTCACAGAGGGGCAGGGGATCCTGCCGTGTGTTACAGTTGACTGGAGAAAAGGGGGATCACCACTGCACTTCTCAACGCTACTCTTCACCCCGAAGAAGTGGCAGCCCTGCGCCTCAACAGCACTCATGGACAAGGCAGCCGGACGCTTCAGTAACCTGTTCACTGGAATGGGGGTGGAAGAAGAAGAAGAAGATATTGGATTTATATCCCGCCCTCCACTCCGAAGAGTCTCAGAGCGGCTCACAATCTCCTTTACCTTCCTCCCCCACAACAAACACCCTGTGAGGTGGGTGGGGCTGGAGAGGGCTCTCACAGCAGCTGCTCTTTCAAGGACAACCTCTGTGATAACTATGGCTGACCCAAGGCCATTCCAGCAAGTGCAAGTGGAGGAGTGGGGAATCAAACCCGGTTCTCCCAGATAAGAGTCCGCACACTTAACCACTACACCAAACTGGCTCTCAGGAAGGAGAAGCAGCGCTGGCCGGGGAGGACCAAGGCGGAGGCCTGGGGGAGGATGACATCCGAGACCCGAGAGGGGCGGACGGTGTCCAGCTGCTGAAGAACGAGATGCGGATCTGGATGAGGGAGATCCGAAATGAGCTCCTGTTGATCAACATGCACATCTCACATGAAATGCAGAGGCAGCTGCACCAGATGCAAGAGCAGATGAGAGCCCCACCAGGGGAGCCAGCACAGCGCCCGGAGCCGGGAAAGCTGCCAGCCGACCCGCCGGTCGACCAGCCACAGGAGCCGGCAGAGCCTCCTCCAGCCCTGCAGCCAGACCAACCGCGGGGCCCTCTGAGCGGGCCAGGCGCGCCACCAGCTCCAGCGGGTCCACCACTGGTCCTCGGTCCCGCGGTGCCTCCCGGGATTATCTATCTGCCTGGTTGGCCGATGGGGCCCGCGGGCCAGCCGCCCCTAGTACCTTGGGCAGGGGGCCGGGGCCGAGAGCTACAGATCACCTTCGATGGCGACCCAGAGGAGGTGGAGTACTTCACTATCCAGTGCAACAGCTTCATGACCCACTGGGGGAACACCTTCCCTACCGAGCTCAGCCGAGTAGATTACTTAGGGTCGAAGCTAAAGGGGGCCGCGAGGCGGTGATTTGTCAGCCTGTATGAAGCCCGAGGCCCTGAATTGAGCACCGTGACAGGATTCCTGCAAGCTATGCTCCAGCAGTATGGCAACCCACTGCAGGAGGTGCGGGCCCCCACCACCTTGCGGGAGCTGCAACAGGGGTCGAGAACCATGAAGGAGTATGCGCCCGACTTCCGGGCACACTGCTTTCGGGCTGTAACGAGAGAATGAAGTACGAGGCCTTCCACCGCGGCCTTAATGCAAGCATCCTCGACCGATGCTTCCAGCAAGCCCGCCCTACCACCCTAGTGGGTTGGATACAACTGGCCTGAGAAGTGGAGACCAACCTCAAGCACGAGGCCCTGCAACGGCAGCAGCAGCAAGGGGTGAGAGGGGGTTGCGAGCCCAAAGCCAGGACGAAACAGGAGCCAAAGAAGGCTGCACCCCAAGGTGACACCACCAAACCTACTCCGGGGCGCCGATGCTTCCGCTGTGGCGATCCCAGGCACCTGGCAGCCAACTACCCGGAGAAGCCACATGCACCCCCCACAACCCCAAAGCCAGCAGCGGCTGGGCAAAAGAAATTGGAGAGCAAGACCAAAGAGCCCAGTCGGGGCAGCGTTGCCACCTCCATGGTGCTTGACGAAGAATCTATAATAACTGAGGATTTGGGAGAAGAATCGTGGGAGCCGGAGCCAGCGGAAAACGAGAGTGACCTGCACTGAGAGGTGCTGGACGGCAGGTCGTGGATTTGATGGCACCACTATGGGTGAGAATAACCGGGTCCCTACTCTTTGTACAAGTGACTTTGTTAAACCCAAAATTGAAGCGGTTCATGCATGCCCGAGCCTTAGTAGACTCGGGTTGCACCCACGAAATCATCACCCCAGGCTAGTGGACCTCCTGGGGCTGACCAAGGGCCTGCTGACCAAGGCCCCACCCGATCCAATTCGAGCAGATGGACGGGACGGCCATGAGGGGGGAGCCCTGCACAGAGGAAACTCAGGGACTGCCAGTGGGGATCCAGGAACACTGGGAGGTAGAGGCCTTCGTCATTTCCCCCTCATCGTCTTTTGATGTGGTGGTGGGGGTGGGATGGCTGGCTCGCCACCAGCCGGACATACAATGGGAAGAACAGACAATAGACTTTACAGACCGGCGGTGCGCCTGCTGCCCACCACCACTGGCAGGGGAGTGGGGCCCAACGCCTCCCCCAGTGAACGAAAAAACATGTGTGTTGATGGAAGAGGTCCGCTCCATCCCAAAAGAGTACCGGGACCTCCGCAGGATGTTTAGCGAGGAGGAGGCTAACGAGCTCCCACCGCACTGAGACACAGACTTTGCAATTGAACTGATACCGGTGCAGGAACTGCCCAAAGCTAAACTGTACTCGATGGGATGGGCTGAGAAAGACAAATTGCGGAAATTCATTGATAAAAATTTGAAACGGGGGTTCATTAGGCCAGCAACTGCGCCCCATGCCGCCCCAGTCCTCTTCTGGAAGAAGAAGGACAGAAGTCTGAGACTTTGCACAGACTTTCACGGAATAAACGGGATTTCTATGCCCAACGCCTACTCCATCCCCCCGATCAAAGACTTATTAAGCACAGTATCGGAGGGGTCGATATTCACCAAACTAGACCTGAGGGACGCTTACTTCCGGGTCAGAATTAAGGAGGGGGACGAGTGGAAAATGGCGTTCAATACACCCATGGGACAGTTCGAATACCTAGTGATGCCTTTCGGCTTGCAGGAGGCTCCCGGGGTGTTCATTAACTTTATAAATGAAGTGTTGCAGGAATACCTGTACAAGGGGGTGGTGGTGTATCTAGATGACATCATTATCTACTCGAAAGATCTAAAGTCTCATGTGCCCTTGGTGTGAAAGGTGCTAACGACTCTGTATCAGCACAAACTGTATGCAAAATTATCGAGATGTGAGTTCCACCAGACGGAACTCGACTACCTGGGGTTTTGGGTGTCCGGGAAGGGACTAGCGATGGACCCAGCCAAGATCCAAGCGGTTTTGGATTGGGAACCCCCGAGGACACGCAGACAGCTCCAATCTTTCCTAGGGTTCGCAAATTTTTATAGGGGGTTCATACAGGGGTTCGCCCAAGTAATGCTGCCCTTGACTGATCTCCTGAAAACGAAGGGGAAGGGGCCGGAAGCAAAAAAACCGGGGGCGAAGCTGCTGTGGACTCCTAGCTGCCAAGCGGCCTTTCATGAACTTAAGAGACTGTTCACTAGTGAACCCGTGTTAGCCCATCCAAACGAGCTAAAGCCTTCGTGGTTCAATGCGATGCCTCCGACGTTGCCGTAGGAGCCATATTAATGTAGAAAGATGAGGAGGGGAGGCTCCGGCTGTCAGCAAAGGATTAATTGAAGTATCCAAAATGATCAGACTTGGCTTTGTTTAAAACTAAGTTTCATTAATTGATTACAACAATGTTGCTCTCTGCACATGTTCATTGAAACTGATAACGAGTAACTGGAATCATTGGTATTTATGAACATACATCAAAGACTAGGGCTACAAACTACTTCTCATAATAAATCTACATCAGTCCCTGCACTTGTTACTTTCACACGCCGGTTATCTCTTCCCCCAGGCATAGTTACATCCTCCCTCCTGTTGGTGTCCTTGCTCTCGCCCAGGAGGCGCCAGAGCGGTCAGCCTGGTATTTTACACTTCAAAGGCCAGGCTGCTCTTTGGAGTTTTGGCAACCTTCTTCCCACCCCTCCTTTCAGTGCAGGGCACAATCATTAATAACTAGCATTTTATTAAGTATTAGGGTTAGTAGGCATGGATTAAACATTATCAATAAGCACAGTTGACTTCAATGAAGCATTGCCTGACACCGGCCCTGTGCCTACATTTCGCGCAAGTTCTCTAATGAGCAGCACAACTGGTCGGTCTGGGACAAGGAGTCGTTCTCTGTAACATATCCCCTAAAGACTTGGAGGTCCTGGTTGGAGGGGGCCCGGGTGACGTTCGAAATCTGGACCAACCACAAAAACTTAGAAGCCCTAACAGGACGGAGGAAACTGACCGCCAAACAAATCCGGTGGGCGGGGTTCTTTGCCAAATTTGACTTTGTGCTCAAACACATTCCAGGCTCCAAGAACTTTCTAGCTGACACTCTCTCCCGCTTGCCCCAGCACGAGAGCCAGAGGGAAGAAATCATAGACTCAATCATCCCTTCTTTCACAGTGGCTGGGGGGGGGGGGGGTGACTACTTGCTCCGGGAAGAAAACAGGTCGACCAGAACCATGGGGGGGAAGACTCATTGAAGAAACGGAAAAAGAAGGAGAGGGGAGGCCGGAAAGTATTCTAAAGGGAGAGGGGGGATTTTGGTACCACAAAGGGAAATTCTATGTGCCAAAGTCCCTCCGATCAGAGGTCCTACAGCATTGCCACTGCAGCAAATTGGTTACGTTAAAACCCTGCATTTAGTGAACCGCCAATTCTGGTGGCCCCAAATGAAAAAAGACATTTCCGAGTTTGTGAGTTCATGCCCCATCTGTGTAATGGCTAAGCGGAGGGGGGGGGAACCCCCGGGACTACTACATCCAATCCCCACCGCAAACCGGCCCTGGTCCATAGTATCGATGGATTTTATAGTGGAACTCTCAGCCTCCCAGAGAAAAACAGTAGTGCTAGTGGTAGTGGACACTTTCTCTAAGCAGGCACATTTCATTCCCTGTAAACAACCACCGACAGCTAAGAAACTCACCTACTTGTTTTTCCACCACGTTGTTAGGCTCCACTCATTCCCCGACAAGGTCATTAGCGACCGCGGACCGCAGTTCGTTGCCAACTCTGGCGGGAGTTTTGCAAAATGGCTGGAATAGAACGGGCTGAGCTCCGCCTACCACCCCCAGACGGACGGACAGATGGAGCTTGTAAACAGTCTTTTAGAGCAGTACCTAAGGTGCTATATAAACTACCAACAGTCCAACTGGGTAGAGCTACTCCCATTCTCAGAATATGGTTAAAACAACAGCTTGCATAGTTCAACTAAAGCCTTGCCATTCCAGATAGTAAACGGCTATGAAGGAAAGCCGTTCCCACTGTTGCCCAGTCCCGAAGGAACAGCGCCACCTAGCACTTGCCAACAATGGTGGGGAAAAGTACAAAAAGGCTGGGCGGTCATTCAGGAAAATTTGGAAATGGCAAAAAGGGACTATAAAGCCTATTTTGACAAAAAGCGCTCCCCCGAATGAGACTTTAAAGAAGGGGAGAGTGTGTTTTTGTCCACTAAGAATCTTCCTTTGCCACAGACTTGCAAGAAACTAGCATACAAATTCCTAGGTCCATTCAAAATCAAAAGAGTGATAAACAGAGTGACAGTAGAATTGGATCTTCCCAAGATGTTTAGTAAGATTCACCCTGTTTTTCATTGCAGTCTTCTTCGTAAGGATCCTGGGAATACGTCTTGGCACCCCCGCCCTCCAGAGCCCCTACCTATTCAAGTGAAGGGTCCGAGTCATCATGAGGTGCAGGAGGTGCTGGACTCTAGGGTCCAAAGAGGGGTGTTATACTATCTGGTTTGTTGGAAATATTTCCCCACCAGTTGCAATGAATGGGTTAAATCAACTGATCTGAGGGCTCCCTCTCTCTTGAAGAAATTTTACCTACTGCACCCAGACAAACCCCGAGCAAGAGCTTAGGGGGGGGGGGCAGTATGTCAGACATTGGAGAACATCAATGTGCTTTTGTACTGAATGCATTCAGTGACTTGTTTCTTGACATGACTAACCCCATTTTGAATTCCTAATACTAACTGTGAAGCAGAAGACCTTGCATTTCAAACGGTCTCAGAAATGTTACTAACCCATGCTGTGAACTCCTCTGCATAACACTAACAAAGCAATAGGCCTTTGAAGATAGCAAGTCTCAAGGAGAGCCAGCAGGGCTCCTCCTTGAGAAAGCGAGCCGCAAGCGATAAGGGGCAGGGAAAGTGTTACTTCTGACACTAGAGTGTGAGAATGTTGGATTGTTTATGAATGCTTTGATGTGAGGCCTTAAAACCCATGTATGTTTCAATACCTGCTATCAGTTCCAATGACTGCCTGTCCAGAACTTTGAGATATCAAATAAACGCTACTACTTTGCAACAAATGATGGTTCGTTTCCTTTGAAGCTCCAACATCTGACAGGGACAAGAGGTGGAAAGAAAGCAACTTTAACTTTAAATGCATTCTCCAGACTTACAGCTGACCTGGCTTAGAGAAGCAATTTAAGGTGACAAATGGCTTGTTCAGGCTTGCTGATGGAGGGGTGGGGGCTTTGAGAGCCACACAATGTGTGTTAAAGAGCCACATGTGGCTTCCAAGCCACAGTCTGGCCACCCCTGGACTATAAAAAACCCCAAAATAATGCAAAATGGTACAATCCAAGTGATTTCATTGAAATTTCATGATTTCATTGAAATCTGCCTCTGTTCCTGAGGACTGGAAGGTAGCAAATGTCACCCCCATCTTTAAAAAAGCTTCCAGAGGAGACCCGGGAAATTACAGGCCAGTCAGCCTGACTTCAATACCGGGAAAGTTGGTAGAAACCATTATCAAGGACAGAATGAGTAGGCACATTGATGAACACGGGTTATTGAGGAAGACTCAGCATGGGTTCTGCAAGGGAAGATCTTGCCTCACTAACCTGTTACATTTCTTTGAGGGGGTGAACAAACATGTGGACAAAGGAGACCCTATAGATGTTGTTTACCTTGACTTCCAGAAAGCTTTTGATAAAGTTCCTCATCAAAGGCTCCTTAGAAAGCTTGAGAGTCATGGAGTAAAAGGACAGGTCCTCTTGTGGATCAAAAACTGGCTGAGTAATAGGAAGCAAAGAGTGAGTATAAATGGGCAGTCTTCGCAGTGGAGGACGGTAAGCAGTGGGGTGCCGCAGGGCTCGGTACTGGGTCCCATGCTCTTTAACTTGTTCATAAATGATTTAGAGTTGGGAGTGAGCAGTGAAGTGGCCAAGTTTGCGGATGACACTAAATTGTTCAGGGTGGTGAGAACCAGAGAGGATTGTGAGGAACTCCAAAGGGATCTGTTGAGGCTGGGTGAGTGGGCGTCAATGTGGCAGATGCGGTTCAATGTGGCCAAGTGCAAAGTAATGCACATTGGGGCCAAGAATCCCAGCTACAAATACAAGTTGATGGGGTGTGAACTGGCAGAGACTGACCAAGAGAGAGATCTTGGGGTTGTGGTAGATAACTCACTGAAAATGTCAAGACAGTGTGCGTTTGCAATAAAAAAGGCCAACGCCATGCTGGGAATTATTAGGAAGGGAACTGAAAACAAATCAGCCAGTATCATAATGCCCCTGTATAAATTGATGGTGCGGTCTCATTTGGAGTACTGTGTGCAGTTCTGGTCTCCGCACCTCAAAAAGGATATTATAGCATTGGAGAAAGTCCAGAGAAGGGCAACTAGAATGATTAAAGGGCTGGAGCACTTTCCCTATGAAGAAAGCTTGAAACGCTTGGGACTCTTTAGCTTGGAGAAACGTCGACTGCGGGGTGACATGATAGAGGTTTACAAGATAATGCATGGGATGGAGAAAGTAGAGAAAGAAGTACTTTTCTCCCTTTCTCACAATACAAGAACTCGTGGGCATTCGATGAAATTGCTGAGCAGACAGGTTAAAACGGATAAAAGGAAGTACTTCTTCACCCAAAGGGTGATTAACATGTGGAATTCCCTGCCACAGGAGGTGGTGGCGGCCACAAGTATAGCCACCTTCAAGAAGAGTTTAGATAAAAATATGGAGCACAGGTCCATCAGTGGCTATTAGCCACAGTGTATGTGTGTATATAAAATTTTTTGCCACTGTGTGACACAGAGTGTTGGACTTGATGGGCCGTTGGCCTGATCCAACATGGCTTCTCTTATGTTCTTATGTTCTTATGATTTAATGTTTTTCACAGTCAGCATCTAGTTCACACACTGCAATCAAACGAGAGGGAATGAGGTGGCAGAACATCTCGGGTTTTAGAACAGACTTGACCTCAGATATGTTCTTTACCCAAAGTTAGAAGCACTCTTCCCCCCAGGATCCAAACCCAGGAGCCTGGGGTTGGTCTGACAAGGAAGTAGAGCCACAGAAGGAACTCCCCCACTTTGGCAAAAAAGACTATTCTGGGACTTCTGGAACCTGCCCAGACAGAAGTCAAGGGAGAGTGAAGGCTGTAGCAAGAAGGGAAATTATGTAAGGTTGTGAAAAGCTGGCCTGGCTTCCAGCCCCGTCCCCCATTTCTTTTCTTCCAGCAGCGGTTTCCTGGCTTCCAGTCTTTCCCTTATAACCTTCCAAATGACCTCTGTAAATATCTTGACACCTGGAACTCTTGCCAATCCCAAAGAAGGATGAAGAGTGACTGAACTTATGCCCTCACTTTTAGTTTTTGACATACAAATTGTCTGGCTCATCTTTTCTTGATTAGTGATAGTTTATTGCTATGCCGAGGGGGCTTGGCCAGGTTTCAAAGTCCACACCTGCATGTCTCAATAAACACATGTTCCAATGCCTGATGGAGGCACTTTGAGGTAAAGGGTGTGAACTCAAGAATCTTGGTTTGATTCCCGAGTGGTAAAGGGAGACACATTTTGAAAGCTGTTCTATGTATGCCACCTGCCATTCAGATTGGGAAATGAACAGGCATCTAACTCTGCCCCTCAGCAGAGCTGGCTGCAATTCCAGGTGGGGAAAACATTTTGAAACTTGTTCAAAAAAGGTGCAGAATGGGATGATCACCTGGGATGCAGGATATCATAATGGCCAACACCACTGCTGCTGTGTTCTGAAGCAGCGGTAGTTTTCAGAGCAGAGTCAAAGACAGCCCCGTGTAGAGTAGGGCTGCCAATTCCCAGTTGGGTATGCCAAAAATATTGTGCAAATCACACTCTTAAATAGTTGGTACAAATTAAATATATTATGAAAAGCATACAAAAGTTATCATTAATTCAGAACATTTTAGCCAAATTAAGCCATCAATTAAGATACTGAAATGGGTGTTTGAGAGAGACCTTGGCTGGAAATTTCAGTTGGCTTATGAGGAAGCTGCAGAAGCAGTGGAACGCAATTAAAACCAGTGGTTGGGTGAAGGCAAGAATTTTTCCTTCAGAAGCCAACAAGCAATGGAGGGACTCCTGTGGAACTTTGTTGTTGAGTCTTAGTACTCTCTTTGTGAAATTAAGAGCCTTTGACGGGTCCTCCCTGAAATATTACATTTGAGACTTTTGTTTGGCTAAAATGTTCTGAATTTATGATAACTTTTGTATGCTTTTCATAATATATTTAATTTGTACCAACTATTTAAGAGTGTGATTTGCACAATATTTTTGGCATATCTGTATTTTGTATATTGTGCTGCCATTGTATTTTTCAATTCCCAGTTGGGGGCAGGGGATCCCCTGGTTTGGAGGCCCTGTCCCTGCTTCAGGGTCATCAGAAAGCAAGGGAGAGGGAGGGAAATGTCTGCTGGGCACTCCATTATTCCCTATGGAGACCAATTCCTATAGGGTATAATGAAAAATTGATCCATGGGTATCTGGGCTCTGGGGAAGTATTTTTTGAGGTAGAGCCACCAAATTTTCAACATAGCATTTGGTGCCTCTCCTCAAAAGACCCTACAAATTTCAAAAAGATTGGACCAGGGGGTCCAATTCTACGAGCCCCAAATGAAGGTGCCCCTATTCTTCATTACTCCAAATGGAGGGAAAACATTTAAAAGGAGTGTGGTCCCTTTAAATGTGATGGCCAAAACTCCTTTTGTAGTTCAATTGTGCTTCAGAACTCCTTTTGTAGTTCAATTGTAGTTCAATTGTCCAGCAGTGTAATTCCCAGTCTGAGGACCAAAGTGAAGAGAAAGCATCTGGCCTGTGGCCAAACACAGAGCAGCCACCATGGACTAAGAAGGGTGTACCTGTGCACTGAGAGTAAAGCTTGCTCCTAGCTTTACCCCCAAAGTCTCCTGGCTTTGCCCCCAAAGTTCCCAGATATTTCTTGAGTTGGATTTGGCAACCCTAAGAGAGAGTTACAATAATCCAATCTGGAAATGACCATTGCATGGGTCGCTGTAGCTAGGTCACAGAGGGTGAGATATGGGACCAGCTGCCTGAAGTGTCTCAGATGAAAGAAGGCAGACCTGGAAGTGGTAGTGACCTGGGCCTTCATGGTTAACAAGGCATCCATGAACACCTCCAGGCTCTTCACCCTCAACTTTGGCTCCAATGAAGCTTGATTCCTTGTAATCCTGATTACCTTGTAATCCTTACAGCACCCTTGTCAGGAAGTCCAGCAGTGTAATTTCCAGTCTGGGGACCAAAGTGAAGAGAAAGCATCTGGCCTGTGGCCAAACACAGGGCAGCCACCATGGACTAAGAAGGGTATACCTGTGCACTGAGAGTGAATTTTGCGTTGAAATTTGATGGTTGAGAGTTGAACCAGTGACCTCCTACAGCAGAGCTCCATAGCACATTCAGGTAGGTGGGGGAACTAACTTTTAAAAAACCTCTCCTTCTTGGGGAACCCAAAAAAGTGGCAAATTGGCCCCCCCTGTGGCTCTTTGTGTGTGTGAAACAGTATGGGAGGGAATCCTGCAACTCCTCCTTTCTTTTTCCAGCATTTGGAACAGTGCATAGTGATGGAGAGGTTTGTAGAGGTTGGTCCATGCATGAACATGAGACCGAGTGTTGGGACAGTCTAGTTTGGCCCTTATCCCTTGTGCTACAGTGGCCAGAATATACACTGTTAGATATGGCCATACTATAAATAGTCCCTTGACTCTTGGTGATTTATACTTCATCCTTTCCCTAAATTCAACTTTCTCACTGCTGCAATAGACTGGGTCAACCTGAGATTCATACTCTTAGCTTATATTGTAATTTCTCATCATGGGGTTTTGACATTTTGGCATTCCTCTGTGTTTGACACTAATAGGAAAGTGTCCATGCCCAGGGAAAGAAATCACACTTTTAACTTAATAGCCGAATTCTGTAATTCTCTCTTTTTGGCCACATGAGGGCACTGATACAAACAGAAATGCACAAATATGTCTTACAGCTTGTCTCCAGTCTCCACATATCCCTTGGGTAGAAAGCCTCTGCTCTTAACTTCATTGTCCATTTGTTAAAAGATATCAGTGCAACATCTGGATCAGTTCTGTGTTGACAGCTAAGAAAACCACAGTGGGTAAGTACAACTGAACTGGATGCCCCTGGGCTCGCTCAGACCCCTTTTACAAAACAAATCTGTCACATTTTTACCCATCCTTTCCTCCACAGAGTTCAAGACAGTGTACTTGGCCCTCCAAGTGCATCCTCACAACACTCTTGTAAGGAAAGTTAGGAGAAAGACAGATTGGTCTAGGCCTGGGTCACCCAACAAGCTTCATGCCTGAAATGGACTTTCAATTCAGATATTCCACATCTGAGAGCAACATTCTAACCAAATTTTATTCAAGGTATGAGCTTTCATGTCCCCACAGACTTCCTCAGATACATTGAAATGGAAGTTAACAGTTCACATATATAGACAGACGCCTCCATCTGTCTCTATATATGAAGTGTTAACTTCCATTTCAATGAATCTGAGGAAGAGTGCATGCACACGAAAGCTCATGACAACTTTGTTGGTCTTAAAGGTGCCACTGGACTCAAATTTCATTCCATTGCTTCAGACCAACATGGCTGCCTACCTAGATCTATAAGCATTCTAACCATTACACCACATTACTACATCATATGCAATGAATTCTC
The DNA here is from genome assembly GCF_032191835.1 of Heteronotia binoei. Lineage (NCBI taxonomy): Eukaryota > Metazoa > Chordata > Lepidosauria > Squamata > Gekkonidae > Heteronotia > Heteronotia binoei. The sequence goes on from NC_083237.1 coordinate 31,551,815, forward strand.
TACTGATGAACAATCCATCTTCTGTCTGATTTAGAGTGGTGCATTGATCCAAGTGTTGGGGCTGGATCTGAGTTACCCAGATTCTAATCCCCAGTCGACCATGGAAATTTGTCGGCTGAGCTTGGGCCAGTCATTTGTTCTCTCTCACTCCAGTCTATCTCACAGGAGTGTTGTTGTGAGGATAAAAAGCAGGGGTGGGGAGAATGAGGTTGGAATGGATTGTTGGTTATAGGTACATTGCTAGTTGCAATGAACATGTGGGGGAAATGAGCTGTAAAGTTTTAAATACCTCGTTAGTGACAGTTCTTTGAAAGGAACAAACTTAAGGGTAGGATCTGACCACTTTCTCCTTGTTACCACCAAAGAAGCTACACTGCAGTTCATAGGACTTGTGTAGACAAAAGCTACATGGGGCAGGGTAGCTGTGAGGAGGGGAACTGAGAGAGACAAAGCAGAAAGCTGGCAAGGATCCAACCTCAAGTGTGGAAAGAAATCTCTCAATTAATGGTGAGCTTGGTTTGTGGATTAAAGAGTATAGTTGATCCTTAAAAAGATTCACCCCATTTGAATTGATAATGCAATGACAACTCCTTGAGTCAGAAAGAGAAAGCCAGCACCTACTAGATTCCTTGGGAATCACAACCTGGCATTGTCAAAATGCCCAATTTAAATTATCTAGTCAGCTCACCAAGACCTGTAAATAAAGGGAATTCCAAATTTGTACATCAGCAAAAGAAAATGGTGGACAGAGACTCAGATTAGTTTAAGATGAGGGAGCCAGAGCCTGCATTGGAAGGGTAACTAGATTTCTTTAGGAACAGGTGTAGCTATAAAGATGATAGGGATTTAGAAAGTGCTTAGGATAATGTATTAAGACAGAGCAGAAATTACTTCTGAGTATTTGGGATCCCGTCCCACTTCTGAAATGCCTCTCCATTTTCAACACCCCCTATCAAAACGTCAACAAACATAGAAGGGCTTGAGTGCTGACTTATATATCATTCCACAGTATTGTTAGGGAAACTGCTCTCAAAATGAGATTGGGGAATTAGATTGAGAGACAGCTGGCCCTAAAAGGGAATCTTTGTTATCTGTGTATACGAGGCTCAACCGTTCAGATGGTCAAAGCTCAATAAAGGACTCTAATTTAATAAAACCAATTGTAATTTATTTGAAACAATAGTTCTTTCATCCAAGGTACAAAATCAATCACACATTCACACAGGTCTAAGAAATATAGAGAGATCGATAGGGGAACATAAAGGATGGACATACAGGGTAATACTACCTCTCGCAGACTCCAAGGGAAGGCTCCGATGGCGACGAATGAGGGAATGGGGGAAAGGTCCCGAAACTGATCAGGAATCGGGGGTGTAACTACACAGCGGGAATGGGGGTTACTGAGTAGAAGGCACACCTGTGGGTAGCTAGTCCACAGGTTATATAGAGTCACCTTAGTCCTGAGGGGATGGGAGGTGACTGGGAGTGGTAATGGGAGGTTCTGCTGATGACCAGGAAGGCTGGACATCGGCTGGACCAATGGCGTGTCAATGGCGACACCTGATTGGATGTGTGCTTCAACCAATGAACATCACCTTCATCCTGGGCATCCTGGAAACTTCCAAGTTGCGACAGGGCCTGGGGCGGCTCCGCTGATATCAATATGGGAATGGTTGGGTGATTGGGAGGAGATGGGATTAACTGGGAAAGGGACAATAGAGAATCAGATATGAACCTAGGTATTCCGGTGTAGACAAAAGGGCTTGGATGTATCAGGAGAGATTCTTCCTCTTTCTCAACTCTCCTGGGCGAGGACTGTTGTTCAGGATATTACTTGGCAATCAGGATTAATGGCGGAGCCATTAATCCATTTATAAACTAGATAGGTTGCTTGCGGGCTAGGAATGACTCAAGGTGTGTACGTGAGGTTCCCACTTAGTAGGAATGAAACCCCACCAGGCAGGAAGATGGCTACATGTGGTGTAAGCGAAACACAGTGGCTTCCATGCTTAGCGCTTCAACACCGTTCGCCTGGACAGCTCCGTGGCGGCGTAACCTCCTCCTCGCCATGGCGGGTTCCACGCAGTAGCGGGGAAATGTTTGTGTGCGGCTGCAGACACTCTGTGCCTGTCTCAAGCACTTTATATACTTGGTAATAGGTACACGGGAGTCTTATGTAGTCCCTGGATAGCTCTACTCGCATTCACTGGCCAGGCGGATGCAAGCTTACTTCTCCAGGCGCCCTGGCAACCATGTTTGTGACAGAGGGGTCATTTTCTCACAGTATGAAATCTGACTGCAGGGGGTTACAAGAGGTTATTCATTTGCAGTTGGAAAGGCCATGAACTCATGTCAATGCGGAGCATTCCCATTCCTTTAGAAGTTTCTGATGGCTTATGACAAGGGATAGTCTACTGCAGAATTCCTCTGCCAAATGTGATCTGTCTGCTCAGTGGAATGACACAGTAGAATGGATCCAATTATGCTTTCATTGACTCACCTCATTACGTTAACCACAAAATGAGTAGAAATGCAAGGGAAATGGGAGCCGATGGAGGAAAACGTGTAGAAAACACTCCATCCAGACACAGTGTTGCCAACGCAAGTGCTTCTCATCTCACCCAAAGTGTCTTTGGACTTTTCCACACTATGCTCCGTTCTTTTTAGGATTCTGAGAGGTTAGAAAAGTAGAGCATTGTACTAAACACTACAATAAGCTCATATATTCCAACTCTTTGGTTTTCTCCCTCACAGGTGAGTTATATGAGACCATGGCTGGGTACAGATGGCCAGCTTGGGGTGGCAGCCTCCCTTCCCAGAAGTAAGCTGGTGGAAAGAGAAGTGCCCTGGGGTGGTCAGATGGCATGCAGCCTGCTGCCAGAATGGGGATGGGCTGCACACGACCTGAAGGAGTGGTCACATTGCTCATGCGCTTGACTGCTGCTTTCCGGGCATTGCCCGGTTATTCAGAAAGCTGGGAAAGGCTTCCTGGAAGCACCTCACCATTTTGCTACCACAATGTATGTGGTAGCTTTTTGACATGGCAGGATGACAGGTAAGAATAGGGTGAGGGCAGGAGTGGTACAGAATTCAGATGTGTGCAGTTGAATGTGCTTTTTTGGTCTGGTCATGGAGTGTCCCTGAGGCAGCTTATGCTGGCCATCTGGTCCCAGCCCATTGTCTTGTACAGTTAGCCTGTGCTCTTCCCAAGGCCAGAAGAAGGAACCAGGCATCCATTCATTATGCTTAGATCCAGTCAAAGGACTGGTGGGGAAAAAAAGGATCAGTGACACAGGATATTGAGGATTTTGAAAGCCAAGAGCGTTAAGCTGTTGCTTATGCATCAGTATGGTTTTCAGAAAGTCTGGAAAACTTACCATTTCTGCGTGCTCTCTGCACTGAGATTTCTACATCTTGCAATGTCATCATCGGCTCACCTTACTTTACCTATATCCTGCAAGCTACACCTACCTGGCAAAACTCTGCAGCTTTATATAAGCTCAGTTAAGCAGTTAATTGCTTGATGCCCAGCCTGACACAGAACCACAGAGGCTCCTCCCGGCTTCTGAATCCAGATTGAGGCCTCTGGACTTTTGAAGCTTCACATCTTTCACCATGAGGAATAGTGACTCTAGGCTGTCAACAGGGTTCCAAGAAATCTGAAGTTGGCCTTGATCTGGAAAAGCATTGGGGTTGCTGAGTTTAAACTCTGGGAGATAGGGGACCTACATTCATATAGGAAAACATGGTAGCTCAGTGGTGGAAGATAGGTTATTTTTGCAGCCCCAAATGCAAACACTAGAATCTTCAGCTAAAATAATATTGGATAGCAATGCTATATTAGAAATGCTGAAAAGCAACAGCCTGTTGGCTTCCACATTTCCCCCCCAAACAGAAATTATCCTTCCTTCCTTCCTTCCTTCCTTCCTTCCTTCCTTCCTTCCTTCCTTCCTTCCTTCCTTCCTTCCTTCCTTCCTTCCTTCCTTCCTTCCTTCCTTCCTTCCTTCCGATGTTAATTCTATGTGGCTCTTACATTAAGCAAGTTTAGCCACCCCTGTCCTAGCTGTACTTGTCACTCAGTGACAACTCAGGAGGTCCCACCTTGTATCCTCCACATCTCTTAGCAATATTGTTTCCCAAGTTTCTAATAGCTGGGTAATAATTTTGAGGCTTCTCATTCTTGGAGATGCGTAAGAGCAGTAACCGTGTTTGCTTAGCATCTTTGAGGAGTTTTATGAAGATAAGCAAGGGTGTGGCGTAACTCATTAGCGGAAGAAGCGATGATTATCTTCATGTTGCAGGTGGAAAAATGAGGTATTCCAAAGCACTGGGCTTGCTTAGAGTGAAATTATGTGTTAGAGAAAGACTCTTAAGGGCACTTTACCAAGCGACTGCAAATGCTTCAGTCCTGGGCACACTTACTGGGGAGAAAGCCCCAATGCACTCAGCAAGGGAGGTAGTGGTGACTAAGTGTTAATTTGTGTTCACTTGAAATTTATGAATGTGGTTATGAAGGTGTAGCATGCTGGATATCGGCAATTTTTAATGTGAATGATAGCCATGAATGGCATAAAGCCCTGAATGTTTGAACATCATGCTCTCCTGTATATTCCTGCCAATCAGTTAAGGTTTTCTTAGGGGCAATGCTTTGTCTGTCTCCTTTGTTTGAGGCTCAACCAAAGGAGACTTCCTGGTTATGATCAAGCCACTAGAGGAAGCTGTGGGTAGAACACCAAGCAAATAAAAAAAAGAGGCACACGGCTATCAATTACTGGAAAATTAATCTCGTTGAAAAAAGTGCTTCTCTGCAAGTATTCAAAGAGTACAAAAATCAAACATTTACAAAGTGCAACAATACACGTTTATAATATATACAATACTCCAAAAAGACTCATGTCCAAACTGCAGATAAGCAGACATGAACATTTCCAATGCACATCAAACTCCACTTTCCAAAGAATTCATATAAAGACCCAGTCCATGTTTCAAAGATAGTGGGTGGGTAAGAAAGTTGCAAAAGAACCCCACATGTTCCAATGACGGGGTTGCACGCTGGAGCCGGCTGTTTCAGTGGTTTGCTTCGTCGGATGTTCAGATTGGGGTAGCTCTATTTCTTCGAGACTGTCCTGACACCCATGACTGCTGGTTGCGAAGAAATAGATGTGCTAGGGGCCACAGCAGAGGGAGACAAGGGAGCTTTCAGCCCAACATACTATTTATTTCCTTAAATACATGTTAATGTCCTCCTTTGGTGGTGGGTTCCCAGGTTAGAGTATTCACTCAGGCATCTGTTCTCAGGTCCATTCAGCAGAGACACGGTGGCTCCAAACATCAATCATTTATTTGCATGGATACAACTCTCATAATCAACAACTACAGCTAACATACAAAACTAGAAACTGAAACAAGAGCTCCATCCAATAGGACCAAACTAAATCACACAAATATTAGGAGGGATAGCAGACTGTTACATTACACACACACAGGGCTTTCTTTTTTTGTAGAAGGAACTACTTTGCATATTAGGCCACACACCCCTGATGTAGCCAATCCTCCAAGAGCTTACAAGGCTCTTTTTTGTAAGCTCTTGGAGGATTGGTTACATCAGGGGTATGTGGCCTAATATGCAAAGGAGCTCCTGCTAGAACTCCACCCCTGGTACAACTCATTGTCAAGTCGGCAGATTCAATAACGAGTCGTTGTTGAAACAAAATAACTAGTTTATTGATACTGTTGTCTTCAACAAGGCTAAGATTGAAAGACTAAGGATCATACAGTAGAATACAATCATATAGGTACACTTCAAAGGGATTCTTCAGGGAGGGGGGACTATGCAGGGCACATTCACACATTGATGTTACCAATTCGTTCTCAGGCCTGCTTTGGCCTTGAGTGTCGCCGGCTCCAGACTCCCCCTGAGCCAAGCCTGAGAAGGCACAGATAAAGCTTTCACATATTCCCATTTCAAAGCAACACTACATAACTAAGAGAAGGAGGGGGGTAGGGAGAGTTTAAGCTAGCAGCAACTGAATACAGTTTGGCTTTTACCCAGGATGCTCTTTGCCTGAGCCAAAGTTAGATACAGACTTGACCAGAGTTTTACACAGACTTGACATACTGCCCCCCTTAAGCTCCCTCCACCGCCCTGTCGGTTTTGTTTTGATGAAACCTTTTTATCAAATCTTTAGCTAATATGTCTTTTTCTGCCACTCACTCATTCTCGCTGACAGAGAAGTGTTTCCACTTCACTAAGTAATGCAAGACTCCTTTTTTGACTTTAGAGTCCAGGATTTCTTGGATCTCATGTTGACTCTGGTTCCCAATTAGCACAGGTGGGGGGGGCTGGTGTTCGAGGATGCCAAGTCGACGAGCCGGAGTCCCGCTGAAGAAGGCTGCAATGAAATACAGGATGTATTTTACAAAGGGCTTTGGGCAACTCTAATTCCATGGTCACGGGATTAATTGATCTTGAACGGCCCTAGGAACTTGTAAACCAGCTTCTTTGAGGGCCGGCTGAGAGGTAGATTTTTGGTGGATAGGAACATCGAATCTCCCACCTTGAAATCCCAGGCAGGGGTGTGAGATTTGTCATAGTACTTTTTATAGGTCTCTTTTGCTGCCTCCAAATTTTCTTGAATTGCTTTCCAGCTCCCACTCGGTCCCTGCCACCATTGTTCAAAAGCCGAGGGCTCCCCGGAAGGTTCCCCCCCCCTGGTAACAAGGGCATCAGCTTCCCCTCATAGCCGTACACAGTGGAAAATGGAGAGGCTTTGGTCGAGTGGTGCACACTATTGTTATAACCGTACTCTGCAAAGGGAAGGAGGTCGACCCAATCTGACTGGCGGTGGTTGATGATGAAGCACCTGAGGTATTGCTCTAGGACCCCGTTCACTCTCTCCGTCTGCCCGTCCATCTGGGGGTGGTAGGCTGAGTTTAACCCTTGCTCTATTCCCACCAACTTGCAAAACTCCCGCCAGAAGGTGGCAACGAACTGCGGCCCATGGTCGCTAATGACCTTGTCGGGGAATGAGTGGAGTTTTACCACGTGATCGAAGAATAGGGTGGTTAGCTTCTTTGCGGTGGGCAGCTGAGTACACGGAATGAAGTGGGCTTGTTTTGAGAATGTGTCCACCACCACCAGGATCACGGTTTTCCCATGAGAGGGGGGTAACTCCACTATGAAGTCCATGGACACTACTGACCAGGGATGTTTAGCCATTTCCAAGGGCTGTAGGAGCCCCGGCGGTTTCCCCCCCTTCTCTTAGCCATGATGCAAATGGGGCAGCCGGCTACGTACTCCAACACGTCCTTCTTTAGGGACAGCCACCAAAACTGTCGGGTGACTAGATGTAGGGTCTTTACGTAACCAAAATGCCCCGCTAGCTTGCTGGCATGGCAGAACTGCAGTATCTCCGCTCTTAAGGTTTTTGGGATATAAAGTTTCTCTCACTTGTACCACAATCCGTCCCTTCCCTTTTGCACTCCCTCTGGCCGCTCTTCCTCTTCCTTTTCTGTCTCTGCGGCGAGCTTCTCCTTGCCGAGCCCCTCTAGTTCCCTCTTCTTTTGAGATCGGGTAGTGACCATGGCCGCTACTTGGGAAGGCGGGATCAGTGAGTCTACTACCTCCTCCCTCTGGCTCTCGTGTTGCGGGAGCCTCAAGAGAGCATCCGCTAGAAAATTCTTCGTCCCGGGGATGTGCCACAGGGTGAAGTCGAATTTAGAGAAGAACCCTGCCCACTGGACCTGTTTTTCACTTAACTTCCTTTTCCCGGTGAGGGCCTCGAGGTTTTTGTGGTCTGTCCAGATCTCAAAGGGTACCTTGGCCCCCTCTAGCCATGAGCGCCAGGTTTTTAAAGCTAACATGACTGCTAAAGCCTCCTTGTCCCACACTGACCAATTCCTCTGCTCCCCTGAGAATTTCCAGGAGATGTATGCGCAGGGTTTTAGCTTCCCATCCCCGTCCCTCTGCATGAGAATGGCTCCGATGGCGACGTCGGAGGCGTCGCATTGAACCAAGAAGGCCCGCTGCTTGTCAGGGTGGCTCAGGATCAGCTCACTTGTGAAGAGGTGTTTTAGTTTGTCAAAGGCCTCTTGGCACTTCAAGGTCCAAATTAACCAGGCTCCGGGCCACTTGGCCTCTGGCCCCTTCCCTTTCATCTTTAGGAGCTCTGTCAGGGGTAGGGCAATTTGGGTGAACCCCTCTACGAAGGTCCTGTAAAAATTGGTGAACCTGAGGAAAGGTTGGAGCTGTCTACGTGTCCTCGGGGGAGCCCACTCAAGGACCACCTGCACCTTGGCCGGATCCATTGCCAACCCCTTTCCCGACACCCGGAACCCCAAGTAATCCAATTTACCCAGGATGCTCTTTGCCTGAGCCAAAGTTAGATACAGACTTGACCAGAGTTTTACACAGACTTGACACTCATGTACTTTTTTAGTATTTCTGCACTAATGAGCATTGTCACCAAATATGAAAAAAGATACTGACCTCTGCCTCGCAGCACCAGCACAAGTTTGACTTGTAGCTCAGATTCAAAGCCTTCCTCCATTTTTTGAGTACCGGTACTTCTTCCATTGGAAAAATAATCATTTAAATTGGATGAAGTCTCTTTAGGATGGAGAAAGGCTCCTTGGGAGATGGTTGGATCCACCCCATAATATGTGATGTGTTACTGCTTGGGGTCTGCATGCAACATATGGCTCTTGAGCTCTGTGCAGAACCAAACAGGGCTCTTCAAAAGAAAGAAAGAAAGAAAAGAAAACAAAGATTTTAAATTATGGTATATTCCAAGGTGGATTCCAGAATAACCAGCATACATAGGGGAACAGTAGGCAATTTAAAAAAAAAAAAAAATGGGACGGAATGTTTTCTTAGAGATGTTTTGCAGAAAGGAAAATGACAGAGATGAACAGTTATCAAGCATGAGTGTGAAAACCATGCACAGATTTATGACAGTGCACCACCTCAAATGTGCAGGGTGCTCCCATGTATATTATTACATATTGCAAGACTGCACATGTGCAAATTCCTAATAAATTACTAGCAACAATAAGTATCTGGGCTCTAGAAACTTTGTGGTTTATTAAGCTACATATCAATTATTGGCAATGTATGTGTTCAGTTATGGGTTTTCTTATATTGCTTGTTTTTTGATGTCTTCCTGTAAAATGTTGCTGTAGAATGGCTTTTTAATTATAGAAGACTCTTTTTTATTGGATTGATGTCTGTGGGTGAAGCAGCAAGCAAGCTTTCTTTCTTTCTTTGAAAAAAAATCATGCAAACATTTTGTCAGAACTTGTAACTTTGATTGCTTTGCTTTAGCCAAACTGACTCCATGTTGTAACTTAGAAGGAGTGACAGCGGTCATTGACCCAGGCCTCTCTGCTATGCCAAATATTTAGGGCAGTAAGGCAGGCGGCAGAGAGTCTCTGCTTAACATCCACAGGTGGCCTTTGAAGCCAGGCCGTTTGGCCTTCGCAATAGGGGGGCATCCTCCTTTGCTGATAACGGAGGCTGGGAAGAAGAGACAACCATTTGAGACCGTGTGAATTATTGTTTTATTATGCTTTGCTGTGGGCATAAAATGTAACCAACTGCCCAGAATCGCCATTACTGTTATTTCGTTACTATAGTACTGTAGTTCTTCAAATAAAGATCCTAACTTGCAACAAGTATTGGACTCGTTTGAAGTTCGTCCAAGTTCTGATATTATAACAGTAACCCTTTTGTTTGGGCTTATCGGAACTGGCAACCTGGCCCGATGGCGGCACTGGCCCCAGACAACGGAGAGTCCAATATCCCACCAGACGAGGAACCCCTCGACCCGAAGGTAACTGGCGCGAGGAGGAAGATTAAAGTCCCCGCGCCGTTCTCCGTCGACGCCTTTCCTTCCCGAACCTGGAGCCCGAGGAAGTCTACGGCCGCTATGGAGGCCGCGGAGCAACGCTACCGAATTATCGCCACGGGCGGGGGAGAAGGGGATGAAGACGAGCCCAGAGACGAGGGGCTTGGCACTTACGGCGGAGGGGACCCGATCCGAACACTATGCAATGAATTGTTCGATTGGGTGAAAGAAATCCACGACGAGGTTCATGCCTCCAGAACCCTGATGGCAGAGGAGATGCAGCAGAACCTGGGAGCGATCCGCGACCAAATACGCACGCTCCAGGGGGTCGTGGCCGCAGGGCAAATCCCGGGGGGGGGACCAGCGGGCCCTCCGGCAGGCGCACCGGCAGGGCCCCCGGCCGGTCCCCCGGCAGGACCCCCCGCGGGGCCGCCAGCCGGCCCTCCAGCAGGACCCCCTGTTGGGCCCCCGGCCGGCCCTCCAGCAGGTCCCCCGGCTGGGCCACCCGTGGGACCGCCAGCCGGCCCTCCGGCGGGACCCCCGGCCCCTCCACCTGGTGGGCCAGTGGCTCCGGTAGTTCCGGCTCCTGTCGCCCCGGCCGGAGGAGACGGGGGAGGACACCGGGAGCTGAAAATCACCTTCGACGGGGACGGAGAAGCGGTAGAGTACTTTACGATCCAGTGCAACATGTTTTTCACGCACTGGGGAGCGGGGTACCCCACGGAAGCAAGCCGCGTAGACCACATCGCCTCCAGACTGAGGGGACCGGCTCAGAAATGGTACGTGGGGCTCTATACGGGACGGAAACCCGAACTAGCCACCGTGGCAGACTTCCTCCAGGCGATGCTCCGACAGTACGGAGACCCCCTGCGAGAAGAGAAAGCCATCGCGGCCCTACAAAGAATAGAGCAAGGCAACCGCACCACCCAAGAGTACGCTACCGAGTTCATGGGCCACTGCGCGGCAGCCAGGGGATGGAATGAAGTAATGAAATACACCGCGTTCAAGAATGGCCTGAACGCGAACATCTTAGACCGGTGCTACCACCAGGGAAGACCAGATACCCTGGTAGGATGGATCCAACTGGCCGGGGAGGTAGAGACCGACCTCCAGCACGTCGGGATGCGACGCCAGCAACAAGGCAAGAAGGGAGGAAAGTCGAGCCCCTCCCCGAGCAAGACGGAAGGGAAGCGGGGCCCCGCAACCTCAACCCCCTCGACCGCAGCGCGGAAGTGCTTCAGGTGCGGGGATCCGAGTCACCTGGCCGCGAACTGCCCGGGGAAGCCAACACCGACTCCGACGCAGCCCAAACCGACGCCCACCGCGCCGAAAAAGAAAGGCGGGCGAGCGAAGGAGCCCAGTCGGGGCACCGTCGCCACTTCCTTGGCGATTGACAAGGATGTTACCACCATAGAGGAATCCAGCGAGGAGTCCTGGGATCAAGAGTCGGCGGGAAACGACAGCGACCTGCTTTAACCAGTGCCACGAAGCAGGTCAATAAAACGCCGGCACTACTAACGGTGAGAGTTACTGGGGGGCTATTGTTCATGGCGGTCACCCTTTTGAACCCCAACTTGAAAAGATTTATGCACGCCCGGGCCCTGATTGACTCTGGGTGCACGAGAGACATTATCACCCCCCGCTTAGTGGAAGTGCTGGGGTTAGCCACGTCTCCCCTTCCCCACCCCATCCAATTTGAACAAATGGACGGGTCGCCTATGAGGGGGGAGCCGTGCACCCTAGAGACCCAGGCCACCCCTGTGGGAACAGAAGAGCACTGGGGGGTAGAAACTTTTGTCATAGCCCCGTCCTGCTCCTTCGATGTGGTGGTGGGATCGGGATGGCTAGCAAAACACCAACCGGACATTCGATGGGCAGAGCAAATCGTGCGGTTCCCGGACTGGCGGTGTGAACACCACCACTGGAGACCCGAGTGGGGTCCGAAAGCACCCCCGCAGAATGAAAGACTCTGCCTCACCCTCGAAGAGATAGGATCGATCCCCAAAGAATACAGGGACTTGAGGAAAGCCTTTAGTGAGCGGGAGGCAGACGAACTCACCCCGCACCGCCCCACGGACTGTGCCATCGAACTCATCCCCGGGCAGACTCTGCCAAAGGCAAAACTGTATTCCATGGGTTGGGCAGAGAAAGCGGAGCTGAGAAAATTCATTGACAAAAATTTGAAACGGGGCTTCATTCGACCAGCCACGGCCCCCCATGCTGCCCCTGTACTATTCCGCAAGAAAAAGGACGGGGGGCTTAGACTTTGCACAGATTTTCGCGGGATAAACGGGATTTCTATGTCCAATGCTTACCCGATCCCGTTGATAAGGGACCTTTTGAACACAGTGGCCGAGGGCAAGATCTTTACTAAGCTCGATCTCAGAGACGCGTACTTTCACGTACGGATTAAGGAAGGAGACGAGTGGAAGACTGCATTCAACACACCTATGGGACAGTTTGAGTACCTAGTGATGCCATTCGGGCTCCAGGGAGCGCCGGGGGTCTTTATGAACTTTATAAATGAAGTGTTGAGAGAGTTTCTGTTTAAGGGGGTGGTGGTGTACCTTGATGACATCATTATCTATTCGAAAGATCTTGAATCCCATGTGCCCCTAGTGCGAAAAGTATTGACTACTCTATGTAAGAACAAATTGTATGCTAAACTGTCTAAATGTGAGTTCCACAAGACGGAACTAGACTACTTGGGATTCCGAGTGTCGGGGGAGGGGCTTGCGATGGACCCGGCAAAAATCCAAGCTGTTCTAGATTGGGAACCACCCCGAACCCGACGGCAGTTACAATCTTTTCTCGGGTCCGCCAATTTCTACTGCGGATTCATTAAGGGGTTCGCCCGGGTGATGCTTCCTCTCACGGAGCTCCTAAAAACGAAGGGGAGGGGGGAAGCGGCGAAAAAACCCGGGGCGCACTTGACATGGACGCCGGAATGCCACCAGGCTTTCCAGGAGCTTAAGCAACTCTTCACCTCTGAAACAGTACTGGCTCACCCCAATGAACTAAAACCCTTTGTGGTGCAATGCGACGCCTCCGATGTCGCCGTAGGAGCCATATTGATGCAGAGGAACGAGGAGGGGGAACTGCGTCCCTGTGCCTATATCTCACACAAATTCTCAAACGAACAAAGAAACTGGTCGGTGTGGGACAAAGAGTCTTTTGCAGTAATGTTTGCCCTGAAAACTTGGAGATCCTGGTTAGAAGGAGCCCGAGTCCCCTTTGAAATTTGGACCGACCACAAAAACTTAGAGGCCCTCACGGGCCGCCGCAAACTGACAGCCAAACAAATCCGGTGGGCGGGATTCTTTGCAAAATTTGACTTCGTGCTGAAACACATCCCAGGCACTAAGAACTTTTTGGCTGATGCACTATCACGCATGCCTCAGCACGAGAGTCAACGAGAGGAAGTAATCGACTCTCTCATCCCCCCCTCAGCAATCGCGGGAGGGGTCACTACCCGTTCGGGAAAAAAGACCGGGGCCCCGGAATTACCACAAAAGGAACGCTTTGCGTCAGAGGCAGACTTAGAAGGAGCAGAGCGCCCCGATGGACTAGAGCAAGGGGAGGGGGGACTTTGGCTCCACAAAGGTAAAATCTATGTGCCTACGTCTATGAGGAAGGAGGTATTAGAACAGAGCCATTCCAACCGCCTAGCCGGTCACTTTGGGTATGTAAAAACCCTTCACCTCATCACTCGGCAATTTTGGTGGCCAAAACTAAAAAGGGACGTTTCTGAATTCGTGCTAGCATGCCCTACGTGCATCATGTCCAAACGCAGAGGAGGAAAACCTCCCGGCCACCTCGTCCCCCTCCCCACGGCCAGTCGACCCTGGACCGTTGTGTCGATGGATTTTATAGTGGAACTTCCTCCATCCCAAGGGAAAACAGTGATACTGGTAGTGGTTGACACTTTTTCAAAACAAGCCCATTTCATCCCCTGCAAGAAATTGCCCACAGCTAAGAAATTGGCCCAGCTTTTCTTTAATCACGTGGTCCGCCTACACTCATTCCCCGAGAAGGTCATTAGTGACCGCGGGCCACAGTTCGTTGCCAACTTCTGGCGGGAGTTTTGCAAGCTAGCTGGCATCGAGCAAGGTCTTAGCTCCGCTTACCACCCGCAAACGGACGGACAGACGGAGAGAGTGAACAGGCTTCTCGAACAGTATCTAAGGTGTTACATTAATTACCAACAAACAAATTGGGTGGAACTTCTGCCGTTCGCAGAATATGGATACAATAACAGCCTCCATAGTTCTACCAAAACCTCCCCTTTCCAAATAGTCAACGGCTACGAGGGGAAGCCTTTCCCAAACCTCCCCCTTCCTGCAGGACCGAAAGAGCCCACTTCTTGCCTCCAGTGGTGGGAGGGGATAAGGGAAGGGTGGAAGGTGATTCAGGAAAATCTGGAAGAAGCAAAAAGGGAGTATAAGCGGCACTTTGACAAAAAACATGCCCCGCAGTGGGAAATGAAGGAGGGGGAGACAGTGTTCCTATCCACCAAGAACTTGCCCCTTCCTCAAGGGTGCCGCAAGCTTGCCCTCAAATACCTGGGACCATTCAAAATAAAGAAAGTTATCAATAAAGTGACTGTGGAACTGGAGTTACCCAAATCCCTAAGTAAGATCCACCCTGTTTTTCATTGCAGCCTTCTTCGCAAGGATCCTGGAGCTATGCAGTTTCATCCTCGCCCCCCGGAGCCGCCTCCGACATTAGTGAAGGGTCAGAGTCATCATGAGGTGTTAGATATTCTAGACTCTAAGATCCGAAGGGGGGTGCTGTATTATCTGATTAGGTGGAAGTACTTTCCCCCTAGCTGTGATGAATGGGTAAAAGCTACTGATGTATCTGCACCGCAATTGCTCAGAAAATTTCACCTACTGTACCCACACAAGCCCAAGCCGAAGAGCTTAGGGGGGGCAGTATGTCAGAACTTGTAACTTTGATTGCTTTGCTTTAGCCAAACTGACTCCATGTTGTAACTTAGAAGGAGTGACAGCGGTCATTGACCCAGGCCTCTCTGCTATGCCAAATATTTAGGGCAGTAAGGCAGGCGGCAGAGAGTCTCTGCTTAACATCCACAGGTGGCCTTTGAAGCCAGGCCGTTTGGCCTTCGCAATAGGGGGGCATCCTCCTTTGCTGATAACGGAGGCTGGGAAGAAGAGACAACCATTTGAGACCGTGTGAATTATTGTTTTATTATGCTTTGCTGTGGGCATAAAATGTAACCAACTGCCCAGAATCGCCATTACTGTTATTTCGTTACTATAGTACTGTAGTTCTTCAAATAAAGATCCTAACTTGCAACAAGTATTGGACTCGTTTGAAGTTCGTCCAAGTTCTGACACATTTATATAAGAGGAAACCACAATATAAAAGAAGAGAACCCATTAAACACTTCCACAGTACAGACTTCCTGTTTGGCTTGGAAGACAGGCTGCAGCTCCCTAGCAAGGTGGATTTTTTTTCACTGTTCAGGGTATTAAAAACCTCTCTGGGGGGATCTATGCCCATTAATCTTAGTCAAAGGTTAATCCAAGATGACGTTAAATTCTTTTAGCTGTTGATTTCGATTTAGGAGGAGGCAGGGAGCTGCCTTCTTCAGATCTTGAGATCCAGCAATAGAGGGACCGTCAGCCATGTGTCTGCAGTGGAATTAAAGTCATTAATTTGACTTAAGCCTGTCGGAATCCAAACACTTAAAGCCTGACTGACTTTAATTGCAAGATAAGAAAGCCGAAGTGCCGAAAGAAAGAACATCTGGTTAAGGTACTTTGATCTATTCTTATTCCAAGAGTCCTTGAACATTATTTAAACGTTGTGTGGAATATAAACAGATGAAGTTGAAGCGTAACTGAATAAAGATAATTACCTTGTCAAGTTTGAACTTTGAAACTTTGAAAGTAAAAAGGCTGTAGCAGAATCTGAAAATAAAAGAGGGAGTTGTTGTGACAGAGTGTGGTCTGCGGTTGGTGATGTGTAAAGAAGATCGCTTCTTGTTGTGTATACACTCCTACAAACTGTTGGAATCTAAACAGACTGAACTGAACTAAGGCATAATTGAAAGAAAATTCAGCCTGTGAAAACTGGATGTTGTTAACATAATAGCCTCAAAAGATATTTGAGAAAAGGACAAATTGTTTTGAATACTTGTGGCTGTGGCTTCTTCACAAATCTCATACTAGACACGAGATCAGAGCAATCTGCACCAGGAAGTAAAAGGGACTGGCCAATAATACAAAGTCTGTAAGGATTACAAAAGCTGTGACATTTGACATTTGAACTAGGAAGGAATTAAGACCAAAATCAAGAAAGACCTCTCTGTCATGGGTGCTGGGGACCCTGCAGAGGAAGTGGAGCCTGCAGAAGAAACTGTGCCCCTGCCTCCTGCTGGAGAAGATCCCAGCCCCCCTGCCTCACCCTCTCGGGTGGCATGTGTGCATGACCGCCTCCATCAGGACCTTAGGGATTGGAGGAGCCCTGAGTTTTGAGAGGATTCTGGCCATTCTAAGAGCAAGGATGCTTGAGTTGTAACAGGATCCTGGCTGCCTCTCTGAGCCAGCAATTAGCCCAAATGGGCAACAGCCAGCAGAGGGCTATATAGCTGTAGGCTTTGGGAGGAGGCTTTGTGGAAGCAACTAGTCATCTCCCTGAAGTTCTAGCATCCACTCCGGCTTGACTTTGGTTTCTGGACTCCCTAACTTTGGCTTGTGACTTCTGGACTCCCTGACCTCGGTTTCTGGACCTCGGACCTGCAATACGTGTACAGTGATTCGGATTTGGCACCTCGGACCCTCCTGCTTACTGGCTACAGAACTTGGACTGCCCCTGGACTTTGCCTGACCCGGCCCCAGCCATGACAGATTGCTTCCACCCGACAAACACCCACTCCACAAGATGGATGCTGAAGCAAGTGAAACCACAGGACTATTGGCTGTGCTCAAAGCCCAGGTACAGCAGCTAACACAGGCAGTGGTGCACTTGCAGCAACAAACTGCGGCCAGTGCTCCAGCCAAGTGCCCAGTTCCCCCACCTGACAGATTTGGGGGTGCCGTGGAAGAATTTCCTGCTTTCCTAGCACAGTGCCGGCTGTACTTCGAACTGAGAGCATGGGACTTCCTCGATGACAAAACAAAGGTGTGTTTCATCATCAGTCTGTTAAAGGGGCAGGCGGCCAAATGGGCCACACCCTTGCTGGTTGCGTCCTCTCCCCTACTGACTGATTACCAGGGGTTTGAGGCCCACCTGTCTGCTGCCTTCTCAAACCCAGTCCAAGCAGCCACAGCCAACCGGCAGATCAGGGCGCTGAAACAAGGCAACTCCTCGGTGGCTCAGTATGCCACCGAATTCAAGCTCCTGGCCCAAGACTTGGCGTGGAATGAGGCTGCCCAGATGGACCAGTTTACCGAGGGGTTGGCAGAGGAAGTCCTGGATGAACTGGCCAGCGTAGAGCAACCACCCACGCTCCAACAACTTATCACCCTCTGCCTCCGCATCGATGGCCGCCTGGAAAGTCGCCGCCAAGACAAGACCAGAGGGCGCCAGCTCCCTGCGCCGTGCCACTTGGCTCCTCTTTCATCCCTAGCTAGTACCAGCACCGAGGGTGGGCCTATGCAGCTTGGAGCTGCTCGACCCCACCTGACCCCAGAGGAAAAGACCAGACGCCGCACGCAGAATCTGTGCCTCTACTGTGGCACGGCAGGCCACTATGCCTCTGGCTGCCCTGCTAAGCATCGGATACCCGGACCTTTGCTGCCACCACCGCCAAAAGGGCAGCCCCAGGCGTAAGTGGACCCCCCAGCCTGGGGTGACTAGCTGGGTCCTCCGAACAGCGGGCTGATACCCCGGGGCCGTTCCTGCTACCAGTCAAACTCCGTCTGCCGGACGAACGCTGGCTGTTCGTGTATGCCATGCTGGACTCGGGAGTGGCCCACTGTTTCATAGATGCTGCCTTCGTAAAGCAGCACCAGATCCCTGTGCAGACAAAAGAGATTCCGACGCTGGTGGAGGCTATTGACGGGCGTCTCCTCCGTTCTGGGCCCGTCACCCAGGAGACCTGTCCCATCACCTTCCACGTCCAGCAGCACCAAGAACAGCTGCAGTTTAATGTCGCCCACATGCCTCGCTTCCCGCTGATTCTGGGCCTTTCCTGGCTGCAGCTGCACAACCCCATCGTGGACTGGGCCCAGCAGGAACTATGTTTCCGAGACCCCTGTCCTCATCTGACTCCTCCCACCACTCTAGCAGCCGGCATCCCGAGTGGTGGTCCTCAGCTCCCTCCGAAGTATGCGGATTTCGCCGATGTCTTCGAAGAGACAGGAGCTGATCAGCTTCCCCCTCACCGGCCCTATGACTGTGCCATTGACTTGGTACCTGGGGTACCACTCCCGGTGGGGCATCTGTACCCTATGTCGGAGCCTGAGTTGGCAGCTCTGCGAGACTTCCTGGACAAGAACCTGAAACGCAGGTTCATCCGACCCTCGACCTCTCCCCTGTCTGCTCCAGTCCTCTTCGTGAAGAAGAGTGGGGAGCTCCGGCTGTGCAATGATTACCGGGCCCTGAACAAGATCACCATCCATGACCGGTACCCTCCACCACTGATCCCTGAACTCTTGGATCGCTTAAAGGGGGCCCAAATCTACACCAAGCTGGACCTCCGTGGAGCGTACAATTTGGTGCGCATACGGCCCGGAGACGAGTGGAAGACCGCGTTTGGGACCCGATACGGGCAGTACGAGCACCTGGTGATGCCCTTCGGATTGACCAACGCCCCCGCTGTCTTCCAGAGGTTCATGAATGACATCTTCTGGGACCTGCTCGACCGCTTCGCAATCATATACCTAGATGACAGCCTGATTTACTCCCGCGACCCTGCCCAGCACGCCGAGCACGTCCACCAGGTCCCGCAGCGCCTACGAACCCATGGCCTCTATGCCAAGCTGGAGAAGTGCAACTTCGACCTGCGCTCTGTCGAGATCCTCGGTCACATTGTGTCACCGCAGAGGATCCTCATGGACCCGAAAAAAGAGGAAGCGGTCCTGACCTGGCAGGCTCCTCAGAATCGCAAAGACCTGCAGCGATTCCTTGGTTTTGCCAACTACTATCGGCAATTCATCCCGGCCTATGTATCCCTGACAACACCCCTGACTCAACTACTCCGCCCCAAAGAACCCTTCCGCTGGTCCCCAGAGGCCGATAACGCCTTCTCCACCCTGAAGACCCGCTTTGCCACCGGGCCACTCCTGAGATACCCCGACCCCCAGCTTCCCTTTACGGTGGAAGCTGATGCCTCCAACGTGGCCCTGGGAGCAGTGCTGTCCCAGCACGAGGAGCCATCTCAGCCACTCCAGCCCTGCGCCTATTACTCGCGCCAGCTTACTGCCGTGGAGAGGAACTATACCATCTGGGAGAGGGAGTTGCTCGTGATCAAGGCAGCTTTTGAGGTTTGGAGGCATTACCTCGAAGGGGCTCGCCACTCTGTTCAAGTGCTCACTGACCACCGGAACTTAGAGCACCTCCAGACCACCCGCCGTCTCAACCAGTGCCAGATCTGGTGGTCCCTCTTCTTTTCCCGCTTTGACTTCCGGATCTCCTACATCCCCCATACCCAGAACCGGAAAGCAGACGCGCTCTCCCGGAAACCGGAATACGCCCCTGCTTCAACTGAGACCGCGCCCGCTGCTCCCATCCTGCCGCCCTCAGTGTTTGCAGCCACCTCCACTTCACCCACACTCGTGGAGGACATTCGTGCTAGCCAGGCCAACGATCCCTGGATCCAGCAACACCTCCAGGCACTCCAAGATGACTCAGCAGGCGAGTTCACGACTCGGGGCGGCTTCTTGCTACACCGCGAACGCCTCTATGTGCCGCCCGGGCCCTTGCGGGCAGAAGTGCTATGCCTGACCCACGACTCGTTACCCGCCGGGCACATTGGACAGCATAAAACCACCCACTTGCTGACGCGAGAATTCTGGTGGCCATGAGTTCGCTCCGATGTTGCCCATTATGTCAGCTCCTGTGACGTCTGCCGACGGGCCAAAGATGTCCCGGCCAAACCTTCGGGGTTGTTACAGCCCTTGCCCACACCCTCAGGACCCTGGGATACCATCTCGATGGACTTCATCATGGAACTTCCACGATCCAAGGGTCAGACTTGCATCTTGGTGGTCGTCGACCTATTTACCAGGGTGGCCCACTTCATTCCGTGCCCGAAACTTCCCACAGCTCAGGAGACGGCCCAGCTCTACCTGCAACACATCTTTCATCTGCACGGACTCCCAGCCCACCTGATCTCAGACCGGGGCCCCCAGTTCTCCTCTCGGTTCTGGCAAGCCCTCCATTCCAGCCTGGGGACTCGAGTGCACCTGTCCTCAGCCTACCACCCACAGACGGATGGTCAGACAGAGCGCACCAATGCCACGCTAGAGCAATATCTCCGCTGTTACACCTGCTACCAGCAGGACGACTGGACCACTCTGTTGCCTCTAGCGGAGTTTGCATACAACAACACGGTCCATTCCTCCACCCAAATGACCCCATTTGCTGCAACCTACGGGTACTACCCTCGGTTCTTCCCAGCGATCCTGCCACCCACGAATGTCCCCGCCGCCGAGGCCTACCTACAAGAACTCCGCGCCAGCCAAGACTTGCTCCGAGAGCAGCTACAGCGGGCCAAGGAAGCCTATAAACTGGCTGCAAACCGAAAGAGGCAGGAAGGCCCCCCAATCCAGCCGGGGGATCAGGTGTGGCTATCAACTCGCTACCTGTGCCGGCCTGGTCGGTCTCACAAGCTGGATGCGCGTTTCATTAGACCCTACCCCGTCAGAGAACAAATAAACCCTGTCGCCTTCAGGCTCCAGTTGCCACCCCACGTCCGCATTCACCCCGTGTTTCATCGCTACCTCCTTGTTCCAGTTGCACCCCCTGACCCAGCTCGGCCTCCTTGCCCACCGTCGCCACCACCGATGTTGGTGGATGATGAGGAAGAATACAAGGTGCGCCAGATCCTGGACTCCCGGTACCATCGTGGAGGCCTCCAGTACCTTGTGGACTGGGAGGGATACAGCCCAGAAGATCGGTCTTGGGAGCCCGTGGACAATCTTCATGCCCCGGACTTGGTGCAACGGTTCCACAACGACCACCCCAACCTCCCAGGCCCCTCGACGGAGGGGGGCCCTGGGGGGGGGATAATGTCATGGGTGCTGGGGACCCTGCAGAGGAAGTGGAGCCTGCAGAAGAAACTGTGCCCCTGCCACCTGCACCAGTGCCCCTGCCTCCTGCTGGAGAAGTTCCCAGCCCCCCTGCCTCGCCCTCTCGGGTGGCGCGTGTGCGTGACCGCCTCTGTCAGGACCTCAGGGATCGGAGGAGGGCGGCACACTCACAAGTAAGACGCTCCCTGAGCCCTGAGTTTTGTGAGGATTCTGGCCTTTCTAAGAGCAAGGATGCTTGAGTTGTAACAGGATCCTGGCTGCCTCTCTGAGCCAGCAATTAGCCCAAATGGGCAACAGCCAGCAGAGGGCTATATAGCTGTAGGCTTTGGGAGGAGGCTTTGTGGAAGCAACTAGTCATCTCCCTGAAGTTCTAGCATCCACTCTGGCTTGACTTTGGTTTCTGGACTCCCTGACTTTGGCTTGTGACTTCTGGACTCCCTGACCTCTGCTTCTGGACCTCGGACCTGTGATACGTGTACAGTGATTTGGATTTGGCGCCTCAGACCCTCCTGCTTACTGGCTACAGACCTTGGACTGCCCCTGGACTTTGCCTGACCCGGCCCCAGCCATGACACTCTCTAGGAACTGAACTTAACCATAGAGAAACAACAATTCCCATTTTAAAAGGGAGAAAAACTGTCAAATTTGTTAAAAATCAATATCTCT
This sequence comes from Heteronotia binoei, assembly GCF_032191835.1. NCBI lineage: Eukaryota > Metazoa > Chordata > Lepidosauria > Squamata > Gekkonidae > Heteronotia > Heteronotia binoei. The sequence goes on from NC_083237.1 coordinate 31,573,548, forward strand.
GCCTAGGAAGATAGGAGGAAAACAAAATTAGTCTCATTTAAAAAAGCATGTTCTAAGCTATTGGACATTATACCAGAAACAGTTTACTAAATACTTGGATAAAATATAAGAAATATGGAGACGAGAGAAAACCGCTGTGGATAGTGCCAGCAGAAGTAATAAAAATAACAGCTGAATCCGATGAAGAAAGAGAGATGTCATATAATCAACTGCTCAAAATCCAAGGAGACAAAATTTAATTAAAATCCTCAGAAGAGCTAAATAATAAGTACGATTGGTTTCAAATGCAGCAAATTAAAAGCTTGATGGAAAATGATATTAAATTGGAGGGAATTAGACGAGAACAAACAGAACTGGAAAGGGTCCTGCTTGGAGATAATGAAAAATTGATATCGAAAGTATACAAATTATTATTGAAATGGTCTACAGAAGATCAAGTAGTAAAGTCTCAAATGGTCAAATGGGCAATAAATGTGAACAGAGAAATACAAATGGATACGTGGGAGCACCTTTGGAAGAACTCGATGAAGATCTCAACTTGTCAGAGTATCAAAGAGAACTGTTTTAAGATGATGTATAGGTGGTATATGACTCCGAAAAAGCTGGCCAAGATGAGTAAAAAGATGTAGATAGATGTTGGAAATGTAAAAAACATGAAGGTTCTTTCTTTCATATGTGGTGGACTTGTGAAAAAGTGAAAGAGTACAGGAAGATGATACAACAAGAAATCTTCAACATTTTGGGTTACGACTTTAAGAGAACTGCAGAGACTTTTTTGCTTGGATTACAATTAGAAAAATTTCCAAAGGAAGACAGGACTTTAATTTGGTACTTGCTCTCAGCTGCTAGGACATTGTATGCGCAGCTGTGGAAACAAGAAAAAATACCAGAGAAATGGGACTGGATTAAGAAAGTTTTATTGTGGAGTGAGATGGACAAACTAACTAGAACTCTAAGAGACTATGATTTAGATATATTTAAAAAGGAGTGGAAGAAATTTAAAGAATATATGGAGAAAGAGTGGAATGTAAAAAGACATTGGACAATTTTTTAGTATTAATGAGAAAAAAAAATATTGAACTTTGATCGGTTAGTAGTATCTTTAGTATTGAATTTACATTTATAACTTCGGGGAAGTCAACATTGGAGGGAGGGGGGATTGAAATACCATATGGGTTAGTACAGGAAATGTATAATGAAGTTTTATAACCATATGTTATCAATAAATGGTTAAAACACAAACACTTCCACAGTACAAACATAAAAAGCCAACAATTAAAGAGAACATTATGTCAGCTTGTGTTCCATTGATACTAACCATGCCTCTTATAATGTTTATTTACTTGCAACTAACCCCAATGATCCCCTGTAGAACTTTAGGCATGCCTGAGGGGGAAGAGGAAGGCGGGAGGGAATTGGGCGCCAGAGGCCATAAAGGGTTTTGAAGTGCAGAGGAGTACGGCCGCTTCCCAGGCGCCAGCAAGGACACCAGCCGGGAGGGGGAGTAGGGATGGCCCAACGGAAGAGATAACAAGCGTGTGAATCAAGCACCTCTGAAAGCTGAATGTAACTTTATTATGAGAATGATTTAAACCCCCCAGGCTTTGATGTATCCCCATAAATGCTAGTGTTTGTTCCCTATACGTTATCACTCTCAAAGACCTTCTGCAAGAGTAACATTGTTGTAATCAATAAATGAAACTTATTTTCAAAAGAAAAGAGTTATCTCATTGTTGAAGACTCTCAACATTTAGATCAGATTTCATTTTCAAAGAGAGTGCAACAATTAATCCAACATGAGCCAACATGGTGTAGTGGTTAAAACTGATGTTCCCAAATCTGGAGAACTATGTTTGATTCTGCTCTCCTCCACATGAAGCCATCTGAGTGACCTTGTCTTTCAGAGTTCTCTCAGCCCCCAAAATAAGCTTGTGCTAAAAGAACTAATACTTCAGGCAGCTAGACAATCCTCAGATCTCCTGACTATGCTACACACAGTGCCATGCAGTAATTTATTTTTAAATTTACATTAAAACCTACCATTCAATTTCTGTTTTATTTGCCAAAACACAAGAAAGGGTTTCCAAGTTGTCAGATATGAAGATTTTCACTGCCTTCTGTCTTTTAAACAAATTATTTTGCTTAATTGCAGAATTTTAGCTATTTGCAAATCCAACTTTTAATGTTCATATTTATCACAAATTTCTGATTCTGAGCCAATAGTATGTTGCTTGGCAATATAAAATCTAATACCATACATTTGAATTCTTTAAAAAAAAATCTGAAATGAGGCGTAACATTTTAGGGGTTCTTGGATGTCAGAGATTTAGTATATGATTAATTCCTTCCACAAACATTTGTACAAATAGATATGATCCCAACTAGGAATGGGTATAAACCTCATCACGAACCTAAATCTGTCATGAAAATCACCCGGTTCATTGTTTGCGAGCCAAAAGTCATGCAGTCATGTCAACAAACCTCCCACGAACCTCCATGGTTTTTTTTGAAGGTTTATGCAGTTCGTATTGGTGGTTCACATGGCAGACATTGGTGCTTATCAAAGAAACAGGGGGGATGGACTTCTGCAGCCTTGGAAACACCACTAGTGGCTTCCAAAACTCAACAGGCAATACTGGCTGCCACAAGAGAGCTCCCATTCTGCTTTATGGATCCTTGACTTCTGCACCTCTGGGCACTCCCCTTTGGCTTAGTATCATCAGCTGCCTTTGCTGTGCCTGTGCTTTATATTGGTTTTCCAACTTTTCACCTCACTCCTGCACTTACAGGCCTCCCACAAACCCTTGCATCAAAGCCCTTGCATCAAAAAAATAAGCAATAAGTGTGTTCTGCTGCTCGATATTTGTGAATCAATAAGCTTCTATGGGTACAAAGGAAAGGAAGAAGTTAAGCATTAAAAAAAAACACAGGAAGGCAGATGAAGGCCAAATGTTAAATTATATTAGCACCAGAATTGTTTTAAATTATTTTAATTGCTATTACTTAATCTGTCCTAATTGTTAAATCCTTGCATTTATCTGTTTTATTGTTTTGGTACTTGCTGTGAGCCGCCCTAAGCCTGCTTCAGAGGGGAGGGCGGGATATAAATCCAATAAATAAAAATAAAATAAAATAAAACAGTACTTACTGCTGGTGAAACTGCTCAGCAATGGGCCAAGCTGCCTTAGGAGAACATAAGAAGAGCCTTGCTGCATCAGTTCATCCATTCCAGCATCCTGTTTCATGCCCTGGCCAACCAGTTACTATGGAGGGCCAACAACAGGACATAGAGGCCAAGGCCTTCTGTTGTTGCTTCCTAGCACTGGTTTTCAGAGGTTTGCTGCCACGTTAGCCATCATAGCTAGTAACCATTGATGGATCTATCCTCCATGTGTGGAAAAACAAATAACAAAAGAGAGGTATGACCACCAGTGGGTTGCATACATGATTTACTTCAAGAAGATTCCAGGATCAATCCTTGGATTTTCCAGTTAAAACAATGTTGGACAGTGAGTCTGGGAAATACCTGACTGAGATCTGGAGAACTACTGGAGTCCAAAATACAGGTATCCTTACCGAAGAATTTGCCAGGAAGGTCTCAAAGCTCAGTGGTGTGGTGGCATAGATACATCGTTGCAGAAGGTTACAGGTTCACTTCCTAGCATCTCCTGCAAAAAGGAACTGAAAGTAATCAAAGAGGGGAAGATGCTTCTCTACCTGAGACCAGGGAGAAATCTCCTGTTTTCAGAATGAATCACTCAGATTGCCTCAAGTGTCTCCTCAAGCTGGTAGGTTGCCTGGTAGGGAAACTGAATGGTTGTTTTTCTGCCATGCCATAAAGAGCCTTTTGTTCAGCTTTGCAGGAATGTGATTTGAGGAGACAAAGTCTTGTCAGATAGTTATCTATCCAGTTGTTCATTCCATTAAGTCTGATCTCTGCTACGCCAGGGCAAAATCCAACCACATCTCCCATGGAATCAGTTTTTTTTTTAATGGGATAAGAAAATCTCATGGGTTTTCCTTTATGCCTCTTACATTCATGTCATAGCTAGCATTGGAGAAACCACAGACAGACAGATATGTCTGCATACACAATATAGACAAGGCATATTAATTAAAACATTGCAATAAGCAAACCAATACATGATAACAAAACCACAGCACTGAACCACTGGCAGGCAGATGTGGGGAACAAGGTGGCCCACCATAATGGTTTCTCACATGTGGCAAGATTCTTAGCGGACCTCATTTTTGAAACCAAAGCACAGGCCTACCTTATCAGAAACAGGGCAGACAACTCTAGTCCCATCACAATGGAGAATCCCACAAAAGTGTTGAATTCAAATGAAAGTCAAACAGGCAGATGTGGGGAACAAGGTGGCCCACAATGATGGTTTACTCACAGGTGGCAAGATTCTTAGTGGATCTCATTTGTGATATCAAAGTATGGGTTTCCCTTAGCAGAAATAGGGCAGGCAATTCCAGTCCCATAACAATATAGAATGCCACAAAGGTGTTGCTGAATTCTAATGCAAGTCAATTGGGCAAAACTAGAACACACACTCATGAAGCATGATACAACTGCAAGGTTATCATAGTGGCACAAGAGAAGTTGGAAAGCAGAGATAAGGCATGATCCTACCAGCTTGTCTGCTGGTGGAAAAAGGACCACCCAGAAAGGCTTTAGTGGGGATAATGGGATGGATGGACAAAAGCCACACGAGATGACGGCTGTAGTAAGAAGGGTAATAGATTGAGATTCAGTGAAGAAGCTGGCTGGATCCCTCTAGCTTCTACTTTTTGTCTTTCTATTCACGTACACAGCAGAAGTGAGGGGGAACATAACAAAAAATGAAACATACAGTTGAGGAGAACTCAGCACTGCCCCATTACTCAGTGCTGGTTGACCAGAATCTTTTTGTTCCATTTGTTGCATTTTATATTCCATTCTTGTAATTTATTAACCCATTTATTTCTTCCATGTGCATGAAATGTCTAAAAAAGAAATCCAAAGCCCAAATAAGGAGTCCACTTCTCTCAAGACCTATGCTTTAGATAAGTAATCTGTTCTGCTTGATATCTGCCATGCTTTGCATGGGTACCATTTCTTCATTAGGGACTACCTCATTCCAAGGGGATGCATGCAGGAGCACATCTGGCTGACGTTGAATGTCTTAGGTTTCAGCCACTAGCTTCCCACTTGGCTGTCAGATGCTACATTCACAACCTAGAACATCTGTCAAACCGGTTGGGTGACATTTTGTCCGCCTTTCTCATGGCTGGGTATTAAAGCATCAGAGTCTTGCAGAGAAGTGAGTCCTGTCACCCAGAGGGCATCCCTCTTGCTGCTATTCGCTTTCCTGAGAAGGATTAATTGATAACAGAAGATCTCAGTGGGTTCCAAAAAGTGAATCATGATACAGAAACAAGGAGTAACCAAATGTGGACTGGCAGAAGTCCTTCTGCTGGTGTTGGCTGCCTTGTTGATAGGAAGAGGAATGTGTACACGTTATTATGGATATAATCCTTGTGATGAGGAAGAAGCACCCAACAGAGGTAAGGGTTTGAAAGGAGATGATCCTTTTATATTTAGAGGTGAGTGAGAGCTGGTCAGTTAGAAGGATCTGCTGTGGGACCAACCTCCAGTGTAGTGTAGGAATTGGTGTATTGGGACACAGTCTGGGAGAGTGGGGTTCAGTCCCCACCATGTCATGACACTCTCTGGGTAATGGTTGATTAGTTACTCAGCCTAACCTATTTCCATGTGAAGATAACCACTGAGGGAGGGGAGAACTACTTATGTCACACAGAGCTTCTTGGAGGATGGGTGACCTAAACAAAGAGTGATGGATGGGATTTCTAAATTATTGTAACTAGATGGTAGATTTGACAGCCAAGGATTCCTGAGGTTTCCATGGACAAGATACATATGGTTACTGAGGGTGGCTTAATTGTCTGTTTCCATGCTGTCCATTTCTATGGGCAAGTTAAAGTAATTAAAGGGCCATTTCACCCTTCCAGTGAGTAAAGTAGGAGTAAAAGCTTGGTGTTTGCAATTGGTTACAACTTCTAGTACAGTGGATAAGGATGGCTCTTGATTAATTGTACAGTGTGACATGTTTCTGTGTGTGGAACAGCAAGGGTGGAACAACAGAAAAAAGCAAAAAGAGAACAGATTCTGGTTTCCAATCCACTTATAGGATAGTGATGCTTAAAGATTGTAGTGAGTGCAAGTATGACAGCCAGGTCTTTGGGTTTCCAGCTCTGCAAAGGGAAATCAAGCAGATAGAAGAGCCCAATCCAGCTAATTTCTCCCAGGATCAAAACTAGACTACTGGAACTCAAAGGAGGGACATGGGGATCAGAGCTCCTGGATTTCCCAAATTAAGGAAAAGTTTGGGATTTAAGTAGGGATGCCACCCTCGAGGTGGGACCTGGGGATCCCTTGGAATTACAGCTGACCTCCAGACTACAGAGATTAGTTTCCTTGGGGAAAATGGTTTCTTTGGAAGGTGCTTCATAGCACTGTACCTCACTGAGGTCCCTGTCCTCCCCAGTTTCCACCCCCAAATCTTTGGGAATTTCCCAACCTAGAGTTGGCGACCCTATGTCCCCCATCCCATGCTGGTGGTCTAGGGTCTTGCCAAACCTAATGTTGAGGTGTTAATCAATGTGGAATACAGAACTATTTATTTATTTAATTTAGAACTCATTTTTCTTCCTGATTGGGGCCCAAAGTGGCTTACAATATTCTCCCCCTTCTCCATTTTATTATCACAACTACCTTGTGAGGTAGGTCCAGCTAAGAGTGTGTAACTAGCTCAAAGTCATCAGCAAGCTTCCATGGCAGAGCAGGGATTCAAACCTGGGCTCCCCAGATTCTAGTCTGATACCACACTGTCTTCTATGCCCTGCTGGCTCTACATCACCAGGCTGGAGAGATGCTTCCTATCTATCACACTTTGTCCTGTTCTTCCTCCAAGGAACTCAGGGTTGTGTTTGTGATTCCTCACAGCAACCCTGAGAAGTAGGTTACAACAGAAAAAGAATGACTGCTCACAATCACCTAGTGAGCTCCACGATCAAAGAGGGATTTAAACCCAAACTTCTCTCATCTGCCTGGCATGCTAACCTTACCAGCTCTAGGCACAGCTTTCTTACCAGGTAGATTTTATGTAGAGACACCAGGGATTGAACCTCTGACATTTGCCATACAAAGTATATGCTGTTCCACTGAAGCCTGGCCTCAAAACACAGGCATGAAGCCCATCTCAGGATCTTGTTAAACTTAGGGGATTGTTGATTTGCCTAACCTTTAATTGTTGTACATGTTTGGTGACTGGCAGTTGAGTGGGTGAGATCCTGCCAGCTGTTTTGCTCTATCTTGCTCAGTTCTCATTTTCACTACAACCCCCATTCCACCTGGCTTATTTCCCAATTGGGGTCCATTACCCCCAGCATGGCCTTTTTGGGTGGTCATAAGAGAATCCTCCTCTCCCTTTTCACCAGTAGAAAAGTTAGTTGGATCATTGCCAAAGGATTAACTGACTCAATTTAGAATTCGTTATACTTGTGTGGTGAAATGGAGTTCTCCTGTTATATCAGTGAGGGAAATCTGTTCATACAAGTGATCTCTTAGGATTAAAGCCTTTCCAGTCCTATTGACTGTGGTGGAACTGGACAAGCTAGGACTCAGGGCTCAGACCCCAAAGCTACTTCCAGTCAGAGGGTCATCTGAAAGAGGCAGAAATAAAACAAGGTGCAAAAATAATGCTGTTGGGCCAGAACAAAGGTATCTGTTGTCTGTCCTAATCCAGCAATGGAGGACCAGAGTGTCCAGGACACCTGAAAAGCAGATAGTGAATCTCTGCCAAATCTATAGGTGAGTCAAATAGATCTCACTTTCACTCATATGTAGCATTGTTTCCTTTGTTTGTACCATGTCTGATTCCGCACTAACCTTGCTCTGCACCAGGCTTCTGTTTCTCTCTGGAGCAAGCTAGCAATTTCGCACCAGCTGCTCCATGCAGCCATTTTGTGTGAGGAAAACCCGCAGTTTGCTAAGCTGCAGCATAAACCTGTGTTGTTTTTTTTGTTTGTTTGTTTACACTGCGGCACGGCAAATTGTGGGTTTTCCCTGCGCAAAATGGTGGTGCAGAGCAGCTGGTGCAAAATTGCTAGCTTGCTCTGGAGAGAAATGGAAGCCTGGCACAGAGCAAGGTTAGTGCAGAATCAGCCCATGTCCTCCCAGAAAGCTGGTTCAGCACTCGTAGTAATCATTCAGTTATTATATCATGTTCTTATAACCACCTTGCAAAATCCAAACTCTGAAATCAAGAAAGAGAGGTAGTTGTTGAAAGGAGATGAGTTTTGTGAGGATCAAAGTTTATGTTTCAATAGTACATCCTTCATGGTCAAAATGGGATATAAATACAGTGGGTGGGACCAGGCCAAGTCCAAGTCTCCTAAGGCTACAGGAAGGTTTCGCAGTTTGCTTAGTGGAATGGTAAGATACAGGCCAGTGTCTCTCCTGAACCAGAGAAGTAACCAAAATGTTAAAAAAAATAGAAAAAGAAAACTCCACAAGCTGTGACCATTGTCTATTTAAAGAAGGTAATGAAGATCATTAAATCTGCCCAAAGTCAGATGTTCAGTACTGTCTATAAAGGAGTGCAAGAATCCCAGTATTAAGAGACAATTTATCCACAATGCAGATGCCAGAAAACAGAGGACTATAGTCAAACAGCAGAAGGCATTTGATAAGACAAATCTGAAATTTCCATGAGATTCTAAAAAAGGTAGGAAAATGAAAGTTTTATTTTCAAAAATGGCCAAAAAAGTAGTTAAAATCCTACTTACAAATCCAGATACAAATCCAGCCAAGGTTTTAAATTTACTTATAGATGGGATTAACAGTTTTTAAATCAGTCATTAAACCAGTTGCCTCTGGTTTGATCTACAAGCAACATCTGGTGATATTTAAAATGGGGGGAATGAATGTGGGGAAGATGCCTATCTCTTTACCAGAGGTTTAATAAGGTGCATTTCTACGTATTAAACCTCTGGTAAAGAGAAAGGCATCTTTCCCCCATTCATGTGGCAATGTTTACAATAGGCATAGTGTTTTTATTCTCAGGTCATTTCCAAGATATTCTCTGTCATGTGCAGAGAAAGTGTGCTAGGCATGGTAGCCTGTTCTTTCTATGTTTGGTCCCATAATATCCAGTGGTTAACAAGCAGGTCAAATCCATGGATTTCCTGTGGTGTGAAGCCTTGCCAAGGCTGGATTAAGACATGCTGAGGCCCTGTAAAATAGTCAAAAGGCCCTCTAGCATTACCAAAAATGGTAATTCAGGGATTTTCTACATGTTTTTCCCCCCTCTTTGGTTCTGGTGCTTCAGTTTATCCCTGGATTTCTGCATGTATTTTTGTGCCTTTAGTTTTTTGCTTTTGTTATTCCCTGTTTTTTCGTTTCCTGGTTCTTTTGAAACCATTTTTACCCTAATCTTTTTCTGGAAGCCAATATTGAGTCACCCCCCCCCCCCACCCTGGATGAAGTTGCCAAAGCAAGCTGCTCATCCTAAGAGCCAGTATGGTGTAGTGGTTAAGTGTGCGGACTCTTATGTGGGAGAACCGGGTTTGATTTCCCACTCCTCTACTTACAGCTGCTGAAATTGCCTTGGGTTAGCCATGACTCTCACAATAGTTGTCCTTGAAAGGGCAGCTGCTGTGAGAGCTTTCTCAGCCCCACCTACCTCATAGGGTGTCTGTTGTGGGGGGGAGAAGATATAGGAGATTGTAAACCACTCTGAATCTCTGATTCTGAGAGAAGGGCAGGGTATAAATTTGGAGTCTTCTTCTTCTTTTCATCTTCCATTGTGGGTGCCAGGCCAGGAATGGACCCTTCCAGGGTCACTTTTGTTTCCCAATCTGCCCCATAAAGCTCCTTCTAGTACTCATTTATACAATGAGCATAATCTATACCAGGAAGAGCATCTAGGCTGCCATTGGTGTGTCATAGAGGGAAAACTTCACATACTGGTGAGCAGGTCTGCTGTCAAAAGAGAGAACCTTTGGGCCTAGAGATACAATGGATTAGATTCTGACTAAATTTTTGCTAACAGATGGACTGAGAAAATTTCTTTCAATTTCTTCTTCCTGCAACACACCCCAGATTTGCCACTCATGCTGTTCTTGAGAGTCCCCTATTTCCAGGGCCGGTGCTAGGCTTTCGGTGCCCTAGGTGAATCACCCACTAACGCCCCCTCCATTATTTAAAAATATAGGGAAATTGAAGAGTTCCAAACTTGAAACTTTTCACATATTTAATTTACTGATTTTAAATTTTTCAAAAAAAAGGTGATGTTATAAAAAAAATTGTGAGAATAAGTGCTTGCCGGCCATGTCAGGCAGGAGGGTGGCAGGATATGATGAGGTGGGAGGCCAAGTCACACATCGGGGAGAGGGGGTGGCTTGGCTTTGTTGAGGGCAGCTTGGTGATGGGAGAGGACAAGGTGACAGTGGTCAGGAGCCAGAGTCATGCGTCAAGGAGGGGGTGCCCAGTGGTGCCCCCTAGGCCAGGTGGTGCCCTAGGTGACTGCTTACTTTGCCTACTCCCACACACTGGCCCTGCCTGTTCCCCAGGAACAGCATTTTAGGGAGATATGTGGGCTGTAGTGTGTTTGAGTGGGGGGAGGAACGTAATGTTCCACTGAAAGAAGTGCTTTGTATAAGTGGAAAATCTGGTCTTGATCCAACCCTGTATCTTTTTTGTAACAACTTAGAATGAAAATTAAAGGAATAAATCTTAATAAATCAAAATTTATATCACTGAAGTTCACTGTTCATGGCTGCTCCCTTTGGTGGCCTTCTGCCTTGACTGCTGAATTGCCATGGCTGTGGGCTGGAGATATTTTGTGGGAAGAAGGGTGTGTGAGCTTGCCGGGAATGTTATATGCCATCCAAGTGATTATGGGATAAGAGAGATCAGGGCTGCTTGATTTACACTGAATAGCAATCTGGGCGGTGTGACAGATAGGATTAATGATCTATGGGAGTGCATTGTTTGGGGCGTGTGCAATCTGGGGTGGGGAGGACATCTCCCTGTGTGTGAATATTTGAGGGGGCGAGATATACAGAACCAAAACCATTTCCCAGTGAAATCTCTGAGGACAGAATGGTTATGGAAGAGAGTTTGTGAATAATGGTGTGTCAAATTTTTGTGGATTCTTGCAATAAGAACTGCCATTTTAGAAATGTGAAGGTATTCACAAAATAGTTCAGCCTTCCAATCATTTTGCTGATTATTTTGCATTGGCTTGCAGACATTATTCCCCAGACCTTCACAAACTGTGGGAGGGAAGCAACATCTTAGGGCAAAAACTCATTTGCTTGAATTTCAAAATAATCATCTTTGGATTTTGAGAATCCTCAAGCAAAGATTCCCCTCAGGGCTCCACTTAAGTCACCTATGACCAATTCCAACCATTACAGGAAAGCTTTTTTTGTAGCAGGAACTCCTTTGCATATTAGGACACACACCCCTGATGTCAGTCCTCCACTAGGTCCTGTAATAAGAGCCCTGTCAGCTGTGTGGCCTAATATGCAAAAGAGTTCCTACTAATCACATGACTTGCTTGTTTCTTTAATTCTCTGTAGGGACCAAGGCCCCAAGAAATGTGTCCCTCTAATCCATTTCTAGTAGTCCTATTGTGGTAAAATGGTGAGAAGACTTTGGATTCAAATCCCCATCCAACCACCAGGTTCCCTTGGTAACTTTGGACCAGTCACTTTCTTTCAAAACAGCTCGAGGAAAAAACCTGAGGAGGAGGAGAGTGTCATGTATGCCTCCCTGATAACTTTGGATGAAGAGTGGGAGAAAAATGTGATAGCTGAGCAAGAAGGTTGTTCCTCAGCACTGCTCTACTTTCAACTGGATATGCACCACATTTTGAGAGAGTATTGCTATGGTTGCCTTGGCAACAGGCTGTATCCCTTCTTTCCCTGACACTCAGTGAACACACATACACCTTTCCATAAAACAGTGAAAAAAATTGCTGAAAAGAGGGAGGAACCTTTGCTTTGTGGGAGGAGAAAATGGTTATGAAACTTATTCCTATTCCAGTTCATCCATATTTCAGAGGTGTTCCACAGGAGGAGTTCTATGTTTGTACAATGTATACCTTCGCAATAAAATTAACCTTTATGACATCTTTCAATGAATTCTGGGAGCCGTAGTTGTCAGAACTTGTAACTTTCCTGTGTGCTGTTAGCCGGACTGACTCCATATTGTAACCAGATACTAACCCAGTGCAATCTGCTGTAGGCCACTAACCAAAATTCCTATGCATTTCAAACAAACTGTGATCACTGGAGGGCGACAGATAGCCTTTGGTCAACATCTGCAGGTGCCCCTTCGCAGAACAACGCAAAATATTCACAGTAGAAGAAGAAGATATTGGATTTATATCCCGCCCTCTACTCCGAAGAGTCTCAGAGCGGTTCACAATCTCCTTTACCTTCCTCCCCCACAACAGACACCCTGTGAGGTGGGTGGGGACGAGAGGGCTCTCACAGCAGCTGCCCTTTCAAGGACAACCTCTGCCAGAGCTATTGCTGACCCAAGGCCATGCTAGCAGATGCAAGTGGAGGAGTGGGGAATGAAGATAAGAGTACGCACATTTAACCACTACACCAAACTGGCTCTCCAGAAGAAGACAGGAACAAACAATCATTCGACACAAACAGGAATGTTACAGTATAATAAAAAGTAGAGACATCACCCTGCCAACAAAAGTCCATATAGTCAAAGTGATGGTATTCCCAGTGGTAATGTATGGCTGTGAGAGCTGGACCACAAGGAAGGCCGAGCGCAGAAGAATAGATGCTTTTGAGCTGTGGTGCTGGAGAAGAATCTTGAGAGTCCCTTGGACTGCAAGAAGATCAAATCAGTCAGTCCTAAGGGAAATCAACCCTGACTGTTCCCTGGAAGGTCAGATGCTGAAGCTGAAGCTCAAATACTTTGGCCACTAAATTAGAAGGGAGCACTCCCTGGAGAAAATCTTGATGCTAGGAAAGACAGAAGGCAAAAGAAGAAGGGAACGGCAAAAAATGAGATGGCTGGACAGTGTTACTGATGTAAACCAATTTGAGCAGACTTCGGAGGATGATGGAAGGCAGGAGGAACTGGCGTGACTTGGTCCATGGGGTTGCAAAGAGTTGGACTTGACTGTGCGACTGAACAACAAAGTTATTAGGTTGATGTCTAACTAGTTTATTTGACATAGGCATGCCTCATGAAACCTGCAAGCAGTCTGAAAGACACACACTGTTTGGTTGATAAATGGCTAATGATTAAGTGGATTATCCTTTTGCCAGTTACATTTGCTACTGCTTCTGTGTTCATTGCTTTGTTACTCTATAGCAGATGGCTCAATAACTCAGCATGGCATGACTGACAGGCAGCTTTTGTTATGATGTGATTTGGGCGAGTGGTTTTTAATGGATTCCAAAGCATGGATATAATGAAGACAAAGTCTTGACACTAATTGAACTAATGAATATGGAATGCCAAGATGACTGCACTAGACAAATTGGTTGTTATGCTCAAATCCATCTGACATAACTGTGCTGGAGTTTGGGAAGATCCTTCTTTGCTCAGAATTAGATAATCTGTTTCTGCTCATGGTCATCTAAGACTTTCTTACGCTTACCCCCTGGACCATTTTTGTGATTTAATCTGCCTCCTCTTAAGTTTCTATTTGTTCTGCTGGGGAAAACATGCAGGCTAACAGTCCCCCCCGCACACCCAGGGCTTTTTTTTGTAGTAGAAACTCCTTTGCATATTAGGCTACACACCCCTGATGTAGCCAATCCTCCTGGAGCTTACAGTAGGCCCTCTGCTAAGAGCCCTGTAAACTCTTGGAGAATTGGCTACATCAGGAGTGTGTGGCCTAAAATGCAAAGGAGTTCCTGGTACAAAAAAAACTCTGCCCCCACCCAATGTTCAGGTATACATATGGATATAAACAGGGCTCTTTTTGAAGAAAAAGCCCAGCAGGGACTCATTTGCATCTTAGTCACAGCCCCTGACATCACCCTTATTTTACATAGGGCTTTTTGCAGAAAAAGTCCAGCAGGAACTTATTTGCATATTAGGCCACACCCCCTGACACTAAGCCAGCCGGAACTGCATTCCTGTGCATTCCTGCTCAAAAAAAGCCCTGGATATAAGTAAAACACTACACAACAAGAACCTTGAGATGAACTGATGTGCAGTTACATCAAGACTGCTTTTTTTGGTCAATGTTTAGTCAATGTGCAGATGCTCACCAAGAACAGCAGTGGGGAACAGGAGGAAGAGATATAAATGAGCTAAAGGAATGGAAAATTACATCAAACTGCACATTCCAATTGCATAATTAATTACTGAAAATTTTTAAAACCTGATTCACACAGTCAAAAGAATGAGGGGAGTGAATAGACCATGCCACTTTAGACTGAAGGTGGTGGATTCCAGCTTTGACTATTTCTTCACATTAAAAGAAAAAAAATCCCTGAAAACAGAAAGCTAGCATGACAGGGAGAAATATTCTACCTGTCTCTTTGGGTGTGGTGTTTGTTTTCTATTTGCAGGAAGCTTTTAACAGAGGGAAACATTCCAAAAATGTGGTCCTGTACCAGGGTTTGAAGTGGTACGGTTCATTTTGTACTACTTATTTCTTCTGAATGTTTCTTCTACATCGACATTCATTCAGGATGAGTACAAATTCAATGCTCCCTCTAAGTTGCGGAGCCTTGCGAGCAAATATTCTACTCTGTGAGCTACTGGCATTAAAGTTGTGAGCAAACAGTTTGGTTACTGCATAGATTAATTTGCTCTGGGGCCATCCTTCCTGAGCTAAGACAAAAATGTGTGAGCCAGAGGCTAAAACATTGAGCTAGCTCACGCTAACTCGCTTAGAGTACAATAGATATTATCCTTATTTTTTTTAAACCCTTAGGGAATGACTTGTTAAAATGTTCTCATTGTGCATTGCTAGTGCAGTCATTCTTCGGGGCAGAGATCCCTTTCCAGGATCGCCAGAAGTTAAATCTTGGAGTGTAGGAAATGCACCCTGTCTCTAGCATGCATGCACATTAATGTGGACACACAAACACTAAGACACTGCAGCACACAGCCTGCCATTTTACATTCAGTTCCATGCAAGGGACAAATAAGACAAACAAATTAATAAGGAGCTTTTGTAAGTCACTGCTCACTTCTTCAGATGAGGCTGGACTGGTGATTGGGATGGGCTACCCCTGTTTACATATTACAAGATATACTATTTTATGTCATATTTCCATCCAGATAGGTTCTTCCAAGCTGGTGAACATCAAAACAGTTCAACATTAAAACAACATTGAAAATAGAGTATATGGTCCAGACTAGATCTATCTCAGGGATGACCAAACTTGCTTAACATAAGTGCAACATAGAATAAACATCAGATGTTTGAGAGCCGCAAGACATGAGCATCAGATGTTTGAGAGCCGCAAGACAGGAAGGAAGGAAGGAAGGAAGGAAGGAAGGAAGGAAGGAAGGAAGGAAGGAAGGAAGGAAGGAAGGAAGGAAGGAAGGAGGGGAGGGAGGTGGGGAGGTGGGGAGGGGAGGAGGGAGGGAGAGGTGGAAAGAAAGCAACTTTAACTTTAAATGCATTTTCCAAGCTGCCAGCTGGCTTGGAGAAGTGATTTAAAGAGACAAATGCCTTTTCCAGTGGAGGATTTGAGAGCCACATACCATCTGTGAAAGTCACAGTTTGGCCACCCCTGATCTATCTCATTACTTAGAAAGCTAAGCAGGGTCAGTCCTGGTCAGGAGACCACCAGGGAAGCCCAGGGTTATGACTCAGAGGCAGACAATGGGAAACCACCTCTGAATGTCTCTTGCCTTGAAAACCCTAAGGGGTTGTCATAAGTTGGCTGCAACATGATAGCAAAAAAAGAGAGTAAAACAATTCAATAAAAACACATAAACATTCATAACACACATGTTGTTTGAGTATCAGTTTATACATCTGATGCTAATGGTGTAATGAATGGGTTTGAACAACCAGGTTAGAGAACAACAGGAGTTTTGTGACCCCGTCAAGATGAAAATCTTAACTGTGGAGATTAACTTTTTTGCTATCAGATGCAGCCTGTAGAAGATTTTGTCAGCCGCAAGGAGGAAACCTCAGATTGATTGATTGATTTACAATCCAATCTGGAAATGAATCTCTCCTGAGCAAAGGAGGCTGGCAAAAGCCTTGAAGGAAAGAAGTGGGGCTGAAAAGTAAAAGAATGCAGTACGCAGAAGGCAGAGTACAGTTTCAGCGAGGGGATGGGATTAGGGAATTTGGTCTGGGATCATCTGTAGGACAAACAGGGAGTCCCTGTTTTCAACTGCGGCATGTTGGAAGGTAAGCATGACAGCTCTCCTGTCTTCAGGGCAGCCTAAGAGCCAGTTTGGTGTAATGGTTAAGTGTGCGGACTCTTATCTGGAAAAACCAGGTTTGATTTCTGACTCCTCCACGAGCAACTGGGGAGTTTTCCCAGAGAGTTTACCGCGGAGCGACGTCCCTCTTCACTGCGCAGTGTCTGCGCGGATTTCCCACCAACTGCTCCACATAACCAGGAAGAGCCGTGGCTTTTGTGTCGCTAATGTAAACTGGTTTTTAGCGGTTTACATCTGCGCCGCAAAAGGTCCAGCACTTCCTGGTTCTGCGGAGCAGTTGGTGGGAAATCCGTGCAGACGCTGTGCGGTGAAGAGAGATGTCGCTCCGTGGTAAGCTCTGTGGGAAAACGCCCAGACTGGAGTGACTTTGGGTCAGTTATAACTGTTCTGGAAGAGCTCTCTCAGCCCCACCTACCTCACAGGGTGTCTGTTGTGGGAAGGGGAAGGGAACAGAGATTGTAAACTGCTCTGAGACTGCTTCGGGTAGTGAAGGGCAGGATATAAATTCAATCTCCTTGAATGAATTCCACTTTAGCTCATGCCACAGGAGTGGAACTCTAGAGGTACATAACCTTTCAAGCTTTCTGCCATCCAGGTTTTTTGCCAGTAGATTGTGAATCACTGGCAGTAATTCTGGCTTTGGATGTGGCCACATGCCTCACCCTTTCCATGGACAGTCTTCACACTGCGGCTTTGTTGCTGGTTGAGAAATAGCTAATCTCACAAAAGGCTACACCCCTCTTCCTCCTACTGTCCTGTGCAGCGACAATTAAAAACACAAACACACATAAACAGGGTTGAATATGTATTGAGAAAGGTAGCAACGGCTGACAAATGGAAAAAAAAGTAAGTCTTTATTCTGTTTCATTGCCTTCCCCCTTATATCTTCACAGCGAAAGAGTCCAGAGAATTATGTAAAAGAAGAAAAGAAAGTGGGAAATTCAGAGAATCTGGTAGACAGAGCAGGTGCTAGACAGAGCAGGTGCAAGATGCTCACTAGCACCACCCCACCCCCCAATTTTAAAAAAACAGAGAATTGTAGGAGAAATGAAGAAACTTAAAACTATTTACATTTTTAATTTACAGTTATTATTTTAAACATTTTTTTAAAAAAAATGTGAGATTAAGCAATAAAAATTGTGAGAATACTACTAGATCCTTTTAGTTGGAGGTGCCAGTGACAAGACCTTGTGCATGTAAGAAAGATGCTCTACCACTGAGCTATGGCTCCCACCCCATGGCTCTGTTAAAGTAGAGTAGGAACGATGAGCGGCAGCACACAACTTCAACAGGCGCTAGTTTTTAGAAACTGTAATTGGCTCTTCTTCAGCTTTTACAATTGGTTAATTTATCCCTGCCAGGCTCCGAGGAGCTCACAGTGCAGGCGTCATCTGCTTTTGCATTTCTCAGGTCTGTAACAAACCCGGGGAATGCAAAAACAGCCGGGCAGTATCTGTGCTCCATAAAGTCTGCTTCCCATTGGGGAAAGCAGGTGCCAAGGAACACACACGCTGCACGTGGGGAGAAGGGGTGCTTGGCAGTGCCCCCTAGGCCAGGAGGCACCCTAGGCAGCTGCCTACTTGGCCTATTCCCGCACACAGGCCATGGGTAGACAGTTTATAACATTATAATGAGATGACAGTTGCTGATTTTTAACTTCCCCTGGTGGCAATAGGGGGAATGGCTGACATGGGGAACTGCAGGGTAAGGAAAATGCAGGGAAACTTGGCATATGGAATCCCTATAATCAATTGTACCAGCAATGAGAAAACCACATGAGCCTGTCTCCACCAGAACACCAGAGAAGTGTCCGTGTAATTAGCTCATACAAAGTTTTCCCTGGAATTTGCAGATCATTTTGCAAACCAATGGCTCTCAGTTTTGTACAACAGGTATTACTTTTGCTGGACTGTTCTCACCAAACAGTAATTTTTGGTTCACATGCTGTTTGAAGTACATAGTAGAGAAAAGCAGTGCCTACCAAGATCAGGGTAAAGGTGGATGGAGAAGAGAGGGACAAATGAGAAAAAGAGCATTCATAAGAGACTGAAGAAGAGATATCATTTTGCAGTCCTTTGATTGGGAGAAGGAGCCAAGGGGTTGCCTGTTTTAAAATTTAACAACCAAAATGACCCACCCACCCACCCACCCACCCACTCACTCTATCTATCTATCTATCTATCTATCTATCTATCTATCTATCTATCTATCTATCTATCTATCTATCTATCTATCTATCTATCTATCTATCTATCGGGTTTTTTATTACTTTACATAACCATAACTTATATGTGAATTTAATACAATTGTCTCCTTCTTGATGACTAGTCATCCTTTCAAGTGAATGGTAGTTCACCATTTAGGCATTTGAATGATGTGTGTGAATATTAACCACACACACACATAGTCGGAATATATATAAAATAGAGGGTGGGTAAGCAGAGATTATGAGCCTCGTGGCAAACCACCCCGTAACAAAAAGCCTGCCAAGAAAATGTTGTGATGTGGCATCACCCCATGGGTCAGTAATGACTTGGTGCTTGCACAGGGGACTTGTTGTTCAGTTACACAGTCAAGTCTGACTCTTTGTGACCCTATGGACCAAGTCACGCCAGGTCCTCCTGTCTTCTACCATCCTCCGAAGTCTGCTCAAATGCATGTTAGTTACACCAGTAATGCTGTCCAGCCATCTAATCTTTTGCCATCTCCTTCTTCTTTTTCCTTCTGTCTTTCCCAGCATCAGGGTCCTCTCCAGTGAGTGCTCCCTTCTCATTTGTTGGGCTATTTCCACCAGATGATCTTGAAAATACATCTGGATTTATCAGGAGAAATTTGTGACTGCGATAATAGGTTTCTGTCAGTTCCCAACCATGAACGTTTGCCAGAAAAAATGCTTTCCTTGTTGCTTCAGGCATCCACTCTGAAATTTATTTGTCAGGTTTCTTCATACTTTGGGGGGATCTTGTTGAAACTTGGTTTATTTATTGATTTTGCTCCATATCAAATGGCTTGCCAAATGTGGTTCTTGTGTGCCTTCAGGGCAGCCAACGGCACAATGTAACAACATTGGTGAAAAGTGTGTATGGAAAACAACACCTCATTACCGTCATAAAGAAAAACAAGTTAGCTGCAAAACATTTTTTAAAAAATCTGTCTGTCATAAGTCAGCTCATCAATTTTAAAACTTACCCATGCAAAGTCTTCTCAAATAACAATTTCACCAACCTATTTTAAATGAAAACAGTTTTCCAGAAATAACACTCAGCATGGAGGCCCTGGCTATGAGCTATCTGATATGTGAGATCGACGTTCCTGATTTCTTTGTTTGTACTTTAAAGCCAATGGGTTAGTTCCAGCCAACTTTTTAACTTAGTGCTACCCAATTCCTCTTTTTATTGTAGCCCAGCATTGTTCATGGCTTTTGTCCAAGCAGGTCCCATGATCCCCAGTATAGTCTTTTTGGGTGGTCCTTGCCCTTTTCAATCACAGAAAAGCTGGTTGGATCCAACCCAATGCTTTGTTCTCAGCTATCCTTCTAAGTGTGTGCATGCTGTTATTTTTTAAACCTTCCTCTTTGCCAATGCCTAGCTTTCCCATGTTTGTATTGCACTTAGCTTTTATATTTTTTTTCCTAAAAGAGGCATTTGCTATATTTTCCCTCCCTAAAATAAAATACCTTATTTTTTAAAAATCATATTTATAATCTCAAAAATGTATTTACATTAAAAAAAACCTTGCTGATTTTTATGCACTGTGCTGGCCTATAGATGAAGAAGCATACTTGGTATGGCCAACCATTTGAATTTCAGCAACCACCCAAATTTGTCACACTGGGAGAATTCCAGTGCTAGTATTGCCAACTGGTGGCTGGCACCTGGCAGGAAACTAGGGATGTCTGGCAACATCAGGTGGGGCACAGTTGAAGCAATGGCATGGTGCAGTTTCTGAAGCAAACCAAAATGTGACATCTAGGACCCATTGGGAGTTGCCAGGTCTGTGTTGGAAAACACCTGGAGACTTAGGGGTGGAGCCTGAGGAGTGCTGGGTTTGGGAAGGGGCTTTAGAATGGTACAATGCCATAGAGTCCACCCTTCAAAGCAGTGCCAGATTAAACCCTGTAGAGGCCCCTAGGGAGTCAAAATCTTGGCGGCCCCCTCAGAGTCTGACTGCCTGTCTCACCACCTGCAGCCTCCGCTGCAGCCTGCAGGCACCTTCTTAAAAGCCCCTTTTACTAAGCTGCAGGGGAGAGGCAGAGAGAGGCAAACTTGGCGATAACACCAGCAGCAGCCACACTAGACAAGTCAGGCAAAGAGCAGCTCAGTTGCTGGCTGCTCGTGCAAGCTGGGAGGGCTGCAAAAAGGAAGAAAAATGGGAGGAAACACCAGCCCAGGGCCCCTAAAGGCATGGGGGCCCATAGGCCAGTGCTTACTTGGCCTAATTGTTAATCCAACTCTGCTTCAAAGCAGCCATTTTCTCCAGGGGAGCTGATCTCTGCTAGCTGGAGATCAACTGTAAAAACGGGAGATCGCAGGGAATCCTACAGGAGGTTGATAAGCCTGTTACTAATACATTCAAGAAGGTGCTTGACTTTGGAGTTTGGAATTTCTGCATGAAGGGAGCAGTTTCAGAGCTGTAGGACAGTGACTTAAAATGCCCATGAAACCATCTTTGATAGAGTTTTATTGGTAGAACCATCCAATTTTATATTTTTCCCACATGGAGATCATTTCCATGCAGGAAAATACATAGTCCATCATGCTACAGTGAAAGTGATGATTTTTACTTGCTAGTGAATGAACCAGAAGACTGTACATATTTCACGTGGGCATAAAGAATGAAGTGTTCTCTTGTTACTAGCAGCAGTTATAATAAAATTTTACAGAGCAAGGAATGGGATAGATTACAGTTTGGATTATGCCAGAGATTAATTTACAGGAGACCTCAAATTAAAAGTAGCAATTATAGCTGGTTTGGAATGGATTACTTTGTGTCCATTACACCTAATTAGAGATTATTAGATTGCAATGGGTGGATTTTGCTGAAGATAAAAAATTAGTTAAAACCAAGCATGTGGCATTAAAACTGAAAGACAATTCCAGAGCTAGAACAATATGTTGTTTATAAGCAAACTTTCAATACCTTTTTGCAAAGAAAATTATTCTGCTAGATTTGTTATTTTCTTGAGAAGGAAAAAAAGAACAAAAATATCTAAACCTAAACAGGAAACATTCTGGAATACCAAAGAGAAATTTCCAGTGTAGATTGTGCAGTTGAAAGAAAACTTTCCTGAGAGAAGGCTCCACTAAAGTAGGATTCTGAGTAGACCTGCTTCAAAGTCCTTTCAAATGCAAATTTCTGTTGCTAGCTTGTCTAAAATACTTTTAACATCACTTAAACTCCTACAGATCTTCCATTTGAGAAGAGCTATTCAAGTTTGTTTTGCATTTCACTTCAGTGAAAATTCAGCAGTAAACTCAGATAGGTGGGAATCTATAGAAAATGTATTCAATATAGGGTTGCCAAGTCCAATTCAAGAAATATCTGGGGACTTTGGGGGTGGAGCCAGGAGACACTGGGGCAGAGCCAGGAACAAGGGTGTGACAAGCATAATTGAACTCCAAGGGAGTTCTGGCCATCACATTTAAAGGGACAGCACACCTTTTTAAATGTCCTCCTTCCATAGGAAATAATGAAGGATAAGGGCACCTTCTTTTGGGGCTCATAGAATTGGACCCCCTGGTCCAATCATTTTGAAACTTGGGGGGTACTTTGGGGAGAGGCACTAGATACTATACTGAAAATTTGGTGCCTCTATCTCAAAAAACAGCTCCCCCAGAGCCCCCAAAACCTCCAGATCAATTCCCCATTATACCCTATGAGAATCGATCTCCACATAGGGAATAATGAAGTGCTCAGCAGACGTTTCCCTCCCCCACCCCCGCTTTCTGGCGACTCTAAAGCAAGGGATTGGCCTCTCTACTCACGAGTTGCTGCCAACTTCTCCAAAGTAACATAGACACCCCATCCCAAGAGGAAGCCTTTCAATCGGAGACTGAAGCCTCTGGAGGTGCAAAGGCACATGGTCCTCTGGGGGCGGGGCTTCCCCCTGCTGGCCAGCTGACTGGGGGGGAAGGAGCCTGGGAAAGAGGAAGAACCCTGGCTGGGACCTGGGGATTGGCAGTAGCTCACAACTTTAATACCAGTAGTTCACAAAGTAGAACTTTTGCTCACAAGATTCTGCAGCTTAGAGGGAACATTGCTTGCCA
Organism: Heteronotia binoei; assembly: GCF_032191835.1. Taxonomy (NCBI): domain Eukaryota; kingdom Metazoa; phylum Chordata; class Lepidosauria; order Squamata; family Gekkonidae; genus Heteronotia; species Heteronotia binoei. The sequence goes on from NC_083237.1 coordinate 31,596,291, forward strand.
GTAATTGGTAACACACATACTCTCTAATTTTCTATGGAGTTACTTCTAGTAGTTATTCCATCACTCTCTATCTTCCTGTGTTCCAGAACTACCCTGTCTACTTTTCTACCTTGCTCACTTCAAGATAAATTAATAGATGTGCAACCTGCATGCACATGTATATACCTGTTTGTAAGAAAGAGCTAATCCATCTTCATTTTACAAACAAAACTGGAGACCAGGACCTGGATGGATGTGGGGTTTTAATCACACATTCAGATGCATAAAGAAAAATCAAGTGCACATAATGTGTTTATTATGTTTTATTTTATTTATATTATTTATAGTTTGCCTTTCTTCACTTGGACTCCATGTGGATTACAAAATGCTTTCTGTAGTTTGTGAACAGTTCATGTGTGAATGGAACCACCCAAATGATGAACAATATGGGCCTAAGGTCTTCTTAGAATTCCACTGAAGTCTGCTTGATGCGGCTTAGTCTCAGGGAAGTGTCCTTAGGAGTGTACAGTAGTTGTGGAAACATCCTCCTCCTCCTTTATAATTGCCTTCACTTGCCCTTAGTGATGTCAGGACATAATCAAAGTGGATTGGGTATTGTAGTGTTGCAATATATCCTATTCACTACATGATTCTTGATTGATTGGGCTCAGCCATGTTACTAATTGAAGAAAAAAAACTCACCAGAGATGAAAAAATGAGCCAGGCAGCTGTGGTAGTCAAGAGAAAAAATGGCATCAAACAGAGCCGGAATTTTTTTTTTTTTAAATATATTTTGGGGGGAAATCTCTACCTAATTGAAATCATTATTTTTTAACCCAAAAATCAAAATGACAGACAGACAGTGCCTTTATTGGTATAGTAAAAGAAAAAAAATGTAGAATAACATTTAAGATTGATAGACAAGGCTAAAATCAACCCAAAAATCCAAATGAGAATATTTATGATATGTTTCTTGCCTGAGGATAATTCTATCCACACAGTTTTGGGCTGCTTGATGTGTATTTTAGGCTGCTGTTACATTCAGCCTTGTCTTAATTATATCGGCATGGGTTGTAGTGACTTGTTTTAATGGTATCATCTTATTTTAGTGGCTTTCTTTTTAATGGTTGCTTTCCTTTTAAAGATTTTAGTTGTAAGTTGCCTCAAGCAGGTCTCTGGAGAATCAGCATATACCATTTATAAATAAACACCTGGTGTAATTCAAATGAATAGTAACTCAGAGATAACAACTGACAAAGATTGACTGTATTCTTCTGGACTGCAGTGGGCCATATCCTGATTCTTCCTTTTCCTTTACAGGTAGTCACCAAGTGATTCATTCTCAGCGAGGTGAGTTTTCATTTAACCCAAATGGGTCCTTAAGTCAGTCATCTCCGGTGTGGGCTCACTAATATGTTTCATGTGCCCACTTCTTTCTTACCTAAAGCACCTCCTCCCCAAAGCAAAGAGTGAGTCCTGGCTTACATCTATGGAGGAGGAAGTGATTCAGAAGACCCCTCTCCCCTGCCAAGGTATCACCTTTGGTGTAGTGGTTAAGAGTGGTGGATTCTAATCTGGAGAACTGGATTTGATTCCCCACTCCTCCACATGTAGGCAGCTGGGTGACCTTGGGCCAGTCACAGTTCTCTCAGGGCTGTTTTCTCTCAAGAGCAGTTCTCAGTCAGAGCTCTCTCAGCCTTACCTACCTCACAGGGTATCTGTTGTGGGGAGAGGAAGGGAAGGAGACTGTAAAGTGCTCAGAGACTCTGAGTGAAGGGCAGGGTATAAATCCAACTCTTCTTCTTCTTTGGGTCTGTAACAAGTGTCCATTTGGAAATAGTTGCATCTACCATAGGGCCAAAGTAAACATAAGAGAAGAGAACATAAGAACATAAAAACATGACAGCAAACTTGTGGCTATCACAATTTTGCCTTCCCTGTGGTTGAGCCTGTGGTCCAGAGCTATCTCCATCCTCACACCTTTTCTAGTGCTGAAACAGCCACATGTGTGCGTGGGTGGGAAGAGCTCCATGCCATAGGTCCAATCAGGATCAAGCCTTCACACCTCAGGGCAGTTTAAAATAACTTTTAAATGGTGACAGTGAACTTGAGGCTGTCATGAATTTGCTGTCACATTTAGTTTGTTCAATAGAAGCAGGCCTCATTTTGTGCATGAGCTCACAGGAATGGAGCTCAGGAACCTCTAAATTTTTTTGTGCTCTTCTATTCTTAACTCCCCCCACACACACACACCAAATACTTTCTTCTGGGCTCCATTGTTCAAACCCCCTGTGAGAATTTTGCTGAACTCTAAGAGTTGACAAACTTTCTAATATTTTCCCCCCAAAAAATGGGAAAATAACCAAAACATATAAAGCAGACAGATGAAAAACTTCCTCATGCCATTGTGGCAACATAGGAGAAAGTAATTAAAAAAGTAAAATGGGAGTAAGGTTTTATTATGACAATTGTAACTCAAGAAGCATTTTAGCGCAGATGCTGAACTGATATAATTTAATACACCTTCCAGTGATGTCAGAAGAAGACCATAGATTTATACCCTGCCTTTCTCTCTGAATCAGATTCTCAGAGCGGCTTACAATCTTTTTTATCTTCTTCCCCCACAACAGGCACCCTGAGGTGGGTGAGGCTGAGATAACTCTCACAGCAACTACCCTTTCAAGGGTAACATCTGTGAGAGCTATGGCTGCCCCAAGGCCATTCCAGCAGCTGCAAATGGAGAAGTGGGGAACCAAACTAGGTTCTCCCAGATAAGAGTCAGCAGTTATGGCATATGCAAATGAGTTGTGCTAATGAACTCCAGCAACTATTTTTCTATGAAATGATCCCTGTATAGAAGGATGTTTGGCTTGAAACTTCCAAACATTTTGTAATTGTCCTCCCCATGGTAGCCATTTTGTGATGGCACCCATTGCTCTTTCTCAAAATTCCCAAAGCACCAGACTCACTAAACTTGGGTATCCCTGCCTTGTCCTTTATAGACAAGCAGGCACCCTAAAACAAAATTCAGAAGGTACACTATATGGAATTTAACCCCTTTCACTTTCTTACTTTCTGTAGTATGTGGGCGACCCACTGCCATCAACAGGAATGTGGGGGGTGAAGACTCTATGGAAGGTGAATGGCCGTGGCAGGTCAGCTTGAGGAAGATGGGTAAACATGTGTGTGGAGGGGCCCTAATCTCTGAAGACTGGGTTGTGACAGCAGCACATTGTTTTCAACAGTGAGTATTCCTGAACAAAAAGAAACTGGAAGGGAGAAGCAGAAAGGCCATAAAAATGTACCATTTCCTGCTCTAAGTACCAAAGTCACCATGTTACCTCCCTTCATTTAGTTCTATAGCCTGTTGAGTATTACTGGATTCTTCAGCAATAATGCTTTAAGGCAGAAAGTATCATTCCAGCACTACTGATTTCTGCAGCTTTGTAGCACACAGATTCTAATAATATTACACTTTGTTTCAGATATCACCCCATTGTTGTAGTCATTCACATTTCAAGGACATAGTGAGGCAGATACTCTTGAAGCCTATGTAAGGACGTGATTATTTGATTGCATCAGTTTAAGTTTTAGGCTTGAATTTTCCAGATAGATTTGTGCCTGGTTGAGCACAGGAGTTTCTTAGATTGCTTCTGCTGCTCCCACCACTAGGGCTGCTAGATCTTCCATTTTGGAGAGACAGATCCCTATGTCAGCCGATGTAACCTTGCTGAATAAAATGTCTTGTAACATTACTGAATGAAATGCTTAGCTGCACTGTAGCCATCTTTGAACCCTGTTACTAACCATGAGAAAGGGCCTCGCATATCAAAAATGCAGGTGTTACCAATGCTTACTGTGAACCTTCATTTCCCTTGATACTAACAAAGGCAGAAATTCCACCCTTTGAAGATAAGGCACCTTCAAGGACGGCTCTGAACTGTCCCCGGAAGACTAGCAGTAACAATAGATAAGAGAACAAGACTGTGTGAAACTTTGCACCTCAGCTCAATAATGTTTTGGAATTGTGGCTTTGTAGGATTCCCTTTGATGTATTCCCATATAGCTATCTCCACAATGCCAAAGTATATCGGTCTCAATTTCCTTGTGCTCAGATACCTATGGATTACAGAATAAAGCCTAACTTTGCAACAACTCAAGGTCTGGTTGATTCTGAGGTCCCATCGTCTGACACCCTACCCCATAAGAACATAAGAGAAGCCATGTTGGATCAGGCCAACGGCCCATCAAGCCCAACACTCTGTGTCACACAGTGGCAAAAAATTTTATATACACACATACACTGTGGCTAATAGCCACTGATGGACCTGTGCTCCATATTTTTATCTAAACCCTTCTTGAAGGTGGCTATATTTGTGGCCGCCGCCACCTCCTGTGGCAGTGAATTCCACATGTTAATCACCCTTTGGGTGAAGAAGTACTTCCTTTTATCCGTTTTAACCTGTCTGCTCAGCAATTTCATCGAATGCCCACGAGTTTTTGTATTGTGAGAAAGGGAGAAAAGTACTTCTTTCTCTACTTTCTCCATCCCATGCATTATCTTGTAAACCTCTATCATGTCACCCCGCAGTCGACGTTTCTCCAAGCTAAAGAGTCCCAAGCGTTTCAAGCTTTCTTCATAGGGAAAGTGCTCCAGCCCTTTAATCATTCTAGTTGCCCTTCTCTGGACTTTCTCCAATGCTATAATATCCTTTTTGAGGTGCGGCGACCAGAACTGCACACAGTACTCCAAATGAGACCGCACCATCGATTTATACAGGGGCATTATGATACGGGCTGATTTGTTTTCAATTCCCTTCCTAATAATTCCCAGCATGGCATTGGCCTTTTTTATTGCAAACGCACACTGTCTTGACATTTTCAGTGAGTTATCTACCACGACCCCAAGATCTCTCTCTTGGTCAGTCTCTGCCAGTTCACACCCCATCAACTTGTATTTGTAGCTGGGATTCTTGGCCCCAATGTGCATTACTTTGCACTTGGCCACATTGAACCGCATCTGCCACATTGACGCCCACTCACCCAGCCTCAACAGATCCCTTTGGAGTTCCTCACAATCCTCTCTGGTTCTCACCACCCTGAACAATTTAGTGTCATCCGCAAACTTGGCCACTTCACTGCTCACTCCCAACTCTAAATCATTTATGAACAAGTTAAAGAGCATGGGAACCAGTACCGAGCCCTGCGGCACCCCCCTGCTTACCGTCCTCCACTGCGAAGACGGCCCATTTATACTCACTCTCTGCTTCCTATTACTCAGCCAGTTTTTGATCCACAAGAGGACCTGTCCTTTTACTCCATGACTCCAAGCTTTCTAAGGAGCCTTTGATGAGGAACTTTATCAAAAGCTTTCTGGAAGTCAAGGTAAACAACATCTATTGGGTCTCCTTTGTCCACATGTTTGTTCACCCCCTCAAAGAACTGTAACAGGTTAGTGAGGCAAGATCTTCCCTTGCAGAACCCATGCTGAGTCTTCCTCAATAACCCGTGTTCATCAATGTGCCTACTCATTCTGTCCTTGATAATGGTTTCTACCAACTTTCCCGGTATTGAAGTCAGACTGACTGGCCTGTAATTTCCCGGGTCTCCTCTGGAACCTTTTTTAAAGATGGGGGTGACATTTGCTACCTTCCAGTCCTCAGGAACGGAGGCAGATTTCAATGAAAGATTACAGATTTTTGTTAGAAGATCCACAAGTTCAACTTTGAGTTCTTTCAGAACTCTCGGATGTATGCCATCCGGACCCGGTGACTTATTAGTTTTTAATTTGTCTATTAGTTGTAGGACCTCCTCTTTTGTCACCTCAATCTGACTCAGGTCTTTCAATACCCCTTCCAAAATAAGTGGTTCTGGGGCGGGCAAAAAGTTCTCATCTTCCACAGTGAAGACGGAGGCAAAAAATTCATTTAGCTTCTCAGCTATTTCCCTATCCTCCTTCAGTAATCCTTTTACCCCATGGTCATCCAAGGGCCCCACTGCCTCCCTGGCTGGTTTCCTACTTCTAATATATTTGAAGAAAGTTTTATTGTTGGTCTTTATGTTTTTTGCAATATGCTCCTCATAGTCCCTTTTTGCCTGCCTGATCACAGTCTTGCATTTGATTTGCCACAGCCTGTGTTCCCTTTTATTAATCTCACTTGGACTGGTTTTCTACCGCTTAAAGGAGTCCTTCTTACCTTTTACAGCTTCCATTACTTTGTTTGTTAACCATGCAGGCCTTTTCTTATGCCTGTTTGTGCCTTTCCTAACTTGTGGTATGTATTTTATCTGAGCTTCTAGGATTATAGTTTTAAATAGCATCCAAGCTTCCCCAAGGGTTTTGACCGTATGTACCTTTCCTTTCAGTTTACTCCTCACATGCCTCCTCATCTCAGTGTATTTACCCCTTTTAAAGTTAAACGTGGTTGTGGCGGTCTTTTTGGACAACTCCCTATTTATACAAACGGTGAAATCAATAACATTATGGTCACTGCTCCCAAGTGGCGCAATCACTTTTACATCTCTCACCAAGTCTTGGGCATTACTTAGGACCAAATCCAGGATCGCCCCACCCCTGGTAGGTTCTGAGACCATCTGCTCCATAGCACAGTCATTGAGAGCATCTAGAAACTCAATCTCTTTCTCTCGACCAGAACACATATTGGCGCAATCAATCTGCGGGTAGTTAAAATCACCTATTAAGACACAGTTTTTATGTTTAGCTGCTATCTTTAAGCCTTCCATCATATTATAATCGTCCTCTCTCTTTTGATTTGGTGGGCGATAACGAACTCCCATAGTTAAATTTCCTTTTGGGCCCTCTATTTCAACCCAAAGCATTTCTAAAAGTGAATCTAATTCTCTGATCTCAGTCTTACTGGACCGTATATCCTCTCTGACATACAGAGCCACCCCACCTCCAACCCTTCCCTCCCTATCCTTCCGATATAGCTTATATCCAGGAATCACCGTGTCCCACTGATTCTCCTCATTCCACCAAGTTTCTGAAATTCCCACAATGTCTATGTTTTCTCCCAACACTAAACATTCCAATTCACCAATTTTACTTCGAACACTTCTAGCATTTGCATACAAACATCTATAATTTCCCAGGCGAGCTAGGCCCGCCACCTTCCTCCTGTCGCCTCGAGACTCTGGCAGACAGTCCATATTGTTTGTCACCTTCACAGTGGACAACTCTAGTCCGTTACCCGGTAGAAAAATAGCAGCTACCCTTCATCTCTTTGAGACGAGTCCTCCCGAACCAGAGACATTTCATCTCCTGTCGGCTTTCCCCCAAGATTTAGTTTAAAAACTGCTCTGCCACCTTTTTGATTTTAAGCGCCAGCAGCCTGGTTCCATCCGGGGACAAGTGGAGACCGTCTCTTTTGTACAGCTCCGGCTTGTTCCAGAAAGCATCCCAGTGCCTAACAAACTTAAACCCTTCCTCCTTACACCATCGTCTCATCCACACATTGAGACTTCTAATTTGTGCCTGTCTCTCCTGCCCTGCACATGGAACAGGTAGCACTTCTGAGAAGGCTACCTTGGAGGTCCTGGCCTTAAGTCTCCCGCCTAGCAGCCTAAATTTTTCCTCCAGGACCTCACGACTGCATTTCCCCACATCGTTGGTGCCAACATGCACCACAACCACAGGCTCCTCCCCAGCACTGTCTATCAGTCTATCTACTACACGCGTAATGTCCGCTACCTTCGCACCAGGCAGGAAAGTCACCATACGGTCAGTACGCGGTTTTGCCACCCAGTTGTCTACTTGTCTAAGGATCGAATCACCAACTACCAAACCCCCCCCCTCTCCCCCTGCTCAGGGATGGTTCCTTGGCGCGAAAGGATACCTGCTCACCAACCGAAGAAGAGGTCCCTTTTAAGGGCGCATTCCCCTTGTCCTCAGCCCGGTTGCCCGTTTCCCTCTCAACCCTCACGCTCTCTGACAGCAACGGGGCTGCTACGTTCAGAGTGGGGCTCATCTAATACGCCCCCAAGAGTCTTCCCCAAGTGCCTAACTGACCGTCTCTGCTTCTCCAGGGCAGTCACCTCGGCCTCAAGGGTACGAACTCGTTCCCTGAGGACCAGGAGCTCCTTGCATCGAGCACACACCCAAGACTTCTGTCCTTTGGGCAGATAGTCATACATGTCATACAGTCCTCTTTAATGCTGTTTGTTTAAGTGGCTCCCCTTCTGGAGGGTCAACTTACCTTACCTCAACTTACCTTATTGGGAACTTACCTTATTTGGAGAACAAGGAAATCAGGGATCTGGGTTCCTGGTCCTTAGAGAGCCCCTAGGCGAAGAGCCACAGGCCAAGAGCCCTTTAGCTCTCGCCCATCGGCTCGTGCCTTTGGCAAGGCGCAGCTTAAAATGCAAAGAGGTGGAGCAGAGGCACTCCTCAGCAATCAGCAGCAATCACTCTCAATCTCTTTCAACCTTAGGCCAGTCAACCAAACAAAGAGCAGTCAACCAAACAAAGAGCAATTCCCCAGCTATCACACCTTAGAATTTTAGGCAGCCCCACAAACCTTAGAATGAAGTCCTTCAAAACTCAGAAATTCTCAGCAATTTCTCCAGCTGTCTCAGCTATCAGAGCTGCTCTGCTCCTCTCAGACCTCTGTGAGATGTGCTCAGCCTTTGGCAAGGCGCAGCTTAAAATGCAAAGAGGTGGAGCAGAGGCACTCCTCAGCAATCAGCAGCAACCACTCTCAATCTCTTTCACCCTTAGGCCAGTCAACCAAACAAAGAGCAGTCAACCAAACAAAGAGCAATTCCCCAGCTATCACACCTTAGAATTTTAGGCAGCCCCACAAACCTTAGAATGAAGTCCTTCAAAACTCAGAAATTCTCAGCAATTTCTCCAGCTGTCTCAGCTATCAGAGCTGCTCTGCTCCTCTCAGACCTCTGTGAGATGTGCTCAGCCTTTGGCAAGGCGCAGCTTAAAATGCAAAGAGGTGGAGCAGAGGCACTCCTCAGCAATCAGCAGCAATCACTCTCAATCTCTTTCACCCTTAGGCCAGTCAACCAAACAAAGAGCAGTCAACCAAACAAAGAGCAGTTCCCCAGCTATCACACCTTAGAATTTTAGGCAGCCCCACAAACCTTAGAATGAAGTCCTTCAAAACTCAGAAATTCTCAGCAATTTCTCCAGCTGTCTCAGCAATTTCTCCAGCTGTAGCGGGAAAACCCCATTTATACATTACCAATTTCAGTTGGAGCAATCACAGAGGCAGCGGAGACAAAATCAGGAAAACAGCTTTTCTTTATTTAACGTGCACATGGCCCTGTACACGGGCATCAGAGAGAATCTGAGCGATGACTGCAGTTACCTGCTGCCTTTTATACCATTTTTCAACCCATATGTCCACCTCAATACATTTCAGCTGGTTTTATACGGGCACATTTCTGCACCTGACCCGTTCACATCTCTGCACCTGACCCGTTTGCGGTTAGACTCAGGCCTGTTTGTTTATCAGCCTGCTTGCTTCTAACTCTTGTGGGCTTCCTGCAAATGCCTACTATAACTTCTGCTTTTTCTATACATCATTACAGTTCCTTGTGTTGATAAAGAGCAATCTTTAGTTCTAATAAACCTTTTTACGCCTTGAAACGCAAATAACATTTTCCTAGCTATATTATTCATCCATTATAACTGTTGCTCCTTTATTCTGTATTTTATGCTAGTATGCATATCAGTCTCTCTGCTTAGCAAAAGAGGAAGTACTTCTTAAACAAGCATGCAGCTTGCGGTTTGCTTAGGATGTTACAAATTTCACTGTTTAGCTAGCTGTTTGCCTAGCCGCCAGCTGGTTCCTCCTTTGCTCAGGCAGAACCACACACAAAACATTCTAAAAGCATTTCTGTTTGCCTTATTGATTCTAAGTTTCTCTTATGCTTAAGCCATGTATATATTGATAGATATAGATTATAGATTTTGTTTTTGGTCTGTTGCCACATTCCCCTCTTTCAAGCTGAGCTTGATTACTTTCATCATCCTATACATTACACAAATTACGGTAGTTATACAAATCTTCGCCGAACCCAGCCGTCACTCCCATGATGGCTTTCTTCTCCCGAGCGTAGAGTCGCCAGCTAGTGTGGCTGCAGATAAGGGTTGTCTTAGATGCCTGTGAATTCTGCCCTTTCCGGTAGGCAGAGATCCAGAGGGAGTTGTCTGTGAGTTCCCACCGTTTCCGGTAGGTGGGACCCAGAGGTTGGTTTTTCAGATGACCAGATCCTAGAGCAAACTGCACCTGGAAAGCCTATCTAGGAAAATTCTGATTAGACTGCACAGTTAAAACAATCAAAAGCAATACAAAGCCCGCCTTGGCGGGGGAGGGCGGGATATAAAAATAAAGTTTATTATTATTATTATTATTATTATTATTATTATTATTATTATTATTATTATTATTATTATTATTATTATTATTATTATTATTATTATTATTATTATATTACAAAGCCCAAAACACATACCATTTCCTTCTAGGGGGCTGGGTTTTCTCATTTTATTATTCTTCTTCTTCTCAAACAGCTTTTTCATGAATAGCATCTTGATTACCTCAATCTCTTTTTTCCTCTTACTAGGCATTTCAGTATGAGCAAGGCACTAAGCAATGTGTCAAGCTAAAACTAGCTTGTGACACATTTTGACCACTCAACTTTCCCAGGGATTATCCTACCTTCTTCTTCTGGGGCTACTCGAATAACTTGATTCATGGGCAAACAAATCTTCTGCACAGAGCTGCTGCTAGCAAAGGAAAAGCATTGTTTTAAACACCAAAAAATGCAAATAAATCAAAGCTATTTCAAAGGGTCCCGGTCCCCTCTTTGTGACTTAACCCCAGGGTTTAGCAATTGGGATTTTCTTCCAAGCTTTCTTCCGGGCTCTCTTCTTCCTGGAGAGGCTCTTGTGGACTCACATCTGGTTCTGGGGCCGGGCCAGCTGCTTCTTCCAGGCCTTTTGCGTTTTCGTGGCCCTCTTTCTCTGGTGCAATCTCGGCTACAGTCTTTAGGTCTGAGACCTCGTTCCAAGCTGCAGGGCCCCACTTGTAGGGGGCGAGATACCATCCTGTGGCTACTCTCATAGCCCTAGGTGCAGTCATCATCTGCCAGTGGGGGTCGAGCACTTCTCTTCGGCCTCTTCCTCTCCCTCTCCCCCAAACCTGGGGAGGGGTGATTGGGCGCTCATTGGGGCAGGAATTCATGTAGTGGCCAAAACCGTGGCACAGGGCGCACTCGTCATGTGCCAATGATGGTCGCATGGCCCTTGGCGTACCCGGGAGTCGGAGTCCCATTTCTTCTTGATCGTCTCGGGGTCTTCTGCCTCCACCACGGGCCTTCAAGGTCTTCTTCCCCGTTGCGAGGTCTCCCTGGGCATCTTTGAATTCCAGGGCATCGTTCAGCTTCTTAAACATAATAAACCGTTTCTGCCCCTTGATTTCGAGATTGTAGGTACCTTCGTGAGTGATGAAGGTCCTTGCAGTGGGCTTCTTCCCGGACCCGTTCTGGGCTGGAGCCTCTGTCTTTCTGGCTCGTTCCCCACAGGTGGCTGCATGGGAACTGTTTTCCTCCAGCTCATGACTCCAATCAGGGCAGGCCCCAACCTGGGCTTCTTGCATAGTCTTTGGAGGAGGGGACGGTGACATTTTCTCTGTCATTTCCTGATCTGTTGATGCCTCCATTTTCTTATTTTCCCAGCAAGCTGTACAGGAACAAAACTTATTTAAGCAAACTCACAGTTTTTTACTTTCCTGGGTAAACAATACCCCAACTCAGCCGTCCGCTGCTTTTCTTCACTTTAGTGGAGCCAAACTTAGTGGCCGCAAAGGTGGCGGCAGTGAAGATCGGGTTAAAAGACTGGTCAGAAGATGGAAAGCTGGACAAGAAGATATCCCGACCTCCAGTGGGGGCAAATGCCTGAGCCTCAGGGTTGAGACTGCTTTTATTTTATTCTGCACCTCAGCTGTGCTGCAACCTTTACTGTCCTTCAGATACACGGCTTCGACTGGCCCTTCTTCCCCAAATTGGATGCTGCTCAAGTCGCTTCTCTTATAAGCTTGGTCGTGGTTCGGAAATTGCATCGCGTGGCCGACAGGAATTTCCTGTAAAGTGGCAAGCGTAAAACTGGGGGTTTTGTGTTAGGCGTCTTATAAGGGGCAGCAGAAACACTGCTCTAAGTCCTAACTTTTAATTCCCGGGGGGGGGGGGGGGTTCCTTAACTAAAATTGCCTTGCCCCTGAGACTGAGATGCCTGTCCAAAAATAATATATACTAGCCCAGGTGGCATAAATCCTCAGATGACTGAACATTTCAAATGTAGGCCATTCCAAAAACAAAAAAAACCTCATTGAGCCATCTACTTTTAGCAGGCTCTTTATGATCGAGAAACTGGGTGAATAGTACTTAGTGCCTTGAAATCGGCGTAAACTCTATCCAATAAGTATGCTACCAGGGAATATGAGGTAACTCTTGATATGGGTTCCAACATTTTTCAGGGGAATCTCCTCCCACTTTCCAACGGGTGGGTAAGAGACTGCAGTAATATTTCAGAAACATTTCACATTGTTTAAGACAGGCTTTACACTGTCGTGCAGACAAAATTATATACCTCTCGCGGCCCAGGCCGCTCTAGTTCTGCCAATTGGAAGGCCTCCCAGAGAGGGTCGACTAAGGATGGCCTGGTGACAGTGGCGACTGTCCCCGTCAGATCCTCAGTGGCAGCCCTACCGGGGAAACGGTTCCACCGCTAATCCCCCCGGGATGGCAGTTCGACCTTTTATTTTCCAAACGAGTAGGGGGCCCTCCCCAGTTTTCCTCAGGAAGCACCACCGTGCGCGTCCCAAGCCTCCAGTCGGCCCCCTAAGTTGACCTTTTAACAACCAAGCAGTTGTCCCCCCCGTTCTCCTTTCCACAGGCAAATATTGTGCCTGTGCCTATGGTGCATTGGAGTGCACCAACAGAGGGTCAGCAAGTCCGGGGTGTGAACCCAGGGACCAACCAGCTTGAGGAACCTCTGGTGGGGGCTCCAATAAAGCTGGTCCTCCAACTGGAAGTCTGGGGAGGGATTCATACGGCTATGTCGTCAAGATATTGGTCAATCGCTGCTTGTGTGTTAAAGGGGTCCCATCCAGCATCTAAAACGGCAACCCACCAGTCAAGCTTGGGCTCAACCTCTGGGTGAGGGCTGGGTGAGCAATTTTCTGCAGAGCAACGGTCGCAGTGCAGGAAATGAAAATTCTCTACAGCGAATGGGTCCCGGGCAAGCAGAGGGGCCCAATCCACTGCTTCCCAATCTACTATCCCCCTGCTAGTTACAGGATGGGCGGTTTGGTATTTAATCTCCCAGGCGTAAATGTGACCCCCTTCCTTTCGCCTGAGGAAATACCACCGAACCCAGGCTCCAATCCACCGTCCAGCGCAAGTCTTAGTACGTCGCTTTATTAACCACCCAGTTGTTGTGTCGTGAAACCCTTCCCACAATTAGATCTGAAGATAGGGGCAAAGGGTTTCTTGCCAGCGGAAGGACAACTTATTCGGCGTGGTTAGCCAGGGGCTGACCAAACACTGAAATTTATCAGAGGGTTCCCATGGGCCGTAGTCCTCCGTATCATAAACACAATGAGAATGCCTCCCCTCTTTTTCCAGACAAACAGAACAGCTAGAACAGAAAGGGAGGGAGGGGGAACACATATGGGAGCCTAGGCTACACCATACATACTACACAGTCCGGACAAAATATATTTCTGACACATGTAATTCTTTCTTCGCTGATGGAAGAAGAGTCGGCCTCCTTCACTAAAACCTATGTCAGGATGGCAATCATAAAATCAGGGGCGTCCCCCAGACTGTAATTCTCTCATGGTTAACCAGACAGACAAAGCATTTTTAAACACATTGGACACACAATTTCCCTAAACATTAAACATAAAATTTTCCCCTGATGGAAGAAGAGGCGGCCTCTCCCTGGCGGGTGACACAGCCGTTTTATTTTTCTTCTTCACTTATTCCCCTACTGGTGGCAGAAGGGTCGCTTTTCGTCCCTTCCCCTTTTCGAATGCAGCACGTAGCCTAATGCAGCGGCTGCATGCGGAACCAACTAAGGCCCGCCGGCAGAAGACTCTCCTTCTCCGTCGTTCAGACACTGTTAGAAGGCCACAGGCGGAAGGCAACTCATTCCCTTCTCGCTCTGCGGGGTCCTGCGAGTGCTGCTGCGGGGTGTTCCTACCCGCCTTCCCCCTGAGATGGGCGTCTGGTGACCCTTTGGGTCACCTACCATATTATCTCATATGGAGAGGTTTTATTACTGCAGTCAGACTGTTTCACGTGGAGGAAATCTGTCACGTTGAGCACAAGGTCCTATACTTGCCACTACCTTATGCCCAAGGCGTAAAGCTGGTTCCTGTCGCCGTCCCCCCTAGGTCGATTAGGCCTTGCGGTCGAAGTCAACTGAAGACGGGGGGAGCAGAGGACGGTCGGCCAAAAGGACAGCCGGGAGCTCCTACCGTGGATCTGGTCCTCCCCACCAACAGCGGTAGTCGACTGGGCTAATCAGGGGCTAAATGCCCCTCCTGGCTGGCTCGCCAAAATTATGTAGCAGGAAAACCCCATTTATACATTACCAATTTCAGTTGGAGCAATCACAGAGGCAGCGGAGACGAAATCAGGAAAACAGCTTTTCTTTATTTAACGTGCACATGGCCCTGTACACGGGCATCAGAGAGAATCTGAGCGATGACTGAAGTTACCTGCTGCCTTTTATACCATTTCTCAACCTATATGCCCACCTCAATACATTTCAGCTGGTTTTATACGGGCATATTTCTGCACCTGACCCGTTCACATCTCTGCACCTGACCCGTTTGCGGTTAGACTCAGGCCTGTTTGTTTATCAGCCTGCTTGCTTCTAACTCTTGTGGGCTTCCTGCAAATGCCTACTATAACTTCTGCTTTTTCTATACATCATTACAGTTCCTTGTGTTGATAAAGAGCAATCTTTAGTTCTAATAAACCTTTTTACGCCTTGAAACGCAAATAACATTTTCCTAGCTATATTATTCATCCATTATAACTGTTGCTCCTTTATTCTGTATTTTATGCTAGTATGCATATCAGTCTCTCTGCTTAGCAAAAGAGGAAGTACTTCTTAAACAAGCATGCAGCTTGCGGTTTGCTTAGGATGTTACAAATTTCACTGTTTAGCTAGCTGTTTGCCTAGCCACCAGCTGGTTCCTCCTTTGCTCAGGCAGAACCACACACAAAACATTCTAAAAGCATTTCTGTTTGCCTTATTGATTCTAAGTTTCTCTTATGCTTAAGCCATGTATATATTGATAGATATAGATTATAGATTTTCTGTTTTGGGTCTGTTGCCACATTCTGCTCCTCTCAGACCTCTGTGAGATGCTAGGCAGACAGTGGTTGGCACTTGGTGGGAGGATACGGGAAGAGTCATGGCTATATTCTTGCATGAATGGCATGGTGTCATTTGGGGGGCAAACCTGAAAATGATGCCATGCTGTTCTAAAATTCAGTGGGAAGTCTACAGTTTACCAGAGAGTTTCTGCTGAATTCTAGAGTGGCTTAACATTGATTTTGGGTTTGATTTGGAAATGCCATCATACCATCAGTGCAACAGTAATTCCTTTTTGCCTTATTTTCCTTTGCCAGTCTACCAGTGGGATTGTTGCAACTTGCAACACAATATAGTCCACTTTTACATTGTCAGATTCAAGATGTCTTCTTGTTTGCATCTCAGTCCTTGCCCCTGATGACAGCCAATCTCCTCTTAATTCCAGCTAACAGACTGTACATTATTTTAGCATTGTTCCTTATTGTGGTTTCCCATCCATCCACCTACAGGAATAGCAATCCATCCCAATTCAATGTGTTGTTGGGAGCCAACACACTGGAGAACTCCTGGCCCCACAAACTCTCTATTGGAGTTGGAGAAATCATCCGAAATCCCCGGTATGCAGGAGAAGCCACGAGTGGAGATATCGCCTTGGTGCGTTTGGCTCAACTAGTCAGGTTCACCAACTACATCATACCCATCTGTCTACCTGCAGCCAATGTGCAATTTCCCCCAGGAATGAAGTGCTGGGTCACAGGCTGGGGAGATATCAGTGAGGGACGTAAGTATGAGGAGATGGACTAAGAGTGGTACAGAATTTTCTTCCTGCCCATATGCTTCAGCTCTTCCTGTTGTCTGTCCTCTGGCTCTGGTAGATCTCTAATTCCACTGTATTTATTTATTTTTGTCCTTTGTGAAGAGGTCTAATTTTAGTTTGTGTGAGTTGTAATGACTTTGTAATTCTTCAGGACTCAGTCTCTAGTGCTGCAGGGCTCAGTACTGGGTCCCATGTGTCAAGACGTGGAACTTCAAGCAAGGACGGACCATGTTGCTTTAATAATTAATCCATTTATTGAGAACACACATACAGCATGGAGGTAGATTGAGTTTGATACTGGCCCAAGATTGGAGCCAGTCTTTTCTAGGTTTCTACCGGCGGGAAACAATACAGTCTTTTTCACACACCCCGAGACAGCCAGCTCTTCTCAGGGTGTTATCTCTTTCCCAGAGGAAGAGTCCTTGAGGATGTGGACTTCAAAGCTGCAGCTGGCTTTTTGCATAGGGGTGAGATTTCACTCTTGCGGTTACAATGCGCCCGGGGAGGGGGGGAGGAAAGGCATTTGCTACAACTCCCAGGGTTAGTAAAGCAGAGTTCATACAAGGGTACATCATGGCGTCAGTCATGTCAAGCATTCTATTCTACATTTCAGTTTCAGCAAGTTACACGTCTGACATACTGCCCCCCCTAAGCTCTCGCTCGGGGTTTGTCTGGGTGCAGTAGGTAAAACTTTTTCAACAGTTGAGGGGCCCATAGGTCTCCCGATTTTACCCACTCATCACAGCTGGGGGGAAAATACTTCCAGCGAACCAGATAGTACAGGATCACCCGCTGGACCCTGGAGTCCAGGATTTCTTGCACCTCATGGTGGCTCTGGCCCTCCACTTGAATAGGACATGGCTCTGGAGGGCGGGGGTGAACATAAGAACATAAGAGAAGCCATGTTAGATCAGGCCAATGGCCCATCCAGTCCAACATTCTGTGTCACACAGCGGCCATATATATATATATATATATATATATATATATATATATATATATATATATATATATATATATATATATATATATATATATATATATATATATATATATATACACACACACACACACACACACACACACACACACACACTGTGGCTAATAGCCACTGATGGACCTCTGCTCCATATTTTTATCTAACCCCTTCTTGAAGGTGGCTATGCTTGTGGACGCCACCACCTCCTGTGGCAGTGAATTCCACATGTTAATCACCCTTTGGGTGAAGAAGTACTTCAAATGCCAAAATGTGGGCCCAGAGTCCTTGAAATGAAAAACAGGGTGGATCTTACTAAACATTTTAGGCAGTTCTAGTTCCACAGTAACCTGATTGATGACTCGTTTTATTTTGAACGGACCCAAGAACTAGTATGCCAGTTTGCGACAAGTCTGGGGCAGGGGAAGGTTCTTTGTGGATAGGAACACTGTCTTGCCCACCTTAAACTCCCACTGGGGGGAGTGCTTCTTGTCAAAGTAGTCTTTGTAAGTCTTCTTGGCATTCTCTAAGTTTTCCTGAATCAGCTTCCACCCCTTTTGGAATCCCTCCCACCATTGCTGGCACGTGTTCGAAACGGGTGAGTCATTCTGAGCCGGCAAGGCAGGGAAAGGCTTCCCTTCGTATCCATAAACAATTTGAAAAGGGGAGGCCTTGGTAGAGCTGTGGACGCTATTATTATACCCATACTCAGCAAAGGCCAGCAGCTCCACCCAGTTGGTCTGTTGGTAGTTAACAAAGCACCTCAGGTACTGCTCCAGCAGCCCATTAACCCTCTCCGTCTGTCTGTCTGTCTGAGGGTGGTAAGCGGAACTCAGCCTTTGCTCCATCCCGGTTATTTTGCAAAACTCCCGCCAGAAGTTGGCAACGAACTGTGGCCCTCTGTCACTAATTACCTTTTCGGGGAATGAGTGGAGCCGTATCACGTGGTGGAAGAAGAGGTGCGCTAGTCTCTTTGCGGTGGGGAGCTGTTTGCATGGGATAAAGTGGGTTTGCTTAGAAAAAGTATCCACTACCACCAAGATCACCGTTTTGCCCTGAGAGAGGGGTAGCTCCACTATGAAATCTAAGGAGACCACGGCCCAGGGACATGTTGCTGTTGGGATAGGCTGGAGCAGTCCTGGGGTTCCCCCCCCTTCTTTATGCCATGATGCAGACCGGGCAGGAGCTGACATATTCTGAAATATCCTTTTTCATTTGTGGCCACCAGAATTGCCTGTTCACTAGATGCAGGGTTTTCACGTACCCGAAGTGCCCGGCGAGTTTGTTACAATGGCAATGCTGTAAAATTTCAGCCCAGAGGCTCTGGGGCACATAGATTTTCCCTTGATAGTACCAGTATCCCTTCTCCTCCTTTTCGACCCCGTCGGGGAGGCTCCCCGCTTCTTTTTCTACTTCATCTTTCAGTTTCTCCCCTCCCCCTAGTCCCTCGAGGTCGGTCTTTTTCCCTGATCGGGTCGCTACCCCCCCTGCGATGGCCGAGGGAGAAATGAGAGAGTATATTACTTCCTCCCTCTGGGTCTCGTGCTGCGGCAGCCGTGAGAGTGCATCCGCTAGAAAGTTTTTCGACCCGGGGATGTGTTTCAGCACGAAGTCAAATTTGGCGAAAAACCCCGCTCACCTAATTTGCTTGGCGGTTAGCTTCCTCCTCCCTGTTAGGGCTTCTAAGTTCTTATGGTCAGTCCAGATTTCAAAGGGAACCCTAGCCTCCTCTAGCCGCGACCGCCAAGCTTTTAGGGCGTAGGTGACGGCGAACACCTCTTTATCCCACACTGACCAGTTTCGCTGCTCATTAGAGAATTTTTTGGATCTGTATGCACAGGATTTTAGCTTCTCCTCCTCGTCTTTCTGCATTAATATTGCTCCTACAGCCATGTCAGAGGCGTCGGATTGCACCACGAAGGGCTTCAGCTCGTCGCGGTGGGCTAGCACCGGCTCGCTAGTGAAAAGCCTTTTCAGCTTCTCAAAAGCGGCCTGGCATTCCTGCGTCCAGTGAAAGCTCGCCCTGGGTTGCTTCGCCTCGGTTCCCTTCCCTTTCATTTTTATCAGCTCGGTCAGGGGTAAGATCACCTGGGCGAACCCCTTTATGAACCCCCTGTAGAAATTTGCAAATCCGATGAAAGATTGTAACTGCCGTCGGGTTCGAGGGGCCTCCCAGTCTAGTACAGCTTGGACCTTCACAGGGTCCATTGTTAGCCCCTCCCCCGATACCCGAAACCCCAGGTAGTCAAGCTCCGTTTGATGGAACTCGCACTTGGACAATTTGGCGTACAACTTATGCTGGTATAAAGTGGTCAATACTTTCCGAACCAGGGGCACATGGGACTCTAGATCTTTGGAATAAATAATTGGTTAATCCAGGTACACCATCACCCCCTTGTACAGGAATTCCCGTAACACTTCATTAATGAAATTCATAAATACTCCCGGTGCCCCTTGTAAGCCAAA
The DNA here is from genome assembly GCF_032191835.1 of Heteronotia binoei. Classification (NCBI taxonomy): domain Eukaryota; kingdom Metazoa; phylum Chordata; class Lepidosauria; order Squamata; family Gekkonidae; genus Heteronotia; species Heteronotia binoei. The sequence goes on from NC_083237.1 coordinate 31,615,893, forward strand.
TGGCATTACTAGGTACTCAAACTGTCCCATCGGTGTGTTGAACGCTGTCTTCCACACGTCCCCCTCCTTGATCCTAACGCGGAAATAAGCGTCCCGGAGGTTGAGTTTGATGAAAACTTTCCCTTCTGACACTGTGCTAAGGAGGTCTTTTATAAGGGGGATGGGGTAGGTGTTAGACATGGAAATCCCATTGATCCCCCTAAAGTTGGTGCAAAGTCTAAGCCTTCTTCCTAAATAGGACGAGGGCGGCGTGAGGTGCCGTGGCAGGTCTAATGAACCCCCGTTTCAAATTCTTGTCGATGAACTTCCTAAGCTCTTCCTTCTCTGCCCACCCCATGGAGTACAATTTTGCTCGGGGAAGTTCCTGCCCCGGGATCAGTTCGATTGCACAGTCGGAGGGTCTGTGGGACGGCAGTTCGTTGGCTTCCTCCTCACTGAACGCCTGCTTCAGGTCCCGGTACTCCCTGGGGATCGACCTAACATCTTCCACCGTGATGCAGACTTTTTCGTTCCACGGCGGTGGGTTGGGGCCCCACTCCTCCCTCCACAGGTGGTGGGTGCACCTCCAGTCCGTGAAGTTTATGGTGTGGGGACCCCACTGGATGTCGGGCTGGTGCCTGGCCAGCCACCCCACTCCTACCACCACATCAAACGTTGATGAGGGAGCTATTACAAAAATCTTGATCCCCCAATGTTCTTTTGTCCCCACCGGTACTGCCTGAGTCTCTTCCGTGCACGGCTCCCCCTTCATTGTTATCCCGTCCATTTGCTCAAACTGGATGGGTTGAGGGAGGGGGGTTCTAGCCAACCCAAGGGCCTCCACCAGGCGGGGGGTAATTATCTCCCTGGTGCACCCTGAATCTATTAGTGCCCGGGTATGCATGAATCTCTTCAGGTTGGGGTTCAGGAGGGTTACTTGTATAAACATCAGTTCTCCCGTTATGCTCACCGTGATTAGTGCCAGTGGCTTTACAACCTGCGTCTTGGCACCCATCAGTGCAGGTCGCTGTCGTTTCCCGCCGGCTCGACATCCCACGACTCTTTGCTGGAATCCTCAATGGGCATAATGTCCTCGTCAATCGCCGACGTGGCGATGTTGCCCCGACTGGGTTCTTTAGGCCTTCCCGCTCCCTTTTTTGGGGTGCTTGCCGGTCCCTTTGCCAAGGGAGGGGTGGTTTGTAGCTTTTCAGGACAGTTGGCGGCTAGGTGCCCCGGGTCTCCACATCGGAAGCACCTTCTCCCCGCACTCGGGCTGGAGCTCGCTACCGGGATCGGGGTCTTTTTCGCCTCTAGCCTAGGGGGGGTCTTAAGGGCATGGACCCCCTTCCCGCTGATTTGTTGCTGGCGGTGCATTATTACATGCTGTAGATTCGTCTCCACTTCACCTGCCAACTGGATCTATCCCACAAGCGTTTCGGGCTGGCCCTGGGTATAGCAACGATCGAGAACGCTCGCATTGAGGACATTCATGAATGCCTCATACTTCATGCGCTCGCTCCAACCCCTCACTTTGGAGCAGAATGATTGAAACTCCGCCGCATACCCTCGGATCGACCTCGGCCCTTGCTCGATCTTGCGCAGTTGGGCCAGGGCTTTCGTCTCCTGCAGCAGGTCCCCGAACTGGCGGAGCATTGCCTGTAGAAATTCGTATACCGAGCCCAGCGCAGGGCCCCTCATGGCGTAGAGGCTAATGAACCATTTTCTGGCCACCCCCTTCAGTTTGGAAGCCAGGTAGTCTACTCTGCTGGCCTCGGTGGGGAAGGTTACACCCCAATGGGTCATGAAGCTGTTGCATTGGATCGTGAAGTATTCCACCTTGTCCGGATCCCCATCCAAGGTGATCTGGAGTTCCCTTCCCCTCGTGCCATCACACGGAGCTGGCGCAGGCAGTGGCGGAGGTCCCCCGGGTCGGATGGGTGCCGGTGGCGGGGCAGGCACCGGCTGTACTGGTTGTGCCAGTGTGTCCGGCCCCTCTGGCGGCTCCGCCGGTTCTCCCCCCCCCCGGTGGCACCACCGGCTCATCTCAGAGGAAATCTGGATGGAGAATGTACCATAATTTGACGAAAAATAAGAAGTTTGTTGAATTTATACAGAAAGAAATGACCTTTTTTTTTCAAGTGAATGCACATGATGAGTTGTCCCACACGACAGTGTGGGAAATGAGCAAGACGTTTTTCAGAGGACTGGTCATTAACTTTTTAGCGAATAAGAGACGGGAAGAGGCTAGAGTAAGGGTAGAGCTGACTGATTTAATTAAACAAAAGGAATCTCAGCTAAAGGTTGATCCCTTACAAAAGGAAATTAAAGAGGAAGTTAGGAATCTAAAACATAAACTCCATTTAGCTATGCTGGAGGAAATGGAAAGGAAAATAGTGTATTCTAAGCAACAATATTTTGACAACGCAAATAAGCCAGGAAAATGGCTAGCTTATAGAATTAGGAAGGAAAAGGAAAAAAAAAATAATTAAAGTGTTAAAAGATAAAGAAGGAAGACCAAAATCCCGACCGGAAGATTTAAAGACAATAATAAAAGATTTCTATACAGATTTGTATAAAAAGGTCGACATACTTAAGGAAGATCAGGAGGCCTATTTAGCCAAAAACCTTTTGATGAAGATACCGGAAGATAAAATAAAAATTCTAAATGAACCAATTGCCATGTTTGAAATAGAAGAAGCCTGGTCTAAACTAAAGAAAAACAAAGCGGCAGGCCCAGACGGCATTCCTGCAGAATATTACATTACCTTTAAAGATCTGTTAATTAACCATTTTAAAAATTTAACTCAAGAGGTCTGGCATTCTGCAAAATTACCAGACTCCTGGAGACTTAGTAATGTGACGCTTATACCTAAACCTGATGGACAACCAGATGATATTAGATGCTATCGTCCAATATCTTTATTGAACGTGGATTATAAAATCTATTCGTTAATTTTAGCAAACAGGCTGAAAAAGATTTTAAACAACATAATTCATCCGGATCAAACGGGTTTTCTACCATCCAGATATATACGGACAAATATTCGTATTCTTGCTAACATTATGGAATATCTGGACTTATGTAGAGATAAGCAGGTTGCCTTTATTTTTATTGACGCAGAAAAAGCGTTTGATAATCTTGATTGGAATTTTTTGTTTGAAATTTTTAAGAAAATGGATTGTGGAGGGGATTTTGTGAAAAATATTCAAGCGATTTATGATAAACAGTCAGCTAGGATAGTGGTCAACGGAGATTTAACGGATGAGATAATACTTGAGAAAGGCACGAGACAGGGCTGTCCGCTATCCCCCCTTTTATTTATATTATCTTTGGAAGTTTTAAATAATACGATCCGGGCAAACGCTAAAATTAAAGGAGTTAAGGCGAAAGGAGAGGAATATAAAGTCTTGACATACGCAGATGATATGGCCTTAATTCTGCAAGATCCTGTAGAGTCAGCCGAGGAGGCCCTGAAAGAATTAATTGACTATGGTAAGGTAGCAGGTTTAAAGGTAAACAAACAGAAATCAAAAATTCTAACGAAAAATATGTCGACTCTAGCATCTCATGAACTCGAGAATAAGATGGGCTGTAAATTAGAACAAAAAATAAAATACTTAGGTGTACTTCTATCAAACAGATGTAGTACCATATATGAAAATAACTTCATACCGCTTCTAAAAGACACGCAAGTGTCGATCAAAAAGTGGAATAATTTAGGATTATCTCTTATGGGAAGGGCCGCTTTGATTAAGATGTGTATATTGCCTAAGATTTTATTTCTGCTACAAATGGTATGTTTTGCTGTTAGAAAGCCGTTTTTTGTCAAGATCACTCAGCAGTTTAGATCTTTTATTTGGCAGGGTAAGAAACCTAGAATCAGATGGAAAATTTTACTGGACAAGAAGCAAAATGGAGGCCTGGCTCTCCCAGACCTGGAGGTATATCATTTAGCTTGCAGAACTCTATGGTTAAAAGAATGGATACTTTTAGAGAATAAACGTATATTAGCGATAGAAGGGTTTGACCTCCAAGCCGGTTGGCATGCAAATCTCTGGTATCTAGGGAAACCTCAGACTTATTTTAAAAACCATTTGATACGGAAGTCTCTTTTGGAAGGCTGGTTCAAGATTAAAAATAAGATATATGGGGGGAAGACTCCCAGATGGATTTCACCCGAAGAAGCTTCTGTGCAGCCTCAATTATGGAAGACCACAAACCCAATTAGATACAGTGATCTCTTGGATGATACGGATAAATTAAAAAATAAGGAGGAGCTAGATATGCAGGGAGTGAAGATAGATTGGTGGATAATGGTGCTGATTACTGTAAAATATAATAGAGATAAAATATCAGGATTTACAAGGAAGAACTTTGACTTTGATAAATTATTACTGTCAGGCCCACAAAAAACAATCAAAAGGGTATATAACTATCTGTCACAAATGGACTTAGAAGATGAAGTCGTTAAGGAGGTAATGATAAGGTGGGCTAAGAACTTAGAGAAAAATATTACGATAGAACAATGGGCCTCCTTATGGAAAAATAATTACAAAATAATTAAACCGGTTAATTTTAGAGAGAACTTTTTTAAAATGTTCCACAGATGGCACTTCACCCCGTCTCAGTTGAGTAAATTTAAGTCTACGGTGTCACCGAAGTGCTGGAAATGTGAGGTAAAGATAGGTACGTTTTTTCATTGTTGGTGGACATGTGATCTAGCAAAAAAGTATTGGGTTATGGTTTATAATCTATTAAGGGAGATATTAAAAGCAAATATACAATTCAAAGCAGAGATAATGCTCCTATCCTTGGTTAGAGACAATACTCCACGAGAAGATGAATACATCACGGTTTATATTATAACGGCTGCTAGAATTTTATTTGCGAAAGTCTGGAGACAGAAAGATATACCGCAAAGGGATGACTTAATACAAAAAATTCTAAATGTCGCTGAAATGGATATCTTGTCTAATATGATAAGAGGTTTATCTAGATCTGATGCAATTAAGAAATGGGGAAAATTCTATGATTGGGTTAATAAAAAGAGATAACTAGAGGGAAGAGTTTCTAAGAGATTATGATAATATAAGCCATGGAAACAGTACTTAGGCAATGTAACAAGGATGTATGAATGCTTTATGACAGTATAATCCACAAGCAACCTCAATTTGTATAATGTGTTTATGTAATATGCTTTGTGTAAATATAAATAAAATGGTGGGAAAAAAAAAAGTAGCGCCGTGTAGTGCCCCGCCGCTTCGTCCATCAACGCCGTTGAGGTCCACAGCTTCCACTGCTTTGGGGTATAGAGTAGGGTCGAGAAATGTGTCGGTGACTTTACCTTTCTCCGCACCACCGTCACTCCCTTCGGGATGGTCAGTTCTTCAATTGGCTCGATGGGCTCTCCGTTATCTGGCGTCTTGGCGGCCATCCAGCCAAGTTTCCAGTTCGGATAAGTTCCCGGAGTGATCAAACTCAAAATGTCAAGACGTGGAACTTCAAGCAAGGACGGACCATGTTGCTTTAACAATTAATCCATTTATTGAGAGCACACATACAGCATGGAGGTAGATTGAGTTTGATACTGGCCCAATATTGGAGCCAGTCTTTTCTAGGTTTCTACCGGCGGGAAACAATACAGTCTTTTTCACACCCCCAGAGACAGCCAGCTCTTCTTAGGATGTTATCTCTTTCCCAGAGGAAGAGTCCTTGAGGATGTGGACTTCAAAGCTGCAGCTGGCTTTTTGCATAGGGGTGAGATTTCACTCTTGCAGTTACAATGCGCCGGGGGGGGGGGGGGGGAGGAAAGGCATTTGCTACAACTCCCAGGGTTAGTAAAGCAGAGTTCATACAAGGGTACATCATGGCGTTAGACATGTCAAGCATTCTATTCTACATTTCAGTTCAAGCAAGTTACACGTCTGACACCATGCTCTTTAACTTGTTCATAAATGATTTGGAGTTGAGAGTAAGCAGCGAAGTGGCCAAGTTTGTGGATGACACTAAATTGTTCAGGGTGGTGAGAACCAGAGAGGATTGTGAGGAACTCCAAAAGGATCTGTTGAGGCTAGGTGAGTGGGCGTCAACGTGGCAGATGAGGTTCAGTGTGGCCAAGTGCAAAGTAATGCACATTGGAGCCAAGAATCCCAGCTACAAATGCAAGTTGATGGGGTGTGAACTGGCAGAGACTGACCAAGAGAGAGATCTTGGGGTCGTGGTAGATAACTCACTGAAAATGTCAAGACAGTGTGCGATTGCAATAAAAAAGGCCAACGCCATGCTGGGAATTATTAGGAAGGGAATTGAAAACAAATCAGCCAGTATCATAATGCCCCTGTATAAATTGATGGTGTGGTCTCATTTGGAATACTGTGTGCAATTCTTGTCACCGCACCTCAAAAAGGATATTATAGCATTGAAAAAAGTGCAGAAAAGGGCAACTAGAATGATTAAAGGTTTGGAACACTTTCCCTATGAAGAAAGGTTAAAACGCTTGGGGCTTTTTAGCTTGGAAAAATGTCGACTGCAGGGTGACATGATAGAGGTTTACAAGATTATGCATGGGATGGAGAAGGTAGAGAAAGAAGCACTTTTCTCCCTTTCTCACAATACAAGAACTTGTGGGCATTCGATGAAATTGCTGAGCAGTCGTGTTAGAACAGATAAAAGGAGGCACTTCTTCACCCAAAGGGTGATTAACATGTGGAATTCATTGCCACAGGAGGTGTTGGCAGCTACAAGCATAGCCAGCTTCAAGAGGAGGTTAGATAAAAAAAATGGAGCAGAGGTCCATCAGTGGCTATTAGCCACAGTGTGTATATATATGTATATACTTCCGCGATGCAATCATCATCACTCTACACAAGAACAAAGGGGAAAAGTCAGACTGCTCCAACTACCAGGGGATAACCCTGCTCTCCATCGCAGGCAAAATCCTTGCCAGAATACTCCTGAACAGACTGGTGCCCACCATTGCAGAAGAACTCCTCCCAGAGAGCCAGTGCGGCTTCAGAGCTAACAGGAGCACCACCGACATGGTATTTGTTCTCAGGCAGCTCCAAGAGAAATGCAGGGAACACAACAAGGGTCTATATGTGACTTTTGTCGACCTTACCAAATCTTTCGATACCGTTAGCAGGAAAGGCCTGTGGCAAATCTTGGAACGTTTAGGATGTCCCCCAAGGTTCCTCAGCATGATCATCCAGCTACATGAAGACCAGCAAGGCCAAGTCAGACACTGCAACGACCTCTCGGCGCCCTTCCCAATAGGCACAGGTGTAAAGCAAGGCTGCGTTCTCACGCCAACTCTCTTTACGATCTTCTTTAGCATGATGCTTCAAAGAGCCACAGTAGATCTAGATGATGATGATGGTTTCTACATCCGCTATCGCACCGATGGCAGCCTGTTCAACCTGAGGTGACTAAAGGCTCACTCCAAGACAATGGAAAAACTTATCCGAGAGCTACTGTTTGCTGATGATGCTGCGCTCGTCTCCTACTCGGTATCAGCTCTGCAGCATATGACATCCTGCTTTGCAGAGGCTGCCAAGCTATTCGGCCTAGAAGTTAGTCTGAAGAAGACAGAAGTTCTCCACCAGCCTGCACCCCAGGAAGATTATCACCCTCTCTGCATCACTGTGGGTGAATCAGTTCTGCAGTCCAGCAGTTCAGCTACCTGGGGTGCATCATCTCCTCAGATGCCAAGATCGACAAGGAGATTGACAACAGGCTGGCAAAGGCAAACCGTGCATTTGGCCAACTGCACAAAAGAGTGTGGAGCAACAAGCATCTGAAAAAAGGCACAAAGTGCTGCCTTCACACCATCCTCAACATTCACTGGAGTGACTTTGTGACCAACACTGAAGTCCTCAAGAGGGCGGAGGTTACAAGCATCGAGGCATTGCTGATGAAGACGCAGCTGCGCTGGGCAGGGCATATTTCTAGGATGGAAAACCACCGCCTTCCCAAGATTGCTCTGTATGGCGAACTTTCCACCGGCCATCGAAATAGAGGGGCACCAAAGAAGAGGTACAAGGACTCCTTGAAGAAATCCCTTGGCACCTGTCGCATCAACCATCACCAGTGGTCTGACCTAGCCTCAGATCGCAAAGCATGGAGGCACACCATCCACCAGGCTTCCTTTGAGAACGCACGCATAGCTGATCTTGAGGACAAAAGGAGATTGAGGAAGAATTGCACTGCTACAGCACCAACCCCAAATCAGACTTTTCCCTGCAGCCACTGTGGCCGGATCTGCCTGTCCCGCATTGGTCTTGTCAGCCTCCAGCGAGCCTGCAGCAGACGTGGACTACTGCACCCTTCTTAAATCTTCATTCGCGAAGTCAAGCCGAGAGAGAGAGAGAGAGATGTGTGTGTGTATATATATATATATATATATATAAAAATAAATTTTTGGCCACTGTGTGACACAGAGTGTTGGACTGGATGGGCCATTGGCCTGATCCAACATGGCTTCTCTTATGTTCTCCAAACAAAATCACAACCATCTAAGCTGAATGACATCAATGGATTCTGCTGTGCTGTTTATCTTGTTTCTTGGGCATGGCCATGTAGGGTTGCCAATCCCCAGGTAGGGCAGGGGATTCTGCGGTTTGGAAGCCCTCCCCCCACTTCAGGCTCATCAGAAAGCAGGGGGAGGGGAGGGAAATGTCTGCTGGGAACTCTATTATTCCCTATGGAGACTTATTCCCATAGAAAATAATGGAGAATTGATCTGCAGGTATCTGGGGTAATGGGGGGCTGTTTTTTGAGGTAGATGCACTAAAGTTTCAGTGTAGCATCCAGTGCCTCTCCTCAAAATACACCCCAAGTTTCAAAAAGTTTGGACCAGGGGGTCTAATTCTATGAGCCTACAAAGAAGGTGCCCCATCCTTCATTATTTCCTAAGGAAGGGAGGCATTTAAAAGGTGTGCGGTCCCTTTAAGTGTGATGGCCAGAACTCCCTTTGGAGTTCAATTATGCTTGTCACAACCTTGCTCCTGGCTCCACCCCCAAAGTCTTCTGCCTCCACCCCCAAAGACTCCTGGCTCCACCCTCAAAGTCCCCAGATATTTTTTGAATTGAACTTGGCAACCCTATGGCCATGGAAGATGTTGACTGAAGCCCACAGCCTAGCAGAGAACTTGCAGCCTGCCAGAGATGTTTGGCCCATCTACTCACTCCAGGAGTGCAAGATGGCTAAAGGGTCTCTGCAGTATCAGAGGCAGGCCTCAGATTCAGCAGGAGCTCACAGGACCTTTCTGAGGGCTCCCCTTCCTCCTCTCCACCTACCTTGTCCATTGAATAGTAGGTGCAGCTGCATAACAATCCATGGATTAGGAGAGCGGGCAGCCAGCCAGCCACCAGGGGCTTTGCTATGCTCCCAGCAGCCCTCATTAATCCCTAGAGAAGCTCACACCATCCTTTCTCCACTTCTTATGTGATTTTGGGCAACGAGTGGCTTGCTGGCTTTTTGACAGCCCAAGAGAGTCCCAGGTGAGTGAGGCCTGCTTGGACTGGCTGGATCTCCAGTCATCCCAAGCAAACCTCGCTTGCCTGGGGCTCTCTTTTCTTGCGTTTGGTTGCTTGTGGCTGGTGGAAGGGCGGCATATACTAATGAGTTATGCTAATGAACTCTACCACCTATTTTTCTGGTCAGAGGTACATTTGGAGGAAGGGAATTATGACTCTGTTGTATTTCTTTCATTCCTTCTGGTGTTGATGGGGCTTAAAGAATAGTGAATGTGTAGTGCTGTGCTCCCTTCTCTGGGGGCATGGGGAAGGATGCTTAGCTGGGGAACACTGGAGAACACATTGTCCAGAGCTTCTGAAAATTTGAAGTCAATTCTAGTGTTTCTTGTCTGTAGGTAAGTAACCACATCCAAATTAAAAATATGGAATCATTATTGAAGGATAGTAGTGTTATTCTGTTGCAGCAAAAACACCAAAAAGTTGTACAACGCCTTAAAACACTTATTGTGGAATAAGCTTTTGTGAAGGGAAGAACACACTGGGAATTTTTCTTATGGGAAGATCATGGACCGGGGGAGAGGAGTTGAGGCAGAGTTTTGATGTGAATTCCATTATGAATCTTTCAAGTGTAAATTCTCTGTGTAAAGGGGAAAGGGAGGAGTTGAGGTGGAAAAGTTAGTTGTGAATGCCATCAACAGGATTAGCGGTATTGCACGGATTCAGAAGTATACGGGGGGGGGGGGATTCGGAATCCCTGCATACTCCCCGCATTCCCGCATACTCCCGAATACCGCATTCGGAAGAGCCACATATACGGTAGATACGTGGCTATTTCCGAATATACGGCCCTATTATACCCTATGGGCCATTGAAATCAATGGCAAATAGGGTATATTTGAAGCCGCCTGGAGGGGAGGGGGTTTGAGGGAGAGCCCCCATATTTGCAGGGGACCTTCAGGGGACTCTCCCCTCCAACCCCCCCAAGTCCCAAAAAGATTGGGCCAGGGGATCCCATTCCAGGGGCACCCAAAGAGGGTGCCCCTATTCCATCATTATACCCTATGGGCCATTGAAATCAATGGAAACATAGGGCACAATTAGAGGCTACTGGGGGACAGGGGGTTTGAAAGAGAGCCCCCAAATTTGCAGAGGACCTGCAGGGGACTCTCCCCTCCAACCCCCCCCCCCCCCAAGTCCCAAAAAGATTGGGCCAGGGGGTCCTTGTCTTTGGGCTCCCCAAAAGGCCCATTTCCAACAATGATGGGGAAAGCCCAATCAGCCACTTCCTCCACTACAATTGCTGTGGGGAAAATGGCTTTGGCCAGAGGGGGGTTTGAAGGAGAGGCCCCAAAACTGCAGGGCAGCTTCAGGGGACTCGCCCGCATGCAACCCCCCTGGCCCAAAAAGACGGCACCCATCTGTGGGCACCCCAAAAAGAACACTGCTCCCAATGGTGAGAAAAAACCAATTAGAGACACTTCCTCACTGTAATTGTCGTGGGAAAAGTGGCTCTGGGGAGCAAGAGGTTTTGAGGAGAGCCCCCCAAACTGCTGTGCAGCTTCAGGGCACTGTCCCACACAAAACCCACAAGGCCCCCCAAAAAATTGGACCAGGGGGTCCAATTCCTGGGGCACCCAAAGCCAAACCTAACTTCACACCAGAGAATCTCTAAAGGACCCAAATGCACTACAGCCCTCTATCTACTCTATAAACCCTGCAGGCCTGGAACCAATGTAAACCCAACGTCACTGCCACACAAAACACAATCTGCTCAAGGTCTGCTCTGCAGAGACCTGGCTGCAGCAAATCCAGATGCCGGCTCTCCAGCCCTGCCCCAAACAACACGGGGAGAGCTGGCCAACCACAACAAGCCGGCTGGCTCTGGGTCTCTCACCCAGGTGCCAGCTTCCCTGCCACAGAACACACAATCTACAGATGCCAGCTCTCCAGCCCTGCCCCAAACAACACAACTCTAGTCTCAAACAAGAGAAGTGGTGGACGTCCACACCTAGCTCCACATCATTCTGTATCTGACACAAAGCAAGAAGCATTTTGACTTACCTTGAATGATGGATGGTTGGCTGGTCCCGGCTCTTTCGCGTTACCCAGGGTGCACCACGAGGAGGCGAGCCAGAATTGCACCCCAAATGAAGAAGATCACTGGGAGGGCCTCAGATTATGTGAGAGGAAGGCAACCATTCCTTCTATCTCAGCTCAGCAGTAACACACCAGCATCACTGTCCCATTAGAGGGACCTCAGCATTGGTATGGCTGCTGGCTGCCTGTCATCATCACTGGCACCTCCCTCTTTCTTCCTCCTGCCCCTGAAAAAAACTGGGTTATCCTGGCTGGGCCTGTGGGTGATGTCGGTTACAGTTGGGGGCTGCAATGGCCCTTTCAGTATTATTAGGCATGTGTGGATGGAGGACTAGAGAAATTTGGATCGCTTTGCAGTTTTTAAACCAGCATTCACTTTTGGTTTGGGGAGGGATGAGGGGGGGGGATGCACTGCCAATCAATTTGTGAGTGAGTTTTTGGGCTGTCTTTGGACTCTAGCCAATTTTTAGTGGAGGAGCGTTTTACAACCACCTTCCAAGCGCGGGCCAAGAGAGGATGCAGGCACAAGTAGGTGCGATCACTTCATTCACTCTCAAAGTCCATGTTTGGGGAGCCGAACATTGGCAAGTTGACCTTCAGGAAGACCAACTGCTCAACTGTCCAGGGTTGCAGGCGATTGCGATGTGGGCAGACAATGTCGCCCATATGTGAAAAGATGCGCTCGCTCTACACGCTCGTCGGTGGGCAGGAGAGGAACACCTTGGCCACGGAGGAGAGGGCCGGCCAGACCCGCTCCTTCGTGACCCAGTAGTCCAAAGGAGACGCTTCCTGCAGCTTGAGGAGCTCAAAAAGATAGTCCCTCACCATCGCAGCACCCGTCTTCGCTCTCGGTGCCCTACCACTCCTAGAGGGGCCAATGACCGGCCCGATGAATGTCACCTCAGCACTCTTCGTGGCGTGAGTCTGGGGGGAAACACTGCCTAGCTGGGGAGGCTGGGGATGAACAACAGCAGCGGAAGTCACAGATGAGCTGCTTCCACCCCCCTCCTCCTCAACTACCGGCACTGGGCCCCCCCTGACTCTGGAATGCTCGACCTTCTGAGAGAGTGCGTCTCGCCAGCGATCGAGCTCGTTGGCCCGCTCGGCGACTGTGCCCTTAAGGCGCGGCTCTAACATGGTTGCCATCATGTAGACCTTATCCTGGGTGAAAGTCTGAAAGCGGGTCTCAAGCCCTTCCTGCAGCCTAACAACCAGGGTGCGCACCTCTGGACAAACGTCTGCACAGCCTTGAGCTGGCATTAGAAACGAGGCCAGGTCCTCACAGGCCATCTGGACCATGGGGACAACCAGTGCGATGCTCACCGTGTCAGACGAGATCATTTCTGTGTAGGTCTTGAAGGGCCCAAGAACCTCCACAGTCTGAGAAATGACCACCCAATCCTCTTGGGTGAGACGGTTCTCATCCTGAAAGACCCTTGTCTCAGAGACAAAGGCATCCAGGGCTGCTCTCTGCTCCACCATGCGCTCCAGCATGGCGCAGGTGGAGTTCTAGCATGTGCTGACGTCACCGATCAGGCGGTGCCCTGGCACGCCTGTCAGTGTCTGTTTCTCACGCAGCCGATACGAGTTTGTATTGCTGCGTGAGAAGTGACCCGTGATGTGCTGACATTTCTGGAGCAGAAGTCGGTACTCATGGGTCGCAGCTAGATACAGATGATCCTGGCTTTTCATCTGTCCCAATGCATCCTTAACCACAAGGTGGAGAAGGTGGGCCATGCAAGGAAGGCGTTTTAGGCCTTGACGCTGGACTGCCGGCTTGATGTTGGAGCCACCATCAGTCACCATGAAGCCTTTGGCGACGTCCCCGCTGCCTACCCAGCCCTCTAACTGCCATGAGAGGATGGCTCTGAGAGTGTCTGCCATGTGCGGCGTGTCAACTGCTTCGGCGTGCAGCAAGGCCCAGCGATAGCCGGCTCGGCGGCCCTGACCCTGCCTGTCGTTACTGCTACCCCCACCCTGCAGCTCTCTGGGTTGCCACCAATGCGCAGTCAGGGAGAGATACCCCTCGAATGCATGTTGGGAGGTCCAGATATCTGAGGTGAAATGAAAAGTCCCCCCCGGCAGCATGGGACAAATACTCCTTCACCACAGATCTGGTCGCCCTGAAAACAGCTGGCACAATGGTTCTGCTAAGGGTGGTTCTAGCAGCAATTTTGTACCAGAGCGCCAGGTACTCCAGCAACCCCCGCACCCCAGGATTCTCGACCACTGAAAATGGAAGCCCATGGGCGACCAACCTGGCAAGGTTCCAGGCAATCACCCTCCTGCCGTGCCTGATTCCCCCTCTTGGCACAGAGGTGCCCCTACCAAACATCTCAGGCAGAGATGCCTGGTGTCCCTGTTCTCCCACGGAACGCTCGTGGAGAGCGGAGGTAGTCGCGATGGGACGGACCTCCTGGCTGGGTGGTGTTGTTGGCCGCTTGGACAACACAGCACCAGCCTGCTTCTCCCCCTTAAGAAGCACCCCCAGGTGGTGCTTCCGCAGGTGATTCCATATCCCCCCCAGAGTCAGGTGGGCAGGGTCCTGCCCATGACTGATCCGGGCCCTGCACAGCTGGCACTGCGCATAGCGTGGATCCTCCATTAGTTGGAAATGCTTCCATACTTCAGAGATGAACGGATGCCCAAACTGACTGGCAGTTTGAGTGTCTGGAGCCACCTCCTTTGAGGTGCTCGGGGCAGACACATCATGTCTCGGGGTGGCAGGAGGGGCTGGCCACCGGGGGGAAGTGGGCAGAGATGGAGGCACCTCGTGTTCTCCATCTCTTCCCCCTCCACCCCATGCAGCCTCCCCTCCTGGCCATCCCCTGAAGGACTGCTGGTGCCCGAAGGAACCGCAGAAGGGGGCTGGTCTTCCTCAACCAGCTTCTCCTCCAGCTCCTGCATGACACTCTGTACCCTCCTTGGGGTGATCGTTTTGGACAGAAAACTGTCCTCAAAGCTCATCTCCAAGGAGGGCTGCTCTTTCTGCCCCTCCTCCGACTGCTGAGGCCGAGCGACATCAGCTGGAGGAGAGACTGCCCGAGCAGCAGACCCCTGCTCAGTGCCAGCACCTAATGGCACCTCTGCTGGGGGTGCCCCAGCAGCAGCCTCAATGAAGGGCCCAAGGTGGGCCTTCTTCTTCATCACACTCTGGCCAGAGGTCGGAGTGCTGGTAGGCGGCTGTGGAGTGGCCCTACGCACAGGTGGGGGAAAGACCTGGGTCCTCCCCCTCCCCTCCACCCCTCTAGTCTTCTCCTTGGCCTTGCCCCCAGGGCCCCTCTTCTGTTGCCTGTCACTCATGGCACCCTTGGCCAGTCTCACAGAACCTGAAATGAGAGTGGGGTTTTTTTACATACCTAACTCACTGCACTGTACCCTGAACCAACAGGTGCCCTGACTTCTTTTTTAAAACCCTCCCACCAAAGCTTGTTTATTTGTTTTTTTGGTCCCTAACCTGTCCTTCTTTGGGTTGGGGTAGTAGTCTGGTAAAGTTTAGGAGACTAGGTGATCCTGCCTCTACCTGGCTGCAGTTTATAAAAGGCTAGCTTGAGATGAAGGCAATCCTTGTTATATCCTCCTAGTTAAACTTCTCCTAACTAGATCCTGGGACAAACCTGATTTCCTTGCAAACTAGAAATCAGGTGTCCCCTATAACTTGAGAGAAGCTGTGGTTTATTTATTTATTTATTTATTTATATTTATTTATATTAAGATTTATACCCCGCCCTTCTCACCTAAGTGTCTCAGGGCGGCTTACAACATAATAATTAAAACAACTTCAGTTTAAAACATTTAAAAATACAATTAATCCATAAATTAGTAAAAAAACAAGATAGAATAAAACCGGCGGCCTATAGATACATTTTGTTCCATCCAAGATGTTTTACATTGTCAGCTAATGTCATAGGCCTGCCGGAAGAGGACTGTCTTGCAGGCCCTGCGGAATTGCCCTAAATCCCGCAGGGCCCGCACCTCTTCCGGCAGCTGGTTCCACCAATAAGGTGCCGTTATTGAGTAGGCCCGATCCCTGGTGGATTTTAGACGGGCCTCCTTTGGCCCGGGGACTACCAACAGGTTTTGTGAACCTGAGCGTAGTACTCTCTGGGGAACGTGTGGGGAGAGACGGTCCCTAAGGTAGGCAGGTCCTAGGCCATATAGGGCTTTAAAGGTAATAACCAACACCTTGTACCGGACTCGGAATATTACTGGCAGCCAGTGCAGACCCTGGAGCCCCGGCCGAATGTGCTCCCATCTTGGGAGCCCTAATAACAGCCGGGCAGCAGCGTTCTGCACTAACTGCAGCTTCCGGGTCCGGCACAAGGGTAGCCCCATGTAGAGGGCATTACAGTAGTCCAGCCTCGAGGTGACCGTAGCATGAATCACTGTTGCCAGGTCGTCACGTTCCAGGAAGGGGGCCAACTGCCTCGCCCGCCTAAGATGAAAAAAAGCGGACTTGGCAGTGGCTGCTATCTGAGCCTCCATAGTCAATGAAGGCTCCAACAGCACCCCCAGGCTCTTAACCCTGCCCGACGCTGTTAATGGAGCGCCGTCAAAAACTGGCAGGGGGAGTTCCCTTCCCGGGCCGCAGCGACCCAAGCAAAGGACCTCTGTCTTCGCCGGGTTCAGCTTCAGCCCACTCAGCCTAAGCCACCTAGCCACCACCTGTAACGCCTGGTCCAGATTTTCTGGGGCGCAGGCGGGCCGGCCGTCCATAAGCAGATAGAGCTGGGTGTCATCAGCATATTGATGGCAACCCAGCCCATACCCTCGGGCCATCTGGGCAAGGGGGCGCATATAGATGTTAAATAACATCGGGGAAAGCACCGCCCCTTGAGGCACCCCACAATCAAGCGTGTGTCTCCGGGACAGTTCCTCCCCAATCGCCACCCTTTGTCCCCGACCGTCAAGGAAAAAGGAAAGCCATTGCAAGGCCAACCCCTGAATCCCTGCGTCGGCAAGGCGGCATGCCAGAAGCCGATGGTCGACCATATCGAACGCTGCCGATAGGTCCAGCAACATCAGCACCGCCGAGCCGCCTTGATCCAGATGTCGCCGAAGGTCATCTACCAGGGCGACCAGCACCGTCTCCGTCCCGTGGCCCGGGCGGAAACCAGACTGGTAGGGGTCAAGGACAGAAGCATCCTCCAGGAAGCTCTGTAGCTGCAACGCCGCTGCCCTCTCTATAAGTTTGCCCAAAAAGGGCAAATTCGATACCGGCCGATAGTGTGCCAATTCGGTCGGATCTAACGTTGTTTTCTTCAAGAGGGGACGGACCACCGCCTCTTTAAGCGCTGATGGAAAATGTCCCTCCAATAGGGATCTATTTATGATATCCCGTATAGGATATCTTAGCTCCCTCTGGCAGGTCTTAATAAGCCAGGAGGGGCATGGGTCCAATTTACAAGTTGTTGGGCGTGCAGATAGGAGGATCCTGTCAACTTCTTCCAGGCTGAGCGCGCCGAAGCCGTCCAGAACACAATCCGAAGACAGGCACGGAGCCTCAGGTTCACTAGCTGTATCTAATGTGGCAGGGAAGTCGGAACGGAGCGATGCGATTTTATCCGCAAAAAAATCCGCAAAAGCCTCACAGCCAATTTCCAATTCATTAAAATTTGGTCTGCCCTGTGGCAGCGTTGTAAGGGTCCGAATTGTATTGAACAGTTGTGCCGGGCGCGAAATTGCGGACGCAATCTCTGCCGCAAAGTAAGTTTTCTTTGCGGCCTTGACTGCCATCTCATAGGACTTCATAACCTCTCTATAAGATGTTCGAGTCGCTTCATCTCGGGTACGCCGCCATTGCCTCTCTAGTCGTCTGAGTCCTCGTTTCAACCGCCGCAACCCCTGGTTATACCAGGGTGTCGGCCTTGAACGAGGGCGCAGAGGACGCCTAGGCGCGATCTCATCGATGGCCCCGGCGAGCCTACTATTCCAAGACTCCACCAGGTCATCGAGGGAATCGCCAGGGGGCCAGGGATCCCGCAGAGCCGTCAGGAACCGTTCCGGGTCCATCAGGCTCCGCGGGCGAGCTAAAATAAGCTCGCCGCCCAAACGGGGTTGGGGTGGGACGTCCACACGAGCCTTGAGGGCATAGTGATCCGACCATGGCACTGCTATGGAAGCAAGATCGTTCACTAAAACGATAGGGTATCCATTTACCCTATGGAAATCTAAGGATGCACCGACTTTCAGTGGCTGAAAGCCAGATGCACCGCTGCTGCAACCCTAGTCTCTTTAAAAGGGAGCCTGATGTGGCCTAGTAGTCATGCTGCCTTTTATGAGAAACCTAAAATCTTTTTAAAGCACCCCTGTCTGGCCTACTTGAATTGTGAAAGGAGATGAAGCCTTAAACTGGATTAATTTTGTTTTAAATTTCAAAAAAACACAATCCCTAAAAACACCCTTATTAGTGGGGCAGCCTATTTAGTGGCCCTAGCCAAACCAAGAGCACACTCAGATTCCAAAAATCACTCTATAACAACAAGAAAGTGACCCAGCCCACACATACCCTCGCCAACCCCCACACCAACCAGAGGTAATTTAAAAAAACCAAAACAAAACCAGCAGAATCACAAAAGGCCAAGCAACTCAAGTGTTTAAAAAGTGGCCTTTCACCAATAAGAAAACTCAGGCCAAATCAGTCAACAACACCCCCACCCCCAGTCCCCCACCCCCAAACCAGGAAAAGGGACAACAGGAAAAAAGACCAAGCAACTCAAGTGTTTAAAAAGTGGCCTTTCACCAATAAGAAAACTCAGGCCAAATCAGTCAACAACAACACCCCCACCCCTAAAACCAGAACCAGGAAAAGGGGGACAAAAGTGGCCTTTTAAACAATGAAAATTAGGCCAAACAGCACCACCACCCCCAATAACCTGAAGAGAAAAGGAACAGCAGCAGCACAACACAGCAGCAACAAATCAAACACTGAATACTTTTAAAACAGTAAAAACCTCAACTTTTAACAATACAGGAACTTTGCCAACCCCCCCCCCCCCAAAAAAAAAAACCCTTCACCCTAGCCCCAAGAAATCCAAGCCACCCAAATCAGGAGAAGTAAAAGGACACTGCACTTTTAAAAGTCCTCTCACTAAATTAAGATATGGGCAAATTAGCAAACCCCCCCACCCCAGGCCCCCACCCCCAGCAGAACCTAACCCCAACCCCAAATAGGCTACCCATCCAGTACTCACCCACCCAAATCTGGACAAGTAAAGGGACTCTAGTCCTTTTACCAACAAAAACTAAAACAAGAACCCCAAAACTGTCGTACCTTGTCTTCTCTACTCCAGGGAAGTCTGGTAAGGCTGAGTGAGAGAGCAGCAGGCAGCAGCTGAAGCCAAGGGCCAGCCAGCAGCAGCACAATCTCTCACACCAACCAACATACACCAACACAGCAGCAATGGAGGAGTCCAGCCAGGAAGACTCCTTAAAAAGGTTCTCTGGCCCTACAGAGAGCAATTTCAAAAAATAGCACTGCTCTCTGATTGGCCAGACAACAGTGCTTACTTGGATATCCAAGTAAGCAAAATATCAAAATAACAACAATGTAGCTGATGGCTGGGCCATCAGCTGCACAACAGCCCTGCAAAGCATGCATTTGCAATGCATTTTGCAAATGCATGCTTTGGATTGGCTGCTGGGGCTCCTCTTCCCCCTCCTCCCCCTCCCTGATCCCAGGGAGGCTATGGGAGAGGCGGGAAGAGGCGGGAAGAGGCTACTAAAGGCGGGAAAGTAGGCAAGCAGCTCCCCTGAGGCTGAAGAAGTTACTTTCCCACCTTTTGCATTGACAGCCGTATACTTCCGAATAGCTATTCGGCAGTATACAGCGAGCCGTATTCGGCTGCCGCATAATAGGCTTCAATGGTAATCGGCTACAGCCGATTCCGTATACAGCCAAATCAGTGGTTATTCGGCTGTATATACGGTTTGGCCGAACCGAATGCACACCCCTACTCAGAGGTTCAAACAGATAAGCAAAGTGATGAAGTAGGGTAAATAACAAAAGCAGCCTGAAACAGTGGTTCCCAACCTTTTTTGAGCACGAGGACCACTTTTTAACATCAGATTTTTGTGGATCTTCTCTGCATGATAGTAGTTCTATTTATTATTGGCATTTATTGATTCTGAAAATAAAGAATGACAAAAAGACTAGAAAGACAACGGCTACTGTGTATATTGATTTGCTCACCTCTTGTAATAACTCCCTGGCCAGTTTGAAAACTGTCCAAAGTTTAAATGAAAATTAACTCATATTGGCTCAAGGTTATACTCCAATAAAACATGTTAACATGAGATGGTGCCAGGTTTCCTGACTGACAAATTAGGGAACCCACAGTTGTATTAGGAAAGAGGAAAGGTCCCCTGTGCAAGCACCAGTTGTTTCCGACTCTGGGGTGATGTTGCTTTCACAATGTTTTCACTGCAGACTTTTTACAGGGTGGTTTGCCATTGCCTTCCCCAGTCATCTACACTTTCCGCTCAGCAAGTTGGGTACTCATTTTACCAACCTCAGAAGGATGGGAGGCTGAGTCAACCTCAAGCCGGCTATCTGAAAACCTAGCTTCTGCCAGGGATCGAACTCAGGTCATGAGCAGAGCTTAGGACTGCAGTACTGCAGCTTTAACACTCTGCACCATGGGGCTCTAACAGTTGTATTACAGTACTCAATTTTACCCAAAGCAAACAAAAACCTAGTTTCACAAGTTTCAGTGGTTGGAGGAGAAGCATGACCAGCCATAGAAACCTGTGAACTACAGTTGATTTTAATTGGGATTGGTGCTTCAATGAATTATATCAAAATTTACTATTCCATATGAAATGTAAAGCTGATGAAGACTGTCAGTTTGAACCACTGGCCAGATCTGTGAGCAGAGTTCAGTGAATGGCATCTATCAAATGGCTTATATAAGGATATTCTGGCATCATTGAACTGACTTGCAGAATTCCAGAATTGGGAGACTCTAAAAAAATTGACTATAGCTAAAGCCCGTTGATGCTATGTTCTCTTAGTAGTGAGTTGGTTCTGTATTGATTTATTCATTCTGTATACTGTATTGGAATTATGTATTTGGAATTGTCTCATGATATGTGTTATGATTTTTGATGTAAAATATTCTTATATCATAATACAACATTTGATTTGCATATAAGTTTTTGTATGCTGCACAGTTGATTTGGGTAAAACTGAGATTTTCTTATTGAGCAATGAAAGCTTCCTCTGAATTTCTTGAAATTGCAGAAACAGAATGTTCTAGAATTCTGCAATCTTTTCCTTATGAGTTCTGAGTGCCTCATTTTTTATAGCAGACAGCAGAGTGCCACCATGACGTATGTAGTCTGCTGTTGCAAGCAGGATTGGTATATTGAAAGACCAGTAGGGGTGTCAAACCCATTTGTTATGAGGGCCGGATCTGACATAAATAAGACCTTGTTGGGGCGAGCCATGTCAGGCCAAGCCATGTGTATACCTGTTTAAGATTAAGTAGCAGAGATGTAAACTTTATAAAGGATACAGACAAACACAAATCAGGAGATATATGTTAAAAAACTTAAAACATGCTTAAAACGTTAGCACTTGTTGATCTTAAAGGTGCTTTCATTCTATTTCTTCCATGGGAACTGGGCAACTGGGCAAAGGAAGCTCTGGCTCTTTTCTTCCTTCCCCAGGGGATGGGGGAGGAGGAAGAGCCTCAGCCAATAGAAAGAAGACAAGCTTGGCTCAGTAGCTTTGCTGTGCGATTGCCTGGAAATACAAGCTCTTCTTCCCCTCCCCCTTCCTCAGTCCATGGAGAAGATAGAGGTTTTGCTCTGTAGTTCCTGTGCGATTGAGCAAGCCTTGCAAAGCAAACTGTTTTGCAGAAGGAAGCAAGAGAGAGGGAGAAGAAAGCAGATGACAGCCAGTTGCTCGGGGGCCTGATAGGAGTCCTCCTTCATGTTTGATGCCCCTGCCATAGTGAGAAGCAAGTGCCCCATGAAGCCACTTCTTGGCTGGTTATACAGACATTATGCCATCAATATCCTTCCAGAAATAAAGGAGGCTTCAAGGTCAGTGGAATTTCCACATGCTAATTCAATTAAAATCAAGAACATTCAAATCTAGTCATTGACATTTGAACCATATGTCTGTTGGAGAATTTGAGTTACACATTTCTTTTGTTCATTCAGATGTGAAGTCCCATCACAGTTATTTTAGGTGGTCAAAGGGGACACCCACCTCCCTTTTCACATGCATAAAGCTCAGTATGTCCCAAGGGAGCACAGTTGACTGATGTGCCTATGCACAGCAAAAAAAGCATGTTGCTTATATTCCTAACATAGATCAAGTACATCTTTCCCATAACATCTACAGGGCATTTGTGAGACTCAAAAAACGTGTTTTCTAATTCTAAAATGAAAATATTCCATACATTCATGGTGTTCCATGGTGTGAATCTAGGGACATGCTTTTTTATCTGAAAAAAAGGCAGGCAGGCATGTGGTCAGATATTAAAAAACCAGAAGATCAGGGAAAATCTTCTCCATAGAGGCTTTGCTCAGACTGAAGAACAGTCTCTGAAGGCTTTATAGGGCCTGGCAAGCAGGGATTAGTCCTTGAGATCACCTGCCTGAGTGTTGTTAGGTGGTGGCAGGGCTAGTACTGTGGCCTACGTGGCACTCTTGAAGCACAGAGCTAGTGAGATAAGGGGCTTGCTGGGAGTCCAGTTTGAGATCCCCATGCTCCCACTACCCATTCTTTTACTGGCAGAAAGACCAATGGCTTTCTTGAAAACCTCTTCCTGTCAGGCTCTGTTCATTGATGTTATTGCTAATTGCTGGTTACTAACCATATTGATCAATGCGCATATATGCTCACTAACCTATAGCCATAGAACATTAGAGGGGAGGGTGAAGTAGAAAGTAGCTTCCCAGGAATATCAAAGGTTTGCAGGCCTGCTTTGAAGTAGAAAGTGTCTGCCAGATTCCTCCCTAGAGGCACCTCTTCCCTAGAGGCAGCAAGGACGTTGCCGCCGGGAATTGTAACCACCAACTGAAAAGATAAGGGGGGAGCCGTGTAAAACTCTCACATGCAAAAGCAGCCTTTGTTTTGGGAATTGGGGTGTAGATGCTATTGCTTTGATGTTAGATGTTAAATGCAAATGATTTGAACTGCTCATCATCAGTTCCAATGCCTATCATGCTGGGGTAACTTTGGAGTATACAATAAAGGCAACTTTGTTTCAAATAACAAGTTTGCTTATTTGGGAACTTCAATGAACCTTCGCTGACATTTTGGAACTGATCCCTATGAAGGTTTATCAGCACTGGTAACTTTGTAGCAGATGGCTGAAAAGGCACCCAGTGACCGAGAACCTTCAGACCCAATCGACATCCCGACATTTCTGGTACGGCATATTACCGAGAGGAGCCCTGCCAAACTAGGGGGGATGACGCACATACAGGAACTTTTCATTACCTCGAGAGCATGGTACCCCCGCACCTCGACCACCCTAATGGACGAGGCCACAATCCAGCACGAGGCCATCCTCAGCAGGCCAGGAAACCAGGGGAACCTGGGGGGCGGCAGCGACTCGCCGCCGGGCACGTACAAAGGGGAGCGATCCCCCAACCCCGACGATGGGCAACAGGGATCGGAGTCGGAAGATGAGGACGACGGGCCCTCCCCGAAGTACCCAGAGGCAGTCGAGGCGCTAAAAGGGGAGGTATCCACCCTAGCCTGGGACCTGAGCCGTGAGATGAAGGAGAATATGGCCCTAATGCTGCAAGAAGTCCAGAAGCAGATCGACTGCGCCCTGATGGGGGGAGTCAGGAGACTAGCTCGGCTACCGCCCGCAGCACCCCCGGCCGCCCCGGAGGCATCAGCAGCTCCGGCCGCCCTAGCGGCGCCAGCAGCCCCAGCCGCGCCAGCAGGACTGGCTGCACCCGCGGTCCCGGCCGGCCCAGGGAGATGAGCGAAATCCCGAGAGCTGGACGCTACGTTTGACAGGAACCCCAAAGGAGTGGAGTACTTTATAATTCAAGCGAACGGCTACATGCATTACTGGGGGGATACTTTCCCGGAAGAGTTCAGCCGTGTCGACTAATTGGGGTCGAAGATGAAAGGGGCTGCCCAGAGATGGTATATGAGCCTGTACAAGACCAGGGGGCCCGAGCTAGACACAGTGGGGGGCTTCCTCCAAGCCCTGCTATCTCAGTATGAAGACCCTCTATAAGAGATGAGGGCCATCGCCACGCTCCAGAACCTGCAGCAGGGGACGATGACCATCCGGGAATACACGGCTGAATTCCGGACCCACTGCACCAAAATCCGGGGTTGGAGCGAGATGATGAAAATAACAGCGTACCGACGGGGCCTAAAAGCTAGCCTACTAGATCGGGCCCTGGGACAAGCGAGACCCACCACGTTGGTCAGGTGGATACAACTGGCAGGCGAGGTCAAGACCAACATGAAGATGGTGGCCCTCCAACGCCAGCAGCAACAAGGGGACAGAGCCGGGTGAGAAGCTAAGCCGAGCTTGAAACCGGAAGCCTGGCCCAAGAGGGAGGGGGAGCGGCAAAACCCCCTCCCTCGACCCGCAAATGATACCGGTGTGGGGACCCGAATCACCTGGCGGTCAACTGCCCAGAGCCCCCTCCCCACGGCCCCCCCTTAACCCCCAAGCCGGGATCGGTAGGGGCCAAGAAACCAACCAAGCCTAAGGAGCCGAGTCGAAGCAGCACCACCCTGTCGATGGTGGTAGACAAGGATTCTATAATGCTAGAGGACCTGGGGGAGGACCCCTGGGAAACCAAGCTGGTGGGAAACGGGAATGACCTGCACTGATGGGTGCCGGACGGCAGGTTGTGGAAGTATCGGCACCACTGAGGGTGAGCATATCTGGCTCCCTTTTGTATGTTCCATTGACTTTGTTGAATGTAAAGCTGAAGAGGTTCGTGCATGCCAGAGCCCTTATAGATTCGGGGTGTACAAGGGAGATCATCACCCCCAGACTGGTAGACATGTTAGAGCTGCCCCGAGAGCCCCTCCCACGCCCGATCCAGTTCGAGCAAATGGATGGGAAAGTAATGAAGGGCGAGTCCTGTGTGGAGGAGACCCAAAGGATCCCTGTGGAGATCGACGATCACTGGGACTTGGAAATTTTTGTGATCGCCCCATCCTCTTCATTCGATCTGGTGCTCGGGGTAGGGTGGCTGGCCAGGCACCAACCAGACATTCAGTGGGGGAAGCAAACCATAGACTTCACCGACAGACGCTGCGCCTCCCACCTCTGGTGGGAGCAGTGGGGCCCCAAAGCCCCGCCGAAGAACGAGAGGCTGTGCGTGTCAGTCGAAGAGGTCCGCACCATCCCCCATGAGTACCAGGACCTGCGGGGGGCGTTTAGCGAGGTTGAGGCCGATTAATTGCCCCCCTACCGGGACACTGACTGTGCCATTGAGCTAATCCCCAGCCAGTCTCTCCCCAAAGCGAAGCTATACTCCATGGGGTGGGCAGAGAAGGCGGAACTAAGGAAGTTCCTGGACAAAAATCTCAAGTGGGGTCTCATCCGCCCTGCCACAGCGCCTAACGCTGCCCCGGTGCTCTTCCGAAAGAAGAAGGATGGTTGCCTTAGACTTTGTACTGACTTTCGTGGGATAAACGGGATCTCTATGTCTAATGCATACCTGATCCCCTTAATTAAAGACTTGTTAAGCACCGTCTCGGAGGGGTCCATCTTTACCAAACTGGACCTGCGGGATGCTTACCTCCGAGTAAGGATTAAGGAGGGAGACAAATGGAAGACAGCATTCAATACCCCCATGGGCCAGTTCGAGTACCTAGTGATGCCCTTCGGACTACAGGGGGCCCCAGGGGTGTTTATGAACTTTATCAATGAAGTGCTGAGAGAATACCTGTACAAGGGGGTGGTGGTGTACCTGGATGACATCATTATTTATTCCAAGGACCTCCCCTCGCATGTGAAGCTCGTGTGGAAGGTCCTAACCACCCTGTATCAGAACAAGCTGTATGCTAAGTTATCCAAATGCGAGTTCCACAAAGAGGAACTGGACTACCTGGGGTTTAGAGTGTCCGGGAAGGGCTTAGCCATGGACCCAGCGAAAATACAGGCAGTACTAGATTGGGAACCCCCGAGAACACGTAGATAGCTACAATCATTTCTCGGGTTCGCAAATTTCTATAGGTCGTTCATTCAGGGGTTCGCCAAGGTGGCCCTACCCCTCATAGACCTCCTAAAGACGAAGGGAAGGGGGCCAGATGCCAAGAGGCCGGGTGCCAAGCTAACATGGACCCGAGAGTGCCAGAAGGCCTTTGACACTCTTAAGAGACTGTTCATGAGCAAGCCAGTGCTAGTGCACCTTGACAAGCTTAAACCCTTCATGGTTCAATGTGACGCTTCCGACATGGCCGTAGGAGCCATATTAATGCAGAAAGACAAGGGGGGCCAACTGCGGCAATGCGCTTACATCTCCAAAAAATTTTCCCATGAACAACGTAACTGGTCAGTGTGGGACAAGGAAGCATTTGCCGTGACATTCGCCCTAAAAACTTGGCAGTCTTGGTTGGAGGGAGCGCGGGTGCCGTTCGAAATTTGGACGGACCATAAAAACTTGGAAGTGCTCACGGGGCGCTGCAAGCTCACGGGGAAGCAAATCCAATGGGCAGGCTTCTTTGCCAAATTTGACTTCACCCTGCGACACATCCCTGTGTCATGGGTGCTGGGGGCCCTGCAGAAGAAGCCGAGCCTGCAGAAGAAACTGTGCCCCTGCCACCTGCACCAGTGCCCCTGCCTCCTGCTGGAGAAGATCCAAGCCCCCCTGCCTCGCCCTCTCGGGTGGCTCATGTGCGTGACCGCCTTCGTCAGGACCTCAGGGATCGGAGGAGGGCGGCACGCTCACGAGCAAGACGCTCCCTGAGCCCTGAGTTTTGAAAGGATTCTGGCCCTTCTAGGAGTGAGGGTGCTTGAGTCTCAGCAGGATCCTGGCTGCCCTCTGAGTCAGCAATTAGCCCAAATGGGCAACAGACAGCAGAGGGCTATATAGCTGTGGGCTTTGAGAGAAGTCTTTGTGGAAGCAACTAGTCACTTACCTGACATTCTAGCATCCACTTCGGCTTCTGACTTCGGCTTCTGGACCCCCTGACTCTGGCATTGACTTCTGGACCCCCTGACTTTGGCTTCTGAACCTCTGACCTACGACACCTGGACTGTGATTTGGTTTTGGCGCTTTGGACCCTCCTTGCTACCCAGCTACAGACCTTGGACTGCCCCTGGACTTCGCCTGGCCTGGCCCCAGCCCATGACACCCTGGCTCTAAGAACTTTCTAGCGGACACCCTCTCGAGGCTCCCCCAGCATGAGAGCCAACGAGAGGAAATAATTGACTCCCTAATACCCCCTGAGGTGGTGGCGGGGGCAATATGAACCCAGTCAAAAGCGACCTCCAAGGAGCCAGGCCCTGGGGGGGGGGGATAGACTAATAGTAGAAAGCGAAAAGGAGAGAGAGGAGCGGCCAGATGGGCTGCTAAAAGGAGAGGGAGGTTTCTGGTACTATGAGAGGAGGCTATATGTCCCAAAGACCCTGCGGTTGGAGGTTTTGCAGCACTGCCACACCAATAAACTGTCTGGGCACTTCAGGTACGTAAAAACGCTCCACCTGGTGAACCAGCAATTCTGGTGGCCCCAAATGAAAAAGGACATTTCAGACTTTGTGCAAACCTGCCCGACTTGCCTCATGGCCAAAAGGAGGGGGAGCAAAGTGCCAGGGCAGCTACAGCCCCTCCCGACGGCCGAGAGGCCCTGGTCGGTGGTGTCAATGGACTTTATTGTAGAATTGCCTCCCTCACAGGAGCGGACAGTAATTTTAGTCTTTTTCTAAGCAATTTTAGTCTTTTTCTAAGCAAGCTCACTTCGTTCCGTGCCGAAAACTACCCACAGCGAAGGAACTAGCATACTTGTTCTTCCTGCACGTGGTCTGGGTCCACTCATTCCCCGATAAGGTCATTAGCGACCGCGGGCCGCAGTTCGTTGCCAACTTCTGGTGGGAGTTTTGCAAATTGGCGGGGATGGAGCAGGGGCTGAGCTCCGCCTACCATCCGCAGACGGACAGACAAAGTGAGCGGATGAATGGGCTTCTGGAATAATATTTGAGATGCTACATAAATTTCCAACAATCTAACTGGGTGGAGCTGCTGCCGTTTGCTGAATATGGCTATAACAACAGTCTTCACAGTTCTACCAAAATGACTCCCTTCCAGGCAGTGAACGGCTATGAGGGAAAGCCATTCCCTTCGCTGCCAGGAGGGGGAGGTGATTCCAAGCCCACGGACTGTCAACAATGGTGGGGCCGCTTGGAGAGAACTTGGAAAATAATACAGGAGAATCTAGAGGTGGCAAAAAGGGATTACAAAAACCAGTTTGACAAAAAGCATAGACCAAGTTGGGACTTCAAAGTGGGAGAGACGGTGTTCCGATCGACCAAGAACTTGCCTCTGCCACAGACCTCCAGGAAATTGTCCTACAAGTTCCCGGGACCTTTTAAAATAAAGAGAGTAATCAACCAAGCGACTGTAGAACTGGACTTGCCCAAACTGTTTAGTAAAGTGCACCCTGTTTTCCATTGCAGCCTTCTTCGTCGAGATCTGGTTGGGTCAAGGTGGCATCCTCGAGGTCCGGAACCCAAACCTATCTTGGTGAAAGGGCAGAAGCATCACGAAGTCAAGGAAATCCTGGACTCTAAGATCAAAAGGGGGGTGCTTTACTATCTAGTACGCTGGCGCTACTTCCCGCCCAGCTGTGATGAATGGGTTAAAGCTTCTGATCTAAATGCTCCGCTACTGCTTAAGCAATTTTACCTACTGCACCCAGACAAACCCCAAGCAAGAGCTTAGGGGGGGCAGTATGTCAGGCTCTGTTCATTGATATTATTGCTAATTGCTGGTTACTAACCATATTGATCAATGCGCATATATGCTCACTAACCTATAGCCATAGAACATTAGAGGGGGGGGGGGTGAAGTAGAAAGTAGCTTTCCAGGAATATCAAAGGTTTGCAGGCCTGCTTTGAAGTAGAAAGTGTCTGCCAGATTCCTCCCTAGAGGCACCTCCTCTCTAGAGGCAGCAAGGACATTGCCGCCGGGAATTGTAACTACCAACTGAAAAGATAAGGGGGGAGCCGTGTGAAACTCTCACATGCAAAAGCAGCCTTTGTTTTGGGAACTGGGGTGTAGATGCTATTGCTTTGATGTTAGATGTTAAATACAAATGATTTGAACTGCTCATCATCAGTTCCAATGCCTATCATGCTGGGGTAACTTTGGAGTATACAATAAAGGCAACTTTGTTTCAAATAACATCTGCTTATTTGGGAACTTCAATGAACCTTCGCTGACACTTCCTATGTTGCCTGCCCATCGCTTTGTATTCTTCATTTCAGAGGACCTACCAGCTCCAAAGAAGCTCCAAAAGCTCCTGGTGCCCATAATAGACACCCAGACATGCAGGAGACTATATAGTACTGACATGGGCCAGAATATGCCCCCCAAAAGCATCCAGGATGACATGATGTGTGCCGGTTATGCTGAGGGCATGAAGGACACCTGCAAGGTAGAAGATTGCCTTCCTCAAGCAATCTATCTTCCCCTCCCAGGTCACACAGATGTCTCTTTCCCATAGCGAGTCCAATGGCACCTTTAAGACCAATGAAGTTTTTTTCAAGGTGAGAGTTTTTGTGTGCACATGCACTTCCTCAGACTGTCTCACCATCTGAGGAAGTGTCTGTGGACACAAAAGCTCACACCCTGAATAAAAGCTTTGTCGGTCTTAAAGATGCCATTGGATTCTAATTTTGTTCTGTTGCTTCAGACCAAAACAGCTACCTGCTTGGATCTATTAGGAAATGTGTATGTGTTGTGAGGGGCACCACTAACAAGGGAACACAGCATACGTCTGTAATTCAAAATGCTAATTAACATTCATAAGCTGTATGAAAACTTAATATGAACATTAATAAACACTACCAAGTAAATGAATTTAGATAATGTGTTAATACAGATAAATAAAGAATTAGAAGGAGTGATACTGATAGTAAAGATTGATACAATTCACCATCAATGCATAATAGAACCATCATGTGGAGAAATAGGAGAAAGTCCCCAGTGCAGCAGCTTATGACAACAGATAATAGCTCCCCTAAATATAGGCCATTATGTATGCAGTGGAAAACCCGCAAGGCAGACATTAATCTTGATGTTATCAAATTGTGTGAAGACCGTAGTCTATCTCGAGTACCCCAGGCTCTTTTTCCATCCTGGGCTCCTCTCCTTGTCTGGTTAAGGAAGAGCAATAATTCATTCATTAATGTTATCTTAATTCCAGTTGAAGTTTTCTTGCGTGATTGTACTGACATTCTGAGGAAGAACCTCAACAAGAAGCCTACCTAGGATACTTGTCATTGAGACAGACTTCGGCCTTCACACAATTTGATAACAAGATTTATGTCTGCCTTGCAGGCTTTCCACCACATACATAATGGACTACATTTAGAGAAGCTATTATTTGTCATCATAAACTGCTTTATTGGGGACTTTCTCATATTTTCCCACATGATGGTTCTATTAGACATTGACTGTGAATTGTATCTAACTATGTTCTCAGTATTATTCCTTTTAATTCTTTAAGATATGAATCTGTATTAATACAGTATATAAATTTACTTACTTAATAGTGTGTTGTGAGAGAAGCAGTGCCCTCTCTGGGTATTAAATTGCACTTAAATACTTTCAGGTTTATTTTTCAGCCCATTGGAGTTAAATTGTATAATAATTAATTATTAATGGCAACAAGTCCAATGCATTCCAAACATGATTGGCAATTTTAAATAGTTTAAAATCAAATAATAAAAACTGAACTACAAATACAGGCAGGGGAAACTGAGTCAGCAGTCATACATCTCCTCAAAATGTCTGTATTTACTACTTTTTAAATGAGCATTGGTCTCTCCCTTAAAATCGCAGCCCTGGGGGGTCATGCTCCCCTCCACCAAGGATCAAGTAGATTTGATAGAAACCTCCAGCCAGAGTCAATGCAAAAGGCAAAAGATCCCCCTTCCTTGCAAGTTTGAAGGGCACACAGATCTAGTTTTCTTCAGGAAGGGGTCTATGTATCTCACAACTTTGTGTCTCTATAGGGTGACTCGGGTGGCCCACTGATGTGCAAGATGAACAAAGAATGGCTCTTGGCTGGTATTGTGAGCTGGGGAGAAGGCTGTGCTGAGAGGAACCGTCCCGGTGTGTACATCCGTCTGACTGCCTACCAGGGTTGGATTCATTGGCATATCCCTGATATGGAGTTCACTCAGCCTAGCCAAGCTAACATCAGGGTCAAGAATACAGGTGTTAGAAGAACCAATGGGATGGGACTATCTTTCTTCACCACTACTCTGTTGCTGGTCTTAGCATGGACTCTCAATCAAGTCTTGGCATAGGATCTGGGGAAAGAAGAAACCGCAAGTGGACATGTGGTGTGGGGTCATCCTTTTTTTCACCTCCTTCCCATTTCCCAGTCATTCCTTAGTTTGTCAGCCCAGTGTTCTCATGTTTTGGCCTCCATTTACCCTAAGTGTATGTTTGCAGAAGTTTGCAAATGTAGCAGATATGAATGTCTTGGTAGTGATGATTTGGTGCCCTGCTCCTTGTCAGGTGACCCAGGCAGAATCTTCTCTGACCTCGTCTACTAATGTTCTACCTCTTTCATCTAGTGTTCCACCTAGTTCAGCATCCTGTTTCACACACAGCCAGCCCGTTGCCCCAGAGGACCAACAAATTGGCACAGAGGCTAAGGACCTCCCATGCTGTTACCTCCTAGCACTGGGTTTCTGAAATTTACTATCTCACTACTGTCAAGGAGGAAACAGCACCCTTTCTATGCCTGTTTGGGCCTTTGCCCATCAAATGGCACTGTGCAACTTGGCTAGACTGTTCCAAGGGAGAGGCTGCCAGGGAAGGAGGGAAAATTGAAAACAGAGCGGGGGAGATAAGGATAGGTTGGCTGTTGGGTGGAAAGGAGAGAAGAAGGCAGAAAGAAGCAAGAGGCTGTGGGGGCTTTCAGGGAAAGGGAAAAAGGAAATAGAGTTGAAGTGGAAAATGAGATGCTCTTCCCAAGTCCTTGCAGGTCCTCTGCTTGTTACATCTAATTTAATTTGCTGTTTAGTTGTCAGCTGGGCCAAATCCCATCCCTTAATGTGCCATCCCAAGGCAATCTGAGCTTAAGTTATATTGGATTGTTTTGTTCCTAGGCTGCTCTCTCCACAAAGCCATTCATGAAATTCCTGTATATATCCTCTCTCTAAATACACACTGACTATACTTCTAAAATTACATTTCAGTTAAATTAAATATGCTTATATACATTTGCCCCTTTCTTTCTGTGTATTCATTTTCCATTTGACTGTCCAAATTCCCTGCAAGGAACTGTGAAAAATTGTCGTAGAGAAGAAAACCTGCACTGGAGAGAATGATGCTGTGTTTTCAGTGAATGCCCAGTTAATTGGTCTAAAACAAGAAGAGAACAGATTCTTCTTAGTGGCCCTTGACCAAAACACCATGATCAGGATTATTCTGATGACACAAAAAACCTGAAGGCACAAAAAAGCCCTTCATGAGACCTAGGCAACCATAGAGTTTTGTCCTCAAACTAGAGTATTGCTGTGCATTGTCCCCAGTGTGATGACATAACTTCTGCGTGATGTCATCATTTTGGGGGTGTCACACAGGGTCATGGCTGTTGGGGGCGGAGCTTCAGCAACAAGTAGGAGCCCACAAAATTGGAGGATCCTTAGCTCCCACCTGGGGACTGGCAACCCTAGCTGCTGTGTACAAACCCAGAGTCTAATCAGTAATAATAGTTTCTTTCAGGGCTTTTCTTGCAGCAAGAATTCCTTTGCAAATTAGGCCACACACCCCTGATGTAGTCAGTACTCCAAGAGCTTACAGTAGGCCATGTAATAAGAACCCTGTAAGCTCTTGGAAGATTGGCTACATCAGGGGTGTGTGACTTAATATGCAAAGGAGTTCCTGCCCATAAGAAAGCCCTGCTCTTTATTGCAAACACTCCAGTTAAAGTATGTCAACAAATTCATCTAATTCATATTCATGTCTGCAGTGGGGTTTTTAATGAGGCATAGGATATAGACTTTTGGGGGGGTGGGGGAAGGGAGCTAACTTGGAGAGTTTTGTACCTTGTATGTTTTCAGTTTGGATTTAAACCGCATTGAGCCTCAAATGAAAAGCAGGGCATAACTATTTTCATAAATTTATTTATTTATTTATTACTTTACATTTATATCCCGCCCTCTCCGCAAATGCATACTCAAGAAGAATTTTTTTAAGCCCATGCACAATAGATGTGGTTTGCTAGGTTTTCAACCAACCCCTGTATCTGTGGCTTGAACAGCAGACAATTGGAGTCCTGTACAGATCTTTTTTTCATGCTAATGGTAAATACACCAGAGTCCCTCCTTCATCTCTATCTGGTTGTCTTGTGTTTAGCAAAATATCTAAACAGAGCCTTGCAAATGTCCAAGCTGAATGGAGCTGTTTCAGGGAAAGTGTTGAGGCAGAACTCCAGGCCTGATTTAAATGCCATGTGGGTGGGCAACAGGAACACATGCATGCAATCTTACATGCTGCCAACATTGTATTTAAATTGCACTGCGATGCATGCAATGCCACTCATGGGCAACATTAATGCTCCAGGCCATGGATGTCTGGTATGGTGAAAGTTCATATCAAACAATGGAGAGCCCAGGTTAAAAGAGATGCCGGGTGCACGAAAGATCACACAGATGATATTCTTACCTACCAGCAATAATTAAATTGTAGAATTCACTGGCCATGGATGTAGTAATCACCATAAGTGTAGATGTTTTTAAAAGAGGATTAGGCAGATGCATGGAGGAGAGTGCTGGTCATGGCAATTAAAGGAAACTTTCATGTTCCATGTGCTACAGGGCAACATCCGGGGGAGTCCATGGCCTCTTTGCCCTGTTTACCAGCCATCCAGGGCAAGTGATTGGCCAATGTGTGATGCTGGACTAGGTGGACCACTGGTCTATTCTAGCAGGGCTCTTATGTTCAGCATATTTAAAATGGTATCCAGTTGCCAGTCAATTGAGAGTGTGGTGTATGTGAGTTTTGCAAAATGTCACATATCAATAAAACTCTTTGCACACTTGTGTTCACGGATCTTTAATGGTACACAAAGGTGGCTGAAAGAAACACACTGTTTGAAGATTACATAAGAAAGGTGTGCATTGGACAATAACAGCCGAGAACCCACTCCCCAAACAAAGCAGATACCACTTATAAAAAAATCTGGATAGTCAACATATCCCTGACTCATAATATAGATCAGTACAATGGTTTTAGTATCAAGATGTTTCAGTATTGTAGCAGCCACCACTACTTTAACATTTAAAAATTTGATCTTAATAACTGGCAATGCAACTTGAATGTATAGAGGAAAGTAGAAATGTGACTCTGCAAGAAAAATAAAGATGTTTTTAAAACACCTTCTGACCCCCCCACTTTTGACCAGGCTCTGTCAGAAAATACTGTGGTCACAATTCTGCTGTGAAGTATCTGTGAAAGCTGGCAGCAGAGGTTTAGAGCATGTGTTGATCTGTGTTTGAAACAAAGTTACTATTGTAAGCCAAAATGCCCTCAAAACGAGGATGGGGAATTGTCAGGTGGGCACCTGGCTTAATTAGGATCTTTTAATTAGGATACAAGATTCCACATCCAGAAATTAATGCTTAAAATATTAGGGACTCTAATTAAGTAAAACAATTAAAATTTATTCCAGAAAAATATAGGATTACACACAAGATAAAATCCTCATACAATCATACATACAGTCCTAAGAAAAATAGAGAGAGATATAGCGACAACACATGGGTAGACAAACAGGGTGATATTTACCTATCGTAGTATTCAAGGAAGGCTCCAATGGCGACGGAAGAGGACGGGGGAAATGGGACCCTCAACTGTGACCAGAATCGGGAATGGATCTAGACAGCGGAACTGGGGTACTGCTAGATGCACACATGAGTGGAGCTGGGTCAGAGGTTAAATAGACTTAGACCCTCAGGGGATGGGAGGTACAGGGAGGAGAAAGGGGAGGCTCTGCAGTGACCATAAGGGCTGGACTTCTGGAGTAGCCAATAGCAAGTTAATTGGTGGCACCTAATTGGGTGCCCATGACTGACCAATGAACAAGCTTGGTCCAGGGATACCTGGTTGAACTTTCAGGTTGCAATGGACCAGGATGAGGCTCCAAAATGACAGTTGGGGAGAAGAATGGGGGAGATTACTGGGTGGAGAGATGCTTAAGACTATTAAACTTATCTAAAAGGGTGACAATAGAGAGTCAAATCATTGCCTAGGTAACACCCGGTGTACACAAAGGAACTTGGCTCTGGTTGAAGATGGTCTTCCTCTTCTTTAGTCTTCTTCTTGGCACCAGTCTTTGTCCTTCGTTCCGTTGGACAAAGGCTTAGGCGGTCTGGCAGGATCCACGCCTAAGAAAAGCTTGATTGCCTTATGCAGAAGTTGAAGCAGCTGTTGGATACGTGAGTTTCTTGCTTTGCTGTAATGGAATCAGGAAAACAAGATGGATTCTGGTGGTATTAGCCTTTGGATCATGGAAACAGGCTGGAAACTGTTTGCCTGTACAGTTCATGGTGGTGTGGCTTCTTCCACTGCAGTGGCCAAGACTGGGCACACAAGGAGCAGCTGGAAGCTCGTCTGTAGTTCTGGCTAACACCCATCCAGAGATGTAGAATGCTGCTGCAAAGCTGAGGCTTATAGTAGTCACATAAACCTTAGAAACCATGGGCAAAGTCCACTTCTTAGAGCAGACGTGTGCAAGTCAAAACTCCAGGCACCCTGGCAACCATACTAGTGATCACGATGTCCATGTGTATGAAAAGTAGGGGGCTTTTTCTTACACTGTGGCTTTGAAAAATGGTGAGAGAAGAGGCTGACAAAGAACCAGACAAGCAAAACCGTGAGGATTCCTTTTTATATGGTTCCTTATTCTCTCCATGACAACATCACGAGCGGAACTACTAAGGACTCTACCCTACAGCACTTAGCTACAGACTATATTAAGGCTGTGTTCTATGTAGAAATTTCATAGTGCATGAGTTGAGGGAGTACAGATACCTTACTGTTCCTTTATATTATTATTTGTTATTATTTTGTATTATATTTGCACTGAATCAAATGCATGTACACACATTGAAAGTGTGAATATCTTTATTGCTGACTGGTGATTTTTGTATATTTCCCATTTGTACATCGGTACCAGTTACTTAGATTGTATCCCTTGAAGAAAATGGCTGCTTTGAAAGGTGGACTCTATGGCACTGTACCATGCTGAGGCCCTACCCCTCCCCAAACCCCGCCCTCTCCTGGACCGACCTCCAAAGTCTCCAGTTTTTTTCCAATCCAAACCTGGCAACCCTAGGCAGGTCTTCAAAAATCCCCTAAAGAAGTTGAGCACGTAGAGTACTCTTTTGTAACTCACAACTCTTCCCCTGCCCTTTCTACTATTATTTGACCTTATCCATACTCATCTGTTTCTTTCAGGTTTTTTTAAAGCATCCTTTTGCTAAATGCTTGGACATTGTGTTCCACCAAGCTGGAAAGACACAGTGAAAGAAATTTCCAAACATGCTCCAGGGCTTGCCTGTTCCAACTTTTCAGAACATTCTTCCTTTTCCTTTAATTCAGCAAACTGTACACATGGCTTTTGTGCAAGAGGTTGCAGACCAATCTGCCAGATTTTGAAAAAGACCAAGGGAGGCTCCCCCAGCTTTGAAAATCTGCATCACTCCTGTGCTCCCAGTGTTTAATCCACGATGAAAGAAGGTGAAAATTACAGGGGAGTTTATCAGCTCGTTCAAATTACATCAGTCTATGCCATGCAAGCAGCAGTAGCATGAAGCTTCACAGTCCTGTGATGGAAGGCGGGGCTTTAGCTTAGTGACAGAACATCTGCTTAACATGCAGAAGGTTCCAATTCCAATTTCTGGCCTCTCCAGTGAAAAGGATCTGGTCATAGGCGATGTGAAAGACTGCTGACAGAGACCCTGGAGATCTGATGCCAGTTAGAGTACCTTTGCACACACTAGATGGCAGGGGGGGTTGTAGAAAAAGCCCAGCAGGAACTCATTTGCATATTAAGCCACACCCCCGACACCATTGTTTAACACAGGGCTTTTTGTAGCAGTAGCCCAGTAGGAACTCATTTGCATTTGCCACACACCCTGACACCAAGCCAGCCAGAACTGCCTTTGCATTTCTGATTAAAAAAAGCCCTTCTGGGTGGGATCCAGCCAGCTTTTTATTCATTCTGGTTCTCCTCTTCCTTCCTTATCTTGCCACCTGCATGGCTTTTTCTATGTGGATCGCATGATCCCCCACCAAAGCTTTTTTGGGTGGCGAAAGGGGACCTATTCGGCACAACTCCTAAATCAGGCCTTTTTTTGATTTAAGCACCCTACGCCAAGTCCCTTAGTCTGGAGGATTTAGAATCACTTCACCACACACTTTTTCTATTAAAAGATCCATCTTTAGCTTTAGGAGTGTGAGGCAAAATAGAGTTTGTTTATTTTTATTTCTTCCTTTACACAGGATCTCTTAATCCTGTGTAAAGCTGTAATCCTGCACCCAGCTGCCAATACTCACCAGGATCCTTCCTCCTAGATCCAATATGCAGTCTTTGGGTTATATTGGTTGAGTCAAAGGTAACAAACACACTCAAGTTTGTTGTGTTTGTTAATTCCTTTCCATACAAGTTGCCAGAACAGGGAGGTGCTCTATGCTTGATTGTTACAAACCGTGTTTTT
The DNA here is from genome assembly GCF_032191835.1 of Heteronotia binoei. Lineage (NCBI taxonomy): Eukaryota > Metazoa > Chordata > Lepidosauria > Squamata > Gekkonidae > Heteronotia > Heteronotia binoei. Next base: position 31,653,348 of record NC_083237.1, read on the forward strand.
GAAGAAGCTCAGACTTGGAAATAATAACCAGACAAGCATTCACACTTCATTGTTTTTTTATAGGAACAGCACACAAACCCTGCTTGGCTAAACAATGTTCTAAAATCTCTATTGGACTCCCTGCCTGTTCCCAGGGCCAGCCCTGCCACTAGGCAAATTAGGCAATTGTCTGGGGGCACTGAATTGGCATCCCCCATGTGACTAGGTGACATTATCAGTGTGGAGAGAGGGGGCAGAAGTTAGCCTTGCCTAGGGTGCCAGAAAGTCTAAGGCTGGCCCTATCTATTCCAGCATACCTCTTACTGTTCCAAAACCCCAACTCCCTTTTTTCCTGTTGGCTGTTGCATGTTGAAGTCCCTTAGACCTCTCCCACCACTACAGCATCCCATTCAGCATTTCAGATCTGATTGGTCTGAGATGTATGGGGAAGAAAAGAAGGCAGAATCTTCTGTCTATGAATGAACATGAAACTGTCTTATACCGACTCAAATCCTTTATCCATAATGGTCAGTATTGTCTACTCAAGAGTAGCAATAGTTCTCCAAGGCCTCAGGCTGAGGTCTTTCACATCACCTACTAGGGTTGCCAGCCTTCAGATGGGGCCTGGAGATCTCCTGCTTTTACAACTGATCTCCAGCTGGCAGAGATCAGCTCCCCTGGATAAAATGGCCACTTTGAAAGGTGGACTTAATAGCATTTTACAATGCAGAGGCCCCTCCCCTCCCCAAACCCCACCCTCTCTATCAAACCATAGTTGTTTCAGTTTGGCAGCATTAGTGTTTCCAAACTTTCGTATGTGCTGAGCTCTCCAGTCATGGACTTTCCCCTTGCCTCAGCAAGCATAACTCTTGGAAAAGTAGGGTTGCCAATTCCCTGGTGGGGGCAGGGGATCCCCCAGTTTGGAGGCCCTTCCCCTCTGCTTCAGGGTCATCAGAAAGCAGGGGGAGGGGAAATGTCTGCTGGACACTCCATTATTCCCTATGGAGATTGGTTCCCATAGGGAATAATGGGGAATTGATCTGTGGGTATCTGGGGCTCGAGGGTGTCAAGTCTGCAGATTCAATGATGAGTCATTGTAGGTACAAAGAAACTATTTTATTGATACCGAGTACTTGTGGCCTAAGCCAAGGCCTGAAAAGACTAAAGGACATACAGTAGATACATTGCATATAAGGAATACTTCAAAGGGATTCCTACGGGTAGGGAAATTGTGCAGAGGACATTCACACATAGATGTTACCAATACATTCTCATGTTGATTAGAGGCTAGCTGGCCTTGATGTTTTCAGGCTCCTTCCTTTCCCCCGAGCCTGAGCTGAGAAGGTTCAGATAAGACTTTTTACACATCACCATTTCAAAGCAGGGATATTCTCTAAGGAAGGGAGAGGGTTTGCTAGCAGCATTTGGTTACACTTTGGTTCTACCCAGCATGCTCTTTGTTTGAGCCAGAGTTAAAGCCAGACTTACATACTGCCCCCCCTAAGCTGCCTCTACTGCCCTGTTAGAACATTTTTGATGGAACCTCTTGATCAGATCCGGTGCTGATATATCTTTCTCGGCCACCCATTCATTTTCGCTGGAGGGGAAATGTTTCCATTTTATTAGATAGTATAAGACACCCCTTTTGACTTTAGAGTCCAGGATTTCTTGGACTTCGTGGTGGTTCTGGTTCCCAATCAGGATAGGTTGTGGGGCTGGTGCTCGAGGGTGCCAGACAAAAGCCCCGGGGTCCCAACGGAGCAAGCTGCAATGAAATACAGGGTGCACTTTACTAAACATTTTTGGCAGCTCTAGCTTTTCCATTACCTGATTAATAACTCTCAAGATTTTGAAAGGTCCCAAAGACTTATATGCCAATTTCTTAGAAGGTTGGCTGAGTGGCAAGTTCTTAGTGGATACAAATACTGAGTCTCCTACTTTAAAGTCCCAAGCTGGAACATGGGACTTGTCATATTGTTTTTTGTAGGCTTCCTTGGCCGCTTCTAAATTCTCCTGGATGGTTTTCCAGCTTCCGCTCGGCCCTTGCCACCATTGCTCAAAAGACGTTGATTCAGGCGAGGGGTCTTCTCCAGGCAATAGTGGCACTGGCTTTCCCTCATATCCGTTTACAGTGGAGAAGGGGGAAGCTTTGGTGGAGCTATGCATGCTATTGTTGTACCCATATTCAACAAATGGGAGCAGATCTACCCAGTCGGACTGCCGATGGTTAATGAAACAACGTAAATATAGTTCCAGAAGTCCGTTTACACATTCCGTCTGTCCGTCCGTCTGGGGGTGGTAGGTGGAACTCAACCCCTGCTCTATTCCGGCTAGTTTGCAAAACTCCCGCCAGAATTTGGCAACGAACTGCGGGCTGCGGTCGCTAATAACCTTGTTGGGGAATGAGTGGAGCCGGACCACGTGATTGAAAAAGAGGAGGGCTAACTTCTTAGCCGTGGGCAGTTGGGCGCAAGGAATGAAATGGGATTGTTTGGAAAAAGTGTCCACTACCACCAATATCACCGTTTTTCCATGGGAGGGCGGCAGCTCCACAATAAAGTCCATTGACACCACTGACCAGGGGCGCTTGGCCGTTTCTAGGGGCTTGAGTAGCCCCGGAGCTTTACCACCCCTTCTCTTTGCCATGATACAGATGGGGCATGAGGCTACGAATTCCGACACGTCCTTTTTGAGGGACGGCCACCAGAATTGTCTACTGATTAAGTGGAGCATTTTGATGTAGCCAAAATGCCCTGCCAGTTTGTTAGAATGGCAGAATTGCAACACCTCCGCTCTTAAGCTTTTGGGGACATAGAGTTTCTCTCCTTTATACCACAGCCCCCTCTTTTGGATGTCTCCTGGGCAGTCGTCTCCCTCCCTTTCAGTCTCTGTGGCCAATTTCTCGGTGCCTAGTCCCTCCAAGTCCCTCTTCTTCTGAGACCGTGTGGTTACTACTGCAGCTACCTGCGAGGGGGGAACTAAAGAGTCCACCACTTCCTCCCTCTGGCTCTCATGTTGCGGGAGTCGGGATAGAGCATCTGCTAAGAAGTTTTTCACCCCCAGGATGTGCCTCAGAGTGAAGCCAAATTTGGAGAAGAATCCCGCCCACCTAACTTGCTTTTCGCTCAGCTTCCTCTTGCCCATAAGGGCTTTGAGGTTTTTGTGGTCGGTCCAAATCTCAAAAGGCACTTTGGCTCACTCCAGCCAGGATCGCCACATTTTCAAAGCAAAAGTTACTGCGAAAGCCTCCTTGTCCCAGACTGACCAGTTTCTTTGCTCGCCTGAGAATTTTCTGGAGATATAGGCACAAGGTTTCAGTCGCCCTTCCCTGTCCCTCTGCATGAGTATGGCTCCGACGGCCACATCGGAAGCGTCACATTGCACAATGAAGGGCCGTTGTTTGTCAGGGTGACTCAGGACTGGCTCACTAGTGAACAAGCGTTTAATTTCTCAAAGGCCGTTTGGCACTTCGGACTCCAATTGAGACGGGCTCCCGGCTGTTTCGCCTCTGGTCCCTTCTCCTTGGTTTTTAGCAACTCGGTCAGGGGGAGGGCGATCTGGGCGAACCCCTCTATGAAGGTCCTATAAAAATTTGTGAACCTGAGGAATAATTGGAGCTGTCTACGTGTCCTCGGGGGAGCCAATTCCAACACTGCTTGCACCTTGGCTGGGTCCATCGCTAACCCCTTTCCCGACACCCGAAACCCCAAATAATCCAGTTCGGTCTTATGGAATTCACATTTAGACAACTTGGCATACAGCTGATGCTTCAACAGGGTGCTTAGCACCTCTCTCACTAACTTCACATGAGACTGCTCATTTTGTGAGTAAATAATGATGTCATCCAGGTACACCACCGCCCCCTTAAATAAAAACTTTCTGAGTACATCATTTATAAAGTTCATGAATACCCCCGGGGCCCCCTGTAGTCCGAAGGGCATGACTAGGTATTCAAACTGTCCCATGGGCGTGTTAAATGCGGTCTTCCACTTGTCCCCCTCCTTGATGCGCACTCAGAAGTACGCATCTCTCAAGTCCAACTTGGTAAAGATCTTGCCCTCAGATACTGTGCTTAACAAGGCTCGGATGAGGGGGATGGGGTAGGCGTTGGTTGTGAAAATCGCATTAATCCCACAAAAGTCCGTGCAAAGCCTAAGCGAGCCATCCTTCTTCTTCCTAAACAGGACTGGAGCCGCGTGGGGGGCCGTTGCCGGTCTGATAAATCCTCTCTCCAAATTCTGGTCTAAGAATTTGCAGAGCTCCTTCTTCTCCAGCCCATGGGGTACAATTTGGCTCTGGGCAGGGTCTCCCCCGGGATCAGTTCTATGGCACAGTCTGTGTCCCAGTGGGGAGGTAATTGGTTCGCTCCTTGTTCACTAAACACCCCCATCAAGTCCCGGTATGCTTTGGGGATGGTGTGGATCTTCTCCACCGACATACACACCCTTTCCCTGGCCACCGGAGCCCGCGGACCCCAGGCCGGGTCCCAGAGGTGTGTCTTGCAAAGGGTGTCTATAAACCTGATAGTCTGTGCCCCCCACCTTATGTGGGGTTCATGCTTCGCTAACCAGCCCACCCCCAGAACTACTGGGTAGGAGCATGAAGGGGCAATGATGAAGGACTCCTCATCCCAGTGCTCCTCAATTCCCATTGGCAAAAAGTGGGTCTCTAGTCTGCACGGCTCCCCTCGCATTACCGACCCATCCATCTACTCGAACTGCATCGGGCAGGGTAAAGGGGAGCTCTCGAGTCCCAGAGCTTCCACCAGGTTGGGGGTGATCAGTTCCCAATTACACCCTGAGGCTATTAGGGCCCGCACCTGCATGAACCTTTTCAGTTTAGTGTTCAGCAGCCTCACTACTACAAAATACAAACGTCCCGTTACTCTCACCCTCAGTGGTGCCGGCTCCTCCTCGACCTGCTGGTTGGCACCTTTTAGAGCAGGTCGTTCTCATTTCCCGCCAGCTCGGGCACCGAAGACAGGTCACTCAGCTCTGCCGACAGCAGTACATCCTCCTCTGGCTCCTCCACTGTGGTGAGGCTGCTCTTCGCCGCTTCCTTAGGGTGGCCGGTCAGTTTCTTGGGAGTCGGGGTACTTGTCTTTGGCCCCCCTGGTGGAACCTTAGGGAGGGCTGGGCAGCTGGAGGCGAGGTGATTCGGGTCGCTGCAGTGGAAGCACTTGCGGGGCCCCGTAGGTGCCCCCCCCGGCGGCTTTCTTGGGCTTGGCCTTGGGGGGGAGTTTTCTGCGGCCCCTTCCCGGACTGGTGCTGACGCTGCATCGCCACTTGCTTCATGTTGGTCTCGACCTCCCCTGCCAGTTGTATCCATCCTACCAAAGTGGTGGGTCTGGCCTGGGTGAGGGCCCAATCCAAGGACACCTGTGTTCAGTCCCTAGATGAAGTGCTCGATCTTCATCAGCTCTCTCCATCCCCGTACTTTGGCCGCGTTGGCTCAGAACTCCGTGGCGTACTCACGGATGGTTCGGGAACCCTGTTGCATGTCCCGCAAGGCAGCTAAAGCTCGTGTCTCCTGGAGCGGGTCCTCGTACTGGGCCAACAGAGCCTGGAGGAAAGTTTGTACATAGTCCAATTCTGGGCTCATGGCCTCGTACAGGCTCACGTACCATCTCTTTGCGGCTCCCTTCAGTTTCGACCCCAGGTAGTCTACTCGGCTGAACTCATCGGGGAAGGTGTTCCCCCAGTAGTACATGTAGCTGTTCACCTGGATGGCGAAGTATTCCACCTCGTCCGGGTCCCCGTCAAAGGTGGCCTCTAGTTCCCTGCCGCGACCTCCATCCCTTGGGGCCGCCTGTGCTGCTTGCTGCGGTGCTTGCCCAGCTACTTGCGGTGCCGCCGGGGCTGGTGGCGGGGCCGTGGGTAGTCATGCCGGTGGAGGCTGAGGGGGTCTCTGTGACCCAGCTAATCCCAGGTCGCGGGAAATCTGGGTGGTCATAGCCTGCATCTCATCCTTCAGGCCCTTGATCGCACCATCCACTTCTTTTCGGACCATGGCCTGAAACATGCAAGCGTCTTCCTCATGCATGTCCTTAGGCAGCGGTTCCTTTCCCCCTTTCTCTTCACCTTCAGGATTTTCCTCCTGCTCTCGGACATCGAGGGTGGCATCGGCCTCGCCCGACTCCAGGGCGCCCGGGTTGTCAGGCTCCGTCTCGGTCATCTGCACTCTCCTCTTGTGGCGGGTCATGATCGCTTCCCTGCGAGCAGGTGCCTCGTCCATTGTGGTGGTTGAGGTTCGCGGTTGCCACTGCTGAGGGGTGACCATGAGCTGGAACTGTGGAGGGGAAAACACGGCTTGTCTGGCATCTAAGACATGCCAAGGTGCCGCCGGCTCTTCCTCCAGGTTAGGGAGTTCTCCGTCTCCTGGAATCTTTTCGGCCATCAGGTTACAAAGTTGCCAGGGCAGTTGAGCTCCGAAAGGGAGTCTTTTCAAAATGTCAAGTCTGCAGATTCAATGATGAATCGTTGTAGGTACAAAGAAACTATTTTATTGATACCGAGTACTTGTGGCCTAAGCCAAGGCTTGAAAAGACTAAAGGACATACAGTAGATGAACATATGAACATATGAAGCTGCCTTATACTGAATCAGACCTTTGGTCCATCAAAGTCAGTATTGTCTTCTCAGACTGGCAGCAGCTCTCCAGGGTCTCAAGCTGAGGTTTTTCACACCTATTTGCCTGGACCCTTTTTTGGAGATGCCAGGGATTGAACCTGGGACCCTCTGCTTCCCAAGCAGATGCTCTACCACTGAGCCACTGTCCCTCCCCGAATACATTGCATATAAGGAATACTTCAAAGGGATTCCTACGGGTAGGGGAATTGTGCAGAGGACATTCACACATAGATGTTACCAATACATTCTCATGTTGATTAGAGGCTAGCTGGCCTTGATGTTTTCAGGTTCTTTCCTCTCCCTCGAGCCTGAGCTGAGAAGGTTCAGATAAGACTTTTCACACATCACCATTTCAAAGCAGGGATATTCTCTAAGGAAGGGAGGGGGAACACGAGAGGGTTTGCTAGCAGCATTTGGTTACACTTTGGTTCTACCCAGCATGCTCTTTGTTTGAGCCAGAGTTAAAGCCAGACTTGACAGGGGGGAGGGCTGTTTTTTTGAGATATTGGCACCAAATTTTCAGCATAGCATCTGGTGCCTTTTCCCAAAATACCCTCCAAGTTTCAATAGGATTGGACCAGGGAATCCAATTCTATGAGCCCCCAAAGAAGGTGCCCCTATCCTTCATTATTTCCAATGGAGGAAAGGCATTTAAAAGGCGTGTGGTCCCTTTCAATGTAATGGCCTGAACTCCCTCTGCAGTTCAATCATGCTTGTCACAATCTTGCTCCTGGCTCCACCCCCAATGTCTCCTGGCTCCACCCCAGATATTTCTTGAATTGGAGTTGGCAACACTATGGAAAAGAGACCCCAACAGTCCACAATATTGTTTATACTACACTGTTGGCCTACACTCCAACAGTCTTTGTTTTCTTGTCAGTGTCTCTGACAAATAATGCCCCCTATTTTGTTTCTGATTTGGACTTCAGGTGAAGCTGGATTGATTTTTTAACTTTCCCTTCTGCCTCTGGCCTCGCTCCAAGGAGTAATGGCCCCTTGCACTCTCTGAGCAAAATTTGAGAGATATCTCCCCCAGGTCCAGTATTACCCCATTCATTACCCCATTGGGGGCCCAGAACACCACATACTATAGCTGCTATGTAACCCAATCACAAGGTAAAACAAGAACACATTGCACTTTTTGATGCTGGAGGCCTAGTCTTTCAAAACTATGATGTTCATATTTTCAGGGAGCTGTACCCCCACACCTTTCCATTATGGTGCAAAATAGCTGATATAAATGTCGTTTAGCCATGGCAAGTTTGTAGCCCTGGGGGCAAAGGCACCTCTAAGATGGGCGACATGTTGTCTTGAGACTCCGTCGTGACTGACAGCTTATTAATTGGCTGATCACTACAGAAGATAAGAAAGCAAAATGGGGAGACAAGATTAATAGATCTGTCTCAGCAATGTGGTCTTTTATCAAATGTCTGAAAATTGACAGCTCAAGAATCCGCATTTGCTGGAGTTTAGCTTGGATAGGCAAGTTGCATTCATTACAGAGACCCCATGTGGTACTAAAATGTCTTCTTGTTGTGTTGCTTTTGAAACCCAAGTTTAAGGAAAAAAGGAAAGCTGATACAAGGGGGTAGAGGGAATTCTCAAGCAAATACTCTTAGCTCAATTTTTGTGTTGACTGTTTTCTGAGGAAACAATTCAGTCAAGGCTAGACACAGAGGAACTGCAGCTGAACATCTGGATTGCATGGTGGTTATCCCAATCCATGGCTGTTCAAAATGAAAAGAACTTAGGTAGGTATCAGTGTTGGGGAAAAGCCACAGCCTGAGTCCTTGCAAAGTTGCTGCCAATTAGAATAGAGGTTTGCTTATTGGAGGGATGGAGGCAAAAATCAGTGGGGGTGGCCGTGGCTCAATAGCAGAGCATCTTATTTGCATGCAGAAGGTCCCAGGTTCAATTCCCGGCATCTCCAAGAATTTGGTCACAACTGATGTGAAGGGCCTCTAAACTGAGACCTCAAAAAGCCACTGCCAGCAGTTAGACAGTACTGACCTTGATGGGTATAAGGCAACTTCATGTGTTCATATGAATTCCTGTGCTTTGTGCAAAAGGTCATGGGTTCCATTCAAACCAGTCATACTGCACTAGAAGTAACAATAGCTTAACTCAGTGAAAAGTAGTTTGCTACGTTCATCATAAGTTAAGTACTTTTAAGTCCCATTGATTTAAGCTGGGGAAAGTTAAATGTGTCCTTATAAAGCTTCTATTTGAAGTACTTTTTTAGGGTTGCCAATCCCTAGGTGGGGTCAGGGGATCCCCCGGTTTGAAGGCCCTCCCCCTGCTTCAGGGTCTTCAGAAAGCAGGGGGAGGGGAGGGAAATATCTGCTGGGAACTCTATTATTCCCTATGGAGACTTATTCCCATAGGAAATAATGGAGAATTGATCCAAGGGGATCTGGGGCTCTGAGAGGGCTGTTTTTTGAGGTAGAGGTACCACATTTTCAGTATAGCATCCAGTGCCTCGTCCCAAAATACCCTCCAAGTTTCAAAATGAGTGGATCAGGGGTCCAATTCTATGAGCCCCAAAAGAAGACCCTATCTGAGAGGGCTGTTTTTTGAGGTAGAGGTACCACATTTTCAGTATAGCATCCAGTGCCTCGTCCCAAAATACCCTCCAAGTTTCAAAATGAGTGGATCAGGGGTCCAATTCTATGAGCCCCAAAAGAAGACCCTATCCATTATTTCCTATGGAAGGAAGGCATTTAAAAAGGTGTGCGGTCCCTTTAAATGTGATGGTCAGAACTCCCTTTGACGTTCAATTATGCTTGTCACACCCTTGCAACTGGCCTCACCCCCAATGTCTCCTGGCTCCACCCCCAAAGGCTCCTGGCTCCACCCCCAAAGTCCCCAGATACTTCTTGAATTGGACTTGGCAACCCTAAATCAGATGACTTCTGGATTTAGAAACTACTGGCTAACTATGTGCGTGCTTCTCTAGTTGACAGTCATTGCAACTCATGAACCCTTTCCAGTGATCTGTTTTGCATTTCCGCTTCCTCTCAGATCCTTATCATTTCAAACAGCTTGTGTGGATAGTCTGTATTTTGTTTACATTTGTATTAACTTGTACATTTATCAATAGTTTTGGTTTTCCCTTTTTCGTTGCTGGTTTTGTAGATTTATATCTATTACGTATGCATGTCATGCAGTTTTATGTATATTGTTTGTGTGTATAGTCTGTGGTGTAGAGTGTTAAAACTGCAGTACTGCAGTCCTAAGCGCTGCTCACGACCTAAATTCGATTCCTGGTGGATGCTGGGTTTTCAGGAAGCCAGCTCAAGGCTGACTCAGCCTTCCATCCTTCTGAGGTTGGTAAAATGAGTACCCAGCTTGCTGGGGGGGAAAGTGTAGATGACTGGGAAAGGCAATGGCAAACCACCCCGTAAAAAGTCTGCCGTGAAAACATTGTGAAAGCAACATCACCCCAGAGTCGGAAACGACTAGTGCTTGCACAGGGGACCTTTCCTATTTCCTAATACAGCTGTGGGTTCTCTAATTTGTCAATCAGGAAACCTGGCACCATCTCAGTTTAACATGTTTTATTGGAGTATAACCTTGAGCCAATATGCTGGCCAGGGATGATGGGAGTTGTAGGCAAAAAACATCTGGAGAGCTACTGCTGGCCACCCCTGCTATATGGGAACACATATTCCAAAGAAAGGTTCTTAGGCTCTGCTTTATAATTCAGCAACATCTTAAACTTGGCCAATGATAAAATGAATGCAAGTGTTCACTGGGGGCAGAGTTTAGAAGAGACAGCAGCATTTTGGATATCCAGAATCCATGTGTCAAATTATACTTGCCATCTTGTAGAACAACAATACCAAGAGGGCAACCATTCAGTTTTAAACACATGGAGGAGGTTGTTGTTATCCCACCCTATTCCAACCCAACCAACTCCTCTGGGTAGAGCAAATAAGGATATCCTGATCATTTCCTTGGTGCCTATTGTAACACCACTGCCATGATTATTGTAATCAATGTCATCACCATAACTGCAATTTAAGAATGAGATACCATCTTCTTAATTGTCAGTACTTTTCTGCCTTGCCATCAACATAACAGTGTAAAGTGATTTAGAGGTACCTTGTGAACTCAGGAAGACAAAGATCTTTTCTAGCACTTGCTATCTTTAGCTGTAAATAGCAGGGGTTAGATCCCAATGACTTTTATTTCAATCTTGTCCAGTTTCCTTGTTCTTTGCAAAAAACTACCCCCATCTCACATGGCTTTTGTTTATTTAGGTCCTAATAAGATCCAGAATGTCTGCATGATGGTCAAAAGGGGCCCCTACTCTGTCTTTTGCCAGTAGAAACCTTACAGACAGCTTCACAAAGGGATTGGATAAACATATGGAGCAGAGGTCCATCAGTGGCTATTAGCCACAGGGTATAGATGGAACTCTCTGTCTGGGGCAAGTGATGTTCTGTTTTCTTGGTGCTGGGGGGGGGGAGTGGGAGGGCTTTTAGTGACCTGACCCCACTGGTGGACCTCCTGATGGCACTTGGGGTTTTTTGCCACTGTGTGTCAGAGTGTTGGACTGGATGGGCCATTGGCCTGATCCAACATGGTTTCTCTTATGTTCTTATAAATTGTAGTAGGAGCCAACCTCACCTACTGTATTTAGAACCTTCTGAGTAAAAAAAAAAAATGCCACCACTAAGATATAGCCCTTTCTCCTCTCTCCCCCAGTCCATAGTGACATTGTCTTCAGGTACATCATTTCATTATTCCTTTTTCTGTTTGTAAACTTGGCCAAAAATATTTATTCTGACAGCAGTAAGATTTTGTGGTCTTCTTCAGTCCATAGTCTTGACAGAGAAATCTTTACAGGACTTCATAAGCAATTTCCACCTTCCAAAATAAAGGTAATCAAATGAGCATCCTTGCCATTCCTTAGATTTGTTTCTTTAAACTTAACCCCCACCATTGTATGAAAGAAGAAATGCAATAGTTTCCAGGAAAACAAGCAGACACAACAATGCTGTCTTGTTCTATGCAGGAGGATGTGATCACTTCCCTGGTTTTTCCATTCCCATTGTTCAAAATAAGCTATCAGTTCAGATCAAGATAATGGCAAAATCATGGGACGGAGACAGTGCTGGTCGCCTTGGTGGATGACCTCAAGCGGCATCTGGATCGAGGCGGTGTGGTGGTGCTGATGCTGTTAGACCTGTCGGCTGCGTTCGACATGGTCGACCATCGGCTACTGGCCTGCCGGCTCGCCGACTCAGGGAATAGGGGGTCGGCCTTACAGTGGCTTTTCTCCTTCCTTGATGGACGGGGACAAAGGGTGGCAATTGGGGGAGAGCTGTCCCGGAGGCACCCGCTAGTGTGCGGGGTGCCACAAGGGGCAGTTCTCTCTCCGATGTTGTTTAACATCTACATGCGCCCCCTTGCCCAGATTGCTCGGAGGCTTGGGCTTGGGTGCCACCAATACGCAGATGACACCCAGCTCTATCTACTGATGGACGGCCGACCTGACTGCGTCCCAGAAAACCTGGACCTAGCGTTGCAGGCCGTAGCAGGTTGGCTCAGGCTGAGTGGGCTGAAGTTGAATTCAACGAAGACAGAGGTCCTTTGCTTGGGCCGCGGTGCCCCAGGAAGGGAAATCCCCTTGCCGGTTTTTGACGGTGTGCTGCTGAAAGCGGCCCATAGGGTCAAGAGCTTGGGGGTTCTTCTGGAGCCTTCATTATCAATGGATAATGCCAAGTCCGCGTTCTTTCACCTTTGACGGGTGAAGCAGCTGGCCCCCTTCCTGGAGTGCCGGGACCTAGCAACGGTGATCCATGCTACGGTCACCTCGAGACTGGACTACTGCAACGCCCTCTACATGGGGCTGCCCTTGTACCGAACTCGGCGGCTGCAGCTGGTGCAGAACGCGGTGACTAGGCTGCTGTTGGGACTCCCAAGATGGGAGTACATACAGCCGGGGCTGCGCGGACTGCACTGGCTGCCAGTGGTGTACCGAGTCCGTTACAAAGTGCTGGTTATCACCTTTAAAGCCCTATATGGCTGAGGACCTGCCTACTTGAGGGGCCATCTCTCCCCATATGAGCCCCAGAGAGCGCTGAGGTCAGCTGGAAAGAACCAGCTGAATATCCCTGGGCCAAGGGAGGCCAGATTGAAGACCACCCGGGATCGGGCCTTCTCCATTGCAGCTCCATTGCTGTGGAATCAACTCCCGGAGGAGGTACGGGCCCTACAATGCTTAGACCAATTTCGCAGGGCCTGTAAGACCTACCTCTTCAAAATAGCCTTCACCTAATACCGAGCCAAGAAAGTGCCGCTGGACATGTTTTTAGCCACTGAATTTTACTAAAGACCTAAGTTATAGCACCACAATGTTAATTTTAATACAACTTGTAAATTGATTTAATGATGATTTTATAATTATAATTGTAATCACTATGTATGGTTTTATTGTATATTACATTCGTATGTTGTGAGCCGCCCTGAGCCTGCCCTGGCGGGGAGGGCGGGATACAAATAAAAAGTATTATTATTATTATTATTATTATTATTATTATTATTATTATTATTATTATTATTATTATTATTATTATTATTATTATTATTATTATTATTATTACTGTAACCATGCTGTAACAATGGACCATCCTCCTGGAAAAGAACTTTGCTAAGTCATTTGGGAATAATCTTCTTCCCTATTTTAACCATTTGGTTCAAATGAACTTGTTCCTGCTCCCACAGAGTTGCATCCAACTTAGGGTTGCCAAGTCCAATTCAAGAAATATCTGGGGACTTTGGTGGTGGAGCCAGGAGACTTTGGGGGTGGAGCCAGGAGACATTGGAGGCAGAGCCAGGAACAAGGGTGTGACAAACATAATTGAACTTCAAGGGAGTTCTGGCCTTCACATTTAAAGGGACCGCACATCTTTTAAATTCCTTCCCTCCATAGGAAATAATGAAGGATAGGGGCACCTTCCCCTCAGCCTCGCCTCAGCGCTGCTGCCGCTCGCCACAAGCCCCCCAGCCCTGGGCCATCGCTGCTCCCAGCACATGCCTTGCTCCGCTCCTTTGCTCACTCGCTAACGACGGGGATTGGGGAGGGATGGCATGGGAGGCAGGGAAGGCGGAGGTTCTCTCACACCCAAGCAGGCAGCGCCGGCCCCCACGGGAGGGAGGGAGGAGAGAAAAGCGGGAGGCGAGGAGGAGGAGGAGAAGAAAGGCTAGGCTTACCTTGGGAAGGCGCACGAGCTGGACTTCCACCTCACCTGGCCTCGGCAGCGTGCACCCCCCGCCGCTGCAGCAGCACTTATTTGTCTACAAAAATGACCCCTGGCCCGATCTCCCCCCCACTCTCTTCCACCATTCCTGAGGCAGGGCTCCCCTTCCCTCCCCTCTCTCTCTCCGCAAGCACCCGGGCCAAGGCAAAGCCACACATCTGGGTCAAGCACGAAGGGGAGGGAAGGGGGGGAAGTGAGGAAGATGAGGGTGAAAGAAGCAGAGCCGGTTGCCATGGGTGACGTTGAACTCCCAGCCTGCTAATGAGGACCAAAAAAAAAGAAAGAAAAAAAACCCCAGGTAGGGCCAAGAAAGGGGTGGGGGAAGGTCAGAGGAGGCTGCGCTGCTGGGAGAGGAGAGGCTCCCAGAGGCGCCGGGAAACAAAGGCTGGGCAGCCTAGGCAGGTGTCCGGCCAGCGCCCTCTCCTCTCCCCTCTCCGCTTCTCTTCTCCTCTCTCCTCTGCCTCCTCCCGCCTGGCCGCTCAGTGGTGGGCTTCTGAGTCGGGGGGGGGTACGAGCTCCACGCTGCTGCCGCCGTGGAGTTGGGGTTGGTGGGCCTCGGCCAGCGGCCTCTTCCTTTGCTGGGGCCTGGTGGGATGGAGGGAGAGGAGACCCTCTGCCGCTCTCCTCAGGCAGCCTGAAGCTCGGGCGGTGGCTGCTGTCTGTGCCCGGGCTGGCGGCGCTGGTGTTGCTGCGGCGGCAACACAAAAAGTTACCTGCTGCCGCCCAATAATAAGGACTGGGAAACTCATTGGGGAGAGTGGAACCAAAACTGGCGCCGTTTTTCTCCCGCTTCCGGATTTTTGGAGAGCGGGGGAGGAGGTGGCAAATTCAGGGGTCCCCCGCCAGGGTGGGGGGGGGGGTTGGGAAGCCTAATCCAACTAGCTTTTGGGTTAATGGTAAGGGAGGAGAGGCCTACTTTGATCAGTCATTTCTCATAGAGCCATCATAGGCAAGCTATGTTTTTACTCTTGTCATATATAGTAACATGAGTTTTTCTTTAAATGCAGCCTTGCATGATCAACTAATTCAGATCCAGAACCCCCAGATATAAATAAGGTAAGTCACATACATGGCCAAATGTCTTCTTTTCAGGCTTTTGCTGGTCTTATATGCTTTGACTAACAGAGCCTTATAAGGACTATCCTTAAAGGATGATATTTAAATTTAGGGAAAGAATCCGTGAAAGGGAAATGGCAAAGCTAGAAGAAAGAGTGGCAACAGCAGTTTAGACATTTTGGTACCTGAAGCCATCAATGAAAATGACATTGTTCAGCGCTGGGTTGAAGTTCTCTCCCCCCACCTCCTGGGGCCAACTATACATGCTTTTGGAGTACCAAAACTGGAACTTCTTATATGGCTTTTGTCCCAAAAAAGCAGCTGAGGGAGTCTCAATATTGGATGGAGGCTTTGACACTGGAGAAAGTGGCTTGAACTCTTCCCTCCTTGCTGATTCTCTGATGGAAAACAGCACTTGTTGGCCTTTAGCCATGGGAGGGAAAAAGACAGGCACTTGAATTCAGCCTGTCTTTTTTCTCCATCAAGACTATAAGCAGCTAGGGGGATTTGTGGTCAGGAAAACAGAGTGGGGAGAAGTAGGCATGCTTGCACACCTTCTGGCTAAGCTTATGCCCTGTCCACAGGTTATAAGTAGGATCCACCCCCTAATGGACATCAACAGTTTGGCTTCCTCCTCTCCCCAAGACCTCCTGCTCACCATTTGGCAAATGGTTCTGTTCACCATTTGGTAATTGCCCTTGGTCCACATGCCCAGCAGGCAAGCACAGCATCCCTAGGAGGAATAATTAAACCCACTCCATCCAAAGCTCCATGGCCTTGATTTATACTTGAGAGCCTATTGGTTGTTTTGATGGCCAAGGAACATGCCACTAGGAGATCCTTTCACAGAATGCCTGCATGACTTGCAGCTTGACCTTGAATGACACAGGATGAAGATCAAATGGAGAAAAAATAATTTATGATCTGAAATGTGAAGCCAGAAGTAAATGGTTCATAACAATTCACAACAGATATGCTTCTGAGTTTCTCATTCCTGTTATTTTGACTCAGAGATTCTTGTTTAAATTTTGCTTCTCCTTTGTGCAAATTAAAACCATGTTTTTATTTTGATGCCAATTGCTGTTTTCTTGCACTGCTTCCCCCCATTATATGTATTTTACTTATGTATGGATTTATCTGCCACTTTTCTCCTGACAAGAGACCCAAAGTGGCTTCCATTGAAAAGAATACAAACACAATGAAATAAAAATCAGCAAAAAAAATCCAGTTTACACCC
Organism: Heteronotia binoei; assembly: GCF_032191835.1. Lineage (NCBI taxonomy): Eukaryota > Metazoa > Chordata > Lepidosauria > Squamata > Gekkonidae > Heteronotia > Heteronotia binoei. The sequence continues at coordinate 31,669,517 of NC_083237.1, forward strand.
GGGTTAGTCCAGAATCCATTGGATTAGTTCACTCAGACCTATAGGCTGTGAAGCACAGGCTACAAGCCAAGTTCCAAAAGCCCTTTAACTCTTGTCTTTCAGTTTACACCCAAATGTTTGTAGGTCTGGCTTTTAATATCAAGAACAGGAAGGGAGACAAATGCTCGGCCTTGATCTTCTACAGCTGTCAGCCATGTTCTCACAATCCCTCTCCCTACTACATACAATCGGTAGTGGTTTTTTTTTTTTTAATTAATGGAAAACTTTAATACTTAATGGAAAACTAAGTGGAGGGAAAGGAAGAAAGAGTAAATACAGAGGAAAGATAAGAGAGTAACACTAGGAAAACTCTAGCAGTTGTGTCTTGACATAAAACCAATTATAACAATCATTCTTCATTTGGGTCACAAGAATGTACACTTGCGACACAGTGCTTGCAAAAACTTTCTGAGCATTCAACAGATTTAAAAAAGGTGACAATAAGAGGACAACCAGAAGAAACTTGGGAGTGCATTTCACCCCTTCCATTTAAAGCCTTTTTTCTGTTTCCCATGACTTTTATTACTTTGATCTTTATGAATTTAGATGGAAGTGTGCTTAATAGGAACCAAACAATGAATTTTACATATATACTTAATAGAAAACTTTAATGGATATCTATCTATCTATCTATCTATCTATCTATCTATCTATCTATCTATCTATCTATCTATCTATCTATCTATCTGGGGAGGGACGGTGGCTCAGTGGTAGAGCATCTGCTTGGGAAGCAGAAGGTCCCAGGTTCAATCCCCGGCATCTCCAAAAAAGGGTCCAGGCAAATAGCTGTGAAAAACCTCAGCTTGAGACCCTGGAGAGCAGCTGCCAGTCTGAGAAGACAATACTGACTTTGATGAACCAAGGGTCTGATTCAGTATAAGGCAGCTTCATATCTTCAGATGTTCATTATCTATCTATCTATCTATCTATCTATCTATCTATCTATCTATCTATCTATCTATCTATCTATCTATCTATCTATCATCTATCTATCTATCTATCTATCTATCTATCTATCTATCTATCTATCTATCTATCTATCTTCATCATCATCATCATCATCATCATCATCTGCCAGTGTTTTACACTGTGGTCCTTAAGAAGAGATGAAACTGAATAAAATAAGGATAAAAAAGTCTTGAATAGATTTTGTGAGCTTGTTGGGCAATTGTGTTGAAGTGTATCCTTAAAAAGATAAGTGTTGTTTGTTGTCACTAAATCAGCATTTTACAATAATGTGTCTCATAGATATAACTGATACGTCGTTGTATGTATACAATGTTTATATTAAAAATCCCTGTACTACAGGCATACACAGAATAAACAAACTCTACAAAGCCAACAGTCAAAAGTTGAGAATCAAAATTATTGACAATAGAAACAAATATAAATAAGAATTGAAATTTGGAACATTCACTCATGCCCATCTTGCAATAAGATTGGTTCTGCAGAGTGGGGCTGACACATTCCTTCCCTCCCCCCTTGGCTGTTGCACTCAGAGGTTGCTTTTCAGTTTAGGAAACTGCATAGCTGCTTCTTAAGAAAGCCTGAAGGTAAAAGCTGGGCAAGATTCTGAGATGTCCTGTCATGTCCTATTGCTCCGGGACAAAAGAATTCTTGAGCAAGGCAACCTTAGTCAGATGATATCTCACTTAAATTGTCTCAGCCTGGAAGCAATAGAGGCAGTTTCAGAGTTTTGAGGACCAGAAGGATAGAAAAACATTTTGAGGGAAGAGAGTGGTAAGTCACAAATTATATACCTTTTCTTTCCAAAATGTATTTTTCTTGATTTTTATCCCACTCTTCCTCTATGAAGTCTTGGATGGCATACATGGTTATCTATCCTCACAGCAAATTTGTGGAGTAGTTTAGGTTGAGCAGGGGTGGACTGACCATTTAACTGATAAGGATATCTCCTGGTGGGTCACTGCCTTATAAGGTTGCTAGCCTCTCGGAATGAGCAGTTAGGTGACAGAAACTCTGCCAGTGTCTCTGGGGACGCCTGGCTCAGTCCATTCTGCAGCAATGACAATCAGTCTCCACAGAACCCTCTCAGAGCCACTTGTTTCAGGGCCATTTTCATGTCCTAGTCCACCTCAGTGACTGATTATAAAAAGGACCAACTTGTAAAAGGAAACAGAGACTATAGAACTTTTGCAAAGAGGAGACTTGATAAATAGCACATGGAAAGGTGTTTCAAGCTTGAGGAGAGCTACTAACAGGCAGGGTGGTGTTGGGATTATAGTGTTATAATGTTAGACTAGGATCTGGTAGAACCAGATTCAAATCCCCACTCTGCCATTGAATCTTTCTGGGTGACCTTGCGTCAGTCACTCTCAGCTTGACTAAGTCGGCAGGGCTGTTGTTGTGAGAATAAAATGGAGGATGGGAGAAGGATGCTATATGTTGTCCCCATTAGGGAGAAACCTCAAATGAAACATTGATGTGAGGGGTGAATTTACATTTATTTATCCACCTATATGGAGATCCTTAGAACAAAATGTGGAGAGCAGGAATGAGAGGAACAATATTCTAGCCCCTTTCCTATCTTACCTCTCTGAGTTCTATGAACTTAAGGTGGAGCAAGATGAGGGAAGAAGGCAGAATTTTCCTTCCCTCTTGCACACTCCATTATTGGTAAAAATAAAACCCACAAGGACAGAAGTAACCTGAATAAATGCATGTGGAGGGTCTTCTGGTGTAATGTTTTTTTCTTCAGAGCTGTTATGTCTTTCCTTTCTGAACTGGACTATTAGATGAAGTACCTGGGCAGTATTAGAACTTGATGGAGCAGATGGCAGCCCCAAGAAAGGAAGGAAGGGTCTTTGTAAGTGACAGTAGCAGCTGTCTTTTTTAAAATAACTGCTACAGTCACCTGTAGTAGTCTGATTATGCAGAGCCGGTCCTAGATAAATATTGCTGACCTTAATATCAAGTGAAGACCAACTTAAAAGATATCTTCCTGTCATAGCTTGAATGTCGGGATTTTATTGCTTGAAGAGGAGATAATGCAACCAAAGCACTGTGGCTGAACCCAATAACCTTAGCACTCCCTACCAATCATGTAACAGTAAGAAGCTCTACGTGTCTAGAAGCCTAAGCATGTTTACATGTAACAAGGTGCTTCAGAGTTTCCCCAGATAATCACTTTATAGCAGAATAAATGCAGAGTTGTGACTAATTTTTGGGAGGACCCAGAGCTATTAATTCCAGTTAATAATATTTTCATTTTGGGATTATCACATCTTCCTGACATTTGTAAAGATTATTTCAGTGGCAGAACACAAGCTTTGTATACAAAAGGAACCCTGGTTCATTTGCTACACTTTTAGCCTGCCTTCCTCGAAAAAAACCTCTTTCTTCCCCCTTCCATATTACCAATGTCTATGTGCATATAGATAAAACACAGCAAAAGATGTAATCACATGTACAATTGCATCAACATTATTTTTGCGTGGTGTTTTACTGCTACCAGTGTGCATCAGTAAAACACTAAACAAAAAGAATCTAAACACAACCTTCATAGCAAAATTGCTCTTTTATGCGCACAAAGAAATCAGAGGGGCAAAAAGAAGCAAATGAACTGAGGGAGTATACAATAGTGCATCGGTATAAATCAGTATACAGTATACATACATTATAAATCAGTATAAATATATAAAATCAGTATACAATAGTGCATGCACAGTATTACATACAAAGTTGTGAAAATAAAAATAAAATAGAAGTATGGAAAATTCCTAACAGTTTGGTTCTTCTCCAGAAACTAGACCAGACAATTTAGGGCTACAAAATTCAGGACAAAATTCAGATGAGAATTTCCTAAGCCTCTCTAAATAAAAAAGTAGAATAATTTCTCGCATTTGTAACCTGGATTCGAAACATGTCAGATTGGTTTATTTAATGTTCTGAATCAAAGTTTGAGAGGAACTGACATTTAACAGGAAAACAAGCTTTCTGTTTTTGTGTTTTAAAATGATGTTTAAAGTGGACCATTGCTTCTATCATTTAAAAAAAATACTCTATTGTGTTTGCTTATTTTATGTTCTGGATAGTTATCTTCTGCTAGGCAATTAATTAGCAAATACAAATGTGCAATATTAGACATGTGATTAGGCTTCCTTTGTTACATATGATACTTTAGATCAATGACCAATGACATTTATTTTATATACTTCTCAAGTGACAACATTAGTATTCCACATGGAAATACGGTTTTGAAACATAGTGCCCTGCTTTATTTATTGAGCTGTCATTCCATAATTCAGGTTTCTTGGTGAAAAAGAAATGTCTCCTGTCCGTCAATTATCTCCAAATACAGGCCTCAGCACAGAGGAAAGACAATTCAACTACAATTGTAACTGCTGTTCAGAAGTCAATCATTTATGCTGATCAATCTATATACCTCTAGTGTCTGATAGGTAATAATGGGCACCCAAAATTGCTGGGCTGATGATGAATACACACTCACACAGAGAGATTTGCTTTGCATCATTGAAATTATATCCACCAGCACAAAAAGTACGTAGATAGAAACTGCCTGACTGGAAGAAAAAACCTCATTTGCCACAACAAGGGGAACCTAAACAACAGGAGATAATCCTAGCCCATTCATATCCATCAGAAGGAGAAAAAAGTATTCTGTCCAACACAGTTCAACACAGAATGAATTGTTTTTAACACTTCACACAAAGAGATACCTCTCAACTGATTAAAAACAACAGATTAAAAATAACATAAAATAAACACAAAATAAATATCCCACTTGTATAAAAGAATAATCCAAATTTAGAAATAATTCAGGGAAGGGATGGAGCAGGGCTTTTCAAAAATTACAGAATCCTCAAAGAACCAAAAACTTTACAGATTCATACATCCCTAATTGGAAAATGTATTTTGCTTTGGTACTTCAGCGTTCAGTTTGGATATCAAGTGAAACCATGGTTTAATTAAACTGTGGATAGCATGACTGAATGCAGGCTGTTCTACTAACTATAGTTAGTCAGGGTTTGTCAAACCATGACTTGGTTCCGGGGTGGTTTATTATCTATATAAGCCTTAACTATGATTTTGATTAATGCATGAGTGCCTTCCCAAACTGACTACAGAGATGCCTGGCCAAAGCAAAAACAACAACATCTGATTGATTGTCCATGAGTTGAATCTTGGTCTTACAAATGAAACACTGATAAAATAAACAGTGGTTTTGAAGATGTTTGAACATAGTCTATATGCTGTTTGACTACAGCATTTCAGAAAGCAGAAAGTGCACAAATTGGTATATTATTTCATGCTTCCAGACTAGCTTGTAGGAGTCAAGGGAAGGGAAGGGAAGCTGCTACTGGTTACACCCTTAAAGACAAGCCAGATAGAATGGTATCCTTTTTTAACAACAGCATCTCATTGCTGACTCATAGCCATGCTTCCCACCTTTTGCTACCAGTAAATCATCTCCCATCGAACCAAATTACACAGCGACTAATTTCTTCCCCCTTCAATTCTTGCCTACACAAAAGGGGGTTAAAGAATGCCACCTACATCAAAGAACAGGTTGGATTATGAAGTTTTCAATGGTTTTATTGTTTATTGAGATGAGAGTTATTTGATATCTCTTAAGGGTGACATGATCAGAATGCCTCTTCTCTCTGAGATTCATCAAAGAGCCAAACATACATTGAAGACACGTCCATGCAGGATCCTCCCAACCTTGTTTGGAGCTTTAACTCAGTACTAGAAATTCAGGATGTAAGGTCTTGAAGAGGGGTGTCTGATGTGGCATAGTGGTTAGACTAGGCGTTGGGAGACCTCCGTTGGAATCCCCAGTCTGTCATGGAAGCTTGCTTGGTGAACTTGGGCTAGTCACTTTGTGTTGGTTTAACTATCTTACAGGGATAGAATGTCAGGATAAAATGGAGGAGAGAGGACAGAATAAAATGTCAGGATAAAATGGAGGAGAGAGGACAGGGGACAGTAAGCCATTCTGGGTTCCATCCATCTCCTATGTAAGTTTCACCACTAGTATGCCTGTAACTTCCCAATATTATATGGCTATCTCAGTGGCCTGGGGTTTATGAATTTCAGTGTAGCTGCATTCATTACAAGCTATGGTGTATAAAATGTGGCTTGATCTACCTTTGGCCTCTTGTGATGTGTGAATGCAGATTAGATTGCCATGCTCATAAACCATATGATAGTTTTTCTATGGCATAACAGGAAGGAGGTGATAATTGATGTAATAATTAATCATCACTGAGTCACACAAATAATCTGTCACTGACATAATTTGAAATGACTTCCTGACCTTTTCACCTCAGATTTGGGAGCAGTTAATTCAATGGGTACACAGTATTGGGAGCTACTGGTTGCTAGGAGTCATGGGATATATCCCCAGATGTTCAAGGAAGCCTTGAGAATCAGATTTATGTGGTTCTGTTTTGGTCAAGCAAAAATTAGTAAAGCAAGTCAGATATGAAATCTGTGTGAAGGTCCATATATCACCCATCCCAGCATGAAATCCAGCATGTTGGATATGCAGCCCTCAGACAGAACTCCCATGATATCATCAGTGAGCAGCTAAATCTCAAAACTCAAGATACAAGCTTGTGTGATGAGAACATTCGCAAAACAATTCCAAAGCCAATAATCATTTATACAACCCCGATCAGTTATAAATATAGAAAGAATGGCAAAACAAACACGACTGGAAGAAATCTGCCATGGTGCAAAGGTTTTCTGCAGACAACCCCAACTCTGATTTATGGGGAAAAGGAGACTTTGTATATCCTGGGTAACATTGGGGATAGAAATCGTCCATTAGGTCCAAAATATTTCCTTAAATTTGTAGTTTTCAAATTGTGTTCTGGGAAACTCTCAATGGAGAAATCAGCAATGGTGGACAAACTTTCTTGAAAGTTCATTTATTTGAGGTTTCAATTGGGAGTTGTGGAGAAGTGTTGCATGCATTTTATGGTGCACCCTTAGTTCATGTGGATAGGCCACACTGTACTGGGTGAGTGTGAACAATATTCTTTCAAAATCCTCTCCAGTGCTCATCTGTAGTGTGTTAAGGGCAAAGATAAGGTTCCTAGAGGGTGAAAATAATACTTGTTGCATAGACTGATATTCTTGCAAGGATCAAATCCACTTGCCCTAGACAGAGTGATGCAGGCTTTTTCAGAGCAGGTTAAGAATTTGTGGGTGCTCATGGACCCTGCCTTATTGTTTGAAAAACAGGTTGGCTTTAGAGTTGCCACCCCTAGGTGGGTGTTTGAAAAGCAGGTTGGCATTAGAGTTGCCGCCCCTAGGTGGGTGTGGGGGAATATTCTTTCATGGGCTCCTGTCCACCGCTGGCCAGCTGGCTGGTGGGTGGAAAGCTTGCCCCTAGCAGCCAGCACCCGGCATGACATCACCAGGATGATGATGTCATGCAGATATGATGTCATCATGCCAAGAATGTTGTACAGCAACACTGATATTTTGGGCAAAACTTGATGTTATAGAATTTTGCCCAAAATACCAGAGTGTGGCCACACGATGTCCCCAGCATGATGACATCACTTCCACCTGATCTGTTAAGGAGGGTACCCATGTTGGTTTGAAGCAACAGACCAATGTTTGAGTCCATGGCACCTTTAAGACCAAGAAAATTTTATTCTGGGTGTAAGCTTTCATGTGCACGCCCACTTCTTCAGATACATGCACACAAAAGCTTATACCTTGAATTAAACTTTGTTGATCTTAAAAGTGCCACTGCACTCAGACTTTGTTTTGGAGATATGTTGCAATTCTGGATGAACTATGGGCCCCATCTAGAGGTTGGCAACCCTAGAATCAGTAGAGGGTACTGTTCTTAGCCTTCCTCATGCCACCAGTTTTTTCCTGCAAATCCCTTTGCTGTACTTCAATGTGCTTTTGGAATGACCAACAGCTAGACAATTAAAATATGATCAATCATATTCCACTAATATAACATGTAGTTCTTTTGTCAGTCTCCCTCTCTTTTCCTTTTCAATGTCCAGCCTCCTGAAATTTATCTCCTATTGCCAACTCTTGCTGAGCCCAAGATGCTATTTTGACAGCTCTCACCCCACTCATGACTTTTTCATGCCAGTTGTGGATGACGGGCTTCCCAGGTGCCACTGACACCTGCAGAAATACCATCTTACAAATTCCTGCCTTCTATTCAAGGCCCAAACATCTTTCCTGTAGGCTGGCACAAACCTGTAAAGATAGGCGCTAGCGTACACCCTCCCATTCCATTAATCCAGTCTCATAATTCATGGAGAAAATGTTCTTTTAAAATGTCTGAAATAACATCAATAGAATGCATAAGAGAGGATGCTGTGAAGATCGTAGGGACAGAGACTCCCATTTATCTTCTTCCCATTTTGCCACTTCCCATTTTGCCACTCCCTGTGCTCACTACCAGCTCCAACTGATCTCCTCCCTGTCCTTGCCTTATTTTGAAGCTAGTTCTCACCGCTGCTGCTTGTTCTTTCCATTCCTGATCCTGGCTAAAATCCCAAGTGTTCACACACCATTTTGAGTTGTTACAGTGACTCAAAATTCAACCCAGTAACTCAGCAGTTTATTCATTTCAGAGATTTTGGGGGTTGTTTTTTTATGATTTTTTGGGGGTAAACTCAGATTTTTCTGCAGCTCTTCATAATTCCATCTCAGATAGGGGAGAAGTAGGAATGCACAGCTCATCTTTAGTTTTCTGTCCTCTAGTGCTATTGTGATCTGTTATGCCAACAAAAATATTAGGGTTCAGGTTGCTCGATTTCTCCAAGAAAGTCATGGAACAATCTGGTAGATAGGCCTCACTCAACTAGACCTTTCCTTGTACACTTGTCTGCATCTGCCTGTATCTAGGACAGTGTGGCCAGGTCTTTCACTATGGTGGGAAACTTCCTTCTGGCAGCCTTCTCTTCCCATCTCTTATTAGAGCCAATGGATAACCCTTCCCAATGAAAGCACATACATACAAATGTACAGAATCCGGGATGTCACGGCATGCCCTATGTTGTTGGTGACAAATCACCCAGTGTGATGAAACGCACACACCCTGTGCACTCTTGGAAGCCTTGTAAATGGTCTGAAGACTTGGAAGCTCTCAACCCACCCTCATCCATTGTCATGTGTCTGAAGACATTTCGGATTGCGTCTTCGCTTGTATCACTGTTGGTTCCTGCGGTCCACCCACTTCAATTAGGGGCCCCAGTGATAACTTGCTGACACCAGCAGACCTTGATGCTCTAGGCTCCCTGGGCCGGCAGTACCGGTTGGGTGGGAGACATGTTTTCAGGTTCTGCTCTTAAATCTTTCCTCTCTTGTTGTGGGCGTATCAACCAAGGAGTGTCTTTCTTATCAGGTACTGGGAGAATAGCTTAATCAGCAGTCAATGGAGCGAGGGAAATTCCAATTTGGTCATTTCTAGACAAAGATCATTGTCCCCATATTCTCTTTCTCCATGACATCTTGCAAAGTTTGTCCCAGTGCTGTTGAAGGACTACTTTGCTTACTTTTGGGGTACGAATCGCTGTCCGTGGAAAGAGATGGGGATGTAAGTCTCACGGTAAAGTGAGGCTATGATGCACGCCTACAAAGCTGATTTCATTGTGGCAAGTCTTAACAGAGATCTCCGCGATTTGGCTCATACAAATCACATGGGGGTTGTTCTCATGAGAAGATATCCATGGATTCTGATCAAGTGAGAACAGTCTTCACACCCAAGGAAATCTAATCCCATGGATCTCAACCATATGGAAATAAGACTTCATTGATACAACTTTAGCCCAGTTAGTAATTCCCAGGAAAAGATTTGATTAGAATTCAAGGTATGAGATTGTAAATGACACTGTATCAGTAGTGATCTACAAGCTCCAAAGCAAGAGATTTTGTTGTGACTCCAGCTGGGTCATGGTAGACTTTTGATAAACTGAGTTCATCATGTTACGGTTCAAAACTAATTTAGCCCTAACATAGAGGTACTGGAGAGAAAGAATACCATGCCCACCGTCCCCCAGTATATACTATAATATGAATTTTGTTAGTGGTTTATTTCTGAAATTACCACCAAATGTGCCATATGGTCATCTACAAACAACATTTCTCTCCTAGGTGAAAATTATTTTTACTGCCTCCAGTACACAACTGATATTTTTACAGCAGCAACAGAAAAGATCCCAAAAGTTCAACAAAGGTGGTATAGAAAATATCCAACCCTTATTTAAAACCAACCACACCAACATTAGCCTGGAATTTAGGTGTGTTTTCTACACTATGTCTAACTCACTTAACTGAAAAAAGTCTAGGTGATTTATCATTGTTGTTGCTGCTGCTGTTGTTAAACTTTCAATATTCAAGAAAAACCTTAACAATAATCTTAATCTCACAAATTAATACACTGCACACTGTATCTTTGCATCTGATAAATACCAGTTAAAACCAATCAAAATGGCACCAGATTCTTCAAGTATTGCCTGGGAAGACCTGGTTTGCATTTGGTTCCCAGTAAACCTGATGGATGTGGCCAGAACCCAGGGCAAAAGCCACTCCAGAAATGATTAAACCAAGTGTTTAACCGGGTAGTACAGAAAGTGTTGTCTGCCTTATGATATAAAGCTTGAAAAGGGAGAGGCCATGGCTCAGAGCCCATGCTTTGCATGCAGAAGTTCCCAGGGTCAGTAACTGGCATCTCTCATCACAAGAGCTTAGGTAGGAGGTGTTGAAGACTTCTGTCTGTCTGAAATGGGGGAGCTGCCGCCAGTCAGAGCAAAGAACAGTGTCAAGCTATAAAAAGTTTCTGTGGTCTAAGTTGTAACACAGGACTACCTCCATTAATAACATCCTCCTAACCTTTCTTCATGTGGAAGGTGTTCCTTCACCTTTTTTGTTACCCTTTTCTGCACCTTTTTACGCTATAATATCTTCTCTCTTTTTTGAGATATGTGACCAGAACTGAACACAGTATTCTAAAGGAGGCCTTTTATACAGTGGCATTATAATACTGGCTGATTTGTTTTCAGTCTCATTCCTAACAATCCCCAGCACACCATTTGCCTTTTAAAATAAAAAATTGCTGTTGCGCACTGGGTTAACATCTTCAGTGAGTTATCTACCACAACTCCAAGATCTTTCTCCAGCTCAGTTACTGCCTGTTTGCACCCCATCAACATATATTTATAGTTAGGTGTGGGGTTATTTTGCTCCCATGTGCATTGCTTTAGACTTGCCCACCCTCAACCTCATTTGCCACATTGACACACATTTGCCCAGCCTCAACAGATCCCTCCAAAGTGCCTCACAGTCCTCTCTGGTTCTTACCACCATGAACAACGTACTGTCATCTGCAGACTTAGCCACTTCATTTTTTACTTCCAACTCCTAATAATTCATAAACAAGTTAAAAAGCACCAGACCTAGTATCAAGCCCGACAGTGCCCCAGTCTTTACCACCTTCCACTGTGAAAACTGCCGATTTATACTCACTCTGTTTCCTGTTAATTAGACAGTTTTTAATCCACAAGAGGACTAGTTCTCTTATCCCACAATTGCTGAGTTTACTAAGGGTCCTTTGATGAGGAACTATATTAAAACTTTTCTGGAATTCTAGGTAAACAACATCTACTGAGTCAACCTTGTCCACATGTTTATTCACTCCTTCAAAGAACTCTAAAAGGGTAGTGAGACAAGATTTTCCCTTACAGAATCCATGCTGATTCTGTCTCAATAGCTTTTGTTCATCAAAGTACCTACTAATTCTATGTTTGATAATGGATTCCACCAATTTACCTGGTATTGATGTTAGACTGACCAGTCTGTAATGTCTTGGATCTCCTCTGGACTCTTTTTTAAAAGACAGGGGTTACATTAGCTACCTTCCTGTCCTTGGTAATGGAGGCAGATTTTAGTGACAGCATATTTTTGTTAGGAGATCCTAAAGTACACGTTTCAGTTCTTTTAGAGCACTTGGATGCATGCCATCTGGGGCTGGTGATTTGTCAGCTTTTAATTTGTTAATCTGAGGGTAGGGGCTGTGGCTTTGTGGTAGAACATCTGCTTGGTGTACAGAAGCTCCCAGGTTTAATTCTTGCCATTTCTGGTTAAAAGGATCAGGCAGTAGGTTATGTGAAAGACCTCAGCTTGAGACCCTGGAGAGCTACTGCAACTCGGAGTCGAAAATACTGATCTTGATGAACCAGTGGTCTGATTCAGCGTAAAGTGGCTTCATGTGTGTGTTCAATATGACAAGACCCTGCATATTCTCCAAATCAGGGGATCGGCAGGCTGAGAATAATCACAAGTTCTAGCTGACTATCAAAGATAAAATTTGCGGGTACCTGTTGATAAGCAACTTTCCAACCATTTTGAAATTAGCCAAGCTAACAAGAGTTATATCTTGATTGCTCCAGGGAGGCTTAAACAATAAGAACATAAGAGAAGCCATGTTGGATCAGGCCAATGGCCCATCCAGTCCAACACTCTGTGTCACACAGTGGCAGTGGAGGTACCAGGAAATAAAAGGCAAAAGAGGGACAGAAGTTGCAGCTGAAACATCTATGAGTAAATATGGACTATCCCTCTTCAATAGGGATAATAACTATTTCCGGAATAAGCTCCTTTCGGTAGACTGATTTGATTATGTGTGCTCTGTCTATCAGCTCCTCCGGGTTCCAGTTTTGGCGAAGGGGGGGGGGGTTGGCTGAGTTCAGCAGGCAAGCTCTGAGTTGCAAAATTCCTTCTCCATGGTAGAAGCTGTTTTCTCTTTCTCTCTCTCTTTTTTGGGGGGGACATCTCCCCATCTCCCTTGCATGGCCCTCTGGAGTCATCATTAATTAGCGCTAATTAAAAATTATAGCATATGCGATTTGAAGGGGCTTGGCGACAGGAAGCTTAGCCACGTCAGAATGTTTTGGCAAGATGCGGTGATGAGATTTGGAGATGATCGCTACGGCTTCGCAGAGAAGAACACAAGGCTTGGGACTCCATTTGTATGCTCCAAATGCCTTGTTGTCAAATCTTGTAGCCACTGATGCTATTCATCTAGACATTTTATTTCTAGGTTGGTTTCAGTCACAATGGCAGACAGCACTTCTCAGTAGACCAGATTCCTAGGGCTTTCCAGCTGTGATGCAGAAGCATACATTATGGTTGGGATCCAGCTCGATCTCATCCAATTCTTCGCCTTACTGTAGCCCACTGCTGCTTCATGGCTTTTGTTCTTGCAGGTCCCCTGACAGCAGCATAACCTTTTGGGTAGTTCAAAGGGGACTCACCCCTCCCTTTCTCACCGGAAGAAAAGTTGGTTGGATCCAAAACGATGTTCATTTATGTGACTTATGTAAGGGCCTCTTTCTTGCAGTTATAAAATGCAGCTGTTACAACATGGGTAAGAGGCATGAAGGGGGTATACTGATGTGTCGGAGAGAAGGGTTTTTAACCCTTCCCCCTCAAGCTAGTTTTTTTCATGGGTTAGACTGGTGCTTCAACTTGGATGAGTCTACATGCATTGCCATTGCCGTCAAGGCCTGGGTTTAAGATGACTTACTCTTATGGTGCTGCCACCACCAGTTTGAAGGGGATATACTGATGTGTGGGAGAGAAGGGTTTTTAACCCTTCCCCCTCAAGCTAGTTTTTTTCATGGGATAGACTGGTGCTTCAACTTGGATGAGTCTACATGCATTGTCATTGCTGTCAAGGCCCGAGTTTAAGGTGACTTACTTTTATGGTGCTGCCACCACTGTGCTGGTCATTTGACTCTGCTTGCTCCAGGTCTACTTTAATATACCACTCTGCTAATTTCCTTGTCTGAAATTATCCCCAACGTATTGCTTTTACCCTGTTCTGGAAAACATATGGATAGGGTTGCCAGCCTCCAGATAGGACCTGGATATGTCCTGCTTTTACAACTGATCTCCAGCTGGCAGAGATCAGCTCCCCTGGAGAAAATGTCTGCTTTGAATAGTGGACTCTATGACATTGTATCATGCTGAGGCCCCTCCCCTCCCCAAACTCCATCCTCTCCCAGCTCCAGCCCCAAAGTCTCCAAAGTTTCCAACCCAGACCTGGCAACCCTAAACCAATTTTCTTTCCCCCTACGCTGGTCTTCCCCTTCTAACTGCGGCATAAGAGGCTGTATTTTCTCTTCCTAGAGAACCTAGGAGAGCCTGCCTCCTCCTACCAGACCTGCAATGTTCATTAAATTATACAAGTCACACTCCTGTTCCAAATAGCACTGAAGATTTATGAGCACATTAAGCTGTGTTATACCAAATCAGACCATTGGTCCATTGAGCTCAGTATTGTTCTACTGTCATTGCTCTCATTCAGAGGGGGTATTTCCAGGAACCTGATATCTAAGACCTGCAGCTTCTAGGAATTTAACTTGGGACCTTCCACATGCAAAGCAGGAGATATCTGATCCACAGCCTTTCTGCCTCCTCCTCCTCCTCCTCTCCTGGATACCCATGAATTCTGAAGCTGGTGCTTCTTCCCCAGCTGGGCATAGAATGTAACCCACATATGTGCCAATAGATCAGATAAGAATCATCTTGACTTATTTATCTGCACCCCATTCTCAACCCCATTTGGCATATACACACCCTACAAGATTTCACAGAGGAACACAGAGGTATTCCTCTTTACCCTCCTCATACCAAGGATCTTTACCTGATTCCCCACCCAAATAGTACACATGGTTGAATGTTTTTCTTCATGGGTTGTATTTGTTAGTTCAGCAACAGTCAGTGCAAAGATGGCGCTCATCCTTTTGTTTAGATGTACTAGAAAAATGCAACTGTCACATAAAGTGTCAGCAAACAAAATAGACCTCATTGGCCAAAGTATGTGAAAAGGTGGGTTGTGCTACAGAGATTGGTTATTAGAGAGACTTTTAAACATTCTGTTTGTCTGGGCAGCACTGATGGCCCACTGATGGGAAGAGGCCATGGGTAAGAGGCAGAGCATCTGCTTTACATACAAAAGCTCACGGGTTCAATCCCTAGCATCTTCAGTCAGAATGACCAGGGAGGTGGTGATGTGAAAGATCTCTGCCTGAGACCCTGGAAAGCTCTTGACAGTGTAAGCATGGCACGACCCACTTTCTAAAAATACTTGGTGGATGCCAAAAAAAGTATTGAAGGGTGCCGTGGTGCCCTTGTGCACTGCTGGGGACTCAAAACTATGACAGTGTTATCAACACAAGTAAACAGCAAAGCAATAGATAAATGTGAAGCCAGGGGATGCCTAGTATGTAGGCATTTTCTACATACTTAATTATTCAGACTGCTTATTTGCTTAGAATGGTAGACACCAGATTTTAGAACAATAAAGCATTGATCCTAATTTCCTCTTTTACTTGAGAGAGAAAGAGAAGGGAGAATTCTGCTAGTTTCCCTTTTTCCAATATAGGTTGTGCATTTTGGATTTGCACCAAGGATTTGACTGCCATTCGCAATGAACAGCATTTTGAGTAAAGTTGCATATGTGTTGTACTGCATTCAGCATAGTGGTGAATACACATTCTGAACTGCTCGGATTACATCTGCTCCAGAATCGTCACAGAAAGGTCATAAATTGTTTCAAAAGCAGCTACATTTTGAGTGCGCATTTTGCATTTTCTCCTGCACTGTCAGGAGGATTAATCAGTCCATGGCATTCATCACATCGGCAAATGCTGGATCAAAGTATGGTTCCTAGGTGGCAGAGTGAGAATGTGTGAAGTATTGATTCAGTCTAGAACACTGGGTAAACACATGAACATGCTCAGTTTTAGAAATCAGGGAGGGTGGAAGAAGACAATGACATTCCCCCCCCCCCCAAAAAAGTAGCAGGATTGACACAAACAAATAAACCTTTTGCAAGTTGATGTGAGTGGCGGTAGGACATTTATTTATTCATTTATTGTGGCTATGATACAATTTAGAATGGTTTTAGAGAATTCAAAAAAGTGAATGATTTTTCGAGCACTTGAATTTTTCTTGAATGCAATACAATTAAGAACATTTTTAAAGCATTTAAAAATGAATGTTTTTGAGTGTGTGTGTGTATGTGGGTACTTGCACTTTGCCATTAACCTGCAATTTAATCCACCTGTGTTGAAAAATCTGATCCGCCTGTGTTAAAAAATCTTTTCCATAGCACCAAATATTTCGTTTTAATTGTTTATACATGTTTTTATCATTTTAAAACTGTAATTCAAATTGGTTTTACCATGACTGTTAGCCACCCACAGTCGGCTTGCAGAGTGGGCAACATATAAATCCAAAGTAAATAAAAATAAATAACTAAATAAATTTGAACAGAAAGGGGTGTGCATTCCGTTGGCAAAAGTGAGATCCGTTATCTGCCTGTCAACCAGCAAAGTCCAACGAAACTTTTTGTTTTGTAATGGGCGCTTCTCTTTTTGGCTCTTCCAGTTCTTTAGGAACAACTCATTATTTATCCTTGTGTGGAAATGGGAGAAGGAAAAAATTGTCACACTCTTAATAGTTGCCTTGCTGTTTGTGGTAATTAGATAGTTGCACCTATGGACCTGAAAGAAGGGCCTCCATTGTGTTAGTCTCTGGACAAAGAAGTCACTGAGCTGACAAGAATGATGAAAAGGAGGGTATAATGGGAGACAAGGAAGGCTGGGAGAGACAAACTACTTAGCAAGGCTTCCAGTGGCCTTTCCCCTTCACTGTGGAGCTAAAGCAGAGACCAAGGGAGCAAACAGGCCCAAATGCTGCCTTGGCATAATTGCAGTGAAGTCACTGGTGTTTCTCAAGAGAGTTCTTTAACCCTGAGTGCCCCATCCCCAGCAAAGTTCTTGTTTGTTCTGAGACCACAGGAAATTGATTTGAACATGAGAAACCCAACAAATCATCTCTCACTACCACTGTTCTGGTTGGCTTCTGAGAATTTTACCTGACCTTCTGATGCAAAAACATGAACTCAAAGAAAGTCCCCTAGTTGCTTCAATGTTAAACACACAGGGGGGTTGCTTGGAAATATAAACCATGGTTACACACTTCATGAAAGCATGTGTGGGGGGGGAATTATGCCCTATAGCCCTACTCTGACCTCTTTGCATGAAGCCTACATGTGTATATACCCCCAAACAGGGGTCATTTTGTAGAAAAATAGGTGGTGGAGCTCATCCAGGGATTGTTATGCAGCTGCACCTACTATTCAGTGAACAAGGAGGTGGAACTCTCAGAAAGGTTCAGGAACTGTGCTCCTGTGAGCTCCCACTGAATCCAAGGCCTGCCCCCAAATATACATGAAACCATACACTGGCCGCTGTACATACAATCTGTGACCTGGGAAATCTGGGGCCTTTGAATGCATGGAAGTTAGGGTGGAGCTAGTAAGTGGTCCTGAGCTGACCCCTTCCCATACATGTGTTTATTTATTTGGAAAATGTACATGCTGCCTCTCCAAAAATCTACTTGAGGTATGTCACAACTAAAGCTATACATTAAAACCACTTCTTCTACATGAAATGCCATTTTAGATTCTTGTACCCTTGAGAGGCTCATATGAGAGCAAGCAGTCACTAAGATATAGGGTGGCCAGGTCCTCCTTGGTCACCAGTAGGAAATGGGGGAGGTAAGGTTGCCAACTTTAGGTTGGGAACTCCTAGAGATTTGGGGGTGGAGCCTGGGGGGGCAGGGACCTCAGTGGGCTACAATGTCATAGTGTGCACCTTCCAAAACATCCATTTTCTGGAGGGGAACTGATCTCTGTGGTCTGGAGATGAGCTGTAACTCAGGCAGGTCCCACCTGGAGGCTGGCAACCCTGTTCAGATTCTCTGAAACCCTGCTCTGTGTGCAGGGTGCAGACAAATAATTGTACCAAATGACCCCTGGGGGGCCTTCATATTTTTACCTCTCATGATAACTTCATTACATGAGAACAAAGAGTGATACATGCATTAGCAAGCATTACTTTTATGCCTTAAGTGCTCGTAGGACTCGATGGTAAAGTTACTGCTGTGAGGTAATATCCTCCAATGAGTAACTTCGCGATAAACAACGGAAAGATGGCATACACAAACAAAAAGACTGAGAAGTGTTTCCCTGAAGGATTTCATAATTCCTTTTAATATATTTGTTCACCAGCAATGATGCTCCATCCTCACTAGAATAAACGCTGGAAAAAGAATGACATTCTAGAGTCAACTTTGGTTGTTGTTGGGGCGATGGGGGGCAGTTTTATTCCACCTTGGTGTGGCTTTGTCCTAATATCGATTGGCAAGGTTAGCAGAACAGAGGCAAAAATATGCACCCATTCCAAAATTCCAATGAATTTCCAAAACCTGGATCCAAATGTTCAAATGTTGAGTTTACGATGGTGAATTTTAAAATACGGAAGTCTTCACTTAGTGCGATAGTTTACACTTTATTTCCCTTCTCCTACAAACACCACATCTTACTTTGGAAGGGTTATTAATCAGGGGTGGGCAACGTCTATATTTTTGGGGATTCTTTAGACCAGGAAGTCGGGGCTTTTTATGAATTGTCAAGTTCTCATAATAAATGAAAGATGCTTCCAAAATTTGATTCATCTGAATTCACCCCTCAGTTTTAGAAGTGATTGGGCATTAGGTCTGAAGTGTTTCTAAATCCTCCGTTTTCCTGTTTTTATTTTTGAATGTTGTATAGAGCACAGGAATGGCTCGCCCACTAGGCAAACTAGGCGCCAATAGGGAGGGGTGCACCAAATTGGGCAAGTGCCTAGTTTGCCTGCCTCCCGCCTACCCGCCGCCATCCCCTCCCTTCCCTTCCTGTCCTGTTCCTTCCGCTCTGCCTCCTCCTCCCCCCCCCCCCCCCCGGCCCGATCAGAGTGTGCCGCGCCTGAGCCATACCAGCTGCGATGCAGCATGCATTTTATCCTTCTTCGAAGAACATCTGGGAGATTTAATTCAGATTTCCTCCTTTTGCGTGGGGGGGTGGGGGAGGTGGAGAGGAAGGGAAAGGGCAGGATGGGAAGGGAAGGGAGGGGGCAGGTGCGGCACCGAGGCACAGTATGCTCTGATGGTGGGGTGACAGAGGGAGGGGGGCATACGCCCTTGGGCCAGTGCTTATAGAGCATTGTCCCTGCACAGTTTGCTTCAGCCTCCATTTCACTTCCATCTTGTTATTACCAATCTTGTAAGCACTCTGCTGCAATAAAGCCAGCCAGTAAACTTAATGTGAAGGTGTATAAACAGTATCAAGATTCTTCAGGGGGTGTGTGCTTTCCCATTTCCCAGAAGTCCTACATTACTGGGGGCTTTTCCCAAGGCTTTCCAACACACCCACATCAAAGAATGGAGGTGTCATGAACACTCCAGGGAGAGCCATATATGCTGCCCTGAGCCCTTTAGAGGAAGGATAAGATTTAAAATGTAATGTGTAAAAATACAAGAGGTGATGGGTATTCAGAATATTTTCATCCTGCCCTTCCCCCAAGAAACTCAGAGGGGCATACGATTTTCCTTGGCAAAAAAACTGTGCTGAAGGTATTTAGACAAAAATTGTTTATGTTTTAAGGCAAAAAACGGGCACTCTAAAATAATATGAGATAACGAGTCAAGGGCTCCAAATTCTAGGGTTGTCAATCCCCAGGTGGGAAGCAGAGGAGACCCATGTTCTACAAAAAAGTCAATTTCAGTGAAATTTACAAGACTATGCTGTAGTTGCTCAGTACAAAGAATTTTTTAAAAGACTCACTATTAAAGGACTATCTCATACTATTTTATAATATATAATGTATATATCCAGAATTATAAACCAAAATTACAATAAAGCACTTGTCATTTTTCATCATGAAAGAGTCCATTAGGAGTAAAGACTCCAAGGAGTGCAAAGTCCTAGTAGGTGTAATTTGACCTCTCCTGATGGATGACGATGTTGTCTGCGATGTCAAAAGCTACTCTGCAGTACATTGAAGACTCAACACATGAGGCAATGTCTTTATAATGAAGTGTAAATGATAAAATGTTTCCTAGGTTTAAAAAGCCGTGTTTCGGTTGTAGACCTTCA
The DNA here is from genome assembly GCF_032191835.1 of Heteronotia binoei. NCBI lineage: Eukaryota > Metazoa > Chordata > Lepidosauria > Squamata > Gekkonidae > Heteronotia > Heteronotia binoei. The sequence continues at coordinate 31,689,570 of NC_083237.1, forward strand.
TCTTGATCAGTTCACTTCATATTATTTGGAACCAATGCTCACAACAATGTGCACGCATCAGTTTCTTTATTTGGCATTCGCAGTTCTCCTGATAATGCCAGATAAAGAAACTGGCTCCACCCGAAAGTCTCCTGGCTCCACCCCCAAAGTCCCCCGATATTTCTTGAATTGGACTTGGCAACCCTATCTAATTCACATGGGCATAGCCTATTTTGAAAAGATATTTGCCTAAATCTGTCAAGAAGGACTATCAATAGGAAGTCATTTAGGCAAACCAGGGTAAAGGTTCAGCCAGAGAGGCATACATTGTTCTTCCTTCCTCTGTTTTATTCCAACAGCCCTGGGAGGTAAGTTATTACTTTTTTCATGTGTTCCTCTTGATGGGAATGGCTCAGATGACTTGAAGGGGAAACCAGAAGGTTTGTCTGCTATGCTTTCCCTTACTGATTTCCTTCATAATGAGAAAGACTGCTTCAGATGGAATTTGAGAATTCCCTTCTATCCCACCTGAAGTGATGTGAGGTATTTCAGTCATGAGAGAAACAAAAGGGAGGGGACGAGTGCAGCTTTTCAAAGGCCCCTTTTTGGCAGCTGGCTCTACTTTTTCAGCTGCATTTTTTTGCCCTCCTTCGGTTGGTTATGATAATCCACCAAGCCTGGAGAGAAGAAGGGAGCTGGAAAGACCAAGCAAGCAGCTGTGAAATGGCTTTTGTAAAGCCTGCCAGCTGTACTCTCCCCGCTTATTTCCTTTATGACTGGAACAATGCTCCCAATAAGCTGTGGAGTCCTGTGAGCAAAAATTCTATTTCATGAGCTATTGGCATGAAAGTTGTGAGTTACTGTGTAAATTAGTTTGCTCTGGGGCCATTTTTCCTGAGCAAAGACAAAAATGTGTGAGCCAGAGGCTAAAAAACTGTGAGTTAGCTCACACTAACTCAGCTTAGAGGAAACACTGGACTGGAACGTCTTGGATCACTCCGGGTGAGAACAAAGGATCTCCTCCAATTTCACCCCAAATCACCTGAGTTGTTCTAATTATGAGGGAAAAGAATGGAGAGTGGGGAGCGTGGGTTTATAAAAGTCTTCATCCCTCTTGCTTTTCCTGCTCCCTTCCGCTCCCAGCAAGGACATGGTGGGTGGGCCTCACCCCTGGGTGTGCCGTGTCCCTTGCCAGATTTGTGCCTTTCAAGAGCTGGCAGCCCTATCCATGCACTGACAGACAAAATCCAAAGAGATGTAATATTGGCATGAAAATGAACTTTATTTTGATTAATGAGCAACATTACATTTTTATTGCACCTTGCTGAGAGGTGTTAGTGTGAAATTCCTCTGTGGGTTATATCTGGGCCACAGGCTGCCTACTGGCAATTCACATCAGGGTTGTTGTTTTTTTTAGCAGAAACTCACAGGAATGCAGTTCCGGCTGGCTTGCCATCAGAGGTGTGTGGCCTAATATGCAAATGAGTACCCAAAAGTGGCCTAATATGCAAATGAATTCCTGTTGGACTTTTTCTACAAAAAAAGCCCTGGTGCAAACTGATTAGAGAGAAGAGAACTAGTGGTTTTGGAATCACCCTCTCTCCAATCTATTTCATGTCTGGAGCAGAACATGCTCTCTATGAATGTGCATTTGTAGGTAGTTTGCTGGAGGTCCAAGCCCACATTCCAACCCTCACATAGAAAAAAAGCTCCATGTCTTGGAAAAGTTCCATACCCACTAACCTTTCAAACTGAGACCTGCTTGTAGCATCCCACTTCTTATGATACGGATCACACAGCCCAGCTGCTGGTTTCTATGTAGCGATGCCAGCCTCCAGCTGGGAGTTGAGGATCCCCTGGAATTACAGCTCATCTCAACCCTACAAAGATCAGTTCCCCTGGAGAAAATGGATGTTTTGGAGGGTGGACTCTGTGATATTCTGCCCCACTGAGGTCCCTGTCCTGCCCAGGCTCCATCCCCATATCTCCAGGGGTTTCCCAACATGAAGCTGGCAACCCTACTCCCTCTATGCCCTGCTAGTGGGCATGGAGGACCTGGCAATCCTATTCCTATGGCCTCTTGGGCAGCACCCCTGCACTGTAGCTGCCATCTCCCTTTCACAGACACCATTCCCATCCTCAATTGCAGCTATCATGCTGCAGGGACCAAAGCACTCCTTTTTAGCCCCATCACTGCCAGTGGGTCTAAAAGGAACCAGAAAGAGTCATTGCAAGGTTACAGAGGCCTCCAGGCTGGTTGGGAGGGGTGTCTAAATGAGGCGCAGAGGGTGACTCCCTTGCAATTTGCTTCCGCCACTGCCTCAAAGCTCTTCTCCCATTGAGAAACAGGAGACTGAGCTAGCATTTCCAGTTTTGGGGTGAACCTTCCACCACCATGGGGGCCTCAGCAAGTGCCTCTCCATGCTGACTCCTGATGCCGGCCCAAGATTGCAGGTTGAATTCCCTTCCCACTATCACACAATGCTGATGGTGTCCCTGTGCCTGCTGATGGTGTCTCTGTGCATGCTGTTCTCTCCCCCATTGCTTTAAAAACCAAAAGAGGATGTTAATTGTTAGGCCTGAAGATATATTTGGACAAAGAAAACCCTTTAATTGTCTAGAAGATGTTATCAAGACTTCAAAACCGCAACTGCAATGTGGGAAATGTATGCCCTGTCCATTGCCTTAGAATGCATCTATCAACTTTTTTAGCCTGCCCTTTCTCAGAAAAGCTCAGAGAACTAGCCATAGCTCTGCCCTCCTCCATTATACCTCATCAGGGCTTTTTTTGTAGAAAAAGCCCAGCAGGAACTCATTTGCATATTAGGCCACACCCCCTGACATCACCATTGTTTCACATGAGTTTTTTGGTAGAAAAAGCCCAGGAGTAGTTAATTTGCATATTAGGTCACACCCCCTCATGCCAAGCAAGCTGGAACTGCATTCCTGTGTGTTCCTGCTAACCACCACCCACCCCCCGTATCTCATTATACCCTTATGAGGTAGATTAGCAGGGGATAGGTTGAGTTGTCTGTTTATAGAATGTTTTTATTGTATTTTATTGTTTTATCATATGTTGTACTCCGCCCTGAGCCCTGCGAGGAATGGGCGGAATAGAAATATACTAAAATAAATAAATACATACATACATACATACATATATACATAGGTTAGTATAGTGGATTTACAGCATTGGGCCAGGGAGATCTGAATCAAACCCCCATGAAACTCAGTGGATTACCCTGAAACAGTCACCTTCTCTCAGCCTAATTTACCTCACAGCATTGTTATGAGGTTTAGTGGATGAGGGAAGATCTGTGGTAGGCCATCTTGAACTTCCTGGAGGAACTGTGGGATTAAAATGGAAAACAGATAAATTAGGATTAGAATCCCATTTAACTTTTCCAGAGACAAGGGAGAAAGTACAATTTATTTGGTATTTTATTTAAATACTTACACTATACTGTTCTCCTTGATCGCATGGAATGGTGGCATACAAATGTTTAAAATAAAATGAATAAACTAGTACCTAGATCTTGGTATAAAAGTGGTTCCTTAACTACACGTAATGGTTTTGCCTGAGGTATGAACACAAACAATCTGGATTAATACTGAATTCTTTGCTGGTCTGCACTCCCAAACTGCAACAACATCTGGCCACTGTGAAGAAGGTGACGAAACCAGCATCTGGGGTGCGGTCAGATGGAACATTAACCGCGATTCACCCACGTCCCCAATGCGGAGTTAAAGCGGATGTTCAGACATCCACATCTGTCAACCGATGTGGAGTCGTAATCATCCCGGCTTGCGCCGCATGTATATCGGGATAATTTGACTGCGGACAAAGTCCAGTCCTTTTTCGAAGACCCGCAACAAGGTTGGGTTTTTACAGTGTGGATGTTCGGCGCGGGATACAGGCGTGACAGAACACCACCCTTGCCCTAGTGCTCACTGTCCTAGTTTGCGTATTCTTCCACTCAACGAACCAAAAGGCATATTCCTCAAATTAATATAAAATTAAATGCCAAGGCATTAAAAGAAAGGAAATGTAACCTTTTCCCAGATGTAAAGAATATAAGAAATGCGTTTCTCTCTTGTTTTAAATCGACTGCACAACAAAGTAGTCCCCTGCCAAAACTTGATTTGAAAGCCACTGGCTGGTTGACGGAACTACTTATTTTCCTGCCTATCGCTCGAAGCACTTTTGTCTGGCTTGCACAGAACGTTTTGAACACGCTGCACAATATGGCTGGAGTTCAGGGCTTATCATGGAGGAGAGAGGAGGTTTTGGACTTGCTTGCACTCTGGGGGGAAAGCAGGGTGCAGAGAGTGCTCAAGCAATCCCACAGAAATATCGACATCTACGAGGAGATTGTGAAGGGGATGATGGCAAGGGGCCACAAGAGGACGGCGTTAGAGTGCCGCACCAAGAACAAGGTGCTTCATTCGGAGTATCGAAAAGTCATTGCGGCTAATGCGAAATCGGGATCCAACAAGAAAAGCTGCACGTACTTCGAGGAGCTTGACGCCATTCTACACGGAGAGGCGGACATTCGCCCAAACCATGTGACGCAGAGCACTAGACGCCAGAGCTCTTGCTCCGGGTTGGAGGGGGGGCAGGGAGGTGAGCCTCCAGACTCCATTCTTCTGTTCTCCCAGGAGGAAAGCGCTACCAGAGAGACGCAGGGTAAGGCTGCAAGAGAACCCGTCATGTCAGGTAAAAATCGTGACTGTCCCGTCTACTTGTAAGTGTCCCCATGATGTTTGGGGAGGGGGGTTCTCAAAACAGGATTGGTGGCGATGAGATTGGGATGGAAAGCCTTGTTTTCCCAAGGCTTCGGTGCTCTGGGACATGGGGAATGGGCCTCACATTTTTTGGTTGGGGGGGCCCATGCAGTGGGGCGACCAACTTCCCTTCTCTCCTGCCCTCTCGACCTACTGACCCCCCACCCATGATCACATGCTGATTTATTTCTTTTTCTGCAGATTCCTCCAGCAATGGATGATGTGGAGGCAGAGATCCTGGATAGTGACGCCACGCAGGTGGACTTCCCGTAGAGTTTGGGTGAGTTTAACCTGGTATGATTACTTCTCAGCTACTCCGTTTCTAGGTGTCCTAGTTGTCGAGCTATGTCATGCGCTATGCTATAATGTGTGTTTTGACCAGTGCTTGACAATTTGGATTCTGCTTTCCATGCTCCTCATCCAACACGTGCGGTGCATGATTAACTGTAAGTGAGAATTGCCTCACATCACTCCTCCAAGACTTGGACTAAGGAAGACTTAATTCTCTCTACAGAACACACAATCACACTGGACCTGGTTCAAGTGGATGTGAATGGGAGTGTTGGCACGGGTGAGGGGCTTGTTGAAGGTGAGTTAGCGAGGGTTGCCCTTGCTAAAAGCTTGGTTAAAGGTTTACAGAAAATAGATTGCTCTCTTCCCCTGGGGCCCTCAGCCTGGGGGAGGTTAGGTGGGAGCACTGTGAGACGGGGAATCATCACAGTCTTTAACCATGCCCTTTGAGAGGTGATGATTTGGATCGAGACTCTTATCTCGAATTATGGCAGCAAAGCATTGCTGTCTGCAACACCGCACCGACTGTCTGATGCTGCAAAGGGCATTCATTTCCCAAGACACTCCTCAAAACTCTGCTGCAGCATTTCTAGCTGATGTCTCAATTGCACATTTCCCTGGGCCAGACATTTCACCCTTGCTCCCTAGCTGCTGTCATTTCCGCAGCGCCATCAACCACGCCTATGAAGGAGAAATCTGCTGTGAGTGACAGGAACCCTGACAGTAAGTTTGCAAGTGGAGGAGGGGGGTGAGACGGGGGGGTGAGACGACTACAAGGGGGTGGGGTGAGATGACTAAGGGCCTCCGATGGACATTTTTATATTTCACCCTCATCAGGACTCTTGTTTACTGAATTGGTACATTGAAGAAGAACCTCTCCAAACCCCAGCATAAGGAATCTATCGAGGGGGGGGGAGACAAAATGAAAATTCGATAGTAGTAAGGAATTGCAATGTATTAGAATAGATATAGAATAAAATATGAATTTAACTTGTAATCTTGGATTCTAATATGAATGTATGCTTTTATATTGTGATCAATTGTGTGCTTTTACCAATCGAATATTGCTGCTTTCCCATCGTCTCGCATGACGCCCATTTCGGCCATGGAGCGTAAGAAGTTGTGCTGCCAGGAGCTGTCCATGCGAATGGTTTTCAGCACCGCAGGGAGCTGTCCAGGTGAACGTTTTTCAGCAGTGAACATGGAATCCATTATGGAAGGCTAACACCACTTGCAGCTATCTTCCCGCCAGACGAGACTCCATCACAATGAAGCGAAGGACTCACGTACTCACCAAATGTCACTTTTGTACACGGTAACCACCCTACCCTGTGCGAGGACAACTGTCATACCGCCACTCTCTTTGTCTCATGGAACTCAAGACAAAGACTAACACCAGGAGAAGACTAAAAAAGAGGAAGAACTTCTGTAGCCAGAGCCAAGCTCCATTGTGTAAATCGGGTGTCACCTAGGCAAGAATTGGAATTGCTATTGTCACCCTTTTGGTAGTATTAAGTACATCCCCACCCAGGGACTTCCCCCCTATTCTTCTCCCCAACAGTCATTTTGGAGCCATCCCCAGAACCATTTCATCTGGCAGTAACACCAGAGTTCCACAGATCTAGCCTGTTCATTGGTCAGTCACATGCACCCAATTAGGTGCCACCAATTAACTCGCTATTGGCTACTGCAGAAGTCCAGCCCTTATGGTCACCGCAGAGCCTCCCCTTTCTCCTCCCCAAGACCTCATTGGCAGCATTGCCTGTGAGTAGAAAGCTGAGCCAAAGGGAACATTGACTCAAGGAATGCATTTTGATTAGGAAAGGGGAGATCAACGACCACCATGGTCAGGATGACAGTGCAAATGGTGACTTGAGAGCTCCCAGGATTAGATTAGATTAGATTGGGTGGTAAAGAGGGAGTAGACAGCTTAAGGGTCCACATTGACAGGGGGAAAAGGGAGGTTTGTGGACTCTGGGACATGATAAATTGGCAATACAGGAAATTTAAAACCTCCAAGGACACATTGAAACGTGCAAAGTGAGATTGACAGCAAGCTGAGTCAAAATATCAACTTATTTTAATAAACACTTGTAAAACCTGGGGTTTGGGACAAGTGAGGATTGGAAAAGGATCACAACACCAAAGAGAAACTAAAAACCAATCTTGGTGACAGGCATGCCTCACCCGCTTGTAGCTCATAGGTTGCAATGACGTTGGGATGCTGGGCGGCATGGCACATCCGTAGGCGTTCAGTGTCAACTCCATGAAGCCACAATCCATGCTGTATTGCAAGGCATGTCAAGGCACGCGCCTACGCACACACTGAAAGTGTGCGGTTAGCGCTGCACGTACAGCACAACCCATCTCTAGCTGCTGCTCATCCACATGGTTGTCCACTCCATCATCATCCTGAACTACCACTGGAGGGGTGACTTCTGGGAGCATCACAGCATCATGGCCTCTCGTGTCACAGAGGTTGTGTAAGATGATGCAGGAGGCAACTATAGCATTGACATTGCTAATGTCCACGGGGATCTCCAAGTTCAGGCAACGCCATCGTGCCTTCAACCTTCTGAAGGCATGTTCCATGACATTTCTGCACTTGTTATGCGCCGCATTGTACCTAGCCTGCTCTGGTGTCAGGTGCCCAGTGTAAGGGGTCATTAGCCAACATCTCAGAGGGTAGGCTGCATCAGCCAGGATCAGAGGAGGAACCTGCACATTCTGGATTGTCACCGTGGGATTGCCAGGAACCCAATCACCAGAATCCATCAGGTCTATCAGGTTGGAGCACCATAGAACACAGGCATCATAGCACTTGCCACTGTAACCTATCACCACATCCGTGAAGCGACCGGTGTGGTCCACTGTGCTCTGAAGAAGAATGGAGTAGAAATGTTTCCGGTTGATGTAGTCGTCTGCAAGTCCGAGCGGGGCGCGGATTGGTATATGACACCCATCCATGGCACCCACGCAATTTGGGAAACCCATTGTCGCGAAAGCTTGCATAATCTGTGGGGGGGGGGGGAGTTACGAGCTACCAGAGGCCACCCAACACCCAAAGCTTTCCCCATCCTCAAAAAGAGATTCTTTTATCATCGATCAGGAAACATCGATCATCATCTTTTATCATCGATCAGGAAACAACTCTCCCCCAAGCTCAATGTAAATGTGAGGTTTGACTATCACACACATTGCACATGGCCATCATGATGGGAGTGCTGGAGCACGTGTTTCTGGAAGATCACTTTGATAGGTGGCCGACACAAGGGAGACATCTGTGGACTAATTTCTACAAGAAATAGATCTGCACTCAGCGTCACGCCATCAAAACCATGAGGGCTGTGAAACCTCTCCCCTCATTGTTGTAGCGTTTCGGCCAACCCTCATTGTGATACTCTGTGTGCTGCATGTTGCACCATCTCCCTAATCACCCTTCCCAACATCTCCCAAACAACATGACCCGCAGCACATCCTCCATAGTTTGTGTGACCTCTTGCGCGATGCCTGCCACCGTCGAGCGAGCCAGGCCAAATTGGTTTCCCGCCACCCTGTAGTTTGTGGTGTTGGCCAGCCACCAGATTGCAATAGCAACCCTTTTCTCAACAGGGACTGGCTGATGCATGCACGTAGTCTGACGCTCCAATCTTGGTCTCAGGCAGCAGACCAGCCACGCAAACGTTCCCCTGCAAACAACACAGGGCATTTAGTTTCTGCAGGTTCAACGTTGAGCATGGTCAAATGGATCTCTGGCCCACTCAAGCATTATTAAACGAGATCCCTCATGATGGCATCTCGCTGCTCCCCTCACACCAGTCATTAAGCACGTGGTGGTGATCCACCTTTCCCCATACATGTGCAGTTCTTTCACAAAACTGAAACCATACCCACCCTTTAGAGAGCAGGTAGGGGGAATGTTTGATGGCCAGCACATCATTCGCCATGAAGAAATACTCCCAGGGTTAACACTGGATAAATCACCCTTGGGAAGCTGTGCGGGGGAGACATGAACTGGGGGCAGCTGATCTTTACATTGCCAGGAATTGCCATCTGATCTTTACAGCTGATCTTTATATTGCCATCCTTCAAGACCAGTCACGAAGCTTGAAGAACATCTGCCCCTGGAGTAAACCTGTAGGTTCCACAAAGGAAAGAAACCCATCCATCATTTTCACAACTGGAGGGAAGGCTTAAAAAAGGAGTGCGATGGCTTACATTGTGATGGCCACAGGTCCCATGGAAGATCATTCATACCAGCATTCACCAGCACCCATTTTCCTTTCCTAGCATCTGTCTTTTAGCTTGAAGGACTTTCCAGGTAGCGCAGGCCACTGTAAGTGTGGACCTTTATCCCATGACATCAGTGGCTCCTCCACAGCCCATCCTTCCAGAAATTATATTAAACCCTTTCTCACACCCCAGCGTGAGTCGTCATGTTGTGTGCTTCCTGATTTCTCTGCAGCCGTGCAGCACTGCGGAGACAGGTCTCTTTCATTGGACATCAGTGTGCAGCTGAGCGTCAGCGTTGAGTCCACCAGGATGGGGTGGGACATTGGGGGCAGACCAACCCTGGGGTGGTGGAGTAATCCTTTAATGCACACAGCATCACGATACTCTGAGACATTGGGGATGGAATCATAACTGTGGGGACCCAAGGGAAGGGCACTGATAGCGGCGCGTGTCAATCTCGAGTGGTCAACTGTTACCACATTTACCTGGACATCCTAAAGTTGAGTATCCACTGCTCATTCTCCCACACATATGTTGCAAAGACACACCACCACTCCGTGGACCATGGGTAGGTCCACCATCTCCGGTGACATGTCAGCGCTGCAAGTCGGCAAACGTTTGCAACGTTGGCGCTACGACGTTGGGCGAGCCGCCTAAGCCGTCTACGCCGCCTTCGTAGGCAGCCGCAGGCAGTCAATAACCTCACTCTCCTTGCACTCGCTGGCTCATCCAGACCATCGTATACAGCCAGCATAATTGTGAAAATCACAGACAATGTCTCGGCCAACAGACCGAGCACAGTAGCCAAGATTTCCAGCTCCATCTTTCAAATTTAGGCGGGAAGCCTGGCACCTGCCCATACACAACACATGCGAGCGGGGAAATTCTGACAGTGTTTCAAAGCGGGCCCATTCAACCAATCAGATCTCTGCATGAAGCGGAAGGGCACAGCATGAAGTTGAATTGCCATCTGCAAAAGGCATTTTGAGCAAGATCAGCGCACATCTTAGTGAGCGGTTCATCCGCGACGTTAGGTTGATTCCTGCGCATGCTCAGAAGGAAAACCCGACACACAATCCAATTTGTGATCGCTGAAAAGCGGGACACTGCCGCGATGCAATCTAATCCAATGTTGTGCACGCGCAACCCCCACGGCATTGATGCGCGGCAAAGCTTTTCGTGTGATCGATCAACTGCTTTCCACTAACGGGACCAACCCTTTATACGACCGTTCGTGTGAATGCCGCCACGTCGGATTTTTCTGCCCCAGTCCAGAAAAAGGCTCTTCCATCTTGCTTTAAGTGGTACGTCTGATCGCACCCCTGTTGAGGCAAACCAGGCTTTGAATTATCATATGTGAGCCGAATCCTGGTTTCACAAACTAACTGTAGTTGAAATAAACTATGGTTTTACATTATGGATTGGATTCAGCCAGTTTTTTTTGCCAGCCAATCTTATCCAACGTCCCTCTTTATTACAGCCTGCACCCAAGATGGCTTTTGTTCATGAGGGTTCCCCTTTTGGGTGGTCCCTTTTCCGTAATAGAAAAGCTGGTTGGGTACAACTCTAAGTTAGAAAGGAGCCAGGAACTCAGCATCTTTCACAGTATCAAGGCATGCAAACATCCAAGAGGTGCCTCTCCCCCCTCCTCTCCATTGCTGTAATTCCATGCCTGAAAAAGCTGCACCCATTACATTTCTGCCTATTAAATACCTGTTAAGGCATTCAGAAAAGGGTGGAGGTGAGGGGAGCTCTAATTGCCCTCGCCAGTTCTTTGCAGAACAGTAAATTGCCCTCTTCCTTGTTTCAGTTGCACTTTGCACAGTCAACCTTTCCCGTCTTCCGATTTATCATGCTCTTCCGCATTCTCTTCCCATAACAGAGGAGGAGGCCCAGGATCCAGAGGATAATCTGAAGTTGCTTCTGCTCAAGTGAAGCAGATCTGGTGCCAAGTAGTGTCTGGACGAGAGCTCTGCCCAGGAACCACCTGTACACTCCTTGGAGCTTCTGGAAGTGGACTATGAGAATAGGATGAGTGGCTGTGCAAGAGTTGATCAACTGAGACCATCCACAGGAGGCAACAGAACAAAATAACACTCAGTCCTAAGCCATGAAGTCTCTATGATCTGGGAGGAAATCCTTTTCTAGCCCCCAAACAGACCAGCTGTCAGTATTCTAGAGAGGTTGCTGGGTTCATCTGTTGCAGCAAAACTTAACAGAAGTCCACCACCAACACCTTCAAGATTAACCAGATTTATTCCAGCATGAGCTATTGTGAGTCAGAGCTCTCTTCATCAAATGGAAAAAAGTTTATACTGGGATTAATGTTGTTAGTCTCAAAGGTGTTACAGGACTCCTGTTCAATGGTGTACATAAGCCCTGAGAGCCAGTCTACACAGGCACCTATGATGTATTACAGCTCTCTAAACCACTTCGGATCCAAAGGCAGATGAAAAACTAACTTCTCAAGGAGGAAAGCAAGCTTCTTCATGAGCAGGCAGTTTTTAAGTGGAGGAGCCTTCCATCAAACTTTCCCCTGACCCAGTCTACAATCACTTAGGGACAGAGAAAATGTGGGAGAAAGGTGTACCCACATATGCTGCACTGAGCTCCTAGGAGAAAGGGAGGGATAAACATAGATCAGCTGAAGTTAGGGTTGCCAGGCAGTGCTTATCAACTGGTGGGAGGTGTTTTTTGGGAAGGGATATGGGCTGGGGGAGGGTCTGGCATCCTCCTGGGCTGGGACTCATAAGTGAGGGGACACTGCCTTGCTGTACCCCATCATGGCTACGGGTCCAGATATGGGGGAGCTGTGATGCCAGCTGCAGTGCCATTTAGGAAAAACAGAAGAGACCTAGGTAGCTCTAGGCATTTGCCATAGAGTTCCTGGAGATTCCTAGAGCTACCCTTTGTCATTTTTTAAACCCGGAAGTGGGTTTTGAATTTCTTTCCTACTGCCACTCGGAGCACTGGTGAATAAAAGGAGCACCACTGGGGGAATGGAACCACAGTCTTCTTCTTCTTCACTGTGGAGGTCCCTTCCAGCTCTATGATTCTATGATAGCATTGATACTCTAGGATTTCATTCAAATTTATATGATAAAAGAGACTGGGAAAATTCCTACAGCACTGCTGAAATCCCTTCTGGGTTCTAGTTGGAAGTGACATTGGTGAGTTGCTAACATCCTGTTCTCCCATTTCCCTCCATTGCACAAGTGAGCACTGGCAGGGATGGGGAAGTATAGGAGGAAGATTACCCTATGATAGAAGGCAAATGGCAAAACTAGCTTCAAATCGCCCCCAATAATACTTCTAACAATATAACATTTTAATGTTTTCTCCCACAACAGTATCTGTTATGCACCTGCTATATTCTAACTGTGACTCACTAGGAAAGCAGCCATGGCTTATTGGAGAACATGTGCTTTGATCGTAGAAGATTCAAGATTCTATTCCATGCATCTCCAGTTAAAAGCATTACATAGTAGGGGGAGGATCTGAGATTCTGGAAAGTTGCTGCCTGTCAACTGATCTTGATAAACCAATGGTCCAACTCAGTATTATAAGGCAGCTTCATGTGTTCAAGAGTCAATTCTTGGTCTTTTCCAAGGGCCTCTATCTTAACGGATGGTGAATATTATATTCAAGTGGAGAAGGGTGAGAGAGCATGGTACAGACCATGTTGGCCTTTTTGCTTAGTGATCTCTTGCACATACTTAAGAAAGGGCTTCTTGGAAAGTCCTCCATCAAAGTCAACAAGGAGTTTTAGCTGTCATGTTGTTGAAGCTAACTGGTGAAACCATTACAGGCAGAGAAGGTAGATAAAACAATGGCCACTCCTGCTTCCATTGGCCATAGTTTCTAATTTGTCTGCCTTTTCTCTCTAGTAGGCAGCAGGTGCTGCTTCCAGTAGCCATCACTACTCACTTGGGCAAGTGAGGGAGCAGTGAAGGCAGCTTGTAGCAGCCTCTGCTGCCTACCCTCTAAAAGAAAGAGTGGAGGAAGGGAGAAATCACTGTCTCTATTAGTGGAGGTGGTGTGCAAACTGAGTGGGAGGTGCGAGCAACCTCAATCCTTCCTAGGGAGATCAGTGCTACAACTGTCACCGCATAGAGAGACAGACACAGAGAGAGGCAGAGACAGAGTAGACTACAATTTCTGCTATATGCTTCTCAAGACTATGGTCCCCAGCAGCTGTACAATGATGCTGTCCCTTGATGCTGGACCTGATTCCCAGATATCACCTTAAGACCTGATTGTCTGTGGCAGGGCTATTGAACACAGAAGGAAGTTTGGATCATTAAATGGAACATCTTGTACACAATCTTTATGTGTCTTAGGTCTCCGGGGTTGGGCTGTGATTCAGTGGTGGAATATTCACTTTGCATGCAGAAGGTCTCAGGTGGAGTTCCCAACAAAAGGACCTGGTAAAAAGTGATTTGAACAACCTCAACCTGACAATACTGACTTTGGTAAACCAATGGTCTGGTTCACTATAAGGCGGCTTCATGTACCTGTGTGAGTTCTGCCTGATAACCCTCTCCCAGATCACTTTGAACGAGATCATAAAATGCTGGCATGAAGAAAAGTGCCAATTTCATTCAAGAACTATCACATTACTTCATTAGCTGCAACATCCTAAGAGGAGTCTGGAGGGTTAATGCTGAGTCTGATGCTTATCCAATGCTTCAAATCTCTTTGCCAGATTTGGACACACCCAATAGTCATCCATCCTTTATTTATCATGAGGTATCCCTTTGGATCACAAAGTCCAGTAGAACCTCACTTTTGCAGTTACGTTTTGGGAAAAAAATACCTTTGGGGATGCATGATGCAAGAGCCATATTTCAAAAACACACCTTTGTGGAGGTCATTTACATCAACTATTTTTTTTTGCTATTTAATTCAGTTGAGCTGTTACAGTTAGTTTAGGGGATGCCTGTTCCAGGCACTGGACGGTGCTGGAACCTGAAGTAGCTTACAATACCATTTCCCCCTCCTCCATTTTATTCATTCAACAAAAATTCTGGAAGGTATGTTAGGATGATTGAGAGTGAGAGGTTCAAGGTCTCCCAGACAGCTTCTATGCAGAGTGAGGATTCAAACCTTGTTTTCCAGATGTTATTTCTACACATACCAGGTCTTTGGATCTCCTAGGTTCTCACATACCCATGTGCTCCAATAAATACTGTTTAGATATGATATTGCCACACATGTTTGAAGATAACTCTGAGCAGGGGAATTAAGGGGACCGAGTGACAATGTCTCAGGTTCACGAAGGAAGATACTTCATCAAGCGGAACATCTTGCCATCCTACTTCTCAATGAATTAACACATTTTTGCTTGTCACTCAATGGCAATACCCTTTTCCAGTGAATGCAGGGTACGGTGGATTCCAGTGACACTAGTATTAGCATATGGACTAATATTTTCCTAATGATATCAGTCAGAACAGATCTTTGTTAATATAGATTGCAAGCATGAAGGTGTATTATTTATTTTTGTTTGACTTGAAACCTTGAATCCCTACAAAGTCAAGCATAGGGGAACTTCTCTGTTTCAGATGTCATTCCATTGGTTGACTTGCCCACCGGCAAATTTTGAAAAGAAAGGATGGAGGATTTGGTTTTTGTGCCTTGCATCTCACAGTTGAGAGATAAAGGTATCTGGGTTAGAACAGGACTCCAGCCATGCCACTTGCTGCAAAAATCCTTGCACTGGTCCCTCACCTTGGCAAGGAGTGACCTGCCCCTCATCTCCACAAGGGACCATAATCCATCACTCTGCCCTCTTCATCTCTACTCTCCAAAGGATCCCAGAAGTACAATGTCCAACATTAGGCTCCTTTAACAGTATTGCCACAACTGTTTTACCCTTGTGAATTTGCTGGAGCAGAACCCACCTGCAGCTCCATCAAGAATGTGACGGCAATGTCAAGATTACCAGGATATTATTGAATTGTAGTGTGTTCTCAAGGAGTCTCCTCCAAGAGATCAGATTTCAGTTTAGGTCACCTGGGGTGCCACCACTCCCAAAATGCTAGACAAAAGAGGTAGGCTGGTAAGAAGTTGAGGGTGGATGAAACACTAAGACAGATGGCTGAGCATGGTAGATCCAGGCGTGGCTTCTCAGTTCTGTTCACATCTGCCCGGCAACCTGGGCAATTGGCCACCACCAGATAGGTGATAGACAGGAAGGTGAATACGTGTGCCAAGATCTGCTGAACTTGTTGGTCAACATTCTAGTTTAATACCTATCCCAGCTTCTGCAGGCAGGTATATAAGCGAGATGACTCCCTCATCACTGGTTATCTGTCAACGGCACCCAATCACTTTTGTGTCCTATTTCTGGAAAGCTACAGGCTCCTTTTGGTTATTTGGTTTCTTCTGGTGTCAGCAAGGCCCACCATGGTGGAGCGGCAAGTGGTCCAACAGCAAGGCCTCGTGTCCACCAGGCAAGCACATCTGTTGATGCTTCTGCTGGCATTGATGGGTAAGGAATTCTGCCTTTTTTTTGTGTGGCTGCTAACTCTTTTGGAGTGCAAACCTAACAGGTTTTAGATCACGAAGACCAGGACTGCTGAGATTTGTTCCTAGTCCTGGGATAGAAGGGATATGAAGCAGGGTAGTATATTTGCCATGGTCTACAAATCAGATCTACAAGGATGGTAGAAATCAGATTTGTAGGCACTACAAACTGGATCTACAAGGATGGTAGAAAATGGAGGTATAGGATTCTTCTAATCTATTTCTACTTTAACTTCTTTTATTCTTCTTAATAATTCTTTTTAAACGTATTTTTTAAATTCTTTTCAATAGACAAGAGCTGTGCTGGATCAGTCCAAAGATCTAACTCGTTCAGCATCCTGCTTCACACAGTAGTCAATGAGGTGCCTCAGAAGGCCCACAAGGAAACTGCAGAGGCCCTGCATTTGTTCCCTAACGACTGGTATTCAGAGACATATATACTCCCTCTGAACAAGGAGGTTTCATAGTCATTGCTGTATATATGCTCCAACTATTTGAAGTGATATAATTGAATGGTCACAACTGTTTCTAGTGGCAGTAATTAACAATGCATTATGTGAAGAAGAACTTTCTAGCCCTGGATCCTTGAATTTCTACACACAAAAGAAGGAAGAAGAGCCTATCAGTAGGGGGCAGTTTTGGCATGGTAGAAATGCATTTAGGAGGTGGCAGAGTTCAGTGGTAAAGCTAGACAAAAGAGGAGAAGCTCTCATGTTCAATCCGAGTCAAAGGATAGGCAACAATGGTGGTGGGCGACTCTGAGAGGGCAAGTTCCACTGAACTCAGGTATGGTTATCAGCTTTCAGGAGGGTCTGGAGATCTCCTCCAATTACAACTGATTTCTAGACTTCAGAGATCAGTTCACCTGGACCAAATGGCTGCTTTTGAGGGTGGACTCAATGGCATTATACCCCTTTGAGGTCCCTCCCCTCCACAAGCTCCACTCTCCCTGGGATCCACCTGTGTGTCGCCAGATTTCTCAACTTGGAATGAGTAACCATAACTCAGTGGTTCTATGCGTGTGGAATCCTACACATGTAGTGAACTCTACATATGTAGAATTGCTGTGTATATTATCTCGATAAGTTAGATTTCTTTCAATGGCATGGTAGCTAGCATATATGCATGTGCACATGAAACTAAGATTTCAATGTTCAGGCTCCCATATCACCTTCCACATCATACGCACACTTGTAGATGCTGAGGAAGTTTTTGAATTGTGATAATATTTTGTCAGACTATCATGTATTTTTTTCCACTTCTGATAGATCTTAAATCCCACAAAACAGTGATTTTTAAATTGGAGAAGGAATGACAGGGAAAACGAGTACAACCTTCACAAGTGATAGAGCAGAGCCTTCAGTAAGTTTAATAAGGGGAAGAGGCTGAAGATGTGACCTTCAGTATGGGAGTGTCGTGTTCCTGTTTTCATTTGTGAGATCTTGGAGGTATGGTAATCCCATGCTCAGGTTTATATTTTCCTCATGAAAACCTTGCTATCTACTTCAGGGACATTTTGTCACACACATTTTACAAATATTTTTATTGCCTTCCTTTGCGATTGTTTCTCCTTCCTTCATTATTTTTTCATTTAGAGAATCTGTATGCCTACTCTTCAAAACCTGCTTTCAATTACTCATAACTGAAATAATAAAAGCCAAAAAAGCTGAGAGAAACAATTTTTAAAAGCCATGTAATAGCTTCCTTTAGCCCAGCAAGCAGAATTAATTTTTGAGTCTTCTGATGGGGTACCAGTATTGTCTGCTTCTTCATATGACAATCAAATGTAAAAACACAACTTTGTTTCCTCTTAAGTCATTGTTGCTTTCAGGCTATGTGGAAATATGAGAAAATGCCATACTGTTGCCTCAGAGAGAACCTGAGAACCAGCAAGGCTTGAAATAGCATTCCTGCTATGCAGTACTCTCTTTGAGTTAATTCTGCGTATTAAGGGAATGTGTGCCTTTGTACTTCCTGATTTTATTTTTAATAGACAGGCGAGACCCTCACCTCTAGAGAATTTTGCTAGCAGGGGACCTGGCAACCTTCCAGTTTCCCCTCTAATTTCATTTAAAGAAGAATGAGGTGGCACTCTTATTTTTTAATTCGGACAGAGGTTTCAGAAATGTCATGTAAAGATGGCTCTGGGGGGCAGTTTCCCTTCTTTAGCATTTTAGCCCACATGTAATTGTTCCTCAGGATCACCTTAAAAAACATAAAATGAAGTAACCAACATAACATGTTCATAAAACACCATGGGTGGGATCCAGCTACTTTCCCCCACTGCTGAAAAGGGGAAGAGGATGCCCCTATAACGATGTGACCCAAATGGAAAAAAACCAGGTGGAGTCAGGCTGTAGTAAGATGGAACTGGCTAAAGTTAAATGAGGAAGCTGCTTGAATCCCAGCCCATTTTTGTTGTTGTAATGTTCATCTTGAACATACCCTAGAATGAGCCTTTGAGCGTGTTGGGAAGGTTCTTCCACAACAAATACTGAAATCTCTCCCTCTTCCCCGCAATATTTGATTTGGCACACCTGCGACTATCCTCTAAATTCAACTTGCATTTCATTTTAGAGGAAATGTGGTGGCAACCTAAGGTAGGGATGTCAACTGTAGTTTGAGAAATTCCTTGAGATCTGGGATTGGTGCCTGCGGGGAGGGAAACTGGAAGTGATGTCACAAGGAATTGCCAGAAATTTAATGGTAAAGCCATAGAGTTTCTGGTGATTCCTTGAGCGATGTGATATCACTTCTATTTCCTCCACCCATGTGACTCCTGTAGTTTAATTATTTTTTTACTCTTACTGTCTGAAGAAGTGGTGGCAGGAAGAGAGGGTTGGCAGCAGTAGTTTTCCTTTAAATATCACTTTAAGGGCTGAGAAATCTACTGTGTGCGTATAATGAGTTGCTTTTGTGTCTTTAAAATGAAATGCATACAGCTTGAAGGTTGCCAGGTTGCTTTTTCTTCTTCCAAATATCCTGGAGGTGGTTTTGATCTAGGCATTTTGACAGCTGGAATTAAGGTTGAAAGACTTCAGCTGATCTTCTCTTGCACTCTGTTTTGATTTATTAGTACATTCATATCCTATCATGGAAAAGGTGGTGAAGAACAAGTTCCCAGGAAGATTGCCAACCAAGCCCCCTCTGACCAGACCTTATTCCAGCTCAGCTTCAGGAAGAATGCTGTATGATGATGTGCATAGGGAACAGGCCCCAAAGACACTCATTTTTAGCCTATTTGATGTATAGAAAATAAGATCTAATTGTGGTTTAAGCAGGAAGTGAGCAGTGGAAGCATTTGTAATATCAATGAGCATTCTCACAAATGTAGTTTTCACATTTGTATTGTGAACTTGATTGAACTGTGTTGTTTCCCATGCAACCAAAGGCCCACACTGGTTTTTCTGCCTCTTTTATTCACAGTTAAACCATACCAGAAGTGCAGGATCTTTATAGTGTTGCTAGCATAGCTTATTATTATTCTTTTAAAAAGAAAAATCACATCACAGCCATGGCCAATGGAAACTGTGATTGTGGCTGAAAATGTCTTGTATTCCTGCTGTGTCACCTCTGTTCCCATTTCCCCATTGATAGTTTACTGATGGCTAACTGAAACCACCATGACCAGGTGCAGTATACTTCTGAATGCCAGTTTCTGGCATAAAACAG
The DNA here is from genome assembly GCF_032191835.1 of Heteronotia binoei. Classification (NCBI taxonomy): domain Eukaryota; kingdom Metazoa; phylum Chordata; class Lepidosauria; order Squamata; family Gekkonidae; genus Heteronotia; species Heteronotia binoei. Next base: position 31,709,058 of record NC_083237.1, read on the forward strand.
GAATGGACTATTGCCTTCATGCTAGGGTTGCCAAGTCCAATTCAAGAAATATCTGGGGACTTTGGGGGTGGAGCCAGGAGACATTGGGGTGGAGCCAAGATCAAGGCTGTGACAAGCATAATTGAATTCCAAAGGTAGTTTTGGCCATCACATTTAAAGGGACTGCACACCTTTTCAATTCCTTCCTTCCATAGGAAATAATGAAGGATAGGGGCACCTTCTTTTGGGGCTCATAGAATTGGACCCCCTGGTCCAATCTTTTTGAAACCTGGGGGGTATTTTGGGGAGAGGCACTAGATGCTCTACTGAAGATTTGGTGCCTCTACTCCAAATAACAGCCCCCTCAGAGCCCCAGATACCCGCGGATCAATTCTCCATGATTTTCTATGGGAATAAATCTCCCTAGGGAATAATAGAGTTCCCAACAGACATTTCCCTCCCCTCCCCCCGCTTTCTGACAACCCTGAAGTGGGGGAAGGGTCTCTAAACTGGGGGATCCCCTGCCCCCACCTGGGGATTGGCAACCCTACTTCATGCCTTGGCTGGGAGCTGCTGGAGGGTATCTGGTTGATGTTCATGGGCAACAGAATGCTGGACTAGATGGCCTTTTAGTCTGATCTAGCAACACTCTCCTTATGTTCTTCAGACTTTAGTCCATATTGAGACCTTCCAGGACATGTAAATATGCTCACATAGATAAATGAGAGCCAAGAGCCTGCTGCATGCAAGGGCGGTTATACTTTTGTTTACAAACACCCTGACATGCAGGCTTACTCGGTGCAGCGCTGGGGATGTGCTTGGACTTTAGGGAATGAAACTGAAATGGAAGGATTGTTTTAAACTGTACAAAATTGCATGAAATAAATGATCTTCTTGTAATTTTATTTTAGCACTGTTGTTTTAACTGTTGTTAGCCACCCTGAGCCCATCAGGAGAGGACAGGTTATAAATGTAATAAAATAAAATAATAAATAAATAACACAAACAGCACTTCTGAAGATGATTGGCAAATTTCAAGCAAGACCATGGCTGCAATCACACACAGTAAATAATGCACTTCCAATGCACTTTCCATTACTGTGTGAACTGGCAAAATCCAGTTGGAAAGTGCATTGAAAGTGGATGAAAAGTGCATTATTTAGTATGTGATTGCAGCCCATGAGAATCTGCTTTTGAAGTGCCCTGTAGCAGTTTTCCTGCTGTAGTTAGCAGGCCATTCTGTTCAGCTTCTCATTTTATTGTTTGTATGCCAAATCATCTGCTAAAGAGACAGGAATTGAACACACCAGCAAGCAACTCAAATGCTTGAAAAGGGGGAAGGTTTTTTTCTACTTAAGAACAGGTATTGAGTCAACCAGGGCTAGTCTGCTGTTTCATCTTTCAGACTCTGGTCTCCTTCACTTCCTATGCCTCTCTGGCCTATCATGTACTGATTCATCAACTCAGTAGAACATAAGAAGAGCCTGGCTGAAACAGACCAAAGGTCCATCTAGTCCAGCATCCTGTCTCACAGCAAGCCAAAAAAGCAGAGAATGAAGCCAACAGCCCTCTCCGAACTCTTCAGAGATACACTGCCTCCGAATATGGACATTGCATTAAAATTCATGGAATTCATCAGACAAAAAGAATCTGTCTAATCTACTTTTAAGGTCATCAAAGTGAATGGCTCTCACTGCATAAAATTCCATGAGCTGGGTCCAGCCAGATTTTTTCACTCCATTTGATTCAATTCTTGGCTTAGAATAACGCTTTATCATATATAGATTTTGTACACATAGGTCCTGCACTGCTTTATTGGATAGACTGTCTTTTTCTCTAACAGAAAGCTGGTTAGAGCTAACTCCATGAAGAAATATTGCCTTTTGCTTGTCCTGAATATACCGTCTATTACATTGGGTGATGTGATATTAGGGGGACAGAGAGACCATACAACAGGGGTTTTCAGTGTGGTCCCTGGTGGCACAATGATGCTCACTGACACTTTTCCTGGTGCCTCCTAAGCATTTTCAGAAAGTTGGTGGGACCACCTGGGGCTTTTATCCAGCAAGGCTTCTGACTGGCTGTGCAGATTTTTAAAAAAAATGTTGCTTTGGCAGAAGCCGCCTCCACAGCACAAGGATCTTCACTGTGTAAGTTGCAGCAGCCATTTTGTGGCTGGTTCCACCTCCTTCAGCAGCCATTTTGTGGCTACACCCACTACACTGTGGCAAAATTTCCAAGAGTGCCCACAGGTCAAAAAGGGTTGGGGACACTGGCCATTTACATTTCTAGAAATCTTTATGTCCCTGCTTAGTAATTTTTTTCTCAGAAAGTAAAGGTGTTCCAATACTCTGGGAGTTCTATGTCGAGAATTCCTGGAGTTTTCTCTGAATATCCTTACTAGATATGTAGTGGCTAGCTAGATCCTTAGCCTGACCTTGTTTTGCACCTCTTCTTTGGCAACCTTTTCCATGGGGGTGACCATAACTGTATACAGCAATTCTAACACAGTTACAATGTAACACTTATGTAAAGACGTTATCATACTGGCAGTTTTATTGTTCATCCTGTTCCTAATGAGTCTATTAGTTTGACTCCTGCCAAGCAGTCTCACAACGATCTATAAACATCTGTCAGCACTGGCTCTGCTCTGTAGAAATTGGTAACATTTTGTTTCATAGGACATATATGAATAACCTTTTGGGAAGGGAGGGGCAGAACGGGAACTTACCCCTTTTGAACTATGGTAGTGCTTACCCTTATCTTACAATGTCTTCTTTCCTTCCTTCCTCCCTCCCTCCCTTCTTTCCAACTTTATGCTGGGGTTTGGCATATATTCTTTAAAGGATTTGTGGGTATACTTGTCCTTTTTTTTTAAAGGGACTATATGAGTACTCAAAGAGCCCTGTGGTGCAGAGTGGTAAAGCTGCAGTAATGCAGTCCTAAGCTCTGCTCACGATCTAAGTTCGATCCCGGCAGAAGCTGGCTCCAGGTTGACTCAGCCTTCCATCCTTCCGAGGTCGGTAAAATGAGTACCCAGTTTGCTGGGGGGGAAGGGTAGATGACTGGAGAAGGAAATGGCAAACCACCCCGTAAAAGTCTGCCATGAAAATGTTGCGAAATGACTGGTGCTTGCACAGGGGCCTACTTTTTTTTTTTAATGAGTACTCTTCTGGTACTGTAAAAAACATGCTTTTACTGAATTTATTTCTCCTTCTCTTTCATATATTGTTTATAAATAAACCATGATTCTCGGTTTTGGGTAGGCATAGGGAGAGAGACTTGTGTTACATTGTCAGTGATTGCACATGCACTATCCATTAGACACCAGTGGAAAAAGAAGGGCTAATTGCACAGTTTTCTAACAAAAAAGCTCCGGGAGATAATGACACCCCTGGTGAAGTTTTTAAGAATCATCCAGACTGGCTGATACATGTTATTACCAAATTCTTTGACATTATTAATTTTACAGGCCCAATACCCCTGGGGTGGAATGCAAGTGTTGTGATACTTCTGTAAAAAGGGTACAGGGCTTCACTATTTGACTAACTATAGACCTGCTAGCTCTATTAACATTCTGGCCAAATTATACATCAATGCTTGCTGTAAAAACTGGGTCAACTCAAAAAGATCATTTTTCTGAGAAAGATTGCATTATGGGATTCAAAATGAATGTTTTGTGCTTGCTCACCCTGTATATAAATACATCATGATACGAACTTTGGTGCCACTGATAGGGAGAAACTGTGGGAGCAGCTTGGGAGAAATAAATTCAATCAGAGTTCCTAATCCTAATCTTTGTTATCACCAGGAATCTTTTTCCATAGGATTGTTGCTTTGCGTCCTTCTAATTAGAAGCCTGTGGCTGTTGCAGTGGCATCTTTGGTGGAATGTCCTGCTCCGGCATGCAGGCCCTATTCCACTCTGTCCTACAAGGTTTTCACAGCACCTGAAGAGGCTTTGCTCTCAATCTGGTAACCTGCTGCCACCACCAGACCTTTGTAAGGAATTGCCGACTGGGAAGGTCAGGACTCCCAGCTTTCCTTCCAAATTCAGGTCACTATGGGGACAGCTTTCTGCCATGCGCATCCCAGGAGGAATAGCCACCTGCCAATTGCTGGCCTTCCCCCTAGCGCTCCTTTTAAAATAGCATGTGGAGGTCTATGTGATACAGAGAACCACTACCAGCATCAACTGTAAAAATAAAATATTCACAAGCATACTTTTAACCAAGTGCCATATTGAGCAAAGGATTCAAAATAAATGGGTAAAATGCAATTCCTCTGTCCCTCTCTCTATACATGCCATATCAGATGTGAAAAATATAGGACAGGCTCCTGAGCTTAGGATGTCATAGATCTGTACAGAGTCACCACTACCTTGAAGCTTCTTCCAGTTCTGCAGGACAGCACATGGTTAAATGGCTGTCTCCTCCAGACCTCTGTTAAGAGTTCTGTCTGCTCTGATGTGCTCTGCACTGAATTTGGGCTCAGGGGTACAGCATCTGCTTGGGAAGCAGAAGGTCCCAGGTTTAATCCCTGGCATCTCCAAAAAGGGTCCAGGCAAATTGGTGTGAAAAACCTCAGCTTGAGACCCTGGAGAGCCGTTGCCAGTCTGAGAAGACAATACTGACTTTGATGGACCAAGGGTCCGATTCAGTATAAGGCAGCTTCATATGTTCATATGAGCTTCCTCCTCACTTCCCTGAGTCTTATTTTCTCTCTTTCTTCTCCCACTGACCTGGTCAGGTCAGGTCAAGGATGCTTTTCCTGACATCTCCAGAAATTTCTTTCCTGATGTCTCTCTCCAAACCTCTGTTCCCTGGTTGGAATGGGGGAGGAACTTGACCAATCAATTGTCTAGACCTATTAGCATTTTATGAAGGCTGGCTGAGGTCAGCCTGCAAAGCCATTGACTGACTTCCTCCTCCCTGCCTGTTCTCTGCCCACAGGGGAAAAAATCTTTTAAAAACTCAGAGCAAAGGTTTTGTTCATTTCAACCCTTCAAAGGGAAAATAAATGCATTTCTCCAGAGCATCCATGTTATTGAAATAAGCTAGGAGGGAACCCCGTATTAGCTGTATGTGCTTCCAGAAAGAGATGCATATTCTAGGTCTAAATACAATTGTAAGCAGCCTTCTTTTAAGGAGATATTGCCAAGGTTCACAAATATATGGGATTTCATACATTCCAGCTTTCCCAATTGACTGTGGGCACTTCCAATTTTCTGATTTCTTGTTCTTATCAAATTAATTCTCGATTTTTATGTCTGGGGTTTTTCTTTAGTGTGAGTTGTTTGGCTTATCGTTCTTTAGGGACTCAGTTGCACTGGCAGTGTGAATCCCAGTTCAGTTTCAGAGTTGTGAATAGATGTATTGCCGCTAGCATCAATGCATGCATATGATGAACATGAAAGTACTGTTCAGTGCACAGTTTGCTGTTCATACATCTCTGGTCACCTCTTGCAGGGCATTTATGTTTTTCTAGTTTTATCTTTAACTCAAGAAACAAACCCTTCCTAAGCCTTTAAATTAGTGGAAGAAAGGACATTGTGGAGAAAACGAATAGAGAATAGGGAAGGTAGAGTAGAGGCTTCAGTGATGTTTAAGTTAAGCACTTAAATGATGCACTGTATAAGAACTGGGAGTGTTACCAGCATGTTACTATTTCATCTGTAAAAATGCTTGAGGGTAAGGAATTTGGGTTAAATATAACGGCCCTTTCACTTCAGATCCTTATCTGTTCCGGGGGGCATTCTGAAACATGTATTGCTGTTCATTAATCTCTTTTTGGTGGGCTATGAATGCTACACAACTCAGGGGTGGGGAAACTACTTGTGGTTTGCTATTTTATTATAGTTTTAACTTGCAATGTTTTAATTATTACTGTAAGATGCCTTGAGTCAAGAGGAAAGGTAGAGTATAAATCTTCCAATTAATTCCTTAATAGTGTGACACAAGAGATTTAGCATGGCAATAAATTATGTCCATTCATTCCAGCATACTTCTTAATTAATTTATTTATTCTTAATTAATTGTTCTTAATTAATTAAGAATTATGCAGGAATGAATGAATGAACATACCTTATACTGGAGTGAATGAACATAATTAAGAATTATACTGGGATGCATGAACATAACTTGTTTAATTGAATAAGTTGTTAAATTATTTAATTAATGAAGAACGATGCTGGAATTAATAAACATTCCCACACTAAATCTTTTTTGTGTCACATTTTTACGAGCCTTTAATCATTTTGGGCAGGGAACACATAAACACAAGACAGACTGTTTTAGGTGGCCTTAAAACTACAAATCTATCATGTGGTGTGACTGCAAGTGGAACACAAAAGTACCAAAACATCTGTAAAGCTAGTAAGTGATGACAAACAACAAACCAATGTACAACCAACACCTGCCAAACATCAAGTTACTGCTGTTTCTGCAGAATTTGTCTGCTCAAGTTTGAAACTGCAGAAGAGAATTGCTCTAATAGATAGTGTTTTATTTTACAATATATTGTCCCTTTCAGAGTCAGCAATACACAGATAAACCTAGCAATCCATAAGGAGACGTTGATTGTTTTTAACAAACTTCATCCAACCTCAAGGCAAATTCCCTTCTCCACACCAGCTGAATGTTTCCGCGAACATGGTATACAAATTTCAACCAGCTGCGCCTGGAAATCCACATTACTTCATCCTCACAAATCTCAACAAGATGATTCCAGTTTTGAAATCACAGCAGAGAGTGTTTGTCTTTCTTCTCCAGCAAAGAGTCGGGCCAAGTTCTTGTGGGTTTGCTGAATTTCCCAGTTTTCTGGCAGACTGTCTGTACAAGCGGTCCCACGAACCCTGCCGACCTCTCTCTTCACCTGCAGATAACTTTCCATTGCGTTTCTCCCAGGATATTTTCCTGCCCACCTTCCTTCCTTTTAACTTCTCCTTGATGGTCTATTAATTTTACAAGCTCTTGGCCTCTTTGTTGAAGTCAGCTAAGTCAATATTGTTGCCAGCTTGTTTCTAACACTCCTGCGGGATACATTTTTCAGAAACATTCCTCCTTCCTCCTGCAGACATTAAATCACTCTGCCTCCCTCTGCATGCTTTTTCTTTTTTTACCAACTGCCTCCAAGTTCTCGTTTTTCTGCTTCGCCCTTTGATCTTGGTAGATTATTTCTGTGTGGTTGTGGTTTTGTAGAGATTTAAATCAGCAGCACTTGAATGTGCTTTGATGCTCCTGTGTATCCTAATTGCAGCTGCTTGTTATTAGAAGCTCTTAGACTTTTCCATCCAAACTTGGAGGAATCTGTGATCCTATGCTTTTGCTCCTGAACCATTTTGAACTTTGTGATCCAGAGGGATGGATCCACCAGGGTCCACCCTGTCACTAGGCAAACTAGGTCATTGCTTAGGGCTCTGATCTTCTGGGGGTGCCAAATTGGGCATCCCTATATGACTCTGAGATGTTATCAGTGTGGGAGAGGGCGCCAGAGGTTAGCCTTGCCTAGAGTGCCAAACAGTCTAGGGCCAGCCCTGGGATCCACCATTTTAGGTCAATCTCGTGTTTTAACAATTTATTAATAACATATGGTTACAATATTTAATTGTCTCTTTTCTATACTAACCCATATGATATTTCAACCCTCCCTCCCTCCCTCCAGTATTTGACTTCCCCGAAGTTATAAATTTAAATTCAATTATAAAGGTACCGCTAACCTATCAAAGTTCCATATTTTTCTTTTCTCATTAATACTAAAAAATTGTCCAATGTCTTTTTACATTCCACTCTTTCTCCATATATCCTTTAAATTTCTTCCTCTCCTTTTTGAATATATCTAAATCTTTGGGTGTTTTCGCACTTACCTTTTACTGGCGCGACGACCCTCCTCACGCCGGCGGATCTGCAGTGATTTCGCACTAGAAGCGCCGGCGCAGTCCATTGCGCCGGCTACTTCCGTCGCTAAGCCAGCGCAAACGGAAACCGCCAAGAAGCAGGGAAACGTTTGCGCTGGCTTAGCGACAGAAGTAGCCGGCTCTTTGGGCTGCGCCGGCGCTTCTAGTGCGAAATCACTGCAGATCCGCCGGCGTGAGGAGGGTCGTCGCGCCAGTAAAACGTAAGTGCGAAAACACCCATAGTCTCTTAAAGTTTTAGTTAATTTGTCCATCTCACTCCACGATAAAACTTTCACAATCCAATCCCATTTCTCTGGTATTTTTCCCTGTTTCCACAGCTGCGCATACAATGTCCTAGCAGCAATTTTAGGTCAATCTCAATGAGTTCTTCTCCTCCTTTCTCCTCCCACCCCAATACCACATTTTTTAAAATCAATGCAGATCCTATGGACAAATGGGACCCCCCTCCTCTTTTCACTAGCCAAAAATGCAACCAGATTCAACCCAGAGTTTATTTGTGCCCCTTTTTAAAGGCAAGATTTTAGTTGAATCCTGTTCTTGATGGATCTAATAGCAAACAACATGGCTCACATCAGTCATAAAAGCAGCAAAAGACACTGGCCTTCTGGGGGTGCTAAATTAGACGTCCCCATGTGACTTGGTGATGTTATCAGCACAGGGAAGTCCCAGAAGTTAGCCTTGCCTAGGTCTAGGGCTGCCCCTGTCAGGATGTCATGCAGGGATGCTCTGGTATTTTGGTGAAACTGTTTTTTTCAGTCTCAAAACCATAGAGTCTGCCCAAATACCATGCAAAGTCCCTGATGTGATGACAACACTTCCAGGTCATGTCATTGTATTGCAGATATTGTGCAGCAGACAGACAGACAGCTGGTCAGTGGTGGAGAGGTTCCCCCACTGGGACCTGGGGGCTGCCAACCTAAGACTATGCCTAAATCCTGTTAAATATTACAGAACCCTTTTTTCTACATCTGGGACACTGTAGGTTTCACTGCCACAGGAGGTGGTGGCAGCTACAAACATGGACAGCTTCAAGAGAGGGTTGGATAAACATATGGAGCAGAAGTCCATCAGTGGCTATTAGCCACAGGGTATTGATGGAACTCTCTGTCTGGGGTAGAGATGCTCTGTATTCTTTGATTAGGGGGGAACAATGGGAGGGCTTCTAGTATCTTGGCCCCACTGGTAAACCTCCTGATGGCACCTGGGTTTTTTGGCCCTGTGTGACACAGGGTGTTGGACCAGTTGGGCCATTGGCCTAATCCAACATGTCTTCTCTTATGTTCTTATGGAAGGTAGCTTCATTACTTTTCACACACAGTTAATCTCATCCAGTTCTCATGATAGTCCCTATCCCACATACTTTTAGTATATGAGACCCACTGAGCATTTTTAAAACTGTCAAGGAACAGAGAAACATGCATCTATTATACAGTTGGAATTAAATAGCAACATTTTAAAGGAATATAAAGCCAAATCTACATTACAGACTAAAACTCCCTGTCTTTGTGGAATCCTTGGAACTTCTTTGAGGTAATTTGTTTGGGGGAAGGGGAAAGGCTAAGGATTCTGAGTGAGAATTCAGCATGCTCATAAAACCTCAGGATTGCTTACAGAAAGCCACAATAAACCAAACATCAGATTGCTGGGCAGATATGCCTTGAACTGAATTGAAAATAGCTTATTTCCCAACATTAACCCTACTCAAAATTTTAAAGAAAACCATGAAAGATTCCTACCACTGTTTTGGCTCCTTGTCATTAAAAAACATGCTGTGGTTTCCTTCAACAGTTAATATGAATCATACTGTAGTAGACTGGCTATGGGTTGAACATAACTAGGTTGAATGATGAAAAGGGAAAGTAGGGTTTTCTTTGACAACCAAAAAAGGACTATTCTGGGGTCTCCATGGAGAAAAAAATGTGGGATGGGGACTGTTGAAAGGAGAAATGGGAGATATTGAACTAAATCTGGATGAATCCAACTCATGGTATTTCAACACCTTCATCCTAAGTACTCAATTCATATGCTAGATCAGATAACTTTTCCACATCTTTTTGAAGTGCTGGAATTGGCTAAACCAATTGGTTTCCACTGGTAGATCACTCTTCTTGGATCAAGGCCGAAGTAACTGTTCTTGTAGCTGTGGAGAATAATGACAATGTCTGGATGCACATAAACATTTCCATTCCTATTTATTGCTGTGGGGGTACATGGTTACTAAAATAAATGAGACTCCTGCATTCATACATTTGCTGCTGTGGACAAAAGTCATGTTGGATGGGGGCTGTATTAAGAAAGGGAATTGAAAGAAATTGATTGAAAAAGTTGGTTGACCCTAACACATGACTGGGTGAATGAGGCCATTTTGTTTTCTTCTCAAGGCTGAGGTTCAGGAGTCAAGGCAGAAATCAAGACAGAAGCAGGAACAGTGATTCTGGACCCCTTGGCAAAAATAAAATAAAATAAATCCAGAATCACTGTGGCCTCACCACGAGGCCCCACACTCCTGGGCTCAAGCAAGGACTGGATCTCAGCCTGTGATGTGGGAGGGAGATGCTGCTGCCCCCAGAAACTGGCTGCCCGAGCCTCAAATGGGTGGGTGCAAGAAGTGGCCACTAATACTGAGCTAGCTGCCCAAGCCTCAAATGGGGCAGCCATGAAAAGCTGCTGTTGCTAAGCTGGCTGCTCCATCCACTAGGAGTTAGAAATAGCACCCCCCCACACACCGGATGGGTCCTGGAGCAGTTACCCTCCTTGTCTGTTGATTAAGGCTGTCCCTGTGCAGGAGTCAATAAGACAGAGCCAACAACATTGTACCATGTAGGCTAGACAATTCTGGTTTGGAAAATCCTGAAAATCCTGGAGATTTAGGTGTAGAGCCAGGGAGAGTAGGGTTTGGAAAGGGGATGGACCAGTATAATAAATATGGTCCATTTTCCAAAGCAGCTATTTTCTCCATGGGAATTTATCTCTGTAGTCTGGAGATTGTTGTAATTCCTGGAGATCTCCAGGCTGCACTTGAAGACTGGCAACTCTTTGAAAGCTGAGGGTGAACTGAGATCTTATGTATTAATACAAGGAAGAGGATATGCAAGCATTAACCTTCCAGGGGCTGCGTATCGGCCTTATTGTTGTTTTTAATGGTTTTATTATGTTGGAATCCACTCTGAGCCCTCACGGGAAAGGGCGGAATATAAATTTATGGAAATAAATAAATAAACAAACAAACAAACAAATAAATAAAGATGCCATGCCTGGTTATGGTAGTGAGTACTCCAACAGGGCTGTTTCAGGACTTTGTGAGACCTGAGGGGCCATTTGGGGGAGAGACCTCATGTGCAACAGTAGGCTCTGGGGTAGAGGGTCCAGGGTCCAAGTTTGAGAGAGAAGGCAGGGTTGTATCTCTGGGTAAGGGAGCTGATTCTGAAGAAGAAGAAAAAAGAAGAAGACTTGGTTTTGTACCCTATCCTTCACTACCCAGAGTCTTGGAGTGGCTCACAATCACCTTCCCTTCCCTCCTCACAATAGGCATCTTGTGAGGCAGGTGGGGAGGAGTGGGGAATCAAACACAATTCTCCAGATTAGAATCTGCTGCTCTTAACTACTACATCAAACTAGCTGTCTGGCTTCTCGATTTCCTCTGGAGGTGGTCCTGGAGGTGCATCAACTACCTCCTTCAGTGTAGTCATTCCCTGAAATCTGAATCTTTGATCTCTTTGTCTTACAAGAAGGAATCCATATTCTAGTCCATGGCAAATTTATAATATGATTTTAAAGATGCATATCACCACAGCAGACCTAAGCATGTTCTTTCTGTGACTTCCTGCTACTAGAAACTAATGGAGGTAGTATTTCTAAGAACATGAAAGTGTTACTATCTGAACACGTATGGTATGATGTCATTGTAAGGCATTGGAGGAGGGGGAAGGATGACTCATTGGCAGAGCATGTGCCTTGCATAGAGAAGATACTAGGCTCAGTCCCTGGCATCTCTGGTTGAAGAATCTCAATAAAGACCCTGAGGAACTGGGGAGCCATTGCCAGTCAGAGTAGGCAATTCAGATATAAGTCAGTTTTATGTGTGTAGCAGAAAAATAATAGGGAAGAAATAACAACACTTTGGAAAAGTCATCTTGGGTTGGATTTCCAAAATAACTTGAACTCCACAGTGACTGCCTTCTATAGTTGTTTCCATGATGTTCCAGTTATGTGTCTTAATTCCACTTGGACAAATAAGAAGTTAAGAGGAGTGTGCTGGATCAAATCCCACTTAGTCCAGTTTCCTGCAATGGTCAACGAAATAACCAAGCAGGGGGACAGAGGCCAAAGCCTCTGATGGTTGTTATCCTCCAGCAGTTGGTAGTCAGAAATCTACTGCCTCTGAGCATAGAGGTAACATTTAGCCAAACTGTAACAGCTATTGATGAACCATTCCATGAATGGTGGTTGATGGATAGTACATTACACTGGAGACTGTCATTCCAGCAGTTGAATGGACATTGCCTGGGTGGTCTGTAACTGTGTCTTCACACAACTAACAAGGCACATTAGAAATGCTTTGAAAGTATTCATGGGCACTGTGGGAATAATGCTTCTCAGAAGTGTTAGTCAGGTTTTAGGTGAGTGCATTGAGAATAGATCTTGTGTGCATCAACCCCCATGTTTTCATGTCATTGTGTATGAATGCTCACTGAATTTCTTTTGTAAAACATGAGCCATTTTAACATTATTTTTAAATTAATTATACACTGAATGTATATTATACATAGATACAGTTGCATGTTCTAAGTATAAATAGCGTGCAAAAATTGTGTGATGTGTACACTACAAAGGTATCTATAAAACCACAAAAACAGAGAACAGAAACCCACTATCAAAACTGGAAACAAATGTAAAAAAGAAATTAAATTGGGATAATTTGTTTCTCTTTGTCTAAAATGTAGCTCAGAAATTTTGCCAGCGATGAGAGATTCTAGGACAGACATGCTGTGCAAATATATCCGTATGAAATGGTTTCCTGAGGGAATGCAGGGTATGCATTTTAAAAAATGTTATTAGCTAGATTTTCATGTTTTATGATTTTACCATGCTTTACTTTGTAGAGCGGCAGTTTCTCTGTAGAGATGGCCTATGGACTTTCTAACTAAGCAAGCAAACAAAACTAGGAATTAGGGTCTTTAGTTTGAAGGCCAAATTCTATGCTCAGAGATTATATGTACTGACTGCTTGGTGCTACCAGCAGATGGGAAAAGGCAATGTTATGGGCCCTGTGGCAGTACCATCTCCTTGGTGACTTCTCCTGGAAATGGCTACAGGATAGGTCACAAATAACTGTGTTGAACAGGCATCCACCCCAGACCCCATTGTGAGAGGTAACAGGGCCTCTGACTGCCTTGGAACATAGCGCCTCAGGGAAAATGTGTAGTTCAGGGGTTGTGTCATTTCACCTCCTCTTTTTCTCACTGTGCTAACGAGGGTAGCGATATCATCTTAACGAGCCTGCGCCAGACGAGTGCCGGCATGGAAAGATCATTAATGCCGATGAAAGAGGCGCCGTAATAGTTTCTTGAGTTGATTCTGATGATGTTATAATTGGGTTTCAGGGCGTTGGCAAGTGGGTGGGGGAAAGTAAATTATGGCTTCATGAAATTAGTTTTGAAGAGGGAGATTGTCTTCGGAACACGGGGCCTTGATCTGGAATGGAAAGTGTGTTGCCATGGCAGAACGGCACACTGATCTGATCAAGAGGGACAAGGAAGGATCAATGTTCCAGACAGTGGAGAATTCTGGGCCATTCCAGTTTATTGTTTCCTAATTGTGACTGGCGACAGGAAGGCCTGCATCTATGTGAGTTGGGATGAAGCGATGGGTTAGGCTGGGAGCCAGCTTAGCTGCCCCACCTCAGGTAGGCACTGCTGCATTTTTCCAAAGCCACCGATCCATATGCCTTCCTGTTCCTTAATCTTGGATAATTGTGTCCTCTGATGGAAGACCAAGTAAGATACAGGTCTGGGCAGACTACTCTGAAAAGAAGGCCCAAAGGTTTCTGGTTCTGTTCAGGACTCCAGCATGTGAAAATGGCAGAAGATTTTCATTTCAGCTAGATGAGCTCTTACTCTGTTTTTCTCATTGTCTTTACAGCTCTCAAACTTATTGAGATTGTCAAAGCCCATCTATTAATATGTTTGCACTTCCCCCCATTTTGCTTCAGGTTCATGTTTTATACATGCACAGCACACTTATTCATTAAAAAAAAATCTAGGCTTTCCTTTGAAGCTCTTTGGAGCTTTCACTGAAATTTTCCAACACACTATATGATGTCAATGGGTTCTGGGAACTAACAACGGCTTCCCAGTGGTCCATGGAGTTGGCATGTGGTTAGCTTTTGGTCCTGAGTCTTTGGGAGGGAAGGGGGTGGGCCCTTTGGGTTTCTCAAGATACAGTTCTGGATACAAGAGCACCTATTTGTAATGAAGAATAGGTACCCACTGGGGATGCTATATGGCTGGTTAGGAATATAAATCTGGGTCTCTTAGGCCAAGCGACACTTTTAGGTTTCCTGGGTCATCTCTCATATGTGTCTTGTTGCGTTGCAGGTGTGCAGGAAAACCAGGCATCCAGAGGTGAGTGCATATTTATTGAAAATCTAGCATATGTTTTGTGAGCAGTGCATAACCTACCACAAATTTTGTTAGTCTTTAAGGTGCTACTGGACTTGTACTATTTTCTGCTGCTACAGACAGATTAACACGGTTACCCGTCTTGATCTAGCATATATAATGATTTTGTCTGAGTGCATCATGAATTCCAGGAGAAAAGATTGACTGAACACATTTGACCTGGTTCAGTGCGATCTCAGCGTGCTGCTCAGAACCAAGTCAGAGACTTCCCATGATCCTCTTCTCTCCCTTGCAGCCTGTGGGCAGCCTCCCATCAGCCTCAACCGGATTGTGAAGGGACAGGACACAGTGCCCGGCGAGTTTCCCTGGCAGATCAGTTTACAGTTGAACAAAAAACATCTGTGCGGGGGCTCCCTCATCTCGGATGAATGGGTTGTAACTGCAGCACACTGCTTTTATCAGTGAGTAGATGAGGCTGGGAAATCTGGGTATAGCTGACACTCCCCTGACCCCGCTGTCTCCCACCCTGGAACATCTCTCGACGCTGCCCCACACTTGCCATCCTGTTTCCAGGTTTAGGGATTTGTCCCAATATCGTGTCCTTCTGGGGGTCAACCAGCTGTCCAACCCTGGCCCACAGGCATGTTGCTTGGAAGTGAAGCAGGTCATCGTCAACCCAATGTATGCCGGCCAGACAACCAGCGGGGATATTGCCCTCGTGCAGCTGTCAAAGAGAGTCCGCTATTCAGACTTGATCTTGCCCATCTGCCTGCCGGATGCCTCTGTGAACTTTCCCCCAGGCAAACTGTGCTGGGTCACTGGCTGGGGCAACTTGCGCCATTCAGGTAGGTCTAGGAAAGAGAACTTAGATGGTGGAGAAAGTGAAAATCTTGGAACAGAATGACAGGGTTGAGGGCAAGAGGTGCTGAGGGTCTAGCATGCTTTGTGATCCTGTTGTATCCTGCCTGCCTTATTATCATTGTTATGGTTGTCACTCAATTTACTGAAAGCTTAGCTAGCTGACTACAGGATTTGTGATAAACTTAATGAGTGGCATTTACTGAATTATTACATTATTACATTAGCTAAAACACAGAGGAAAAATGTTTTCTTCATATATTGTTTTATTCTTATGCAAATTAGTGGATCAAACCTGGATAGATTTTCAGAGAAAATGCACAATTATTCAGAAGAAAGTCTTGATCTTAGTTTTCAGATATGTTACAAACACAACCAGTGTTTCCTCTAAGCTGAGTTAGCATGAGCTGTATGTTGTTAGCCATTTGGTCATGTCTGACTCTTGATGATTCTATGGGCCAGCTCTCTCAGTTTCCTATTTTGTATTGTTTCTTTGAGTTGTTCTAAGCTCGGTCTGGTGTCAACTTTTATGATGTCTAGCCACCGTGTTCTTTGATGGCCTGGTTTCCCTTTGCCGCTAACCAATCCAAGCATAATCGCTTTTTCTAATGAGTTCTAGTGTGAGCAATCTCACAGGTTTTTTTAGCTTCTGGCTTGACATTTTTGTCTTAGCTCAGGAAAAATGGCCCCAGAGCAATCTACTTTATGTGGTAGCTCACAATTTTAATGCCAGTAGCTCATGAAGCAGAATTTTTTGCTCACAGGATTCCACAGTTTAGAGGGAGCATTGGTCACAACAGAGGTATCCGGGAAAATGAATGCTTTGTATCAAAAGATGCCTGCCACCCACTTAGTTATTTTCTCTACTAAAACTCTGATATTCCATCTTTCCCTGTGGTTGAGGGAGGCATGCAAGTCCTAAAACATACAAATGGAACAAACCCCTAACAAAACCATGTCCCTGGAAAAGAAAATGCCTGTGCCCTACACCCTATTAAAAGCCCTAGATTTATAAGTACTTGCATTGAAAATAACTGGCATTTAAAAAAGATTCTGCTGCCCAATTGCTCAAGGGCAAGCCTTCTCTTCAGCTTAGTGGAAGGAGCAAGAGAGAGCGAGTGAGCGAGCAAGACCCTTTCCATCAACTGGCCTCCCTGCCAGAAGCTGGTCACTCTGTAGCCTGGAGCTATTTTAGTACTCAACAAAATCAGAACCATCTGCTCTGACTGGCAGCAGGTCTCCAGAGTCTCTGATGTCACAGGGAAAGGGAAATGAAGTGGAGAGACTGGGAAGAATATGTGGCAGAATTGGGATGTTATACGAACACCAGAGGAACCCTGTGGGATCAGACCAAAGGTCCATTTAATACAGCATCCTGGGCAATATCCAACCAGCTTTTTCACCTAGTCTCATGCAGCACTCTTTAATATAGTCCCCCCATTCCATATAGGGTTTTTAAAATTTGATCTCTAGAGCAACTGCTTTGGATAACCAACAAGGATCCCTCCTCCCTTTCTCACCAGTGGAACACCTGGTTGAATTTGTATCTAACAGTAATAGCCAAGTAACTCTGGAAGATCCACAGAGGCATCAAACTTCAGCCTATTATTACTTCTGAGTCACTGGCGTTGAGACCCCCCCCCCCCTCAAACATTAGTGGCCCTATTTAATTAGACTTCCCATTTAGCTATCTGGGGTGACAGCCCTATTTCCCACACCCATGTAATTGAAAAGAAGAAGGAAAAAATGGTCTCCACATAGCAACAGTTTAGGAAGTGATATCACATCCTCCCCAAACTCTGCCTTCCCCAGGAAACCCCGCCCCCCCATATCTCTTGTTGTTTGCTGAGGCAATGTTGACCACCTTACATTCAACCTTATATGATTGGCTATCTTATCTGCCAGTGCACCTGTCTGTTATTAACACAGTGGCTTGGGAAATGGCAGCAGGTATGTGGGAGGAGCCCAGGAGGGTGGACTTTAGGAATCTCCGGTTCAGTGGTGTGCGGTGTTGTCATTGCAGTTGACCTTCCCTCCCCACAAACCCTCCAGAAGTTGCAGGTGCCCATCATTGACTCCAAGACATGCAGCAAACTTTACCAAACCAACATGGGTGATGGCCTAACCCCACGAATAATCAAGGACGATATGATCTGTGCTGGGTTTGCTGAAGGCCGGAGAGATGCCTGCAAGGTGAGATAACCACAGCTTTTGCTAATTGAAGGGTAGGCAAAGGTATAGCATAAGACTGGAAAATCTTGCTGGATCAAAACTAAAATCACATTAGCCCAGCATCCGTTTCCCTGATGTGGCTATCTGGCTATTTCCTGGAAGCTCATAAGCAGGACACGGAAGCAATAGCTTTCAGTAGACTAGTTCTGAAGCAGTTCAATTTGGTTATCATGGTTCTAGTAGCCCTATGCCCTAACTATGCCCACCACCAATACCCCTATCAGCCGTGCATTTGTTTTTAGAGCCATCTAAACCAGTGGTCACCTCCCGCCCCATTTGGGAGGCAGTGAATTCTATAAAATGCCAGGCATGAAAAAAGAATTTGATTTTGGCCCTCCTGAATCCATACAGATCAATTTCATTAGAAGTTCCCCACTTCTATTCTACTAGAATGGGAGAAAGAGAAAAGATCTTTTCAGACATTGGATCCATGATTGCTAGGAGTACTGTAACCTCACAAAGTGTGAGGGTGCTCTACTCATAACACACTGATATGTGTGGTCACAATTTTGTGTGAAGGGAGCAATCTGCAGATTTTAAATAAAGTAAGTATGGCATTGTTTTAACCTTTTGTTCTTTATATTTGTTAGTTTGGTTGATATTTTGTCTACAAGCCATTGTCCCATACAGGCTTTTGGAAAAATCACAGTAATACAATAGCTCACAGGAAATTGCTGCCCATTCAGGTTCAAGGATAAGTTGTTATTGTAACAGATCAAAGGTTTTTGCTGTGAAAATCACTGCATTTTCAAACACATTTATCTGTCCATATCAATTCCGCTGGAAAGTGTTACTGGATTTTCTTAGTTCCACTAATAACTTGTTCTTTTTGTCTATTACAGTCAGATCCTGTAATTTAAACATTAAGTCTTATCATCCGGTATTGTTTGATCTTTCCAGAATTTAGCAACACAGACGTTTCCAGAAGTTAGGTATAACAAAAATATGTTAGATTAAGGTTTGGATCCAGCCAGTTTTTACACTCTGGGCGTTTTCGCACTGACCTTAATCGGCAGCGATGCCCCTCTTCACCGCGCAGGATCTGCGCGGATTTCGCACCAATTGCCAAAAAACAGTTTCCATTTGCGCCGCAAAAGCCGTGGGACTTTGCGGCTCTTCCGGGTGCTCCGCGGCAATTAGTGCGAAATCCGCGCAGATCCTGCGCGGTGAAGAGGGGCGTTGCTGCCGATTAAGGTCAGTGCGAAAACACCCTCAGTCTCACCCAGTTTCCCTCCTTATTATAGCATCAGTTTGTCTATGCAGCTCTTGTAATCCTCAGTTTAGAAGTTTTGTCGTTAAAAGAGGCCCCTCCACACCAGTTTTGTAGTTAAAGGAGACCCCTGCTCACCAGTGAAAAAGTGGGTTGGATTCAATCTTTTCTCATCTTAACTTCCTACCATTCCTAGAATGTTACCTCAAAATATTTCTAGCAGACCTGGTAACCCATAGCCAATATTATCACTCAGTTTTTGAATTTCACAATTTAGTCATGAACAGTCTGGCTTTCAACATTTATCATCCAGTCTGAGAATTCCATGCTCAGAACTTAATTTCCAAACATATACTGGCCCAGTTTCGATCAGAACCACAGTGTGCAAGGAGGGGAAGCTTAATACCCATCCCCACATCATTTTCTGACCTGAAAAGGCCGTAGGAGTCACTTTTTCTGGGGAAACATGAATACTGATGTGCTATGTTTGAATTCCTCCAATAGTACAGCTCCCTTGGACCATTTTAGGCTGGGAAAGTGTGCAGGGGGAAGGTTTAAGGATCCCCTTTTTGTACATCATGTTTCCAATCTGAAGAGGCCTAATGTGTGTCAGCAATAAAGCCTGAATACAGAAGGATCAGCTTCAAGAGGGGATTGGAAAAACATATGGAGCAGAGGTCTACCAGTGGCTAGATGGAATTCTCTGTCTGGGGCAGTGATGCTTTGTATTCTTGGTGCTTTTTTGGGGGGGGGGCAACAGTGGGAGGGCTTCTAGTGTCCTGGCCCTACTGGTGGACCTCTGATGGCACCTGCGTTCTTTGGCCACTGTGTGACAGAGTGTTGGACTCGATGGACCATTGGCCTGATTCAACATGCCTTCTCTTATGGTCTTAACTTCCAAAGAATGTCTGGTTCTGATTGACATGAGTGGGATGGTCACATGGGGAACACAAGAACTTTGTAATGCACAAACTGGTCCGTAGACAAGATGTTTTTGTCATTACTGATTTCTATTATCTTGGTTCCCAGGGCGACTCTGGAGGTCCCATGGTGTGTTTTGTTGGTCATTCCTGGGTCTTGGCTGGCATTGTCAGCTGGGGAGAAGGATGTGCTATCAAGAACCGTCCTGGCGTGTATAGTCGACTTACATACTATCAAAACTGGATCCACAGCTACATCCCAGATATCAAATTTGTCAGAGACCCGAATGGCCGTGAATTATGGGATTGGCGATCAGATACTAGAGGTCAAAAGGGTCCTGGACTTCACCTATCTGGCCATGCTTCCTCCCTCATTGCCAACTTTGAGATGTTATTGGTGTGTCTACTGATTCTCATGTAACCAAGAGACAGAGGAAAGTTTCCTTCTTTTCTTAACCACCCAGTTATAGAACATCGTTAAAGACACTGTTGACCTTCTGCTGACCTCTCTGGACTGAATTTGTCTGAGTGAAGCATAAGCTATAGCAGTACTAAACAACTTGGGTTTCGTTGTCTCTTTAAAAGGATATAAAAGGTTTTTCTATTTATTATTGGAAATTTATTTTAGAATAGTTGCTATCTGTTTCAGGAGAGACATTTCAAGAACTTAAATACAGCACAAGCAAATTGATTAAAATAATTCATATTCTTCAACCTCAGAGGATGATCTTACATTGGGTAGAAATGGTGGGGAAAGTGAGGATTTTTGCAAGTTATTTTTTCAACTTTGTCAATATTATTTAAAAAAAAACAAACCACTGCTTAGCTAGCAGACTAACTTTCCCACTGCAAAATAAATGCCGGTATTCTAAAGTTGTCAGAATCACCATAAACACCAAGACAAGTCCAGTAGCAACTCAGAGACCATCAGCATTTTTGGCAGTATGAGTTTTCAAAAATAGAAGTTCCCTTTGTTAGATACAAGTAAGAATGGAGATTTATAATCCCTGTATCCCAGTCTGAAGGTGGTAGGATGATTCAAAGAAAGGTGTCGAGATGCAGATGTGCAATGCAAAATGTAACTGGCTTTGATTAAAGCAGGAGCGAAATGCTTAGGGACAGAAAAATAGCAATTGTCATGAGATAAGACTCCTGTGCCCTTATTCAGCCCTGGAGGAGGGTCCACAAACATTATATGTAAGATGTTAGAAATGCATATTGTGATGATCTGACATTTTCAAATGCAGCTGCTTGAAGAATCAATTAAACATTTAAATACATGAAGATGTCTAATACCAAGGGCTATTATGCAGATGTTTTCCTTCACTTTTGCTGTGCATTTCTGTTGGGTTTTCTTTTTCATTCTGCATTCATCCCCCCTCCCTCCTTCAGTACTCAGTTTGCTTTCTGGTTGCTGTTTCTCTGGGTTTTCTGAGAGTGGTTTTGTGTAGATTTTCCCCTTGGTTCACTTCCGAGCTGAAGCTAATTCAAAAGCATACAGATTCCCTTGGGACCCCCCCCCCTTTTTTTTTTTTGCTGCCTCTTGAAGGTCACTCTCCCACCCACATCAGGTCATTCCACCCACTGTGCACCTTCTGATGGGCACTCAGTGTGCAAGCTCCACTGATTACTTTTTCCCTTGCTGTTTCACAATTTTTTTTTTGTTTTGCAAGTGGCATGAGTCTAGTGATATGAGACTATCACTAGTCTAGAATAATTGGAGGGGAAAACATGCTTCTCTGGCAGCTCTCCAAAAAGCCTCTTTGCAAGCTCTAAAAATGGGGACAGAGGGAAGAGAGAGGAGGGAATAAAAGACCTGCATCTGGTCATGTGCCACCAATCAAACCCAGCGGTGAGCACCATGGCTGCCACCAGTGTTCAGTTGTTGACTATAGGAGAAATAGAAAGAAAGCTTTAACCCAGCCAGTTGAGTATCCCAAAATATCCAGAAAGCTTCCAGAGTACTTTGGCCATGAGCTCACTCTTCATTCTCACAGTGAACTAGATTTAGATACTTTGGATCCAGCAAGTGGGGAAATGCCTCCAAGTTCCTTTTTAGGAAATAACAAGAATTTGCATGGTTATGATAGGGCAATTGCATAAATGCTTAAAAAAACATTTTTGGATGCCACCCCTCCATGTCACAAGTGATGTTCTTACCCCCAATTGAAAAAGATTGCTTTTTTTTTTCTTTTTGGTTATAGCTGCAGAAAAAATACACCAGAGAAAAAAGAATGATCTGTAAGGCAGAAGTGAAGCTTAAAAACTTGACTGCTTGGATTCTCTGCAGTAAACTGTGCATGTGTAATAGGACCAAGTCAGACAACTTGGTCTAACAAGCCCGATATTGTCTACTCTGACTGGCAGCAGCTCTCCAGGGTTTGAGGCTGAGCTTTTTCACATTACTTGCTACCTGATCCTTTTAACTGGAGATGCCAGGGACTGCATTTGGGACTTTCTGCATACAAACCACAGTCTTACTTTGGAAATTTTATATATGTCTCATTTTAGATCTGAACCTTTGTTTCAGCCAGACATATCTGACAAGTTTTAAGCAGGAGATTAGAAAATGAAGTCTGGTTGCTTTAATGTGCATTTTCTTTTGACTGAATTGGGAAACAGGGCATTTATTTGCAAAAATGGCACGTTTCTCTGTGAGAGTGGGGTGGTGGGAGCCAACAGGCAGCTGCTTGCCCTGGACAGCAAAAAAGAGATATATAAAACCCTAGATGGAGCCACCACATTTGCTGTAGATGACAGAGATCAGTTGCCCTGAAGAAAATAGCTGCTTTGGAGAATGGAATCTATAGCACTACACTAATGTTGCCCAGGGCTTTTTTCAAGCAAGAACATAGTTCTGGCTGGCTTGGTTTCAGGGGGTGTGGCCTAATATGCAAATGAGGTCCTGCTGGGCTTTTCCTACAAAAAAGCCCTGTATGAAACAATGGTGACACCAGAGGGTGTGGCCTAATATGCAAATGACTCCCTGCTGGGCTTTTTTTTTTTTAAACAAAAAAAGGCCTGGGACTGCCCACCTCCTGGTGATGGCTGGAGATCTCCTGAAATTCTGATTAATCTTCATGCCATAGACATCAGTCCCCATGGGGTAAATGGCTGTTTTGGAAGGTGAACTCTATGTCATTGTCCTCTGCTGAGGTCCCTCCTCTCCTCAAACCTCACCTTCTCCGGACTCCACCCACAAATCTCCAGGAATTTCCCAATCCAGAATGGGTTACTCTAGGTGGTAGACTGTATTTGCTTCTGCAGATAACTAGGTGGCGAGGCTTGCTCTTAAGGGCAGCTTATCATGCTTTACTATCAGATTTGTTTTAAAAAAAACCTTCCAGATTTTCTTTGCAAAAGAACCACTTGACCTCATGAGCTGTGATTCATCACGGTGCACACCCAGCTCCCACAGGTGGCAGGATCTCCATTCACTTGCACCTTAAAAGAGCTCTATCTGTGCACTGGAGGGTTGCCAGGTCTGACTTAAGAAATATCTGGGGACTTTAAGGGTGAAGCCAGGAGACTTTGGGGGTGGAGCCAGCTTGTGACAAGCGTGACTGAACTCCATTACATTTAAAGGAACCTTTTAAATTCCTTCCTTTCACTGGAAAGAATGGAGGAATTTTTTAAAAAATTGGAAAACGGTTCTTTGAATTCATAAAGAATTTTACAGAAAAAAACCCAAAGAAATAAGAGATTCAGGAGCACAGTGAAAAAAGAGATTGATACAAATCCTAATCCAATACAAAGGGAGCATAGGGAAAATAGATAATAAATAAATCTAACATACAAAGATCTAATTTAAACCATTGGATGCATATAACAAACAATTTACAAAAACAGTACATAATATGCTATATTAAGAATTCAAAATAGCCTATAATCCATTCTATTAGGCAAAAAAAAAAAATTTCCCCAAAGAATTCCAAAATCAGGGCCCAAAGTAGATCATAATCTATAGCCAAATCAGTATCATCGGAAAAAAGAATTATCCATTGTATTTCCCATTACATCCTGGTCCCATAATTTATCATACCACATTTCAATTGTAGGGGTGTGTGGGAGTTTCCAATTTTTAGCGATTGTCATGTGAGCTATTGCTAACATTGTTGAGATTAAAGATTTTTGATCTTTACTCACCAATTTATCCGGTCAGATATCAAATAAAAGAAGTCTAAAGTCTACCAGAATTGATAGGTTGAATATACTTTATTCCAAAAATTTGAAACTGGAGGAATTATAAAAGTAAAGGCTCCCTGTAACATATGTGGTGGGAATGTGTCAAGTCGGCAGATTCAATAATGAGTCTTCGTTGAAACAAAGTATCTAGTTTATTGATATCATGGCTCTCGACTACAGTAAAATTGAAAGACTAAAGATCATACAGTAGAATGCAATCACATAAGGTACACTTCAAAGGGATTCTTGAGGGAGGGGTACTATGCAGGGCACATTCACACATTGATGTTACAATTTCTTTCTCAGGCCTGGTTTGGCCTTGAGCGTCTCTTGGCTCCAACCTCCCCCAGTGCCAAGCCTGAGAAGGCACGATAAAACTGTTCACATATTCCCATTTCAAAGCAAGGCTACATAACAAAGGAAAGTAGGGGGGTGAGGAGAGTTCACGCTAGCAGCAATGGAATACAGTATGGCTTTACCCAGGATGCTTTTCTCCTGAACCAGTGATTGGGTGCAGGCTTGACCAGAGTTAGGAGCAGACTTGACAGAATGTCCCTATATTCCCACCACATATGTTACAGGGACGGAGCCTTTACTTTTATAATTCCTCCAACAATCTGGGCTTGAGACCCTAGAGATTATACTCATCGTGACAAGGTTTAAATACAACAGTGAATACATTTTTTAAAAAAAAATTGGAGTTGGATACCAATGCTTTTAGCCTTGATGGAAGATTATTTCCCAATCACTTTCATCTAGCCTTTGAGGTATCATTACATTCCAACAGCTAATATAAGAAGGTGGATTCCAGCGAAGAGAGTCAATTTAATAATGATATATTTTAGAGAGCAGACCTTTCTCGCCTTTTACCCCTTCTTTAAGAAGGACCTCAAATAGCGTCAATTCATATCTAATAGTTTCTTTCCTCTGAAGAGAGTGGATTAACTTCTGAACTTGAAGGTATTGATACCAATTGATGCTAGCTCCTAATTTCCCTTCTGCTTGTTTCTTAGTAATAATATTATTTCCTTGAATCCACTCCCCAATTCTATCCAACCCCTTAATCCCCCACGGATGGCTGGAGTTAGCCTTTATGAATTGTAGGAACCAATCTTGGTTGAAAAAACTACCTGATTGGGAAATACCAGGCACAATCACATTTAAAAGGACCATGCTCCTTTTAAATGCCTTTCCTTCATTGGGAATAATGGAGGATGGGGCACCTTCTTTTGAGGCTCATAGAATTGGACCCCGATCCAATCTTTTTGAAACTTGAGGGGTGTTTTGAGGAGAGGCACAAGATGCTATGCTGAAAATTTGATGCCGGTACTTTAAAAAAACAGCCCCCAGAGCCGCCAATACCCACAGATCAATTTCCATTATATAATGGAAATGAAGTGCCCAGCAGACATTTCACTCCCTCCATCACTTTCTGATGACCCTGAAGCAGGGGGAGGGCCTCTGAACTGGGGGATCCTCTGCCTCCAACTGGGATTGGTAACCCTAGTGCACGGGTGCTGCCTTGTGGTTGCAGATGAAGAACCCCCTGCTTAGGCCGTATGATTCTCTGCAACAGTTAAGGCAGATCAGCCTTCTGAGCACTTTGGCATCCTGTCTACTGCCTCCTTTTCTTGGCCTCATGCTCAGTTTCATCTCAAGTTTGCTTTGGCATGGAAGTTTCCTAAACAAAGTTATTGCCAATTAAGATAAGAGGAACAATTTGCCAGAGTGAAGTGTGCTTGATCAAATCCTGGAGCACGTTGCCAATCCCAGATAAGCAGGCTTGCAAAACCTACTTGGTGTTGAGCTCTTCATTTTGTGCCACTGCTGAACTAGGTACCATGTAGAACTCTGCAGGTGAACTTTCTGCATCCAAAGGGCTTACTTTTTACTGGAACACAGAAAAAATGGAACGCTTTGCATGACCTCTGTCTCTGCCTCATCAATGACATCAATAGTAGCACATGGATTAATGATGCTTTATGATGACTATAACTGACATGTTCACTTTATTTTATTTTTGATATTTTTGTATGTTCATGTTCATGTGAGAGTGTTCGTGCACCTTGAAGTCATGGCAAACTCTGGGGACTGACCCCTACTGGGATATGGAAGATATTCAGGAAGGAAAAGAAAGGTCCCCTGTGCAAGCACCAGTCATTTCCAACTCTGGGGTGACGTTGATTTCACAATGTTTTCATGGCAGATTTTTATGGGGTGGTTTGCCATTGCCTTCCCCAAGTCTTTTACACTCCCCGCCCCCCAGCAAGCTGGATACTCATTTTACTGACCTTGGAAGGATGGAAGGTTGAGTCAACCTTGGGCCGGCTACCTGAATCAGGTTGTTGAGCAGAGTTCAGACCACAGTACTGCAGTACTGCTGCTTTACCACTCTGCACCAAGGGGCTGCTGAGAGGAGGCCAAATAAAGCTTGCTCCTTCCTCCCAGCTCTGGTATTCTAAGGAGGTCTTGCATCCAAGTACTCTCCAGAGTCGACCCTACTTAGTTTCTGAGATTGGTTGAATCAGGTCAGGGCACTGACAGTTCCAGTTTAAAGCATCACAAACAGGCCCTTAAGCAGGATTTTAAAAAATGTAAAAAAATCAGGGGGTACTTAGTGGCTCCCCTCCCTTGGCTGCTGCTATGACTCAGGGCACCCAACTCAGGGTGCCTGACCATTCCTCCTGCCCTCCTGTAACACTTGAGAGCCCTTTAAATGGCACGAGGGGCAGCAGTTGCTCCTGGGTACCCCCCCCCCAGGTGCAATTTAAATCATAAGGGAAAGGAGGAGATGGCTCCCAGCCTCTCAACTTTCATCCCCATGGTAGCGGGTGGGGGGGAGGGATAAAAGGTCAAGGCACCTGAGTTGGGGCACCCAACAGGAAGTTGGAGGAAGGGCCCCCCACAGGCCCCCTGTACATAAGAACATAAGAGAAGCCATGTTGGATCAGGCCCATCCAGTCCAACACTCTGTGTCACACAGTGGCAAAAAATTTTATATATACACACACACTGTGGCTAATAGCCACTGATGGACCTGTGCTCCATATTTTTATCTAAACCCCTCTTGAAGGTGGCTATACTTGTGGCCACCACCACCTCCTGTGGCAGTGAATTCCACATGTTAATCACCCTTTGGGTGAAGAAGTACTTCCCTTTATCCGTTTTAACCTGTCAGCAATTTCATGGAAAGCCCACGAGTTCTTGTATTGTGAGAAAGGGAGAAAAGTACTTCTTTCTCTACTTTCTCCATCCCATGCATTATCTTGTAAACCTCTATCATGTTACCCCGCAGTCGATGTTTCTCCAAGCTAAAGAGTCCCAAGCGTTTCAACCTTTATTCATAGGGAAAGTGTTCCAGCCCTTTAATAATTCTAGTTGCCCTTTTCTGGACTTTCTCCAATGCTATAATATCCTTTTTGAGGTGCGGCGACCAGAACTGCACACAGTACTTCAAATGAGACTGCACCATCGATTTATACAGGGGCATTATGATACTGGCTGATTTGTTTTCAATTCCCTTCCTAATAATTCCCAGCATGGCGTTGGCCTTTTTTATTGCAAACGCACACTGTCTTGACATTTTCAGTGAGTTATCTACCACGACCCCAAGATCTCTCTCTTGGTCAGACTCTGCCAGTTCACACCCCATCAACTTGTATTTGTAGCTGGGATTCTTGGCCCCAATGTGCATTACTTTGCACTTGGCCACATTGAACCGCATCTGCCACGTTGACGCCCACTCACCCAGCCTCAACAGATCCCTTTGGAGTTCCTCACAATCCTCTCTGCTTTTCACCACCCTGAACAATTTAGTGTCATCCGCAAACTTGGCCACTTCACTGCTCACTCCCAACTCTAAATCATTTATGAACAAGTTAAAGAGCATGGGACCCAGTACCGAGCCCTACGGCACCCCACTGCTTACCGTCCTCCACTGCGAAGACTGCCCATTTATACTCACTCTCTGCTTCCTATTACTCAGCCAGTTTTTGATCCACAAGTGGGCCTGTCCTTTTACTCAATGAATCTGAAGCTTTCTAAGGAGCCTTTGATGAGGAACTTTATCAAAAGCTTTCTGGAAGTCAAGGTAAACAACATCTATCGGGTCTCCTTTGTCCACATGTTTGTTCACCCCCTCAATGAAATGTAACAGGTTAGTGAGCCAAGATCTTCCCTTACAGAACCCATGCTGAGTCTTCCTCAATAACCCCTGTTCATCAATGTGCCTACCCATTCTGTCCTTGATAATGGTTTCTACCAACTTTTCCGGTATTGAAGACAGACTGACTGGCCTGTAATTTCCCAGATCTCCTCTGGAACCCTTTTTAAAGATGGGGGTGACATTTGCTACCTTCCAGTCCTCAGGAACGGAGGCAGATTTCAATGAAAGATTACAGATTTTTGTTAGAAGATCCACAAGTTCAACTTTGAGTTCTTTCAGAACTCTCGGATGTATGCCATCCGGACCCGGTGACTTATTAGTTTTTAATTTGTCTATCAGTTGTAGGACCTCCTCTTTTGTCACCTCAATCTGACTCAGGTCTTTCAACACCCCTTCCAAAATTAGTGGTTCTGGGGCAGGCAAAAAGTTCTCGTCTTCCACAGTGAAGACGGAGGCAAAAAATTCATTTAGCTTCTCAGCCATTTCCCTATCCTCCTTCAGTAATCCTTTTACCCCATGGTCATCCAAGGGCCCCACTGCCTCCCTGGCTGGTTTCCTACTTCTAATATATTTGAAGAAAGTTTTATTGTTGGTCTTTATGTTTTTTGCAATATGCTCCTCACAGTCCCTTTTTGCCTGCCTGATAACAGTCTTGCATTTGATTTGCCACTGCCTGTGTTCCCTTTTACTAATCTCACTTGGACTGGTTTTCCACCGCTTAAAGGAGTCCTTCTTACCTTTTACAGCTTCCATTACTTTGTTAGTTAACCATGCAGGCCTTTTCTTATGCCTGTTTGTGCCTTTCCTAACTTGTGGTATGTATTTTATCTGAGCTTCTAGGATTATAGTTTTAAATAGTGTCCAAGCTTCCCCAAGGGTTTTGACTGTATGTACCTTTTCTTTCAGTTTCCTCCTCACATGCCTCCTCATCTCAGTGTATTTACCCCTTTTAAAGTTAAAGGTGGTTGTGGCGGTCTTTTTGGACAACTCCCTATTTATACAAACGGTGAAATCAATAACATTATGGTCACTGCTCCCAAGTGGCGCAATCACTTTTACATCTCTCACCAAGTCTTGGGCATTACTTAGGACCAAATCCAGGATCGCCCCACCCCTGGTAGGTTCTGAGACCATCTGCTCCATAGCACAGTCATTGAGAGCATCAAGAAACTCAATCTCTTTCTCTCGACCAGAAAACATATTGACCCAATCAATCTGTGGGTAGTTAAAATCACCTATTATGACACAGTTTTTATGTTTAGCCGCTATCTTTAAGCCTTCCATCATATTATAATCGTCTTCTCTCTTTTGATTTGGTGGGCGATAACAAACTCCTATAGTTAAATTTCCTTTTGGGCCCTCTATTTCAACCTAAAGCATTTCTAAAAGTGAATCTAATTCTCTGATCTCAGTCTTACTGGACCGTATATCCTCTCTGACATACAGAGCCACCCCACCTCCAACCCTTCCCTCCCTATCCTTCCAATAATATCCAGGAATCACCGTGTCCCACTGATTCTCCTCATTCCACCAAGTTTCTGAAATTTCCACAATGTCTATGTTTTCTCCCCACACTAAACATTCCAATTCACCAATTTTACTTCGAACACTTCTAGCATTTGCATACAAACATCTATAATTTCCCAGGCAAGCTAGGCCCGCCACCTTCCTCCTGCCGCCTTGAGACTCTGGCAGACAGTCCATACTGTTTGTTACCTTCACAGTGGACAACTCTGGTCCGTTACCCGGTAGAAAAATAGCAGCCAACCCTTCATCTCTTTGAGACGAGTCCTCCCGAACCAGAGACATTTCATCTCCTGTCGGCTTTCCCCCAAGATTTAGTTTAAAAACTGCTCTGCCACCTATTTCATTTTAAGCGCCAGCAGCCTGGTTCCATCCGGGGACAAGTGGAGACCGTCTCTTTTGCACAGCTCCTGCTTGTTCCAGAAAGCATCCCAGTGCCTAACAAACTTAAACCCTTCCTCCTTACACCATCATCTCATCCACACATTGAGGCTTCTAATTTGTGCCTGTCTCTCCTGCCCTGCACGTGGAACAGGTAGGACTTCCGAGAAGGCTACCTTGGAGGTCCTGGCCTTAAGTCTCCCACCTAGCAGCCTAAATTTTTCCTCCAGGACCTCACGACTGCATTTCCCCACATCGTTGGTGCCAACATGCACCACGACCACAGGCTCCTCCCCAGCACTGTCTTTCAGCCTATCTACTACATGCGTAATGTCCGCTACCTTCGCACCAGGCAGGCAAGTCACCATATGGTCAGTTTCGCCACCCAGCTGTCTACTTGCCTAAGGATCGAATCACCAACTACCAAAATCCCCCCTCCCCCCCTGCTCAGGGATGGTTCCTTGGCACGAAACGATTCCCGCTCACCAACTGAAGAAGAGATCCCTTCTGAGGGCGCATTCCCCTTATCCTCAGCACGGTGCCCTGTTCCCTCTCGACCCTCACGCTCTCTGGCAGCAACGGGGCTGCTACGTTCACAGCGGGGCTCATCTAATACGCCCCCGAGAGTCTTCCCCAAGTGTCTGACCATCTCTGCTTCTCCAGGGCAGTCACCTCAGCCTCCAGGGTACGAACTCGTTCCCTGAAGACCAGGAGCTCCTTGCATCGAGCACACCCCCAAGACTTCTGTCCTTTGGGCAGATAGTCATACATGTGACACAGTGCAAAACACTGGAAAGCCCGCAACCCCCTGCTGGCATTCTATCTTCATGATATTTATATTTATATATATATTTGTGCCTGTCTCTCCTGCCCTGCACTGTATATTTAAATATACAGTCCTCTTTAAATGCTGTTTGTTTAAGTGGCTCCCTTCTGGAGGGTCAACTTACCTTACCTTAACTTACCTTATTGGGAACTTACCTTATTGGGAGAACAAGGAAATTTGGGCCTGTAGCTTTGGGCCTGGTCACAAATACTATTTTGTAAACATTTTTGCTTTTAATTTGCTCTCTGTATGCATGAAAATGTCAGTTCACTTGCTTAGTATTATTGACGTGCAGGGATCGTTTTGTAGAAAAATAGGTGGTGGAGCTCATCAGCATAGCTCATTAGCATATGCCCTCTCAGCCAAAAGCAACCCAATGCAAGAAAGGAGAGCCCAGGGCAAGCGAGGCCTGCTTGGGCTGGCTAGAGATCCAGCCAGCCCAAGCAAGTCTCACTCGCCTGGGGCTCTCCTGTGCTGCCCTCCCCCGTCAAAAGGCCAGCAAGCCACCCACCACCCAAAATCACATAAGAAGTGGGAAAAGGGTGGCATGGGCTTCTCCGGGGGTTAATGAGGGCTGGTGGTGGTGTGGCAAAGCCCCTGGTGACTGGCTCACTGCCCGCTTTCCTAATCCAAGGATTGTTATGCAGCTGCACCTACTATTCAATGGACAAGGTAGGTGGGGAAGAGGAGGGGGAACCCTCATAAAGATTCAGGAGCTGTACTCCTGTTAGCTCCCACTGAATCTGAGGCCTGTTGACTTGGCTTATAGCAAAGGCCATCAAGGGGGTGTGAAAGGGGGAACAGCCTGTAAATTCTAGAGAGGCTCCTACCAGTGCAAATCTGAGTGGAATTATATGCTTCTCAGTCCATTCAAATTGGTGGATTTAGAAGGGTATAACTCTATCTCTTCTGGTTTGTATATATTTGCTCTTGTTTTGCAGCCTGTGGAGCTAAACAGCCAGTTCTGTTTCCTGACAGTCATTTTTTTTGAGTGGAATCAATGTGCTGTTTAATTGTAGACAGACAGAAAGGCCTTGAGCCTATTGGCTGGTCCGGGGCATGTCACAGTTGCAGCATTAGCATTCTTTCTGCAGTCTGACTACCTTACTGGGTCATTGCTCTGAGAATAAAGTAGGGGAATTGCTAAGGTTTTCTCTAAGTGTACATGCTGGCACTGGATATTATGTGCAAATTTACAGTCAAGGGCATCTGCTTGGTGCAACACAAGCTTTTGGGTTTCCCAACATGAGATGGATTGGATGGTCGTGCACTTCCACATTCACTGGTCAGTGCTGGTGGTCCCATTGGGATGAAGAAAATAACCCTTATTTAAATATAACAGTGAGGGAGCCATGCTCTCTTTTCAGCAATTCAAAAATCAGACTTTTATGTTTTTCTATAAAGACTAATACAGTCATACTCGAATACCCGTTTCAAAAAATGTGCAATGTATATAGGAAACTCAGCAAATTACATCTTTGGATCCAGTCATATTGTATTAACTCCTCAGTGGTGTTCTCAGTGTGTTTTGGGCTGCATCCACATGGAGAAGATTCTTTATTTTGCCTCTCTGCTCTAGAGTTGCTAACCTCCAGGTAGTACCTGGAGGTCTCCCACTATTACAATTGATCTCCAGATAACCAAGATCAGGTCCCCTAGAGAAAATGGGTCCCTCCCCTCCCCAAACCCCACCCTCTCCAGGCTTCACCTCCAAATCTCCAGGTATTTCCTAACCCAGAGCTGGCAACCCTACCCCTGCTGTGAATGCAAAGGCATGCACACTGGCTAGAGACTGCACTTTCCCCCATCAGCTACTATTTCTCTTGCAATCCCCCCCTGTTGTGACACCAGAGGGCTTTCTGAGGTCTGTTTGTTCAGGTTGGCAAAAGGTATAGCACTATGACATTTTAACACTAAAGGTACAGTATAATAAAATAACAATTTCTGAGGGGTGAAAAGCCCACAAAAGACTGTCAGTGAGTGTGGGGGTTGGAAAATGGCAGCTGTAAAGGGCTGGAAGAAGGGACAGTGGTGCCAGTGTTGGTGGGATCTTTGAAAATGCACATCTTCCTGTCCTGCCAGGTGTGATAATGCACTTAGACTGAGCTTTTTCTAAAAGAAACATAGCAAAGCAGATTTGGGAAAGAGTGCACGAAGGATGGGGAAAGTACTTATAATTTGAGCATAATGTTCCAAAAATGCACTCCAGTTTGGACACCAAAGTGGAGAAACAATGCTGTGTGGAAACAGCCTTGGAAGTGAAAGAAAAATAGTGAGTTTATTTGATTTATATCCTGTGCCAAAGCAGGCTCAGGGCGGTTCTCAATTCATGATAAAAACAACAATACAAAAACATTAGGTTAAAATAACATTTAGGTGCTATTTGAGTACAATAATAAATAAATAAATGGCATGTTGATGCATTATTTTAAGCGAATAAATAGATTCCCACCACCCAGGCACTCATTTCATTTTGGAAAAAGTGAGACCTGTGTTTCCTGAACTTTTGCTAGTTGAAACACACCTTAAAACAGAGGAAAAGGTTTCTTTTTAGCAGGTCCAGTTAGACAAGGCACTGGGAGTTGTATGGTTGGGAATCCCACACTTTCTTCCTCAGTAATTAGAAGCTGGAACCTGGATGGAATTTCTTTTGAGAATTTCACTCTGATACATAGAAGGGGAGGGGTAATTTTTTTGCCCAGTACATTTTACTGACCTGAAGTACCCCCACAAACTGTTTGCCTTGCTGAAGCAAAAAAAACCAACACTCTGTTTATTCCAGGGGGACCAAGAGTACCTCTGTATAGGACAGTTTCAGGCTGGGAGAGTTGCACAGGGAGGAAAAGAGAGAATCCCTGCTTTCACTTGTGATCCCAGTCTGAATCAGAATCCCAAATAGCTGCTTTATGTATGGGGAAAAAAATGGTGCTGCAAAAATGGAATCTGATATCATCTCCAAGTCAAATCTGAGTATAATTGACTGTTCCACTTTATCCTGACCACAGCTCCAGAGAGGATGGTTAGACTGTGAAAGAGTGACCCAAGATTACATTGTGCGCTTCATAGTAGAAGAGGAATTTTAATGCAGGACTCTGGCTCTAACAATGGATGACCACACATTCAATAGTTACAGGTTTAGCAGGCAATTTCTGTTTGCTTTCCTCCTCTCCCCAGACTCCGCTCTCCCCAGGCACCACCTAAATCACCAGGATTTCCTGAAACCAGAGTTGGTAACTCTGAGTAGCATTTCAGCCGCTGTATGTGGAGCCAACAGAATTGCCAGCTTATGGGTGGCATCTGGGGACCTCTTGTTTCACAACTGACCTCCAGATGACCAAGATCTGTTCACCTGGATGCAAGAGCTGCTTTGGAGTGTGGACTCTATGGCATTAGACAGTGATGGATTTCTCATTAGGCTTGTTCCTGTCTTAGAGCCCTTCCCACCCCCACCCCCACAGCATTTCTGTCTGATTTTGCACAAGCTGCTGAGGGGCTGTGACTTGCCCTGCCTCTTCCCTGCAGCAAGCAAGGGTTCCAGAGGAGATCCGGGAAATTACAGGCCAGTCAGTCTGACTTCAATACCAGGAAACTTGGTAGAAACCATTATCAAGGACAGAATGAGTAGGCACATTGATGGACACAGGTTATTGAGGAAGACTCAGCGTGGGTTCTGCAAGGGAAGATCTTGCCTCACTAACCAGTTACATTTCTTTGAGGGGGTGAACAAACATGTGGACACCCGATAGATGTTGTTTACCTTGACTTCCAGAAAGCTTTTGATAAAGTTCCTCATCAAAGGCTCCTTAGAAAGCTTGAGAGTCATGGAGTGCTAGGACAGGTCCTCTTGTGGATCAAAAACTGGCTGAGTAATAGGAAGCAGAGAGTGAGTATAAGTGGGCAGTCTTTGCAGCGGAGGACGGTAAGCAGTGGGGTGCCAAAGGGCTCGGTACTGGATCCCATGCTCTTTAACTTGTTCATAAATGATTTAGAGTTGGGAGTGAGCAGTGAAGTGGCCAAGTTTGCGGATGACACTAAATTGTTCAAGGTGGTGAGAACCAGAGAGGATTGTGAGGAACTCCAAAGGGATCTGTTGAGGCTAGGTGAGTGGGCGTCAACATGGCAGATGCGGTTCAATGTCGCCAAGTGCAAAGTAATGCACATTGGGGCCAAGAATCCCAGCTACAAATACAAGTTGATGGGGTGTGAACTGGCAGAGATTGACCAAGAGAGAGATCTTGGGGTCGTGGTAGATAACTCACTGAAAATGTCAAGACAGTGTGCGTTTGCAATAAAAAAGGCCAACGCCATGCTGGGAATTATTAGGAAGGGAATTGAAAACAAATCAGCCAGTATCATAATGCCCCTGTATAAATCGATGGTGCGGTCTCATTTGGAGTACTGTGTGCAGTTCTGGTCGCCGCTCCTCAAAAGGATATTATAGCATTGGAGAAAATCCAGAGAAGGGCAACTAGAATGATTAAAGGGCTGAAGCACTTTCCCTATGAAGAAAGGTTGAAATGCTTGGGACTCTTTAGCTTGGAGAAACGTCGACTGCGGGGTGACATGATAGAGGTTTACAAGATAATGCATGGGATGGAGAAAGTAGAGAAAGAAGTACTTTTCTCCCTTTCTCACAATACAAGAACTC
Source organism: Heteronotia binoei (assembly GCF_032191835.1). NCBI lineage: Eukaryota > Metazoa > Chordata > Lepidosauria > Squamata > Gekkonidae > Heteronotia > Heteronotia binoei. The sequence goes on from NC_083237.1 coordinate 31,744,520, forward strand.
GTGGGCATTCGATGAAATTGCTGAGTAGGCAGGTTAAAACGGATAAAAGGAAGTACTTCTTCATCAAAAGGGTGATTAACATGTGGAATTCACTGCCACAGGAGGTGGTGGTGGCCACAAGTATAGCCACCTTCAAGAGGGGTTTAGATAAAAATATGGAGCACAGGTCCATCAGTGGCTATTAGCCACAGTGTGTGTGTATATATAAAATTTTTTGCCACTGTGTGACACAGAGTGTTGGACTGGATGGGCCTGATCCAACATGGCTTCTCTTATGTTCTTATGTTCTCTGAACACTGGTTTCTGCTTGCCGCAGGAAAGAGGTGAGACAAGTTGCAGCCTGGTGGCAGCTTGTGCAAAATCAGACAGAAGTGCTGGAAGAAAAAGATTCTGAGACTGGAACAAGCCTAGTGAGAAATTGATCTCTGCTGAGGTCTCTCCCCTCCCTCCTCAAGCTCCACCCCCAAAATCTCCAGGTATTTCCCAACACAGAGTTTGCAACCTTAATAAGGCAAACCAGTCCACCTGCAGTCATTTTGGCTTGGGGAAAATGGCACAGGATGGAAAGTTGGAGCCCCCTCTCCCCCATTCCACACTCTGGAGCCAAATTGAGCAAAATATTTGGGAGCATTCGTTCCCCAATGCTATGAGTGTCTGAAAGTCAGCTTGGGGATTCACAAAGTGACTTGTGTCATACACACACACATGATTTGCCAACTGACTTGGGGATTTGGGGTGGTACCTGGAAAAGCAGCATTCAGGAAGGGGAGGGAACTCACTGGGGAAACAATGCCATAGAGTAGGGTTGCCAACCCCCAGGTGGGGGCAGGGGATGCCAGGTTTGAAGGCCCTCCCCCCACTTCAGGGTCGTCAGAAAGTGGGGGGAGGGGAGGGAAATGTCTGCTGGGAACTGTCAGACAGTGGAACTTCAAATCAACCAGACCTTGAGTTGATACAAAGTTTAGGCTTTATTTGAGAGTCCATAGCATCTGAACAGAGAAAGATTGGAACTGATACAGTGTTGCATACTAGAGCATGTCTTAAGGAATTCTACATCAAAGGTTACTATGCAAAAACCCACATTTCTAAACATTGCTAGTTCGAGGTGCAAGGTTTCATACGGTCCTTCCTTCTTATCTCATAGTTATTGCCGCTTCACAGGGTTCTTTTCTAAATTCGATTTTGTGCTCAAGCACATCCCGGGCACAAAAAACTTTTTAGCGGACACACTATCCCGCCTGCCCCAGCACAATAGCCAGAGAGAAGAGATAGTGGACTCCTTGATTCCACCCACCCAGGTGGCCGCGGTTGTAACCACCCGGTCGCAAAAGAAACGCCAACTGGAGGGGTGGGGGACAGAAAAAATGGCAGCAGAAATCGAGAAGGAGGGGGAAGAATGGCCAGGGAAAATTCAGAAACGAGAGGATGGGCTATGGTACAAGGGAGAAAAGTTATATGTTCCCAAGACCATAAGATCAGAAGTGTTACAGTTCTGCCACTCCAACAAACTGGCTGGGCACTTTGGGTACATCAAGACCCTGCATTTGGTTAACAGACATTTTGGTGGCCCTCCATGAAAAAGGATATATCCAAGTTCGTGTCTACTTGCCCCATTTGCATAATGGCCAAAAGAAGGGGGGGAACCCCCCGGACTACTCAAACCACTGGAGATTGCCTCTAGACCCTGGTCAATAGTCTCCATGGACTTCATTGTGGAGCTATCGCCCTCTCATGGCAAAACAGTAATATTGGTGGTAGTGGACACTTTTTCCAAACAAGCCCATTTCATTCCCTGCGCCTAACTCCCCACCGCCAAGAAACTAGCTTACTTATTCTTCAACCACGTAACCAAACTACACTCAATCCCAGACAAGGCGATTAGCGACTGCGGCCCACAATTCCTTGCCAACTTCTGGCGGGAGTTTTGCAAACTAATGGGAATGCAGCAGGGGTTGAGTTCCGCCTACCACCCGCAGACGGACAGAAAGACGGAACACGTGAATGGGTTATAAGAGCAGTATTTAAGATGTCATATTAACCATCAACAATCCAATTGGGTGGACCTACTCCGCTTCGCTGAATACTGCTATAATAATAGCGTTCACAGCTCCACTAAAGCCTCACCATTTCAAACGGTGAGTGGGTATGAGGGAAAACCCCTCCCTTTGCTCCCGGGGGGGACGAAAAGAAGGAGCCAAGCCCGTTCGATCAGTGGTGGGGCACGCTGACTAAAAGCTGGAAGGAAATACAGGAGAACCTGGAAGCAGCCAAGGAGGCTTACAAAAAACAATATGACAAAAGCCATGTCCCCACTTGGGATTTCAAAGTAGGGGACTCGGTATTTGTGTCCACAAAAAACCTTCCACTCACCCAACCATCCAAAAAATTGGCATATAAGTACCTGGGTCCTTTTAAGATCAAAAGGGTGATAAATAAAGTTACAGTAGAGCTGGAGTTACCAAAGATGTTTAGTAAAGTACACCCTGTCTTTCATTGCAGTCTTCTGCGGAAGGACCCTGGTTGTTCCCCTTGGCATCCTCGGCCGGAAGCACCTCAACCTATCCAGATGGGGAGCCAGAGTCACCATGAGATCCAGGAAATCCTGGACTCAAAAATTAAACATGGGAAGCTGTACTATCTTATTAAATGGAAACATTTCCTTCCTAGTGAAAATGAGTGGGTAGCAGAAAAAGATGTGTCAGCCCCTGATCTGATTAAGAAGTTTCTAACTAAGCACCCTCAGAGACCGAGGGGGTCAGCTTAAGGGGGGCAGTATGTCAAGATCGACTGATTCTGACTAAAGACTGGGGGGATCCTGGCCTAAGTATCAGGCCTGGTTAAAATAATAATGGATCCACTGCTGCTAATGTTCTACCCTTAGCTACTTCCCTTCCCCCTTTCTTATTTTGATTTGCAGCTGGTGTGAAAGAAATAGTCGGCGCCTTCTCAGGGCCTGAGGTGGGAGGAAGCCTTGCATGATAATACAAGGACAAACGGCTAGCTATCGCCTGAGAAAGTATCTAGTAGTTATGTGTGAATGTTTCCTCCTGAACCCCCCCCCCTTAGGAATGTTTTTGACGTGTATCTTAAAACCCATGTATCAATGTATTGGTTTCATTCTTAGCAAGCTAGAGGCTTGTGCCAGAGTACTGGTTATCAATAAATGTAGTCTTAGTATCAACTTTGGCTCATTCTTGAATCTGTCAACTTGACAGCCTAAGGCTCCTGTCCTTCTTCTTCCGGAAGAGGACAGGGGCAGCATGAGGGGCCGTGGCCGGTCTAATAAAGCCCCTCTTTAGGTTCTTGTCAATAAACTTTCGCAATTCCACTTTCTCTGCCCACCCCATGGAATACAGTTTTGCTTTTGGGAGCTCTTGGCCCGGAATTAGTTCGATCGCGCAGTCGGTGCTGCGATGGGGCGGCAGCTCGTTGGCTTCCTCCTCGCTAAACACCCTCCGCAAGTCCCGTTACTCTTTAGGTATGGAGTGGACCTCCTCTACCGATACACACATAGTCTCATTCCTAGGGGGTGGAGTTGACCCCCACTTTCTGAGCCAGTGGTGGTGCGCGCACCGTCTGTCTGTAAAGTCTATGGTTTGCGCCCCCCACTGTATGTCCGGATGGTGCCTAGCAAGCCAGCCCACCCCCCAATACCACATCGAAGGAGGAGGGTAGAGCAATGATGAATACTTTAACCTCCCAATGTTCTTCAATCCCCACCGGCAGCCCCTGGGTTTCCTCCGTACATGCCTCTCCCTCATTGCAGACCTGTCCATTTGCTTGAACTGGATCGGGTGGGGGAGAGTCATCCGTGCTAGCCCCAGAGTGTCTACCAGTCATGAGGTTATGATCTCTTGGGTGCACCCCGAATCGATCAAGGCCCAGGCGTGCATGAACCTCTTAAGTCTCGGGTTTTATAGGGTCAGGGGAACAAAAAGTAGGGACCCGGTTATTCTCACCCATAATGGTGCCGTTATTTCCACGACCTGCCGTCCAGCACCTTTTAGTGCAGGTCATCCTTGTTTTCCGCCGGCTCGGGCTCCCAAGCCTCATCACTCAGGTCGTCAGCAATTATAACATCCTTGTCAATAGCCACCGACATGGCCGTGTTGCCCCGACTGGGCTCCTTAGGCTTCCCTGGCGTCTTCTTTGGGCCCGCCGCCATCGGCTTCGGGTTCGGGGGGGGGGCTCAAGGTTTCTCTGGGCAGTTTGCCGCCAAGTGCCCTGGGTCGCTGCAGCGGTAGCACTTTCAGGCCCCTGATGGCTTAGGGGTTCCCCCTGGGGCCTGCGTCTTCTTCACCTTGGGTTTTGCTTCTGACCAAGCCTCTCATCCCCCCTTCGCCAGTTGCTGCTGTTGGCATTGCAGGGCTATGCGCTTCATGTTAGTTTCAATCTCCCTGGCCAGCTGCACCCACCCCACCAGCGTGGTCGGGCAGGCTTGATTGAAGGCCCGGTCTAGAAGGCTCGTGTTGAGGCCCTGTCGGTAAGCTTTGATCTTCATCGCCTCGCTCCACCCTCGAATCTTCGCAGAATGAGCCCTGAAATCCGCAGTGTACTCTCTCACCGTTCTTGACCCTTGCTGCATGTCGCGTAGTGCAGTGAGGGCTCGTGTCTCTTGGAGGGGGTCCTCATACTAGCATAGCATCGCTTTCAGGAACCCCCCCCACTGGTTAGTTTGGGGGCTGACTCTCGTACAGACTCACGTACCATCTTCGAGCTGCCCCCTTCAGCTTCGATCCGAGGTAGTCTACCCGGCTGGGCTTGTCAGGAAAGGTGTTCCCCCAGTAGATGATGATATTGGATTTATATCCCGCCCTCCACTCCGAAGAGTCTCAGAGCGACTCACAATCTCCTTTACCTTCCTCCCCCACAACAGACACCCTGTGAGGTGGGTGGGGCTGGAGAGGGCTCTCACAGCAGCTGCCCTTTCAAGGACAACCTCTGCCAGAGCTATGGCTGACCCAAGGCCATGCTAGCAGGTGCAAGTGGAGGAGTCGGGAATCAAACCCGGCTCTCCCAGATAAGAGTCCACACACTTCACCACTACACCAAACTGGCTCTCAGTAGTGCATGTAACTGTTGCCCTGGATCGTGAAGTACTCCACTACTTCTGGGTCGCCATCGAATGTGATATCCAGCCCTCTGCCTCTTCCCAAGTCCCCCAGCCCCAGGCTTAATGGTCTTGGGGCGGCCGGCCTTGCAGGTGGTGGCGGGGGCACTGCCGGGTTGCTCAGCGGTGGGGCCGGCGGGGCGGGTGCCAGTGGCGGGAGGGCCCGCAGCTGATCAATCTGCCATTGTACTTCTCTGGCGATGTGTACTGTGTTGGCTTGGATCTTGTTTTGGAGGTCTTTCACCCAACCTCTCATCTCTTTTCTTATCTGCTCAAGGATCTCTTCACCTCTCAGAGGGTTCCCATTCTCCTCATCCGAATCGGCCCCTCGACCGCGATCCTCCTCCGCTACCCCCTGCTTCGGGTTGCCATCTCCTGTGTCCGGCCTCGCGAGTATGTTCTCGTGGTGACCCGGTGCCTCGCCCATTAGGGTGGTAGAGGTGCGGGGTTCCATTGTTTTGGGGTGATGAAAATCATCTGGAAGTGCAATGGGGATCCTTTCATGCCCCGAGCCCCAGTAACGTGGCGACGGGGGGGGGGGGGTGTCTTTGGCTCCTCCACTGGTTCAGTAGGTTCTCCGTTATCCAGAAATTTTGCAGCCATCCGGCTTAAAAAATGGCTGGAGCGGATAAACCCTTAAAATAGGATCAGTTCCAAAATTTCAGACAGTGAAACTTCAAATCAACCAGACCTTGAGTTGATACAAAGTTTAGGCTTTATTCGAGAGTCCATAGCATCTGAACAGAGAAAGATTGGAACTGATACAGTGTTGCATACTAGAGCATGTCTTAAGGAATTCTACATCAAAGGTTACTATGCAAAAACCCACATTTCTAAACATTGCTAGTTCAAGGTGCAAGGTTTCACACGGTCCTTCCTTCTTATCTCATAGTTATTGCCGCTTCACAGGGATGGCTGAACTGCCATCCCCGGAGGCGCTTATCTTCAAAGGAAGGTAGCTTTTGTTAGTTTCAGGGAAAGGAATGTTCACACTAACTGTTAGTAACATTTTGGGGCCTCTACTTTGATATGCAAGGCTGTTCCCAGGGTTAATAGCATGGTTTAAAAGATGGAGTCAGTCAGGCTAAGCATTTCATTACAGTTATATTCCATTGTCTGACAGGAACTCTATTATTCCCTATGGAGATTTATTCCCATAGAAAATCATGGAAAATTGATCCACGGGTATCTGGGGCTCTGGGGGGGCTGGTTTTTTTGGGGTAGAGGCACCAAGTTTTCAGTATAGCATCTAGTGCCTCTCCCCAAAATAACTCTCAAGTTTCAAAAAGATTGGACCAGGGGGTCCAATTCTATGAGCCCCTAAAGAAGGTGCCCCTATCCATTATTTCCTATGGAAGGATGGAATTGAAAAGGTGTGCCGTCCCTTTAAATGTGATGGCCAGAACTCCCTTTGGAGTTCAATTATGCTTGTCACAGCCTTGATCTTGGCTCCACCCCTAATGTCTCCTGGCTCCACCCCCAAAGTCCCCAGATATTTCTTTAATTGGACTTGGCAACCCTACCATAGAGTCTGCCCTCCATAACTGCCCTTTCCTTCCTGGGAACTAATTGCTGTAGCTAGGAGATCAGTTGCAATTCTGGGATAACACCAGGCCTCACATGGAGGTTGGCAACAACCCACTTTGCTTTCCAAATCTAAGAACAGAACCAGCCAGATCTTGCTTCCTGTTTCCACTATTTTTGAATCATTAAGCTCACACTTCACACCAAAAACCACATAGTCTTGCTCCCTCTTGTAGCCACTAGATAACATTTCTCATCTGAAATAGACTAACAGTAGTCCTGGCTGCACCCAAGCTTTTATCAGCTAGCCTAAAAGGTGTTCTTCTGTGGTGACACTCATTGAGGACACCTTTTTGGGGGGGAGGGGGGCTCTCCCATGTCCTGAGGAAAGAATTGGTGGAAATCAGCACAACATTATACATAAGTACCAGAAGGCCATGAATTCAGCAGAAGCTCACAGGAGTGCAGCTCCTGAACCTTTCCATTGAATAGTAGGTGCAGCTGCATAACAATCCCTTCATGAGCTCCATCACCTATTTTTCTACAAAACAACCCCTGAGTACCAGCACCCATTTTAAAAACAAACAACAACAAAAGCACTAATTTCATGTATTTCCAGAATTTAGTTATCTTGTTTCCTAACATGACTGCTCTCACTGCTGTACATACTTCTCCCATTAATGAAATTCTAGAAAACCTGTCTCCCATCATTCTTTGCTCTGAAGCCTACTAGACAGAACAGCACTCAAAAATCCAGTTTCCTAAGAATCAAATTTGGGAATTCACCCTCTTCCATTCTGCACACACAAAACCTCTCACACGTGCGTGGGATGGTGGAACAATAGCAACATGTTCATGCCAAGGGTCCTGGAAAGGATCTCAGCTTCTGGCTCGTTCAGTGGTTCCCTCCCCCTCCCCCAGCTTTCATTTCCTGTCTCACTGTTGTTTTACACCCCTCCTTCTCCTTTCTGGGCTATAAATCCAGGATTTACAAATTGTCTGCTGATCCTTGGCCTGGGGTGGGTGGCTGGGGGTGCTGGTGGGCAGGCAGTGGGGTGGGAGCTGTACACAGAGACAACCTGCATGCCAGACAGAGCGAGGCAGTTGGGTGGGCGGGAGAGAGAACTTCTAGAGGGAACTCTGTCCAGGCTTAAAAATAGGGGACCAACGTTTGCCACTGAGGAACCTTAAGACAACATGAAGGTAATGTTGGGGCCTCAGAGGGGAGGTGGAATGAGGCTGTGGTGAGAAGAGGTTAACCCTGGCTCTGTCTCTCTGTGCAGCATTTCCTTCCCACTGTGATATAAATTGCTTTAAATGGCACAGATGCCATTTACTCAGCTGAGTTTGAGGCCCTCTGGATGTGCCTCTGTTGCTTTGTCTAGTGCTCAGTTTGTGAGCAGAGCATGAGAATCCTGATTTGAAACAAGGTGCCAGATGGGTTTGGGTGTTTTTGCTTATTATTAATACTGTTATTCTTTTACATAGCACCAACTGCTTGATAGTTTGCAAACTGAGGAAAGTGAGGGGTGGGGCAGAGGATGCCAGCTTCAAGGAGTTTCCAATCCAAGGGGAAAGGACAGAGCAAGGATTACAGGAGCCAGGAGAGGAATGAGAGAGCGGTAACATGAATGTGAGCAAGTGGAATTATGCACACGGTTCAATGCTGGGAATGTGTTCTCCCTAATTCTGGGTCTTGGCCACTGGTGGTTTTCACAGTCATCTCTGTTACCGGCTCTGGGTTGGAAAATTCCTGGAGATTTGGGGGGTGGTATTTGGGGATGGACCTCCGTGGAGCAAATGGCACAAAGTTCACCTTCCAAAGTGGCTATTTTCTCCAGAGAAACTTATTTATGTAGTCTGGGAATCAGCAGAGATTCTGAGATAACTCTGTCCCACCCAGAGGTTGGCAAGTTTATCCGGGGTTCCTTGGAAATTTCTTAAGCATTCCTTAGTGTGAAAACCAAGAAATGTCAATTTTCCTTGAAAAAAACCCAAATCTTTCCCCTATAATGTGAACAACCTGGTTGTAGTCTGACATTACAAGGGAGGCAGTGAGGCTCAACTGGCCTAGAAGGAACTGGGGACCTGAATATATCCCAGAATCCTTTGCAATGTTCAGGGGTTTTGTGCCAGGATTTCAAAGCAGGTCATCTTGGTGGACTTCCTGCTCTAGATGATGCTAAAGTTGTCAAATTGGGTAGCTGAAACAGCAGATTTCAAAGGCACAGGTCAGAAGAAGAGACAGGGCAGCCATGTTTGTTTTGGGTGAGAGCTGGGTGAAAGGCATGGGGAGCCCAAGATGACCAAAGACCAGGGAACTTAAAAAGGACTGCAGACTGCCATATACTTTTGGTCCAAGTCATCTACCAATGTCCTTCTCGATGTGTGCTTGTATTCAGAAGTGAGGTGGATGACTACTCTGTAATCTCCTTGGTCGTTTTCGCACTCACCTTAATCAGCAGCGACGACCCTCTTCACCACGCAGGATCTGCGCGGATTTCGCACTAATTGCCGCGGAGCACCCAGAAGAGCCAGAAAGTCCCGGCGCTTTTGCGGCGCAAATGGAAACTAGTTTTTGGCGGTTTCCATTTGCGCCGCAAAAGCGCCGGGACTTTCCGGCTCTTCTGGGTGCTCCGCGGCAATTAGTGCGAAATCCGTGCAGATCCTGCGCGGTGAAGAGGGTCGTCGCTGCTGATTAAGGTGAGTGTGAAAACGACCCTTGTTTCTGGAATCAGTTTGCTGCCTAACAACTGGTTTTCTGGTTTTGAGCGCCTGCTTTAATAATTTCTTCAAGTACTGAGCTAGCTTTGTGGATTTCCCCTTCCTTCCTCCCCAGACCCTGACTTGATATTCACTTTTTACTGGTTATCATTCATAGGTTTATAACACACTGATTTAGATTATTATATTGTTCCAGTATTTTTATATCTTTTGTATGCTGCTTTATGGCTGAGGGGAACACTCAGGCACATTTTCTAGAACCCAACAAACACTAGTTAAAAGTTAATTGCCATGTTACTTAGTGATCCTCACATTAATACAGCTATCGACCGACAATGAAAAAGCAACCTGGGTTGCTCCTACAGCATTCTGTTTGACCTGCATAAATTAACAAGTGAAATCTTTACCACTGGAGATTATATTGCTGTCAAAGTCAGAAGAGCAGAGACTGGTAAAAAAAATCAGTCCCCCGCTATTAAATTCAGGATATTTTTGTGGCTCTTTGCTATCCATGTAGAACTGAAGATTCCAGTTCTTCAAATCCAGACAGCCTAATCCGCATGCTATGCAAATAGATTGTAAACCATGCAAATCAAACCCACTCATTCTTGCTTTGTCTACTTGTTGTTTGAAATCTGCTCTTGGCAACCACCACACAGCAAAGCTTGTGCTGGAGGGGTGTAACAATTTGTCAGTTGAGAATAATGGAAGGCAGGTACTGTCTTGTTTTTCAGATAGGGTACGATGCAATAAACCTCTTTTCTGTGGACCTGTAAGGGCTAGAAGCTTACTTGTTGAAGTAAAATGAAAACTGTGATTCTGTCCAGCTAGTGGTCCTTGGTGGAAAACTCTATCTGTTGCAAATTTTCCTGCTGCTGATCTTCTAATCTGGTCTCTGGGAGGGAACTCTGTCCTCAGTTTTTCACTTGTGTGCCCATGTTTGCTGTATTCCACAAGCCATGTTCTTTCTTTCAGACCTCTCTGATTTTGCCAGGATTGCTGTTTCTCCTCCTCCTCCTTGTTCAGTCTCCCATTGCACAAGGACAGGCTATCAGTGCCCAAGGTAGGCACCTTTGGAGTCCGCGAGGGCTCACTTGGTTGGATCTATGTGAGGAACAACTATTGCAGTAATTTATACTTAATATGACAAACAACAGAAGGGTGGGGAAACAGATGTACACTTCAGGTATCTAGTGAAGTTAGCTCTGACTCACAAAAGCTTTTATTGAAATAGAATTGGTTAGTCAAGGTTTCCTTGGACTACTGCTTAATTTTGCTGTAAGAGATTAACATGGCTTCTCCTCTGGATTTAGACTTAATGGTTGCTCAGGTCTGATGAATAGCCAGCCGGCTAGCCTCATCACTCGCAGAGAGGGCTCCTTTTTCATCTCTAAAATTTGGAGGCCTACCTCTTTTGAGATGCTCTGGTTAAAAGGTTTCCCCAAATACTTTCCTATGTGTGCAATGCCACCTTCATTGTTTTTGGTCCCATCCTGCTATTGCTGTGGAAAGTGAGGGGATGTGTTTTTTTTCCCCTAACGAAAGATGCTCCTTCAACAGGTGTTGGTGACTTTAAAATCAGGGATGCTTTCAAAATTCTCATCCAAGCTTTGCCCTGAAATTTGGGGTCATAAGCTAGCTGTTCCTTGTTTTCAAAGTGAGAATAGGGCATTAGAAACTACTTTTAAAATTAAAACTGGACCTTTAATAATCCACATGTGGCTATTTGCTGTAGCTTTCAATTTCTCCACCCAGTTCTTCCTCTGAATTCAAAAGCATTTTCCCTCCCTGTATGATTAATGTGTGTGTGCACATTGATAAAAGACTGCATATAGGGAATTTTTCAAAATATGATCAAGGTTCTTTTTAGGTGTTGTATGAGGAGCTCTGGTGAAACACTGTACAACAGCATCTTGATGCACTCATTTTAAGGTCATACCAAGGCTGCTTTTTTGTAGTGTTTTCTCAGTGCAAGGAAAACACATGGAAATAAACAGAAGACCATGCCTTCCATTTAAACCTACAACTAACAAGCCAGAATGATAGACAGATTTATGGCACTTCACACCTATGACATGTCTGCTTTTTATCACCACTGTCATTACAGCCCAGTTAACAATACTAACAAACACAGACCCCAATTTGTGATTCTTTTAATCTGCTAAAAATATTCCCATGACTCTACATACCAACTCACTGCCTACTTTCTCTATATTTAAAGACGGCTTGACATTCCAATTTTGTCTGATGAAGTCTGCTTAGAGCATATGAAAGCTAACATTCTGAATAAAACTTAGTTGATCTTAAAGGTGCACTTGTCTACTGCTTTACTCTATTGAAAGCTTCAGTAAACGTTGCATTATTTAAATTCCAGAATTAGCTTTAGAAATTCTTCCATCTTAGATGGGAATTGTGGAATGTAGAACACAGATGGTTTCCAGAAGATTAAATGAAATGGAACAAGGAAATCTGTATGCCTATTTAAAATGAACATTGAGGGGGATTTGAAGACAAGTGATTACTGTCTACTGGACACATCAGATGTAGGCCAGACAGAAACAGATCAGCAGCTGGAATGCATCCAATGAAATAAACAGAAATCTGTTTTTCTTTCTTAGCAGGCTGTGATAAGCTTTTGGGGGAAGCCCTCCAAGGAGGAAAGGTGTGGTGCAATAAAGATTAGCATTGCCCACAGGCATTCTCCCTAACTTGTATATTTGCAAAAGGATATAAAAAAAAATCATGGCTGAGAGCCAATGCAAGCAGAAATCACTGAATGGATTGGGTTAATTGAGGGCCAATCAACCTTAGACCAAGTGCCAAAAGCCTACTGGCAAAAATGGGGGATGAATTAGGGTCAGGTTTGGCCATAGGGCTCTGCCAGTGCCGCTGGGCTTGCCTTGGTCCTTTTAACTCTCTGTGTTGAAAAAATACAGTCTGTTGTGCTGCTGTTTGGCGTCCTGGAGGTTGCCTACCTGTGGTTTAAGCACATCAAACTCTGTCTTGGGTAGTGGTTCATAAGACTTGGTTCTGCTCTTCTTGCAAGGCAGGTACCCTTGGAACATCATATTGCTTGAGGAAGCAAGAAGTGCCAAGCAATAGGATTCAGATAGCTGGGAGTTGAACCTCAAGGCATTTTACATCTTTGTTTTAAAACAAACCTCTCTCCATTGGGGCAGCCCAGCAACACTGCGGAGAAGATGCCTTCCCACTAGATTGTGATGACATTTACGAACAAGGTTCCGTGGCAGATGGGGTGTATCTCATTTACCCGGCAGGACCCAATTCCCCTGTGCCTGTGTACTGTGACATGACCACAGACGACGGAAAATGGACGGTAATTACGGCAAACTGGGTGTGCATATGTGTGGGTCTCCTTCAGCATGGCAGTCCATTTCAGCGCTCGCACCATGGTCCCATTGTGGCTCTTGAAGATGCCACAATAGATCCAGTGTTTGGACTGGAGTTATAGTGTTAAAATTCCCACTTAGTCAATTACACTCACCAGGTGACTTTAAGGCCAGTTACTACAGCCCTGTTCACATGTTACAAATGAACTCATAGACATCCTGTCTATATGTTCAAGCATATATTTGTAAGAAAAAAGCTAATGTATGTTCACGTCACAAATAAAACTAGGGATCAGTACCTGGGTGAATTCAAGGTTAAACTCACAAGTTCAGCTGTACATGTATTGGACGTAACAGAATAATTACACAACTCTACCATGTGAACAAAGCCTTATTGACCTCACAATATCTCAGCCTTATTGACCTCACAATGCTTCCATGAGGATAAAACAAAGGTAGGGAGAGCCAGGTATGATCTAATAATTTCTATTCCACCTATCTTCCAAAGAGCTCAGGACACAATAATCCTGTGAGGTAGATGAGACTGAGAAAATGACTGGCTGACATCACCTAGTGTTCTTCTTTGCCATTTGAACCCAGATCCCTGAGCTCCTAGTCTGACATCCTAAACCAGTTTGATATAGTGGTTAAGTGTGTGGACCCTTATCTGAGAGAACCGGGTTTGATTCCCCACTCCTCCACTTGTAGCTGCTGGAATAGCCTTGGGCTTCTGGGAGAGTTCTTTCAGTCCATCTACCTCACAGGGTGTTTGTTGTGGGGGAGGAAGGTAAAGGAGATTGTGAGTCACTCTGAGACCCTGAGATTCAGAGTCAAGGGCGGGATATAAATCCAACATCTTCTTCTATATCCCATTTGGCTCACTACAATACAGTTTTAGTCTAAGTAATACAGACAGAGGTCTGATCTGAGTGGCAGAAGCCTGAAGTGGTAAGAATTCATTGTACCACATCAGAATGCAGGAAGGTAATGTTGAACATTTCCTTACAGAAATTATTCCTTGCTGCTTTTTAAAAAAAAAGTAGCACATGATAAGTTATGAGGAAGGGGGGAAATGCATGTCAACAGAAGCATCTGGAGAAGGAACAAAAAGAAAATAGCCCCCCAAAGTAACATGCAAACAGGGTGGATATGTACATATCTAAAAGATCATTCTCTCCATCATGCAAGGCTGGCATATGAGGTGGGTAGACGATTGGAAGCCTGTCCTTCCATGGAAGTTGATGGCTCAGTGGGAGAATTGCCTGGTTTCCATGGAGAAAGCAGAGCTTATGAAAATCATGTCCTCTGCTGCCTTCTCCAGGCAGTTCTATCACTGGGACATCCACTTTGTATGGCCAATAGACCAATCTCTCATTTCCTAATGGACAAAACAGAACCTGAGTCTTTCACAACCTCAATAGATCTGCTGATTGGCTTAAAAGGACTCTAACAGAGTTATGACGTGTCTAGCATAGTCACAGTTGGGGGCAGGAGAAATGAGAGCCAAAATTGGAAGCGGGAAGAGTGACCATGCCTTCAGGGAGAAAATTCTGTGGTAGAAGGATATGTGCCTGTAAAAACCTGCAGTTGACCGTGTAGCCTCTTGTATCTTTAGGGTTATTTGGGGAGTTATAATCTCTGTGTTGAAGCCCAATATGCACCTTGGGATATCCCCACACAAGACATTAACATGGCCTCTTCCTCTCCCCTCCTTTCCATCATGTTCAGGTTTTCCAGAAACGCTTCAATGGTACTGCTAGTTTCTTTCGGGGCTGGAATGACTACAGATTTGGCTTTGGCAAGGCAGATGGCGAATACTGGCTAGGTAAATACACGGGGGGTACAACCCTCCTTTCTCTTCTCCTTTTCTTGAGTAGGCCAAGAATTCTGTGCTAAAGGGGTTTGTCTTTTCCCATACATTCTCTGGCTTGCCTCCTTTTCCTGTCCTTCAGATCTGGACTCAGACATTTTTCTTTGCCAGAATCTGTTGGAACACCATCTGTTTGGGTTTCTTCCTCAAGCAGCTAAAACATGTTCCCTGGCCCAGACAATTCCAGTGCTAAGTGCAATTGTGTTTACAATGGTCACCGGCCAGGAGACACGGCCAGGATCCCCCACATTTGTCTGTTCTGCTCTGCACCATCAGCAGACAATAGGTCAGACTGTCCAGAGCTCCCAAGAGGAAAGGATAAATGGGATGTTTGAGGGACCTGAACACCTTAACAAAAGCTTTTTTTAACCTCTTGGCTCAGGACTGAAAAATATTCATCACCTGACCCTTAAGCACAAGTATGAGCTACGTGTGGAGCTGGAGGATTTTGAGAACAACACAGCTTTTGCCAAATATACAGAGTTCTCACTCTCGCCCAATGCCATCAGCGCAGAGGAAGACGGGTATACACTTCATGTGTCTGGCTTCACTGATGGGGGAGCAGGTAAGAGAGCCCCAGATTCTTAGTTCCCGGTTTTTCCCCTCTGTAATGATTTACTCCATTTCTTTCCCAGAAATGAGAAGATAGTTGCCTTCAAACATATGGCTCAAACCCCCAAATATTATCTTCAATTTGAAGAGGGTCTAGAAGTGGCACCCAACCCCAGTTCCCAAAGAGAACCTCAGGGTTGGATCCAACCAGCTTTTCTACTGGCAAAGGAGGGATCCACTTTAGCCACTCAAAAAAGGATCATGGGAGCTGCATGAACAAAACCCATGTGAGCCAGTGGATATAGTAAGGAGAAGAATTGATCCACCTTAGACTGAGTGGATCCAACTCCAGAGGTGCAGGTTCTTAGTCACACATATACAACTACCAGCTTGTACTTTGTACAAAGCTTGGTTTTACTTATGAACCATTTCCTAGATCATCATCCTCCAGAATGCCACTTGGGGTCATTATGATGCCTGCCAATATATTTCATGGTACCCGCTTCCTGAATCTTGGGGGGGGGGGGGGGATTCAGAGTGGACATAGAACAAAAAACCCTGAGTCACTCTCTGCCAAGTGACTGACCAACAAAGCACTGAGCTCATCCTTGGAAGGTGTATTACAGCTGGCTTGGCCATAGACAGTCTCTCTCTCTCTTTGCCTCTCTCAAGCAACAAGCAGTGCTAACTTTCTTTACTTCCTTCGTCCAAGAGATGCTTCAGAAAAGCCCAAGTGGCAGCACTTTTTTTTGCCTGTAGGGAGGATCTATTCAGAACCAGATACTTCCAGTGCTTGGCTATACTTGTCTTGGAACCAGTACTCCCTCTAAGCTGTGGAGTCTTGTGAGCAAAAATTCTACTTTGTGAGTTACTGGCATTAAAGTTAGATCCAAGTGTGCATGCACATGAAAGCTTACGTTCTGAATAAAACTACGTTGGTCTTAAAGGTGCAATTGACTTCTATTTTGTTCTGGCATTAAAGTTGTGAGCTGCTGCATAAATTAGTTTGCTCTGGGGCCATTTTTCCTGAGCTAAGACAAAAATATGTGAGCCAAAAGCTAAAAATCTGTGAGCTAGCTCACACTAACTCAGCTGAGAGGGAACACTGCTTGGAACCTTGAAGCATTTTGTGATTGGACTTGCCTCCCATGACAGTCATGCTTTGGAGGCACTCAGAGACCCACTCGAAATACCAAAAATGCCAGCAGGCTTGACAGGTTTGGAGAATCCTGAACTAACTGTTCAACCTCAGAAACAACTTTTCCACAGGCTGATGGTGACATTTTTGGTGCTTTATTTCAAGGACTCATGTGATGGAATAAAGCAAACACATAGAAAATTAGCAAGGAGATATTTAGGCTAGAAACCTCCTTGCCAACATTTTTCTACAAAAGATCAATCATGTCCATCCCCATCTCATCTGAAGTGGCACAGCCCATGCATAGATTTACCATCTCAGTTGGGAGAACCAGGTCTTAGGAACTTAGCTTTCTTGTGAGAAATGTCCATTATTGAAATCAATACTTCTAAGACATGCACCCTATCAGCTTTCAGCTTGAAATGGCATCTTGAGGTTCCTCATCAGACAGCTTTAATTCATGGGAAACCTATGGTAAAATGAAGTACCTAGCTCTCGAATCTTTTCTTCAGTAAACAAAACAAAACAAAACAAAAAACCTAAATTTGATTGGGCTTATAATTCTAGCTGCACTCAAGAGCTTTCATGAAGTCTTTATTTCTGTAATGTCTCTGTATTCCCTCCAGGTGACTCACTCTCCTACCATGATGGCCAGAAGTTCTCCACTTTTGACCGTGATCAGGACCTTTACGTGCAAAACTGTGCAGCACTCTCCTCAGGCGCTTGGTGGTTCAAGAGCTGTCATTTCTCCAACCTCAATGGCTTCTACCTTGGTGGGGCCCACCTCTCCTATGCCAATGGCATTAATTGGGCTGCTTGGAAGGGCTTCTACTACTCCCTCAAGGAAAGTGAGATGAAAATACGCCGTGTCTGAGACCCGAGAGAATGAGTGGGCTATTCCCATCCTAGCACTTACCCACTGGAGAGATGATGTAGGCTTGTTGTCCAATTCATTTTTTAAAATAATAATAATAATAATTACATTGTGGAGATGGGAATCCAGGATTGGTCCAGTGGGGGACTGGCCCACACAAACAAACATAAACCAGTTTCACTCTTGTTTTATGCTGTCACAGCTACGACATCTCTTAAAGACATTTTAGCACTCTCACAAAAATACACTTCTCAGAGTACTTTGGGCAAAGCGAAGACTGTTAACCCACTCCGAGGCTGGTTTAAGTGTATAAGGAAGATGGGTTGCAATGGCCTTCATTTTATTTAGGACTGGGATTGACTGTCACTGGTAGCATTGGCTGGACTAGCAAGAGACTTAATAATTCAGACTGAGAATTAATGATAAAATGACTGTATGGGAAGGAGATGCCAACCAAAATTTTTACCAGAAAAATCACTATTGCTTGGTACCCCTTGGATTTTATGTTTAAATAAAGCCCTATTATCTGAAACTACAGTGATATAGTAGGCCATACTTAATTCAGTTCCTCATATCATAACCAGCCCCTTTCCCCTTTTAATCCCACCCAGTAAACTGAATCTTTCAAATGTGGGCTTGTGTTCTGACATCTGGCAGGACAAAAGAAGGGGCCACAGTGCACAGTGAAATTATTAGAAGGGCATGCAGGCTGAATGCTCCTTTCCAACTCCTCCAGCCTTCTCTGGTGTCCTGCCAAAAGGTTTGTTTTGACTCTGCTTTGCTCACATCTGGATTCTGTCCTCTCTCATTAAGTAAGTCACCTGAGGCTAAGCGCTGTAATGGCCAAGTTCTAGTGAAACCTGGCATTCTTTTGGTGTTTCCATTAAACTTGGGGAGGGGGGATTTGTGTATTTAGATTTTAGCCAACAATTAGTGAAAGGAAAAAAATACATTCTAGGCAGAAGGTGAAATAAACGTATTTCTCAAGAGGACTCAAGACAGGCTGGGTGAGGCAGTAAAAACGTTCCATGGCCGTAAAAGTCAAGGCACTTGGGATCTGACAATAACTCAGCCATGTATCTCAGAAGACACTGCACCCCACTTTGTGGCCTCTGGGAACGTCAAAACAGACTACTAGAGATGTTAGGAGAAGATTTCCTGAAGTTGGGGCTTCCTTCCCCTGAGGCAAGACTAAATTTCCCATAAAACTATATCTGTCAATTATCCATAGAATGTACACCAGAGAGTCTGAGCTATGAAGGTGTTGCAGACTGATATGAAGTCTCACAATCATGGCAAATGGGGGGCGGGGTATAGTTGTATCCCATAATTTTTTTTAGCTCCATTGCATAGCAAACTCCACCTGACAACTCTTTTCTGCAGAGGATGAAGGCAGAAGTTGGCTACTGCAAAGCACTTTATTGAGAGTTGCATGACACACTGCTCTGAGGCCGCATGTTCATCCCAAAATGCATGGCAGTGATAGGAACTTCATCAAGCTGCTCACTAGCTCAAGCTATTCTTACAGTACAGCAAAAGAAAGAAGAGACAAACCTAGTTTCCCACCCCCTCCACTCAGTTTGTTTCCTCAGGGTGGACGTGAGAGAGCAAAAGTGGCTTGCTAACCTGAAAAAAGGCTGACAAGCCCCTTAGGTTTGTGGTTCCCTGTTCCCTATCCCTGAGGAGGAAGAAAGAGAAACAGAAATTCTATTCCCTCATTGGAAGGAACACAGAAGGTCACAGTGCTACCCTTTTCACCCATCACCAATGGGTTCATATCTCCATAGCAACAAATAGTGGAATCAATGCACCTATTGGGTTGCGGAGGGCATTAGACAGCTTTGTTAAGTATTGTGAAAAGGAATGTTTGGTAATAAATTTTGAAAAAAAAGTGATGGCATTTGGTAAAAAAGCCAAGAAGAGGTATTGGACTATGAAAGGGGAGAAAATAGAACAAGTAACAAAATTTACTTATTTGGGAATGGTAATTCAGGATACAGGCGCCTATACTGAACATTGTAATATGAGGGTGGAGAAAGCTGAGAAAACAATGTATGCTATCCTGAGATTTTTTCGTTCTAAGGGGGGCTTTTATGTTCCGGCAGCACTGAAACTGTTCCAATATAAAGTTTTAACACAACTGCTCTATGGTATTAACCTGGGCATTTCAGCTAAAAAATTACAGAGTCTTGAGAAAGTGCAATCTAAATTTCTCTGTAACATCTTGCAGCTCCCGCCAGGTGTGCCAAATGCCCTTTTGCGACTAGAAACTGGGCAATTGAGAATTGAGGCCAGAATTATGTTATCTTCGGCATACCAATGGCTAAGAATCTATACAAACAAAAAAGGCCTCTTTCCTCTAATAATTCAAGACCTCTATAGGCCAAGGTGGCTGCAATTGGTTGAAAGCAATTTGGAAAGTATAGGATTCTCACTTGAAAACCTCTTGATGCAGAGTAATGCCAAAGCAAAAAGTATTACCAAACAAAGAATCTGTGATATAGAGAGACAAAGGGATCTAGAACAGGCCCCTTCTTTTTTGGCATCTTCTGAGACCAAATATGTTATGAGGATGGCCAAGTACTTTTCTTATTTGGAGGTATCAGCTCACAGAAGAGCCTTTACATTGGCTTGATGTGCAGCCATGCCCTCAAAAGTGTTAGAAGGGAAATATAGAAAAGTTCTGTACGAAGATCGACGCTGTTCTTGTGCTACGGGAGAAGTGGAGTCGATGACTCATATGTTTTTTCGATACCCATTCCACCAAGCATATAGGAACAGGTTTGTTTCCCCATTTGTAGTCAAACCAATAGCAGATGCGGACAGGGTGTGTTTGGAGAAACTTTTGGTGGATGCAAGTCCATCTACAGATAGCTAAATTCTGTCATTACCTTGTGAAGTTCCATACTAAGAAACAAGAAATTGTAGGTTTTGTATGATCTGTTTGAATTTTAGGTTATAAACAATTTTATATATTCTGATTTAAAGGATTTTATATTAATTTGAACTGATTCTGGATTTTAAAATTGGTTAAATTATATTTTAGTTATCCCCGACCTGTATAGGTTCAGAAAAGCTTTATGTATTTTATTGTATTTTATGTAGTTTAGGAGGGTTTTTACATGATGTGTTATAGTTTTT
The DNA here is from genome assembly GCF_032191835.1 of Heteronotia binoei. Taxonomy (NCBI): domain Eukaryota; kingdom Metazoa; phylum Chordata; class Lepidosauria; order Squamata; family Gekkonidae; genus Heteronotia; species Heteronotia binoei. The sequence goes on from NC_083237.1 coordinate 31,764,803, forward strand.
ATATTGGTCTATGACCATAATAAAAAGTTCATTCATTCATCAATGCATGACATATTGTTATTCCATAACCACCAGGGGGAGATCAGTTCTTCACAGTTAACAGGACTGAGGAACAAATAAAATATTGGAGATATTAATGAGAGAGGACAGATACTTAATGAGAGAGGACAGAATCCAGATGTGAGCAAAGCAGAGTCAAAACAAACCTCTTGGCAGGACACCAGAGAAGGCTGGAGGAGTTGGAAAGGAGCATTCAGCCTTCTAATAATTTCACTGTGCACTGTGGCCCCTTGCCATATGCTTCTGTGACAACAAAAAGTGAATGCAGTCTCTGGTATAATCTGCCCCTTGACTGCAGAGGAAACGGTAGGCATCAGGCCAGCTTTGTTGCCAACTCTTAAGGTGAGTCCTGTTGATCAATGAGACACCTCTGGTCTGACACATCCTCCTCCCCATCTTCAACCTCCACATCACCTTCAGACAATCTATGTGCTTCCTGTGCTCTACACTCTCCTATCTTGCTCCCTACACCTGCCCCTACTCCTCCTCCAACTAGTGCAAAGGTTCCTGTCCCCGCCAAAGCCCCAATGGCAACTGTGGTAGCTGTCCCAGTGCTCAACACAAGGGCTTCTGCAGCCAAGATGGCACCTGCCACACCAGCCCCAACGACCCCACCTGCCAGCCCCACGGCACCCACTCCAACAGCTACCCCAGCTGTGAGGGCATGACTTTTGTAACAATGGCCGTAACGTTCCAGGAAATCCTTAGCCTCATTCTGCAGGTGGGACTCTAAAAACAATTTGCCATTTGCCCATTCTTGCTCATCTCCCTGTACTGTTGCCTCATACTGTTTTACCAGCTCTTGTTGCTTTTCCTTGAGACGCTGTGCCATGGTGCTGGGTAGGACTTTTAGACCTGCAAGCAGGGGACGAGAGAGCTGATCCTGAGGTGAAGGAAAGAGCAGCAGGGTTGCAGGAGAGGGTGGGGAAAGGAGAAAGGTAAAAAAAGGGAGAGAAACGACCTCAGTACCAAAGCAAGCCCTTAATGGAATCCAAGTAATATGTCACGTCCCTCCCAAATCCAACAAGACACACATATTTCCACCTTGTTCTACTAGTTTTCACTCCAGCTCCCTTCCCACCAATCCAGCTTTCAGACAGAAGTGACCCAGGTCTCAAAACCACACTTTGAATGTCAAAACAGACAGGACACTGGAAGGCCTGTTGTCTCAGCCTTCCAATTTTTAAAATATGCTAATAGAAACCACATGGGTTCCCAATCTGGATCAGGGTTGCCTAGGTGTTGCCAACTGAAACTGCCCCCTTCCTCCTTATCACATCACATCTAATTTTGATCTTATCCCTTCCTTCTCCAAATATTCCTCTCCAACATCTTTTTGTGCTCAAAGAGAAGCTGCAGTACAGTTAAAGCAAGAAAATAACAGCAGGGTTGTCAGATCAGACCAATGATCCATCTAGTTCAGGGCCCTGCTTCAACCAGATGCCCCTGGACGGCCTACAGGCAGCGCATGGAGGCCGACAGACCTCTCTTTCCTCAGGGTGTTGCTGTCCTTCCAGCAGCTGGCATTCAAAAGCCAACTTCACCTGGTGCCCCTGAATTCTGGTTTTACAGGAGAGGAAAAGTTCTTTAGCCACTTCTCCATTCCATACATACATCTCTATTTTATTAAGGGGGAAGATTATTATCTTTTGTATAAACAGAAAAAAAATCTAAAGACTTAAGCTCCAGTCCCTTAATCATTTCGGTTACTTTCTTCTACAATGTTTCCAGCTCTACACTATCTTTTCTGAGAAACTGTACCAGAATTGGGGGGGGGGGGGGGAGGGGTGTGTGTGCTGCAGCTCAGTGGAAGACATTCACTTGGCACCTGGAAGGTCACTGGTTCAATCACTGTATATATATACACACACACACACACACACACTGTGGCTAATAGCCACTGATGGACCTCTGCTCCATATTTTTATCTAACCCCTTCTTGAAGGTGGCTATGCTTGTGGACGCCACCACCTCCTGTGGCAGTGAATTCCACATGTTAATCACCCTTTGGGTGAAAAAGTACTTCCTTTTATCCGTTTTAACCTGTCTGCTCAGCAATTTCATCGAATGCCCACGAGTTCTTGTATTGTGAGAAAGGGAGAAAAGTACTTCTTTCTCTACTTTCTCCATCCCATGCATTATCTTGTAAACTTCTATCATGTCACCCCTCAGTCGACGTTTCTCCAAGCTAAAGAGCCCTAAGCGTTTCAACCTTTCTTCATAGGGAAGGTGTTCCAGCCCTTTAATCATTTTAGTTGCCCTTTTCTGAACTTTCTCCAATGCTATAATATCCTTTTTGAGGTGCGGCGACCAGAACTGCACACAGTACTCCAAATGAGACCGCACCATCGATTTATACAGAGGCATTATGATACTGGCTGATTTGTTTTCAATTCCCTTCCTAATAATTCCCAGCATGGCGTTGGCCTTTTTTATTGCAAACGCATACTGTCTTGACATTTTCAGTGAATTATCTACCATGACCCCAAGATCTCTCTCTTGGTCTGTCTCTGCCAGTTCACACCCCATCAACTTGTATTTGTAGCTGGGATTCTTGGCCCCAATGTGCATTACTTTGCACTTGGCCACATTGAACCGCATCTGCCACGTTGATGCCCACTCACCCAGCCTCAACAGATCCCTTTGGAGTTCCTCACAATCCTCTCTGGTTCTCACCACCCTGAACAATTTAGTGTCATCCGCAAATTTGGCCACTTCACTGCTCACTCCCAACTCTAAATCATTTATGAACAAGTTAAAGAGGATGGGACCCAGTACCGAGCCCTGCGGCACCCCACTGCTTACCGTCCTCCACTGCGAAGACTGCCCATTTATACTCACTCTCTGCTTCCTATTACTCAGCCAGTTTTTGATCCACAAGAGGACCTGTCCTTTTACTCCATGACTCTCAAGCTTTCTAAGGAGCCTTTGATGAGGAACTTTATCAAAAGCTTTCTGGAAGTCAAGGTAAACAACATCTATCGGGTCTCCTTTGTCCACATGTTTGTTCACCCCCTCAAAGAAATGTAACAGGTTAGTGAGGCAAGATCTTCCCTTGCAGAACCCATGCTGAGTCTTCCTCAATAACCCGTGTTCATCAATGTGCCTACTCATTCTGTCCTTGATAATGGTTTCTACCAACTTTCCAACTTGAAGTCAGACTGACTGGCCTGTAATTTCCCGGATCTCCTCTGGAACCCTTTTTAAAGATGGGGGTGACATTTGCTACCTTCCAGTCCTCAGGAACGGAGGCAGATTTCAATGAAAGATTACAGATTTTTGTTAGAAGATCCACAAGTTCAACTTTGAGTTCTTTCAGAACTCTCGGATGTATGCCATCCGGACCCGGTGACTTATTAGTTTTTAATTTGTCTATCAGTTGTAGGACCTCCTCTTTTGTCACCTCAATCTGACTCAGGTCTTTCAACACCCCTTCCAATATTAGTGGTTCTGGGGCGGGCAAACACTTCTCATCTTCCACGGTGAAGACGGAGGCAAAAAATGCATTCAGCTTCTCAGCCATTTCCCCATCCTCCTTCAGTAATCCTTTTACCCCATGGTCATCCAAGGGCCCCACTGCTTCCCTGGCTGGTTTCCTACTTCTAATATATTTGAAGAAATTTTTATTGTTGGTCTTTATGTTTTTTGCAATATGCTCCTCATAGTCCCTTTTTGCCTGCCTGATCACAGTCTTGCATTTGATTTGCCACTGCCTGTGTTCCCTTTTATTAATCTCACTTGGACTGGTTTTCCACCGCTTAAAGGAGACCTTCTTACCTTTTACAGCTTCCATTACTTTGTTTGTTAACCATGGTGGCCTCTTCTTATACCTGTTTGTGCCTTTCCTAACTTGTGGTATGTATTTTATCTGAGCTTCTAGGATTATAGTTTTAAATAGTCTCCAAGCTTCCCCAAGGGTTTTGACCGTATTTACCTTTCCTTTCAGTTTCCTCCTCACATGCCTCCTCATCTCAGAGAATTTACCCCTTTTAAAGTCAAATGTGGTTGTGGCGGTCTTTTTGGGCAACTCCCTATTTATACAAATGGTGAAATCAATAACATTATGGTCACTGTTCCCAAGCGGCGCAATCACTTTTACGTCTCTCACCAAGTCTTGGGCATTACTTAGGACCAGATCCAGGATCGCCCCACCCCTGGTAGGTTCTGAGACCATCAGCTCCATAGCACAGTCATTGAGAGCATCAAGAAACTCAATCTCTTTCTCTCGACCAGAACACATATTGACCCAATCAATCTGCGGGTAGTTAAAATCACCTATTACGACACAGTTTTTACATTTAGCCGCTATCTTTAAGCCTTCCATCATATTATAATCGTCCTCTCTCTTTTGATTTGGTGGGCGATAACAAACTCCCATAGTTAAATTTCCTTTTGGGCCCTCTATTTCAACCCAAAGCATTTCTAAAAGGGAATCTAATTCTCTGACCTCAGTCTTACTGGACCGTATATCCTCTCTGACATACAGAGCCACCCCACCTCCAACCCTTCCCTCCCTATCCTTCCGATATAACTTATATCCAGGAACCACCGTGTCCCAGTGATTCTCCTCATTCCACCAAGTTTCTGAAATTCCCACAATGTCTATGTTTTCTCCCAACACTAAACATTCCAATTCACCAATTTTACTTCGGACACTTCTAGCATTTGCATACAAACATTTATAATTTCCCAAGCAAGCTAGGCCCGCCACCTCTCTCCTGCCGCCTCGAGACTCTAGCAGACAGTCCATACTGTTTGTCACCATCACAGTGGACAACTCTGATCCGTTACTCGGTAGAAAAATAGAAGCCAACCCTTCATCTCTTTGAGACGAGTCCTCCCGAACCAGAGACATTCCATCTCCTGTCGGCTTTCCCCCAAGATTTAGTTTAAAAACTGCTCTGCCACCTTTTTGATTTTAAGCGCCAGCAGCCTGGTTCCATCCGGAGACAAGTGGAGACCGTCTCTTTTGTACAGCTCCGGCTTGTTCCAGAAAGCATCCCAGTGCCTAACAAACTTAAACCCTTCCTCCTTACACCATCGTCTCATCCACACATTGAGACTTCTAATTTGCGCCTGTCTCTCCTGCCCTGCATGTGGAACAGGTAGCACTTCCGAGAAGGCCACCTTGGAGGTCCTGGCCTTAAGTCTCCCACCTAGCAGCCTAAATTTCTCCTCCAGGACCTCACGACTGCATTTCCCCACATCGTTGGTGCCAACATGCACCATGACCACAGGCTCCTCCCCAGCACTGTCTATCAGCCTATCTACTACACGCGTAATGTCCGCTACCTTCGCACCAGGCAGGCAAGTCACCATACGGTCAATACGCGGTTTCGCCACCCAGCTGTCTACTTGCCTAAGGATCGAATCACCAACTACCAAGACCCCCCCTCTCCCCCTGCCCAGGGATGGTTCCTTGGCGCGAAAGGATACCCGCTCACCAACCGAAGAAGAGGTCCCTTCTGAGGGCGCATTCCCCTTATCCTCAGCAAGGTGCCCTGTTCCCTCTAGACCCTCACGCTCTCTGGCAGCAACGGGGCTGCCACATTCAGAGTGGGGCTCATCTAATACGCCCCCAAGAGTCTTCCCCAATTGCCTAACTGACCGTCTCTGCTTCTCCAGGGCAGTCACCTCGGCCTCAAGGGTACGAACTCGTTCCCTGAGGACCAGGAGCTCCTTGCATCGAGCACACACCCAAGACTTCTGTCCTGTGGGCAGATAGTCATACATGTGACACTCAGTGCAAAACACTGGAAAGCCCCCACCCCCCTGCTGGCATTCTACCTTCATGATATATATATTAAATATACAGTCCTCTTTAAATGCTGTTGTTTACGTGGCTCCCCTTCTGGAAGGTCAACTTACCTTATTGGGAGAACAAGGAAATCAGGGATCTGGGTTCCTGGTCCTTAGGAAGCCCCCAGGCAAAGAGCCACAGGCCAAGAGCCCTTTAGCTCTCGCCCTTCGGCTCGCGCCTTTGGCAAGGCGCAGCTTAAAATGCAAAGAGGGTGGAGCAGACCACTCCTAAGCAATCATCAACAATTACTCTCAATCAATCAATCAATCAATCACTTTCACCTTTAGCCCACTCACCCAAACGTACAGCAGTTCCCCAGCTATCACAACTCAGCCTTTTCAGCAGTCACCCAAGCCTCAGAATGAAGTCTTTCAAAATGCAGAAATTCTTAGCAACTTCTCCAGCTGTCTCAGCTTATCAGAGCTGCTCTGCTCTGTTCTGTTCCTCTCAGGAGACCCTGGAGAGCTGCTGTCAGTCTGAGTAGGTGATACTGGCCTTGATGAAGTAAGGGTCTGATTCAGTATGAGGCAACTGTGTGTGTTCCTGTTTTCCAAATGCATCCACACCTTGGACTGATAGTAGGATATTATGATTTGGACCAAGATTAACATAGTCCTTTTTGAATAATCCCAGTCTCAGTTTGTGCTGCTGCCATGCACTCAGTAACATTTTCATCAAGCTACCCAACAGAATTATTTTTCAGAAAAGCAGAACCTTACAGTGGAGTATATATTGCCCCCCAATGCTCATCACATTATGCTCACACTCAGTCTCATCTGCCACTTTACTAACTGTTCAACCATCTGGGAGAGATCCTCTTTGAGCACTCCACAATCTACCTTGGTTTTGGGGTTGTTCAGCAGAATTTGTTGTTCGCCCTCCTCCCTCCCTGTTTGTCAGGAAATTACTTTAAAAGCCCCCCAAAACAAAAGATTTTTTTTAACCTTTTCAATCAATATCTATCTCAAATAATTAGTCAAGTCTGTCACCAGCAGGGCTTTTCTTGAGCAGGAACACAATTTCAGCTGGCTTGGTGTCAGGGTGTGTGGCCTAACATGCAAATGAATTCCTGCTGGGCTTTTTCTACAAAAAGCCTGATGTGAAAGTGGTGACCTCAGGGGTGTGGTCTAATATGCAAATGAGTTCCTGCTGGGCTTTTTCTACCAAAAAAAGCCCTGGCCACCAGTTTCCTACATCTTTTTCCTTAGTCCCATATTCAATGTTCAAAATTCCTGGAAACCTTTCCTCAGTCATTTCTTAAATCCAATCCAGTCTCATCTCTCTTCCTGTTTGTACCTGCTCCCTGATGAACTCTGCAAATTCCCTCTGCAAGGTGTCTTTGGTTTCCAGGTTAATTAAAGTGATGGCCATCTGCAGAGAAAAAGAGAGAGAGGGAGGAGGGGACAAAAAAGATGGTTAATGGAGCATCTTTGGTTGTGCTTCCTCAATGGTCAATGCCAAAAGCAAAGGTCACATACTAAGTCGGATCTTTGGTCCTTTTTGCTCAGTACTGTCTACCAGGGTTGGCCTGGCCATATAGGCGAACTAGGTGGTTGCCTAGGGCCCTAAGATTTTGTAGTGCCAAGTTAAATGGAAGTGAATTTCTATATTTATTTTTACAGTATTCACTTTAAGTGTCAAGTATATAAAAATAAAAGTACAAGACAAGAGTCTGGTACCTGCACAGCTGGACCAAAGTCAAATTGATGTTTCTTCAGGAGAAGTGAGAGACACTAAAGAGAGACAAAGGAGAAACACAGCTGAAGGTGGGATGCAAAACCAGACCCCTGCCCCCCAAACAGTATTTAAAAAAATAAGCCAACTGCATAGTAGTAGTACTTGGTACATTTTTAGCCCACTGCTCCCTCAAAGAGTCTAAGGTGGCATAGACGACTCTCCCTCCGTTGTACCTTCATAACACCCATGTTATGAATGACTGGTCCAAAGTTCTCCCAGTGCATTTTTTAAACAAAAGGCGGTTTGAACTGCGGCATCCCTACCCCTAGTTTGACTCTCTAACCTAGGGATTCCCCCAGTGGTGTTGAATGTATCAGTGCTATTGGAATTCTGAAAACAAACAGTGGACACCAGCAATGTTCTCTCTAGACTGAGTTAGTGTGAGCTAGCTCACACATTTTTAGCCTCAAGCTCACACATTTTTGTCTTAGCTCAGGAAGGATGACACCAGAGCACACTAATTTATGCATTAACTCACAACTTTAATGCCAGTAGCTCACAAAGTAAAATTTTTGCTCACAAGACTCAGCATCTTAGAGGGAACATTGGACACCAGACATACTGGCTGCCATGCAGGTTAGTGGGACCAGTTATAAAATGGTTGCTACAGAGACTGGGCTCAATCACAATGGGAGGTTCAACAGAAGAAATTCAAGGGGTGTGAACTGTTCTGGTTTCAGCTATAGCAAACACAGCATTCTTTACCTCTCACCTTTATCTTGGCTGCAAGTTGGGCTCCAGAGCGACCCCCTTCTGGTCTCTCTTTAAATAGGTACCAGCTGATCTGGCTAAGCCACTTACATAATCCCTCAAACATTCCCGAAAATCATCATCCATGTCTGGAAGAGACAAAACAGTAAAGTAATCCAAGCATGGGAATGGAGGTTCATGAGGAATGAGGTTCATGAGTTAACCGGATGACATCTGTGGTCTAGAATCTCCAATGTAATGAAAAGAAAATGAACTAAAAATTAAAGACTGACAGCATTAAATGAACAGACTGTAATAATAATTGGGGGCTGCCAATTTTTTTTGTGTTTTGGCAGGTTTCTTCTACTTTTAATCACTCTGTCACAAGCAAAAACTTCAATGCTGTATCTCCAGAAGAAATAAGTAGCCTATATTGCCAGGAAACCATGTGTTAAAGGCATAAGAGCCTTGTCAGGTAAACAGTGGCAAACTGCAGGGTTAAACTATGGATTTTGACTAGAATTTTGACTGGAGAGTCTCCTACTGGAACATAGCCCACCCACTGGTTCACATTACTTGAAAAGGTTTGTGTGTGGGAGGGATGACGAGTGCTGCAGCCTGGCAAGGTTTGGGGCCCAATCAGGATCAGGCCCTGAAAGCAAGCTAGGCTGGTGCCCTCTGGTGGAGATAAGGATGCTGACCTGTCTAGTCTGGCTCTTTTGTACGCTTCCCCAGGGAGTTTAAGATGTGCTTTCAGCAGTCAGTCACCAGGCTGTTGCTCTACTTACAGCTAAAAAGATCTTCATTTTTTGTTGAAGGATCACCTTGAAAGTGGCCAGGAGTCTTTGCGTTTCCAGAAATTTAATCAATGACACCATGTCATCCTGCTGCTTCAACTGGGGCAAAATCTGATTTGAATTAGAGCTCTTAAACAGGGGATTAGAGCTCTGAACCTCCCCCCCCTCCCGTCAAGGTTTTGGATCCCATCCCTGCAGTGTTATTAGATCAGGAAATGGGGAAAGAATGAGCCATTAGAAAGAGAGAGACTGTCTTTGTCCTGTTCAAAGGCAGTGGGGGATAGAAGGGGAGAAGAAGACAGGGTTTCATTTAGCAAAACTGTACAAGAGGGAAAAGGTTAAATTCTTTCTCATCTTCTTCCACACCATGGTCTTCATCCAAGTCAGGACCCCCTGAGCAACTACAAGCCCTTCAGAAATGCTATGTTATTGGATTTATTGGATTTATATCCTGCCGTATTCTCTGACCATAGATCTTCAACCACTGTGCCTGTTTGGGTTCTCATGTGTTTACAGGGTTAAATTTCTGCAACTTCTAAATAAGAGGAGTAGAAATGAGGGAATAAGGGTTGCCAGCCTCCAGGTGAGACCTGAAGATCTCTCGCTTTTAAAACTGAAGATCTCTCGCTTTTAAAACCAACAGGCGTGGAATACCTTTTATTCAGGCCAAGTAAAACATGATAAAGTAGTAAGCAAACTTTTGAGTTCTGCAGAACTCTTCTGGCTGGATGTTCAGTACAAAAAACACACGACCCAAGGATCAGTAATGACTTGCACAGGGGACTACCTTTACCTTTTTACACTGGGTTAAAACAGATTTCAGGTTGCATCAAGAGCTACCGGGATGGAGAAGCAAGGAATAATTGCTCTCCCTCTAAATGTCAGACGATGAAGGTTCAAAGTAAACGGACTTCCATTTGTTGCAAATGTTAAGGCGTTTATTTGATATCTCAACGTTCTGGACAAAGGAGCATTGGAACCGATACCAGTTGGCGGGAAAGGCAAAGCTTTAAACCGTTTACATCAAAGGGTTTCTAAACAATACTACATTCTCACACTTCTGGAATACATGTAACACCTTCCCTTCCTCATCTCTTGTGGTTTCTCTTCTCACGGAGGAGCCCTGCTGGCTCTCCTTGAGGCATGCTATCTTCAAAGGACTGTTGCTTTTGTTAGTACTATGAAGAGGAATTCACAGCAGGGATTAGTAACATCTCTATGACTACTTTGATATACAAGGTCTCTGTTTCATAGTTAGTAGTAAATGCTCAAAATGGAGTTAGTCATGTCAAGATATATATTGCATTTCAATCATATTCATCATAACACAGTAATAAGATTCTCCAGTGCTGACACTAAAGATGTGAAAGACGGCAGCTGTTCAATTTTGCCTCTGATTAGAAGTAGAAACAGATCAGAATAGCTGCTGGCTTTGAAATTACTTTCAAAGGGACAATAGTCTTTCCTTGCTTTTGCATCTCAATGGCTCTCAATGCACCTTAAAATCTATTTGTCACCTGTATCATCTAATCTAATTAAGTCTAGCATAAATTCTATTGCAGGAATTTTCACACTTTAGAAATCTTTTTCACTCTCCCTTTAGTTTGTTGTTTGAACTGAACAACCAGCCAGAAGAATTCTGAAGTACTTGAAAGGTTGCTCACTACTTTGATTTCCACTGATCCTAACAAAGGTATTGCCCTGCTCATGTTTTGGTTTCCTCCTCTTTAAGGTCCTAGGAGAAGAAATGTCTACTTAAGAGAAATTTATGGAACTTATGCTCCCCCTAGTGGAAGCCTGGAAAAAGGGCTCTGAGTTCCCACAGAGCTAAAGCAGATCACAGACATTAGGGCTCTTTCCCATTACTGTTCTAAACTGGATGTTATTCATGGTTGGGCCCATTTTGAGCAAAGCAATACAAGGACAGGGGATTAGCCTAGGCAAGCCTGATCTCATCAGATCTTGGAAGCTAAGCAGGAACAACTGCAGCAAGTACTTGGGTGAGAGATCTTGGAATATCAGAGCTAGAGGCAGGGGCAGGCTTTATTCAGCCACCTCTCTAGATATCCTCCATGTGCCTAGTAGGAGTCAGTCACCAGAGACTGCCATGACTTCTAGGTGAACACAAACGCTACCTCACACATGCATAATTTTTTCTTTTAAATACAAAAATAAATAAATAAAAATACTGTGAATTTCCTTCCATTAATGATTTGTCTCTAAAGCGCTATGGTCATTTCAAATAGTGCCTCTTCCCCTCCACATTTTTTCACTGTGATCTTCCTTGGACTTTTAAAAAATGTTCTAAGGTGAATACTATAACACTTCATTGTTGTAGTAGATTAATACTTTTAGTGGTCACCTTAGAACGTTAAAAAAGTCAGAGGAAGATTACACAGCAAAAAGGGCAGGGGGGAAAGTGGCATTGTAGGAAGTACAATGGCCTTTTTAAACAGCACACCAGAGCAATTCAGAAGGGCAGCTAAGGGGCTGAAAATGGAAGAAAGCCATTTCCCTCAAACACGGCTGGATCACGCTTTGCTAATCCGATGCAAGCAGGTTTGTAAATTTCACTAGCAGCTGATTAGTAAAACAAGTCTGTCTGAAATGAGAGGAAAAAATCCATTAGCAACCAGTTACTAAAATGGAATACAAAGGCAGTTTCAAAAGCGTCTCGGGCAGGAGTGGCCAAACTGTGTGGCTCTTGAAGCCCCCACCAGCTTGTCAGCCGGAGAAGGCATTTGTCTCCTTAAATCACTTCTCCAAGCCAAGCCAGCTGGCAGCCTGGAGAATGCATTTAAAGTTAAAGTTGTTTTCTTTCTACCTCTCTCTCTCTCCCCCCTTCCCATCTATTTTCCTTCCTTCCTTCCTTCCTTCCTTCCTTCCTTCCTTCCTTCCTTCCTTCCTTCCTTCCTTCCTTCCTTCCTTCCTCCCTCCCTCCCTCCCTCCCTCCCTCCCATCTGACCATGTCTTGCAGTTCTCAGGCATCTGACATTTATCCTATGTGGTTCTTAAGTTAAGCAAGTTTGACCACCCCTGGTCTAGGAGAGAAAGGAATCTAAGAAGACAAGGAGAGGACAGTGAGAAGTTCTTACCTGCCAGGGTACCCTCCGTTCCCATCACCAGCTTCTTGCCAGGAAAAGGGATTAAGTTACAGCGAGTGCTGCTGCTTTTGAGGGTCTCCAGTGCTCGTGGGTGCCTGCAAGTATTAGACTCCAGCCTCTAAGGATGAGAGAGAGGGAAAGAGGATTAGATTGAACACTTCTGGGATGACCCATCTAGAATCAGGCTTCCTTCTTGCTGTGGATGGGAGATGTGCCTCTAGAGAGCCCCCTATTCTATCTAGTGGAGGGGTGGAGAACATTTTTTCTGCCAAGGGCCATATGGATATTTATAACATCATTCGCGGGCCATAAAAAATTATCAACTTAAAAAACTGTGCGCCTAGGGAGAATGATTCAGGCCAGCAGAACCAATGCAAATAATTGTTTTTCTATTTGAAGTCATGTGGGAGAGCTTAATCTGGAACACATACACACACCTGGCCCGCCACCTTAGGCAAATGCACAGGTCCAGGGCTTTTTTGTAGAAAAAGCCCAGCAGGAACTCAGTAGCATATTAGGCCACACCATCTGGGATAATCAAGTGCAAACTGAACTGTGAGAGTAACTTTCCAGGCCCTGCAGCAATTCTGACCAGCCAGCCAGACCCCAGGGAGGCTGCTGCACAGTACATCTGGGTCCTGTGATCCCTGCCTGGCCCTGGGGGCTGCTGCAAAGCACTGCTGGGCCCCACGATCCTTGCTAGCCAGCCAGGCCCCAGAAAGGCTGCCACATGGCTCAGTTTGGCACAGCAATCCCCGAGGGCCACACCAAGGAATTTTCTCATCAGATGTGTTATTTTGGGACTCATCATGACCCCGCCCCTTAACACAAACAGAGAAATTATGCAGGGGGAAAAAGTAGACAAAAGAGAGAGAGGAGCAGAAGGGAAATTCATTAGCATTGGTGTGTGGGAGAGAAAGCGAAGGGTTGACAGCTATAGCAGCGCCCGCCTCACGACCTCACTGGACCTCTTTATTTCAGTCTCTTCGGGGTATTTTACTTGTTTATTTGATGGGACCACAGCAGCTTTGTTTGTTCTTCCCACAAAATATAGGCTCTTGAGAACTTTAACTGAAACCACAGATTTATTGTAACACAAAGTTCTTAACTTGGGGATATGGGAGATATTTACACAGGCTAATACGTTGTTCAGTTGTTTCAGGCTTTACAATCACTTTTACTTTCTTGACTCTCTCACAGTTACACAGTTCACAGTTTCCCTTTAACTCACTCTCCACCTCTAGCCAAGGTCTGGCCTCTTGGGATTGATGTGTCAAGTCTCACCCCTCGACTGGAGTCTCTCCTCTCAGCCCTTCTTGGTGTCTCAGACCCACATACACTCCCTCAACCACCTCACTAGATCTTCAGAGTTGTCTCTAGGTGTTTGTGACCATTCAGGTCTTAACTGACTCACACACACACAGCCCTCTTGGCTGGTTTTGTCGAGCTTGCAGTCTCTGGAAGACTTCCCCGTCTCCGCCTCAAGCTCCTTCACAGGATCAGCTGTCCTCTCAGCCTCTCTGGCAGGCTCGAACTGACCCTCTCAGTATCTGTCAGGTCCCCACTGACAGACTTCTCTGACAGGCCTCCACTCTGTCAGACATCAACTTGACTGACTGCCTCAGCAATTTCTCTTTCTCAACTACCCCTTTCCCTCCCTGAGAGCTCCGAGCACTTTGCCCCCACCCTCAGGTCACCTGACGCAGCCCTGTGCGTCTTCAGTTTATGGTTAACCCATTGCTTTCTGTCACAACAGCGAACGAGAGAGATGTGGGTACCAGGCAGAGGAGGATCAGGCCGGAAGAACTGGTTGCAGAGATGGGAGTTCAGGAACAAAAGGCTCTTTCATTGAATGGTAAGACATAAGGCATGAATGGGGGGGGGGGGGAGAGGAGAACATGGCCTGATGTAAAGGGAGGGAAATGGAACAGTTACTGCTCTTTACCTCAAAGGGCCTTAAGCCACAGGCTTTTCCCACCATCTCAACTGCATACACAAACATCTGTGGGGCAAAGGAGGCTGGTGAGCCTAGGAGAGATCTGGTTGTCCCCCCACCTTTGCCTGCCCTCCAGACCTACTCCCCTCTCAGCTTCTCAGATATATGAGTATTATGTTCCACCTGGACCCTGCCCAGGCAAGCTTGGAGCACCAAACATTGGTCCTCTTATAGTATTTCTTGTTAATCCAAGTGAGGAAGGGAAACTGATTGAGAGTGATGACAACCATATTAGATATAATGGCAGCCACCACCCAGGGCTGCCAAAGCCATTTTAGAGAACAATTTGGCCATTTGAAAATGTTGTGAGGATTGGGCTCACAAAAAGGGGAGGAACAGGCAGTCTTCTCCTCCCACCTGCCTTTTCAGGCGCTGAAACAGATGTGGAGGGGGAGCTGTTTCAGTGCTTGAAAATTTGTATATGGGGGAGGAACAAAATCACCTGGACCCTGTGTTATAGGTCTGAGCATGAAGGGGTCCTTGTGGTGTTTTTCAAATGGCCGTATTCTTCTCTAAAATGGCATCAGCGGCCATGGGTCAGACCCCTGGCCACCATCACATCTAATTTGGCCCTAAGGCAAGCTTCACAGCTAAGCAACAATTTGAATTCTGGCTTCTGTAGCCCAATACATTCTCCCATCCCTCTCAATGCAAGATATCTAGTCTGGTGCCCCAATTTTGGGAGACAACACCTTGAGAAACTATCCCACCCCAGGTTGCCCTGACCATATAGGTGAAAAAGACTTTAACAGGCACCAAATTAGACAGAAGCGAATTTCACTTGCAAAATCCACTTGCAAAAGGTCACTGAAGTAGATTGAAACAGCATTATTTAGCATGTGTGAAAGCACCCTGTGTGTCTGTGGGTATCATAGTTTGCCTATGGTACCAAAAATCCTTGGACTCCCCCATTCCAGCATATCAGGGCAGTAAAAAACTAAAGACAGGGAGGCGGTTGACATCCACTTGAAATAAATAAAATTTCTTGTGAGATATAGCTCAGCCCACCCTTTTTCCCTCAACCTCCAGACCACCCTGGGGACTTATTTCCCCCTACTGGTCAGAATGCCTGGTGATTTTAGAGGGTTGATTGCTTTGCTGGTGTGTTTCTTGGCTCACTTGCCTTGAACCGCTCACTGCTAATCACTTTGCATGCTACCAGTGGCAGAACATCAGCTCTCTGCTCATGACATATCAAAATCTGGATTGCGTGAGGTGATTCTCTGGATGCTGACAGATAGAATTTGGTTTTTGTGCTAGACCAGATTAAGGATAGCTGAAATTTTGGCCTTTAAAAGTAATGGTGTGCTGGCAAACACAACGGAGTGGGAGAGATGAGGGTTAAGTTGACCAGAGCCAGTGGGGGCAAACTGAGCCCCAGAGACATTTGTCAACACTTCAGGGGCTCACATCAGCTCCTTGGGCATAGAACTGGGCCAGTGTGCTAAGCAAACTGGCCTGGTGTGTCACTGTTCAGTACACCAGATGGGCCTTGCTTAGCCCTTAAATTGATCTATTCTAGTTCACTAAAACTGGCCCATACTGAAAAACTGAACCCCGCCCCCTCCGCCCGTCTGCTTTCCATACCACTTCCAACCACTTTGTTCCTATCTTTTATAACCCCTCACTCACTTCCAAGTAGTCCCGATCTGTCTCATTCATCATGTGGGACAAATTGAGTATCTAGAAGAAAACAGAAGGTGTCAACAGGAGTGATGAGCAACCTAATTCTGGATTTTTTGGCAGAAAAAGTCCAGTAGGAACTCATTTGCATATTAGGCCACACACCCCGACATCACTATTGTTTCAAACAGGGCTTTTTTATACAAAAAGCCCAGCAGGAATTCATTTACGTATTAGGCCACACACCCTGACACCAAGCCAGCCAGAATTGCGTTCCTATGCGTTCCTGCTCAAAAAAAGCCCTGAACCCAATGAAAGGAAATTAGAGGATGATGCATGGAAAAGAAGAGTCTGGTGGGAAACTCACCTGATAGGAGCTGAGCAGCATGGAAAAAGCAGAGCGTTTAGTGCAAGCTTCCTTGCTTCTCCCCAGATCCAGAGAACCCTCAGTGTCTATCAAGAATATGGCTACCTAAAGAGACGGAGAACAAGACCATTGGACTCTCAATGATATACAAGAACAGGGATTGATTTGGCCAACAAGCTTTATAGTGCCCTCTTTTTGACCAAATATGGGTGTGTAGGAGGCATTATTCACTGAGGAACATTTTATGTCCCCATTCCATAGTCTACTTGAGGTGGCTAACAATAAAAATAATGAATTATCTTTATGCCAATAAAGCTTTGAAAGTGAAACTGAATAATGAATTATCCATATTTTTTAAAGCGTTACAACACAGCCAGAACATAAACACAGCATTTTAAGGCCTTCTAAACTTCTGGCCATTTCTACATCTCAATGCGGTGCACAATGTTCCCTCTAAGCTGCAGGGTCTTGTAAGTAAAAATTCTATTTTGTGAGCTACTGGCATTAAAGTTGTGAGCTACTGCATAAATTATTGTGCTCTGGGACCATTTTTCCTGAGCTAGGACAAAAATGTGTGAGTTGGAGGCTAAAAATCTGTGAGCTAGCTCACACCAACTCAGCTTAGAGGGAACACTGGCAGTGAGTTCCATAAATCAATTGTGCATCATGAAAAAGAAATATATGAGGAAGGATGGGTCCATAAAGCTTGCAGCCTTAATGGCCAGATCCTTCTTTATTTAACTGTTTCTGGAGAGTCCTGAGATATGGTAGCATATAAGACATTTGCCAGTACTGGATACCTTAAGGTTTCTGTGTAACCACCGTGTAACTAGAGGGGGATCCTGACCTTTACAGGATGAAAGAGAGAAGAGAAAAGGAGCACCCTTTGATACAAGTCAGTGTGAAGCAAAGAAGGATATTCAAAGTCTGATTTTACAGGAACTTCATTGTGGTGGTATACTTTATGTGTTTCACTTGTTAATAGAGTTTTATGTTAAGAACATAAGAGAAGCCATGTTGGATTAGGCCAATGGCCCATCCAGTCCAACATTCTGTTTCACATAGTGGCCAAAAAACCAGGTGCCACGTTGGGCCTACAAGGCAGAAGACTCCCAAAGTTAAATAGGCTACAGTAAAAGGAAAAAAAACCCCTTCAGTATAAAAGAAAAAAAAAGTTTTGCATATATAAATAAATCTAGTGTTAATTTGATATTTCTGTAATTGCTGTTCATCATCTTTGATCTTAAGAATCCAAGAGTACCCTAAAGAGGACACTTATAAGCTGGGGCTCGTGAACTCAGGTCTCTCCCCCTTTAACTATCACTCTCTTCACTTTCTCATCCTTGCCCTTTTAATTTTCAACTATGCTTTAACTTAGAAGCAAGAGTTTCTATTGCTTAAGCTCAAAAGAGAGGAAGTCCACAACAAATGGCAACCAGAAAAGTGTACGTGGACCTATAAAGGAGCTCCCTGACATTTTCCACTGGTTATCATCTTTGCAACTTCAGCATTTCAGGAACTCTGGTCAGAAGAAAAAAAAGGCCTTTGTTCCTTTCTTAGCTCCTTATCAAGTGAAATCTCCTATTTGCCCCACTGTGTCTTACTATGTTTTTCTGCAGCATGCTTTAGGGCAGAATGTTTCAGGCCAATTCTATTGACTTCCAGCAGCTGTACAGCATTGCGGTCCAATACTATAAAAACTGCTTTCAGGCAACTGCTGTATTTTCAGCCCAGAGTTTAAGGACTAAACTGTGCCCAAATTCAAATGGAGAGTAAATTTTGCTATTTTTGCATCCAAATAAGTGAGTAATCCAAGTTTTTACTCTCAACTTCCCAAATAGCTTTCGTATAATTTCTGGTTGAGCACCAAGGTGTCCTGGATAGTATCTTGTAGTTTCCACAGCACAATATTTCCCTCTTCTCCTTTTCCCAACTTACTGCCACAGTCTGCTACCCAAACTCATACCTTTCCCTGTTCAGTGGTGATCCAAAATGGCTGACTCCACAACCACACCCCTTTGGTGGTACTGTTAGGCCCAGGTCGCCACTCAAATCCTGTCAGGGGTTCATCTTCCTGGCCCATCCATGATTCATCCTCTGCTTCCTGCCCACAAGAGAGAAATAAGGAATGAGTTGGAACTGGCAACCCTACCTATGCAGCATTCCTAGCCAAGACATTGCTACCATCCTGGTAATACCCAAGGCCCTTCTTGCTTGAAAACGGAGTCCCCTTTCAAATACCTTCCCTCCATCTGGAAATAATGAATGACAGGGACACCTTCTTTGGTGGCTCATAGAGTTGGACCTCTGGTCCAGTCTTTTTGAAACTTGGCAAGTGTTTTGAGAAGAGGCACCAGGTGCTATGATGAAAATTTGGTGCTTCTACCTCAAAAAACAGCTCCCCAGAGCACCAGATACCCATGTATCAATTTTCCATTACACCCTATGGGAATTGGTCTCCATAGGGAGTGCCCAGCAGACATTTTCCTCCCCCACCCCCACTTTCTGATGACCCTGAAGTGGGGGGAGGGCCTCCAAATGGGGGATCTCCTGCTCCCAACTGGGGATTGGCAACCCTAGGGAAAAGGGATCCTGATAACCTGCTGCTTCATCCCCAGCTTGATGTAGGAGCTTTTAAGTTAAGACTCCACTATTGCAGAGATCTTTTTCATTTTTATATATATATATTCATATTTTTAAACAGGATTTCCCCGGAACTCCTGCAGCACAGTCTCTGGAGTGTTCCCATTTTCATGCCTGCTTAAAAACACACACAAGAGGAATTGAAATTTACAAGGGTATATTTCTCCAGGCCTGTTGGCAACCACACCAGGGATTGCTTTGTAGGGTTCATTTGAGTAATCCTAAAACACATTGATTCAATGTGCTAATCAGGACAGGAGACATTCAAATAGCGTATGAATGCTTTCAGCTACAAATTTGGTGACAATCAGCTTCTGCAAGTAGTCTTTTATACCACAGCATGAACTCGATCACTTTCTCATGCTCACCAGGTTTTGCAGCCTTCACAGGAGGAAGTTCTGCAGAAAGGATTTGCCACGGCATTGCTCTCCAAAAATGGAGACCAAGCAGAGGGGGCTGTCCTTCACTTCTCCCTGCTCCAAGCAGCTGCTCAGGGCCTCCTCATCCAGACACAGATCTCCTTCATCATTCAAGGCCACCAGCTGCACCGCTTGTCCTGCTGACTGCAATGTAGCTGCTGGCATCTCCTGAAAGATATGAGACCCTGATGGGTAAGAACTGGCCCTCCACAACAGGGGACCTTAATTACTTGCTAGATGACCTTTGTTACTACCTCACAGAGTTTTTGTAAAGAAACACGACAGCAGAATTATACAGGGCTTTTTTTGCTGCAGGAACTCCATTGCATAATAGGTCACACACCCCTTGATGTAGCCAACAATGTTCCCTCTAAGCTGCAGAGTTTTGTGAGCAAAAATTCCACTTCATGAGCTACTGGCATTAAAGCTGTGAGCTACTGGCATTAAATTTGTGAGCTACTTCATAAATTAGTTTGCTCTGGGGCCATTTTTCCTGAGCTGAGACAAAAATATGTAAGCCAGAGGCCAAAAAATTGTGAGCTAGCTCACACTAACTCAGCTTAGAGAGAACACCGGTAGTCAATCCTCCAAGAGCTTACAGGGCTGTTAGTACAGAGCCTACTGTAAGCTCCAGGAGGACTGGCTGCATCAGGGAGGTGTGGCCTAATATGCAACGGAGTTCCTGCTACAAAAAAAGCCCTGACCAAGACTAGTAGCTACTGATGGATCTGTCCTCCATGAATTTGTCTAATATTCCCATTTAAAACCCATATCACTATATCCACTGGCACTGAATTCCATAAGATCTGCCTACCGGCTCTTTTTCCACCTCCAGCAGAGGCATCTGTTTGATTTTTTCTACCAGGTTTTGCAGCCGAGTGTCTATCTTCATCCCCTCGCGCCTACAGGGAAAGCGGCACTCAGGGCAGCGATACCCATGGGATGAGAGCCCACTCCAGTGGGCAGAGATGCAGACCTTGCAGAAATTATGCCCACAGTCAATGGAGACCGGGTCTTCAAAGGTTTCCAGGCAGATGGAGCATATGATGTCCTGTTTTAGGTCATGGATCATGCCTCCTGGGGGCTTCTTTGCAGGGAGTGGGGGTGAAGGTGGCCTGTAAGGTGTACAAAGGAAGTGCATAATTATAGATACACAAATGAGGATTTGCAAGGAGTTTTTTGGGGTAAGGGAGTAAAAAGAATAAATGATTGAGAAGCTTAAGGTGTTAAATTAAAACTTTAAGCCCCTAAATGTGGGGGATGAAACAAAGGAGATTTAGCCGAAGGCTTCCTAAAAATATGAGTTTTGAGGAGTGAATGGAAGGAAGAAGTATCCAGCATCATCAGATATATTCTTATCTCTAGTGGTAACAAAGCCATATGTGGTTAAGCAAAGAATTCTAGGAACATCTGATTCTCTGAAAGGGGATTCAGCGGGATGCTGGAAAACCATTTGGGAGCCACAGTCCTTTGGTATTGTTCCTAACTGGGGGAAGGGACTGGGTCCCACTGACTGGTCATGAAACAGCCACTCTTAATGTATCTGGAGAAAGGTGATGCCTGGTGAGAAGATGGAGGGAGAGAAGATGACAGAAACAGCAGATATTGAGGTGGGGAACAAGAAAGAGCAGAGTAAATGAAATTCTCTGATTAAATCAACTGCAGGAAGGGTTGACTGAATGCAGGGGAGTTTCCCAGCTAATCTGGTAAATTCCTGGCCCAAAGATCTCTGTCCTTGACCAGAGCCAGGGCTTTTTCGATCTTGGCTCCAACCTGCTGGCACTTTCTGTCAACCAGGGCCCTGTGGGACTTAATGAAATTCCACAGAGCTTGTAAGGCAGAGATTACCACTGAAGGAAACAGTAACTCACCCCATAGTAAGCAAAAGTTACATCTCATTTATTTTTATCCCCCATTATAGAAGAAGACATTGGATTTATATTCTGCCCTCCACTCAAGAGTCTCAGAGCAGCTCACAATCTCCTTTATCTTCCACACCCACAACAAACACCTTGTGAGAGGTGGGTGGGGCTCAGAGAACTCTCCCAAAAGCTGTCTTTTCAAGGACAAGCTCTGTGATAACTATGACTGACCCAAGGCCATTCCAGCAGGTGCTAGTGGAGGAGAGGGGAATCAAACCCGGTTCTCCCAGATAAGAGTCCACACACTTAACCACTACACCAAACTGGCTCTCCAGAATTATGCCAGAACCAAAATGAGTTCACAAACAAGAATCCCTATAAAGTTAGATGTCACCATTAAAGCTGATCCTTGCCTGCACCCCTGACCCTTGTTCTGCACCCCCTATAGTTACTTAATCTCCCCATTACACCAATTAAGCCTTGCAGCCTTAATTACTAGCTCCAAATGGATACTAACAGTAGCACCCTAAGCAGAGATGGCTGATTGTTTTGGCTGAGTTTTTGCAACTCTGGAGAGTTTTCAAGGCAAGAAATGTTCAGAGGTAGTTTGCCTGCCTCTGCATCGCAACCTTGGCATTCCTTATGGGTGTTTCATCCACATGCTAAGCAGGGTCAACCCTGTAGAGTTACATCTCCTTAAACCAATTAAAGCCAATGAGTTTAGAAGGATGTAAACTCTGCTTAAAATGGAATTGGAAATATGCTACAAAAACACACTTGAATGGCCATCTGAATCTAGTAGACCCTTCCAAATAGCCTTTAAGACCTGCCCAAGCAACGGTGACTGGTTCTTTGTACAATATGTTAGTTGAGGCATAACGGTACACTGTGGTCTACAGTGGCAGATTTAAGTCTCTTCCCCCATGCTCCCTTCTTCCATTTTCTCTTTCCTTTACACACTTACTTCCAATGTAGCACAAATCAAGTCTGTTCCCTGTTTTATTGAGGCACAAAAAGTTCCAGTTGTGTTCAACAGAAATCTTAAATCTTGATCTACCATATTGTTTTAATGTCCCAGTAAGTCAGATCGAGTTACTTTCCTGCTGATTTCCACCTGTATTGTATGAATTTTTTTTTAAAAAAGTATTTTGTATTTGTGCACATACACAAATAAAAAAACACCACCTAACTCACCGTTTTGTGTTTGTGTTTCCCATCTTGCAGCTAATGTGGTGCCAACCGCCTCCAACAAGATAAATTTCCCTCCACCTGAGAAGAACATAGAAAAAGTGGAGCAAGGCCTTCCTCCTTTCAAAGGCCTGGGTGATGTAGGCAATTGGGGACAATGGCAAGAACTCATGGCTGCGTGCTGGCCATTTGGAAAACTGAAAAATCAGAGGAGTCTGAACTAGGGTTGCCAGGTCTGTGTTGAAAAATACCTGGAGACTTTGGGGGTGGATCTAGGAGAGGGTGAGGTTTGGGGAGGGGAGTGGACTCAGCATGGGACAATGTCAAAGAATCCCCCCATCAGAGCAGCCATTTTCTCCAGGGGAGCTGACCTCTGCCTGCTGGAGATCACTTGTAAAAGTGGGAGATCTCTAGGCCCCACCTGGAGACTGAACCCTTGTCTGAACGATCAGGGCCATACAGCTCTGGAGCAGTCTCTTGGGAGACCTTTGCATAAACTAGGGCTGCCAGCCTCCAGGCAAGACATGAAGTTCGCTTGGAATTACCACTGATTACTCCTCAAGGAAATAGAGACTTTGGAAGGTGGACTCTGTGGCATCATATCCCTGCTGAGCTCCCAATTTTCCCAGGTTCCATTCCCAAATCTGCAAGAATTTCTCAAGCCAGAGTTGCTAACCTTCACGTGAAGAATAGTGTATGCATTTAGGGAGAATGTTTTGTGGGGATGTGAAGTTGCCTGTACAGCTCTTATCATCTTCAAGGCCAGAGCTGGGAATGTGGTAATTAGCTTCTCATGAGAACCTGCAGCCCATAGGATGGGAGGGGAGGAATCAGGTGTGGTGAGCTAATTTTCTAGAGAGTTCCAGCAAGAATGTGTCCTGATTGGGTGTCATCATCACCTGAGGCTACTTGGCCAAAAAACTATAATTGAGCTAAAAGGCTAGTTTGGATTTGGATGGCCTGGACTATGATATGCTTATATTGCAACAGACAGCAATGCAGAGAATGCACAAGCTATGGCCTTTGACTCTTGAACTTAAGGTTTGTGCTATCTAATGAAGGTCTTGAAAACATGTCAGAGAGTTATGCTAGTTTTCTTGTTTTTTGCTATGTGATATTAGAGTGCTGTATTGCCTGTAAATTAAACATTTTGTTTTGACAGAAATTAAATAAAATGTTATATAATTTTAAAAATAAAGAAAGGTCTGGTTACTCATGTACTCATCTGGGGATACAAGGGACACTGTGATAAAGATGTGGATGCACATCCAGAGTTATTACATTTCTGGTAAGGCTCCTCTTACAAGGTAGAGTCTCCCACTGGTGGCCAGCCTTGTGCTGGTTACCTTAGGAGAGACAACCATACATGCTCAGAGCACTCTGGTAATAGGTGTAACCAGGGCTTTTTTCCTAGAAAAAGCCCAGCAGGAACTCATCTGCATATTAGGCCACACCCCTGACATCACCATTTTTCACACTGGGCTTTTTCTAGGAAAAACCCAGCAGGAACTCATTTGCATATTAGGCCACACCCTCTGACGTCAAGCCGCATTGGGGCCGTTATCAGTGTGTGTGTTTGTGGGAGGAAGCACCAAAAGTTAGCCTTGCCTAGGGTGCCAGACAGTCTGGTCCGGCCCTGACTACACATGACACAAAAAGGCTTTGAAACATGTTTTTACAAGTGTCTGATGCACGCATGTATTTCTCATCTGAAAAAGAAAAAGCATTTCAAATGGTAATCTACAAATATCAGATACTGCTTACTCCAAGAAAAGCAGAAAGAGGGAGGAAAATCTACTGCAATTACACTTCCACTTCATGGCTTCCCCTTTCCACCCTTCCCCACCCATTCTTGTATAATTCCATTTCAGAGAGGGCGGAGTGCCTCAGTGCTTAACTTCTAAAATGAGATACCTTCAAGCTGGTGCTCTGGTGTTGTGGGTCTTGCTCCCTAAAATAGGGGTGCAACTCATGAAACCTTTCTGAGAGTTCCACCTCCTTATCCATTGAATAGTATGTGCAGCTGCATAACAATCCCTGGATGAGCTCCACCACCTATTTTTCTACAAAGTGACTGCTGCATACAATCATCAAAGAAACACTAATCTTATTCCTTCCTTTCTTCCAGTGACCTTTAGATGGAAAACAGTCACTGACTATTCCTGGCAGCAGTGTGCAGACTGTTGCTGTGAGATTCAGAGGTCTACAAAACTGCTTGTAAGTTGTGTTAAAACACATTGCTGAAAAAGTTGGTAAAACATTTTTGCAACCAGTTAGTGGAGATAAACAATTGAATGTGAGAGCTCTGAGGCTACTTGCTGAATTCTAAGAGGTGGGGAAGAAGCAGCAGCAGGAAATTAAGATTGGAGTGCAGTATGCAAACAAGGACCTCTGAGGCACAACTTAATATTTGCATGTTTGAATGTAACTAACACCACCGATAAATTGGCCTTCACTGAAATTTTAACCATTGTGCTATAGCCACTGATGGACATGGTGAAAAATGTCATACTCCAGTAATTCAAACTTTTTCTTGAAAGATCATCTCCAATAATCAGAACATTGAACAAAATATTTCTGGAGAAAGAGCACCAACAGAGGAACAGCTCCTGAATGACCCAAACTGGAGAGTGGCCTGACCCCACTCTTTGAACTACCAGTCATAGGAGCCTTTCCATGAAAAATAAATGAGAAGAAACCTTGTCTGAGCCAGGGAAAACAGAGATGGAAGAGGTGATGATGTTGTCTACAGCAGGATAAGGGATAGGCTAGGATGGATAGCCATAAAATGTGGTCCAAATCCAGCTATATGAGGGTGGGGGGAGAGGTGCAGGGAGCCTGTTGCCTGCAATTAATTACTACAAGCCTTCTCTTGCTCATTCAGCATTTCTGAATGGAGATTCTGAGCATATTGCACACAGGATACAGATGATTAGCCCCTTGCAGATACCTGGATGTGCTCATGCATGTAAGGATCACTTGTTCATGTGGTCCACTGAAGGAAGCAGATCTCTGGGCTACAAAAGGATGCCTACAGAGAATTATTTATGTTGCTGAAAGATATGGAAACTTTTTAGAAGCCCAAGAGCTCCACCCTGAACTCATGGAATCAGGGTGAAAGAAGGATGCGTTGCAATGGAAACCCAAATCCATTCAATAACGACATTCCACATTTTCATCATGCTTGAGTGTGTTCCAAAAATAGTGGATAAAAATAAATTATTTTGATTTAAACCATTAAAAAAATTAAACAGGATTTTTTGAGGGGAAAAAGCTATCTAAAGATAGTTTTCTATTTAAGATACAAAATTAGTGATTTGTTTTTAATTACGTTGCATGGGGATGCATATTCATGCAATGCTTGTTTGTTTTGGATTTTGAATTTTGGATGCTTTCCTGGGAGTAAACCCCAGAATAACATGAGACTTACTTTTGAGTAGACCAGTTTAGGATTGTCCTCCAGGTGTTCCCATTTGATGAGAAACTGCTGATAGAGAGGCCTGTCAGTAAATTAAAAGGATGCATGATTGATACTGAGATTGTAGGTTGCTTTGATGGCCCAAAAGCAAAGAGGTGCATAATAGTTTTTCTTACAGACCATCCAAATTACACCAAATAGCGTGTGAACATTTGTGAGCTTTCTAGAATTCATCGGGTTGGAGGCTAAAAAGGGGGGGGGTGGGGTGGGAAAGGAGAAGACACTACAGACCCTAAATTTAAGACCTCTGCTCTACATCCTGCCTGCAATGCCAGGCAGCTTTCAAGAAAGTGACACTTGCAAGTCCTGCGCTGGACCAGGGTCATGATCAGTTTCATGCATTTTCAAGAGGGAGAAAAATTTTGTAGAAGTGGCACCAAGGTGGCAAATCCTACCCACACTTACTAGGGTGTCAGTCCCATAAAACTTAGTGACTTAGTTGTAGAGCACCTGCTCGGGAGAAAGTGTAGATGACTGGAGAAGGCAATGGCAAACCACCCCAGAAGTGCCCAGAGTCATTTATTTGACATAAGCTCATCAGGATCCTAACCTTCTTGGACATTTCTAAACATTTAAAGCTTTGAGAGACCAGTGGAAACTTGGATAATTGGGAGAAAATGTACAGAAGTTTTTTTTTTTTCATTCCGGAGCTATTTATAGCTTAAAGGGACAAAATTAAAAGGTGGGAAAAGGAAATATAGAAAGAAAAAGAAGGAAGGGGTGAAGTTTGGATTTTATAAATATAAAGGACAGTGCAAAAAACTGCTAAAAAGTGAGAAGGAATTTATTGTTTTGTCTACCTGCGGTTTGGAAGTAAAAGCAACATCGTCACACTGGAACAGACCTGCAGCACATCTGAGCAAGACAGGAAGTACATCAAGTATCGTGAGATCTTCATGTGAGTTGATGGTGACAAAGACAGGAAGCAGTAAGAAAAAAACCTACTCTAGCAAAATATACCATAGAGAAACATTGGCGGCCATTGCTGGGAGGCTAAATTTAAAACACTGTTTTTAAAAGAATCTGGGACACTAAAAACCGTCAAAATCAACTGGGAAAAGGGTAAGAAGACAAGTACTATTGGTCACATTATTTGTGGGCTCCTAGGGAAGTTTTAAAAAGAAAGAAAAATTTGAAAAAGTAAAAAGTCGCGGCCGCCATTTTGGAAATTTTAAAGACTTTTTTAGTAAATATCTGGACTTTGGGGGCTCAG